>NC_092088.1:63772903-66757903 GCF_045679555.1 Salvelinus alpinus | reverse complement strand
TCCCAACAGGACGGGTAGCCTATTCTCATAAGAGAGGTCTTTGAAACCTTGAATAAGGAAACACTATTTGTTTTATATTTTGGACATTTTGTCAGGAAATGCAGCTCTGTCTCAGGTTCTGCTGTGGTGTAGTGGTTGCACAGCCTTTCCTCTACAGGGAGCCAGGTTTCCTGTGTCTATCCTTCTCGATGACAAGGCTGTGCTCATTGTGTCAGGACCCGGTGCGAGAAACAGTCACTAATAATCGTCAGAACCCAGAAGATGAGGCAGACACAGCAGTACTAGCGATAGTGGTTTAATAAAGAACAAAATCTTCAGGCAAAGAAACTAAATCCACAATGTCCAAAAATAAAGCCAAAAGGCACAAAATGGAAATCCTCCAAAATACAAAAGAAACTTCACAAAGTGGTAAAAAACAGCAGGGAAAAACAAACCTCAAAAGACTACTCAAATAATACACAAGAACTAAACCAGAGAACCTCTGGAAAATCCAACAAGAGAAATCTCTGAATAAAACAAGGCTTGGGCTGGGGCTGGGTGCTAACTTACAAACACTGAGCAAGGAACTAAGGAACACACAGGGTTTAAATACTAACAAGGGAATGACCTACAGGTGCAAACAATAATTAGAGCAAGAAAAACAAAAGGTACAAAAAAGGTGCAATGGGGACATCTAGTGACCAAAACCCGAACAGTCTTGGCCAAAACCTGACACATTGAGCATGTACTTTGTCAAGGTTTTTCTAAGGTTTTGATCAGTCACCATGGTCAAATAGTTTGCCATGGTGCCAGATAGCACTGATTTGTGCTTGTGTTTCCCAATAGGTAATGTAGTTTTGTTTTGACTGTTGTAATTTGGTTTATTCTGATTCATTGGCTTTTTGGTCCTGAGGCTTCAGTGTGTTAGTAAAACAGGTTTGTGAACCTGGACCAGCTAGATGAGGGGACTCTTTGCTCAGCTCTTGGCATTGCAGGGCTTGGTAATGATATGAGAGGGGGTCACTGTATTTTAGATTTAAAAAAATAATATTTGTGGATGTTGGCCTAATTCTGCCTTGCATGCATTGTTTGTAGTTTTCCTCTGGACAATCTTACAGAACTCTGCATGCAGGGTTTCAATGGGGTGTTTGTCCCATTGGGTGGAATCTTGTTTTGCAAGTGGACCACACACCTCGCTGCCATATAGTGCAATTGGTTCAATGACACAATCAATTAGTTTTCGCCAAATTTGAGGTATTTCGATTTGATTTTGTTTTTTAGAATGCCCTGTGTGCTTTCTCTCTGTTCATTCACCGCCTCATTAAGGTGTCCCGTTAAGATTATTTTTAAATAATTGTAGTAATTGTAGTGTGTGCAGTACTCTATATTTTGTACCAATTATGAACTTTGGTCTAATTCCCTGAGATCTGGATCTTCTCTGGAAAATGAATTACACTGCTCAAAAAAATAAAGGGAACACTTAAACAACACAATGTAACTCCAAGTCAATCACACTTCTGTGAAATCAAACTGTCCACTTAGGAAGCAACACTGATTGACAATAAATTTCACATGCTGTTGTGCAAATGGAATAGACAACAGGTGGAAATTATAGGCAATTAGCAAGACACCCCCAATAAAGGAGTGGTTCTGCAGGTGGTGACCACAGACCACTTCTCAGTTCCTATGCTTCCTGGCTGATGTTTTGGTCGCTTTTGAATGCTGGCGGTGCTTTCACTCTAGTGGTAGCATGAGACGGAGTCTACAACCCACACAAGTGGCTCAGGTAGTGCAGCTCATCCAGGATGGCACATCAATGCGAGCTGTGGCAAGAAGGTTTGCTGTGTCTGTCAGCGTAGTGTCCAGAGCATGGAGGCGCTACCAGGAGACAGGCCAGTACATCAGGAGACGTGGAGGAGGCCGTAGGAGGGCAACAACCCAGCAGCAGGACCGATACCTCCGCCTTTGTGCAAGGAGGAACCTGGAGGAGCACTGCCAGAGCCCTGCAAAATGACCTCCATTGTGTCTGCTCAAACGGTCAGAAACAGACTCCATGAGGGTGGTATGAGGGCCCGACGTCCACAGGTGGGGGTTGTGCTTACAGCCCAACACCGTGCAGGACGTTTGGCATTTGCCAGAGAACACCAAGATTGGCAAATTCGCCACTGGCGCCCTGTGCTCTTACCAGATGAAAGCAGGTTCACACTGAGCACATGTGACAGACGTGACAGAGTCTGGAGACGCCGTGGAGAACGTTCTGTGCCTGCAACATCCTCCAGCATGACCGGTTTGGCGGTGGGTCAGGCATGGTGTGGGGTGGCATTTCTTTGTGGGTCCGCACAGCCCTCCATGTGCTCGCCAGAGGTAGCCTGACTGCCATTAGGTACCGAGATGAGATCCTCAGACCCCTTGTGAGATCATATGCTGGTGCGGTTGGCCCTGGGTTCCTCCTAATGCAAGACAATGCTAGACCTCATGTGGCTGGAGTGTGTCAGCAGTTCCTGCAAGAGGAAGGCATTGATGCTATGGACTGGCCCGCCCGTTCCCCAGACCTGAATCCAATTGAGCACATCTGGGACATCATGTCTCGCTCCATCCACCAACGCCACGTTGCACCACAGACTGTCCAGGAGTTGGCGGATGCTTTAGTCCAGGTCTGGGAGGAGATCCCTCAGGAGACCATCCGCCACCTCATCAGGAGCATGCCCAGGCGTTGTAGGGAGGTCATACAGGCACGTGGAGGCCACACACACTACTGAGCCTCATTTTGACTTGTTTTAAGGACATTACATCAAAGTTGGATCAGCCTGTAGTGTAGTTTTCCACTTTAATTGTGAGTGTGACTCCAAATCCAGACCTCCATGGGTTGATACATTTTATTTCCATTAATAATTTTTGTGTGATTTTGTTGTCAGCACATTCAACTATGTAAAGAAAAAAGTATTTAATAAGAATATTTCATTCATTCAGATCTAGGATGTGTCATTTTAGTGTTCCCTTTATTTTTTTGAGCAGTGTATTTTTGTCTTTTTTGGGTGTACTGCCAGGGCCCAGGTCTGGCAGTACTGCTCTAGCAGGTCCAGGCTCAGCTGTACGCCATGTGCTGTGGGTGACAGCAGGCACAGGTCATCTGCAAAGTGCAGGCGCTTAACCTTTCAATTGTGGAGACTAACACCAGCGTCTGAGGATTTTTCTAGAATACCACTGTTGATGTAAATATTGAAGAGCGTGGGGCTCAGATTGCAAACCTGGCGAAGGCCCCACCTCTGGTTAAATAGTTATTATGTTATTTTCTTACCAATTTTTATGCTGCGCATATTGCCAGTTTTAATAATGTCATATGTTTTACCCCCTACACCACCTTCAATAACTTTGTAGAACAGTCCTGTAGGCAAAATAGAATCAAATGCATTTTGGAAGTCGATAAAGCAAGCGTAAATTTTGGTGTTATTTTGGTGGACATGTTTATCTATCAGGGTGTGTAAGGTGTAAATATGATTGGTCATGTAATGTTTTGGTATAAATCGAATTTGGCTTTTACTCAAGACATTGTGCTTATTAAGGAAGTTTAGAACTCTTGCATTTATAATACTACAGAAAACCTCAAATTATTGTTCACACAAATGCATCTGTAATTGTTAGGGTCAAATATGTCTCTGTTCTTAAAGATTGGGGTTATGAGTCCTTTATTCCAGATGTCAGGAAAATAACCTACAGTCAGGATAAAATTAAACAGTTTTAATATAGCGATTTGAAATTTTGCACTAGTGAATTTGAGCATCTCATTTAGGATGCCATCAGGTCTGCATGCTTTTTTAAATGTAAGGGCCTGAAGTTTCTTATAGAGCTCCTGGTCAGTCATTGGGGAGGCCAATGGATTTTGATTGTTCTTTATAGCTTTTTCTAATCCATTCAATTTCTCACGAATTTGGCATTGTTCTGTGTTTGTATCAGTTTGAACGGTGTTGTAGAGTGTTTTAAAATGGGTTGTCCATATGTCACCATTTTGTATTGCTAATTCCTCTAGTTTCATTTTTTTTGGGGCGTTTTACAATTTTGCCAAAAATGGTTTGTTCATGGACTACTCAATTAGTGTCAGCTGCTTGCTGTTGTACTGGACTTTTTTGGTTCTGAGTGTATGTTTATAGAGTTTTAAAGTCTCACAGTAATAAGGCATGAGGTGTAATTCACCATTATTTGGGTCTCTGTGCTTTTGGCTTGATAGTGTTGTCATCTGTGGTCTTTTTTGGTTTGTTTTTTATAAATCCAGTTGTGCTTCTTTTGCCATTTGCCTGACTATATTGCTGATGTTTTTTTACTGACAGATTGATGCCTTCTTCACTGTGAGTGGATGTGTTTTCCAGAAAGTTATCTAAGATTTTTTTAGATTTTTTTTCTTTCTCGATCTCTCTCTCTTTCCATACCTTTCTATCTCTTTCCATATCTCTCTTTCCAAATCTCTCTCCCTCCATATCTCTCTCTCTCTTCATGTATCCCTCTCCATATCTCTCTTTCTCTCTCTCTCATATAAATATATATATTTCCCTCTCTATGTTTCTCTCTATATATATAATCTCCCTTTCTCTCTCTCTCTCGCCATATCTCTCTCTCTCTCACCATATCTCTCTCTCGCCATATCTCTCTCCATATCTCTCTCTCTCTCTCCATCTCTCTCTCTCTCTCTCCATCTCTCTCTCTCTCTCTCTCTCTCCATATCTCTCTCTCTCTCTCCATCTCTTGCTCTCCACATCTCCTTCCATATCTCTCTTTCACTCTCTTGCTCCATATCTCTCTCTCTCGCCATATCTCTCTCGCCATATCTTTTTCCATCTCTCTCTCCGTATCTCTCTCTCCATATCTCTCTCTCCATATCTCTCTCTCCATATCTCTCTCGCTCTCCACATCTCCTTCCATATCTCTTTCTCTCTCTCGCTCCATATCTCTCTCTCTCGCTCCATATCTCTCTCTCTCTGTATCTCTCGCTCTCTCTCCGTGTCTCTCGCTTTCTCTCCATATCGCTTTCTCTCTCTCTACATATCGCTCTCTCTCTTTCTCTCCATATCTCTCTCTCCATATCACTCGCTTTCTCTCTCTCGCTCTCTCTCCATATCGCTCGCTTTCAATCTCTCTCTCTCTCTCTCTCTCTATATATATATAATCTCTGTCTGTGTGTGTATATATATATATATCTCCATCTCTCTCTCGTGCTCTCTGTAGAACCTGTATGAAGGTATAAAGAACGAGCCCTTTAAAATTCCAGAGGATGATGGGAATGACCTCACACACACTTTCTTCAACCCTGACCGGGAGGGCTGGCTACTCAAACGAGGTGAGAGAGTCAACTTTGCTGTAAAAGTCTTATAGAGCACAGGACAGCAAGCTTGATTGATACTTCCACTCCCTCGGATGGACAGATGCAGAACTACACTCTCCTGTTTGGCCTTCTCATTCATACCAAGAATATAGCCTATATAATGGGTATACGTATTTATGACTCAATGTAGTTTGTCTTTGTGTTTTTTCTTCCTCATTTGTTTTGGGTGATTTTGGTCTCCAGGAGGTATGTAAATATGTATTTATGGATTGGAAGCCTGACGCCTTCATCATACCAACAGCGTCATTTTGGTACACTAGAAGTACATTAATTTCCAATCGAACGCTGCATTTGCCTTGCAGCATTGCATCGTAGTGGGTTCTGTGTGGTGCATACGTTGGATTTATGGAACATATGCGTCAAACTGTATGCGTAGACGGCTTGACAGAAATGGTAGCAGAAGGTGAATGTTGAACTTTTGTTGCACACATATCCAGATGATGCTGCTTACTATTTTGCGTAATAATGCTATCGGTGTGATCAAGGCGTTAACCTCCTCAGCCTGTATGTGCTTTGCTTCTTGGTGCTGCTTCCCATACTCTGCCATGCAACCCAAGTTTTTGTCCAATGAAAATATATTGTTAACTATGATTTCATTATAAAGAATGAAATGGTTTTTAATTGTTGGTAAGATGTGATTTATCTGCTCTTTAATCTGTGCAAGATGTCATTGACTTCAACGCAAACAACCTTTAAACCTAACCCTACCATCCAATCAGTATCTCAACCATAGAGATATATAGAGGACTCTAGTGCTCAAAAGCCCGTTGCAGCATGGGCAGCGCAATTGAGGACTTTTACCATTTTGAAGTAGTCAACTGGGTGGGACTTCCTATGGGTTAAAAAATGATCACATAATTCCATCCGGGTCATCAGGAGGGATCAGCTAATGATTTATACTCGTGAGCAAATATTCCATAACTGCAGGTGGCAGTAAATCAGCAACCATTATACCTGTTCAAACACACTCCAGGTGGCAGTATGCACCCTTTCAGTTTGTTTAGCAACTCACAGAAGTAGTAGTAGTAGTAGAAGAAGAAAATGTACTACTTCAAAATGGAGATGGCCTCAATGGCACTGCCTGTGCACTTATAGACGCCATAATGGGACAGATACAAAGAAGAGTCCTCTATCATTCTGTATGATCTCAACTAATGCATTGCATTCATGGTCGACTTTGTTGCCATCATGCTGTGTCTTCTGAGAAGCATGACTGCATTAAAGGCTACCTGGAATGCGTCCATAGCCTCCTGCCTGGTACTGGCTGATGTATGTGCTGCCATCTATCTGTCTGGACTGTCTAGGGGCACCTTTTTAATCAGTGGATTTTGCTTGTTCTAACCCTTTCATCTTATGAATCCTGATTGAACTCTGACCTTTAACCTCTAACCCCCTCAGGAGGGCGTGTGAAGACGTGGAAGAGACGATGGTTCATCCTCACAGACAACTGCCTGTACTACTTTGAGTACACTACTGTGAGTTGCTCTCTCTTTCTATTCCTCTCTCTTTTTCTGTTATGCTTTTTTCTCCATGACATGCAATGTACCAGTTGTGAGCTGTAATGCTCTCGCTGTGCTTTCTCATTTCTCACTCCTCCCTCCCTCCAGGATAAGGAGCCTAGGGGTATCATCCCTCTGGAGAATCTGAGTATTAGAGAGGTGGACGACTCCAAGAAACCAGTAAGTTACTATCTTTCTCCCTCTTTTCCTGTGCTCTTTCTTCCTGTTTCCTTTTAAAAGCCTCTGAGTCACATCTCTCTCTCTCAGAACTGTTTTGAGCTGTTCATCCCGGACCACAGGGATCAGGTGATCAAGGCATGTAAGACCGAGGCGGACGGACGTGTTGTCGAGGGCAACCACACTTTCTATCGAATCTCCGCCCCCACAGCCGAGGAAAAGGAGGAGTGGATCACCAGCATAAAGTGAATTCTTGGCGGTGTCCCATTAACCTCTCATTCTTCCTGAAGTGTATATGCATTAAAAAAACACCATTGGATTTGTGTAGGCATGCGCTAGAGGGACTTTCCATATACAGTTGAAGTCGGAAGTTTACATATGCCTTAGCCAAATACATTTAAACTCAGTTTTTCACAATTCCTGACATTTAATCCAAGTAAAAATTCCCTGTCTTAGGTCAGTTAGGATCACCACTTATTTTAAGAATGTGAAATGTCAGAATAATAGTAGAGAGGATTTATTTAAGCTTTTATTTATTTCATCACATTTCCAGTGGGTCAAAAGTTTACATACACTCAATTAGTATTTGGTAGCATTGCATTTAAATTGTTTAACTTGGGTCAAACGTTTCGGGTAGCCTTCCACAAGCTTCCCACAATACGTTTGGTGAATTTTGGCCCATTCCTCCTGACAGAGATGTTGTAACGGAGTCGGGTTTGTAGGCCTCCTTGCTCGCACACGCTTTGTCAGTTCTGCCCACAAATTGTCTATAGGATTGAGGTCAGGGCTTTGTGATGGCCACTCCAATACCTTGACTTTGTTGTCCTTAAGCCATTTTGCCACAACTTTGGAAGTATGCTTGAGGTCATTGTCCATTTGGAAGACCCATTTGCGACCAAGCTTTAACTTCCTGACTGATGTCTTGAGATGTTGCTTCAATATATCCACATAATTTTCCTTCCTCATAATGCCATCTATTTTGTGAAGTGCACCAGTCCCTCCTGCAGCAAAGCACCCCCACAACACGATGCTGCCACCCCCGTGCTTCACGGTTGGGAAGATGTTCTTCGGCTTGCAAGCCTCCCCCTTTTTCCTCCAAACATGACGATGGTCATTATGGCCAAACAGTTCTATTTTTGTTTCATCAGACCAGAGGACATTTCTCCAAAAAGTATGATCTTCGTCCCCATGTGCAGTTGCAAACCGTAGTCTGGCTTTTTTATGGCGGTTTTGGAGCAGTGGCTTCTTCCTTGCTGAGCGGCCTTTCAGGTTATGTCGATATAGGACTCGTTTTACTGTGGATATAGTTATTTTTGTGCCTATTTCCTCCAGCATTTTCACAAGACCCTTTGCTGTTGTTCTGGGATTGATTTGCACTTTTCACACAAAATTACGTTCATTTCTAGGAGACAGAACGCGTCTCCTTCCTGAGCGGTATGATGGCTGCGTGGTCCCATGGTGTTTATACTTGCACAGTATTGTTTGTACAGATGAACGTGGTACCTTCAGGTGTTTGGAAATTGCTCCCAAGGATGAACCAGACTTGTGTAGGTCTACATTTGTTTTCTGAGGTCTTGGCTGATTTCTTTTGATTTTCCCATGATGTTAAGCAAAGAGGCACTGAGTTTGAAGGTAGGCCTTTAAATACCTCCACAGATACACCTCCAATTGACTCAAATGATGTCAATTAGCCTATCAGAAGCTTCTAAAGCCATGACATCATTTTCTGGAATTTTCCAAGCTGTTTAAAGGCACAGGCAACTTAGTGTATGTAAACTTCTGACCCACTGGAATTGTGATACAGTGAATAAGTGAAATAATCTGTCTGTAAAAATTGTTGGGAAAATTACTTGTGTCATGTCATGCATAAAGTAGATGTCCTAACCGACTTGCCAAAACTATAGTTTGTTAACAAGAAATTTGTGGAGTGGTTGAAAAACGAGTTTTAATGACTCCAACCTAAGTGTATGTAAACTTCCGACTTCAACTGTACCAGTCATTTACTTTCAAATCCATTCCGGGAAGTGAACAAGTGCACACTTTGGGAGAAAGGAGAGAGTTTTGGTTCTTATTTCTTCCAAGTCATGTCCTATCCTTCATCTGTATGATCCTGCTCTAGTCTCATGACAAAGAGTTAAATTCATATTGCTCTCCCCTCTCTTAATGTAGAAAAGCCATCAGCAGGGACCCCTTCTACGAGATGCTGGCAGCACGGAAGAAGAAGGTGTCTGCCCTGACAAGTCTGTAGAAAAGACCCAGGCTCCAGCACTTCAGCAGGAGGAGCAGGCCTCACTCTATTCTACAGCCCAGTGTTTGTGCCCATGGACCTGAACTATGGACCTATGGAACTGTATACACAAGAAAGCAGAAGATCCCAAAAGCCTGTTGAAAGTCTAGGTGGACGCTGTCATCATATTGATCTTGTTTTCTTCAGATTCACAAACACTGGAGGGGAAGGATTATGAAGGGGCACAGGGTTGGGACAGGAATGCAGAGAGGATTAGATGTCCTTTTTCAGCGCCCTCTACAGGAAGTTACATAATGCAATATTATGCTTTGATAAAAATTTACAGAGAAAGGCAACATTAACCTATTTTTACACAAACCTCTTTTCTGAGGGTTCTTGTCATAGTGCTGTTGTAACTACAGAACATTTCTTTCTGAAGGGTTCTCATAACAAACCACCACTGTTTCTCCTCTCTCTGTCTCTGTCTCTGTCTCTCTGTCTCTGTCTCTCTGTCTCTGTCTCTCTGTCTCTGTCTCTCTGTCTCTGTCTCTCTGTCTCTGTCTCTCTGTCTCTGTCTCTGTCTCTCTGTCTCTGTCTCTGTTTCTCTCTTTCTTTGGTTCCATGTTTGTTTAAAGGTAATTGATAGGAATTGCCAGGGACTGACCTCACAATGCAATATCACGCTACTTAGGTGCCGATACGATATGTATTGCGATTCTCACGATTCTATATGTATTGAGATTCGATACTGTGATTTTGCGATTCGATATTCCAAACATATTTCTCAGGATATGTCTGCTGCAGAGGGACAAGAGAGCCATGAGATAACGAGTTTTGATCAGTCATGGAAATGAAAGTGCTGAAAACAAATTGGCTCCCTATTTCAAAAGAAGATGGCGAACAAGCTATACATGAGTTTTGGTGCAGGTTAAGCCAACTAGCGCAACAGTATTATTGCCATATTGTCAAACGATATGATACATCATCAAAAATAATATCCTGATATGTAACCGTACCGATTTTATTCCTGCATCACTAGTAATTGGGCTGTGTCAGTGAGCCAGGGTTTGAGATATGGGAGCTGAGTCGGCAGAATAGTTGCATAAAACTGTCTCTGCCCAAAGCCTTTCTCTGCTGCCATCACTGTATTAGTTCTGCTCTTCATTTAGTTTTTTTGTGTTGATACCTCTGTTACTGCAACTGCACAGTCACGTGGAAGGAGGAGGAATGGCGGAAGGGGGAGAAAGAAATGAAGGTGAGAGGTAGACAAAGGATCATAACATATCACTTTGTTTCGGGTTGAACTATTCAGTCTTTTATTCTGATATTGTGACAATTAAAAGTACTTTTGTACAAGCAGCAATATGTTTGCAGAGAAAGGATTTGGTGAATAAATAGAAGACCTAAGGTCTATTAAGACCTTATTACAGTGTTATACAGTTGTGTGCTGTCTGTTACAAATGTGTTATAAGAGATGCATTTCTGTCATCAATGTGCTCTTTGGAGGGCTGTGATTTAGTTTTTATAATGGCAAATAAATTAATCGACAATTGTTATGTTCTCAATGTACTGATTATGAAATGCAAGTCGAGCTTGAATTATATACGTTTATTTACCTATAATGCACATCATTTATTGTTTGTTTTGTATCATAAAGGTTTGTGCTGTTATGCCCTTATTATGCCATCATGTTTTTGTTCATTTGATTTCAGATTATCAAAAATATATCTCCAATGCTAGTCTCATTTTTCCTTTCTTTGTTTAAGATTTGACTTGGCAAGTGAGGTTAAACTCAGTAAAAACTTTATTTTGACGTTGGATATAAACCACACTAGACACAAAGACACGGTGATATATGGTCCACGTTTCATAGCACCAGCCTTTTGAGCTGATTGACAAGCAGAACAAAAGCATTTGGAATGGGTGAATTTTTAGGACAACGTTTTGTCAGTTGAAGTTTTGATGTCTAGCTAGCTAGTAAGATTGATGTTCACCGAAAATCAGGGAATAGCTAGCTAGCAAACAGCTGACAGTGGTTGTCAGAACTAGGATGACATGGAAGGTTGAGAGGGTTGAGTTTTTACAGAATGTCACATTAAAGGCACTAAAATTGAAGCCGGACAAATGGCAGAAATGTATTGCAGGGGAGACCTTACAGAAATTAAATATATTACAGTACATTCGGAAAGTATTCAGACCCCTTCACTTTTCCACATTTTGTTACATTACAGCCTTATTCTAAAATGGATTAAATTGTTTTTTCCCTAATCAATCTACACATAATACCCCATAATGACAAAGCAAAAACAATTTTGACATTTTTGCAAATTTATTACAAAACAAAAATGGCAATATCACATTTACATAAGTATTCAGACTCTTTACTCAGTACTTTGTTGAAGCACCTTTGGCAGTGAGTACAGCCTTGTGTCTTGTTGGGTATGACGCTACAAGCTTGGCACATGTATTTGGGGAGTTTGTCTCATTCTCTGCAGATCCTCTCAATCTCTGTCAGGTTGGATGGGGAGGGTCGCTGCACAGCCTTTTTCAGTTCTCTCCAGAGATGTTCGATCGGGTTCAAATCCGGGCTCTCGCTGGGCCACTCAAGGACATTGAGACTTGTCCCGAAGCAACTCCTGCATTGTCTTAGCTGTGTGCTGAGAGTTGTTGTCCTGTTGGAAGGTGAACCATTGCCCCAGTCTGAGGTCCTGAGCGCTCTGGACCAGGTTTTCATCAAGGATCTCGCTGTACTTTGCTCCGTTAATATTTCCTTTGATCCTGACTAGTCCCCCAGTCCCTGCCGCTGAAAAACATCCCCACAGCATGATGCTGCCACCACCATGCTTCACAGTAGTGATGGTGCCAGGTTTCCTCCAGACGTGACGCTTGGCATTCAGGCCAAAGAGTTCAATCTTGGTTACATCAGACCAGACAATCTTGTTTCTCATGGTCTGAGAGTCCTTTAGGCAAACTCCAAGCGGGATTTCTTGTGCCTTTTACCGAGCAGTAGCTTCCGTCTGGCCTCTCTACCATAAAGGCTTTATTGGTGGAGTACTGCAGAGATGGTTGTCCTTCTGGAAGGTTCTCCCATCTCCACAAAGGAACACTGGAGCTCTTTCAGAGTGACCATCGGGTTCTTGCCTTGACAAAGGCCCGCTCTTGGAAGAGCCTTACTGGCTCCAAACTTCTTCCATTTAAGAATGATGTTCTTGGGGACCTGCAATGCTGCAGAAATTGTGGTACCCTTCCCCAGATCTGTGCCTCCACACAATCCGGTCTCGGAGCTCTACGGACAATTCCTTCTCTCTGAGCTCTATCGACAATTCCTTCGACCTCACGGCTTGGTTTTTGCTCTGACATGCAATGTCAACTGTGGGACCTTACTCTATATAAACAGGTGTGTGCCTTTCCAAATCATGTCGAAACAATTGAACTGACCACAGGTGGACTCCAATGAAGTTGTAGAAACGTCTCAAGGATGATGAATGGAAACCGGATGAACCTGAGCACAATTTCGAGTCTCATAGCAAAGTGTCTGAATACTTATGTAAATAAGGTATTTCTGTTTTTGTTTTGTCATTATGGGACATTGTGTGTTGATTGATGAGGATTTTTTTTATTTGATCAATTTTAGAATAAGGCTGTAACGTAACAAAATGTGGAAAAAGTCAAGGGGTCTGAATACTTTCCAAATGTACTGTATATCTTGAATATATTTACATTTTGTTAAATGTATTGTGGAATATATTAGAGTAACAATATGCTAAAATATATTCTACATAATATATAAATAATATATATTTGAGATATTTTTTGGTAATGTATACAGTGTTGAGACCATATTATACATGTATTATTCACAATATATTTGAAAATGTATTGATATAGCAATATTTCTATATCATTGGAACTGTCACCATTCATATAACATTTTGAAACTGAACAAAAATATAAACGCAACATGTAAAGAGTTGGTCCCATGTTTCATCAGCTGAAAAAGAAAATCCCCAAAATGTTCCATATGTACAAAAAGCTTATTTCTCTCAAATTGTGTGCACAAATTTGTTTACATCCCTGTTAGTGAGCATTTCTCCTTTACCAAGATAATCCATCAACCTGACAGGTGTGTCATATCAAGAAGCTGATTAAACAGCATGATCATTACACAGGTGCACCTTGTGCTTGGGACAATAAAAGGCCACTTTAACATGTGCAGTTTGTCACACAACACAATGCAAAAGATGTCTCAAGTTTTGAGGGAGTGTGCAATTGGCATGCTGGCTACAGGAATGTCCAACTGAGCTGTTGCCAGATAATTTAATGTTAATTTCTCTATCATAAGCTGACTCCAACGTCGTTTTAGAGTATTTAGCAGTACGTCCAACCGGCCTTTCAACCGCAGACCTCGTGTAACCATGCCAGCACAGGACCTCCACATCTGACTTCTTCACCCACAGGATCATCTGAGGTGGTGCTGAAGGGTATTTTTGTCTGTAATAAAGCCCTTTTGTGGGGGAAAACTAATTCTGATTGGCTGGGCCTGGCTCCCCAGTGGGTGGGCCTATGCCCTCCAAGGCCCACCTATGGCTGCACCCCTGCCCAGTCATGTGAAATCCATAGATTAGGGCCTAATTTATTTTTCCAATTTACTGATTTCCTTCTATGAATTGTAGCTCAGTAAAATCATTGAAATTGTATGTTCCATTTATATTTTTGTTCATTATACTAGATAATATTACTGAGACAATGCATATATAATACAACCTACACAATACAACTCAATTATTGTAGTGAATTCAGGGGGTAGCCCCGACTGGGAGTCGATCCCTGGTCCAGTGACTGTCAAGCCAACAGCTTAACGCCAAGAGGCCTGAACCTCTTGACAAGGTTGCTAGGTGTTTGGTTAAGGTCGCTACATTAACCCCTTCCTCCTCCGATGACCACCATCCCAGTTCTGACACCAGTGTAGCAAATTCAGGGGGTTTCCCCGACCGGGACTCAAACCCTGGTCTAGCAATTGTCAAAGTAACACTAACCGTTACGCCAAGAGGTCTGAACCTCCTGACGAGGTCGCTAGGTGTTGGGTTAAGGTCGCTACAATTTTCAGATAATGCTTCATTATTGATTGCTGTCACTGAGAATTCACAAAAAACACTTTAAAAAAGGCAGCAGATACACATTAATATGTTTATTTTTAATAGGCAGCAGATATACGTTAATATGTTAAAATTAATATGTCCGGACCTTGACAAACTGCAGTGAATGAGTGATGACCATGAAAACGACTGATGGCTATAGCTATGCTCAACAAGTAAAGCATTCTTCTGGCTTTATCTAGCTCTATTTGTGATATTTTAATTGGCATTGCTGGCTTGCTATTTGGTAAAAAAAAAAAAGTATAATAGAGGCACGTGAGGTCAGTTGTGCACATGTAAAACCGTATATTCACGTATTAAATGTAGAGTGAACATGTTAACACCACCTTTTCACATGTGAAGAGAATAAGATGTTTTCACCTCACATGTGAATTGCAGGAATTGCAAGTTCACATGTGGGGGTGAAATAATGTTATTCTCCTCACATTGGAAAAGGTGGCGTTAACACGTTGCAGTGGGATGCTTAATTAGCCATATACAGTATATTGTAAGCCAACCATCTGTACAGATTTCCTATCTTTTCATTCAAAATCTTTTTCTTGAGCCGCCAGTTCTGGTTATGGAGTGCAAATAAATGGAGCCATAGAGACCGTACACGGACCAGTGGGGTAAATCTTGGTGGGGCAAACTTTAATGTCTTTTTTGTAGATGCATGCCAGCAAAGCCACTACACAACACTAAACCATACATTAATTGCACTATAACGGCAACAAACGGTGCCCACAAACTGTTAGGGCCTACATAAAGCTGACCCAACAGCAGTCCCAACACCTTACCACTGATACACCTGGCTATCAGCGGAGGCTTGTCTGGCAGCGAAACAGTTCATTCAGCCTCATTTACTGTCTTTAAAAAAAAATGGTCTCTACTGGCAATTGAGATGTACAAACTATGGCATAAGGGGATGACTAGCGAGTAAGAGGCAATCCATAATTTTGATTAAGACAATGAGCGAGCTAGGACGGACATAGTCAGTGTAACTATTTGTTCAGCACCTTTGAAATGTACAGCGACAGAATTCAGAACATAGGCCGTTCTTATGGTGTTCTCCCTGTACACCAAGTCAGAACCGTAGGATAAATAAAAGGGGGCATATAAGCAGACAATGAAAGCTCTTACAATATTCGCTACATGTGCACCACCCAGTCAGAACAGTAAGGGAAGTTTGCCTCACCAAATTATTAGGGTGAGGCACATGGGCTACTAACAGCTTACTACACAACATACACTTAGTATTACTTTCTTAGCTACAGTATACATATCTCCCTGGCATATTACATCATTTATGCAGCAGCATACAAGACATTTTGGGACTCACTTTGTGCTGTGCTCACTTGAACAGGAAGGTGGTGTGGCGGTCCTTCATGGGTAAATTTTGTCACCAAACTTTGTCATCAAAGTCTGACATTCTCTGTGTTTATGGTGCTTTCAAGACAACTGGGAACAATTTTTTTTTTTTAACTGGTTGAATCATGAGGTCAGTGATCTTCAGGTCGAAGCTCTAGAAAAAGACAGAGTTCCCGACTTGCAATTCCTAGTTGGATGACCATTCAAAAAGTAGTTTTTTTCCCTGAGTTCCCAGTTGTCTTGAACTCACTGAAGTCTGAGATATACCCGGTTCCGAGTTTCCAGTTGTTTTGAACGCGGTAAAAGTCATGCTAAAAAAGAGACCCTTAAACCCAGACTTGGACTACACACCCACTCCACTGAATAGCAGGCTAATGATTACTATACTCGCAGTTAGCCACTGATTCCTTCCAAACCACTCATTGTTGAATTTGCGATTTCCTACTTGTTGTGTAATGTTTATGTCCAATGGCCGATGAGCACCGATACGTTTTATCTGTCATTTCTGTTATTTATCTTCATATGATGAGGATTGAAAAGGATTTGCCAGTAGATTGTCAACTTGATTTATGATGTTGACATGATCAGTCCAATCAAAGCTACGGTAGATATAACGTGATTTGACGTCATTTTATCTGTGGCCAATTACCTTAATCCTTCTTGGATGGGCACTTCTAATGTAACTCTATGGCAGTGTAACCGATGTGAAATGGCTAGCTAGGTAGCGGTGGTGCGCGCTAGCAGCCTTTCAGTCGGTGACGTCACTTGCTCTGAGACTTGAAGTAGTGGTTCCCCTTGCTCTGCAAGTAACGATGCTTCGTGGGCGACTGTTGTTGATGTGTGCAGAGGGTCCCTGGTTCGCGCCCGGGTCGGGGCGAGGGGACGGACGTAAAGTTATACTGTTACAGCAGCACCCAAGCGGCTTGAACTTTCGAGCTCTCCCTGTAGATTTTTTCGGTGATGTAGTGTCCCCATGAGTGACAGAACACTGAGCCAATCACGGTGCAACTAGAGAACATTACCAACCCCTACACTCCTTATTTTCCGCTGGCTGCCCCACCACCACAGAAAGCACTGAGCTAGGCTGAAACACCTACATTTTGGAGCTGCCTTACTCAAGAAAGCAAAAAAGAGACCATGTTTGTATGAGGCTTTATTAACTCAATTATATATATTTTTTTACATTGTTTGCAAACTGATATGTGACACGTATTAATGCCAAAATAACATGCAAAACTTCTTAGGGATAGGGGGCAGTATTTTCACGTCCGGATGAAAAGCGTGCCCAAAATAAACTGCCTGTTACTCAGGCCCAGAAGCTAGGATATGCATATAATTGGTAGATTTGGATAGAAAACACTCTAAAGTTTATAAAACTGTTAAAATAATGTCTGTGAGTATTGAGGTTGAGGTCATAGTATTTCCCATTGGTTTTCTATTGAAAGTGCTTTTTAATAGGAACCTGGTTGCAGTTCCTATGGCTTCCACTAGATGTCAACAGTCTTAAGAAATTGGTTGATGTTTTTCTTTTGAGAATAGAAGAAGTACGGCTGTTCTTTGTAAGTGTCACTCCAGATGGATTCTACTGTTTGGTGAACTGGAACGCGAACGGGAACGCGCTTCAAGTTGTTTTTATCCGGTATTGGAAACAGTTTATCCTGTCTCAAATTTGATTGATTATTTACGTTGTCAAACGTGCCAAATAAATGGACATTTTGGGGATATAAAGAAGGACATTATCGAACAAAAGGACAATTTGTGATGTTTCTGGGACATTTTGGAGTGTCAACAGAAGAAGATCTTCAAAGGTAAGGCGTTTATTATATCATTATTTCTGACTTTTGTGTCGCCACCTGCCTGGTTGAAAATTATTGTCATGTGTTTGTATGCGGGGCGCTGTCCCCACTTGCCACTAGATGGGAAAGCCTTCTATGGGCTTTGCTATCACAGAAGCGATCAACGGCAAAGATCAGAGCTCAATACATTTCCATGGACAGCAGCTGTCATGACATTTCTCCAAACAGCCTTTCTACATTTGCACGAGAACTAAATTAGGAAACAAGCCAAGATTGGATCATGGAAACACATGCCTGGTAGAGATATGATTCTGAAAGTAACGCACAAGTTGTTTGACCAAGTCGTTTGAGGAGAGCAGCTTGTCTACTCCCATGTTCTTCATCCTCTCCCCTGGAGTCGACCCCCCTCAAAGACGTGGAAGGCCAGTATATATATACATATATATATATATATATATATATACACACACACACACACACACACACACACACACACACACACACACACACACACACACACACACACACACACACACACACACACACACACACACACACACACACACACACACACACACACACACACTATAGCACTTTGAACCCTGTCTGTCGTGGCTGAGGCTGCTCTAGACATGGCAGCTACACTCTTAGAAAAAAGGGTTCTTTGCAGCAGGATAGGATTCTACCAATAACCGTTTTTGATCAGAAGAACCGTTTTTGGAAGACAACGGTTCTTTGTAATACAAAGGGTTCTACCAAGAACCTTTGACATCATAAGAAATGTTTTTGGAAGAAAGGGTACATTGATGATTCTTTGGGAGGCAAGAAGGGTATATAATATTTCCCAGCATGCTTTAGTGCAGGGAGATTTTCAGAATTGTTTGTTTTACTGTAATATCTGTGTTTTTGCATTTACATGTATCGGTTAATACATTTGATGCTAGACAAAGATAAATAACATACAGTTTTCTAAACTAATCCATTTTGTTGGATTTATTGCACCCGTTACTGAGATGGATGTTCAAGTTTAAATGATTGAGGTAGTCTCGTTAATCAATGTTTCCTACCCTGCCAATCATTCTGAATGTAGGTGATTAACAATTCCACTTGTTGGATATTCTAACTCCGGCTGGAATCCAATCGGAATTACACATCATTTTGCAAGCCAGCATAATGTGAATTGCAGGCCTGATGTGGCCTGTAAACCAGGATATTCCTAGAGTATAAATAGGCCCTCAAAGAAAGGCTTTGTGATATATGTAATGCATTGTCATGCATAATACAATTTTAAAGGCTAATAAGGCTGGTGAAACCATTCATAGAGGGTTCTAGGAAGAACCCTCCAAAGATAAGGGTTCTTGGTAAAAACCCTTCAGAGACAATTCTAGGAAAAACCTTCAGATTATGAAATGTTTCTTGGTAGAACCCTTCATAGAAGGTTCTAGATGGAACCCTCTGCAAAGGGTTCTACCCAGCACCAAAAAGGGTTCCGCTATGGGGACAAACCGAAGAACCCTGTATGGTTCTACTTGGCACCTTTTTTTCTAAGAGTGTAGAGAAGGACACTGGGTTATACTGTAGGTCCACTGTCTGTATGGGAACCATTTACTTTCTACTGACAGGCTGGAGTTTGAACAGCCAGCAAGTTACTTTCTGCGTATCAAATTACACCCTATTCCACTTTACAGGGAATAGGGGTGCCATTTGGGATGCAACCATTGTCATGGAATATTTTGTGCCAACATGAAGGATATTTTTGCATAAAGCTTTATATGGCTCTTGTTGTTATTAAACTACAATTTCAACCTCATATAGAGTAATTATATACTAACTATACAGTATAGACTATTTGCCAGGTATTAAATAATAAACCCTCTATTTTGTAGAACATCCACCTGGTGGCCAAGTGGCTGGGCAGCCTGGATAAACTAGTGGAGCGCTACAGCATTGGTAGCCATGACAACTATCTTGTGCATATGTCAGCTAACCCTTCACCCACGCCAGGGTTGAATGGCGCCAGAGGGGATGGCTGCCGTTTTACAGGCTCCTAACCAACTATGCTATTTAGTTAGTTTTTTTGCGATGTTTGTAACTTATTGTTTTACTTATTTTGAACATAATGTTGCTGCTACCGTCTCTTATGACCAAAAATAACTTCTGGACATCAGAACAGAGATTACTCACCTCAAACTGGACAAAGACTTTTTCTTTAACAAGTCCTATGCGAAGGAAATACTGCTTTGTTGGGAACGAGCACAAATCCCCGTCATTTGCGTGAAGAAAAGACGGAGAAAAAGGGGGCGGAGGTCGGGCTGCCTTCTGAGAATTCATTGGCGAGTGAGTAAACCTCCACTACCATCTGTTCTATTGGCCAACGTGCAATCATTGGAAAACAAAATGGATGATTTACGATCAAGACTATCCTACCAATGGGACATTGAATACTGTAATATCTTATGTTTCACTGAGTCATGGCTGAACAACGACACGGATAATATAGAGCTGGCGGGATTTTCCATGCATTGGCAGGACAGAGAAGCTACGTCTGGTAAGACGAGGGGCGGGGGTGTGTGTCTATTTGTCAAGAACAGCTGGTGCGCAATGTCTAATATTAAAGAAGCCTTGAGGTATTGCTCGCCTGAGGTAGAGTACCTTATGATAAGTTGTAGACCACACTATCTACCAAGAGAGTTCTCATCTATATTATTAGTAGTCCTCTATTTACCACCACAAACTGATGCTAAGACCGCACTCAACCAGCTGTATAAGGCCAGAAGCAAACAAGAAAATGCTCATCCAGAAGTGGCGCTCCTAGTGGCCGGGGACTTTAATGCAGGCAAACTTAAATACGTTTTACCTAATTTCTACCAGCATGTCACATGTGCAACCAAAGTAAAAAAAACTCTAGACCACCTTTACTCCACACACAGAGACACATACAAAGCTCTCCCTTACCCTCCATTTGGCAAATCTGACCATAATTCTATCCTCCTGATTCCTACTTACAAGCAAAAATTAAAGCAGGAAGTACCAGTGACTCACTCAATACGGAAGTGGTCAGATGTATTATGCAGGACTGTTTTGCTAGCACAGACTGGAATATGTTCTGGGATTCATCCAATGGCATTGAGGAGTTTAACACCTCAGTCATCGGCTTCATCAATAAGTGCATAGACGACGTCGTCCCAACAGTGACCGTACGTACATATCCCAACCAGAATCCATGGATTACAGGAAAACATCTGAATCGAGCGAAAGGCTAGAGCTGACGCTTTCAAGGAGCGGGACACCAATCCGGACACTTAAGAAATTAGCCATGACCTCTATTATGTTGAAACCATCTGGCAGTTTCTCCAAGATCTCATCCAAGATGCCCTTCACCTGTAGGGGAAAACACACACACAATGTCAGGACTTGTGTGTGTGTGTGTGTGTGTGTGTGGTCATTAAAGGCTCTGAGATGGAGTGACAGTATGACAGTGTCTGTCTCTCATACCTTCTCTCTGGACACCCCTCCTCCCCCAGCAGTGTCTGACTCTTTGGGCTGCACAGTGCAGAACAGCTTCTCTGAGATGATGGTGAGGAAGCCTATCTCAGCATTTGGGTGGAGGTACGGTAGGGGATCTCTGGAGGCAGCACCTCATCTATATACATATAGTTGCCCTGGACACACACATTGGGGGTTCCTGAGAGATAACAATATTTGTAGTTTGTGTGTGTGTGTGTGTCTTCCCCTCAGGTGAAGGGCATCTTGAATGAGATCTTGGAGAAACTGCCAGATGGTTTCAACATGATAGAGGTCATGGGTAAGGTGGAGAAGAGAACTCCCTACATCATTGTGGCCTTCCAGGAGTGTGAGAAGAACCTCCTCACCAAGGAGATCACGCGCTCTCTGAAAGAGCTCAGCCTCGGACTCAAGGTATGAGACAGAGTGTGTATGTGTGTGACAATGCATCACAAACTCAATCTTTTGGTATTTCTTTTATTAGTCCACTGTTGATACAGTCCCAAAATGTGTTGCATGTCAGCAGTCAAGTTTTCAAGATATTGGACTTTCAAGAAGCAAAGTTTCACCGGCCAAATCATCATGATGATGCAAATACTCCATACACACCTGTTTGTCTAGTCACCTTCACACACGTTAGTGTATTCCCCCTCAGACACACACCTGGCTATTTACAGTCACAGACTCATGTACCAGATTCCAATATGTCAATACAGAACTAATGAGAGTTTATTGAATGTACAAAACATCCTGTGCTACAGTTCCTCCTGTTGGTCTATATGTAGCAAATGTTTATAGTTCAATGAAAACACACAGCAGTAAAAACAGTACTATATTTCAAGAATTGGTAAACTAAGGGGTCCATTTGTACAGCACTGTAGATACACACAAACACAGAATGTGGCGATGAAGAGAGTCAGTCACAGGGGTTGGAGTGATGACAAATGTTTCTATGTTTAGAGTTCAATCCTTTATATGGTGTGTGTGTGTGTGTGGGGTAGTGTGTGTGCAGGGGCGCGCTGGGACACCCAGATGGGGATGATAGCGGACGCTCGTCTGAAGGAGCTGACCCCCAACATGCCGATCTTCATCAAGGCGGTACCGGTGGACCATCAGGAGACCAATAACGTGTACGAGGAGTGTCCCATCAACAAGACCTGTATGAGGGGCCCCACCACCTGGACCTTCAACCTCAAGACCAAGGAGAAGCCTGCCAAGTGGGTATTGGCCACAGTCTGCTTCCTGCTCAGTGTGCAACAGAGGAGAGAGAGAAACACAAAAACAGTACTTTCATCTGAAATACTTTAAAGAACAGAAACATCAATGTTTCTAAAAAAAACTATATAAATATTTATGTCATACATGTCTATTGGAGGGATGTGATTCTGATTACAGTTATCAGTGAGGTAAGAGGATGTGTGGGGGAGAAAGACGTGTGTTGAGCTTGGAAAGCATTAAAAAACTCCACTGTATCACAGTACATCTTTCTCACTGTTCCTATAAGCTCCACTAGAGGGCAACCTGTACCAGCATGGCTAGTACACACATCAGAGGCACTGTACAGTACCTGCCTGCGCGCACAAATGCGCTCACACACACACAATACCGCAGTGATAACCCTTTGAATGGGAAAGTGAGGTTTGTTTATTGGCGAGCTTCCAGCCTACTGTTAGCACAGTGTAACAATAGAACTCCTGTAGATAAGAAAATCTATCTTTAACGCCTCAGCTATTGTTAGAGCTAGTGTTGATTTTTCCTCTGCCAGATCACCAGATAGCAGTTAAGTACTTCAACTACAACCACAGCCTTATATAAACCAAGTTTCTCTTTTATTTATATATACATTTTTATCTGGGATCCTGAAAGGACTGATCTCCATAATATATAAATAACCTTTGGATAGCTCATATTCTGAGCTAGCAATTAAAAAAGTATGGTCCACAGATCTAAGTGTATCTGAACAACCCTTTAACTGGAACAGAATATGGAAAAATATGACCTTGGCATCAACTTATACATTTTACATTTGTTCACAGACTGTACTTAACACCAAGGAAAAGTTTTATGATTAAATTGGCCACAACTCCCAACTGTTCATTGTGTCCCTTAAATAAGGCAGGCACATTCCTTAATATGATGTGGGACTGCCCTGCAGTTAAATTCTTCTAGGACAAAGTTACACAATTCCTTTTTAAGTGCATGAATGTAAATATTCAATGCGTTGCATCTGCTATGTTACTTAACGATGATAACTCATTGAATCTCTCAATTAATCAGAGACAATTACTACTGGCAGGCAGCACTGCTGAAAAAAAATGTTGGCTCTTAGATGGCAATCACCTCACTCTCTCCCTATCCGCCAGTGGATACAGTTACTATTAGAAGTTATAACATTATCATTATCGACAGCGAGAATGAATAGTGCTTGTCAAGGGACAATTGAGGCCTGGACAAATATACTTGACTCTGTAAAGAAAGATCTCAGGTAAAGCCCAACACATACAAATAAACAATCTTTAAAGCTCAACACATATACTGAGTGTAAAAAAAACATTAGGAACACCTTCCTAATATTGAGTTGCTACCCCTTTTTCCCTCAGAACAGCCTCAATTCATCAGGGCATGGTCTCTACAAAGTGTCGAAAGCGTTCAACAGGGATGCTGGCCAGTGTTGCCTCCAATGCTTCCCACAATTGTGTCAAGTTAGATGGATATCCTTTTGGTGGTGGACCATTCTTCATACACACGGGAAACTGTTGAGGATGAAAAACTCAGCAGCGTTGCCGTTCTTGACACACTCAAACCGGTGTGCCTGGCACTTACTATCATACCCCGTTCAAAGGCACTTAAATATTTTGTCTTGCCCATTCACCCTCAATGGCACACAGACACAATCCATGTCTCAATTGTCTCAAGGAATAAAAATCCTTCTTTAACCTGTCTTCTCCCCTTTATCTACACTGACTGAAGTTATTATAGCTTCACCTGGATTCACCTGATTCACCTATGTCAAATCAAATCAAATGTGCCGAATACAGCAGGTGTAGGCCTTACCATGAAATCCTTACTTACAAGCCCTTCACCAACAATGCAGTTCAAGAAATGGAGTTAAGAAAATACTCAAGTGAAAAAAAAACAGTACAGGGTCAATGTGCGGTTAGTTGAGGTAATTTGTAAAGTGACTATGCATAGATAATAAACAGCGAGTAGCAGCAGTGTAAAAAGAAAGTAAATAGTCCAGGTGGCCATTTGATTAATTGTTCAGCAGTCTTATGGCTTGGGGGTGAAGCTGTTAAGTAGCCTTTTGGTCCTAGACTTGGCGCTGCGGTACCGCTTGCCATGTGGTAGCCGAGAAAACAGTCTATGACTTGGGTGACTGGTGTCTGACAATTTTTGGGGCCTTCCTCTGACACAGCCTAGTATATTGGTCCTGGATGTCAGGAAGCTTGACCCTAGTCATGTACTGGGCCGTATGCACTACCCTCTGTAGCGCCTTATGATCAGATGCTAAGCGGCGGTGATACAACCGGTCAGGATGCTCTCGATGGTGCAGCTGTAGAACTTTTTGAGTATCTGGGGACCCATACCAAATCTTTTCATGGAAGGAGCAGGTGTCCTTAACGTTTTGTACACTCAGTGTATATACAGTGCTGTGAAAAAGTATTTCCCCCATTCCTGATTTCTTATTCTTTTGCACATTTGTCACACTTAAATGTTTCAGATCAAACAAATGTAAATATTACACAAAGATAACCCAAGTAAACACAAAATGCAGTTAAGTGATGATTTTATTTATTAAGGGAAAAAAAGCTATCCGAACATTCATGGCCCTATGTGAAAAAGTAATTTCCCCCTAACCTAATAACTGGTTTTGCCACCCTCAGCAGCAACAACTATAATCAAGCGTTTGCGATAACTGGCAATGAGTCTTTCACATCGCTGTGAAGGAATTTTGACCCACTATTCTTTGCAGAATTGTTTTAATTCAGCCACATTGGAGGGTTTGAGCATGAACCGCCTTTTTAAGGTCACGCCACAGCATCTCAATCGGATTAAAGTCCGGACTTTGACTAGGCCACTCCAAAACCTTCATTTTGTTTTTTAAGCCATTCAGAGGTGGACTTGCTGGTGTGTTTTGGATCATTGTCCTGCTGCAGAACCCAAGTGCGCTTCAGCTTGAGGTCACAAACTGATGGCAGGACATTCTCCTTCAGGATTTTTTGGTAGAGAGCAGAATTCATGGTTCCATCAATCACAGCAAGTCGTCCAGGTCCTGAAGCAGCAAAGCAGCCCCAGACCATCACACTACCACCACCATATATGACTTTTGGTATGATGTTCTTTTTCTGAAATGCTGTGTTACTTTTACGCCAGATGCACACCTTCCAAACAGTTCAACTTTTGTCTCGTCAGTCCACAGAATATTTTCCCAAAAGTCCTGGGGATCATCAAGATGTTTTTTGCCAACAGTGAGACGAGCCTTATGTTATTTTTGGTCAGTAGTGGTTTTTGCCTTGGAATTCTGCCATGGATGCCATTTTTGCCCAGTCTCTTTCTTATGGTTGAGTCATAAACACTGACCTTAACTGAGGCAAGTGAGGCCTGCAGTTCTTTAGATGTTGTTGTGGGTTCTGTTGTGACCTCATGGATGAGTCGTCGCTGCGCTCTTGTGGTAATTTTGGTAGGCCGGCCACTCCTGGGAAGGTTCACCACTGTTCCAAATTTTCTTCATTTGTGGATAATGGCTCTCACGTGGTTCGCTGGAGTCCCAAAGCTAAGATATACAGTGGGGAGAACAAGTATTTGATACACTGCCGATTTTGCAGGTTTTCCTACTTACAAAGCATGTAGAGGTCTGTAATTTTTATCATAGGTACACTTCAACTGTGAGAGACGGAATCTAAAACAAAAATCCAGAAAATCACATTGTGTGATTTTTAAATAATTAATTTGCATTTTATTGCATGACATAAGTATTTGATACATCAGAAAAGCAGAACTTAATATTTGGTACAGAAACCTTTGTTTGCAATTACAGAGCTCATACGTTTCCTGTAGTTCTTGACCATGTTTGCACACACTGCAGCAGGGATTTTGGCCCACTCCTCCATACAGACCTTCCCCAGATCCTTCAGGTTTCGGGGCTGTCGCTGGGCAATACGGACTTTCAGCTCCCTCCAAAGATTTTCTATTGGGTTCAGGTCTGGAGACTGGCTAGACCACTCCAGGACCTTGAGATGCTTCTTACGGAGCCACTCCTTAGTTGCCCTGGCTGTGTGTTTCGTTTCGTTGTCATGCTGGAAGACCCAGCCACGACCCATCTTCAATGCTCTTACTGAGGGAAGGAGGTTGTTGGCCAAGATCTTGCGATACATGGCCCCATCCATCCTCCCCTCAATACGGTGCATTCGTCCTGACCCCTTTGTAGAAAAGCATCCCCAAAGAATGATGTTTCCACCTCCATGCTTCACGGTTGGGATGGGTTCTTGGGGTTGTACTCATCATCCTTCTTCCTCCAAACACGGCGAGTGGAGTTTAGACCAAAAAGCTCTATTTTTGTCTCATCAGACCACACGACCTTCTCCTATTCCTCCTCTGGATCATCCAGATGGTCATTGGCAAACTTCAGACGGGCCTGGACATGCGCTGGCTTGAGCAGGGGGACCTTGCATGCGCTGCAGGATTTTAATCCATGATGGCGTAGTGTGTTACTAATGGTTTTCTTTGAGACTGTGGTCCCAGCTCTCTTCAGGTCATTGACCAGGTCCTGCTGTGTAGTTCTGGGCTGATCCCTCACCTTCCTCATGATCATTGATGCCCCACGAGGTGAGATCTTGCATGGAGCTCCAGACCGAGGGTGATTGACCGTCATCTTGAACTTCTTCCATTTTCTAATAATTGCGCCAACAGTTGTTGCCTTCTCACCAAGCTGCTTGCCTATTGTCCTGTAGCCCATCCCAGCCTTGTGCAGGTCTACAATTTTATCCCTGATGTCCTTACACAGCTCTCTGGTCTTGGCCATTGTGGAGAGGTTGGAGTCTGTTTGATTGAGTGTGTGGAGAGGTGTCTTTTATACAGGTAACGAGTTCAAACAGGTGCAGTTAATACAGGTAATGAGTGGAGAACAGGAGGGCTTCTTAAGGAAAAACTAACAGGTCTGTGAGAGCCGGAATTCTTACTGGTTGGTAGGTGATCAAATACTTATGTCATGTAATAAAATGCAAATTAATTACTTAAAAATCATACAATGTGATTTTCTGGATTTTTGTTTTAGATTCCGTCTCTCACAGTTGAAGTGTACCTATGATAAAAATTACAGACCTCTACATGCTTTGTAAGTAGGAAAACCTGCAAAATCGGCAGTGTATCAAATACTTGTTCTCCCCACTGTATGTCAATTACTTTGTTTCTCGTCTGTTCCTGAATTTCTTTGGATCACGGCATGATGTCTTGCTTTTTGAGATCTTTTGGCCTACTTCACTTTGTTAGACAAGTTCTATTTAAGTGATTTCTTGATTCAACAGGTCTGGCAGTAATCATGCCTGGGTGTGGATAGTGAAATTGAACTCAGCTTTCCAAAAAAGGTGAATAACCACAGTAAATTCATGATTTAACAAGGGAGGGGGCAATTACTTTATCACATAGGGCCATGAAGGTTCGGATAGCTTTTTTTCCTCTTGTCAATACGGGGGCGCTGTTTTCACTTTGGAAAAAATCGTGCCCAAATGAAACGGCCTCGTACTCTGTTCTAGATCATACAATATGCATATTATTATTACTATTGGATAGAAAACACTCTCAAGTTTCTAAAACTGTTTGAATTTTATCTGTGAGTAAAACAGAACTCATTTTGCAGCAAACTTCCATATAGGAAGTGAAAAATCTGAAAAAGACGCTCTGTTTCAGGGCCTGCCTATTCAACTAGCTTTTATTTATCGATATGCATACACTTCATACGCCTTCCACTAGATGTCAACAGGCAGTGGAAGGTGGAATGGGGTGTCTAGCTTGATCTGAGGCCGAACAAGAGCTTTTGGAGTGACAGGTCCGGTATTTCTTTGTCTTCGACGGCGCACGAGGGACCTCGACATTGTCTTCTGAAAAGCGTTCGGTATACACGGCGAATATCTCCGGCTCTGATTTTATTTGATACATATGATAATAACATCATAAAGTAGGTTTTTTTCAACCGAGTTTTATCAGTTTATTCAACGTTTATTGGGGCTTTTGGAGTTTTCCGTTCCTTGCGCCAAGAGAGGATGGGAATGTTAGCAACCTTGGCTAGCATTGTGGCGCGAATTCGACAGAAGAAATGGACATTCTAAAACCAAACAACGATTTATTCTGGACCAAGGACTCCTTGTACAACATTCTGATGGAAGCTCAGCAAAAGTAAGAAAACATTTATGATGTTATTTCGTATTTCTATGTAAAATGTTGACTCCTATTCTCCGCCATGTTGGTGAGTACTGTCTCACAATAATGCAAGCTGTATGTTATAGTAAAGTTATTTTTTTAAATCTAACATAGCGGTTGCATTAAGAACCAGTGTATCTTTCATTTGCCATACAACAAGTATTTTTATGTAAAGTTTATGATGAGTTCTTTGGTCAGATTAGGTGAGTGTCCAAAATATCTCCGGAGATTCTGGTGAATCGTTGCTACGTATTCACAATGTATAACCAGGATTTGTAGCTATAAATATGCACATTTTCAAACAAAATATAAATGTATTGTATAACATGATGTTATAAGACTGTCATCTGATGAAGTTGTCCAAAGGTTAGTGATTAATTTTATATCTTTTGCTGGTTTTTGCGAAAGGTACCTTTGCGGTGAATAAATGCCGTTGTGTGTTTGGCTATTGTGGTAAGCTAATATAATTCTATATTGTGTTTTCGCTGTAAAACACTTAAAAAATCGGAAATATTGGCTGGATTCACAAGATGTTTATCTTTCATTTGCTGTATTGGACTTGTTTGTTTAATTTCATGAAAATTATATTATATGATATCCCTGTCCCGTTAGGCTAGGCTATGCTAGTCAGCTTTTTTGATGAGGAGGACAGGTACAGGATGGCAACAACAACTGCCCGAGTTACACCAGGAACGCACAATCCCTCCATCACTGCTCAGAGTGTCAGCAATAGGCTGAGAGAGGCGGGACTGAGGGCTTGTAGGCCTGTTGTAAGGCAGGTCCTCACCAGACATCACCGGCAACAACGTCGCCTATGATCACAAACCCACTGTTGCTGGACCAGACAGGACTGGCTAAAAGTGCTCTTGACTGACGAGTCGCGGTTTTGTCTCACCAGGGGCGATGGTCGGATTTGTGTTTATTCGTCGAAGGAATGAGCTTTACACCGAGGCCTGTACTCTGGAGCGAGATCGATTTGGAGGTGGAGGGTCCGTCATGGTCTGGGACGGTGTGTCACAGCATCATCGGACTGAGCTTGTTGTCATTGCAGGCAATCTCAACGCTGTGCGTTACAGGGAAGCCATCCTCCTCCCTCATGTGGTACCCTTCCTGCAGGCTCTTCCTGACATGACACTCCAGCATGACAATGCCACCAGCCATACTGCTCATTCTGTGCGTGATTTCCTGCAAGACAGGAATGTCAGTGTTCTGCCATGGCCAGCGACAAGCCCAGATCTCAATCCCATTGAGCACGTATGGGACCTGTTGGATCAGAGGGTGAGGGCTCGGCCATTCCGCCCAGAAATGTCCGGGAACTTGCAGGTGCCTTGGTGGAAGAGTTGGGTAACATCTTACAGCAAGAACTGGCAAATCTGGTGCAGTCCATGAGGAGGAGATGCACTGCAGTACTTAATGCAGCTGGTGGCCACACCAGATACTGACTGTTACTTTGATTTTGAACTCCCCTTTGTTCAGGGACACATTATTCCATTTATGTTAGTCACATGTCTGTGGAACTTGTTCAGTTTATGTCTCAGTTGTTGAATCTTATGTTCACACAAATATTTACACGTTAAGTTTGCTGAAAATAAACGCAGTTGACAGTGAGATGATGTTTCTTTTCTTGCCGAGTTCACACACACACACACACACACACACACACACACACACACACACACACACACACACACACACACACACACACACACACACACACACACACACACACACACACACACACACACACACACACACACACACACACACACACACACACACACACACACACACACACACACACACACACACACACACACAAATATAGTGTTGTTTCATGAGCTGAAATAAAAGATCCCAGAAAGCTTATTTCTCTCAAATTTTGTGCACAAATTTGATTACATCCCTGTTCGTGAGCATTTCTCCTTTGCCAAGATAATCCACCTGACAGGTGTGACATATCAAGAAGCTGATTCCACAGAATGATGATTACACAGGTGCACCTTGTGCTGTGGACAATAAAAGGCCACTTTAAAATGTGCAGTTTTGTCACACAACATTATACCACAGATGTCTCAAGTTTTGAGGGAGTGTGCAATTGGCATGCTGACTGCAGGAATGTCCACCAGAGCTGTTGACAGAGAATTCAATGTTTATTTCTCTGCAATAAGCGACCTCCATTGCGTTTTAGAGTTTCGCAGTACGTCCAATCGGCATCACAACCGCAGACCACGTGTATGGCATCGTGTGGGCGAGCGGTTTGCTGATGTCAACATTGTGAACAAAGTTCACCAAAGTGCATTCGAAGTCAATCTGAATGCACAGAGATACTTTGACGAGATCCTGAGGCCGATTGTTGTGCCATTCATCCGCCGCCATCGCCTCATGTTTCAGCATGATAATGCACGCCCCATGTCGCAAGGATCTATACACAATTTCTGGAAGCTGAAAATGTCCCAGTTCTTCCATGGCTTGCATACTTACCAGACATGACACCAATTGAGCATGTTTAGGATGCTTTGGACCGAAGTGTACGTCAGCGTGTTCCAGTTCCCGCCAATATCCAGACATTTCGCACAGCCATTGAAGAGGAGTGGCACAACATTCCACAATCAACAGCCTGATCAACTTTATGCGAAAGAGATGTGTCACGCTGCATGAGGCAAATGGTGGTCACACCAGAAATTGACTGGTTGTCTGATCCACGCCCCTTACCATTTTTAAGGTATCTGTGACCAACAGATGCATCTGTATTCCCAGTCATCTGAAATCCATAGATTAGGGTCTAACAAATGTATTTCAATTGACTGATTTTCTTATATGAACTGTAACTCAGTAAAACCTTTGAAATTGTTGCATGTTGCATTTATATTTTTTATATACTGTGATATACAGTGAATTTGGAAAAGTATTCAGATCCCTTGACTTTCTCCAGATTTTGTTATGTTACAGCCTTATTCTAAAATTAATTAAATAGTTTCCCCCCCATCAATCTACACACAGTACCCCAGAATGACAAAGCAAAAACAGATTTTTAGACATTTGTGCATATGTCTGGAGGAAACCTGGCATCATGCCTAAGGTGAAGCATGGTGGTGGCAGTATCATGCTGTGGGGATTTTTCAGTGGCAGGGACTGGGAGACCGGTCAGGATTGAGAGAAAGATGAACAGAGCAAAGTACAGAGAAATCTGGAGCAGGTTTTCACCGATTTCTCTGTACTTTGCTCTGTTAATCTTTCCCTCGATCCTGACTAGTCTCCCAGTCCCTGCCGTTAAAAAACATCCCACAGCATGATGCTGCCACCACCATGCTTCACTGTAGGGATGGTACCAGGTTTCCTCCAGACATTACGCTTGGCATTCAGGTCAAAGAGATCAATCTTTGTTTCATCAGACCAGAGAATCTTGTTTCTCATGGTCTGAGAGTCCTTTAGGTGCCTTTTGACAAACTCCAAGCAGGCTGTCATATGCCTTTTATTGAAGAGTGGCTTCCGTCTGGCCACTCTACATAAAAGGTCAGATATTTGGAGTGCTGCAGAGATGGTTGTCCTTTGGGAAGCTTCCCCCATCTCCACAGAGGAACTCTGGAGCTCTGTCAGAGTGACCATCAGGCTCTTGGTCACCTCCCTGACCAAGGCCCTTCTCCCCCGATTGGTCAGTTTGGTCGGGTGGCCAGTTCTAGGAAGAATCTAGGTGGTTCCAAACTTAATTTAAGAATGATGAAGGCCACTTTGTTCTTGGGGACCTTCAATGCTGAAGACATTTTTTGGTACCCTTTTCCAGATCTGTGCCTCGACACAATCCTGTCTCGGAGCTCTACGGACACTTCCATCGACCTCATGGCTTGGATTTTGCTCTGACATGCACTGTCAGCTGTGGGACCTTATATAGACAGGTGTGTGCTTTTCCAAATCATGTCCAATCAATTGAATTTACCACAGGTGGACTCCAATCAATTCGTAGAAATATCTCAAGGATGATCAATGAAAACAGGATGCTCAATTTTGAGTCTCATAGCAAAGGGTCTGAATACTTATGTAAATAAGGTATTTCTGTTATTATTTTTAATACATTTGCAAACATTTCTAAAAACCTGTTTTCGCTTTGTCATTATGGGGTACTATGTGGAGATCGATGAGGGGGAAAAACTGTTTAATCAATTTTAGAATAAGGCTGTAAAGTAACAAAATGTGAAAAGTCAAGGGGTCTGAAAACTTTCCGAATGCACTGTATATTAGAGTACTAGTCAAAAGTTTGGACAAACCTACTCATTCAAGGGATGTTATGAATTTGACTATTTTCTACATTGTCGAATAATAGTGAAGACATCATAACTATGAAATAACACATGGAATCATGCAGTAACTAAAAAAGTGTTAAAAATACCAAAATATATTTTAGATTCTTCAAAGTAGTCACCCTTTGCCTTGATGACAGCTTTGCACACTCTTGACATTCTCTCAACCAGCTTCACCTGGAATGCTGAGCACATGTTGGCTGCTTTTCCTTCACTCTCAATCTCTCCTTCACTCTGCGGTCCAACTCATCCCAAACCATCTCAATTGGGTTGAGGTCGGATGACTGTGGACGCCAGGTCATCTGATGCAGCACTCCATCACTCTCCTTGGTCAAACAGCCCTTACACAACCTGGAGGTGTTGGGTCATTGTCCTGTTGAAAAACAAATGATAGTGGGACTAAGCGCAAACCAGATGGGATGGCGTATCGCTGCAGAATGCTGTGGTAGCCATGCTAGTTACGTGTTTTGAATTGTAAATAAATCACAGACAGTGTCACCATTAAAGCACCCCCACACCATCGCACCTCCTCCTCCATGCTTCGCTGTGGGAACCACACATGCGGAGATCATCCGTTCACCTACTCTGCGTCTCACAAAGGCACGGCAGTTGGAACCATAAATCTCAAATTTGGGCTCATCAGACCAAAGGACAGATTTCCACCGGTCTAATGTCCATTGCTCGCGTTTCTTGGCCCAAGCAAGTCTCTTCTTATTATTGGTGTCCTTTAGTAGTAGTTTCTTTGCAGCAATTCGACCATGAAGGCCTGATTCACGCAGTCTCCTCTGGACAGTTGATGTTGAGATGTGTCTGTTACTTGAACTCTGACGCATTTATTTTGGCTGCAATTCCTGAGGCTGATAACTCTAATGAATTTATCCTCTGCAGCAGAGGTAACTCTGGATCTTCCTTTCCTGTGGCGGTCCTCATGAGAGCCAGTTTCATCAAAGCGCTTGATCGTTTATGCGACTGCACTTGAAGAAACTTTCAAAGTTCTCAAAATGTTCCAAATTGACTGACCTTAATGTCTTAAAGTAATGATGGATTGTCGTTTCTCTTTGCTTTTTTGTCACTCGTTTCAGGAAACTAGGTGTATGTCCCGGGTCACTACTTCACAGGAGAGCCATTTGAACGTAAACGTTTTTTGTCAGAAATGCCTTCTGGAACATGTGAACTTTCATGCGCCTTAATAACTTCTTAAGGCTAGGGGGCAGTATTCTGAAGTTCGGATGACTGAAGTGCCCAGAGTAAACTGCCTGTTCCTCAGGCCCAGAAGCTAGGATATGATATAATTATAATATAATTGGTAGCATTGAATAGGAAACACTCTGAAGTTTCTAAAACTGTTAAAATAATGTCTGTGAGTATAACAGAACTGATATTTTTTGAGGTCACAGGCCATTCCAATGCTTGTCTATGGGATATTCAAAGGAATTCCTCCCAGATTGCAGTTCCTCTGGCTTCCACTAGATGTCAGTCTTTAGAAAGGGTTTCAGTCTTGTTTTTTGAAAAATGAGCTAGTAGTTGTAGTTTTTCAAGGTGTCTCTCGTTAGGACTGTAGTCTTGTGGCGCACATGGATGAGGGCGCGCACTTCATTATTTATCTCCGGTATTGAACATACTACATTCCGTCTTAAATTGTATCGTTTATTTACATATTAGGGTACCTGAGGATTGATTAGAAACGTTGTTTGAGTTGTTTGGACAAAGTTTACTGGTAACTTTTGGGATTCCTTTGTCTGCAAGTTGAACAAGTGGAACGGGTGGATTACTGAATCAAACACGCCAACTAAACTGACTTTTTTGGGATATAAAGAAGGACTTTATCGAACAAAACAACCATTTGTTGTGTAGCTGGGATCCTTGGGATTGCAAACAGAGGAAGATCTTCAAAGGTAAGTGATTTATTTTATCACCATTTCTGATTTTTGTGACGCCTCTGCTGGTTTGAAAAATGTTTTTAATGCTGGTGTATGCGGGGAGCTGTCCTCAGATAATCACACGGTATGCTTTCGCTGTAAAGCCTTTTTGAAATCTGACAAAGCGGCTGGATTAACAAAAAGTTAAGCTTTGACACTTGTATTTTCAAGAATGTTTAATGTTACGATTTTTGTATTTTGAATTTCACGCTCTGCATTTTCACCGGATGTTGTCGAGGTGGGGTGCTAGCGTCCCACCTAGCCCATTAATAACAGACTTGTATGTCATCTGTAATTAGTTGGTTTAGCCACAAAAAAGGTCAGCAACTTTCCTGCTAGCCATGATTGGCTGAGATAATAAGTGGGCTGGACATGCCGAGAGAGGAGTTCAGATTGATCTGCCATATAGCAGCTTCTGTCTATTTGAGCTGGTCAGTATGTGTAGGTAATCCTGTCTATCGCAGCTTTAAAACTCAGTCCTCCACTTTCTGGAGTTTTGAAACCAGTGAAGTTAGAGTATGATAGCTAAGGAGATGGAGAAAACACGTGTCTCCGAATTACATCTTCATACTAAGGGCAACCATGAAATCCGTGAAAGGGAGAGGCATCCATCCATGATGTAAGATAGTCTAGCTAGCTACATTTTCAGATATTACACATTTCTAATTTTGATAAAGTAATTTTCATTTCAAGTTAAAGTATACTGTTAGCTAGCTAACGTTAGCTGGCTGGCTCGCTAGCTAACATTATGTGTATGATGTTATTATTCATATCTCAGAGCAATTTGCTTTGCTAGTTATAGGCTAATGTTAGCTAGCTAACATTGAGCCTGGGTGGTTAGCTACCTGCAGATTCATGCAGGGTAGTAACGTCATGAGTTGGGATTATGGTTAATTGTTTACTTAGCTAGCTAGCTACATGTCTTAACAAAAGACTTCACTATGCAAGAAACCATTTCAATTGAATGTCACTGCAACAACTGTTAATAGATGTAGCTGGTAAATTCGCTCTGGCTATCTACTCTGATTTCAGAGCACTTTCGTCTGAGTGTGCCAGAGCGCAGAATAACTGACAAATTTACTAACGCTCAACACCCGTTGGGAAAAAAAGCGTAAATTGTTGCCAGCAGCACAGTTACAGTCACCAACACCCTGGATAACATAAAAACAGCCTAACCAGCTCTGCTAGGGTGAGTAAAATGGTCAGTTAGCTGTTCTCTCATTTGTGTCTGGAAGTAGCAAGCAAGCTAGCCAACATTAGTCAGTTAGCATGGGTGCTTGACTGTTCTTGTTGTTAGGACAGAACACTCGGATCAACCCTTAAAGAGATGGGTGGGGTTATAGTTTTAGAGGGTGTGAACGATGCTGAATGGGCGTAGAGAAAGAAGAGCTCTCCAGTAGGTAATAAAACGTTCAAAGGCCATTTCAAATAATAGTAATCACAGTGAACAGATCAGGGTTCCATAGTCGCAGGCAGAACAGTTGAAACTGGAGCAGCAGCACGGCCAGGTGGAATGAGGACAACAAGGAGTCATCATGCCAGGTAGTCCTGAGGCATGGTCCTAGGGCTCAGGTCCTCATTCAGAGAATTAGAGAGAGCATACTTAAATTCACATAGGACACCGGATAAGAGGAGAAATACTCCAGATATAACAGACTGAGCCTAGCCCCCCGACACATAAACTACTGCAGCATAAATGCTGGAGGCTGAGACAGGAGGAGTCAGGAGACACTGTCCGATGATACCCCCAGACAGGGCCAAACAGGCAGGATATAACCCAACCCACTTTGCCAAAGCACAGCCCCCACACCACAAGAGGGATATCTTCAACCACCCCAACTTACCATCCTGAGACAAGGCCGAGTATAGCCCACAAAGATCTCCGCCACGGCACAACCCAAGGAGGGGGGGGCGCCAACCCAGACAGGAAGACCACGTCAGTGACTCAACCCACTCAAGTGACGCACCCCTCCTAGGGACGGCATGGAAGAGCACCAGTAAGCCAGTGACTCAGCCCTTGTAATAGGGTTAGAGGCAGAGAATCCCAGTGGAGAGAGGGGAACCGGCCAGGCAGAGACAGCAAGGGCGGTTCGTTGCTCCAGTGCCTTTCCGTTCACCTTCACACTCCTGGGCCAGACTCAATCACTCAATCATAGGACCTACTGAAGAGATAAGTCTTCAGTAAAGACTTAAAGGTTGAGACCGAGTCTGCGTCTCTCACATGGGTAGGCAGACCATTCCATAAAATGGAGCTCTATAGGAGAAAGCACTGCCTCCAGCTGTTTGCTTAGAAATTCTAGGGACAATTAGGAGGCCTGCGTCTTGTGACCGTAGCGTACGTGTAGGTATGTACGGCAGGACCAAATTGGAAAGATAGGTAGGAGCAAGCCCATGTAATGCTTTGTAGGTTAACAGTAAAACCTTGAAATCAGCCCTTGCCTTAACAGGAAGCCAGTGTAGGGAGGCTAGCACCAGAGTAATATGATACATTTTTTGGTTCTAGTCAGGATTCTAGCAGCCGTATTTAGCACTAACTGAAGTTTATTTAGTGCTTTATCCAGGTAGCCAGAAAGTAGAGCATTGCAGTAGTCTAACCTAGAAGTAACAAAAGCATGGATTAATTTTCTGCATCATTTTTGGACAGAAAATGTCTGATTTTTGCAATGTTACGTAAATGGAAAAAAGCTGTCTTGATATGTTTGTCAAAAGAGAGATCAGGGTCCAGAGTAACGGTGAGGTTCTTCAGTTTTATTTGAGACGACTGTACAACCATCAAGATTGATTGTCAGATTCAACAGAAGATCTCTTTGTTTCTTGGGACCAAGAACAAGCATCTCTGTTTTGTCCGAGTTTAAAAGTAGAAAGTTTGCAGCCATCCACTTCCTTATGTCTGAAACACAGGCTTCCAGCAAGGGCAATTTTGGGGCTTCACCATGTTTCATGGAAATGTACAGCTGTGTGTCATCCGCATATCAGTGAAAGTTAACGTTATGTTTTCGAATGACATCCCCAAGAGGTAAAATATGTAGTGAAAACAATAGTGGTCCTAAAACGGAACCTTGAGGAACACCGAAATGTACAGTTGATTTGTCAGAGGACAAACCATTCACAGAGACAAATTGATATCTTTCCGACAGATAAGATCTAAACCAGGCCAGAACTTGTCCGTGTAGACCAATTTGGGTTTCCAATCTCTCCAAAAGAATGTGGTGATCGATGGTATCAAAAGCAGCACTAAGGTCTAGGAGCACGAGAACAGATGCAGAGCCTCGGTCTGATGCCATTAAAAGGTCATTTACCACCTTCACAAGTGCAGTCTCCGTGCTATGATGGGGTCTAAAACCAGACTGAAGCATTTTGTATACATTGTTTGTCTTCAGGAAGGCAGTGAGGTGCTGCGCACAGCTTTTTCAAAATTTTTGAGAGGAATGGGAGATTCGATATAGGCCGATAGTTTTTTATATTTTCTGGGTCAAGGTTTGGCTTTTTCAAGAGAGGCTTTATTACTGCAACTTTTAGTGAGTTTGGTACACATCCGGTGGATAGGTAGTCGTTTATTATGTTCAACATAGGAGGGCCAAGCATAATCAGCTAAGACAACAACAACAACAGGTAAAATGGCGATGAATGGGCAGAGAGGGTCGGTAAACTACACACAGGGCCTGAGTTCAAGGCAGATAAAAAAAAAATGGAGTGCCGTGATCAATGAACAGTCCAGCAGGCATCAGCTATGTAGCCAAGTGATCATAGGGTCCAGTGAACAGCAATAGATGGAACAGGGAAGCCGCAGGGTAGTCGTTACTACGCTAGCACGTGGGAGACAGCGTTTAAAGTTAGCAGGCCGGGGTAAGTAGAAGCGTCTGCTCCTACGTTGAAGGCACAGCGGATGGAGTTAGGTCGGCGGACCAGTCGTGGTGGTACGGCGAGGCGCCGTGTCGACATAGAGGCCGGGCCAGATGGTGAAAGAGGTATTGTAGTTGTAGTAATTTTGTTTGCTAGCCGGGAGATGCGCCTGGCTCGCGGCTAACTGGTGCTAGCTTCGGGGCAGGGGGGTTAGCCACTATAGCCACACGGTAGCAGCTAGCTAGCAGCGATGATCCGATGCAAGGGTCCAGAGCTTACGGCAAGGATCTGGTGGAGTAGTGGATTCTAGGCGTGTTGGGGGTAGAGTCCGGGAGGCATCGGCTGAGTAGCCGAGTGATCACAGAGTAGGCCGGGAGGTGGGCCTGGCTCAGCTTTGGGGCTGGGTCACTCAGTGGCAGCTAGCTAGCTGTGATGATCAGGAGTAATGGTCCAGGGAAACCGGCGTTGTAGTGGAGAAAACAGTCCGATACAGGCAGGCTGGCAAGTATTATCCAGGCTAAAAAAACATCTGGTGTCTGTGCAGAAGGTAAAGGCCGCTAGCAGTGGCTAACAATGACTAAATAGCTAGTAGCTAATTAGCTGGTTAGCTTCTGATGGCAAGCTTCTGATGGAGGTTCTGGCTATAAGGTCTAAAAACATAGCGGATCCATGTAACATTGGGTGAGGCGGGTTACAGGAAGGTATATTTAATTTAAAAATGGAAAAGAGATTGAAAATAAATTGAAATATATTAAAAAAAGACGAAAAATACAAAAAGTAAACGAGAGGACGACAAACCACGTCTGCAGTGCTACGCCATCTTGGTTAACTTTTTAGACCAATGACCAAATCAAGACGGCCAGTCACATTTGAGCTGTTCTTTCCATAATAGGAACTTGCTCTTTTACCAAATAGGGATATCTTCTGTATACCACCCCTACCTTGTCACAACACAACTGATTGTCTCAAACAAATTAAGAAGGAAAGAAATTCCACAAATGAACAAGGCACACCTGTTAATTGAAAAGCATTCCAGGTGACTACCTCATGAAGCTGGATGAGAGAATGCCAAGAGCGTGCAAAGCTGTCATCAAGGCAAAGGGTGGCTACTTTGAAGAATCTCAAATATATTTTTATTTGTTTAACACTTTTTTGGTTGAGAGGTGATGATCATGATTCCATATGTGTTATTTCATAGTTTATGTCTTCACTATTATTCTACAATATAGAAAATTGTAAAAATAAAGAAAAACCCTTGAATGAGTAGGTGTGTCCAAACTTTTGACTGGTACAGTCTGTGTGTCTGTCTGTATATATATATATACACACACATATATATACACACACACCTATTTTCATATTTTTTACATTTGCATTCAGGCCCACAGGGAAGGGGTGGTATGAGGCGTGTTTTTCTCTGGTTGCTGGTGGAAGATTATTGCCTGTCTGATGTTTGAACCCCTCACAGAAAGGAAATAATAAAAAGGTTGATCACAGAAAAAGGAACACACATCAGGTATCCCTCTAAGCCTCCCTCTGACCCCCACTGCCTAGTACAGTGCATACAGTGTATCTGTCAAGTCATCACCACTAGTGCCATAATGAGAGAGGATGTGTTCCATCATAGCCATTAGCATCGTGAAACATCTTCTGGAGATTAATATATGTCATTAACACACTTATTGGGTTCAGTCAAACCTTTAATACCATTTTAAGAACTCTCAAAATCCATGGCGGTCGTCAGTGACGTTTGAGGGAGACTTCTTGTTTTTAATGAGCATGGCCTTATTTATTTTACTGCATGTTGGATGACTGACATTCATATTCCATTCACCCAGTTCAATGTAACATCGATAGGTTGGTTTCCCTATACCCATAATGAGGGTTGCTACAACCTAGCCTATGAATGAAAGTTTACAATGTAGGTGCATACAAGATGAGAGAAAATGTTGAGATGACAGTGACACATTCAATACCGCCTTGCACTCTTGCCTGCATCTACAGTTGAAGTCTGAAGTTTACATACACTTAGGTTGGAGTCACTAAAACCTGTTTTGCAACCACTCCACAATTTTTCGTTAACGAACTATAGTTTTTGCAAGTCGGTTAGGACATCTACTTTGTGCATGACACAAGTAATTTTTCCAACAATTGTTTACAGATTATTTAATTTATAATTCACTGTATCACAATTCCAGTGGGTCAGAAGTTTACATACACTAAGTTGACTGTGCCTTTAAACAGCTTGGAAAATTACAGAAAGTTATGTCATGGCTTTAGAAACCTGTGATAGGCTAATTGCCATCATTTGAGTCAATTGGAGGTGTACCTGTGGATGTATTTCAAGGCCTACCTTCAAACTCAGTGCCTCTTTGCTTGACATCATGGGAAAATCAAAAGAAATCAGCCAAGACCTCAGGCACAAAATAGTAGACCTCCACAAGTCTGGTTTGTCCTTGGGAGCAATTTCCAAACGCCTGAAGGTACCACGTTCATCTGTACAAACAATAGTACGCAAGTATAAACACCATGGGACCACGCAGCTGTCATACCGCTCAGGAAGGAGACAAGTTCTGTCTCCTAGAGATGAACGCACTTTGATGCAAAAAGTGCAAATCAATCCCAGAACAACAGCAAAGGCCCCTGTGAAGATGCTGGAGGAAACAGGTACAAAAGTATCTATATCCACAGTAAAACGAGTCCTATATCGACATAACCTGAAAGGCCGCTCAGCAAGAAAGAAGACACTGCTCCAAAACAGCCATAAAAAGCCAGACTACGGTTTGCAACTGCACATGGGGACAAAGATTGTACTTTTTGGAGAAATGTCCTCTGGTCTGATGAAACAAAAATAGAACTGTTTGGCTATAATGACCACCGTTATGTTTGGAGGAAAAAGGGGGAGGCTTGCAAGCCTAAGAACACCACCCCAACCGTGAAGCACAGGGGTGGCAGCATCATGTTGTGGGGGTGCTTTGCTGCAGGAGGGACTGGTGCACTTCACAAAATATATAGTAACACGAGGAAAGAAAATGATGTGGATATATTGAAGAAACATCTCAAGACATCGGTCAGGAAGTTAAAGCTTGGTGCACTGGTGCACTTCACAAAATATATAGTAACACGAGGAAAGAAAATGATGTGGATATATTGAAGAAACATCTCAAGACATCGGTCAGGAAGTTAAAGCTTGGTCGCAAATGGGTCTTCCAAATGGACAATGACCCCAAGCATACTTCCAAAGTTGTGGCAAAAGGGCTTAAGGACAACAAAGTCAAGGTATTGGAGTGGCCATCACAAAGCCCTGACCTCAATCCTATAGAACATTTGTGGGCAGAACTGAAAAAGTTTGTGCGAGCAAGGAGCCCTACAAACCTGACTCAGTTACACCAGCTCTGTCAGGAGGAATGGGCCAAAATTCACCCAACTTATTGTGGGAAGCTTGTGGAAGGCTACCCGAAACGTTTGACCTAAGTTAAACAATTTAAAGGCAATGCTACCAAATACTAATTGAGTGCATGTAAACTTCTGGCCCACTGGGAATGTGATGAAAGAAATAAAAGCTGAAATAAATCCCTCTCTCTGCTATTATTCTGACATTTCACATTCTTAAAATAAAGTGGTGATCCTAACTGACCTAAGACAGGGAATTTTTACTCTGATTAAATGTCAGGAATTGTGAAAAACTGATGTATTTGGCTAGGGTGTATGTAAACTTCCGACTTCAACTGTATCTTATCTGGGGTGTAATCAATAGTCCAACAGTTGCAAATGAGCATTTCTATTGGACAAATTCAGGTATTTTCTGTTTAAGAAATGTTTTTCAACAGAATCGGCTGAATGAATACACCCTTGATCACAAATAAACCATTAACTTTCATAGTAGCCACGTTTTATTCCTTCTCGCCCCTATGCGCTCTCCTCCCCTCACCTGTTCCCTTTGTTTGTTGACTTCAATTAACACATCAGCTGTATGTGACCAGGCGAAAAAACCTTTCCAAGCCAAACCATGTCATAACCGCTACACACAGCCTACATAATTGTCCCCATATTGGCTAAAGTAATGTCCTAGTCAACATAGCTAATAGAACTAATCTGTTAATAAACCCGCTACAATCATGCTGTAATGTTAGTGTATAGTCAGTAAGCAGTTACACCAGCGTGCCCCAGTGGCAATACATTAATAAAACCAAAAGCTTACCTTGCCTTGGAAGAGTTCCAGTATTGTGTTGGATAGTCGTAGCTAGCTAGCTAACATAGCATCCCTCTGGATGTCGATTAAGGCAGTCCCCCGCACCTCTAGGATTCAGAGGGGTTGGGTTAAATGCATTAGACACATTTCAGTTGTCGGCATTCAGTTGTACAACTGACTAGGTATCCCCTTTCTGTTTAAGCCAGCTGCATTAGCTAGCTAAGTAAGTGAAATAATTATTTTTTTACGCACTCTTGCTTCTCTAATTTTGAAATGAATTTGTTGTAACTGTTCAACTATGGTCTTTCTCTCTGAGTCAACTACTCACATTTTATGCACTGCTAGCTAGCTGTAGCTTATGCTTTCAGTACTAGATTCATTCTCTGATCCTTTGACTGGGTGGACAACATGTCAGTTCATGCTGCAAGAGCTCTGATAGAGGACGTCCTCCAACATGGTAGTTGTCATAATTACTGGGTAAATCTATGGAAGGGGGTGAGAACCAAGAGCCTCTTAGGTTTTGTATTGAAGTCAATGTACCAACAGACGGAAGCTAGCTGTCCTCTGGCTACACCATGGAGCTACCCTACAGAGTGCTGTTGAGGCTACTGTAGACCATTGCAAAACAGTGTGTTTTAATCAATTATTTGGTGACATGAATATATTTAGTATAGTTACCTAAAAAGAGAAAAAAATGCAATGTTTTACAATTTTTATGAAATTCACTGAGAATGGTCCTCCCCTTTTTCCGAGGGGCCGCCACTGCTCAAAACACATTCGCTTTTAGGTTACAAAGATATTCATACACCCACACACACGGTCCAGTTCAGTTTATGGGGTGACTCACTGTATGAGCTAGATAGAGTAGTAAACACTAATACTTCAGTTCATCTCTCAATAGTCCTTAAAGGGAAAATCCACTCAAAAACTATCTTTAGGTATTTTTTCATTAGTCCACTGTTGATATGGTCCCAAAATGTTTTGCATGTCAGCAGTCAAGTTTTCAAGAAGCAAAGTGTCACCAGCCACATCATGAAGAAAAATATAAAATATATTTAAGTAGATTTTCACTTTAAGGCTCCTCCAGGGATCGCAACACTCCACACACACACTTGTATATTCAATTTCAGACACACCTGGCTATTTACAGTCACAGACTCATGTACCAGATTCCACTCTGTCAATACAGAACTAATGAGAGTTTATTGAATGTACAAAACATCCTGTGCTACAGTTCCTCCTGTTGGTCTATATGTAGCGAATGTTTATAGTTCAATGAAAACACACAGCAGTAAAAACTCAGTACTATATCTCAGGCATTGGTAAACTAAGGGATCCGTTTGTAGATACACACAAACACACAATGTGGCGATGAAGGGTCAGTCACAGGGGATGGAGCGATGACAGATATTTCTATGTTTAGAGTTCAACCCTTTATACAGTGTGTGTGTGTGCAGGGGCGCGCTGGGACACCCAGATGGGGATGATAGCGGACGCTCGTCTGAAGGAGCTGACCCCCAACATGCCGATCTTCATCAAGGCGGTACCGGTGGACCATCAGGAGACCAAGAACGTGTACGAGGAGTGTCCCATCAACAAGACCTGTATGAGGGGCCCCACCACCTGGACCTTCAACCTCAAGACCAAGGAGAAGCCTGCCAAGTGGGTATTGGCCACAGTCTGCTTCCTGAGAGAGAGAAAAAATAAAAAAAAGACTGAAGTACTTTCATTTGAAATACTTTAAAATAACAAAAACAATGTTTCTAAAAAAACAAAAAACAATTTAAAACATTTGTCATCCATGTCTATTGGAGAGATGTGATGCTGATTACAGTGAGGTAAGAGGATGTGTGTTGAAAAACGGCCTGGAAAAAAACCTCCACTATCACAGTACATCTTATTCACGGTCCCACGGTTCCTAGGAAGCTCAGAGGGCAACCTGTACCATCATGGCTAGCACACACACACACCTCAGTGATAACCCTTTGAATGGGAAAGTGAGGTTTGTTTATTGGCGAGCTTCCAGCCTACTGTTAGCACAGTAACAATAGAACTCCTGTAGATAAGAAAATCTATCTTTAACACCTCAGCTATTGTTAGAGCTAGTGTTGATTTTTCCTCTGCCAGATCACCAGATAGCAGTTAAATACTTCAACCACAGACTTACAGTGCCTTCAGAAAGTTCACACCTGGACTTTTTCCACGTTATGTTGTGTTACATACTGAATTTAAAATGGATTAAATATATTATTTTTGTCACTGGGCTACACCCCCCCCCCCATAATATCGAAATATAATTATTGTTTTTCGTTTTACAAATGAATTAAAAATGAAAAGCTGAAATGTCTTGAGTCAATAAGTTTTCAACCCCTTTGTTATGTCAAGCCTAAATAAGTTCAGGAGTAAACATTTGCTTAACAAGTCACAGTGAGTTCACAGAACTTATTATGTGTGGAATACGTGTTCAACAGGATTTTTGAATTACTACCTCATCTCTGTATCCCACACATACAGCTAATTGTAAGGTCTCACAGTCAAGCAGGGCAATTTGAACACAGCTTCAACAACAAAGACCAGGGAGGTTTTCCAATGCCTCGCAAAGGGCATCCATTGGAAAATGGGTAAAAAAAAAGAAGAGACATCGAATATCCCTTTGAGCAGGGTGAAGTTATTAATTACACTTTGGATGGTATATCAATACACCCAGTCACTACAAAGATTCAGATGTCCTTCCAAACTCAGTTGCCGGAGAGGAAGGAAACCGTTCAAGGATTTCACCATGAAGCCAATGGTGACTTTAAAAACAGAGTTTAATGGCTGTGATGGGATAAAACTGAGGATAGATCAACAACGTAGTTACTTCATAATACTAACCTAATTGATAGAGTGAAATGAAGGAAGCCGGTACAGAATAAAAATATTCAAAAACATACATCCTGTTTGCAACAAGGCACTAAAGTAAGACTGCAAAAAATGTGGCAAAGCAATTAACACTTAATATTCAGGACAAAAATATATGTTTGCAGCAAATACAATACAGAGTACCACTACACATATTTTCAAGCATAGTGGTGGGTGCATCATGTTATGGGTATGCTTGTAACCATTAAGGACTGGTGAGTTTTACATGATAAAAAATAAAATAAAAAACTGAATGGAGCTAAGCAAAAGGCAAAAATCCTAGAGGAAAACCTGGTTGTGTCAGCTTTCTAACAGACACTGGGCGATGAATTCACCTTTATGCAGGACAATAACCTAAAACAAGGCCAAATCTACATTGGAGTTGCTTACACGACAGCGAGTGGCTGAGTTAGTTGACTTAAATCTACTTGAAAATCTATGGCAAGACCTGATACAAATTATTTATTCAATTTTGAATTCCATCTGTAACACAAAAAAAAGTGTAATAGGTCAAGGGTAATGAATACTTCCTAAAGGCACTGTACCAGATACCACAGTGGGGTTGGGATTGCCAGGGACCTCACAATACTTGTGCCGACACGATATGTATTACGATTCTCTATGCATTGCAAGTCCATACTGTGATTTTACAGCGATGCGATGTTCCAAACCATATGTCCGCTGCAGCTGGACAAGAGAGAGCCATGATAAAACAAAAGTTTTGATCAGTTAAGAAAAAATTTTTTTTAAAAAAAGTGCTGAATACAAAATTGGCTCCCTATTAACAAAGATGGAAAACAAGCTATGAAGGAAAAATACTGGCGTTTTGGTGCAAGTACAGTCACTAATGCAAAAATATTGCGATGTCAAAACGATACGATCAGTGCTAATTTGTAAATCTGGAGGTCCCGGATCACAGTGAGTGCAAAACGGGCGCTGTTATCCAGGTGGCTCATGAGACGTGACAAACACACATGTAGCAGCGCAGCAGACAGCGTAAACAGCCAAATAGAGGACTATCTATGGGGGTGAAATTGACAGCGAGCTACAAGGTGGTGATTAATTCAAAGCATTGTAGACATCACTGCAGAACACCCACTATTTGCATAAAATCTATTTTAATTGGTCGCATTCACATATTCAGCAGATGTTTTTGCAGCTGTATCGAAATGCTTGTATCTGGTTGAAATTCTGGTGAGTTACCGCCGCTCTGAAATGTTTTGGGCTAATAATGTGAGAAATAACAACAAAAAATGATATATAATAATAATAATAATTTTAAAAAGTTGCTTAGGAGCTAGAAAACAAGGTGAGCATCTCAATTGGCTCCATCTTGAAACTGACCCATAGCCTATAGCCCACATACTTGAGTATAGCAGTGGGGCTTACACAAGTCCGAATTTCTTATTTGAAGACATCAATTTACAGCAACATTTTGATGTCACAGACACTGGGCGATGCATACAGAACACCCGCCATATGCATACAGTGCATTCGGGAACTATTCAGACCCCTTCACTTTTCCCCACATTTTGTTACGTTACAGCCATATTCTAAAAGGAATTAAATAGTCCCCCCCCAATCTACACACAATACACCATGACACAGTAAAAACAGATACACATTTTTGCAAATGTACCACAGTAACAATAAAATTCAGGAATATCACATTTACATATGTATTCAGACCCTTTACTCAGTACTTTGATGAAGCACCTTTGGCAGCAACTACAGCCTCGAGTCTTCTTGGATATGACGCTACAAGCTTGGCACACCTGTATTTGGAGAGTTTGTCCCATTCTTCTCTGCAGATCCTCTCAAGCTCTGTCAGGATGGATGGGGAGCGTCGCTGCACAGCCATTTTCAGGTCTCAGAGGATGTTTAGATCGGGTTCAAGTCTGGGCTATGGCTGGGGGTCCTTCACCCCAGTCTGAGGTCCTGAGTGCTCTGGAGCAGGTTTTTAATCAAAGGATCTGTCCGTTCATCTTTCCCTCGATCGTGACTAGTCTCCCAGTCCCTGCCGCTGAAAAACACCACCCACAGCATGCTGCCACCACTATGCTTCATTGTCAGGATGATGCCAGGTTTCCTCCAGACGTGACGCTTGGCATTCAGGCCAAAGAGTTCAATCTTGGCTTCATCAGACCAGAGAATCTTGTTTCTCATGGTCTGAGAGTCCTTTCGGTGCCTTTTGGCAAACTCCAAGCTGGCCGTCATGTGCCTTTTGCTGAGGAATAGCTTCCGTCTGGCCACAACCATAAAGGCCTGATTGGTGGCGTTCTGCAGAGGTGGTTGTCCTTCCCTCTGCAGTTCTGAGAGAGTGACGATCAAATTTTTGGTCACCTCCCTGACCAAGACCCTTCTCCCCCGATTGCTCAGTTTGGCCGTGCAGCCAGCTCTAGGAAAAGTCTTGGTGGTTCCAAACTTCTTCCATTTAAGAATAATGGAGGCCACTGTTCTTGGTGCCCTTCAATGCTGCAGAAATGTTTTGGTACCCTTCCCCAGATCTGTGCCTTGACACAATCCTGTCTCGGAGCTCTAAGTATAATTCCTTCGATCTCATGGCTTGGTTTTTGCTCTGACATGCACTGTCAACTGTGGGACCTTATATATATACACACACACACACACACACACACACACAGGTGTGTGCGCGCCTTTCCAAAACATGTTCAATCAAGTTGTAGAAACATCTCAAGGATGATCAATGGAAACACGATGCACCGGAGCTCAATTTTGAGTCTCATAGCAAAGGGTCTGAATTCTTAAGTAAATGTGATTTGTTTTTATTTTTAATACATTTGTAAAAATATGTTTTTCGCTTTGTCATTATGGGGTATTGTGTGTAGATTGATTGATGTTTAATCTTAGAATAAGGCTGTAAAGTAACAAAATGCCAAACTGCAGTCAGTTCAAGACCCTGGTGAGGACGACGAGTATGCAGATGAGCTTCCCTGAGACATCTGGACAGTTTGTGCAGAAATTCTTCGGTTGTGCAAACCCACAGTTTCATCAGCTGGTCTCAGACAATTCTGCAGGTGAAGAAGCCGGATGTGGAGGTCCTGGGCTGGCATGGCTTCTAGTGGCCTGCGATCGTGAGGTCGGTTGGACGTACTGATAAATTCTCTAAAAAAAACAACAACGTTGGAGGAGGCTTTTGGTAGAGAAATGAACATTCAATTTTCTGGCAACAGCTCTGGAGGACATTTCTGCAGTCAACATGACAATTGCATGCTCCCTCAACTTAAGACATCTGTGGCATTGTGTTGCGACAGAATTACACCTGTGTAATTATAATGCTGTTAAAATCAGCTTCTTCATATGGCACACCTGTCAAGTGGATGGATTATCTGGGCAAAGGAGAAATACTCACTAACAGGGATGTAAAACAAATGTGCACAACATTTGAGAGAAATTATCTTTTTTGTGCATATGGAACATTTCTGGGATCTTTTATTTCAGCTAATGAAACATAGGTCCAACAATTTACATGTTGCGTTTATATTTTTGTTAAGTGTAATTTAAGATACCAATGTAGCAGAAGACCAAATATCACAATATTGAAATATAACTTAAAATAAATCAATGTAGGCTACAGCAACAAAACATGAGAATATATAGTGCTTTGCCGTGATAATATGAAACGTATATTCAGAATAACTTCACAGTACAGAAGTTTGTGAAGGAAAAATATGTTCCTACCTTAGTTTTCAAAACCGCCCACAATGACTCTTTCCATGTCAAGTCCATGTAACTCCTGACAGTCAATTTCTTGCTCAAAGCCATGTGGCTGTGACATAAGGCAAATCTACATCCCCGTTTGAACACAAATCAGGTCACCCTCTTATCCTCCCTCTGACCCCACTGTCTCGTACACTGCATACGCCATCTGTCAAATCATCACCACAATGCCATAATGAGAGGGGATTTAACTAGTGGGAGGAGGGAAACACGCTGTCACATTCCTTTCTCACTCACTCTCGCACAGCTGAATGGGTCCAGATGCTAACTGCAGAATGTTGATGCACTCAGCTGAGGGATCAAAGGCCAGAGAGTTTCTCTCAGAGCCGGGACATTGAGGGAGTGTCCCCTACATGTACAATGGATAAAGGTCTGTGTGGTAAGGGCAGTGGGGGTAGGATTCAAGCAGGGGTAGCTCGGTTTAGTTTCGGAGGTTGATGCGGCCTAGGGCAGGGCTAGATTGGAATCTAGGATTGGAGTTTGGGTTGAGGGCTGGTACACACAGCAGTAACTGAGGACATTCTGCCATTCTAGACAGCGTCTACTTCTGTGCGTGACTAAGAGATGATCGTTCAGTGGGAGTGGTACCTGTGTTGGGTTAGTACACTGTGTGCCTGTGCGCTCTTGTCTGCGTGTGGTACCTGTGTTAGGAGGTGTCTCTCAGAAGAAGTTCTTGATGAGGGGAGTAAGCAGTTTGACCCACAGTTTGACGTGGCGGTCTGGCTGCTGGAACGTAGAGCTGGACACCTCGGTAGACCTCTGGTACAACAGCTCCTGCTCCTGTGTGGGTGATAGAGAGACAGCGATCGGGATGTAGAGAAGCAGAAAGATAAATAAATAATGTGTGTATGAAGGGGAGTGGCAGGTAAACACAGCACATTAAAATTGAAGGCCATAGTATAGCCATACATCAGCTCCCACTGTCTCACATACAGAAATGTAGCACAAGTTGCTGAACAAGTTTCCCTCCAAGCTCGATCTCAGTCTGCATTGCATATGCCAGCTCAGCATAGTTTATTATACCAGGAACTATCAGACCAGTTGAATTTTGTAGACAGGCCTTTGGTTGAGAGCTGTATAAAGCAGAGCCACAGTATCGAGCCATCAAGTCCGTTTAAATAAAGTTTTCAGTTTGAATGGCCTACCTCCTGCAGCTGGGCCTGTAGTACCTGGTTCTCTGTTACTATGGCGATCTGGGCCTCCAGGTCCCGGTGCACAGAGCGATAGCCAAAGTTAGGAGACCCAATCAGTGTCAGGCATGGCCGCACTTGCCCCCGTAGGTAGTACCACAACCCTGCGTGCACACACACACACACGAGAGAGATATTGGTGGAGGAAGGAAAGAGGGGAGTAGTTTCCCCATATCAGTGATTTGTTCTGCAGCTGGGGGTCAGGGTCTGCTCTACTCTAATGGTCATTGATTCTCTCCCAGCTGGGTGCTGTGTGTGTTCTCCCCCACTGTTCTCGCTCCTGCAGTGCTTGCTGTGCTTACGGGAAACCGCCGACCCGCCCTGCTTCATCTAATAAAAGGGACTTCTCTTCACTGTGTGTGTTCATTTCCCGCTCTCCCCTACATTTTTTCAAAGACTGGTCTTTTGAAGAAAAAAAAAACAACTTACCTAGCTACTAATGCATCACTAACATTTCAGTTTCAAGTCAAATATGATTTATTTTGGACACATTGCCTTTTTATTCTATAAGTATCAGCGAAAGAGAAGTGCATGTTGGCAGTAGTTTAGATATCATTTGTCAGAGCATTGTTTATAAGCCGTTTCAAATGGGGATTTTGGTTCCCATTTCCCACGCCCACAAATATAAAGAACACACTAAAGCACAGAAACCCCCGAAGTCCATCAAAACCCAGAAATGACTGTGTGTGTGTGTGTGTGTGTGTTTCCTTGGCCCGGGGCTAAGGGTGAATGACTTGACAAGCCGTTGTCACTCCCGCAACATGTCTAGCTTACCACAGGGACAGAACAGCAGAGCCAGAGAACAGAACAGTAGAACGTGGTCCAGCTAATCTGTCTGTCAGACTGGAATAGACACTCTGTGCGAGTCCCAAAGGGCACCCTATTCCCAAAATAGTGAACTACTTTTGACCAGGGCACATAGAGCTCTGGTCAAAAGTTTAGTGCACTATATAGGAAATAGGGTGCCATTTGGGACACACCCTCGGCTTCCCAGAAGCTCACTCTCTGACCGTGGCACATCATAGCAACAACAATCACATCACTACCTGGCATAACTCACAGCCAAACAGAACTAATCACAACGGAGTAGAATCAATCTAGGCTCTCAGGCCAAGGGTTATATTGTGTGTGTATTCTACTTTCTCTGCGTGTCACCCACCCTTGGCGTGGAAGGTCCATTGTGCTCTGTGGTACTCGTGGAGGTGAACCCTCTCCTGCTGTCCCAGCTGACACACTTTGCTGTAGAACTGTCTGGCAATGTGGATGTAGGCGGCTGGGATCTCTCCGGCAATGCCCTTGGCGCCGAAAAACCCGTTGACCTCCGGGGAGGCGGTGAGGATCCGGTAGTCGGCGCCCAGCCCGAGAACCAGCGACATGTAGGCCCTGGTCAGGTTGAAATACCCCGACGTCAGAAACACCGTCGCACCGGGACCTGCATCAGTCAGCAAACGCTACAAGGAAATAAGGTGAAGTTCAGATGTAGTGGCCACATTTACATTTTTAAGTCACACATGAACAAAAAAGACAAAAACATCCCAAGATAACATGTGCAATGGGAGTTGTTTGTCCAATATTAGTTGGTGAGGGTAGTGGTATCCAGGTGCATGTCTGTGTACCCACCTGTGTGACCTGCTCATCCACCTGTATTCCCAGAGGTTTCATCTGAACCAGAGGAAAAACCCAAGTATCCTCCTTCCCTCCTTCCTCCCCCTCGCTCTCCCGCACTAAACGTTCTGATTCGGCGATGTGTTGCCGTGCATGAGCCGTGTTGACCACCTCCATGATGTGTTGCCGAGCCGACGCCGAAAATTCATCCCTGTTGCCTAGTGACAAAAGAATGTAGTGATGTAAGAGAAGAGGAAACAGACCGACCTGGTTAAAGCTAGAATCCATTTTAGGATTTCTAAATTAATGATATATACACACACATCAATTAATTCATGAAGAACATGACTTATAAATGCCTCATGACCTTAGTTAAACAAAAAAACATGGTCAAAATTATAATGTCGGTATCATGGTCAGTCCTAGCAACCATAGCGATGTCTATGAATTTAAGGGTGTCAACTTTCTCCAGGCCCATCCCTAAGCTTTTTACCAAAACACATGAGGGGGGTGACCCCTTTATTATTGTTTCGATGAAGGATTCTAGCCTTAACCATACACTGCAGCAAACGTTGAATGACATCTTTCTCACACACACACACACACACACACACACACACACACACACACACACACACACACACACACACACACACACACACACACACACACACACACACACACACACACACACACACACACACACACACACACACACACACACACACACACACACACACACACACACAGTGTGCAGTAGAGCAGGTGAGTGCATAAAGTACAGTAGGTAATTTAGTTCTGGGCATGACGGCTGTGGGTCAATATCTGGACTACGCCTGGCGGCTGGGGTAACGCACAGACATGACTCGGAGAGAGAGGAGTGAGGGAGGGGAAGGAGTGAGAGAGGGGTACCTGTAAGTTCAGCATTTGAGTTCATTCTAAAGACGTGCATTTAAAGTTAACGCTCCCCTTCAGCTGGGGAACTTCATTCACTAATGATTAGAGTGTGTGTGTCTTCCCACTCCGTACTGCTTACCAGCAACTCTGACATCACTGCTCTATTTCTGGTCTCCGTGCCAACTGCGGTCCAGTTCTGCAGACGTGTCATTCAGCTCTCTCGCCTGCCTCCCACTCTCTCATTCACACACATGCCAGTTCGCTGATTTCACCGTGTGTCTGAACTGGAACCAGACTACAAATGCAGCCAATCTGATTCCATTAACCTTTCCAACACCACCACATTATGAGTGTGCGGGCAGAACTGAGCAAGGAGTTACACACTTAGGGTCTGTGTGTGTGTTACCTCTGTGTTATGTGTGCGTTTTATACCTCTGTAGGGGTGCACCATGCCGTACATCATGCTCACAGAGTTGTCGGTCTGTAGCTGTAACGACACGTCACCCACGGCGCCCACCAGATCAGAGAAGAAGTCGGCCACCTCCCCACAGTTCTCCAGGAGCACGTAGCGGTCCTGTCTGTTGGTGAAGTACGAGTCACTCAGGTTGGCCCTGCGGAAGGAGGGAGGAGAGACGGAGAGTGAAGGACAGAGAGACAAGGTTGAACGAGAGACGCCAAAAAAACATCAGCTACTGTATGAGAAAAACACCAACTGTTTTTCGTGAGCGTGTACCCGCTGATGATGAGGTCGTCATCAAACAGGTAAGCTTTGATGTGCTGTACCCCGATGGTCTCGTTGAAGCGCTGTGGGACCAGGAGCCGGAGCAGCCCTCTCAGGTCAGGGGTATGGTACAGAGATACACGCATCTGACTGCTGTACTGCTTCAGCAACGGCAGCAACATGCTTCTAGAGTTAGTCTTACCTAGACCGACAGAGAGAAGGGTTACAAACAGACAACTTTGTAAGAGTAATATGGCTTTCTCCCTCACACACACTCCTACCTCGTGAGCCACGAGTGTAGTCAAGTAGAATGGAAACCTGCAGGTCGGGGTTGTCACCCTCCTGTGAACGCTCCAGAGCTTCCTGCATACAGTCCACCAACTCCTGTTCCAGCGGCCCTGTACCCAGATACAGGGAGGCCATCACCACCCGCCTCTTAGCCGTCTTTATACGAGCCTGAACAGAAAAAAACAATAAATTACAGTAGATTCAGGCATTACAGGACACAAACTAGAGGGCTTCATCAGGGGGCTTGAACTCCCTCCAAATAAAATTCAAAGACGTCAAACACACAGAGCCTGATATTCTTCCAGCCTAGTCATTATTTCTCAATCAGGTGAGTCACATGCACTGTTTCCTAATGTTCCCACACAGCCAAATAAACAGCTTTTTGTTGTTGTTGCTGTGCCCGAAAGGGTTGATGCCGGTGACTCAAGCATTATCACAAACTCACACATCCTGTAAGCAATTCAAACAAATAGTCAACCACGGAAAGATACAAACACACACACAGTTGAGCGCCACTGTGGTATAAAGAGCACACTGTGTTGGAGGGAACAATCAATTATTTCCTTTCCTAATTTTTGGTTTATTACACCCTCTTTTTTAGTACATCACATGATTTAGAGAAAGCTTCCACCACACACACACCTTACCTTCATGGTGTGGTAGAACTGGTCAGGGGATGTGAGGATGTGGATGTGTGTGCCGGGCACCCTGAAGGCGGGCACGTGTTCTGCCATCCAGCGGAAGCGGGCACGGAGGCCATCGGTGCCCTGAACTCCAGTCGAGCCAGGGGACCTGAAGACAGGAAGGGGAGAGGGGTCTGCCTCCGCTAGGAGAGGGGCTAAGAGCAACACGGATGACCTGGAAGAGAGAGAGGTAGGGGGTGGGGAGACGTGGAGGGAAAGAGAAAGAGATGGAGGGAAATTTGTCTATAGCTGGAAAACATTGTGATATACTGATGGGTTCTGACTTATAAACTTGAAATATCCTTAAAATCAACTCACTACACTAAGAGAGAGAGGGGAATGCAGAACATGTTTTTGTTGTTTACAGACAGATTATTTCACTATATCACAATTCCAGTGGGTCAGAAGTTCAAACACTAAGTTGACTGTGCCTTTAAACAGCTTGGAAAATTCCAGAAAATTATGTCATGGCTTTAGAAGCTTCTGATAGGCTAATTGACATGATTTTAGTCAATTGGAGGTGTACCTATGGATGTATTTCAAGGCCTACCTTCAAACTCAGTGCATCTTTGCTTGACATCATGGGGAAATCAAAAGAAATCAGCCAAGACCTCAGAAAAAAAAGTTTATTTTATATTATAGACCCCCACAAGTCTGGTTCATCCTTGGGAGCAATTTCCAAATGCCTGAAGGTACCACGTTCATCTGTACAAACAATAGTACGCAAGTATAAACACAATGGGAATACGCAGCCATCATACCACTCAGGAAGGAGACGTCTTCTGTCTCCTAGAGATGAACGTACCTTGGTGCGAAAAGGGCAAATCAATCCCAGAACAGCAGCAAAGGACCTTGTGAAGATGCTGGAGGAAACAGGTACAAAAGTATCTTTATCCACAGTAAAACGAGTCCTATATCGACATAACCTGAAAGGCCGCTCAGCAAGGAAGAAGCCACTGCTCCAAAACTGCCATAAAAAAGCCAGACTACGATTTGCAACTGCACATGGGGACAAAGATTGTACTTTTGGAGAAATGTCCCCAGGTCTGATGAAACAAAAATAGAACTGTTTGGCCATAATGACCATCGTTATGTTTGGAGGAAAAAGGGGGAGGCTTGCAAGTCGAAGAACACCATCCCAACCATGAAGCACAGGGGGTGGCACATCTCCCGGGTGGCGCAGTGGTCTAGGGCACTGCATCGCAGTGCTAGCTGCGCCACCAGAGTCTCTGGGTTCACGCCCAGGCTGGGCTGGGTTCGCGCCCAGGCTCTGTCGCAGCCGGCCGCAACCGGGAGATCCGTGGGGCGACGCACAATTGGCATAGCGTCGTCTGGGTTAGGGAGGATTTGGCCGGTAGGGAGGGTTTGGCCGGTAGGGATATCCCTGTCTCAGTATGTAAAAAATGTAATAAAATGTATGCACTCTACTGTAAGTCGCTCTGGATAAGAGCGTCTGCTAAATGACTAAAAATGTAAATGTAAAAATTTTTTGTGGGGGTGCTTTGCTGCAGGAGGGACTACACAAAATAGATGGCAAAACGAGGAAAGAAAATTATGTGGATATATTGAAGCAACATCTCAAGACATCAGTCAGGAAGTTAAAGCTTGGTCGCAAATGGGTCTTCCAAATGAACAATGACCCCAAGCATACTTCCAAAGTTGTGGCAAAATGGCTTAAGGACAACAAAGTCAAGGTATTGCAGTGGCCATCAAAGCCCTGACCTCAATCCCATAGAAAATATGTTGGCAGAACTGAAAAAGCGTGTGTGAGGAAGGAGGCCTACAGTTACACCAGCTCAGTCAGGAGGAATGGGCCAAAATGCACCCAACTTATTGTGGGAAGCTTGTGGAAGGCTACCCGAAACGTTTGACCCAAGTTAAACAATTTAAAGGCAATGCTACCAAATACTAATTGAGTGTATGTAAACTTCTGACCCACTGGGAATGTGATGAAAGCTGAAATAAATCATTCTCTCTACTATTATTCTGACTAACTAACATTAACTAACATAAGACTTGGAATTTTTACTTGGATTAAATGTCAGGAATTGTGAAAAACTGAGTTTAAATGCATTTGGCTAAGGTGTATGTAAACTTCCGACTTCAACTGTATGTCTTTGTCTTATGCAGCTGTGTGACCCTGTTGGTGAATAAACTGGTTTGAGCTTTACTAGTCATACTGAGTTTTTACTCTGTTTATTTAGAACCTAACAATACAATGATGTCGCCCCTATGAGGCTACTCCCCCAAATATATATATATATATATATATATTTTTTAAATCAGCTAATGACCGTTGGGCTATAGTGCGAATTCAAATGCAACTAGACAAATCATGACGAAAGATAATGTTGAAAGCCTGGGCAGAGGCGAAGTGCAGGCGATGGCAAATCTTCTCTAATACTACTTTCTGGTGGAGAAGCAGAGCAGGTGTGTGTGCGCACGCACATGATGGAGCAGTGAAGAGGAATGGGCCATCTTACTGAAGTGAGCTAGGTTATAGGCCTTCATCATGGGCTGGATAGAAGCAGTCTACCGTCTTCAGAACTGGATAATAATTGCTTTTTTTGCCTAATAAAATAGAAAAATGTATAATATTGTTCGTACTATCCCTCAAAGCTGTGATTGAGAATAGTCTAGGCTATAGACTTTCATCTGTTATTTTTGAAAGCCACAACAACTAGGACACCTTCATAGGCTAGAATATTTGGGAAACAAGCTACTGTTCATAACTTTAACATGTCTTTCATGATAGGCCTAGGAGGAGGATAGATTGACAATTTGGTTTTCAAACTCGCATTGAGGTATTTTCCCGGCTATTGATATTGTTCGCTTATAATTAGTCCTCTGGCTACCTTAAGGTTTTAGGCTATTCAAATAACTGAGATAAAACATTAATTGTTTGATCTGGAAAAAGCCATGCATAAAAACGATGAAGCATAGCCTTCCGTGATATTCATAGCCTATCAAATGGAGAGACAAGGGAATATAGGCTTCTTAATTTTTTTTTTTTTAATAAACAGGTAGACAAGCTATGAAGTATAATCTTTATTATGGTGATCCAACATCTCGGTGTCCTATCCATATAGATTAAGTATACAATACTACCCCTGTTTTACCACTGGACAAAGGTTGGATGGGTGTAAGTACACTGGAATACAGTGTCTATAGAGAGAACACACTAGTTTCACTCTTCGTAGAACAGTGGTAATATCATGAGGATAGATCTTAGAGAGCTGAGATATGTGCTGGGGGAATTTATGAAAAAAAGTTAGTGCAATAGGGGCATACCGGTGACAGCTAGAAGAAAGCCATTTTAGTTGTGAGTACGTGTGGCTGCCATTGTACGTGTTTGTCCCGGGGGTTAATTTAGATCATGTGTCTTCCATCCAAACAGTTTCTTATTACTGCTAACAGGCAACACAATCCTCCTCTCTTCCCTCCCTCCTTTACCCCACAGTCAGGAAGGCATTGACAGACAAATGTGTCATTCATTCCCATCAAACTGAAGAAAACAAACTAAAACATGGAGTGACCACTTGAACAATAAAGGCTCATTTTCGTTTTTCACTTCTAAACGTTTTGCTACGGTGTGCCCAAATTAATATGACCATTAATACAGTTCAAGTCGGAAGTTCACATACACCTTTGCCAAATACATTTAAACTCAGTTTCACAATTCCTGACACTTAATCCTAGTAAAAATTCCCTGTCTTAGGTCAGTTAGGATCGCCACTTTATTTTAAGAATGTGAAATGTAAGAATAATAAACTCAGCAAAAAAAAGAAACGTCCTCTCACTGTCAGCTGTGTTGATTTTCAGCAAACTTAACGTGTAAATATTTGTATGAACATAAGAAGATTCAACAACTGAGAAAAACTGAACAAGTTCCACAGACATGTGACTAACATACAGTGGGGAGAACAAGTATTTGATACACAGCCAATTTTGCAGGTTTTCCTACTTATAAAGCATGTAGAGGTCTGTCATTTTTATCATAGTACACTTCAACTGTGAGAGACGGAATCTAAAACAAAAATCCAGAAAATCACATTGTATGATTTTTAAGTAATTAATTTGCATTTTATTGCATGACATAAGTATTTGATACATCAGAAAAGCAGAACGTAATATTTGGTACAGAAACCTTTGTTTGCAATTACAGAGATCATACGTTTCCTGTAGTTCTTGACCAGGTTTGCACACACTGCAGCAGGGATTTTGGCCCACTCCTCCATACAGACCTTCCCCAGATCCTTCAGGTTTCGGGGCTGTCGCTGGGCAATATGGACTTTCAGCTCCCTCCAATGATTTTCTATTGGGTTCAGGTCTGGAGACTGGCTAGGCCACTCCAGGACCTTGAGATGCTTCTTACGGAGCCACTCCTTAATTGCCCTGGCTGTGTGTTTCAGGTCGTTGTCATGCTGGAAGACACAGCCACGACCCATCTTCAATGCTCTTACTGAGGGAAGGAGGTTGTTGGCCAAGATCTCGCGATACATGGCCCCATCCATCCTCCCCTCAATACGGTGCAGTCGTCCTGTCCTCTTTGCAGAAAAGCATCCCCAAAGAATGATGTTTCCACCTCCATGCTTCACGGTTGGGATGGTGTTCTTGGGGTTGAACTCATCCTTCTTCTTCCTCCAAACACGGCGAGTGGAGTTTAGACCAAAAAGCTCTATTTTTGTCTCATCAGACCACATGACCTTCTCCCATTCCTCCTCTGGATCATCCAGATGGTCATTGGCAAACTTCAGACGGGCCTGGACATGCGCTGGCTTGAGCAGGGGGACCTTGCGTGCGCTGCAGGATTTTAATCCATGGCGGCGTAGTGTGTTACTAATGGTTTTCTTTGAGACTGTGGTCCCAGCTCTCTTCAGGTCATTGACCAGGTCCTGCCGTGTAGTTCTGGGCTGATCCCTCACCTTCCTCATGATCATTGATGCCCCACGAGGTGAGATCTTGCATGGAGCCCCAGATCGAGGGTGATTGACCGTCATCTTGAACTTCTTCCATTTTCTAATAATTGCGCCAACAGTTGTTGCCTTCTCACCAAGCTGCTTGCCTATTGTCCTGTAGCCCATCCCAGCCTTGTGCAGGTCTACAATTTTATCCCTGATGTCCTTACACAGCTCTCTGGTCTTGGCCATTGTGGAGAGGTTGGAGTCTGTTTGATTGAGTGTGTGGACAGGTGTCTTTTATACAGGTAACGAGTTCAAACAGGTGCAGTTAATACAGGTAATGAGTGGAGAACAGGAGGGCTTCTTAAAGAAAAACTAACAGGTCTGTGAGAGCCGGAATTCTTACTGGTTGGTAGGTGATCAAATACTTATGTCATGCAATAAAATGCAAATTAATTACTTAAAAATCATACAATGTGATTTTCGGGATTTTTGTTTTAGATTCCGTCTCTCACAGTTGAAGTGTACCTATGATAAAAATTGCAGACCTCTACACGCTTTGTAAGTAGGAAAACCTGCAAATATCGGCAGTGTATCAAATACTTGTTCTCCCCACTGTATATGGAATAATGTGTCCCTGAACAGGGGGGGGGGGTCAAAATAAAAAACAACAGCCAGTATCTGGTGTGGCCACCAGCTGCATTAAGTACTGCAGTGTACCTCCTCCTCATGGACTGCACCAGATTTGCCAGTTCTTGCTGTGAGATGTTACCCCACTCTTCCACCAAGGTACCTGCAAGTTCCTGGACATTTCTGGGGGGGGGGACATTTCTGGCCCTAGCCCTCACCCTTCGATCCAACAGGTCCCAGACGTGCTCAATGGGATTGAGATCCGGGCTCGTCACTGTCCATGGCAGAAGACTGACATTCCTGTCTTGCAGGAAATCACGCACAGAACGAGCAGTATGGCTGGTGGCATTGTCATGCTGGAGGGTCATGTCAAGATGAGCCTACAGGAAGGGTACCATGAGGGAGGAGGGTGTCTTCCCTGTAACGCACAGCATTGAGATTGCCTGCAATGACAACAAGCTCAGTCCGATGATGCTGTGACACCGCCTCAGACCATGATGGACCCTCCACCTCCATCCCACTCCAGAGTACAGGCCTTGGTGTAACGCTCATTCCTTCGTCAATGAACGCGAATCCGACCATCACCCCTGGTGAGACAAAACCGCGACTCGTCAGTCAAGAGCACTTTTTGCCAGTCCTGGCAAAGACCGCTACCTCCGCCTTTGTGCAAGGAGGAGCACTGCCAGAGCCCTGCAAAAATGACCTCCAGCAGGCCACAAATGTGCATGTGTCTGCTCAAACGGTCAGAAACAGACTCCATGAGGGCGGTATGAGGGCCCGACGTCCACAGGTGGGGGTTGTGCTTACAGCCCAACACCGTGCAGGACGTTTGGCATTTGCCAGAGAACACCAAGATTGGCAAATTCGCCACTGGCGCCCTGTGCTCTTCACAGATGAAAGCAGGTTCACACTGAGCACATGTGACAGACGTGACAGAGTCTGGAAACGCCGTGGAGAACGTTCTGCTGCCTGCAACATCCTCCAGCATGACCGGTTTGGCGGTGGGTCAGTCATGGTGTGGGGTGGCATTTCTTTGTGGGTCCGCACAGCCCTCCATGTGCTCGCCAGAGGTAGCCTGACTGCCATTAGGTACCGAGATGAGATCCTCCTTGTGAGACCATATGCTGACACATGCACATTTGTGGCCTGCTGGAGGTCATTTTGCAGGGCTCTGGCAGTGCTCCTCCTTGCACAAAGGCGGAGGTAGCGGTCCTGCTGCTGGGTTGTTGCCCTCCTACGGCCTCCTCCACGTCTCCTGATGTACTGGCCTGTCTCCTGGTAGCGCCTCCATGCTCTGGACACTACGCTGACAGACACAGCAAACCTTCTTGCCACAGCTCGCATTGATGTGCCATCCTGAATGAGCTGCACTACCTGAGCCACTTGTGTGGGTTGTAGACTCCGTCTCATGCTACCACTAGAGTGAAAGCACCGCCAGCATTCAAAAGTGACCAAAACATCAGCCAGGAAGCATAGGAACTGAGAAGTGGTCTGTGGTCACCACCTGCAGAACCACTCCTTTATTGGGGGTGTCTTGCTAATTGCCTATAATTTCCACCTTTTGTCTATTCCATTTGCACAACAGCATGTGAAATTTATCAGTGTTGCTTCCTAAGTGGACAGTTTGATTTCACAGAAGTGTGATTGACTTGGAGTTACATTGTGTTGTTTAAGTGTTTCCTTTATTTTTTTGAGCAGTGTAGATACTTTTGTACCAGTTCCCTCCAGCATCTTCACAAGGTCCTTTGCTGTTGTTCTAGGATTGATTAGCACTTTTTGCACCAAAGTACATTCATCTCAAGGAGACAGAACGGGTCTCCTTCCTGAGCGGTATGACGGCTGCGTGGTCCCATGATGTTTATACTTGCGTACTATTGTTTGTACAGATGAACGTGGTACCTTCAGGCATTTGGAAATTGCGCCCAAGGATGAACCAGACTTGGCTGATTTCTTTTGATTTTCCCATGATGTCAAGCAAAGAGGCACTGAGTTTGAAGGTAGGCCTTGAAATACATCCACAGGTACACCACCAATTTACATCATTTTCTGGAATTTTCCAAGCTGTTTAAAGGCACAGTCAACTTAGTGTATGTAAACTTCTGACCCACTGGAATTGTGATACAGTGAAATAATCTGTCTATAAACAATTTTTGGAAAAAATACTTGTGTCATGCAAAGTAGATGTCCTAACCGACTTGCCAAAACTATTGTTTGTTAACAAGACATTTGTGGAGTGGTTGAAAAACGAGTTTTAATGACTCCAACCTAAGTGTATGTAAACTTCCAACTTCAACTGTACATGCAAGTGCCTCCATCATCTGTCAAATCAAGCCTCTAGGGTGCCATGAATATTGAGATAAAACTGTTCTGTCTATGGCCATAAGCATGCTATACTGGTCCTTGAAAACTATACAAATACCACATATTATTATTAAGAGTCCCATGTAGCCTAGCTAGTCTAGGTGCCATGATAGCCACCTCAGGTTATAGGAATGAAGATAAAGCTCAGCTATGTCCCAAATCGCACTCTATTCACTACGTGCCCTGGTCAAAAGTAGTACACTAAATAGGGAATTTGGTGCCATTTGGGACGCAACCCTAGTCTGGATGAGGAGTCGTTTTGACCGCCCAGGGTTGATCTCACTCCTGCATGACAGTCTACAACCCTGACCTTGGTACTCACAGCTATGCCTAGGCCAGACAGACTGTCTGTGAGGCACTATGGTATTAGCTACTTAAAATGATGTAAAACTGACGCATACTATATGCAGTTGTGGACAGACATCTGACAGTCGTTGTTACTTTAGGTTTTCAGGAAACCACAAAAAGACCTTAGATATGTCCTCATTCTGAGAATTTCTGAGTCACTCTTACTCTACACGCAGAGACTTGACAACACAAGGAGGAAGAGGCGAATTCACAGATAAGGGCTAAAGAAACTGGAAAGGAAGTCTCATATCGCGGCATATCTAGCCTACAGAGAATGTTTTGCAAAGTTTATATCTACTGGCTGAACTTGACTTGCACGTGTGTTTATTATGTAACCTTGACTTGAGCATGTAGCTATGTTGTAAGATTTAACCTATTTGCACACAACAGTAATGACAATCAGATCAACGAATGCAACATACAAATGTTTCAATAATATTCGACGCAAGCTATCAAATTGATATTGCGAAAAAAAAAAACAGGAAACACTGTGCACGTAAAGACAGGCAGTAAGCACACGTCGCTGGCAAGACATGAGAGCTCTGTCATTACGTCTGACGAAGAAAAAGTGTCTGTCTTTTTTTATCCATGTCTACAACAGTCGTATATTACCCTCTCCTCCGATCCCTTGTGCGGAACAATCGGTCTGATATTCGGGTGAAAATCCCGGTGAGGACCGGTGTGTACACAGAGTACACAAGCCTCCTCCACGACATGGGAGCCGCCATCATGACAGCCGTTTCAATCCACCCAACTTTATCAGCAAATTGAGACGAAACAAGGAAATCCGCACTGCTCATGCACAAAATGTTCTGCACACAATGTTCAACGTATGTGCATCGGGGTACAGCTGGATTATAAATAAACTTTCTGAAATTTAGTTGAGGGCAGAATCTGGATTAAAGAAATCTATGTATCCACATTATTTCAGTGTAACTGAATGCGCCACACACAGTACATTACTTATTTGTCTGTATTAATAATACATTTCCAGTTCTAGCGGGACCTCTAGCGGTCCAGTTCTGAACTACAGAGCCAGGTGGTTCTGTCCGGGACCTGCCTTTGAGGGTACTTTATGGGCACCTTGAAATCGCACCTCTACTACAGGCTACACATTTAGCTATCAGGGGTAGATCAATATTCGAAGGCAAAAAATATTTACTTGGATGATAGCCTACCTAATTCAAGTGGCCTTACAGGCAGAAGGCTTTGGAAATTGCAAAGATAAACTAATCTAACTAGGGTTCCTTATAGCAGTGTTTCCCAAACTTGGTCATGGGCCCCTCTGGGTGCAAGTTTTGTTTTTTGCCCTAGCACTACACAGCTGATTCAAATATGCTTTGGTTATCCACGTTATTTGAATTAGCTGTGATGTTCTAGAGCAGAAAACAAAACGTGAATCCAGGGGTGCCCATGACCGAGTTTGGGAAACCCTACTTTCTAACCTGTACCCTCACGCATTGAGTACCGGTACCCCCCTGTATATAGCCTTGGTATTATTTTGTGTTACTTAAAAAAAATAAAAAAATAAAAAACATTTTTTTAACTGCATTATAAGTAAGCATTTCACGGTAAGGTCCAGGCTGTATCACAACCGGTCGTGATTGGGAGTCCCATAGAGCGGTGCACAATTGGCCCAGCGTCGTCCGGGGTTTGACCGGTGTAGTCCGTTATTGTAAATAAGAATTTGTTCTTAACTGACTTGCCTAGTTAAATAAAGGTAAAATAAATAAATGAAATAAAAGGTATACACCGGTTGTATTGATTTGGATTTGATTTTTGGAGTACATTATACCCAACAGAAGGGACAGGCTATACAACTTACCATACGAGGTCCGGAGCCTGCTGTTTTTCTGTTCTACATGATAATTAGTTGCACCCACCTGGTGTCCCAGATATAAATCAGTCCCTTAGACGGTAACAATGAAAAAACGCAGTGTGACTGGCGTCGATTCCAGAGTTGAGTTTGAGGGGCCTACAGTATACTGTGGAAGCTTGAGTTTAAATTGTGTATTGTGTAACACTTTGTTTATAAGTGCAGTAGGCTAGTCGTCAGGCTTGAATTGTGGTTTTTATCAAGGGTAGTCTAAGCAAACGGCTTTAATTGTTTCACCTTGTCAGAGGAGTGGATGGGAAGGGAGGACTCACCAGCCAATAACTACGGGAATCTTCCCGTAAAAGGCCACGCACTGATTATTTATTGGCAATCTGCCAACGCGCGCGCGCGTGTGTGTGTGTTTACTGGAAGAACCTCAGAGCTGAGGAGGTGGAGCCTTCGCTCTACTCGTTGACCGCGGTAACACAGCTACCTCCGTTTGCTGGAGAGAGAAAGAGTGAGAGAGAGAGAGAGAGAGAGAGAGAGGGGGGACGCCGACGTCTTTACCGATACACTCCTCCGTCGGTTAGAAGAGGCAGTCTATTCAGAGTTAATGACCAAGTTAATAAATGATTTAACACATAGACATTCGGGGACTTTGGATATTTTCTCCCTGGAGAGGAACGCTGGACCCCGGTACAGGAACAATCTCCAAGGTAAATAAACAGGCTCCATACCGGGGCATAGAGTGCTGCTGTTGCTGTAAATGGTGCATAAAATAGCACACTGCATATGTGTGTAACAGTGCACATGTTAAGCAAGACGTTGTAATTGCGCAAAAACATGATTATCATAACGGCGATATGGGAAGCCATTTGTGCCTCCAAAACATCACAGGGAACCAGCTCTACTACAGGCAGCTTAATGGCGCAATGCAGAACAGGACTTTGCTTTTGAGATGTATTATACTCATTCTCCTTATTCCAGATAGACACACAGAGATAGACAGTGCTATGTTGTACACTCCTGGAAGGAAATAAGCCTCAAATAACCTTTTGGTGTTCAACAGATTGCCACATACCTTTTTTTTCAGGTCAAAACTGTTCCTTGAGGAACCTCTCTGAAAAGGTTCTTCAAGGAACCCCTGTGTAAAGCTTATAACAGTAACCTTTTTGTGATGCAAGGGGTTAAATTTTGAACCTATTCAATAATATATTGTAGTGGCAACAGCCTATCAGAAGATTGGAGGCATGACTTTTAGTTATGTTATTCATGTTAACCCTTTGCTATATTGAAACATTAAAGGTTGTTCCAAGAACCCCTCAACTAACCGACGGTGAAAATATGAACCCATTGACTGCAATGGCTCCTTGAGGAACTCCAGGTTTCCTCGAGTCAGCCTACGCTCTTAGAATTAGGGGGTAAGTCACATTTCTATTATGTGGCTGGAAGGGGCCTCAGCTCAGCTCAGACAGACACCATGTTTAGCAGCTGCAGAGCGGGCAGTTATGGCATCTCTTGCCGCTTCAAGTAACAACTAGCACCGGTCCTTGGTGAATGGAGATCTATTCAATATGGAGCTGGGCCCATTCCATCTTGCTTCAAATGCACTGATCAGCAGCACAGTGAGACGGCCAGACCCACCCACCTGGGGGTAGCCTATTTACCATGAAACCGGAGAACCATAGAGCTCTGCTGGTGAAAGCAGCAGGCTGCATGGGAATCAGGTTATTTATTCAGAATGAACCTGGACTCATTCATAATAACCCGGTTTCTGAACCCCCTCCCCCCCCCACCCAGTGGTAAAAGAGAGTTTGCGCTGAGCTGTTTAACACTGTACACGTATAGTGTGTGTGTGTGTGTGTGTGTGTGTGTGTGTGTGTGTGTGTGTGTGTGTGTGTGTGTGTGTGTGTGTGTGTGTGTGTGTGTGTGAGAGAGAGAGTGTGAACACAGTTATTTGGACCTTAATGTCAAAGATGATAATGACCTGAATGACAACAGGGATCGAGGTTCAAACCTCTAGCTGAATGTTTGTGGGTGTGTAGGTTTTTGTGAAAGTGTTTTATATACAGAAGATGTACTCCACCATGTGTTGGCCTCCATATAGAATCAGTGGAAAAAGACTACTTCACACCTTTGAAGTGTTCACAAGAGAAAATGTATGATAACACTATTATAACACATTTCTGCCCCCTGCTCTGTCTCTCTCTCTCCTTTCTCTCTGCAGCTGTCTGCAGTGGGTGGTCTCTCTGAGGTCCTCTTTGGACTGCTCCTCAGTGTCGTCGCTCTGGGAAACGTGTGTGCACCCCCCTCCTCCCCACCTTCCTCACGCCCTCTCCCCCCTCCTCCCTCACGTCATCGCTCCCTTTCCTCCCCTCCTTCCTCACGCCCTCACCCTTTCCCCACATCGCAAACCCTCTTCATCCCTTCTTCTCTCTCTCCCTCCTGCCCCCTACTCTCCCTCGCCCCTCCCTGCTCTGGACCCCCCACCCCTCGGTCAACGAGCCGAGCGTGGGGGTCAGGGCGCCATGGTAACCCACAGCAGGCGCGACCCCCCCACCATGAGCAGCATGACCCCCCCAGAGCCCAGAGGTCATGGGTCTCGTGTGCACCCCCTGCGCTATAAACCCTTCAGCTCACATGCACACTACCAACAGGTCAGTTAAATACTGTCATGACTGTGTCAGTCAGCTCCACATGTACTCGAGGTAAACTAGCTAGCCTCATCATCATTATTCCTCCCCCAGTCTCTTGGTTTGCCCAATTGTTATCTTTACAACATAGTATAATATGGTTCCTCTTGTTGATAAATCAATCCACTTTTATTGGTCGCATACACATATTTAGCAGATGTTATTGCGGGTGTAGCGAAATGCGTGTGTTCCTAGCTCCAGCAGTGAAGTAATATCTAACAATACACACATCTAAAAAGTTAAAAATAAAATTAATAAATATAGAAACATTAGGATACATATACAGTGTCTTCGGAAAGTATTCAGACCCCTTGACTTATTCCACATTTTGTTATGTTACAGACTTATTCTAAAATTGATTAAATAAAACCATTTCCTCAGCAATCTACACACAATAATACCCCATAATGACAAAGCAAAAACAGGTTTTTAGAATCTTTAGAAAAACAGAAATTCCTTTGCTATGAGACTCGAAATTGAGCTCAGGTGCATACTGTTTCTATTGATCATCCTTGAGATGCTTCTACAGCTTCATTGGAGTCCACCTGTGGTAAATTCAATTGATTGGACATGATTTGGAAAGGCGCACACCTGTACATATAAGGTCCCACAGTTGCATGTCAGAGCAAAAACCAAGCCATGAGGTCGAAGGAATTGTCCATAGAGCTCCGAGACAGGATTGTGTTGAGGCACAGATCTGGGGAAGGGTACCAAAACATTTCTGCAGCATTAAAGGTCCCTAAGAGCAGTGACCTTCATCATTCTTAAATGGAAGAAGTTTGGAACCACCAAGACACTTCCTAGAGCTTGCCGCCCAGCCAAACTGAGCAATTGGGGGAAAAGGGCCTTGGTCAGGGAGGTGACCACCAACCCAATGGTCACTGACAGAGCTCTAGAGTTCCTCTGTGGAGATGGGAGAACCTTCCAGAAGGACAACCATCTCTGCAGCACTCCACCAATTAGACGTTTATGGTAGAGTGGCCAGACGGAAGCCACTCCTCAGTATTTTATTATTTATTTTATTTAACCTTTATTAAACCAGGCTAGTCAGTTAAGAACAAATTCTTATTTACAATGACGGCCTACCAAAAGGCAAAAGGCCTCCTGCGGGGACGGGGGCCTGGGATATTTTTATTTTTTAAATATATACTGTATATATATATATATATATATATATATATATATATATATATATATATATAGAACAAAACACTTATCACAACAAGAGAGACAACACTACATAAAGAGAGACATAAGACGACAACATAGCAAGGCAGCAACACATGACAACCCAGCATTGTAGCAACACAACATAACAACATGGTACCAGCACAAAACATGGTACAAACATTATTGGGCACAGACAACAGCACAAAGGGCAAGAAGGTAGAGACAACAATACATCACACAAAGCAGCCACAACTATCAGTAAGATTGTCCATGATTGAGTCTTTGAATGAAGAGATGGAGACAACGGCCCAGTTTGAGTGTTTGTTGCAGCTCGTTCCAGTCTCTAGCTGCAGCGAATTGAAAAGAGGAGCGACCCAGGAATGTGTGTGCTTTGGGGACCTTTAACAGAATGTGACTGGCGGAACGGGTGTTATATGTGGAGGATGAGGGTTGCAGTAGATATCTCAGATAAGGGGGAGTGAGGCCTAAGAGGGTCTTATAAATAAGCATCAACCAGTGGGTCTTGCGATGGGTATACAGAGATGACCAGTTTACAGAGCAGTGTCGAGTGCAGTGATGTGTTCTATAACGAGCAGTGGTGACAAATCTGATGGCCGAATGGTAGTCATACCTTGTGGAATTGGTAATAATCTGAGAAAGATTTAGGGAGTCCCATTGCTTTAGGACTTGGTCAGGTGGTTTAAGCATGTCCCAGTTTAGGTCACCAAGCAGGACAAATTCAGACTTAGAGTAAGGGGCCAGGAGAGCGCTTAGGGCAGGTAGGGTACAGGCCAGTGCTGATGGAGGACGATAGCACCCAGCAACAGTCAACAAAGAGCTATTTGAAAGTTGAATGCTTAAAACCAGCAAATCAAATTGTTTGGGGACAGACTTGGTGGAGACAACCGAGCACTGAAGGTGATTCTTGGTAAAGATTGACACTCCCCCACCTTTGGAAGATCTGTCTTGCCGAAAAAGGTTATAACCAGAAAGGTTAACATCAGTATTCAAAACACACTTCCTTAATTAACCACGTCTCAGTAATGACCAACACATCTGGATTGGAGCTGTGAACCCACACTTTCAATTGATACATTTGAGGTAATAAGCTTCTAGTGTTAACGGCAGAAAACCCAGGCTTTTACGAGAGCAGAAATCAGTGAAGCAGATATCTGAGCACAAGTCAGAATTGGGGCTAGCAACAGTAGATGGGCCAGGATGTACATGCACATTTCCAGATATCATCAACAGTAATACAATCAAGGCACAGCATAGTAAAAGGCACATGGCAGCATGCTTGGAGTTTGCCAAAAGGCTTCTAAGAAACAAGATTCTCTGATTTGATGAAACCAAGATTGAACTCTTTGGACTGAATGCCAAGCATAATGTCTGGAGGAAACCTGGCACCATCCCTACGGTGAAGCATGGTGTGGCTACGTTTTTCAGCGGCAGGAACTGGGAGACTGGTCAGGATGGAGGGAAAGATGAGCGGAGCAAAGTACAGAGAGATCCTTGATGAAAACCTGCTCCAGAGCACTCAGACTGGGTGGCTAAGGTTCACCTTCCAATAGGACAATGACCCTAAGCTCAAAGCCAAGACAACACAGGAGTGGCTTCAGACAAGTCTCAATGTCCTTGAGTGGCCCAGCCAGAGCCTGGACTTGAACCCGATCAACATCTCTGGAGAGACCTGAAAATAGCTGTTCAGGTCTCCAGAGATGGATCTGCAGAGAAGAATGGGAGAAACTCCCCACATACAGGTGTGCCAAGCTTGTAGGGTCATACCCAAGAAGAATCGAAGCTGTAATTGGTGTCAAATGTGCTTCAACAAAGTACTGAGTAAAGGGTAAAGGGTCGGGAATACTTATGTAAATGTTATTTCAGTTTTTTTAAATTTGCAAAAATGTCTGAACTTATTCTTGCTGTAACGTAACAAAATGTGGAAAAAGTTAAGGGGTCTGAATACTTTTCGAATGTACTGTGTGTGTGTATGATGGGATGTATAGACATTATGGAGAGAGTATGGTTAGAATATGTAGTATATCTGAAGAATAGTATATGTACAGCAATAGTTAAATAGGATAGGCCTTGACTAGAATACATTATAGACATATGAATTGGGTAAAAAATTGTATGTAAACATTATTAAAGTGACCAGTGTTCTATGTCTATAGGGCAGCAGTCTCTAAGGTGCAGGTTTGAGTAACCGGAGGGTAGCCGGCTAGTGACAGTAACTAAAGTTCAGGGCAGGGTACTGGGCAGAGGCCGGCTAGTGGTGACTATTTAACAGTCTGATGGCCTTGAGAGAGAAGCTGTTTTTCAGTCTCTCTGTACCAGCTTTGATGCACCTATACTGACCTCACCTTCTGGATGGTAGCGGGGTGAACAAGCTGTGGCTCAGGTGGCTGAGGTTCTTGACGATCTTCGTGGCCTTCCTGTGACACCGGGTGCTGTAGATGTCCTAGAGGGCAGGCAGTGTGCCCCTGGTGATGCCAACGTTGGGCAGACCTCACCAACATCTGGACTGTGCAGTTGCCATACCAGGCGGTGATACAGCTCGACAGGATGCTCTGAATGGTGCATCTGTTAAAGTTTGTGAGGGTCTTATGGGCCAAGCTGAATTTCTTCAGCCTCCTGAGGTTGAAGAGGCGCTGTTGCATCTTCTTCACCACACTGTCTGTGTGGGTGGACCATTTCAGTTTGTCAGTGATGTGTACTCTGAGGAAACTTGAAGCTTTTCACCTTCTCCACAGTGGACCTGTCAATGTGGATGGGAGCGTGCTCCCTCTGGTGTCTCCTGAAGTCCACGATCAGCTCCTTTGTCTTTTTAATGTTGAGGAAGAGGTTATTTTCTGTAACCACTCAGCCAGATGCCTCACCACCTCTCTGCCGGCTGTCTCGACATTGTTGGTAATCAGAACCACCACTGTTGTTGTGTTCAAACTTGATGATTGAGTTGGAGACGTCCGTGGCCACTCTGCCATGGGTGAACCGGGAGTGCAGGGGAGGGGGGGGGGGGGGGTTGCGCACACACCCTTGTGGAGCCCCCGTGTTGAGGATCAGCGTAGTGGTGGTGTTGCCTACCTTCACCTCCTGGAGGCAGCCCGCCATGAAGCCCAGGATAGTAATTTAGTTTCTTGGGTACAGGAACAATGGTGGACATCTTGAAGCAAGTGGGGACAGCAGATAGGGAGAGATTGAATATGTCAAACGACAGTGTATGTATCGTAGTTATTGTCATCAACTATTTTTAAGCAATAAGGCACGAGTGGGTGTGGTATATGACCAATATACCGTGGCTACGGGCTGTTCTTATGCACGAGGCAATGTGGAGTGCCTGGATACAGCCCTTAGCCATGGTATATTGGCCATATACCACAAACCCCCGAGGTGCCTTATTGCTATTATAAATTGCTAACCAATGTAATTAGAGCAGTAAAAAGAAAGGTTTTGTCATACCTGTGGTATACAGTCTGATATACCATGGCTTTCAGCCAATCAGCATTCATAGCTCGAACCACCCAGTTTATAATATACAGTAAGTAACCTATTCTTCTCCTTGCTTCAGGTGCTGTGTGCGGTGCGTAAGCTACAAGAGAGTGGGTTCTACTGGGGTGCAGTGGGGGGTCGTGAGGCTAGCTCTCTGCTCCGCTCCCAGCCCCCCGGGACCTTCCTGGTTCGAGACTCATCCGACCACCACTACTTCTTCACACTGTCGGTCCAGACGGCCCGCGGGACCAAGAACCTCCGTATCCACAGCCAGGGGGGAAGCTTTTACCTGCAACCCGATTCGTGCTGCACACACATGCCCCCGCGCTTCGACTGTGTGCTCAAACTGATTGGACACTACATGGGGAAGGAAGGAAGAGGTGGAGAAGCAGCAGGAGGAGGAGAGGGGGAGGCTGGGGTAAGGGCGGGGGGAGGCACGGCTGCGCCGGAAGGAGAGACTGTGGGGTCGGGGACTGGGAGTGTGTATCTGATCCACTCAGGGGGAGAGAAGGTTCCGTTGGAGCTGCGTCGACCCCTCCACTCCTCCCTGTCCTCCCTCCAACACCTGTGTAGGAGGACCCTGAACGGACACCTCGGGGGCTCGATCAGCCCCGACACACACCAGCTCCCTCACACACTCAGGAACTTCTTGGAGGAGTACGATGCCCCCATCTAACACACACATACAAACAAAAACACACATACTCACACAGTTCAGGTTTGGTGTTTCCCCCTCTAACGGTTGAGGATAGGATTTGGAAAGGGTAAGCTGTTCCAGATCGATGCCACCGCTTTCTTACCAAGGGGAGCCTAATATAGGTAACCATTGATACGCCTCCGCTCCTGGACAGACCGTTGATGGGAGTCAAGACGAGACTGGTAGGGTTAAAAGTCGTTGCCCTCTCAGCCAGTGACCCAATCTCCCAGCGGGTGCTGTGATTGGGTAGTCAAAAAGATTGATAGGTCGATAATGCAGACCGTGGACCCGCCACACATGCATGCAAACACATACACAGTGCTGTGTGTGGCTTTAGGAGTGTAGCCAGAAGGTTGTTTTGGGTTTGTTGTGCTGCTGTGGCTGAGGTATAGCTCCTTCTATTGATCAACAGAGGCTTTCATCTCCTCCCTTTTTCTCCTGTTTGACATGTAGAATGGGCTCAATGGACTGCGAGAGGGAGGGAAAGGAAGCGAGAGATAAGGAGAGCAGCGTAATGAGAGTGTCTGGAGAACAGCAGTATGTCAAACGAAGGGGCCAAAAGCAGAGTGAAAGTGTTTGTGTGTGTGGTGTCGTACACATTTCCACTGCTGTATGCCAACTAGCATTGCCTCATAGGAGGGTGTGGGGGATCATGGCTGAAGACAGCCACTAGCCTCACAAACATACACAAGACACCACGTACGTATGTACATACAGCTTACAGTGCTGTGAAAGTATTTGCCCACTTTCAAATTGTCTCTACTTTTGCATATTTTTGATACTGAATGTTATTAGATCTTCAACCAAAACCTAATATTAAATACAGGGAACCCGAGTGAACAAATAACACAATTATATACTTATTTCATAAACACAGTTAGGCAACACCCAATGCCCCTGTGTGTGAAAGTAATTGCCCCCTTACACTCAATAACTGATTGTGCCATCTTTAGCTGCAGTGACTGCAACCAAATGCTTCCTGTAGTTGTTGATCCGTCTCTCACGTCGCTGTGGAGGAATTTTGGCCCACTCATGCATGCAGAACTGCTTTAAGTCATTGAAATGTGTGGGTTTTCAAGCATGAACTGTTCGTTTGAAGTCCTGCCACAACATCTCAATTGGGATTAGGTCTGTACTTTGACAAGGCTTCAAATTTGTTTCTTTTTAGCTATTTTCATGTAGACTTTATTGTTTGTTTTGGATCATTGTCTAGGTGCGTGACCCAGCTGCGCTTCAGCTCACAGACGGATGGCCTGACATTCTCCTGTAGAATTCTCTGATACAGAGTAGAATTCATGGTTCTGTCTATTAAGGCAAGTGGTCCAGGACCTGAGGCAGCTGGGTCATGCAGCAAGACAATGATCCAAAACACACAATCAGGTCTACATGAAAATTGTTAAAAAGCAACACATTTTAAGTTTTGGAATGGCCTAGTTAAAGTCCAGACCTAATCCAAATTGAGATGTTGTTGCAGGACTTGAAACAAGCAGATTATGCATGAAAACCCACAAATGTCATTGAGTTAAATCAGTTCACCATGCAAGAGTGGGCCTAAATTCCTCCACAGCGATGTTGGAAAAAATATGCAAAAATAGAGAATCAAAAAGGGGGCAAATTCTTTTTCACGGCACTGTAACTGCAGCTTTGGTAGCTCTTCTGTTAGAATGTGATGGAGATGCCTCTGTGTCTTTGTCTTTCTTCCCATCTCTCCATCCATCTACTCACAAGAGAAGATTTTTTGATAACACTAACACCGCTCACTCGCTTATTTATATAAATAAATAGATCTCTCTCTCACTCAACCCCAAAGCTAACAGTGGATCTTATTTTAGTTCCTGGCAGGCAGAAACAACATGTGTCCTAAATGCTACCTTATTCCCTTTAAAGTACACTAGCCCTGGTCAAAAGTAGTGCACTGTATATAAAATTGGGTGCCATTTGGGACACAGTCAGAAACAAAAACTGAAGCCGAACATAGTCAGTAGTCCGGGGGGGATTGAAGGGTGAGGGATTGAAGGGTGAGGGAAGAGTGCTGAAGATGAGTATGGCTGAGGCTGGATGAGGGGGGGGACAGGCAAGGATGATTGGGGGAGAAGCGGTAATAGTGAGTGAGTGATGAGGGATGAGTAGGCAAGATTGTTTTCACACTGGGCCACAGAGACAACAAATCCTTCATTTGAAGATGATGCTGTCGTGTTTAGCTAAATCCATGTCTTCCTGATAGGAGCCTAGTTAGTAGAAGAGCAACGTTTGTAATTTTTAACATCTATTATCATCATATCAACCTAATGTGTCGCACCAGCTCAGCTACATGTGTGTGTCAGAAGTACTTGTCTTTTATAAAGACTGCTCATGACCTCGCCACTAGACTGGCAGACAGTGCAAGCCCAACTATCTGGAACAACAAGAAACTAAAAGCATTTCAGAAGAGAAATTAAAGATTGAACTTTGCACATATTTATATTTCTAAGATATTTCAACAATGTATATTAAAGAGCACTATTTTTACAAAATTGAACTGATTCTCCTTGTGCCTTCATTTGTCTGTTGGATACACACATTTCTGTCTCTGCTTTTTGAATATCACACTTACACGGTGTAATCAGAAAACAAGTGCTATGGTTTAAACACAAATACAATGAGGTTTCCTGTACTGAGAATGCACACAGATGAATAAACACAATCACACTTACACAGAACATCTCGCAGCTTTCTCACACCATAAAGGAAAAAACACACCTACACAGTTTAATTTCTACATTGTGGTTTCTACCTCAAGTTTTTTAACTCGAAGGTACAGCTGCTTTAGAGCTCTCATGCAACTTGCCAAAATCACACAACCACACGCATGCATGCACACATATACAAACAAACCCTCACACACACCTTTACCGATACTGCCTCCCCTTCTCCATGAACCTATTAGATTACATAATTGACCATTTGTTTATGTTTTTCTACTTCACAAACATAACACAAAACAAAATGCCATGTAGGGGCAGCGATGCGCGTCAGACGCACTCATCACTCTAACAAACACAGATTCCAAAACCAAATTACTTTATTCCACAGGATTCCAGTGTGTACAGGTATCCACAGATCTTCAAGTAAGTAACAATACCAAGGTAAGTATCTTCAGGTACGCACAATTATTTCCACAGGGATAACAATTAGGATGTGGTAAGAAAACCGTATGACAACAGCTGAAAAGTGTCAGTTACAACTAGAGTTCTAAAATGTAAACAAACCCAAAAGCCAAAATAGAGTGGACATGAGCCACTGCATGGTCTCTTAAGACAGTATCCCACAACAAAAAATAATGAGACGACTTAAACTATTTAACATGAAGTAAACCAAGAAATGTATTTTATATTAATGTTGACAATCCTAAATTGGCTCCCACATTACCGGCCCCTAATTGTTATCTTAAACATGAAACAATTACTCAAAACTACATAAAGAGCCATGTTTATGATGTTCTTCAGTACGGCTGTTCTATCCGTCCACAAAACGGAATCTTCAAGCTGCAGCTCTCTTTTCAGAATCTTGTCCATGCGTCCTGCCATGGTGGCTGCTGTGAGCTCCATAAGGGGAATTATGGTATGTTTGAGCAGACAAACTCTCGCCTTCACAATGATGAAGGCACAATGTACTTCATCGTGGCTGTTCCGTTGCAGCAGGTAGCACACTGTACCGTAGCCTTCTTCACTCGCATCTGAGAAGTGATACAGCTGAGCGAACGGTGACTCTACAAAGCCTGAGGGTTTAAAGCACTGACCAACTCAAGTCTTTCTACTGATGGAGCACCTTCATCCGGTCGACCATTCCTGAGCAAGCTGATCTGGCACGAAGTCATCCCAGCCTAGGTTCAGTCTGCACAGCTCTTGCAGGATCTTCTTCACTGGCAGAACCACTGGAACCATGGTCACCAATGGATTGTCGATCAAGCTCACGATGGATCCCTCTTCTGGTGAGGGTCTTGGATGACAACTCTGAACTTGAAGGTGTCAGACTGGACATTCAGTCACTGTAGTAGCTGACGTGTATAGTGTTGAATCATCCGCATACATAGACACACTGGCTTTACTCAAAGATTGAAAAAGTAAGGGGCCTAGACAGTTGCCCTGGGGAATTCCTGATTTTACTTGGATTATGTTGGATGGCTTCCATTGAAGAACACCCTCTGTGTTCTGTTAGACAGGTAACTCTTTATACACAATATAGTAGGGGTGTAAAATCATAACACATACGTTTTTCCAGCAGCAGATTATGATTGATAATGTCAAAAGCTGCACTGAAGTCTAACAAACAGACCCCACAATCTTTTGATCATCAATTTCTCCCAGCCAATCATCAGGCATTTGTGTAAGTGCTGTGCTTGTTGAATGTCATACCCTATAAGTGTGCTGAACAGCCGTTGTAAAATTGTAAAATAGCATTGTATCTGGTCAATGTCACGTTCCTGACCTTATTTCCTTTGTTCTGTATTGTTTAGTTGGTCAGGACGTGAGCTGGGTGGGCATTCTATGTTATGTGTTTCTATGTTGGGTTCATTGTCAACTAGCCTGGTATGGTTCTCAATCAGGGGCAGGTGTTTTACGTTTCCTCTGATTGAGAACCATATTAAGGTAGGCTGTTCTCACTGTTTGTTTGTGGGTGATTGTTGCTGTGTCTGTGTTTGTTTCACCACACGGTACTGTTTCGTTTCGTTCGTTCGTTTGTTCCTACCTACCTACCTACCTGTTCGTGCGTTCATGTTTTATGTGTTCTCAAGTTCAGGTCTGTTAACGTCGTTTATTATTTTGTAGTTTGTTCAAGTGTTTTTTTCGTCTTCGTTATTATTATTAAAATTATTATGTATTCAACCCACGCTGCGTTTTGGTCCGATCCTTGCTCCTCTTCAGACGAGCGTTACAGTCAAACACAATTTTTTCCAAACGTTTACTAATGGTTGGTAACAAGACTCAGTTATTTGAGTCAGTTAACATTTACATTTAAGTCATTTAGCAGACACTCTTATCCAGAGCGACTTACAAATTGGAAAGTTCATACATATTCATCCTGGTCCCCCCGTGGGGAATGAACCCACAACCCTGGCGTTGCAAGCGCCATGCTCTACCAACTGAGCCACACGGGACCACGTTAAGTGGGCTTTACTATTCCTAGGTAGCGGAATTACTTTTGCTTCACTCCAGGCCTGAGGGCTATACACGTTCTAGTAGGCTAATTTGAAAATATGGCAAATAGGAGTGGCAATATCATCCGCTATAAGTCATTTTCCATCCAAGTTGTCAGACCCCAGTGGCTTGTCATTGTTGATAGACAATGTTTTTTTTCACCTCTTCCACACTCACTTTTCAAAATTAAAATGCTTGTTTTTCATAATTTGGTCAGATATCCTTGGATGTGTAGCGTCAGCTACTGTATGTGAAATTTAAAAATAAATAAAAAATAAATAAAAGGAAGCCACTTCAAGCCTATAATCCTCAGCAAGCAAACAATTTCCATATTGGAACTCCAGTTTGTCCCGAAACAAAGTGTAGTACATACAACTCGGGGTAATGGTCCAACACAATCAATAATCAAATGCTAAAAAGGCTAGCCTGTAACAGAAAACGGTTGTAGCGGGACTGGATTTAACATCTTATTAGGCTTCCCAGACAGCTGACAAACATGGCATGTTTTGATGTAAGAGGAAATGTCTTTAAACGAGGCCAACAAAAATGACGCAAAATTCAATTATAGGTTTTACTAACCCCAAAGTGAAAGGTCATGAGATGTTTTCAAATCTAGATCTCGAAGCTTAGAAGGAAACGATCTGAACAATAGCGTCACCCACAACTTTTGCTGTGAGGCGTCCATTTCCTCACCAACAACTGATCTTGAATGTAGTAACCCTGGGCAGCACTCCTTACCTCCTCACCCAGAAGTACTTGATCAAATTAACCTTTTAAGGTAGGATCAGCAGACTGCTCCATTACAAGATCAATACAGGACATAGGCAAAGGTAAATAATTTAATGTATTATCAAACTGTTCGGCTATGTGTTGTGTAAGTTCAGTTTTGACCGTAGTGTCAGCACAGGTCATAGCACGAGTCACAGCACATGCAGAGAATACCTCCAGGAATCTCTGTACGTTTTCATCGATAATCCCTACATGGGATGGGGTATGAGAAACCACCAGAGGAGATGCATCACGCCAGACACAACTGCTGGCTAAGTTGTTAACCAAAATCACATGAACACTGTCAACGGGCAGAAAAGGGACCCATCCTAATGGAAAGCTCACCTTGCACTAGGTCAGATATAAGTTTGACTTTGTGCATGGGTACAGACAATGTATTCAAACCTATCCCTTGAATCAGGACACTGGTTCCTGTATCTGTCTCCAGAGAAAAGGGCAGAACAGACTCCAAAATAAACGATTCAGAGGCACCAGTGTCTCGCAGAATCTTTACTGGCACTTGCACATCACTTCCCAATAGTGAAACATAACCCTCTGACAAATGGCAAATAATAAGCACTAAAAGGTGTGGACAATTCTTGAGCTTGCACAACAGGATTAACATGAGGAGCAGGCCCAGCTAACGCAACAGGTTAAATTTGTGCTGGCCAATCTGCTGACCTTTTTACCAAAGACAGGACATTCATTCTTCCAGTGGTCTTTACCTTGACAATAATTACAGATTTTACTTACATCATTCTGTCCACATGAACCATGTTCGGATCTAGATGGAAATGCGTCATTACCAGAAACAAAGGAATTTGCTGAGCGAAATCCACTTGAAATGTTCCTCTGCCCCCAATCTCGCATACGGGACCCTCCAAAACTGCTTTTGTGGGTCAATACGTACTCATCTGCCAAAACAGCAGCTTCAGATGCAGTCCGTACTTTATGTTCATTTATATAGGTAGCAAGACGATCAGGGACAGATTCTTTAAATTGTTCGAGGACAACCAGGTTACACAAATCTTCAAAACTAGTGACTGCTGACGCAGTACACCAACGATTGAATTGAGTTACCAAATCCTGTGAAAACTCAACATGGGACTGTTTTTCACCTTTCTTCAACATTCTGAAACGTTGTCGATACGCTTCAGGGACCAACTCGTAAACATGCAGAAGAGCAGTTTTAACCTTTACGTAATCGTCGGCATCTATAGCGCTAAGACATGAGTAAGCCTCCTAAGCCTTACCGGTCAAAGACACTGTAGTGTCAAAGTACGGTCTGCATCAGGCCAAGCCTAAGAGTCTGCTACACGTTCAAATAACGTAAAAAATAGATCAGGATCCTTTTCAGTAAATTTAGGCAACAACCAGAGATTACCAGCAACATCAAAGACGTAGAACGACCAAGGGAAGAGCGTCCCATTGGGGAGCTTGAGTAGTCATTCTCAAAAAGAATTCACCTGAAAACTTGCCTTCTCTGACAAGTTCTAACCCCTGATGTTGCAACCACAGTTTAGCTTGTTCCGTATTCTCATTCAACCTTTCCAAATCAAGTTATTTTTGCTGTTTCAACCTTTCCAGATCTTTGTCATGATTTAGCTGCAATAAAAGTAACTCCTTTTTTTGCTTGAATGTCAAACCAGCTCTAGACACAATTGCTACATCCAGTACAGCTGGACTAGGTTCACTCAATTCTGCCTTCAAAATAACAGCTGAAAGCAAATTAGCTGACAGAATAGACCTCACTGTATCTTTGAGATACAGTGTCACTAATCTCAACATGATAATACTCACTCAACTTCAAAAGCAGTTCCTTCGTAAACTGCATAAGCAACTCTTCAGAAGGAGTATGGATAAAATCCTCAATAGATGCCATAATGCTACTACAAAATTAACAGAATAAAACCCAAACTTTTAAAATGTGGCACTATGTCCAACCGACCTTACACCATGTGTAACCATGCCAGCCCAGGACCTCCACATCCGGCTTCTTCACCTGCGGGATTGTCTGAGACCAGTCAACCGAACAGCTGATTAAACTGTGGGTTTGCACAACCAAAGAAATTCTGAATTCCAAAGAAGGGCCAGAAGTATACAGAATGGTGTCGTCTGCGTAGAGGTGGATCAGAGAATCACCAGCAGCAAGAGCGACATCATTGATGTATACAGAGAAGAGAGTCAGCCTGAGAATTGAACCCTCTGGCACCCCCATAGAGACTGCCAGAGGTCCGGACAACAGGCCCTCCGATTTGACACACTGAACTCTATCTGAGAAGTAGTTGGTGAACCAGGAGCCTATGTGAAGTCATCCTGACCCAGTAGTTGTGGCATTACCCTTTCTAGAAATTCTTCTTTCGGGGAAATGTTGGGGAAAACTATGAAAAGAAGATTTGACAGGCAACTGAAGTCCTCCATCCCATAACATGTTTCAATAAGCCTTGTAATGTTATATTTTCTGAGGCTTTTCTTGTGTGATTTCCTCCAGAGTTAACCCATTTTAAGCCTTCTCCAAACGTTTGTTTGGAGAGTTCAGTCACATTAGAGCATTCTATGTTCTTTTTTCGATGTTTTGTATTTCTTTGTTTTGGTCGGGTATGGTTCTCAATCAGGGACAGCTGTCTATCGTTGTCTCTGATTGGGAACCATACTTAGGTAGCTTTTTCCCACATGGTTTTTGTGGGTAGTTATTTTCTGTTTTGTGTTTCTGCACCTGACAGAACTGTTCGTTGTCGTTTTGCTCTTTGTTATTTTGTTCAAGTGTTTTTTGAAAATAAATCATGAACACTTACCACGCTGCGCTTTGGTCCACTCCTTCTTCATCCGACGACCGTTACATATTAGCTTTTATATTTTCGGGTATTTTCTTCATCTGCTTAGACAGTTTCTCATTATCAGTGCAAATTTCTGTTAGTGGTGTCTCTAAACTCACTTTAGTTGATTTGTCAACTACTTGGTCCATGGTCACATTGTTTCGCTGTGTTTGTTTGTCCCTATTTCTAGATCTAGTATTTGCCATAGTATGTACACTGAACAAAAATATAAACACAACATGTAACCATTTGAAAGATTTACAATTCGTATACGGAAATCAGTCAAATGAAATCAATCCATTAGGCCCTAAATCTATGGATTTCACGACTGGGAATACGAATATGCGTCTGTTGGTCATAGGTACAGTACCTAAAAAAAAAAGTAGCGGTGTGAATCAGAAAACCAGTCAGTATCTGATGTGACCACCATTTGCCTCATACAGCACGACACATCTCCTTCACATAGATTGGATCAGGCTGTTGATTGTGGCCTGTGGAATGTTGTCTCATTCCTCTTCAATGGCTAGCCCGAAGTTGCTGGATATTGGCGGGAACTGGAACACACTGTCATACACATCGATCCAGACCATCCCGAATATGCTCAATGTGTGACATGTCTGGTGAGTATGCAGGCCATGGAAGAACTGGGAAATTTTCAGGGTCCAGGAAATGTGTAAAGATCCTTGCGACATTGGGCCGTGCATTATCATGCTGAAACATGAGGTGTGATGGCGGCGGATGTATGGCACGGCAATGGGCCTTAGGATCTCACCATTGTATCTCTGTGGATTCAAATTGCCATCGATAAAACGTAATTGTGTTAGTTGTTCGTAGCTTACTCCTGCCCACACTATAACGCCACCATGGGGCACTCTGTTCACAATGTTGACATCAGCAAACCACTCAACACCATAGACGCTGCCTGTCATCTGCCCGATACGGTTGAAACCGGGATTCATCAATGAAGAGTACACTTCTCCAGCTTACCAGTGGCAAGAGTGTGCAAAGCTGTCATCAAGGCGAAGGATGGCTACTTTGAAGAATTTAAAATCTAAAATATATTTTGATTTGTTTAACACTTTTTTGTTACTACATGATTCCATATGTGTTATTACATAGTTTTGATGTCTTCACTATTATTCTACAATGTAGAAAATAGTAAAAATAAAGAAAAACCGTTGAATGACTAGATGTGCCCAAACTTTTGACTGGTACTGTGTGTTTGTTCAGTCAAGTTATTTTCTATTTAAGAGGCATGTTTTCATAAAGAAAGGGAATGCCAAACGGATCACCTTTACCTGACTACCTCCCAGTCACCATACTTGGAATCCTGATTACATAATAGATTGACAGAGTCAGCAACATTGATGGGAATAGGGTAATATACTTTTACAGTAATGTTTAGTATCTGGCGCCCATCAGGAGGACTCCACTTCCTGGTTCCAACAAATACAAAGACCTCACTGTTTTAGGCAATTCCCAGAGCCCTGCATGATAACAATATCCAGAGCACAACAGCCTTGTAGCTGACGCATTATGCCTGAGACCAAAAGTTTTTAATGACCATATGACTAGTCAAATCTCTGGACCCTAACTTCAAAGATGAGATATAATGAAATGTATTGTTGCTCAGGGGATATTTAGAATAACACAACTCATATGTATAACAAGCACACAGCCGCATGTAAGTGGGGTCCAGTCTGACAGTAAATGCACTCTGTTTTCATTTTCTTGCATTGCATTCAATACTCATTAGGGACATTCAGAGGGAGAGAGAGTTATAATTGGTTATAATGCACACACACATACCCTAGCACTAAAACAGGAAGGTCAAAGTGTCACACCCTGATCTGTTTCACCTGTCCTCGTTATTGTCTCCACCCTCTCCAGGTGTCACTTGTTTTCCTCAGTGTATTTATCCCTGTGTTTCCTGTCTCTCTGTGCCAGTTCATCTTGTATGTCCAAGCCCACCAGCGGTTTTTCCCGTTTTCCTGCTTTGCCTTTTCTCCTTTTTCTAGTCCTCCCGATTTTGACCCTTGCCTGTTCTGGACTCATTACCCACCTGCTTGTCCATTCTGCCTACCCTGACCTCAAGCCCGCCTGCCACTCTGTACCTCCTGGACTCTGATCTGGTTATGACCTTTTGCCTGTCCACGACCATTCTCTTGCCTATTCCCTTTGGATTTATTAAACATCTTAAACTCTAACCATCTGTCTCCTGTGTCTGCATTTGGGTTTCGCCTAGTGTCATGATACAAAGAAACAAAGACGGGTTCCCAGATGCATTCAGTTGTTTCAGGCAACCCCTCCCACAAAACGCACACACATCAGTATGCTATAGGCTCGCTCTGGGGTGTACCTAACAGCAATGGAATGCAGTGAGCTTTTACACATCCGGCCTGAGGGGATGGTAATGTGTACTGTACTGAGCTGAACTGTACCGTTGTGTGTGTGTGTGTGTGTGAAGGTCTGGGAGAGAGAAAGAGGGGGGGTCAGAGAGAATTTGTGTGTGTGAGGTCAGAGAGGTGAAAGGTTCCATGTGGGAGAGATTCATGATGGGCTGTGATTAACAGTGTATAGAGTGTGTGTGTGCGTGAGGATCTGGGTGGATTGCTGGCATTGGTATCAACCTGGGGGAGAATTTCTTCACCCTCCCCCCATCCCCCTCTCTCTCTTTCACACGCATGCACATGCGCACAAGCACGTACACACAGTCTGTCTGGCCTATGTTTGTTTTACTATCCTTATGTGGACCAAACAATTTATTCCCATTCAAAATCCTTTACCTAACCCCCAACCCTAACCCTAACCTTAAACACTAAACCTCCTATACCTCACCCCTAACTCTAATTGTAACCATTAACCTAACCCCTAAAATACATTTTTTCCTTGTGGTGACCAGCTAAATGTCCCAACTTGTCAGAATTCTCCTCGTTTTACTATCCTTGTGAGGACTTATGGTCCCCACAAGGATAGTAAAACCAAACACACACAAGGTTCCCATTCCCTATGCGCCTTATGTTTAGTCTGGGGTTCGTTTCCAGGAAAGAGGTGCTTTATTTTTGTAGAATTTTTATAACGTGACTGTGTGTGTGTATGTGTGCCTGTGTTTGTGAGAGAGAGAGGAAAGATGAGAGAGCAGAAACAACAACATCAACACACTGTGCCCATGTCATTTATTTGTGTCATTCTGTCTTCTCTTTTTTCTAGTTTTGGTTCCTCCGTTTCCTGTCTTCTTCCCGGTAACCGATGATGAGGAATGTGTGTGTGTGTGTGTCAGATGAGCAACACAGGCACGACTGACGCACACAGACTACCAAACAGGAACAATCAGCCTTCCTTCCTAAAACACACCAAAATAACCCTGAAGCGAGAATACACACACACACAGGCACGCACAAACAATCTCACGCTCTCTACACAGGCCGGTTAATAGTGACTAACTTTATATTTCCCTAAAGTATCTGGATAATGGTGATGGAATCTAGGTTATAGTCTATAGCTGAGAGAATTTCTACTTCTCTCTTCCCCTCACAACTACTGGACTGGAACAAAACCCTGCAGGAGGTTAGCTCTCCAGGAGGAGGGTTGGACACCCTACCATTTTACACATTCCACCATGTAGCTGCATGGATATATACATTAATGTATCCCTAACATCCGGTGCTTGACTTGGACTGAAATAGGTGCTGGTACTTAATTTGGATGCCTGTACTGTTTATATTTAGGTGCAAGAGCTCCTCAATACTTTTGAAGCAATATTCTAGAAGAGGAACAGGAACTCAAGCAGTAGAAAATTTGAGGTGCCGGTACCCAAGTCAACTACTGCTAACATCTTATGTCCTTCCTACAGTATCAATACATGGCTGAATCCTTTACATGCCTATACTGTAGTATGTAACAGAGTCCTTATTCAGCTGACCAGGGACTCAAACCCAAATTCAAAACACGTCAACCGTGTTTCTATGCTGGCATGCCCAGGAATATGGGGGCCGGTAGGATGAATCCCCCATTTAACTATGAATCTGGACTTCACTATGGGGTTCCAGTAAAGGGTCTTAGTTAGCCGATCAGTTCTGACGGGAAAGCCGTTACAGGAAAGACGTTTGATTGGCCAATCATCAGTCCCTCAGTTACAGCCGGTTCTGAGAAAGTTGGAGAGGGATTCCAGGAATCTGGATTTACCGTCCGCAACATTCCATCACTCACAGCACAACATCAGCAGAGAGAGGGAGGGAGAGGGGAGAGGAGTGGAAGGGGGATGGAGAGAGAGAGGGGATAGAGAGAGTGAGGAGAGAGAGAGGGGTGTACAAAGAGACAGATGAATGTAGACCAAATGGGAAGCATATTCAGTTGGTCATATGCAGGCTTTGGTATGCTCCAACAGACATGTACAGGACTGTACAGCATTTCCATATATAGTGAACAAAAATATAAACGCAACATGCAACAATTTCCAGTTACAGTTCATATAAGGAAATGAGTCAATTGACAAAAATTCATTAGGCCCTAATCTATGGATTTCAATTGACTTGGCAGGGGCGCAGCCATGGGTGGACCTGGGAGGGCATAGGCCCACCCACTGGGGAGCCAGGCCCAGCCAATCAGAATGAGTTTTCCCTCACAAAAAGGCTTAAATACAGACAGAAATACTCCTCAATTTCATCAGCTGTCTGGGTGGCTGGTCTCAGATGATCCCGCAGGTGAAGAAGCCGGATGTGGAGGTCCTGGGCTGGTGTGGTTACATGAGGTCTGTGGTTGTGAGGCTGGTTGGACATACTGCCAAATTCTCTAAAAGGACGTTGGAGGCTGCTTATGGTAGAGAATTGAACATTCAATTATCTGGCAGCAGCTTTGGTGGACATTCCTGCAGTCAGCATGCCAATTGCACGTTTCCTCAAAACTTGAGACATCTGTGGCATTGTGTTTTGTGACAAAACTGCACATTTTAGAGTGGCCTTTTATTGTCCCCAGCACAAGGTGCACCTGTGTAATTATCATGCTGTTTAATCTGCTTCTTGATATGCCAGACCTGTCAGGTGGATGGATTATCTTGGCAAAGAAGAAATGCTCACTAACAGGGATGTAAACAAATATGTGCACCAAATTTGCGAGAAATACGTTTTTTGTGCTTATGGAAAATTACTGGGATCTTTTATTTCAGCTCATGAAACATGGAACCAATACTTTACATGTTGTGTTTATATGTTTGTTCAGTTTAGTGTCATTATCAAATGAGACAATCTAACAACTGGTACTGAAATTAGTAATCTCTTTCTCCACCAGTTTACATACCAGTTTGTTTGTTGGTTTATCACTTATGGTACGTCTGTGGAATGTGTGTGTGTGTGTGTGTGTGTGTGTGTGTGTGTGTGTGTGTGTGTGTGTGTGTGTGTGTGTGTGTGTGTGTGTGTGTGTGTGTGTGTATTAACCTTCCTATAAGGGTAAATGGCCTGTTCCTCCACACCCTTCTCTTTACTGTGAGGGATGTCATTCATTTCCCTCTCCCCCTAACACACACATGTACTCACTCACGCACGCACGCACGCACGCACGCACGCACGCACGCACGCACACACACACACACACACACACACACACACACACACACACACACACACACACACACACACACACACACACACACACACACACACACACACACACACACACACACACACACACACACACACACACACACATATTACTGTGGGATGTCATTTGCTCCCAGGAGGAGAAACACAGGGTCTGTTTCCAGCAGAGAAGAGAACATCACCTGACCCTCTGAGAGCCAATCAGGGAGCAGTATGGAGACTGAGCCCCCAGTACAGCTGGTTTATAGGTCTCCACTTCAGAGAAGTCACATGACTTACCAGAGAAAGAGAGAGAGAGAGAATTGAATTGAATTGAGAGAGCGAGAGAGAGGGGGAGAGAGAGGGCGCTAGCTGTAGAGAGGAGGGTTGAAAATGGGTTAAATGGGGGAAAAGGGGACAAGGGGAGAAGAGAGAAAGAGGGGGAGGAAAGAGGGAAAGGGGGAGAAACAGGGGGTAGATGCTGGAACGTAGAAATGGGTATTTGAAATGACTTCAGTATTCAAATAATATCATGATATTTCTTCGGATATCCGGATAGTTGAAATACATGTGTTTTAAAGATATATATTTTTTTAACTTCAGTTGAGACTCGAGAAAGAGAATCGGTGCGCTGCGCTCTAACAGGCTGTGTGTGGCATCGAGGGAGAGAAAGTAGCCAAACCAACTCATGATAGTTAGACAATCTATGGCAGCAACAAGTTTGTCTATCATACCACCTAGTAGTGCCAGCTCAGTGGCCTTCTGGCTAGAGTGTCTGCCCTGAGATTGGAAGGTAGTGAGTTCGATCCCTGGCCGAGTCGTACCAAAGACTGTAAAAACGGGACCTGATGAGTCTCTGCTTGGCACTCAGCAATAAGGAGATAGATTTGGGGTAAAGGTCCTGTGATAGGCTTGTACACCCCCCTGTCCAGGGGGTGTACTTGTACATCAAGCTGCCTCATACTACTGAAACAGGAGATAGGGCAGGAGCCTATGAGCCATTCTGGCTCGTGCAAGGATACTTACATCTAGCAGTGCCTGTCTTGACTGCATCAAATTGTTGTAAAGAAGCTAGCTAATTGAGACTATAATGCTGCAATCCCTGTCCATTGTCTACAGCAACACCATTCATATTAAACAACAGCCTACTGTTTGATTGATCATTGTAGCCTACTCCTTCTCATTTAGCCAAGTTAATTCAGTAACTTTAATTACATTTTGCATTGATTAGAAAGCTCCCTCTTCACTGGCTACACATAGAGCCTCTGACTGTAGTGCTGCTTTGATTGACCGACAATAACAACATCGTGAAGCATGGAGGAGGAGGTGTGATGGTGTGGGGGTGCTTTGCTGGTTACATTGTCTGTGATTTATTTAGAATTCAAGGCACACTTAACCAGCATGGCTACCACAGCATTCTACCAAGGCACACCTCCAGGCTGTGTAAGGGCTATTTGACTAAGAAGGAGAGTGATGGAGTGCTGCATCAGGTAACCTGGCCTCCACAATCACCTGACCTCAAGCCAATTGAGATGGTTTGGGATGAGTTGGACCGCAGAGTGAAGGAAAAGCAGCCAACAAGTGCTCAGTATAATATGTGGGAACTCCTTCAAGACAGTTTGAAAAGCATTACAGGTGAAGCAAGTTGAGAGAATGCCAAGAGTGTGCAATATTGTAGAAAATTTATTGAGGAAATGGAATGGGTATGACAAATTAGGATTCCGGAGGGGAATGAGAATGGACCAGATGAAGCAGAGGGCTGCAGATGAAGGATCCGGATGGGTGGACTCTGTGGCTTGAAATCTCAGGTACACATCATCGTCAGGCCGTCATAGTTAGACTGCTGTGGTGATGGCAATCCTCAAAAAGGGCACTCTGTCACGAAACTCTAATTCTTCCTCCTCCTCGGACGAGGAGAGGAGAGAGGGATCGGAAGACCAATTTGCAGCGAGGTATGATGACATGATTATCTTTATTAACAAGACGAAACTAAACACACGAAGAACACTTGATAATTTTACAAAACAACAAAACGACGTAGACAGACCTGAACGAGAGAACTTACATAAAACATGAAGAACGCACGAACAGGAACAGACTACATATACTAACGACAACGAAACAGTCCCGTGTGGTGCGAACATACACTGACACGGAAGACAACCACCCACGACAAACAATGTGAAACAACCTCCCTATGTATGTCTCTCAATCAGAGGAAAACGAAAACACCTGCCTCTGATTGAGAGCCATACAAGGTCAATTAAACCTGACACTTAACATAGAACAAACAACACAGACTGCCCACCCAGCTCACGTCCTGACCCACTAAACACAACAATACAAAAGGAAAACAAGGTCAGGAACGTGACATTATCCCCCCCCCCAAGATGCGGACTCCGGCCGCAAAACTCAACCTCAAGGGGAGGGTTTGGGTGGGCATCTGTCCACGGTGGCGGCTCCGGCTCTGGACGCTGTCCCCACACCACCATAGTCACTCCCCGCTTCCGTATCCCCCCCCCAATGACCACCCTCCAACTAAACCCACCTAAATGAAGGGGCAGCATCGGGATAAGGGGCAGCACCGGGATAAGGGGCAGCACCGGGATAAGGGGCAGCTCCGGGCTGAGGGACGGCAGCTCCGGGCTGAGGGACGGCGGATCCTGGCTGAGGGACGGCGGATCCTGGCTGAGGGACGGCGGATCCTGGCTGGACGGCTCTGGCAGGTCCTGGCTGGACGGCTCTGGCAGGTCCTGGCTGGACGGCTCTGGCAGGTCCTGGCTGGACGGCTCTGGCTGGTCCTGGCTGGACGGCTCTGGCTGGTCCTGGCTGGACGGCTCTGGCTGGTCCTGGCTGGACGGCTCTGGCTGGTCCTGGCTGGACGGCTCTGGCTGGTCCTGGCTGGACGGCTCTGGCTGGTCCTGTCTGGCGGAAGGCTCTGGCTGATCCTGTCTGGCGGAAGGCTCTGGCTGATCCTGTCTGGCGGAAGGCTCTGGCTGATCCTGTCTGGCGGAAGGCTCTGGCTGATCATGTCTGGCGGAAGGCTTTGGCGGCTCCTGTCTGGCGGAAGGCTCTAGTGGCTCCTGTCTGGCAGAAAGCTCTAGCGGCTCCTGTCTGGCGGACGGCTCTGAAGGCTCATGGCAGACGGGCGGCTTTGCAGGCTCAGTCCAGACGGGCAGTTCATGCGGCGCTTGGCAGACGGACAGTTCAGACGCCGCTGGGCAGACGGCCAGCTCTGACAGCTCGGGACAGACGGGCAGTTCTGGGCAGACTGGCAGACCTGTAGGGAGGAGACGGAGAGACAGCCTGGTGCGTGGGGCTGCCACAGGACCCACCAGACTGGAGAGACCTACAGGAGGCTTGATGTTAAAAGGAGGCACCTGAAGGACCGGGCTGTGGGGGAGCACTGGAGCTCTGGTGCGCAGCCTTTGCACCACTCCCCCAGGCTGGAGTACTATTCCAGCCCGTACCCTCCAGAGTACAGGCACAGGTTGAACCGGGCTGTGGATGAGCACTGGAGATCTAGTGCCTACTACGCGCACCTCTCTCTTAGGCTCCACTCCCACATTTGCCCGGTACGGGCGAAGCGTAGGCATAGGACGCACTGCACCCTCCCAGCGCCCCGGAGACACAGCACGCAGAGCCGGCGCAGGATACCCTGGACCGAAACTGCGTACCGGAGACCAGACGAGCTGAGCAGGCACAATACGCCCCGGCTGGATGCCCACACTTACACGACACTTTCGGGGGGCTGCCCTATAGCGCACCGGGCTATGGGCACGCACTGGCGACACCGTGCGCTTCACCGCATAACACGGTGCCTGACCAGTGACGCGTTGCTTATAATAAGCACGAGGAGTGCGGTCAGGTCTGCTACCTGGCTTAGCCACACTCCTTTCTAGCCCCCCCCCCAAAAAAAATTATGGGGCTGCCTCTCGTACCTGTCGCGCTGCCTTGCTGCCTCCTCATATCGCCGCCGCTCAGCTTTCGCTTCCTCCAGCTCAGCTTTGGGGCGGCGATACTCCCCAGCCTGTGCCCAGGGTCCTTCTCCGTTCAAGATCTCCTCCCATGTCCATGAATCCTGGGATTTCTGCGGTTGCTGTCGCTGCCCTTTTCCCCGCTGCTTGGTTCTGGTAATTTGGTGGGTGGTTCTGTCACGAAACTCTAATTCTTCCTCCTCCTCGGACGAGGAGAGGAGAGAGGGATCGGAAGACCAATTTGCAGCGAGGTATGATGACATGATTATCTTTATTAACAAGACGAAACTAAACACACGAAGAACACTTGATAATTTTACAAAACAACAAAACGACGTAGACAGACCTGAACGAGAGAACTTACATAAAACATGAAGAACGCACGAACAGGAACAGACTACATATACTAACGACAACGAAACAGTCCCGTGTGGTGCGAACATACACTGACACGGAAGACAACCACCCACGACAAACAATGTGAAACAACCTCCCTATGTATGTCTCTCAATCAGAGGAAAACGAAAACACCTGCCTCTGATTGAGAGCCATACAAGGTCAATTAAACCTGACACTTAACATAGAACAAACAACACAGACTGCCCACCCAGCTCACGTCCTGACCCACTAAACACAACAATACAAAAGGAAAACAAGGTCAGGAACGTGACACACTCCAAGTTAGCCGGACCCTGGAGAGGAAGTAAGCTGTTCTGGACTGCAGGTGCTGAATGATTGCCGATATAGTTGAGGTAGTACAGGCTTACGGACGAGATGCCAAAGGAGTGACCCAACCTTAGACCCCAGGAGAGCAAGCATAAGCGACGGTGGCAAGGAAGAAAACCTTGTGGAACCAGGCTCAGCTGGGGAGCTAATCCTCTTTTGGCTGGGGGGGTAGGATTCGGTGTGTGTGGTAGATGGTGTCCGTGACATGAGGCAGTGACTGGAAGACTGTGCATGAGTAAATGCTGTTTCTGAGAGATGAGAATGTTGTGGGCTGTTGCTGTCAAAGCGGATGCAGGAATGATAGGCTTCAGAGTACAAGCATCTGAAGAGTTGTATGCACTAGCGGTTCTGGGGTCCCCCTAAATGTGGAGTTTGAAATAATATTTACATAATACATTTTTGCTATCGTTCTTTTTTTACATCCGTTATTAGACAGTGGCAACAATGATGATTATGAACATGGTATTTTGCCTGCTAATGCCTGCAATGCAGTGAAGAAAACAATATGACAACAATAACGTCTAATGTAACTGGCCCCTCTAACAGTTCAACTAGCCTCAGCTTGGCCCCCCCAGTTGAAATGGTCTAGAACCGCCACTGGTTGTATGGTGTGGGCTGGGATGCCCTGTCGAGATGCCATGGATGCAGCTCCGATGTGGAAGGAGTGTCCGGAGAATTGGCTAGCCGGATAGGCGTACAGGGATAGTATTTGTCTCAGATGGGAACCATTGGCTTGGCGATGGAACCATATTCGGTGATGAATAGTGGATTGGATGGAAAAGCATGTAGCGATTATCTGAGCTGTAGGAAGTAGGTGAGTGGTTCTTAAGGGCTGAGGGTAGATGGTAGCGGGAACAGGTAGACTGGTGTGGTTCTTCCAAACTGATCAGTTTACGGTGTTTGAAGGTGAAGGTATCTTTGTCTAGGATGGTGATGTGTCTGACATGCTGAGATGATCAGAAACGATGTAGTTAGAAGATGAAAACGTATACTCGTAACATCGTGGGGAGCGAAAGAACGCCAGCGGAGAGACTGCGATGGAGACGTAACCTAGTCTCAGCATCTGGATGCAGGCAGACAGGATGTCAATGGTGATGGGATAGCGACGAGGGGGGTGGGGCGGCCTTGGGCGAGGCTGAGCTGTGGCCGGCAGTTAAAGACTTGAACAGAGGCAGTTGGTTCACTGATCTAGAAGAGGGTCTCAGCTGGTAAGACCAGGGGCCAAACCACAGCAGGAGCAGTTGGCATGTAACTGGCTAAGCTGGCTGGGATGTGAGAGTTCATTGGAGGTAAGGATCAAATCAAATCCCATTTTATTTGTTACATGCGCCGAATACAACACCTTACTCTCAAAGGCTTACTTACAAGCCCTTTACCAAAAATGCAGTTCAAGAAATAGAGTTAAGAAAATACTTACTAAATAAACCAAAGTAAAAAATTTAATAACAAGCCACACAATAAAATAACAATAATGAGGCTATATACAGGTTAGCTGAGGTAATTTGTACATGTAGGTAGGGGTAAAGTGACTATGCATAGATAATAAACAGCGAGTTGTAGCAGTGTAAAAACAAATAGGGGGTGTGTCAATGTAAATAGTCTCCTGAGGGGGGAAAGGTGTTGTCGTGCCCTCTTCACGACTGTCTTGGTGTGTTTGGATTATGATAGTTTGTAGGTGGTGTGGACACCAAGGAACTTTTAAATGTGGGCCTGTTCGGCCCTCCTTTTCCTGTAGTCCACGATCAGCTCCTTTGTATTGCTCACATTGAGGGCGCCCACCCTTACCAACTGGGGGCGGCCCGTCAGGAAGTCCAGGATCCAGTTGCAGAGGGAGGTGTTTAGTCCCAGGATCCTTAGCTTAGTGATGAGCTTTGAGGGCACTATGGTGTTGAACGCTGAGCTGTAGTCAATGAACAGCATTCTCACATAGGTGTTCCTTTTGTCCAGGTGGGAAAGGGCAGTGTGGAGTGCGATTGAGATGGCATAATCTGGGGATCTGTTGTGACGGTATGCGAATTGGAGTGGGTCTAGGTTTTACGGGATGATGGTGTTGATGTGAGCCATGACCAGCTTTTCAAAGCACTTCATGGCTACTGACGTGAGTGCTACGGGGCGGTAGTCATTTAGGCAAGTTACCTTCGCTTTCTTTGGCACAGAGACTATGGTGGTCTGCTTGAAACATGTAGGTTAGGGAAAGACTCGGTCAGGGAAAGGTTGAAAATGTCAGTGAGGACACTTAGAATTTGGTCCATGCATGCTCTGGTAATCCATCTGGCCCCGCGGCCTTGTTAATGTTGACCTGTTTGAAGGTCTTGCTCACATCGGCTACGGAGAGCTTGATCACACATTCATCCGGAACAGCTGGTGCTCTCATGCATTCTTCAGTGTTGCTTGCCTCGAAGCAAGCATAAAAGGCATTTAGCTCATCTGGTAGGCTTGCATCACTGGGCAGAGGCTGGGTTTCCCTTAGTAGTCCGTAATAGTTTGCGAGCCCTGCCACATCCGACTAGCATCGGAGCCAGTGTAGTACGATTCACTCTTAGTCCTGTATTAAAAGCTTTGCCTGTTTGATGGTTTGTCTGAGGGCATTGCAGGATTTCTAATAAGCGTCCGGATTAGTGTCCCGCTCCTTGAAAGCGGCAGCTCCAACCCTTAGCTCGGTGCGGATGTTGCCTTTAATCCATGGCTTCTGGTTGAGATTTGTACGTACGGTCACTGTGGGGACGACGCCATCGATGCACTTATTGATGAAGCCGGTGACTGAGGTGGTATACCTCGCAATGCCATTGGATGAATCCCGGAACATATTCCAGTCTATGCAAGCAAAACAGTCCTGAAGCGTAGCATCCACGTCATCTGACCATATATACTGTATGTCTATATAAATGTACATTCTGCCAGTGTCGGTGTGTGCTAAGTTGAGGGTCTTCAATTTGAGTGATAGAACCAACGTGAAGCACTAAGGAATGTCATTCTAAATTTGGGTTGGATAAATTATCAATAGTTCTAATTATAATTTGGAAAGGCGAGGCTTCTAGAGACAGAGTGATGCCCCTAAAATGTGAGGAGAGCCACTAGATTGTAGCTTGGGCTAACCTTGCCCCAATCTCATTCTTATCAAGGTTGGTGTGAAACTGTTATAAAATGTGTTCTCTATCTTCCTGTGAAAGTCAATATGGTTTCTAGGTGGGGTGGAACATGTGAATGATTATTGTTCCAGATGAGGGATTGTGGAAACGGACACGTGTTTTGTAACTGACTTGAGCAAGTTTTTAATATGTTTATAACTGTATAAGTGGGGCAGTTAATGTGTTATGGGTTAGATGGAATGATTTATGTGCAAATTATTGCAATCATATATGTGCACTCGTGCAATCATTGGCGACGAATGTTGTACTTTTGTCCCAGATCACTCTTCTAATATGACTTATCTCGCCGAATACATTGCCACTGTTGCTAAGAATAATTCTCCACAACCAGAGGGGATGCTTGCAACTTGGTTGGAATCCCTGTTTGGAAGTTGGGGATCCCAAATTGCCAAATGGGCTGCAATGTGTGTCTTTTGCTTAGTTGGCCTAATTGTGTTATTAACATGCTGTGTAGTGTATGTGTGTGTATAAAGGTATAACCTTTATTATGATTATAGTATTACTATACTAATTTGATTGTATAACACAGAATGAAAGGTTTGAAAGTGTCTATCTCATTACATTTTTAACGATTATTATCATAGAAGTGATAAAAGTTGAGAATGTGGAGGAAAAATGTATGGTCTGGAGGGACAGCCTTAAATTTTACATCTTGTCTCACACAATCATTGGTTCCTGTAAATGCTGGGTAGAGATATGAGGGGGAGATATTTTGGCAGAATGCCCAGAATAAGTTAAGATAGGAGACGGTGCCAGTCACATGCAGGAACCAACCTTATGTAGCTTGTCTGTGTAAGCAGTATATAAGAGAACTAACAAGACTGCACCGGTAGAGCTCACTTCAGACCGGAACTTTATTTATCTAAGTTTGACTGTGACCTCCCCAGCTTGCTGTTCACAAAGAATGATTCATTTCAGATTGACTTCAGGTGTTCCTGCGGTAATTTCCATGACAGCTTTTAGTTTTTGAAATATTTAGTTCTAGCTTATTACCAGCCACCCATTCTAAAACTGACTGCAGCTCTTTAATAAGTGTTGCAGTGACTTCACTTGCTGTGGTAGCTGTCATGTATAATGTTCAGTCAACAGTATACAGTCGGAAGTTTACATACACTTAGGTTGGAGTCATTAAAACTCGTTTTTCAACCACTCCACAAATTTCTTGTTAACAAACTATAGTTTGGCAAGTCGGTTAGGACATCTACTTTGTGCATGACACAAGTAATTTTTCCAACAATTGTTTACAGACAGATTATTTCACTTATAATTCACTGTATCACAATTTCAGTGGGTCAGAAGTTTACATACACTTAGTTGACTGTGCCTTTGAACAGTTTAGAAAATTCCAGAAAATGATGTCATGGCTTTAGAAGCTTCTGATAGGCTAATTGACATAATTTGAGTCAATTGGAGCTGTACCTGTGGATGTATTTCAAGGCCTATCTTCAAACTCAGTGCATCTCTGCTTGACATCATGGGAAATCAAGACCTCAGAAAAAAAGTTGGAGACCTCCACAAGTCTGGTTCATCCTTGGGAGCAATTTCCAAACGCATGAAGGTACCACGTTTATCTGTACAAACAATAGTACGCAAGTATAAACACCATGGGACCACGCAGCCATCATACCGCTCAGGAAGGAGACGCGTTCTGTCTCCTAGAAATGAACGTACTTTGGTGCGAAATGTGCAAATCAATCCCAGAACAACAGCAAAGGACCTTGTGAAGATGCTGGAGGAAACAGGTACAAAAGTATCTATATCCACAGTAAAACAAGTCCAATATATCAACATAATCTGAAAGGCCGCTCAGCAAGAAAGAAGACACTGCCCCAAAACCGCCATAAAAAAAGCCAGACTACGGTTTGCAACTGCACATGGGGACAAAGATCGTACTTTTTGCAGAAATGTCCTCTGTTCTGATTAAACTGTTTGGCCATAATGCCCATTATTATGTTTGGAGGAAAAAGGGCGAGGCTTGCAAGCCGAAGAACACCATCCCACCCATGATGCACGGGGGTGGCAGCATCATGTTGTCGGGGTGCTTTGCTGCAGGAGGAAATGGTGCACTTCACAAAATAGATGGCATCATGAGAAAAGAAAATTATGTGGATATATTGAAGCAACATTTCAAGACATCAGTCAGGATGTTAAAGCTTGGTCGCAAATGAGTCTTCCAAATGGACAATGACCCCATGCATGCTTCCAAAGTTGTGGAAAAATGGCTTAAGGGCAACAACGTCAAGGTATCGGAGTGGCCATCACAAAACCCTGACCTCAATCCTAAAGAACATTTGTGGGCAGAACTGAAAAAGCGTGTGCGAGCAAGGAGGCCTACAAACCCGACTCAGTTACAACATCTCTGTCAGGAGGAATGGGCCAAAATTCACCCAACTTATTGTGGGAAGCTTGTGGAAGGCTACATGAAACGTTTGACCCAAGTTAAACAATTTAAAGGCAATGCTACCAAATACTAATTGAGTGTATGTAAACTTCTGACCCACTGGGAATGTGATGAAAGAAATAGAAGCTAAAATAAATCATTCTCTTTACTATTATTCTGACATTTCAGTGGCAGGTCATTAGTAAAGATTTCAAAAAGTAAGGGGCCTAGACAACTGCCCTGAATATTCTACCTGGATTATGTTGGAGAGGCTTAAATTAAAGAAACACCCTCTGTGTTCTGTTAGACAGGTATATCTCGATCCACGTTACAGCAGGGGATGTAAAGCCATAACACATAAATTTTTTCCAGCAGCAGATTGAGGTTGATAACGTCAAAAGCTGTGCTGAAGTCTAACAAAACAGCTCCCACAAGCTTGATTTTATCCATTTCTTTCAGCCAATCATCAGTAATTGTGTACGTGCAATACATGTTGAATGCCCTTCCCTGTAAGCATGCTGAAAGTCAGTTGTTAATTTGTTTTCTGTGAAATACTCTGGTGAAACACAATTTTTTCCAAAAGTTTACTTAGGGTTGGTAGCAGGCTTATTGGTCGGCTGCTTGAGCCTGTAAAGGGTGCTTTGGTATTCTTGGGTAGCGGACTGACTATTGCTTCCCTCCAGGCCTGAGGGCAAACACTTTCCTGTAGGCTTAGATTGAAGAGATGGCAAATTGGAGTGGCAATATAGTTGGCGATCGCCCTCATTTTCCATCCATGTTGTCAGACCCAGGTGATAGACAACAACATTTGTTTCACCTCTTCCACACTCACAAAGTAAAACACACTCCCATAACACTGCTCTTTGACAGATGCAGCAATGCTGGAATGTACTGTATAAGGGAGAATAAACATGCATGAAGGCACGCACAGATGCGCTCACCCATCACATTGGTCATGAACTCACATTGGCATTACCACATAGCGCTGATAACACAGTCTAATGAGTCATTGATCATCAAACAAGCAAGTGTGTGTCACAGTGTGTGTACACATGTTTGATTGTGAGTGAAAAAGAAAACATTTATAGTCTGGGTGCATGTGTGGGTGTGTATGCACGTGTGGGTGTGTGTATGTTATGCGTTGTTTGTGCATTACACTTATGACCAACTCTGTATTGTACAACCACACTCCAGGTTTACACTGACTTACACTTAGGCTACAAAGCCAGACAACCGTACACACTGACTGCAACTCTTAAGAAATATTAGACTGAGTTTTTATATATTAGACTGTTTTTAGATATTAAACTGAGTCTTTAGATATTAAACTGTCTTTAGATATTAGACTGAGTTTTTAGATATTAAACTGAGTCTTTAGATATTAAACTGTCTTTAGATATTAGACTGAGTCTTAAATATTAGCATGAGTCTTTAGAAATTCAACAGAGTTTTCATATAATGTACTGTCAGTCAGAAGTGTGTGTGTGTCTTATCTCATGCCGTTGTGACCGTCACCTCAAATAGACAGTGACAGACAATCTAAGCCATTGAGTGTAATGTAACTGATCTCTGAAATTGTCCCTAATATTGTCCTGAAACACCTGTACACTAAAATTAGCACCAAAAGCATGCAGAGCAGGAAGAGAACACATACACGTTCATGTGCAGTAGGGCACTGCAGATGTAAACTCAGCAAAAAAAGAAACGTCCTCTCACTGTCAACTGTCAGCTTTATTTTCAGCAAACTTAACATGTGTAAATATTTGTATGAACATAACCAGATACAACAACTGAGACAAACTGAACAAGTTCCACAGACATGTGACTAACAGAAATGGAATAATGTGTCCATGAACAAAGGGGGGGTCAAAATCAAAAGTAACAGTCAGTATCTGGTGTGGCCACCCGCTGTATTAAAACTTCTTTGGGATAGTGTATTTTGACGTCCGGATGAAAAGCGTGCCCAAAGTAAACTGCCTGCTACTCAGGCCCAGAAGCTAGGATATGCATATAATTGGTAGATCTGGATAAGAAACACTCTAAAGTTTCTAAAACTGTTTGAATCATGTCTGTGAGTATAACATAACTTATTTAGCAGGCGAGGACAAACCATTCAGAATTTGTTTTTTTTGAGGTCACTCTCTTTTCAATGGATTTTCATTGGGAATAGAGATTTCTAAGGGACCTTCTTGCAGTTCCTACCGCTTCCACTGGATGTCAACAGTCTTTAGAAATTGGTTGAGGTTATTCCTTTGTGTAATGAAGAAGTACGGCCATCTTGAACGAGGGTCACTCGTCCTGTTTGGTAGAGGCGCGTGACCAGAAAGCTAGCTACAGTTTGTTTTAATCCTGTATTGAACACAGATCATCCCGTCTTCAATTGTATTGATTATTTACGTAACAAAATACCTAAAGTTGTATTACAAAAGTAGTTTGAAATGTTTTGGCAAAGTTTACAGGTAACCTTTGAGATATTTTGTAGTCACGTTTCACAAGTTGGAACCAGTGTTTGTCTGGATCAAACGTGCCAAATAAATGGACATTTTGGATATATATCGACGGAATTAATCGAACAAAAGGACCATTTGTGATGTTTATGGGACATATTGGAGTGCCAACAACAGAAGCTCGTCAAAGGTAAGGCATGAATTATATTTGTATTTCTGCGTTTTGTGTCGCGCCTGCAGGGTTGAAATATGCTTCTTTGTTTACTATGGTGCTATCCTCAGATAATAGCATCGTTTGCTTTCGCCGAAAAGCCTATTTGAATTCTGACATGTTGGCTGGATTCACAACCAGTGTAGCTTTAATTTGGTATCTTTCATGTGTGATTTAATGAAAGTTTGATTTTTATAGTAATTTATTTGAATTTGGCGCTCTGGATTTTCTCTGGCTTTTGGCCAAGTGAGACAGTAGCGTCCCGCCTTAACTCAGATTTTTGGATATAAATATGAACTTTACCGAACAAAACATACATGTATTGTGTAACATGAAGTCCTATGAGTGTCATCTGATGAAGATCAAAGGTTAGTGATTAATTTTCTCTCTATTTCTGCTTTTTGTTACTCCTCTCTTTGGCTGGAAAAATGGCTGTCTTTCTGTGATTTGGCTCTGACCTAATATAATCGTTTGGTGTGCTTTCGTCGTAAAACCTTTTTGAAATCGGACACTGTGTCACGATCGTCTTGCTGAGAGAGAGTGGACCAAGGCGCAGCGTGTGCAAAATACATTCTCTTTTATTTTAGAGAAAGGAAAAACACGCAACGAACACTTTAACAAACTGAAACAAAACAACAAACGATCGTGAAGCTATAGACATAAGTGCACACACAAGCTACAAACGTAAAACATAGACAATTACCCACATTAACCTAGTGCCTATGGCTGTCTTAAATATGGCTCCCAATCAGAGACAATTAATGACATCTATCTCTGATTGAGAACCATTCAGGCAACCATAGACACAGCTAGACACCTACACTAAACACAAACCCATCTACTCTACTTAACCCCCTAACCCATACAACCACCCTAGACAATACAAAAACACATACATTCCCCATGTCACACCCTGACCTAACTAAAATAATAAAGGAAACAAAGAATACTAAGGCCAGGGCGTGACAGTACCGCCCCCCCAAAGGAGTGGACTCCGGCCGCAGAACCTGAAACAGAAGGGGAGGGTCCGGGGTGGCCCCCATCATGGCGGCGGCTCGGGCGCGGGACGAGGCCCCCACTCCACCATTGTCAATACCCGCTTTGGTGGCGCCTCTGGAGCGGCGACCCTTGTAGCAAGTCCCGGACTGAAGACCATCCCAGAGGGCGCCACCAGACGGATGGGTAGCTCCGGACTGAGGGGTAGCTCCGGATTGAGGGGTAGCTCCGGACTGAGGGGTAGCTCCGGACTGAGGGGTAGCTCCGGACTGAGGGGTAGCTCCGGACTGAGGGGTAGCTCCGGACTGAGGGGTAGCTCCGGACTGAGGGGTAGCTCCGGACTGAGAGACGGCAGCTCATGGCTGGCTGACGGCTCTGGCTGCTCATGGCTGGCTGACGGATCTGGCTGCTCATGGCTGGCTGACGGATCTGGCTGCTCATGGCTGGCTGACGGATCTGGCTGCTCATGGCTGGCTGACGGATCTGGCTGCTCATGGCTGGCTGACGGATCTGGCTGCTCATGGCTGGCTGACGGATCTGGCTGCTCATGGCTGGCTGACGGATCTGGCGGCGCTGGGCAGACGGACGGCTCAGATGGCGCTGGGCAGACGGATGGCTCTGGCCGGCTGAGGCGCACTGTAGGCCTGGTGCGTGGTACCGGAACTGGTGGTACCGGGCTGGGGACACGCATCTCAAGGCTAGTGTGGGGAGCAGCAACAGGACGCACAGGACTCTGGGGACACACAGGAGGCTTGGTGCGTGGTGTAGACACTGGTGGTAATGGGCTGGAGACACGCACCACAGGGCTAGTGCGTGGAGGAGGAACAGGGCTCTGGAGACGCACAGGAAGCCTGGTGCGTGGTGTAGGCACTGGTGGTACTGGGTTGGGGCGGGGAGGTGGCGCCAGAAATACCGGACCGTGCAGGCGTACTGGCTCCCTTGAGCACTGAGCCTGCCCAACCTTACCTGGTTGTATGCTCCCCGTCGCCCGACCAGTGCGGGGAGGTGGAATAACCCGCACCGGGCTATGTAGGCGAACCGGGGACACCATGCGTAAGGCTGGTGCCATGTAAGCCGGCCCGAGGAGACGCACTGGTGACCAGATGCGTTGGGCCGGCTTCATGACATCCGGCTCAATCCTCAATCTAGCCCTGCCAGTGTGGGGAGGTGGAATAACCCGCACCGGGCTATGAACACGTACAGGAGACACCATGCGCTCTACTGCGTAACACGGTGTCTGCCCGTACTCTCGCTCTCCACGGTAAGTACAGGGAGTTTGCACAGGTCTCCTACCTGACTTCGCCACACTCCCTTTCAGCCCCCCCCCAAGATTTTTTTGGGGCTGACTCACAGGCTTCCTACCTCGTCGTCGCGCTGCCTCCATTCGCCGGTATCCCTCCTCGCACTGCGCCAGAGAATCCCAGGCAGGCTCCGGCATTCGCCCTGGGTCGATTGCCCACCTGTCGATCTCCTCCCACGTAGTGTAGCCCAGATCCTGCTCCCATTACCATAACTCCTGTGTAGGTGGGTCCTGTTGCTGTTTCACACGCTGCTTGGTCCTTTGGTGGGTAATTCTGTCACGATCGTCTTGCTGAGAGAGAGTGGACCAAGGCGCAGCGTGTGCAAAATACATTCTCTTTTATTTTAGAGAAAGGAAAAACACGCAACGAACACTTTAACAAACTGAAACAACAAACGATCGTGAAGCTATAGACGTAAGTGCACACACAAGCTACAAACGTAAAACATAGACAATTACCCACATTAACCTAGTGCCTATGGCTGTCTTAAATATGGCTCCCAATCAGAGACAATTAATGACATCTGTCTCTGATTGAGAACCATTCAGGCAACCATAGACACAGCTAGACACCTACACTAAACACAAACCCATCTATTCTACTTAACCCCCTAAACCATACAACCACCCTAGACAATACAAAAACACATACATTCCCCATGTCACACCCTGACCTAACTAAAATAATAAAGGAAACAAAGAATACTAAGGCCAGGGCGTGACACACTGTGGCTGGATTTACAACAAGTGTATCTTTAAAATGGTGTAAAATACTTGTATGTTTGAGGAATTTTAATTATGGGATTTCTGTTGTTTTGAATTTGGCGCCCTGCAGTTTCACTGGCTGTTGATGAGGTGGGACGCTACCGTCCCACATACCCTAGAGAAGTTAAAATAATGTCTGTGAGTATAACAGAACTGAAATGGCAGGCGAAACCCCGAGGACAAACCATCAACAACAACAAAAAAATTCAGCATACCACTGATTTCAATGGCTGGCACTTTTATAATAGGGCGAAATCGTCCCCGATTGCAGTTCCTGGGGCTTCCACTAGATGTCAACAGTCTTTAGAAAGAGTTTCAGGCTTGTTTTTTGAAAAATGAGGGAGAAGTTGTAGTTTTTCTAAGTGGCTCCCATTTTGGCTGTAGTGTTTCCAAGCGCATGGCCGAGACAGCGCGTTCTTTTTGTTTATCTCCGTTAAAGACAATAACGATTCTCCTTCTTAAATTTGATTATTTATTTGCGTATTAGGGTACCTAATGTTTGATTATAAACGTTGATTGACTCGTTTGGATAAGTTTATTGGTAACGTTTGGGATTCATTTTGTATGCATTTTGAAGGAGGGAAAACGAGTGGATTATTGACTGAAGCGCGCCAGCTAAACTGAGTTTTTATGAATATAAAGAAGAACATTATCAAACAAAAGGACCATTTGTAATATAACTGGGACCTTTTGGAGTGCCAACAGAAGAAGATCTTCAAAGGTAAGGCATATATTGTATCGCTATTTCTGACTTTCGTGTCGCAACTCCCTGGTTGAAAATGATTTGATATGCATTTGTGTGCTAGGCGCTGTCCTCAGATAATCGCATGGTTTGCTTTCGCCATAAAGCCTTTTTGAAATCTGACACCTTGGATGGATTAACAACAAGTTAAGCTTTATTTTGATGTGTTGCACTTGTGATTTCATGAAAGTTTAATATTTATAGTAATTTAATTTGAATTTGGCGCTCTGCCATTTCACCGGATGTTGGCCAGGTGGGACACTACCGTCCCACCTATCCAAAGAAGTACTGCAGTACATCTTCTCCTCATGGACTGCACCAGATTCGCCAGTTCTTGCTGTGAGATGTTACCCCACTCTTCTACCAAGGCACCTGCAAGTTCCCGGACATTTCTGGGGGGATTGGCCCTAGCCCTCACCCTCCGATCCAACAGGTCCCAGACGTGCTCAATGGGATTGAGATCCGGGCTCTTCGCTGGCCATGGCAGAACACTGACATTCCTGTCTTGCAGGAAATCATGAACAGAACGAGCAGTATGGCTGGTGGCATTGTCATGCTGGAGAGTCATGTCAGCATGAGCCTGCAGTCAGCATGAGCCTGCAGTAAGGGTACCACATGAGGGAGGAGGATGTCTTTCCTGTAACACACGGCGTTGAGATTGCCTGCAATGACAACAAGCTCAGTCCAATGATGCTGTGACACACTGCCCCAGACCATTACGGACCCTCCACCTCCAAATCGATCTAGCTCCAGAGTACAGTCCTCGGTGTAACATTCATTCCTTCGACGATAAACGTGAATCGTCAGTGAAGAGCACTTTTTGACAGTCCTGTCTGGTCCAGTCCTGTCTGGTTTGTGCCCATAGGCGACGTTGTTGCCGGTGATGTCTGGTGTGGACCTGCCTTACAGCAGGCCGACAAGCCCTCAGTCCAGCCTCTCTCAGCCTATTGCGGACAGTCTGAGCACTGATGGAGGGATTGTGCGTTTCTGGTGTAACTCGGGTAGTCCTGTACCTGTCACGCAGGTGTAATGTTCGCATGTACCGATCCTGTGCAGGTGTTGTTACACGTGGTCTGTCACTGTGAGGACGATCATCTGTCCGTCCTGTCTCGCTGAAAAAGGAATGTTTCTTTTTTTGCTGAGTTTATTATGGTATACTACATATATTATATGGATGTGTTTACCTAAATGCAGGCCTACATCATTGTATATGCATTGTTATAATTATCTACTTCATCACATACACTCCCATTCAAAAGTTTGGGGTCACTTAGAAATGTCCTTGTTTTTCAAAGAAAAACACTTTTTTTGTCCATTAAAATAACATGAAATTGATCAGAAATACAGTGTAGATATTGTTATCATTGTTGTAAATGACTACTGTAGCTGGAAACTGCAGATTTTTTAATGCAATATCTACATAGGTATACAGAGGCCCATTATCAGCAACCATCACTCCTGTGTTCCAATGGCGCGTTGTGTTAGCTAATCCAAGTTTATCATTTTAAAAGGCTAATTGATCATTAGAAAACCCTTTTGCAATTATGTTAGCACAGCTGAAAACTGTTGTTCTGATTAAACAAGCAATAAAACTGGCTTTCTTTAGACTAGTTGAGTATCTGGAGCGTCGGCATTTGTGGGTTCGATTACAGGCTCAAAATGGCCAGAAACAAAGAACTTTCTTCTGAAACTCATCAGTCTATTCTTGTTCTGAGAAATTAAGGCTATTCCATGTGACAAATTGCCAAGAAACTGAAGATCTTGTACAACGCTGTGTACTACTCCCTTCACAGAACAGCGCAAACTGGCTATAACCGGAATAGAAAGAGGATTGACCCCAAACTTTTGAACAGTAGTGTATGTGTTATTTGACTTGAGCACCATCAGTAGAGCAATGTTTCCTTAAAAAAACCTTGCCCCATATGTGCCTTACTGACTTTTGAATTTTGTGTAACATCAGTAGACTAGTCAAGGAAACATCATGCTAAATATATCACTCCACTTACCAAGACCATTAGTCTTGGTATTAGTAACATTAGACCATTAGTAACAAACTAAACCAAAAAACCTTACCCCATATGTGCCTTACTGATTTTTGAATTTTGTGTAACATCAGTAGACTAGTCAAGGAAACATCATGCTAAATATATCACTCCACTTACCAAGACCATTAGTAACAAACTAAACCAAGCAGTTGGATGGTTTAACAATCTCACTCTGGTGGCCAAAAATGTGATTGGATGGTGGCTCTACTGTTTAAGGTCTCAGCTGGCCGTACTCAGCTTCATGGTTAATTTTACCAGGATGGCCTTTGGGAAAAGCTAGCAGCTAATCTGTTAAGCCCAATGGTTTAAACCAATGGTCTTAGCAAAAGTTCACAAGTATGGCCCCTGGATGACTTATTATGTAACTTTTCCAAGAGATGATCTTGATTCAACATGTCAAAGTAAACATTCAGGGGTAATTTTAAGGGCTCTCATTGAAATGCAGGACACATTTCCCTTTGCAGGTGAGAGAATGCCAAGAGTGTTTAAAGCTGTCATCAAGGCAAAGGTTGGCTACTTTGAAGAATGTAAAATATAAAATATATTTAGATTTGTTCAAAAACAATTAGGTTACTATGTGATTCCATATGTGTTATTTCATAGTTTTGATTTCTTCACTATTATTCTACAATGTAGAAAATAGTAAAAAATATTTAAAAACCTTTGAATGAGTAGGTGTGTCCAAACTTTTGACTGGTACTGTATGTCACGCTCTACGTCTCTCTCCCTCCACCTTGTGTTTTCTCAAACATTTCAAATCAGCTTGGAGAGAGGGAGAGAAGATGTCAGAAGAAGGGAGAAGGAGGGAGAGAGAGTGAAGAGGGAGAAAGGATTGTGCATCCCAAATGGCACCCTAGACCCATAATGCACATTTATTAAGGGATTAATGGAACAAGTGTCTCCTTGGGGCTACTCTGCAGAATAAAGGCCTGCAGTTGGTGGCTATGAGATAAAATTGGAGACACTTACAGGGTTACAATCATGACACACCAATGTCTTACCAATACACAACAACACACCAATGCCTGATGATAATGTGTGTGCTCCAAATGTGACCTATGGGCCCTGGTCAAATGTAGTGCACTATATAGGGAATGGATGCCATTTGGAACACAGAAAATGGGTAGGATTCTGTGAGTGTGTCGCTGGTTGGAGCACCACTATGGGCAGAGATCTAGAGTTATGGGGGTTAATGACAGCTATAATAATAACTGTATATAATAACTGTTTCCCTGAGGAGCTCCCCTCGAAAGTAGCACTAGATTCAAGTTACATTTATTTGTGAAGGAGGAGTAAGCCTAGATTCACTCGTGTCAGGGGGATGAGGACAAAATATGTCTATAATTGACACCTGTAGAGAATCTTTATGTCAACACCAGGGGTAGAGAACATACAACTATTTCTCATAATGAAACTGTTTCAGAAAATGAAAATCCCCAGTATGGAGGAGGACTGGGCAGAAATCTTTTCTTGAACGTAGACTATACATCCCTCAGGCTTTGGAGTCCATCTTTACTTTCCTATTTCAATTCCCTGTCGGATCCAATTCTTAATACACCTGCATATATTATTGCATATTGCAATAATGCGCCTATTTTCCCTCCTAGGATATTGCTAGAAGCAATCTGTGGAACATTTATAAGAGATTGAAGTAACTGCTTTCTCCTTAAGAAACATATCCTTGTTATTAGAGATAATGACCAAGGATACATAATGCTTCTATGTGCTGAGGGATGAAACTGTATTTTTCATGAAGGACCATAAATGTAGATGACCCCTCCCTCCCTTACATCTCAGTTAACAACCAATTACTCATTGCTGTTGCACTGCACAGAGATGAAGCTTTTTAGAATTGTGCATCATGAATATAATTACTGCATTAAGTTAACAATATCAAAAACATTCTTTGTACGATTGGAAGAGATCAGAGAGAGCTTTGGAAATAGACAAAGGTGATTGGTGGCTTGTGATGTGAATGGTGTTTCTCAGGAGAATCAGAAAGGTTTAAGGTTTAAGCATTTGCAATTCAAAGCAGAACTCTGTCTTTCTGAGTGGTCTATTTCTGGGAAGCAATTGATGAGGAGGGACACACACGAGCAAGAAAGACATGTCCTGTTCAAGAAGTGTCTGGAGAAAGACACTAGTTACAGACAGGGGTTAGAGTTACACTGTTCATTCATTGTTCTTCATGTTGTATTAGAGTTTGTTATTATGGACCTCAGAACCAAATGCCCCTCGACGGTTGAATTAAACTCCTGTTTGGAGTGTTTGTATTCTGTGTTTGGGAACCTGTTGATTAGCTATAATTTGCTCATCAACCTATGGATGATTGTATGTCAACAATCCACCCATCCCTTATTATAACTTTATAGGTAAACTGCACTCGTTCTTACTTCTGAGCCTCAAAAGTGTTTGCTTCTTTACCTTTAGTGAGTGGCACTACCATCTCATTATTATTTTTTTACTTTCATACAGAGCAATAATGAGAGAAAGAGAGAAGAGGGACAGAGAGCTGCAGGCATAATCAGGATGCAGGTGGCATGGAAACCATCAGGGAGACCCTGCCATCTGAGAGGGATGCTTTTCATGAGGGATGACTCATCGCTCTCTTCCTCCCTCCTGGCCTTCTCACAGTCTCTCACTTTCTTTCTCTCTCTCTCTCCCTTCTCCTTCCTGGCCTCCTCACATGCATTCACTCTCACTCTCTCTCCATCTGTGATCTGTTTATCTTCAGTCTCTCTTAGATTAGGGAGTAATATTCCCAATCTGCGCTCACCGCTTTGTCATTCTAATGCATTAGCTGGCTTGACTGGAGATTTGAAAAGGGATCTGAATGCATTATCAACTTGATTCCAGTCTATTTGAAAGGATACCAAGGATTTCAAACATAACTGATTTCAGTCTGGAAAGTAATTTCCACAAAGTCATTATATCCCTTTTAGTTTCCAATTTACAACAACAAATGGACTTCTTATCACAAAACAACAGCACACTGCACTGAAGGTGTCTAACGAGCGGGGTTGGGGCAAAAAATTCCATCTGAATAGCAATACATTTGAACTGGAATTGACCTCCAGGTAACCCTTCTGATGAGGATCTTACATATATTAATCGTCATTATCTGGTGTTGACTAACTACTACCATTAGATGGCGCTAATCTCCACATTACAACTGGTTAGAGATCTCACTCATTTGCTTTTTCTCCAGGCCACTGGCTGGCACTGTAACATATGTGATTGAATGGTAGCAATCTGAATAATCGTTGAGCATACACAAAGATGATGGATATACTGACAAGATACATGTCTCTCTGCCCAAGTGGTGACCTGTCATTCAGGGCAGGTGGGGCAGAGCCCTGTTTTGAGCCCCACCTGTTTAGCAAACTAAATAAATAAATAATTGTGTTCATTTTTTGTTGTTGCCTGTTTTGCTTGTTATTTTGGCATTAATACGTGTCACATATCAGTTTGAAAACAATGTAAAAAAAATCTTTGAGTTAATAAAGCCGCATACAAACATGGTCTCTTTTTTGCTTTCTTGAGTAAGGCAGCTCCAAAATGCAGGTGTTTCATTCTAGCTCAGTGCTTTATGTGGTGGTGGGGCAGCCAACGGAAAATACGGAGCATAGGGGTTGGTAATGTTCTCTAGTTACGCTGTGATTGGCTCAATGTTCTGTCACTCATGGGGACACTATGTCACCGCAAAATCTACAGGGAGAGCTCAGAGATTCCAGCCCCTTGGGTACTGCCATAGAGTTTGAAGTGCCCATCCAAGAAGACTCAAGGTCATTGGCCACAGATAAAATGACGTCAAATGACGTTATATTTACAGTAGCTTTGATTTTTTTTTTTTTTTTTTTTTTTTTTTTAAATACATTTTACCCCCTTTTCTCCCCAATTTTCGTGGTATCCAATCGCTAGTAATTACTATCTTGTCTCATCGCTACAACTCCCGTACGGGCTCGGGAGAGACGAAGGTCGAAAGCCATGCGTCCTCCGAAGCACAACCCAACCAAGCCGCACTGCTTCTTAACACAGCGCGCCTCCAAACCGGAAGCCAGCCGCACCAATGTGTCGGAGGAAACACCGTGCACCTGGCCCCCTTGGTTAGCGTGCACTGCGCCCGGCCCCACCACAGGAGTCGCTGGAGCGCGATGAGACAAGGATATCCCTACCGGCCAAACCCTCCCTAACCCGGACAACGCTAGGCCAATTGTGCGTCGCCCCACGGACCTCCCGGTCGCGGCCGGTCAGTAGCTTTGATTTGACTGGATATGTCAACATCATACTTTCAAAATCATAGCTAGCAAACTAGCAGTCATCATGAATCAATTTGACAATCTACTGGAAAATCATTTTCAATCCTTGTCATATGAAGAGAAATTATGAAGAGATATTATAGATTAAATGTATTGGTGCTCATTGGCCATTGGACATAAACATTACACCACAAGTAGGAAATTGCAAATTCAACAATGAGTGGTTTGGAAGGAATCAGTGGCGAACTGCAAGCATTGCAAAGCAATCACTAGCCTGCTATTCAGTCGAGTGGATGTGTGGTCCAAGTCTGGGTTTAAGAGTCTCTTTTCCAAGACTAAAAGAATAAACATTCAACATTGTCTATGCTGTCAATCCAGCATGACTTCTGCAAGTTCAAGACAACTGGGAACTCGGGGGGAAAAACGAGCTCCGACTGGGGAAAAAAGTTTTGAACGATCATCCAACTCGGAATTCCAAGTCCGGAACTCGTGCCTCTTTCTAGTGCTCCAACCTGAAGATCACTAACGCCATGATTTGACCTTGTTTTTTTTACGTGGTCCCAGTTGTCTTGAAAGCACAATAAATCCAGAGAATGCCAGACTTTGATGACAAAATTTGCCCACAAAGGACCGCCTGTCACGCCCTGACCGTAGAGAGCTTTTTATGTCTCTATTTTGGTTTGGTCAGGGTGTGATTTGGGTGGGCATTCTATGTTCTTTTTTAAATGTTTTTGTATTTCTTTGTTCTGGCCGGGTATGGTTCTCAATCAGGGACAGCTGTCTATCGTTGTCTCTGATTTGGAACCATACTTAGGTAGCGTTTTCCCACATGGTTTTTGTGGGTAGTTATTTTCTGTTTTGTGTTTCTGCACCTGACAGGACTTTTTCGGTTTCGTTCATTCTCTTTGTTATTTTTGTTTTAGTGTTCAGTTTAAATAAAAAGCATGAACACTTACCACGCTGCGCTTTGGTCAGATTCTTCCTCATCAGACGACGACACCCGTGACACCGCCGCACCACCTTCCTGTTCAAGTGAGCACAGCACAACAAGGTGAGTCCAAAAATGTATTGTATGCTGTTGTATAAATTATGTAATATGTCAGGGAGATACAGTGGGGCAAAAAAGTATTTAGTCAGCCACCAGTTGTGCAAGTTCTCCCACTTAAAAAGATGAGAGAGGCCTGTAATTTTCATCATAGGTACACTTCAACTATGACAGACAAAATGAGAAAAAAAAATCCAGAAAATCACATTGTAGGATTTTTTATGAATTTATTTGCAAATTATGGTGGAAAATAAGTATTTGGTCAATAACAAAAGTTTATCTCAATACTTTGTTATATACCCTTTGTTGGCAATGACAGAGGTCAAACGTTTTCTGTAAGTCTTCACAAGGTTTTCACACACTGTTGCTGGTATTTTGGCCCATTCCTCCATGCAGATCTCCTCTAGAGCAGTGATGTTTTGGGGCTGTTGCTGGGCAACAAGGACTTTCAACTCCCTCCAAAGATTTTCTATGGGGTTGAGATCTGGAGACTGGCTAGGCCACTCCAGGACCTTGAAATGCTTCTTACGAAGCCACTCCTTCGTTGCCCGGGCGGTGTGTTTGGGATCATTGTCATGCTGAAAGACCCAGCCACGTTTCATCTTCAATGCCCTTGCTGATGGAAAAAGGTTTTCCATTTCTCATTTTGTCTGTCATAGTTGAAGTGTACCTATGATGAAAATTACAGGCCTCTCTCATCTTTTTAAGTGGGAGAACTTGCAAAATTGGTGGCTGACTAAATACTTTTTTGCCCCACTGTATATATCAATGATGTCGCTCTTGCTGCTGGTGATTCCCTGATCCACCTCTACACAGATGACACCATTCTGTATACATCTGGCCCTTCTCTGGACACTGTTAACTTCTTGCAACTATAGGGGGTGCTGTTCCGCATTAGCATATTTGGGTCTCCAAATTAAACTGCCTCGTGCTAAATTCTTGATCGTACAATATGCATATTATTGTTATTATTGGATAGAAAACAGTCTATAGTTTCTATAGGAGTTGAAATTTTGTCTCTGAGTGGTACAGAACAATTTTTACAGCACTTTTCATGACAGGGTTCAGATTTCAGAAATTTTTACCTCTGATCTGGGGTCTGTTTATAAGGCCACAGTGAATGCTATGAAGAAACCGACACTGCCTACGTCTTCCTCTGGGTGTCTGTACGTCATCACGTTTTCAATGAAATCGATGGGACGTTCACAGCCATTATAAATGACCAAAATGTACAGAGACCGCCCTTTCTCAACGTGCGCCTCAAGCGTGAAGGCCATCGGACCTGTCTCGTTCCAAATCGTTTTCTAACCAGCTATATTTCTCCGGTCATGTTTTCAGTCGTTATAGTTGTTAAAAACATCAGAATGTAGTTAATTTTAACCGTTTTATAGCAATTTATATCCGTTTAGTGCGATTCTGAGGAATTTATTTGTCGTGCACTTTCTAGCTTTGGGAACGTTTCGCGGTCTCGGTCGTTGTTAGTGGACATTTCGAAGGACAGAGGACATCTATCGACCAAAAGACGTTTATAACATAGAAAGGATACATTGCCCAAGAATATGATGGAAGATCAGCTCAAAGTAAGCAATATTTAATATGATAAACCGTGTTTCTGTCGAAATATTTTAAACGCATACATCGCCATTTTGTTTGGTATAGCTTCACTTGGCCAACCCTGTATTGAAAAGTAAGGATAATTTTAAAAATGTAAATCAGCGGTTGCATTAAGAACTAATTTGTCTTTCGATTCCTGTCAACCCTGTATTTTTTAGTCAAGTATATGATTAGCTTTTAATTAAACTAGATCACTCTGATAGATGACGTCAGACATATTGAGGCTTGATTTCCTAGTATTTTTATTGTGTAACCACGGTTTTGTATGGCTAAATATGCACCTTTTCGAACAAACTGTATATGTATGTTGTAAAATGATGTTACAGGAGTGTCATCGGAAGAATTCTGAGAAGGTTAGTGAAAAAATTAATATCTTTTGGCGGTGATTACGTTATAGCGCTCTTTGGCTGGAATCGATGCTCTGGTAACGTTTTCACATGTAGTATGCTAACTTATCGATTTATTGTGTTTTCGCTGTAAAACGCTTAGAAAATCTGAAATATTGTCTGGAATCACAAGATCTGGGTCTTTCCAATGCTATGCTTTGTCTATTCTTATGAAATGTTTTATGATGAGTAAATTGGTCATACACGTTGCTCTATCTAGTAATTCTAGTCGATTTGCGATGGTCGGTGCAATTGTAAACTGTGATTTCTACCTGAAATATGCACTTTTTTCTAACAAAAACTATCCTATACCATGAATATGTTATCAGACTGTCATCTGAAGAGGTTTTTTCTTGGTTAGTGGATATCAATATCTTAGTTGAGCCGAATTGGTGATAGCACCTGAAGGAGTAAGAAACTGATGGAGTTAGAATAGTGGTGTATTTTGCTAACGTGTTTAGCTAATAGATTTACATATTTTGTCTTCCCTGTAAAACATTTTAAAAATCTGAAATGGTGGCTTTATTCACAAGATCTGTATCTTTCATCTGGTGTCTTGGACTTGTGATTTAATGATATTTAGATGCTACTATCTACTTCTGAAGCTATGCTATCTATGCTAATCAGTGTGTGGGGGGTGGGGGGTGATCCCGGATCCGGGGTTGAGGTTCTAGAAAGGTTAACAAACCTCCAAACGAGCTTCAACGCCATACAACACTCCTTCCGTGGCCTCCAACTGCTTTTAAATGCATGCTCTTCAACCGATTGCTTCCCGCCCCCTCCCGCCCCCTCCCGCCTGACTAGCATCACTACTCTGGACAGTTCTGACCTAGAATATGTGGACAACTACAAATACCTATGTTTCTGTGTCTGGTTAGACTGTAAACTCTCCTTCCAGACTCACATTAAGCATCTCCAATCGAAAATGTTATCAAGAATCGGCTTCCTATTTTGCAACAAAGCCTCCTTCACTCATGCTGCCAAACATACCCTCGTAAAACTGACCATCCTACTGATCCTTGACTTCGGCGATGTCATTTACAAAATAGCCCCCAACACTCTACTCAGCAAACTGGATGTAGTCTATCACAGTGCCATCCGTTTTATCACCAAAGCCCCATATACTACCCACCACTGCGACCTGTATGCTCTCGTTGGCTGGCCCTCACTACATATCCGTCGCCAACCCCACTGGCTCCAGGTCTTCTATAAGTCATTGCTAGGTAAAACCCCACCTTATCTCAGCTCACTGGTCACCATAGCAACACCCACCCGTAGCACGTGCTCCAGCAGGTATATTGCACTAATCATCCCCAAATGACTGGAACGAATTGCAAAAATCTCTGAAGCTGGAGTCTTATCTCTCTCTCTCTAACTTTAAGCATCAGCTGTCAGAGCAGCTTCACTGAACTTGTACACAGCCAATCTGTAAATAGCACAGCCGACTACCTCATCCCCATATTATTACTTACCCTCTAGCTCTTTTGCACCCCAGTATCTCTACCTGCACATCATCATCTGCACATCTATCACTCCAGTATTAATGATAAATTGTAATTATTTTCACCTCTACGGCCTATTTATTGCCTACCTCCCTACTCTTATACATTTGCACACACTGTACATAGATTTTCTATTTTTCTTTCCTTTTGTGTTATTGACTGTACGTTTTTTTATGTGTAACTCTGTGTTGTTTTTGTCGCCCTGTTTTGCTTCATTTTGGCCAGGCCGCAGTTGTAAATGAGAACTTGTTCTCAACTGGCCCACCTGGTTAAATACATGTATTTATTACAATATTTAGTTGAGGTTGTAGGAGTAGGTGACATATGTGGGTAGATATCACACTGTTGGACAAGTAGACAGGAGTATACTGGAAGGTAGTATAAGAGAGCAGATGTGAGTGCATTTGCCATTCTGGTAAATACAGGAAACCAAAGATTAGCAGATGGTGTAGTAGTGTAGTGGTAACATAAGATACATGGATAAAATATAAATATAAAAGATAGCTGAACATTAAAGTAACGAACCACATGTTAACATGGGTCATGGGACCGTGGTGATGGAGGTCTACTAAGGGACGTTCTGACCCTCTGACCCTTGTAGATTCTCCATTGTGCTGACATACATGTCAGACAGAGTGGCGCCTAAAAGCAATTGGATACTAGACATATGGTCTGACCATTCTATTACAAACATACATGTCAGACAGAGTGACGCCTAGAGGTAATTGGACACGCTGGGATAGAGGGTCCAGCCACTATTATAAACAAATTGAAAGCAGATGGTGGTGAATGACTTCATAGGGGACGGACAATACTGTGTGTATAAATAGAGTAGCTGGAGTTCTGAGAAAGGGTGTGTTCCGCGGGGACATGCCAGTGGGCTGTACAGTTGTAATAAAGAGCATGTTTGATTTTAAAAGTTCTGGTAAGCGTTGTATTTGAAAAAGATTTTCCACAACATAATTGGCGAGCTAGCCAGGAGCTGATAGGGACTGGGACGTTCTTGGCTGATGATGGGTTCTTTGGACAATCTAAACAAACAGAGGTGGCCGCCCAACTAGACGGTAAGCAAGTTCTTACAATAGTTGAAATGTTTGTGTAAGATTGTTTCAGAGATACTGTCTCAGCGAGAGGAGCGCCACGTAAGTCTCTCTTTCAAATTTCCTAAAATGAAACCAGTAAATACAAAAGAACTTTTAAATTCAATGAATTTGCATGTATGTGTAATTTGGGGAATTGTATTAAATATAAATGTATGCGCATGTATAGAGACTGAGTGAATAGGTGCTGTGAACTTTGCTTGTGTTAGATGTAGAGTGAGCATGCATGCGCTCGTTCAGATCAGACCGTTCGAATGTGTAGCTTAAATGATGCGCTTGTTTGCGCCATCTGGCTGAGATGGCTGGCTATAATGTGGGACAGCCCATACGGTAAAAACAGATAATGTAGGTAGAAAATCCTGTAATACCTCTTCAATAAAATTAGTAGAAGGAACGCTTGGACAGGTTACTTATGGATGCGGCTCTAAAAAGAGAGAGCTGCATAAATAAGTATGTAGGAAGCCATGATACCGCTCTTTAAAAAAGGAACATTTTTGAAGAGGTCTGCTTGGGTGGGATATTCACGGCGGCAGAAGGGTCTGTTGGTGAATATTTAGTAGTTAAATTAATATTTCATGGTTACCGCTTTGAAAGAAGGACTGAACGGATGAAATATTTAGAAGGCAGGAAGAACGTTAGCCCGATTGTGCGACGTTCAACTGCAAAAGTAGCTTATACAGTCAAAGCATAAAACAGTAGGTTGTAGGAAAACGTTAGCCCGATTGTGCGGCGTTCAACTGCAAAAGTAGCTTATACAGTCAAAGCATAAAACAGTAGGTTGTAGGAAAACGTTAGCCCGATTGTGCGGCGTTCAACTGCAAAAGTAGCTTATACAGTCAAAGCATAAAACAGTAGGTTGTAGGAAAACGTTAGCCCGATTGTGCGGCGTTCAACTGCAAAAGTAACTTATACGGTCAAAGCATAAATCGGTAGGTTGTAGGAAAACGTTGGCCCGATTGTGCGGCGTTCAACTGCAAAAGTAACTTATACGGTCAAAACATAAATCAGTAGTTAAATAAATATTCATAGTTTCCGCTCTGAAAGGAGGACTGTATGAGTGAAGTAGTAGGTGCAGGAAAAACGTTGGCCCGATTGTGCGGCGTTCAAATGCAAAAGAAATCCTGCGAATAAAAAACCGCTCTGTCTAGCTACCAGGGTTTGGTAATTCAGTAGGTCACGCCATAATACTACTCTAATAATAGAAGAAAAGATAAGTATTGGGGGTTGAATAGAATATGAAGACAAGCTGATCCGATTAGACAGTAGTCTCGTCATATTGTAGAAGTCTAGGCTTATGTAGGTGGAAGTGAATTAAGTCAATAAGGAAAGACAAGTTGTGTGTGTATGTAGGCAGAACGTCCAGGAGAGGGAGCGCGCAGCTCTCCTGTGACAGAGTAGAGTTGATGAAGGGTGTCGTTAACTGCTATTAGGCAGAGGGAAAGAAGTTAAGAAACATCGAAGTAAAATAAGTTATAAGCAAGGATAAAAAACACTGATGTGATAAAGTAGTAAGCGACCATAGTAAAATTACTAAAAAGGTATCAAAATAAATAATGAATAAAAATAATTAAAGAGGAGTTAACCGAATGTTATAATATGAATAGAACAGTGTGGTAACAAAACAGAAAGTAGAATCGTTGATAAAATGAAATTGTACTATAAAGTTAAAAACGAATCTAGGTTAGTTAAGGTAAATAGTGATAAATAGTGAAATTCAGGACAGATTAAGGATTCACGAACGGTGTAACAAAGGAAGAGGAAAAAACAGGCCGTCGATCACTCTGTGTCTACAGAAGCTACGGTCTAAAAATAGCCTGCAGGGTAGACAGCGGTGCAAAATCGAGTGGCCAGGATAAAAAGGAGAACAGGGGTGGCTTGACTCACTAGTAAATTGACCATAGGATCAAACAATAAGAATATGGAGAAGAGGTAAGAAAGTAGAGACAAAATAAATAAATATAGGTAATAGTAAGACGTTAGATAGAGATCTTAACAGAGCGGGCAGTGGACCTGTGTGGCTCAGTTGGTAGAGCATGGTGCTTGCAACGCCTGGGTTGAGTGTTCAATTCCCACGGGGGGACCAGGATGAATATGTATGAACTTTCCAATTTGTAAGTCGCTCTGGATAAGAGAGTCTGCTAAATGACTTAAATGTAATGTAAATGTAATCATAAAATTGATTAGAGCTATAAGAATAGAATAAACCAAACGGATAAAATGAATTAATAATGATATCTGTAAAGGGAAAAACACAGTGATATTTGAAGTACTGTACTAGAATAAGACATTAAGTCTTCTGTAGTATTCAGAAATAATGTCTGTACTATAAAGAGTAGGCTTTGATAAGAGAAATTAAGTGATGTGACAAATGAATTATTAATTGGAAAGGAGATTAGCTCTACCTCGGAAAAATAATAAATAAAAGGTGTATGGGAGTATTTAGGAAAAATAAATGAATAAATAGTGGCATGAAAACAAAAATGATTGTTTCTCCCTAGTATAGAGGGTTTTTAAAAAGCCATGGTGTCACTGAAAGACGCGCACATTAGTTCTACCGACTTCGGATTGAATATGAAAAAACTGGATAATGGGGGACGCCATTACCCAGTTACATTCTATCTTCAGAAAATACATTACTATAAAAGACAAATGTGGTTCCACTCGTCCTCGCAGACGTGCGGGTGATTAGTAGAACTATTGACAATATCTAAAAACAAATGAGAAAATAGCTCCCTGTTTTGAATATGGATATAGCGGGTTATGGGGAAAATTAGTGTAAGGTGACACTAGAACTTAGTGCGGTAGTAGGAAATGCCGCTATACAAGAGTTTATTTCCTTGTCAAAATAACAAACAACTAATTGGTTTGAGGTTAGTGAGAATGGAATTTTTTACTTGTCGGTGTATAGTCTCTGAGCGAACAATGAGTGTTTCATAGAGATTACAGTTTATATGTGGTCAAGAAGAAGTATTAGATCACGTTTGACATCTAGTAAAATAACGATGGAATTTTAATTGTTAGACATTCTATACCACAATTCTCTGGAACTGTTAAAGACGCTTTAGAATAAAATCTATGGATAAGTAAAATTATTGGTTTGCTGACTAAAAGGTAACGTTGTGAATATTAACAATATGTACACTTTCTTTTCCAGAAAGAATAAGGGAAAAAAAGGGTTTTTTAATCTTCTCTGGTCAACAATGTCATTGGAGACTGCATTACTGTGGAAAGCAGTTAATTAAAGTCAGCCGCTTTAAAAATAAAAATATCTGGATAAGGCTAAAACATGGAGTTCTGGATGAGTGAGTCCAGTCCCTTTGCGATTATTGGCTTATGATTTACTACTAAGTGCACCATGTACTGGGAATGAATATACATTAGTAGGTTTATTGGAAGGGTTTTTTCCAATTCAGTTTCAAATTGGGTATGCAAAAGGATGAACATGTTTTTGAAAAATGTATTTAAGTTGCTCCTAAAGAAAGGGGGAGTGGAAACATATTAATGGTCTCAAAATGCCCTGAATCCTAGGAATTTCTTGTGAAAGACTGATCACCTTTTACTAGAAATTGTTGGAACAGGTGGGATATACTTATAAAATGTTTAAGACACCAGACTCTATTCAAACTGTATAATTACTTTGAAAATCTATTATGTCCCTGGGAAAATTATGAAGAGTTGTACCCTTAAATTGAATAAGTTATTCGAATAGGTTTATTTTAATTTTTATTTTCGATATAACATGGGTTCATAGGTAAAACTATCAGTTCTTTGGGGTTATGGTCTTTGGGGGAATACACAAATGTGTTTTGTTCATTATGCATATAAAAAGTGTTGAAAGTTTTTCTAAAGGGTTTATTGGAGTGTGGGTTTCTGTAAGGGTTTTGTTGATAACTACATCATCTGTAATTCATCTGAGAGATCACCAGTAGAATAAGGGAGTTGTCATGAAAGGTGACGTCAGAATGCTTTAGGGCATGGGAGAGAATATCACCACTAGTGGGTGTGGAGCTCATACCCGCCCTAATCGACTGAATAGTGAGGGACAACTGTGTCTGATGACCTGTGAACTGTATCTAAAAAAAAAGACATGCTGAAATTATGTTATATTTGTTGGGAGAATAATGACTTAAGGTTATTGGGGTACTGATTTTTTTATTATCAGGCCACTCATGAGAGAAACTGAGACAAAAGGGCTATTGGGAAAATAGATAGTACTGGTAATAAAAGTGTTTAGTATAAATGTTAATTATTAAAGGGATGTTGTGTATTGAATAGATAAGGTCAAATTTGAGTTAAAGTAAACACTAAGGACTGTTATCCTGAATATTGGATTGGGAAAAGTATTTCAAAATAACTGTTTAGTTATTTAGATATAGCACTGTTTAAATTTAATAGGCCTAGGGCCACTCTGGAAAATACTCCTGAGACAAGGAGGTTGACAACTTACAGAGGATTAGATAAGGTTTTTTGTTTATTTTGTTTTATAATATCATTGGAATTGTAATGATAAAACTTTTATAAAATAATGGAATAAAAAGGTATTCTGTTGTGCAATGTTACCCAAGGATGAAGAAGAAAGAGACCAACAATAACTTGGGCATAGAATGACACGGATGGATGTTTTCTCCAGGTATAATTACATTACAAATAGTGGTAATATTGCAACTGTGCAATTATTGTAATTTCTTTTTCTCTTTTTCTCGTTTGGTCAATTTCTTTGTGTTTTGAGGAACATAAGGTTGTGAATATGTTCCTAAGGGGGGACTGATATCTATTTTAAATTGATTAGAAAAGATTTGAGAATGTTTTAAGAATGTATTTTACAGCAGTTGCTGTAGGGACCATCATTTGATTATCATTATGAATATTTCTGTGGCAGGAGGCCAGGTATTGAGGCAGAATGTTTACATAAGGCTGTTATTTAAATATTAAAATTTAGTGATCTTGCTATAAGAAGAAAGTCTGTTGTCAGGAAATAACCCATGTGTTAGTGTGTATGTCCTCAGGAAAAAAAAAAAAAAAGAAGAACAGCCAGAAATAGAAGGGCTTGGGCTGCATTCTGGAGACTGAGTGTACATCAAGATACACCAGGCTGGTGGTATACTTCTTACAACACTGCAGTGGTAAAGTTCTTTATGTCTCTCTTTGGTGGGTGCATAAGTCTCACGAGAAGTAAGGTCCAGCTGAATAATGGGTGAGCTTGAAAACACCATGACAGAGGATGTGGAATCAGAGAGAGAAAGAGAGAGAGATTAGATTCCACTATAGACATACTGGGTTGAGTTTGGAGGCTACTTGTTTTATTTTTAATACATCATGTGAAAGAGAATGGATAATAGGATATTATACTCTAAACAAACATGTTAAAGGGATTGATATGAAAGCATATACAGTGTTGAATTAATTCAAGAAGAGAGAATGTTAATTGTAGGTTATGCACATGATTATCAGTTGAAATGGAGTAGATGGGAAACTAAGTAAAAATGACATGATTTGGGAACACCTCTCAGAACCTGTGGCTGAAAGGGGAAGACTGGGTGGAAGCATGAGGAAGCTTTTTAGGGCTTTTATTTTTGTGGAGTCCAGCAGAAAAGTATCCTGGAGGCATAGAGTCAGGTAAAGAGAGAGTGGGAATTGTCATGGTCTCAGATTTCAGTTTGCATGAATATATTTATGCATAACACATAACATTGTCAATGCTGTTATGTTTTGTCTGTTGTTTTCCAAGTCTTATGTTTAGGAAACCAGAAGGAGAGGGGTTTGCCAGCTTCAGCTGGAATGTCTGTTTGTTGTGTGATGAGTGATGGAAGTAAGAGGATGTATGGTGCAATCTTAGAACAGAGGCCATAAGTCTCTAAGTATGAATGCTTCACAGAAAGTAGGCAGAAACCTGAACCAGGATGAGAGGTTCTGCGTCTGATGATCCAAGGGGACCAGAAGGACCTCTCTCAGTGGTACCAGGAGATCTAGTCCACGTTGGAGGGATCCGGAGGAAGTGGGATCAACCGAGGAGAGATGGACCCTATGAGGTGGCCAAAGCAACAAGAACGGCCGTCCAAGTGAAAAGAAGCCAGACGTGGTACCATCTGAACCACTGCAGCTGAGTCCCAACAGAGAGAAGGATACAACCACATAGAGATGAGGACACTGAGGATGCTGATTCACCAGGAGGGAGCCTGGAGGGAGCAGGAGCAGCGGAAACGATTGAGATGCCAGGGAGGAGCCAAGAAAACAGTAAATCAAGTGAAAGCCAAAATATGACACGTGCACCGACTAATGCACCCAGAAGAGGAGGAGAGGCCTCACAAGGAACAGAATAAGAACGTTTCTTTCCTAAAATTGAAACCCTTCCAGATGGAAGCTAAGTCCGGCCTGAGGAGGGAGCTTCAGGTGAAGAAAGAGGAGGAAAAGTCCCGCAAGCTGAAGAAAATGGGGATTACCCCACAATTGACTTTTAAACTTTTGAATGGCCTCCTTTACAGACAATTGATGTTAGAACAACAAAAGAATAATGACATTGACATACTAGAAGCAACAGTGAATGCTAGTATAGAAACAACAGACTAATGCACAATCAAGATGTATGGTGGGAGCAGGAAGAGAAGAATGGAATCAGCCGAACAATCCAAAAAGACTGACAAGGTTAGAATCTATGTTCCACCTCAATGTATAACAGAAGCAGGAGAACTGAAGTCTATCTCAATCATAAGGATCAAACCCTTATCGGAGATTGCACTCTGTGGATGGACACATCACCAAACAAAGGGAGAAGTCGTTTGGGACCCGAAAGGATGTGACCTGATATGAATCAAAGAAAAAGACGAGTAGGTGCTCATCATGAACAAGATTGAACCAGTGGAAGGTGAAGACCTACCCCTGCACCTGAACAGGAAGAACCTGTGACAACAACAAGGGTGGCGGCTGCTGTGACGACCACAGTAGCTACCACTAGATGACATCGACTGCCCTTACCAAGCAGACCACCGTGCCAACAAAGCAACCTGAGACATCAGTCAGGAGAGTTTTTACTGATATTTGAAACTTTCTGATAAACTCTAATGATCTACCTCAAGATAAGAACATTGAAAAAGCAACAGAATTAGATATATCAGAATCAGAACCACTCAGGGACACTACATGAGAAGAAGTAGTGAAGAAGGAGTGATACGAATGGGCTAAGTATATGGCAAACAGACACAGAATGGACAATTGTATTTTGTGAAGAAAATCACCTTTGTTTGATCTTTTAATAGTCTCTGAACCAGCATCATGTAAAAACTGTGTAAGTTGTAAAAATGACTATTGTACCAATAGAAAGTATTCTATTCCCTTGTGTGACATAAAATGTAGGATTGTTCTGGGTAAGTACTAGGGGTAAAACTATGCTGAATGAGACCATGCTGGGAGACAATGATTGTGTTGCCTATAATATTAGAACTGAATTAAATGTACCTCAATTAGACAGAGGTACCGTGGTTAAAGGAAAATATGAATGTTTTTACAGCCATGACACCGAAGGAATTGATGTAGGAAACACCACTGTAGAATGTGATACTATTTGGGTTTTAGAGAATGTGGGAGTTCGTAAAAATAATGATAAAGGGTTGTGTGGTCACATAACTCAGGTTGCGTCATCTCTTAATATGTTGAAAAATCAAGACAAAGGTATTGCTGATAGTTTCTGGATGTGTGGAAAAAACTAACTGTTGAATGTATTGCCTGATGGATGGATTGGTCTTTGTGCCTTAGTTAGAGCAATTAAATAGGTTACTATTATTGAATCACTCCATGATGACTATGTTAAAACCTAGAGTTAAAAGGGTTTATGATAAGGATCCTGAGGTATACCTTAATGTAATTGGACTGCTTAGAGGTCTACTTAGGGATTTCAAGGCCAGAGAGGAGGTTAAATCAGGATTTGAATCTATATTTCTGTGGATAACACCAAATATGAACTTAGAATGGATTAATTATATATGATATAATCAACAGGGATTCATTAACTATACTTAATTGGCTCTTAGTGGAGAAGGGTGGAGTTTGTGTCATGTTTGCTAGGATGACCATCATGTTAGGAGGAGGGTTGTTGGCTTTGGGTATTGCATTTTGTTGTGTTATACCCCTGGTAAAGTCAATGGTGGTTCAGACAGCAGTTAAATAGATGTCTGTAAGGAGAGATGACCCTCCTGTGGTGATTGATCCTGTACCGAGTAGCCCAGGCAAGTATACTAATAAGTATGGAAAGCCTTGTAATGCGGTCGGTGGACCTTTGGACTGCCCCTTTGGGAATCCAAACTGTCTATATAGAGTAGTTCCTGGAGGTGGTTATGCTTGCCATGATTTTTGTAAGGATGGTCTACCTGTATATGCTGTATTTCCAAATTCATGTCTGCAAGGAGGATCATGTTGAAATGCTTAAATTTAGAATGATGTTGTGTCAATTTTCTTTTGTAACTGCATGTAGGTCTTTGATTTTCTCATTCAATTTCTTATTATATTCATTGTATTATTTTTATTTTTTATTAATGTTTCTAATTAGATCTTTTACTCTTATGTCAACTGGAGATGTTTGGTCTAGTTCGGTTTTTCTTAATGTTTCTAATTGGATTTTGTACTCCTATTTTAGTTTTAATAATTTGAGATGTTTGGTACAAGTGATTTGTAAGCTTTATTTTGATAATGTTTTAGTCAATTGTTGGTATTGATATCTACTCTCTATATGTCATTTTTAGTATGGTTTTTGAGGTTAATACCCTCAAGAGGAGGGATTATGTAGGAGTAGGTGACATATGTGGGTAGATATCACACTGTTGGACAAGTAGACAGGAGTATACTGGAAGGTAGTATAAGAGAGCAGATGTGAGTGCATTTGCCATTCTGGTAAATACAGGAAACCAAAGATTAGCAGATGGTGTAGTAGTGTAGTGGTAACATAAGATACATGGATAAAATATAAATATAAAAGATAGCTGAACATTAAAGTAACGAACCACATGTTAACATGGGTCATGGGACCGTGGTGATGGAGGTCTACTAAGGGACGTTCTGACCCTCTGACCCTTGTAGATTCTCCATTGTGCTGACATACATGTCAGACAGAGTGGCGCCTAAAAGCAATTGGACACTAGACATATGGTCTGACCATTCTATTACAAACATACATGTCAGACAGAGTGACGCCTAGAGGTAATTGGACACGCTGGGATAGAGGGTCCAGCCACTATTATAAACAAATTGAAAGCAGATGGTGGTGAATGACTTCATAGGGGACGGACAATACTGTGTGTATAAATAGAGTAGCTGGAGTTCTGAGAAAGGGTGTGTTCCGCGGGGTGTGTTCCGCGGGGACATGCCAGTGGGCTGTACAGTTGTAATAAAGAGCATGTTTGATTTTAAAAGTTCTGGTAAGCGTTGTATTTGAAAAAGATTTTCCACGACAAGGTTTAGGGTTTAGTAAGTGTTTTCTTCCAAATACAATGCTTTTAGTTTTATAAATATTTAGGGCTAACTTATTCCTTGCCACCCACTCTGAAACTAACTGCAGCTCTTTGTTGAGTGTTGCAGTCATTTCAGTTGCTGTACTAGCTGACGTGTATAGTGTTGAGTCATCCGCATACATAGACACTCTGGCTTTACTCAAAGTCAGTGGCATGTTGTTAGTAAAAATTGAAAAAAGTAAGGGGTCTAAACAGCAACCCTGGGGAATTCCTGATTCTAACTGGATTTGAGAGGCTTCCATTAAAGAACACCCTCTGTGTTCTCTTAGACAAGTAACTCTTCATCCACATTATAGCAGGGGGTGTAAAGCCATAACATATACGTTTTTCCAGCAGCAGACTATGATCAATAATGTCAAAAGCTGCAATGAAGTCTAACAAGATAGCCCCCACAATCATTTTATCATCAACTTCTCTAAGCCAATCATCAGTCATTTGTGTAAGTGCTGTGCTTGTTGAGTGTCCTTCCCTACAAGCATGCTGAAATTCTGTTGTCAATTTGTTTACTGTGAAATAGCATTGTATCTGGTCAAAAACAATTTCCATACGCACTACCCTCTGTAGTGCCTTGCGGTTGGAGGTCAAGCAGTTGCCATACCAGGCAGTGATGCAACCAGTCAGGATGCTCTCGATGGTGCAGCTGTAGAACCTTTTGAAGATTTCAGGACCCATGTCAAATCTTTTCAGTCTCCTGAGGGGGAATAGGCTTTGTCGTGCCCTCTTCACGACTGTCTTGATGTGTTTGGACCATGTTAGTTTGTTAGTGATGTGGACACCAATTAACTAGAAGCTCTCAACCTGTTCCACTACAGCCCCGTCGATGAGAATGGGGGCATGCTCGGTCCTCCTTTTCCTATAGTCCACAATCATCTCCTTGGGTCTTGATCACGTTGAGGGAGAGGTTGTTGTCCTGGCACCACACGACCAGGTCTCTGACCTCCTCCCTATAGGCTGTCTCATCGTTGTCTGTGATCAGGCCTACCACTGTTGTGTCATCGGCAAACTTGATGATGGTGTTGGAGTCATGCCTGGCCATGCAATCATGAGTGGACAGGGTGTACAGGAGAGGACAGAGCATGCACCCCTGAGGGGCCCCTGTGTTGAGGATTAGCGTGGCGGATGTGTTGTTCCCTACCCTTACCACCTGGGGGCGGCCCGTCAGGAAGTCCAGGATCCAGTTGCAGAGGGAGGTGTTTAGTCCCATGGTCCTTAGCTTAGTATTTCACTTCCCTCGCAATAACAACTGCTAACAATGTCTATGTGACCAATAACATTTGATTTGATTTGATTAGTGATGAGGTTTGATGGCACTATGGTGTTGAACGCTGAGCTGTAGTCAATGAATAGCATTCTCACATAGGTGTTCCTTTTGTCCTGGTGAGAAAGGGCAGTGTTGAGTGCAATAGTGGATCTGTTGGGGTGGTATCAAAATTGGAGTGCGTCTAGGGTTTCTGGGATAATGGTGTTGATGTGAGCCATGACCAGCCTTTCAAGCACTTCATGGCTACAGACATGAGTGCTACGGGTCGGTAGTCATTTAGGCAGGTTACTATGGTGGTCTGCTTGAAACATGTTGGTATTACAGACTCAGTCAGGGACAGGTTGAAAATGTTAGTGAGGACACTTGCCAGTTAGTTAGCGCATGCTCGGAGTACACGTCCTGGTAATCCGTCTGGCCCTGTGGCCTTGTGAATGTTGACCTGTTTAAAGGTCTTACTCACATCGGTTACGCAGAGCATGATCACACAGTCATCCGGAACAGCTGGTGATCTCATGCATGTTTCAGTGTTACTTACCTCAAAGCGAGCATAGAAGTAATTTAACTCGTCTGGTAGGTTCGTGTCACTGGGCAGCTCATGGCTGTGCTTCCCTTTGTAGTCTGTAATAGTTTGCAAGCCCTGCCACATCCAACTAGCGTCGGAGCCAGTGTAGTACGATTCAATCTTAGTCCTGTATTGACGCTTTGCCTGTTTGATGGTTTGTTGGAGGTCATAGCGGGATTTCTTATAAGCTTCCGGGTTAGAGTCCCGCTCCTTGAAAGCGGCAGCTCTACCCTTTTAGCTCAGTGCAGATGTTACCTGTAATCCATGGCTTCTGTTTGGGGTATGTACGTACGGTCACTGTGGGGATGATGTCATCAATGCACTTATTGATGAAGCCAGTGACTGATGTGGTGTACTCCTCAATGCCATTGGAAGAGTCCTGGAACATATTACAGTCTGTGCTAGCAAAACAATCCTGTAGCTTAGCATCTGCTTCATCTGACCACTTTCTTGTTGACCGAGTCACTAGTGCTTCCTGCTTTAGTTTTTGCTTGTAAGCAGGAATCAGGAGGATAAAATTATGGTCAGATTTGCTAAATGGAGGGCGAGGGAGAGCTTTGTACACTTCTCTGTGTGTGGAGTAAAGGTGGTCTAGAGTTTTTTCCCTCTGGTTGCACATGTAACATGCTAATAGAAATTAGGTAAAACTGATTTCAGTTTCCATGCAATAAAGTCCCCGGCCACTAGGACCGCCGCCTTTGGATGAGCATTTTCCAGTTTGCTTATGGCAGTATACAGCTCATTGAGTGCGGTCTTAGTGCCAGCATCGGTCTGCGGTGATATAGAGACAGCTACGAAAAATTGGTAAATAGTGTAGTCTACAGCTTATCATGAGATACTCTACCTCAGGCGAGCAAAACCTCAAGACTTCCTTAGATTTCTTGCACCAGCTGTTGTTTACAAATATGCATAGGCCGCCGCCGCCGCAGCCCCTTGTCTTACCAGAGGCTGCTGTTCTATCCTGCCGAAAAAGCTTAAAACCCACCAGCTGTATGTTAATCTTGTCTTTGTTCAGCCACGACTCTGTGAAGCATAAGATATTACAGTTTTTAATGTCCCGTTGGTAGGATATGCATGCTCGTAGTTAGTCTATTTTATTATCGATTGATTGTACGTTGGCTAATAGGACCGATGGTAAAGGTAGATTACCCTATCGGCAGCGGAGCCTTACAAGGCACCCGGACTGTCGTTCACGATATCTACGTCTTTTCCTCCTGCGGATGACGGGGATGAGGGCCTTGTCGAGTGTCTGGAGTAAATCCTTCCCGTCCGACTCGTTGAAGAAGAAGAATTCCTCCAGTACGGGGTGAGTAATCGCAGCCTTGATATCAATAAGCTCTTTTCGGTCATAAAACACGGTGGCAGAAACATTATGTATTTTATATAGTTCAAATAAACCATGTCGTGGGACATTTTAAACTACTCATTGTACTCATTGGAGGAGTAGTGTAGTGAAAACAAACGGCATAGTTGAGTCATATTACCTAGCTAACTAACAACCAGAACTGAAAAGGGCTAGATAGGCTACTCAAAGAGATGTGCTTCAACAGTAGGATGCATATGCCTAATCAATGTAATTCTAAACTTATCTTAATCAAAAATATATATTTTTTTCTGGTGTTCCTTAAATGATGTTTGTTCTAAATTGGGTGTGTGAGTGAGAGAGAAAGAGAGTGGGGTGTGTATGTGTGTGTTAGAGAGGATGTGTGTGACAGAGGATGTGTGCGAAAGACGGAGTAAGTAAGAGAGAGAGAGGGTGTGGGAGAGAGGGAGAGTGTGTAATGTTATTTTGTATTTAATAGGCTAAATTACACATTCTGTTAACATATGACCCTGAAGTGATCTTTTTTTGCAATTTGTAGTCTACGACATTTGAGATTTACATTTTTCACAAAATATTTTGGATGTAGTGAACTACTTTTTCAAAGTAAAATCTGTAAGGGTAGCTTTGGTGTAGCTTAACTACTTCCAGTCCGAGGTAGCTTCCCCAACACTGATGATTTATAATGATCTAAAGAACATTAAAGGCTTATTGCAGGAATTATGGTGTAATTTCTCTTTCTATAGTAGCTTCATCTGTGGGTTCCCTGTATGTATGAATCAATATTATAATTTAATAATATGAATAAATGGAGAGAACTCCACACTGCCCATTAGCCTCTCAGACATTGCATATTCATGAGAAAATGTATGTACCGGTAATACTTTCCATATGAATGAGAAATATTGTGCCATACATTTGTTGTTAATGAGTGGTCACCTAGCACAATTTGAAATGATGATACATTTTTCACACAGGGGTTGTATCCCAAATGGCAGAGTCTGGTCTAATGTAGTGCACACTAAAGGGGGAAACGGGTGCCATTTGGGATACATCCAGGGTCTTTGTGAAGCTGCGACCACTTGGTTAGGGGGAAGAAAGAAACTGATTTGATATGATTTAGTCTGTAGCCCTGCTCCTCTGACTCTTAATTTCCATAAATTCAAAATGTGCAGACGCCGGGGAAGTAGGGACTTCATTACACCCTGAAGTGGCTGAATGTCTCATTCTTGCAATTCTACCACAGAGTGGTGTCAGTCAGTCAGATTTACAGTAGGGGAGGGTACTTTCCTACTGTTTCCGTACTGAAATGGTTGGTGACAGGGCTTTCATCCGACCCACTGAGGGCTCTTTGTTGTTATTTTGGAATATCTCACGGGGAAAATCTCAGCTAGCAGCAGAAAGACTGGGTCTCATCTCCAAACACACATACACATCCCACTAGACCATCTGCTGCAAAATGTTTACTGTCACGTCAATCAAACAAGCTTACCTATATACATGGCTCTGCTCTGGCAGAGGAAATACTCATAAGACCCCTAGAGGAGAAAAAGAGTGCTTTTAAGATTTTAGTTTTTTTTTTTCTCTTTCATTCTCCCCGGGAAATTCCACGGTAATGGAATGACACTTTGACTCAGATCTTTTACTTTAAAATGTATGCCAAACAAAAACCATTGATGTCAAAGTTTAACAAACCATACAATCTACGCACAAGGACTAATGTGAAGAATTTACACAGGACATTTCACAAAAACACATTTACTGGAAGAACTGTGCAGATGCAAAGTTTGGTAATAGAATTACAGTAAAACTTCCTCAGGTTTTTATGCAACCAGGTTTCCCCCCCAAAAAAATGTTAAACATCTTCTCTGAATTATCTGCTCTGATGTCTGCAGAAAGAGTGGGGTGTCCACTAAGGCATGACACCTTAGGTTTAAAAATATATATTTTGGTTATTGAACTACAGTAGGTGAAGTGGCTTTACATCCGGTAACAGAATTACATCATGGGTTCCTGATCTGTACTATACAGAAATGCATAACTACGAATATTATTATCTTTCACTAAATGGTGATGTATCCTGAATAGGTACACAAAGTTAGAAATATGCAATATCCTTCTTTTGCATATTTGGGTATTATTCTACACACTGGCTATTATTGTAATGAGCTCCGCTCCCAAATAGACCACATTTTGGTAGGTCCGGACCAGACCAAATCTGAAACAATCATAGACGTCTATGTTTCATATGTTTGGACCTCACAGTACAGCCCAGTAGAGAACAGTACAGCACAACACAGCACAGTATAGTTCAGTACAGTAAAGTAGATATGTTCAGTACAGTAGAGTACATTACAATACAGTACATTATACTGTACTCTACTCTAGTGTGCTCTCCTGAACTGAACTCTACTACTGTACTGTACTTTTCATTACATTACTGTTCTGTACTGTTCTCAACTGCTCTACTGTACTGTACTGTGCTGTCCAAATTTGTGGGAAAAATAAAGAGGGTAGGTGGTAGGTGTCATGGCAGGTGTCAGTAAGCCGGGAGAGGTGACATTAACTGGAGAGAGAGAAGAGAGAGCGACAGAGAGAAAATAGTGAGGGATAGTGAGGGTTTCTCCAGACTGCTTTCACAGTCTTGCTTTGACCACCAGACTGTTTTATTGATTTTCATTTATCCCTTATTTTACCAGGTAAGTTGACTGAGAACACATTCTCATTTACTGCAACGAACTGGGGAATAATTACATGGGAGAGGAGGGGGATGAATGAGCCAATTGGAAGCTGGGGATGATTAGGTGGCCATGATGGTATGAGGGCCAGATTGGGACACTGGAGTTAACACTTACCATAAGTGCCATGGGATCTTTAGTGACCACAGAGAGCCAGGACACCCGTTTAAATGCCCTATCCGAAAGACAGCATCCTACACAGACGACAGAAAGAGAGAAAAAAACTGTTATGAGCTGAACATAACAATATGCCAGTAGAAGGGAGGACAGTAGCATGTGACGCAAATGTAGTTTGGGCAGTGGTGGAAAAAGTACCCAATCGTCATACTTGAGTAAAAGTAAATATACCTTAAAAGAAAATGACTCAAGTAAAAGTGAAAGTCACCCAGTAAAATACTATTTGAGTAAAAGTCTAAAACAATTTGTTTTTAAATATACTTAAGTATCAAAAGTAAATGTAATTGCTAAAATATACTTAAGTATCAAAAGTAAAAGTATAATCATTTCAAATTCCTTATATTAAGCAACCCAGACGGCACAATTATTTTGTTTTTTTAATATACGGATAGCCAGGGGCACACTTCAACAGTCAGAACTAATTTACAAACTAAGCATTTGTGTTTAATGAGTGCCAGATCAGAGGCAGTAGGGATGACCAGGGATGTTCTCTTGATAAGTGTGTGAATTAGACCATTTTCCTGTCCTGCTAAGCCTTCAAAATGTAACGAGTACTTTTGGGAGTCAGGAGTAAAAAGTACATTATTTTCTTTAGGAATGTAGTGGAGTAAAAGTAAAAGTTGTCAAAATTAAAAATAGTAAAGTAAAGTACACCAAAAAACGAATAAGTAGTACTTTAAAGTAATTTAACTTAAGTACTTTACACCACTGAGTTTGGGATTGATTTCCCAATGTAGCCAATTCAATTGCAATAATTTTGTTACAGATTTTTCAGTAATTCCGGAACCGATTTGATAACAGAACTTAGAGTTTTAATAAGTTGACTGTTTATAGATGTGATAGGTAAAAACCTTTTAGAGTTTAATTCGGGAGATGGTAACGCTTTAAAGAACCACTCTCGTGGTGCCTCAGATCCTAATGAGTGAGTTAATTGTTATATGATTAATTTAATCAGGTAACAATTAAACATAGTTAGTTAATTAGATAAATAACAATTTTCAGATTGTTAGTCAAGTCACGACTATGGGTTCACCCAAGCTGTACACACACTGTGCCAGTACTAGAGTAGCTGATAAAAAGGAGATGTTGCCATTATCTGTTTGTGTAATCTGGTTGTATACGTGTGTGTGTGTGTGCGTGCCTGCATACGTGTGGCATCCCTCATATAAAAGGGGGACATAGTGTATGGGTGAGTCATGACGTCAATCTGTGAGCTACAAATCAAACAGTATCAGTTCCATTGAAGAAAAAATAACAAGGATACAGAGATTAGTAGTACCCAGATTTCAACCAAGCCCACTGACATACTGTAATTCTCTGCAGATTCACAATTAGTTGTGTCTATTAATGCTGTATTAAATGCAAGATTATTAATGTAAACTAAACCTGTGTACATTTCTGTCAATCAAACTGAAAAGAAAATGGCAGTCACGGGGGATGAGAGGAAGAGAGATATAAATATAGTACTCTCCCTCTGTGGTAGGCTCCCACAGTGTTGCACCAAAAGCAATCTCTCTCTCTCTCTATTTCTCTCTGTTATCACTCTCTATTATTTTTTTAACTGGTTTTATTCCCTGACATCTGTAGCCGATGACTCATCTCATTAGCAGGATTAAAACTAATTAGTCTCCCATTGATTCATCTGCTGATCCTCTACTCATGGCTGGCAGATCCCAGTGTCAAAGGTCCTTAAAACCTTTTGTCAATAGGGGGAGCTGTTAGCATTATTTTTTTTTTTACATTTCCAAATTAAACTGCCTCGTACTCAATTCTTGATCGTACAATATGCATATTATTGTTATTATTGGATAGAAAACAGTCTATAGTTTCTATAGGAGTTGAAATTTTGTCTCTGAGTGGTACAGAACAATTTCTACAGCACTTTTCATGACAGGGTTCAGATTTCAGAAATTTTTACCTCTGATCTGGGGTCTGTTTATAAGGCCACAGTGAATGCTATGAAGAAACCGACACTACCTACGTCTTCCTCTGGGTGTCTGTACGTCATCACGTTTTCAATGAACTCTATGGGACGTTCACAGCCATTATAAATGACAAAAATGTACAGAGACCCCTCTTTCTCAACGTGCGCCTCAAGCGTGAAGGCCATCGGACCTGCCTCGTTCCAAATCGTTTTCTAACCAGCAGTATTTCTCCGGTCATGTTTTCAGTCGTTATAGTTGTTAAAAACATCATAAGGTAGTGAATTTTAACCGTTTTATAGCAATTTATATCCGTTTAGTGCGATTCTGAGGAATTTATTTGTCGTGCACTTTCTAGCTTTGGGAACGTTTCGCGGTCTCGGTCGTTGTTAGTGGACATTTCGAAGGACAGAGGACATCTATCGACCAAAAGACGTTTATAACATAGAAAGGATACATTGCCCAAGAATATGATGGAAGATCAGCTCAAAGTAAGCAATATTTAATATGATAAACCGTGTTTCTGTCGAAATATTTTAAACGCATACATCGCCATTTTGTTTGGTATAGCTTCACTTGGCCAACCCTGTATTGAAAAGTAAGGATAATTTTAAAAATGTAAATCAGCGGTTGCATTAAGAACTAATTTGTCTTTCGATTCCTGTCAACCCTGTATTTTTTAGTCAAGTATATGATTAGCTTTTAATTAAACTAGATCACTCTGATAGATGACGTCAGACATATTGAGGCTTGATTTCCTAGTATTTTCATTGTGTAACCACGGTTTTGTATGGCTAAATATGCACCTTTTCGAACAAACTGTATATGTATGTTGTAAAATGATGTTACAGGAGTGTCATCGGAAGAATTCTGAGAAGGTTAGTGAAAAAATTAATATCTTTTGGCGGTGGTTACGTTATAGCGCTCTTTGGCTGGAATCGATGCTCTGGTAACGTTGGAACATGTAGTATGCTAACTTATCGATTTATTGTGTTTTCGCTGAAAAACGCTTAGAAAATCTGAAATATGGTCTGAAATCACAAGAACTGGGTCTTTCCATTGCTATGCTTTGTCTATTTTTATGAAATGTTTTATGATGAGTAAATTGGTCATACACGTTGCTCTATCTAGTAATTCTAGTGGATTTGTGATGGTCGGTGCAATTGTAAACTGTGATTTCTACCTGAAATATGCACTTTTTTCTAACAAAAACTATCCTATACCATGAATATGTTATCAGACTGTCATCTGATGGTTTTTTTTATAGGTTATTGGCTATCAATATCTTAGTTGAGCCGAATTGGTGATAGCACCTGAAGGAGTAAGAAACTGATGGAGTTAGAATAGTGGTGTATTTTGCTAACGTGTTTAGCTAATAGATTTACATATTTTGTCTTCCCTGTAAAACATTTTAAAAATCTGAAATGGTGGCTTTATTCACAAGATCTGTATCTTTCATCTGGTGTCTTGGACTTGTGATTTAATGATATTTAGATGCTACTATCTACTTCTGAAGCTATGCTATCTATGCTAATCAGTGTGTGGGGGGTGGGGGGTGCTCCCGGATCCGGGTTTCTGAGGCAGTAAAAGTTAATTAGCATACTCAAAAGTAGTCTGTCATGTCCTCAGCTCTAATCAGTACAGACACCTTCAGTCAGTCACATTGAACGGAGGGAGAGACAGAGCTGCTGTAGTGTCTGAATTACTGCATGGGCTATGTCCTAAATGGTACCCTATTCCCAAAAGTAGTGCACCATATAGGGAACAGTGTGCCTTTGGGATGCATCCCATGAGTTCAGTGAAGTCTAGCCTAATCAAAGGTAGCTTCAGCTCTAGTAAAGGTCTGATTAGGCTAGATAGGCTAACAATAATGGTGGATAATTTTCACGCCCTGACCTTAGAGAGACTTTTTTATTCTCTATTTGGTTAGGTCAGGGTGTGACTTGGGTGGGCAAATCTATGTTTCTATTTCTTTGTTGGCCTAGTATGGTTCCCAATCAGAGGCAGCTGTTTATCGTTGTCTCTGATTGGGGATCATACTTAGGCAGCCCTTTTTCCCACCTTAGTTTGTGGGATCTTGTTTTTGCATAGTTGCTGTCTAGCCCTGCAGAACTTTACGTTCGGTTTTGTATTTTGTTGTTTTGTCGGAGTTCAGTATTAAAAATCATGAACACTTTCCACGCTGCGCTTTGGTCTCATTCATCTAACGACGGACGTAACAATAATACATTTCCTATTTCATTTTTATGGACTTTGAGAAGGAGGTGGTCATGTTTGGGAATGGGTGCATACCAATATTAACCAATCGACAATCAATGGCTTCAATAATGGCATAGAATTATTTACTGGGGTACACATTCCTCCCATAGGACTTGGCCACCTTGGCACTTTCCTTCAACCCAGGATAATTAGCGCTCCTGAACAAAGCTATGTTTCAGTTATTTACCCCCCTACCTGAGGACAGCAGGAAGTAGGCCTAACAGACTAATCCTCTTCAACTACGTGGATGAACAGGTCAATTTGCAACATTTCTTAATGTAGAAATGGTGATCTAACTACCAAAACATGTGTACCAAGGACGTCAGAGGACAAAAATCATTTAACCACCTAACTGAGGAACTCAGAAATTTTCTGTCCAAAAATGATGCAGAAAAATTCATCCATGCTTTTGTTACTTCTAGGTTAGACTACTGCAATGCTCTACTTTCCGGCTACCCGGATAAAGCACTAAATAAACTTCAGTTAGTGCTAAATATGGCTGCTAGAATCCTGACTAGAACCAAGAAATTTGATCATATTACTCCAGTGCTAGCTTCCCTACACTGGCTTCCTGTTAAGGCAAGGGCTGATTTCAAAGTTTTACTGTTAACCTATAAAGCGTTACATGGGCTTGCTCCTACCTATCTTTCCGAGTTGGTCCTGCCGTACATACCTACACGTACGCTACGGTCACAAGATGCAGGCCTCCTAACTGTCCCTAGAATTTCTAAGCAGCTGGAGGCAGGGCTTTCTCCTATAGATCTCCATTTTTATGGAATAGTCTGCCTACCCATGTGAGAGACGCAGACTCGGTCTCAACCTTTAAGTCTTTACTGAAGACTTATCTCTTCAGTAGGTCATATGATTGAGTGTAGTCTGGCTTGAGTGTAGTCTGGCCCAGGAGTGTGAAGGTGAACGGAAAGGCTCTGGAGCAACGAACCGCCCTTGCTGTCTCTGCCTGGCCGGTTCCCCTCTCTCCACTGGGATTCTCTGCCTCTAACCCTATTACAGGGGCTGAGTCACTGGCTTACTGGTGCTCTTTCATGCCGTCCCTAGGAGGGGTGCGTCACTTGAGTGGGTTGAGTTACTGACGTGATCTTCCTGTCTGGGTTGGCGCCCCTCCTTGGTTTGTGCTGTGGTGGAGATCTTTGTGGGCTATACTCGGCCTTGTCTCAGGATTGTAAGTTGGTGGTTGAAGATATCCCTCTAGTGGTGCGGGGGCTGTGCCTTGGCAAAGTGGGTGGGGTTATATCCTTCCTGTTTGGCCCTGTCTGGGGGTATCATCGGATGGGGCCACAGTGTCTCCTGACCCCTCCTGTCTCAGCCTCCAGTATTAATGCTGCAGTAGTTTATGTGTCGGGGGGCTAGGGTCAGTTGGTTATATCTGGAGTACTTCTCCTGTCTTATCCGGTTTCCTGTGTGAATTTAAGTATGCTCTCTAATTCTCTCCTTCTCTCTTTCTTTCTCTCGGAGGACCTGAGCCCTAGGACCATGCGTCAGGACTACCGGGCATGATGACTCCTTGCTGTCCCCAGTCCACCTGGCCTTGCTGTTGTTCCAGTTTCAACTGTTCTGCCTGCAGCTATGGAACCCTGACCTGTCCACCGGACATGCTACCTGTCCCAGACCTGCTGTTTTCAACTCTCTAGAGACCGCAGGAGCGGTAGAGATACTCTTAATGATCGGCTATGAAAAGCCAACTGACATTTACTCCTGACGTGCTGACTTGCTACACCCTCGTTAACTACTGTGATTATTATTATTTGACCATGCTGGTCATTTATGAACATTTGAACATCTTGGCCATGTTCTGTTATAATCTCCACCCGGCACAGCCAGAAGAGGACTGGCCACCCCTCATAGCCTGGTTCCTCTCTAGGTTTCTTCCTAGGTTTTGGCCTTTCTAGGGAGTTTTTCCTAGCCGCTGTGCTTCTACACCTGCATTGCTTGCTGTTTGGGGTTTTAGGCTGGGTTTCTGTACAGCACTTCGAGATATTAGCTGATGTACGAAGGGCTATATAAAATAAACTTGATTTGATTTGATACTTTGTGGTGATAACATTAACAAAAGGCATAATTAGCCTGTTAGATGTAATCTAAATTGTAATCTATGGAATCCCAAAAGTAATTATTTATCATAATAAATAATACTGTATATGACATTTAGCAGATGCTTTTATCCAAAGTGATTTATAGTCATGCATGCATACATTTTTACATAAGGGTGGTCCCGGGAATCAAACCACAATCCTCATGTTGCAAGCAACATATTCTACCAACTGAGCCATACAGGACCACATGTATGTACCACACGATCATGAAAGGGCAATAAACAATAACTAATAATGCTGCATACTCCAAGAAAGATTAAAATCTCACCTTTCTCGTAACAGTAGTTATAAATTGCTGAGGTATAGTCACTTTTAAAGACACAACGTCAACTACACAGTGCAAATATGATAAAAATATGAAAATAAATAAAATTTATATGATGTATTTGGTATTCAGCAAAACTGGCTTGAAATGACAATAAAAATATAGTAAAAAAAAGAGCTACAAGGTTTCACCTTCCTTATAACTGTAAAATACATATGTGTATGTTAAGTGTTACAGAAAACGTGCATATTTTCTAAAGCTTTCTCTTGATCAGAACTTTTGCCCCTATCCTTCTGAACATCAGACAGGGCTCTAGCTTGGCTTCCTTAACTCATTACGGAAATGCCCTTTAATCTCATAATAATCGGAGCCAGTCAGGATAATTAATGTGGCAGGTTAGGAGTAGTCTCGTAAACCTGATTCAAGGCAAATACATTGTGCGAGGCAACAAGTCTGCCTATGGAGACAAGGTTAGGATAACTAAACAAGCAGGTTAGGAAAATTAAGGTTAAGGTTAGGAAAAGGCTTAGGGTTAGGCTTAACTAAAATCATACAATTAAGCAGCAAGCAGCCACGCAAAAACAGTCTTGAGTGGCAACCAATATGCCCAATTACAGTAGTTTACAGTAGGTTTCCATACACCCACTTACGTTGATCCTCCCACTTATTTCGCCGCGCATATCCACATATGCAATTACTCATGGGCCATGATTCGTGCTTTGTCAGTGGTGCTTTCAAGACAAATAGGAACTTGGAGAAAAACTAGGTCAAATCATGATGTCTGTGATCTCCAGGTGGGAAAGTCGGAGCTCTAGAAAGATGCCAGTTTCCGACATGGAATTCCGAGTTGGATGACCATTCAAAACTATTTTTCCCAGTCGGAACTAGTTCTTTTCCGAGTTCCCAGTTGTCTTGAATTCACTGAAGTCGAAAGTTGCAATATCGTTCAGCCAGGAGTTGATGGACAATCGGAAGAGGGAATGAAATGGTAGGTGGGACATCCCAGCTTTAAGTGGCACAGGCAGAAGAGATTATTACTGCGTTCACATGCTAGTCAGAAGGCAGAAATGTTTGATTTAATAACTGGATGAACGCGGCATTTGTATAATGTAACTACAACCACTCAGCAAATTGGACATTTCCGAGTTTCCTCGTTCTGACTAGCACGTGAACGTGGAAATACTCCAGAGTCTGTGAAAACTAAGGCTATCGCTGAATGCAAGGCTTTCGATCGACGGTGTCCACAGATAGATTTATAATCGAAAATGTCGGACAGAAGCAGTATACCAGAACCACACTAGTCCCCTCTGTCGTGTCTTTAGTATCATTAAGTGAAGACTCTCTGTAATTAATTCTCTGTAATTAGCATTTCGTGATTAACTAGGAAGTCGAGGCACCTGTCACGTTCCTGACCTGTTTTCTTTTGTCTTGTATTTATTTAGTTGGTCAGGGCGTGAGTTGGGTGGGTTTGTCTATGTGTGATTTTCTATGTTGGGATTTTGTGTTCGGCCTGGTATGATTCTCAATCAGAGGCAGCTGTCAATCGTTGTCCCTGATTGAGAATCATACTAAGGCAGCCGGGGTTTCACGTGTGTTTTGTGGGTGTTTGTTTCCGTGTTTGTATTCGTGCCACACGGGACTGTTGTCGGTTGTATTCATTTTGTTATTTTTTTTCATGTTAGTGTTCAGCTCCGATTTAATAAATTATCATGAGCACTACCCACTCTGCGTGTTGGTTCGATCCATGCTCCTCCTCGTCTGAGGAGGAGAACGACTATGACGACCGTTACAGCACCAAGGAAAATATTCAGATTACAAAGTTATAATTTTCCTAATACAACTTTTCAGATATTTTAATATCTGATCAATTAGTCTTCTTAATTAATGAATTATTTATTTTACCTCACGTTAGTCTCATTCCAAACATCGTAAATTGTTGGTTATCTGCACGAACCCAGTCTTCACTATGAGTCATCCATACATCAATTGTCTTAAAATCATTTATTTACTAACTAAGTAATTCACAGAAATGCATAACAAACAGTAGATAATTACATGGAAATGATAACGGAGTTTCCCTAGTGGGATAAACCGGCATGGCGGCTTGATGGACAAAAAGGGAAGTGGGGGTCGACTGAGATAAGACAACACACAGTTGATAATTATAACGATTGAAATGCTAATCCTTTGCACATGAACGCTCACTCATTCGGGAATAATTGCAATCAATATATATATTTACGCTCAGTGTGTCCTCGGGATCTCTGTTGAAAAGCTAGTTTCTGTTGGAGAGTCTGTTCTCTCTCTCTCACTCACTCACTCACTCACACACTCACACACTCACACACTTACACACACACACACACCTTAAAGAGCCTTTTTATGTCTCTAGATGGTTTGGTCAGTGTGTGATTTGGGGTGGGTATTCCTATGTTTTGTTTTATATGTTTCTTTATTTCTATGTTTTGGCCGGGTATGGTTCTCAGTCAGGGACAGCTGTCTATCGTTGTCTCTGATTGGGAATCATACTTATGTAGCCCTTTTTCCCTCCTTTCAAATCAACTTTTATTTGTCACATACACATGGTTAGCAGATGTTAATGCGAGTGTCACGAATTGCTTGTGCTTCTAGTTCTGACAATGCAGTAATAACCAACGAGTAATCTAACCTAACAATTCCACAACGACTACCTTATACACACAAGTGTAAAGGGATAAAGAATATGTACATAAAGATATATGAATAAGTGATGGTACAGAACGGCATAGGGAAGATGCAGTAGATGGTATCGAGTACAGTATATACATATGAGATGAGTAATGTAGGGTATGTAAACATAAAAGTGGCATAGTTTAAAGTGGCTAGTGATACATGTATTACATAAAGATGGCAAGATGCAGTAGATGATATAGAGTACAGTATATACATATACATTATATATATTAAGTGGCATTGTTTAAAGTGGCTAGTGATACATTTTTGATCAATTCCCATCAATTTCCATTATTAAAGTGAGATGGAGTTGAGTCAGTATGTTGGCAGCAGCCACTCAATGTTAGTGGTGGCTGTTTAACAGTCTGATGGCCTTGAGATAGAAGCTGTTTTTCAGCCTCTCGGCCTCTCAGTTTTTCAGCCACCCTCTTGATGCACCTGTACTGACCTCACCTTCTGGATGATAGAGGGGTGAACAGGCAGTGGCTCGGGTGGTTGTTGTCCTTGATGATCTTTATGGCCTTCCTGTGACATCGGGTGGTGTAGGTGTCCTGGAGGGCAGATAGTTTTCCCCCAGTGATGCGTTGTGCAGACCTCACTACCCTCTGGAGAGCCTTCCGGTTGTGGGCGGAGCAGTTGCCGTACCAGGCGGTGATACAGCCCGATAGGATGCTCTCGATTGTGCATCTGTAGAACTTTGTGAGTGCTTTTGGTGACAAGCCGAATTTCTTCAGCCTATTGAGGTTGAAGAGGCGCTGCTGCGCCTTCTTCACAACGCTGTCTGTGTGGGTGGACCAATTCAGTTTGTCCGTGATGTGTACGCCGAGGAACTTAAAACTGACTACCCTCTCCACTACTGTCCTGTCGATGTGGATAGGGGGGGTGCTCCCTCTGCTGTTTCCTGAAGTCCACAATCATCTCCTTTGCTTTGTTGACGTTGAGTGTGAGGTTATTTTCCTGACACCACACTCCGAGGGCCCTCACCTCCTCCCTGTAGGCCGTCTCGTCGTTGTTGGTAATCAAGCCTACCACTGTAGTGTCGTCCGCAAACTTGATGATTGAGTTGGAGGCGTGCATGGCCACGCAGTCGTGGGTGAACAGGGAGTACAGGAGAGGGCTCAGAACGCACCCTTGTGGGGCCCCAGTGTTGAGGATCAGCGGGGTGGAGATGTTGTTACCTACCCTCACCACCTGGGGGCGGCCCGTCAGGAAGCCCAGTAACCAGTTGCACAGGGCGGGGTCGAGACCCAGGGTCTCGAGCTTGATGACGAGTTTGGAGGGTACTATGGTGTTAAATGTTGAGCTGTAGTCGATGAACAGCATTCTCACATAGGTATTCCTCTTGTCCAGATGGGTTAGAGCAGTGTGCAGTGTGTTTGCGATTGCGTCGTCTGTGGACCTATTGGGGCGGTAAGCAAATTGGAGTGGGTCTAGGGTGTCAGGTAGGGTGGAGGTGATATGGTCCTTGACTAGTCTCTCAAAGCACTTCATGATGACGGAAGTGAGCGCTATGGGTCGGTAGTCGTTTAGCTCAGTTACCTTAGCTTTCTTGGGAACAGGAACAAAGGTGGCCCTCTTGAAGCATGTGGGAACAGCAGACTGGGATAAGGATTGATTGAATCCTTAACTACCCAGTGTGGGTAATTAACTTTGTTTGTGGCACTATATGCCCTGTAAGCTTCACGGTTGTTTCTTTCGTTTGTTGTTTTGTTGGCGACATTTTAAATAAAAAGGAAAATGTACGCTGCACTTTGGTCCACTTCTTTCAACAGCCATGACACTCTCTCTCTCTCTCTCTCTCTGTCGTGGTTAGAATGGATAGTTCAGAGTGAAGGCCGAATTCCTAGCTGCAGACTAGTAATTAATATCAAAGACTTGTTCTTATTCTGTCGGTATCGATAGTCTAAGAGTTTAACCATGTGGTATGGTTAAAAGATTCAGCCATCTACTCAAACCTTGGCCCTCTCGTTATCGAGGTAAGCTGGTCTGCAACCTTTGTCCTCTCGTAATTGAGGGAAACATGGTCTGCTGATAGAAAACCCGGGTGGGGGGTTTATTCGGAAGAGCAGAAAAGGGCCTGTCCAAAGATGCCCGACCATAACTGTGCTCATGGGCGGTCCTCTGATTTAGTTAAACTCCAAAGGGAATTGGAGTTTCCTTCATTAAATAGTCCAAAATCACATTACACAATTTCACAAACAGTATCATCCTCACTCATTCATCTTATACAACAATTAGATGTAAGCCTCATAACTGAGGCTATTATATAAACAGCGTTATGGTAATGTGGCCGTATTGTGTCCCATGAGTTTCACAAAATTGTACCAAACGGACCAGTTCGTAGCTGGATTCTTCACCGATCTTTTATACGTTCTCCAGAACATAAATACTGTTCGAACCTCCAGTTCTGTGAGGTGGAAGAAATTCCTTTGTTCTCTATGAAAATGCACTCTGTCTCTATACTGTGGCCATGAGGAGATAATCTCCTCCAGGAATTTACGACCTCTCTCTGACCACAGCAGCCTGGGTAGGGGGATGGTGCATAGAAAAGGCCGGTGCAGAGGGAGGGGTGCTCGCTGTACCCAAAGAGGGCAACATCATGACACCTCTTTAGGGGACATTACACCTAAGAGGCTTTAGAGGATCTAATAGCGGAGCAACTAGCCTGTTCTCATAGACGAGACGTAACATAGTAAACATAAATCACGTTTCGTATGGTTACATTGGACAGATGGTTACTTATGGCAAAAGTTAGAATCTCATCGCGGATAACTTTAGCATTTTAGCTAATTAGCAACTTACTATGTTCAAGTACTTACTATGTTTTTACCTACTTTGCAACTACTTAGCATGTTAGCTAACCCTTCCCCTAACCCTAACCTTAAGCCTTTTAGCTAACCCTTCCCCTAACCCTTAACCCTTAACCCTTTAACCTAACTCCTAAACTTAACCCTAACCTTAATCCTAACCATAACCCATAGCCTAGCTAACGTTAGCCAGATACCTAATATTAGCCACCTAGGCACCTAGATAGAATTTGTAAAATATCATAAGTTTTGCAAATTCATATCATATTTAACATTTTACAAATTCTTAACATAAAATATGCATTCTAATTCGTAACATATCATACGAAATGGGTGATGGACATCCACAAATTAAGACATACCATACGGAACGTAACATATCATACTACATGGAGTGTCGGATTCGCATACAGAATAATACGAAATGCTCTGAGACCAGGTTGGATCAACAAACAAATGGGGTGCCCAAAACAAATTGCCAGCGTCCGACTACCAACTCATTGTAATTGTAAACTGCCTAATTTTGTATGTCTAGCAGTCAGATTACACATTGAAGGGTTCTGCCTACAACCCTCTATGAAGGGTTCTACCAATAACCATTTTATCATCGAAAGGTTCTTCATAGAACTCTCTATGAAGGGTTCTACCGAGAACCCTTTTAACTTTGGTGGGTTCTTCCTAGAACCCTCTATGAACGGTTCCACCAGCCTTATTAGCCTTTAAAACTGTATTATTTATGACAATATATTACATGTATCATAAGGCCTTTCTTTGAGGGCCTAGTTATACCCTACCCTAACTCCTGTTTTAAAGGCCACATCAGGCCTGCAAGTCACATTACGCTGGCTTGCAAAGTGATATTTAATTCCTACTGGAATCTAGCCAGTTATGATATCCAACAAATATTTAAAAAATTATCACCTGGAACTTGCGTTCAGAATAACTGCCAGGGTAGGGAAGATTTAATACTGAGACTACCTAAATCATCTAAACTAGAACAACCATATTAGTAACAGGTGCAATAAGTCCAATTACTAACAGATTGGATTAGTTTACAAAAATGTATGCTATTTATCTTTGTGTAGCATAAAATGTATCAATCAATCAAAAACACAGATATTAAAACAAACATTTCTGAAACTCACCCTGCAATAGAGCATTCTGGGAAATATGATATACGGTTCTATGTAGAACCCTTCTTGCCATCCAAAGAATAATCAAATAACCCTTTCTTCCAAAAACGGTTATTAGGATGTTAAAGGTTCTAGATAAAACCCTTTATATTACAAATAACCCTTGTCTTCCAAAAGGGGTTCTTCAGATCAAAACGGTTCTTGTTAGAACCCTATTCCTCCCCAAAGAACCATTTTGGAACCCTTTTTCTAAGAGCGTAGATAGGTGAGGAAACAATGAAGAAGTGTCCTTGAAGCCATAATAATAACTCAAGGATAGTTGGATTAATGTACTTCTCTTCTCATTAACAAGACAAACAACCCTTGGGTCTGGTAACATTCTGCACCTCCCTGTAGTTAAAATAGAAAATCACAGGTTAGCTGACTAGAATGGACAGGTGGATCCTCGCACACACACACACACACACTGTTTATTGAGATGGATGTACTCATTATGGTTGGTTTCACAGGAGAGTTGAATCCACCCACACTGCAGGAAGAGCAAAGACACAGGGGAGTTGAACATGCAGCTGGGCTAGAGTACTACACTAGAACACGTGCAGTGGAACATCACAACATACTATTACAGTGGTTCTCAACTGGCTTTGCCTCGGGACACAAATTTAAGCAGGTTGTCTCAGTCCCAACCCAATATTCGCATCGTGAAAAATAATAGCCAAAATACAATCAGATTTTTTTTTTTTATGCTATATTTATAGTAAATGTAGCAATTATATGACAAGGGAACAACATTCCCACCTCTTTCATTGTAAATAATAAAATGTTGCCAAAATTCTTAATGAAGAATGTTAATAAACTCACTGGTTTGAGACCACAAAATCAACCAAAATAACGCTGCCAACGCTCCCTGTTGACCCACGACTGCGTGGCCAAACACGACTCCAACACCATCATTAAGTTTGCTGACGACACAACAGTGGTAGGCCTGATCACCGACAACGATGAGACAGCCTTTAGGGAGGAGGTCAGAGACCTGGCAGTGTGGTGCCAGGACAACAACCTCTCCTTCAATGTGAGCAAGACAAAGGAGCTGATCGTGGACTACAGGAAAAGGCGGGCCGAACAACTGGGCTGTAGTGGAGTGGGTTGAGAGTTTCAAGTTCCTTGGTGTCCACATCACCAACGAACTACCATGGTCCAAACACACCAAGACAGTCGTGAAGAGGGCACGACAATACCTTTTCCCTCTCCTGAGACTGAAAAGATTTGGCATGGGTCCCCAGATCCTCAAAAAGTTCTAAAGCTGCACCTTCGAGAGCATCCTGACCGGTTGCATCACCGCCTGGTATGGCAACTTCTCGACCGTAAGGCGCTACAGAGGGTAGTGCGTATGGCCCAGTACATCACTGGGGCCAAGCTTCTTGCCATCCAGTACCTATACTGGGCGGTGTCAGACTCCAGTTTCAGACTCCAGTCACCCAAGTTATAGACTGTTTTCTCTGCTACCACATGGCAAGCGGTACCGGAAAACCAAGTCTAGGACCAAAAGGCTCCTTAACAGCTTCTACCCCCAAGCCATAAGACTGCTGAACAATTAATTAAATGGCCACCTGACTATTTACATTGACACCCCCCTCCATTTGTTTTTTACACTGCTGCTACTCACTATTTATTATCTGTGCATAGTCACTTCACCCCTACCTACATGTACAAATTACCTCGACTAACCTGTACCCCCGCACGTTGACTCTGTACCGGTACCCCCTGTATATAGCCTCGTTATTTTTATTGTGTTACTTTTTATAATGTTTTACTTTAGTTTATTTGGTAAATATTTTCTTAACTCTTTCTTGAACTGCACTGTTGGTTAAGGACTTGTAAGCAAGCATTTCACAGTAAGGTCTACACTTGTTGTATTCGGTGCATGTGACAAATAAAGTTTTATTTAATTTTATTTAATAGCTCTATATTGAAAATACTGTGATTGAAGAAAAGTTGTTCAGAGATTAAATTATTAAAACATTTAAGTTCATTATCATTTCTACACACTTTCTACCTGGTTTAAGTCACTTAAAATGATGTTACTCAGACATAAACAATTACCCACTCAAAACCTCCAGCGACCCAAATTTGGGTCACGACCCACAAGTTGAGAATCGCTTTACTGTTATACTTGGACAACAAATTACAAATAATTATAATTAAATAATTTAGCATCTGAGACAGTCATGATTCATAGACAAAAGTGAAACAGGGAACCTCTTGTTGCTAGCAATATTATTTATGTGAGCAAGATCCATGACGGGGCAGAGGATAATAATTATGCCAATGATTACCCTTTCCATCTTATTTTTATTGATTATTTGTGCTATAGGAATAACCTATCATTTGATTAAGACAGTTAATAAAATTGTTATTCCGCCCATTGAGACAAACATTATTGATTTATAACTGATTAATCATTTATTTAAATAGCAATAATGCATTATGTTGTCTTTTCTCTGCCTACATTGTGTCTGATTTACACTCTCTAAAGGCTCCCTGGGGCTGCCAAGGTAGATTGGGATTGTATCCCAAATGGCACCCTATTCCCTATACAGTGCACTACTTTTGACCACAGTCCTATGGTGCACTGTAAAGGGAATAGGGTGCCATTTGGGACTTAGACAGGGTAATAATGATAATAAATCTCAGCAGTTTCACCACAGCATGCCTGCCACAGAAACCAAGAAAGTCCCTCCATTATATTCCTCCTCCATCGCAGCATGTTACTGTACATTAACATGCATGTTACTTAAATGGCCTGGGCTTTGCCTTTGCTTCCCCGAGCCCCTGCTTGAAGACACGCAAGCACACACACACTTCTACACTAATTTATTTCAAATGGCAGAAATCAGGGAGCACTCAGAAGAACCAACTGTGTGTTGTCATACCATATATGACAGTTGCTGCTGATGTTCCAGGATGTTCAGGCGCTGTATTGAACAGGAGGACATTGAGAGAATAATTGGAGCTAGCTGAGCCTAGCTCATAAATAAGCTGGTTGGTCTAGTCAGGAAGAGTTGTTTGGAAGCTGGTCTCTCTCTCTCTTGAAGAAACCCAGTCACCATCTTTAATTTCAAACTTCATTTCAATGCCTTATCTCCTTGACTCTGCTCCCATGAACACATTCAGTGAGGGTATCTGTTTGAATGGGGCTTTGTGAAGTGAGAGATTGAGAACTTTGAGACTCTGAGAAATCGGTGATTGTCTGATTAGGAATATCAATTGTTTTATTCCATTCGCAGAAGTAGAGGCCGAAGAGAGTAAAAATAGAGTCTTTGTGTTCAAAACCTGATAAAACATCCATTCACTCCATGAAACTTATTTCCGTAGTTCCGGAGGTGGTTGTAGTAAGTTAACCTATAGAAAGAAAGGCTACACTTGATTCCCAAATGAAACACTATTCCCTGGTGCACTATGGGCTATTGTTAAAAGAAGTTCGCTATATAGGGAATAAGGTGCCATTTGGGACACGGCCTACATAATGTTCGCTAACTCTGTATATACAGTTCATTCAGAAATGATTCAGCCTTATTCTAAAATGCATTAAATAAAAACATTTCCTCATCAATCTACGAACAATACCCCATAATAACAAAGCGAAAACAAGTTTTTAGACATTTTTGCAAATGTATTAAAAAAAAACAGAAATACTTGTTTACATAAGTATTTAGACCCTTTGCTATGAGACTCAAAATTGAGCTCAGGTGTATCCTGTTTCCATTCATCATGCTTGAGATGTTTCTACAACTTGATTTGAGTCCACCTGTGGTAAATTCAATTGGAAAGGCACAAACCTGTCTATAAAATCATATCAAATCAAGTTTATTTTATATAGCCCTTCGTACATCAGCTAATATCTCGAAGTGCTGTACAGAAACCCAGCCTAAAACCCCAAACAGCAAGCAATGCAGGTGTAGAAGCACGGCGGCTAGGAAAAACTCCCTAGAAAGGCCAAAACCTAGGAAGAAACCTAGAGAGGAACCAGGCTATGAGGGGTGGCCAGTCCTCTTCTGGCTGTGCCGGGTGGAGATTATAACAGAACATGGCCAAGATGTTCAAATGTTCATAAATGACCAGCATGGTCAAATAATAATCAGAAGTAAATGTCAGTTGTCTTTTCATAGCCGATCATTAAGAGTATCTCTACCGCTCCTGCGGTCTCTAGAGAGTTGAAAACAACAGGTCTGGGACAGGTAGCACATCCGGTGGACAGGTCAGGGTTCCATAGCCGCAGGCAGAACAGTTGAAACTGGAACAGCAGCAAGGCCAGGTGGACTGGGGACAGCAAGGAGTCATCATGCCCGGTAGTCCTGACGCATGGTCCTAGGGCTCAGGTCCTCCGAGAGAGAGAAAGAAAGAGAGAAGGAGAGAATTAGAGAAAGCATACTTAAATTCACACAGGACACCGGATAAGACAGGAGAAGTACTCCAGATATAACCAACTGACCCTTGCCCCCCGACACATAAACTACTGCAGCATAAATACTGGAGGCTGAGACAGGAGGGGTCAGGAGACACTGTGGCCCCATCCGATGATACCCCCGGACAGGGCCAAACAGGAAGGATATAACCCCACCCACTTTGCCAAAGCACAGCCCCCACACCACTAGAGGGATACCTTCAACCACCAACTTACCATCCTGAGACAAGGCCGAGTATAGCCCACAAAGATCTCCACCACAGCACAAACCAAGGGGGGGCGCCAACCCAGACAGGAAGATCACGTCAGTAACTCAACCCACTCAAGTGATGCACCCCTCCTAGGGACGGCATGAAAGAGCACCAGTAAGCCAGTGACTCAGCCCCTGTAATAGGGTTAGAGGCAGAGAATCCCAGTGGAGAGAGGGGAACCGGCCAGGCAGAGACAGCAAGGGCGGTTCGTTGCTCCAGAGCCTTTCCGTTCACCTTCACACTCCTGGGCCAGACTACACTCAATCATATGACCTACTGAAGAGATAAGTCTTCAGTAAAGACTTAAAGGTTGAGACCGAGTCTGCGTCTCTCACATGGGTAGGCAGACTATTCCATAAAAATGGAGATCTATAGGAGAAAGCCCTGCCTCCAGCTGCTCAGAAATTCTAGGGACAGTTAGGAGGCCTGCATCTTGTGACCGTAGCGTACGTGTAGGTATGTACGGCAGGACCAACTCGGAAAGATAGGTAGGAGCAAGCCCATGTAACGCTTTATAGGTTAACAGTAAAACTTTGAAATCAGCCCTTGCCTTAACAGGAAGCCAGTGTAGGGAAGCTAGCACTGGAGTAATATGATCAAATTTCTTGGTTCTTGTCAGGATTCTAGCAGCCATATTTAGCACTAACTGAAGTTTATTTAGTGCTTTATCCGGGTAGGCGGAAAGTAGAGCATTGCAGTAGTCTAACCTAGAAGTAACAAAAGCATGGATTAATTTTTCTGCATCATTTTTGGACAGAAAATTTCTAATTTTTGCAATGTTACGTAAATGGAAAAAAAGCTGTACTTGAAACAGTCTTGATATGTTCGTCAAAAGAGAGATCAGGGTCCAGAGTAACGCCGAGGTCCTTCACAGTTTTATTTGAGACGACTTTACAACCATCAAAATTAATTGTCAGATTTAACAGAATATCTCTTTGTTTCTTGGGACCTAGAACAAGCATCTCTGTTTTGTCCGAGTTTAAAAGTAGAAAGTTTTCAGCCATCCACTTCCTTATGTCTGAAACACAGGCTTCTAGCGAGGGCAATTTTGGGGCTTCACCATGTTTCATTGAAATGTACAGCTGTGTGTCATCCGCATAGCAGTGAAAGTTAACATTATGTTTTCAAATGACATCCCCAAGAGGTAAAATATATAGTGAAAACAATAGTGGTCCTAAAACGGAACCTTGAGGAACACCGAAATGTACAGTTGATTTGTCAGAGGACAAACCATTCACAGAGACAAACTGATATCTTTCCGACAGATAAGATCTAAACCAGGCCAGAACTTGCACTACGCCGGTTGTCGTGGTAATACAATGAAAGTTTAGATGCGATCACCATATAATTTAAGCGATGAAAAAGCCTGGAAGGAGGAGAGATGACTAGAAACGATTCGGTTGGCCGTTGTATGTGTGGATTAATTGTCGGAGTAGAGATCCTTGTGCATTTCAGGTAAACACTGTGTGTGAATGGGAGTAAATCCCCAGCAAGTAGCTTCAACAAATGTTTTCTCCCAGTTGAATGTCTGTCTCTCTCTCTCTCTCTCTCTCTCTCTCTCTCTCTCTCTCTCTCTCTCTCTCTCTCTCTCTCTCTCTCTCTCTCTCTCTCTCTCTCTCTCTCTCTCGTCGGAGTGCATGCTGGGAGTGAGTCGTCAAGCAGGAGTGATTGTGAGAGCGACTGGAATTCTTTTCACTCTATTGGGTTTTGGTGTGTATATATATACAGTGGGGAGAACAAGTATTTGATACACTGCCGATTTTGCAGGTTTTCCTACTTACAAAGCATGTAGAGGTCTGTAATTTTTATCATAGGTACACTTCAACTGTGAGAGACGGAATCTAAAACAAAAATCCAGAAAATCACATTGTATGATTTTTAAGTAATTAATTTGCATTTTATTGCATGACATAAGTATTTGATACATCAGAAAAGCAGATCTTAATATTTGGTACAGAAACCTTTGTTTGCAATTACAGAGATCATACGTTTCCTGTAGTTCTTGACCAGGTTTGCACACACTGCAGCAGGGATTTTGGCCCACTCCTCCATACAGATCTTCTCCAGATCCTTCAGGTTTCGGGGCTGTCGCGGGGCTATACGGACTTTCAGCTCCCTCCAAAGATTTTCTATTGGGTTCAGGTCTGGAGACTGGCTAGGCCACTCCAGGACCTTGAGATGCTTCTTACGGCGCCACTCCTTAGTTGCCCTGGCTGTGTGTTTCGGGTCGTTGTCATGCTGGAAGACCCAGCCACGACCCATCTTCAATGCTCTTACTGAGGGAAGGAGGTTGTTGGCCAAGATCTCGCGATACATGGCCCCATCCATCCTCCCCTCAATACGGTGCAGTCATCCTGTACCCTTTGCAGAAAAGCATCCCCAAAGAATGATGTTTCCACCTCCATGCTTCACGGTTGGGATGGTGTTCTTGGGGTTGTACTCATCCTTCTTCGTCCTCCAAACACGGCGAGTGGAGTTTAGACCAAAAAGCTCTATTTTTGTCTCATCAGACCACATGACCTGCTCCCATTCCTCCTCTGGATCATCCAGATGGTCATTGGCAAACTTCAGACGGGCCTGGACATGCGCTGGCTTGAGCAGGTGGACCTTGCGTGCGCTGCAGGATTTTAATCCATGACGGTGTAGTGTGTTACTAATGGTTTTCTTTGAGACTGTGGTCCCAGCTCTCTTCAGGTCATTGACCAGGTCCTGCCGTGTAGTTCTGGGCTGATAACTCACCTTCCTCATGATCATTGATGCCCCACGAGGTGAGATCTTGCATGGAGCCCCAGACCGAGGGTGATTGACCGTCATCTTGAACTTCTTCCATTTTCTAATAATTGCGCCAACAGTTGTTGCCTTCTCACCAAGCTGCTTGCCTATTGTCCTGTAGCCCATCCCAGCCTGTTGCATGTCTACAATTTTATCCCTGATGTCCTTATACAGCTCTCTGGTCTTGGCCATTGTGGAGAGGTTGGAGTCTGTTTGATTGAGTGTGTGGACAGGTGTTTTTTATACAGGTAACGAGTTCAAACAGGTGCAGTTAATACAGGTAATGAGTGGAGAACAGGAGGGCTTCTTAAAGAAAAACTAACAGGTCTGTGAGAGCCGGAATTCTTACTGGTTGGTAGGTGATCAAATACTTATGTCATGCAATAAAATACAAATTAATTACTTAAAAATCATACAATGTGATTTTCTGGATTTTTGTTTTACATTCCGTCTCTCACAGTTGAAGTGTACCTATGATAAAAATTACAGACCTCTACATGCTTTGTAAGTAGGAAAACCTGCAAAATCGGCAGTGTATCAAATACTTGTTCTCCCCACTGTATATATTGATTAGTTTAGTTGTTTTAAGGGTATCTTGTCTAACTATCACTAAGCACGTATAGGGGTGGTGGGATCGTTGAGGTTGGTTTTCGCGAGGGCACAACCAGCGGGTGGGGCTGGTTGCAATGGCCACTCGCGGAAGTTTGGAGTTTGAAAAACTTAGTCGGCGGCATGGAGTAAAGATTCCTGCTGCGGCCGGGTGTTCAGTGGAAGAATGTAGTTTGGCTGTGGGTGCTATCATTGGGTATGATAGCATCAAATCAGCCTCAAGGATGAATAGCGCTGTAGTGATATTCTTAGATTCCATTGAAAAGGTGAATAAGATAGTTGAGAGGGGTGTTGTGTTGCGGGAGACACAGACGCCGGTATTTCCGCTTATGAATCCGGCGAAGAAAGTTATATTTTCTAACGTGCCACCATTTGTTAGAGATGAAGTGTTGGAGCGAGAGTTATCTCGTCATGGTCAAATCGTATCTACAATAAAGAAGGTTCTTTTTGGATGCAAATCTCCGTTGCTGAAACATGTCGTGTCTCATAGGAGACAAGTGCATATGATCTTAAAAAAGGACGTTGATGAACTGAATTTAGCGTTCAGTTTTAAGATTGATGGATTTGATTATGTCTTCTACGCTTCTACTGAATCAATGAAATGCTTTGGCTGTGGAAGAGAGGGGCATTTGGTGCGTAGTTGTCCCGAGAATGAGCGCGCAGAGCCCGGTAGTAGCTCTAGTGCTGGTGCAGCTAACGCACCACCGCGAAGGGATGAACATGCTAAGGGTGCAGGGGAAGGGAGAAGGTGGGCAGATGTGGTTGGAAAAGTAGGAGAGGAAGGCATTGTGGATACGGGGGCAATTGTGGTAGATCAGAACAAAGAGGGAGGGGAAACAGTCGGTGAGATTGCGACTGCCGTCGCTGAGGTGGTGCTGGAAAATGAAATTGGAGGTCAAGAGGAGATTGAAATAACGGAAAAGGAAGCAGCTGTTTTCAAAGTACCGAGGAGTAAGAGGAAGAATTTAAGGGGTGGTGAAGGGTCTAATTCTAAGAGGAAGGTAGAGATTGATAAATCAGTTGAGGATGAACAGGTTGTAGAGATGGTGGAGTTTTCTTCTGGGGAGGATAGCGAGAGTGAGTCATCTGACGCGTCACAACAAAATAGCGAGATAAATGGGGTGGAAGGGAGGTATGGGATTGAGAAGGTACGTCAATTTCTGAAGTTGACAAAAGGGAAGAAATATATGCAGGATTACAATGTAACTGATTTTTTCCCTGAAAGTGAATTGTTTATTGAATCAGCAAAGTTTCTGATGTCAAAAATTACAGGGGGAGGTTTGAAAAGCCCTGAAATTGCTAGACTCAAGAAAGTGGTCACGAGAGTGATAAGTGATGTAAATTCTAAAGAAAATGAAAGAGTTCAGTTGCAGCTTTAACTCTGTAAAGAGATGTGGTGTCTGTATCTTCCTCTGTATATTTTTTTCATCCATGAGCAGTTTTAAGATTTCTTCTTTAAACGTAAATGGGACAAGAGATGGTAAAAAAAGAGCCATAGTGTATGAGTTAATTAGGGGAAAGGGAAGTGACATAAATTTTCTACAAGAAACGCATAGTAATTTGGAAAATGAAGTTATGTGGCAACAGGAGTGGGGGGGGACAGTGGTGTGTAGTCATAAAAACTCAAAAAGTGGGGGTGTGGCTATCTTGTTCTCAAAAGGGTTTTTGCCTTTGTCATATGAGGTTGAAGAGGTAGTTGAGGGGAGGTTATTAAAAGTTAGAGCAAGGTATGAAAACATCACTATGTGTCTGATAAATGTATATGCCCCAGTGGTGGCAGTTGAGAGGGTATGTTTTTTAGAGACATTATCAAATACCATTGAGAAATGTAACAATGAAGATTATTTATTTATTGCTGGGGATTTTAACTGCACAGTCAGCGATTTAGATAGAAATCACCAAGAACCTCATATAGCCTCAAGGACTTTTTTAAAACGCCTCATTGTAACACATGAACTGTGTGATATTTGGCGGAGTCAACATGGAGGCACAAGGCAGTACACCTGGGCGCATGTGAGAGAGAACACCATCTCTATGGCCAGGTTAGATAGGTTTTATTGTTTTGAGCATCAATCTCAGGTCTGTAAATCAAGTGTGATAACCCCAGTGGGATTTTCTGATCATTGTTTAATAACAGAGGTGGTGTTCATTAACGATGTAAAACCCAAAAGCGCATACTGGCATTTTAATATAACTTTATTGAGTGATGCTCACTTCAGGAAATGTTTTAGTTTTTTCTGGGAGAGGTGGAGGTCTCAAAAGGCCAGTTTTGTATCCCTTCAACAGTGGTGGGATATAGGGAAAATCCAGATTCAACAATTCTGTAATCAATACACGAGGAATGTCACCAAGGATATCACCAGATCAATGAAAGCCCTAGAGTTTGAAATAGTGGAACTCATGACGTTGGTTGAGACCACAGGAGATCGAGGCCATACTCAGGCCCTCAAGAGGAAAAAAGCTGCATTGGCAGACCTGCTGGGTATCAGAGCACAGGGGGCATTGGTGAGAAGTAAGTTTCAGGGAATCTCTGAAATGGATGCCTCATCCAAATTTTTCTTTGGTTTAGAGAAAACGAATGGACAAAGAAAAATTATTCATTGTCTCAAATCAGCTGTTGGACAAGAGCTCACTAGCCCTAGTGAAATTAGAAAGAGGGCAGTAGAGTTCTATGCTGAGCTCTACAAGTGTGAGTACAAAGAGGATAAAACAGTGACACAGCAGTTCCTTGATGGGCTCCCACAGGTGGCTGCAGAAGCTCAGGTTGAGCTTGAGCAACCATTGTCTTTGCAGGAGTTATACACTGCATTAAAAGGCATGGAAAATGGAAGGGCACCAGGCATTGATGGGCTTCCCGTTGACTTTTTTAAGTCTTTTTGGGCTATGTTGGGAGAGGATTGGCTAGCAGTAGTTAATGATAGTTTAACCGGAGGGTTACTACCAATAAGCTGCAGAAGGGCTGTCCTCACCCTACTGCCCAAAAAGGGTGACCCTAGGGAGGTGAAGAACTGGAGGCCGGTGGCTTTATTGTGCACTGATTATAAGATCCTGTCAAAGGCTTTGTCCAACAGGCTGAGGGAGGTGATGGGGCAAATCATACATACGGACCAGTCCTACTGTGTTCCTGGCAGGCAGATAGGGGATAACATTTCTCTGATTCGTGATTTTTTGGACGTCTCTAGGGCTATTGGGTTGGATGCTGGTCTAATTTCAATTGATCAGGAAAAGGCATTTGACCGAGTTGAACATCAATATTTATGGCACACGTTTGAGGCGTTTGGGTTCAGCTCTGGTTTTATTGCCATGATAAAGGTGATATATGGTGACATTGAAAGTGTATTGAAAGTTAACGGTGGTTTGAGTGCTCCTTTTAAAGTGTGTAGAGGTATTAGGCAGGGATGTTCTTTGTCAGGAATGTTATATGCCATTGCTATAGAGCCACTACTAAATAGCATTAGAAGTCGCATTGAAGGGGTGTACCTTTCAGAGGATATTCCTCCTATTCGTCTCTCAGCCTATGCTGATGATGTAGTTGTTTTAGTGAAAAATCAAGCGGAGGTGGATAGTTTGAGTCTAATGGTTGATCGTTTTAGGGGAATATCCTCTGCAAAGGTAAATTGGGAAAAGAGTTGTGCTTTACAGATTGGAGAATGGTCTGGAGGGATCATGGCTTTGCCAGGGGGGCTGGAATGGTGTAAGGGAGGTTTTAAGTATCTTGGAGTGTACCTAGGAGATGAGGGGACTATGGAAAAAAATTGGATTGGGGTGGTTGAAATGGTGGAAGGGAGGATGAGGAGATGGCGTTGGTTGCTATCTCGTATGTCATATAGGGGGCGCACTATTATAGTTAACAATGTGATTGCCTCTGCACTGTGGCATCGGTTGTCAGTTTTAGAACCACCATCTGGCCTTCTGGCTAAGATACAGGCAATTATTGTGGATTTCTTTTGGGATAAATATCACTGGGTTCCACAAAGTGTTTTGTATTTGTCAAAAGAGGAGGGGGGACAAGGTCTTGTACATCTTGCTAGTAGGGCTGCTGCTTTCCGGTTTCAGTTTATTCAAAGGTTGCTTTATGGACCGGAAAATGTGGTGTGGAGAGGGGTGGCAGGTCTTGTATTACAGCGGGTTGGAGGATTAGGTTTAAAGAAGGCTTTATTTCTGGTTGATAGTAGCCAGATTTCTAGGGAGGGAGTACCTCCGTTTTACAGAGGCCTTCTCAGAGTGTGGAGCATAATGAAGGTGTCCAGACGAACTTCAGCGGAGTCAGTGCATTGGCTGTTGGAGGAACCTCTGGTGTATGGGGCAAGACTGGATTGTACAACTGCAGCTGTTCCACATTTCTCCAAGATTCTGGTGAAGGGCAAAATCATCACCTTAAAACAGTTAATGGCCATGGCTGGGCCCGCCTTAATGGATGGAAGACGGGTGGCTGAACATTTGGGGGTGAGGTCGGAAAGGATTGTCGGACAACTGCTGGGAAGCTGCAGGAAGGCTCTGTCAGCGGAAGAGTGGGGTATGCTTAATAGCCAAAAGAAGAAGGTACAAGATGAAGACGTCTCATTTCCAAGACTAGGGATTACACCAAATATCCCAGAGTCAGAAAGAAAGGCGTTATTGCTGGATTTGAGAGGGTTGGAGGAGGTGGGTTTGGATGAGGTGAATGGGAAGGACTTGTATAGGGGGTGTGTCAAGGTGTTGAATAAAGATAAATTGAAAAATAGAAAAGACACTCCATGGACGGTAAAATTGGGCATTGATGACAAGGTAAAGCCAGCATGGAGAGCACTGTACAAGCCACCGTTACAAAAGGGTACTGGTGATATGCAATGGAGGGTTTTACATGGCATCATTGCAGTTAATGCTTTTGTATCTGTTATTAACTCAGATGTTAGAGATGGATGTCCTTTTTGTAATATAAGATAAACCATTTTTCACTGTTTTATGGAGTGTGAGAGGATAAAACCTCTATTGGAAATGCTGGAATCTTTGTTTAAAGCTGTAGGGGAGATTTTCAATAACACTGTTTTAATTTTGGGGTTTCAATATAGTAAGCAACAGAAAAGAAAATGTCAACTGTTAAATTTTATTTTGGGACAAGCTAAGATGTCAATTTTTCTGAGTAGGAAACATAAGATAGAAACGGGATATGGGCAGGATGTAAGATGTGTTTTTAAAGGATTAGTGAAAGCAAGAATAAAAGTGGATTTTGAGTTCTTCTCAGCTGTAAAAGATCTCCTATTGTTTGAGGAGAAGTGGGCCTACGAAGGAGCGCTTTGTTTTGTAGAGGAGGGGAAATTATTTTTTGTTGATGAAATAAGTTGAATGTATATGTTCTTTTGTATTTTTATTTTATTTATTTTGTTTAGGAATTACATTTGTTGTTTCATTTCTGAAAAGGCAGTGTGTCACTATTTATGTTAACACTTGAGTATAAAATAAAGGTTTTATAAAAACTCAAAAAACTCTATCTCTCTCTCTCTCTCTCTCTCTCTATATATATATATATATATATATATATATATATATATATATATATATATATATATATATAATTATGAAAACGTAACCTTCTTTTCCAAATCATACAATAGCTGTGGCTTGTTTTCAAATGTACAAACGAGGCAATTCCTTAATCAGAGAGGGGAAGGGTAATTACACCGTTTCACTGTTTTGTTGTTTCACAAAGAGCTCCGTCTGTGGATCAACAAGATTAAAATGTTCAACATCTTTATATTTACATTTCCTGTGTATTACAGTAGGGTTTATGGTCTTGTTCAGATGTCCATCTGGTGCAAGCCATTGAAATTTAAAACATACCAGTTAAATTAACTCCATATCCAATTAATATCTCCATCTATTCGGTATTATGTGAGTTTGATAAAGTTTTATATTTGTTTTACTGTAAACTGGTCATGTAGTGTATGAACATAATACTGAACGTGTTTCAGTATGTGTGTACAAAATTAGGCTGTCTACTGTATAACTCTCTTTCTCGCTCGCCTTGGAATTATATTTATCTCTTCCACACTGCTTCTCTCTCTCTGTCTCCCTGCCACTTCTTTGCTGGTCATGTTTCTAGCAGTTAATACGTTACCACAGAAGTGGCTAGCTGGATGGACACATTGTCTGGAGGCGTTTGGTTGAAAATGTCACAGGAGACACAGTGAGATTGGGGAGGTACAGGAATTGTGTGCTCTGTGATGCCATTGATCTACTGTATTTTACTGTGAATGACCTTTACAGCATTGTGACATATCTCTATTGTGCATGGATAGAGTGTGTTTAACCTGCTTTGTTGGCACAAATGTGTCTGAGTGTGTGCTTTGAGAAGTGTTCCAATTGTCTGAATTGAGCTGCCATTAATCTCTCTCTGTGTGTGTGTGTGTGTGTGTGTGTGTGTGTGTGTGTGTGTGTGTGTGTGTGTGTGTGTGTGTGTGTGTGTGTGTGTGTGTGTGTGTGTGTGTGTGTGTGTGTGTGTGTGTGTGTGTGTGTGTGTGTGTGTGTGTGTGTGTGTGTGTGTGCGTGTGTGTGTGTTTTTCACATTACTGTCTTACTATGTGTGACTGAGATGGACCATAACCTCCCTGTGAGTAGAGGACTTGAGTAAAGCATCAATATACAGAACCAGTGTGCTGAGGTGAGATGTGGGTTGAGGGTCAAAGGTGACTCACTGGAGCCTCACCCGGGCATTTCATCAAACCCTCTTATACATCAATCTGCCTGGGATCTCAATGATGGAGGGAAGGAAGAAAACGAGGGAAAGAAGGACAGTAGTTTGTGGATAGGTTTTGTACATCTTTATATAACTGTAGTGAGTACATTACTGTTGCTAAGCAAAGCCATGTGCACTGGTTATCAATTAGTCATTGGCATAGTGTGAAGGAGTGTATGCAGGTCCGTGTGTGTGTGCATGTGTGTATGGGGAGGGACGCTGGGCATATGTGTTCATGCCTTGTGTTAGACCAACCGTTCTGAAAAGGAGAGCAGAAAAAGCAGGACAGCCTCACATCACTATATATCACCCCCTCTATCCCTCTCGCTTTCAAATTCACTCACTTCAACTCCTCCCTTCCTCACCTCTCTTCTCTCTTCCACGCTCACTCCATCTCCTCTCCATGTTATATCCCTCTCATGCATGGTGTGAGAATGGTGAGAGTACGCACCAACTACTTGAGTCACTTACTACAGTCCTGGAGCATGTTCAAGAGTCCACCCACAGCTACTGATACCAGGGGGGACATCCCAAATGGCACCCCATTCCCTATATAGTGCACTACTTTTGACCAGAGTATTGTGGTCAATAGTAGAGTATCAAAGGTAGTGCACTATGTAGTGCATAGGGTGCCATACGGGAAACATCCAGTGAAACCAGGGTGTGAATTGAAATCAATTATTATCCGCTATTTGCTCCCTTGGCATAACCAATCAATCCACCTCAATCCCATAGCACATGATACCTACAGTGCATTCAGAAAGTATTCAGACCCTTTGACTTTTTCCACATTTTGTTACATTACAGCTTTATTCTAAAATGGATTAAATAGTTTTTCCCTAATCAATCTACACACAATACCCCATAATGACAAAGCAAAAACAGGTTTTTAGACATTTTTGCAAATGTATTTAAAATACAAAACTGAAATATCACCTTCACATAAGTATTCCAACCCTTTACTCAGTACTTTGTTGAAGCACCTTTGGCAGCGATTACAGCCTTGAGTCTTCTTGGGTATGATGCTACAAGGTTGGCACGCCTATATTTTGGGAGTTTCACCCATTCTTCTCTGCAGATCCTCTGCTCTGTCTAAAAACAACACAGAGAGCTAGCAGTTTGTGTTCAACATTATTTGCTGAACATTCCATTGAGGTTGTGCAAATATAACATTCTGAACAAACAAAATACCAACTCAATGTATGAATAAAGTTTTAAACAAGGAACATGCAACTGAACAAAAATATAAACGCAACATGAAACAATTTCAAAGATTTTACTGAGTTACAGTTCATATAAGGAAATCAGTCAATTGAACTAAATTAATTAGGCCCTAAACTACAGATTTCACATGACTGGGCAGGAGCGCAGCCATAGGTGGGCCTGGGAGGGCATAGGCCCACCCACTTGGGAGCCAGGCCAACCCACTGGGGTTGACAGAAATACTCCCCAGTGTCATCGGCTGTCCGGGTGGCTGGTCTCAGACGATCCTGCATTTGAAGAAGCCGGATATGGAGGTCCTGGGCTGGCGTGGTTACACATGGTCTGCAGTTATGAGGCCGATTGGATGTACTGCCAAATTCTCTAAAATGACGTTGGATGCGGCTTAAGGTAGAGAGATTAACATTGAATTCTCTGGCAGCTGTTCTGGTGGACATTCCTAGAGTCAGCATGCCAACTGCTCACTCCCTCAAAACTTAAGAAGTCGGTGGCATTGTGTTGTGTCTGTTTTAGCAGGATCTATGCCAAGGTAATCCCTTGGAGGGTTATATACTATCAGGTATTCTGTTTCTGTGCTTCTCAGTGCTCATACACTCTTTGGGCAAATACAGCAGTCACTTTCAGCAGAAATCATTACTGTCTGCTCTATATTAACTTCACTAGGGTAGGGGGCAGCATTCGGAATTTTGGATGAAAAGCGTGCCCAAATTAAACTGCCTGCTACTCAGGCCCAGAAGATAGGATATGCATATAATTAGTAGATTTGGATAGAAAACACTCTAAAGTTTCCAAAACTGTTAAAATGATGTCTGTGAATATAACAGAACTGATATGGCAGGCGAAAACCCAAGGAAAATCTAACCAGGAAGTACTATTATTTTGAAAGGCTGTTTTTCCATTGAAAGCCTATCCACCATACAAAGGACCCAGTTCACGAGCTTTGTGTCTTCCTCTACATGTGGCCAGTCTTTAGGCATTGTTTCAGGCTTTTACTCTGAAATATTAGGGAGATACAGCACTTTCAATCAGTGGCCAGTGGAAATTTCCATTCATCAGCCATGCGCCTGATTGGGAGCGCACCTTTCTTGTTTCTCCTTTCCTATTGACGAAGCTTTTGTCCGGTTGAAATATTATTGATTATTTATGACAAAAACAACCGGAGGATTGATTTGAAACATCGTTTGGCATGTTTCTACTAACTTATATTGTACTTTTTTTTAAACTTTTCGTCTGGAATTAGTGTACGCGCCTTAAGCATTCGGATTACTGGGGGAAAAAACGCGCAAACAAAAAGGAGGAATTTGGTCATAAAGAGGGACATTATCGAACAAAACAAACATTTATTGTCTAACATGGAGACCTGGGAGTGCCACCAGATGAAGATCATCAAAGGTAAGTGATTAATTTTAATGCTATTTCTGACTTTTGTGACACTCTCCTTGGCTGGAAAATGGCTGTATGGGTTTCTGTGGCTAGGTGCAGACCTAACATAATCGCAAAGTGTGCTTTCTCCGTAAAGCCTTTTTGAAATCTGACACAGCGGTTGCATTAAGGAGAAGTTGATCTTTATTTGTATGTTTAACACTTGTATCGTTTATCAATGTTTATGATGAGTATTTCTGTAATTTGATGTGGCTCTCTGCACTTTCACCGGATGTTTGTTTGAGACAATGCATTTCTGACCATAACGCGCCAATGTAAACTGAGATTTTTGGATATAAATATGAACTTTATCGAACAAAACATACATGTATTGTGTAACATGAAGTCCTATGAGTGTCATCTGATGAAGATCATCAAAGGTTAGTGATTAATTTAATCGCTATTTCTGCTTTTTGTGACTCCTCTCTTTGGCTGGAAAAATGGCTGTATGGTTTTCTGTGACTAGGTGCTGACCTAACATAATCGCATGGTGTGCTTTCGCAGTAAAGCCTTTTTGAAATCGGACACTGTGGCTGGATTTACAAGAAGTGTATCTTTGAAATGGTGGAGAATAATTGTATGTTTGAGGAATTTTAATTATGGGATTTCTGTTGTTTTGAATTTGGCGCCCTGCAATTTCACTGGCTGTTGTCGAGGTGGGACGCTACTTGGTACCAGAGAGGTTAAACTATTTAAATTGCTAATTCTTTCTTTCTCCTCTATCTCAATCTGTTTTTATATAGAGATAAAACTTTTGAGAAAGACAAATACAAGAATTCAGCTTTTATTTCTTACCCAGGACACTGGTTATTATGCACCATGATCTTATCAACTAGGCTTTATGTTTGGTGCAGCAAAATAGGAGATTGAGACTCTCCCCAAAAGTTAACAACATAAGTGCAGTCAGAGCAACTAGTAGGTTACTTACAGGAAAATGACATGCAAAAACTATCTTTTGGTATTGTTTCATTAGACCATTGTTGATACAGTCCTAACATGTTTTGCATGTCAGCAATCAAGTTTTCAAGTTATATAACTTTCAAAATACAGAAATACAGCCGGTATGATGCATTTTGTATCATATGATTCTGCGTATAAGCCAAATGGTCAGGAAGGGATGGATGGATGAGCATATAAAGTGACTGTTCAGCTCACACCTTGAACACCTTTAGCATTTTAGCTAGTTAGCATCTTTGCAACTACTTCCAGCTTTTTAAAGATCCGGCACTGTCATTCTGATTCCCATGTGAAATAGCTTTTTGAGTGACCAAAACATCACCCATAATACTTTCCTTGATAAAAAATACGCTGAATTTGAGAAAATTGTCTCACCACTCATTGTACCGGGGGACTTCAACCTCCCAACGTCTGTATTTAATTGATTTCTTTCTTTCCACTACTTTCCTCTTTTGACCTCACCTCACCCTTTCCAAGTCCCTCCCACTTACAAGGCAGGCAATGCGCTTGACCTCATCTTTACTAGATGCTGTTTTCCTACTAATCTCACTGCAACCCCCTTCCAGGTCTCTGATCACTACTTTGTTTCCTTTTCTGTCTGGAAGTCTCAATCTTTGCTATCTCTCTCCCACTACTCTCTCATCTTCTCTCCTATCATCTCAGGGCGGCTCCCGAGTGGCGCAGCGGTCTAAGGCACTGCATCTCAGACCCTGGTTTGATCCCAGGCTGTATCACAACCAGCCTTGATCGGGAGTCCCATAGGGTGGCGCACAATTGGCCCAGCGTCGTACGGGTTAGAGGAGGGTTTGGCTGAGGTATACCATCATTGTAAAATAAGAATTTGTTCTTAACTGACTTGCTTAGTTAAATAAAGTTTAAACAAATAAATCCTTCCGCCTGTCTCCTGCTTCTGCCTCTTTGACCTTACTCTCCTCCCTTTCCGACAGGTAACGTCAAGAGGATCTGTGTCTGCACCACGTGCTCTCACTACAGGGCTCAGTTCTAGGCCCTCTCCTCTTCTCTCAATACTCAAGTCACTCGGCTCCGTCATATCCTCACATAGTCATTCCTATTATTGCTAATAATTCTTTATTGTGTGTCCCTTTCAGGAAATTTGTCTTGCATCTCAATAAACAACACCACAGCATCACCAATAGGTGCATAAATACGAACATAAATCACGAAATAACTACAGCAGACAATACATGTGGATACAGTTCATAATTCAGTTGCTATGTGGATGACACTCAACTACTTTTGTCCTTCCCCCCTTTTGACACCCAGGTCGTGACACCATCATGGTTGACAACTCCACCTCCCCAGAGTGCAAAAGATTTGGCGTGACAATGGACAACACCCTGTCATTCTCTGCAAACATCAAAGCAGTGATTTGCTCCTGCAGGTTCATGCTCTACAACATCCGTAAAGTACGACCCTATAATACACAGGAAGTGGCACAGGTCCTAATTTATCCCTCGTCTGATCCAGGCACTTGTCATCTCTTGTCTGGACTACTGCAACTCGCTGTTGGCTGGGCTCCCAACTTGTGCCATCAAACCCCTGCAACTTATCCAGAACACTGCAACCCACCTGAAGTTCAATCTTCCCAAGTTCTCCAATGTCACCTCGTTCCTCTGCACACTCCACTGGCTTCGAGTTGAAGCTTGCTTGCATCCACTACCATGGAACTTGCCTACTGAGAAGCAAAAATAACTGCCCCTCCTTACCTTCAGGCTATGCTCAAACCCTACACCCCAACCAGAGTACTCTGTTCTGCCACCTCTGGTCTGTTGGCCCTTCCACCGCTTACAGGAGGGCAGCTCCCACTCAGCCCAGTCAAAGCTCTTCTCTCTCCTGGCACCCAATGGTGCAACCAGCTTGCGTCTGAAGCTAGGATAGCAGAGTCTTTGCCCAAAACATCTGAAACTACCAACCTCTCCAAATAGTATCTTAGATAATGGATGATGGACATCCGCAAATTAAGACATATCATACAAAATGTAACATATCATACTAAATGTATGGGAACAAATGTACTTTTCTATGTTACGTCAACCCCTGAGTCAAGGTTGTAGCAACAGACTATAAACTGAAGCCCATAGGCAGAACATAAGATCCCTCAGGAGAGGATATCCCTTTGAAGCAGCAAGACATGGTAATGTGTGAACTGTAGTCAACAACAAACACACAGAGGATATATACAGACCTCATGGCAGATTGGATGTTTCATACAAGTACTGCTTGAACCAATCACATGCAGGCTCATGCTGGTGAACAAGTACCAGCAGCAGGGTTTAGGCTGTGAGTAATGAGAGGACTGAGGTCTATCTGTTTCTCTGTAGAGAGGCTGTATTTGTAAGCTACCAGTCGAGAGTGGGTGTTTGTTGTATTACCTCAAACAAATGTCACTAATATGAGAACCTGATGTAGAGGCTAAATTATTATCTCATTTCTTTCTGAGGACTGTGGTACAATAACCTAAAGGTAACTGCCAAAATAAAGTAAACACCAGCATAAAGTGTCTTAACAGGGCGTTGGGCCACCACAAGCCGCCAGAACTGTCACAGTTTCTGTTTTATTTCATTGTTGTTTCCTTAGGTTACCGCTGGAGAGCACCCATACCTTGTTTCCTAGTTTTCAGCTTACCTTGATTATTACTTATTGGTTTCACCTATGTTTAATTACCTTCTCTGTTCACCTGGCTGCCTTGCTATTTAGGTTCCTCAGTTGGCCTGTATCTGTGCTTAGGTCTCATGTTTTGTTAGTGTACTCTTGTGCTGTTGCCTTGTTTCTGTCAAGACTTTAAGTAAAATATCTGGATTTACCCTTACTGTCACGAACGTCGTCTAGGTGGAAATGACCGGACCAAGGTGCAGCGTGGTGAGCGTACATTTTCCTTTATTTCAGTAAATGTTGCCAACAAAACAAGTGACAAAGAAACGACCGTGAAGCTTACTAGGGCTATAGTGCCACTAACAAAGATAACCACCCACAAAATACAAAGGAAAAAAGGCTGCCTAAGTATGATAACCAATCAGATCAGAGACAACGATAGACATCTGTCCCTGATTGAGAACCATACCTGGCCAAAACATAAAAACAAACAACATAAAATGCCCACCCCAAATCACACCCTGACATAACCAAATAGAGAAATAAAACGGCTCTCTAAGGTCAGGGCGTGACACTTACCTCTGCTTGCTGTGTTTCTCTGCTCCTAGGTTCGAGTTCGTACTAGCGTTATTGTAACAGTATACCAAAGCCAAAAATGGACCCAACAGAGATTTCTCCGTCGTCCGAGGTACATGCCGAACTCCACCATTTACGGTCGCCTCTCACCCACCATGGAACTGTTATTGACCGCCATGAGGCGCGGTTGCAAACATTGTCGGATGATTTAAGAACTCTTGTGTCCGCTCTGCAGACAGAACAGACAGGAGCAACGGCTGCTGCACCTGTGGCTGTTCCTAGTACTCCACTCCCTACCAGCTCAGCGTCTTCCTCCCTTCGGAGTTCTTAAATCATCCGACAATGTTTGCAACCGCGCCTCATGGCAGTCAATCAAAGTTCCATGGTGGGTGAGAACGTTGTTCCTCCCTTCGGAAGCCTCATCTCCCGGCACCGGAGCGCTATGAGGGGCATCCTGGGAGGTGTCGTGGGTTTATGCTCCAATGCTCGCTGGCCTTCGGGCTGCAGGCATCAACGTTTCCCACCGAGCGTTCCAGAGTGGCATACGTCATCTCCTTGCTCTCAGGATGGGCCCTGGCCTGGGCCACGGCCATATGGAAGCAGCAATCAGACATTTGTTTTAATTGGCAAAGCTTCACCCAGGAGATGAAGGTTTTTGATCACCCCATCAGTGGCAGGAATGCTGCTCAAAGACTCATTGCGCTTTGGCAGGGCAGCCGAAGCATAGCTAATTACGGCATTAACTTTCGGACGCTCGCTGCTGAGAGTGGTTGGTATACAGAGACTTCACTCAGCCTTTCTGAACGGACTCAGCGATGTTCTCAAGGATTAACTGGCTTCCCGGGACAACCCTGACACTCCGGATGAGCTTATTGTTCTGGCCATCCGGATTGACAACTGGCTTCGGGAACGTTGTCGTGAGAGGACCGAGGGGTCGATGGTGGTCTCCGGTGGTCTCCAGTGTTTTAGGTCACGCTGAGGGAGTCGATCCTTCGGTTGATCCACTGCCTTATGCTGTGTCTGCTTGTTCTGTACCCCGTCACAGTTCTCAATTCGGCTCTGGTTCTTCTTCATATCTTTCAGAGGAGCCGATGCAATTGGAACGCACCAGAATTTCCGCTCTGGATGGAAGGTGCAGGATTAACGAGCAAAGTTGTCTTTGCTGTGGACAATCTGGACATTTCCGTGCCTCTTCCAAGCGACGGGAAACGGGATGACTCGTCAGTAGATGGGAGAATACAGTCAGATACAGTCTCCAGCTGCCGACACGGGACAATGGGCAGTTGGACATTCCTGCTTTCATAGACTCTGGGGCTACCAGCTGTTTTCTGGATCGCACATTAGCTCGCCATCAGGGGCTGCCCCTCACTAAGCTGAACATTCCGTTGTTGATAAAATAATTTAAATGTTGAAAGATAATGATGAAATAATTCCACTCTGAAACCTTATAATTGTATGAAATTGATTAGAATCATAAAATTATAATCTGATGATGTGTGTAGTTTTAGTCAGATTTAGGTTAAACAATGTATCTGTATAGTGGAAAAACACAGACTGTCTGAGCAAGGCGTAGCTCAGGATTTGAACTTGTATGTGGGGGCCGAAGAAAGATACCGAGAACAGTTCAACTGTGTTTGGACCGACCTGGCTAGACCTCTGAGAAAACTTATGAGGACAGGGAGTACTTCTCAAGGTTTCCCTAATCTCGGGGGAATGGAACTGTTGGCTGGGCAGGGATACACAGTGGTGAGAACTATAGAGATAAAACTCACCTACTGTTTGTGTGTGAAGGTATGTGCGTAAGGAGCCAGTATAAAATGGATGGTTTTGTACAACGGACTAGGACATCCTCGTGAATAAACACTTTGACTTTTGTAAACTGGGACTCTTGTCTGCTTCATTCAACCAGAATCTTACAAACTCTGGGTTGCAGACTGAGTAGATTAATTGAAGTTTATGAACATGGATAACAAAATTCTCTTAACAGTTGTCGGTCATTGTGCTGGATGGTCAACCCTTAGGGTCTGGAAAGGTGAAGCACCTCACCATGTCTATTCAGCTACGAGTTCTGGATTATCATGTGGAGTTTATCCAGTTAAACTCCACATGGTGTACTCTCCTGAGCTTCCCCTGGTTCTTGGACATCTGTGGCTTTCTATCCTTAATCCTCAAATTGACTGGCCCTCGGGAAGAGTCCACCTGCCAGTCCACCTGCCAGCAACGCTCTCCATATCTTCCCAACCCTGCTCGTCTGAAGGCTTCCGATTCTCCTGTCCCCCGGGTGGGGATGACAAGCCTGATCCTTCCCGCGTACCTCGGGATTACTGGGATCTGGGTCAGAGACTGCAGCCATGAACAGTTACAGTGGGGCAAAAAAGTATTTAGTCAGCCACCAATTGTCAAGTTCTCCCACTTAAAAAGATGAGAGAGGCCTGTAATTTTCATCATATGTACACTTCAACTATGACAGACAAAATGAGAAAAGAAAATCCAGAAAATCACATTGTAGGATTTTTTATGAATTTATTTGCAAATTATGGTGGAAAATAAGTATTTGGTCACCTACAAACAAGCAAGATTTCTGGCTCTCACAGACCTGTAACTTCTTCTTTAAGAGGCTCCTCTGTCCTCCACTCGTTACCTGTATTAATGGCACCTGTTTGAACTTGTTATCAGTATAAAAGACACCTGTCCACAACCTCAAACAGTCACACTCCAAACTCCACTATGGCCAAGACCAAAGAGCTGTCAAAGGACACCAGAAACAAAATTGTAGACCTGCACCAGGCTGGGAAGACTGAATCTGCAATAGGTAAGCAGCTTGGTTTGAAGAAATCAACTGTGGGAGCAATTATTAGGAAATGGAAGACATACAAGACCACTGATAATCTCCCTCGATCTGGGGCTCCACGCAAGATCTCACCCCGTGGGGTCAAAATGATCACAAGAACGGTGAGCAAAAATCCCAGAACCACACGGGGGGACCTAGTGAATGACCTGCAGAGAGCTGGGACCAAAGTAACAAAGCCTACCATCAGTAACACACTACGCCGCCAGGGACTCAAATCCTGCAGTGCCAGACGTGTCCCCCTGCTTAAGCCAGTACATGTCCAGGCCCATCTGAAGTTTGCTAGAGAGCATTTGGATGATCCAGAAGAAGATTGGGAGAATGTCATATGGTCAGATGAAACCAAAATATAACTTTTTGGTAAAAACTCAACTCGTCGTGTTTGGAGGACAAAGAATGCTGAGTTGCATCCAAAGAACACCATACCTACTGTGAAGCATGGGGGTGGAAACATCATGCTTTGGGGCTGTTTTTCTGCAAAGGGACCAGGACGACTGATCCGTGTAAAGGAAAGAATGAATGGGGCCATGTATCGTGAGATTTTGAGTGAAAACCTCCTTCCATCAGCAAGGGCATTGAAGATGAAACGTGGCTGGGTCTTTCAGCATGACAATGATCCCAAACACACCGCCCGGGTAACGAAGGAGTGGCTTCGTAAGAAGCATTTCAAGGTCCTGGAGTGGCCTAGCCAGTCTCCAGATCTCAACCCCATAGAAAATCTTTGGAGGGAGTTGAAAGTCCGTGTTGCCCAGCAACAGCCCCAAAACATCACTGCTCTAGAGGAGATCTGCATGGAGGAATGGGCCAAAATACCAGCAACAGTGTGTGAAAACCTTGTGAAGACTTACAGAAAACGTTTGACCTCTGTCATTGCCAACAAAGGGTATATAACAAAGTATTGAGATAAACTTTTGTTATTGACCAAATACTTATTTTCCACCATAATATGCAAATAAATTCATAAAAAATCCTACAATGTGATTTTCTGGATTTTTTTTTTCTAATTTTGTCTGTCATAGTTGAAGTGTACCTATGATGAAGGCCTATTACAGGCCTCTCGTCTTTTTAAGTGGGAGAACTTGCACAATTGGTGGCTGACTAAATACTTTTTTGCCCCACTGTAAATTAAAGAGGCGCTGGCGGCTGGTTTTATTCGGACGTCCACTTCACCTGCAGGAGCGGGTTCTTTCTTGGTTGGAAAGAGGGATGGGGGATTACGTCCCTGTATCGATTACCGGGGTTTAAATAACATTACCATCAAGAACTGTTGCCCTCTTCCTCTTATGTCGTCAGCCTTTGAGAGACTCCAGGGAGCTACAGTTTCCTCAAAATTGGATTTACGGAACGCGTACAATCTGGTGCGCATCAGACAGGGAGATGAGTGGAAGACAGAGTTCAACACCCAAAATGGACATTATGAGTACCGTGTCCTGCCGTTTGGAATTACAAATGCTACAGCCGTTTTCTAGGCCCTGGTTTATGATCTGCTGCACGACTTCCTTCACCAGTTCGTGTTTGTGTACCTGGATGACATCCTCATCTTCTCCAGGTCCATGGTTGAACAGATCCAACATGTTCGCCAGGTTCTTCAAAGACTCCTCTCTCACCACTTGTTCGTGAAGCCCGAGAAGTTCCTCCAGATCTCCTTCCTGGGGTACTTCGTGTCTCAGGGCAGTGTACGGATGAACTCCCAAAAGATAGAAGTGGTGGTCAACTGGCCGCGGCCCAGCACAGTCAAACAAGTCCAGCGTTTTTTGGGGTTAATTTCTATCGGAGATTTATGAGAGACTTTAGTTCTGTGGCTGCGCCATTGACATTGCTCACCAAGGACTCGGCTGGGCATGTAAGCTGGACTCCTGCTGCTGAGAAGGTGTTCCAGGACCTGAAACGTTGTTTTTCTTCTGCACCCGTTCTAGTTCATGCGGAGCCTTCTCTTCTCTTCGTGGTAGAGGTGGATGCCTCGGACATTGGCGTGGGTGCGGTTCTGTCTCAGCGCTCGGCTAAAGATCAAAAGCTTTATCCCTGTGCCTTCTTCTCCAGGTGTCTCACTCCAGCGGAGAGGAACTATGATGTCGGCAATCGGGAGCTTCTTGCGGTCAACCTGGCTTTGGAGGAGTGGCGGCACTGTTTGGAGTGTTCGGAACATCGTTTTACGGTTCGGACTTACCACAACAGCCTGGCCTACATCCAGGAGGCTAAACGCCTCAGTCCCCGACTTTTTGTTCCTCTTGGTTGCATGGTCCAAGGTACTCCAGTGGGCTCACTCGCCACGTCTCACCTCTCATCCGGGAGGGCAGTGAACGCTAGAGTTTCTGAGGAGGAGGTTTTGGTGACCCTCGGCGGAGGCGGACCCTCGTGGCTGCCTGTCCGACATACGCCTGGAACAAGACTCCTCGTCAGCAGCTTCTGGGGCTTCTGGGAATCATTGCGTCTGGTCAGTTCTTTCAGTTTTGCCCAAAGGATTGTTCTTCTTTTCTTCAATGAGGTTTAATGGCGGTTGGCATCCAATAAATGTTGCATTACAGCCACCTACTTGACTGGAGTATACCTCCCTTATACTTCACTTGAAAAATAAATAGGGTGACTTTTTCCACATTTTGTTACGTTACAGCCTTATTCTAAAAAACAGGCTTTTATCATTTTTTGCTAATTTATAAAAAATAAAAACCTGAAATATGACATTTACATAATTATTCAGACCCTTTACTCAGTACTTTGTTGAAGCACCTTTGGCAGTGATTACAGCATCGAGTCTTCTTGGGTATTTTCAGGTCTCTCCGGAGATGTTCAAGTCCGGGCTCTGGCTGGGCCACTCAAGGACATTCAGAGACTTGTCCCAAAGCCACTCCTGCATTGTCTTGGCTGTATGCTTAGGGTCATTGTCCTGTTGGAAGCTGAACCTTCACCCCACTCTGAGGTGCTGAGCACTCTGGAGCAGGTTTTCATCAAGGATCTCTCTGTATTTTACTCCGTTCATCTTTGCCTCGATCCTGACTGGTCTCCCAGTCCCTGCCACTGAAAAACATCCCCACAGCATGATGCTGCCACCACCATGCTTCACTGTAGGGATGGTGCCAGGTTTCCTCCAGATATGACGCTTGACATTCAGGCCAAAGAGTTCAATCTTGGTTTCATCAGACCAGAGAATCTTGTTTCTCATGGTCTGAAAGTCTTTAGGTACCTTTTGACAAACTCCAAGACGTCCATCATGTGCCTTTTACTGAGGAGTAGCTTCCGTCTGGCCACTCTATCATAAAGGCCTGATTGGTTGAGTGCTGCAGAGATGGTTGTCCTTCTGGAAGGTTATCCCATCTCCATAGAGGAACTCTAGAGCTTTGTGAGAGTGACCATCAGGTTCTTGGTCACCTCCTTGACCAAGGTCCTTCTCCCCCGATTGCCCAGTTTGGCCGGGAGGCCAGTTCTAGGAAGAGTCTTGGTGGTTCCAAACTTCTTCCATTTAAGATTGATGGAGGCCACTGTGTTCTTGGGGACCTTCAATGTTGCAGACATTTTTTGGTACCCTTCCCCAGATCTGTGCCTCCTGTCTCTGAGCTCTGTGGACAATTCCTTTGACCTCATGGCTTGGTTTCTGCTCTGACATGCACTTTCAACTGTGGGACCTTATATCGAAAGGTGTGTACCTTTCCAAATCATGTCCAATCAATTGAATTTACCACAGGTGGACTCCAATCAAGTTGTAGAAACATATCAAGGATGATCAATGGAAACAGGAATGCACCTTAGCTCAACTTCGAGTCTCATAGCGAACGGTCTGAATACTTATGTAAACAAGGTATTTCTGTTTTTATTTTTGTATAAATTAGCAAACATTTCTAAAAACCTGTTTTTTCTTTTTCATTATGGGGTATTGTGTGTAGATTGCTGAGGACATTTTTTCATTTAACTTCTTATGGCTGCAGGCCGAGGCCGCCCACAATATGACAACAGCCAGCTCAAGTGCAGGGCGCGAAATTCAAAAGATATATTTTTTAAATATTTAACTTTCACACATGAACAAGTCCAATACAGCAAATGAAAGGTACACATCTTGTGAATCCAGCCAACATGTACGATTTTTAAAATGTTTTACAGCGAAAACAGCACGTATATTTATGTTAGCTCACCATCAAATACAAAAAAGGACAGACATTTTTCACAGCACAGGTAGCATGCACAAAGCCAACCTAACTAACCAAGAACCAACCAAACTAACCAAGAAACAACTTCATCAGATGACAGTCTTATAACATGTTATACAATAAATCTATGTTTTGTTCGAAAAATGTGCATATTTCAGGTATAAATCATAGTTTACATTGCAGCTACAATCAGAAATTGCACCGAAAGCAGCCAGAATAATTACAGACACCAACGTCAAATACCTAATTACTCATCATAAAACATTTCTGAAAAATACATAGTGTACAGCAAATGAAAGACAGGCATCTTGTGATTCCAGCCAATATTTCCGATTTATTAAGTGTTTTACAGCGAAAACACAATATAGCGTTATGTTAGCTTACCACAATAGCCAGAAACACAAGCCCTTCCCCAGCAGTAGAAGTTAGCGATCGTGACAAACCAGTAAAAGATATATAATTTTTGACTAACCTTGATATTCTTCATCAGATGACAGTCCTATAACATCAGGTTATACATACACTTATGTTTTGTTCGAAAATGTGCATATTTAGAGCTGAAATCAGTGGTTACACATTGTGCTAACGTAGCTACTATTTCCCACAACGTCCGGATATTTTTCTGACACTTTTTCTGACACACATATTCTGACCAAATAGCTATTCATAAACATAACTAAAAAATACATGTTGTATAGGAAATGATAGATCCATTAGTTCTTAATGAAATCGCCGTGTTAGAATTCAAAAAAATAACTTCATTACGACATCCAGCTTCGGTATAGCTAGAGTACCCAAAAGTTGGGCGCCGACGACTAGTTCACATGTACGACAGATATATGAAATAGCATCATAAAATGTTTCTTACTTTTGCTGATCTTTCATCAGAATGTTGGACATGGGGTCCTTTGTCGGGAACAATCGTTGTTTGGATTTAGAACGGCCACTTTCCCTCTTGAATTAGCAAGCGCACTAGCCAAGTGGCGCGAATCTCTCCATCGTCAACAAACTCAGAGAACGGAACACGGCAAAACTCCCGAAAAATGTTCAATAATCTGATTAAACTATATTGAAAAAACATACTTTACGATGATATGGTCACATGTATCAAATAAAATCAAAGCCGGAGATATTGGTCGTCCATAACGGCAGCTAAACAGAAGGCAAATCCAGGTACCTCCTCGCGCTCTCCAGAAAACAGGAAATGGGGGACACGTCATACAAAGAGCTTGTATTCCACTTCAGACCAAGATAAACACTCAATTTCTTCTCTCACCGCCTCTTGACATCCAGGGGAAGGTCTATGAAGTGCATGTATACTAATACGTATCATGCCCATTTATAGGCAGGAAGTAGAACAGAGCCTCGATTTCAGACTTTCCACTTCCTGGTCAGGAAGTTTGTGCCAAATGAGTTCTGTTTGACTCACAGATATAATTCAAACGGTTTTAGAAACTAGAGAGTGTTTTCTATCCAATAGTAATAATAATATGCATATTGTACGAGCAAGAATTGAGTACGAGGCCGTTTGAAATGGGCACCTTTTATCTGGCTACTCAATACTGCCCCTGCAGCCCAAACAGGTTAATACATTTTAGACTAAGGCTGTAACGTAACAAAATGTGGAAATTCAAGGTCTGAATACTTTCCGAAGGCGCTGTTTATGTACAAAAAAATGTAATATGAATAAATCAACAAATACCATACCATCTAACCCGACACTCACTAAAACCCCACCACCCTACTCCACTTTAAATAGATCTAGTCCTACCTCAGGCCATCAGCTCGAAAGGACAGGACACCACCACTCAACACACCCTCTAACTCTTCTGATGTCAAGTCTCCTAAACCCCAAAACCTCTCTGCAGCTGCTGCCACAACCACAATTTTCTGTGACTTAAATTCCATCCCTACAGTACAGTTGATAACCATTGCTATAAACGCTAAAAATCCAATCTTACTGAAGCATATATCACTTGTTGGCCTATCCCTCTGTACTGGTACAGATCTACTACTCACACCACTCCTCTCAGATCCCTCCCCCTTGCCCCCTTGCCCCATCTTCCTCTACTTTTTCACTGCCTCAGCATATGACAACTTCTGCACCACTCTAACCCTGGAAACCTCAACCTGCCTCTTTCGCACTGGTCATTTCTGATCCCCAGGCCCTTGGGCACCCCTACAATTAACACATACCCCTACTTTCCCCAATGCTACCTATTCCTTTGTCTCATGCCCTTCTGAACACTTTTCCCACTTAGGATCCTCCCTCCTACACACTGCTGCCACATGCCCATAAGCTTGACACCTGTAACAACGTAATGTATTCGGCACAGAAGCTTGTACAGGATAACTTATATACCCTAACATCACTTTGTCGGGCAAAGACTCAACATCAAAACTCAAAAGAACAGACAACGTCTCCTCTGTTTCACCACTCACGCCACCCTGTCTGCATCGCACCAAACGACAAGCATCACAGACATTGGGAATCTTCCCCTTCAGTTGGTCAACTTTCACATTTACCGCTACCCCAGTAATCACTCCTTTCAATGGTGCCCATTTATTGGGAGCAAAACAATTCACATCTCTTGTCCCCATTCATTTAAACATGGAGCGCCCTCTGACCAGCAGAAACACAAACAAGACCCCTTCTGGTCACCATCACCGATTCCACAACACCCAACTTTGTTTTCACCGACCCTGAAACCACAAATGAATCAGCAAAAAGACAAGAGTCCACTTTTTCCCGCAAATTTCACTCCTACCGTCACAGATTCATTTTTATCCTGACCCTTGGTGCAATCCTTGGGCTCCGAGAACTTCACCACACCTACCACCTCCGATACTTCGCCCTCACTCACTTCCATTTCTCCTCCTGTCTTCAATCCGGCATACTGCTCACTCTGCTTAACCTTTCTATCATTCTTCATTAAGAAACCATCTCCCTTTTTCTGCTATTTCTAACTGATTCAAGCTCACCCTCTACCTCCCTCTCTCTCTTCGACCTCCTCTGCCTCTCTTTTCCCCTCCATTCCTCCTCCGTATTCAATGAATACCTCTCCTTATGATTACACTGCACTTCTCCTGACATAAATTTAGTTCTTGCCCTCTCAAGGGACAACATTTTCTCCTGGGATAATTCTTTCTCCTCACTTACTTTGGATGTGCACTGGGATTCTGGACAGCTCCAAAGGAATGTTGTTAGTGTCCGCCTCCTTTTAAAAAAAAGCACGCCTTTGGGCAGGGGCAGGGGCCAGAGCATGAAGCACCGCCCAACACAAGTTGTAGACTTTCAGAGTATGGACATTTTTTTGTCTGCTTGTATATTCAGAAAGCCAGGATGAGGGTTTGCACTGAATGAAAGTCGGTGCATGGGAGAGAAAATATCTGTAAAGTTAAAGTACTCGCTCTCAAAACCATGAAAAGGAATAATCCAAGGAGGCCGAGATGCAAAAATAATATAATTAATTTAATCTATGCTCGAAAGAATACAAAAAGTGAAAGAACAAGGTGCTATATATTTACAAAAAGGAACAGAGCATACATTTCAGCCTTATACCTATCAGTGCTGTACAAACATATTAAGAAGACAGGTACAGTACTTAAGACACACCTGCTGTGCGTAACAGGCGCAACAGGTGCAAGCATATAGCTGATTAGAGAATGACGAATAGAAAGTCAATGTATATTAAGGAATGTAAAGAAGAGTATAAAAAATGGAAAATTCAAATGTAAAATATAATTGAAAAGAGACAACAGTCTTTTTTCTACATAACAATATCAGAAGCAAATGATATGAAATACTCAAGTAGGCTAAAAAGCTCAGAAAATGGCTTTGGGGGGAGGGGGACTGTAAAAAGGGAGATGGTTGTTGCAAAATAAATGTACACATACATGTTATTCAATCATTACACCCACACTGCTCGCGCATATCAACAAGCGTCTGCGTAGCTAGGCGCTAAAATAGAACTTGGTTCTATTTGTGAAGCTTGACGTGTTGCAAGTCCCGCCACTCCCATCTCCTCATTGGTGATTGAAAGATGAACTGAGGTCCACACTCCAGACCAGTTGGTGGTGGTAATGCACATTATAGTTGGTTGCCAACCACCATGTAAAGTCCAAAGAAGAAGAAGAAGAAGCCTGAAGGAGGAGAGATTGCCAGAAACAAACTTGGTTTACCCTTCTTATCTGTGGATTCATTGTCAGAGTAGAGGACCTTGTGCATTTCAGGGAAAATAACAACCCAATATCCCAGGACAACAAGCTAGTTAGCTAAATTGCCATAAATGTTTGATGCTTTTCGACCTGTCTCCAAATTAGTATAGTTGGTTCAGAGCTCGTTTTGATATTTCAACCTGCATGTCCTGATCGCGTCTGGTGTGGGTGGACAAAATCAAAGCATGCACGCGAGCGGTGTGGTCAGCATGTAAGGGACATGCTGGTGCGCGCAGACACTTATGACACATCAAAATCTCCTAAGGAAGGTCTGGATGATGCCCGTGGTTTCTTCCCCTGCCACAATTGTGCGGCCTGTACAGGTATTAAAAAGGTCCAACTCTTTCAGATCTTTTCTCACAAATAAAGAATGCACCATCAATAGATTCATTACCCGTGGACTGTCTTGTCCATGCGGCTTGCAATACACTGGTATTATGCTCAGACAACTACGGTTATGCATCAACGAGCATCAAGTCACCAGTGGCCAGACATTTTCATGTGGCTAATCATGCTGTGACTGATTTTAAGTTCTGTGACATTGACGTGTTATCTCTCGCCGCAGATGCCGCAATACAGATGTATTCTATATCTATTTCTTTTGATATTGTTATGTAGCCCAAACTGTTGTCTTTTTCCAATCATATGTGACATCTTTCCAATTATATGTCCATTATTGATATTTTTCTATATATTTCTTGTTAATATGCTTTGACTCCCTATTCGCCAGTCTCTAATCAACTATCTGGTGGCAACTGTTGCGCCTGTTACGCACAGCTCGTGTTGTCTTAAGTACGTGTCTTCTTATTTTGGTTGTACAGTACTGATGAAGGTAAATGGATTAAATGAATTATGTTATTTTTGCATCTAGGCCTCCTTGGGTTATTACTTTTTATGGTTTTGAGTGCGAGTACTTTTTAAAACTCTGCTTGTATATTTAGCAATGAATCCGCCGATAGGAGCATCGCTGAAAGACGTCCAATGGCTCTATCAAACATGGACAACCATATCTACACCCCAAAACACGTATAGTGAGATCAGTATAACATAGAGCCTTCGTGAAATGACACAAAGCAGGACTACATTTATTTTTGGGATCTCACCCCCCCATTAATACATCGGAAGCCGTCATAGGGTGTACCATTCAGTGCGTGAAGCCCTGATCTGCATTACTCCTGGGAAATTATTTGTGAAACATAGCTCACTGTCCTAGAAATGCCTTAGATATGATGAAAACAAGTCTGATTCCCCTGGAGTGAAATTCCCCTTTAATGTTTATCGACAGAATACAACATTAACTGGGATGACATTCCTCTCATGGGAGACCAAAAAGCATCAGCTGAAAGCCACACCTCGAATAAGTCACACCTGCGATCTTCTGTTACAGTACGGTGCCAAACTTCTACAATAACTTACTGACAAGTAGTTTCCAGTTAATAAATTACAAATTCACAGCAACTTATGGCAACAAGCCGGCCTTAAGTTACTTGAAAATGCAAAATAACCTCTTTACAGTGCAGCCCATTACTGAAACATTATTTTACACCGTTTGCAGAACAGACAGTGCCAAAGGAGGTACTTGCATTGGCATAGACATCAAACACTTAAACTGCTACAACACTTTCACTGACGGTTGGCACAAATACACATATTTTTGACCATGCCCCCAAATATGCTAAAGAGCCCCAACCAGTACATTTCCCTATCTGTATTTCAAAACGTTGTGGTGATCGTACCTTATATTCAAAGTATTGGGTAGAAAAAAGCTTCCATACCTATAAGGTATCAAATTGGATCATGTGAATTTGTATGTGTACCTGTGAAGTGTACCTTTGAACTTTTTGTACCTCAGGGAACAACACTACCCTAACCATACCCTTATTTTTTTTGTGTGTTCATTTACATTCCCAGCAGTAAGTAGAAACCTGGTGGCACTGCAGAAACATTGTTGCACTCCCAACCAAGAGTTTGCAAGTTGAAATCCCTAAAGAATGTATGTGTACTTTCTGTCAAGTGTCCTTGAGCACTGATAGTTTTATGTTGGTGGTGATAATTGTACAATTATTTACTTGATTCTGTTTCTCATTCGAATATCTGGTGGTGTAGCTGCACTGTAGCAGGACATTTCAAGTTGCTAGCATCCAAGAGGTTATTATTTCAAATTCCATTTCAGGCTGAGTCCCAATTGTGTACACAGTACAAAATTATACAAGATTTTACAGTAGTTGAAATCAGAATACAGCAGCATACTGCCATTGTAGCGAAATAACACCATTGTTTCATATATTTACTTTATTTTTACTGCAACTTTAGGCAAAGTACTTACAGATTAAGAGTTCAAATCCCAAGTGAGGTTGAATGCCAATTACACAGCAACATATTGTCCTTTTAACATGAACACCTTAATTTAGCCGTACAAATACGGTAGCTAGTTGTAGATTTACCGTATTTTTGCCGCAACTAGACAACCTCCAGGGGACCATGACACAACATTATTAGAAATTCCTAAAGATATCCTTGGGGACGTCCCTGGCAGCCATCCTGTTCGGCTTCCGACTTCCGGCGCCGAACAGGATGGCTGCCTCGCTTCGCGTTCCTTGGAAAATATGCAGTATTTTGTTTTTCTATGTGTTATTTCTTACATTGGTACCCCGGGTGATCTTAAGTTTCATTACATACAGCCGGGAGGAACTACTGAATATACGATTAACGTCAACTAACCACCCTTCCTACCAGGAATATGACTTTCCCGAAACGGATCCAGTGTCTTGCCTTCCACCCAATACAATGGACCTGATCCCAGCCGGCGAAGCTACACGACGCCGAAAAAGGGGCAAACGTAGCGGTCTCCTGGTCAGGCTTCGGAGACGAGCACATCGCGCTCCACTCCCTAGCATACTACTCGCCAATGTCCAGTCTCTTGAGAATAAGGTCGATGAAATCCGAGCACGGGTAACATTCGAGAGAGACATCAGGGATTGCAACGTGCTCTGCTTCACGGAAACATGGCTAACTGAAAAGACGCTAACGGAGTCGGTGCAGCCAGCTGGTTTCTTCACGCATCGCGCAGACAGAAACATACATCTTTCTGGTAAGAAGAGGGGCGGGGGGGTATGCCTCATGATTAACGAGACGTGGTGTGACCATCATAACAACACTCAGGAACTAAAGTCATTCTGTTCACCTGATCTAGAACTCCTCGCAATCAAATGTAGACCGCATTATCTACCAAGGGAATTCACTTCGGTCATAATCACAGCCGTATATATTCCCCCCCAAGCAGACACATCGATGGCCCTGAACGAACTCTATCTGACTCTCTGTAAACTGGAAACCACACACCCTGAGGCTGCATTCATCGTAGCTGGGGATTTTAACAAGGCTAATCTAAAAACAAAACTCCCTAAATTCTATCAGCACATCGATTGTCCGACCAGGGCTGGCAGAACTCTGGACCATTGTTATACTAACTTCCGCGACGCATATAAGGCCCTCCCCCGCCCTCCTTTCGGAAAAGCTGACCACGACTCCATTTTGTTGATTCCAGCCTACAAACAGAAATTAAAACTACAAGCTCCCGCGCTCAGGTCTGTTCAACGCTGGTCCGACCAATCTGAATCCACGCTTCAAGACTGCTTTGATCACGCGGATTGGAATATGTTCCGCACGGCGTCCAACAACAACAATGATGAATATGCAGATTCGGTGAGCGAGTTCATTAGGAAGTGCATTGACGATGTCGTACCCAGAGCAACGATTAAAACATTCCCAAACCAGAAACCGTGGATTAACGGCAGCATTCGCGTGAAACTGAAAGCGCGAACCACTGCTTTTAACCAGGGCAAGGTGACCGGAAACATGACCGAATACACACAGTGTAGCTATTCTCTCCGCAAGGCTATCAAACAGGCTAAGTCCCAGTACAGAGACAAAATTGAATCGCAATTCAACAGCTCAGACACAAGGGGTATGTGGCAGGGTCTACAGTCTATCACGGATTACAAAAAGAAAAGCAGCCCCGTCGCGGATCAGGATGTCTTGCTCCCAGACAGGCTAAATACCTTTTTTGCCCGCTTTGAGGATAATACAGTGCCACTGACACGGCCCACTACCAAAACCTGCGGGCTCTCCTTCACTGCAGCCGAGGTGAGTAAAACATTTAAACGTGTTAACCCTCGCAAGGCTGCAGGCCCAGACGGCATTCCCAGCCGCGTCCTCAGAGCATGCGCAGACCAGCTGGCTGGTGTGTTTACGGACATATTCAATCAATCCTTAGCCCAGTCTGCTGTTCCCACATGCTTCAAGAGGGCCACCATTGTTCCTGTTCCCAAGAAAGCTAAGGTAACTGAGCTAAACGACTACCGCCCCGTAGCACTCACTTCCGTCATCATGAAGTGCTTTGAGAGACTAGTCAAGGACCATATCACCTCCACCCTACCGTACACCCTAGACCCACTCCAATTTGCTTACCGACCCAATAGGTCCACAGACGACGCAATCGCAACCACACTGCACACTGCCCTAACCCATCTGGACAAGAGGAATACCTATGTGAGAATGCTGTTCATCGACTACAGCTCAGCATTTAACACCATAGTACCCTCCAAACTCGTCATCAAGCTCGAGACCCTGGGCCTCGACCCCGCCCTGTGCAACTGGGTCCTGGACTTCCTGACGGGCCGCCCCCAGGTGGTGAGGGTAGGTAACAACATCTCCACCCCGCTGATCCTCAACACTGGGGCCCCACAAGGGTGCGTTCTGAGCCCTCTCCTGTACTCCCTGTTCACCCACGACTGCGTGGCCATGCACGCCTCCAACTCAATCATCAAGTTTGCGGACGACACTACAGTGGTAGGCTTGATTACCAACAACGACGAGACGGCCTACAGGGAGGAGGTGAGGGCCCTCGGAGTGTGGTGTCAGGAAAATAACCTCACACTCAACGTCAACAAAACAAAGGAGATGATTGTGGACTTCAGGAAACAGCAGAGGGAGCTCCCCCCTATCCACATCGACGGGTCAGTAGTGGAGAAGGTGGAAAGTTTTAAGTTCCTCGGTGTACACATCACGGACAAACTGAATTGGTCCACCCACACAGACAGCGTTGTGAAGAAGGCGCAGCAGCGCCTCTTCAACCTCAGGAGGCTGAAGAAATTCGGCTTGTCACCAAAAGCACTCACAAACTTCTACAGATGCACAATCGAGAGCATCCTGTCGGGCTGTATCACCGCCTGGTACGGCAACTGCTCCGCACACAACCGTAAGGCTCTCCAGAGGGTAGTGAGGTCGGCAGAACGCATCACCCGGGGCAAACTACCTGCCCTCCAGGACACCTACACCACCCGATGTCACAGGAAGGCCATAAAGATCATCAAGGACAACAACCACCCAAGCCACTACCTGTTCACCCCGCTATCATCCAGAAGGCGAGGTCAGTACAGGTGCATCCAAGCAGGGACCGAGAGACTGAAAAACAGCTTCTATCTCAAGGCCATCAGACTGTTAAACAGCCACCACTAACATTTAGCGGCCGCTGCCAACAAACTGACTCAGCTCCAGCCAGCTTAAAAATGGGAATTGATGGAAATTATGTAAAAATGTACCACCAGCCACTTTAAACAATGCCACCTAATATAATGTTTACATACCCTACATTACACATCTCTTATGTATATGTATATACTGTACTCTATATCATCTACTGCATCTTGCCATCTTATGTAATACATGGACCACTAGCCACTTTAAACTATGCCACTTTATGTTTACATACCCTACAGTACTCATCTCATAGGTATATACCGTACTCTATACCATCTACTGCACCTTGCCTTGCCTATGCCGTCTGTACCATCACTCATTCATATATCTTTATGTACATATTCTTTATCCCTTTACACTTGCGTGTATAAGGTAGTAGTTGCGGAATTGTTAGGTTAGATTACTTGTTGTTATTACTGCATTGTCGGAACTAGAAGCACAAGCATTTCGCTACACTCGCATTAACATCTGCTAACCATGTGTATGTGACTAATAAATTTGATTTGATTTGATTTGGAACAAACCTGGAACTAGACAAAAACTTTTGGGACCATGCCTTTTTATGGAATTCATGTAAATTATTACTTTTAAAGTAAAGTTTTCTAAATGACATATGACATCTGGCCTGTGACGTGAAATTTATGTGGTTTTTACATAAGGGATGGCTATTCCCTAAAACAGCCCAGTGCTGTTTTTAACATCAACCGTGTAAGTAACTATCTACATCTAATCAACAACAAAATGAGCACCAATGCTCCTGATAATGTTCTTCACTGCTCTGGACAATAAGTATGTTTTCAAATTTTCCAGTCTACACTCTCATCTACAATGCATCTACATTACATTCTGCAATGTTATGTTACATTTGGTGTCAGTGAGATGAGGATGGAGAGGTAAAAGAGAACTGATGATGATAAGAGATATTGCAGCCCCAGATCTCACTCTGTGTGAGTGCAATTCAACTAGAGTAACTTTCTTCCCTGCCGATGGAGGGCCACACTGTGGGAAGACCATTGGTGGATTACAGTATTTGAATCAGGTGTGTTTATTGGGCCGGGATCAAATACTTCCAACCTTGCAGCCTTCGAAGGCAAGAGGAGAAGAATTCGGAGTAAGAGCTTGGTACTCAGGCAGGAGGCCTGTGGTGTTGTGGTAGCTTACAGTGAAAAGGTGAGAGCAGGCTCATATTATTACAATTATCAGTAGAGATCCTAGTGTTCAGGCAATGAACAGATGGTGAGATATCGTATCAGTAGTGAGTTATTCATCAGGAGAGCTGGTTGAGGAGGTCTTGTTAAGCACACTCCTGCCATGATGATGGATCCTTTATGCATCCAGGCGTACTGTTCCCGATGCTTAAAACTTCTCCCTCCATTTCCAGTCCTTTCTCTCTCTCTCTCGCTCATTCTCGAGGATGTGGGCTCACTCTATCATTCAGTTCATTAGTCTCTCTCATCCCTCTCGCCTCCTGCCCTCTTCCTTCTAGATCCGCTTTTTATCTCTTTTCCTCAGAGATCTATATCCTTCCATTCTCTTTCGACTGTGAGATAACTGTGTAACACACAACATACCTTATCTGGAGCTATAGCCTAATTTCTAATATTAACATATCCCTACTTACTATGGTATTCACACATGATATAATGGACACTTTTTGAGTGTCCATATAAAGGTCATATTGTCTTTTCTTTCTTTTTTTACAACATCTTTACGACAGTTTAACCTGGTCATCACTTCGTCTTTAATTTCTTCGTCTCATTCCTTCTGGCAGGTATTGATCTTTGGGGATTTATGATTGTTAAATCATAATCACCTTTATTCGCCAAGCACATTTACATATACCAGGAATTTGCCTCAGTGAGAAGGTGCTGCCAGCAGCAGACAATTACAGGAGGTTGGTGGCACATTAATTGGGGAGAATGGGCTCGTGGTAATGACTGCAGCGGAATCAGTGGAGCGATATCAAATACATCAATCACATGTATTCCATGTGTTTGATGCCATTCCAAAAGCTCCGTTGCAGCCATTATTATGAGCCGTTCTCCCCTCAGCAACCTCCACTGTACAATATACAAACAGAATACAGACAACAGTCTACATAGATATCATACAGAATATACAATATCGTTACATAAAACATACAAGTCTAGAGTATGGGCTGATTACAGTGGAAATATACAATTTACAGAGGAGATATATCTATATAAACAGAGGGAGGCATGCTGCCATGGCCAATATACACTGAGTGTACAAAACATTAGGAACACCCGCTCTTTCCATGACATAGACCACGTGACAAACTCATTCCACGGAGGGCCGAGTGTCTGCAGGTTTTCGCTCGCCCCTTGTACTTGATTTATGAATTAAGGGAGTTAATTAGTAAGCAACTCCCCACACCTTGTTGTCTAGGGTTTAATTGAAAGGAAAAACATGCAGACACTAGGCCCTCCATGGAATGAGTTTCAAATGTATTTTTAAAAGTTATTTTACCTTTATTTAACTAGGCAAGTCCGTTAAGAACAAATTCTTATTTACAATGACAGCCTAAGAACAGTGGGTTAACTGCCTTGTTCAGGGGCAGAACTACAGATTTTTATTTTGTCAGTTCAGGGATTCAATCTAGCAACATTTCAGTTACTGACCCAACTCTCTAACCACTAGGCTACCTGTTGCCCCAACATACCCCTGACATAGACTGACCAGATGAATCCAGGTGAAAGCTATGACCACTTATTGATGTCACCTGTTAAATCCACTTCAATCAGTGTAGATGAAGGGGAGGAGACAGGTTAAATAAGGATTTTTAAGCCTTGATACATGGATTGTGTATGTGTGCTATTCAGAACTGAAACCTACTTAAAAGGTAACAGCACTCACTGTTGCCCCTAGTGGCCGATTTACATAATCTCCCGACGTCCTCAGACATGGATGGACGTTGAATACTGACTTGTATCATTGGTGACCTACTTGGTCTGTCAGGTGTCGTTCAGGGCTTAACAAGCTTCAACTCTCTGGCGTGCTTCACTTCCCATTTCCAACTGCATTATTCATGATTAATTCTGGGGATACACCTGAATCAATGAGACAGGCCAGGGGAAACGGTTGTAAATATGAAATATCCATCACGCGCTTTGCTGGATTTGCAGTTTTAATGGGATTTGGTGAGTGTGTGATTGCCTCACCCACCCCAATAATAATTTTACCATCTGAAATAAGCCATCAATTAGCATTTCCTATTCAAATAGTTGTTGTTATGGGTGAATGCTGATCGCTTCCCCTGCCCAGTTATTTGTATATATGTACATTTGACTGAAAACAGAATTTTACCATAAATCACAGCTCAAGTCTGTGTGGAACAGCCTTGGCTTTCTATTACCCCTCTCTGACTCAAGGACAGTAACCTATGACTCAGAGTCATGCAGATAAACATCCACATCGGCACCCAGGAAATAGATATTGTACACACACACACACACACACACACACACACACACACACACACATTGTACACAAACCCTAATTCAAATTCAGAATTGACCCCAACCCTGCTAGCCACCATGCCTTGTTGAAGATCTGTATGTGAATGTGTACACCAAGGGGCAGGGGATCTGGTCAAGAAGCACGGGTTCTACTGCTCCTACAGTCTTGCATCAGTACTGCAGTGCCTGGCCTGATGCCTGGCCCAGAAAGACAATTTCCATAGATGGCCACATATTGAATTACTAAAATAATTGTCGCTGAGGCACATTTTTTTTCTCCATAATTCACAGTGATATTAAGATATTAAAATGTTATGTTCATCCAATGTCCGCCATGTTTTTGGATGACGTGATGAAGTTGTTGCTGCTCCCTGTGTGCACTGAGTGCTACAGTATTGCACATGTGAAGTTTGGCCGTGTAAACCAGATGCAACCCAGATATATCAAATCAAATGTTATTGGTCACTTATTTAGTAGATGTTATTGCGGGTGTAGCGAAATGCTTGTGTTCCTGGCTCCAACAGTGCAGTAGTATCTAACAATTCAAAACAATACACACACACATGTAAAATAATGGAATTAAGAAATATATAAATATTAGGACGAGCAATGTCGGAGTGGCATTGACTAAAATACAGTAGAATAGAATACAGTATATACATATGAAATGAATAAAGCAGTATGTAAACATTATTAAAATGACTAGTGTTCCATTATTAAAGTGACCAGAGATTCTATGTCTATGTATATAGGGCAGCAGCCTCTAAGGTGCAGGGTTGATTAACCGGGTGGTAGCCGCCTAGTGATGGCTATTTCACAGTCTGATTGATGGCCTTGAGATACTGTAGAAGCTGTTTTTCAGTCTCTCGGTCCCAGACTGGATGCACATGTACTGACCTCTCCTTCTGGATAGTAGCGGGGTGACCAGGACATGGCTCAAGTGGTTGATGTCCTTGATGATCTTTTTGGCCTTCCTGTGACATTGGGTGCTGTAGATGTTCTGGAGGGAAGGCAGTGTGCCTCTGGTGATGCATTGGGCAGACCGCGGTTGCGGGCGGTGCAGTTGCCGTACCAGGCGGGGATACATTCCGACAGGATGCTCTCAATTGTGCATCTGTAAAAGTTTGTGAGGGTCTTAGGAGCCAAGCCAAATTTCTTCACCCTCCCGAGGTTGAAGAAGCGATGTTGCGCCTTCTTCACCACACTGTCTGTGTGGGTGGACCATTTCAGTTTGTCAGTGATGTGTACGCAGAGGAACTCGAAGCTTTTCACCTTCTCCACTGCGGTACCGTCGATGTGGATAGGGGCATTCTCCCTCTGCTGTTTCCTGAAGTCCAAGATCAGCTCCTTCATTTTGTTGACGTTGAGGGAGAGGTTATTTTCCTGGCACCACTCCACCAGGGCCCTCACCTCCTCCGTGTAGACTGTCTCGTCATTGTTGGTAATCAGGCCTATTACTGTTGTGTCGTCTGCAAACTTGATTGAGTTGGAGGCTTGCGTGGCCAAGCAGTCATGGGTGAACAAGGAGTACAGGAGGTGACAGAGCACACACCCTTATGTGCCACTTTGTTGAGGATCAGCGAAGTGGAGGTGTTGTTTCCTACATTCTCCACCTGTGGGCGGCCCGTCAGGCAGTCCAAGACCCAGTTGCAGAGGGCAGGGTTCAGACCCAGGGCCCCAAGCTTAATGATGAGCTTGGAGGGTACTATGGTGTTGAAGGCTGAGCTATAGTCAATGAACAGAATTCTTACATTGGTATTCCTCTTATCCAGATGAGATGGGGCAGTGTGCAGTGCGATGGCGATTGCATCGTCTGTGGATCTATTGGGATGGTATGCAAATTGAAGTGGGTCTAGGGTTTCAGGTAAGGTAGAGGCGATATGATCCGTAACTGGCCTCTCAAAGCACTTCATGACGACAGAAGTGAGTGCTACTGGGCGGTAGTCATTTAGTTCAGTTACCTTTGCTTTCTTGGGTACAGGAACAATGGTGGACATCTTGAAGCAAGTGGGGACATCAGACTGGGATAAGGAGAGATTGAATATGTCCATAAACGCTCTATCCAACTGGTCTGCGCATGCTCTGAGGACGTGGCTAGGGATGCCGTCTGGGTCGGCAGCCTTGTGAGGGTTTACTCACGTTGGCCACAGAGAACGAGAGCCCACAGTCCTTGGGAGCGGGCCGTGTCAGTGGCACTGTGTTATCCTCAAAGCGGACAAAGAAGGTATTTAGCTTGTCCGGGAGCAAGACGTTGTTGTCCGCGACGTGGCTGGTTTTCCCTTTGTAATCCGTGATTGTCTGTAGACCCTGCTACATACGGCTCTGTACTGACGTTTTGCCTGTTTGATTGCCATACAGAGGGAATAACTACACTGTTTGTATTCGACCATATTCCCAGTCACCTTGCCATGGTTCAATGCGGTGGTTCGCACTTTCAGTTTTGCGTGAATGCTGCCATCTATCCACGTTTTCTGGTTTGGGTAGGTTTTAAAAGTCACAGTGGGAACAACATCCCCTGTATACTTCCTGATGAACTCAGTCACCGTGTACGTGTATATGTCAACATAATTCTTAGAGGCTACCCAGAACATATCCCAGTCCATGTGATCAAAACAATCTTGAAGCATGGATTCCGATTAGTCAGACCAGCGTTGAATAGACCTTAGTACGGGTACTTCCTGTTCAAGTTTCTGCCTATAGGTAGGGAGGAGAAAAATGGAGTCGTTAACTGATTTGCATCTACCAGAAAATGTCTTAAAAGGTATTAGCAAAACATAATACTGTTGAACTAAAGACTCCCGGCAACTAATATCAGCACCTATACTAAGTTTTGGAGAAATTCTGGAAGTTTAATAAACATTGCCTTGTGCCTTCTAATTCTGTTACAAAAAACTCACATATCTTTAAGATATTTTCAAATTTCCCTCCTTCATGAGGAAGAAGGATAATGAAACTTCACAGAAGAAACAAGTAAAGGTAGACCAAGCAATTAGTTAGTGGTTTTACTGATATCAAGTTTGTTTATGAATTATTAAGTGATTAACAAGTCCAATACAGCAAATGAAGGATAAACATCTTGTGAATCCAGCCAACATGTCCGATTTTTTAAAAATGTTTTACAGCGAAAACACCACGTATATTTATGTTAGCTCACCACCAAATACAAAAAAGCACAGACATTTCTTTCACAGCACAGGTAGCCTTCACAAAACCCCCAAATAGAGAGAGAATTAATCATTAACCTTTGAAATTCTTCATCAGATGAGTCATATAACATCATGTTACACAATACATTTATGTTTTGTTCGATAATGTGCATATATATATATAAAAAAAATCTCAGTTTACATTGGCGCGTTACATGCAGTAATGTTTTGTTTCCAAAACATCTTGTGATTTTGCAGAAATAAACATTGATAAAAGATGCAAGTGTTATTCACATAATTAAAGATAAACTTATCCTCTATGCAACCGCTGTGTCAGATTTCAAAATAAACTTTACGGAAAAAGATTAATCTGAGAACGGCGTTTAGAGCACAATCCAGCCAAAGAAATAGTCGCCATTTTGGCGTCAACAAAAGCTACAAAAACACTATAAATATGCACTTACCTTCGAATAACTTCATCAGAAGGCACTCCCAGGATTCCCAGATCGACAATAAACGACTGAAAAGTTCCATAAAGCCCATCATTAAGCCACTTGTTGTTAGCATGTTCAGCCCAGGAATCCATTTTCATGACGCACGAACAATCCCTCCAGACAAAAACTCAAATAGTTCCGTTACAGGTCGTAGAAACAGGTCAAATTATGTTTGCAATCCATATTTAGTATGTGTTTTACATTAATCATCAATAAGGATCCAACCGGAGAATTTCATTGTCTGAAGAAACAGCATTGGAACGAGAGCCCTCTCTCTCCCTCGCACGCAAAACCAGACTGAAATTTCTGACGACCACTCACTAAAACAGCTCCTATGAGCCCCTCCTTTATAGTAGAATAATAAGACTAAAATCTAAAGACGGTGACATCTAGTGGAAGCCCTAGGCAGTGTTTGTTCAGTCATATCTACAAGGGGTGTCATTTGACACAGTTTTGAAAATCGAGTTCTCATTTCCTGTTTTGACCTCTTCTCAGGTTTTTGTCTGCCAAATGAGTTCTGTTATATTTACAGAAATAATTCAAACAGTTTTAGAAACTTCAGAGTGTTTTCTATACAATAGTAATAATAATATGCATGTATTACCTTCTGGGACAGAGTAGGAGGAAATTTCGTTTGGGCACGCAATTTGTTCAAAGTGGAAACACCGCCCCATATCCCGATGAAGTTTTAATAATAACCTCATCATGTCACCATTCTGAACAGTCGTAACCTCCTTGCACCTGCAAAAACCTGAGCCTTACTTATGATTCAGTACTACACAAATTGGTTTAATTATTTATTTACTAACTAATTAAATGGGAACACAGGATAAACACACACAATTTGCACTCGTTATTGACTTGAGACTTATTACGCTGAAAACAGGTCCCTAGCGGAATGACAACAACATGGATGCTTGTTAACCTGTCTGGCACCGGGGTTCCGCTAGCGGAACTCCTCCCACACCACATTCCACTGAAAAGGCAGAGCGCGAAATTCAAAAAATATTTTTGAGAAATATTTAACTTGCACACATTAACAAGTCCAATACAGCAAATGAAAGATACACATCTTGTGAATCCAGTCAACATGTCCGATTTTTAAAATGTTTTACAGCGAAAACACCACATAAATTTATGTTAGCTCACCACCAAATACAAAAAAGGACAGACATTTTTCACAGCACAGGTAGCATGCACAAAGCCAACCTAACTAACCAAGAACCAACCAAACTAACCAAGAAACAACTTCATCAGATGACAGTCTTATAACATGTTATACAATAAATCTATGTTTTGTTCGAAAAATTTGCATATTTGAGGTATAAATCAGTTTTACATTGCAGCTACCATCACAGCTACCGCCACAAATAGGACCGACGCAGCCAGAGTAATTACAGACACCAACGTCAAATACCTAAATACTCATCATAAAAATTTCTGAAAAATCGATGGTGTACAGCAAATTAAAGACAAACATCTTGTGAATCCAGCCAATATTTCCGATTTTTTAAAGTGTTTTACAGCGAAAACACAATATAGCATTATATTAGCTTACTACAATAGCCTACCACACTACCGCATTCATCCATCAAGGCACGTTAGCGATAGCAATAGGCACGTTAGCGATAGCGAATAAACCAGCAAAAGATATTAATTTTCACTAACCTTCATAAACCTTCATCAGATGACAGTCCTATAACATCAGGTTATACATACACTTATGTTTTGTTCGAAAATGTGCATATTTAGAGCTGAAATCAGTGGTTATACATTGTGCTAACGTAGCATCTTTTTCCCAGAATGTGCGGATATTTTTATGACACTCAACTATTCTGACCAAATAACTATTCATAAGCGTTACTAGAAAATACATGTTGTATAGGAAATGATAGATACACTAGTTCTTAACCTGTTTGGCGTGCAAGCCCGACGTCGGTACACTTATGACAACAGCCAGCTCAAAGTGCAGGGCGCGAAATTCAAAAGATATATTTTTTTAAATATTTAACTTTCACACATTAACAAGTCCAATACAGCATATGAAAGGTACACATCTTGTGAATCAAGCCAACATGTCCGATTTTTAAAATGTTTTACAGGGAAGACACAATATGTAAATCTATTAGCTAACCACGTTAGCAAAAGACACCACTTTTCTTACTCCACCAGTTTTTTACTCCATCAGTAGCTATCACAAATTCGACCAAATAAAGATATAAATAGCCACTAACCAAGAAACAACTTCATCAGATGACAGTCTGATAACATTTATTGTATAGCATATGTTTTGTTAGAAAAATGTGCATATTTCAGGTATAAATCATAGTTTACATTGCAGCTACAGTCAGAAATTGCACCGAAAGCAGACAGAAAAATTACAGACACCAACGCCAAATAACTAAATACTCATCATAAAACATTTCTGAAAAATACATAGTGTACAGCAATGGAAAGACAGGCATCTTGTGATTCCAGACAATATTTCCGATTTATCAAGTGTTTTACAGCGAAAACACAATATAGCGTTATATTAGCTTAGCACAATAGCAAACATAACAACAGCATTGATTCAAGGCAAAAATAGCGATAACGTAGAAGCCACCAAAATATATTAATTTTTTCACTAACCTTCTCAGAATTCTTCAGATGACAGTCCTGTAACATCATATTACACAATGCATATAGAGTTTGTTCGAAAATGTGCATATTTAGCGGCACAAATCGTGCTTATACAATGAAAATAGTGTCCAAATACTCAAGCAATCTGTCCGGCGCCATCTTGGAAAGGCCCCTATTCTTATCGAAAACTATTCATAAACTTGACTAAAAAAATACAGGTTGGACAGCAATTGAAAGACAAATTAGTTCTTAATGCAATCGCTGAATTACATTTTTAAAATTAACGTTACTGCGCAATGCAGGGTGCGATAAAGCAAGGCTACACTGCAAGTAATGGCATCTTATGCATTTTACTTTTTCCAACAGAACAATGAATTATCAGCATAAATAGTTCTTACTTTTGGATGAACTCCCATCAGAATCTTGGGAAAGGTGTCCTTTGTCCAAAAGAATCGTTGCTAGGTTGGAGAACGTCGTCTTCAACGTTGCAATTAGCAGTAAACATTAGCAATGTGGGCCAGAGATACCCAACTTCCTACAACGCCACGAAAATAAATACCCGAAAATCGCAATATACTGACATAAACTGATATAATTCGGTTTAAAATAACAACATTACGATGTCTTTAACACCTATATCGAATAAAAACAGAGCCGGATATAACTAGGAGCTAAAACAAGAGCTTCTAACATGACATGCCAAGACCCTCCCTGCGTCAGAGCGAAGAGTGGAAAGATGGGACATTTCGGTTCCAAGCAATTTATAACCTTTGGGAACTACGTAGAAACTCCATTTCAAGTCTCCCTATTCGCTGACACCCAGGGGAAGGCGTATGCAGTGCATCTCAACCAATAGAGGACAGGCAAATTAATACACAGGTCTCAGAACAGCCAGCAAAATTCTGCATTCTGACATACACATAGGAAAAGTCGAGTTCTGTTTCACCCACAGATATAATTCAAACGGTTTTAGAAACTAGAGAGTGTTTTCTATCCAATAGTAATAATAATATGCATATTGTACGAGCAAGAATTGAGTACGAGGCCTTTTTGAAATGGGCACCTTTTATCTGGCTACTCAATACTGCCCCTTGAGCCCAAAGAGGTTAATGCAATCGCCGTGTTAGAATTCTAAAAATAACTTCATTACAACATCCAGCTTAGTTATAGCGAGAGCGTGCCCAAAATCTGGGCGCAAACTACTATTTCACATGTTCGACAGATATATGAAATAGCATCATAAAATGGGTCCTACTTTTGATGATCTTCCATCAGAATGTTGTACAAGTGGTCCTTTGTCCAGAACAATCGTTGTTTGGTTTTAGAATGTCCTCTTCTCCAGTCAATTAGCACGGAAAGCTAGCAAAGTAGCGCGAAGCTCTCCTTCCTGAACAAAGGCACACAACGCAACACGCCTAACGTCCCGAATAAATTTCAATAATCTAATAAAACTATATTGAAAAAACATACTTTACGATGATATTGTCACATTTATCAAATAAAATCAAAGCCGGAGATATTAGTCGTCTATAACGACAGCTTTTCAGAAGGCAATACCAGGTCCCTTCTCGCGCTCTCCAGAAAACAGGAAACTGGTGACACGTCATGCCAAGAGCTTTTATTCGACCCCAGATCAAGTTATACACTCCATTTCTTCTCTCACTGCCTGTCGACATCTAGTGGAAGGTGTATGAAGTGCATGTATACTGATATATATGAAGGCCATTTATAGGCAGGCCCTAGAACAGAGCATCGATTTCAGATTTTCCACTTCCTGTCAGGAAGTTTGCTGCAAAATGAGTTCTGTTTTACTCACAGATATAATTCAAACGGTTTTAGAAACTAGAGAGTGTTTTCTATCCAATAGTAATAATAATATGCATATTGTACAAGCAAGAATTGAGTACGAGGCCGTTTAAATTGGGCACGATTTTCCCCCAAAGTGAAAACAGCGCCCTCTGTCCTCAACAGGTTAAAGAAAAGATGGAGAGGGAGAGAGAGGGACAGAGACACTTAACATTGTCATGTTCAGAAACTACTCTCACCTACAATAACCATATACTTTGCACACGAACCGACACCCGCTTTGAGCAAGAAATCATGAGGTGAATTTATCGTCTCGACCTCGTGTTGAGATTCAAAGTTCAAACATTTCTAAACGCGTAGCTGCCACTTCACACTTTTTTTGGTTCCTTGTGTTAATTCGTAACCCATCATTTATAAATGTTGCTCGAAAGGGGCGGATCCGGCTGGCTGGCTGCCAAAACTTCTGTTATAGCTTCTCAAATCACATCCCTCTTTTAACAAAAACAGTTTTATAATTTTTCATATTACATGCATAACCCATAGTATGGAAACTCTATCTATGTCGTGGGTATACTTTCCAATTTACAGTATTTCCTTTATAGCATTTTTAATGACATCACAAAATAACAGAACACTAATGTAATTTTGTTTATAGATCGCCTGACTATTCCGCATGTTCTACATTCAAAATATTGTTCCAGTATTCGCTTTTGAACGTGTTAGAGTTTCAGCTGCAAAAATATCTGTTGAGACAAAGCACATTCCTTTGATGAATTTGGAGAGCACAGGCCTGGATCTTCTCCCTTGATTGACACTCACGTTCTGTTGTAAATCCCCACTAGTTCTTTCCTCCCCCTCTATGGGTGAAAGGGGGTCTGATTGAAGTAATTCATTGCAAACCTAATCTGACCTATTTGGATTCTCGTGGTCAGTCATGACACCATTACAGAGATATATTGATGTTGAAATAAAGGCACTGAAATAAAGGCCACGGCAATGCTGTAACTGACTGATAGCTAGCTGCACACAACGTTTCCCCACAGGAATGTAAGATGGTGTCCCAAATGAAACCTTATACACTACTTAGTACACTACTTCAAAGGGTAGGGCACTATATTGGAAATAGGGTGCCATTTCGGATGCACATTAAATCTACCCAACAGAAAGAGATTGATACAGAATGGTAATGCAGAGGATGTTCTCTAAAGTCAAAAAACATTATTTTGTCGCAAGGAAACGGACGGATAGCTATATTAAATTAACTTTTTTCTCTAGTTGAATCATTTAAACAGGAAATCTCAAATACAAAAAAGTTAAAATTAACATTTCCCAATAAACTATACTGTACACAATATTTATATATAGACATTAATATACATTCATTTAAAGAGGTACATTGATTGCAAAACGTGGCAACTTACGTGGTAAGACACAATAGTGATCAGACCTGCGACAAATACATTACTTCAAATACTTCAAAATATTAGAAAGTATTTGAGGATCACTTGATTTAGCTTGGAGTTTCCACTTTTGGGACTATGCTGTTGGTTCAATTGAGCCGGGCTATACTAAATCAAGCGCAGCTCACATATTTTAGAGTATTTGACATATTATGTTTAACCCAGGTCAGGTAGTGATATGTGATTTGTGATATGAATGTCATCCAAATGACGTATCAGTCCATAAACCTCTGCATATCTAAGAGCGCACCAAACATACATGTAATATCAAACATACAGAGGAATGCAAAGTTGACAAACTTACAGCAGTCTTGTCGCAGGGTGATGTCATTATCTGAAACCTTCAACTATGAATTCATACCACTTAGAGGTGCACACACGCACGCAAGTCAGGACACTGCTAAGCCAACTGAAGTGGAAAGCAGAAATTAGTAAATCACTATGAATGAAAAGCGTGGACAAAAATGCTGGGCCAAAATGGCATCCAATTCCCTGCACTATGTAGGGAATATGGTGCCATTTGGTACACATCCAAAGTCTGATTTCATCATTCTGATGGGACATCTCACTGCTACAGTAGGTTATCAGAGTCTACGGTTAACCGTTGACAGAACTCTCTGAACTTAAAACCGTGAAAACACCGCCCTCCCTCCTCCACACAGTGAAAAACAAAGTAAACCTCCTCAGAGGTTGGGCTGGTAAAAAAGTCAAGAAGGAGGAGGTTATATTTCCAAACAAGAGAAAGAAGATATAGGAACTCTCAACCCTCTCCACCACACTGAAATCTAGCGTCTTGCTGAAGCACGTGGCAGGTTGATCGGTTTGGACCTCACAGATTTTCAACCTTTCCATCCATCCATCCTTTCATCTGTCTGTGTCTCTGTTCCATACATCCCTCTTCCTCCTCCAGACCTCACAATGTGCCCTGTTCAGAGCAGAAGAACCCTCCCTCCTTCTTCTTCCTTCTCTTCAGCCTGTGGTCCCTCCAGCAGACTGCCGCCATCAGCAGCATGACCATCCCAACCACCAGCAACACCATGGACACCACCTTGGTCTGGTGCAGGTCTGGCGTGTTATACATGAAGGTGACCCCTGTCCCCGCCACACCGATCACCAGGGAGATCACCCCAAACGGGAACACACAGCGGTACCAAGACTTCTCCGTGCCGCCAGTGGCCTGGGCTAGTCGTTCTAGTGTGGAGAGAGACTCTGGGGTTTGGACCAGGTCCCTTCTATGGGGGGACTCCGGAGGTATGCTGCTGCCACAGTCCAGGTCTGGTTGAAGCACCGGGGCCGGGGGTTGGCGTCCCGAGGAGCAGCCCATTTCAGAGCTGCGGTCCTAGGGAGAGGAGAGGAGTGAGGGGGGTTCTTCTGGTGGATCTCTTCTTTCTGCTACTACAGGGGCTGCTGCGTTCTCTGTTGTTGTCATCTGTAGACAGCGTGTGCCTGGAGGGTGAAAGACAGGGAGAAGAGATCAGGAGGGAGACACTGAGATATATGGAGAAAAACAGAGAGGCAGAAGCGAGACAGAGAGTGAGAGGGGGAAATGAAGAAGTTATCCAGAGAAATAAAAAGAGATGGAGATGGGGAGAGAGACTGATGAAGTCAGACACAGAGAAAACAAAGAGACAAACAGAGACAGATTCAGACAGAAAGAGAAAGGGAGAGAGAGCAAGAGATATGAGCTCTGACTTCGTATGCAGTCTCTCTGCAAGAGGATCCACTTACTCTGTCTCGATGTGTTTGGTGTGGTGTGAGTTCTGCATTGCATCCGTCCGCCCTCGCAGTGGCGGCAGCACATTGTGTGTTGTGTTTCCACAGCCTGTGAGGTTTAAAGAGACCGAGAGGAGGAGGAGGGGCTAAGGAGAGGTGGTTGGTGTGACTCAGGAACCTGATTGGCTGCCCAAGCACAGTGACGTCAAAGACGAGGGATGCAGAGGGACGCGGAGGGGTGCGGTTGGGACGTAGGGGGATGATGGGAGATGGTTAACTGTTCCATCTCCTCTTTATCTCCTCTACTCTGATTGATCCATGTATGTGTGTGCGTTGATGGAGAATAGTAAAGCAGCCCAGGCTTAGCGATGATACCATCCGACCATAATGTTGTTTCAAATAATCTACACCTCAATTACCGTTATGATCCAAAGCCATTTAATCTGACGTAAGCAGGCAGTAACACAGTAAAACAAATCAACTTAGATTTAAACACACACGCTTTCACGCACGCACACACATGCATGAACACACACACTCTCGCTACCCCTCGATATAAATAGCCCAACAAGCATGATACATGAATAAGTACAGTCTGATTTTCTGGATAGCAGGTTCCTCTATCTACTATCCCATTTACCCGAAACTACCAATCAATTAGTCTGCATGTGCATGTGGGGAGTAGAAGGATGCCGATTGTGTGTACGAGTGTGTGTGCTGTGTGCTCTTGCGCACACAGCACTCAGATCTCTGTCTAGTATAGGCTTTATAGATCATGAACATGACTCTAGCCCTTCAATAACCCTCTCCCTCAGACTGTATCCTCAGTGTCTCCCTCCTTCAGTTCACACACTGTAACAAATCCACTGTAACTTCATGGCAATCTTCTCACAAGTTCCCAGCCACTCAGGTCCTCTTTCTCCTTACGGACAATAAAGAGGTGACATTCGAGTCTGTGAATGTGTGTAATGTGTGTGCTGGGAGTCGGGAAGCAAGTTCAGGGAGTGAATAATTTAATAAATAAATGAAAAGATAATACAAAACAAGAAACACGAACAACGCGGGAAGAAACCAAAGGGGGAAGAACGCGGGAAGAAACCAAAGACACTCCAGGTGAGTGTCATTATGCGCAGATGCGCGTAACGATGGTGACAGGTGTGCGCCATAACGAGCAGCCTGGTGACCTAGAGGCCGGAAAGGGAGCACACGTGACAGTACCAAGATGACCAAGATGATGATCCTGGGGATCAGGAGCGGACCGGTCACCTCTGCTAAGGCGCGTGAACCTGTCAATCCAGCTGAGGCACGGGAGCATGGCGACCTAGAGTGCCGGAGAGAGAGCATGCGTGACAGTGTCCCCTCTTCGGGGCGTTCGGCTTCAGCCACAGGACGCCAACCACAGGGACGATCCCAGGTATCCGGAGCGGACCGGTCACCTCCGCTGAGGCACAGAAACCTGATGAACCGGCTGAGGCGTGAGAGCCTGATGAGCCGGCTGAGACCACCCCGGTTGCCTCAGTCGAGGCACGGGAACCTGTTCAACCAGCTGAGGCATGGGAGCCCATCGAGCCCGCTGAGGCATGGGAGCGTGTCGAGCCAGCTGAGGTATGGAAACCCGTCGAGCCAGCTGAGGCAGGGGAACCCATCGAACCCGCCAAGGCATGGGAATCCGACAAACCGGCTGAGACCTCCCAGGTAGCTCCGGCTCCAACCCCCGGACCGAACATCACCAAGAACACACAAAAAAAAGAAAAAAACACTCCCTGATACTTCCCTTTGTTGAGTCGTCATTCTACAATGACTGGGAGTCGGGAAGCAAGTTGAGGGAGTGAATAATTTAATAAATAAATGAAAACATAATACAAAACAAGAAACACAAACAACGCACAGACATGAAACTGAAACAGAAACAATGACAACTGGGGAAGAAACCAAAGGGAGTGACATAGAAAGGGCAGGTAATCATGGAGGTGATAGAGTCCAGGTCAGTGTCATTATGCGCAGATGCGCGTAACGATGGTGACTGGTGTGCGCCATAACGAGCAGCCTGATGACCTAGAGGCCGGAGAGGGAGCACACGTGACAATGTGACAGACAATGTGACAGACCATGCGGTAAGGTCGACATGTTTAGCAGATGTTATTGCGGGTGTAGCGAAATGCTTGTGTTTTTAGCTCCAACAGTGCAGTAATATATAACAATTCACAACAATACACACAAACCTAAAAGTAAAAGAATGGAATTAAGGGATATATAAATATTAAGATGAGCAATGTCGGAGTGGTATAGACTAAATACAGTAGAATAGAATACAGTATACAGTATATAGTGGAAAGAAAAAGTATGTGAACTCTTTGGAATTACCTGGATTTCTGATAAACTGGTCATCAAATTTGATCTGGTCTTCATCTAAGTCACAACAATAGACAAACATAGTGTGCTTAAACAAATACCACACTAATTCTTATATTTTCTTGTCTATATTGATTGCATAATTTAAACACTCACTGACAACAATGAGACAGTCTATAGGGAGGAGGTCAGAGACCTGGCCGGGTGGTGCCAGAATAACAACCTATCCCTCAACGTAACCAAGACTAAGGAGATGATTGTGGACTACAGGAAAAGAAGCACTGAGCACGCCCCCATTCTCATCGACGGGGCTGTAGTGGAGCAAGTTGAGAGCTTCAAGTTCCTTGGTGTCCACATCAACAACAAACTAGAATGTTCCAAACACACCAAGACAGTGGTGAAGAGGGCACGACAAAGCCTATTCCCCCTCAGGAAACTAAAAAGATTTGGCATGGGTCCTGAAATCCTCAAAAGGTTCTACAGCTGCAACTTCAAGAGCATCCTGACCGGTTGCATCACTGCCTGGTACGCCAATTGCTCAGCCTCCGACCGCAAGGCACTACAGAGGGTAGTGCGTACGGTCCAGTACATCACTGGGGCAAAGCTGCCTGCCATCCAGGACCTCTACACCAGGCGGTGTCAGAGGAAGGCCATAAAAATTGTCAAAGGCCCCAGCCACCCCAGTCAAAGACTGTTCTCTCTACTACCGCATGGCAAGCGGTACCGGAGTGCCAAGTCTTGGAGAAAAATGCTTCTCAACAGTTTTTACCCCCAAGCCATTAGACTGAACAGGTAACCAAATGGTTACCCGGACTATTTGCATTGTGTGCCCCCCCCCCCAACCACTATTTTACGCTGCTGCTACTCTCTGTTTATCATATATGCATAGTCACTTTAACTATACATTCATGTACATACTACCTCAATTGGGTCGACCAACCAGTTCTCCCGCACATTGGCTAACCGGGCTATCTGCATTGTGTCCCACCACCCGCCAACCCCTCTTTTTACACTACTGCTACTCTCTGTTCATCATATATGCGTAGTCACTTTAACCATACCGACATGTACATACTACCTCAATAACCCTAACTAACCGGTGTCTGTATATAGCCTTGCTACTGTTATTTTCAAATGTCTTTTTACTATTGTTTTATTTCTTTACTTACCTACACACACACACACACACACACACACACACACACACACACACACACACACATACCTTTTTTTTCGCACTATTGGTTAGTAAGCATTTCACTGTTGTATACGGCACACGTGACAAATAAACTTTGATTTGTAAGTTGGAAAAAGTATGTGAACCCCTAGGCAATTGACTTCTCTTAGAGCTAAATAGAGTCAGGAGTCAGCAATCCTGGAGTCCTATCAATGAAACGAGATTGGAAATGTTGGTTAGAGCTGCCTTGCCCTATAAAAAACACTCACACAATTTGAGTTTGCTATTCACAAGAAGCATTGCCTGATGTGAACCATGCCTCGAACAAAAGAGATCCCAGAAGACCTAAGATTAAGAATTGTTGACTTGCATAAAGCTGGGAAAGGTTACAAAAGTATATATAAAAGCCTTGATGTGCATCAGTCCACGGAAAGACAAATTGTCTATAAATGGAGAAAGTTCAGCACTGTTGCTACTCTCCCTAGGAGTGGCCGTCCTGCAAAGATGACTGCAAGAGCACAGCGCAGAATGATCAATGAGGTTAAGAAGAATCCTAGAGTGTCAGCTAAAGACTTACAGAAATCTCTGGAAGATGCTAACATCTCTGTTGACGAGTCTACGATACGTAAAACACTAAACAAGAATGGTGTTCATGGGAGGACACCACGGAAGAAAAACATTGCTGCACGTCTGAAGTGCACCTGGATCTTCCAAGCGCTACTGGCAAAATATTCTGTGGACAGATGAAACTACAGTTGAGTTGTTTGGAAGGAACACACAACACTATGTGTGGAGAAAAAAAGGCACAGCACACCAACATCAGAACCTCATCCCATCTGTAAAGTATGGTGGACCCAAAACACAGAAGTAAATCAACAACCGAATGGCTTCAACAGAAGACAATACGCCTTCTGGAGTGGCCCAGTCAGAGTCCTGACCTCAACACTATTGAGATGCTGTGGCATGACCTCAAGAGATCAGTTCACATCAGACATCCCAAGAATATGGCTGAACTGAAACAGTTTTGTAAAGAGGAATGGTCCAAAATTCCTCCTGACTGTTGTACAGGTCTGATCCGCAACTACAGAAAACGTTTGGCTGAGGTTATTGCTGCCAAAGGATAGTCAACTATTTAATAAATCCAAGTGTTCGCATACTTTTTCCTTCCTGCACTGTGAATGTTTATACAGTGTGTTCAATAAAGGCATTAAAACTTATAATTGTTTGTGTGTTATTATTCTTTTTATTTTTTCACCTTTATTTAACCAGGTCAGCAAGTTGAGAACAAGTTCTCATTTACAATTGCGACCTGGCCAAGATAAAGCAAAGCAGTTCGACACATACAACAACACAGAGTTACACATGGAGTAAAACAAACATACAGTCAATAATACAGTAGAAAAATAAGTATATACAATGTGAGCAAATGAGGTGAGATAAGGGAGGTAAAGGCAAAAAAGCCCATGGTGGCGAAGTATATACAATATAGCAAGTAAAACACTGGAATGGTAGATTTGCAGTGGAAGAATGTGCAAAGTAGAGATAGAAATAATGGAGTGCAAAGGAGCTAAATAAATAAATAAATATAGTAGGGGGAGAGGTAGTTGTTTGGGCTAAATTATAGATGGGCTATGTACAGGTGCAGTGATCTGTGAGCTGCTCTGACAGCTGGTGCTTAAAGCTAGTGAGGGAGATAAGTGTTTCCAGTTTCAGAGATTTCATTCCAGTCATTGGCAGCAGAGAACTGGAAGGAGAGACGGCCCAAGGAAGAATTGGTTTTGGGGGTGTGACCAGATAGATATACCTGCAGGAGCGTGTGCTACAGGTGGGTGCTGCTATGGTGACCAGCGAGCTGAGATAAGGGGGGACTTTACCTAGCAGCGTCTTGTAGATGACCTTGTCATGACGTTGGCAGTGGGGGTAGGTTTATGACAGTCATAAATACCTCTTTCCCCCCTTTTCCTTCTCCCTACTATAACTGATGTGACATAAGAAAACCCCTTGGTTAACATAGAGATTCTGGGAACATCAGAAGTGGGGGGAAATGAACTATATTCTGGTAATCCGACCAACTGAACATATGCGGTGGTACTTAAGGTATATTTTGTCAGTTCGGTTGCCCTCTGACACATTCTCATCAATGATAGAATGACATAAGCTCTACTGTGGAAAGTCTAAACGTCAGAGGTATCGGATTCACATGGAATTGTTGTTTAATTCAAATGTTTGAATATGACATTATTTGTGAAGAGGTGAAATGTAATTTTAGCTTCCAAATGAGAGATCTGGGCTTTCATAAGTTTTCCTCTGCTCACAGTGGCCCGCCCCTGTGAAGAGGCATGGGTTATAAACTTTTCAGACACACCCCTCTCCCTCCACTATTAAATCCATTGACAAGAATATAACTTTCTGTTCCGGGGACGCTAGGATGACGATCCGGTGTCAGAATGGTTCAGATAATAACTACAGAACTAAGCCAACAGCAGCATGGACTTTGGTTGTGAATGGTATGAACTTTGAACTCGTATTCACTACAGAAGGGATACCTCCTAGCCGTTGAGTTAGCAACAGCTGCTACAAACGTAGGTTAGGAAGGACAGTCAGAGTATCCCGTCTACTACACACGACGTTACTCCAACGTATCCAGTGATCACCAAAGACATTCTTCAAAGGACAGAGGACTCGGGTTGGCGATACGGTCTTCCATCTACCACCAACCTACTGAAGCGCAGCTCAGAGTAAATATTTATTGCATTTTCCTTTTCAAATGGGCGGTAATTTAGAATGCATAAGATACTGTATTTACGATAACACAGCTTCGCCTATGTTCCAGTCTCCCGCTCTTTCACTAAAACCCAGCCCACCCCTTTCCTTTGTGTAACAAGCTGTCATGTCTATTCCGCCCGCTAGGGACGTTTTCTTTATGACGGCACTTTGTAATCAAGTTGTGATTTAATTGTGTATGTGTGTTTCTGTGTGATTAGTTAGGTATTTAGTAAATAAATAATTAAACCCAATTTTGTATTTGTAACGAATCCCGCTGCCTGAGTCTGTTTTTGCCTGTGTTCTGTCCTGGAGTGTTTTTCCGGTGTCCTGGAACGCACCCTGTCTGGTTGCCGGGCGACGTAGCTAGTTGGGAGATCTCTGATTACCCGCACCTGTATCCCATCAGCTATCTGCACACCTGGTCCTGATCATCACCCCTCCACTTCATAAGCTCTGACCTGACATCCATTCCCTGCCGGATCGTTAGCCATGAACAGTATGTTGTGCCAGCGTATCAGCCTCCAGTTTGATAGAGTTTGTTTTGTTGTTTTGTACGTCTTGCTTGCCTTGAACTTACCTCCGTTTGTTCTGTCTACAGTCATTCACCCGGAACACTCACCCCATCCCTGCCTGGTCGTCGGTGGCTTCTGTTACTCCCTTGGATCTGCCTATTCACTCCCATCAACTCACCTCCGCTGCCCGCTCCGCCACCTGGATCATTCTACCTCTACGTTTAAACTTGTAAATAAATACTCACCTTCGTCCTACTCTCCTTGTCCTGGTCTGCTTCTGGGTTCTAATTTAGAAAACCGTGACAGTATTGCTGATTCAACTTGTTAGCCAGGATTCTTGCAGATAATCAAGGATTTACAACTTTCAGATGAGACTGAATAAACTGACGATTAAGGTGACTGCTATGGATGTAAACTATTACTAAAGCTTTAAGAGTTTATTCGAAAGATAACAGCTCTATAAATATTATTTCGTGGTGTCCCTCTAGTTAATTAATATTTACATGATTAGTTCAATCAGGTAATATTAATTACGGAGAAATTATTTTATAGAATAGCATGTCATAGCAATTAATCTGGCCTAGCCAAAGACACGGCAACCTGGAGCCAGTGGGTTTGGCGACGAGTATGAAGCGAGGGCCAGCCAACGAGAGCGTACAGGTCGCAGTGGTGGGTAGTATATGGGGCTTTGGTGACAAAACGGATGGCACTGTGATTGCATCCAATTTATTGAGTAGGGTATTGGAGGCTATTTTGTAAATGACATCACCGAAGTCGAGGATCGGTAGGATGGTCAGTTTTACAAGGGTATGTTTGGCAGCATGAGTGAAGGATGCTTTGTTGCGAAATAGGAAGCCAATTCTAGATTTAAATTTGGATTGGAGATGTTTGATGTGAGTCTGGAAGGAGAGTTTACAGTCTAACCAGACACCTAGGTATTTGTAGTTGTCCACATATTCTAAGTCAGAACCGTCCAGAGTAGTGATGTTGGACGGGCGGGCAGGTGCAGGCAGCGATCGGTTGAAGAGCATGCATTTAGTTTTACTTGTATTTAAGAGCACTTGGAGGCCACGGAAGGAGAGTTGTATGGCATTGAAGCTCGTCTGGAGGGTTGTTAACACAGTGTCCAAAAGAAGGGCCAGAAGTATACAGAATGGTGTCGTCTGCGTAGAGGTGGAGCAGAGACTCACCAGCAGCAAGAGCTACATCATTGATGTATACAGAGAAGAGAGTCGGTCCAAGAATTGAACCCTGTGGCACCCCCATAGAGACTGCCAGAGGCCCGGACAACAGGCCCTCCGATTTGACACACTGAACTCTATCAGAGAAGTAGTTGGTGAACCAGGCGAGGCAATCATTTTAGAAACCAAGGCTATCGAGTCTGCTGATGAGGATGTGGTGATTGACAGAGTCGAAAGCCATGGCCAGGTCAATGAATACGGCTGCACAGTATTGTTTCTTATCGATGGCGGTTAGGATATCGTTTAGGACCTTGAGCGTGAGGTGCACCCATGACCAGCGCTGAAACCAGATTGCATAGCGGAGAAGGTATGGTGGGATTCGAAATGGTCGGTAATCTGTTTGTTGACTTGGCTTTCGAAGACCTTAGAAATTCCCAATCTGGCCCTCAACCATCACGGTCACCTAATAATCCCCAGTTTACAATTGGCTCATTCATCCCCCTCCTCTCCCCTGTAACTATTCCCCAGGTCGTTGCTGCAAATGAGAACGTGTTCTCAGTCAACTTACCTGGTAAAATAACGGATAAATAAAATAAAAATAAATAAAAAGGCAGGGTAGAATAGATATAGGTCTGTAGCAGTTTGGGTCAAGAGTGTCCCCCCCTTTGAAGAGGGGGATGACCGCAGCTGCTTTCCAATCTTTGGGAATCTCAGACGACACGAAAGGTTGAACAGGCTAGTAATAGGGGTTGCAACAATTTCGGCAGATAATTTTAGAAAGAAAGGGTCCAGATTTTCTAGCCTGGCTGATTTGTAGGGGTCCAGATTTTGCAGCTCTTTCAGAACATCAGCTGACTGGATTTGGGAGAAGGAGAAATGGGGAAGGCTTGGGCGAGTTGCTGTGGGGGGTGCAGTGCTGTTGACCGCTGTAGGGGTAGCCAGGTGGAAAGCATGGCCAGCCGTAGAAAAATGCTTATTGAAATTCTCAATTATAGTGGATTTATCGGTGGTGACAGTGTTTCCTGTCCTCAGTGCAGTGGGCAGCTGGGAGGAGGTGTTCTTATTCTCCATGGACTTTACAGTGTCCCAGAACTTTTTTGAGTTTGTGTTGCAGGAAGCGAATTTCTGCTTGAAAAAGCTAGCCTTGGCTTTTCTAACTGCCTGTGTATATTGGTTTCTAGCTTCCCTGAAAAGTTGCATATCACGGGGGCTGTTCGATGCTAATGCAGAACGCCATAGGATGTTTTTGTGTTGGTTAAGGGCAGTCAGGTCTGGAGAGAACCAAGGGCTATATCTGTTCCTGGTTCTAATTTCTTGAATGGGACATGCTTATTTAAGATGGTGAGGAAGGCATTTAAAAAAAAATAACCAGGCATCCTCTACTGACGGGATGAGATCAATATTCTTCCAGGATACCCCGGCCAGGTAGATTAGAAAGGCCTGCTCGCTGAAGTGTTTCAGGGAGCGTTTGACAGTGATGAGTGGAGGTCGTTTGACCGCTGACCCACTACGGATGCAGGCAATGAGGCAGTGATCGCTGAGATCTTGGTTGAAAACAGCAGAGGTGTATTTAGAGGGCAAGTTGGTTAGGATGATATCTATGAGGGTGCCCGTGTTTACGGCTTTGGGGTGGTACCTGGTAGGTTCATTGATAATTTGTGTGAGATTGAGGGCATCAAGCTTAGATTGTAGAATGGCTGGGGTGTTAAGCATGTTCCAGTTTAGGTCGCCTAGCAGCATGAGCTCTGAAGATAGATGGGGGGCAATCAGTTCACATATGGTGTCCAGAGCACAGCTGGGGGCAGAGGGTGGTCTATAGCAGGCGGCAACGGTGAGAGACTTGATTTTAGAGAGGTGGATTTTTAAAAGTAGAAGTTAACATTGCTTGGGTACAGACCTGGATAGTAGGACAGAACTCTGCAGGCTATCTTTGCACTAGATTGCAACACCGCCCCCTATGGCTGTTCTATCTTGTCTGAAAATGTTGTAGTTATGAATGGAGATTTCAGAATTTTTGGTGGTCTTCCTAAGCCAGAACTCAGACACGGCTAGAACATCCGGGTTGGCAGTGTGTGCTAAAGCAGTGAATAAAACAAACTTAGGGAGGAGGCTTCTAATGTTAACATGCATGAAACCAAGGCTATTACAGTTACAGAAGTCATCAAAAGAGAGCGCCTGGGGAATAGGAGTGGAGCTAGGCACAGCAGGGCCTGGATTCACCTCTACATCACCAGAGAAAGAGAGGAGGAGTAGGATAAGGGTACGGCTAAAAGCTATGAGAATTGGTCGTCTAGAACGTCCGGAACAGAGAGTAAAAGGAGGTTTCTGGGGGCGATAAAATAGCTTCAAGGTATAATGTACAGACAAAGGTATGGTAGGATGTGAATACAGTGGAGGTAAACCTAGGTATTGAGTGATGAGAGAGATATTGTATCTAGAAACATAATTGAAACCAGGTGATGTCATCGCATGTGTGGGTGGTGGAACTGAAAGCTTGGATAAGGTATAATGAGCAGGGCTAGAGGCTCTACAGTGAAATAAGTCAATAAACACTAACCAGAACAGCAATGGACAAGGCATATTGACATTAAGGAGAGGCATGCTTAGTCGAGTGATCATAAGGGTCCAGTGAGTAGTGAGGTTGGTTGGGGTAACGGCGATTCAGACAGCTAGCTGAGCCATCGGTAGAAAGCTAGCATAGGATGGAAGTCTGATTTTAGCCACCTCGTGCGTTTCCGACTGTAGATTAGTGAGGTTCCGTGTGGTAGAGGGGATCAATCCAATTGGCAAAATAGATATAGTTATAGTGACCCAATAATTTTTTTTCATTAGTTTAACAGACTGTGTTTGTCTATTGTTGTGACCTAGATGAAGAACAGATTACATTTTATGACCAATTTATGCAGAAATCCAGGTATTTACAAAGGGTTCACATACTTTTTCTTGCCACTGTACATGAGATGAGTAAAGCAAAATATGTAAACATTATTAAAGTGACTAGTGTTCCATTATTTAAGTGGCCAATGATTTCAAGTCTATGTATATTGTGCAGCAGCCTCTAAGGTGCAGGGTTACGTGAAGGGTGGAAGCTGCCTAGTGATGGCTATTTAAGTCTGATAGAAGCTGTTTTTCAGTCTCTCGGTCCCAGCTTTGATGCACCTGTCCTGACCTCGTCTTTTGGATGATTGCGGGGTGAACAGGCAGTGGCTCGGGTGGTTGTAGTCCTTGATGATATTTTTGGCCTTCCTGTGACATCGGGTGCTGTAGGTATCCTGGAAGCCAGGTAGTTTGCCGCTGGTGATGCATTGGGCAGGCCACACCACCCTCTGGAGAGCCCTGAAGTTGCGGACGGTGCAGTTGCCGTACCAGGCGGTGATACAGTCCGACAGCATGCTCTCAATTGTGCATCTGTAAAAGTTCAGGGTTTTAGGTGCCAAGCAAAATTTCTTCAGCCTCCTGAGGTTGAATAGGCGCTGTTGTGCCTTCTTCACCACACTGTCTGTGTGGGTGGACCATTTCAGATCGTCAGTGATGTGTACGCCAAGGAACTTGAAGCTTTCCACCTGCTCGACTGCGGTCCCGTCGATGTGGATAGGGTGTGCTCCCTCTGCTGTTTCCTGAAGTCCACAATCAGCTCCTTCATTTTGTTGACATTCAGTGAGGTTATGTTCCTGGCACAACACTCCCAGGGCTCTCACCTCCTCCCTGTAGGCTGTCTTGACATTGTTGGTAATCAGGCCAACTACTGTTGTGTCGTCTGCAAACATGATTATTGAGTTGGAGGTGTGCGTGGCCATGCAGTCATGGGTGAACAGAGAGTACAGGAGCGGGCTGAGCACGCACCCTTGTGAGGCCCCTGTGTTGCGGATCAGCGAAGTGAAGGCGTTGTTTCCTACCTTCACCACCTGGGGGCGGCCCGTCAGGAAGTCCAGGGCCCAGTTGCACAGAGCGGGGTTCAGACCCAGGGCCCACGAGCTTAATGATGAGCTTGGAGGGTACTATGGTGTTGAATGCTGAGCTATAGTCAATGAACAGCATTCTTATATACAGTTGAAGTCGGATGTTCACATACACCTTAGCCAAATACATTTAAACTCAGTTTTTCACAATTCCTGACATTTAGTCCAAGTAAAAATTCCCTGTCTTAGGTCAGTTAGGATCACCACTTTATTTTAAGAATGTGAAATGTCAGAATAATAGTAGAGAGAATGATTTATTTCAGCTTTTATTTCCCTCATCACATTCCCAGTGGGTCAATTACACTCAATTTGTATTTGGTAGCATTGCCTTTAAATTGTTTAACTTAGGTCAAACGTTACGGGTAGCCTTCCACAAGCTTCCCACAATAAGTTGGGTGCATTTTGGCCCATTCCTCCTGACAGAGCTGGTGTAACTGAATCAGGTTTGTAGGCCTCCTTGCTTGCACACACTTTTTCAGTTCTGCCCACAAATTTTCTCAAGGTTTAAGGTCAGGGCTTTGTGATGGCCACTCCAAGACCTTGACTTTGTTGTCCTTAAGCCATTTTGCCACAACTTTGGAAGTATGCTTGGGGTCATTGTCCATTTGGAAGACCCATTTGTGACCAAGCTTTAACTCCCTGACTGATTCTTGAGATGTTGCTTCAATATATCCACATCATTTTCCTTTCTCATGATGCCATCTATTTTGTGAAGTGCACCAGTCCCTCCTTGTTATGAATTTTATGAATAATGACTAAATGATGTATACATTTAACGTAGAACTATAACTAACAGAATTCTACCCTGTCACTGTATGATTGTATGAAATTTATTAGAATCATAAATCTATAAATCTGATGTGTGTAGTTTTAGTCAAAATTAGAACAAGGACTTTTTGTTCCTTTTTAGTATGTAAGCAGGGTGCAAGTGTGATAAGTGATAAAATGATAAGAGGAGCTATTGACAGACAAGCTGTACTACTGTGTTCCTTTCAGGACATTCTGTCCCCACCCAGGGAGGGGAGAGACCTTGGGCTTGTAGTAGATTGTATAACAAGTGGCAGACAGTGTATGAGTAGGAGAAAACTTGTGAACTATATTGTCATTGTCTCTGAGAGGAGGAGGCACACTTATGATGAAATGTGAGGTATATAGACCAATGTACAGGAAATGATAAGCAGAGTTCTCGTAAATAAACATTCTGACTATTGTAGACTGGCCTCTGTCTGTTTCATTTCAACAAGAACCTTACAAATTATTGGTAACAGACCGGGTAGTTTAATTGAAGTTCAGTTTATGAACATTGAGAACATAATTATCTTAACAGTCCTGCAGCAAAGCACCCCCACAACATGATGCTGCCACCCTCGTGCATCACGGTTGGGATGGTGTTCTTCGGCTTGCAAGCCTCCCCCTTTTTCTATAAACATAACGATGGTCATTATGGCGAAACAGTTCTATTTTTGTTTCATCAGACCATAGGACATTTCTCCAAAAAGTACGATCTTTGTCCCCATGTGCAGTTGCAAACCGTGTTGTTTGCTGTTGTTCTTGGATTGATTTGCACTTTTCGCACAAAAGTACGTTCATCTCCAGGAGACAGAATGCGTCTCCTTCCTGAGCGGTATGACGGCTGCATGGTCCATGGTGTTTATACTTGCGCACTATTGTTTGTACAGATGAACGTGTTCAGGCATTTGGAAATTGCTCCCAAGGATGAACCAGACTTGTGGAGGTCTAAAACATTTTTTCTGAGGTCTTGGCTGATTTCTTTTGATTTTCCCATGATGTCAAGCAAAGAGGCACAGAGTTTGAAGGTAGGCCTTGAAACACATCCACAGGTACACCTCCAATTGACTCAAATTATGTCAATTAGCTTATCAGAAGCTTCGAAAGCCATGACATCATTTTCTGGAATTTTCCAAGCTGTTTAAAGGCACAGTCAACTTAGTGTATGTAAACTTCTGACCCACTGGAATTGTGAAATAATCTGTCTGTAAACAATTGTTGGAAAAATTACATTTGTCGTACACAAAGTAGATGTCCTAACCGACTTGCCAAAACCATAGTTTATTAACAAGAAATTTGTGGAGTGGTTAAAAAAACAAGTTTTAATGACTCAACCTAAGTGTATGTAAACTTCCGACTTCAACTGTATATACACACATACACATATATACTCAGCAAAAAAATAAATGTCCTCTCACTGTCAACTGCGTTGATTTTCAGTAAACTTAACATGTGTAAATATTTGTATGAACATAACAAGATTCAACAACTGAGACATAAACTGAACAAGTTCCACAGACATGTGACTAACATAAATGGAATAATGTGTCCCTGAACAAAGGGGGGGTCAAACTCAAAAGCAACTGTCAGTATCTGGTGTGGCCACCAGCTGCATTAAGTCTCCTCCTCACGGACTGCACCAGATTTGCCAGTTCTTGCTGTGAGATGTTACCCCACTCTTCCACCAAGGCACCTGCAAGTTCCTGGACATTTCTGGGGGGATTGGCCCTAGCCCTCACCCTCTGATCCAACAGGTCCCAGACATGCTCAATAGGATTGAGATCCGGGCTCTTCGCTGGCCATGGCAGAACACTGACATTCCTGTCTTGCAGGAAATCACGCACAGAACGAGCAGTATGGCTGGTGGCATTGTCATGCTGGAGGTCATGTCAGGATGAGCCTGCAGGAATGGTACCACATGAGGGAGGAGGATGTCTTCCCTGTACCGCACAGCGTTGAGATTGCCGGCAATGACAACAAGCACAGTATGATGATGCTGTGACACACATTACATTACATTTAAGTCATTTAGCAGACGCTCTTATCCAGAGCGACTTACAAATTGGTGCATTCACCTTATGATATCCAGTGGAACAACCACTTTACAATAGTGCATCTAACTCTTTTAAGTGGGGGGTGGGGGGGTAGAAGGATTACTTTATCCTATCCTAGGAATTCCTTAAAGAGGTGGGGTTTCAGGTGTCTCCGGAAGGTGGTGATTGACTCCGCTGACCTGGCGTCGTGAGGGAGTTTGTTCCACCATTGGGGTGCCAGAGCAGCGAACAGTTTTGACTGGGCTGAGCGGGAACTGTACTTCCTCAGAGGTAGGGAGACGAGCAGGCCAGAGGTGGATGAACGCAGTGCCCTTGTTTGGGTGTAGGGCCTGATCAGAGCCTGAAGGTACGGAGGTGCCGTTCCCCTCACAGCTCCGTAGGCAAGCACCATGGTCTTGTAGCGGATGCGAGCTTCAACTGGAAGCCAGTGGAGAGAGCGGAGGAGCGGGGTGACGTGAGAGAACTTGGGAAAGTTGAACACCAGACGGGCTGCGGCGTTCTGGATGAGTTGTAGGGGTTTAATGGCACAGGCAGGGAGCCCAGCCAACAGCGAGTTGCAGTAATCCAGACGGGAGATGACAAGTGCCTGGATTAGGACCTGCGCCGCTTCCTGCGTGAGGCAGGGTCGTACTCTGCGAATGTTGTAGAGCATGAACCTACAGGAACGGGTCACCGCCTTGATGTTAGTTGAGAACGACAGGGTGTTGTCCAGGATCACGCCAAGGTTCTTAGCACTCTGGGAGGAGGACACAATGGAGTTGTCAACCGTGATGGCGAGATCATGGAACGGGCAGTCCTTCCCCGGGAGGAAGAGCAACACACCGCCCCAGACCATGATGGACCCTCCACCTCCAAATCGATCCCACTCCAGAGTACAGGCCTCGGTGTAACGCTCATTCCTTCAACGATAAACGCGAACCCGACCATCGCCCCTGGTGAGACAAAACTGTGACTCGTCAGTGAAGAGCACTTTTGCCAGTCCTGTCTGGTCCAGCGACGGTGGGTTTGTGCCCATAGGGGACGTTGTTGCCGGTGATGTCTGGTGAGGACCTGCCTTACAACAGGCCTACAAGCCCTCAGTCCAGCCTCTCTCAGCCTATTGTGGACAGTCTGAGCACTGATGGAAGGATTGTGCCTTCCTGGTGTAACTCAGGCAGTTGTTGTTGCCATCCTGTACCTGTCCCGCAGTTGTGATGTTCGGATGTACTGATCCTGTGCAGGTGTTATTACACGTGGTCTCCCACTGCGAGGACGATCAGCTGTCCGTCTTGTCTCCCTGTAGCGCTGTCTTAGGCGTCTCACAGTACGGACACTGCAATTTATTGCCCTGGCCACATCTGCAGTCCTCATGCCTCCTTGCAGCATGCCTAAGGCACGTTCACGCAGATGAGCAGGGACCCTGGTCATCTTTCGTTTGGTGTTTTTCAGAGTCAGTAGAAAGGCCTCTTTGGTGTCCTAAGTTTTCATACCTGTTTTCATACCTGACCTTAATTGCCTACCGTCTGTAAGCTGTTAGTGTCGTAACGACCATTACACAGGTGCATGTTCATTAATTGTTTATGGTTCATTGTGTTATTTGTTCACTCAGGTTCCCTCTATCTAATATTAGGTTTTGGTAGAAGATCTGATAACATTCAGTATCGAAAATATGCAATGTAGAGAAAATTTGAAAAGGGGCAAATACATTTTCACGCCACTGTAAATACAGTGCTTTCAGAAAGGATTCAGACCCCTTGACTTTTTTACAAAGTGGGATTAAAATGGATTTAATTGCAATGTTTTGTCAACGATCTACACAAAATGCTCTGTAATGTCAAAGTGGAGAAAAAATATCTGACCTTTTTTAAAATGTAATAGAAAATAAACACTAATATATTTTGATAAGATAAGCATTCAACCCCATGAGTTAATACATGTTAGAATCACATTTGGCAGCGATTACAGCTGTAAGTCTTTCTAGGTAAGTCTCTAAGAGCTTTGCAAACCTGGATTGTACAATATTTGCTCTTTTTGAAATTCTTCAAGCTGTGTCAGGTTGGTTGTTGATCATTGCTAGACAGCCATTTTCAAGTCTTACCATAGATTTTCAAGCTGATTTAAGTCTAAACTGTAACTAGGTCACTGAGAAACATTCACTGTCATCTTGGTAAGTAACTCCAGTGTATAACAGGCTTGCATTTTAGGTTATTGTCCTGCTGAAAGGTGGATTTGTCTCCCAGCTAGGTTTCCATTAATTTGGTGACAGATTTCCATGTGAATATTCAAATAAAGAGAATATACACATTTTCCAACCAGTGGTGTGTTTCCATCAAACTTGTTGCAGATAAAACAATCTGTGTGTGATGACGTACTGCACACAATTTACTTTTTCACTTAAGTTTTTATGTACCAAATATTTTTTTTAAGTTCAATGTGTTTCCATTGCATTTTCAACAAAAACTATTGCATTAAATAGCAAATGTGCGTACTCTGGTCTTGGCACGTGCGCTCCATCAGCCCGCAGATACACTGCAGGTAGGCACTGCGGGTAGGCTAATCTACATTATGAAATTATTATGGATAAGAGCAAGAGTATTTGTATTTGTCAAACGGCAGTCAAGTATCGATCATCATTGTTACGTTCCCCAGTTTCTGTGTTGTGGTTTGTGTATTTGCATGTATGTATTTCAGGAAATGGTTTCCTGAAATTCTCCCCGAGCAGCTGATTGGTTGGCCCCCATTGATAATTGGAGAGCTGACCCCGCCCCCTCGTCAGGACGCAGCTGTCTTCAATTACCAACTCCTTCTGAAGCTATATAAGCCAGTGTTCTGTTGATCAGAAGAAAGAGGAGGCTGATGGCTGAGGGTTATATACTGTGTTGGTTGTTTTCAGAGAGAGATGATTGTTGAGAGAGCTGATTGTAATGTTCTGTGTTAGTTTGTTGCTCAGAGAGAGCTCCTTTAATGTCCTGAGTTAGTTTTTTTTCTCAGTTTTGTTGTGAAGTAATTTGTAATATTCTGTTTCATTTGTTCCCAGGGGGGAAGGGGAAGGCACCTAGGGAGTGCTAAGGCAAGAGGCCCGCGGGCATACATATTTTGGTTAGCGCACCAGGTGGTGCTAAGTTAGATAAGTTGTATGTAGGCAGGTAAGATAGGAGAGGGGGCTTTGACATTAACTTAATTTGCTTTGGTTCCATCCAGACCCTTTTCCCCATATTACCGTGTGAAGGAATACATTTCTAGTAAACGGTAAATTCTCTGCCTTTTGTTATCCTTACTCGCACCTACAGTCCCATACATCTTTCGCACCACGGGGAGTTGAGTTGTAGCAGGGTGTTGCGTTCCCTCTGCCGAGAGGCGTGCGTAACATAATGGGGGCTCATCAGGGATTCCATTAAACCCACCAGACCCTGCTGCACTGAACTCTCTGTGATTAGTGATTGAGGTGTGATGGAAGGTTGTGAGTTTGGATGACTTGCTTCGTTTGTGTGTGTTCAGTAGACTGCTGTGTACAAGATGCCTGCCTCAGCCATCTCCAAGTTTTTTGGAGACAACAATCATGTCACCAGAATAAGACTCTGTATATTTATTAAGGAGTGTCAAGATCACCACGCACTTTCACCACCCTGTACTGCATGATTTCCAGAGTCGTAGTGGGAGGACCACACACCATGTCATTGCGTGATTCCAATTTTACTTCGATATGATGGTTGTTATATCAATATTTGTGCATAAAGGCATTTCCACCTCCATTTCTCGCATAATTAATTTTACCGACACAAAAAGGTCCCACCATGTCAAATGAACAAATGAACTGTCAGCCTTTATAAAATTGTACCGAACTTCCTGTTTGTATCACAGGTGTCATGATTTTTTTTAAATACGGTTTGACTTTACTCGCATTAACACCGTGGAAATGTGGTTCGTGTCTGTTGGAAAGCAGACTGAACCAGGTTTTCCTCTAGGACTTTGCCTGTGCTCTATTCCTTTTCTTTTTATCCTAAAACATGTCCTAGTCCTTGCCTATGACAAGCTCACCCATAACATGATGCAACTACCAACATGCTTGAAAATATGAAAAGTGGTACTCAATGATGTGTTGTGTTGGATTTGCCCCAAACATAATGCTTTGTATTCTGGACCAAAAGTTAATTTCTTTGCCAAAGTTTTTGCAGTATTACTTTAGTGCTTTGTTTTGGATGCATATTAGAGAAATTGTTTTATTCTCTACAGCCTTCCTTCCTTTCATTCTGTAATTTACGGTAGTATTGTGGAGTAACTACAATGTTGTTGATCCATCCTCAGTTTTCTCCTGTCACAGCCATTTAACTCTGTAACTGGTTTAAAATCACCTTTGGCCTTATGGTGAAATCCCTGAGACGTTTCCTTCCTCTCCGTCAACTGAGTTAGAAAGGACGCCTGTATCTTTGTAGCGACTGGGTGTATTGATACACCATACAATGTGTAATAATAACTTCACCATGCTCAAAGGGATATTAAATGTGTACTTAAATATTTTTTTTTTTACCCATCTACCAATAGACGCTCTTCTTTAAAAGGCATTGGAAAACCTCCATTGTCTTTGTAGTTGAATCTGTGCTTCAAATTCACTGCTCGATTGAGGGACCTTACAGTTAATTAAATTCAGGCTGTAACACGACAAAATGTGAAAAAAGTCAAGGGGTGTGAATACTTTCTGAAGGCACTGTACACACAAATTAACCACCATGAGTAGACCTAAGGAACTATGAAAATACTTGAAAATAACCCCTATTTAATCTCTGAAAAAAAATAGCCGGAAATTGATGGTTTGCTGTATGGATCAGATAAGATGGAAGTTATTACCACTAAATAAATTATTCAGAAAAGTTCTGGTGTGCCACATAATCTTTTATCGCATCAAGTTCAGAGTTGTGTTCCAAATTGTGTTCCCCGGAGTTCCAAATTAAGCAGCAGCAGCTGAAAAGATGAGCTCCTACAAATATTGAAATTTAAATGTTTTTTTAGAGTAAAGTACATCGAAAAAAAATCAAAAGAAAACTGCAAACTGAATAGGAGACCAAACAAGCAGCAAACAAAGAAGAAAGGCTTTTGAAAAAGTAACAATTTTTCATAAAATTATACCGTTTTCTTAGCTAGCTAAGTTGTTTACCTGTTGCTAGGCAGTTGCTAGGGACATTCCTGGAAGAAGCTAGCTAGCTAACAAGGAGTGTCTAGTTGGCAGAAGAGAAGAAGGGACAAAGAAGGGACAAAGTGGGACAAAATAAGGACAGAAGAAAAGGGAAAGGGGACATTAAGGTGAAGCAGTCCTCTAAAGACACAAAAGACAATAATACAAGAAACAACACTTCTATTGCCTCTCCCTCTACGATACGCACTTCCGGGTTGGAGCGAGTAGTTGCATTCCGCTTTGCTCCACAGGTAGTATTACATTTCATTTCATTACAGTACAACAGTTTGATTTGTTTGATCTTAGCTGGCTACATAGCCGTCTTTGTATCCAAGATAATTGTGTAGTCTAGAGTAATTGTCGAGGTTACCTAGCCAGTTAGAGGTTACCTAGCCAGCTACACTTTCAAACAAAGTCAACAACGCAGCCACTGCTAGCTAGCCTATTTCACCAGCCAGCAGTACTATATCATTTTAGTCAATAAGATTTTTTGCAACGTAAGCTTAACTTTCTGAACATTCGAGACGTGTAGTCCACTTGTCATTCCAATCTCCTTTGCATTAGCGTAGCCTCTTCTGTAGCCTGTCAACTATGTGTCTGTCTATCCCTGTTCTCTCCTCTCTGCACAGACCATACAAACGCTTCACACCGCGTGGCCGCTGCTACTCTAACCTGGTGGTCCCAGCGCGCACGACCCACGTGGAGTTCCAGGTCTCAGGCAGCCTCTGGAACTGCCGATCTGCGGCCAACAAGGCAGAGTTCATCTCAGCCTATGCTTCCCTCCAGTCCCTCGACTTCTTGGCACTGACGGAAACATGGATTACCACTGATAACACTGCTACTCCTACTGCTCTCTCCTCGTCTGCCCACGTGTTCTCGCACACCCTGAGAGCTTCTGGTCAGCGGGGTGGTGGCACTGGGATCCTCATCTCTCCCAAGTGGACATTCTCTCTTTCTCCCCTGACCCATCTGTCTATCGCCTCCTTTGAATTCCATGCTGTCACAGTTACCAGCCCTTTCAAGCTTAACATCCTTATCATTTATCGCCCTCCAGGTTCCCTTGGAGAGTTCATCAATGAGCTTGACGCCCTGATAAGTTCCTTTCCTGAGGATGGCTCACCTCTCACAGTTCTGGGTGACTTTAACCTCCCCACGTCTACCTTTGACTCATTCCTCTCTGCCTCCTTCTTTCCACTCCTCTCCTCTTTTGACCTCACCCTCTCACCTTCCCCCCCTATTCACAAGGCAGGCAATACGCTTGACCTCATCTTTACTAGATGCTGTTCTTCCACTAATCTCATTGCAACTCCCCTCCAAGTCTCCGACCACTACCTTGTATCCTTTTCCCTCTCGCTCTCATCCAACACTTCCCACACTGCCCCTACTCGGATGGTATCGCGCCGTCCCAACCTTCGCTCTCTCTCCCCCGCTACTCTCTCCTCTTCCATCCTATCATCTCTTCCCTCTGCTCAAACCTTCTCCAACCTATCTCCTGATTCTGCCTCCTCAACCCTCCTCTCCTCCCTTTCTGCATCCTTTGACTCTCTATGTCCCCTATCCTCCAGGCCGGCTCGGTCCTCCCCTCCTGCTCCGTGGCTCGACGACTCATTGCGAGCTCACAGAACAGGGCTCCGGGCAGCCGAGCGGAAATGGAGGAAAACTCGCCTCCCTGCGGACCTGGCATCCTTTCACTCCCTCCTCTCTACATTCTCCTCTTCTGTCTCTGCTGCTAAAGCCAATTTCTACCACTCTAAATTCCAAGCATCTGCCTCTAACCCTAGGAAGCTCTTTGCCACCTTCTCCTCCCTCCTGAATCCTCCTCCCCCTCCTCCCCCCTCCTCCCTCTCTGCTGATGACTTCGTCAACCATTTTGAAAAGAAGGTCGACGACATCCGATCCTCGTTTGCTATGTCAAACGACACCGCTGGTTCTGCTCACACTGCCCTACCCTGTGCTTTGACCTCTTTCTCCCCTCTCTCTCCAGATGAAATCTCGCGTCTTGTGACGGCCGGCCGCCCAACAACCTGCCCGCTTGACCCTATCCCCTCCTCTCTTCTCCAGACCATTTCCGGAGACCTTCTCCCTTACCTCACCTCGCTCATCAACTCATCCTTGACCGCTGGCTACGTCCCTTCCGTCTTCAAGAGAGCGAGAGTTGCACCCCTTCTGAAAAAACCTACACTCGATCCCTCCGATGTCAACAACTACAGACCAGTATCCCTTCTTTCTTTTCTCTTCAAAACTCTTGAACGTGCTGTCCTTGGCCAGCTCTCCTGCTATCTCTCTCAGAATGACCTTCTTGATCCAAATCAGTCAGGTTTCAAGACTAGTCATTCAACTGAGACTGCTCTTCTCTGTGTCACGGAGGCGCTCCGCACTGCTAAAGCTAACTCTCTCTCCTCTGCTCTCATCCTTCTAGACCTATCGGCTGCCTTTGATACTGTGAACCATCAGATCCTCCTCTCCACCCTCTCCGAGCTGGGCATCTCCGGCGCGGCCCACGCTTGGATTGCGTCCTACCTGACAGGTCGCTCCTACCAGGTGGCGTGGCGAGAATCTGTCTCCGCACCACGTGCTCTCACCACTGGTGTCCCCCAGGGCTCTGTTCTAGGCCCTCTCCTATTCTCGCTATACACCAAGTCACTTGGCTCTGTCATATCCTCACATGGTCTCTCCTATCATTGCTATGCAGACGACACACAATTAATCTTCTCCTTTCCCCCCTCTGATAACCAGGTGGTGAATCGCATCTCTGCATGTCTGGCAGACATATCAGTGTGGATGACGGATCACCACCTCAAGCTGAACCTCGGCAAGACGGAGCTGCTCTTCCTCCCGGGGAAGGACTGCCCGTTCCATGATCTCGCCATCACGGTTGACAACTCCATTGTGTCCTCCTCCCAGAGTGCTAAGAACCTTGGCGTGATCCTGGACAACACCCTGTCGTTCTCAACTAACATCAAGGCGGTGACCCGTTCCTGTAGGTTCATGCTCTGCAACATTCGCAGAGTACGACCCTGCCTCACGCAGGAAGCGGCGCAGGTCCTAATCCAGGCACTTGTCATCTCCCGTCTGGATTACTGCAACTCGCTGTTGGCTGGGCTCCCTGCCTGTGCCATTAAACCCCTACAACTCATCCAGAACGCCGCAGCCCGTCTGGTGTTCAACTTTCCCAAGTTCTCTCACGTCACCCCGCTCCTCCGCTCTCTCCACTGGCTTCCAGTTGAAGCTCGCATCCGCTACAAGACCATGGTGCTTGCCTACGGAGCTGTGAGGGGAACGGCACCTCCGTACCTTCAGGCTCTGATCAGGCCCTACACCCAAACAAGGGCACTGCGTTCATCCACCTCTGGCCTGCTCGCCTCCCTACCTCTGAGGAAGTACAGTTCCCGCTCAGCCCAGTCAAAACTGTTCGCTGCTCTGGCACCCCAATGGTGGAACAAACTCCCTCACGACGCCAGGTCAGCGGAGTCAATCACCACCTTCCGGAGACACCTGAAACCCCACCTCTTTAAGGAATACCTAGGATAGGATAAAGTAATCCTTCTAACCCCCCCCCCCCTTAAAAGAGTTAGATGCACTATTGTAAAGTGGTTGTTCCACTGGATATCATAAGGTGAATGCACCAATTTGTAAGTCGCTCTGGATAAGAGCGTCTGCTAAATGACTTAAATGTAAATGTAAGTTGTGTCACGGTTTGGGAACCGCTGCAATATATGTTTGGAGTACAGTTAAGAATGTGGACATTGTGGCCTTTATAGCTATGGTGATTAATGGCACTGCCAAGGTGGAGAGGAAGTCCAGGAAAATATATACAGTATCATTGTGGATGTGGCAGAACGGTTCCAGGGACTGAAAGACTTCTCGGCGGTGGAGTTCCATAGAGTATTTTCACAAGCTGTATCACCCTCGCAGGTCATAGAGTCTGAGAAGGGAGATATGAAGATTTGAGGTAAGGAAGAAGTGGGAGCTTTTGGGGTTTTGGTTTTGTCAATGTATTTGTTTTATTGTTTTATTGCGGGTTGGTTAAGTACATTTTCCCTATCACGTATTGGTTTTATTTTTACCTTGTTTTCTTTCAAACCCGTCCAGTTAGCGGCAGTAATACACCGTTTTGGTTTGTAGTCTGCCATAAAACTCACAGAAGAAGAAGAAAATCTTATGGAGTGGGAGTGTCTTGATTCTAACTACCATTAATGCTTTTAGCGCGAAAAATAAGAAGGAAGGCATAGCTGACAATGGATGAAATAACCTGAAATAGTTGGCTAGCTAAGTCTTTTGACGAGGTTGGCTACCTTTATATATGTAACCGGTAGGCATTTGAGATGTATGTGTGATTAGTGAAGTAATACCTTTCCAGCTAGGAACTAGCTAACGAAATATGTAAGCTTGAGTTGACTAAAACCAATAACGTTAACGCGTTAGCTAAAGTAATTTAGCCACTCAGGTTAGCTGCAGCTATCTAAAGCTAGTCATCTAAGTTAGCTATCCTCTAAACACACCTGCACGTCTTCAGATCTCTAACGTTACAATGCAGAGGACCAAATTGAAGAAGAACTCTGTGAGTATTTGCAAATTTTTATGATGCATGTAAAAGTAATAGCTTGTCACATTAATACGTAACGTTAGCTCGCTAGCTGGCAGGGTTTCCCTTAGCTCTTCATGACTCCCAGTTCCATTACATATAGCTAAATCAGTCATTGGACTAAATCGTCTTCTGTATGGGGGAGATTTGTTAAAAGCCCAGAAGTTCAGTCTGAACATTAACACGCGTCATTTGGTATGGTTTTGTAAGCATAAGGACGTTTCATATCAGCAAGAAATGATTGTCAAAAAACTACCGGTTAAATTGAGACACCTTGTGCATATTCTAAAACATGGGGGTGTAGTGGAATAGCCAATGGGCTGGACGATTCTCTTCTCATCTTGAAAAAAGTTATATTAAAGTAAATTAATCCGCCATCATTAACACGATGAAAAAATATAATTATTGAGTTATACAACGGGGGGGGGGTATAATGCTGATCGGTTAAAAGTGCATTCCAGACGGTGTTTACTCCACAAGTTACCGCAGGCATTTTAACATCGTAGACCTTGCTGTCTATCTCCGACATTTGCAACATTGTTTCAATATTCAAATTCGACCTCTAGCTGTCCCATAGTAATGAACATGGTTGGGGCGAGAGGCAGGCAGCGTTTCTCAGCTAGTCGAAATCATGAATCAGCTGCCATCATTTTTATGGATGTATCCAAATAAATGTCACTAGTGAACAGCTTATGCAATTGCAGCTACTGTTGTTATTCTGGCTGCACTGTTTGACGTGACTGTAAATTTGCTGTAGTTGGCTAGCTAGCAAGCAAGGGATAAGAACGTTGCCAGCCAGTATGGCAATGGAACATTTAGAACGAATGATTGGGTCGCGTCCATAAATACAGAACAAAAAGACTGAACGACTGGGTTGTGTGTCTGGCAACCGAACCAATAGAGCGAACGACCAGGGTTGCAACCCTATATTTGTTTTGGGACTATATCTTGTGGAAGGATGAAATAGTATGAATACATATATCAAAATGACTTTTCTAATGAAAATATGTCAATCATTATTTGAATATGTTGGTAACCAGTTGTATAAAAGTGATAATACCGTCAAAGCCGGGGCGTTTGGAAGATATATTGGCACAGTTTGCAACACTCTCAGGCATTATCACTTAATTGTGTGCGTCTGTAAGTTGTTTGTATTTTAATTTAATTTTATATATATATATATATATATATATATATATATATATATATATATATATATATATTATATGTATACACACACAAATTCAATCAAAATAATTGATACACACCTTGTTAGGGTGAGTGTACCCACATGGCCATATATCGATTTTACAGCACATGTTTATGGAAAACAAACGGAAGATGAGGTGACCACCTGTGCTAAACGGCTTGCATTCTCCGAACACCTGTGTATAAGCCTAACTCTGAAAGTGTAGTTTTGTCAATAGAGGAACTCCTAAATGTATGGATCTGTGCAAAACTGCAACAGTAAGCGAAATATCAAAATTTACTGGGGGAGGGGTGATCCAAGGGTTGTCAAATTTATTTGTTTTTGCTTTGGGGGGGGGGTTGTTTTTTGCTATTGGGCGCATGGTAATGTGTGTGTTTACCTTGTTTACATTTTCTCTTCTGATTGTATTTAAGCAAAAAGGCCCGAGGTGTAGATGCTGTATGGCTTAATGAAATACGTCACAAAGTAAACTGGGCATTATTTAAGCAATAAGGCCTGAGGGGGTGTGGCATATGGCTAATATACCACGGCTAAGGGCTGTTCTTATGCGCAACGCGGAGTGCCTGGACACAGCCCTTAGCCATGGTATATTGGCCAAATAACACAAACCACCGAGGTGCATTTTTGCTTTTATAAACTGGTTACCAACATAAATATTTTTTGGGTCATACCTGTGGTATACGGTCTGATATACCACTGCTTTCAGCATTCAGACCTCGAACCACCCAGTTTATAATTTACTTATAAATAATTGCTTGACTTACTATTGATATTACCCTAATAAAGTTATAAATGTTTGTCAATGTTTGGTATGGTTATTATTAAACTTTAGCTACTGCAGGCCTATGATATGAAGGCAATGTGCTCTGGCACTCCAACTAACTCTGACAGTTGAACTTGAGGTGAAAAATTCTGTATCAGGCCTACCAGAGTTACTCCTATAATCTAACAATATAATGCTTATCTTTATTAAAAAAATATTCTGATCGAAAATTTTCAAATTAGCTTCCTCCTGTACATTTATCTGTAGAGCAGACGCAGTAGCCATCTGAGATAAAGAAATGCATGTCTGTGTCGTAGCATGCCACCGGCATAGCTCTCTCTCTGGGGTTAGGCCTCAGCTTCTCTTCCTTTATATTTACAGTACCAGTCAAGTTTGGACACCTACTCATTCAAGGGTTTTACTTTATTTTTTACTATTTTCTACATTGTAGAATAATAGTGAAGAATTCAACTATTAAATAACACACATGGAATCATGTAGAAACCAAAAATGTGAGATTTTTGGTTCTAACCGTCGTGTCTTTGTGAGACAGAGTAGGTGAATGGATGATCTCCATCTCCAAATTTGGATTTATCAGACCAAATTACAGATTTCCACCAGTCTAATGTCCATTACTTGTGTTTCTTGGCCTAAGCAAGTCTCTTCTTATTGGTGTCCTTTAGTAGTGGTTTCTTTTCAGCAATTTGACCATGAAGGCCTGATTCACGCAGTCTCCTCTGAACAGTTGATGTTGTGATGTGTCTATTACTTGAACTCAGTGAAGCATATATTTGGGCTGCAATTTCTGAGGCTGGTAACTCTAATGAACTTATCATCTACAGCAGAGGTAACTCTGGTTCTTCCTTTCCTGTGGCAGTCCTCATGAGAGCCAGTTTCATTATAGCGCATTATGGTTTTTACGACTGCACTTGAAGAAACTTTCAGAGTGTTTGAAATTTTCCGCGAATACTGACCATCATGTCTTGAAGTTATGATGAACTGTCATTTCTCTTTGCTTATTTGAGCTGTTCTTGCCATAATATGGACTTTTACCAAATAGGGCATCTTCTGTATACCTTCTGCTACCTTGTCACAACACAACTGATTGGCTCAAACGCATTAAGAAGGAAAGAAATTCCACAATTAACTTTTAACAAGGCACATCTGTTAATTGACATGCATTCCAGGTGACTACCTCATGAAGCTGGTTGAGAGAATGCCAAGAGTGTGCAAAGCTGTCAAGGCAAAGAGGGGCTACTTTGAAGAATCTCACATTAAAAATATATTTTAGTTAACACTTTTTTTTGTTGTTGGTTACTGTATGATTCCATATGTTTTTTCATAGTTTTGATGTCACTATTATTCTACAATATAGTAAAAATAAAGAAAAAACTTGAATGAGTAGGTGTCCAAACTTTTGACTGGTACTGTATATATCTCATACAGTGGACACCTAAGCCTGTAGGACTATGCATGCAATGCTCTGATATATATTTAGTACTCAAATCTCTGACAGCTGAACTGTGAGGTGGACAATTAGTATTTTAGGAAAGTAGCCTAAAAACCAATAATACACTTTTTTTAAAGGCAAAGAAATTTTGCTTATGCTATACATCGAAACACAAGGAATAGTGTTTTTGTTATAGCTGTTTTTAAGGACACAAATGTTTAATTTGGCCATCATCCCTCGTTTACTGATGGCACTGGCTGCGCCAGGTCAGATCTGAATGCATATGGATGTCTGTGAAATTTCTCAAATGTCCGGTAAATTAAAGTTATGTTGACCGGCTTAAAGGAAACTATGAAAAGGCATGTCCTTTTTATGAAGATTATAGAATTTTTTTGCATGAAAATCTGTTGCCAATTGGATGGAACCCTAGCTGTAGACAACCTAAAGTGCGCTAGTCCAGTGTCACTTTGATTATGCCTGCAGATCAGGGTTTACCAGCACAATAAGCTACCAACCCCAACAAGCTTGTTAGAATTGTACTTAAACTTCCCCCTCTTATTGTATATGTATTTATGTTTAAAAAAAAAAAAAAAAATTGGGACCACAATGGAAATAAGTCCCTGAATGTATTGGCCAATTCTGGTCACTTTTACAAATCTTTGTATGTTTATTTAACTTTGATTTTATTCGCCAGTAAAAAAAAAAAATCCAAACTGTGCAGCTGCCAATTGATGAATGGAAAGAGACATCTGTTAGAAAACACCACAAAGTTTAATGACATTTGTAGATTGCCAAGCCTTCAATACTGGGTAGGCCTACAAGGTGGTGGTGGTGGTGTATTTTTGGTTGGTTGATATTGACAGTCTGTTGTGGCAAAGTTTATAAACACAGGGTTGCTAAAGTTGTTTTTGGTCTTTTAACATTATTTGAGTTAATTCTATGAGGGGGGAGGTTGTTCAATTTATTTTACCGTACAAGTGGAGGGTCATGTGAAAATATTTTTTGTTTGGGAGTGGAGCGTAGGGCGAAGGCAGAATGCTGCCTAGAGTTTTCGACAGCTAGGTTTCCGTTAGCTGGTAATGGCTGGTTTTCGGCTGATAAACATTTTTATAATGAAAAGCAGATTTAAATAAAACTGTCGCTGGCCAATTGTTCAGGAGAATAAATAAAAAATCCCATTGCTAAATAATGCTTTTTAGCCTATTCATTGATGGAAATACCAGTCGATGTAAATACATTAGTCCCAGTCATGCTTATCTGTGTATAGGTTAATTTGCATCATTTATTGCCGCGTGTGTATATTCGTTAGTCGGTAGGCTATTTATCACACGCGCACAGCATATAGATACAGAGCCTATGAGCGTAAAATCTGTCAGACAGCTGCTTCTGCTCTAACTTCTCAAACAGCTTATTCGTTGCTGCTGGAATGAAGCGTGCTTTTATATGCCCAATCATTGAGTAACATTTCTACATGCAATTATGTGTTTAATCGTGGCCATCAAAACTGTTTTAAAAAATCCTAATCCTCAGGGTGCGTATCAAAGTAGTGTAGTTGAGGGATACGCTGTATCAATTAATAAAGCTGATGGATCAGAATATTTAGCTTAAAATGTTGCTAAACTATTTCTTCACATTAAGTGCAGCGATGTGCTCATGGTGCTAGGCCTACAAGCAAATATTCCCAAATGCAATTTGCAGGAAAACACAGTTCTGAAATGTGCACTGCACATGCGAGTGATTTCATGGACAGAGATGGAAATATCCGTTGGAAATTTGGAAAAAGATGCACCCTATTATGACTAAGATAATACCTTTGGCTGCTAGACAATGAAGAAGTTGATTTGAAAACCAGGAGCGGACATACAATGTATTCAGACCCCTCTTTCCCTTCCATATTTTGTTACGTTACAGCCTTATTCTAGAATTAATTAAATGTTTTTCCTAATCAATCTACACACAATACCCAACATGGACAAAGTAAAAACAGGCTTTTAGAAATGTTTGCAAAAAAATAGCTTATTTACATAAGTATTCAGACCCTTTGCTATGAGACTAAATTAAGCTCCGGTGCATCCTGTTTCCATTGATCATTGCTGATGTTTCTACAACTTGATTGGAGTCCACCTGTGGTATATTCAATTGATTGGACATGATTTGGAAAGGCACACACCTGTCTATATAAGGTCCCACAGTTCTCAACCAAGCCATGATGTCGAAGGAATTGTCCATAGTCTGTGCCGAGGCACAGATCTGGGGAAGGGAGCCAAGCGTCACGTCTGGAGGAAACCTGGCACCATCCCTACGGTGAAGCATGGTGATGGTGGCAGCATGATGCTGTGGGGATGTTTTTCAGGGTGTGGGAGACTAGTCTGGATCGGGGGAAAGATGAACGGAGCAAAGTAGAGATCCTTGATGAAAACCTGCTCAGGACCTCAGACTGGGGCGAAGGTTCACCTTCCAGCAACGACCCTAAGCACACAACCTAGACAACGCAGGAGTGGCTTCGGGACATGTCTCTGAATGCCCTTTAGTGGCCAAGCCAAAGGCCGGACTTGAACTCCATCGAACATCTCTGGAAACACCTGAAAATAGCTGTGCAGCAACGCTCCCCATCCAACCTGACAGAGCTTGAGAGGATCTGCAGAGAGGAATGGGAGAAACTCCCCAAATACAGGTGTGCAAAGCTTGTAGCATAATACCCAAGGCTCGAGGCTGTAATCACTTCCAAAGGTGCTTCAACAAAGTACTGGGTAAATGGTCTGAATACTTATGTAAATGTGATATTTCTACTTTTGTAATAAAAAAAGAAAAAAAGTCTAAACCTGTTTTTGCTTTGTCATTATGGGCTATTGTGTGTAGATTGATGGGAGAAAAAACTATTTAATCTATTTTAGAATAAGGCTGTAATGTAACAATGTGGAAAAAGTCAAGGGGTCTGAATACTTTCTGAATGCACTGTAGATTTTATAGTCACACCGGATACAGTGAAATGTGTTGTTCTGAAGGGTCAACCATAGTAGTACAGCGCCCCTGGAGAAAATTAGGGTTAAATGCCTTGCTCAAGAGCACATAAACCGTATTTTACCCCCTGTTTTTTCCCCCACCTTATCGGCTTGGGTATTCAAATCGGCGACCTTTCGGGAGTAGCTAGTGCATATACAGTTGAAGTCAAAAGTGTACATACACCTTAGCCAAATACATTTAAATTCAGTCATAATTCCTTACATTTAATCCTAGTAAAAATTCCCTGTCTTTGGTCAGTTAGGATCACCACTTAAGAATGTAAAATGTCAGAATAATAGTAGAGAATGATTTATTTCAGCTTTTATTTCTTTCATCACATTCCCAGTGGGTCAGAAGTTTACATACACTCAATTAGTATTTGGTAGCATTCCCTTTAAATTGTTTAACTTTGGGTCAAATGTTTCGTGTAGCCTTCCACAAGCTTCCCACAATAAGTTGGGTGAATTTTGGCCCATTCCTCTTGACAGAGCTGGTGTAACTGAGTCAGGTTTGTAGGCCTCCTTGCTCGCACACACTTTTTCAGTTCTGCCCACAAATTCTTTAGGATTGAGGTCAGGGCTCTGTGATGGCCAATCCAAGACCTTGACTTTGTTGTCCTTAAGCCATTTTGCCACAACTTTGGAAGTATGCTTGGGGTCATTGTCCATTTGGAAGACTCATTTGCGACCAAGCTTTAACTTCCTGACTGATGTCTTGATGTTGCTTCAATATATCCACATAATTTTTTCTTTCCTCATGAAGCCATCTATTTTGTGAAGTGCACCAGTCCCTTCTGCAGCAAAGCACCCCCTCAACATGATGCTGCCACCCCTGTGCTTCACGGTCGGGATGGTGTTCTTCGGCTTGCAAGCCTCCCCCTTTTTCCCTCCAAACATAATGATGGTCATTATGGCCAAGCAGTTCTATTTTTGTTTAATCAGACCAGAGGACATTTTCCAAAAGGACAATCTTTGTCCCCATGTGCAGTTGCAAACCGTAGTCTGGCTTTTTTATGGCGGTTTTTGCGCAATGGCCTCTTCCTTGCTGAGCGGCCTTTCAGGTTATGTCGATATAGGACTCGTTTTACTGTGGATATAGATACTTTTGTACCCGTTTCCTCCAGCATCTTCACAAGGTCCTTTGCTGCTGTTCTGGGATTGATTTGCACTTTTTGCACCAAAGTACATTCATCTCTAGGAGACAGAACGTGTCTCCTTCCTGAGTGGTATGATGCCTGCGTATTCCCATTGTGTTTATATTTGCGTACTATTGTTTGTACAGATGAACGTGGTACCTTCAGGCATTTGGAAATTGCTCCCAAGGGTGAACCAGACTTGTGGAGGTCTACAATTTTTTTTCTGATGTCTTGGCTGATTTCTTTTGATTTTCTCATGTCAAGCAAAGAGGCACAGAGTTTGAAGGTAGGCCTTGAAATACATCCACAGCTACACCTCCAATAGGCTAATTGACATAATTTGAGTCAATCAGAAGCTTCTAAAGCCATGACATCATTTTCTGGAATTTTCCAAGCTGTTTAAATCCACAGTCAGCTCGGTGTATGTAAACTTCTGACCCACTGGAATTGTGATACAGTGAAATAATCTGTCTGAACAATTGTTGGAAAGATTACTTGTGTCATGCACAAAGTGATGTCCTAACCGACTTCCCAAAGCTATAGTTTATTAACAAGAAATTTGTGGAGTGTTTGAAAAACAAGTTTTAATGACTCGAACTTAAGTGTATGTAATTTTCTGACTTTGTTTTCTTTTAATTACTTCCTCTACTGGTTGTCTGGGTGGTTGGTCCTTATGCTTTGGACACTGTGTTAACTAACCTCCAGACGGGCTTCAATGCCATACAACTCTCCTTCCATGACCTCCAACTGCGCTTAAATGCAAGCAAAACTAAATGTGTGCTCTTCAACCGATCGCTGCCCACATCTACCCACGGTTCTGACTTAGGTATTTGTAGTTGTCCACATATTCTAGGTGCCTGGTTAGACTGTAAACTCTCCTTCCAGACTCGCATTAAGCATCTCCAATCCAAAATGATATCTAGAATCGGCTTCCTATTTCGCAACAATGCATCCTTTACTCATACTGCTAAACATACCCTTGTAAAACTGACTATCCTACCGATCCTTGACTTCGGCGATGTCATTTACAAAATAGCCTCCAACACTCTACTCAGCAAATTGGATGTATCACAGTGCCATCTGTTTTTGTCACCAAAGCCCCATATACTACCCACCACTGCGACTTGTATGCTCTCGTTAGCTGGACCTCGCGTCATATCCGTTGCCAAACCAACTGGCTCCAGGTCATCTAAGTCAATGCTCGGTAAAGCCCCACCTTCTCTCAGCTCACTGGTCACCATAGCAGCACCCACCCGCAGCACGCGCTCCAGCAGGTATATTTCACTGGTCACCCCCAAAGCCAATTCTTTCTTCATCTGTCAGAGCAGCTCACAGATCACTGCACCTTTGAGTAGCCCATCCAACTACCTCATCACCGTATTGTTATTTATTTTGCTCCTTTTCACCCCAGTACTACTACTTGCACACTCATCTTCTGCACCTCTATCACCCCAGTGTTTAATTTGCCATACTGTAATAATTTCGCCACTATGGTCTATTTATTGCCTCACCCCCCCCCCCCCTTATCCTACCTCATTTGCACACACTGTATATAGAATTTCTCTATTGTGTTATTGACTGTATGTTTGTTTATTCCATGTGTAACTATGTGTTTGTGTCGCACTGCTTTGCTTTCTTGGCCAGATCGCAGTTGTAAATGAGAACTTGTTCTCAACTAGCCTACCTGGTTAAATAAATGTGGGGGGGGGGAAATGCTGCTGGAAATTTGAGACAAAATATCCACAAGTATGTATTACCAAACATACTTTTCAAAATGCTGGTAGTGCATTCAGATTTCACCTGAAGCATGCGCACACAATGTAAATACATGCATGAAATTCATACATACTAGCAGCTCGTGCATGTGTTTACATTTTGCACATGCTTTAGGTAGTAGACGTCTGAACGCACTAGTACCAGCTTTTTTTACCAAATCTGTTTAATACTTTCTGTGGATATTTTGTCTCGTTACGGTATGATAACTGATTCAGAGGGGTTGGGATAAATGCGAAAGACATGCATTGTTGTACAACTGACTAGGTTGTACTAACACCACAAAGGCTCTATGCTAATTTGCTGTACTTTGTCCCAACGATAGGTAATTGGAGGCCATCAGAAGACACTCTCTTCATTTTTCTACCCAAACAAACTCAAGGTGACCCCCCCCCCCCCCCCCCCCCCCCATTGCCTTGTCCTTTGAGTTAAGGCGTCCGCATGCTTCCCAGCCGAAACAGTTCGGTAGAGTTGGCATATACTATGATCTTTTCTTTTTGGACTCAGGTGAATTTATTTGGCTGTTTGGGCGCACTTTTTTTCTGGAGGCAAGCAGGATTTCAGAGAAAGTCTACTCCCGTTCCTCGGTGATTGGTCATCAGTAGGGATTCTTCAATAGTCTTGTCATTCAATGAGAGACGACTCATTTTATGCAAAAAAAAAATCATAACTGCACCAAACATCTTAGTCGTGCAATTTTACATTCAACTAAGATCTTCTGCAAAAACGTCAAAATGGATGACAGATTTATTGAGTTAGAGTAATTCTGACTATTTAAAAGAAGTGTATACTGGCTATGGCGTCTAAATGGACGTTACTATTGCTGCTTTTTTCTCGTTTTTCAAGCAGTCTTTTTAAGGGAGTATGTGAACACACTCGTTCGGCTAGCAGAGTTGGCTAGGCACCAACTGAACTGAAGCATGCTGACGCCTTTACCGTTTCTTATTGAATTATCCTCACTCTGTGTACAATTGTTGACAAACTTAAGTCTGACCTTGTGTTGGTTTCAGGAGTCAACACCTCCCTCAAAGAGAACTATATGCAGCATAACTGAGACGGACTCCTCAAATGTCACCTCTAACCAGCGCAGTGTCCTGGGGGGCATTGAAAATTCTCCCCTGTCTTTTGACCTCTTATCTGTCCCAGAGACCCCTGACAGCCAGATCAGAACCTCTCACCCTGCCAGAAAGCCTGAAGATGGGCATCTCTCTCCTATCTGCCGCAGACCGTGCTCCAGAGGGGTCAGCTTAATAAGGGAAAATTCTCCCAAGGCAGCTATGTTCTCCCTGAGGAGTAAGATCAGTCCCCCACCTCAGGTACAGACGAGCACCAAGAACAGTAACATGCAACGTTGCTCTGTGAAAAGACTGTTCAGTCCCGATGACGTACACGTTGCCAAGCGTCCCAAAACCATGCCAGTAAAGAGGCCATCCATTAGCCCTCTGCGGAAGCCTTTCCTTCATGGAGAGGACTTCCTGAGCGAATGCTTGCAGGTCATTGGTGACACTCAAAACTCCAAAGGTACTAAATTCCAGCAGGGCACAGGCCTAGTTGTCAAAGCTGTGAATGGCAGAAAGCCATCCAAGGCTGGTCAGATACACTTAGGTTACAGTGTATTGACATCAGGAGCCAAGCAGAAGATTAGAAACGTCATGCCATCATTAAAGCCACTGTCTGTCAAAAGAGCTTCGTCCTTGTCCTCTAATGAGAGCTCTCTCCCCAGCAGCTTGAGTGAATGTGAAGAGGAGTGTGCTTTTACTGTCATTACAGAACAAAAAGATGCCACAGAATATAATAGCTGCCCCACAGACTTGAATACAAGCGGTGGGCATGTGATCTCTACTAGCTTTGAAAAGCCTAGTAGTGTAAAAACTAGCCTTCCGTGTCCACCCAATCCCAATAAGAGCTTAATGGAAGTTGAAAGCAGTGCTGTCAGAGACTGTGGCACTGACGGGAAAGGAGTAACATCAGAAGACCACCTGGAGGGGCTGGAGGACAACTGGTTTGATGACAAAATGGAGGAGAGCTTCGGTAACACTAAGGAGGAGAAATCCAATGCTGGGTATGATGAGCACATCTAACTTACTAGACATTGAATTAAAAAAAAAAGTGATTTTTTTTTATGCCTTTTATTTCTGGTATGGAGTGTTATTTGTGCATATGTAATTACCCTTTTGTTGTTTTTCACGAACCAGTAAAAAGAAAGGCATCCCAGACCATATTATTCTGACCACTGGGCTGCACAACCGCTACTGGATACTAGATGTGCAGGAGGTCCATGGTGCTCGTGGCTCTGTGGAGAAACATCTGACCATCACTGCCTCCAAGACCTCCCATCCTACGGAGATCTGTATTCTAAAGGATGGATGGTAATATTCTGCACAATACATTATTTTATGTACCCAAATGAGTGGACAAAATATTAACACCTGCTCTTTCCATTACACATACTGACCAGGTGAATCCAGGTGAAATCTATGTTCCCTTATTAATGTCACTTGTTAAATCTACTTCAATCAGTGTAGATGAAGGGGAGGAGACAGGTTAACAAATTATTTTTAAGCCTTGAGACATGGCTTGTGTATCAAATGTTATTTGTCACATACACATTTAGCAGATGTATTTATTATGGATCCCCATTAGCTGCTGCCAAGGCAGAAGCAACTCTTCCTGGGGTTGAGCAAAATTAAGGCAGTTTATACAATTTAAAAAAACATTACAATACATTCACAGATTTCACAACGCACTGTGTGCCCTCAGGCCCATACTCCACCACTACCACATATCTACAGTACAAATTCCATGTGCACGTGTGTTTGTAGTGCGTATGTTATCGTGTGTGAATGCATGTCTGTGCCTATGTTTGTGTTGCTTCACAGTCCCTGCTGTTCCATAAGGTGTATTTTTATATATTTATTTTTATAAAATGTTTCTGCTTGCATCAGTTACTTGATGTGGAATAGAGTTCCATGTAGTCATGGCTCTATGTAGTACTGTGCGCCTCCGATAATCTGTTCTGGACTTGGGGACTGTGAAGAGACCTTTTGTGGCATGTCTTGTGGGGTATTTAGGGCCTTATCTAATACGTAATTTTTTTAAATCCCAGATTTAATTTTTTCCTGTTTTATGCTAATTTTATCATCAGAAAGCATTTCTAATAATGTGAATGAATAAAACGTCAATTTTAATAAGATGTATAACAGTACATTTGTAATGATGAAACACATCATTGCACACATTTTCAATCAAGGCAAGTGCTTCAATAGAGTTCTACTAAGTGTTTCATTATAAATGAAAAAAAGTCATGCAAGAATCTAGGCAACAATGCAGCAAGCAATAGGCAAAACCTAGAGTTATACTTATGTAAGAAAATAGTTTTTTTTCTGTTTTTGTAACACTTGTGAAGCACTTTATTTTATTTTAACTTATAAATGGGAAAAAAAAGATTCATGCAAGAATCTAGGCAATAATGCAGCAAAAGGCAAAACCTATGGAACTACCTTATGAGCTCCTATGTCTGTCCATTGTATGTTTTCCATCTATCACAGATATCTCCATTGAAGTACATGATTGTCAGCCTCTGTGTTGAGCTCGGTGAGTGCCTCTCGCTTGTCTGTGAGTAGAGTCTTGTATTTGCTGAAACTCCTCTGTTGACTGAACTGACTGGGAAGTAGATGTAGGGCACTGTCACTTCTGCAACTCTTGGGAATCTTGCACTCCAATCTTGCACTCACTCCAATCTTGCACTTGGGAATCTGGCCCCTCCAGTAATCAGCAAGCTCCAAAGCAGATGAGGGCTCCCTGATAGGCAATCCATTCTTCACTGAGCTCTGTTGATGGGCTTGCCATGGGTTTCAGTTGTGTGTAGGCTTCAATCTGCTTTTCCATGGCTGGAGCCTGCCTAGGATCGAACACCCTAGCCAGCCTGTAAACCTCTCTGGCTGGATGTGTGTCCCAGTGCTTTGAGAACTTTGAAGGCCAAGTGGAATGCATCATGGAGATGGTCAAGCACCTCCCTCCTCTCTCCAATCCCCATCCTCTCAATAGCTGCACCTTCTCCTCTGTTTCCAGTTGGCTGAGGATGTTTGTGACTGCATGGGATGATGACTTTTCTGCCAACAAAAACTCTGTACAGATGAACATGCTCTACATGGTACTACACCTGGAGCTATTTCACCTTGAGCTCACTGCTTCAGGAGGAGCCTTGACCTGCACAAACTCCTTCAGAATGAGGAAGCTCAACCATCTTCTCTTTCTGGCAGGCTTCTTGAAGACATCTCATCCATGTCACAAGTGATGCAACTTCAGAAGTATTTGTAGTGCTGCCAGGTCTCACCCACCAGATTAATGACATGGCAGAGACCGGTTACATGGACACTGTTGGGCGTCACTCCTTTCAGAACCTCCTTGTATGTCTTCAGGCAGTAGGAGGCATCTGTGACCACTGCCCAGGCATCATTCAGGTTCAGTGGTTGCTGTGGCGGGAGGCTAGTATAGATTGGGAAAACGTTGAGTAGTTGCATCTGTCCATGAAAATGACATCCACCAGAAAGTACTGGATTTCAACACCTGCAATGAAAGATAAGGAAACACTGTTTTAACCTAAAATAAGTGACAAAATAAGTTATTTCAAGCGTAAACACAATATAGATACAGCGATAGTTAGCTAGATGGAGAGGCAGACAGCTGCTGACATACATCGCTATATTTCACCACGATAGCGCGTTGTTTGGAATATCACAATTTGTATGCGGACAATTCACATTGCAGAATGTAAATGTAGGCTAATGCAACTGTATATCAATAGGCTGTTAAATTAACTCACCAATGACAATGTTTAGACCGCTGCAATCCCTTGCATCTGTTGTCTTGTCAACAACCACCCCAAACTTCTTCCTGCGGATCTTCTGTAGAACGACAGTCATATGTTGGTTGAACACACAAGGCAGGTGAGTTTGACCGAGGCTGCTCTCATTTTCGGGCAACGCTCCTCCCTGTTTGCAATGCTTCACTAGAAACATCTGTAGCTTTCTTCGCTTTTCTAAGGGTATGTCAGACTCGGTGCACACAGCCACAAAGTCCTGAAATAAATTGTCTTAAATCTGAAAATGCGCTTGCACTAGTAATGGTAGTTTGAAGAGGCATGCTCTGGCAAACACGGTGCTTTTCCTTGTTCTCCACATGGGCTTTAGATTTTAAGTGGTCATCACACACATTTTTACGGGTCCAATCAATAGTACGCTGACAGAATTTTCAAAACAGCTTATCGCCTGACTCCGTTTACTTCTTGGCCGTCGTAGACGGCCTCTTCAACATGTTTCTCAAAGTGACAGCCAAGTTGTGAGGTGACGTAAGAGTCATACGCCTGACCGACCCCCTCTCAAAACACGGCAATCGAAAACGGAAGTATTTCTCTAGGCCTACTTGTCTGTAATTTTACAATTGTCATTTAGGTTACTACAATATTTAGGCCTACTTTTGATTTATTTTTTTAATCAATTTCAGCCAAATTATAGAAAATTCATCGATTCCGCCCCAGTTTTCCGCATCGGAAATCATTGGGCCCTAGGAATGCATTGGTGTCCGAGCTGTGCACCAGTAGTTCAAACAGACAGCTCGGTGCATTCAACATGTCAATACCTCTCATAAATACAAGTAGTGATGAAGTCAATCTCTCCTCCACTTTGAGCCAGGAGAGATTGACATTCTTCTTCTTATTATTAGCTCTGTTTACATCCAAGGACCAGCCGTGCTGCCCTGTTCTGAGCCAATTGCAATTTTCCTAAGTCCCTTTTTGTAGCACCTGACCACACGACTGAACAGTAGTCCAGGTGCGACAAAACTAGGGCCTGTAGGACATGCCTTGTTGATAGTGTTAAGAAGGTAGATTAGTGCTTTATTATGGACAGACTACTCCCTGTATTAGCTACTGTTGTGTCAATATGTTTTGACCATTGACCGTTTACAATCCAGGGTTACTCCAAGCAGTTTAACCACCTCGACTTGCTCAGTTTCAACATTATTTATTACAAGATTTAGTTGAGTTTTAGGGTTTAGTGAATGTGTCCAAATTACAATGGTATTAGAAATATTTAGGCCTAACTTATGCCTTGCCACCCACTCTGAAACTAACTGCAGCTCTTTGTTGAGTGTTGCAGTCATTTCAGTCGCTGTAGTAGCTAGAGGTCGACCGATTATGATTTTTCAATACCGATACCGATTATTGGAGGACAAAAAAAGCCGATGCCGATTTTATTTAATAATATATATATATATTTTTTTAAATATATATCATACACACACATTTTTGTAATAATGACAATTGCAACAATACTGAATGAACAATGAACACTTTTATTTTAACTTAATATAATACACACACGCACAAAGCTCTGAAGTGACAATGATACTGAAGAGTCTGCTTAGGAGACAAATACTCTCAACTGTTTGAATAAAAATAGTTTAAGTTACCTGTGATGAATGTTGAAAACAAATGTTGAAAAATCTATATGCAGGAAATCCTATTTTAATAATGGGCATGGTAAGAATTGACAACCAAAGTGCGAGTCATAATTCCCATGACACCTAGCAAAATCTGAAAAGCGGTTCCTTCATTTATTCTATAGGATATTTTTAGATTCACTTAGAATAAGGTCTGTGTTTCGTGTAGGCTTACATCACCGTGCCAATTTTATAACTGTGTAGATATCCATAGGACAAGGTAACTGATCAATATTGGCTAATTATAAGCGAAGATTTAAAAAAATGTAGAGTAGATTTATGAAAATATGTTGACAAACGTTACCTTATCCTAGTGAGATTTACACGGGTATCAAAACGTCGAGGCGGTTTAAGCTTGCATGAAACACAGACCTTATTTGAAGTAGATCAAGACATTCTCTATGGAAGACATGAACGGTAAAATAATGAAGGAACCCCTTTCAAATTCAGCCGCAAGTTATTACAGGAATTATAACGCGTCGACTATTTCTCTCTAAACCATATACCTTTGACTAATCCGGAAACTATCACCTCAAACAAAACGTTTATTCCGTTCCGTATTTTATCTAACGGGTGGCATCCATGAGTCTAAATATTCCTGTTACATTGCACAACCTTCAATGTTGTCATAATTACGTAAAGTTCTGGCAAATTAGTTCGCAAAGAGCCAGGCGGCCCAAACTGTTGCATATACCCTGACTCTGCGTGCAATGAACGCAAGAGAAATGACACAATTTCACCTGGTTAATATTGCCTGCTAACCTGGATTTCTTTTAGCTAAATATGCAGGTTTAAAAATATATACTTGTGTATTGATTTTAAGAAAGGCATTGATGTTTATGGTTAACTACACATTGGAGCAATGACAGTCATTGATTGTTTTTTATAAGATAAGTTTAATGCTAGCTAGCAACTTAGCTTACTGCATTCGCTAACAGGCAGGCTCCTCGTGGAGTGCAATGTAATCAATGCAAGATTAGATCCCCCGAGCTGACAAGGTTAAAAATCTGTCGTTCTGCCTCGTTCCTAGGCCGTCATTGAAAATAAGAATGTGTTCTTAATTGACTTGACTAGTTAAATAAAGATTAAATAAAGGTGTAAAAAAAGAAGAAAAGAAAAGGGCAAATCGGCGCCCAAAAATACCGATTTCCGATTGTTATGAAAACTTGAAATCGGCCATTCCGATTAATCGGTCGACCTCTAGTAGTAGCTGACATGTATAGTGTTGAGTCATCCGCATACATAGACACACTGGCTTTACTCAAAGCCAGGGGCGGCATGTCATTAGTAAAGATTGAAAAAAGGGGCCTAGACAGCAGCCCTGGGGAATTCCTGATTCTACATGGATTATGTTGGAGAGGCTTCCATTAAAAATGATATTGCGGGTGTAGCGAAATGCTTGTGTTTCTAGCTCCAACAGTATCTAACAATACACAAATTTTAAAGTAAAATAAATATTAGGACAAGCCATGTCGGAGTGGCATTGACTAGAATATAGTGTATATACATATGAGATTAATAAAGCCGTATGTAAACAGTATTAAAGTGACTAGTGTTCCATTATAAAAGTGGCCCGTCATTCCAACTCTGTATATAGGGCATCAGCCTCTAAGGTGCATGGTTGAGTAGTCAGGTGGTAGCCGGCTTGTGATGGCTATTTCAGTCTGATGACCTTGAGATACTGTAGAAGCTGTTTTTCAGTCTCTCGGTCCCAGCTTGGATGCACCTGAACTGACCTCTCCTTCTGGATGGTAGCGGGGGTGAACAGGCCGTGGCTCGTGTGGTTGATGTACTTGATATTTTTGGCCTCCCTATGACATTGGGGGCTGTAGGTGTCCTGGAGGGCAGGCAGTGTGCCCCCGGTGATGTGTTGGGCAGACCGTACCACCCATGGAGAGCCCTGTGGTTGTGGGTGGTGCAGTTGCCGTACCAGGTGGTCATACAACCCAAGAGGATGCTCTCAATCTGTAAAAGTTTGTGCGGGTCTTCGGTGCCAAGCCAAATTTCTTCAGCCTCCTGAGGTTGAAGAGGCGCTGTTGCACCTTCTTCACCACACTGTCTGTATGGGTGGACCATTTCTGATTGTCAGTGATGTGTACGCTGAGGAACTTGAAGCTTTCCACCTTCTCTACTACGGTCCTGTCTGTGGATAAGGGCGTGCTCCTTCTGCTGTGTCCTGAAGTCCACGATCAGCTTCTTTGTTTTGTTGAGGGAGAGGTTATTTTCCTGGCACCACTCCGCCAGGGCCCCCACCACCTCCCTGTAGACTGTCCCGTAATTGTTGGTAATCAGGCCTACTACTGTTGTCGTCTGCAGACTTGATGATTGATTTGGAGACTTGCGGGGCCACACAGTCATGGGTAAACAGAAAGTACAGAAGGGGAATGAGCACACACCCTTGTGGGGCTCCTGTGTTGAGGGTCAGTGAAGTGGTGTTTTTTCCTACACCACCTGGGGGGGGGGGGGTGGCCCGTCAGGAAGTCCAGGACCTAGTTGCTCAGACCCAGGGCCCCGAGCTTGATGAGCTTGGAGGGTACTATGGTATTGAATGCTGAGCTATTGTCAATGAACATAATTCTGACGTAGGTATTCGTCTTGTCCAGATGGGAAAGGGCAGTGTGCAGTGCGATGGCGATGGCGATTGCATAGTCTGTGGATCTATTTGAAGTGGTGCTAGGGTGTCAGGTAAGGTGGAGGGGATATGATCCTTAACTAGCTTCTCAAAGGACTTCATGATTACAGAAGTTAGTGCTACGGGGCGATAGCCATTTAGTTCAGTTACCTTTGCTTTCTTGGGTACAGGAACAATGGTGGACAACTTGAAGCAAGTGGGGGCAGCAGACTGTGGTAAGGAGAGATTGAATATGTATATAAACACTCCAGCCAGCTGGTCTGCACATGCTCTGAGGACGCGGCTAGGAATGCCGTCTGGGCCGGCAGCCTTGCACACTTAAATGTCTTACTCACATTGGCCACGGAGAAGGAGAGCCCACAGTACTTGGGAGCAGGCCGTGTCAGTGGCACTGCGTTATCCTCAGAACGGGCGAAGAATGTGTTTAGTTTGTCCGAAAGCAAGAGGTCGGTGTCCACGCCTTGGCTGGTTTTCCATTTGTAATACGTAATTGTCTTTAGTCACCATGTTCGTGTGAACGTCAATTTTATTCTCTGAGGCTACACGGAACATATCCCAGTCCAAGTTATCAAAAACAATCTTGAAGCATGGATTCTGATTGGTCAGACAATCGTTGGATAGACCTTAGCATGGGTCCTTCCTGTTTGAGTTTCTGCCTATAGGAAGGAACGAGCAAAATGGAGTTGTGATCTGATTTGCCAAAGGGAGGGCGGGGGAGGGTCTTGTAGGCGTTTCAAAAAGGCAAGTAGCAGTGATCTAATGTTTTTCCTAAGTGAGTACTACAGTCAATTTGTTGATAAAGCTTCGGTAGCGTTTTCTCAAATTTGCTTTGTTGAAATCCCCAGCTACAATAAATGCTGCCTCAGGGTATGTGGTTTCAAGTTTGCATAAAGTCCAGTGAAGTTCCTTGAGGGCCATCTTGGTATCGGCTTGAGGGGGAATATACACGGCTGTGACTATTTGAGGTATTCTAGGTTGGTGAACAAAAGGACTTGTTTCTGTATGTTATCACAATCACACCATGAGTAGTTAATCATGAAACATACACCCCTGTCTTTCTTCTTCCCGGAGAGTTCTTTATTTCTTTCTGCGCGATGTACTGAGAACACAGCTGGCTGTATGGACTGACACAGTATATCCGGAAAGAGCCATGATTCTGTGAAAGTGTGTTACGGTCCCTGATGTCTCTCTGGAAGGAGATCCTCGCCCTGAGCTCGTCTACTTTATTGTCCAGAGACTGAACATTAGCGAGTAATATTCTCTGAAGTGGTGGATGGTGTGCACGCCTCCTGAGTCAGACTAGAAGTCCACTCCGAATACCTCTTCTCCGCCGGCGGTGTCTTGGAGCAGCCTCTGGGATAAGTTCAATTGCCCTGGGAGTACAAACAAAGGATCAAATTCGGGAAACTTGTATTCCTGGTCGTAATGTCGTGAGATGAGTTACCGCTGCTCTGATTCCCAAAAGTTCTTTCCGGCTGTATGTAATATATAAAAAAATCTGGGTTAATAATGTAAGAAATAACACATAAAAACAAAATCCTGCAGTGTTGCTTAGGAGCTAGAAGCAGAGCTTCCATGTCTGTTGGCGCATCTTACATATGTGTGTCATTCAGAGGGTGAATGGGCAAGACAAAATATTTTAAGTGCCTTTGAACAGGGTATGGTAGTAGGTGCTAGGCGCACCGGTTTGGTCAAGAACTGCAACACTGCTGGGTTTCTCACGCTCAACAGTTTCCCGCGTGTATCAAGAATGGTCCACCACCCAAAGGACATAACATTTGATTTTATGTGTCACATGCTCCGAATACAACAGGTGTAGATCTTACAGTGAAATGCTTACTTACAAGCCCTTAACCAACAGTGCAGTTTAAGAAACTTTAAAACATATGTATTTACTATATGAACTGAATTAAATATAAATAAAAAATTTAAACCAGAAGAAAATAGAAAATGAATAACTATAGAGCAACAATAAAATAACAGTAATGCGGCTATGTACAGGGAGTACCGGTACAATGTGTGGAGGCACAGGTTAGTCGAGGTAATTGAGGTAATATGTACATGTAGGTAGAGGTAAAGTGACTATGCATGGACAATAACCAGAGTAGCAGCAGCATAACAATGGCGGGGTGCAATAAAAATAGTCCGGGTAGCCATTTGATTAGCTGTTCAGTAGTCGTCTTATGGCTTGGGGGGTAGAAGCTGTTAAGCCTTTTGGACCTAGACTTGGCGCTCCGGTATCGCTTGCCATGCAGTAGCAGAGAGAGTCTATGACTAGGATGGCTGGAGTTTTTGGAAATGTTTAGGGCCTTGCTCTGACACCGCCTGGAATAGAGGTCCTGGATGGCAGGAAGCTTGGCCCCAGTGATGTACTGAGCCGTACGCACTACCCTCTGTAGTGCCTTGCGGTCGGAGGCTGAGCAGTTGCCATATCAGGCGGTGATGCAACCAGTCAGGATGCGCTCGATGGTGTAGCTGTATAACTTTTTTGATGATCTGAGGACACGTGCCAAATCTTTATATTCTCCTGAGGGGGAAAAAGTGTTGTCGTGCCCTCTTGACTGTCTTGGTCTGTTTGAACCATGATAGTTTGTTGGTGATGTGGACACCCAAGGAACTCAGTTATCAACCTGCTCCACTACAGCCCCGTCGATGAGAATGGGGGGGTGCTTGGTCCTTTTCCTGTAGTCCACGATCATCTCCTTTGTCTTGATCACGTTGAGGGAGAGGATGTTATCCTGGCACCACACTGCCAGGTCTCTGACCTCATCCCTATAGGCTGTATCATTGTCGGTGATCAGGCCTACCACTGTTGTCGTCGGTAATGGTGTTAATGATGGTGTTGGAGTCATGCTTGGCCATGCGATCATGGGTGAACAGGGATTACAGGAGGGGACTGAGCACGCACCCCTGAGAGGCCCCTGTTGAGGATCAGCGTGTGAGCCATGACCAACCTTCCAAAGCACTTCATGGCTACAGACTTGAGTGCTACAGGTCTGTAGTTATTTAGGCAGGTTACCTTGGTGTTCTTGGGCACAGAGACTACGGTGGGCTGATTGAAACATGTTTGTGTTAGACTTCGTCAAGGACAGGTTAAAAATGTCAGTAAAGACAGTTGCCAGTTGGTCAGCGCATGCTCGGAGTACACATCCTTCTGGCCCTGCGGCCTTGTGAATGTTAACCTGTTTAAAGGTCTTACTCACATGGGCTGCGGAGATCGTGATCACACAGTCGTCCGGAACAGCTGGTGCTCTCATGCATGCTTCAGTGTTGCTTGCCTCGAAGCTTCCAGCCAAATTGACAACTGTGGGAAGCGTTGGAGTCAACATGGTCCAACATCCCTGTGGAACATGTTCGACACCTTGTGGAGTCCATGCCCTGACTAATTGAGGCTGTTCTGATGGCAGAACTCAATATTAGGAAGGTGTGCTTAAAGTTTATCGAACTCAATATATTTTTTGCACATTTTAGAACGTGATTCTGGGTAATATTGCTCAAGTTTACTTTCAGACAAACAATCAATCAATCAATCAATTTTATTTTATATAGCCCTTCGTACATCAGCTAATATCTCGAAGTGCTGTACAGACACCCAGCCTAAAACCCCAAACAGCTAGTAATGCAGGTGTAGAAGCACGGTGGCTAGGAAAAACTCCCTAGAAAGGCCAAAACCTAGGAAGAAACCTAGAGAGGAACCAGGCTATGAGGGGTGGCCAGTCCTCTTCTGGCTGTGCCGGGTGGAGATTATAACAGAACTATGCCAAGATGTTCAAAAATGTTCATAAGTGACAAGCATGGTCAAATAATAATCATGAATAATTTTCAGTTGGCTTTTCATAGCCGATCATCAAGAGTTGAAAAACAACAGGTCTGGGACAGGTGGCGGTTCCATAACCGCAGGCAGAACAGCTGAAACTGGAATAGCAGCAAGGCCAGGCGGACTGGGGACAGCAAGGAGTCACCACGGGCGGCAGTCCCGACGCATGGTCCTAGGGCCCAGGTCCTCCGAGAGAAAGAAAGAGAGAAGGAGAAAATTAGAGAGAGCCAAGATTTTCAAAATTTCCATAAATGACAAGCATGGTCAAATAATAATCAGGAATAAATCTCAGTTGGCTTTTCATAGCCGATCATTAAGAGTTGAAAACAGCAGGTCTGGGACAGGTAGGGGTTCCATAACCGCAGGCAGAACAGTTGAAACTGGAATAGCAGCAAGGCCAGGCGGACTGGGGACAGCAAGGAGTCACCACGGCCGGTAGTCCCGACGTATGGTCCTAGGGCTCAGGTCCTCCGAGAGAAAGAAAGAGAGAAGGAGAAAATTAGAGAGAGCCAAGATTTTCAAAATGTTCATAAATGACAAGCATGGTCAAATAATAATCAGGAATAAATCTGTTGGCTTTTCATAGCCGATCATTAAGAGTTGAAAACAGCAGGTCTGGGACAGGTAGGGGTTCCGTAACCACAGGCAGAACAGTTGAAACTGGAATAGCAGCAAGGCCAGGCGGACTGGGGACAGCAACTATATATAGTTAATGTGAAAATAATAGTACGTCTTGCCTTCTCTAGGGAGTCGACACCAGTGTCCACGGGTGATGTGGTTCACCTGGAGGGCCAATGTGTCTCAGGTACCTGGCTGATAGACAGGGAGTCAGGATTCTTGGTGCTTCTCCCTGACGTGCTCATATCTGGGACTAGCATCGCCAGCGGGATCCGCTGTATGAGACGGGCCGTGCTGGGTGAAATGTTCAAGGTATGACCATGAAATACCAGGCTCAGTTATCCTATCTGTTTATGAATTGATTGACTGACCTTATTGTAATGATATGTAATCCTCACCTTTGCCTTAGCGTTTTGACGGAGGCTCCAAGCAGATGCTGAACGGTACGATAGTTCATGACATCTTCCAGAAAGCTGCAATGTCTGGAGACTTCTCTATGGAAAGGCTGCAACTGCTGGCCAACCAAGCCCTGCTCAGCCCCAACTACCTGGGAGACATGTAAGAGTCATTATACTATACCATACAATGCCATCATACATTGACATTGGGAGTTTCTTAGGAAATGTTAAAGGGATACTTCAGGATTTTGCCAATGAAGCCCTTTTTCTACTTCTCCTGAGTCAGATGAACTCATGGAGACCATTTTTCTGACTCTGCGTAGTTTGAAGGATGTTGCTAACTAGCGTTAGCATGCTAGTAGATACCATAGACTTGTAGTCATTGTGCTAACGCTAGTTAGCAACTTCCTTCAAACTGCACGCAAAGTCAGATAAATGGTCTCCATGAGTTCATCTGACTCTGGGGAAGTAGATAAAGGGCTTCAAAATTCAAAGTATCCCTTTAAAGGTGAAATATGCAGAAATCGCTTTGGTTGTTCAAATTCTAAACAACAGTGTATAGAATCATTGTACCATCTAAACTGCTGTGAAAAATATATTTTCACCTGTTTTGAAGCTGGTGACCAAAAACTGAAAGTAAAAGACACAATAACTAAACTTAAGCATGGGATGCATAGATATCGCGCTCATTGAACAGATTTACCACGTTAGTCTTGCTTTCAATGAGGATGACAGATCTGACCAAATTCACATTGAATTGTGGGTGACCCCAAAAAGTTACGTTTTGCAGCTTTAAGTGTGGGTTTTCTTGTAATTCTTCTCAACCCTCATAGGTACACCCTGAAACTGACTCAGGAGGACATGAAGCAGGAGATTTTGGAGTACCTGCCTGCAATGACAGAATGGGCTAGAGATTACCTTCACACCTCTCCACAGGCAGGCAAGAAACTGTTAACTCTCAAATTGTGAGTAGTACCAACTCACCCCACCCCTAACTAATTTGATTCTCCATTCTATATCTTTAAAAATCTTTGACAGACTGGCAGTTAAAAAAATGTTGGTCCTCCCCACCCACAGGCCAAGTGATGGGACACTGAGCTGGCAGGACTCCGCATGCAGCATCGCTGTCACAGATTTTGTGGACATCGAGGAAAACATTTGGTCGCCACGTTTTGGCCTGAAGGGTAAAATTGACGTGACAGCAGGGGTGCGTATTCATCACAAGGGCAGGCCTCCACTCAACAGGGTAATGCCTTTGGAGCTGAAGACTGGCAAAGAGTCCAACTCCATTGAACACCGCAGCCAGGTACTGCACCAGTGGAACGAACACGCAGTCAGATAGCAAATACTGAGCTCTATGAACCATACATGCATTATGACTGCAACAGTGCTCAAACCAATAAAAGCTATTGTTATTGTCCAGGTCATCCTTTACACTCTGATGAGCTTAGAGAGACGCAGTGATGCAGAGGCAGGATTCCTGCTCTACCTGAAGACTGGCAACCTGCATCCTATAGTCGGGAACCACATGGACAGAAGAGGTAAGCCCTGATCACAAAAATATGTGTTTGGAATTTTATTTTCCATGGGGAACATAGTTTTTTATTAATTTCTTTTGAGACATGAGTCAACTATGAGGTCCTATCTCTCTCTCAGAGCTGTTGAAATTAAGGAACACCCTGGCGCATCACGTTGGCAATAGCATGGAGAAGGAAGGCAAGACACGGATGGCACCTCTGCCAGGGATCATCACAGACAGACAGATCTGCAAGTGGTGTCCCCAGATCAGGAACTGTGCTCTCTATGACAGGTATAACTGCCTGCCTTCCAGAGTGAACTACTTATATGCTGATAGGAGATTCAGGACGACAGCAACTTCATGCCCTTAAAAATCAGCTGGTGTGTGTGTGTGCGCACAGGGCCATTGAGAGCAGGGCTCCAGACTACTACTCCAGTGAGTCACAGCAGTTGTTGGTGCAGCAGGAGAGTGAGCACCTGACAGAGGCACACCTGCTCTACTTCAGCCACTGGCTGCTCCTCTGTGCCCTGGAGACCCACACCATGGAGAGGAAGGGAGGCCGGCACAACATCTGGCTGCAGTCTGCCCATGAGAGGTCCGGAAGAAATCACGTGTCTATGTATCAGATAATGTGGTCATTTAGCAGATGTTTATCCAATGTGACTTACAGAACTGTGAACATTGACAGTGACATATGTGAGCTGATATAGTGTTGGGGGGGTGGGCTATAATTGTTAGAAAAAATTACATGAGTTTTCACTATGGATGTTTGTTGAACGATTTATATATGTAATAGTAGGTCTTTAATCTGTTACATTCACTGACAAAATGTACTTAACTCCCCTATTGGTGGTCCTCGAGCTTTTGCCAGTGATTTGGTGGTCCCTGAATTATTATTTTTTATTAGGAACCGCTGTCTAATTTGTTTTTGGTGTCCAGGGAGAAGAGTGGGGTGTGTATGGGAAACATGCAGCTGATTGGCCCAGTGAAGAACCAGTCAGACGGTGTGTATATCCACCGTTTTGAGCGCCGTCGTGGTGGGGAACAGGGTGTGACGGGCTTGATTGTTGGCGACAGAGTTGTGGTGAGCGACCATGATTTGCAGCTAATTGGTGTGGCAGCTGGATACATCACAGACGTGAGCAGCACTGCAGTAAGCTGCTCCCTGGATCGGTAAGATGGCAGTATCAATGTCTTTCAAAACACTATGGGAATCTGGGAATGGGAGGTTTAGTGAGTTTCTATATACAGAACCAGTCAAAAGTTTGGACACCTACTCATTCCAGGATTTTTATTTTAAATATTTTCTACATTGTAGAATAATAGTGAAGACATGAGAACTATAAAATAACCTGTATGGAATCATGTAGTAACCGAAAGTGTTAAACAAATCAGATATATTTATATTTTAGGTTCTTCAAAGTAGCCATGCTTTGTCTTGATGACAGCTTTGCACACTGGCATTCTCAACCAGTCACCTTGAATGCATTTCAATTAATTATTCATTTGTGGAATTTCTTTACTTAATGCGTTTGAGCCAATCAGTTGTGTTTTGACAAGGTAAGGGAAAGGGGGATACCTAGTCAGTTGTCCAACAATGTATTCAACTGAAATATGTCTTACGCATTTAAACCAACCCCTCAATCAGAGAGGTGCGGGGGACTGTCTTAATCGACATCCACGTCTTCGTAGGGGTGGTATACAGAAGATAGCCCTATTTGGTAAAAGACCAAGTCCATATTATGTCAAGAACAGCTCAAATAAGCAAAGAGAAATTACAATCCATCATTACTTTAAGACATGGAAAGTCAGTCAAACCAGAACATTTTAAGAACTTATGTGAATCAGGCCTTGATGGTCGAATTACTCCAAAGAAACCACTACTGAAGGTCACCAATAAGAAGAGACTTGCTAAGGCCAAGAAACACGAGCAATGAACATTAGACCGGTGGAAATCTGTCCAAATTTGAGGTTTTTGGTTCCAACCGCCGTGAGACGCAGAGTAGGTGAACGGTTGTTCTTCGCATGGGTGGTTCCCACCGTGAAACTGGAGGTGTGATGGCACTTTGCTGGTGATATTGTCAGTGATTTTATTTAGAATTCAAGGCACACTTAACCAGCATGGCTACCACAGCATTCTGCAGCAATACGCCAGCCCATCTGATTTGCGCTTAGTGGGACTATCATATGTTTTTTCAACAGGACAATGACCCAAAACACACCTCCAGGCTGTGTAAGGGCTATTTGACTAAGGAGAAAAGTGATGAGTGCTGCATCAGATGACCTGGCCTCCACAATCACCCGACTTCAACCCAATTGAGATGGTTTGGGATGAGTTGGACTGCAGAGTTAAGGAAAAGAAGCCAACAAGTGCTCAGCGTGTGTGGGAACTCCTTCAAGACGGTTGGAAAAGCATTCCAGGTGAAGCTGGTTGAGAGAATGACAAGTGTGCAAAGCTGTCATCCAAGGCAAAGGGTGGCTACTCTGAAGAACCTCAAATAATCTCAAATGTTTAACTTTTTTTCATTGCTACATGATTCCATATATGTTCATAGTTTCGATGTCTTCACTATTATTCTACGATGTAAAAATAAAGAAAAACCCTTGAATGGGTAGGTGTCCTAACTTTTGACTGGTACTGTGTATATATATATATCTGTTTTAGCTTGTTTTTTTTGTTGCTATTTGTATGTGTATTCTTCTGGAGTTGAAGCTGCTCCCCTCATCTCCATAGGGACCTTTCGAAGTGTTCCTCTGATGTTGTGTTCCGACTGGACCAGGACGAAGGGGTAATGGGATTGAGCACCCATCTGGTCAACCTCTCCAAGATGATGGAAAGGTCTCCTCCAAGGTCTGTTCAGTACTACTGCCTGAAACGGAAATAACTTACATTTTTTCTTCATACCTCTTTAATAGTAGGTATTAACTCATGGCTCCACCTCCTCCTTTGCAGTGAAAGACTAAGGGAGCTAATAGTGGATTTCCACCCTCCTCAGTTCATTGACAACCTCAGCAGTGTGTTGCCCAGGGAAGCTAAGGACACAGTTGCCAACATCCTGAAAGGTGTGTCCCCTGATTGGTTACCCCTGTTCCCTGCTCTCCTTTGTCTCACTTTAGTTGTTACCTTTTTATATAAACATTTAATTTATTTGCTAACTTAATTTCAAAGCTCACCAGTGAACTATAACACTAACTTGGTGTTTCATCTCTGTCTCAGGGCTCAACAAACCTCAGAAACAGGCCATGAAGAAGGTTTTGCTCTCCAAAGATTATACGCTCATAGTTGGGATGCCTGGCACTGGGAAAACCACCACTATATGCACACTGGTAAGAGCAGTGTTTGTAATTTCCCTGTTCTACTTAGATACTCTGGGTGTATTTTGTAAATTCAATCTGGAGTGCCAGAGTGTGCTCAGTGTTGTCACATATTCAGTTTGTAAATTCAGAGCGTTAAGCTCGGAGCGTTCAGAGCGCACTCTGCCCGGGGAGTAGGGTTGGCCCGAGCGTTCTGACCTCACAACGGCAGTCAAGCACCCAAGCTAACTGGCTAACGTTGGCTAGCTTGCTAGCTAATTCCATACACAAATGAGAGAACACCTCACTGACCATTTTACTCACCCTAGACGAGCTGGTTAGGCTGTTCATGTTATCCAGAGCATTGGTGGCATTAGCTGTGCTGCTGGCAACAATTTAATTACGCTTTTTTTTTGCCGACGTTTAATGACACCGGCCATATTCAAGGGGTGTTGAGCGTTTTGTAAATTCATCAGTTATTCTGCACTCTGGCACACTCAGACGAGTGCTCTGAAATCTGAGTAGATAGCCAGAGTGAATTTATGAACACACCCTCTGTGACCCTTGTTCGTGCAATGTATGTGTGAATGTGATGATCAACATTTGAATGGTTGAGTCTCCTTTGTCCTTACTCAGGTGCGTATTCTCCATGCATGTGGCTTCAGTGTGCTGCTGACCAGCTACACCCACTCTGCTGTGGACAACATCCTGCTAAAGCTCCGGAGGTTCAAGGTGGGCTTCCTGCGTCTGGGCCGGGCCCAGAAGGTCCACCCAGACATCCTGGCCTACACAGAGGAGAGGTGTCGGGCCAACGGCATCCACACACTCCCTGAGCTGGAGAATCTTTACAACAAGGAGGTGAGTGGGCTAAACTGAGGGATAGAGCCAACTTAGAGCGATGCTCTGCCACCCAACTATGCTGCACTTAACCCAGGCTAAGGAAGAGCAGTTCCATGATTAGGGCTGTTGTGGTGACCATATTACCGCCACACTGGCGGTCACGAGTCATGACGGCAGTCATATTCGGCTTGACCCGTTTAGTCATGGTAATTAGGCTTCTCCAAGCTCTGCTGCATTTGTATCTATCATATTTAACCTTTGTTTAACTAGGCAAGTCAGTTAAGAACAAATTCTTATTTACATTGACGGCCAAACCCTAAACCGGACGACGCTGGGCCAATTGTGCGCCACCCTATGGGACTCCCAATCACGGCCGGTTGTGATAGAGCCCAGGATCGAACCAGGGTCTGTAGTGACGCCTCTTGCACTGAGATGCACTGCTTTAGAACGCTGCGCAACTCGGGAGCCCAATGGTCATTAGTAGCCTACCAAACTTGCTAACTGCCTAGTACTCAGCACTCTATTGTACCTCTAATCACTCTTGACATCAAGAAAATGTAATCAAAAATCTAATCAAACACTTCATGAGCTTATGTTGCGCAACATTTCTGTAGGCTATTGTCGTGGAAATCCAGTACTGAGAGACTTGGTCATTTCTTCGAACAATCATCTTTATTTAATATCGATTAATTATTGCAATAATGAAACCGAAGACTGTTGGGCCAAGAGCCTACCCTTTACAGACAATGCGCAGTTTATATAGCTGATACCCAGAATGCAGAATCCACCCCTCCATATAGATTGGGGGGCACCATAAGTCACTTTGGGTACATCCTGTGGTCATCTGCCTATTGTGTGGTCTCCCAGATGCCAGGATAATTAGGAATACTGAGGCCTTTGTTCTGTTCCTACAGGCTATCTATATCTTGGTGACACCCACCACATTTTATCTATGGAATGCCAGCTGTAGGTTTTTACCTATCCATCACTTCAGAAAAATGTGTCAGGTAAAAAATAGATAACAAATAAAAATAACAAATAATTCAAGAGCAGCAGTAAAATAACAGTAGTGGGCTAGATACAGGGGGGTACCGGTGCGGAGGCACAAGTTAGTCGAGGTAATATGTACATGTAGGTAGAGTTAGTAACTATGCATAGATAATAACCAGGAGTAGCAACAGTGTAAAAGGGGGGGGCAATGCAAATAGTATGGGTTGCCATTTGATTAGCTGTTCAGGAGTCTTATGGCTTGGGGGTAGACGGTGTTAAGAAGCCTTTTGGACCTAGACTTGGCGCTCCGGTACCGCTTGCAGTGCGGTAGCAGAGAACAGTCTATGACTAGGGTGGCTGGAGTCTTTGGCAATTTTTAGGGCCTTCCTCTGATGCCGCGTGGAATAGAGGTCCTGGATGGCAGGAAACTTGGCCCCAGTGATGTACTGGGCCGTACGCACTACCCTCTGTAGTGCCTTGCGGTCGGAGGCCGGGCAGTTGCCATACCAGGCAGTGATGCATCCAGTCAGGATGCTCTCGATGGTGCAGCTGTAGAACCTTTTTAGGATCTGAGGATCCATGCCAAATCTTTTCATTCTCCTGGGGGGAAATAGGCTTTGTCGTGCCCTCTTCACAACTGTTTTGTTGTGTTTGGACCATGATAGTTTGTTGGTGATGTGGACGCCAAGGAACTTGAAGCTCTCAACCTGCTCCACTACAGCTCCGTCGATGAGAATGGGGGCGTGCTCGGTCCTCCGCAATCATCTCCTTTGTCTTGATCACCTTGAGGGAGAGGTTGTTGTCCTTGCACCACATGGCCAGGTCTCGGACCTCCTCCCTATAGGCTGTCTCATCGTTGTCAGTGATCAGGCCTACCACTGTTGTCATCGGCAAACTTAATGATGGTGTTGGTGCCTGGCCATGCAGTCACGGGTGAACAGGGAGTACTTGAGGGGACTGAGCACGCACCCCTGAGGGGCCCCCGTGTTGAGGATCAGCATGGCAGATGTGTTGTTACCTACCCTTACCACCCGGGGGCAGCCCGTCAGGATCCAGTTGCAGAGGGAGGTGTTTAGTCCCAGGGTCCTTAGCTTAGTGATGAGCTTTGAGGGCACTATGGTGTTGAACGCTGAGCTATAGTCAATGAATAGCATTCTCACATAGGTGTTCCTTTTGTCCTTTTCCTTTAGAATTCTTCATACTATAAAATAATGGCACGGAATTGTAAGCAAATCTTGTCTGCTAAATGAACTAGTGTAGCCCACAGCTATATGGCATAGCCAGATCAGGGCCTAACATAAGAACAACTGAGTATGCTATTCTGTTCTGAAATGGACTACATTTTCTTCATGTTTCTTAGGCCAATCTTAAAGAAATAATGGATTTATTGTGATGGTATATTACATGGATTTGTTAGACTTTTTAAATGTAGATTTTCCAAAAGTCTGCATCAGTGGCTTGTAGGCTAAGGGTGGAAGCCAGGAGATCCTGAATGTGTTTGTTAATTAACTGTCAATTACTGTGAGACAGGCAGTTATTTGCTTGACAATCACCTGCTGACAATTTTATGACTGCCACAGCCCTATCCCATGATCTACAATTGTTCAAATGGACTCTCAGAAGATGGCGGAACACAACCATTGAGAGACTACAGTTCTCATACAAAACCTTTATGTAATAACCCCTCCCATCTCTCCATAGCTGGTGGTGGCCACCACGTGCATGGGTGTAAAGCACCCCATTTTCTCCCGTCGTCGTTTTGACTTTTGCATTGTGGACGAGGCGTCCCAGATCAGTCAGCCAGTGTGCCTTGGGCCCTTGTTCTATGCCCAGCGATTTGTCCTGGTGGGGGACCACCAACAGCTGCCCCCCATTGTCCAGAACAGAGAGGCTAGGTGAGTAGATTCTAGTGATGGGGTCAAAAATCGATAAAGTTACACCGGGACGTTATCGTTTTGACAAGATTGCAATATTATTTTTGCTCTAGCTTGCTGTACCTTCACCAAAATGCAAATATTTGTCCATTTTTTTAAAAATAGGGAGACAATTTATTTTCAGCACAATTTGTTTTATTTCCATGACATAAAAAAATCACAGTATCACGCAATGCAAATAATCGCAATACATATTGTAACGGCAACATATCGTTATAATATCGTATCGTGGGGTCCCTGGCAATTCCCAGCCCTAGTAGACACATCCCTACAACCACCACCGACCCCACCTCTCAGGGTCGATGAAACCAAATGTACAGTAAGAGTGTGGACTCTTCGAGTAGAGTTTCTTCTCCATTTCTAATGTTTCAAGTCGTCATCAGGTTGTTGGGTATGGACGAGAGTCTATTCAAGCGTCTCGAGCGTAAAAGTGAGGCTGTAGTCCAGCTGAACGTCCAGTACAGGATGAATAGGTGGGTTATTCTTTCTAACAAAATCATGTCAACTATTTCAAACATTTATTTCAACATCAATTTGTTTTTCTATTGTTTTTCTCAATGGTTACTGTTTCCTTTCGTCACACCTAACGTTTTTACACTCATTTCGTGGTGGCCTCCACAGTAAAATCATGTCCCTAAGTAACACTCTGATGTACGGAGGGAGGCTGGAGTGTGGCTCAGAGAGGACGGCCAGTGCCATGCTGACCCTGCCCTCCCAGGGCTCTGTCCAGAGGGAGCTGGAGCTGAGTCTGGGCCGGCCGGAGGACCTGGCTTGGGTCCAGGCAGCTCTGGAGCCTCTCAACCCTGTCTGCTTCCTGGACACCACCCAGGTCAGTCTCTTGCGCCAATATTATTCTTACAATACTCTTTATTTTGATTACTATATTTTACATGATACCACAAACCTAAATAAGCATTTAAGTGTGGCTTGCTTGACGTGTGTATATGTGTGTAACTGTGTTGTTGGACCTTTGTATGTTATTCGACCTGTATATGCATGCCTCTTCTTTATGAGTGCCTCACTGCTGCTCTGACTGACAGGTTCCAGCCCTGGAGACGGTTGACCAAGGGGGAATCAGCAACCAGACAGAAGCTGCTCTGGTGCACGGCATAGTCAGTCTGCTATTGAAGGTGGGAGCTTCAATAAAAGTCAAATGAAATGCACAAATTTCTATGAATTCATCCGATTTACTTGGACTCACAGCAATGACAAAGATTGTATGTACTGTGTTAGAACAGCAGAACTGTCTTTGTTCCCCCCCACCCCTTTGGTTCAAAATGTCACTCAGTGCTCTGTTTTGTGATTGCTCTGCATTGATACATGTAGAGGTAGTACTACACTAACTAACCTGTTATTAACTGGGTGGTTCGAGCCCTGAATGCTGATTGTCTGAAAGCCATATTATATTAGACCGTATACCACGGGTATGACCAAACATTTATTTTTACCGCTCTAATTACGTTGGTAACCAATTTATAATAGCAATAAGGCACCTCGGATTTGTGATATATATGGCCAATATACCACGGTAAGGGCTGTGTCCGAGCACTTTTTAGTTACGTTGTGGATAAGAACAGCCCTTAGCCGTGGTACATTGGCCCATATACCACACCCCCTCGCGCCTTACTGCTTAATTATACCCTTGTGTTCTACTAGGCTGGGTGCAGGGCCAGTGACATCGGGGTCATTGCTCCCTACAGACAACAACTGAAGGCCATCTCAGGCCTACTAGCCGGGCCAGCCTTCAGCACTGTGGAGGTCAACACTGTGGACAAGTACCAGGGCCGCGACAAGAGCGTCATCATCGTTTCCTTTGTCAGGAGTCACCCAGAAGGCAATGTGAGTGGACCTTAAACCGACCATGTCTCTTGAGATCTTGACCTTGGTCAAAGTACCTCTATTTTGGATGGATAATTAAAACAGAGTTTCTGCAAATTTCAACATGTTATTTGTATATAAATTGGACATATTGTATGCGTCATGACATTTTTGATCTGTGTGAGACCTGGTCTGTTGCCAGCTGGGTGAGCTGCTGAAGGACTGGAGGAGGCTGAACGTGGCCATCACGAGAGCTAAACACAAGCTCCTCATGGTGGGCTCGGCCCCCACCCTGCGCCGCTACGCCCCCCTGGAAAAACTCCTCAACCACCTCACACAGGAGTGCATGATATCCTTTACACTGCCCAGTATGGCCTTAACCATGGTTGAGAGAAATACAGTGGTGAATGGATGCTGTCGAGGTGCTATAATATGTTTGTTGTATAGACATCCGTGTTTTACAGGTTTAAACAATGTGTGTTAAGTTGTTGTTTGATGATTGATAATGATTACTGTTCAATCCACTCAGGGTGTTTGTCTTAACTGGCCCACGTTTTCCAGCTCCCTCCAGCAGCCCATGAGGTATTACCCACCACGCACCTGTGACAGAACATCTGAGGTAGAACAGTGCCTTTCCTCCACTCACCATCTGGAAATCAGCCTTTAGACTGATCAAGCAATGTATCGATTCCTCAATATTGATTACTTGAAAAATGACTTGAAATAGTTGATAGTATGCTATATATTTTTTTTAATTCATGTTTTAACAAGAATCCATGGCAGCTATGTTTGGTGTTATTGTTTTAATGCTTTTTATTACAACAGAATGTGACCATTCGAAAGTTGAAGTACAGGCACCATTTAGACTGTAAATCTGCAATGTAGCAATTGCTCAGACATTGCCTCAGACCTCCGTTAGATTAAGATTGGTAATTAGTCTTGTTTCTGAGCCAGTGCTGATTGTCAAGCTTTTACTTGTTATATTGATGTTATTTTTGAAAATGTCTACGTGAATAAATAATTTTAAGTGTTGTACATTTTTGTTTCCCTTGTGTCCCTGTCAGTAAAATTACACACTGTTGAAATACAGTCCTCACCATATGTATTTGGAAAATGAATTCTGATTTCTTAAAATGGGGGGACACGATTCATGAAGGGCTTTTGTCTTATTAAAGGAGAAGTTTTCTTTATTGGAACCAAATCTGCATTTTGGAGTCCAGACATGGGGTCACATGTAGTCCACTTTCTTTTTTTGCGATTTCACTTGGTTTTCAGAAACTTACCCTAACCAGCAATACACTTCCTCATGCTTATGTTGCAGTGCCAGAGTTTAGATAAAACATGAACAAAAGCTTAAACACTAAAATAAGTAATTTTAAGAATGGCATCGCTCTCAGTGTATATAGTGTTGCAACCAATATGTATGAAAATACCCTCACATTAAGTGACATTCTGTATTCTCGCCTCCTATTCAAAACTTGATCTTGAATCCAAAATGCTGGACTATAGAGCCTAAATTTTAAGTTAAGCTTTACTGTCCAAATACAAATGGTGAGGATTGTATGCTGAATGTTCACTAGAGCGGCAGGTAGACTAGCAGTTAAAGGCCGTTGGGCCAGTAACTGAAAAGTCGCTGGTTCGAATCCTGAGCCAACTTGGTGAAAAATCTGCCTGTGCCCTTGGCAAGGCACTTAACCCAAACCTGTAAATCGCTCTGGATAAGAGCATCTGTTAAATTAATAACAACTTGATACAATGGAATAATCTCAAACTCAAATAATCTGTAGCCACAGCTAGGTCTACAGATTATTTAGCTAGGTCGAAGTGAACAGTATAGCCTCTACACAGTTAGAATCCCTTGCAGGACGGTTACAGCCTGGCCAGCGATATTCAGTCTGCCATCATCCCGTAGCTCCAGCTCCAACTCCCCACCACGACTGGAGCACTGATAGGCTGTCACACAGGAGGAGAATGCAGTGTGAGTGGTAGTTCTTTGAATGATGTTTACATTATTTATTTATTGGATTTTACTCGATGTACCTGTCCATCAATATCTGTTAATTGATTGGGTTCTGTGCAATGGAATTTGAACTCCATGTTGCAATGCTGTTTACATTACCCACCACAGAAGGTTGGTGGCACCTTAATTGGGGAGAACGGGCTTGTGGCAATGACTGGAAGTGGAGTAAGTGGAATGGTATCAAATACATCAATCACATGGTTTCCACGTGTTTGATGCCATTCCATTTGTGCGGTTCCAGCTGTTTTCATGAGCCGTCCTCCCCTTAGCAGCCTCCACTGTTACCCACCCAGCATCTTTTTCTTGCCCAGTTTCTCAGACCAGTAGCCTGCAAGGACAGTATGTGCAGAGCCTGCAATGATGTAAAAACAAACTAAATTAAACTTTCTAAAAGACTACAGAATAAGACTTGCCAATGTCCGCTGTACTTACCAGTCACAGGGTCCTCAGGAATCCCGAACCAGGGGGAGAAGTTTCTGGAGTAGAAGTCATAGCCAGGCTGACCGCCAGGGGCTCCAATCATGGTGACAATCAGACCCCTAACCCTTCCGCCAGTGTTTACACTGAGAAGAACTGCTGGGTCTGGCTGCAGGGATGTGAGCACTGACCTAAAACCAAACAGTCACTTTTTCAATCCCTTTCAAGTGAAATTTGCCATTCCATCCTGTTTCCCAGCACCAGTGATAATGTATAAAGTAAAGTGTTTTTTTTTTTGTTTGTTTTTTACCTGTCACAAGTGTCAGCAAGGCGCACCATTAGCTTTTTGGTAGTGCCACAGAGGCACACTTCTTCAACTGACTGGTCTCCCACAGCAGCCTGCACATACATATTCAGACTGATGGACATGAGCTTAATTCTTCACCATAAATTATAGAAACAGTGGTAAGAAGGATGATGCACTTACATTAACTATGTCTTTAAATTCATTGAGACCCTGTGGATATGAAGTTTCAATTCTGAAGTTATTCTGAAGTTCTGACATTAATTTGCAAAGGCTTTTATGCAATACTTATAACATGTACAGTGTATATATATGTTGAACATGAATGTACCACATTGATTTCATCACCTACCAGCGGAGTAGGTTTGTTCAGAGGGAAATCCATCACTATAGATTCCCCCTGTTGTTGTACATACAGCTCTCCACTCAAAGTCTCAAATACCACTGTTGTGTTGACATTTTCTTTAGGAAGGGAATTGTGGGATAGAAACAATTGAATTGCACTATATGTTTGTACTAGTTGCCATTCACTTGCTTACATGTGAGATACTGTATTATGTGACTCATTCTTACTTTTTTTGTAAAACAGTACAGCAGCTGAAGCTAGGGTGGCATGTCCACACAGAGGAACCTCATTGGTGGGGCTGAACCAACGCAAGCGAAAGCGTGCTCCTTCAATACAACACATACCAAAATACATACAAGTTCCCATGTCAGTAATCTTAGGATGTTGTGATGAGTTGATTTACCCTTTCTTTCCTGAGTCCCATATATTCCATTACTCTCATTGGCATCAATCACCCCCTCTTGGTTAATTGCAATAAAATAGAGTACCACCAGATGGCAGATTTGGAAAACTTCTGCGAAGAAATAGAGTACAGTTTCAACTCTATTTCAGAATGTCTCGAAAAAGATACCTGAGCTGAAGTCATCTTTTGAATTTAGCCTTATGATGAAGGCGGTCTCTGACAGGTTCATTTCAGCAGCAATTTTCTGGTACATATCATCCTGCAATTCCTGTTTGGTTGAGAACAGTCAACAGTATTTTTTTTGCATGATTACTGGTTAGATAACTTAAAGCAAATACTAATGTTGATTATTCAGCAATACATGAGAATATGTAATAAGATGTAATTATGTATAAAAAAATTATACTTGCATGTAAAAGGGGACAAACTGCTGCAGGATTTCCTTTGAAAGGTAAATTGGTAAATGCATCGACAATGAATACTGGAATCTCCATTACATATTAGAGTGGCGTATGCTGATTTCCCAGTGAGAAGTGCAGAAGTTTAACAGCTGCACGCCTCCAAATGGACTTTAACCAGTGGGTGTATCATCCCAAAAGTCTAAAGTCCATTGCTTCCTCTCCTTTTCTCCTTTCCTTCGTCTGCACTGACTTGATAGTGCTGGCTTGGCTAAAAAATCTCCCCATAGAATAGGCCCACCTTGAAATATTGCTCTTGTCTGTCTTTTCAGGCAGTGCAGATGAATACGATCTTTCATTGATTTCATAGAAACGGACAGGTGTAGCTATCTCTCGGTACGCATCTGCCCTGGGTTCATTTTTATTTATTTTTTCAAAATCACAAGGAGAACAACCCACCTTAAACAGGGGTGCGTTCAGTTTGATTCCACATTTGCTAGGTTATGTGACGGTTTGTCCTGAAAGACACATTTCCCCAAAACCGTGTGTGCACCATTCTTCAACAGCTTTTGCGGTCAATTATTTATATATACACTAGATGACAGATAGGGGGCATTGTGTAAAGCCACCATGCCTCCACCTTGGCACTCCCTCACCGCTGTAAAAAAATATATATTTTGGAGGCTATAGAAATATATTAATTAATGTCTACATACATTTTTGCCACATGTATTCTATTACAGATACCTTAATGCATACTTTTACATATTGTGAGCTAAACATAAAAATAAAACATGAAAAAGTACTGTCCCCATTACAACAAACATATACCTAAATACATGTAAATTTGTCTTTCAAACATTTTAATTGAAATACTGTAGAATTCCATGAATTCCTATGGAGAACTGCGCCTACTGGGGAGTGCCAATATGAAACAATTCTAGGTAATTAATTTAATTATTCTTTGGGCCAAATGTCATATTCACAAATGTAAATTTACAAATAAAACACATTTTCTTACCTTACAAAATAAAATGAACAAAATTTTAAGACAATTAAATATTCTACCAACAAAAAAGCTGTTATAATTCTAAGTGTGTGCATGTCCCTTAAGGTCCTTGTGTAATGTGATATTGTACCCCCTAGCCCAATTGTCTTTTCTATATTCTTGTGTTCCCCCATGTACTTTTTGTATTGATTTTGTTAATAAAAAATATATAAAAAATAACATTCGTTGGAACACGTCATCGGGTCCAACGGTCGTCTTGCGCCAAACTGCGCATGTGCAAGTCATCAAATCAAAGTCACTCCTTCGATATAGAGTTTTTTTTTACGGAAATGAAAACTTGGCAGTTTGTCACTTTAATGAGGTTGGAGTGATAACATGTTCAACTACTTAAGACATTGGCTCGAATCTAGGTTGTGCCTTTAGATTTAGAGAAAATAAACAACTAATTCATAATTTTCCACTTCTCTTATTGACTTCTCAAACCCCAAATCCCGACCTGGGCCCAGATTCACAAACACTTCTTACGCAAAAACTTAAGAAGTTTAAGAAAAAAAACAAGTTCATAAAATAGTTCATAAGTGCAATTCCTCAACAGTATCTTAATATTGAATGATTTTTTTAGGAACTTCTCAAATATCTTCTTACAAATCTTATGTGGTTGTTGCTGGGCAACCGTTTTAGCTAGCTATTTATCTAGCAATGGCAATCATGTTAGCATATTTCTTACTGAGATTATTGTTCTAAAACATGTTCTTGGGTGTAAAATAATCAATAGTGAAACTTTCAGATAAAGTTTGTGTGAATTAAACATGTTCAATGGCTTTCAGGAGCTTTTTCTCTCACTGCCCTGCTTAAGACAAGGGTTTAGCTTTCTTGGAATTAATAATTTTATTTTCAATAATCTAATTTCTTCTTAATTTTTAGTTTAATTAAGGATAAACATAAGAACATTTCCAAGAACCTTTTTGAGGAATAGCAACTTTGCTTAACTTTCTTAAGTGTATAGTTAAGGGAAAATTGCAATTAAGAACGTTTTGTGAACCTGGGCCTTTGGTAAATTTGGTAAGCGTTCCCAGAAGTCTCGCGATGTTGCGCCTCTGCGTTTAGAAACTGGTAGAGGGCGGCTGTTGGTAGAAGAGATTTTATGTTCTCGCGACATTACCTGCTGCGGAACTCCCTGTCACCTGAGAAGAACTGAGACCGGGGAAAATAAATTGTAAGACGCGTTTTATCATTTTATTCCCAACATTTTTGTGGCTTCCTATTGAAATATATAATGCTTTTTTATTCGCGTTGAAATTGATATATTTTCGGAACTGGATGGACAGTTTTGTTTTCTGACCTAGACCGTTTGACCGTTGCGATGTCCTAGCTAGCTAGCTTAGCAAGAGTTGGCTAGCTAGCTAGCTAGCTAACGGTATTTAGCGTCTACTCCGGAACAAGACTGGCTAGCTAGATAGCTAATAATGTATTCTCGAAAACATACCATTATCCATCTGGATAGTTTATGGAAATTGGTGATTTAGCCACAGTCAGTAAACTATCAAGGACATCAATAATGACAGAACCCAATTAACAGCGCTTGAGTGAGAAATTAATCTCTCTGATTTCATTATAGTTAACGTTAACTATCAATACTTGTATAGTCAAAAAAAGACCGGTAACCTTGTAGCTAGTTAAGTTAAACTAGTCAATAATTGCGAGGTTCGCCAAAGTCCGAAGAAGATGCAATCGACCTTGAGGCAAACAACTAACATTAGCTGGTTTAACTAGTTAACAATTAACGTTAGCTAGCTCATGTTAATTCCACATGTAGGCCTAGTTAGTACTTTAGTAATGTTGTAAGTTTTATGTACAGTATTACTAACGTTAATGAAGACTTGTATTGCCCTTTTTAACCATGGTCCAGAGGAAGAGACTATGTCTGTGAATGATGATGGGTATGTGGTGAGAATTCGGGGCTTGCCTTGGTCCTGCACCCAGGAAGAGGTGGCAGGGTTCTTCTCTGGTGAGTAGGCCACGTTCATAAAACTGAAAGTGGTGGCATTCAATAGTCACTTTATCGTTTGTTTGCACCTGGCTGGTCAATGAAGAAGGAACCAATGAAGTTAATCTTGTGTATCTCTTGCAGATTGTAACATCGTCGGGAAAGTGAATGGAGTGTGCTTCACGTTTTCCAAAGAAGGAAGGCCCAGTGGAGAAGCTTTCGTGGAGCTGAAATCAGCAGAGGATTTTAAAAAAGCCATAGCAAAGGATAGGAAACACATGGGTCATCGCTATATTGAAGGTATTTTGTCTGACAGATCTCTAATCTGTCTGTTGTCACATTTAGACTTATCAATCAGCTAGTTGTGATTCAGTATATTATGACTGATGTTGCCCGCTCAAGGATTGACATTGTGGGTTGTCTGGGACAAGTGACCTGAGCAGTTGCACAAGTTGAGCCTGCGCAGAGGTTGCCCTAATGGGCAGGCGATTTTTTTAGTTATTTTTAAAATATTTTTTTTTACTGACGATAACCAAAATACAAAGTATTTCAGTAGTCTGGTCTTTCTGATTCCTCCCCAGTGTGTTTGTGGAAATAGTTAATTTTATACTTTCGGGCAAGTGATCATAGTCTTCGGCAACCAAAAAAGCCCCAAAACTTGCCCAGTGACCGAGTACCTTTCAGACCTTAATGTCAATCCTTGCCGTTCCTGTCCGGTCTTGTAGTTTTCAAGTCAAACCGTAGCGAGATGGACTGGGTGTTGAAACGCAGCGGCCCTACTGACTACGACAGCTGCAGCGGGTGTATGATACGTCTCCGGGGACTTCCTTTTGGCTGCAGTAAGGAGGAGATAGTGCAGTTCTTTGCAGGTACATACATAGCGTTACTTTAGTAAGGTGTCTATGAACAAAGTGTATGTCTTAAACTGAATGCAAAAACAGGCCTATTGATGGATTAGAGTTTTCAGGCATTCAAGTAAGTGCATGACAAGCAAATACAATTCAAAATAATTAAATCCGTATTTGGCTTTATAAGAATGTGGTGACTTAGTATAGCATGATATTCAATCTCTTATAGTTCAATAACATACATGCACACAAATGTACAAATATCTGTTTATAAAACCACATGCAAAGTCACCACATCTTCTGGATGGCATGATGCTGCTCTGATGTTACTGTTCTTTGAATAACATGAAGTCAATGTGTTCATGAATAAAGTTCAGCAGTATGTTCTTGGGTCTTTTGGTGTGTCTAACACTAAGAGATATCACATTGAAATAGTCAAATAAAAGCGGAAAGGGTTTTTCTTTTGTACATATGGGAATGTTGCAGCTTTTAACATGTCTCCCCTTGTGGGGTTATTTGTCCTTGGGTTAAAGGGTTGAAAATCGTGCCAAATGGGATAACATTGCCGATGGACTACCAGGGGAGGAGCACAGGGGAAGCCTTCGTGCAGTTTGCCTCAAAGGAGATAGCAGAAAAGGCACTGGGGAAACACAAGGAAAGAATAGGGCACAGGTGGGGACGGAAAGTCTGGGCTGGGTATTAATTTTATGACTAATATGGGGCGGGGGGTCATGCATCTTTCCTTTAAGTTAAAGATGGTATGATCATTCATAAATCACACTTTGAATACTTTTTTTTTTTTTTTTTACTTGGACAGTTACCATGCTTAATCTGGGCATTGTCTTCCATTGAATTGATTTGTCAAGCAGTGCAATGGGGGAAAAGGGAATTAAGATCAGTGCTGCAGAATTGAGAGCCTTGACAGTACAATAGATATTGTATGACAGTACCACCATAGAGCTGTTAATAGCTGAATTGTGGGAACTAGGCTATTTATGTCAGAGTGCCTTCTAATACTGCATCATGATGAAAGTGCAAATTCAAAACCTGCTGCAATATTAGCAGATTATGTGAAAGCTGTGCCATATTGTTACTGCTATTGCTAAAATTAATAAATTGTATTATTCCTTGCCCCTCTAGATGTACAATAAAGCTATCTGTTTGACCCCAACTATTTGGCTTAGATAAAGTTGCCCATATGAAATCATGCACAATGTCTTGTCTGCTGATGTTCTCCATATGGCTATTGTCCCATGTAGTGTTCTTGTCATAACCCCACCTGCATTTAAACCCATTCAGGTACATAGAAATCTTTAAGAGCAGCCGGAATGAGATCCGGGCTTACTATGAGCTCCCCAGAAGGATGATGGGGCAGAGACCTAGTCCCTACGACAGGCCCATGATGGAGCGAGGTGGGTTCTTCCCTGGTCCAGGACGGGGGGGTGCTCTTTTGGACCAAATGCGTGGAGGAGGCTACAGTGGGGGTATGTGCAATAATTTTGGTTAGTGAAGTCAATTTAGTGTTTGAGAATGGACTGGATTGAGGATGGCCAATGGTCTGAAAAGATGATCATTGATTCCCTATTCTCTGTGTCTGTTCACGTAGGCTATGGCGGATTTGACAACTACAATGGCTTCAGTAATTACTGTTTTGGCAATGGCATGTTTGATGACCGAATAAGGGGCGATAGAGGAAGAGGTAAGATATGCTCTTTGCTTTTTAATGTCACACTGAAGGTGTGCCTGCATTTCCTTCTCAGGAAAATGTATTCTGTGCTTGGCTTGCAGCTATAGGTGGCCATGGCTACGGTGGTGCAGGTGATCATAGCTCCCACAGCAGCTCCCACAGCGGCTTCCACAGTGGCCATTTTGTACACATGAGGGGCCTGCCTTTCCGTGCCACTGAGGGAGACATAGCCAATGTAAGAATCACATTTCTCTAGTACCCATAATCACTCCCATTTCTCTTTCCAATGATGTCAACACATTTTAAAGTAAATATTCACAGTCCAATTATGTAACTTGAATTTATACAATCATGGTGGTCAGAGCAGCCCCTTACTCTTTGGTGTGTATGTGTGTGCCTTTTTGGTTTAGTTCTTCTCCCCATTGACTCCTGTGCGAGTTCATATCGACTTTGGACCAAATGGAAAATCCACAGGCGAGGCCGATGTTGAGTTTAGGTCTCATGAAGATGCTGTTTCAGCTATGTCGAAGGACAAGAATCACATGCGTATGTGGATCCCTACTTTGTTTTACCCCGTTATGATTACCCCACTCTCAAAATGAACCATAAAATATAAAAAAAAATTAAGTTGATTTGTTTTTGTTCTGCAGAACATCGATACATTGAGCTCTTCTTAAACTCAACTGCTAGTGGAGCATCTGAAATGGGTAAGTTTCTTCTCTCATCTGCCTGTATTTCAGAAAACACTCAGACAACAATGGTTGAATCAATGTTTAATGCCATTTCTGGATTTATTTCCTGGTTGGTTTTAGGCCGCGGCGGCGGTTTCTATGGTAACTCAGGAGGCATGGGCTTGAGACGGAGTGGACTGAGGGGGATGTTCTAAACAGGAGTAATCACCATTCTAAACCAAACGTTCAAGTCTTGAAGATTTGTTTTGTATTTGAATGTTTTCACATGTTCAGAAAAAGTACCTACTTAAAATATTTTCCAGTCTCAAAGAGTGGAATAAAAAGTATATATTTGAGCAGTTGCATAGGCTAACCAACTATTGTACATTTTACTTAATACATTTTATATTTAATTCTGTGTGTCTCAGTTTAAGATCATTTCAAGACCATTAGCAATAATACATATTTTAGTTAATTACTACTATTGTTAGCTAATTTCCCCACTTCTGTCTGCATTTTCTACGCTTTACAGCTTGATTCAATCAGATTGAGCATTAACCTGTGTCTGCCGACATCTGCATAGCAGATTTTGTGGCACTGCGGTATGAGCTGACAAATCGGTGAACAGCTGCTCGTGTCAAACAATTCCCTCATCTCTACCATGTTAGAAGTTGAAAACGGCGATAGAAGTGTAGGCTCTATCGATGATAGAAACGACTAAAATGTCAAACCATTGATGTTAGGCTATAAATCCCCCCATCCAAATTAATGTGAAAACATGCCTCTGTCTAATTCGAGTGTTTGAATTTAACAAGGCTGCAAGAACTTCTATAATATTATAAAGTCGGGTGGTTTCGTTGCATCCAATCGCATTATCCGTGGTACGGTAACGCAAGGAGCTGCATGTGGATTTGACAGCTCTAACACAGTACCACCTCTGACACATCTGATTGAATTTAGCCCTTAGACTTGAAAGTCATTGCTAGCACGGGTTAAAGTGCAGAGGGAGGGAGGGGGTTCAGAGAAGAGTCCAAAGTGTAAGAGAAGACTTAGACAGTACTCTCCCTGCCTTAGTCTTTTTACAAACATTGATCCAGGCTCAAGATATGTGTATGTGGCAGGCCCTATTCAGGTGACTGATGCCCTAGAATGGTGGTATGTTCATGGAAAATCTACCTAGAATTTACAAGCTGTGTCCTCTATTGATAATATCTAAATAATTTGAATTATAACTCATTTAGTAATGCTACAGAGGTTTTTTATAATTCCAGCCAGTAGTTTTGAAAGTAGCGCTCACGAGCCAAAACGGGTCCCCTGAAAATGTTGCATACAGATATAGCCAATTATGACTATATTGTAAAAATTCATGAACATTTGCGTTTTGGTCTTCATTTAAGGTTAGGCTTAAAATCATATTTTTAAGATCAATTGTGGGGTTTGACTTAGTTGCTGTGGTAACTAGTGACGACCTCTTTAGCACTACCCAGTTTTTAAACTATGGTGCGCAACATGGTTCAGTGTGCCAATAAACCAGCACTCTAGGTTTTTTCAAATTGCATCTGTCTTGGAGCTAGAATTGGGATAAAGTTTACTGTGCTAATGATCATACAGAGTAATGGAGAGCACTGTATAATACAGCGAATTTAGCAAATGAGGCATTTGTGGTACAGTGCCTTCAGAAACTATTCCTTTGTGGTACCGCCTGAATTCAAAATGGCTTACATTTCTCACCCATCTACCACATAATGACAAAGTGAAAATGTTTGTAGAAATTTTTGCACATTTAAAATAATTTGCAGAAATCTAATTTACATACAGTGTACCAGTCAAAAGTTTGGACACGCCTACTCATTCAAGAGTTTTTATTTGTTTTACTACTTTTACATTGTAGAATGATAGTTGACATCAAAACTATGAAATAACCAAAAGTGTTTGAAGAATCTAAAATATATTTTGATTTGTTAAAGTAGTCACTCTTGGCATTCTCTCAATGAGCTTCACCTTGAATGCTTTTCCAACAGTCTTGAAGGAATTCCCACATATGCTGAGCACTTGTTGACTGCTTTTCCTTCGCTCTGCGGTCCAACTGATCCCAAACCATTCAATTGGGTTGAGGTCGGGGGATTGTTTGAGGCCAGGTCATCTGATCCAGTGCTCTGTCACTCTCCTTCTTGGTCAAATAGCCCTTACACAGCCTGGAGGTGTGTTGCGTCATTGTCCTGTTGAAAAACAAATGATTGTCCCACTAAGCGCAAACCAGATGGGATGGTGTATCTCTGCAGAATGCTGTGGTAGCCATGCTGGTTAAGTGTGCCTTGAATTCTAAATAAAATCACTGACAATGTCACCAGCAATGTGGTGACATGCGGAGAACATCCGTTCACCCTCTCTGCGTCTCACAAAGACACGGCAGTTGGAACCAAAAATCTCAAATTTGGGCTCATCAGACCAAAGGACCGATTTCCACCAGTCTAATGTCCATTGCTCGTGTTTCTTGGCCTAAGCAAGTCTCTTCTTCTTATTGGTGTCCTTTAGTAGTGGTTTCTTTGCAGTAATTCGACCATGAAGGCCTGATTCACGCAGTCTCCTCTGAACAGTTGATGTTGAGATGTCTGTTACTTGACACATCAAGTAACAGACTTGATGTGTCAAGTAACACCAAATTGGGCTGTACTTTGACGCTGGTAACTCTAATGAACTTATCCTCTGCAGCAGAGGTAACTGGGTCTTCCTTTCCTGTGGCGGTCCTCATGGGAGCAAGTTTCGTACACCTGTTAATTGAAATGCATTCCAGGTGACTATCTCATGAAGCTTGTTGAGAGCATGCCAAAATTGTGCAAAGGGTGTCTACTTTGAAGAATCTCGTAAAATATTTTTTTTGATTTGTTTAACACTTGATTACATGATTCCATATGCGTTTTTTCATAGTTTGGTCTTCAGTATTATTCTACAATGTAGAAAATAGTACAAATAAAAACCCTGGAATGAGTAGGTATGTGTCTAATCTTTTGACTGGTACTGTGAAGTATTCACACACCTTTGCTATTAAGCTCCAAATTGAGCTCAGGTTCGTTAACTTTCCTTTGATCATCCAGTCCCGCTTTATTTGAAGTGAATCTTTTGGTTTCATAAGCACTACATAGATGCATCTCAAATCATCTATAACTGTATATCATGCTCTATAAAGATTTGTAATGTTGCATAACTGACAATCTATTTATGTTCACATTTTGTTCTCTTATGAAGCATGAAATACAGTTACAGATTTGTGACCCAATTATGCAGTGCTTATGAAGCCTTCATAAGGTGCACTTCAAATAGTGGGACCGATCATCGATGTCACAACAACTTGATTGGAGTCCACCTGTGGCCAATTCAATTGATTGGACACACCTGTCTAAGGTCCCACAGTTGACAGTGCATTTCAGAGCAGAAACTATACCATGAATTCCAAAGAACTGTCCATAGATCTCTGAAATAGAATTGTGATGAGGCATATCTGGGGAGGGGTATAACACAATTTGAGTGTTGAAAGTTTCCAAAAGCACAGTGGTCTCCATCATTGGGAAATGGAAGAAGAAAAAAAATGGAACTACCCAGACTCTGCCAAGAGCTGGCAGTATGACCAAACTGAGCAACCGGGAAGGAAGGAAGGACCTTGGTCAAGGAGGTGACCAAGAACTTAATGACCACTGACAGAACTACAGAGTTCCTTGGCTGAGATGGGAACCTGCCAGAAGGGCAACAGTCTCCAGCACGTCACCAATCTGGGCTTTATGGGAGCGTGACCAGATGGAAGCCACTCCTGAGAAAAAGGCACACGTCTGCATACCTGGAGTTTGCAAAAATGCACGTAAAAGACAGCATAAGGCAAAAGATTGGTCTGATGAGACAAATGTAACTCCTTGGCCTGAATGCAAAGTGCTGTCTGAAAAAAACAGCTCATCACCTGTCTTAACACCCTCCCTACCTTGAAGCATAGTGGCAGCATCATGCTATTGGTATGCTTTTCAGCAGCAGGGACTGGGAGACTGGTAAGGATAGAGAGGAAAATGGTTGGCAAATATGCGCAACCTGCTTCAGAGAGCAGACTGGGGCGAAGATTTACGTTCCAACAGGACAATGACCCCAAGCATACATTCAAAGCAATATTGACATGGCTTCAGAAAAATGTGAAAGTCTTTCAGTGGCCTAGCCAAAGCTCTGTCTTAAATCCCATTGAAAATATATGTGGAAGGACTTGAAGATTGCTGTTCCCCATCAAACTTAAATCTGCAAGGAAGAATGGGAGAAAATCCCCAAATCCAGATGTGCAAAGCTGATACAGACACCCACGACTACACAAAGCTGTAATTGCCACCAAAGGTGTTTCTACAAAGTATTGACTCAGGTTTGTGAATACTTATGTAAATTAGATTTCTGTATTTCATTTTCAATAAATGTGCAATTTTTTTATTTTTATTTTTTACATGTTTTCACATTGTGTGTATGTGTGTGTGAGAGAGAGAGAAAAAAAATCTTTAATACATTTTTAATTGAGGCTTTAACTAAATGTGGAATAAGTCCCGTGTGTCTCAGTTGGTAGAGCATGGCACTTGCAATGCCAGGGTTGTGGGTTCAATTCCCACAGGGGACCAGTATGAACAAATATGAAAATGTATGCATTCGCTACTGTAAATCACTCTGGATAAGAGGGTCTGCTAAATTACTAAAATGGGTATGAATACTTTGAGGGTTCTGTAAGTAGATGGGGGACGCCATCTTTATTCATGTCCGCTATTGTGTACTACATCCATTTCATATTTTATGTCCTGCAAAAATATGAAGGGGGAAAAAATCCTGCAATTCGTATATGTTACGAATTGTAATTCGTACAATATGTTACATATTTGTAAATGTTTAAGATCCCTGATGATGCTACCATACTGCACACAGCATGTTTTGATCATCTATGTGAGATGTAGCACATCCATTTGTAATAAAGTATTAATTCCAGTTTTGGAAAATTATATATTGTAAACATTGCTTTGCTGATTGAATACAAAACAAAATTCAGCAAGTGTATAAGTGGTTACAAGAATTCGTGCATCTCAAATTCCTTGCCACTTTGTGATCCAAGTTTTTTAACTTGCCTGACAAATATTTGAATAAAATGTGCAAAAAAAAATTGTCTCTGAAAAGAAATACAAGATTGGCATGTTTCCAAACTTAATTGTTAGCTAGCTACAGTATTTGAATACTTAAGGTAATAATTTATTAAGCATACTTAATCAAAAGTACAACATATTTGCTGTGCTGTTTCATGTAGTTTCTGCTTCTTCGTCACAAAGCAGTATCGGGAACATTAGTGCTTTTGGTAAACATACTTCTGAAATGTGCCTGCATTCTACCATGCAGAAACAAGTCTGTGAAAGGTACTCATTTAGTATTTTGGCTTATTAGAGGCACATGTGAATTACATCAGTTAAAGGAGAAGTTCACTTTGTTTAACCAAATCTCTTTTTGTAAATAGCATGCTATAGAGTTGTCCAGCCACTTTTGCGATTTCACTTGGTTTTGAGAAATCCCACCAGCAAGATACTTCCTCATGCTCTTTCTACAGTTGCAGGGGCACAGATAAAACAGCTCCAAAAAAACATATTTTTTAGAAACGACAACACTCAGTATAGTGATGCATTTCTTTAGATGTTGTACACAAAAGTGTCATTACAAACTTTATCCGCAATGTTATTCCATTTTGTGATACTTTCCGTGTTCAAGCATTCCCAGGTTCTCACCATAATGGGAATGAGAAAGCACACAAATGTAAATAAAAAAGAGATTTGGTCAACAACAACAAAATGTACTCATCCTTTAAGACCGTTCAAGTGAAATAACATGACTCAAAACAAAAATATGACTCCAGTCCTTATCACATCAGGCTCAGCCACTGTATCACACAGAGAAACATACTTTAAAATTGTCTCATCAAGATATTCTTACTGCAGATTTGGAATGATATGCTCAGCTGCCCAAATGGTTTATCTATTGTAAGGAAATGTTGACATTTATCACAAGAACCTTAGTGTCACAGATATAACATCTCAAATCTCATGCTACACAAAGCGATATACCTTGTAGAATGTACACACTTGACACCTGATAACAGTCACACGAGCTCAGAGGTTTCCTGGTAGTCTGAGCTGCGGGATTGAGTTAAAGCTGCGGCTGGGCCTGAAGGGGGGCATCTCACGTGGCATTGGAGGAGCAGCGTTGGAGGAGAAGGGCGTGGCACGTATCACAGACCCTCACTGGTTTTGGCGATGCAGGGAGGGGCAGCTCGTTGTCAGAGCATGCATTGCAGAAGATCTCCCCACAGTTTCTACAGTGGTGCTAGAGAAATGAGATATGGAAAACACCTCAGCTTATCTAGGCAAGAAGTACACCCCAAGGAGAAGGTGGGTTATGGTTTGCATAGTTGCTATTCTTGTTAATGTCACACCTTTTTGTGTTGATTGCTGGTTCAGCATTGTCCCAATTAATTTCACATGAAAAATGTAATGAGTTCATCCTAACCTTTCTCCTAGAGATGGAGAACTCCTTTTCACAAAGTTTACAGTGGGTAGCATCTTTGTCCTTCAGCCAGACCTGCCCTCCCTGGAATATTTGTTAGATCGAGCACTCATGGAACAGCACTCTCAAATTTCAACATGCTTGTTGGTAGTTCAGTTCCAATTAAATAAAAGTTTTGCAGATGTTATCACAGGTGCAGCGAAATACTTATGTTTCTCGCTCAAACAGTGCAGCAATATAATACACACAATCTAAAAGTAAAATAAATTCAGACATTTCAATTAAGTTGTTTTCATCAGAAAATGTACTGATTGGATTGAACTTTAATTTGAACATTGATGTAGAACTCAAGACACTTACCTGAAGAGCTTTATTTGCCTCTTTTATGTCTTCGATTTTAAGTTTTGATCTGGATTAAGAAAAGCCAGGCATCAGTTAAATGAATTCATGTCTCATATTATTCATTAAAAAAATTCTTAACGGGAACTTTAAAACAGTAAGAGCACTAACTAAAGGCAAGGAGGAATGAAAGGGGATCATGTATGTGATTATAGCCCCTCCACAACATAAAATAATGTTGCTTCTGATACAGCCTTTCCACTTTTATCTTAAAAGGTACGATGAGATTGCTGTAATTGATGTGGGTAAGAGGCCGAATTCCTATTTGAAAGAGACAGTGTTAGATAAAAACGTACATCAAATGAGTTTAAAATAGACAAGTACTCGCTGAGTTTGCAGCCTAGCTCCTCCAGGGCCTGCTCCTGTTCTTCACAAATCCCCTTCAGCTGGCTGTTCTCATCCTGCAGCCTGTGGAACTCCTGGAGAAAAAAAAGTCAAATACATCAATCCACCGTGTGTATAAATATACTCTACACCTGTGACGCAACAGAAAATATGTTGAACATAATACTTCTTAATGCCACAATAAACCCCACGAGGAACCCTCAAACCTTTTTAAGTCCATTTATTTGCTGGGCTTCAGCACTGAGCTGGGCGACGATGTCTCGTTCCCTCTCCAGGTCGTTCTGTAAGGTTTGCCGCCACTCCTTCTCAATCTTTAGGTCTGTCTCCAGCTGCAGCCTACAACAGGAACAAAATCCTGGATTACAGCCAGATTACTATCCCTTAATCTTAATTTTGGTGCAGAAACAATATATTTATTGTATATAGGAATAAGTGCTAAGAGCTACTGTAAATATACAGTATGTATGTGTACTTACATTTGCTTCTCTCTCTGGGCTATCTGCTTTTGGAGGCTGTCGGCTTTGTTGGCAAAGTCATGCTTGAATTTGCGAGCTCCATCTTCTGCAGTCCAGCGGTCCCGCTCTGCCTCTTGTAATCTGGTGTAATTCAAACCAACTGGGTAAAACTGAGGCTCCAATCACAAAGAAAAGGGGATGCAATGGGACAAACTGGCAGAAGAAAAAGGGGAGACCAAACACCTACAGGCAGGCAGGCAGGCCCCTTTGGAGGGAAGATGGCCAGGCAGTGGCAGGCCAGTTTAACATTTCCATGAACACACTCATGGGGCTAAAGATGGTGTGTTCACTACACTCAAAGACAAACATAATGGTGCTGCCAATGATTTCATCATTCCACGACCACAATTTCAAAACATTTAACTTTATTGTTTCATGTGATAAACAATTGTTATACTTTTTATTGGCTATAATGAGTATAGTATTTGCTCTTACAGATATGTTTGAGTGTATTAGTTATTACAGTGCAACAATAATGGGATGCACTACAAAACTTCCTTTTGTGAAAGAAGCTTATCTTAACATTAGACTGATACAAAAACCAATGAACTGTTACTTTACGATACTGCATATGAACAAATCCCCTGCCTAGTGTTTGCTGAGAGTTAGTGGTTGTGTTTAAAAGCTCAGAAAGAGATGTCTTTAACAAGCTTATATTGGTTCTCAGTGTCTGTGCTGGCACATTTTACAAATGACATGGCGAGTGTGCGTGTCTGGCTCAGCAAATCTTTATCACTATTGAGATCAAGTAGGTATGATGGGGGGGGGGGTACAGGATGATAGAAAGAGGTGTATCGATGTAGAAATTAAAAGTATGAGGGTAAAAGATGGAAGAAATAAAGGCAAGAAGGAAAGCAAAAAGGGAAAGAGGATGTCAATATCAGTGAACTTCCATTTTACCAAAAACCTTAAGAAATTGTTAAGCAAAGCATTCTCATAAAGATGTCACAAAGAAGATGGCAAACCAAAGGAAGACAAAGGGAAGGATGGTCCGTGTTGACTGAGACGTGACGAAGCTATGGTCGCATCTTAACACAACCAGACTACAGCCAAGTCAATGCTCCAAATGATTGATACGGTGAAACATATATTTATAAAAATACACCTACATGCAAAAAGAGGAAATACTTTGCATGCCACATTATGGCCCGGTTTCCTGCACACAGATTAAGCATTTCATCTCCACTGAAAGCACTTTTTAGTTCAGGGCTAGGCTTAATCTGGGAAACCGGGCCTTAAATATTAATTGCAAATGATTTAAGAGGATCTTTAAGTCAACACCCTTACCTTTGCTCCAGCTGTTTCATGGTTGCTGTGATTTGATTGGTCTTCTCCTCCAAACGAGTGATCATGTCGTTCTTCTGTTTCATGCCATCATCAGAAGTCTGGTTGACAACACAAGAAAGCCCTCAGATCAGTATAGTCACTGTAAAATAATAACCTGAAAGTATTCCACCCCTTGACATTTTCCACATTTTGTTGTGTTACAGCCTGAATTTTAAATGTATTAAATTGAGATCTGTCACTGGCTTACACACAATACCCCATGTCAAAGTTGAATATGTTTTTAATTTGTAATCTATTTAACAAATTAATTAAAAATGAAACGCTGAAATGTCTTGAGTCAATATTGCTTGTTACCTATTAGTAAATGGGTAAAAATAAAAAAAGCAGACATTGAATATCCCTTTGAGCATGGTGAAGTTGTTAATTACACTTTGCATGGTGTATCAATACACCCAGCCACTACAAATATACATGCGTCCTTCCTAGCTCAGTTGCCAGAGAGGAAGGAATCCACTCAGGGATTTTACCACGAAGCCAATGGTAACTTTAAAACGGTTACAGAGTTTAATGGCTACAATAGGAGAAAACTGTGGATGGATCAACAACGTAGTTACTCCACAATACTAACCTAATTGACAGAGTGAAAAGAAGGAAGCCTGTATAGAATAAAAATATTCAAAAATATACATCCTGTTTGCAACAAGGCACTAAAGTAATACTGCAAAAAATGTGGCAAAGCAATAACTTTTTGTTCTGAATATAAAGTGTTATGTTTGGGGCAAATACAATATAACACATTACTGAGTACCACTCTCCATATTTTCAACCATAGTGGTGGCTGCATCATGTTATGGGTATGCTTGTACCCGTTAAGGATTGGGGAGTTTTTCCAGGATAAAAAATTAAACAGAATGGAGTTAAGCACAGGCAGAATTCTAGAGGAAAAGCTGGTTCAGCTTTCCAGCACACTGGGATTCACCTTTCAATTCACCTTTCAGCAGGACAATAACCTAAGGCCAAATTTACCCCGAAGTTCCTTACCATGAAGACAATGAATTTTCCAGAGTGGCCGAGTTACAGTTTTGACTTAAATCTACGGCAAGACCTGAAAATGGTTGTCTAGCTATGATAAACAACTAATTAGACAGAGCTTGAAGAATTATGAAAATAATAAATGGGCAAATGTTGCACAATCCAGGTGTGGAAATCTCTTAGAGACTTACCCAGAAAGACTCACAGACGTAATCACTGCCAAAGGTGCTTCTATAAAAGTATTGAGTCAGTGGTGTGAATACTTATGTAAATTAGATATTTCTGTATTTAATTTTCAATAAATTTGCTAACATTTCTAAAAACATGTTAACTTTTTCATTATGGGGTATTGTGTGGAATAAGTCAAGGGGTATGGATACTTTCTGAAGGCACTGTAACAAACAATATAGCCTACTCTATTCACAAAAGCACCAGCAAAATGTGCCATACAAAAAGCTCCACTGTACCTGCATTTTTGTGTACATTTCCACATTGATGGCCTTGACTTCATCCAGCTGGTGGCGCAGGCCGATCAGTGTGTCCTGTTTTTCGTGAATGTCCTTCTCCAACAGTTTCATGGCCAGATCCATCTCCTGCTTCATGCTCACCTGTACCACCAACTCATTTTCCACATCCTACAGTGGGGCACAAGGACAGCAGCTGTCGGTCACCGCAAATCCTGCTTAACTGTAAACCACTGACCTTCCTTACACAGACAATGCTACTGACTGCACCTTGCAAGCAAAGATGACCATTTCAGAATTCTGAGTTGGCTTACATTGGCAGTGTTGCCTCTATTGTATAGGTGAGGCAGGCTCCACTTTCTACTGTAGCTCTTCCCTCAGCCTGTGCCCCCTTAGAAAAAGTATGGGGAAACAACTGGATGACAACTGACCTGGCGTAGTTGACACTCCTCCCTGAGCTGTCTCCTGGCCTCGTTGTACATCTCGTCAAGGCCCTGCCTCGACTGCTTATAGGTGTCCAGCTCCACATCCACGTCAACCTGGGTCACCTGACAGTGACACAAAAGGAGACATTAGTGGATTAGACCAGACCCACATGTCCTTAGACCACAAACACAACAAATGAGGAACATGTTGAAGTCTGACTGACCAAGACAGAGAGCAGGACATTGTAAAAGGCAAACCTCAAGTTGCTGCTGAGCTTTTATGAGAATAATAGTGTTCTCATTTCTAAGCTGATGGTTCTCCTCTTGCAGTTTGATTATGTTATTTTTTGCAATCGCCAGCTACAATGAAAAGAGGTTCAAATGAACACCAAATCAGATGTATAAAATGGTAAATGCTTCAGAATGTTAGTACAGTACTAATAAGAGAGAATGTCATACCTCCTCAATGAGTTTAGAGTTTGATTTCTCCAAGTTATCGACCCTCCCTTGTAAGCCGTGTACTGAAGAACTGTGTCAAAGAAACAAGTGCTAATTTAGTGCCATTTCATATTTAGTCTCTCCCAACAGACATTTGAAGAAACACACTGCTTCAAATGAGTCTACTGCATGTTCAATCAGACTTAAAAGTCCTCACAAAAGAACCTGAGCAGTCCTTTCATTGTCTTTTACAATTAAATGTCCTGCCGTTGAACTAGTGAGCTTGAGTTCTGTAGTGGTTGAGGTTGTGCAATGAACCTAAGACAATACAACAGAAGAGACATCTGTACTTGCATAACCAGTGTCAATGACTTGGCCTAAATAAGAGCTGAAACACATGGTTGAGCAATTATCACACCAATTTCCCCCCCCAAAAATGATACAGTATGGTAAAGAAAAAGAAAAAGACTTACTTAAGCTGCCTATTTAATTCTTCAACATAGTTCTTCTGGTCTAGGATGGCTGCTATTTGACCATTTCTATTGTGGAAACAAATCATGGAAGAGAAAATCTGTAAATTAGTCAACATTTATGTTCAAACATTTCAAGCATACTATTATCCTTCTCAGCTTATCCAAGACAAATAATGTATAGTAGATGTTTTAATGGGTATATTCCATCTCATTAAAGCAGTGATTGAGAGAGATATATATACACACACTTTAAGGTTGTGTCTTTAGATTTGGGGCAGGGTCCCCAGAAATTCTGCATGGGAAAAATGAAGTCCCCATTGAAAAAGTTTGAATACCACTGCATTAAGGTAACAAGAGTATCAACTTCACCTTTCTCCACTTCTGTAGTCATCAATGTCATTTTTCAAGTACATTGAAAAGTCAATGACCCCAACCTAAGAAATGTTAAATGTCACATACACCATTATTTAGAAATGTCTGCATAGACTGTGACCAGTTTATTCCTTCTCAAGTTGGACAGAGATAATTAGACTATAAAATGTCCACTACTACAATCTGAGCAGATTAGAAGCGCAGCTGAACAGTTTGCACAATGTTTGTACTGTGACATTTCTTCCAGATACTAGTTTGTTGGGATGAGATGAGTAATCTCCATGAGGTGAAAGGAACACCAATCCTGTGTCATCAAGTAGGACCCTGAATAACAGTGTCCTCTCACTTGCCTAATTTAAAGGCTGTCAATGGGGAATTTTTGAACAATGCCTGAAGTGAGGGGCGTTGACTCACCTGTGTATCCAGGTCCTCGCCCTTGACACACAGGTTGGCATCGATCACATTGAGTCCCACCAGCAGGCCAACGATGACAGCACCCTCCTCCTCTACCATCACAGCAGAGTTATCATAGAAATCACTGTGGGTACACACAAAGAAACATATTTCACATTAAATTGTGAAAACAAATATAATTACTGTTTATTCTAACAGTATATCTTCATAGAAAATGGCATGAGACTTTGACACCTCCTTTACCCATCTGAAGGTATTAGAGTCTAGCCTGCTGAGAGGCAGATGGTGAACCACCACTGAGGAGCCTCCCCTGTCTTCCTGCCCAAGGGGTTTGATTGGAGGTGAAACAGTGTGTGAGAAAAACAGTGTGAGTGAATTGAGACTGGGGGTACTTCCAGTACCTCAGCAGGTCCTTTCTGGTGATCAGAAGGCGGAGGTAATCAGCCAGCCTCTTCTGCATCAGGGCCAGACGCAGCCAGGCCCGAGCTCTGCCCAGTGGAGTCCTACAACAACAGAGCACAAACTGCAACTATTAGTCCAACAATCCATAGTCATATATTATACCCCTATTTACATTCCAAGTGAAGAGGCCCATGGGGAGGGGGGGGGGGGGGGGGGGCTGTGTCTTTAAAATATCCAAACACTGCATCTATGTGTGTGGATATTAGATGTGGCGTGCATGATTTGTGATCGACATGCAAGTTGTTTCCACAATGTTTAACAGCACAGCTGTGTCATCAACTTTATAGCACACTCAGAGGAAAATGTATCTGCTTGCTTTCCAAGGTTATAAAATAGATGTCTTTCCCTTTATTTCTATGGTGTTCCCTTTGCAATCCGAGGTACAATTCTGCTGCTCCAGAGTTTGTCATAAAAACCCCCACAACTGAACAGAAAACAATGTGAAAGTACAACAATACATTGACACTTCCCTGTTCTGACTCAAATTTTCTCTTTATTATATCAGTAAGCAGAGGAGTCCACTTTTAGTACACTTTCAGCTTGCAGTGAACAGTAGTGGCTTTTATGGCCTACAAATGTAAACAAAACCAACATCTGTTTATTATCTATGCATATTCACTTTACCCCTACCTACATGTACAAATTACCTCGACTAACCTGTACCCCCGCACATTGACTCGGTACCGGTACCCCCTGTATATAGCCTAGTTATTGTGTTACTTTTTTTTTAAACTTTAGTTTATTTAGTAAATATTTTCTTAACTCTTTTCTGAAAACTGCATTGTTGGTTAAGGGCTTTGAAGTAAGCATTTCACGGTCTACACCTGTTGTGATCAGCTCATGTGACAAATATATTTTGATTTGATCTGAACAAAGGTCATAAAACAGAAATATCTGAGAAATAACAAAGTGCTAGTGCACTCAAATGGGTAAACCACGTAGTTAAAAAAATGTATTGTGGGCTTACAAAAACATGTCAAACAAAGGCCAACGCGTTGCGGCATGGTGTCAGCCATCATCAGGGTGTAAAGATCAAGGCTGACACCATGCCGTAATGCTTTGACCTTTGTTTGTCATGTTAACTATTCCCAACGAAATGGCAAGAGAATAAAGGCTTTGTAGGGCTCAATTCAATCCGTAGAGCTGAAGATCAGCGTTGTAGCACAATTGACATTTAAATTCAGTGTTCCCGCGTCAGCGGCGACTGCATTCACATTAAATGCTGCATCTGTCGGTTCAATCAGAAATTACCTTTACATTTCAAACACGCTATAGTGCTGAACTTCGGTGAAGCAGATTGAATCAAGCCCTTAATCAAAAAGTGTGTGTGTGTGTGTGTGTGTACTTTAGTCCTGGTAGGTCCCTGACGCTGGCTGCAATCTCTCCTGCCTCAGGACACAACTTCTCCACCATCTCCAGAGGACCCCACAGTGACTTGTTGTATCCAAGAAAGGACTTCTTCACTAGGGTTGCAAAAACAAACATTGATCCTTATGCCATGGGTAATGTTACACAACACTGTCGAGAAATTGTGTCTTTGCAACCTTAACTATCAAATAATGTATGGGAAAGGGGAGATTGCATATTTGTATATCCAGCATGTCCCGCCAAGGGCTGGCATTGGGGATTATGCAGTTGTTAGCTGCGTGTGAGTATGTGTGTGTGATTATGTATGAATGAATGTGTGTGTGCGTGTAGCTAGCTGTGTGTGATAATGTGTGTGTGTGTGTGTGTGTGTGTGATTATATGTACAGTGGGGAGAACAAGTATTTGATACACTGCCGATTTTGCTGGTTTTCCTACTTACAAAGCATGTAGAGGTCTGTAATTTTTATCATAGGTACACTTCAACTGCGAGAGACGGAATCAAAAATCCAGAAAATCACATTGTATGATTTTTAAGTAATTAATTTGCATTTTATTGCATGACATAAGTATTTGATCACCTACCAACCAGTAAGAATTCAGGCTCTCACAGACCTGGTAGTTTTTCTTTAAGAAGCCCTCCTATTCTCCACTCATTACCTGTATTAACTGCACCTGTTTGAACTCGTTACCTGTATAAAAGACACCTGTCCACACACTCAATCAAACAGACTCCAACCTCTCCACAATGGCCAAGACCAGGGAGCTGTGTAAGGACATCAGGGATAAAATTGTAGACCTGCACAAGGCTGGGATGGGCTACAGGACAATAGGCAAGCAGCTTGGTGAGAAGGCAACAACTGTTGGCGCAATTATTAGAAAATGGAAGAAGTTGAAGATGACGGTCAATCACCCTCGGTCTGGGGCTCCATGCAAGATCTCACCTCGTGGGGCATCAATGATCATGAGGAAGGTGAGGGATCAGCCCAGAACTACACGGCAGGACCTGGTCAATGACCTGAAGAGAGCTGGGACCACAGCCTCAAAGAAAACCATTAGTAACACACTACGCCGTCATGGATTAAAATCCTGCAGCGCACGCAAGATCCCCCTGCTCAAGCCAGCGCATGTCCAGGCCCGTCTGAAGTTTGCCAATGACCATCTGGATGATCCAGAGGAGGAATGGGAGAAGGTCATGTGGTCTGATGAGACAAAAATAGAGCTTTTTGGTCTAAACTCCACTCGCTGTGTTTGGAGGAAGAAGGATGAGTACAACCCCAAGAACACCATCCCAACCGTGAAGCATAGAGGTGGAAACATCATTCTTTGGGGATGCTTTTCAGCAAAGGGGACAGGACGACTGCACCGTATTGAGGGGAGGATGGATGGGGCCATGTATCGCGATATCTTGGCCAACAACCTCCTTCCCTCAGTAAGAGCATTGAAGATGGGTTGTGGCTGGGTCTTCCAGCATGACAACGACCCGAAACACACAGCCAGGGCAACTAAGGAGTGGCTCCGTAAGAAGCATCTCAAGGTCCTGGAGTGGCCTAGCCAGTCTCCAGACCTGAACCCAATAGAAAATCTTTGGAAGGAGCTGAAAGTCTGTATTGCCCAGCGACAGCCCCGAAACCTAAAGGATCTGGAGAAGGTCTGTATGGAGGAGTGGGCCATAATCCCTGCTGCAGTGTGTGCAAACCTGGTCAAGAACTACAGGAAACGTATGATCTCTGTAATTGCAAACAAAGGTTTCTGTACCAAATATTAAGTTCTGCTTTTCTGATGTATCAAATACTTATGTCATGCAATAAAATGCAAATTAATTACTTAAAAATCATACAATGTGATTTTCTGGATTTTTGTTTTAGATTCCGTCTCTCACAGTTGAAGTATATCTATGATAAAAATTACAGACCTCTACATGCTTTGTAAGTAGGTAAACCTGCAAAATCGGCAGTGTATCAAATACTTGTTCTCCCCACTGTATGTGTGTGTGTAATTATATGTGTGTGTGTGTGTGTGGCTAGCTGTGTGTGCGATTGTGTGTGTGTGCATAGATAGCTGTATGTATTCATTATGTAACGAACATAAATTATTATGCAATGAAAACGTGTCCATAAGCTGATACTGTCACCACTATGAATTGGATTCAACTAGTTCTGCACCATCGTAACAATGAGTGAGTGAATACCTTTGAGGCCATGTTTGAGGCAGTGCTCCATGACAACAAAGAACTGCTGGAGTGGAGGGTAGTCGGAGTCCAGGGTGCGTCCAAAACTGAGGGCCGACTCGATCAGGCCTTTGATGCTGAGCTTGGCCATGTTCAGCAGATTAGTTCTCTCCATCGACATAGGGTCCCGCAGAGCTAGAGGGGGAAGGGAACAGACCCACAATAGGGAGTGGTCAATTCAAACTACCTATAGTATGTCAACAAAGAGCCATGCCATTATGTTTTTCATAGTAGTGCACACATACATACAGCAGATATTGACATCTATAGTGCCCATCTTACAGTATTTCAACAAACGGATACATCTCACATTTCATAATTCCCTACAACATGTGTTGTACAGACATGATACTGTATGTAGGCACGAAATTGGATTTCATCTTGGCCAATAAATAACCTTTTCTGATTAACTATATATGTAATGAGTGTTTCATCACCACTTCTGATCAAACCAGAAGAAAAACATTGATCAGAAACAGTTTTGCACTGGCCTCTAGCTGGAAATATGCAGTAGATGGATGGGTCCACAGAAATCATATTAAATTACTTCTTACGTTTCTAATATGAGTTCTAATATGTAATTCTATGGATTTTAAGAACAAATTCTTATTTATTTGGCCTACCCCGGCCAAACCCGGACAACGCTGGGCCAATTGCACCGCCCTATGGGACTCCCAATCATGGCCGGATGTGATACAGCCTGGATTCGAACCAGGGACTGTAGTGACGCCTCTTGCACTGATATGCAGTGCCTTAGACCGCTGCGCCACCCTGCTTTGGGCAGTATCTTCTGCGTTTTTGAAAGGCCAGCAAGATATGGCAGCAGGCCTACAGTTTCAGAGTCTAGGCCTCAGTGATGGACTGGTGCTCTATAACAGCGGTATGCAGTATCCCCCCGATGTTTTTATCGCTCGCAACAATAGAATACTTGTATTTTTATTAACATACCAACAGTAGAATATCTTTCTAATGATGTCAGCTTTATTTTTCAACTCCTAATATTGAGCAAATTATACTCACTGGAGTATCTGACAGCACTCGCAAACAGGCTACCATTGCGACAAATGCCGCTGGCTGCTGGTAAGCTTTCTGGAATTGGACAAAACATTTTTGCTAACCTTTGTTTAACCAGTTGCTCTTAGCGAAACTGTGTTTGGAGTTAGCCTATTAGCTAGAAAGGTATGTTAGAATTTACACTTCCTCTTACAATTATAATGTGGGGTGGTCAAAATAATAAAAAACTATCTACCAAATCTATTTACTTAAAAATATTGAGTACTTCTCCTTGCCATTGTCATTCACATGATAAGACATGTTAATTAATTGTTTTGCTAACGTATGATGAGAGTCCTTGGGTCGCCGGTTTGCCTGGGAGGGGGTCCCTGGGCAAGATAAGATTAAAGACCCCTGCACAATAACGTATCCCCAATCAATCAGCACTCTCCCCATGTTGACAGAGCGAGCCACTGACAATAGGATAACATTTATGCAAATATTCAGACACATGGTAGAGCATGGCGCTTGCAACGCCTGTGTTGTGGGTTGATTCTCACGGGGGACTAGTACAAAAAAAAGTATGAAAATGTATGTCGCTCTGGATAAGAGCTCTGCTAAATGACTAAAATGTAAATTGGGCAAATGATGGCATTGAGCATGTTGCTATTCTGTTTCAGATCAGAGTAGTCAGTGGGCTGTCATTCTGTAGCACCACTTCATGTGTGAGAGATCTATCGTTGCATTACAGGCCCAGTAATTCCAACTTCATAAGAGATGCAGCGTGCGTCACCCATTGTAAGGCAGCAAGCATCACATCTGGATCACGTTATGAGCCCGACCAGAGAGCACGAGACCTTGAAAATAAGTCCTTTCAATGTCTTTTCAACGTCTTTTGCTCATAGGGCAGGGTGTGGTTTCGAACCAGCTATTGGTCTGTAGAAAAACCACATTAACACCAGAAGGTTATCACAATTTAACAATATTGCGGGCCGCTATCACACACTATTGTGCCAACCCCCCCACACTAGCATCCCATTGGACTTTCCCTTATTGTGTACCGGAGTCCTAACTAGCTAGCTTCGCAGTCGTTAACAGAACTGCAAGAAAGCAGCGTTTTGGTGCATTACCGGCACCTACAGTAGTGTACAGGAGCAGCTCAGTCTCCCGCCTGTGTACAGCGTCCTCGCGTAAACATTTGCCAATAGAAGTATAAAGAGGGGTTCCTGCAGATAAAGGAATGCCCACATGCAGGAACGCCCCGGATAGCGTGCCGCAATTACACCCTTCTCCAAAATGTCAATGAATGAATATGACTTGATTCTGATGCACAAGCGGAAAAATATATGCATGCTGCTAAATTGATTGTATGTTGCACTAAATCAACAATGACCGACATATGCATTTGATACTGTAACATGGGAGCAGGCACACGATGACATGACAGCTTTGTTGATTTATGCAAAAATCAAAAACATGATGAACACATTAGTCCAAATTACCTGGGACACTCCATTCGTTTACAAAAGATGTGGGTTCCGCTACCTTTGCCAGAACATGACTGCTGCTTCCTGAAAAGGTCTCCGATGCTTTCCTGGCTAGGGCAAATATGGGCGCCTGCCATCTCCCATCCCCTGCCATCATGGTCGTGGACGTGGTGCTAGCTTTTTCACCGGCCGATTTTTCTTCCTGTAACCTAAGGATTCCAAATACTTGAGACTTCTCCTTGTTGCTTTCTGCTTCAGCTAATGCAAGGTCTTGCTCTGCAGGTGTCGCCATCGTCGAAATATCATAAGGTTATGGACAATTCACCTGGCGACCATTGTTGCACAAATGTTTGGGATAACATTGCTAAATGATCCAATGCCAACCCTTTAATGTAAAACACATTTCGTCTACATTCTACGAGTGAAGTCCGCTTTCACAGTCATCAATAACAAATGATCCCTTATTCGGCGTAGTGTAGAGATTTGTTTACACCCTACTGAAGCTGAATCCCTCAAGTCCGTAGGGTGGTGTCAAAAACGCTCACAAAACAAAAGCACTACGTAATGGAGTGCCATACTTGGGATTCTGCTACCCTCTACCGCTGGCTGGAAGAACTCCAGTTGATTATACATATACATGTATCAATTCTTTAAATTGAGTAAAATGTTAAATATGATTAATTAAACTTTTGTAAAATATATATTTTACTAGCCTAGCTCTGTACAGTGTTTACAGAAAATGTAAGTGTTGATCAGCCATGTATATTTCTTGTCAACAAGTTAACAGAAATGTATAATCTTACTCATGAATTAAAAAATTAAGTCAGTAGATAAACGTGATGCATGTCCCTGTGAAGTTAAATCATCTGAAATTGATCATTTAAATAATTCAATATAGCCTTTCAGTAGGATTCCAGTGTCTCTAAAAAAAAATGTGTTGTAGCCAATTGTCTTGTACCAACCACCATGTGATTGAGAGGAAAATATAGGTTATCTGCTTTTGTTTACCTTGACTGTATGCAAGTCGCTCCATGCTCTCACTATGAGTGATGCCCCAGCGATGTAAACTCTGAGGGGAATACATAGTGAAGATCACTTCGGCCCAAGAAGATCCTGGATAGAAGAAGATCCTGGATACACCAATATTTGTACTGCGATAAGAAAGGAGAGTAGTCAAAGTGCTACACAATAGGATTGCCAACAGCAATTATCATTCATACAAAACCAACATTTTTTATTTATTTTTTATTTTACCGTTATTTTACCAGGTAAGTTGACTGAGAACACGTTCTCATTTGCAGCAACGACCTGGGGAATAGTTACAGGGGAGAGGAGGGGGATGAAAGAGCCAATTGTAAACTTGCATTACAAGGGTTATGAATTTGTGGATATTTTAAATGTTAAATTTACAGAATTAAAGGGGGAAATCTAATTTATGTGCATGAGGGCCAACTGAGGGGAATACAGACAGTCAGTTTGCCATAAACCAACATATATAATAATGTGCACTTTATGGTCCTTAGTTTTGAATCTGGATCATAACACAGCAACTCATGAACCCATGGAGATTATCATTTTGTTTGTTATAAAGCAATACGATTATAACTGCTGTTCTTCGAACAGCCTTCTTATATTTTCAGAAGCAGGACTATGTGGAGTCCATTGACAGTGTCCGTCATGTTTCTGCTGTTCTCCTGCAGATTAGCCAGTCAGTGCTAAACTATCATATGACTAATTTCCTGCTGCACCCTCCCTGTCTGTGTCAGTCCAACATGGCCTGAGATACTGTATGTACTCTACACTGTAACATCCTCCCTTCTGTGTTCTCTTGTAGAATGTTCACTGGACATATACTAATTGACATTATACATTGGCACTAAACTAACCGCTGCACTGTCTGACTCTGCCAAATGGGCCCCTGGATTCTACAGCATTTCTAGAGTGACATAAAATGGTGACAACTTACCTCAGGCAGAGCAGCAACACACTATTTGTATTGGTTCAGCTGGGCTCAGACTGAATCAGTAACTCCAGAACATCTCTGGCTGGGATCGAGGCCTGTTGGCTGTGCTGCGTTGGACCTTGGTACCGAGGGAGCCTAATCCCTCTGCAGTTACAGGCAGAGGAGTGGGGATGTCTCTCAGAGGAACCACTTGGAGCACATAATACACATACGGGTAGCAGAGGAGAGGGGTCGATGAGGGCGGGGGAGGAGTCTCCCACTGAGAAGGGGAAGATATAGTTTTGCTGAGGGGGACGAACAAACTTACACAGACCAGCCAACCCCTGGCCTCCTGCAGTAATGCCGCGTTCAAAACAACAGGGAATTCAGAACTCGGAAATCTCTGACTCAGTGCATTCAAGATAACTGCGAACTCGAGAGAAAAAAAACGAGCGCCGACGGAAAAATCGTTTTGAACCGTCATCCAACTCGAAATTCCAAGTCGAAATATCGGGCATCTTTCTAGAGCCCCAATTTTCCGACCTGAAGATCACCGACGTCATGATTTGACCTATTTTAATTGTCTTGAAAGTACCAAAAATAAATTACAAAGACATTCAAGAAGTGGTTTAGTGAGCGACACCTCTGTTTGTTAGAATGCATTACTAGCTAAATGCATTGGAACATACACATATTAAGATGATAGTCACAAAAGGGATCACCCAATATGTATCAGTGACAAATTCTGTAAATATTAATATGGATATTAATTTCAAATCATTTACTAATATATTTGTATTATTTAGAAGCACATGGTTTTATGACATACAATAAAAAAAACTGACCATTTACGTTCAAATGGTTATCCAACTGTCTGGTCTATACATCCCTTTCTGTGTTTGCAAACATTGCCACACGAGGGCGTTGCGCTCAAATTGATGGCAGAATAAGAGGCAAAAAATACTCTATTTACATGTTTCTTATGAGTGCATTTCACACTACTTTTGGAATATAATTCGATTTTAAGGCTCGTATGAATGTCCTGCTTAATATGTTTGTGTCATCATCGCAAATCAACTGCATTATACCATAATAAAAAAACACTTGAATTGAATGGGCGCTGATGGCGATGGCGTTCTTACTGCCCCCAAGAGTCGCTTGCATCTGTGTGTGATGACAGTGTGTCGTGTACTGGAAAAGGGGCCATGGTCCGACCAGTAAAAAGTTCATATTTACTTTCCATTATGCTGTTCTATATTCTACCCAGGAGGTAGCAGTAGCTCCCAAGGCAAGCGTCATGGTACCAGCTCCTGCCATCAGATTGAGAATCTGTCAAATTTGTGTTGATAAAAGCAATGACGGATCATAATGGCAAGTTTTGACCATGTGGTCAAACAGGGATGGTGGAAAGTAAACAAAATAATTTGTGGTTCCTATTCAAAGTCAGCTGCCAGGCACTAACATGATCACACATTCCAACTTATGCACCCTTCATAAACCAGTTTGAACATTTTATTTAGTGCAATGTAAGTGCCCTTTTGTTTAAATAACTTTGACTCAATGTAATATCTGTTTAAATTAGGCAGATTAAAAAAACAAAAGTTAAAGGTTTGCAACAGGAATACAGTAAGAGTACACAAAATGGCTTCAAATCAGCTACTCTGCTCACAGGTGTTGACCAAAAACAGTAACAAACTGTCCTGATGAAAAACAAAACAATTAGCCACTGAACTTACATATTAAGTTAAACAGAATTTAAAAAATACACAATAGATAAATAATCACCTTAAGGGAGGGCACCATCACACTGCTTGAACCCCAAAGCAAATCAACTGGGAACCAAAAGGAGATTATTGCAGTGGCATTACAGAACAATACACATACTGAATATTGGTCGACTCAAATACTGATGGAAATTCACGAGTTTAAGGACCAGACATTGAAATGGAATATTTGAGGGAATGTAAATGAGAATTATGATTCAGGAGGGGAATGAGAATGGACTGGATGAAGCAGAGGGCAGCAGATGAAAGATCCAGGTAGTGGACTGGGCAGGGGCGCAGCCATGGATGGGCCTGGGAGGGCATAGGCCCACCCACTTGGGAGCCAGGCCCAGCTAATCAAAATTAGTTTTTCCCCTTAATTACAGACAGAAATATTCCTCAGTTTCATCAGCTGTCCGGGTGGCTGGTCTCGGATGATCCCACAGGTGAAGACGCCGTATGTGGAGGTCCTGGGCTGGGACAGTAACACGTTGTATGCGGTTGTGAGGCCAGTTGGACGTACTGCCAAGTTCTCTCAAACGATATTGGACATTAAACATTAAATTCTCTGGCAACAGCTATGGTGGACATTCCTTCAGTCAGCATGCCAATTGCATGCATCCTCAACCTAGAGAAATCATTTCTGCGATCTTTTATTTCAATTAATGAAACATCGGCCCAACACTTTACATGTTGCGTTTATATTTTTGTTCAGTATAGTTGAGGTAGTACAGGCATATGGACAAGATACCCACAGAGGGACCCAACCTTAGAACCCAGGAGAGCCAGCAGAAATGACAGTGACAATTTAGTTTTTTTCAAAAATTGAAGAACCAGGTTTAGCTGGGGAGCCAATCCTCTTTTGACTGGTTCAAATCAAATCAAACTTTATTTGCCACATGCGCCGAATACAACAAGTGTAGACTTTACCGTGAAATGCTTACTTACAAGCCCTTAACCAACAGTGCAGTTCATGAAGAAGAAAATATTTACCAAGTAGGCTAAAATAAAAAGTTATATATATAACGAGGCTATAGACAGGGGCACCGGTACCGAGTCAGTGTGCAGGGGTACAGGCTAGTTGAGAAGCTGTTGAGGAGCCTTTTGGTCCTTGACCTGGCCCAAGCTCGTCTGGTAGGCTAGAGTCACTGGGCAGCTCGCATCTGGGTTTCCCTTTGTAGTCCGTAATAGTTTTCAAGCCCTGCCACATCCGACGAGCCTCAGAGGCGGTGTAGTACGATTCAATCTTAATCCTGTATTGACGCTTTGCTTGTTTGATTTTTCGTCTGAGGGCATAGCGGGATTTCTTATATGCGTCCGGATTAGTCTCCCGTTCCTTGAAAGCGGCAGATCTAGCCTTTAGCTCAATGCAGATGTTGCCTGTAATCCATGGCTTCTGGTTAGGATATGTACAGTTGAAGTCAAAAGTTTACATACACTTAGGTTTGAGTCATTAAAACTCGTATTTCAACCACTCCACAAATGTCTTGTTAACAAACTATAATTTTGGCATGTCGGTTAGGACATCTACTTCGTGCATGACACAAGTAATTTTTCCAACAATTGTTTACAGACAGATTATTTCACTTATCATTCACTGTATCACAATTTCAGTGGGTCAGAAGTTTACATACACTAAGTTGACTGTGCCTTTGAACAGCTTTGAAAATTCCAGAAAATGATGTCATGGCTGTAGAAGCTTCTGATAGGCTAATGGACATAATTTGAGTCAATTGGAGGTGTACCTGTGGATGTATTTCAAGGCCTACCTTCAAACTCAGTGCGTCTTTGCTTGACATTATGGGAAAATCAAAAGAAATCAGCCAAGACCTAAGAAAAACAATTGTAGACCTTCACAAGTCTGGTTCATCCTTGGGAGCAATTTCCAAATGCCTGAAGGTACCACGTGCATCTGTACAAACAATAGTACGCAAGTATAAACACCATGGAACCACGCAGCCGTCATACCGCTCAGGAAGGAGACGCGTTCAATCTCCTAGAGATGAATGTACTTTGGTGCGAAAAGTGCAAATCAATCCCAGAACAACAGCAAAGGACCTTGTGAAGATGCTGGAGGAAACAGGTACAAAAGTATCTATAGGGCAAGGTGACCGGAAACATGACCGAATACAAACAGTGTAGCTATTCCCTCCGCAAGGCAATCAAACAAGCTAAGCATCAGTATAGAGACAAAGTAGAGTTGCAATTCAACGGCTCAGACACAAGAGGTATGTGGCAGGGTCTACAGTCAATCACGGATTACAAAAAGAACACCAGCCCCGTCGCGAACCAGGATGTCTTGCTCCCAGACAGACTAAATATCTTCTTTGCTCGCTTTGAGGACAATACAGTGCCACTGACACGGCCCGCTACCAAAACCTGCGGACTCTCCTTCACTGCAGCCGACGTGAGTAAAACATTTAAACGTGTTAACCCTCGCAAGGCTGCAGGCCCAGACGGCATTCCCAGCCGGGTCCTCAGACCATGCGCAGACCAGCTGGCTTGTGTGTTTACGGACATATTCAATCAATCCTTATCCCAGTCTGCTGTTCCCACATGCTTCAAGAGGGCCACCATTGTTCCTGTTCCCAAGAAAGCTAAGGTAACTGAGCTAAAGGACTACTGCCCCGTAAGCACTCACTTCCGTTATCATGAAGTGCTTTGAGAGACTAGTCAAGGACCATATCACCTCCACCCTACCTGACACCCTAGACCCACTCCAATTTGCTTACCGACCCAATAGGTCCACAAACGACGCAATCGCAACCACACTGCACACTGCCCTAACCCATCTGGACAAGAGAAATACCTATGTGAGAATGCTGTTCATCGACTACAGCTCAGCATTTAACACCATAGTACCCTCCAAAATCGTCATCAAGCTCAAGACCCTGGGTCTCGACCCTGCCCTGTGCAACTGGGTACTGGACTTCCTGACGGGTCGCCCCCAGGCGGTGAGGGTAGGTAACAACATCTCCACCCCGCTGATCCTCAACACTGTGGCCCCACAAGGGTGCGTTCTGAGCCCTCTCCTGTACTCCCACGACTGCGTGGCCATGCACGCCTCCAACTCAATCATCAAGTTTGCGGACGACACTACAGTGGTAGGCTTGATTACCAACAACGACGAGACGGCCTACAGGGAGGAGGTGAGGGCCCTCGGAGTGTGGTGTCAAGAAAATAACCTCACACTCAACGTCAACAAAACAAAGGAGATGATTGTGGACTTCAGGAAACAGCAGAGGGAGCACCCTCCTATCCACATCGACGGGACAGTAGTGGAGAGGGTAGTCAGTTTTAAGTTCCTCGGCGTACACATCACGGACAAACTCAATTGGTCCACCCACACAGACAGCGTTGTGAAGAAGGCGCAGCAGCTTGTCACCAAAAGCACTCACAAACTTCTACAGATGCACAATCGAGAACATCCTGTCGGGCTGTATCACCGCCTGGTACGGCAACTGCTCCGCCCACAACCGGAAGGCTCTCCAGAGGGTAGTGAGGTCTGCACAACGCATCACTCGGGGCAAACTACCTGCCCTCCAGGACACCTACACCACCCGATGTCACAGGAAGGCCATAAAGATCATCAAGGACAACTACCACCCGAGCCACTGCCTGTTCACTCCGCTATCATCCAGAAGGCGAGGTCAGTACAGGTGCATCAAAGCAGGGACCGAGAGACTGAAAAACAGCTTCTATCTCAAGGCCATCAGACTGTTAAACAGCCACCACTAACATCGAGTGGCTGCTGCCAACATACTGACTCAACTCCAGCTCACTTTAATAATGGAAATTGATTGAAATTGATCAAAAATGTATCACTAGCCACTTTAAACAATGCCACTTAATATAATGTATATGTATATACTGTACTCTATATCATCTACTGCATCTTGCCATCTTTATGTAATACATGTATCACTAGCCACTTTAAACTATGCACTTTATGTTTACATACCCTACATTACTCATCTCATATGTATATACTGTACTCGATACCATCTACTGCATCTTGCCTATGCCGTTCTGTACCATCACTCATTCATATATCTTTATGTACATATTCTTTATCCCTTTACACTTGTGTGTATAAGGTAGTAGTTGTGGAATTGTTAGGTTAGATTACTCGTTGGTTATTACTGCATTGTCGGAACTAGAAGCACAAGCATTTCGCTACACTCGCATTAACATCTGCTAACCATGTGTATGTGACAAATAAAATATGATTTGATTTGATTTATATCCACAGTAAAACGAGTCCTATATTGACATAACCTGAAAGGCCGCTCAGCAAGGAAGAAGCCACTGCTCTAAAACCGCCATAAAAAAGCCAGACTACGGTTTGCAACTGCACATGGGGACAAAGATCGTACTTTTTGGAGAAATGTCCTCTGGTCTGATGAAACAAAAATAGAACTGTTTGGCCATAATTACCATCGCTATGTTTGAAGGAAAAAGTGGGAGGCATGCAAGCCGAAGAACACCATCCAACCGTGAAGCACAGGGGTGGCAGCATCATGTTGTGGGATGCTTTGCTGCAGGAGGGACTGGTGCACTTCACAAAATAGATGGCATCATGAGGGAGAAAATATGATGTGGATATATTGAAGCAGCATCTCAAGATATCAGTCAGGAAGTTAAAGCTTGGTCGCAAATGGGTCTTCCAAATGGACAATGACCCCAAGCATACTTCCAAAGTTGTGGCAAAATAGCTTAAGGACAACAAAGTCAAGGTATTGGAGTGGCCATCACAAAGCCCTGACCTCATTCCTACAGAATATTTGTGGGCAGAACTGAAAAAGCGTGTGTGAAGAAGAAGGCCTACAAACCTGACTCAGTTACACCAGCTCTGTCAGGAGGAATGGGCCACAATTCACCCAACTTATTGTGGGAAGCTTGCAGAAGGCTACCTGAAACGTTTGACCCAAGTTAAACAATTTAAAGGCTATGCTACAAAATACTAATTGAGTGTATGTAAATTTCTGACCCACTGGGAATGTGATGAAAGAAATAAAAGCTGAAATAAATAATTCTCTCTACTATTATTCTGACATTTCACATTCTTAAAATAAAGTGGTGATCCTAACTGACCAAAGACATGGAATTTTTACCAGGATTAAATGTCAGGAATTGTGAAAAACTGAGTTGAAATATATTTGGCTAAGGTGTATGTAAACTTCCGACTTCAACTGTACGTACAGTCACTGTGGGGACGACGTCGTCGATGCACTTATTGATGAAGCCGATGACTGAGGTGGTATATTCCTCAATGCCATTGGATGAATCCCGGTAGCATCCGCGTCATCTGATCACATACGTATTGAGCGAAGCACTGGCACTTCCTGCTTTAGCTTTTGCTTGTAAGCAGGAATCAGGAGGATAGAATTGTGGTCAGATTTGCCAAATGTAGGGCGGGGGAGAGCTTTGTATGCATCTCTGTGTGTGGAGTAAAGGTGGTCTAGGATTTTTCCCCCCTGGTTGCACATGTGACATGCTGGTCAAATTTTTGTAAAACTGATTTAAGTTTGCCTGCATTAAAGTCCCCGGCCACTAGGAGCATCACTTCTGGGTGAGCATTTTCTTCTTTGCTTATGGCTTTATAGAGTTGGTTGAGAGCGGTCTTAGTGCCAGCTTTGCGGTGGTAAATAGAGACGGCTACAAATAATACAGATGAGAACTCTCTTGGTAGATTGTGTGGTCGACAGCTTATCAAAAGGTACTCTAAATCAGGCAAGGTTGGGTAGGATTCAGTGCGTGTGGGAGATGGTGTCTGTGAAATGAGGCAGGGACTGGAAGACTGCTTTTGTTAATGCAGGTTCTGGGAGATGAGAATGTTGATGTCAAAGTGGATGTAGGAATGATAGGTTTCAGAGGACCAGCATCTGAAGAGTGGTATGGTGTGGTCTGGGATGCAGTGTCAAGATGCCATGGATGCAGTGCCGATGGGGAAGGAGTGTCCGGATAATTTCTCAGCAGGATAGCCGTACAGGGATATTTTAGTCTCAGATGGGAATGGACCATTGGCGAGGCAACCATAGTCGGCGATGAATAGTGGATCAGATGGAGAGGCATGTTAAGTAGGTCAGTGATTTGTTAAAGGCTGAGGGTAGCCAGAACAGGTAGACTGGTGTGATTCTGCTAAACTGATCAGTTTATGTTTCTTTGTCGAGGATGATAATGTCTGACATGCTGAGACAAGGGATGTCAAGTGCATTCGGAAAGTATTCAGACTCCTTCTTTTTCCATATTTTGGTACATTACAGCCTTATTCTAAAATGGATCAAATAAAAATCCTCAACCTACACGCAATACCTCATAATGACAAAGCGAAAACAGGTTTAGAAATTTTAGCAAATTTATTACAAATAAACTGAAAAACCTTATTCACATTAGTTAGACCTTTTGCTATGAGACTTGAAATTGGGCCCAGGTGCATCCTGTTTCCATTGATCATCCTTGAGATGTTTCTACAACTTGATTGGAGGACACCTGTGATAAATTCAATTGATTGGACATGATTTGGAAAGGCACATCTGTCTATACAAAAAGGTCCCAACTTTATATAGACAAGGTCGAAGGACTTGTCCGTAGAGCTCCGAGACAGGATTGTGTCGAGGCACAGATCTGGGGAAGGGAACCAAAAAATGTCTGCAGCATTGAAGGTCTCCAAGAATACAGTGGCCTCCATCATTCTTCAATGGAAGAACTTTGGAACCACCAAGACTCCTCCTAGAGCTAGCCACTTGGACAAACTGACCCATCGGGGGAGAAGGGCCCTGGTCAGGGAGGTAACCAAGAACCCGATGGTCACTCTGACAGTGTGCCAGAGTTCCTCTGTGGAAATGGGAGAATCTTCCAGAAGGACAACCATTTCTGCAGCACTCCACCAATCAGGCCTTTATGGTAGAATGGCCAGACAGAAGACACTCCTTAGTAAAAGGAACATGACACCCCACTTGGAGTTTGCCAAAAGGCACCTGAAGGACTCTGACCATGAGAAACCAGATTCTCTGGTCTGATGAAACCAAGTTTGAATTCTTTGGCCTGAATGCCAAGCATCACGTCTGGAGGAAACTCGGCACCATCCCTATGGTGAAGCGTGGTGGCAGCATCATGCTGTGGGGATGTTTGTCAGCGGCAGGGACTTGGAGACTCAGGATCGAGGGAAAGGTGAACGGAGCAAAGTATAGAGAGATTCGTCATGAAAACTTGCTCCAGAGCGCTCAGGACCTCAGACTAGAGTGAAGGTTCACCTTCCAACAGGACAACAACCCTAAGCACACAGCCAACACAATGCAGGAGGGGTTTTGCGACAAGTCTCTGAATGTCCTTGAGTGGCGCAGCCAGAGCCTGGACTTGAACATCTCTGGAGAGACCTGAAAATAGCTGTGCAGCGACGCTCTCCATCCAACCTGACAGAGCTTGAAATGATTTGCAGAGAAAAATGGGAGGAACACCCCAAATACAAGTGTGACAAGCTTGTAGCGTCATACCCAAAAAGACTCAAGGCTGTAATCGCTGCCAAAGGTCCTTCAAAGTACTGAGTAAAAGGTTTGAATGCTTATGTAAATGTGATATTTCCAGTGGAGTTTTGTGATACATTTGCAAAAATGACAATGTCAAAAACTGTTTTTGCATGGGGTATTGTGTGTAGATTGAGGGGGGGGGGGGGAAACAATTTAATCCATGGCTGTAACGTAACAAAATGTGGAAAAAGTCAAGGGGTCTGAACATGGTCCAAATGATAGAAGATAAAGATTTAAATTCCAAACATAGCCGGAAGCAAAATTACGTCAATCCCAGTGTGGAGCGACTGCACTGGAGACATAACCTGGTCTGAGCATCTGGATGCAGGCAGACAGGATGTCAATGGTGATGGGCCAGGGGGGGTGCAATTCAGCAAGGCTGAAGTATGTCCAGAGGTGAAGACTAACAGAGGCAGTTGGTTCACTAATCTAGGAGAGGGTCTCAGCTGGTATGACCAGGGGCTGAACCCCTGCAAGAGCAGTTGGCTGAGCTAACTGGGATGTGAGAGTTCATTGCTGGTAGGGATGGAAGACGAGATGCTGCAGGGGTGGCAGTCACGGGACCAGCGGGACCGGAGGTGAAGAGAGAAGTAGTCACTGGCAGAGAGAGGGCGTGAGCCGCCGCCGCTTGAGTGTCGAAGGCAAACGTAGTAACCAGGTTGTTGGAGCACGGGGACGCCGGCAGAGTGGACCAGCAAGCATAGGCAGTGCAGGGGATGCAACAGGGACCGCTGGTGTCGAGGAAAACTAGATTCAGGCAGGGTGGACTGGACAACTTCAGTCTGAGGCTAGGTGAAAAGCCAGGTCCAGAGCTGGTTTGGGGGCCTGGGTCAAAGTCTTTGAGGCCTTATCTGAGACTTGGAGGCTGAGTTGGTGGTGTTGGAATGAATATGTGGCAGTGAAGGTACCAGGGGATGTTGTCACAGTAGCCCTCGGGTGCATGGTGTCACCATGCAGTAGGTAACATGGGTGGAGGGGGGATGAGGTCCAGGTGGGACGGGCAGCCATAGTCAACCGACCGGAGAGATTAAGTGATGTCAAATGCATTCATATTCTTAAAAGCTTTAGTCAAGATCTGTGAAATTGTTGAGCAGGGGTATTCAACTCTTACACTACGATGTCCAGAGCCTGCTGGTTTTCTGTTCTACCTGATAATGAATTGCTCACATCTGGTGTCCCAGGTTTAAATCAGTCCCTGATTAGAGTGGAACAACAAATCAGTGAAACCTGCTCCGGGGTTCAGAGTTGAATTTGACGAAGGTGTCCAATTGAACTAGCTTCAGGTCTTAACTGTACATGAAATATGATTAATTTATATGATCTGAGTAGTTTAGTTTAGTGGAAGAAAAGGGTCACAAAGGAGAGGGTAAAATAACGAGAGAACAATCATGGCTGGATGGATGCCATGCAATGACATGAAGATGGCATTTCTAGAGTGAGAACGCCGGTCTGCAGGATGATAGGATGTGGCCAATATATGGCGAATTTGCAACAACCTGATACTATGTGGCCTGCCGTCACAGACTGTGGAACACATCACCTAGACAAGCTTTAATTAATGGCATAATGAAGAGTGTCAAGCAGCTTTTATCCACCTCTCAACGTGAATGGAAAGGAATACGGAATGTAATAAATGAAATACTGTACAGGCGATGGTTGAATAACCGGGATTCGGAAGTGATGGTTGGCGGCACAGCCTTACGGGTCCACCGAGGAGCAGGGCACGCAGCTTGCATGTGGCCAGGAGATGCGCTGGTGCGTTCTGTGACAGCAGGGCCGTGGATAGTCGGGAAATGTGCTCCAGACTGAAAGCTGAGAATGGGCTGCGGTGCTGGCCGGCTTGGCGGAGAGGGAATGTTGTGAAAGCAGGTAGTTTGCTGGTCCGAAATATGAGAGGAACAAGGGATGCAAAGACTCTGAAGACAGCAATTGAAAACAAAATAAAACGCCAATTGATTTCAACAGCAAGGTTAAGAGACAAACAGAGTAGAGGTTACTGAATGAGATCTGACGGGTGCGAGATACAACAACATATTAAAATTAACTTGCTCAGGTGGAATGTTAGTTTGATCAGGTTTAAGTAGGGTGGCAGTGGTGATAAAGGAGAGTGAGGACAGGTGTGGAGGCTGATTAGCAATGAGTTGTAGCTGATGCTTGTTGAGGAGCTGCATTCAAGGCTACTAGTTATTAAAGTGTTGCGAACAGGCGTGGAGGTTGATTGTCACCCATTGAGCTTGTTTGGGATGCTCTGGATCGACGTGTACGACAGTGTGATCCAGTTCCCACCAATATCCAGCAACTTCGCACAGCCATTGAAGAGGAGTGGGACAACATTCATGCTCCAGCAACATGCCAATGGCCAGTCACCACTCAACACACAAACTATTCTGAAGTCAAATCTTGTATGCCCAAATATTTCTCTGCAGCTGCCACCACAACATCTATTTTCTGTGATTACGTTCCATTTCTGTGGTACAGTTGATAACCATTGCAATGAACGCTAAGAAGCCAACCTTACTGAAGCAAATATCACTCTTTGGCCTATCCCTTTCTGCTGGCACAGATCTAATACTCACAGGGATCACCCTTGACCCATCCTCTTCTACTTTCTTCACTGCTTTAGCATACAGTGGTTGCTCCACTAAAAGTTTTGTGATTATGCTGCGGTACTTAAAGGTAATTAGTGGTTTAGTACGGTACCCTGCGTCACCACTTCATTGCTCCAGACCAGCGCAAGAGGGAGTTAGAGCACTGATTATGCTTTTGGGTCCTACTGTGTCTCTAACTGACAATGAATGGGTGACATAAACCTAAATAGAAACTGATAATTGTGCACGACTTCAGTATTACTTACTAAAACTGTTGTTACACTCAGGTTTTTATAATTTTATTTTGTTAGGATTATTTTGCTCTACTGTAGTAGTGTAGCCCACTACCGACCGGTCACGTTGTACAGTGCCTGAGTGGCACAACGGTTAATATCCATGCCGACCTCAACTGGGAGACCCATGAGATGACTGTAGGTTTTTGGTTTCCCTCCCTCTAAAAACATAAATAAATAATTCTACATAACAAACGGGCATCATTTACAAATTAGTAACAATGTCTCAACCCATGTTCAAGAATGGCCTTTTTCTCGCTCAATTTACGTTATTTGAAAACAAAATAATCTTCAAAATATTGTTATTTTTTAAACAAAGTGATTATTATTATTATTATCCATTTACAATTATATAAAAGCCTGGACTTGAACATCTCTGGAGAGACCTGAAAATAGCTGTGCAGCGACGCTCTCCATCCAACCTGACAGAGCTTGAAATGATTTGCAGAGAAAAATGGGAGGAACACCCCAAATACAAGTGTGACAAGCTTGTAGCGTCATACCCAAAAAGACTCAAGGCTGTAATCGCTGCCAAAGGTCCTTCAAAGTACTGAGTAAAAGGTTTGAATGCTTATGTAAATGTGATATTTCCAGTGGAGTTTTGTGATACATTTGCAAAAATGACAATGTCAAAAACTGTTTTTGCATGGGGTATTGTGTGTAGATTGAGGGGGGGGGGGGGAAACAATTTAATCCATGGCTGTAACGTAACAAAATGTGGAAAAAGTCAAGGGGTCTGAACATGGTCCAAATGATAGAAGATAAAGATTTAAATTCCAAACATAGCCGGAAGCAAAATTACGTCAATCCCAGTGTGGAGCGACTGCACTGGAGACATAACCTGGTCTGAGCATCTGGATGCAGGCAGACAGGATGTCAATGGTGATGGGCCAGGGGGGGTGCAATTCAGCAAGGCTGAAGTATGTCCAGAGGTGAAGACTAACAGAGGCAGTTGGTTCACTAATCTAGGAGAGGGTCTCAGCTGGTATGACCAGGGGCTGAACCCCTGCAAGAGCAGTTGGCTGAGCTAACTGGGATGTGAGAGTTCATTGCTGGTAGGGATGGAAGACGAGATGCTGCAGGGGTGGCAGTCACGGGACCAGCGGGACCGGAGGTGAAGAGAGAAGTAGTCACTGGCAGAGAGAGGGCGTGAGCCGCCGCCGCTTGAGTGTCGAAGGCAAACGTAGTAACCAGGTTGTTGGAGCACGGGGACGCCGGCAGAGTGGACCAGCAAGCATAGGCAGTGCAGGGGATGCAACAGGGACCGCTGGTGTCGAGGAAAACTAGATTCAGGCAGGGTGGACTGGACAACTTCAGTCTGAGGCTAGGTGAAAAGCCAGGTCCAGAGCTGGTTTGGGGGCCTGGGTCAAAGTCTTTGAGGCCTTATCTGAGACTTGGAGGCTGAGTTGGTGGTGTTGGAATGAATATGTGGCAGTGAAGGTACCAGGGGATGTTGTCACAGTAGCCCTCGGGTGCATGGTGTCACCATGCAGTAGGTAACATGGGTGGAGGGGGGATGAGGTCCAGGTGGGACGGGCAGCCATAGTCAACCGACCGGAGAGATTAAGTGATGTCAAATGCATTCATATTCTTAAAAGCTTTAGTCAAGATCTGTGAAATTGTTGAGCAGGGGTATTCAACTCTTACACTACGATGTCCAGAGCCTGCTGGTTTTCTGTTCTACCTGATAATGAATTGCTCACATCTGGTGTCCCAGGTTTAAATCAGTCCCTGATTAGAGTGGAACAACAAATCAGTGAAACCTGCTCCGGGGTTCAGAGTTGAATTTGACGAAGGTGTCCAATTGAACTAGCTTCAGGTCTTAACTGTACATGAAATATGATTAATTTATATGATCTGAGTAGTTTAGTTTAGTGGAAGAAAAGGGTCACAAAGGAGAGGGTAAAATAACGAGAGAACAATCATGGCTGGATGGATGCCATGCAATGACATGAAGATGGCATTTCTAGAGTGAGAACGCCGGTCTGCAGGATGATAGGATGTGGCCAATATATGGCGAATTTGCAACAACCTGATACTATGTGGCCTGCCGTCACAGACTGTGGAACACATCACCTAGACAAGCTTTAATTAATGGCATAATGAAGAGTGTCAAGCAGCTTTTATCCACCTCTCAACGTGAATGGAAAGGAATACGGAATGTAATAAATGAAATACTGTACAGGCGATGGTTGAATAACCGGGATTCGGAAGTGATGGTTGGCGGCACAGCCTTACGGGTCCACCGAGGAGCAGGGCACGCAGCTTGCATGTGGCCAGGAGATGCGCTGGTGCGTTCTGTGACAGCAGGGCCGTGGATAGTCGGGAAATGTGCTCCAGACTGAAAGCTGAGAATGGGCTGCGGTGCTGGCCGGCTTGGCGGAGAGGGAATGTTGTGAAAGCAGGTAGTTTGCTGGTCCGAAATATGAGAGGAACAAGGGATGCAAAGACTCTGAAGACAGCAATTGAAAACAAAATAAAACGCCAATTGATTTCAACAGCAAGGTTAAGAGACAAACAGAGTAGAGGTTACTGAATGAGATCTGACGGGTGCGAGATACAACAACATATTAAAATTAACTTGCTCAGGTGGAATGTTAGTTTGATCAGGTTTAAGTAGGGTGGCAGTGGTGATAAAGGAGAGTGAGGACAGGTGTGGAGGCTGATTAGCAATGAGTTGTAGCTGATGCTTGTTGAGGAGCTGCATTCAAGGCTACTAGTTATTAAAGTGTTGCGAACAGGCGTGGAGGTTGATTGTCACCCATTGAGCTTGTTTGGGATGCTCTGGATCGACGTGTACGACAGTGTGATCCAGTTCCCACCAATATCCAGCAACTTCGCACAGCCATTGAAGAGGAGTGGGACAACATTCATGCTCCAGCAACATGCCAATGGCCAGTCACCACTCAACACACAAACTATTCTGAAGTCAAATCTTGTATGCCCAAATATTTCTCTGCAGCTGCCACCACAACATCTATTTTCTGTGATTACGTTCCATTTCTGTGGTACAGTTGATAACCATTGCAATGAACGCTAAGAAGCCAACCTTACTGAAGCAAATATCACTCTTTGGCCTATCCCTTTCTGCTGGCACAGATCTAATACTCACAGGGATCACCCTTGACCCATCCTCTTCTACTTTCTTCACTGCTTTAGCATACAGTGGTTGCTCCACTAAAAGTTTTGTGATTATGCTGCGGTACTTAAAGGTAATTAGTGGTTTAGTACGGTACCCTGCGTCACCACTTCATTGCTCCAGACCAGCGCAAGAGGGAGTTAGAGCACTGATTATGCTTTTGGGTCCTACTGTGTCTCTAACTGACAATGAATGGGTGACATAAACCTAAATAGAAACTGATAATTGTGCACGACTTCAGTATTACTTACTAAAACTGTTGTTACACTCAGGTTTTTATAATTTTATTTTGTTAGGATTATTTTGCTCTACTGTAGTAGTGTAGCCCACTACCGACCGGTCACGTTGTACAGTGCCTGAGTGGCACAACGGTTAATATCCATGCCGACCTCAACTGGGAGACCCATGAGATGACTGTAGGTTTTTGGTTTCCCTCCCTCTAAAAACATAAATAAATAATTCTACATAACAAACGGGCATCATTTACAAATTAGTAACAATGTCTCAACCCATGTTCAAGAATGGCCTTTTTCTCGCTCAATTTACGTTATTTGAAAACAAAATAATCTTCAAAATATTGTTATTTTTTAAACAAAGTGATTATTATTATTATTATCCATTTACAATTATATAAAAGCCCCTCGGATATTCTCACAGATATATTAATAACCCTGTTATTAGCAGGACAATATATATTGGTCATATTGATCATGGCTCCCGAGTGGCGCACAATGGGATTGCCTTGCAGTTCTCCCGCTGTATCCACTGAAAGAGTGCGAGGTTCAAGGCGAGGGCAGGGGGCACGGGATGGGCCGTAGAGCCCACAGAAGACGCACAGAAGACCGACCTAGCCCATGGGGAAGGGAGGAGGAGGAGGAAGAAAGAGAAGGGAGAGGGGGAGTGGACCCCCGGTAGCACAGAGCAACACTTTAAGGGGCATTGCACTAATAATGGCACTGACTAGGGAAACGTTCCCGCTGTTCTTAGTGCCAGTCTGCACATTCAAACTAAAACAATGTAACTAATAATGGCATCTTTATACTTTCGTTAATAAAATAATTATAAAAATACTCTTTCAAAATGCCGATGTTAATTTAGTTATGGATCCATAAAGAATTACTATGGGAATAAATATCACTGAAATACAGAAATATCCTCCAATCCTCTATACGGTACCGGTAGTGGGCTCCCGAGTGGCGCAGCAGTCTAAGAAATAGAACTCGACCCAAGTTGCGTGACACTGCATCTTAGTGCAAGAGATGTCACTACAGTTCCTGGTTCGAATCCAGGCTATATCACATCTGGCCGTGATTGGGAGTCCCATAGGGCAGCTCACAATTGGCCCAGCATCTTCTGAGTTTGGCCGGGGTAGGCCGTCATTGTAAATAAGAATTTGTTCTTAACTGACTTGCCTAGTAAAATAAATATGTAATTATTGGTGGAGAGTCACGTCATATTTTTCGATATACTGTAGACATGAGTCTCACTAGTGTTGAGTAATGTGCTGATAAAAGTGGTGTTGGTCTTATTTATTTAAAGAGCATCTTGAAGTTAGAAGCAATAGGATTTGAAGCAATAGCCTACAACTATTTTAGCACCGTTTCACGCTGCTCTGAGACAAACATGGGGACTGGTCTTGATAAATCAATGAGATTGTTATTTCTACTGAATCTCCGTTTGGGTAGGCAAGTCAGTTAAAGAACAAATTCTTATTTACAAGGGCAGCCTACTCCTTCCTCCCCGTCGGGGAATTGAACCCCGGTCTCCCGCGTGCCCGCACGACATGGGATTCTTTAGCTAAATAGCCAAGTACTGTAGCCTACACCCGACAGTCATGTTGTACAGCGCCATATTTTCTATTCCATCCTAACGGAAACCCAGAGGGTTTTTCGTTTTTCTTGGAATAGAAACACCATAATATTAATCAAATGAATTAAGTAAAATTTCTTAAAATCAGTCCCATATATACTATGTTCTTACAAATAAAGGTTTTAAATTCTCTAGTACAGCAACTATTGAAGGCTATCAAATGCTTCTCAAAGATGCCCTCTGGTGGTCCAACTATCACTAACTAGCATTAATGGTACCAGTCGTTGGCACTTATTAAATAACATGCCATAGAATTCTGCGGCACCACGCAAGCTGTGCTGCAGTACGCTGCAACTTTTAAAGGACGAACCACGACACCTTCTGCACTACTCTTACTCTAGCCACCTCAACCTGCCCTTCTTGCACCGGACACTTCTGATCCCCAGCAACATGGGCACCCCTACAGTTGACACACACAACTTTATCCACTGAAACTACACAATCCTTTATCCCATGCCCTCCTGCACACTTTCCACATCTTGGAATCTCCCTCCTAAAAACTGCTGTGACATGACCATAAACGTTGCACCTAAAACAGCGCAGTGGATTTGGCACAAAATCTCTAACAGAATAACTGATATATCCTAACATGACTTTGTCGGGTAAAGACTCTGACTCAAAACTCAAAAGGACTGACATTGACTGCTCTGTTTCACCACGCTCACCACCGTTCTGCGTCGCAACAAACACCGGGAATCTTCAACTTCAATTGCTCCACCTCCACACTTAACGCTACCACAGAAATCCATCCTTTCAATGGTGCCCTGTTCCTAAGAGCAAAGCAAGAAATAGAACTCGACCCAAGTTGCGTGACGCTCCCTCTGGTCATAAGAAACACAAACAAATATCACAAGTCCACTACAGGTTACCTTCACTGATGCAACTGCACCCATCTCCTTTCCCACCCACCCTGAAACCACAAATGGATCTGTCAAAAGGCAAGGATCCACTTTTCCAAAAATGTCACTCCTACTGGACCAGATTCTTCTTTATTATGTCCATTGATGCCAGGCTCGGGTTCGGAGCTCTTCACCACATCTTCCACTTCACTTAACTCGCCCTCATTCACCTCCATTTCACCTCCAGAACTCGGTCTGGCACACGGCTCGCTCTGTTTGCACTTGACACCAATCCCCTTCTACAACCCATCTCCATTTTATCGCCATTTTCAAATCCAACCTCTGCTCATTCTCTTCAACCTCTTCTTCCTTTTCCCCCCTCAGAAATCCACCTTTCTGTTTCCCTGCCCCCAAATTCCTCCTCTCAACTCTGCTTGCGGCCCAGTGGCATCCCAACGTAACTCCATCTCATAATCGTCCTGCTCACCTCGGAAACGTGTATTTTCCGGGTGCCAACATTTTGTGAGCATGAGCAGGCCGGCCACACACAGAAAAATGACCACAAAACTCAACTCTGTTCTACTCCCGTCACGGCGGAAAACCTTCAGCCCTCCACTTCTTTCGTCTCTCTGACGCTGGACCTCATTCAACGCACACCCACTTCTGGTCTATTTGTCATTGTCTTCTGCTTCCCTGGACATGTTTATAGTTTCCTGCATGTCCTCCTCTAAATAGGGTCCCCAGGGAAATGTTTACCAAAATAGTGGTTTCTACCCTGTCACATCAATTCAAGCAATCCTTTTCTTCTGTTAATTGGATCATCAGAATAACACTAGTAGCTATTTGGCCAGGGTGGTGGCTGGTGGGTAATTGATCTAAAGGCTTTCCATACTTGTGCGATCAATAGGCCCTGTGTGTTGTGACAGTTACCTGTCAACAAGTCAATAAAGACTATGGAGTCGGTCAGCAGCAGGTAATTTATCAGGTAGGCAGGGAGACTCCATCTGAGGACAGAGGTAATACAGTCACCTTGATTAAAATTAGGTACACACAGGCCTTTATTGGTTGAAAAGTATCTGAATTGCACTCAGCTTTCCTATTATGCTTTGTCATCCTTTGACAAAATATAATACGAAATGTGAGAGCAATTCAGAGACTGTTCAACCGTTGCCATGAAAGGGCCCAGACTACTAGTAATAACACACTGCTAATAGTAATATTATTAGTCATCGACATCGACTAATAATCATTCATGATTCATCATTCATCATCGTTTTTGATGCAACAGGTAGTCATTTTAACACATTTTATAAGTCACCACCATGCCCACAGAAACAAAATGCTCAAGTCTTTCTCCAGCAATACCATTGACAGTCATATATGGTATTGTTTTTATAGGCTTCAGGGTGACTCAAACAAAAGTATGCCATTGGTGAGACCCAGTGGGACCAATACATATAAGGAGTGAGATAATCTCTGTTAACTATCTGTTTGAGTATGTCAATGTAACCCACTGTCTCTTATTTTCCACCTACATCTCTGGTTGCAGCTTTACCCAGGGGTATGGGAGACTATATCTTTACCTTTGCTATAAATGAGTTGTCACAGAAAATGTATGGACAGGGCCAATCCAGTAATTTATTAGCACCTAAAAGGCCTCTGGGTGGTATTCTATTGCTGAAACCCATTGGTACACATTTGTCACAACTTCCACCGAAGGTGGTTCCTCTCCTTGTTCGGGCGGTGCACGGCAGTCAGAGTCGCTGGCCTACTAGCCATCACCGATCCATTTTTCTTTTTCCGTTTGTTTTGTCTTTGGTTCATTCACACCTGGTTTTCATTTGCTTTAATTTCTGTGTGTATATTTACCCCTGTTTCCCCGCTTAGGTTTGTGCGGGATTATTTTCATGTTGCTCGTTGAGGCTTTCCTCAGTTTATTCACGTGTGTTTAGTATAGTAAGGAGCGTTGTTTTTGCTCCTTCCGTGAGTAACTGTGAGTTCCCATTGTCTTGTTCGTTTTTGGTTATTGTACCTGTACCGTTTTGGGTCTTGCCTATTAAAGACGCTACATTGACATCGCTGCTCTCCTACGCTTGACTCCTTACCTACCTTCAGTACGAAATCGCAACAACATTGCTAGCAAACATCTATTCTGTTGGCCAGTCAGTGTACTGTACAGTACAGTACAGTTTATTAGGATCCCCATTAGCTACCCCATTAGATACGTCCTGGGTTCCACATAAAACGTACAAATGCAAGACAAAGTATAGAACAGCAATAGACAAGAACAACCTAAGATATTAAATTAAATAAAAAGTTAAATAAGAGTTATATATAGGAAAGACATCAAGAGACAAAAACACTATTTACACACTTCATATATACATATTAATATTCTTATATACAGTACAGTTAAATTAGATCTTTAGAAAGAGGAGTGGCACTGTGATACAATATGTTTTTTTATCTGTTTTATAGCTAAATTAGCTTTTTGTCTGAGTAACCTCTGGTGGCAGAGCATTCCATGATGACATGGCTCTATACATAACTAAGTGATGAATTACATATGTTTTTGGTTTGAGTACCGTGAAACCGATAGTGACGTGTCTGATGGTGTAACGGCGTTCCTCCTCCTCTTCGTATGAAGAGGAGGAGCAGGGATCGAACCAAAATGCAGACTTGTGATTTGACATGATATTTATTAAAGTAAAGACGACAACACGAACTTCACTTAAAACTAAACAAAACAACAAACGGAGTAGACAAACCTGAACGTAAGGACTTACATGTAACGCAGAACGAACGGACAGGAAAATGACTACATAAAACGACGAACGAACGAAACAGTCCCGTATGGTGCAACATAGACACAGACACAGGAGACAATCACCCACCAACAAACAGTGTGAACAGCCAACCTATATATGGTTCTCAATCAGAGGAAAACGTCAAACACCTGTCTCTGATTGAGAACCATATAAGGCTAATTACAAGTGACCTAAACAATGAAACACAAAACATATAATGCCCACCCCAACTCACGCCCTGACCCTCTAAACATATACAAAAATAACATAAAATAGGTCAGGAACGTGACATAACCCCCCCCTCAAGGTGCGTACTCCGGACGCACTACCAAAAGTCTAGGGGAGGGTCTGGGTGGGCATCTGACCACGGTGGTGGCTCAGGCTCTGGGCGTGGTTCCCATCCCCTCTTAGTCACTACCCGCTTACGTAGCCTCCTCAAAATGACCACCCTCCATATAACCCCACCTAAATTAAGGGGCATCACCAGGATGAGGGGCAACACCAGAATGGGGGGCACCACCAGACTGGCTGGTGGATCCTGGCTGGCGGAAGGTTCTGGCGGATCCTGGCTGGCTGGCAGGTCCTGGCTGGCTGGCTCTGGCGGATCCTGGCTGGCTGGCTCTGGCGGATCCTGGCTGGCGGAAGGCTCTGGCGGATCCTGGCTGGCTGACGGCTCTGGACGCTCATGGCTGGCTGACGGCTCTAGACGCTCATGGCTGGCTGACGGCTCTGGACGCTCATGGCTGGCTGACGGCTCTGGACGCTCATGGCTGGCTGACGGCTCTGGATGCTCATGGCTGGCTGACGGCTCTGGACGCTCATGGCTCACTGGCGGTTCTGGACGCTCATGGCTCACTGGCGGTTCTGGACGCTCATGGCTCACTGGCGGACGGCTCTGGCAGATCCTGTCTGGTTGGCGGCTCTGGCAGATCCTGTCTGGTTGGCGGCTCTGGCAGATCCTGTCTGGTTGGCGGCTCTGGCAGATCCTGTCTGACGAATGGCTCTAGCGGCTCCTGACTGACTATCGGCTCTGACGGCTCGGGACAGACGGGCGGCTCTAATGGCTCGGGGCAGACGGATGGCTCAGACGGCGCTGGGGAGACGGATGGCTCAGACGGCGCTGGGGAGACGGATGGCTCAGATGGCGCTGGGGAGACGGATGGCTCAGATGGCGCTGGGGAGACGGATGGCTCTGGCCGGATAAGGCGCACTGTAGACCTGGTGCGTGGTGCCGGAACTGGAGGCACCGGGCTAAGGACACGCACCTTCATGCTAGTGCGGGGAGCAGGGACAGGGCACACTGGACTCTCAAAACGTACTCTTTGCCTGGTGCGTGGTACCGGAACTGGAGGTACCGGGCTGAGGACACGCACATCAGGACTAGTACGGGGAGAAGGAACAGTGTGTACATGGCTCTGGAGACGCACAGGTGGCTTAGTGCGTGGTGCCGGAACTGGAGGCACCGAACTGGATACACGCACTACAGGGAGAGTGCGTGGAGGAGGAACAGGGCTCTGGAAACGCACTGGTGGCTTAGTGCGTGGTGCCGGAACTGGAGGCACCGAACTGGATACACGCACTACAGGGAGAGTGCGTGGAGGAGGAACAGGGCTCTGGAAACGCACTGGAAGCCTGGTGCGTGGTGTAGGCACTGTTGGTACTAGGCTGGGGCGGGGAGGTGGCGCCGGAAATACCGGACCGTGCAGGCGTACTGGCTCTCTTGAGCATTGAGCCTGCCCAACCTTACCTGGTTGAATGCTCCCCGTCGCCCGACCAGTGCGGGGAGGTGGAATAACCCGCACCGGGCTATGTAGGCGAACCGGGGACACCATGCGTAAGGCTGGTGCCATGAATGCCGGCCGAGAAGACGCACTGGAGACCAGACGCGTTGAGCCGGCCTCATGACACCTGGCTCAATGCCCAATCTAGCCCTACCAGTGCGGGGAGGTGGAATAACCCGCACCGGGCTATGCACACGTACAGGAGACACCATGCGCTCTACTGCGTAACACGGTGTCCGCCCGTACTCCCGCTCTCCACGGTTAGCCTGAGAAGTGGGCGCAGGTCTCCTACCTGCCCTTGGCCCACTACCTCTTAGCCCCCCCCAAGAAATTTTTGGGTAGTACTCACGGGCTTTTCAGGCTTCCAGCCACGTCTCCTTGCTGCCTCCTCATACCACCGCTGTTGGGCTCTCGCTGCCTCCATCTCCTCACAAGCGCGGCGATATTCCCCAATGTGCGCCCAGTGTCCTTTTCCCTCCAATACTTCGTCCCAAGTCCACGAGTCCTGGGTGCTCTGTTGAGCTCTCCCCCGCCGCTTGGTGCTAGGTTGGTGGGTGATTCCGTAACGGCGTTCCTCCTCCTCTTCATACGAAGAGGAGGAGCAGGGATCGAACCAAAATGCAGACTTGTGATTTGACATGATATTTATTAAAGTAAAGACGACAACACGAACTTCACTTAAAACTAAACAAAACAACAAACGGAGTAGACAAACCTGAACGTAAGGACTTACATGTAACGCAGAACGAACGGACAGGAAAATGACTACATAAAACGACGAACGAACGAACGAATGAACGAAACAGTCCCGTATGGTGCAACATAGACACAGACACAGGAGACAATCACCCACCAACAAACAGTGTGAACAGCCAACCTATATATGGTTCTCAATCAGAGGAAAACGTCAAACACCTGTCTCTGATTGAGAACCATATAAGGCTAATTACAAGTGACCTAAACAATGAAACACAAAACATATAATGCCCACCCCAACTCACGCCCTGACCCTCTAAACATATACAAAAATAACATAAAATAGGTCAGGAACGTGACAGATGGGGTATGTACTGTATGTCTGTTGAAGTGTATGCGAATAGATTGTACAAGTGGTTAGGCATTTTCAACACACAAATGTTTCTTAAAAATACTAAAAGACAAGCAGTCAATTTCTCCTCAACCCTCAAACATGAAAGTCTATCATGTAGGATGTTCTTAGTTCTGTGTGTGCAGTTAAGGGCAAGGCGTGCTGCTTTGTTTTGAGCCAGCTGCAGCTTTGCTAGGTATTTCTTTGCTGCACCTGACCATATTACCAGACAGTAATCAAGATGGGACAAGATCAAAGCCTGAACAACTAGGACAGTTGATCTGTGTCAACATACATATATATACCTCTTCCCATCTTTGCAAAAACTGTCATTATGACTTGACCATGATAACTGATCAAACAATGCTAGGAGTTCAGCTTCTTCAACTTGTTCAGTGGTCACACCCTTTATGCACAACTGCAGTTTTTTAAAAATGTTTTATTTATTTAACTAGGCAAGTCAGTTAAGAACAAATTCTTATTTGGAACAGTGGGAACAGTAGGAACAGTGGGTTACAGTAGGAACAGTGGGTTAACTGCCTTGTTCAGAGGCAGAACGACAGATTTTTACCTTGTCACCTCGAGGATTCGATCTTGCAACTTTTCAGTTACTAGTCCAATGCTCTAACCACTAGGCTACCTGCCGTTGAGGTTTAGGTGTAAGAGAATGCATTTAATCAAAACAATGCTTTTGGTTTTAGATGAATTAAGACCAGTTTATTGCTATTTACCCATTCTGACACTGACTGTAACTCCTTGCTAAGAGTCTCATGGATCTCACTGGCTGTAGGTCTGCAATCATCAGCATACATACAGTAGTCATTTTAGCTTCTTGTAAGACAAGTGACAAATAATTCATAAAAATGGAGAAGAGTAACGGCCAAAGGCAACTGCCCTGAGGTATACTGCACTATACATGTCTGGTGTTATAGAAGCTTCCATTGAAGGATACTCTCTGAGTTCTATTGGATAAGTAACTCTCCAACCATGTGATGGCAGGTGATGCAAAGCCATAACAAGTTGGATTTAAAAAAATACATTTTTCCATCTTGTTGATAAGTGAAGTGGCATCACAGGCATGAGTAAGTCTTGGAGATGCTAACTTCTGTATGTCAATAACTATGTCTATGTATGGCACTGCTCATACAAGAAAACAGAAGAAGACTGGTGGTTGGTATTTAGCATGAGGTCTCAATTGGTTTAGTCATTTTATTTCTGGGCACGCTCCGTTCTCTCTAAATATGCAAAGGTCACAGAGCGCAGTAATTGGTCTTTAGACACATTTGGTGTGTATATTCAACATTGGCAATACAGTGTTAAACGTAATCTGACATTTATCTTCTTTCAGGCATGATTATCTGTGTCAGACATCAAAACATTCCATATTTGTGGTGCTGATGCATTATATGAAAATGTTTAGACATTTGTAATCTAAATCAGTAGTATAACACTACCCATAGATTCCTTAATAAGATCATTATTCAAACAAATACTCAATAAAAATTCTGCTAATGTTTAACATTATATCAGCTAAGATGGCATCAGACAGATGTCAACTTGCCCTATGTATTTCAACCTGCAAGGATAGGTTTAATCATGGAAAGGTTGGCAGTACCCCTGCAGGCTAGTAGTCCATTATTAAGAATGCCTTAACATTTAATTAAGGCAATGTCCAACTATTTAAAGATCACCATTATGTAAAAATGACCAATTTATCTTCATCCCATCTCCTTTACAGATTACTTTTTTAAATGTCGACCACTTTGGTGGTAAACAGTAAACACAGGCTCTCATTAATTAATTACTGTTTTTATTTTTTAAATTGTTGTACATAAAAGACATATCAATTCCAAGTGATTTTAATTTTGGAAATCTGTTCAAAAGTATTCCCACCCATAATAGATCAGCTCACTGGTCACCATAGCAGCACCCACCCATAGCACGCGCTCCAGCAGGTATATCTCACTGGTCACGCCCAAAGCCAATTCTTCCTTTGGCCACCTCTCCTTCCAGTTCTCTGCTGCCAATGACTGGAACGAACTAAAGCTGGAGACTCTTATCTCCTTCACTAGCTTTAAGCACCAGCTGTCAGAGTAGCTCACAGATCACTGCACCTGTACATAGCCCATCTGTAAATAGCCCATCCAATCTACCTCATCCCCACACTGTATTTATTTATTTATCTTGCTCCTTTGCACCCCAGTATCTCTACTTGCACATTCATCTTCTGCACATTCTACCATTCCAGTGTTTAATTGCTATATTGTAATTGCTTCGCCACCATGGCCTATTTATTGCCTTACCTCCCTTATTTGCACATGCTGTATATAGACTTTTCTACTGTATTATTGATTGTATGTTTGTTTATTCCATGTGTAACTCTGTGTTGTTGTATGTGTCGAACTGCTCTGCTTTATCTTGGCCAGGTTGCAGTTGCAAATTATAATTTGTTCTCAACTAGCCTACCTGGTTAAATAAAGGTGAAATAAAAATGTAAAATAAATAGAGAGATATAGGCTATGTGATCGTATACAAATGTAAGCAAATTTTGAAATTATTATGTTTTAGTCCAATATTATATCTGTTTGGGATTCTTGTGGTCAATTTGAAGTCCAAAGATTGTATGTATTATGTTCTGGCCCCCTGACCATCCGCTCAATAAAAAAATGGGTTGATGATCGCTGGTCTAGACCCCCTGGCAGTCCCTAGGGTTAGGGTTGGGAGAGAACATTAGTTTGTCTTCAGGCTAGGCTAGTGCTATAGACTAATCACACTAACAGAAAAAATATTATGAAACGCTAACTGGTCCTACCACTCAAGGTTGTAAGTAAACAGTGCAAACACTGAAGTGTGTCCTTTTCCTGTTATCAGAGGAAAACATGAAAGCATGCCCATTCAGCTGATTGCATTCGCTCCTCCACATTCTCTTACATAAATCTTTCTGTTCTCCAGACCGGCAGAGAATTAGTATAGCAAAGAGGGTACTGGTGGGATTTTGTAAACTGCTGCTTGTTAATGAAAATGTAAGTAATTATATATACCTGAGTGGTTTATACCTAACATGGTCCAAAATCAATGAGGCACCAGATCACTGTATTAAACATTAATCAAATAAACAATTTCTCAGTATATTAACAAATACTCAATTGTCAGATAACATTTTTCATGCCTTTCATTCACATACATTGATAAAATTTAAAAAGGAAAGCTCATCATGTCCTATAAGTTAGTTCTAATGCCATTTCATGATGGATGAAAGTTTATGGGGTTAATACTGAAGTCCTGTTTTCAAGGTCATTCTAGTCTCGATTGTTGTCTGTTGCTGTTTTATTAAACAGCAAAATGTACACCCATGATTCTAATCTTACCACACTTGTCATGCCTCTTAATATCCCAGTTCAAACAGTATGGTGCAACGACAACTAATTGTGAAGCAAACAGAAGTGCGTCACTCGGTTCTTGGCGTCCCAGGGTGACATTGGAACAGAGAGTGAAGTGACTCAAAACAGCAAGCTAGAGTGAGGGCAGTGAGCGAATCCACATTACTTTACATTTTACGTTAGTCATTTATATTTACATTCATCTTAAGGTAGCTGGGTAAGACAACCACATTTCACAGTCGTAGTCAGTCAAACTTTTCCTCAATAGAGCAGCTACCTTCAAAGTCAGTGCTAGGCAAGTACAGATGTTATTAACCATATGATTCATCCCACATGCTGTTAATTAATGCGATTAATCACATCCTCTAGGCCAGCCGCATCGGACAGAGCAATCTTGGAGAGAACCAGAGTTATTAAACCTGCAGGTAGGAGAGAGACATATCTCCTCAGTCCCCTCATGTCAGAAGATATGAGAGGCCCTTTGAGTGAGCTGCATCAGGAGGACCATTAGGTTGAAATGGGTGTTGACTCATATATTCTGCTGCCTGTTGAGGGATGTTCGTTATGGAAACAGACACACTGGGAGAAGGGGATCCAGTTGACAGGGAGATGTAATCTCCCAGGTAATTATACTGAACAAAAACATAAACGCAACGTTTTCAAAGATTTTACTGGTTTACAGTTCATATAAGGAAATCAGTCAATTGAAATAAATGCATTAGGCCCTAATCTATGGATTTCGCATGACTGGGAATACAGATATGCATCTATTGGTCACAGATACCAAAAGAATGTAGGGGCTTGGATCAGAAAACCAATCAGTATATGGTGTGACCACCATTTGCCTCATGCAGCGTGACACATCTCCTTTGCATAGAGTTGATCAGGCTGTTGACTGTGGCCTGTGGAATGTTGTCCCACTCCTCTTCAATGGCTGTGCGAAGTTGCTGGATATTGGTGGGAACTGGAACACGCTGTCGTACACGCCGATCCAGAGCATCCCAAACATACTCAATGGATGACATGTCTAATGAGTATGCAGACCATGGAAGAACTGGGACATTTTCATCTTCCAGGAATTGTGTACAGATTCTTGTTTCAGGCTGAAACATGAGGTGATGGCGGCGGATTAATAGCACGACAATGGGCCTCTGGATCTCGTCATGGTATCTCTGTACATTGAAATTGCTATCGATAAAATGCAATTATGTTCGTTGTCCATAGCTTATGCCCATACCATAACCCCACCACCACCATGGAGCACTCTGTTCACAACGTTGACATCAGCAAACCGCTCGCCCAGACGACACCATACACGTGGTCTGAAGTTGTGAGGCCGGTTAGACGTACTGATAAATTCTCTAAATGATGTTGGAGGTGGCTTATGGTAGAGAACTTAACATTCAACTGTCTGGCAACAGCTCTGGTGGACATTCCTGCAGTCAGCGTGTGAGTTGTACGTTCCTTCAAAACTTGAGACATCTGTGACATTGTGTTGTGTGACAAAACTGCACATTTTAGTGGCCTTTTATTTTCCCCAACACAAGGTGCACCTATGCAATGATCATGCTGTTTACTCAGCTTCATGATATGGAACCGCCTGTCAGGTGGATAGATTCTTTTGGCAAAGGAGAAATGCTCACTAACAGGGATGTAAACATTTGTGTGCACAACATTTTAGAGAAATATAAGCTTTTTGTGCGTATAGAAAATTTGGGACATCTTTTATTTCAGCTCATGAAACATGGGACCAACACTGTACATGTTGCGTATATATTTTGGTTCAGTGTAGAATGCCACAGAATATAGGACACAGGTTGGTAACTTTTTCAGAAGCATGGACCCACCCCGCCAGACTGGGTGACAAGCAACCAGGTAGAACACTGTAAATGGAGGGCAGACAGATAAAAAAAAATCTATTTGAAAATTTAAATGGCAGATTCAATGTGCACTTTCTCTTAATAACATACGTATCTTCTACAACAATCACATTTGGTAGCATTGTACTATTTTGGGCCTTGGACAAACACAGACAAACTGAAGCAACCGAAGAAATCTGAAAAGGATCTCTTCGCAACCAGTGCTTGATGTCCTTGGATGTAAATTAACTGCTCTATGGAAATCAATTGTTAAGTTGCTTGAGTGTATGAGTGAGTAAACCGATCAGTTTTTCATCTATACATAGGCCAACTAATGCATCCTTTGTTGCTTTACAGTAGCCATATCAACACCGCCACAGATTAGATGAAGATACCTCTTTTAGAATACATACACCATCAGACAAACATGACAAATGTGATGACTCCACCCAAACCCAACTGAGGGAAAAACACTGGCAGCTGCTACACCAGAAGCACCATAGTGTTATCATGAAAAATGGTCCACTTCTGAGATAGGAAATATCACTTATTCATTTATATATTAATTTATATATATAATTTACATCATTTTTCAAGACTTGACAGTAGTATGACACACACTGAATACTAATGTTAATGTGTTAGACATCATTCTAAATGCTTTATGTCCTCTGAACACCCATCAGTGATGGTGGGGATGAGGATCCTTCTGACAGTTATGATGAAGCAGAGTGGAGTAGTGTTGGCTGAAATATATAACCCACTCCACTACTTACTAAGGGGGGGGAGATTGTGTTGGTTGTGTTAGCTTGTGGGGGGAAAAAACAAGAGGAGCCCATTCCCCACTTTAAGAACCACTAAACTCTCCACTGGGCACAGACGTCAGTTCAACGTTTAGTTGACATTTGAGTTGTAAACTAACCTGGATTAAACATGAAATCAACAAAAATTCACCATTTCATTGAATTTAGGTGAAAAAAATTGGGTGAAAAACATACAATTCCCTTACGTTGATGACTTTTTAAAAATCCAATCAGTTTTTCACGTTGAATCAACATCATCAAATATATTTGTTTGTTAAAATGGCATGGAAACAACATTGATTCAACCAGTTTTTGCCCAGTGGGTCTCTATTAGTAATCTGGATGACAGAGACTGTATATGTATGAGTAAGTGTGTCATCCTTGCAGGATACCTACTTGATTGGGGTGTAAACAACAACAAAAAAGAGTGTTTGTTGTGTCACAGCAAAGGTTGGTTCTGTCCTGGGGGCACAGAGCACTATTTCTGAAATGAGCATCCAATTCCCAAGGAGTATCTCTTAAATGTGACAGCACAAAGATAGCTGAAGGGCCCAATTATTCCTCTGGATAGGTTTTAGCTGTAGGCCATTTTCTGTGGCCAAAACTTACCTGATTAGAATAGAACCTCGTCAGATGCCCGTTGTACAGAATCCAAAAGCTGAGGAAGAATTTTTTGTATGTGAGAAATGTTGAATGTTTTGCTCTTAAAATTGCAGTGTTCATGGCAGGGCCAAATAATGAAAGGGTATAACACATTTGTACAAAGATTGCATTTCAGTTAAGGTTAGCATAAGTGTATGAAATCCCTTTTCGTAAATTACGTAACATAAGGTGCCTTCGAAAAGTATTGTGACCTCTTGACTTTTTCCACATTTTCTTACGTTACAGCCTTATTCTAAAATTGATTAAATTGTTTTTTTCCCCTCATCAAGCTACACACAATACCTCATAATGACAAAGCAAGAGGTTTTTAGAAATGTTTGCTAATTTATTACAAATAAAAACATAGGTATTCAGACCACTTACTCAGTACTTTGTTGAAGCACCTTTGGCAGGGATTACAGCATCAACTCCTCTTAGGTATGACGCTACAAGCTTGGCACACCTGTATTTGGGGAGTTTATCCCATTCTTATCTGTAGATCCTCTCAAGCTATGTCAGGTCGGATGGGGAGCGTTGCTGCACAGCTATTTTCAGGTCTCTCCAGAGATGTTTGATCGGGTTCAAGTCTGGGATCTGGCTGGGCCACTCAAGGACATTCAGAGACTTGGAAGGTAAATCTTCGCCCTAGTCTGAGGTCCTGAACGCTCTGGAGCAGGTTTTCATCAGGGATCTCTCTGTACTTTGCTCCAATCCTGACTAGTCTCCCAGTCCCTGCCGCTGAAAAACATCCCCACAGCATGATGCTGTCACCACCATGCTTCAACGTAGGGATGGTGCCAGGTTTCCTCCAGACATTACTCTTGGCATCCAGGCCAAAGAGTTCAATCTTGGTTTCATCAGACCAGAGAATCTGGTTTCTCATTGTCTGAGAGTCTTTAGGTACCTTTTGGCAAACTCCAAAGCGGGCTGTCATGTGCAATTTACTGAGGAGCGGCTTCCGTCTGGCCACTCCACCATAAAGGCCTGATTGGTGGAGTGCTGCAGAGATGGTTGTCCTTCTGGAAGGTTCTCTGTGGATGGAATTTATATGTTTAAATGAATGATTAGAATATTCCACCCTGAAACCATATAATTGTATGAAATTGATTAGAATCATAAAGTTATAATTAATGATGTGTGTAGTTTTAGTCAGAATTAGGGTAAAACAATATAAACTGTACAATATGTCTCTAAAGTGTCTTAAACACAGACTGTATGAGCAATATTCGGTGCCGACCTTGGCTAGGGGCCACTGAGAGATTTGGGAAAGGACAGGGAGTGATTCTCACGAACTCCCCTAATCTTTGTCGGCTGGGTAGCAGGACAGTGTGTGCGTAGGATACCTAATGTTTGTGTGTGTAAGTATGTGCGTAAGGAGTCTGTTTGTGTGTGAAAGTATGTGCGTAAGAAGCCAGTATAAAATGAATGGTTTTGTACAACTAACCAGCACTCTCGTAAATAAACTTTCTGACTATCGTAGCTGGGCCTCTGTCTGTTTTCATTTCAACCAGTATCTTACAGATTCTGGGGTGCAGACTGAGTATTATAAATTCTGGGGTGCAGACTGAGTATTATAATTGAATTGGGTTATGAACCTTGAGAACATAATTCTTGTAACATTCTCCCATCTCCACAGAGGAACTTTGGAGCTCCGTCAGAGTGACCATCGGGTTCTTGGTCACCTCCCTGACCAAGGCCCTCCTCCGCTGATTGCCCAGTGTGGCCGAGTGGCCAGCTCTAGGAAGAGCCTTGGTGGTTCCAAACTTCTTCCATTGAAGAATGATGGAGGCCACAGTGTTCTTGGGGACCTTCAATACTGCAGAAATGTTTTGGTACCCTTCCCCAGATCTGTGCCTCGACACAATCCTGTCTCGGAGCTCTACAGATAATTCCTTCGACCTCATGCCTTGGTTTTTGCTCTGACATGAACTGTCAACTGTGGGACATGATTCCATGTGTTATTTCATAGTTTTGATGTCTTCACTATTATTCTAGAATGTAGAAAAGAGTAAAAATAAAGAAAACCCTTGAATGAGTAGGTGTGTCCAAACATTTGACTGGTACTGTATATAAATAAGGTATTTCTGGTTCATTTTCAATACATTTGCTAAAAACAAATAAAAAATGTTTCATTTCGTCATGATGGGGTATTGTGTGTAGATTGCTGAGGAAAATGTTTTACTTAAAAAGTTTTAGAATAAGTAACATAACAAAATATGGAAAAAGTCAAGGGGTCTGAATACTTTCTGAATGCATTGTAAATATCAAGTGAAATGATCCTGTTGTTAAGGAGTCAAGTGCTGAATAGTGTCTATAAAAGTACTTTGCAGGTATCCTTCATGCATCATGTAGATGTTTTTATTTATACTTAAGGCTATTTTCCCACTGGAGCACTAACGGTACATAGCATTTTACCCCCAATGTTAAATGTAAGTGAAGGGTTAAAGCAAAGTGAAAGGCAAGTGAGAGAGAGTGAGGGCACTGGAAATTCAAAACAAGCAGACGTGCTTTGATTTAGTGAGAGAGAGACACTGCAAGAATGTCAACACCTATAAAAAGGACAATGCTAACATGACGTCAGCTCAGTCCACAGGGTATATATACTATAAGACTCCAGCTTCAGAGATTTTTTCAATTTGTTCCAGTCATTGGCAGCAGAGAACTGAAAGGAAAGGCGGCCAAAGGGAGTGTTTTACTTTGGGGAAGACCAGTGCAATATACCTGCTGGAGCGCGTGCTACGGGTGGGTGCTGCTATGGTGACCAGTGAGCTGAGATAAGGCGGGGCTTTACCTAGCAGACTTATAGGTGTCCTGGAGCCAGTGGGTTTGGCGACGGATATGTAGTGAGGGCTAGCAAACGAGAGCATAGAGGTTACAGTGGTGGGTAGTATATGGGGCGTTGGTGATAAAATGGATAGCACTGTGATAGACTACATCCAGTTTTCTGAGTAGAGTGTTTGTAAATGACATCGCCGAAGTCAAGGATCGGTAAGATAGTCAGTTTTACGAAGGTATGTTTAGCGGCATGAGCGAAGGAGGCTTTGTTGCGAAATAGAAAGCCGATTCTTGATTTAATTTTTGATTGGAGATGCTTAATGTGAGTCTGGAAGGAGAGTTTACAGTCTAACCAGACACCTAGGTATTTGTAGTTGTCCACATATTCTAGGTCAGAACCGTCCAGAGTAGTGATGCTAGTCGGGCGGGAGGGTGCGGAAAGCATTTGGTTGAAGAACATGCACTTAGTTTTACTAGCATTTAAAAGCAGTTGGAGGCCACAGAAGGAGTGTTGTATGGCGTTGAAGCTCGTTTGGAGGTTTGTTAGCAGTGTCCAAAGAAGGGCCAGATGTGTACAGAATGGTGTCGTCTGCGTAGAGGTGGATCAGAGAATCACCAGCAGCAAGAGCGACAGTTCTATTTTTGTTTCATCAGACCAGAGGACGTTTCTCCAAAAAGTATGATCTTTGTCCCCATGTGCAGTTGCAAACCGTAGTCTGGCTTCTTTATGGCGGTTTTAGAGCAGTGGCTTCTTCTTGCTGAGCGGTCTTTCAGGATATGTCGATATAGGACTCGTTTTACTGTGGATATAGATACCCTTTGTACCTGTTTCCTCCAGCATCTTCACAAGGTCCTTTGCTGTTGTTCTGGGATTGATTTGCACTTTTCGCACCAAAGTACGTTCATCTCTAGGAGAAAGAACGAGTCTCCGTACTGAGCGGTATGACGGCTGCGTGGTCCCATGGTGTTTATACTTGCGTAGTATTGTTTGTACAGATGAACGTGGCACCTTCAGGCGTTTGGAAATTGCTCCCAAGGATGAACCAGACTTGTGGAGGTCTACATTTTTTTTTTACTGAGGTCTGATTTATTGAAATTTTCCCATGATGTCAAGAAAAGATTTTGAAGGTAGGCCTTGAAATACATCCACAGGTACACCTCCAATTGACTTAAATTATGTCAATTAGCCTATCAAAAGCTTCTAAAGCCATTACATAATTTTCTGGAATTTTCCAAGCGGTTTAATTTCACAGTCAACTTAGTGTATGTAAACTTCTGACCCACTGGAATTGTGATACAGTGAATTATAAGTGAAATAATCTGTCTGTAAACAATTGTTGTAAAAATTACTTGTATCATGCACAAAGTAGATGTCCTAACCGACTTGCTAAAACTATAATTTGTAACAAGAAATTTGTGGAGTGGTTGAAAAACGAGTTTTAAAGACTCCAACCTAAGTGTATGTAAACTTGCGACATCAACTGTATAGATCTCTGGTGAAAAATGTCAGTATTTTCTCTTCAGGAAAACCGAAGGCATCATGGAAAAAACATGTTGGCTAGTAGACTAATATGGGTTTTGTATTAGAAAAGGTTGAAGAACGTAAAGTATATTCATGATGACTAATGGAACAGAGAGAAAGCTGAAGAACAACAATTACACAAATGGGGTATTTTGGGTGAACTAGGCTCCATGAAAGAGTAAAATATTTACATCGTCACAGCCGGACACCCTCTGCATGCACAGAAAAACCAGCAGGACAGGAAGAGCAACTCCACTACAAAGGCTGCATAACATGACTGCAAACATGATTTATTCATTCACCAGATCACTCACTATATAAAATGTTCAAAAGTATTAGTGAGCTCACACACATTTAAAAAAAAATGAACAGCATAAAAGTACAAATAGTTTCATTTTGAAAAAGAAGAAAGACCAAAAGATTTACAAAGACAGCACCTTAAAAGTTGGTCAATAAATAACCAGTAGATTTTACTTTAATTAATTTGATGTATTTTGAGTTGAAAGGAGTTTAAGATAAGATTTTTTTAAAGTTTGACTTTCTATTCTGTGTGGGTGGATTTAAATATCGTTCTGTCTCAGGAGAACAACCTCCTTTAGTCCATTGCCATGGACACAGGCTGCTGATGGAACTTCTGGTCGGAATAAGTATGTTAGCCGTTAAAGCTAGGCATGCAATCCCATACGATAACATGCTTTTAACAGTGATAACAGTCATTGGCAGGAAGACCATTCACATAATGCTGTTCTGGGAAGAGTATGAGTAATCATGAGAGCGTAAGCACTCGTCCATCTTGACCACAGCTTGAGAGAGGGCCACTAGCATTACTAGCAGATCCCTCACTACTCACATATTGGAGGTAAATATCACTGACTGAGCAAAGTCATACATGTAGATTTCAAACCATTACACAGTACAACATCCTAATAAAATGTGTGCAACTGACCATGTGCATGTTATACATGATTAACAACTTTGGTATTCCTAGCTCCTCAAATTAAGCCACATTGAGTGACTGACTAAAAACTTACTGAATAACATTTGTACTAACAAAACCATTAATGTGTTGAACCCATGACATCGCCAATGATTCTGAAAATCAACAATTGGATTAAGGTAAGATAACCTCCATAAACTTCCCCATAGAAAATATATCCCTTTGAAAACCTAAAAATATACTTTACAGGACTGTCTAGAGCTACAATCTCCATAAATCAAAATTCAAAAGCATTCAATGTTTTTGCTGTGAATTAATAAAAACTAAATTTCACCAATAAGAAAAAAGGCTATTCACAAAAGGCCATACACGTTTCATACCTTTCCATCCTACTAAAACCTTCATAACTTAACCCCTGAAAAAACAACAATCCCTGAATTAAACCAATTAAAAAGCATCTAAACAGCGTTGTAAAATCAGAGCTGATAGCTCCAGTATGTTGGAAGGCTGAGGCAGGCAGTGTATGGATCTATTCTCTCTCTGAGCTCACACAGGCACAGCAGTGTTTTAGCCTTATTAGATAAAAAGGAGGCACGCTCAGTCAATCTCTGGCATGCAAATGCAACATCTGGCCATTCTGCCCTGCTTCTTGGTTGCCCTGAAGCCACCCCTGTCCACGGTGTCCAGCAGTCCATCCTGGTAGTGACCAAACTCAGCAATGGCATCCTCCACCCGCGTGATGTAGAGCCAGCTAATGATCACGCCGAAGAACTGCAAACACAAGGAGATTCAGAGTTACGGATGGGACGTATGGTCTTAAACCATGGGCTTGGTGGCCACTAGTTCAATGTATTGTAAGCAGATCGCATATATTGGGGCACTTTGTATCTGCAGTCCATTACTGACCACTGCCTTTTTTCTTTGGGGGGGGGGGGCTTTCAATAAATAATGTCACGTCATTACATTTTGTCCTTGATATAAAACACTTTTCCAAAACATAAAAAAAAAGTCTGAAGCATGCCTTTTCAACCAACAGTGCAAACCTGAAACAGACAAGAACTGCAATGATTTATGAACAGGCAGCCATAGCTTTTGCTGATTCTAAAGCTCAAGCTATGTGCTCTTACCGTCAACAGCCCTAAAAAAAAAATGATGTAGCAAATCACACTGCAGAGAATTTGATTTGACTTTTGTCAAGCAGCAATGTCCAAAAAGCATGAAATAATCCATACAGTACATCTGCATCATCTTGAGGTAAAAATCTCTGGTTAAGAATACATGAAACAATTACTTTCTAAAAAAGTATTATTGTGGGTATATGGCATGTTAAAAGTATCCTTGTGGGTATATGGCATGTTAAAAGTATCCTTGTGGGTATATGGAATGTTAAAAGTATCTTTGTGGGTATATGGCATGTTAAAAGTATCTTTGTGGGTATATGGCATGTTAAAAGTATCCTTGTGGGTATATGGCATGTTAAAAGTATTCAAGTGCTGTAGACGGCAAGTCAAGTCAGCTATGAAGTGACATCATGAAGTGACATCATAACTCGTTGACTGAGGGGTCTGAAACTCAGACATAACAGTCTACTCCAAAGTCACTGAATTGATGGCTAAATAAATCTAAGACTCAAATCAAATCAAAGAACTACTGACCACTTCTTCTACCTTGTCTCGATGGCCTGTTTCAAATGAAAGTCGGCCTCATTTTGTTAGACAGAGTCAGGAGTTATACAAGATACGTGGGAGGTTTCTTCAAATAACTAGATTACACATTGAATGATTAATCCAAACAACAAATAAGCATTAATACCCTCAAATCAATAACGCATGGGAGAACCTTTATGACCCATGTCCTTTCTACAACTCACTTTTGCCTTCACATAGCTTCAGGTGAGAGATCAATACAGAGGGATCAAGAAATCAATAGAGAGGGAGTAGACAATGGTCTAAATTATATATAAAAAATGCCAGTCAGAAGACAATCCTTTTGTCCTACTTTACAGCCACATACTGTGAAACACAAAAGCACAAAATCTGTCGAAGTCAATACCCTCCAAGTTGTGTTCCCTCCAATGCTCCATATTATTGGAAAAATTGGGCACCACAAACAGTATATCGAGTGTATAAAAAATTAGGAACACCTGCTCTTTCCATGACAGACTGACCAAGTGAATCCAAGTAAAAGCCATGATCCCTTATTGAGGTCACCTGTTAAATCCACTTCAAATCAGAGGAGACAGGTTGAAGAAGGATTTTTAAGCTTTGAGACAAATGGGACTTGGATTGTGTATATGTGCCATTCAGAGGTTGAATGGGCAAGAAAAATATATATTTAAGTACCTTTGAACGGGGTATAGTAGTAGGTGCCAGGCACACCGGTTTGACTGTGTCAAGAACTGCAAAGCTGCTGGGTTTTTCATGCTCAACAGTTTCCCGTGTGTATCAAGAATGGTCCACCAACCAAAGGACATCCAGCCATCTTTTTTATTTTTATTTTAATTTTTAATTTTTTTAACCCTCTTTTTCTCCCCAATTTCGTGGTATCCAATTGTTAGTAATTACTATCTTGTCTCATCGCTACAACTCCCGTACGGGCTCGGGAGAGACGAAGGTCGAAAGCCATGCGTCCTCCGAAACACAACCCAACCAAGCCGCACTGCTTCTTAACACAGCGCGCATCCAACCCGAAAGCCAGCCGCACCAATGTGTCGGAGGAAACACCGTGCACCTGGCGACCTTGGTTAGCGCGCACTGCGCCCAGCCCGCCACTGGAGTCTCTGGTGCACGATGAGACAAGGATATCCCTACCGGCCAAACCCTCCCTAACCCGGACGACGCTAGGCCAATTGTGCGTCGCCCCACAGACCTCCCGGTCGCGGCCGGCTGCGACAGAGCCTGGGCGCGTGCCCAGAGTCTCTGGTGGCACAGCTAGCGCTGCGATGCAGTGCCCTAGACCACTGCGCCACCCGGGAGGCCACATCCAGCCATCTTGACACAACTGTCGGAAGCATTGGAGTCAACATGGGCGAGCATCCCTATGGAACGCTTTCGACACCTTGTAGAGTCCATGCCCGGATGAATTGAGGCTGTTCTGAGGGCAAAGGGGGGTGCAACTCAATATTAGGAAGGTGTTCCTCATGTTTTGTACACAGTGTATATAGAATAAATAAAGAATAAAAGCAAAGAGAAGATAATTAAAAGGAAAGTCCTACTTTCTGAATATATAATTGTCAAACATCTAATTTGGCAAGGTATGTAATCTGTAGTCAAGAGGTGGACAAATTATTGAAAGGTAGGTGATTCGTCTGTGTGTCTGTCAAACTATTATGGGAGAAAAATCTATTGACTTGGTAATTTTGTGTGGTGTGACGTGACTGTCAAAATAGCCTGGAATACAATCTTTTGATTGAAAGGGGTCTTGAAAAGTCTTCAAAATCTTGCTAGATAAACTTATGTTATTTGTATTCGTTGTTTTCAGAGGAACAGATTGCATTTGGACACATAGTTAACATGTGACATCATTGGCCCTTTGCAGTAGACTACAGTCTGTCTACAAAATTTCAAAGACAATTTTCAGTCTTATAAGCATAACTTATTTTCTATAAGATACAAGTGGTAATAATGTTTATAATTGAACATAGCTAATTAACAGGAAATTATATGGAGCATGTAATGAACCAAGGCTCCTGGGACCTTTATGGAACACCTTCACCAACTGCAGGGAAAAAAATATACTTTCCGGATTTATAGTACCTAATTAATCCCAGCTATGGTAGAGGAGCATGGACGTTACAAACAACAAAGTCCTTTAAATTCCTTTACTCATCAAGGTCATACTTCAACAGAGAGGCTTCAACAGTGAACCTACATGGACAACACAATACATTTCCTCAATGTGTTCAGCCCAAGTCCGTTATTGAGAGGGTTCTTGCTTATGTCCTCCAACCTCCCTTACCCCAAAATGGCCTCATGATTAGTTCTCAGCTGTAAAGTAATGCACTAATCTAGACTCACTGCTGTGCAAATACTGCTCTGTCTTGGCCCATCTATAGCAGAACCAGGTAAACAACATAAATCAAAGTGCTGTCTCCATAAGGAATGTGCGAATGGGGTGTTGTGTCACATAAACCAAAATGCCTAATCTTTGCAGTGGAGAAGAATTTATAACTGGGAGGCCCATAAAGCATGCCAAACACACTCATATTCTGAATGGATCTACAGTACCAGTCCAAAGTTTGGACACACCTACTAATTCAAGGGTTTTTATTTATTTATCATAATTCCATATGTGTTATTTCATAGCTTTGATGTCTTCACTATTATTCTACAATGTAGAAAATAGTAAAAATAAAGAAAAACCCTGGAATGAGTAGGTATGTCCAAACGTTTGACTGGCACTGTAAGTACTCATTAAAATCAGTTACTGCGCTTGACATGGGAAGGAAATGCAGTAGTAGGGTTTACTATTGACATTTAAATTCTTAGGCCGGGATTCAATTCAATCAGCGGTAGATACGCACGCTCGACATACAGTATCAGTCAAAAGTTTGGACATACCTACTCATTCAAGGGTTTTTTCTTTATTTTTACTATTTTTCTACATTGTAGAATAATAGTAAAAACATCAAAACTATGAAATAACACACATGGAATCATGTAGTAACCAAAAAAAAGTGTTAAACAAATCAAAATATATTTTAGATTTTAGATTATTCAAAGTAGCCACCCTTTGCCTTGATGACAGCTTTGCACACTCTTGGCATTCTCTCAACCAGCTTCACCTGGAATGCTTTTCCAACAGTCTTGGAGGAGTTCCCACATATGCTGAGCACTCGTTGTCTGCTTTTCCATCACTCAAATTACACATGACCATTTAGTCACAGTAATTAGGCTTCTCCAAGGTCTGATGCTGCTGCTGGTCATTAGTAGCCTACCAAACTTACTAACTGCCTTGTACTCAGCACTCTATTGTCCCTCTAATCACTCTGATATCAATGCAAATGTATTCGAAAATCTAATCAAACACTTCATGAAAGCCCTTGAGCTCATGTTGTGCAACATTTCTATTGGCTATGCAATTGCGGGAGAGAACATATTGATGGCCGAGAGGATCCCATCAGCTTTCTATAGGCTAGGCCTACTATATATATTTCTCAACTTTCCTAATATTAAGCACATTGCTTATATTTACAACAGGAGTATATTCTATCTGGCTGGCATGAAAATAAACCACGAGGAAAAGCGTCCTCCATTTGCTATTTAAATGCATAGATGACATGTATTTTTTCCCGCTGCCCCTGTTGTTTCGATACAGGTGCATGATAATGGTCCATTCTAAATCAAAAACCAATGTCACATATATTATTTAGTATATGTAAAGAAAAGATTAAATCAAGAATAGTCTGACAATATTAGCCTATCACTTGTGAATGATGCCCAGCATTTTTGTGACTTGTTCGAATCATAGTTGCACACCTCATGTAGCCTAGCCCATAGGCCTATATGTTTAAATAAGGTTTGTATCACAACTAAAGTGTGCCAAATAATTTATTAAAATTAAGCACATTGATCTGCTTTACAAGGGGTGTAGAGCCTAACTGGCATATATAATCAGCGCCTGAGTTTCAAGTTTGGGGAAGATAATTTACCATAAGAATGCACCTTTTATAAGAAAAGCATTACATGCATAATTGCATTTGCGGTCACTTTCGATAATGGTGTTTTCCCGCTAATGGAACATTCACACTTATAGCCTAATACCATGTACGCATTGCTGCACTTATAATGTGAAGAAATAGCCTAATAGTTTATCAACATTTTAAGCTAAACGTTCTGATAAGTTGCGTCAGCCACATTGCATAATTTTTTTGTTTGTTTTTGATGCAATGTGGTTGTATTAATTCAGGATCCATCGCATCCCACAACTGTTTGGAATATATATTTCTCACACAGAATAAGTTTACTTTGTACGATGGGGGATAGTAGATTGACATAGGCAAGTGCTTTTGCTGTTCGTTAGGCCGACTCATCTTGTTGGCTGACGAAAAGTAGATGTGGACAGTTCATCCAATATCTTCAACATGCACCTCGGAATTGGATAAGGACACGCGCAGTTGCGTGCCCGATGTGTCGGTCTTAACTTTTAGCCTGTGAGAAAGACCCACTTCGGATTGCGCAGCACACTCAGGTAGAAGGGCACAACGCATTACTCTTAGGTTGCATTATGGCCACAAAGGGGATGCCGCCATGAAATTCGAGGCATTACCAAGCGCTTGTCAAATTGTGAATGAGAGACTATTTGAGTGTGTACAGCCTGCGCAAAAAAAAACTAAACAGAGCTCATGCCTTTCAAGTTACTTTTTTCAAATCAGTCTCATCATGCAGCCTTACAATGCATAAAAAATCAAAACATATAGCCCGTCGTTTGTAAAAGAATTAAAGTTACATTAATAACTTTCAATTAAGCATATAGAAGTACCTATTGCTTTGTTAACCACTCAACACAGAATAGGCGCATGTGCACGCACACACCCTCAAATCATTGAGAAAATATTTATATTTTATTCAGCTTGGTTCAATTGTATTCTTTATACTATAAAATAATTTTAAATAATGCCACGGAAAAATCTAATCTTGTCTGCTAAATGAACTAATGTAGCCCACAGCCATTTGGCATAGCCACACCAGGACCTAACATAAGGACAACTCAGAGTATGCAATTCTTTTCTTCTGAAATAGACTACATTTTCTTCATATCATGCTTCTTTAGACCTGTCTAAAATAAATAAATGGATTTATTGTGAAGGTGTAGGCTATATTACATGGCTTTATTATACTTTTTAAAATGGCTTGTAGACTATGTGTGGAAGCCAGGAGATGCTAAATGTGTTTGTTAACTAATGGTCAATTACCGTGAGACTTATTTGCTTGACAATCACCAACTGACAAAATTTTGTGACCACCACAGTAGTGTTGGGTCATTGTCCTGTTGAAGAACGTATTTAGTCCCACTAAGCGCAAACCAGATGGGATGGCAGAATGCTGTGGTAGCCATGTTGGTTAAGTGTGCCTTGAATTCTAAATAAATCACTGACACCATCAAAGCACCCCCACACCATTTATTTATACACCACCTCCTCCATACTTCACGGTGGGAACCACACATGCGGACATCCATACACCTACTCTGCGTCTCACAAAGACACGGCGGTTGGAACCAAAAATCTCAAATTTGGACTCATAAGACCAAAGGACAGATTTCCACCGGTCTAATGTCCATTGCTCGTGTTTCTTGGCACAAGCATGTCTCTTTTTCTTATTGGTGTCCTTCAGTAGTGGTTTCTTTGCAGCAATTTGACCAACCATGAAGGCCTGATTCGCGCAGTCTCCTCTGAACAGTTGATGTTGAGATATGTCTGTTACTTGAACTCTGAAGCTTTTATTTGGGCTGCAATTTCTGAGGCTGGTGACTAATGAACTTATCTTGTGCAACAGAGGTAACTCTGGGTCTTCCTTTTCTGTGGCGGTCGTCATGAGAGCCAGTTTCATCACAGCGCTTGATAGTTTTTGCGACTGCACTTGAAGAAACTTTCAAAGTTCTTGAAATGTTCCGGATTGACTGACCTTCATGTCTTAAAGTAATGATGGACTGTCCTTTCTCTTTGCTTATTTAATCTGTTCTTGCCATATATGGACTTTGTGTTTTACCAAATAGGGATATTATCTGTATACCACTCCTACCTTGCCACAACACAACTGATTGGCTCAAACACATTAAGAAGGAAAGAAATTCCACAAATTAACAAGGCACATCTGTTAATTGAAATGCATTCCAGGTGACTACCGCATGAAGCTGGTTGAGAGAATGCCAAGAGTGTGCAAAGCTGTCATCAAGGCAAAGGGTGGCGACTTAACAGAATCTCAAATATATATTTTGATTTGTTTAACAATTTCTTTGGTTACTACATGATTCCATATGTGTAATTTCATAGTTTTGTAGAAAATACTAAAAATAAAGAAAAACCCTGGAATGAGTAGGTGTGTCCAAACTTTTGACTGGTACTGTAGGTCCAGGATTCAATCTGATCGCTCTTTGGTCGGCTATGCACCTTTTAAGGGCAATGTTTTCCGCGTTTGTGGAGACCCCATTCATGGGAACATGGGCCTAGACTTTTCATTGTGCTCGTGTACCTGTAGGTTTGTGTTGCATATAAACAACATAAACCCTTCTAAAAGATAAGAGTAGTTAGGCAGCAGATGGGGACTTGGCTCACAGTAATGCAATTTACAATAACATTACTCATACCCGAAAAATTTATTTAGATTTTTCTACTGCAGATTGATAGTGGATTACAGTTCCAGTTGACATATTGTGGTGACGATTAAACATTAATTTGTGCCAAATATCTCCAAAAAGCTCATAAGATCTGAGAAACTACTCACAGAATTTGAAGGTGTAAATTCAAGGTTGCATATTTGTCCTGTTTTCCCACTGTGCTTGATAAGATGGACATGGAATTTGAAACCAATGGAAAGTGTCCAATGTGCCAATCAATAAATAGTTCTGAGAGGCAGAAATTTGTCGTGGAAAATTGCAAGATTATGTTATAATGCTTGTATTGCATTATAATGGTTGTTTTATTCGACAGAATAGAATATTCTGTTAACTATTGTGTGTGTGTGTTCTACTGAGGATGGGCCTCTATGAGATAACACTGACAGAAGAGATTTACGATGTCTTTGGGTGATAAAACCTAAAGAGCATTCCAGAGAACATGAGCTAATGGTTCTGTTCTATGCCGTACCAGGGAGAGACCGTTCCCTTTTGGAGTAAGAGCGCCAGACACTGGTCTTTAAAATGAAAACTGTTGACACAGCAGTAACTGTCTGCTATGTTTTATAGATATCTTTCATTCAAATCTTAACCTTTGTGAACTGTTCCTAAGATCTGTGGTTCGTCATGTAGGTTGAGAGGGGTGTATCTTGACTATAAAAGATTTTTGTACTTTTCTGTTGGTACTCTCAACGGTTCATTAGAAATAGTGAATTGTTGAAAGTCAAATGCTATTGCAAAGCTCTTATTAAAGATGTAGTTTAAGTATAACTCTGACTGGTGTGTGAAGTTTGTAACTCTCCTCATTTGGTAATGCAGAAATATGCCACCACAAACTATAAAGTGATAAGCAAACATTTGTAGGGGCTTCACTGCAAGCTGTGACTGGGAAGCTGCATCACCCTCTCTAGCTAAGATATGAGACCATTATAGAAGCTACATTAAAAAAAAGGGATTTCATGAAGAAAAAAAGGAAAGAGCTCACAATATAACAGCATATTTTCTATCTTTCACTGCATAATTTCTACTCCCCCCCCCCCCCCCCCGAAAAGCTTTTTTTAAACCATTATGTGGAAACCAGTACCTGCCTCCTGCAACAGCCATTAACCAAAGAGCTGTGCCCATAACATTTCTGTGTGAATCATTACTTGTGTATTGTTGGTGGACATCAGATGTCAGTCTGAAATGGCATGGTGGTTAACTCTTACCTGGGGGAATAAGATGCCAAGCAGCAAGCCAGCCATTATCTTATAGTTATCCATGAACCAGATGAAGACAGCATCAGTACAACCTCTGATGTAGATGACGTTCTGCAAGTCCAGCCTCTAAGCAGGAGGGATATACATTTAAAATGGCAGGCCTTTGTGCAAATCTGTATGACTGACGTGTTTGATACGATCTTTCATACATACAGTGGGGAGAACAAGTATTTGATACACTGCCGATTTTGCAGGTTTTCCTACTTACAAAGCATGTAGAGGTCTGTAATTTTTATCATAGGTACACTTCAACTGTGAGAGACGGAATCTAAAATAAAACTCCAGAAAATGACATTGTATGATTTTTAAGTAATTAATTTGCATTTTATTGCATGACATAAGTATTTGATCACCTACCAACCAGTAAGAATTCCGGCTCTCACAGACCTGTTAGTTTTTCTTTAAGAAGCCCTCCTGTTCTCCACTCATTACCTGTATTAACTGCACCTGTTTGAACTCGTTACCTGTATAAAAGACACCTGTCCACACACTCAATCAAACAGACTCCAACCTCTCCACAATGGCCAAGACCAGAGAGCTGTGTAAGGACATCAGGGATAAAATTGTAGACCTGCACAAGGCTGGGATGGGCTACAGGACAATAGGCACGCAGCTTGGTTAGAAGGCAACAACTGTTGGCGCAATTATTAGAAAATGGAAGAAGTTCAAGATGACGGTCAATCACCCTCGGTCTGGGGCTCCATGCAAGATCTCACCTCGTGAGGCATCAATGATCATGAGGAAGGTGAGGGATCAGCCCAGAACTACACGGCTGGACCTGGTCAATGACCTGAAGAGAGCTGGGACAACAGTCTCAGAGAAAACCATTAGTAACACACAACACCGTCATGGATTAAAATCCTGCAGCGCACGCAAGGTCCCCCTGCTCAAGCCAGTGCATGTCCAGGCCCGTCTGAAGTTTGCCAATGACCATCTGGATGATCCAGAGGAGGAATGGGAGAAGGTCATGTGGTCTGATGAGACAAAAATAGAGCTTTTTGGTCTAAACTCCACTCGCCGTGTTTGGAGGAAGAAGAAGGATGAGTACAACCCCAAGAACACCATCCCAACCGTGAAGCATGGAGGTGGAAACATCATTCTTTGGGGATGCTTTTCTGCAAAGGGGACAGGACGACTGCACCGTATTGAGGGGAGGATGGATGGGGTCATGTATCGCGAGATCTTGGCCAACAACCTCCTTCCCTCAGTAAGAGCATTGAAGATGGGTCGTGGCTGGGTCTTCCAGCATGACAACGACCCGAAACACACAGCCAGGGCAACTAAGGAGTGGCTCCGTAAGAAGCATCTCAAGGTCCTGGAGTGGCCTAGCCAGTCTCCAGACATGAACCCAATAGAAAATCTTTGGAGGGAGCTGAAAGTCCGTATTGCCCAGCGACAGCCCCGAAACCTGAAGGATCTGGAGAAGGTCTGTATGGAGGAGTGGGCCAAAATCCCTGCTGCATTGTGTGCAAACCTGGTCAAGAACTACAGGAAACGTATGATCTCTGTAATTGCAAACAAAGGTTTCTGTACCAAATATTAAGTTCTGCTTTTCTGATGTATCGAATACTTATGTCATGCAATAAAATGCAAATTAATTACTTAAAAATCATACAATGTGATTTTCTGGATTTTTGTTTTAGATTCCGTCTCTCACAGTTGAAGTGTACCTATGATAAAAAATTACAGACCTCTACATGCTTTGTAAGTAGGAAAACCTGCAAAATCGGCAGTGTATCAAATACTTGTTCTCCCCACTGTATGTGATAACAAATAAAATATGAATGAGAAAATGAATGCACTGTCCTTCTGTATGACATCAGTAAACATCAATTTCCCATTTAGACTTTCACATTTAGAAATTGAGACCGTGAGAGACACTGAGACAAGATTTTGTTCAGATAGTCTTACCTCTTTGTCAAGGACCTTATATCCACATAGTGTGTTGGTAACTTCACTAGGCTGAAAAGGAAGAACATAATACAAAGTAAAAGTGATAACAGATTTGAGCACATTACTAACAAGTTACACAAGCATATTTGAAGTTAGGATACATCCCTTGAGGATTATTCAAATAATTAATCGTAATGAGGAATCTTCTCTACAATGTCCACCTGCTTTTCTACAATAGAAAATCAAATAGCTTGTTTTGAAAGTACATGTATTTCTGTAGGCATGAAAAGTTGTGAAAAAGTTAATCAAATGTATATACGTGGGAACCCTGTGATTGGTATCTTCTAAACTGGTAGTGGAAATATTAGATCTCATGTCAAAAAGGTTGGACACCCCTGGTCTAGTTGAACTATTTTAGAAGTGGCCCTTGGCTAGTGATTGTGATGAGTGAGAGTGAGAGAGATCAATCAGTCCTAACATTAGGGAATGGATATGTAGGCTAATATCCAGCCTAAGATCATGTTCAAAAGAGCAACCAATAAATATGTTAAAATGTTAAATATTAGCTAAGACTTCAATGAAAATATTACTAAGTAATGTGACCAAATGCTCCAAGTCTTATTGGAACAAGTTGACAAACATTGCTAAAATCCTAGCTTTGCCCCCCAGGATGCGCATTACTTATTAAGGAGCAAACAGTAGACAGTGATAACTGAGGGAAAACACACAACATGAATGACCCACACCAGGGAAATCTACTCGCTTCAGCTTGGGTGGTTCACAGCAGAGATGGAGTACCTTGTGGAAAACTGGTAAAAAGCTCTACAACTTTTAAACCAAACAGACACCTAACTCTCTTTTCATAGACAAAATGATGCTGTAAGAAGTTGTCCATTCTATTTTACCTGAATTAATTCCACTTGAATGATAGAAGGTATACATTATTCAGTGTACTTTGACATAAATATCCCTGAGCACTGAGCAACTGTGCATGTTCAGAAAACAAAATGAGAAGTCTTTCAATCTTTTTGTTCAATAATGACAGTTACCATAGGGGAGAACATGTGATATGGCCGCAAGACCATGGGCATTTTGACATGCATTAAAAAAAACTGGAACCTCAGGAAAGTTGCAGAGTAGAGGCACTTTAAATGTCAATAGACCTAAATGGTTATAAACAAAAAGATCTAAGACAGACATGTTCCAGACTGTTCCAGCTTTTTATTCACTTCAGAGACTGGAATATTACTTGGGAACAAACAATGCATTTTTTTTTGTTTCACCCTTTGATATGAAGCCTTGTGAGGTGTCAATATCTGGAGTTTAGAGATAAGCTAATACATTCAGCCATGGGGATTCCTGAAGGTTATCTGCTTCTATATCTCAAATCCCAGCAACTATATGTTGAAAATCATGAGCTTGAAAATCTCTCATTTTGACTTGCTATTTTTACCAATCAGGTTAAAACGTAATCTTTGAGACGACAGACTAAAGGTTTGCATGCCCATAATAAGATTAATAAATAGACCAAGAGTCTTTTTTACCTTGCCATTTAAAATCAGGATAGCATATTAGGATTCAGAGCCAGATCCTCCTACAGTGGCATGGCAGCACGAGACCCCATCCCCAGCTGCCTGGGAGGATGTTATCTTTGTACTTTTTAAGAACACAAAGTGGTTGCCAGTTCTGCTGAGTGACATCCTGTCTGACCAGCTGTGCTCTCAGAGAGAGGGGATGGTAAAGGCTCACATTCACAGAAAGAACTCACAAAGCATGGGGTCTCTTTCTCCCCTCCCGGAGGGCTGGAGCCCTAGGACCTTGCCTGAATAAAACCTGAGCTGATGATTCCTTGCCGTTCCTGTCCCAAGTCCACCTGTTTGAGCTGATGATCCTGTGCTGCTATTCCGACTGCAGCTGTGGACACCTGATCTGACTTCCCCGGGCACGCTACAGCATCCCGGAAGAGCATCCCGGAGTCGCCTCTTCACTGTTGACGTTGAGACTGGTGTTTTGCGGGTACTATTTAATGAAGCGGCCAGTTGAGGACTTGTGAGGCGTCTGTTTCTCAAACTAGACACTAATGTACTTGTCCTCTTGCTCAGTTGTGCACCGGGGCCTCCCACTCCTCTTTCTATTCTGATTAGAGCCAGTTTGCGCTGTTCTGTGAAGGGAGTAGTACACAGCGTTGTACAAGATCTTCAGTTTCTTGGCAATTTGTCGCATGGAATAGCCTTCATTTCTCAGAACAAGAATAGACTGACAAGTTTCAGAAGAATGTTCTTTGTTTCTGGACATTTTGAGCCTGTAATCGAACCCACAAATGCTGATGCTCCAGATACTCAAGTAGTCTAAAGAAGGCCAGTATTATTGCTTCTTTAAATCAGCACAACAGTTTTCAGCTGTGCTAGCATAATTGCAAAAGGATTTTCTAATGATCAATTATCCTTTTAAAATTATAAACTTGGATTAGCTAACACAACGTGCCATTGAAACACAGGAGTGATGGTTGCTGATAATAGGCCTCTGTACACCTATGTAGATATTCCATTAAAAATCAGACGTTTCCAGTTACCATAGTCATTTACAACATTAACAATGTCTACACTGTATTTCGGATCAATTTGATGTTATTTTAAATGGAGAAAAAAAATAAGCTTTTCTTTCAAAAACAATCATAGTCATAGTGTTAGTGTGGAGCACAGATATGAAGCAGTCATTTTTTTTTAAATCATGTTAAACACCATGCAACTTATTATTTGACTTAAGAACATTTTTACTTCTGAACTTATTTAGGCTTGCCATAAGAGGTTGAATAATTATTGACTCAAGACATTTCAGCTAATAATTTTACATTGATTTGTAAACATTTCTAAAAACATAATTCAATTTTGACATTATGGGGAATTGTGTGTAGGCCAGTGACAAATCTATATGTAATCCATTTCAAATTCAGGCTGTAACATCAAAATTTGGAAAAAGTCAAGGGGTGTTAATACTTTCTGAAGGCACTGTACAAGGACCTTGAGCATTCCCTCCAGTGGCAAACTTTGCAGGGGAGGGGTCTATATTAAAGACAACTATGAGTTAATCACAATCTTTCAGTATGTCATACATTTGAGGATTCCATTGAAAATTTGGTGTGTCTATATAAAAAGTGTAATTGGTGTTACTCAATTTAAATGAAATGACATTACATTGTGAGCAAAATGACTAATCAATGGATTTTTAAAGGGTTAACGACCTTAGATATGAGCATCTGTGGCCTCCATTTTGGAAAATCCTCAATTACCTATGTTATTGGTGTTTCTACTCCTACTGGTGTAACAATGTTATATAATTTGTTATCAAAAACTATTTTTTTTAAAGTAATTCAGTTACCATATTAATTGATTTAGAATGGGAAGAAAAACAATGTTTTGTTCATTTCCCCCATAATGCGATGCCCAAATGCGACCGTAATTCAAGAACAACCCTACTGTTGTATTTAGAGATCAGAACAACACGGAGGGGAACAAATATGGCATAGGAGGCATCTAGAGATCAACAAATCTGAGCTGTACTGATTAATAGTTTTCAACAAGTATGAAAATGTGTTAGGGGACATGAAGTGTTGTCATGGATGTGGTCTCTAATCAAACATTCTCTGCTGAAACACCACAATGCTAAACAGTTCAATTACGAGTTCAAATAACCAGAATTGGTTGTACATTTCCATGTTTCTTGCCAGACAAAAATTTGAATGTGTGATCTTCCCAACCCGAGATTTGTTTAATACAAAGACACTAAGAAAAAGACAAAGTGACATTTGGAGACAATGGTAGCCTCAAGGTTAGAGTCTCGGACCAATAAGAGGAAGGTTGTCGGTTTGAATCACAGGGCTGCCACGTAAAAGCAGACTGGAGTGAACTGCAGCCATAGGGTTGCTGGCATCATTATCCCATATGCTACCTACTGCCATTTTGAAAGAAACTGCTTCAGGGTCCCTGCTCTGCTGAGCTGACCCTGTGCTGCTCCCAGACTGTCATGTGTGTGGGGTGTTGGGTTGGGTACTGTGACACCAAACAATTTGTGTTCAAATTGATTTAAATAAAGATCTATTATATTCTAATTTGCATCATGAGCTCTCAATGGAAGAGCAGCACATACCTTGTTTTCGAGGCAGCAGGTGTAAGGGACTCCACATGCCAGTGGTCCAGGAGCTGTACAGTTATGGTACATGTTCACTTCCCAGTCTTTGTACTCCTGCCCTCCACAACACTTGAACTGTAAAGAACAGACAGCGACAAAGCAGACAGACAAACATAGCTGTATTAATAAATCAAAAACAGTTCTAGAATGGTATTCAGCATTATGAAAAACCTTGGTTCCTCTTTAAAAAACACAACTTTAAAGGCTTACTTAAGCTATCATAAACCCTTTATGCCTACAGAGATACACATTGTTTTAAGCAATTCATCCTATACAAGCATTTTAACAGGTCCTTAAATCAGGCACACAATGTGGCATAACCCCTTTGTCAACCTCTAGCAAGCCATTTGCTTACATGCTTTGTGAAGCATAGACTATGAAGGCCTTATAAAGGGTTTATGAACAAGTTTTTAAAATTGTGGATCGTTTGAGCTTCAAATACATTTTCTAACTCTTCTGGTCTGGTACAGCAATGTTGTTTACATGTTGAGCTTTTGTATTAGCATAAAACACAATTTAGGTATAAAGGAAGTATTTTGCAAGACTATAATTCAAAGGAGCTGAGCTATACACTGTGAATCTGCTTTGTCTTCAAAGCAAAGATCTGAAAAGGCTCTTAAAATGCCTAGAGCCATTGCTAGTAATTACCCCAATTACCTGGATAGGATTCTCTGAAAGTTTTAAGTACACTATTTCAGGAGCTATAGCATTATGGTTGTACAATATAATTTCGTAATTTAGAATCCTGTAAAGTTTCAGTAAAGGGATCAAAATTAACACAATTATTTAAAATACAGGTACAGGTAACTGCCAAAGTAAAGGAAACAGTATTTTGGCAGTTACATGCAATTTCCACCTTCGGTGACTAGGTAAAAAAAATCTAGATTGTAAGTCAATATTTTAGGAAAATCAGGTATCTTTACCCATTAACAAATGTATTCCTGAAGAAAACTCACAAAACATGGATGTGATGATATATACACTGAACAAAAATATAAAAAACGCAACAATTTCAAAGATTTTACTGAGTTACAGTTCATTTATGGAAATCAGTCAATTTAAATAAATTCATTAGGCCCTAATCTATGGATTTCACGACTGGGCAGGGGCACAGCCATGGGTGGGCATAGGCCCACCCACTGGGGAGCCAGGCCCAGCCAATCAGAATATGTTTTTCCCCACAAAAGGGTTTCATTAAATACAGAAATACTCCTCTGTTTCTTCAGCAGTCTGGGTGTCTGGTCTCAGACGATCCCGCAGGTGAAGAAGCCAGATGTTGAGGTCCTGGGCTGGCGTGGTTACACGTGGTCTGCGGTTGTGAGGCCGGTTGGACATACTGACAAATTCTCTAAAACAACGTTGGAGGTGGCTTATGGTAGAGAAATTAACATAAAATTATCTGACAACAGCTCTGCTGGTCATTCCTGTAGTCAGCATGTGAATTGCACACTCCCTCAAAATTTGACACATCGGTGGCATTGTGTTGTGTGACAAAACTGCACATTTTAGAGTGGCCTTTTATTGTACCCAGCACAAGGTGCACCTGTGTAATGATCATGAGGTTTAATCAGCTTCTTGATATACCACACCTTTTCAGGTGGGTGGCTTATCTTGGCAAAGTACAAATGCTCACTAACCGGGATGTAAACACATTTCTGCCCAAAATTTGAGAGAAATAAGCTTTTTGTGCGGATGGAACATTTCTGGGATCTTTTATTTCAGCTCATGAAACATGGGACCAACACTTTACATGTTGGGTTTATATTTTTGTTCAGTATATAACTAATGAGTTGTAGTGGCACTGACATTATTGAGTTACAAGAACATGTGGGAGAGAGATCTTGTGTGTGCTTAGGGAGATTAGCAAGTAACCTTTCCTCCAGCAGCTCATACAAGCACTTTGTACCAATCCATGGTTCACCACAGAGACCAAGTAGTCCAGTTCAGATTTTCATCAGAGTAAGAACTAACCCAAGCCAAAGCAATACTAGGCCTACTCTAGAGATCATTAAACAAATACTGGCCTGTGTTAAATGTCAGTTTTAAAACACACAAAACCTAGAAGCCAAATATACAAGCCAGAAATCAGAGGCTTGAGATGTGTGCATCCATTTGAGTGCTATTAAAATATCCTGCTATAATTATAGTCCTTAATAAATACATATGTAATGACTTGCAATAGCAGAGACCTTTGCTTAAAAAGCGTAAAGACAGGCAATGAACATTCACAAATATATTGCATGTAGCTGGTAAAACGTGCACCTTTCATATTCGCATGAAGTGAACGTTTTTATACGAATACATTTAACGATGGATGTCTCAATCGAGTGGCAGAATGTCACGTATTCCTAAAAAGCTGTGCCTCTGACGCCACTAAAACCATCATGAAAGACATCCTATGGTACACAAATAAAGCACAATACATAACGTACATTTCCCCCTATAGAACCTACTTCCATCTGAGTGACCACTTCGAGAGCCAGTCTTCAACTTGGCTGGCGAAACGCCTCAGAGTTAAAAGCAAACAGAACTACACCTACTTCCTTTTAAAAATACAGTCTAATCTGATGCAGTTCAACATCTGACCATAAGGTAGCACTTAAGAAAAATAGTATCTATGAAAACCCTGTCAAAGTACCTTAGGCTAGGTCTAATACTAGTTAAGAGCTACAGCACACAGTTGTGGTTACACACAAAATCATATTTACATTTACATTTAAGTCATTTAGCAGACGCTCTTATCCAGAGCGACTTACAAGTTGGATTCAATAGTGAGTTTAGAAAAAGTTTTTAAAAAAGGGGACAGCAGCACTCACTTGATGCAGTTGTATTGATCTACTTCCTTCTATCAACAAGCCCAAACTACCACAACTATCTCCCTCAGTGGGGATTTTCAAAGCTCCTGTTCGACCTGCTTTAGGATAATGTCAAAACACATCACACAGTTGGAGAGAATGGAGACGGTATGACACATTGACGTTCTATTATGGGAGACAGACAAAGCTGTCCTCCAACATTTAGAGTCCCAATTTACAAGTAGTTATTTCTTGAAACATTTTCCATTCTACAAACAGCTTTGTGTTGCTTGTGGTGAGTATAAATGCTTGAAATAAAGCACAATACTTGTTTGGCATATACAGTGTTGTGAAAAAGTATGTGCCACCTTGCTGATTTTCTCTATTTTTGCATATTTCTGATACTGAATGTTGTAAGATCTTCAACCAAAACCTAATATTAAATACAGAGAACCTGATTTTACAAATATATATATTTTTTAATTAACAAAAAGTTATGCAACACCCAATTTGTGTGAAAAAGTAATTGCCCCCTTACAGTCAATAACTGGTTGTGCCACCTTTAGCTGCAATGACAGCAACCAAACACTTCCTGTAGTTCTTGATCAGTCGATCTCATTCAAGTTAGACCAAAAAGCACCTGGAAGCAACTTGATGATCATCAAGACTCTTGGAAGAATGTTCTATGGAAAGATGAGTCAAAAGTATTACTTTTTGGATGACATGGGTCCCATTTATGCATGGAGAAAGCCAAACTGCATTCCACAGTAAGAACCTCATACCAACAATCAAGCATAGTTGTGGTAGTGTGATGGTTTGGGAATGATTTGCTGCCTCAGGACCTGGACGCATTGCCTTAATAGAAGGAACCATGAATTCTGCTCTGTATCAGAGAATTCTACAGGAGAATGTCAGGCCATCTGTCTGTGAGTTGAGTCAGCTGGGTCATGCAGCAAGACAATGAGCAAAACGTCTACATAAATGTCTACACAAATAGCTAAAAAGCAACACATTTGAAGTCCAGACCTAATCCCAGTTGATGTTGTGGCAGGACTTGAAACGAGCAGTACACGCTTGAATACTCACAAATGTGGCTGAGTTAATGCAGTTCTGCATGCAAGAGTGGGCCAAAATTCCTCCACAGCGAGCGACGTGAGAGACGGATCAACAACTACAGGAACCATTTGGTTGCAGTCATTGCAGCTAAAGATGGCACAACCAGTTATTGAGTGTAAGGGGGCAATTACTTTCACACACAGGGGCATTGGGTGTTGCCTAACTTTGTTTATGAAGTAAGTATGTAATTGTTGTGTTATTTGTTCACTCAGGTTCCCTTTATCTAATATTAGGTTTTGGTTAAGATCTGATAACATTTAGTTTAAAAAAGAAAATTAGATGGGGGGGCAAATACTTTTTCACAGCACTGTACCCGGGTTACTTTCTATCATCAGTAGTCCTCCTGTGTAACAACTTATGGAAAAGCAGAATTGCTGGAGAAAATGGGTTCTCTGTAACAGATTTTGTCAAGGTTAGGGGTGAGAATGAGAACTCCAATGCTGCATTGACAGCATCCATCTCTCCCCCACCCGGTAGGAACCTTCTAATTACAACGAACCACTTTTCCCTTTGTGACATAACCCCTCCAATTATGTCAAAGTGAATAATCACAAATTACATTTGTTCAATGGCAATGAAAAACACAAAGAATCGCAGACACAAAACCTGGCAAACAGTTTAAAAATAATATCCATTTATTTTTTTCAAACTGAAATCTTACCTTTCTTTGAACAAAGTCCATGATGTTTTTGAAATCCAGATCATCGTAGTAATTCACTATTCCTTTACGAATGTTTTTGTTTAAGAGGTCCAAAGTCTATGGTGGTGGAAAAGAAAAATAGAGGGTGAAATATATTAAGACTGTAGGATTGATAGTGTAGGCAGCTTTAAAACAATCGAGTATAAACATTTTTTTTATACATTTAATAAGGAATTCAATGCACCAACACTTGAACTCTCACTATATTGCTCCTGTCAATAAAAACTACTTTATTTTCCTAAATCCTGGCATAAGCAATTCCTCAAGACACAAATTGCCATGTAACCTCTTTTTGACAGGATCATGTTCAGACTTGAAACATATCTGTTTTTGGACCTTAGGAGGATTAGTTACTGTTACAATTTCAAAATGGTGTTTTTCTTGCTAACATATGATGGAAGATCCCCGAGTCGCTGGTTTGCCTGGGAGGGGTCCCTGGGCAAGAAAAGTTTGAAAATCCCTGCACTAACCAAACAAATTGATTAAAAATGGAAAGCTGAAATGTCTTTAGTCAATAACTATGCAACCCCTTTGGCAAGGGCAGGCCTAAATAAGTTCAGGAGTAAACATTTGCGTAACAAGTCACATGGACTCTGTGTGTGCAATAATAATGTTTAACATTTATTTTTAACAGATTTTGGCCAGAGTGAGCCCTCTCATCGTCACACCACTTTCAACCAGCGGTTTTCAGTTGCGGCTGAACATTTTGGTTGTGTGTTTAACTCTGCCTGTAAACACGCTGGATGATTCAGAATTCATTGAAGAGCTTGAACGATTCATTGACGAGAGATACTTACGAACTCAAAGAAACATGTCGCTGGTTTCGGAGGATTCAAGCATTGTTAAGGACAACCAACCCAATCAACAAAACAAACCAAAACCAGGTTGGCCAATAGGTATCAACGATGGAACCAAACCATCCCCTAGTAAGAGGGCGCGTGTGGCGAGTGGGGAGGTTTACTGATATGGATGTTGACTTGTTAAAATTCATCAATGAAAGGCTTGCCAAACTTGATATCTTGGATATATTACGAGAGGACATCAATGCATTATGTGCTAGTCTAGAATTCAGCCAACGTCAGATTGATGATCTAAGGAAAGAGAACACGGCGCTGAAAGGTACTGTAGACTCTATTCATAGAAAGGTGGAGGTGGTGCAAAGGGAGAACAAACAACTTAAAGAAACCTTGCTTGATGTACAGTGTCGATCAATGCGGAACAATCTAATATTTTCAGGGATACCGGAGAATGACAACTGTGAGGACACAGTCCGAGACTTTATGTCAACTCAACTAAAACTGCCCACTGATGTTGTGCGTAATGCCACTTTCTCCAGAGGCCTTACCTATTCTATGGACTCTGGAGAAAGTGGCATTACGCATAGGCCACGGGCTATTATTGCATGTTTTGACAAATTTAAGCAAAAGGAAATTACGAAGAACATGGGCAGAGAACTCAGAAACACTGATTTTGGAATGAATGATCACTTCCCCACCGAGATCAACGAAAGGAGAAAAAAAACAATATCCCATCAATGAAAGGAGAAAAAAACAATATCCCATCATGAAGGAAAAGCGTTGCCTGAATCAACGAGTCTCCATGTAAACTTTATATCAACGGGCAATTGTATCAGGACTCTAGAGTAACTCCCTGGCTATTTTAATTTAATGTTCAGATTTGAGTTTGTGTGCTGTAGTGTATCATGACAACTTCAATTATAACGAATACATGCTATATTGATCTCCACTTGATGAGGAAAGGGTTGCATATAGCTCAGGTTAATGTATGTAGCCTTCTTAACAAAATAAATGAGGTTTTTAACTTGGTCAACATAAATAATATTCATATCTTGGCCTTGACCGAAACGCATTTAGATGCATCTGTAAATGATGGGCAAATTAACATTCAAGGATATAGTCTACTGAGAAGGGACAGGAATAGTGGGGGTGTAGCACTGTACATTCAGAATCATATACCTTTTAAAAGGATGGATGACCTTAATGTATGTCAAATAGAGGCACTATGGGCTCAAGTACATCTGCCTCACCAGGCACCCATATTGGTGGGATGTGTGTATAGGTGTGTATAGAGCTAGGACTCTAAGGTGTCCTATTTGGATGACTTATGTACTGGGTTTGACCAGGCCACAGATAGCAACAGAGATGTATTTATCTTGGGTGATGTTAATATAAATTGGAAGGATCAAAATAATTAGAATAGAACAATATTGATTAAATATGCCAAGAACTGTGGTTTGAAACAAATGGTTAATGATACTACTAGATCTTCAATTAAATTGGGTCATCGTTCAGACACATGCATTGATCTGATTTTCTGTAATATACAATTGCAATGCTTAAAAGCCAGATCAATGCCAGTGGGCTGGACAGACCATAATATTGTGCCTAGAGGTCGACCGATTATGATTTTTCAACGCCGATACCGATTATTGGAGGACCAAAAAAAGCCGATACCGATTAAAATCGGTCGATTAAATTTTTTATTTGTAATAATGACAATTACAACAATACTGAATGTACACTTCTTTTAACTTAATATAATACATCAATAAAATCAATTTAGCCTCAAATAAATAATGAAACATGTTCAATTTGGTTTAAATAATGCAAAAACAAAGTGTTGGAGAAGAAAGTAAAAGTGCAATATGTACCATGTAAAAAAGCTAACGTTTAAGTTCCTTGCTCAGAACATGAGAACATATGAAAGCTGGTGGTTCCTTTTAACATGAGTCTTCAATATTCCCAGGTAAGAAGTTTTAGGTTGTAGTTGTTATAGGAATTATAGGACTATTTCTCTCTATACGATTTGTATTTCATATACCTTTGACTATTGGATGTTCTTATAGGCACTTTAGTATTGCCAGTGTAACAGTATAGCTTCCGTCCCTCTCCTCGCCCCTACCTGGGCTCGAACCAGGAACACATCGACAACAGCCACCCTTGAAGGAGCGTTACCCATGCAGAGCAAGGGGAACAACTACTCCAAGTCTCAGAGCGAGTGACGTTTGAAACGCTATTAGCGCGCACCCCGCTAACTAGCTAGCCATTTCACATCGGTTACACCAGCCTAATCTCGGGAGTTGATAGGCTTGAAGTCATAAACAGCTCAATGCTTGAAGCACAGCGAAGAGCTGCTGGCAAAACGCACGAAAGTGCTGTTTGAATGAATGCTTACGAGCCTGCTGGTTGCTACCACCGCTCAGTCAGACTGCTCTATCAAATCATAGACTTAATTATAACATAATAACACACAGAAATACGAGCCTTAGGTCATTAATATGGTCGAATCCGGAAACTATCATCTCAAAAACAAGACGTTTATTCTTTCAGTGAAATACGGAACCGTTCCGTATTTTATCTATCGGGTGGCATCCATAAGTCTAAATATTCCTGTTACATTGCACAACCTTCAATGTTATGTCATAATTACGTAAAATTCTGGCAAATTAGGCAGCCCAAACTGTTGCATATACACTGACTCTGCGTGCAATGAACGACACAATTTCACCTGGTTAATATTGCCTGCTAACCTGGATTTCTTTTAGCTAAATATGCAGGTTTAAAAATATATACTTCTGTGTATTGATTTTAAGAAATGCATTGATGTTCATGGTTAGGTACAGTCTTGCAACGATTGTGTTTTTTTTTTGCAAATGCGCTTTTGTTAAATCATCCCCCGTTTGGTGAAGTTGGCTGTCTTTGTTAGGGAGAAATAGTCTTCACAGTTTGCAATGAGTCATGTTAGCAGGCAATATTAACTAAATATGCAGGTTTAAAAATATTTACTTGTGTATTGATTTTAAGAAAGGCATTGATGTTTATGTTTATGGTTTTACTCGCCCTAGCAGAGCTGGTTGTCACACCCTGGCCTTAGTTATCTTTGTTTTCATTATTATTTTAGTTAGGTCAGGGTGTGACATGGTGTAGTATGTGTTTTTGTATTGTCTAGGGTGTGGTATGGTTTAGGGGGTTAAGTAGAGTAGATGGTTTAGTGTTCAGTGTAGGTGTCTAGGAAAGTCTATGGTTGCCTGAATTGGTGCTCAATTAGAGACAGCTGGTTATTGTTGTCTCTGATTGGGAGCCATATTTAAGGCAGCCATAGGCTTTAGCTGGTTGTGGGTAATTGTCTATGTGTAGTGTGTGTCAGCACTATTTATATGTATAGCTTCATGGTCGTCCGTTTGTTATTTTGTTAGTTTGTGTATAGTTGTTCGTTTCTTGGTTTTTCTCTCTTCTTTAATAAAAGAGGATGTATTTTGCACACGCTGCGCCTTGGTCCAATCTCTCTCAAGAAGACGATCGTGACACTGGTTAGGCAGTTTTCATGTTATCCAGAGCGTTGGTGACTAACTGTGCTGCTGGATACAATTTAAATTGCGCTTTTTTGCCGATGTTTACTGACACCGGCCATATTCAATGGGTGTTGAGGGCTTGTAAACTCATTATTCTGCGCTCTGGTACACTCAGACGAGAGTGCTCTGAAATCGGAGTAGATAGCCAGAACGAATTTACGAAAGCACCCGAATATCCATTGAGAACGCACAACAACTATACCATTTAGGTAAGCTAAGAATGACGGGAATAATCAAGTCAATAAACGTTGGGTAGTTAACCTATAGTTAATATACTGGCAAGTTTGATGTATAACTACTAACGTTAGGTAGATAGCATATCATTACAGCAGTATGTAATGATGTTAGCTATGTGGTTCGTAAGGACACCGTAGATAACAAATTGTCAGCCAACATAACGTGTAAGGTAACTTATTTGAAAAGTCATTACTTTATTACATTAAGTAGCAAGCTACCGCGAGGACGCACTCTATCGACTCTGCGGCATGAGCATGCTTTTGGTGCACAGTCGATAGCGCGCTGGACTACGGGCAAGAAGGTTGAGGGTTCGAAACCTGCTCCCTGCTTGTTTCATTTGAAGTCGTGCACAATTATCAGTTTATTATTTGGTTTATATTGCCCATTCATTGTCAGTTAGAGACACAGTAGTGCACTGGGACCCAAAAGCATAATCAGTGCTGTAACTCCCCCTTGGTCGTTAGGGCAAATCTGGTCTGTGATATATATTTAATTTTTTTTCACACCTAGCTCGGCTATTAGACTATTCTTTAGTAAAGGTTGAATAGTCTATTGTTCAGCTATTAGCCCCCCTCCCCAACTTGAAACAAATTGTTGTTATTCCCATCTCGTTCCTCGCCCTCTTCCACGCATCATTCTCCGCCTGAGTGGCTCGCTTGTGGACGTGCAGGCAGGATATTGCAGCACTTTCAGCTGTGCGTCAAGAATTCTGCATAGCAAGTTTGTATGAAGGTCTGGTTATTCACAGGCAAATTGTTATATGCTATGGAGGTACATTTTTGTCGAGAGCAAAACTTTATTTTCAATCCAAAATAAAATTGTTCTGAAAGCAAAAACATTTTTTGCAATCAAATATTTTGTAATGGCGTGCCAAACTTTATGCATTTTATTCCCCACAAATATTTTGAGAACAAAACTCATTTTTTGAGTGTCAGTTTGGCTACAACCAATACCGTTCAGCCTTTCTTTCCGACACAAAGGAAGTCATAGCGGACACCTACGAAGGACTGTGTGATGATGGCATCTCAGGTAAGCAGCACTGGCCGTTCTTCCGTCCAACTTCTACATGGGTAGTAGTTAGCTCCTACGATTCAGTGTAGGTTCATAACATTCTACCATCCATCAGAATGATAAATCATGCAATTATTATTCTCAAGCTAACCAAAAGCATTTAGCTTCAAACGCCTGTTCTTGCAATTTCCAGTTGAATTCATCTAACTTTCTTTCATGGCAACTCTTGAGCAGGCCATGTCCTATTTGTTTTATAGTCAATATATAATCATATTTCATGACAGTTAGCTTTTTTTTACAGAAGGATGAAAGAACACAATATGGTCTGTCGGGGAATGCTATTCTGATATGTCAGATGAAGGGTTAGACCAGAAAGTCAGGGCCATTAAGGCAAGGATGCCTCATGCGGGCTTTAGAATGGTCAGAGGAAGTCTCCAAGCTATGGGCCATTGTGTACAATGGCAAAGAGTTAGGGAGTCTTTGCAGCGTGTATGTAACAGTTTTAACTTTAGTCCGTCCCCTCGCCCCGACCCGGGCGCGAACCAGGGACCCTCTGCACACATCAACAACAGTCACCCACGAAGCATCGTTACCCATCGCTCCACAAAAGCCGTGGCCCTTGCAGAGCAAGGGGAACCACTACTTCAAGTTCTCAAAGCGAGTGACGTAACCGATTGAAATGCTATTAGCGCGCACCACCGCTAACTAGCTAGCCATTTCACATCCGTTACATGTAGATGGTACACGTATCATTGCCAGAATGATCCAGCTTCGTTGCATTGCTCGGCAAAAATACTCTGTTCCGTCTCTCGTCCACATTGATACAAATCATAAATTGATAAGGTACTAAGATGTAGAATGTCTCCATCAAATCTAATAAGTTATTTCAACTTTTTTTATTCTTACTTATTCGTAGACAAAAATTTTGATGATGAATGAAATTGGAGTTGTTCTTCATCAACTGGTAATACATAAATAATGAAGCAGGTTAATAGGTTAAACATTTCACTTTTAATTCCAATGCTTTTTTTCAAGATACAACATTGTCATCTTTGAAAGTATAGATGGATTTTCAAGGAAGGTAAGTATATTATTTTGTATGCATATTGCATATTTCCCATCACCTAATGAACAACCACAATACCAGTCTGGTGTTAAGCTTTCTGTGCTGTATTGACGTATCCTGAAAATGACATCTGCTGCTTTAGATTGAACGGTCATATCGCAGTCATTGTTTTCATATCTACAAAAAATAAGCTATTTTCTTTACTTTCAGAGTGGGAGCTGATCAAGGGATCGAAAATGTAGATATTGCCAGATGTATGTTCACTGTCCGAGGAACAGGCCGTGGAAGCTTTATTGCTGGAAAAAGTGTCCATAACCAGAGGTAATGAAACTGTTCTGTGTTCTGTTTCTCTCTTCCTGCCTTGTTATACATGGAAGCTGTCTCACATGCATTCATTTAAAAACCCTTAAGATGTCAGCTGCTAATTTTCAGGTTTACACCCCAAACACTCAGCCATTTTCACTGGACTATCAAGCCCCTGTTGCTGCCAAGTCATGATTTCCCTGGGGGTTAGCCTTGCAATAACCAAGTGGTGAGACACATAGCCCTCTATATTTAAACGTTTCAGGTACACTCAGATAGGTGTCTGCGTCACATAGAGTCACAACTTGCATTTCTATAACCTCGGACCCACCTCAGTGTTCACTATTCATTGAGTGAGACCACAGAGATCAGGTTCCACCCCCCCACAAAACCTTTTCTTTCTCTCTGTTAGAGTGGACTGCTTATGGAGAGATGTTTGGAGTGCTGTGACATGTCAGTACTATAACTTGCTGCACAGTTTGGAGGAAGAAGGCTACCTTGACCTGTCAAATTCTATCCACCTATTCTATGTGGGATATGTGTTCCTACCTTGTCTGCAGGCAGATCTGCAGCATTTCACAGAGAGTTGGAATAATCACCCTTTAAGTACAGAGGCGAAACTGACACCTCACCAGCTATTGCCTTAGCACTGCACAACTGATTCAAATGATCAAGTCATCATCAAGCTTCAAGTGGCATTTATATATTAATTTCTGATCTGGTAATGTAAAAGTCTAATAATGATATTATCTTCTATTATTTGTCCTCATGTCTCTGTTTTTCAGCATAAAGTACTCTGTAGCCACTTGGTGTGGACACCAGGTGAGACCCCCAGTCTCTTTTTAACTACCTTATTTTCTCAATAACAGTCTCTCTCCTTCACTTCATCCCTCTCCTCCTTCTCCCTAAATCCTCTAGGTTATATCAGCTGTGTTCTTGAACCACTCCCGTATCTGAACTGGCTGACACAGAGGGCACAGCATGATCATAGAGGAGGGGTTACTTGGTCAGGTCAACAGGAAGTATTATTAAAGAGATGCTTTACATTGAAATACAGATAGAGATGTAGTAGTCCCAGAGTTAATGATCCAAGGTCAAAGTTTTGCATTTTACCTCCTGATGATGATGACTGACCGTGTTCGAATAAAAAAAACAAAGCTTAAATCATACTCTCTTTATCCATCGGTCTCTCGTCTGCAGGTATGTTTTGATGTGAGAGAGGAAGCCAGTCCCGTCATTGCCACCTCACCCACTCTTAAGATAACCTTCGGGCCGACTGGGAGCCCAAGGCTGGTTAGGAGAGACCGCTAGATACACTATGTAATTGTGATGAACAGAGAATATTAGGGTAGCACTGTAATTTATTAATCATATGCGATCTTCCCTGCTCCTCGCTTTTACCTCTTTCTTCTACACCTCTCCCCACCTCCTCTTTCTTCCTCTATTTTTTTAAATAAATAATGCACACCATATGTGCATTGAAGTACAGATTGAACTTGTATTTATAATATTACAATTATAGTATTTATAATGCATGTATTATGCATTTATAACACCTGGATAATGAACTTTCAATAAAGCATTTCACATTCTCCACTGGTTAAAATGAAGTATCTCGGGCCTCCCGGGTGGCGCAGTGGTCTAGGGCACTGCATCGCAGTGCTAACTGCGCCACCAGAGTCTCTGGGTTCGCGCCCAGGCTCTGTCGCAGCCGGCCGCGACCGGGAGGTCCGTGGGGCGACGCACAATTGGCATAGCGTCGTCCGGGTTAGGGAGGGTTTGGCCGGTAGGGATATCCTTGTCTCATCGCGCTCCAGCGACTCCTGTGGCGGGCCGGGCGCAGTGCGCGCTAACCAAGGGGGCCAGGTACACGGTGTTTCCTCCGACACATTGGTGCGGCTGGCTTCCGGGTTGGAGGCGCGCTGTGTTAAGAAGCAGTGCGGCTTGGTTGGGTTGTGCTTCGGAGGACGCATGGCTTTCGACCTTCGTCTCTCCCGAGCCCGTACGGGAGTTGTAGCGATGAGACAAGATAGTAATTACTAGCGATTGGATACCACGAAAATTGGGGAGAAAATGGGATAAAATAAAAAAAAAAAAAAAAAAATTTTTAAAAAAAAAATGAAAATTAAGTATCTCATTGAAATACTACACCTATCCTGTGTCCTCAGATTAATGCAGATGAAGGGACTTCGATATACATAGGAAGTGTACTGTTTTTTTTCTGTATATATGAATTACAAATCAGCCTGTACTTAAATCATGTTTCTAGTCTATTGCATAGTTACAATGTGAGGTAAACACTGTTGAAGAGTATAATTGTCATACATACATTTGAATGGAGTTTGATACACCTGGTATTGGATATGACTGAAAAAGAATGTCTCAGAGATTCATACCTGAACCGCACCTTTATTTGCCAAGGAAGAGTACATGATCAGTGAATACATTCAATGTGGGGATCTCATGCGCGGTAATAACTACAGTACATGTATATAGGACTTGCACAATAAATGTATTATATTCTACTCAATCCATAGGCTTCATTAATGCCATTCAGACTTGAAGTCAATACAACAACTATGATAACTGAGGTTCATAGGTTCTGAACTAATATTCATACCAAATGTTTTAGGGTCCATACACAGATTGGCTACATACTGTAGCTATCTACACATCCATAGGCATACATTTATATTTATCCTCCACTACACAATAAGCAAATACATAGTTAGCTAGCTATGTTACTTCAGCTGCATTGCATGGCAAATATAAGCAAGGCAAGCTTACACAATTGTACATTCAATTTGCAGTAAATGCTTTAGCTAACTAGATTCTTTACATCCACTGTTTCACAAGACGACAGCCTGGTTTTCTCAGGAGTCCCTAAAACATTAAACAACACAAATTACAATTTTATACTCATGTCATAACACTAGCTAGCTAGCTAGCTGGCTAATGTTAGCTAGTCAGCCAACTTGCTAAATAGCAATTTTCGTAAATTAACTTTATAACAAAAAAATATGCAATCGTTTGTCTCTACATTAACCAACATATTCCTCTCAAGTGTACATTTTTTGCTTAACTCGTTATGACGTTATAATTACTTACATTTGCTTCCACCGTAATGTTTTGTCAGCCATCTTCACTGAAGAAAGTCACCAGCAACAGATGGCTCCCGTCAAACTCGTCATTGGAACAACTCAATATGATTGAGCACTCATTATGCATTTGGGTCTCAACTCCCCCTTGCGGTGGTCTGGAACAATGAAGCTGTAATGCTGGGTACCTCTAAGTCCCGCAGTGTAAGCTCGCAACTTTTAAAGGAGGACCCACTGTAAGCTTTCAACAAGCTTTTTGACGTGAACATAAGTTTTATGGGTAGCCAAGCCCTACAGAAACAATGTGTTCTAGAAGAGGTTTGAGTCCTTAAAAAAAGGGGTTATATTTTGCAGTCAAATAAATATATAAACAGGGAGATATATATTAAAACAACTTTTGAAGTTAATATAATGCTATAGTTAAGTGAGAAAACCACTCTGAAAAAGGGCAGCACAGCTCCTCCTGATGTGAGCATGAAAGAGATTTTAAATTCACTGTCTGGAGATATGAAGAACCATTTCAAAGTAGAGGTGTAGGCAAAAGAAAAATATTCTGTCATTGATGAAAAAGATGGAATATGTCAGATATACAAAAAGCTTGGGGGAAAATACAGAGAATGCCTAATTCCTTGACAAAGACACAATGGTCTTTAACTGTATTAGCCGAAGTAAGGAAACGGGATTAGAAATTATTTCTGGAGAATCATGACAGGACATTGGAGATAAAGAAAGTTTGAAAGCTCTTGGTGAACAGATCAAAACCTTGGAAGAAGAAATTCAACAATTACAGGCAAGGGTCGTAAAAACAGACCCTTTGTTCCCTCAATCTACCCCCACTCTGAATTGCACAAGGCAGATCAGGTTTCAAGCATCTAGTCAGCACTGCCTAGCTATGAGTCAACAGATACTGACAGCAATGACGAACAATGTCTTAGTACAACCAGAACACAGGCTGTAAAAGGTAGTAAAAACACATCTCTAGTGACAGTAATCACACACAAATCAGCATCTCCAAAACAGTTGGACGAATGGTCAAAAATGTTGAAACATCCACGAGAAGTGGGTATGAAAACATGGGACCATTTGAAGCGTTATAAGAAACTCCACAATCTACATCCTTATGATGGGTTACAGTTATTAGCTTTTGTTTTGAACAACCGTGAACATGGTGTCCTTGAAGAAAAAGGTTTATAGAGCTGTGGGTGGTGAAGAGCAAAATGTGGCTGATGGATGGAGGAGCCATACATGTTCTGGTCACCGGCAATGAGAATGTCGGAAAAGAAAATGTGTTCTTATGAGGAATGGCCAGGAGAAGCAGGGTCCACAAAGACAATGCTGGTGCTAGCAAAGAAGCTATGGCCGCTACTAAAGTAGTGGAGGCTCCTAACAGCATCATACAACGTGGCACAATATGTAATCCAGCTACTCTGATGCTTCCTCCAGATACCACATTACTTGAACGACTGTTGTGAGTTAGTTTTGGATCAGCTCTTTGATGGGTTTATTAAGAGTAATCTGTTGGAAAACCCAGAATTGATCTTATACACAGACAGTTCAAGCATTGTGGAGGGGGGTGTGAGGAACGCAGGCTGGGCAGTTACTACAATGGACAATGTGATAGTGACAGACACGTTACCTGCAGGAACATCAGCACAGGTGGCGGAATTGGTGGCTTTGACAGAAGCGTTTAAACAGGCTGAAGGAAAAACAGCTAACACACACACACACACACACACACACGAGGTATGCTTTTGGCGTTACCCATGATTTTGAAAAATTATGGAAAAACAGAGGATTCATGACATCACTGGGCGCTCCTGTGAAGAATGGGCCAGAGGTGATGGCTCTACTGAATGCTCTCCAGTTACCTGGACAAGTTGCAATTTTGAAAATTAAAGCACATGGGAAAATGTTTACAGATGAGAGTAAAGGTAATGATATGGCTGACAGAGCTGCCAAAGCGGCTGCCAAGAGAACACCTCTGTCTCCTAAACTGATTAGGAGATACACCTTGGATACATTGCAACACATTAGAGATATGCAAGGCAGTGCACCAAAAGATGAAGTGTGGGAAAGGATGGCTGCAGGATGCAAACTCAATCAAGAAGGTGTTTGGAAATACAACCTGAGATGTGTAGCGCCAAATGCACTCTTACCCTACTTGGTGACACAGATCCACTCTTTGAAGGCACATTGGTGTGGACAAGATAGTTTATCATTTTGTGGGCAAATGGTGGAATCATGGCTGAGGCTGTTATGGCGAATTGCAATGTTTGTATGGAAAACAACACCAAGGGACGAGTGAAAGCACAGACACGACAAGCACCTGCACCACCAGGACCCTTCAGACATCTACAGCTTGATTACATCACAATGCCCAAATGTAAAGGACATGAAGATGTGCTGGTCGTTGTTGATCGTTTCTCACGATGGGTTGAAGCCTACCCTACGAAGAAAAGAACTGCACAACACACAGTTAAAATTCTGATTCGAGAAATCATTCCCAGATGGGGATTTCCGGAACAATTCGATTCTGACCAAGGCACTCATTTCACAGGAAAATGTGTCAGGAGGTAGCTCGTCTTCTGAACATAGACTGGCAACTACACTGCCCTTATCATTCTCAATCGAATAGGCAGGTAGAACGCACAAATCGAGTTTGGAAAGAGAATTTCAAAGCATCAAGAAGGGATAGCATGACCAGATGCATTGCCTACGGTATTATGTAGTATACGAGCAACACATAATAAAACCACAGGGTTGAGTCTGTTTGAGGTCGTCACAAGTCGACCCATGTCACTACCAGGCACTTTAGATTTGAGAAAACCAGATGTTCACTTCATGAGTGACACAATGCTTAACTATTGCATACAACTCTCTAATGCAGTAGGGGAAGCAGAAAGACAAGTAAAAGAGGTGTGGGGAATAAGTCCCGAGGGGGGACATGACGTAGTACCAGGTCAGTGGGTGATGGTAAAAAAAGATGTAACAGACATTAGGGCCAAAATGGAAAGGTCCTTAATCAAGTTTTGCTCATAACGGCAGTAAAAGTCCAAGGAGAAAATCACGATGGATACATGTCACTCATTTGCAAGGTTGTCCATTTTGATGACATAGAGGAGCCTGGAGAATGAAGAACTGATTGATTAGCAATTGGGGGCCAATCTCGGGTAAAGAAGCATAGTAAGATGATCAGAACCCGATAAGCTTCTGTGTTGTACACCACAGTCGTCATATTAGGGATATCTAGGTTTCTGTACCAAATATTAGATGGGTTATAAACTACATCCGGTCCCTTTGTTCAGTGGAGAGAATCACTGGAGGAGAGAATCCCTGAGGACAGGGAAGGAACGACCATCTACCCCTCAGCACAACATCTATGATTTATCCTCTTCGAATAAACCTATTTTCCTCCCCCTGATTTGCTTTGAGGTCTGTGTTATTAAAGAATAACAACTGCTAACACTGGAAATACAATTTAAAGTTTGGTACGGATAGTCCTCCTACATCTTTCCCTCTTTGCAAGTTTGTCAATTTTATCTGGCCAAAAATCTTTTCACAAATTTCAAAACATAACGGGAATGGAATGTCAGACACAAGACATTGGAAAATTCCTATATGGAAACCACAAGGGCCAATCTGAAATACCCTGAGAATGGTGAAAAGAGCGGTTAATATCCTTGCCTGATAACACAATTGATTTAGTCTCACTATGTTGACTTATTGTAACGTACACTGTTTCATAAACTTGCTAGCTTTCTACTTGCACAAGCCAAGGTAAATGTATCCATTTAGAGGTGGCATGAGTCCCTTTTGTGTATATAAAGATTGGCTTTCTCTCAATGATTATGAGTTTAATAATGGCTAAGTAATGGGTTTACGGTACCTGATGCCTGAAGACCAGAGCCAGGATTCCACCGAGGAGCTCCAGAATGAGACAGACTGTCAGGGTGTAGAGAAACTGAAAAACAAAATCACATGTACAAGGTTAATACACAGAATCTTTTTATTTATAAAAACAATTTAATGGATCTGTCTGGTTAGCTTTCCTTTGATCATATCTTGTGAACCACAAAACCACCTGTTTGCTGTAGCATCTTAAATGCTGCTGCTCTTTGCCATTTTGATAGCAGCTCAGCTAAGGCAAAAAAAAAATTGATAATGAAAAGGGGACACTTGTGGTGCCCTCATACACGAAAAACAAACGTATTGATCATTGCATGATGAAATTGAAGGGGCATTGTTCTAAGATGTTGCCAATTGTATGCCTAATTGTCTTTGAATATCAGGCGCCATTTAAAACTGCCTGTATTGTAGTTTCTGCACACAGTAGCATTAAAAAACGTATTCTCCAGTGAAATAAAATAGCAGAATTTGTTTAGGCAAAAAAATACCTTGCTTTTAGAAGACAAAAATCTCAAATTCGTTCAGAAGGAATTAAACTCAAGCCAATACATCTACTTAAAAGTAGATGCAAACATCTCAAAATGTGATTAATATTATTCCAGTCATTAATTCATCAGAGCAATGTGTCATATCTAAAATGGATGAGGGCCTGCTAAAGTCTGATTACATATTTCAAATGTTGTCAACGTGGGTGGCTAAACTGTGCCAAATTAATAAAATCAATGATAATTATGTAGCTAGTGGACTTTCATTAGTAATTGTGTCTTAATTACCCTGTTGGACCTTGCAGACAAATCAACCTGAAACCCAACCAACTGATGCTATGCTAAATATTTCAGGTAACATTTATGGTTTAGCACTCATACTTTGCATACTAACATGAGCACTATATTGTCTCATGCCACTAGCACTGAAGGCCTTAGATTATAATCGAGAAATATGTTTCAAGGACTGTACACAGTCCATGTCCTAGAATTTAGGTAAAGCCGGTAAAAACGGTAAAGCCCAAGGTAAATCAAGTGCACATGAAATACATTAAAATATTTGAGATATGTATTTTACCCAGGTCTGGTGAGTGGTGAACCTCAAGCCTATATCACAGTGCTGTATTCAATTGTGTGGGCCTAGTACTCACCACTTTGAGGAGCATCAGGTTGTCCCTGAGGGAGGCCAACACGCCGATGAAGGAGACAATGAACATCACCACCCCCAGGACGATCAGGATGATCGCGGGGGCCAGAAACACCCCCTCCAGGGTTTTGTAGCGCTGCCGCTCCACCTCCGCATAGATACCGATGGCTAGGATGAACCCCCCAATCAGCTACCAGAAATAGAGACAGACATGGAGATGAGAATTAAGTATAGGGGCTAAGAGTGGTTACCTATACTGAGTGGTTACCTACAGTATACTCAGTGGTTACCTATAAAATGCCATGTCAAATCAGAAAACTTAGAACTTGTTCTATGTAAATGGTTTCATGTTAATTTAATGCTCATAGATGAATTCATATTTTCTTTAAATAGTTAATGAAGAACCACACAGAAATCTAATTAATTATGATCACAAACTTTAATCCCACTGGGCAAAGACATCAGTTCAATGTCTAGTTTTGATTTACATAGATTGAGTTGTCAACTAACATGATTTCAAATGTGAAATCAACAACCATTTGAAACATTGGATTTAGGTTTAAAGTTGGGGGGGGGGGGGGGGGGGACAAATTCCCCTAAGCCCTTTATGTTGATGACTTTTTGCAAATCTAAAATCAGTTTTTCACATTCATTCAGCATCACATTTAATTTTGTTGTTGTTGAAATGACATGTAAACAACATTGATTCAACAGGCTTGTACCTTGTGGGATGGCTCCCTGCTGAGGGTAATTCATCATTGAAATGTATATAACATATGTGCTAGATACACTGCTAGATTAAAATCAAATGTTATTGGTCGCGTACACATTTGCAATGTTAATCGCAGCTGCAGCGAAACGCTTATTTTTCTAGCTCCAACAGTGCAGTATACCTAACAATACAAAACACCACAACACTTACAAATCAAAAAAAGAATGACAGTGCATTGGAAAGTATTCAGACCCCTTGACATTTTCCATAGTTTGTTACGTTACAGCCTTATTCTAGAATGGATTAAATAAAAAAATCCTCAATCTACAAACAATACCCATTCCCATAATGACAAAGCAAAAACATTATTATTATTATTGTTTTACATATTTGCAAATGTATTAAAAATAAAACAGAAATACCTTATTTATATAAGTATTCAGACCCTTTGCTATGAGAGACTCAAAATTGAGCTCAGGCGCATCCTGTTTCCATTGATCATCCTTGAGATGTTTCACCTTTGGTAAATGCAATTGATTGGACATGATTTGGAAAGGCACACACATGTCTATATAAGGTCCACAGTTGACAGTGCATGTCAGAGCAAAAACCAAGCCATGAGGTCAAAGGAATTGTCCGTAGAGCTCTGAGACAGGATTGTGTTGAGGCACAGATCTGGGGAAGGGTACCAAAACATTTATTCAGTATTGAAGGTTCCCAAGAACAGGGAGGTGACCAAGAACCCGATGGTCACTGACAGAGCTCCAGAGTTCCGTGGAGATGGGAGAACCTTCCAGAAGGACAACCATCTCTGCAGTACTCCAACAATTAGGCCTTTATGATAGAGTGGCCAGACGGAAGCACTCCTTAGTGAAAAGGCACATGACAGCCTGCTTGGAGTTTGCCAAAAGGCACCTAAAGGACTCTCAGACCATGAGAAAAACAAGATTCTCTGATGAAACCAAGATTTAACTCTTTGGCCTGAATGCCAAGTGTCACGTCTGGAGGAAACCGGACACCATCCCGACGGTGAAGCATGGTGGTGACAGCATCATGCTATGGTGATGTTTTTCAACGGCAGGGACTGGGATTTTTTTTTTTTTTACGGAGCAAGGTAGAGATCCTTGATGAAAACCTGCTCAGGACCTCAGACAGTGGCGAAGGTTAACCTTCTAACAGGACAACAACCCTAAGCACACAGCTAAGACAACGCAGGAGTGGCTTGGGGACAAATCTCTGAATGTCCTTGAGTGGACCAGCCAGAGCCCGGACTTGAACCCGACATCTCTGGAGAGACCTAAAAATAGCTGTGCAGCAACTCTCCCCATCCCACCTGACAGCGATTGAGAGGTTCTGCAGAGAAGAATGGGAGAAACTCTCCAAATACAGGTGTGCCAAGCTTGTAGCGTCATACCCAAGAAGACTCGATGCTGTGATTGTTGAAGCACCTTTGGCAGCAAAGTACTGAGTAAAGGGTCTGAATACTTAAGCAAATTGGTTCTTTTTTTTGTTGCAAAAATTTCTAAACTTGTTTACGCTTTGTCATTACCAAATCAAATGTTATTCGTCAATGCAGTTAAAAAAAATACAGATAAGAAATAAAAGTAACAAGTAGTTAAAGAGCAGCAGTAAAATAACAATAGCGTGACTATATACAGGGGGAGTACTGGTACAGAGTCAATGTGCTGGGGCATCGGTTAGTTGAGGGGTATTATGTGTAAATTGATGAGGAAAACAAATGTAATCAATTTTAGAATACGGCTGTAAAGTAACAAAATGTGGAAAAAGTCAAGGGGTCTGAATACTTTCCGAATCCACTGTAAGAAATATTAGAATGAGCAATGTCAGAGTCCAGAATATTAATATATAGGATACTCTCAAATGGTGCATCTGTAGACATTTATAAGGGTGTTAGAGGTCAAGCAGGGGTCTTCAGAATGAGGTTGAAGAGGTTTTGCTGTGCCTTCTTCACCACACTGTCTATATGGATGGACCATTTCAGGTTGTCAGTGATGTGCACCCTGAGGAACTTGAAGCTTTTCACAAACTCTACTGCGGCCCCATAGATGTGAATGGGTGCATGTTCTCTCTGCTGTCTCCTGAAATCCATGAACAGCTCCATTGTTTTGTTGATGTTGAAGGAGAGGTTATCTTCCTGGCACCACTCAGCCAGGGCCCTCATCTCCACCTTGTAGGCATTGTTGGTCATTGTTGGTAATCATGCCTACAACGGTTGTGTCGTCAGGCAAACTTGATGATTGCCCATTTATTCAGAGTTCTTAGAATACACAGTACAATGCAAAGATTAATTCTAATTTGCTGGATTAAGTAGGGCCGGGATGATACCAGTACCGCAGTACTCGTTAGTATCGTGGCAAGGAAACAAAACACGAAGCAGATTTAACTTCCTTAGGAAAACAGCCCTAATGTTTCAAACAAACATTATGTTGTCATCCAGAGTCACATGTATTTATTTCCCAAGCTATAGCACACAATATTCTACATACAGCAGGTTTTTAAAAGGAGCAAAAGATTTATGGCCTACTTTGTGTTTTAATTTCGCATTCGAAAAAATATTGCGATTCTGGTATTTCCACAGCCCTACTATTAAGTTAATTGGCAGTACATTGCCATTTCAATTAGCTGATTAGTTTGCAAGCATTAGCAATCCATCTTTTACTCTAAGTATCAAAGTAATTACAACATTGAGAAGGGCTCCCTCTTTAAAAGTAAAGACAAGAATTAAAATCACTTATAAACACATGAATGCAAACGCAGAAACTCAAACTGCCCTCTTCAGCTTACTTCACTGTTCACAGTCCTTGGTTGAAAAGTGAATGTGAGGTAACGATAATGGGAGTAGTAACCCCTCCAGCACTAATGAACCAGTATGTAATGCTGATTTATTACAAAAGTACACATTCTCTGGTGTTCATTACATCCTATACCTGTGACAACTAATCAGTGTCTCTAGGTCTATGAATGCCTGTCTCCCCAGGTGTGCCACAGGCAGCTGATTGGACAGCTTTCCCCGCTTCAGGGCCAATTTGATTTTCTCTTCAAACACCAATGCAGAGATTTCTGGCTTTGGGAGTAGTTCAAGGAAACCTATTGTGCACAGCTCTGACAGAGGTTTTTATTGCAAAAAGAATTGGCTCTGAGATCGTGACAGACTGTTCTGATGTCACAGGTGGATTTGTAATTAAAAGAGACACCAAGCAGCTATGAGGCGTCACTGTGTTCTGAACTGTGACTGATACGGTAGGCCTACACAGGAAATTACAAGGCTTTTTGATTGCTTGATACCAGTCCAAATGGAGGGAGCTGTGGTTGCTAGGCAAACTCATCTACAAACAGTCAAGTCCAAAATTATTGGCATCCTTGATAAAGATGAGCCAAAAAAAGACTGTATAAAATAAAAAATAACAATACGGAGCTATATTGCGTGCTACATTTTTTTTATTATGTTCTGTTATACTAATACAATTTCTCAGAGAAAGATATGTTTAACAAGTTATTTAAAAATGTTTCTAAAAGACGGGTTAAAATCATTGTCTCCTCTGTTTTTAATACCTCACCTTCCAAGGATAAAGGCACTGAGCCTTTTTCTAAAATGTTTTATGAGATTGGAGAAGACATTGGGAGGGATCTTGGACCATTTTTCCATACAGAATCTTTTCCACAGAGTTTCAATGGGGTTTAATTCAAGATGACCATTGCAAAATTTAGATTTTATGATTACTTCATATTTTGATGTGTGTTTGGGATTGTTGTCTTGCTGGAAGATCCACTTGTGACCAAGTTTCAGCTTCCTGGCAGAGGCAACCAGGTTTTTGGCTAAAACATCCTGGTACTCGGTCAAGTTTGTGATGCGTTGATCTTGACAAGGTCCCCCAGGACCAGCGGAAGCAAAATAGCCCCATATCAAAAGATACCTTTACAGTGTGTATGGGGTTATTTTCTGCTTAGGCATCCTTATTTTGATACCAAACCCACCACTGGTGTGCGTTGCCAAAGAGCTCTTTTCAGGTCATCTGACCATAGCACCGGTTCTCATCCAAGTGCCAATACCATTTAGCAAACTGCAGGTGTTTAAATTTGTTGGATGAAATTAAAATAGAGCTCTTTGGAAAGATGCTGGGAGTTTAAATTCCATGTGAGGTTGAGTCCCAAGTAATCAAAATACAGCAGCATACTGTCATTTTACGGCAATAACACCATAAACTTAAAATACAGTAACTTGTTGTACATTTACTGTATTTTCACTGCAATCAGGTTTTGGTAGTGCATCTTAAAATTACAGGAAATTCAGCAGTAAAAATAAAGTAACTTATTGTTGTATATTTATCATATTTCCACTGCAACCAGTGGCCGGTACTGTACCGTTAAATTACATGTGGACTCGCATGTGGATCAGATAAGCATGTCAAATCCTTAAATGAAAAACCTGCATCAAAGGCATTCACCTTTTCGCTTATTTAATACAGTATTCTGGGTCACATGTAAAATACCGGTGACTATATTCAAATTAATTTAAAAAATGAACTACTGTACTTGAATATAGTCAGCAGATACTGTCTGTTTTATAAAAACAATACCACGTATTCCATAAACTAACACCTATCTGGTATTGCTGAGGGGATCCAGACATTGCAAGGATCTGGCCAGCACATTGACATGACTCTGTGGATTCTCAACAACCTGAAGTAGTGCACATTCATCAGACTGATTTCATGGTCTAACTCTATTTCACAATTCTTCCCTGTGGCAAAGTACTCGATATCTGCATCAACTTATTGGAAGCAGCAAACAATGAGTGAATATTACTTTTTTTAATATATAAAGCTGGATTGCAGCATGTTTCTATAAAAAAAAAGTCTATACAAATGCAGTACAACCCTACCTGCCACTATTCATGCACACACTCCGGTGCCTTGTGAATAAACCTATACCTTAGAGCCAGCGGACGGTCATACATCTCCCTGACAGAAATCCAACAGATTATTTTCTCACCAATGTGGGAGGTACATGCAGCCTTTTGTTTATGTTCACAATGATGGCTTCTAACATGTGACTGCCTGTTCCCTGGTGGATGTGCTTTTGTCAAGGAGCAGCGAGAATCATAACACCGCTGTTCCTGGCCTTAACAAGCCCACAATACCCTGCTGTACAAGAACATTATGAGCTTCTAGGGAGACACCTCACTTACAGTTGAAGTCAGAAGTTTACATACACCATAGCCAAACACATTTAAACTCAGTTTTTCACAATTCCTGACATTTAATCTTAGTAAAAAATCCCTGTTTTAGGTCAGTTAGGATTACCACTTTATTTTAAGAATGTGAAATGTCAGAATAAGCGTAGAGAGAATTACTGAAGCTTTTATTTCTTTCATCACATTCCCAGTGGGTCAGAAATTTCCCTACACTCAATTAGTATTTGGTAGCAATGCCTTAAAATTGTTTAACTTGGGTCAAACATTTCAGGTAGCCTTCCACAAGCTCCCCACAATAAGTTGGGTGAATTTTGGCCCATTCCTTCTGACAGAGCTGGTGTAACTGAGTCAGGTTTGTAGGCCTCTTTGTTCGCACACGCCTTTTCAGCTCTGCCCACAAATATTCTGTAGGAATGAGGTCAGGGCTTTGTGATGGCCACTCCAATACCTTGACTTTGTGGTCCTTAAGCCATTTTCTACAACTTTGGAAGTATGCTTGGGGGTCATTGTCCATTTGGAAGACCAAGCTTTACTTCCTGACTGATGTCTTGAGATGTTGCTTCAATATATCCACATAATATTTTCTTCCTCACAATGCCATCTATTTTGTGAAGTGCACCACTCCCTCCTGCAGCAAAGCACCCCCACAACATAATGCTGCCACACCCGTGCTTCATGGTTGGGATGGTGTTCTTTGGCTTGGAAGCCTCCCCCAATTTTCTCCAAACATAACGTTGGTCATTATGGCCAAACAGTTCTATTTTTGTATCATCAGACCAGAGGACATTTCTTCAAAAAGTACAATCTTTGTCCCCATGTGCAGTTGCAAACCATAGTCTGGCTTTATTATGGCGGCTTTGGAGCAGTGGCTTCTTCCTTGCTGAGCGGCCTTTCAGGATATGTCGATATAGGACTCGTTTTACTATGGATATAGATACTTTTGTACCCGTTTCCTCCAGCATCTTCACAAGGTCCTTTGTTGTTGTTCTGGGATTGATTTGCAGTTTTCGCACCAAAGTATGTTAATCTCTAGGAGACAGAAGACGTCTCCTTCCTGAGCGGTATGACAAAGAGGCACTGAGTTTGAAGGTAGGCCTTGAAATACATCCACAGGTACACCTCCAATTGACTAAAAATGTCAATTAGCCTATCAGAAGCTTCTAAAGCCATGACATCATTTTCTGGAATTTTCCAAGCTGTTTAAAGGCACAGTCAACTTAGTGTGTGTAAACTTCTGGCCCATTGGAATTGTGATACAGTGAATTAAGTGAAATAATCTGTCTGTAAACAATTGTTGGAAAAATTACCTGTGTCATGCACAAAGTAGAAACTTGCCAAAACTATAGTTTCTCAACAAGACATTTGTGGAGTGGTTGAAAAATGAGTTTTAATGACTCCAACCTAAGTGTATGTAAACTTCCAACTTCAACTGTAAGTCTGAGACCAGTACAGTTATAAGTTTGCATTCCTGTAGTTTTCCAAACACTCAAAAGCACAACAATGGGTGAATCCATCACTGAATACAGTCCCTCTGAGTAATTCCGTTAAACAAAGTACAACCGTTTGATTTGTTGAAAATATAATCTACTGTGTACAATAAATCATAAGATATTTCCAACCAACTTGTTTAACTTTGGCAACATAAACTTGGCAGGTTGTTCCAAGCCAAAATCTCTTTAAAATGTATCAGTGATAGCAAAGCCTGTGATAGTGTTTGCTCGGTCTTCAATCAACTCTTGGAACCGAGATTGGTAACAAAAGATGTTGGCTTGGAACAACCTGCCAAGTTTGAGCAGCAAAGTCTGTGATAGTTGCTTGAAGACAGAGTAAAGACTTCCTGAACCAAGATTGATAAGGGGACCAATATTTCATGACAGTCTAATCAGTAGAACATCAAAAGCGTATTTCTTGATTGAAAGAAAGCAGAGGTTGAAAATAGCAAAACATACACTTGAGACAAAGTGACAATGGTTCTCAGGGAACCAAATGCACTCAGATAATAGGCTAACATGTCAAAAGCTGTTGCAGTCGACAAATACAGGAATACCCGCCTGGCTTGCAGCCTCAGCAAGTTTTATTTCCGTTGAGACACTGAATAAAAACAACAGTAAAAAAAAAAGAGGTTGAAACAGTGGGCCTACCATACCTTTGTTTACACCCTGATAGTGCTACATTTAATTGACAGTAAATAGCGGAGGGAGAAAAATAGGACATTTAAAATAAGTATATTATTCTAATAAAATTTGGGCACTTATAACCCTAAGTCCTGTTCCTCAATATGTTGTTTCAGTCAGCACCTGTGGTAAATCATTGGCTCCCACAATTTCCTGTTGTCTGAAACATTAAGCCCGGTTAAATCTCCATCCTCCACAACAAAGATTTGATGGTCGCCCTAATTATGATGATTGACAGGTAAGCTAACCATCATGTAGGACTACTGTACCCAGGTACAGTTCAAAAAGGTTTTTAACAGTGGCAGAACATGTACTAAACAGAAATTAGCTAGTTCAGAGTCTATCAAAATACTGGTGACGCTACACTTGAAGGGTAGGCTACCTACTACATAACAAGTTTGACCCACACATTCATAAGCAGTACATGCTTATGTTAACAGCGGCAAAACAGGCAAATATCCATTTGTGGTTGTTGACTTCTGTTAACATCTCATTATGAATGTGTTATGTAGGTAATCCTTTACCAAAATGTTTGCCAAACCCCTGTGGTCCTCATGTTTCCCTCTGATCAACAGTATAAAAAGAAAGTCACAAACTAAATATGCTCCCAACAATTTATAAATATGCTCCCAACAAACCAACGTTTCGGCACGCAGTGCCTTCTTCAGGGTTGACCCTGAAGCACCTCTAAACATCTTTAGGTATGCAAAGCTGTAGGTTGGCAAAGGGTGACTACTATGAAGAATCTCAAATAGAAAATAAATTTTGATTTGTTTTACACTTTCTTGGCTACTACATGATATCATACGTGTTATTTCATAGTTTTAATGTCTTCACTGTTATTCTACGATGTAGAAGATAGTAAAAATAAAAGAAAACCCTGTAATGAGGTGGTGTACCAGTGAAAAGTTTTGACTGTGCCTTCGGAAAGTACTCAAACCCCTTGACTTTTTCCACATTTTGTTAGGTTACAGCTTTATTTTAAAATGTATAGATTTTTCCCCCTCATCTCTACACATAATACCCCAAAAATGACAAAGCCAAAACAGGTTTAGAAGGATTTTACGCTAATTTATTATTACAATAAATGGCAGTGATTACAGTCTTGAGTCTTGTATTTTGAGAGTTTCTCCCATTATTCTCTGCAGATCCTCTCAAGCCCTGTCAGGATGGATGGGGAGTGTTGTTGCACAGCTATTTTCAGGTTTTCCAGAGATGTTCGATCGGGTTCAAGTTCAGGCTCTGGCTGGGACACGCAAGGACATTCAGAGACATGTCCCAAAGCAACTCCTGCGTTGTCTTGGATGTGTGCCTAGGGTCGTCGTCCTGTTGGAAGGTGAACCTTCACCCCGGTCTGAGGTCCTGGGCGCTCTGAAGCAGGTTTTCATCAAGGATCTCTCTGTTCATCTTTCCCCTCAATCCGGACTAGTCTCCCAGTCCCTGCCGCTGAAAAACATCTCCACAGCATGATGCTGCCACCACCATGCTTCACCGTAGGGATGGTGCCAGGTTTCCTCCAGATGTGACACTTGGCATTCAGGTCAAAGAGATCAACTTGGTTTCATCACACCAGAGAATCTGGTTTCTCATGGTCTGAGAGTCTTTAGGTGCTTTTTGGCAAACTCCAAGCGGCTGTCAGGTGCCCTTTACTGAGGAGTGGCTTCCGTCTGGTCACTCTACCACAAAGGCCTGATTGGTGGAGTGCTGCAGAGATGGGAGAACCTTCCAGGAGGACAACCATCTCCACAGAACTCTGGAGCTCTGTCAGAGTGACCATCGGGTTCTCGTCACCTCCCTAACAAAACGGCCCTTCTCCCCAGATTGCTCAGTTTGGCCGGGCGGCCAGCTCTAGGAAGAGTCTTGATGGTTCCAAACATCTTAAATTTAAGAATGATGGAGGACACGGTGCTCTTAGGGACCTTTAACGCTGCAGAAAGCCAGCTGTACCAATGTGTCAGAGGAAACACCGCTCAGATGGCGACCGAAGTCAGCTTGCAGGCACCCAGCCCGCTACAAGGAGTCGCTAGAGCGCGATGGGACTAGGAAATCCAGACCGGCCAAACCCTCCCCTAACTCGGACACTGGGCCAATTGTGCGCCACCTCATGGGTCTCCCGGTCACAGCCGGCTGTGATACAGCCCGGGGTCTGTAGTGACGTCTCAAGCACTGCGATGCAGTGCCTTAGACCGCTGTGCAACTCAGGAGGCCCTTCGAAACATGTTTGACTGCAACAATTTCAAACCTTGCTTATGCTTGTATGCAATCACGTTTGTCTCTTACATTATGTGTGGGAATATTGGGAACAGATTTCTTAAATTTAAAATCACTTGGAGTTGATTTCCTGTTGCTTCTACAGTCATGTCCAACAAATAAAAACTTTTTTTTTTTTCTTGCTCAGAAAACTTGAAATCACCCGCTGGCCAAATTCAGCCCGAAGGCCGCCAGTTGGTGAACCCTGTCATAATGTTACTAGCGTAACCCCGGATCTGTGATATTATGAATATCACAGTGGGATTCACAAAATCTCTAAGAACCAAATCACATGTCTGTCAGAGACCGGTCGAGTGGCGAGTGAAATGAGCCCCCCTTCAAAACTAAAGTCACTCGCCCATCCTCTGGTCATTCTCTAGCATGCTGAACTTCCTCACAATGTTGCGAGTAGGGGAATGTGGTGAGGTATCACACTCATAATATCAGAGAACCGGGGTTACGCAAGTAACCTTTAGTTCTTTCAATTATTTGTTTTGATATCCCACAGCGGGAATTGGCTAATTCCTGTATCACATATGCTCTCTGAAGCCAGGTAGTCTCAACGCATCAACCCTCAAATGCCCCAACAGAGTACAGTATGTACCAAAGAATGCGCAGTGACGTCTAGACGGTAGAATGTTAGCACAGTGTTAGACGGAGAAGCTAATCGTTCAACAATGTGAACATAGCTAGCGTTTGCTTCGTGGGTTAGTAGCCTAGCTAGTTAGCACAATGTTAGCCAAAGAAAGTTAGCACTATGTTGGTCTTGGGACGAACAAAAGTGTGGCTCCCGACTGATAAGTCGTGATGCTAGGACGGTCGGTCTAGTCAACGTGGCATGCTAGTAAGTTGACCTAAACAAGAGAGTGAGCTAGTAATTCTACCCTTCCAGGTAGAAAAGATAGTCAGTAGGATAGTTAGCCTTGTGGAAAGCTAGCCAGGATAACTTAACCTTGCAGCTAAGCTAAAAAAAGGCTTAGTAGATAGCCGTGTGACGCTAGCTACCACAGGAGACAAAACGGGAAGAAAACGCTAATTCTTAGCCAAAGCAAAAACGTTCCTTTCGGTCAAGTCACCCAAGGTGGCATAACCTTGTGGCACACCTGTGAACAGTTGAACCGGAAAACAAATTAAGTCGTGCTGAGGAGAGCTGAGAATGACCAGAGTGCAGGCGAGTGGCTCTTTAGTATGAGGGGAGGGGCTCACCTCATTCGCCACTCGACCGGTCTGTCTCTGTCAGACATGTGTGATTGGTTCTTCAAGCATCTTACAGATTCTGTGAATCGCACTGAGATGTCGAAACAAATAATTGAAACAGAACTTCTACGCTATAACTCTCCAGCAAACATGTCCACATTGGCACGATGTGGGGTAAATGCGGGCTAAAACATCGGCTCCACATAGGCTGCCCACATTGGGCCAATGCGCCTTTGCTCAGCGGCGCCACATTGGCCCCAAAGGTATTGGCAGAATGTTGACAGCCCATATCTGGTGAGGGAAGCCCTCACTTTGTCTGAAATAAGCCCATCTTTTCCCAGCAAACATACCCACATTGGCACGATGTGGGCCCAATGCGGGTTAAAACATTGGACTCATGTAGGCTGCCCACATTGGGCCGATGCACCCTTGTTCAGCGGCTCCACATTGGTGGCCCCAAGGGCAGCTCTCACGTCGCCTGAAATAAGCCTACCCCTTTGGATCGGCTGCCCGTTACAATTGTATCAAAGACAAAGTTGTTGCTATCTAGTGATCTGCAGTTCGTGAACGATTTGTTTGTTTTGAACAACTGCTTTTACTGACTTGAGAGTCATGATTCGTTTTTTTCTGAGTGACTCATTAATTTTCGTATTTTGTTTGACCTGCTGGCAGCAATGAATTCTACAGCAGAATTAATATGCGCCCCTCCGGTGACGTGCTCCAACCAACCACTGTCAGTCATACACTGTATATGCGCTCAGGCAAAATGGAGCATGCTGTAAGCAGCATAGAGAAGGGGAAAAAAAACATGTTAAGAACTGATAATTGATCGCATGAAGCAAGAATGAATGCAATTCATTGATTATTGAATGTTATGGACACAGCTTTGCAGAACCAAAACATACACAGCCTCTGCTCAACAAACTCGAATTCCAGAACTAATCATTTGGGGTGCTGCAGTTCGCAAACAATATTGTGCTTTACCCTCATGGCAGTCAATCGATGCATTCCGCCAAGAGTCATTCACAATCTAGTCCGGTTGCGGCCACAACTAGACGTTGTTTAAAATTTAGGCTACCAAGAATTCATCTTATTTGTATCCCCATAAATCAACAAATGGTCATGATTTAAAACACATTTTTACAAGCCTCAGTCCCAGATGACAGCTCCAACAAGCCTGTTATGGTGAACGACAAGTGAATGAGAGGTTTGTAAAATCAAGACTATTTTGAGTTTTCAGTTCATCGTTTGCCTGTAGAGGGTCCTACGTGCTCTGGGCATTACTGACTCAAATTAACAAAATAAGTTGAAAGTTGTGTTATTTTGACTGAACGAGTCAGTGAAAAGAGCTGAACTTCCCATCACTATTGCGATCATACGTACAATAGAAAAACCTTCCTAATACTGAGTTGCACCCCCTTTCACCTTCAGAACAGCCTCAACTCTTCAGGGCATGGACTCTACAAGGTGTCAAAAGCGTTCCACAGGGATGCTACCCATGTCGACTCCAATGCTTCCCACAGTTGCGTCAAGTTGACTGAAAGTCCTTTGGGTAGTGGTCCATTGTTGATACACATGGGAAACTGTTGAGTGTGAAAAACCCAGCCGCGTTGAAGTTCTTGACACACTCAAACCGGTGCGCCTGGCACCTACTACCATACCCCGTTCAAAGGCACTTACATTTTTTGGTCTTGCCCATTCACCCTCTGAATGGCACACATACACAATCCATGTCTCAAGGATTGAAAATCATTCTTTAACCTCTCTCCTCCCCCTTTTTTTTTTTACACTGATTGAAGTGGATTTAACAGGTGACATCATTAAGGGCTCATAGCTTTCACCTGTGCTGCATTCCAAACACTTAACAGACAAACCCTCTCCCCTCAGGTTAAGTGGACACTTCTGATGACGTCTGACGAGTTTACACTTGCAGGGCAAGGGAGGGATTCATTTTTAAATGGACTGACCTTATCTGGAAATTTGTCACTAGATGATTGTGTTTTCAGCCACCGGTAGCTTGTGGGTGCTTTATATCTGCATGTCTACTTATATTAACTATATAATTATTAATATACACCTACTGTATGATAGCTAGTGGACTTTTCTTAGCAGTCATCCCAAATTGAATTATGGGGCATTTCAGGCCCTGAAGTGAACACAATTGTACACTCCAAACTCCATTAAAAACGAGGGCTGAGGGGCTTACATCGCAAACTTCCCTTGCTTGGCTAATAATTTGGACCAACGACATATGGACGCGGGGATTCCCATAAGGGCATAAGGAGAGGCTGAGGGTGTGTATTTTATGAGTTTGAAACGCAGCCCTTGTCTGTCTATGGAAAGAGCAGGTGTTCCTAATGGTTTTGTACACAGTGTATATGTTTTGCCAGAAACGTTGTCACATGCACTTAGTCTGTAAAAATACTTTAGATATCATTGGGTGTACAAAATAAGTTGACATCACAACAGAACAGTTCAACTGGAACGACACTGAGTAACAGTTGCACAAAAATAACTTGTGAACTATAAAGTTCTATCCACGCCCCTGCCCACAATGGGGTCATATTTGCTGGGTCCTCTCATACGTCGTTTAATTATCCAAACACGACATTAGCACTTATACTGCCTTATACTTATCACATGCCCTTCAAAGCCACACGCTGTAAAATGTGAATTCCATCGGACTCACATAGGAGTGAGCCACCAGCAAAAACGTAAACAATGTAGCAAATACGTACCCATGCCTATCAAACCACCACCAGCCCCAAATCCACCATCTATAGGCTACAAGATCTGGCAACTGTCGATTCAATAGCACTCATCAAAAATCCTAATAGGCTACAATATTTACGGATTGCCCTTTTGTCACAAACACCAGCAAGGGATACATGCCGGAATGCGCGAGTCCGTTCATCCGCCGTGTGTTATTTGCATCGAGTCAGACTTGGTTATCTATTTGGCGACACGGGGATATTAAAGCATAGGCTACTCACCCAGAAGATAGTGGCATATACAATGACGGTAAACTTCAGAAAAACGTAGGAGAACCTCTCGCAATATCTAACATCATTGGACATGTTTGATCCTGAACGATGGACTTCCTGTTTCTCGTCCCCCACACTTTGAACTCTGTACCGCGTCGCCTCGTGCTGTCTGGCCAGTTATTTGACTGAATAGATAGACACTGCGAGGAATGAATGGGGCACTTATGCCACTGTGGCTTCTGATTTTGGTAGGCTTGCTTACTTCATAAGTTAAAACAAATTGCGTTTCCTGATCGTTCCTCTATTTCAGTAAGGCAATCAATTCAGTTTTATTTTGGTTTCACTGTTGGAAGAAATTCAATGCATGAATCAAATGCACATATACAGGCATAATGAGTTATAGCCTACGTATTCATTTGGACAGTGAAGCTAAAACTTTACATTTCTCCATACTCCAGCATTTTGGATTTGAGAAATTGTTTTATATGAGGCGACAGTACAGAATGTCACCTTTTTTTAATTTGAGTGTATTTTCATACATGTTTTACCATTTAGAAATGAAAGCATCCACATTAAAGCAAGGTACATTCCAAAAGCAATCGTAGGCTACACCATGAACAAATATGTATATTTTCTGACATTACAGACCAAACATATTTACTGGTAATATTTTATAATTAATTTATATGGACATGTAGGGTACACTGTATACAACACCTGGTTTTGATATAGGCCTATACCAATGTTTTTCTTGCTTCGTTGTTTTCTTGTTTACCCCATATTTTGAGGAATATACAATCATTGATGTGGTTATTTGTAAGATTGTCTATAGGGTACTCTCAATGTGGTAGGGTAGGCTATGTCAAATGTAGCAACATTAGATTCTATTATGAATTTTGAAACCAAAACATGAAACTTCATGCACAAAGGTACTGCCTTTTTTCAATATTATGTCAGCAGAGTTACATTCTAACCTTCTGTTTTGCCTGTCTGCAGATTCATTACAAATCTATTTTGATTAATTTGGCTTGCTGGTATTTGTCTCAGGTGGGGAGAGTACCTGGATGGTACCCAGACAGTGGATTTAATGTTGTTGATTTTAGACAGTAAGTTGAAAGAAGCTTTCATTCAACCTTTTCTTGCCACATACTGTATGATGTTGTTTTCTTGTGGTGGGCCACTTGAAATAGAATGGCACATAATCTGGTATGTTGAGCCTGAATCATTGGGGAGTGGTTGTCGGTGTGTTGGACTCTGAACCTTTCTACATCTCTCTCTCTCTCACCGTGTGTGTTTCGATGATATGCATGCTATTCAATGAGATATTCCATTGACATCTGGTTAACTCTGACTGCACCATCACCCTAAAGCTGCACCACATCCTTTTTGTATTCAATTCGATATCTTAATGAGTAAAAAAAAATACAGCTGTATTGTAGACATTGCTCTACATGCAGATATCATGTTCAGCTTTTGAAAACAACCGGGCCATAGTACTAATCCTCAGACTTTTATATTCCAATATCAATCAATGCTACACTAATGCAATAAATTACTAAGTGTCCAATTTGCAATGGACAAGTTGGTACCTCAAGAAATTGACCAAATGGCATCAATAGTGCAATATTAGCCCATGGGTGTGTTGATATTTGGTAACATGGTGTCATTGTGGTTAAACCTCTTGACCCCTATCAGCTATATGGAGCCATTTGCCTGAAAGAGCCCATTGTAGACTGATGCAATTTCTCCATCCTCTATATAAAACACTTAAGCAATAAGGCCCGAGGGAGTGTGGTATATGACCAATATAAATTATAAACTGGGTCATTCGAGCCCGGAATACTGATTGGCTGACAGCCGTGGTATACTGTATCAGACCATACACCACATGTATGACAAAACATGTATTTTTACTGCTCCAATTACATTGGTAGCCACTTTATGATAGCAATAAGGCACCTCGGGGGGGTTTGTGGTATATTGCCAACTTACCACGGCTAAGGGCAGTTCTTATGCATGACGCAACTCCCTTAGCCGTCGTATATCGTATATTGGACATATACCACACCCCCTCGGGCCTTTTTGATTAACTAACTCACTAACTCATATCCAGGGTTGTCACAGGAAGGACAAGATCGTCAAGGATGTCAGCCACCTGAGCCACGGCCTGTTCACCCACCTAGAAGGCGGAGACAGTACAGGTGCATCAAAGATGGGACCATAAGACTGAGAAACAACTGCCATCTCCAGCCCATCAGACTGTTAAACAATCATCAGTACCCTGCCCTGGTCACTTTAATAATGTTTACATACTGTTTCACCCACTTTATATGTATATACTGTATTCTAGTCATGGCTCATCCTATATAATACAGAATTGTTTAAAAATAAATGGTGTATTTTCTTAATTTATTGCTAGGTATTGCAGCACTGTTGGAGATAGCAACACAAGCATTTCACTGCACCTGTGATAACATATGCAAATCTATGTAGAGACCAATACATTTTGATTTGTACATTTAATCTGTTAGAGTTACTAGTTGCCTATCCAAAATTGTAATCAGTAAGGAAACTTTGGATTACCCAAACTTTACAAATTTGTTTTTTTCTGGTAACGTAGTAGATTAGTTACTGTTTTTTGTAATCATATCACATGTAACTGATAACATGTAATCAGTTACTCCCCAAACCTGCTCCTATTTGTGTGCCTGCTTTGCTTCATTGTGTTCTGCAGGTTTCTGGAAGTCTGCTGCATGCGGCTATATTTGCTATTTGTATTGACACCACTTCTAAAATCAGATGTTATTGTTGAAAGTGCGCACCTGTACTTTCACAGATGTTGTATCACACTGAAATCTCAAACCCTACACTTTAGTTGGCTCTTGCGCACATTCCAAAACCGTAGCTCTCCAACCACTGCTGACAGCTCAGTTTTACGCACGCGCCACTGGCAAGGCTCCAGAGGTTGGATGGAGCCCACTTCAGCCGGGGCTACCGTTACTCAGAAGATGGCTAGAGAGGGTACTCTGATTTAACAACATCTTAATGGTTCTGAAATGGATAGTTTTTGTTCAAGGAGAGGACAATGTGCTCGAGGATGACATCTGAACTAATTATTAATTGTCCAATGCTGTTTCCAAAATTATTTTGTGCAATTTGAGGTAGAGATGGATACAACTTCGAAACCGTTCAACCTCTCAACAACCATATATTTTCAGGATTATGGAAACGAGACGACCATCAATCGTTTTGAACAGCCGGATTGGCAAGTGGCACTGTGGGCAATTGCTTATTCACTGATAGTGATTGTGTCTGTCACAGGAAATGTCACTGTAATTTGGATAATTTTGGCGCACAAAAGAATGAGGACAGTGACTAACTATTTTATAGTAAATCTTGCATTCTCAGACGTTTCGATGGCTACTTTTAACACTGTCTTCAATTTTGTTTATGCTATACACAACGACTGGTACTTCGGGTTGGGATACTGTAGGTTTCAGAACTTCTATCCCATCACAGCCATGTTTTCAAGCATTTACTCTATGGCAGCTATTGCGGTTGACAGGTAAGAACATACAACGAGCCTTCTTCCTATTATGTGATATAGCCTGCATACTCTAGTCTGTAGAGAACACACAATTGTTCAGGGACATCAAAAGTAAAAATGTCCACTCAAACCATGGGGAATTTCTTTAAATTAGGCACGTTCCAAAGACATAATCATATCAACCTCTACAATGGCCGCATCAGTCAGATACATGTGTAATGACGCTACTTGTCATTGAAGTAGACAATAATCCAATAATCATCACATACGCTAATTTGTATTATATTTCTGAGTTATATTAAAATGTATTTTTAAATATAGCTTACTGGGCACTGTACATCCTAATGGTGCAATACATTGTAATTATTATATTATTGAATTTGCTTACAACATATTTACCATGTATCCCTTCAAAAGGTTTTATTAGTCCTGTCTGGGTGTGTGACAGACATGCACTGTGAAGTCTGTCTGTCTTTGTGCGGGTAAAAGAGCGCGCTAGCTTTCCTAAATCCACCTATTCTGTTGATATAAGGGCAATACGTATATTACTCTGTATATCCCTATGGAGCTATAGAATATAGCCCTTAAACAGTAGGCTATCTGTAAAGCTGAAGCGTTACGGGTTCCGCGATAGTAATGTAAAGGTAATTTACGATTGAGCCAACATATGCAGTGTTTACGGTGAATGCACTCTCGGCTAAAACGGGAACATTGCCATTTCAATTTCAATCACGCTGTAAAGCTGAACTTCTGCGATGCGGATTTAATAGAGCCCTAGTTACATTCCCATTTAATCTCTGAACCTTTCTACATCTCTCTCTCTCTCACCGTGTGTGTTTCGATGATATGCATGCTATTCAATGAGATATTCCATTGACAGCTGGATAACTCTGACTGCTGCACCACATCCTTTTTGTATTCAATTCGATATATCTTAATGAGTTAAAAAAATCCACTGTATTGTAGACATTGCTGTTTTCAAAGCTCTGATGAACAACAGTTACTCATATATTACAGAATGATTATCGGCAAAGTGCACTACCATTCACTTATCATGACCGTGAGATTGTGATGAGTGAGCATCACCATGGTTTTCAGAACATTTCAGTCTTCAGCACTCTAAGCAGCCTATGACATGTACTGTTATACATCTGTCTGTATCTGATTTTTGCTTGTTTCTCTTCCACAGATACATGGCCATAATTTACCCTTTGAAACCAAGGCTGTCCTCCACATCCACCAAGATTGTGATTGGTCTCATCTGGGCGGTGGCATTCTCCCTGGCTTTCCCCCAGTGCTACTACTCTGTCACCCAGCATTATCCACCACGGACCATCTGCATGGTCAACTGGCCTGATGACTATGGTGGGAAACACCATCTCACGTGAGACACCCACAATACATTTTCCAGTAATGTGTGTCTGTCTAGACGTAGTTGCTATAATGACAACATAGATCAAAGTGTTTTCTTTTTTTCATGGTTAGAAATGGATGTTATGTCATGTTCGAAGACCAAGCGCACATTATCACATAATTCTGTCTGGAATACTTGAGCCTGAACAATATCCTACTGTCTCACAGATACCAGATAGCTATGATCATACTGATCTACCTGCTCCCCCTGCTGGTGATGTTGATCACCTACAGCCTTATTGGCCAGACACTGTGGGGCAGTGAGATACCGGGGGAGGCCTCAGATCACTACCAGAATCAGATCCACGCCAAACGCAAGGTCAGCTATGTCATATTAATGCAAAGCCTTGACTGAACAGTTTATAAGAACCTGCTTTTTAAAAAATGTGTATCTCTATTTACTTAAAGCATTGTGTCCAGTATTCCACCAGTATGGCCATTGCAAATACATACCAAAAACAAACGCTTCAAAGCAAGTGCTTAGACCCAGGTCTGGTCCACATAGTTGCCATGGCATCAGAGATGCTCGGCTGTCTCAGTGAGTTGTGATGTTTTGTGCTCCATGTAGGTGGTGAAGATGATGATAGTGGTGGTGATGACCTTCGCCCTGTGCTGGCTGCCCTACCACATCTACTTCATCCTGGGCAGCTTCAACAAGGAAATCTACATGCAGACGTACATCCAGCAGGTATACCTGGCCATCTTCTGGCTGGCCATGAGCTCCACCATATACAACCCCATCATCTACTGCTGCCTCAACCAAAGGTAAAGCCAGAGGGACATCACTAAACTCATATTGTGGCAGTTGCATGATATTATTGAGTCAACAACCTACAACCCACCTTTTTAGGTTGAACTTTATTAATGAAGCAATAAAGCAATAGTTCATTTTGGAATGCTTGTCAACGTTAGCTGGCTAACTTGATCTGGCTGATATTCCCTTTGGCATCTCTTTTTCTAGATTCCGCTCGGGGTTCCGTCACGCTTTCAGCTGGTTACCCTTCATAAAGGTGTCGGAGGAGGACAAGATGGAATTGCAGCACACACAGACCTTCAGGATGACACGCAGCTATCGCACTGAGAACACCAAGGGTACTGTGGTCCGCCACAACTCCACCCAACACGATGACCACACCACAGTCAAGCTCATGAAATGCTAAGGACACGAGGACATGCTCAAGCTCATGATGACAGTTGCTAGGAGAAGTCAAGTGAAACAAATCATGTTATGATTGTGTACAGTCACTCAGTCACGCCAAATACCTCACAGATGACTGTTAATCCAGGAGGAGAATGGGTTCCAGGAGAATGGGAAGGAGAACTTCCATGGCATTAGCACCAGGCCTTATATGTTGCTGTGTTTAGGTAGTGATATTATTTGTGTTGTTTTAGCATAAAATTGGTATATGTTGTGTGGTACCTGGCTTTGTAGACCAGATTGTGAAACATGCAAGTGAACCCACTTGTAAATATTTGCTGAAATATAAAGTAACTGATAAGAGACTGATAAATTAACACACTTTATTAATAGTACACAAATTATATTACACAAATGAATAATGGGGTAACATCCACCACAATATAATTTGAGGAATGGACTGTGATATTTAAACTACACAGATTATTTTTCAGCTCACCTCTGAAATATGTAACCACTGTAGTCCTAGTTCTCCAGTAGAATATATTGCAATCTTTTCTACAGCAATAGAACTGTTACCAAAATCCATACACAACAGAACTTGACTTGTAAGAGGCAACCTTTTAATAGTTTTGTGGCAAGGGGATTGAAAGAGTTAAAGTACCATTCAACAGTTGACACACCTACTCATTCAAGGGTTTTCCTTTATTTTTACTATTTTCTACATTGTAGAATAAATGTGAAGACATCAAAACTATGAAATAACACACATGGAATCATGTAGTAACCAAAAAAGTGGTAAAAGATTTATTTTATATTTGAGATTTTTCAAAGTAGTCACCCTTTGCCTTGATGACAGCTTTGAACACTCTTGGCATTCTCTCAACCCTAGAATGAGTAGGTGTGTCCAAACTTTTGAGTGGTACTGTATATGGGATAGCTGTCGTGTCCCATAGAGCCCATGTTGGCAGCTATGGTGTAAAATGTTGAAAATAATCTTCAACAAGTGTTTGCCAGTGCAAGATGGTCCAATTAAAATAGTATTGGAGTACAGTAGCCGTATACATTATTCAATGGTTCTCTGAAATCAGAAAAAAGACTATCAACACATTGTTTAGAACACGAAAACAGTCAAAAACAAAGCATGTGAATTTAAAAAGGATAATGTAATATGTGGTAACTGTTGCCTTTGTTAAATATCACAGTGCGTATTGAATTTTTGTTTTGTGCCCTAGACTACTCTTTTTTTCATGTTGTGACTTGTGATGTGCTCAAAAAATTAAATTGTCAAAGTTATATCTCACTACATTTTTTGCTATCTATGGTGTCACATGATGTAGGTCATGCTTATTGTAATATTGTTGTATTTTGTAAAGTTGATATTGATATAGTGTAGCATAGAAAAGTCACTCCACTGAGGAATTGATACATTTAAAGTATTGTAAAATGTTACGCTGTGCATTATTCTAATATGCTGGTGCTGGCTACTTTGGAAATTAATTACGGCTATGTTGATAACAGTGTAGACAACTCAGGTCAGATGACTTTCCACCTCAAGATAATTGCATAATGCCAGTGTATTTCATAAATTACTTTATGAGGGCAGGTTCCTGTTAAAGTTATTTCTTCATAAAACATTGTGTTCATGTGCAGAATGTTATTTTAACATTACCATAACTGAAATTAAAAGCATATGTAGCTTTGCATGACTGTGCAGACATACAGTATTGTAGGTGAAATTATTTCACAAAATAACATACAATCTTGTTGCTAACATAGCATCTTTGTCCAGGGGCTTAACTGTTTAATTTATACTGTATTATTAATGTACTGTACTATCACTGGAACATTTCATGAACAAAACCTCAGAATGGAAGTGGACCTTTATTGAAAAAGTATTTACAATAGGTCTTTATCTGATGACTAACAGCTTTATATTTGGTTGCACATCAAAATAAATGTCATTGTAACCCAATGCATCCTTTTGACCAGTTTTGTGCATCTCTGATTGTACAAAATAATTGTATTCTAGATTTCTGACACTAAATAAGGTAAGCATTTAATATATAATCTTATAGCTATTTTTTTTCTTACAGTAAGGATTGAACATTCAACTGCAGTATACAAACATATGCTCACACACATCTTGCTCCATTCATTCTGTTATAAATGTCTTCTTTTGTACATTGTGCACTGCTGGAATTCAAGTCATTGTCTTATTCACAAAAGCCAGTTTTATTGATACCGTTGCTTTAGATATCTGATTTTCAGCAGGCTCTGATTGAATCTGGTCCTTAACATGACTCAGCCTAAGAGGTTTCACAAAGACTGCCAAAGCAATGCATTGAGGAAGCATCCTATAGCGTGGCTGCATTTACTTTTGAATGAGCTTGTGAGCAGCCTGCCCTTGAGCGATGAAAAGATACTCAAAGGTCAAGGAACAATGGTTCATTCATAACAACCCTAGAAATTCTATCAAGCAAATACAAAAAAGGTTGACATTTCATATCTTTGAAACACTTAAAGAAGAATGCCAAGTTAAAAATAAAAACCAGATTTCACAAGATAACTTCTTAACCTTGCAATGATTCTCCCTTACAACTCATTATGTCAAAACATCCACCCAATACAAAAATGAAATAAATAACATTTACATTTATATACCTGAGCAAGGTATACAACATTCAAAGCAGAAATATTTCCTATTATACATATACCCAAATGCCTAAAGCAGTGTTATAACATCACAAATAAGATGAACTCAAACAAAGAGCCCAGTTCCTTGCATACGGAATAGCAGATCAACACAAAGACCAAACGGCTGGTAATAGCAGGTGAAGAAGTGAAATTTTTTAAAGCATGTAAATGTTCTGTCATTGGTGCCCTTGATCTGCCCACCACAGGCGAACAATGGTTGGTTTCTGAAGCAGAGTGGTTAAGTGGAAAATACTGTAAGTGTCATTGCTAGAGTGGTATGCTACTATATGGAGAGAAAGAAGAGGAGGAGGAAGAGGAGTGGAGAGGGGGGTAAGCCAAACAGACTCAGCTCTTCTGCTCCTCCTGCTCACGCATGCGACAGCCCACAGCAGTGATGAGGGCTGCACCCTTGCCACTCCCGTCCTCAGAGAGAAGGAAATTGACGTTACACTTAGGGGCCAACTCTTTCACTGTCTGGTGCATGATCCCTGAGAAGCTGTGAAGGGATAGAAAAAGACATGGATAGTCTCACTTACACACTTGACTTTGTTCATGCTATTGTTACACTAAAAATGTAAATCAATGAAGCCATTCAGATGTAGGACTTGATCAAAGAGAATAGAGAACAGAAGGAATATATTTTATAACTGCAATAAACTACACAACCATTCCTGGCCCATACTCAACATTCATCATAATGTCATTGTCAACTTGAAACACACAGTTAATTACTATGATATATGTCATTTCAACCAATTGCAATCACATCATTACTACTCACTGTGGATGTAGCTTGTAGAGTGTTCCGTCCACCCCAACGGTGATGTCCATTTGGTTCAGCCCACGGTTCTCTCGGATTTTGTCGACAATGGCAGCCATTCCGGCTCCACAGAGCTGAGCCGCCCGGTGAGACACTGTACCACACACCTCCTTGACGATGATACTGTCATCACATGTGCTGTCCAGACCCAGCTGCTGCAGGATGGACCTCACCTGCAGTAGAGCCAACCGGTCACTGAGGGTAAGAGGACATTTTGTTGAGACCATTGCACAACAAAAGGAAGTTATGATGACTCAGTCAGTTACCATTTCAATCGCAGATTCAAAATGTCTACCAACCTTTCAATCTGGGAGAGGAACTTAGTTTCGAAAATGCCTCTGGTCTTCAGAGTCTCTGATATCTGCCCTCTGAAGAGAAAGCCACGCTTCGTCAAGTCGATCAGGATGTTTCGCACAATCTCCCCGAGATACATACCGCTACACATCTTCTCATACCTGAGATGAAAAAGAACCACGATCATTTAGGTATATCTAGATCTCTAATAACGAGACTATTCAATATCAAATATCAACAAAAGTTAGCCGAAGTGAAGTAATTTCGATTGGGAGAGAGAGCAGCCCAATCACCTCTGTTTTCCAGGGTTGAGTGAAAAGTCATCCACAGCTTTGTCATATTCTGTCCTGATATCATCCAGGCACCCATTGTCCCCGAAGGCGCCCCACTCCATGTTGACACACATCTTCCCCACATCCCCCTCCACCATCTCAATGTTCCTCATCTCCTCCATGTAACAGGCGTTGCTGCCAGTTCCTGAAACCAGAAACCATACCATATTCAACAATCATACCTTTGACAGGTATCAAACAATAATAACAATAATATTATGTAGTTGTCTAGATCAGTTGTTCTCAAAGTGGGGTCCATGGAGGTACTGCAGGCCAAATCTCAAAATCTCAAAAATAAAATATATATATTTTTTACATTCATATTATTACATGAATATCACATGAACAACAGATTGTTGTTTCACCGTCATTGTAAAGCCCTAGTTATTTTGTTGCTCTGACAAAGTAATTTCTGAAGATGATTTATTTCATGTGATTAGTAATTAATTTACGTCTATCCCTCATTTTAAGGTCAACCCTATCACGTGAACTGAACTCTCGTTTAAATATGGTGAAACTATTCCTTTAAAAAAAAATTGTGAAAGAAACATTGAACATCTAATAGTCAAATCATAGAGAAAAAGCAGGTGAGCTAGTTCTAATCTTTTTGGGCAATTTTCTGGTGTCTTGTGGAAAAAACCTGAGCGGGGCTAGCATAACAAGTCAACCCTGTTACTCCAAAAAATGATGAAGAACTATAGGCTACAAGAGTTCACTGCGGAGGCCCATCGGAGGCTTGACCACTTTGGCCAATCAGAAAATTTAAAAAAAAATCTAATTCAACATTTGCCATGATGTTCATAACATTATACTGACCTCCTCTTGTGAAGTGGAACCCAGAACAATGTGATTGACCACTTGGTGTTGCGGAGAACACCCAAACCAGTGGCCACCGCAAAGCCCAGGGAGCCTGACCATCTCTGGAGTTGCTGTAACCCTGCTTGGGATATTTAGCCTATATTTTGAGTATTGGTTGAGATGGAGAGCCCGTTCTAGTTTGATATGTCAGGGTGTGCAATTGTAAATGTAAATTGGGCCAAGTTGGAGGTAATAATGAATTAGGTGTAGTTTATTAAGATGCATGAATACACCACATCAAAAGCTACACGGATGACCAACCTGCGATCAGGCCGACCTCACAGGTAGGCTCTTCATATGCACATGTCATCATGGTCCCCACTGTGTCATTAACTACTGCCACCACGTCCAAGTCAAACTCCTGGAGAAACGACCAATAGAAACACATGTACAGGATGTCTCTGGGAAGCAATGCTTGCCGAAATGAGAACTTCATTTTTTATAGCAATACCACTTTAAAATATTGTATCACAACCTTCTATATCATGGCAAAAACTAACAAAAAGAGCAGCCTAAAGTTACTTTTGGTTGTCAATAGATGCCCATAAGATATCAGCTTTTATATTTTGTGTAATCCTGTAGAACAGGCACTAATACCAAGTCTTTCCTGCTCTGGACTCGTGGTCAGGAAAGACTTTGGGCCCCGGTTATAGTATCATGCCATCTCTCCACTTACGTCTCTCCTTTTAATCCCCTCTCTGAGAAGTCCGACAACATCCTCCCCTTCACAGTCAGTGGCTTTGAAGCCTTTGGTCCAGGTTACCAGGATGCCCTGAACAAAGACAGAAAGATGTTCTATTAATGACGTACACACACACGCACATGCACACACGCACACACTTACGCACACACACACATATAATGGAATGGATGCCGATAGAATTATGGGTAATGTAGTCATTCAACAGTTCTAAATTGGCCTACAACTGCATACATCATAATTATGCATTGTGACAGTATGGTATATCAGGAATAATAACTCTCCAAAACACACACTTAAAAAAAAATAGAACTACAAAACACAGCAGAATATGAAGTGGTGGTGGCCAGCGGCATGTAACAGGACAACAAGCTTCTTATGAGCCTAAAAGGAAGCGCAGAATTGAAGATGGAGATCCCGGCTCAGTTTTGTGACTGTATTTTAATATAGATATATAGACTATATAATATAGATATAATGAGCAATATGTCTGAGATGAAAAAGTTGATAGATGGCTGATTACTGTAAAAGAAGCAGTCAGCTCACCACATTCAAGCTGGTCTGTCTGCAGGGGAAGGAGAAGGTGAAACCCAGAGGCAGGCGAGTGTTCTTCATACCCATGTAGTCCAGGAAGTCAGATATGCACTGGACAATGTGGTCAAACAGCTGTGGGAAATGGAGGGTATTTTTCAACAAGCACAAGCACATTTGCTTAAGTTACACAGGTCGAAAAGGTTGGCTGTTAGAATATTCTTAACGTATGTCCTGTTGTATCTATAATAGGAGCTATTGCATTTACAGTAACTTCCTTTTCAAATGTGTGAGACAACTGACATTGTTTTGGTACAGAATGAGATATATGTCCATACTCACAGGAAACTCCCAAACTTACTTACCTCCTCTCCAGTCCCCTGCATCACCTCCATAGGAATAGCATAAATTTTGTTATGCATCTCTACTGTCCGCCGCTTGCCACTGCGAATCTTCACCAACAGCACTCTAAAGTTTGTCCCTCCTAAATCCAAAGCCAAGAAATCACCATTTTCTGGAAAACACAACAAAATAACAATTCTGTCTTTAGTAAAAAGAGATAATAATGGTTTGATTTTCCATATATTTTTTTTATGAGACATAATTACACATTATAAAGGGTTCCTAAATGCTTATGAAAAGTCTTACAACGCATTGTACTTGTTGCCACTGTCATAGCCATTTGAAATCAGTGACAAACAGTGTGTCGAGTTGAATCTCTCATTGACATTGGATGTTTTGACTTGCATGAAGGTGTGGGAGTGCTGTGAAGTAATTGTGTTAGACTTAGAAATACTTTGACCTTAATCAGGGCACTGCAAGAAGTGCTAAGCCAAAAAAAATACACAATATCATATGTTTACATGGAAGCCTGGATTATACAGTAGCGTGTTAAAGCATTAACGAGTGATAAGGAGCTTTTAAGTTGTTGATATGGTTATATACAGCAGGGGGAGCAGAAGAGGGGTAAATTCCCATTTATGTCAAATGGAATTACAGCTTTTTCCAACTGCTTACACACGTTTTCAAAATTCTACACACAATTCCCAAAACTGCACACACAAAATGAAAAATGCCTCACATCTCCTTCAAAATGTAACACTCCATTCAAAATGCCATAAACACATGTCAGAATGAAGCATTTGCATCAAATGGCAAATACTGCTTTCATAATAGTAAACTTTTGGATATACCATGTAAACACTGTTGTTCTAAATCTAAAGCTCTTTGGTCTTTCATAGGCTTATATCTACATTTCAATACAATGTTCTACAGTGAAAGTAATCTGCTGAGAGGGGTAACAAGTACACTGTAAACACCAATGCAATGTAGAAACAGAAAATATTTATTAGGCCAAACATTACTGTTGTATACAGTAGCATACAACAAAACCATAAACATATGTAAACCAAAAGTATATTCTTTAGAATACAGTAAAGAACACAATTGTGTGTGTGGGGTCTCGGGGGGGGGGGGGGGGGGGGGGGGGCAGTCCAGGAATTGGAAGGGGGGGGCAGTCACCAGTGCTAAGCTACGCTTCATCTCTTCTCCGGCCTGGGTCTGGCCACAATACTTCATCCACATCACAAGATACGTTTTCTCTTGCCAAACATCGAGGGAAGTATCTCCTAGCATGGCGTATCCAACCTTGGACAGAGGCAACCTCTATGTCCCCACATGCGTCCTCCATTGCCTGGAGAAGCGGCATGCAGGCATAGGGTTGGCGAACATACACTTTCCAGCGCCAGGCTGAGAAGAATTCCTCTATGGGATTTAGAAAAGGTGAATATGGGGGTAGGTACAAAACTACAAATTGTGGATGGGTGGCAAACCAGTTTTGGACCAGAACAGCCCGATGAAAACTAACATTGTCCCATAAAACCACAAATCTAGCAGGCTCCTGATCTGGATCAGGGACAAGCATTGTGTAAATTGCATCCAGAAAAGTGAGCATATGGCCGGTGTTGTACGGACCCAGTGTGGCATTGTGATGGAGGACCCCGTTTTGAGTGATGGCAGCACACATAGTTATATTACCCCCACGCTGTCCAGGGACATTGGTAATTGCCCTCTGTCCTATTACATTTCTTCCGCGGCGCCTGGTTTTGGTGAGGTTGAAGCCAACCTCATCCACATAAATAAATTAATGGCGAATTACATGGGCATCCAGCTCCAATACTCTCTGTAACAGACAAAAGGATATACAGATGAGTAAATATGGTATGTCTGAAGTACTGGAAGTAGTGTTGCATACATACCTCTACAAAGTCATGTCGCATATTCTTTGAGTTGAGTTTCTCTCAAATGGCACCTTGTAAAGTTGTTTCATCGTCACTCGGTGCCGTTGGAGGATGCGTTGTATGGTCGACAGGCTTACAGCATTGATGTTGTTAAATATGGTGTCATTATTCAAGATATGCTCTCTTATCTCTCAAATCCTAATTGCATTGTTGGCCAAAACCATATTTATAATTGCAGTCTCTTGTACATCTGGAAAAAGCGTCCTCGTCCTCCATGATGTCTTTGCCTTTCCACTCTGTACAGAATTCAAACACAGTATGTGTTCAGCATAGGAACTGTAAACAATGTACAAAAAAATGTAGTACAGCATGATAACCTCTTCTTTAAGGAATACCTAGGATAGGATAAAGTAATCCTTCTAACCCCCCCCCCCCTTAAAAGAGTTAGATGCACTATTGTAAAGTGGTTGTTCCACTGGATATCATAAGGTGAATGCACCAATTTGTAAGTCGCTCTGGATAAGAGCGTCTGCTAAATGACTTAAATGTAAATGTAAATGTAAATAACCAACCTCATTCATTCAATGCAGTGCAGTAAATGGATGGCTTAGAGTTACAAATGTTTATGCAATACTATGCAGTCATACGTATTTTACAGTACATTACTGTAATGCTAAAATAGTCATTAGATAGTTGCATACCTGTTCTCATTTCTGAAGGTTCGAATTATGGATGCCACTGTAAATCGACTCAAGTTGAGCTGGACTCTCAGTCCAGCCTCTCTCATGGTCAAACTGTGGTTGATCACATGATCAACAAGTGTTGCCCTAATCTCATCCTTCTTTCTCTTCTTTGCCCTCGTCCTCTTCTTCCTCTTCCTCTCCCTCCTACTCCTCTTGCTCTCTGTCCATTGTTGGCATCCATTGTTCAAAACAGGTAATCTGACCGTTGACCTATTTATAGGCCTATACTACAGTAAAGCAGTGATTGGTTAGTGATCAGTTAAGCTATTAGTGTTTGCACATGTGAGGAGTGTGTGTGTGACCTAGTGAATAAGTGTAGCATTTTGATTGGTTGTGTTTGGAAAAGGAAAGCAAGTCACTTCCTGTTAGATTTTTGTGTTTTAGGTAGAGAATTGTGTGTAGTGTTTTGAAAAAAGTGTTTTATGCAATTGACAACTGAGTAAAAGGCTGAGAAATAGCTTATGGTTTTGGATATTTGGTGTGTAGTTTTGCACTTTGAGTGAGAGGTTTCAAAAATCGTGTGACATGAAAAGATTTTGTGTGTAAGCAGTTGGAAAAAACTGTAATGGAATGAATCTCTAAATGTTTTGTCACAGAGCTAAACCACTCTGGTCAACTGGTAGATTCACAGTCTGGCAAACTAGTTTAAATCCAAGTTGAACTTCTCTCACCTGATCCATCTGGTGTGCTGAGTACATATGTGGGCCACATCTTGACGGTGGCGCTGTTATGGGTCTTTTTCCCAAGGCCGTTCTGGATCTCCGTCCTCATCCTCTTCTTCACCTCCAGCAGCTGGTCACTGGTCAGTCTGAACTCAGCCAGGGTCTCTGTGATCTGACAACGCTGGTCAGCCAGCCGGTAGGCCACGGCGGTCACCATGGCAGCGCCCTTGGAGCTCCCGCTCTCTGAGAGCAGGAAGCGGACATCTGACTCAGGAACTAGGCGGCGGACTGTTTTGTGGAGACGCCGGGCATATCTGAGGAGATGGGGAGGGTGATTCTCAGTCAGACAAAAATCCTGACCTTGGATTCTCACGTGTAACTCAACCTTTTCTCAACACAACTCAGGCTCTTGGCCCTAGTACCTAAAATATAACTTTGACATCTGTATTCTGTCCATTGTGGTATTCCTTAAGCCATTTCACAAAATTGCATAGCTTCAACGCAAGATACACAATTAAGATGCACAATAAGAGCTGGGTACAGTCTACCTTGTACCCAGGGGGCCCTCTACTGGTATAGGCTACTCACTGCGGGTGCATCTTATAGAGAGAGCCGTCGATGCCCACAGTGGTGCGTAGGCGAGGGTTCCCTTTGTTGTCCTTTAGCCTGGAGAGGATGCCGCCCAGAGTGGCAGCGATGAGGTTGGCTGATCTGTGGGAGACTATGGTGCATACGTGCTGCACAGCAATGCAGTCATCTGCGGATGGTTCCACGCCCAGGCGACCTAGGATATCCTTGGCTTTAGTGAGGCCTTCTTTACTCCTGGACAGTGACAGGTTCGGAGAAGAGATGAGCTCAGTGGTGGCAAATAACATTACAAAGGTGTACTGTAATGGTGTGCAGTCTCAAAGCAGTGCTCAGTTTGCAAATGGCTACATGACACAAGTCATCTAGACCCTAAAGAAAATAAAACTGATTGACACCTACTTTTCAATGGAAGAAACGTGTTTGGTTTCAAATTTCTCTTTGGTAAGAAGTTCAGGCGTTATCCGACCCTCAAACAAAAATCCCTCTTTGGCCATCTTGACCAGGATGAGTCGCACAAGTTCGCCCATGTACATCCCACTGACCATCTTCTCAAACCTGGAGAGAAAAAGATACAATATGTTGCTAAACTGAGGGAAAAGGTGACATAAAAGATGGCTACTACTATCTATCAATGCACTTAACTGATTATTGCATGTCTTAAAGAAATTTGGGAAGGTCTGATTTATAGTGTATTAATATGTGGGACATACAGCTGTTTCCCTGGGTTTAGAGAGCCCCTGTCAATTTCTCTGTCGAACTCTGTGCGAATGTCCTCCAGCATTCCATCGTCCCCAAAGCCTCCCCACTCTGTGTTGATACACATTCTGCCCTCGTCTCCCTCCACCAGGTCAATGTGCCTTAGCTCCTCCATGTAACAAGCATTAGTACCTGTGCCTAAGGAGACACCAACAAACAACACGGGAGTAATGCAAAAGTAAAAGTGTACCCAATGAGCTTCAGCTCGGCTTGAACAAAAATAGGGTAAAAGGGTGATCAGCAAAGGCACATTGAAACCAAACACAGCACTATCTGTTTTGACAAAAGGATTGAACATTTTGGAATAAATATAATTAAACACCCACACCGGTAGAAATCCACTTTTTCAAGCTGAAAAACAATGTCCATAACTTACCCATGATGGTGCATAACGATTTAAGTCAGTAAGTCATAGTTTTAGTCAAATTCTGATATATTTTGGCTTGAAGTGACAAATCCGAACTGCCAACTTTGTGCAAATCCGTGTGAATGTTGTGTCATTTCCTATGATATAACATAACAATTATTTTCAGCCTACGTTTAATTTCAGGGTTGGTTTTTATTTGAATATTACCACCCACCAGCATGGCAATGTTTATTCATTTTCTCAATAGGGGGGCGCCATTTCGACTTTGTAAAAATTCGTTCCCAAATTAAACTGCCTCATACTCAATTCTTGCTCGTACAATACACATATTATTATTACCATTGGATAGAAAACACTCTCTAGTTTCTAAAACCGTTTGAATTATATCTGTGAGTAAAACAGAACTCATTTTGCAGCAAACTTCCTGTCAGGAACTGAAAAATCTCAAATCGGGGGCTCTGTTCCAGGGTCAGTTTATAAATTTGCATGTAATCTATGGGTCTACATGCACTGCATACGCCTTCCCCTATATGTCAGTAAGCAGTGAGAATTGGAATGGGGTGTCTGGGTAGTTCTGAGGCCGTATAAAAGCTCTTGGAACCGGGTGTGCAGTCTTTTCAACGTTCGTCATGACGCAAGACAGACCTCAGGATTGCATTCTGAAAAGCTCTCGTTATAGGCTTTAGATATATCCGGCTCTGATTTTATTCGATATAGGTGTTAAAAACATCATAATGTAGTTATTTTAAACTGAGTTATATCAGTTTATATCAGTATATTGCGATTTTCGGTATTTCATTTGTGCTGCGTTATAGTGAGTTGGACACGTCTTCGCCACATGGCTAATGTTTGCTGCTAATTCCAAAGTTGAAGACGACAATCTACAACCGAGCAACGATTCTTCTGGACAAAGGACAACTTGCACAAGATTCTGATGGAAGCTCATCAAAAAGTAAGAACTATTTATGATGTTAATTCGTTGTTCTGTTGAAAAATGTTAAACTACTATTCCGCCATTAATTTCGGTGCGGTCTCGCTTTAACGCACGCTGTATGTCGTAATAACGTTAATTTTAAAAATCTAACACAGCGGTTGCATTAAGAACTAATGTATCTTTCATTTGCTGTCCAACCTGTATTTTTTAGTCAAGTTTATGATTAGTTATTTGATTAGGTGCCTCTCCCAAGATTTCTCCCGGCATTTTGTTTGCAGCTTGGCTACTATTCTCATTGTATAACCACGATTTGTGCCGCTAAATATGCACATTTTCGAACAAACAATATATGTATTGTGTAATATGATGTTATAGGACTGTCATCTGATGAAGTTTTGAGAAGGTTAGTGAAAAGTTTAATATCTTTTGCTGGTTTATTCGCTATCGCTAACGTGCATGAATCAATGCTGCTGTGTGGTTGGCTATTGTAGTAAGCTAATATAATGCTAAATTGTGTTTTCGCTGTAAAACACTTAAAAAATCTGAAATATTGGCTGGATTCACAAGATCTTTGTCTTTCATTTGTTGAACACTGTGTATTTTTCATAAATGTTTTATGATGAGTATTTAGGTAATTCACGTTGCACTCTGTAGTTATTCTAGTTGCTTTGGTGAGAGTTGTGATGGTGGCTGCAATGTAAAACTATGATTTATACCTGAAATATGCAAATTTTTCGAACAAAACATATGCTATACAATAAATATGTTATCAGACTGTCATCTGATGAAGTTGTTTCTTGGTTAGTGACTATTTATATCTTTATTTGGTCGAATTTGTGATAGCTACCTATGCAGTAAAAAAATGGTGGGAAAAAAAAGTTGTGTCTTTTGCTATCGTGGTTAGCTAATAGAAATACATATTGTGTCTTCCCTGTAAAACATTTAAAAAATCAGAAATGATGGCTGGATTCACAAGATGTGTATCTTTCATCTGGTGTCTTGGACTTGTGATTTCATGATATTTAGATGCTAGTATTTACTTGTGGCGCTATGCTAGGCTATGCTAGTCAGCTTTTTTACTGATGAGGGTGCTCCCGGATCCGGGATTGTGACCAAGTAAAAGTTAATCAGAAACAGCTGCAAAGTTATTCCTCTTCGTGACTGACATGAGCCAAACAGTCTTGTGTCCACTTGGTCACCTGAGCCATGGAGAAAAAATGTAAGGGTGCATGTAATTTGTTAGTTACATGAAATTTGTTAGTTACATGTAATTTGCAGCGTGCATGATATTGAGCAAAGTCATTGTAGCCTATAATTTCACTTCCCATGTGAGAGCAAGGGCTGTCTTGGCTTTTCTGTACCGCAGCCAAAGCCTGTCAGCAGCCTACCTACGAAAAGTTGCACCATGTCCATTACAATGAAGAAAAACGCATATCAGCTATTTTTCTATAGTTATGGATATTATCTGAGCTTCATCTTATTTGTCAAACTATTTCTATGGTGTATTCGCGGCCGCAATTTATGGAAGATGTCAAAACTTTGGCAATAACAATAGATGGCAAAGTCAAAGATAGACCAGTGGTTTCCATCTGTGACGAAGTTTTCCCTAAATCAATGCTTATGACAAATCCAGCTCCAGAACAAGCCATCGATCGAGCTGGCTAATCTTTTGAATACAGTGTAGTTAAAAAAAACAGCAACAACAGACAACATTAGCCTGCTAGATATGGTTAGCAAGCTAGCTAGCTAGCTAGATAAGGTTAGCATGCTAGGTGCCCTATTTGTTGATGTTTAACTCCATGTGGAAATTCCTACACCCAATTCATAAATATGTATAAGTAGCCTTTGTCATTCTTCAGAGGTGGAAGCTAAACGTGTTTTCTAAACGTGTTTTCTCTCTAAGACAGGAAATTACATTGAAATAATGGCACCAACTTCTTTTGTGGGGGGGGGGGGGGGGGGTCCTTTAATGGTCTGGTGGGAGGTAAATGGATGTTATACCTATGATGATACCAACTTCACAACGCTGGTCATCAAAGCCACAGGTCATCATGGTTCCAACTGTGTCATTGACCACTGCCATGATGTCTGCGTCATAGTCCTGAAAAGCACAGGGTTACAATTATACAACCATGGTGCAACAGATTTGCTTATGACTGAACTTCCCATTGGGCACAGACATCAGTTCAACATCTAGTTTTGATTTACATTTGGTTGAGTTGTCAACTAACGTGAAATCAACCAACAATTTCACCATGTCATTGGATTTAGGTTAAAAGTTCAAAGTTCAACGTCATCATATTTAATTTTTTGGTTAAAATGATGTGGAAACAATGTTGATTCAAGTAGTTTTTGCCCAGTGGGTTCATTGTCATTGCATTAGGCAAGCGTGCTTAAAAACATCAAACCTACCCCACGTTTTTTGATGGCCTTGTTCAGAAGAGTCACAACGTCCATTCCCTCAACTCCACTGGCTTTAAAGCGTTTTGTCCAAGTGAGCAAATAACTCTACAAAAGACAAACAGGCAGCTAGACTAAAGATCACTGATAGTATGATATGATCTGTCTTCAAAACTGAAGCTAATACAACCGTCCGTGACAGGAGTCCCATAGGACGGCACACAAATGGCCCAGCGTCGTCCGGGTTAGGGAAGGGTTTGGCTGGGGGGGCTTTACTTGGCTCATTGTGCCCTAGCGACTCCTTGTGGAGGGCCAGGTTCTTGCAGGCTGATACCGGTCGCCAGTTGAATGGTGTTTCCTCCGACACATTGGTGCGGCTAGCTTCCGGGTTAAGCTGCGAGCTTGGGCGGGTCATGTTCGGGAGGACGCATGACTCACCCTTTGCCTCTCCCGAGCCCGTTGGGAGTTGCAGCGATGAGACAAGATCGAAATTGGGGAGAAAAAGAGGGGTAAAATAAAAAAACGAAGCTAATAACTGAAGCTCAGGTGTACAGTACTATTGCCTTGTTCATTCTCTCACCTCATTCAGTTTGGTTTGTGCACAGGGGAAGGAGAAGGTGAAGCCGACAGAAAGCTTCTTATCCTTGATATTCTGCTTCTCCATGAAGTCACCCAGGCACTCTGCAACATGGTCAAACAGCTGCAAGGGAAAGGAAAATAATTCAGTTAGGGATGGTTATCTCGAAAGCAATCTGTGCACAAGGAGAGACTGTAATGCACACTTTGGATTTATTTCCCTGGCCACTAGACTTTTAGACATTTATATACGGTAAGAGTTTGAAAGATACCCCGTACCCGAGTGCCACTGCCATGGATGATGTCCTCTGGAGTGTCATAGATCTGGCTCTCCATCTGAACTGTCTGCTTCTTCTCATGGGACACCTTCACTCGCAGGATGCGGAAGGCCGAGCCTCCCAGATCCAGAGCAATGAAGTCCCCCTTCTCTGTAACAAGCATAAAAAATATGCATGTGCTCACAGCAAGCAAGTATGTGAACTGTGAACAGAGGCATCATGTCCACTGAAACAGAAGGGGAACCTACTGATCGAGGTACGTGGGTTACAGTACTACAGGCGGCAGTGAGTATGTTCACATGCACAGTAATAATTCGATATTAAACAGATTATGCAATAGTCATGTAAACATCGCTGCCAAAAGTGCTTCAACAAAGTACTGAGTAAAGGGTCTGAATACTTATGTAAATGTGATACCAGTTTTTTTATTTTTCATAAATTAGCAACACATTTTTTCCCCTGGTTTTGCTTTGTCCTTATGGGATATTGTATGTAGAATGATGAGGGGAAAGAACAATTTAATCAATTTTAGAATAAAGCTGTAACAAAATGTGAAAAAAGTCAAGGGGTCTGAATACCTTCCGAAGGCACTGTATGTCCGAACTCAGAATGAAATGTGCTTCCCAAAAATAACATGGTTGCTGTGGTAAAACGTTTATTTTGATTGCCGATTTGCCATTAGGTATGTGAGAATGCTGTTCATTGACTACAGCTCAGCTTTCAACACCATTGTCCCCTCCAAGCTCGTCACCAAGCTTAGGACTCTGGGTCTGAACATCTTCCTCTGCAATTGGATCCTGGTGGTGAGGTTAGGTATCATCACCTTCACCATGATGACCCTCTACACAGGGTCCCCACAGGGGTGTGTGCTTAGTCCCCTCCTGTACTCCCTGTTCACCCACGACTGTGTGGCCACGCATGACTCCAACACCATCATCAAGTTTGCTGACAACATGACGGTGGTAGGCCTAATCACCGGTGATGATGAGTCAGCCTACAGGGAGGAGGTCAGTGTGGTAGTGTGGTGGCAGTGTGGTGCCTCAACATCAGTAAGACCAAGGAGCTGATCATGGACTACAGGAAACTATGCACATACATTTATACTGACTCTAAACTCTGACTCGCACACTGTCGTGGAAATTCAGTACTGAGAGAGATTTGGTCATTTCTTCACACAATCATCTTTATTTAATATTGATTAATTATTGCAATATTGAGGCTGGTCGACCCCCCACCCTTGAGTGTTGGACCGAGTAACCTAACCATTACACAAATGCAGAGTACTATATATAGCTGACACTAACAACGCTCAGTTATGGTTGGTTCAACCCCCCTCATGCAGATTGGGGCATCATAAGCCACTCTGGGTTCATCCTGTCATTATCTGCATGTGGGTTGTTGTCTTAACCCCACCCTGGCTTAGTTTCCCATATGCAAGGATGGTTTTGAGACGATGAAGCATTGTTCTACTCCTAAGCTATCTCTAGTAAAACACATTCTTGTCTCTGTAATGCAGTCTTTAACCCATTTGTCAGCTCAAGCCATCTCCAGTGACTGTACGCCCTGAATAGCTGCAGGGAACTAGAGTGGAGTCCATGAAAACAAAGACACTAACAGGACAGAAATATCCTCCTATTTGTTAAGTATTAATTGCTAACTATTAATATCAAACAAATCAGGTAAATATGTAATTTTTCTATCACATTCCCCCATTTTGAGAATTCTCTCAACTTAAAAGTAAAATTACAAGGTTTAAAAATAAATGTATTCCATTTAGTGCCTAATGAACATAACCCAGGACAAGCATCATGATCCCATTATGTATAAGGCATCACCTATGGACTCTATGTTCAATTAGCATAAACCTGCTATAGTTCCTGAGTGTTATCATTAAACATTTCAATTTGGTAATGGATATAAATCAAATAGATTAAGATCAGTTTCACTCTCAGGATCAGAGTTTACCCCTCCTTTTACCAAGGCATGCTGAGAATAGTCTCAACATAGTACACAACTTATTTACCCAATACATTAATTGCTCCACTCATATAGTTAACATACTAAAACTTACTCAAATCAATCAGTCAGTTTAAAAAAATAATTTTGTTTCCAAATCATATTTCAAAACCCAATGAATTATCCAACCAAAATGTTGAATGACATTGCTCAGTGATTCACATTGGTTCTATCACTCAAAATGAAAACCCACAATTTAACATACATCAACACTGGCAACACTACATCCATATTAACATACAATATATTCACCTTATAATTAACCCAATTAACTCTCTCGTCGGGGTTATAATTACAGATCAGTATCTCAATGCATTCTTACCCTAAATAACTATACATTTAGCACTGTAGACTTCCCCCATCAACCTGATACCCCAAATAACAATTTCAGATAAGTCTAAATCAATTATGGGCACAGTTGACCAACCCCCTCCCTTCTCTGACACTCAATCTTCTGGCATTTCTTAATTTTCCTTCTTCAGATAGCTTCACAATTCAAAGTGTATGGCCCATGATAATGTCTCACCTGAACCCCACCACAAATCCTATTATGTCTTTTTCATTTGCCAACCACTATACCAGCAATATGAGAGAACTGGATGCTGTACACCGGTTGCTGGCTCGGACTCAGGTCTCTCGATAGAAGTAGTGCAGGACAGGGCCGTAGTGAATGGCATTTCTTCAGCCGGTTAGAGGGGTTTTTGAGGTCCACACCCTGTTTGGTCAAATTATCCCTTTCGTGCGTTTAGATACCATTTCCACCTTAACCTCGAGAGGACAAATCAGAACAACAATTCAATTCAGTTAATTTCTGATCCAGGAAATCCAGACAAGCATTGACTATATGACAAATTATTACTTCTACCAATATTCTTAATGCAAATCTCTAAAACAAATGTTGAAGAAAATAACACATTCTGTTAAAACATCTTTTTCCAAATTAGCTTATCACACTGTCAACCTCATCGCAGTCATAGGATCAGGAAATTATCCCAATCATCCAGCAGACCCAATCTGGTGAGATTTATCAAAACAAAACAGAACAAACAAGGAAACAATACACTCCTTCATACATCACTCAATACATACCTACATATCACTCAAGGTGTGTAAACTTCAATCCAAAAACCAAAGAAAAATGGTAATTCCCCCATTTTGACACATAATTCACCTTATTAACTAATGTGTAAAAACAACAACACTTCCTATTAGTTATAAAACTTCTCCGTAATTATCAGCATTACAAATGACCTTCAAACCATCATCCAATGTCTCTCAGCTTTCCAGCAAGGGTGATCAAATCACACTAGGAAGTCAGGACAGAAGTCAGATGTCATTCAAACCCTTCAAACGAGTGTTTCTTACTAAACTCAGCAAAAAAAGAAACGTCCTCTCACTGTCAACTGCGTTTATTTTCAGCAAACTTAACATAACAAGATTCAACAACTGAGACATAAACTGAACAAGTTCCACAAACATGTGACTAATGGAATAATGTGTCCCTGAACAATTGAGGGGTCAAAATCTAAAATAACAGTCAGAAACCGGTGTGTCCAGCAGCTGCATTAAGTACTGCAGTGCATCTCCTCCTCATGGACTGCACCAGATTTGCCAGTTCTTGCTGTGAGATGTTACCCCACTCTTCCACCAAGGCACCTGCAAGTTCCCGGACATTTCTGGGGGGAATGGCCCTAGCCCTCACCCTCCAATCCAACAGGTCCCAGACGTGCTCAATGGGATTGAGATCCGGGTTCTTCGCTGGCCATGACAGAACACTGACATTCCTGTCTTGCAGGAAATCATGCATAGAACGAGCAGTATGGCTGGTGGCATTGTAATGCTGGATGGTCATGTCAGGATGAGCCTGCGGGAAGGGTACCACATGAGGGAGGAGGATGTCTTCCCTGTAACGCACAGTGTTGAGATTGCCTGCAATAACAACAAGCTCAGTCCGATGATGCTGTGACACACCGCCCCAGACCATGACGGACCATCCACCTCCAAATCAATCCCGCTCCAGAGTACAGGCCACGGTGTAACGCTCATTCCTTTGACAATAAACGCGAATCCGAACATCACCCCTGGTGAGACATAACTGCGACTCGTCAGTGAAGAGCACTTTTTGCCAGTCCTGTCTGGTCCAGCAACGGTGGGTTTGTGTCCATAAGCGACGTTGTTGCCGGTGATGTCTGGTGAGGACCTGCCTTACAACAGGCCTACAAGACCTCAGTCCAGCCTCTCTCAGCCTATTGCGGACAGTCTGAGCACTGATGGAGGGATTGTGAGTTCCTGGTGTAACTCGGGCAGTTGTTGTCCTGTACCTGTCCTGCAGGTGTGATGTTCGGGTGCACCGATCCTGTGCAGGTGTTGTTACAGGTGGTCTGCCACTGCGAGGACAATCAGCTGTCCATCCTGTCTCCCTGTAGCGCTGTCTTAGGCATCTCACAGTACAGATATTGCAATTTATTGCCCTGGCCACATCTGCAGTCCTCATGTCTCCTTGCAGCATGCCTAAGGCACATTCACAAAGATGAGCAGGAACCATGGGCATCTTTCTTTTGGTGTAGAAAGGCCTCTTTAGTGTCCTAAGTTTTCATAACTGTGACCTTAATTGCCTACGGTCTGTAAGCTGTTAGTGTCTTAATGACCGTTCCACAGGTGCATGTTTGTTAATTGTTTATGGTTCATTGAACACGCATGGGAAACAGTGTTTAAACCCTTTACAATTAAGATCTGTGAAGTTATTTGGATTTTTACAATTTATCTTTGAAAGACAGGGTCGTGAAAAAGTGTTTATATTAGACCAATTAATAAAAAACTGTAAAATATTTCATACATTTTGTATCCCAGGTTTACAGTAAGTTTCCTCAGTACATTTTTTATCAAAATAATTCACGTGGTCAATTAAAACTCCGAATTCTTTTTCTAAATATTCAATGTGTGTGTGTGACCCTTTAAAATACCATATTCATAACCAGTAAGTTGTGTGTGCGTACTGGTGTGTGTGTGTCAAAAATCAAACAATCAAACAAAAATGGCCAGGCCTTATTTAATTTGGTAACTCCTCTTTACCACCAAATCCAGATACCGTTATACCTATAAAACTGCTGAATTTCACTAACCCCTCTCCCAAGACCATAGCCTCAGGAAACATTTCAAAGAGAGAGAAAATGACTACCCCCATTCTCCTGGAAGAGAAATGTCAATTTCTTTAGCATTCAGTATAATAATATCATAATCAGCAACCCAAAGGTTTTAACTACAAACAAAACATGATCATGACAATCATTAATTTGAATGTACCCCAACGTTTATGTGTGCTTAATTTAGCGTGTGCTACCCTTAGACATGGCAACATGTATCTCTCCACTGAGTCTAACAATTCACTCCCATATCATATTATATGACTGGTCTCTCTTTTCAATAACCATGTCAAATTATCATGATATTGTTACTATATTGTCACCTTAGATTGTTCCTGTTAACCTTTATTTAACTAGGCAGGTCAGTTAAGAACAAATTCTTATTTATAATGACGGCCTACCGGTCCAAACCTCGTCGACGCTGGGCCAATGTGAGCCGCCCTATGGGACTCTCAATCACGGCCGGATGTGATACAGCCTGGATTCAAACCAGGGACTAAAGTGATCCCTCTTGCACTGAGATGCAGTGCTTTAGGACGCTACGCATCTCGGGAGCACTAATACAGTGTTTCATTACGTGGAATCGACACTGTCTAAAATAAACAAACCCATTTCTGGCAATGTAAACATTGCAACCTGTTGCCTTAATTTAGTAAAAATATAAACCTTTACCAAATGTAGAACCTTCAAAAAGTTGGTCCTCTTTTATCATGTTAATAGTCAATACTTATTTGAATCTACTTTAATTACTGGACACTGTTCCACATAATCAAAACAGATTACAATTTTAGAACACATTAACTTCCTGCTCAAATCCACTGGTGTTACCTAACTATAAAACCAAGCAACAATAATCAGAAACTGTCAAATAAATATCTGTCTATTAATATTAAACAAATCAGGTAAATCTGTAATTTTTCTATCACAACACCCACTCACATACAAGCTGCTACTACTCTGTTTATCTTATTTATTGTTGCCTAGTAACCTTATCCCTATACATACTGCATCTACCTCCATCCCTCCAGTATCCCTGCACATTGTAAATATGGTATTGGAACTTACCCTGTATATAGTATGCTTACTTACTTATTGTGTTCTTCATATTTATTCTTATTTCTCATGTTTTCTTCTAGTATTACATTGTTATTGGTTATTGCATTGTTGGGTTTTGAGTTTGCTAGAAAGGCATTTCACTGTACTTGTGCATGTGACATTAAAACTTGAAAACTAGGGAGCCTGATTTCAGATGTGTCCATGTTAACAGGATTATTAGGGAAATCATTCTTCTTGTAAAGCATGTAAACGTTTTAATCAAACTATTATATTAATCTGACTATCCACAATAATCGCAATATTGTGTGCATGCAACCGTACTCAGTGACTCAAATCTTTGTGTTGTCATGTCTGGGCTGACTACTGTTGGCATTGCCATGTATATCAGATGTAATTTTGTCAAAAGCTCCTGGCTCCTGCCAAAAATCCACTCTTCCCGGGAATTAAAGACAGTTTCACACTGTCTTGAGAACATGTTGAAATTTAAGCAGTAGTAGTTTTATGGGCGTGACAACTTATTTTTTGTAAACCAAAGGAACTGAAACGTTTTTAAAAAAACAAGAGGGAATGCAAACGATGAACCCTAAAGGCCTACTCCATATAATCTCTTACGTCATTCACTAGCTAACACACTCACAGTGGGATTTATTTCACTTTTGATCTGATTTACAGTACCAGTAAAAAGTTTGGACACACCTACTCATTCCAAGGTTTTTCTTTATTTTTTACTATTTTCTACATGTTAAATATATTTTATATTTGAGATTCTTCAAAGTTGCCACCCTTTGCCTTGATGACAGCTTTGCACACTCTGGGAATTCTCTCAACCAGCTTCATGAGGTAGTCACCTTGAATCAAATCAAATCAAATTTATTTATATAGCCCTTCTTACATCAGCTGATATCTCAAAGTGCTGTACAGAAACCCAGCCTAAAACCCCAAACAGCAAGCAATGCAGTTGTAGAAGCAATGCATTTCAATTAACAGGAGTGCCTTGTTAAAAGTTCATTTGTGGAATTTCTTTCCTTAACGCGTTTGAACAAATCCGTGGTAAACAGAAGATAGTCCTATTTGGAAAAAGACCAAGTCCATATTATGGCAAGAACAGCTGAAACAAGTAAAGAGAAATGACAGTCCATCCTTACTTTAAGACATGAAGGTCAGTCAGTCCGGAAAATTTCAAGAACTTTGAAAGTTTCTTTAAATGCAATCGCAAAAACAATCAAGCGCTATGATGAAACTGGCTCTCATGAGGACCGCCACAGGAAAGGAAGACCCAGAGTTACCTCTGCTGCAGAGGATAAGTTCGTTAGAATTAACTGCACCTCAGATTGCAGCCCAAATAAATGCTTCACAGAGTTCAAGTAACAGAACATCTGAACATCAACTGTTCAGAGGAGACTGCATGAATCAGGCCTTCATGGTCGAATTGCTGCAAAGAACCCACTACTAACATACACCAATAAGAAGAAGAGACTTGCTTGGGCCAAGAAACACGAGAAACACGACAAAAGTCATAACTATCTTTCCTTTGCAGTAACTCAAACTGTTGTGATTATGAGCTGAGAAACTTTTATGAGTTGAGTTTACTCCTGGCTCAGAGTTTGTCTGGGCAGTGTCTTAACATCATCCTAAAACCTATTCTGAGCTGAGAGTTTTTAAATTCTTAAAACAGGTTTCAACAGGATTCCGAGGACCTTCTCTGAGATTCTTTGTGGATATGGGCCCAGACCCTGTTATTTCTATTGTGACTAGCCAATGGGTGAAAAAACAGAAACCATGCCACTTGACCAACTGGTTTCTGCCTCACACCTGGATTTGTAACTGTACAAATCTTTAACATGTTATTACATCTTGTCCTTAAAAATGAAAGAACCAGTCATAGATTTCCCACAACTCTTCTTCTTCTGAGTATCTAGTTGGAGTGTTCATGCTCACCTGATCCATCAGGAATGGACCTGACAAAGGTGGGCAGCATCTTGACAGTTGCTGTGGGGTTAGTGTCCCGACCCAGCCCATTCCCCAGTTCCCTCCTGAATCGCTTCATGATGTCCATCAGCGTCTCGTCGGAGAAACGCATGGCGTACAGGTACTTATCGATCTGAAAGACACCAACACATCATCATCTTTGATCATTTACAACCAGTTTCTTCAGATTAATCCAGGGAGTAATTCATTCATAATTCATAGCATTAAGATGATATGATCTACTTTCTCCTTAATTAAGAGGGAACACAATGGGCTCTCAAAAGACACTAACAGTTGCAAAACATCTACTAGTAGTGATTCAGCTGTCCTTTGACATACTGGATCCAGTATCACGATGAAGGCCACACCTTTAAGCCTTAATCTTGGGAGAGTGAGCTGTTCTCTCTAAAGTCTTTCCACATCTGTCCAGGGGAATGAAGGCAGAGTTGCTGAGGACAAGCAATTAATTTTTGTCCTCTCTAATGGACATTCGTTTTTGGTCTATAAGTCCATACATGGCATTGTGTTAGGTCCCGTTGTACCTTTGAGAGGACATTCTGGGCTTTTCAATGATATCACATGTGTGGGGGTATCACCTTGATATTTTTTTATTTCTGATTATTCAAAATGGCTACTATCACAATTACCATCACAATTAGCACATGTTATGGTAAGTGTGTGTAATTGTGTAATTATAATTTTTGTGAGTTTGATATTCAAATTGTTTCTAATAGGTTAATATTTCAGGAATAGTTTGGTGAGTTTTCAAAACAGTGTACTATTTATAAAGAGCTAAATAAGAGCCTGTTAATGGCCCAGTGCAGTCAAAATCATGATTTTCCTGTATTTTATATACATTTCCACACTAATCGATCAGATACTAAAATATCTGAAGAGTTATATTCACAAAAATGTTGCTTTCTAAATCAACATTTTCCGAGGTGACCCGACTTCCTAGTTAATTAAGTTTACACGATTAGTTTAATCACGTAATAATAATTACACATAGAGAATTTATTTGATAAAATAACAGTCTTCACATTTAATGACAGTAAAGACACGACATATTGGTGCCCCGTGTGAATCATCTAAAATAGAATGAGGCATTTATTTTCATTCAGCCTATACAAAATTGGAAAGCAGATTGCATTATACACCCAGATGATATTATACAGCAGGGGAGTTGTAGACAGGAATTATTGGTTGTGTGTGTGTTGCCATAGAAGTCCCGGTGTTTGCGTATCTGATGACGTCAGGGTGACTAATGAGTTTTAAAGTTAGTGATTACATTTCTAAGTGCTAGGACACGATCCAGCTACTTATAGAAATTTGAGAAATAGAGCGTTTGGCCAAACATAGTGCTATTTCTGCCTCCCGCTGTCACGCCCTGACCTTAGAGATCCTTTTTATGTCTCTATTGTTTTGGTCAGCGTGTGATTTGGGTGGGCATTCTATGTTTTGTATTTCTTTGTTTCTGGCCGAGTGTGGTTCCCAATCAGAGGCAGCTGTCTATCGTTGTCTCTGATTGGGGATCATACTTAGGCTGCCCTTTTCCCTCTTTCTGTGTGGGATCTTGTTCTTTGTTTGTGTGCAGGGAGTTTGCACATCGAAGCTGTTCGGTCGTTGTATTCTTTATTGTTTTGTCCTATTTTAGTTTCACTTCGTGATTAAATTATGTGGAACTCTAAGAACGCTGCGCCTTGGTCTCTTCCTTCCTTCCGACGACACCCGTTACATCCGCGTTTCAGAAGCGGGTAGGCTCGCTAGATCAATATTCAATTCTTGAAGGCTCGCTAGGTCATTATTCATTTCTTGAGCGGGTACACAGGGCTAGCCGATTGAAATTGAGTAGATATTAGCTTAAGTAGCGATAACTATCTCTCTGTCTCTCGCATTTCCACGCGAGTAGACCAACGGTGCATTTCTTTGTTTAGCGTGCGTTCCAGTAAAACATCACGAAAATAATGCAGAGAAATGGTTTGAACGTAATACGTTAAAAGTAAAACCATTCCCTTGCTGAAAGGGATCCTATGTTATGCTTGAAAGTGTAGGATTAGCTTGCACAAGATGCTAAGCTAACAAAGGGAAAGCAGCCATTTTGTTTTTCCTGTGTCACGTTGTAATTCCTCCGCCTTGCCCGACGGAACTCCCTCCCTTTGTACTTCCATTTGATTTCAGCTTTCTGCGATCAGTGACCCCTGGGGGTGAAGAATCGCCAGTACGTTTCTGTTAAAAACTTCTTATGGCTGCAATACCGCTACCGGGATCGATATGACAACAGCCAAATTCAAACAACAGAAATCTCATAATTAAAATTCCTCAGACATTCATGTGTCTTATATCATTTTAAAGGTCATCTTGTTGTTAATCCCACCAAAGTGTCCGATTTCAAATATACTTTTCAGCGAAAGCACTACAAACAATTATGTTAGGTCACCACAAAACCACAATAAACACAGCCATTTTTCCAGCGAAAGATAGCTTTCACAAAAAACAGAAATAGAGATAAAATTAATCACTAACCTTTGATGATCTTCTTCAGATGACACTCATAGGACTTCATGTTACACAATACATGCATGTTTTGTTTGATAAAGTTAATATTTATATAAAAAAATCTGAGTTTACATTGGCGCGTTAGATTCACTAGTTGCAAAAACATCAAGTGATTTTGCATAGCCACATCGTTTCAACAGAAATACTCATCATAAATGTAGATGATAATACAAGTTATACACATGGAATTATAGATATACCTCTAATGCAACCGCTGTGTCAGATTTCAAAAAAACTTTACGGAAAAATAAACCATGCAATAATCTGAGACGGAGCTCAGAACAATAGCCAAATTAGCCGCCATGTTGGACTCAACATAAACCAGAAAATACATGATAAATGTTTCCTTACCTTTGATGAACTTCATCAGAATGCAGTCCTAGGAATCCCAGGTCCACAATAAATGCTTGATTTGTTCGATAATGTCCGTTATTTATGTCCAATTAGCTACTTTCGAATTGTTTACCAAACGCCCTAACCAAAGTCTCAAAGCGCGTCCACTATAATGTGACGAAATGTCCAAGAGTTCCGTTACAGTCAGTAGAAACATGTCAAACGATGTACTGAATCAATCTTTAGAATGTTGATAACATACATCTTGAATAACGTTCCAACCGGAGAATTACATCGACTTCAATTGACGGATGGAACGGAGCTCACTCTCACGTGAACGCGCCAGTTCAATGCGTGGGCACCTCATGGAAGTGATTACTCATTCCTGTCTCCTTCGGCCCCCCTTCACATTAGAGTCATCAGACAAAGTTTTATTGACTGTTGACATCTAGTGGAAGCCGTAGGAAGTGAAAACCCATCCATATCTCTCTGTATTTTCAATGAGAGCTTGGTTGAAAATCTGGCACCCCCAGAAAATATCCAAACAGGAAGTGGAACTTCTCAGGTTTTTGCCTGCCATATGAGTTCTGTTATACTCACAGACGTAATTCAAACAGTTTTAGAAACTTCAGAGTGTTTTCTATCCAATACTAATAATAATATGCGTATATTAGCAACTATGACTCTGTGCACCTTTCATCCAAGCTACTCAATACTGCCCCTTCAGCCATAAGAAGTTAAAAACAATTATTTAGGTGACACCCAAACGTGGATCACGTTTAACAAGTGGTTACTTATGATATCCAGCCTGTCTCAACTGATTGGATATCGATGTCTCATTCAATTTAACTAAGAGGTAAAATTGCAGGATTTACCTTTTTCCAATGTACATTTAAAATAATATCCAAATGGATGGGTTTCTACAAATGAGACATTTTAAACTTTTCCACATTAACCTTGATACAGCAACGCTCTCAGGTTAATTAAAGTTTAATACCCAAATAGCCTACACAGGTTTGATTTATCATTAACATTGATTAAACTTTTCTCAATAGGGGGGCGCCATTTCGACTTTGTAAAAATTTGTTCCCAAATTAAACTGCCTCGTACTCAATTCTTGCTCGTACAATATGCATATTATTATTACTATTGGATAGAAAACACTCTCTAGTTTCTAAAACCGTTTGAATTATATCTGTGAGTAAAACAGAACTCATTTTGCAGCAAACTTCCTGTCAGGAAGTGAGAAATCTGAAATCGGGGGCTCTGTTCCAGGGTCAGTTTATTAATTTGCATGTAATCTATGGGTCTACATGCACTGCCTACGCCTTCCCCTAGATGTCAGTAAGCAGTGAGAATTGGAATGGGGTGTCTAGGTAGATCTGAGGCCGAACAAGAGCTCTTGGAACCGGGTGTGCAGTCTTTTCTACGTTCGTCATGACGTTCGTCATGACCTCAGGATTGCGTCCTGAAAAGCTGTTGTTATAGGCGCTAGATATATCCGGCTCTGATTTTATTCGATATACGTGTTAAAAACATCATAATGTAGTTATTTTAAACCGAGTTATATCAGTTTATATCAGTATATTGCGATTTTCGGGATTTTCTTTGTTCTGCGTTATGCTGAGTTGGACACGTCTGCACCACATGGCTAACGTTTGCTGCTAATTCCACAGTTGAAGACGACCTTCTACAACCGAGCAACGATTATTCTGGACAAATGACAACTTGTACAAGATTCTGATGGAAGCTCATCAAATAGTAAGAAATATTTATGATGTTAATTCGTAATTTCTGTCGAAAAAGTTAAACTACTATTCCGCCATTAATTTCGGTGCGGTCTCGCTTTAACGCACGCTGTATGTCGTAGTAATGTTAATTTTAAAAATCTAACACAGCGGTTGCATTAAGAACTAATGTATCTTTCATTTGCTGTCCAACCTGTATTTTTTAGTCAAGTTTATGATTAGTTATTGATTAGATTAGGTGCCTCTCCCAAGATTTCTCCCGACATTTTGTTTGCAGCTTGGCTACTATTCTCATTGTATAACCACAATTTGTGCCGCTAAATATGCATATTTTCGAACAAACAATATATGTATTGTGTAATATGATGTTATAGGACTGTCATCTGATGAAGTTTTGAGAAGGTTAGTGAAAAGTTTAATATCTTTTGCTGGTTTATTCGCTATCGCTATCGCTAACGTTATGTTGAATGAATGGGGCTGTGTGGTAGTCTATTGTAGTAAGCTAATATAATGCTATATTGTGTTTTCGCTGTAAAACACTTAAAAAATCTGAAATATTGGCTGGATTCACAAGATCTTTGTCTTTCATTTGCTGTACACTGTGTATTTTTCATAAATGTTTTATGATGAGTATTTAGGTAATTCACGTTGCTCTCTGTAGTTATTCTAGTTGCTTTGGTGAGAGTTGTGATGGTGGCTGCAATGTAAAACTATGATTTATACCTGAAATATGCACATTTTTCGAACAAAACATATGCTATACAATAAATATGTTATCAGACTGTTATCTGATGAAGTTGTTTCTTGGTTAGTGACTATTTATATCTTTATTTGGTCGAATTTGTGATAGCTACCTATGCAGTAAAAAAATGGTGGGAAAAAAAGTTGTGTCTTTTGCTATCGTGATTGGCTAATAGAAATACATATTGTGTCTTCCCTGTAAAACATTTTAAAAATCAGAAATGATGGCTGGATTCACAAGATGTGTATCTTTCATCTGGTGTCTTGGACTTGTGATTTCATGATATTTAGATGCTAGTATTTACTTGTGGCGCTATGCTAGGCTATGCTAGTCAGCTTTTTTACTGATGAGGGTGCTCCCGGATCCGGGATGAGTACCAAGTAAAAGTTAAATCAGTAAAATTTGCTTTTGCAAAGCTCATTCAGGACTACCCAGTACTGAATGAAGTCCCGCCTTCAGCGGGAATCCCATGTGGCTTCGGCCTTAGGGACATGTGAACCTGGTGATGAATGTACCCTAACATTTAAACTACTGTTTACACGTATGATAATCCAGACAATCTCAATTGATTGGATATCATCGTCTCATTCAATTTAATAAGTTAAATTGTCGAAAATACCTTTTCAGGTTCTTCCAATTAAATGAGACATTTTAAACTTTCCCATATTAACCTAGATTAACCAACTTCTCAGGATAATTAAAATGTAATTCCCAGTTGCCTATACAGGTATGATTCATCATTATCATTGATTAATCAAGTCAATTTCCTTTTGCAAATTCATTCGCATCCAACTCCCACATTATGATGCAGTACTGATGGTTCATTAACGTCTATAAATAGATAAAAATTGTCTTTGCATCTTCCAAAGTATTCCAAAACCCCAAATTCTCTCCTCTCAAATGTTCTAATAATGTGCAAGCTATAGGAGGGAGTGGTTCCCACTCCCCCGCTATTTAGTGAAAACTCACCCATAAAAGGACTGATCTCTAACCTCAGTAGTGATACCAAACCTAACTTTGCCATTAGCCGAAAAACAATAGAAATCGCGACAAACGCTCTCCAAAATCAACCATCGGGCGCAGGCCTTCTGAAGGTTCTCTCCAGTTTAGCCTTGATGTCTTGCCATCCATAATTGGCTTCGGTCCAATACCGCAGTGCACAGCTGAAGCACTGGCAGGACACGGTAGACATAAACAGACAGGTGGAGAGAACCGGAAAACTGATGACAAATGCAGAAAAGGGAAAATTCTGCTAGCTATGGAACTACGTTTGAAAACTGAACAATTAAATGTAATTGCAAAAACTTATGACGACGATAGAGCACAAACTCTTCAATAAAATAGTTTTCTACAGGAACAAAATCGTCTTATACAGGAACAACTCCATTTAGCCAAAACTAAATATGACGATGTCCACACAAAACTAGATAAATCTGACAAGTTATCTACAAACAGGAGCGCTCAACTTGATAACACGCATGCAGTTTTGTTGAACGTTACTCAAAGTAACACTGTTCTACTCCAAATGCTGCAGACCAAAGATGATCAGTTAATGAACACAATGACTAAGTTGGAGGACAAATCAGCAGAACTCATTGAAGTTGCTGACCAAATTAATGATGAGAGAACTCAGGTGATGAAGATGGAAATATTGATTTCTAAGCAAGCGCAGGAAATCTCATCACTGAATCTCTCGCTCCGTACTCAAGACCTCTATCTGCAAAACATGACAGATAGGTTTGAGAACGAAAGGAGCCAGTGCAACACTCACGTGCCTAAAACCAGTACTCTAAGTGCTCAAGTGGAATCCGCAATGCAGCAGAATACCACCCTTAAGTACAATCTGGTGGAATTTCAGAACGATCACTCGCTACAGCGTGACTACCCAACCAAGCAACCGGAGCCCGACACTCAAAGGAGTGAAGACGATAGAAGGTTTCAGACTTTGCCTCCCTCATGTGTCCCTCAGTCTTCTCCTCTTGGCCATTCGGCACTGAGTAATATGGCGCCTCTTGGCCAACGAAGCCAAAGCTTGGCTTCTTCTCTTGGCGTTTCAGCTCCAATTTCCCACAGGATGAAGCCAATCTTCTCCATCCACTTGGCGTGGAATACCTTGACAAACTCGTCAAGAATTTCCCCACCTTTGACCCCGTTCCAGGTCAGCCAAACGATACTGAGACGTTCCTAGCTGACATAGAGGACACATTGGAGGGCTACGCTATGGGTTCTGACCGAGTTTACCTGTTGAAGCAAACATAGAATATACATGTGACGAGGTTCATTTGTGTAACAGCAACACATGCTTAACGACTATACTAAACTTTCCACAGCTTTTAAATGAGAATTCAGTGGTTCTGCGACTCGCAAACACGATAGCTCACAAGAAAACACTGTCAAACTAACTCGGAATGAACACCCACAAGCTTACTATCATAGGCTTCGTTCAGCTTACTTTGGCCTACTCACTGAAACAGGAATGGAAGAGCTGTTACCATTCAAACAAATGTTTCTGTCGAACATGTATCCCACCTTCATTACCTACTTGGGCCCTACAGCCAACGTTGGCTTGCCTATCTTACAACTCAGAGAGCTTGCAAGCACAGCTTTTGAGGCATCAAAAGCTCGCAATGCTAAGAGCCTTGACCACTCGGTTTTGAAGTTTGACCAGGAGCACTCACTCCAGTTAGAGGGTGCATTATCAGGTATTGGAGCACTGAGAGATGATGCACAACAACGGTTTCTACCACGAAACCACAAATCCAATAACCTCTGCGGTCTAAATAACTGTAAAGTAAATCGCCATCGAAAACGGCTACCGATACAATTGACCTGTTCGCTGCTTTCCTGCACCCAACCCACAAAAAGTGTCAGAGCACAAGGGTAACAAAGGGTTAAAGGACAATCAAGACGTAGACCAATGGTCTCTAGAAGTTCCACTACGTGAAGAACTAAAGCGAGAAGAATTTGAGAAAATGGTAAAAGATAAGTCAGAAGGACTAGATGGAGAATTGCTGGACATAAGGTTCGCAGGAATTAACACCCTTAGTAAGGATGTTAAAAATCTAATTTCTCCTGCTCTCACTCGAGACCCAATCCATGGCCGGCCTGATCAAGAAACAAGCCCAGAGGCTTTGCCTATAGAATATGATGCAAAGGTTGCAAAGAAAAAGTTCAAAAGCTTCGTTAAAGCCAAGCCCACACAAAATCCGAAAAGTCAATCTGCCTTCACCTCGGACAGAAATGACACATCACGTCGTTGCGAACGACCACTCCACTTTGTGGGGAATATGTCCACTAAACGCAAATCTAAACGGCCATACCTGGAAACAGTCCTGGAGGACTGCTTACCTTGTCATGCACTAATTGATTCGGGCGTGACGATATTGCTCATCTCTCAAACATTGTTCGATGATTTCAAAAGGGCTTTAAAGCCAACTAAACATGGTTAAAAATGGAACGATGCGACACTACACTTCGAGGTTTCACTCAGACTACCTCGCCTCTCACATTGAGGGTCATACTGAAACTACACTTCCAGGACGTATCGCTCGTTCACCCTGTGTATGTTATCAGCCTCGAATCTGAACCCCTGCTACTCGGAGCAGACTTGCTGGATCGGTTACTCTCACTGATGGATTGGAAAACCAACCTTGTGTGGTCACAGGTCAAAGTGCCTTCTCCACTGACCACACTGTCTTCCCCTAACTTAGCTGCAAAGCAGTCATCCACGAAAGGTATCTGTCAAAAGCACCCCTTGGGAAAAAGGTGTTTCAAAACCTCTTGGTGGAGAATCTGATCCAAGGAGATAATACGATATCTCAATACATTCAATCAACAAACCTGATTGACTTCTTTTCATTTCGAGCCAGCAGTCTCTGTGAATGAGTAACTTCCCTCCTCTTTGAAGTTGAGCAATACTGTAGTTGAGATGAACTTCTCTTGCCCGTCTCAGCAAGAAAAACATCAATGAGCAGAGTGTACTCTGCTTCCGATGGTACATCTTCCGCTTTGTGGGGGACTGTCACCCCTTACAATGACACTGATGGCATCAGTCCAGCAACTGACCCGATGACTCCCACTGGTGAAACACTTTGCGATATCACAGACAGATATCCTCGTCTCAGTTCGCAGGTACTGAAGAGGTTGCCACACACGGACGCTGTGGTGACTGACAGGCCTCGACAGCCACTGAGCATTTTGAAGCATAAACACCAGGAGATTTGGTTTAAAGGTTACAGCCATTCTCATAACAACACTGCCGCTGACAACTCGTACATAGAGTCCAACCTTTTCGTTTGTGCCTCGGATACCAACACCAACCGCTGGTGGGGAGGGTCCCGAACCACAAAGGGGGGGAATAGTAGCCCAGACCCATGGTGAGCCTCATCGAGGCCGGTGGGGGGGTCGAGACTATGTGTAACACCGTACGAGGCCGCCAGAGCAGAAAACAAATCGAGTTGTAAACTCCCCTATGAGAACAGTGAGGAGCAGACAGGCCCCTAGACGGGGATTATCTTAGAACACATCTAATATATTACTGAGGTGTACCACACTGGTCGTAAAAGAAGTCCAGTGGACTTCCACCTCCAAAACAAATGGCAAAAAATAGTCATGCCTTGCCATGTGTAGAACTACAATACAAAACTAGTAAAATGCTCTAATCATGTGTTCCTGTAGGATAATATTTCAGAATAAATTGGTAGGACAACTGGTCCCCTTGAGTACCAGTACCAATGCCAGCACAGTCAGTCCAGCAACAATCAGTAAGAGGATTAGAGAGCTCACAAGTCAAATTGCTATTGATAACAGCGACAGAGTAGTTAGTAGTCACTCAGATTGTAACACATGTAAGTGAATCTCCAGAACACTCTTCTGATGGTCAACACACATGCCACTAATAAATAGAACACACCATTCAGGAGGAAAGTTATTAGAAGTCATGAACCATGATCACACCGTGTACGACTGGTTCAGTGCTTAGAGAGTACTTTTGTCGTGAGGTTAGCTCCTCCGTGGATAACATAGCTATGAAATAGACTCCTTCATACCAATCACCACTACAATGGTGTAAGACACAGTGACGTGTAGTAAAACTACTACAGGTCCCCTTAACACGTCTTGAGGTTGACATCAATTCTTATTGACCTCCAGGCATCGACTCATTCTGAACAAGTTGTAATCTACCAGGATAGTTGGTTTTCTCCTTTGGCATGTGCGCTTATGTAAGCATAAACAAACACATACAACGGAACATTTTAATGAGGATTTATCCTCAGATCACTTAAGGGTCCGAACAAAATACCAGCCTTAGTAAAGTTGAAAATGTACTCTTAGGCCTTTTCGACTCTACAGCTACAGTACTCACCAGTTTCTCCACAGAGGTCCATAGGTCATCCCCTTGCAGCTGTAGACTTATCATGTAGTTATCAACTTAGGATAGTGCCTAAGCAACACACCACAAATTAGGAACGTCCTGGATATGACATTATACAATGCCATGACAGGGTCATTTTGCCAGGACCTTGGACATATATAGAATACAGTCCAATTAGATGATTTTGGTGTGAGAACTTTATTTTGTATATCTTTTGTTTATGCTTTCATTCATTTTCGGTTCAGTTCCTTTGACACTTAGGAAGTCATAGAGCCATAAACAAAGTCCCCATACAACCATCACTTAGTGCCACAACGCCGCTAATTTGGGAAGAAATGTAATTATATATTTTGGGAGTGTGTGTGCGTTGTTAACATCTGCCTAAGTTACTGCCCAGATCTTCCAGTCTGTACAACCAGATGACGGGTCCGGAACGGCGATTCCAATCCGGACGTCCGCTGCCCATCCTTGTGATGGCCTGTTCCATTTGCAGAAATCCTACCTGGGTCGACCACCAGAGGGGGATTGCAATGGCGATTACCAACCGGACATCCACTGCTCATCCTTGTGTTGGACTGCTCTGCTTTCAGAGAACCTACCAAGGTCAACCACCAGAGGGGGACTGCAACGATGATCTACAACCAGGAACTTGCAGGATAATCACAAGATCCAAACCACCAGGGGGGGACTGTCATGACGTGGCCCTTTCTGGGTATAGATCGTGGCACCCCCCCTCTCTCCTAAACCAGGTTTATTACCTCAGGTCATAAATACCGGGTAGAAACTGCCATGCAGTAAGGAGGTAGAGAGCCTAGACAGAACAAAGAAAGACTTGGCCAAACTCCTAAATCCCCAAAATAGGAGAATTAAACAATATTTCTGCTGTGGGAATGGTCCGTGGACATTTAAGGGACAGTCATGATGAGTGTGTTTCATTTGATGATGAAGGACAGGAAACACACATACAGTGGGGAGAACAAGTATTTGATACACTGCCGATTTTGCAGGTTTTCCTACTTACAAAGCATGTAGAGGTCTGTCATTTTAATCATAGGTACACTTCAACTGTGAGAGACGGAATCTAAAACAAAACTCCAGAAAATCACATTGTATGATTTTTAAGTAATTAATTTGCATTTTATTGCATGACATAAGTATTTGGTGCAGAACTAAGTATTTGGTACAGAAACCTTTGTTTGCAATTACAGAGATCATACGTTTCCTGTAGTTCTTGACCAGGTTTGCACACACTGCAGCAGGGATTTTGGCCCACTCCTCCATACAGACCTTCTCCAGATCCTTCAGGTTTCGGGGCTGTCACTGGGCAATATGGACTTTCAGCTCCCTCCAAAGATTTTCTATTGGGTTCAGGTCTGGATACTGGCTAGGCCACTCCAGGACCTTGAGATGCTTCTTACCAAGCTGTCATATCGGCTTAGCCCACTAGGGACTTTTCTATCATTGTTAGAAACCAATATCTACTGTTTTTTCTGTTATGTGTTTCTGTGATTATTTAGTTAGATGATTAATAAATAATAATAAATAATTAAGCCAATTTGTATATCACTGATTCATAATTTATGCTAGAGTTTGTGCAGATAACCAATAATTTTACGACGTTTGGAATGAGACTAACAAGGTAATAATAATACATTAATGAGAATGACTAATCGATCAGATATTAAAATATCTGAAGAGTTATATTCGGAAAATTATAGCTCTGTAAATCAACATTTTCCATGGGGCCCCAACTTCCTAGTTAATTAAGTTTACATTATTAGTTTAATCACGTAATAATAATTACACATAGAGAATTGATTTGATAAAACAAGTCTTCACATTTAATGACAGTAAAGATACAACAATATATATATATGCACAGTGCATTCAGAAAGTATTCAGACCCCTTGACTTTTTCCACATTTTCACACGTCCTTATTCTAAAACGTATTGAATAGTTTTCCCCTCATCAATCTACACACAATACCCCATAATGACGAAGCAAAGAGGTTTTTAGAAATGTTTGCTAAATTATACAAATAAAATATTCAGACCCTTTACTCAGTACTTTGTTGAAGCACCTTTGGCAGCGACTACAGCCTCGAGCCTTCTTAGGTATGACGCTACAAACTTGGCACACTTGTATTTCTCCCATTCTTCTCTGCAGATCCTCTCAAGGTCTGTCAGGTTGGATGGGGAGCATTGCTGCACAGCTATTTTCAGGTCTCTCCAGAGATGTTTTGATCGGGTTCAAGTCCGGGCTCTGGCTGGGCCACCCAAGGACATTCAGAGACTTGTCCCGAAGCCACTCATGCGTTGGCTTGGTTGTGTGCTTAGGGTCATTGTCATGTTGGAAGGTGAACCATCGCCCTAGTCTGAAGTAGTGAGCGCTCTGGAGCAGGTTTTCATCAAGGATCTCGCTGTACTTTTCTCTGTTTATCTTTGCCTCGATCCTGACTAGTCTCCCAGTCCCTGCCGCTGAAAAACATCCCCACCGCATGATGCTGCCGCTACCATGCTTCACCATAAGGATGGTGCCAGGTTTCCTCCAGAGGTCACACTTGGCATTCAGGCCAAATTGTTCAATCTTGGCTTCATCAGACCAGAGAATCTTGTTTCTCATGGTATAAGAGTCTTTAGGTGCCTTTTGGCAAACTCCAAGCGGGCTGTCCTATGCCTTTTACTGAGAAGTAGCTTCCGCCTGGCCACTCTACCATAAAGGCCTGATTGATGGAGTGCTGCTGAGATGGTTGTCCTTCTGGAAGGTTCTCCCATCTCCACAGAGGAACTATAGAGCTCTATCAGAGTGACCATTGAGTTCTTGGTCAATTCCCTGAGGCCGTTCTCCCTCGATTGCTCAGTTTGGCCAGGCGGACAGCTCTATGAAGAGCCTTGTTGGTTCCAAACTTCTTCCATTCAAGAATGATGGAGGTAATTGTGTTCTTGGGGACCTTCAATGCTGCAGACATTTTTTGGTACCCTTCCCCAGATCTGTGCCTCGACACAATCCTGTATCGGCGCTCTACGGACAATTTCTTCGACCTCATGGCTTGGTTTTTGCTCTGACATGCACTGTCAACTGTGGGACCTTTTTGGCAGGTGTGTGCCTTTCCAAATAATGTCCAATCAATTGAATTTACAACAGGTGGACTCCTATCAAGTTGTAGAAACATCTCAAGGTTGATCAATGGAAACAGGATGCATCTGAGCTGAATCGTATTTAATCAATTTTAGAATAAGGCTGTAAAGTAACAACATTTGGAAAAAGTCAAGGGATCTGAATACTTTCCGACGGCACCCTATGAATATATACAGTACCAATCAAAAGTTTGGACACACCTACTCATTCAAGGGTTTTTCTTTATTTTTACTATTTTCTACATTGTAAAACAATAGTGAAGACATCAAAACTAGAAATAACACATATGGAATTATGTAGGAACCAAAAAAGTGTTAGGATGTGCTGATAGGCCACACTCCGTTCTACATCTTCAGGAAATAGGGAACAATATGATGACTGGAAACCATGCTGTCTGTCTACAGTGACCAGTGATAATTAAGTGGACATATCCCCTCTCCTTTATTGAGATGTGTGCTGTGGTAGTAAAAAGACATATTGAAATACCTTGTTAGGCATACTCCAGTGGCTAGAGAAACAGACCCATGTTACATCTGGTTATCAGGTTAAACTGTCAAACAGTGTTTCCTTCACTCAATGCGAAGAAGGTGTGCCAAGTCAACAGGGGGCAATTTTAAGTCAATACAATAGCATTCCCTACAGAGTTAGTTGTATCTACAGTGTAATTATGTGTCCTATGTGTAAATATATTACCAAAGGACGGGTGAAGACAATACTTACAACACAATCAATATTTTGAGAAATGTTTGAGAAATTTTGTCAAAAATATTACCAAATTTCATCAGGCTAGTCTCAAGGCTAATGAAATGGTTAAAACAGGAAATTTGTGTAATGTCTTGGGCATGTGGGCCTAATTGTCTGACATATAAATAATTTTAATTAGTGAGTACAAACACACACAAACTATGTGATGCCCATATAACATTGCTTATTCCTGTTCTAAACAGCTTCTACCCCCAAACCATAAGACTCCTGAACACCCAATCAAATGGCTACCCAGACTATTTACATTGCCCCCCCCTTCCCCCTCTTTTACACCTCTGCTACTCTCTGTTGTTATCATCTATGCATAGTCACTTTAATAAATCTACCTACATGTATATATTATGCACATTGACTCTGTACCAGTACCCGGTATATAGTCTCGCTATTGTTATTTTACTGCTGCTCTTTAATTACTTGTTACTTTTATTTCTTATTCTTATCTGTACTTTTTTAAACTGCATTGTTGGTTAGGGGCTCGTAAGTAAGCATTTCACTGTAAGGTTGTATTCGGCACATGTGACTAATACAATTTGATTTGATTACATTTATCACAAGGATATAGGATTGCCAGCAACAGTATGTTCTTGCTAGCTGTTATTTAGGCACATTTGCCACTAACATACCCTAGCTAGTAGTCCTGCAACAGCCAGGAAAGGAGGTATTGGGCATTTTCAACATGTGCATTCTCAAAGTTTGCATTCCTTTCTCTCTCAACAATGATAGAGCGAAATTATTACAGCAAGGGCCTCCAGGAAGCGGGTTGGTGCAATGTCATTTGAAGGCTGAAACCTAACTCAGGAGGCAGGTAGTGGTAGATGCTCCTGAACTGCCCCCTCACAAGGTTAGAGCTAAACACACCCTACACATTCAGTCACAACAGACATGGAACAACCCAGGGCCCACTGCTCAGGGCAGGCTACATCCTGGTTTCAAGGGCATTGCAGTGTTACAAACAAGATGCCTGACCGGCACTGTAGATGCTGCTGCATGCTATCACAAGACAGGGAAATGTAAGCCTGAGAGTGAATCTACCAGCTTCAAGACAGTCAATAAGCCCAGGGCTTCAGATTATGTCACTTGTTGTCACATGGCCCTGAGCTCTGTGCCTCAAAGCTGTCCTATTTTTGGAAGGTAGGTAACAACGGCTCTGCTCGCTGTAGCCACATTCCTACAGGGCACTCACCTTTTTGACTTTGTCATCCTTCAACTCTGTGAAGTAGTAGGCCAGAAGCTGTGCTGCGATCATCCTGTCCACCGATGTGGTGAAAGAATAAATGGAGAGCTAAAAAAAAGGGAAATCCCTGTAGTCCCCTCTCCCCGGTGAGGAGGTTTAAAAAAGATCCCAGTTTCAATCCAAACAAAGCTAGAGAAATGGGTCATGTATGGAGCTCGCAACACTCTCTCCCTGGTTCCCAGGAAGTCAGACTACATGGAGTAATTTTAGCTTGAATGCAGATACAGGCAGCAGGAGAGCTGGGATGGGGACTGGTTTAAGCCCTGCCTACTGCCTGTGCTCTGATTGGCTAAGCTGCTGAAGCCAGGGCCTCCTGGGCAGAATCCAGTTGACAGGATCACTGGCTGCCTGTTACACACACTCTCCTTCACTAGAACATGGGGTGGTGGAGGAAATGAGGAAGTAGAGGAGGCAGAGAAGGAAGGGATAGAGAACTGGTCTTGATCCTTTTTTTACTGTGCAAAATAGGAAACAAACAGGCACGTTCATCACATTGCTGTGGTGATGGCTCATCTGGGTTAAACTGGAGGCAGAGAGAGGGGTTACACATTCATCACATTGCTGTGGTGATGGCTCATAGGGGTTAAATAGTAGGCAGAGAGAGGGGTTAGATTACAATGAATAATTATTGTCCTTGCTTTTTGGTTGGGCCTGGGTCACTCAAGTGTCCTCTCACCTCTGAAGGGCTTTTTCTAAGGAGGTCACTGCAGCTTGTCAGGGAGCTAATTTTGCTGACTAATACTTACAGTGGGGAGAACAAGTATTTGATACACTGCTGATTTTGCAGGTTTTCCTACTTACAAAGCATGTAGAGGTCTGTAATTTTTATCATAGGTACACTTCAACTATGAGAGACGGAATCTAAAACAAAAATCCAGAAAATCACATTGTATGATTTTTAAGTAATTAATTTGCATTTTATTGCATGACATAAGTATTTGATACATCAGAAAAGCAGAACTTAATATTTGGTACAGAAACCTTTGTTTGCAATTACAGAGATCATACGTTTCCTGTAGTTCTTGACTAGGTTTGCACACACTGCAGCAGGGATTTTGGCCCACTCCTCCCTACAGATCTTCTCCAGATCCTTCAGGTTTCGGGGCTGTCGCTGGGCAATACGGACTTTCAGCTCCCTCCAAAGATTTTCTATTGGGTTCAGGTCTGGAGACTGGCTAGGCCACTCCAGGACCTTGAGATGCTTCTTACGGAGCCACTCCTTAGTTGCCATGGCTGTGTGCTTCGTGTCGTTGTCATGCTGGAAGACCCAGCCACGACCCATCTTCAATGCTCTTACTGAGGGAAGGAGGTTGTTGGCCAAGATCTCGCGATACATGGCCCCATCCATCCTCCCCTCAATACGGTGCAGTCGTCCTGTCCCCTTTGCAGAAAAGCATCCCCAAAGAATGATGTTTCCACCTCCATGCTTCACGGTTGGGATGGTGTTCTTGGGGTTGTACTCATACTTCTTCTTCCTCCAAACACGGCGAGTGGAGTTAGACCAAAAAGCTCTATTTTTGTCTCATCAGACCACATGACCTTCTCCCATTCCTCCTCTGGATCATCCAGATGGTCATTGGCAAACTTCAGACGGGCCTGGACATGCACTGGCTTAAGCAGGGGGACCTTGCGTGCGCTGCAGGATTTTAATCCATGACGGCGTAGTGTGTTACTAATGGTTTTCTTTGAGACTGTGGTCCCAGCTCTCTTCAGGTCATTGACCAGGTCCTGCCGTGTAGTTCTGGGCTGATCCCTCACCTTCCTCATGATCATTGATGCCCCACGAGGTGAAATCTTGCATGGAGCCCCAGACCGAGGGTGATTGACCGTCATCTTGAACTTCTTCCATTTTCTAATAATTGCGCCAACAGTTGTTTCCTTCTCACCAAGCTGCTTGCCTATTGTCCTGTAGCCCATCCCAGCCTTGTGCAGGTCTACAATTTTATCCCTGATGTCCTTACACAGCTCTCTGGTCTTGGCCATTGTGGAGAGGTTGGAATCTGTTTGATTGAGTGTGTGGACAGGTGTCTTTTATACAGGTAACGAGTTCAAACAGGTGCAGTTAATACAGGTAATGAGTGGAGAACAGGAGGGCTTCTTAAAGAAAAACTAACAGGTCTGTGAGAGCCGGAATTCTTACTGGTTGGTAGGTGATCAAATACTTATGTCATGCAATAAAATGCAAATTAATTATTTAAAAATCATACAGTGTGATTTTCTGGATTTTTGTTTTAGATTCCGTCTCTCACAGTTGAAGTGTACCTATGATAAAAATGACAGACCTCTACATGCTTTGTAAGTAGGAAAACCTGCAAAATCGGCAGTGTATCAAATACTTGTTCTCCCCACTGTATGTGGAATTCCTTTCATGTCGACTATGTTGCTGCGGTCTGTTAACTCACTACTGCCTACAATGGTCAGTTTTACAAGCTACTTGACGGAAATTTATCACAGCGTTGTAAAGGTTTAGTGCTGTTAGTGACATTAAAGATGAGGGGATTTGGACAGGCATTCTGTGAGAATCAATGGGGAGCATTAGGAGAACAGGTATTACCCCCAGGGATACAATCCAGAGGATATTTTTGTTTGTCTTCATTCTTGACTATTTGAAACATACTATGACTTTGCCCTCAATTGGAATTTGCCTGAATAGTGCTTAGAGGTCCAGTTGTGTTGCAAAGGCACAGCAACTGACTATATGACCACTACAAATTGATAACATGTTTCTTTACAGTAATGTACTTTTAAACCAAAGTTTAGTTGGAATTTAGCTGCCTGTAAGTTACTGTCAAATTCACCACAACCCCTTTACAGTGTATGATATTCCATCAATACTAATAAAACAGGTTAATAATAAAAAATGTCAAAACTCTGTATTACCCACGTATAGTATACTGTAGAGTCTGAGAGGGAGTGATTCTTATACATTGGATATGCATGCACAGACTGATATAGAATTTTATTATCAATGTCTATAATTTTCAATTATTCTAATCGGTCTGCAATCTAGAGTGTGTAAAGTTCTGGTTAAAATGAAACAGACAGAATTCCCAGCTCACAATAAGTCAAATCAAAGTTTATTCACGAGAGCTCTCCCATTCACATACAAAGATATCCCTTTTATAACATTCTTCTAACCTATGCACACACATGCAGACTAACATTAGGAGAGCTATCTTCTTCTCTAGAATTCTCACCACAGTTTCTCACTAGCCAGCTGACAGTTCCAGTCCCCCCAGATAAAGGAAACCTGGAGGGGTACTCCCTGTCCTATCGTACATTCCCAGATTTATAGCCAGGTCGGTTCAACCATAGTTTAATTGTTTCTAGGTGTTTTCTTAGGCACACACACATTTCTCTCTCTCCCAGTCTAACCTAGTTGGACTTATGTTTAATATTTTTAATTACTCCTTATCCATGCTACATAATCTCTAATCCCTACTAGTTAAGTTTCCGGGTAGAATTATTTAATCATTTATCTTAAACCTTATAAATTATTTTATCAGACACAACCAATAAACACAGACTTTACAAACATTAAGTAATTTCCTGTCAGTGACAGATTCGGTTACAATCACCATGGAGACAACATAGAGTATACTGAGTTCCTCAGTAGATAACAGAGGAAATGTTCCCCCAAAGAGCTGGGATAAGTAGGAATTCACACTGGGCAATATAATATGATTTTGATCATGTGCACTGCATGAAACACATTTTATGAGTTGTTCATTCAAATATTCACTTTATTTTAATGCCACATATAAATTTAACAGTTTTGGCATTGGTGGGGAGAAGATTACAATAATATGTGTTTGAGTGTATGCCCTATTCTGTATGCGCTATGATGTAGAATATTTTTGATTATAAACTGGGTGGTTCGAGCCCTGAATGCTGATTGGCTGAAAGCCATGGTATATCAGACCGTATACCATGGGTATGACAAAACATTTATTTTACGGTTCTGATTACATTCGTAACCAGTTTATAATAGCAATAAGGCACCTCAGGTGTTTGTGATATATGGCCAATATTCCATGGCTATATTAGCCATATATCACAAACCATCAACAAAACATCTTCAGCTCTGGGCATAAGTGACATAAGCGGTTACTTAGGACCCCTGGCCCCTGGACGGTGTGGCTTCGTGACAATGATCAAGAGCAGCTGCTAACCAATTTTGTCAGCTCCAACGCAGTTACACCTACGACACCACCAAAACATCAGCTATGCGGGTGTTGGCTATCGCTGGTCAACGTTTGATTTGATTGAATCTAGTCCTTAGAATAGTAGAATACACAAGGCGCAATTTCTAAATTTGGTTGTTCATCAGCGATTTTCCTTTTGTTATGTCAGTCACTGACAGTCACTCAATTAGCCCATGTCAGCTCACATTTTTTAGACTGGTAAGTTATTCTAGCTAGCTATCTAAACTTGTAGTAATCATGGCTGAATTACCAACCGGGCATGAAGGTGACATACCAGGGGCCCCCCTGACAATCCAGGGGGCCCCTACAGATTTTTTTTGTTACTCTCATTCAGATATCATAATGGCATAAATCATGGTAAAATGTGTAGAATTTAAAGGAAATTAGCTTTAACTCTTGTGTGGTGTTCATGTCTGTGGGACCCATTTTCAATGATTACTAAAAGAAAAATGATACAATTAATTATTTTGTCAACCTGAACCTCATTGGCCGTGGCTCATTTTCTGTGAAGAACATGTAAAAGAACACATTTTCTTTGAGTGCACACTGTGCACCCCCCTACACATTTATATTACATATGTGGTGTTCGGGTCCACTGGACCCGAGGGTAACTGTGGAAAAGTGTGTGTGTGTAGGTGAAAACAAGTAAAAATGTCTTCACTCTGTCTTCCTCCTCCCTTGGCCTGCTGTTTCAACATAGCACCAAGCACCTGTCTTCCTGTCTTTTCTTGCACACTTTACCCTTTGTAGTGTGAAAAACTACAAATGTCTTGGGGGAACCTGCACAATGTTATTACAATACATTATTTCGATACATTGAAAAAAAAATGTATTTTCCCACACTCTACCCCAGCCAGGTGCAAATTGGAGGGACACAAGAAATAAATAGCTCCTTACATCAATCAATCAGTATGGCAAAAATAATCTCTGCTCAGAGGGCCTTAGAAATAATTTTTGCAGACAGAAAAGCTAATGTTTTCCACTTTGGAAGATTAAGAATTTTCCAAATATGAGGATCGTGTCTCTATTAATTCGGAGTCTGACAGTGAGTTGGAAGAAGAGAATGAGATTGACCCTCAGCCAGCCCCAGGAACCGTCAGCAACCAGCTCATCAACAGCCTGCCTGAGGAGAAATAGGGATGTCAAAAAAAATTGAAATGTAATGGTCTTCTTGCCCAAGGAATGAGCCACTCCGCATGGCTGCCAATGTGATAAGGATGCAACCAGGGCCAACACGGATGGCGGTTACTCATGTGCAGGACATTGTCTTCTTTTGAACTGTTAATCCCAGACACCATCCAGAAAATCATTCTGGACTGCACTAATTTGGAGGGAAGGTGTGGTTTTGGAATGAGATGGACCAAACTCATTTACATGCATACTTTGGGGTTCTTATCCTTGCTGGTGTTTTCAGATCCAATGGGGAATCCACAGAATCACTGTGGGATGCAGAAACTGGCAGAGAACTTTTCAGTGAAACAATGTCTCTGGAAAACTTCCACATTATTTCCAGGATTACCCACTTCGACAACCGAGACACCAGACCAGTTCGGCGGCAGAGAGACAAGCTGGCAGCAATCAGGTCAGTGTGGGACAAGTGGGTGGACCACCGTCCCCTGTTTTACAACCCTGGGCCCAACGTTACTGTTGATGAGCAGTTTATACCATTTAGGGACCGCTGCCCCTTCAGGCAGAACATACCATCTAAACCCACAAAATATGGAATCAGATCTGGGCTGCCTGTGATGCTGCTTCATCGCAAACTCAGCAAAAAAAGAAATGTCCTCTCAATGTCAACTGCATTTATTTTCAGCAAACTTAACATGTGTAAATATTTGTATGAACATAACAAGATTCAATAACTGAGACATAAACTAAACAAGTTCCACAGACATGTGACTAACAGAAATGGAATCATGTGTTCCTGAACAAAGGGGGGGTCAAAATCAAAAGTAACAGTCAGTGTGGCCAGCAGCTGCATTAAGTACGGAATCTCCTCCTCATGGACGGCACCAGATTTGCCAGTTATTGCTGTGAGATGTTACCCCACTCTTCCACCAAGGCACCTGCAAGTTCCCAGACATTTCTGGGGGGAATGGCCCTAGCCCTCACCCTCCGATCCAACAGGTCCCAGACGTGCTCAATGGGATTGAGATCTGGGCTCTTCTCTGGCCATGGCAGAACACTGACATTCCTGTCTTGCAGGAAATTACGCACAGAACGAGCAGTATGGCTGGTGGCATTGTCATGCTGGAGGGTCATGTCAGGATGAGCCTGCAGGAAGGGTACCACATGAGAGAGGAGGATGGCTTCCCTGTAACGCACAGCGTTGAGATTGCCTGCAATGACAACAAGCTCAGTTCGATGATGCTGTGACACACTACCCCAGACCATGACGAACCCTCCACCTCCAAATCAATCTCTCTCCAGAGTACAGGCCACGGTGTAACGCTCATTCCTTCGACGATAAACCAGAATCCAATCATCACCCCTGGTGAGACAAAACCGCCACTTGTCAGTGAAGAGCACATTTTGCCAGTCCTGTCTGGTCCAGCGACGGTGGGTTTGTGCCCATAGGCGATGTTGTTGCTGGTGATGTCTGGTGAAGACCTGCCTTACAACAGGCCTACAAGCCCTCAGTCCAGCTTCTTCCAGCCTATTGCGGACAGTCAGCACTGATGGAGGGATTGTGCGTTCCTGGTGTAACTCGGGCAGTTGTTGTTGCCATCCTGTACCTGTCCCGCAGGTGTGATGTTCGGATGCACCGATCCTGTGCAGGTGTTGTTACACGTGGTCTGCCACTGCGAGGACGACCAGCTGTTCATCTTGTCTCCCTGTAGCGCTGTCTTAGGCGTCTCACAGTACGCACATTGCAATTTATTGCCCTGGCCACATCTGCAGTCCTCATGCCTCCTTGCAGCATGCTTAAGGCACGTTCACACAGATGAGCAGGGACCCTGGGCATCTTTCTTTTGGTGTGTTTCAGAGTCAGTAGAAAGGCCTCTTTAGTGTCCTACGTTTTCAGAACTGTGACCTTAATTGCCTACCATCTGTAAGCTGTTAGTGTCTTAACGACCGTTCCACAGCTGCATGTTCATTAACTGTTTATGGTTCATTGAACAAGCATGGGAAACAGTGTTTAAACCCTTTACAATGAAGTTCTGTGAAGTTATTTGGATTTTTACGAATTATATTCGAAAGACATGGTCCTGAAAAAGGGACGTTTCTTTTTCTGCTGAGTTTATGTGAGTGAGATGTTAGTAAAATTCCTGAACTAAGTGTATTCATCATTCTAGATTGCTGCCGGTAGTAACAAGAAGAAGCGCAGCAATGTGTGTGGACCCAAGAAGAACAGGAAGACACAGTACACATGCATCAAGTGCAAGAAATACATTTGTAACAAACACACAGTTAAACTCTGTCCCTCATTTTGTTTACAAAAATCACATGTCATTTAAAAAAAACGATTAGCGATTTTATTGATAAATGTTATCTAGCAGAAGTAAATAGCAAACATTAACCATGTATGCTGTCTTTATTGCTTGTAACTGATATAAATCAACATCTAAGTATTAAGTATTTTTACGTAAATTGTTATGGCTGTATTGTTTTAAAAACCCAATAATGTTGTGGGTCCATCAGACCCGTGGACATTGGGTGAATAACAAAAACACCACACAAGGGTTAAAACTGCAAAGATTTCTTTCCACCGTATGGCAAAAGGGAGCCCAAAGCAATCTTCAAGCAATGTTGTGAATAAGCCTGTACATTAGTTTCATACAGATTATCCAGCTGGCAATATTTCCATCTATTACACAGCTTGTCTTGTGTTCCTGTCCAAGAATCCAATTAATAAGCACTCGCGAATGTATTAGTCAATGACTTCAGTTGAATTTGTTTTATTCAACTAACCATAATGCATTTTCATTATAAGCATCTCCCTCCCCTTAACGAGATAGTGATACGTACAGTAGGATGTAGTAAAATATCTTTATCATCTCTGTCGTAGCGTTTGCTGTCATTAAATGTGAAGTTCAAATCAATTCTCTATGTGTAATTATTCTGTAATTCAACAAATTATTTCTGAATGTCGCAACCCTTCGATATCTGCACGAACCCTAGCATCAAATCATGAATCAGCGATATACAAATTGGCTTAATTATTTATTTACTAACTAACTAATCAATCACAGAATTACATAAACACACACACACAATAGGTCATACATTGGTTACTAACATGATACAAATAAGAAGTCCCTAGTGGACGATACCGATATGACAGCTTGGTACACAAAGAGCGGGAAAGAGCGGGAAACTCAGAGTGGACCCACTGTAATACAGTTCATAACGTTCATCGTAAATATGGATATTTAGCACCCTAACAACTGCTCATTGGGATTTAAGAAAAGCAATGGCCATATTTACGTGTATGCCTTTGTTGTCCCTCTGTGATCGCCGGTCCATCTGCTGGATAGATTGTCGACAGAAAGTCTCTGGTTTGTCCACCAGAGATCAAAGTCTTCCGTAGTTGTAGGTTGTTATAATGGATAAGTCAGAGTACCATTCGTTCGTTCGACCGGTTGCGTTTACCAGACTAAAGTACTTATACAGCTGCAGCCTGAATAATTGTTCTCTAGTTTTTAGATTTCTTAGCCATTTCAACATGGGAATGATCACGTTCTCTGGTCTTGTCCTTTGGTAGAGTTGCCAACCATTTCAACATGTAGCAATAGCTTTCATGTTTTCTGGTCTCTAGAGTAGTTTGAACAACTTCACACACCAGCCTCACCCGGCATGTTTTGGTCTAGAAGTATAGCCATTTCAACATGAGGACCCTGTCCCGGCGTTATCTTGACTATATTTAAATCGCCAACCATTTTAACATGTAGCGCCAGCTCCATGTTTTCTGATCTAATGTAAATTTTGTCGGGAGTCCTTTATAAGCACTCGCCTTGGAGGGCGTTTCCATGACATTTGGGTATAATGTCTGTGCTCACGGGGGCGTGGCCACTGACTAGTTAAAACTTTATATGAAAAACCATACTCTCATTTAGCTGGCAAACATCACATTTAATCTTTTCAAAAATAGTCAAACTTAATCATTCATTTTATACAACATTCAGGTGCAAACCCCATAATTGAGAAGTGTATACAAACAAATAAACAGTAATGTGTGTCTCCTGTCCCCAAATGAAACAAACTCGACATGACTGCTCCTAAAGTGTCCACGGACCACTCCAACTGGTTGGAATACAGAAATATTGTTACATTATTCAACCTTTTGAGGTTACCGTACTGCAAAGTCTTTCTCTGTGGTAACAAAGGGATTCACAGCTTTCATTTTGGCAGAGTGGGGAAGGGACTTTCGGTATTTACGACTGTCATAAACCTGTGGTGAGAGAGAGGGGGGGGTATGATCCTCACCCAAAAAGGGTGCATAGTGCCATCTCTCTCATCCTCTCTTCATGTTCTCCATGGTTGAAAGAAAAGGGAAAGTCTTCTCCTCAATAAGATGAGATAATCTCAATGTAAATCTGTGCTACCTACTTGTTCCTCCAGATAGGATTGGCCGGGATTTAAGAGAAGGTGATTCATTATATAATCAAACGGTGACTACGCTACTTTGCTGGGCCCAGTGTGTCTGTAGTCCATCAGAACCACACATCCATGCTGATTCCCCTTGTGATATTTCTGACTGAAAGCTCTTACAACATAACAAACAAGAATACTGAATGAATGCACCCAAATATTTTCAGCCAAAGGAGCAACAAAGGCTACACTTAATCTGCCAGACACAATCATAATAATCATCCTATGCTGTATACAGTATTTACAGGGGGCATGTATGGCAGTGCATAGTATTTATATTATTTACATGCCTATCCACAGGGGTGCGGTTTAGATTCTGGTTTTGCGAGGTGCCCCCTACAGCATGCAGCAGCCCCTCTACCTAAGTGAGCTGAATAATTAACCCAGGAGGCTAGATCACTGCAAGGACAGAGAGGGATTAGTGTGAGTGAGGTTCCCTCTACTACTGCGCATGGTCTGTTGACGTAGCATGCAGCTGCCCTGGTTTAACCCTTCCATTTAATCCCACTAGGGGCTTAATTTAGCCAATATAAGAGGGGGCATTCCAATGTTGTAACCCAGGATATATCTCAAAATTATTAACGTGGTTGTGTAACTGAATTCTACACGATGTGACAATTGAATATAGATTTGGAAACAGCTTTAAGCCACTGATCATGCCAATATGTCTTACTCAACACATGCTAGAATCTCTACAGAGAAGGAATACATTCCACAAACTTGGCATTTCAATTGTATTATTTGGAGTAGTTTATTGAATACAGATACCTTTAGTGGGTACATTCTATACATGGAGATAGGGATTTCCTTCAGTACTAATATATGCATATAAGTGGAATTAATCCTGTTGATATCTAAAATAAAAAAGCATCACACAAGTTGACACATACTCTGTTGCATATGGAGAGCTTGAACAAAGTTGCACGTTTAACTTCCTCAGACTTCACCCACCAGATCATCACAATGCTGAATAGTGTTGTTATGACATTACAGTCTGATCCATTCCATTTTCCAACACCCTCTGCTCTGGCACACTCCCATTGCTGTCCCTGTCTGCTGAGAGCATGAGGACCATTTCAAAACAACGCAATAACACATCTAGATAGTAGCAACGAGTCTCAATCTGCTCCCTACCTCTTCCCCTTCGTCCTAACCCATTCAATGTTTTGCAAGAGGGTCTGGATAGGTTTTAGCAGTGCAGAGGTGGAGAATCCAAATACAGACAGAATTTTAACAGTAGCTATTTGATTATATTGCAGGTACTATGGCCAGAGAATATTGCACAGCATCACACCTTCCTTACACACCTTCCTGACGATGAGGAAGAACCACAAGGTCCCCAATTCCTTTGTGTGTTTGGCACAAAAAACTGTGCCTACATGAGGTCTAATCTTGTGTTAAGTCTCTCCACGCGCCACAGCTGTGATGAGGGCGGCCCCTTTGCCACTGCCATCTTCTGATAGGACAAACTCCACATCACACTGTGGCGCCAGAGCCTTGACCGTGTCCTTGAGGATTCTGGAAAAGCTGCACAGTTCAAGAGGTACTGTGTTAGATGTGTTGTGCTTTAAAACTCTTTAAAACTGTGCCAAAGTCTGAACTAGGGCTTAATTTGACTCCTGGCTACATGTTGCCCCTAGAGGCGGAGGGTTGATTTCCTTGCTGTGTTGCACTCTCATCTGACCAGAAATACTATCTCCTCTTCGACATAAACAAAACTCTGCAGTCTGTTCAAGAATAATTATAACCCTGTTAAATCTAAATATCCCTTGCCCCTGGTGGCTACTCACTGTGGATGCAGCTTGTAGAGTGTTCCGTCCACCCCCACGGTGATGTTCATTTGGTTCCGCCCACGGTTCTCTCTGATTTTGTCGACAATGGCAGCCATTCCGGCTCCACAGAGCTGAGCCGCCCGGCGGGACACTGTACCACACACCTCCTTGACGATGATACTGTCATTACATGTGCTGTCCAGACCCAGCTGCTGCAGGATGGACCTCACCTGCAGTAGCGCCAACCGGTCACTGGGTGGAGATAGAGGAGTCACACACTTGATATTCTTGTACACCTGGGGTGTATTCACTACATTTTACATTTTAGTCCAGAGCGACTTACATTTAGTGCATTCATCTTAAGGTAGCTAGCTAGGAGAGACAACCACAAATCACAGTCATAGTAAGTAATATTTTCCTCAAAGTAGCTATCAGCAAAGTCAGTGCTATTAAGAAAAGACAAGCGCGAGAAACACAAGGGTAGGGGTGAGGGGTCCTGTGGGATTAATCAAGATACTTTGTGAATAGGTAGGTTTTTAAAATGTTTTCGGAAGATGGGCAGGGACTCTGAACCGAAGGAACCAAACAGAGGCATTCATAAGCCAACAGAAGCGCAAACAGAAGCAAACAGAACAAAACAGGGAAGGACCCACCTGAATTTGCCCAATAGAAACTCTAGTTTCCGTTGCAAAATGTTTTCCATTTGGAGTAAACGGTTCCCATTGCAAAACATTTTGTTACGTTTCGGGAAACCATAGTATAAAAGCCTATTCATGCAACTGTAAATACTTAAGTATTCCTAACCAGCTTTAAAAGCACATGTTCAAATATTCATATTAGTAAACCTATATCCCATGTGGATTTACATTCGATCTGTCTACTATTACAGGCCTGAGTTGCTGTACTACGTGATCATTTATACAACTCTGTACCTCTCTATTTGGGACAGGAACTTGGTCTCGAAGATGCCCCTGGTCTTCAGAGGCTCTGTGATGTGGCCTCGGAACAGAAGACCTCTCCTGGTTAGGTCGATGAGAATCTGCCTCACTATCTCCCCCAAGTACATACCACTGGTCATCTTCTCAAACCTGGGGCAACAGGATATGACATGAAATAGTCAAGATGCAAAACAGCTTAAATTATTCATTATTTCACTGCGCCAATAGTCTAGACCTCCTATTAACCAAAATATGGTCAAGCATAATTTTAATAAATCCTTTTTAAAAATGATGTGTTAAGGAAAATTCCCATAAGCATAATCAAGTATAATGCATATCTCTTTGCACAGTTGAAGAACTAATATTTAGCATTTATCATGTAGATACTTGTAAAACCTTGACCAAACCTGATTAATTAATTAAGCATCTCCCTTTATTATGGTTGAATAACTAATTCACATTAGATTTAGACTGAGCTATGGAAAAGAAAATAATTGAATGACAATCCCTGGCAACAGGGTGTCCTCTAGTGGTACAGGAAGTGGTCAGTCAGGTCTGGATGTGTCCTCTAGAGGTACAGGAAGTAGTCAGTCAGGTCTAGATGTGTCCTGTAGTGGTACAGGAAGTGGTCAGTCAGGTTTGGATGGTAACAACTTGCCTTTGTTTGCCGTTGTTCAATGACCCCTCATCTACTTCTCTGTCAAATCTGGTCCGGATGTCCTCTATGCAGTCATTCTCGCCAAAACCGCCCCACTCTGTGTTCACACACATCTGTCCCTCGTCCCCCTCCACCATCTCAATGTTCCTCATCTCCTCCATGTAGCACACATTACTCCCCGTCCCTAGGGGGCAGCATTTCACACTAAGATCATACATACGTCACTCTATAGTACAATGTAAAACCACCAGGGCTGAGAATAGGCCCTACATACCAGCAATGAGTCCTATCTCACACTTGGGGTCTTCATATGCACATGTCATCATTGTGCCCACTGTGTCATTCACCACAGCAACAATGTCAAGATCAAATTCCTACAGGAAACAAAATATTACTTTTGACCTACACTACCGTTCAAAAGTTTGGGGTCACTTAGAAATGTCCTTGTTTTTGAAAGAAAAGCAAATTTTTTGTCCATTGTCCATTGTTCATTGCCAACAAAGGGTATATAACAAAGTATTGAGATAAACTTTTGTTATTGACCAAATACTTATTTTCCACCATTATTTGCAAATAAATTCATAAAAAATCCTACAATGTGATTTTCTGGATTTTTTTTTCTAATTTTGTCTGTCATAGTTGAAGTGTACCTATGATGAAAATTACAGGCCTCTCTCATCTTTTTAAGTGGGAGAACTTGCACAATTGGTGGCTGACTAAATACTTTTTTGCCCCACTGTAATTGCGAAAGGGTTTTCTAATAATCAATTAGCCTTTTAAAATGATAAACTTAGATTAGCAAACTCAACGTGCCATTGGAACACAGGAGTGATGGTTGCTGATAATTGGCCTCTGTACGCCTATGTAGATATTCCATTAAAAGAAAATTGGCCGTTTCCAGCTACAATAGTCATTTACAGCATGAACAATGTCTACACTGTATTTCTGATCAATTTGATGTTATTTTAATGGACAAAAAACTTGCTTTTCTTTCAAAAACAAGGACATTTCTAAGTGACCCCAAACTTTTGAACGGTAGTGTACATATACACTTTTATAATGGGTAATAGTATATGTTTTCCAGACTACCTATTACAGAGAACAGTGGGTCTTGTTCCATTTCACTCACATTCCGTCTTTTGATAGCCTCTCGGAGCATTTCCACAACATCATTTCCTTCACAGTCTGTGGCTTTGAACCCTTTGGTCCAGCTAACCAAACTTCCCTGAGGAAGGAAGTATTACAATGGAGAGTGGTAACATACTTAATAATGGAATGACTTACTCTGATTAAGCACACCGGGCATTGAAATAACTGCCATTCTTTGGCATTGAGGATGATTTCTTCATCATGACAATTGTACTTTTACCTTATCGATTCCTGTCTGTCTGCAGGGGAAAGAAAAGGTGAAACCAAGCGGGAGACGAGTATTCTTCATCCCCATGTAGTCCAGAAAATCTGAGATGCACTGGACAATGTGGTCGAACAGCTAGAAACAAAGAGTTTGTCAGGCTAAGGGGTTAGGGACCTAGTTTGCAGTCAGCGGGGGGTGGTGGGGTGTGTGTGGGGGAGGGCTCACCTCCTCTCCTGTGCCCTGCATGATCTCCAGAGGGATGGCGTAGATCTTGTTGTACATGCGGACAGACTTGCGTATTCCACTCCGGATCTTCACCACCAACACCCGGAAGTTAGTTCCTCCCAGGTCCAAAGCCAAGTACTTTCCTCGCTCTGCAATAATAAACTTTGTAATCACTTGACTTTAAATGAAACAACTTGCACCTAATGATGTAATTTTAGACAGCAACATTTCATAAACTGTTTAGGTGATAGTACAGAATAAAGTGTAATAACGGGTTATAGCATGGTAATAACATGATAAAGTTCCGCATTATGAACAACAAGGTAAACCTTTAGATCCAGTGCATAGCAATCTGTAGCCAGTCCTCTCACCTGTCCCATCAGGTGTCCTGTACACAAAGGAGGGCAGCATTTTAACAGAGGCAGTTCTGTGAGAATCCCTCCTAAGGCCTCTCTCTAGCTCCACTCTCATATTTTCCCTGACCTTCTGGAGGTTCTCTGGACTCAGGCTGAGTAGAGCAAGAGTGTCGTTGATCTCCCTCCTCTGGGCCGCCAGCCTCTGAGCCACCGCTGTTACCATAGCAGCCCCCTTACTGCTACCACTCTCAGACAGCACAAAGCGCACATGGCACTCTGGCACCAACCGGCGCACCACCTTGTGGAGCCTCTTGGGGTACCTGGGAGGGAGAGAAAGAGAGAGCGAGACAGAGAGGGAGAGAGTGTATTGTTTGCGTTCACAGGCAAAGAGGAAAACTGCCACTCTGAGCATAAACCTTCCGTGACTTATGGCTACATACTGTGGATGTGTTCTGTAGACAGTTCCGTCAACCCCAACAGTGATCCGCAAGCTCTTCAGCTTCCTGTTCTCGCGGATGCGGGTGAGGATGGCAGCCAGCGCGGCAGCGCAGAGGTTAGCTGACCTGAAGGACACGATGGTGGAGACGTGTTGGACGGCAAGGCAATCATCTGCTGAGGGAGACAGGCCGAGCTCCGTAAGGATTTCCCTGGTGTTCTTCAGCCCGTCTTTGTACCTGGAAGTATAGTTCTGACATAGTTATCACAGTGTAACATACATTTCCCTGAATAATGTCGTGAAAATTAGTACAAATAAATGAAATACAATATATTTATAGTGTGAGCATTAAGACTCATGGAAAATGCTCTTACTGTTCAATTAAAGTGATGTGTTTGGTCTGAAATTTCCCTTTGGTGCGTAGAGCATCGGAAACTCTGCCATCAAACAGTAGTCCCTTCTTGGCCATCTTTAACAGAATGAGTCTCACCAACTCCCCCATGTACATCCCACTCACCATCTTCTCAAACCTGCCAGAGCAACACACTAGTGTTAACAGTCTTTATTTACATTCCTACTAGCGTAAGGCCCCTATTCCGTCAATTGTAAATAAAGGGAAACCATATCGTTGGTTTACGCCGAATTTTTACAATCATATCTAATATTTAATGTATTTCCAATATGGTTGGTTATGGATTTTGGTGCTTACAGTTGCTTCCCTGGGTTGGTGGAGGCAGCATCAATCTCTCGGTCAAAGTGTGTAATGAAGTCATTGAGTGCCCCATCGTCCCCGAAGGCTCCCCACTCTGTGTTGATGCACATCCTGCCCTCGTCTCCCTCCACCAGGTCAATGTGTCTCAGCTCCTCCATGTAACAAGCATTAGTACCTGTGCCTGAGATTACATAGCGATGGTGAGAAAGACTATTTGTAGGCTAATAATACTGACAATGAAACAACCATTCTGAATGAAGGGTGCAAATTAATATCAGGCTGACCTATGATGACCCCCACTTCACAACGCTGGTCGTCATAGCCACAGGTCATCATGGTTCCCACTGTGTCATTAACAAGGGCCAGGACATCCACATTGATTCCCTATAAACAGTGTTGGCTGGTGTTTTAATTGACAAAGTTATTTTTTTTTATATATATACTGTAGTATATACAGAAATGCAAGAAAAAAATTAACTGAGTAATAATAAGTAGTGAATAAGATCTCCCTTAATACCCCGACTCTATCAATGGCCTGTCTCAAGGATTGCACCACATTGGTCCCCAGGACTCCTCTGGCCTTGTAGTTCTTTGACCATGACAACAGCACTCCCTAAAACAGGTTTTGATTGTTGAAAGAAAGCAAGGATTACACTCTGAATAGATAGTCACACAATGAACAAGTTTGTCAATGCAGTTCACACCTACTGTTACATCATATAAAAGTGGCTTGCAGGTAGCTGGTTTTTACTGATAATCAATTGGAGCCCATCTGATATTTTTGGAGTGATAAAACAATGGGAATCATATCTTAATGTGAGTATCTAGAGTAAATAGACATCTAATCAATAACCTAGGCTGTAGTGTTAATTATAAACTGGGTGGTTCGAGGCCTGAATGCTGATTGGTTGACAGCCGTGGTATATCAGACCATATACCACGGGTATGACAAAACATTTATTTTTACTGCTCCAATTACGTTGGTAAACAGTTTATAACCTAGTGGTTAGAGTGTTGGGCCAGTAACTGAAAGGTTGCAAGATCGAATCCCCGAGCTGACAAGGTAAAAATCTGTCGTTCTGCCCCCGAACAAGGCAGTTAACCCACTGTCCCTAGGCCGTCATTGTAAATAAGAATTTGTTCTTAACTGACTTGCCTAGTTAAATATGTAAATATATTAAAAAAAATACACTGCTCAAAAAAATAAAGGGAACACTTAAACAACACAAAGTAACTCCAAGTCAATCACACTTCTGTGAAATCAAACTGTCCACTTAGGAAGCAACACTGATTGACAATAAATTTCACATGCTGTTGTGCAAATGGAATAGACAAAAGGTGGAAATTATAGGCAATTAGCAAGACACCCCCAATAAAGGAATGGTTCTGCAGGTGGTGACCACAGACCACTTCTCAGTTCCTATGCTTCCTGGCTGATGTTTTGGTCACTTTTACATTTACATTTAAGTCATTTAGCAGACGCTCTTATCCAGAGCGACTGCTGGCGGTGCTTTCACTCTAGTGGTAGCATGAGACGGAGTCTACAACCCACACAAGTGGCTCAGGTAGTGCAGTTCATCCAGGATGGCACATCAATGCGAGCTGTGGCAAAAAGGTTTGCTGTGTCTGTCAGCGTAGTGTCCAGAGCATGGAGGCGCTACCAGGAGACAGGCCAGTACATCAGGAGACGTGGAGGAGGCCGTAGGAGGGCAACAACCCAGCAGCAGGGCCGCTACCTCCGCCTTTGTGCAAGGAGTAGCACTGCCAGAGCCCTGCAAAATGACCTCCAGCAGGCCACAAATGTGCATGTGTCTGCTCAAACGGTCAGAAACAGACTCCATGAGGGTGGTATGAGGGCCCGACGTCCACAGGTGGGGGTTGTGCTTACAGCCCAACACCGTGCAGGACGTTTGGCATTTGCCAGAGAACACCAAGATTGGCAAATTCGCCACTGGCGCCCTGTGCTCTTCACAGATGAAAGCAGGTTCACACTGAGCACATGTGACAGACGTGACAGAGTCTGGAGACGCTGTGGAGAACGTTCTGCTGCCTGCAACATCCTCCAGCATGACCGGTTTGGCGGTGGGTCAGTCATGGTGTGGGGTGGCATTTCTTTGTGGGGCCACACAGCCCTCCATGTGCTCGCCAGAGGTAGCCTGACTGCCATTAGGTACCGAGATGAGATCCTCAGACCCCTTGTGAGACCATATGCTGACACATGCACATTTGTGGCCTGCTGGAGGTCATTTTGCAGGGCTCTGGCAGTGCTACTCCTTGCACAAAGGCGGAGGTAGCGGTCCTGCTGCTGGGTTGTTGCCATCCTACGGCCTCCTCCACGTCTCCTGATGTACTGGCCTGTCTCCTGGTAGCGCCTCCATGCTCTGGACACTACGCTGACAGACACAGCAAACCTTTTTGCCACAGCTCACATTGATGTGCCATCCTGGATGAACTGCACTACCTGAGCCACTTGTGTGGGTTGTAGACTCCGTCTCATGCTACCACTAGAGTGAAAGCACCGCCAGCATTCAAAAGTGACCAAAACATCAGCCAGGAAGCATAGGAACTGAGAAGTGGTCTGTGGTCACCACCTGCAGAACCATTCCTTTATTGGGGGTGTCTTGCTAATTGCCTATAATTTCCACCTTTTGTCTATTCCATTTGCACAACAGCATGTGCAATTTATTGTCAATCAGTGTTGCTTCCTAAGTGGACAGCTTGATTTCACAGAAGTGTGATTGACTTGGAGTTACATTGTGTTGTTTAAGTGTTCCCTTTATTTTTTTGAGCAGTGTATATATACAGTGGGGAGAACAAGTATTTGATACACTGCCGATTTTGCAGGTTTTCCTACTTACAAAGCATGTAGAGGTCTGTAATTTTTATCATAGGTACACTTCAACTGTGAGAGACGGAATCTAAAACAAAAATCCAGAAAATCACATTGTATGATTTTTAAGTAATTAATTTGCATTTTATTGCATGACATAAGTATTTGATACATCAGAAAAGCAGAACTTAATATTTGGTACAGAAACCTTTGTTTGCAATTACAGAGATCATACGTTTCCTGTAGTTCTTGACCAGGTTTGCACACACTGCAGCAGGGATTTTGGCCCACTCCTCCATACAGACCTTCTCCAGATCCTTCAGGTTTCGGGGCTGTCGCTGGGCAATATGGACTTTCAGCTCCCTCCAAAGATTTTCTATTGGGTTCAGGTCTGGAGACTGGCTAGGCCACTCCAGGACCTTGAGATGCTTCTTACGGAGCCACTCCTTAGTTGCCCTGGCTGTGTGTTTCGGGTCGTTGTCATGCTGGAAGACCCAGCCACGACCCATCTTCAATGCTCTTACTGAGGGAAGGAGGTTGTTGGCCAAGATCTCGCGATACATGGCCCCATCCATCCTCCCCTCAATACGGTGCAGTCGTCCTGTCCCCTTTGCAGAAAACCATCCCAAAAGAATGATGTTTCCACCTCCATGCTTCACGGTTGGGATGGTGATCTTGGGGTTGTACTCATCCTTCTTCTTCCTCCAAACATGGCGAGTGAAGTTTAGACCAAAAAGCTCTATTTTTGTCTCAACAGACCACATGACCTTCTCCCATTCCTCCTCTGGATCATCCAGATGGTCATTGGCAAACTTCAGACGGGCCTGGACATGCGCTGGCTTGAGCAGGGGGACCTTGCGTGCGCTGCAGGATTTTAATCCATGACGGCGTAGTGTGTTACTAATGGTTTTCTTTGAGACTGTGGTCCCAGCTCTCTTCAGGTCATTGACCAGGTCCTGCCGTGTAGTTCTGGCTGATCCCTCACCTTCCTCATGATCATTGATGCCCCACGAGGTGAGATCTTGCATGGAGCCCCAGACCGAGGGTGATTGACCATCATCTTGAACTTCTTCCATTTTCTAATAATTGCGCCAACAGTTGTTGCCTTCTCACCAAGCTGCTTGCCTATTGTCCTGTAGCCCATCCCAGCCTTGTGCAGGTTTACAATTTTATCCCTGATGTCCTTACACAGCTCTCTGGTCTTGGCCATTGTGGAGAGGTTGGAGTCTGTTTGATTGAGGTTGTGGACAGGTGTCTTTTATACAGGTAACGAGTTCAAACAGGTGCAGTTAATACAGGTAATGAGTGGAGAACAGGAGGGCTTCTTAAAGAAAAACTAACAGGTCTGTGAGAGCCGGAATTCTTACTGGTTGGTAGGTGATCAAATACTTATGTCATGCAATAAAATGCAAATTAATTACTTAAAAATCATACAATGTGATTTTCTGGATTTTTGTTTTAGATTCCGTCTCTCACAGTTGAAGTGTACCTATGATAAAAATTACAGACCTCTACATGCTTTGTAAGTAGGAAAACCTGCAAAATCGGCAGTGTATCAAATACTTGTTCTCCCCACTGTATATATATACTGTATATATTTTTTTAAATATATATAATAGCAATAAGGCACCTCTGGGGTTTGTGGTATATGGCCAATATACCAGGGCTAAGGGCTGTATCCAGGCACTCCCCGTTGCGTCGTGCTTAAGAACAGCCCTTGCCGTGGTATATTGACCATATACCACACCCTCTCGTGCCATATTGCTTAAATACCTCATCTATTTTGGACTGTCCACAAGGGAAAGAGAAGGTGAAGCCCAAAGCTTTCCTCTTCTGGTTGATGTGCTTCTTTTGCAGGAAGTCTTTCAGAGACTCTGCAACATGGTCAAACATCTGTAAAAGAGACAGGGTTGGACAGATTACTTACAACATACAATCTGTGACTAATTACAGTAATGTAATCTGATTACTCAAAATGAGTAAAGTACTCTGATTCTTTCTGAATTACTTCCTAGATTTGCCATGCAGTATCGGCCTCCTTTATGCTGTAGACCTATTAGTTCTCTCGAACTCTGCCCACAGAACTGCCCAGCACCACTGGGAAAATGCTAGCTCAGATGCCTGCTGCATCTTCTTGATGAAATTGCATCCCTGCTAAAAGGTCAGCTTCCCTGTCAAGCTCCATAATCATTATTTGATTGTATATTTATAGGCGTAGATCTGTGTGCAAAGAGACAGGTAGATGTTAGTGTACTTGTTTCCACTGAAACTAGAGATTCAGCTAAGAAAACAGCTGATTTGTCATGTGCATCATCACAGTGCTTGGGAAATGAACAGAAAGGAGATGAATTTTCTAACCAAAAATGTCCTGACACAAAGATCCTGATGAAATGTGTGATGATTCAGTTCTCAGTAAGTGGGGGTCTGACTTTTCTGGTTAAAAAAGTATCTGTGGAAAGCCTACCAATGACAGAAAATTTGGCAATTTGGAAATTTCAAATAGATTAGAACAGAAGGGAAAAGCTTCCATTCTCAGTGAAAGGTGACTTCCGAGCTGTATGGCTCAGATTTCAAAGACATTTAAAAAAAATCTGCCATCCCTTATGGAAACACAATGATTTCACATGTGAAATGTTCCCATGACCACATACAGTGCATTCGGGAAAGTATTCAGACCCCTTGACTTTTTCTTTATTTTGTTACGATACAGCCTTATTTGAAAATGGATTCAATCATTTTTTTTTTGCCCTCAATCTACACACAATACCCCATAATGACAAAGCAAAAACAGGTTTTTAGAAATGTTTGAAAAACAAAAAACTGAAATATGACATTTACATAAGTATTCACACCCTTTACTCAGTACTATGTTGAAGCACCTTTGACAGTGATTACAACCTCGAGTCTTCTTGGGTATGACGCTACAAACTTGGCACACCTGTATTTGGGGGGTTTCTCCCATTCTTTACTGCAGATGATCTCAAGCTCGGTCAGGTTGGATGGGGAGTGTCGCTGCACAAATATTTTCAGGGTTCTTGGTCATCTCCCTAACCAAAACCCTTCTCCACTGATTGCTCACTTTGAACGGGTGGCCAGCTCTAGGAAGTCTTGGTGGTTCCAAACTTAATTTAAGAATGATGGAGGCCACTTTGTTCTTGGGGACCTTCAATGCTGCAGAAATGTTTTGGTACCCTTCGACCAGATCTGTGCCTTGACACAATCCTGTTTCTGAGTTTTTGCTCTGACATGCACTTTCAACTGTGGGACCTTACATAGACAGGTGTGTGCCTTTCCAAATCATGTTGAATCAATAGAATTTACCACAGGTGGACTCCAATCAAGTTGTAAAAACATCTCAAGGATGATCAATGGAAACAGGATGTACCTGAGCTCAATTTCGAGTCTCATAGCAAAGGGTCTGAATACTTGTGTAAATAAGATATATATATTTTTTTATTAATACATTTGCAAAATGTTCTGAAAACCTGTTTTCGCTTTGTCGTTATGGGGCATTGTGTGTACATTGATGAGGGGGAAAAAGTATTTTATCAATTTTAGAATAAGGTTGTAACGTAACAAACTGTGGAAAAAGTCAAGGGGTCTGAATACCATCTGAATGCACTGACTCACGTGGATATTTTTCATGAGATTTCACAGGTGATGCCCTACAAAGTCACAGTCTTTTCAACTTACATATTTGACACAGTTTGACATACACTTAATCATGTACATTAATTTATAAAGTAATTATTATTCAGAATGTCCTCAGGACCTCACCTGAGATTTGAACTCAGAACCTCCTGGTTCACGGTATTACGATCTTCCTGCCACACCACCATGTCTGTGTCAATAATTGATTTAACCTGTATTGCTACACTTCGGACTTCAAAGTAAATGTCAGCTTTTAAATAAAATACACTCAAGAAAAACTATTATATGTATCATAGTGATTCAGGAGTAAAATTAATACCGAATAATATACCCCACCAACATGAGGCAACTATACAGCAAACCTTAACATTTCTGAAATAAGTAAATTAAATAAATTATGAGAGAATAGTCAGATTAACTGATAACTAAAATAGCAGCGCAGATAGCAAAAAGTGCAAAGTGCAGAGATTTATTATAGGTAATGAATCTGTAAAATGCTACAGACTTTGTGGTACAGTAGAAAGATCAGCGTACCCCAAATCCAGAGGTTGTGAGTTCAAATCCCAGGTGGGGTCATATTGAAATGTCAGCAAATCAAATGAAATTTTATTTGTCACATGCGCCGAATAAAACATGGGTAGACCTTACAGTGAAATGCTTACTTACAAGCCCTTAACCAACAATGCAGTTAAGAGAAATAATTGTTAAGAAAAGAAAGAAAAAAAGAAAGAAAAAAATAGAAGAATAACGAATAATTAAGGAGCAACAATAAAATAACTGTAGCGGGTTGGGGGGGTGGGGGGGGGGGTGCAAATAGTCTGGGTAGCCATTTGATTAGCTGTTCAGGAGTCTTATGGCTTGGGGGTAGAAGCTGTTAAGAAGCATTTTGGACCTAGATTTGGCGCTCCGGTACCGTTTGTCATCCGGTAGCAGATAGAACAGTCTATGACTAGGGTGGCTGGAGTCTTTGACAATTTTTAGGGCCTTCCTCTGGCACTGCCTGGTATAGAGGTCCTGGATGGCAGGAAGCTTGGCCCAAGTGAGTACTGGGCCGTAAGCACTACCCTCTGTAGTGCCTTGCTGTTGGAGAACGAGCAGTTGCCATACCAGGCGGTGACACAACCAGTCAGGATGCCCTCGATGGTGCAGCTGTAGAACTTTGAGGATCTGAGGACCCATGCCAAATCTTTTCAGTCTCCTGAGGGGGAATAGGCTTTGTCGTGCCCCTCTTTTCAACTGCCTTGGTGTGTTTGGACCATGATAGTTTGTTGGTGATGTGGACACCAAGGAACTTGAAGCCCTCAACCTGCTCCACTACAGCCCCATCGATGAGAATGGCGGCGTGCTCTGTCCTCATTTTCCTGTAGCCCACAATCATCTCCTTTGTTTGGTCACATTGAGGGGGAGGTTGTTAACCTGGCACCACACGGCCAGGTCTCTGACCTCCTCCCTATATTCTGTCTCATCGTTGATCAGGCCTACCACTGTTGTGTCATCGGCAAACTTGATGGTGGTGTTGGAGTCATGCATGGCCATGCAGTCATGAGTGAACAGGGAGTACAGGAGGGGACTGAGGGGCCCCTGTGTTGAAGATCAGCATGGCGAATGTGTTGTTACCTACCCTTACCACCTGGGGGCAGCCCGTCGGAAAGTCCAGAATCCAGTTGTAGAGGGAGGTGTTTAGTCCCAGGGCCCTTAGCTTATTGATGAGCTTTGAGGGCACTATGGTGTTGAACGCTGAGCTGTAGTCAATGAATAGCATTCTCACACAGGTGTTCCTATTGTCCAGGTAGGAAAGAGCAGTGTTGAGCGCAATAGAGATTGCATCATCTGTGGATCTGTTGGTGTGGTATGCAAATTGGAGTGGGTCTAGGGTTTTTGGGATAATGGTGTTGATGTGAGCCATGACCAGCCTTTCAAAGAACTTCATGGCTACAGATGTGAGTGCTACGGGTCGGTAGTCATTTAGGCAGGTTACCTTAGTGTTCTTGGGCACAAGGACTATGGTGAAGCATGTTGATATTACAGACTCAGTCAGGAACGGGTTGAAAATGTCAGTGAAGTCACTTGCCAGTTGGTCAGCGTATGCTCGCAGTACATGTCCTGGTAATCCGTCTGGCCCTGCGGCCTTGTGAATGTTGATCTGTTCACATCGGCTACGGAGAGTGTGAACACACAGTCGTCCGGAACAGCTGATGCTCTCATGCATGTTTCAGTGTTACTTGCCTCGAAGCGAGCATAGAAGTAATTTAGCTCGTCTGGTAGGCTTGTGTCAATGGGCAGCTCGCGGCTGTGCTTCCATTTGTAGTCTGTAATAGTTTGCAAGCCCTGCCACATTCGACGAGCATCGCTCCGGTGTCGTACGATTCAATCTTAGTCCTGTATTGACGCTTTGCCTGTTTGATGGTTCGTCTTAGTGCATAGCGGGATTTCTTATAAGCTTCCGGGTTAGTCCCGCTCCTTGAAAGCGGCAGCTCTACCCATTAGCTCAGTGCGGATGTTGCCTGTAATCCATGGCTTCTGGTTGGGGTATGTACGTACGGTCACTGTGGGGACGATGTCATCGATGCACTTACTGATGAAGCCAGTGACTGATGTGGTGTACTCCTCAATGCCATCGAAGAATCCCGGAACATATTCCAGTCTGTGCTAGCAAAACAGTCCTTTAGCTTAGCATCTGCTTCATCTGACCACTTTCTTATTGACCGAGTCACTGGTGCTTCCTGCTTTAGTTTTTGCTGGAAAGCGGGATTCAGGAGGATATAATTGTGGTCAGATTTGCCAAATGGAGGGTGAGGGAGAGCTTTGTACGCGTCTCTGTGTGTGGAGTAAAGATGGTCTAGAGTTTTTTTCCCTCTTGTTGCACATGTAACATGCTGGTAGAAATGAATTAAAACGGATTTAAGTTCCCTGCATTAAAGTATCCGGCCACTAGTAGCGCCGCCTCTGGATGAGTATTTTCCTGTTTGCTTATGGCCGTATACAGCTCATTTAGTGTGGTCTTAGTGCCAGCATCAGTTTGTGGTGGCAAATAAACAGCTACGAAGAATATAGATGAAAACTCTCTTGGTAAATAGTGTGGTCTACAGCTTATCATGAGATACTCTACCTCAGGCGAGCAAAACCTTCAGATTTCCTTTGATTTTGTGCACCAGCTGTTGTTTACAAATATACATAGACTGCACCCCTTGTCTTACTAGAGGCAGCTGTTCTATCTTAAAAAAGAAAAGGGGAGCCACACACTCTTGGACCTCTAATGCAATTTAATAACCTAATATTTAACGTTTCAACAGACAAGCTGTCTTCATCAGGGTATAATGACAAACACGGGTCACTAGTTTATATAGTGTCAAAGGACACACATAGGTGTCTGTAATCATGGCTTGATGGTTAATTTTTAGATATAAAAATAACATACAACATGAACGATAGCATACGATCATAGATAAAATTTGTCTACATAGGCCTACAAAGCTGTTATATCTTGCCAATGGACCGAAAACCCAGCTAGCTGTAAGTTATCCATGTCGTCTTTCAGCCACGACTCAGTGAAACATAAGATATTACAGTTTTTTATGTCCCGTTGGTAGGATAGTCTTGATCGTAGCTCATCCATTTTGTTATCCAATGATTGCATGTTGGCAAATAGGACTGATGGTAAAGGCGGATTATTCACTCGCAGTTGGATCCTTACAAGGCACCCTGACCTACGTCCCCGATATCTCCGTCTCTTCTTCATGCGGATGGCGGGGATTTGGGCCTTGTCAGGTGTCTGAAGTACATCCTTAGCATCCGACGTGTTTGTCCAGTACGAGGTGAGTAATCGCTGTCCTGATATCCAGAAGCTATTTTCGGTCATAAGAGACAGTGGCAGAAACATTATGTACAAAATAAGTAAAAAACATTTTTTTAAATACACATAATAGCACAATTGGTTAGGAGCCCATTTTATATATAAAATGTATAAGTCCAAAAATGGATGTAGCAACTACAGACTGCCCCTTTAAGTTGATCAAAAGTGTGTGAGTTTGAACATGTGTCCATTAGGCCTATGGATGAATGTTTTTATCAGCATGAATTAGATTGAGCAATAAAAGCCGCATTTTTATTCCATAGGCTGGGATTCACACTGTGCAGCTGTTGCAAGAGCGCATTTTTCACTGGCTGGCCAGTGGTTTCAAAAACAATGGTTGATAGGCAACTTAAACTTCTTGAATTCAACCATTATTGGGTTCAAAAAACAAACAGCTAAATGAGAGAGCAAACAGCTAAATGAGAGAGCAGCAGTGTGATTCACATCAATGCGCTATGTAGATATCAATAAGTGATATCCGTATCGCCGTAGACTACACCACTGCGGTCATCCTTACCTCCAAGCGTTTATTCAAGTTGGATCATCTTTGGATGCCAACAGCAGTCACACCATTGGAAGAAATAGCTTGGACTGTAGCCTATAAAAGCCTATTCCTTCTCTTTTCCCACGATCCATCAAACACATTTGGTATGTCATAATAGTGGTCTCTGACTTGTGGTCAGACTCTCTCAGGTGGAACAAACTTTTTTATTTTATTTAACCCTTATTTTTCCAGATAAGTTGACTGAGAACACATTCTCATTTATAGCAACAACCTGGGGAATAGTTACAGGGGAGGGGGGGATGAATGAGCCAATTGTAAGCTGGGGATGATTAGGTGACCGTGATGGTATGAGGGCCAAATTGGGAATTTAGCCAGGACACCGGGATTAACACCTCTACTCTTACGATAAGTGCCATGGGATTTTTAGTGACCACAGAGTCAGGACACCCATTTAACGTCCCATCCGAAAGATGGCACCCTACACAGGGCAATGTCCCCAATCACTCCCCTCTGGCATTGGGATTTTTTTTAGACCAGAGGAAAGGGTGCCTCCTACTGGCCCTCCAACACCACTTCCAGCAGCATCTGGTCTCCCATCCAGGACCAACCCTGTTGAGCTTCAGAGCAGCAAGCCAGCAGTGGGATGCAGGGTGCTATGCTGCTGGTAAACTTAAACCTCTTTTCAATGCTGATTTGAATGTCATTGAGAAAACAGAAAAGTGTCAAAGGTTATTTCGCAAACCATTCTGAAATCCATTACATCTAACGGATTACATGTAATCTGTTACTCCCCAACCCTGCATTCTACTCACCTCAGTCCCTCTACCGTTCAGGAGTTCCTCTGGGATAGGGTATGTCTCACTCTCCATCTCCACCCTTCTCTTCCCATTCTCAGACACCTTCACCTGGAGCACTTTAAACTTGGAGCCGCCCAGATCTAACGCCAGGAACTCTCCCTTCTCTGTGGAAACAACACAATTTTAACTTTGACTGACCACCTGTTCATAAAACACCACTACACCTCCTGTCACATAACTGAATGTATTAAGATGAAAATATAAAATAAAAAGACATGATTAGCATGTTGTTACATACACAACATGACCAAAAAGTATGTGGACACCGCATCTCATTCAAAGAAATCATGGGCTTGGAGTTGGTCTCCCTTTGCTGCTCCACTCTTCTGCAAAGGCTTTCCACTAGATGTTGGAACATTTCTGCAGGGACTTGCTTCCATTCAGCCACAAGAGTATTAGAGAGGTCGGGCACTAATGTTGGGCGATTAGATCTGGCTTGCTGTCAGCGTTCCAATTCATCCCAAAGGTGTTTGATGGGGTTCAGGTCAGGGCTCTGTGCAGGCCAATCAAGTTCATCCACACCGATCTCGACAAAACATTTCTGTATGGACTTCAATTTGTGCACGGGGAATTGTCATGCTGAAACAGGAAAGGGCCTTCCCCAAACTGTTTCCACAAAGTTGGAAGCACAGAATAATCTAGAATGTCATTGTATGCTGTAGCGTTAAAAATGTCCCTTCACTGGAACGAAGGGGCCTAGCCCAAACCATGAAAAACAATACCCAGACCATTATTCGTCCTCCACAAAGCTTTACAGTTGGCACTATGCATCCGTGGAGGTAGCGTTCTCCGGGCATCCGCCAAACCCAGATTCATCTGTCGGACTGCCAGATGGTGAAGGGTCATTCATCACTCCAGAGAACGCATTTCCACTGCGCCAGATTCCAATGGCGGGGAGCATTACACCACTCCAGTCGACGCTTGGCATTGCGCATGGTGATCTTAGGCTTGTGTGCAGCTGCTCAGCCATGGAAACCCATTTCATGAAGCTCCCGACAAACAGTTATTGTGCTGACGTTGTTTCCAGAGGCAGTTTGGAACATGGTAGTGAGTAGGTTTTGAAACCCAGGACAGATGATTTTTACGCGTACGCGCTTCAGCACTCGGCGGTCCCGTTCCGTGAGCTTGTGTGGCCTACCACATCGCGGCTGAGCCGTTGTTGCTCCTAGACTTTTCCACTTCACAATAACAACACTTACAGTTGACCGGGGCAGCTTTAGCAGGGTAGAAATTTGACAAACCGAGTTGGAGGTGGCATCCTATGACGGTGCCACGTTGAAAGTCACTGAGCTCTTCAGTAAGGCCATTCTACTGCCAATGTTTGTCTATGGAGATTGCATGGCTGTGTGCTTGATTTGTTATACCTGTCAACAACGGGTGTGACTGAAATAGCCGAATCTACTAATTTGAAGGGGTGTCTAGAGTACATACTTTTGTATACAGTGCATTTGGAAAGTATTCAGGCCCCTTGACTTTTCCCACATTTTGTTACGTTACAGCCTTATTGGATTAAATAAAAAATAAAAATTCTCATCAATCTACACACAATACCCCATGCTGACATTTTTTTTGTGCAAATTACTTAAACATAAAAACTGAAATACCTTATTTACATATATACAGACTCTGCTATGAGACTCAAAATAGTGCTCAGGTGCATCCTGTTTCCATTGATCATCCTTGAGATGGTTCTACAATTTGATTGGAGTCCGCCTGTGGTAAATTCAATTGATTGGACATGATTTGGAAGGGCACACGAGACAGGATTGTGTTGAGGCTAAACTGAGCAATCGGTGGAGAAGAGCCTTGGTCAGAGAGGTGACCAAGAACCCGATGGTCACTCTGATAGAGCTCAAGAGTTCCTCTGTGGAGATCGGTGAATCTTCCAGAAGGACAACCATCTCTGCAGCATTCCACCAAATCAGGCCTTTATGGTAGAGTGGACAGACGGAAGCTAGTCCTCAGTAAAAGGCACATGGCAGGAGGTTGCCAACAGGCATCTAAAGGACTCTCAGACCATGAGAAACAAGATTCTCTGGTCTTATGAAACCAAGATTGAACTCTTTGGCCTGAATGCCAAGCGTCACGTCTGGAGGAAATCTGGCACCATCCCTACGGTGAAACATGGTGGTGGCAGCGTCATGCTGTGGGGATGTTTGTCAGCGGCAGGAACTGGGAGACTAGTCAGGATCGAGGGAAAGATGAACGGAGCAGAGTACAGCGAGATCATTGATGAAAACTTTGTCCAGAGTGCTCAGGACCTCAAACTGGGACAAAGGTTCACCTTCCAACAGGACAACAACCCTCAGCACACAGCCAAGACAACGCAGGAGTGGCTTCGGGACAAGTCTCTGAATGTCCTTGAGTGGCCCAGCCAGAGCCCAGACTTGAACCCGATCAAACATCTCTGGAGAGACCTGAAAATAGCTGTCCAGACACGCTCCCCATCCAACCTGACAGAGCTTGAGAGGATCTGCAGAGAAGGGAGAAACTCCCCAAATACAGGTGTGCCAAGCTTGTAGCATCATACCCAAGAAAACTTGAGGCTGTAATCGCTGTCAAAGGTGATTCAAAAATGTACTGAGTAAAGGGTGTGAATACTAATTTGTTAATACATTTGCAAAAATGTCTAAAAACCTGTTGTGCTTTGTCATTATGGGGTATTGTGGGTAGATTGAGGCGGGAAAAAACTATTTATTCAATTTTAGAATAAGGCTGTAAATGTGGAAAAAGTAAAAGGGTCTGAATACTTTCCGAATACACTGTATATGGTGTCAGACAAACAAAAGCAGTAGTTTCACTAATTAATGTCATCAGTGACATGTCAGCACCTGATCCATCAGGGGTTGAGAGGACATGTGTGGGCAGCATCTTGACCGCGGCTGTAGCGTTGCTTTCACTGGACAGTCCTTTTTCCATCCCTGCACGAAAGCGAGCTGAAATGTCCACTAACTGGTCATCGGAGAGACGCATGGCATACAGGAACCTGTCCACCTGGTGGAGGGGGGGCAAAGAGTAGGAGAGTCACTGTGCAACTGATCTTTAGCCAAATAACTGACAAAGAACCTACAGAGCTATAGAATGACTTGACTATCTCCAAGTAAAGGACCAAACATAAATAGTGTAAGGTTAGCCTTGCAAGTCTGAATGATTCAGAATGATGACTGAAACAACTCCTATAATCCAAAATCAAATCTGTTCCATGCTTTCTCAGAGGCCCATCTGTGTAAAAAAAATAAAAAGTTGTCTTCTAGTTTCCTGTATCCACACTTCAAACAAAACCAAACAAACAGTTGAATACAGAGCATGAGAAGAAAGAGTTTTAAAAAAGAGGCTAAAACACATGGGATTTAACTGTTACTAATGCGGTGGGAAAGGAATTGAATGCAGTATTTTGGTTTTAAATGATCATGCCAAAGTCATCAATTATGGGGATAGTTTTCATCCCGAATACAGATTCAACCCCTGATGACAACCACACAGCTGACAACCACACAGCTGACTACTTGAAAGTAAAACATGGAATATAATACATTAAACTCTTTACATACAGTGCATTTGGAAAGTATTCAGATCCCCTCATTTTTTACACATTTTGTTATGTTACAGCCTTATTCTAAAATGGATTAAATAGTTTTTTACCCAATCTACCCACAATACCCCATAATGACAAAGCAAAAACAGGTTTAGAAATTTTTGCAAATGTATAAAATATGACATTTACATAAGTATTCGGACCCTTTACTCTGTACTTTCTTGAAGCACCTTGGGCAGCGATTACTGCCTTGAGTCTTCTTGGGTATGACGCTACAAGCTTGGCACACTTGTTTTTGTGGAGTTTCTCCCATTATTTTCTGCAGATCGTCTCAAGCTGTCAGGTTGGATGGGGAATATCGCTGCACAGCTATTTTAAGGTCTCTCCAGAGATGTTCGATCGGGTTCAAGTCCGGGCCACTCAATGACATTAAGACTTGTCCCGAAGCCACTCCTGCGTTGTCTGGGCTGTGTGCTTAGGGTCGCTGTCCTGTTGGAAGGTGAACCGTCACCCCAGTCTGAGGTCCTAAGCGCTTTGGAGCAGGTTTTCATCAAGGATCTCTCTATACTTTGCTCCGTTCATCTTTCCCTCAATACTGACTAGTCTCCCAGTCCCTGCTGCTGAAAAACATCCCCACAGCATGATGCTGCCACCACCATGGTTTACCGTAGGGATGGTATTGGCCAGGTGATGAGCGGTGCCTGGTTTCCTCCAGATCTGTGCCTTGACACAATCCTTTCTCAGAGTTCTATGGACAATTCCTTTGACCTAATGGCTTGGTTTTTGCTCTGACAGGCACTGTCAACTGTGGAACCTTATATAGACAGGTGTGCGCCTTTCCAAATCATGTTCAATCAATTGAATTTTCCACAGGTGTACTCCAATCAAGTTGTAGAAACATCTCAAGGATGATCAATGTAAACAGGATGCACCTGAGCTCAATTTCAAGTCTCATAGCAAAGGGTCTGAATACTTGTGTGAATAAGGTATTTACATAATTCTTTATACATTTGCAAACATTTCTAAAAACCTGTTTTCGCTTTGTAATTATGGGGTATTGTGTGTGGATTTATGATGAAAAAAATGCATTTAAACAATTTTAGAATAAGGCTGTAACGTAACAAAATGTGGAACAAGTGAAGGGGTCTGAATACTCTACCTATGCACTGCATATCTAAAGCTGTCAAACTGATGACAAATCCCTTTCCAATGAACATGGTTTCAGAGGACAAGGTCCCCTTTTGTCTTGCAATCCCTACTATCTATCCATGGAAATGAGTAATGCAACAAGAAGGTTAATCATTCCTTAAGCAACATTGTGAAATAAATGTAGCCCCATTAAGCCACCACACCAGTCAGGATTTCATACCTGAATGAAGGGCCTCCTCATCAAAAGGCTTCAACTAACTCAAACAGACATTTCACATTCAGGCATAAATTAAATACATTTACAGTAATCCTGTAGACTGCAGTAAATACTGCTATGAACTATTTGGAAACTCCAGCAAATATGATTTAATTTCTATAAACTAACATTTTAGCCAAATGTTTCTCTCTAGAAACTGTAAACCATCCTTTGCGCTGTAATACACAAACAAGTTGTTGGAGAAAATAGAAAAAAAGTAATCCTGCCCATGCATTACACACAACTGACATAATTACAGTATCACCAAATTCTGTATTTCTATAGTAACTAGGCTACTTACAGTATGTATACATAACCATAACAAACAAGCTTCTGATCAAAAACAACACTTGACGTCTCAGAAATGTCTCACCTTCTTGATTTGGTCCTCCTGCAGCTTGGAGAAATAGAAAGAGAGCAAGTGCACCGCAAACATATTCACTTCTGTTACCTGTAAGTTATATCCTGCAACTAATGTCTCTGCTCAAAACAATACAACCTGAATCAGAACAATCTCATAGATATTAACAGTTTTCCTCTCTTGAAGCTGTCCAGTTTCAGTCCTTGAGCTTGTTGCTCTCTGTCCCCTCAGCTCCAATATGAGTGTGGTATGAGTGTTTTTTTCTCCCTCAGTGGATTGTTTTCCACCTCTCCCTGACTTTGCGAGTTAAGCCATAACCAGCCCTTCCATTGGCTCAATACTTAATAGCCTAGCCCCTAGCTCTCTCTCTTACTGGTCTACTTCTTGGATCTCTCCTAGCAATGCCTTGGCTCAGTTCCAAAGATCACTTTCCTTTGGAACCATGGGGTCTTTTACCATTTCTAATTCAAAAGACAAGGATGGGTTCAACAATAGAAATGGAAACCTAGATCAATATATCAAGGCCATGTTTTTCTAATGGGTACCTTGGTTGGAAGATCCAGGGTTATTTTAGACCCAGTATAAGGGTGCTCACTGGTTCCATTTCTAACAATTCAGAAGGTTGAAACGTCATCATCATATCCAAACTTCTAAACAGCAGCTTCAATAAGTTCACAAATATTGGGATTCTTTTGTAACAAATTAGTAAATAATTAAATTCTGGCCCCGTTCCCACTCCCAGTTAGTCTGGCAAACACCTAACTCTCAAAGTCCTCAAAGTCTGGAATGTCTTTTTGATGTTGTCGGACTCTGCACAATGTGTTGATAATGAAGGGGACTAATTGTCTCTCCGTATTTTTCACTCAAACACCCAAAGCCACACATCCCCTAAGTGCCACCCCCTTCCATTACAACAGTTGGATTTTCAAATCCTAACAACAAGAGGTCTCAACCCCCAAGGCACAAAATACATGAGTGAATCAATCAAACCTGTCGTACAATTTCTGAGAGATTATTGCATGAACAAACTGCCTCCCTTCCAGACCAGTGTGGCCACAACTCTCCATGCACTGAATCAGGTGGGTCGTGTCAACCAGGCTAACTCCCAGTGGCTGTTGTGTTTTGAAAGTGGCTAAAACTGATCCCAGTGCAGAGAATGCTTTGAAAGCAGCACATGGCCTGAAAGTGTCTCATGACCTTTGTTACATGGGCTATGAAATGTTCATGACACAATTAAGGTGTTATAAGCAGTGTCAAAAGGCAAGAAAATCATTGTCATGACATATCTTAAAACCATTTAACATTTGTTGATACGTTAAGAAGCTGTATGACAGGTCTACAACATTGTTGTTACAGAGTAAGGTGTCAAATTATTACAGACATTCGCCACCTTATGTCTCACATCAAATGAATACAAAGGCCTCATCAAAACCAAAATATTAATACACTTTTTTTAATCAATGACCTTATCATTTATGCTATTTCAATTCCTTAAATCATACATAGGGGCATATAAATCAGTGGTGGTAACATTTGAGTTTCCGGCAGTTACACTAGGCTAGCCCAAGCATGTGATGGGCACATAGTGTAAAATTGTCATTACTTGCTGTGCGAGACAGACTATCCGTCTATATGAAGATGCAGTCAACCACGTTACTTTTCAAGTGATAAAAATATTACCGCAAAATGACTGTGTAATAAGATAAGATATTACTTTGGATTTTTACGTCACCTTTTGGCCCATAAAATGACTATCTGTTTTTGAGCAGGTATACAAAGGAGCTGGGACCTACACATACAATTAATCACATCTTTAGCCACTGAAAATGCATGACACCGCCTGGTATGAAGTCCAGTCAAAATGAGACAAAACCTGCTATGTTTTAGTTAGGACCTAAGGCAGAAACTGGGACGGTCACTTCTTCTTCTTCTTATTCCCTTTTGTTTTATTATTCCCCGCAACCAGTTTGACTCCTTCTTCCTCTTGGCGGTGCACTTTGGACCACTCCTTCTGCAGTTGCCTTAGGAGGTCAGGAGTCAGTAAGCCCTCCTGTACCAGGCGGGAGCCTAGGGACTTGTCCAGCTGCCAACCCTCTACTCCACTGTCCTGGGCCTTGGGGGCTCCTCGGACCCTCCTTGGGGATACTGGGCTGGGCCCCAGCCTCCTCTGGTTGGACAGCGGGTTTGTCCCCGGGGGGGCGTTGGTCTCCGTGGCTCGGATGAGTCGTGTGATGTTGCGCACACCCACCTGGATGATGCTGTCCAGCTCCTGCTGGATCTCTCGGACATGATTGGCGTCCGGAAACATGTCCATGAAGCGGTAGCTGGCGACATGTGGAGAGGATTATTACTATCTAATTGAGATTATTTGCAATAAAGACAACCAATGATCTCATTATACACATTGTGTTACTAAATTCTGTGATGACTATTAGCACAAGAGCAATTGGTAATTTGGCTTGGTGAATGGTTTGGTATTGGTAAGGTAGAGATGGAATCACCTGAGCCAGAGGTAGAGGTCTAGCACGTCATGGACAGCCTCCAGGTGCACCAGGTCCTTGATGTTCTTGGGTGGGACCAGCGGCCAGCTGACGTGCCGACACACCCAGTCAAAAGTCAGGGGCTCATCTCTGCTGAACTGTCTGGCAAACTGGACACGGAGAGATTGTGTGTGATGTGACGCTCTCCCAATCAGTCTCATCATCCAGCCCCAAACACTATAGTGCTATAAACCTTATCAATAGGATTACACTTAGACCATAGTCACAGTAATATGTCATTCATCCAATTCACAACAGATCTTATCAATACTGTTGCCTGAAAACCACTCATGTCACGTCCCTTAAAGCCCAACAACCAACAATAAAACCTTATCAATGCTGTTATAGTTCCAGTAAGACGGTTCATATCAGAAGCAAACTGGCAACGTCATGCCAGAATATTAATCAATGGCGTGACTCACGCAAGGACATGTGCTTCCTATGACAAATTCTATATTCCAAATGGTGGACCTATCACTGAATAACATGAAATTAGGGTGTTAACCATTCAAATTCAGTCAGAGGTCAAAGTCTGTATTCACAAAGTGTCTCAGACTAGTAGTGCTGATCTAGGATCAGGTTCCCCCTGTCCATACAATCTTATTCATAATGATCTTAAAGGCAATGCTGATCCTATATCAGCACTCCTACTCATACTTTCTGAATGCGGGCCCAGATGTTTAAACAAGTGTTGCTAATGGAAAAGGGATTCTGCTGTAAACATGTCTCTGCTCCTACCTTCAGGAAGGAGGTGCACACAAAGGGCTGCTTCTTGTTGATGGGCGCAGTGCAGAACACATATCGAGACCGCAGGTTGAGGGGAATGTGCTGGATCATGTCAGCCAGGAACTTGAAGTCGTCAATGTTGCACACAAAGTACATACCATCAACTTGGGAGAGGCTCACGAATATATCCTGGGGGTAGAAAGAAAATGGGTTACTTTTAAATGAACACAAATAATTCAATATTAATCTGTGAATTGACCAACTGTAAATCTTGATTCTCGCTACAGAGTAAATTGCAATGAAGTAAAGAAACGTACTATCAGATTGGACAAGGTGGCATCAGGTAAGTGGTAGGCAAACATTTCAATCTGCTCTGCTGTGGGGTGCAGCCCAGCTGTCTAGGATTAGGAAATTAACACCATGTCATACTTGATTGTCATTAAATAAAATAAAGGATATTGAATAGTCCGAACAGAAGGACAAAATTCAGAAATGGCCCATGTGCTGTTCCTCACCTCTATGGCGTCGACGGTTCTGCTGAGTATCTCCTTGAGAATTGGCAGGTCGTCGCGGTACATGGTGGTGACCTCGCCCTCTTTGAAGATGGAGCTGAAGCGTCCGGCCCGCCCGGCGATCTGGAGAGCCTGAGATGTGGAGATGGTGTCCAGCTCCTTCTCACCCTTCTCATTGATATTGGGTTTCACCAGTGAGTTAAAGATGATTCTCTTGATACTCCTAGTGTGGGAGGGACATAGTAGCACGCTTATAGAGGCAACAACTACTAAATTACAGCAAACCAAAAATCAACTAATCATGCAAGAAATGTGTATATTTTTTCTGTTAAGTATTTTTATGACAATCTGTAGAACAATGTACTTCAAACGTAATATATATTGTCAGCAATAAATTAAAATGAAAAAAAGCTTCAACAATATGCTATCAAAATCAGTTTCAATGGTCAACTCACAGGTTTAGTCCCATCCCTATGGCATCTGTTGCAACCAGGATCTTACATGGGTCCTCTGGGTCATTGAACTTCTTTGCTTGAGATAGTTTGGTGCCTGTTGACCATATAATTTACAGTGCTTTAATGATACACACTATTATACATTTAAGGATGAGTAATGTCACAGCGGGAGTATATCAGTTATTTGTTTTTCCGTCCAGCACCTGAACAAGTTGAATGTCCGTATTTTACATTTTACATTTTTCACACCATTCTAACTCTCCATCACCTGACATCTAAAAACAACCTTACCAGGTGGAAGGCTGCCATAGATGACCGCACACTCCAGGCCTCTGATCTCGATCTGCCTACTGATGGAGTAAATATCGTTTTTGCTGAAGCATACGATGCAGTCGCCTGGTCGCAGGTTATCCAGAGACTCCACAGCATGGTCCAGGATTGAGAAAGGAGTGAGCCTCTTGTAGTTACGAACCTGCCAGTAGATTGGGTCAACTGTAAGACACTTGACGTCGCAAGTATTTTTTGGGAGCCGGTCTAGAATCCCAAGTTTTTATTCTCATAGGATGAGACCGTTGATATTCAGTATAATCATGTTAATGACATGATGACTGGAACAGTCTCATTAGAAGCCAAACACACTAATGTTCACTAGATTGGCTAGACTCACCTCCACCTCCTCCCCTGTCGTGTACATGAGCTCTGTGACAAAGTTAATAGCTGCAGGCTCTCCGCACACATGGATCTCCTCAGCACACAAACCTATTCCCGGGACACAAAGTAAAGACATAAGAGGGAAAGCGGAAAAAGAACAATCCATTATTTATTACTGTGAAATCATAATTTTACCTTATCATTATTGACTTAATAAATAGCTTGTAATTTATGTACCATAACAAAGTGCAACCAAATATCCCGATTTTGTGATCTTACAATGGCCTGTAGTTTGTCCTAACTGTCACAGTGAAGTTACTGACCGAGCAAAGCCCTAGTCCAGGCCCATCCCCTCGATATGTCTCTGATCATCTGGATCTCATCAATGACCGCAACTTCATCTGGACAAAACACACAAGACACGTTTCACATGTTAGTCAACACTCAAATGGTGATAAGAAACGTCAAATGCAATCGAGCTCTATCAGAAATGAATCAAATACTTAAATCAAGGGTGTCAAACAAACGGTATACTTTAAAATGACTAAAACCAAATTGAAATTGTTTTGAAATTATAATGGACCTACACTCCTACAGTTTCTTCAAAAATCAAAATCAAATTTTATTTGTCACATACACATGGTTAGCAGATGTTAATGCGAGTGTAGCGAAATGCTTGTGCTTCTAGTTCCGACAATGCAGTAATAACCAACGAGTAATCTAACCTAACAATTCAACAACTACTACCTTATACACACAAGTGTAAAGGGATAAAGAATATGTACATAAAGATATATGAATGAGTGATGGTACAGAACGGCATAGGCAAGATGCAGTAGATGGTATAGAGTACAGTATATACATATGAGATGAGTAATGTAGGGTATATAAACATAAAGTGGCATAGTTTAAAGTGGCTAGTGATACATGTATTACATAAAGATGGCAAGATGCAGTAGATGATATAGAGTACAGTATATACATATACATATGAGATGAGTAATGTAGGGTATGTAAACTTTATATTAAGTGGCATTGTTTAAAGTGTCTAGTGATACATTTTTACATAAATTTCCATCAATTCCCATTATTAAAGTGGCTGGAGTTGAGTCAGTATGTTGGCAGCACCCACTAAATGTTAGTGGTGGCTGTTTAACAGTCTGATGGCCTTGAGATAGAAGCTGTTTTTCAGTCTCTCGGTCCCTGCTTTGATGCACCTGTACTGACCTCGCCTTCTGGATGATAGCGGGGTGAACAGGCAGTGGCTCGGGTGGTTGTTGTCCTTGATGATCTTTATGGCCTTCCTGTGACATCGGGTGGTGTAGGTGTCCTGGAGGGCAGGTAGTTTGCCCCCGGTGATGCATTGTGCAGACCTCACTACCCTCTGGAGAGCCTTACGGTTGTGGGCGGAGCAGTTGCTGTACCAGGCGGTGATATAGCCCGACAGGATGCTCTCGATTGTGCATCTGCAGAAGTTTGTGAGTGCTTTTGGTGACAAGCCGAATTTCTTCAGCCTCCTGAGGTTGAAGAGGCGCTGCTGCGCCTTCTTCACAACGCTGTCTGTATGGGTGGACCAATTCAGTTTGTCCGTGATGTGTACGCCGAGGAACTTAAAACTTACTACCCTCTCCACTACTGTCCCGTCGATGTGGATAGGGGGGTGCTCCCTCTGCTGTTTCCTGAAGTCCACAATCATCTCCTTTGTATTGTTGACGTTGAGTGTGAGGTTATTTTCCTGACACCACACTCCGAGTGCCCTCACCTCCTCCCTGTAGGCAGTCTCGTCGTTGTTGGTAATCAAGCCTACCACTGTAGTGTCGTCCGCAAACTTGATGATTGAGTTGGAGGCGTGCATGGCCACGCAGTCGTGGGTGAACAGGGAGTACAGGAGAGGGCTCAGAACGCACCCTTGTGGGGCCCCAGTGTTGAGGATCAGCGGGGTGGAGATGTTGTTACCTACCCTCACCACCTGGGGGCGGCCCGTCGGGAAGTCCAGTACCCAGTTGCACAGGGCGGGGTCGAGACCCAGGGTCTCGAGCTTGATGACGAGTTTGGAGGGTACTATGGTGTTAAATGCTGAGCTGTAGTCGATGAACAGCATTCTCACATAGGTATTCCTCTTGTCCAGATGGGTTAGGGCAGTGTGCAGTGTGGTTGCGATTGCGTCGTTTGTGGACCTATTGGGTCCGTAAGCAAATTGGAGTGGGTCTAGGGTGTCAGGTAGGGTGGAGGTGATATGGTCCTTGACTAGTCTCTCAAAGCACTTCATGATGACGGAAGTGAGTGCTACGGGGCGGTAGTCGTTTAGCTCAGTTACCTTAGCTTTCTTGGGAACAGGAACAATGGTGGCCCTCTTGAAGCATGTGGGAACAGCAGACTGGGATAAGGATTGATTGAATATGTCCGTAAACACACCAACCAGCTGGTCTGCGCATGCTCTGAGGACCCGGCTGGGAATGCCGTCTGGGCCTGCAGCCTTGCGAGGGTTAACACGTTTAAATGTTTTACTCACCTCGGCTGCAGTGAAGGAGAGCCCGCAGGTTTTGGTAGCGGGCCGTGTCAGTGGCACTGTATTGTCCTCAAAGCGAGCAAAAAATGTATTTAGTCTGTCTGGGAGCAAGACATCCTGGTCCGCGATGGGGCTGGTTTTCTTTTTGTAATCCGTGATTGACTGTAGACCCTGCCACATACCTCTTGTGTCTGAGCCGTTGAATTGCAACTCTACTTTGTCTCTATACTGGCACTTAGCTTGTTTGATTGCCTTGCGGAGGGAATAGCTACACTGTTTGTATTCGGTCATGTTTCCGGTCACCTTGCCCAGGTTAAAAGCAGTGGTTCGCGCTTTCAGTTTCGCGCGAATGTTGCCATTAATCCACGGTTTCTGGTTTGGGAATGTTTTAATCGTTGGTGTGGGTATAACGTCTCAGATGCACTTTTTAATGAACTCGCTCACCTAATCAGCGTATTCGTCAATGTTGTTGTTGGACGCAATGCGGAACATATCCCAATCCACGTGATCGAAGCAGTCTTGAAGCGTGGAATCAGATTGGTCGGACCAGCGTTGAACAGACCTGAGCACGGGAGCTTCTTGTTTTAGTTTCTGTCTGTAGGCTGGAAGCAACAAAATGGAGTCGTTGTCAGCTTTTCCGAAAGGAGGGCGGGGGAGGGCCTTATATGCGTCGCGGAAGTTAGAATAACAATGATCCAGGGTTTTACCAGCCCTGGTAGCACAATCGATATGCTGATAGAATTTAGGGAGTTTCAGATTAGCCTTGTTAAAATCCCCAGCTACAATGAATGCAGCCTCAGGATGTGTGGTTTCCAGTTTACATAGAGTCAAATAAAGTTCGTTCAGGGCCATCGATGTGTCTGCTTGGGGGGGAATATATACGGCTGTGATTATAATCGAAGAGAATTCCCTTGGTAGATAATGCGGTCGACATTTGATTGTGAGGAATTCTAAGTCAGGTGAACAGAAGGACTTGAGTTCCTGTATGTTGTTATGATCACACCACGTCTCGTTAATCATAAGGCATACCCCCCCGCCCCTCTTCTTACCAGAAAGATGCTTGTTTCTGTCGGCGCGATGCGTGAAGAAACCAGCTGGCTGCACCGACTCCGTTAGCGTCTCTCGAGTGAGCCATGTTTCCGTGAAGCAAAGAATGTTACAGTCTCTGATGTCTCTCTGGAATGCTACCCTTGCTCAGATTTCATCAACCTTGTTGTCAAGAGACTGGACATTGGCGAGTAGTATGCTAGGGAGTGGAGCGCGATGTGCCCGTCTCCGGAGCCTGACCAGAAGACCGCTTCGTTTGCCCCTTTTACGGCGTCGTTGTTTAGGGTCACCGGCTGGGATCCGATCCATTGTACTGGGTGAAAGGCAAAACACAGAATCCGCTTCGGGAGAGTCATATTCCTGGTCGTAATGATGGTGAGTTGACGTTGCTCTTATATTCAGTAGTTCCTCCCAACTGTATGTAATGAAACCTAAGATTACCTGGGGTACCAATGTAAGAAATAACACGTAAAAAAACAAAATACTGCCTAGTTTCCTAGGAACGCGAAGCGAGGCGGCCATCTCTGTCGGCGCCGGAAGTAGAGGTCGGCCGATTAATCGGAATGGCCGATTAATTAGGGACGATTTCAAGTTTTCATAACAATCGGTAATGGGTATTTTTGGACACCGATTTGCCGATTAAAAAAAATGAAGAAATGTTTAAAAAATATATTTTTTAAATTTTTTACACCTTTATTTAACTAGGCAAGTCAGTTAAGAACACATTCTTATTTTCAATGACGGCGGGTTAACTGCCTTGTTCAGGGGCAGAACGACAGATTATTACCTTGTCAGCTCGGGGATTCGTTTTTGCAACCTTCCGGTTACTAGTCCAACGCTCTAACCACCTGCCTTACATTGCACTCCACGAGGAGCCTGCGTGGCAGGCTGACTACCTGTTACGCGAGGGCAGCAAGAAGCCAAGGTAAGTTGCTAGCTAGCATTAAACTTATCTTATAAAAAACAATCAATCTTAACATAATTACTTGTTAACTACACATGGTTGATGATATTACTAGTTCATCTAGCGTGTCCTGCGTTGCATATAATCGATGCGGCGCCTGTTAATTTCTCATTGAATCACAGCCAACTTCGACAAACGGGTGATGATTTAACAAGCGCATTTGCGAAAACAAGCACTGTCGTTGCACCAATGTACCTAACCATAAACATCAATGCCTTTCTTTAAAATTAATACACAAGTATATATTTTTAAACCTGCATATTTAGTTAATATTGCCTGCTAAGATGAATTTCTTATAACTAGGGAAATTGTGTCATTTCTCTTGCGTTCTGTGCAAGCAGTCAGGGTATATGCAGCAGTTTGGGCCGCCTGACTCATTGCGAACAGTGTGAAGTCCATTTATTCCTAACAAAGGCCGTAATTAATTTGCCAGAATTGTACATAATTATGACATAACATTAAAGGTTGTGCAATGTAACAGCAATATTTAGACTTAGGGATGCCATCCATTAGATAAAATACGGAACGGTTCCATATTTCACTGAAAGAATAAACATTTTGTTTTCTAAATGATAGTTTCCGGATTCGACAATTTTAATGACCAAAGGCTCGTATTTCTGTGTGTTATTATGTTATAATTAAGTCTATGATTTGATAGAGCAGTCTGACTGAGCGATGGTAGGCACCAGCAGGCTCGTAAGCATTCATTCAAACAGCACTTTTGTGCGTTTTGCTAGCAGCTCTTCGCAATGCTTCAAGCATTGAGCTGTTAATGACTTCAAGCCTATCAACTCTCGAGATTAGGCTGGTGTAACCGATGTGAAATGGCTAGCTAGTTAGCGGGGTGCGCGCTAATAGCGTTTCAAACGTCACTCGCTCTGAGACTTGGAGTAGTTGTTCCCCTTGCTCTGCATGGGTAACGCTGCTTCGAGGGTGGCTGTTGTCTATGTGTTCCTGGTTCGAGCCCAGGTAGGGGCGAGGAGAGGGACGGAAGCTATACTGTTACACTGGCAATACTAAAGTGCCTATAAGAACCTCCAATAGTCAAAGGTGTATGAAATACAAATTGTATAGAGAGAAATAGTTCTATAATAACTACAACCTAAAACTTCTTACCTGGGAATATTGAAGACTCATGTTAAAAGGAACCACCGGCTTTCATATGTTCTCATGTTCTGAGCAAGGAATTAGCTTTTTTTACATGGCACATATTGCACTTTTATTTTCTTCTCCAACACTTTGTTTTTGCATTATTTAAACCAAATTGAACATGTTTCCTTATTTATTTGAGAATAAATTGATTTTATTGATGTATTATATTAAGTTAAAATAAGTGTTAATTCAGTATGGTTGTAATTGTCAATAAAAATATTTTTTAAATCGGCCAATTAATCGGTATCGGCTTTTTTGGTCCTCCAATAATCGGTATCGGTATCGGCGTTGAGAAATCATAATCGGTCGACCTCTATTCTTGACTGTGTCCAGCTCGATAATAATCACCTGAATGAAAGCTGGACAGTCAGGGAGCATCGGAAATCACCAAAACAATAGATAGAGGACCATTTTTGGCAAATTTTGACAGCGAGGAAATATAACCGATTTTCAGTGCGGCCCTCTGGACCTCGTTGAAGACTGAATGCAGCCCCTAGGGCAAAATTCGTTTGACACCCCTAACTTGAATGGTAGTGATAAAATACCCTAATGTACATTTAAATATGTTTAACAAGTTGAGCGATAAGGTAAGATACTGACATGGTGTTGTGACACTGCACATCTCGATAGTACAGGCCACATGCTCAGCTTGTCTCCCCTCCTCATCCATAAATGTTCTCTCCTCTCCTGTCACCAAATCACATGGCACGCCCTGGGAGAAACAAAAAGTAAATTTAACGTCTTCCTTTGACATAGTGCTCTGAGAATGAACTTAAACATTTTGGAAATTATTGGTAAGAAACACTTAGATAAACAAATTTTACTTCAATTTTTTCAAGGTAAAAGGGCAATTCCATGGTAATGGAATTACGCTGAGACTCATATTTTTCACTTTAAAATGTATACAAAACAAAAAACATTGATTTAAAAGTTGAACAAACCATGGAACTCTATTCACAAGTCCCAATTTCCACTGAAAATGTTACAAAAACACATTTACAGGAGAATAAAATAAATTTTACCATAAAACTTTGCATCTGCATTTTTTAAAATGTATTGTGTAAATTGTTTAAAGTAGTCATTGTGCATTGAGTTGTATAGTTTGGTAAACCTTGAAATCAATGGTTTCTGTTTGGCATTTTAAAGTAAAAAATCTGAGTCTCAGCATAATTCCATTAGCATGGAATTGCCCATTTGCCACAGTATGCAAAAAGCCTTCTAAATGATGTATTCTCTCTATGGAAGGGTATACTAGTGAAAGAGAGGTTATACTAACAGCATTATTGCTCTTTTCAAAGATCTCGTGGGCTAACAGCTTCAGCGGTCCACAGTAGACTCCAGACTTGGCAGCCAGGTATCTCTGAATTGCATGATGAGTCTTTCCACTGTTGGTGGGGCCAGCATGGAATATCACCTTCCTCTGGATGGCTCTAGCCTCAGGGTACCTGGGAAACATTCAAGTGGATGGCTGAAAGACAGTTGTGTGGAGTATTGTGTGTACACGGCGCTAGGTGACCTCTTTAGGTGACCTCAACTATATACACATTTTTATTTTGAAAATGCTCTTCCATTCATTGTATCCATTTGTGTGTATATATATATATATATATATATATATATATATATATATATATATATATATATATATATATATATATATACACACACAACTATATACACCTTTTTCATTTTGAAAATGCTCTTCCATTCATTGTATCCATTTGTGTGTATGTATATATATATATATATATATATTTAAACAACTATATACACACTTTTTATTTTGAAAATGCTCTTCCATTCATTGTATCCATTTGTGTGTATATATATATTCAAGTGGATATACACTGCTCAAAAAAATAAAGGGAACACTTAAACAACACAATGTAACTTCAAGTCAATCACACTTCTGTGAAATCAAACTGTCCACTTAGGAAGCAACACTGATTGACAATAAATTTCACATGCTGTTGTGCAAATAAAATAGACAAAAGGTGGAAATTATAGGCAATTAGCAAGACACCCCCAATAAAGGAGTGGTTCTGCAGGTGCTGACCACAGACCACTTCTCAGTTCCTATGCTTCCTGGCTGATGTTTTGGTCACTTTTGAATGCTGGCGGTGCTTTCACTCTAGTGGTAGCATGAGACGGAGTCTACAACCCACACAAGTGGCTCAGGTAGTGTAGCTCATCCAGGATGGCACATCAATGCGAGCTGTGGCAAGAAGGTTTGCTGTGTCTGTCAGCGTAGTGTCCAGAGCATGGAGGCGCTACCAGGAGACAGGCCAGTACATCAGGAGACGTGGAGGAGGCCGTAGGAGGGCAACAACCCAGCAGCAGGACCGCTAACTCCGCCTTTGTGCAAGGAGGAGCACTGCCAGAGCCCTGCAAAATGACCTCCAGCAGGCCACAAATGTGCATGTGTCAGCATATGGTCTCACAAGGGGTCTGAGGATCTCATCTCGGTACATAATGGCAGTCAGGCTACCTCTGGCGAGCACATGGAGGGCTGTGCGGCCCCACAAAGAAATGCCACTCCACACCATGACTGACCCACCGCCACACCGGTCATGCTGGAGGATGTTGCAGGCAGCAGAACGTTCTCCACGGCGTCTCCAGACTCTGTCACATGTGCTCATGTGCTCAGTGTGAACCTGCTTTCATCTGTGAAGAGCACAGGGCGCCAGTGGCGAATTTGCCAATCTTGGTGTTCTCTGGCAAATGCCAAACGTCCTGCACGGTGTTGGGCTGTAAGCACAACCCCCACCTGTGGATGTCGGGCCCTCATACCGCCCTCATGGAGTCTGTTTGTGACCGTTTGAGCAGACACATGCACATTTGTGGCCTGCTGGAGGTCATTTTCACAGAAGTGTGATTGACTTGGAGTTACATTGTGTTATTTAAGTGTTCCCTTTATTTTTTTGAGCAGTGTATATACACACAAATGGATACAATGAATGGAAGAGCATTTTCAAAATGAAAAATGTGTATATAGTTGAGGTCACCTAAAGATGACGTGTGATACTTACCAATTAGCTGGTACACGCAGATCACTGATTTTGCGTAGATCCTCCATGCAGTCCAGCATGGGGAAAATCTGCTTGGCATGTCTCATGAAGTAAGGATAAAGGTCATCTATGTGGCCTGACGAGCACAAGCAAAAACACTCATCAGTTGACAGGGTGTGAGGGGTTGGAATTAAGTTCCAACTTGCAGTTGCTTTAAATCACTTGATTCCTTAAATGATAAGCACAGTGTTGAACTCACCTGCTCCACAGCATATGTCATTGAAGATGATATGAAGGTCTGCACTGAGCATAGAGATTTCTAGCACATACTTCCGAAAACTGATGAAGGCTTGGTGAAAGAGGCGAGCTGACATGGAGAGATCAATGTTTTAGTATGACCATAAGGCAAGTTGGAGAAGTATCATTACAAAAAATATATTTGATAAGAGTACCAGACCGTTATGCCAGCCAGTTGAAACGATTATGTTGTTCTCACCATCGAGACCTTGATCCGCTGCAATTTTTTGCATCTCTTTCCTTTTGTAGAACTTGTTCAACATTTGGAGAAGTTCATCTGTTAGGAGAAATCACATGGGTCTGGTAAAATTGCCATACAGTAGACCTATTCTTAAAGCTATAGGCTAAACATTATAGAAAGCAAGTCACAGCGAACACGTTTACAAAATATCTATTGACAGGGAATTTGTCCAACAGTTCTTAAGATCTTGAAAAGTCTCAGATTCATAGCTAGCTTTTATCTAGCTACGACTGAGACATGGCTGTAGACTCCATAGTATACAGTTAGAATGCAGCCACGTCTCAGGGCCAACGGCTAACGTTAGCCTGTTGATGACAGCTAAGTGGAGGATATCATCAACAGTTTAGTAGCAGTCAGCTACAGATATACTGGCAGTTTTCTATTGACAGCTAATCTGTGTAGATGGCAATCAACATGAACAGTTAGCACTACAATATGGATGTACAGTACTTTTGTCCAAAGGTTGCGTGAGCTCAGCTCCCACAGCCCCATCACTGCCGACATCACCCTTGATGCTGAGAGGCACAAATAGTGAGGTGTCTGGTGGTCGTGACGAACTATTTGAAGAAACACCTTGTCTGGTGGACACAGAACCAGACAAAGACCCTTTCAATAACGTTATAGATCCAAAGTGTACACAACGACTGTCCACCAGAGCATTTGTGTTTCGTACAGATATGGCGCATATTCTGTGTTGTACTCGTGAGAACAGAAGCATACAGCGGTTTATTGACATTCTTAGCTGCTAGATATAGTCCGCGATTATGTTGCCTTGTCTGGTTTGTGTCAATAAACACTTTTCAATGTCGCATTTTATCAATATTTTCCCTGGTAACACTTTGCACAGTATTGCAGCAGAGGACGGTCAACATCGGCTTCATTCTGTGATACAACGTGCAGGAGGACCCTTGTTTGGATTGCAGTCCAGAAATATGCCTGCAGCGATTTATTAGATTTGTTTATTATATTAATTCACAAAATGCAGTGCTTTAGTTAGAAAATATACAAACTGTTTCTATAGAAATGACTTGATGATACATTCAAATAATACATGTATTATAGCAGCACACGTTTACCGATAATACTTCTGGTAAGTCTGTAGTGCATACATTCCACAAACCAAACGGACCCCAAAAACGTCAAAGTGCAAAAAAAAAAAAAAAGAAAACAAATGAAAGACAGTAAAGTATAAAGATAGGCAGAAACTGCTTCTCCCCAAAAAATCCCCCATAACACTTGTAGGCGATGTTCTGCCTCTGGGTTTAGAAACTCTCTGAACAAATGTTAGCTGCAAGTTGACATTTCAATGACGAAAATAGAATGCCTACTATGACTCAGCACTTGAGTGCGATCAGTGGCACACATTATTGTAAAACATTTTTTACTGGAATGCATAAAACCAGTTTGTAGGTAAGATCAGGATTGAAAATGTAAGTGCTATCCAGAATCCTTGGGATCCATACCCTTTTAACCCGTGCATTAGAGACCTCTAACGCCCATAAAGGTCCAGTTCAAACTCCCATTTACCAACATTATATCTTGGAGGTGCCGAATAGGCATTTTTTAGGTTGCTTGTACATTGTTATTGTGACCTTTTTTGGAAGTACATACCGGTTGTAAAATTGAGTAAATTAAGATTGCTGCTCAGCGAACCCCTATTTGGTGATGAACGAATGTATTGTAATGAAACAGCAGGGACCAAGTCTCGAACCCTCGACCTTCTAGCCCGAGGTCCGGCGCGCTACCGATTGTGCCGCAAAAGCATTCTCAAACGGCAGAGTCGATTTCCGCGCTTATAAACCCAGGGTCGTTACAGTATTTTGATATTATAACTCTTGCGTAGCTGTTGAATATGATTTGTAATCGGAGCTTTCTGGGCGTTAGAGATCTCTAACCATATACATTAAAACCTAGCGCATAATGATGCGTCGTTCGCGATCTAAAGTCTCTTTTTGAACAGATATTTTTGGTGAACATCGCGAACTGAATCACATCGGTGAAAGAGCCTTCATTTGGCTCCCTGATTTGCATACTGCTGCTACCATAGCCGCGGGAAGTAGGGGTGCTGCAACACCCACTGATAAACAAAATATGAAACTAGGCCTTTAGTGCTCCTGTATGAGGGAGAAAAATACTTTCCAGCACTCTCCGCACGCCTACTTCCCACGGCTATAGTAGTAGCTGTATGCATAAATAATTATCTAAAGTGTGAATCCTCACTGCAGAAACAATAGTGGGGAGTGTGTCAATCTGATCCATGCTAATTTTTTTCAGTGTGTAAGAAAAAAAATCGAATGACTTGGTCAGGTAAACATTTATTTGAACTGGCATTTTACCATCTGACAATGGTAGCCTACCTTTTGGGCTTTACATTGGAGATTTGCCATTTTTTCATAGTGTATATCGATTTTGAACGAAGAGCCGTTACGGGACAAATGAGCCGGCTCTTTAACATGAACAGAGCCAAATGAGACGTCTCACCCAAAAGACTCTGCCCATCACTATAAACTCACATATACTGGTTCACCTGACTTGATTTTGGAGGTATGGCAACGTGAGATTACCCTAACCATAACCCTTACCTAAACTCAACCATTTTACATTCAAACATCAATGGAGTAAGGATGTCCTAATGATCCTGGATAGCACAGACCAATTGGAAACACTAATAAAAGTAGAGACAGAACATGAAGCGAGACATCCCACTTCCTCTTCCCCCCCGAGTTCATATACAAGCAGGGGCGTCAAACTCATATCACGGAGGGCCGAAAATCTGCAGGCTTTTTGTTTTTCCTTTCAATTAAGACCTAGACAACCAGTTGAGGGGAGTTCCTTACTAATTAGACCTTAATTCATCAATCAATTACAAGGTCCGAGTGAAAACCCGCAGACACTCAGCCCTCCATGGAATGAAGTTTGACACGTGATATACAGTCAATGTAAGTAGACCAGACCCAGCTGCTATTGCATTGGTGTCTATGGGAGAGCCACTCCTTAACTAGACTGGAACTGTGACCATTTCTTTCAATGGTAAACGGCATGATATCGTCTTTGAAATAAGTAATCAGAGAAAGTATTAAAGACGTCACTCCAATACATAAGTATAAATTTGCATTTCTTTTAATTGATGATATAGACTGAGGCTAGACATATACAAATGTTCAACGTCCACACAAGTCAGATACATATTGAACACAGTATAAAATGTGGTGAACATGCAATGGTGAGAGTCAGGCCAGTATTTGGCATAAGTTTCTTCATGACCTTACAGGCACTTAACTAAAAAATAAATAAATATTGCCTGTATAGTATTCAGAAATGAAGACATAACAACATTGTTACGTGATTGTAGCACAGCCCCATCTGAGCTTAAATATGTATCCTTATGGAAATTATGTAAAGTGGCACTTCTCTAAATATAAACAAAACCAAAATAAATGTAAGTACCCATTCAACCATCATCGAACATGACATACAGATATACATGTAGGACCTAACCGTTGATCAAAATCATTTTATTTAAACAGCATTTTGTAGTGCCTCAATCCAATGCCACTAGCAAAAGCATTTATTAATATACAGTATATTTGTATTTCGAAAAAGAAAAGCACAAAATACGAGAAAAAGTGAACTGATTTTTTTTTTTAAAGAACAAAACTACAGGTTCTACACTAAATAACTTAGGAGATAGAAATATTTTACATACAGTGAGCTCCAAAAGTATTGGGACAGTGACACACTGTTGTTTTGGCTCTGTACTCCATCACTTTGGATCTGAAATTATACAATGACTATGAGGTTAGTGTTTTAATTTGAGGGTATTTTTATCCATATCGGGTGAACCGTTTAAAAAGTACAGCACTTTTTGTACATGGGGCCATAAAATGGGGGGACAAATTATTGGGCCAAATTCACTTATGTATTAAAGTAGTCAAAAGTTTAGTATTTGGTCCCATATTCCTAGCACGCAATGATTACATTGCGTTTCAGATTTTGTACCCAATAGAAATGAATGGCAAATCATGTATTGTGCCATTTTGGAGTCACTCTTATTGTAAATAAGAATAGAATGTTTCTGAACACTACATGAATGTGGATGCTACCATGTTTACGGATAGTCCTGAATGAATCGAAAAATAAAAAAAATTATGAATGAGAGTTAGACGCACAAATCATACCTCCAAGACATGCTAACCTCTTTGCATTTTTTTGTGGGGGGTAAGATGTGTCTCTGTGTCTCATTCATCATTATTCACGATTCATTCAGGACTATCCGTAATCATGGTAGCATCCACATTTATGTAGAAGTGTTTAGAAACACTATGTTCTTATTTACAATAAAAGTGACTCCAAAATAATACAACACATTATTTACCATTAATTTCTATTGGGCACAAAATAATCTGCTAAGAATAAGGGACAAAATACTAAACTTGACTACTTTAATACACATAAGTACAAAAAGTGTTGTAATTTCTAAACGGTTCCCCTGCTATGGATGAAAATACCCTCAAATTAAAACTGACAGCCTGCACTAACTTCACAGTCACTGTATCATTTCAATTCCAAAGTGCTGGAATACAGAGCCAAAACAACAACAAAAATGTCACTGTCCCAATACTTTTGAAGCTCACTGTATTTCAGTGAATTATGAATATGGCACCCTTTGAGCTCAAAGCATGCCTATTGTCTTACAGCTTGACCTTACAGCCATCGCTGAACTCAACATTAACCCATCATATTCAATTTGACCTGCCTACATGCACTGGAACGTCCTTTGAAATATCTAGTAGTGTATGATTGTACGTCATGTCCCCAGTGTTGAGCCTAACCAAATGCATATTTCGCAATATAAAAGAAATGGTAGCTCCCATTCCAGTGCTTTCTATTGTGTGTCAAACAGACGAGTCCATACAGTAAGCTAACAAGAGTGCTTGCTGCGGCCAGCAGAGTAGACCCAGCCCATTCAGGTGTAGCAGTAAGAGACTGTAACCTTGCAGAAGGTAGTTGTATTAAATGGCTGTCTGACGCTTTATTTTCACCTTGCATGTGTCGAGTTGCGCCCCCCTCTCCTTGTTTGCTTTAAGCATAATCAGAATCATTCTCAGCATTTTCTGTTTCCAGTGGTCTTCACATTTCGGGTTGCTCAGCAGTAAGGGTCGGCCGTGGCTCAGGAGACTCATAGCGTTGGTGGAAGTTCCGTTTCCTTATTTTCTCAGGAGCTTTCCTCCACAGAACAATCTCCTGGTAATAGAGTCAGTCAACAAGAGTCAGATTGATCCTCAAGTTATTATAAAATGTTCATATTGAGAGAAGATGATTGCTTTCAATAATAATAATGGCCTAATTCAAACTACTGTAATAATTAACTACTGTAATGTTTCTGCCACAGACACACTGAGTGTACAAAACATTAAGAACACCTGCTCTTTCCATGACAAACTGACCAGGTGAAAGCTATGATCCCTTATTGATGTTACTTGTTAAATCCACTTCAATCAGCCTAGATGAAGGGGAGGAGACAGGGTTAAAAATCCTTCTTTAACCTAGAGACAATTGAGACATGGATTGTGTATGTGTGCCATTCAGAGGGTGAATGAGAAAGACAAAAGATTTAAGTGCGGGGTATGGTAGTAGGTGCCAGGCGCACCAGTTTGTGTCAAGAACTGCAACGCTGCTGGGTTTTTCACACTCAACAGTTTCCATGTGTATCAAAAATGGTCCACCACCCAAAAGACATCCAGCCAACTTGACAACTGTGGAACGCTTTTGACATCTTGTAGAATCCATGCCCTGACGAATTGAGGCTGCTCTAAGGGGAAAAGGGAGGGGTGTAACTCAATATTCAAAAGGTGTTCTTAATGTTCTGTACAATCCGTGTACGACAGACAGGTAGGTAAATGGAGGTTGGCTTCCAGGTTCTGTACCTGTTGTTTGAAGTATCTCCTATCCTCCTCATCCACCAGCACCAGGTTGAGGAAGTACCGCACAGAGAACTTCTTGTTGACGTCCCTCATGGTGGCTGTGAGGTCGTAGCCAGCCAAAAACAGACGGATGGGAATAGACTCTCCTAAGAGGGAAAGAACAGGCATAAAGAGGATTTTGAAACAAGTGAAATGTTAAATGGCAGAAGAGATAGATTTCCATGTACACTACAAGTCCTGAAAACATTATGCTGCTTTGGTGGGGCCGAATAACATAAAATAAAATAGATAAAATCATAATATTGGGACATTCACACCAACACCATATTGTGCCTACCTTTCACAGGGGCTCCGTCCATAATCTCATACTTGGCAACAGTCTCCGTCTCAGTAGTTGTGCTAGGACCTGGGAAAGGAATTTCACATGACTGAATACATCTACTTCACACTGTTCTTAAAACAAAAGCCAAGATTACAGGGACAGTTTTAGGTTCACAAAATTTGAAAAATATGGAATTCAATCATTTAAAATAAAAAAGTATAGAAAAAGAAGCAACACCTTATGTCGTTTAAGTGAACTCTCCCCCCAAGTAAGCCTCATCTCACCTATTCCAGTCATCTCCTTCTTGATCAACTGAAGTTCCATGTGCTGGATTTTGATTCTCACAAGAAGGAAGTAGATTTTACCCACAATGACATCTTTCAAGTGGTATCTGAGAAGACAGATTAGGGTCAGGTCGAAATTAAGTTACATTTTTATAATTCTGAATCTGATTAGAGATTTTGACACACGAATGTGCTACTATGCTATGCTTTTTAAAAGGTGTTTGAATGCATTAATGTCTCATCATGGTATACATCTTACTTGGACTTGTTGTATTCAAACTCTATATGTAGACAGTCTTCAATGCCAACTTCCATCTTGATGGAATTGTTCACATCAGGGTAAGTGGCCAGCTGATGGACAATGAGGTCATACTCTTTCACCAGATCAGACAGTCTCCTCACTATTGTCACTTTGAGGAAATATCTGTAGGAAATAACAATAGGAGTTATGGCTGGCTTACAATGCAAATTAACTTCAAATGACACAGTGCATATATTCATAACAAGGCGGCTGTAGCAATGACAAGAAGCCATCTAATGCAGTTTCACTGATCATCTCAAGATGCGTAGAATAGAATGGTTGGTTTCAGGGACAATGCAGAGAATATCTGGGTATGTATGAGAGAATATTGTGAGCTAACCTCAGTCGGACGTTGGCGCCAACGTAAGACTCATATGGCTTCTCCACCTGCATGAACTCAAAGTCGTAGCTTCGATTCTGAGTCAACTCCCCTGGCAGGGCAAGCTCCTTTACCAGGTTCACAAATTCATGCGTGTTGCTTTTATCACTGAAAAGCTCTGAACGACATAGAGCACAAGTTTAAACACTTATGTTAGGTTCATCACACACAGGAACCTAATATTTCCAATAGGCAAATCCGTTGTACTGAGGGACGCATTAATTTGAACAAATGTATAAATAAGGAAGTAGACCTGAATCTAATAACCTAGATTGTCCTGTATTCAGATTTAAACTTTTGGCCTATGATCAGACGTTCAGAGAAAATAGTGTGTTATTTGAAGGCTTCCCTAAAACTTCCTCAGTTGGTTTGACAACATTGAACCCTCAGTAATGGTCAAGGAGTAATGGTAATGGTAATGGTAAGTAATGGTCACAGAAACACTTTGCCACCAGGCCAGGGTGGAGTGTAGTCCACTGTAGTTTTCACATGACAAGCACATGGTTTGCTAAGCCGTTTAGCCTAAATGAGACCGACAGTGCACTTGGTTTGTGAACCAATAAACAATGCATGGCTGGTGTTTGAGGTGGTGCGCTGCTGCAAGGTTATAATATCAAAATATAAATTAACATAAACTCACCAATCTGCCCAACAAACTCAATTCGAATCCCTTGGTGTTCTAGTCTCTTGCCTGTCTGCCTCACATTGAGATTCACCTTAAAAGAAAACAAACAAGTTGTCGGTATTGGCATAAGTGATGGGAAGTTTGGCTCTTTTTACTGTCTCTGATCTTTTCGACTCGTTCAGTCAAAAGAACAAATCTTTCGACTCATTTACGTTCATTTGAGTCAGAGCATGCAGGACCCTACACCGGCTAACAATGAACTGAAAACTTGAGTCATGCTTCTACAAGCCTCTTCTTCACATGTCGTTCAACATAGGGGGTTTATTGGAGATATAATTTGTGACTGAGGCTTGTAAAAGCGTGCTTTAAACAATGTATACTGAACAAAAATATAAAACGCAACATGCAACATTTAACAATTTTACAGTTCATAAAAGTAAATCAGTCAATTTAAATAAATGTATTAGGCCCTAATGATCTATGGATTTCACATGACTGGCAGGAATGGGTGGGCACAGGCCCACCAACTTGGGAGCCAGGCCCAGCCAATCAGAATTACTTTTTACCCACAAAAGGGCTTTATTACAGACAGAAATATTCCTCATTTTCATCAGCTGTCTGGGTGGCTGGTCTCAGACGATCCCGCAGGTGATGCATACAAATGCGGAGGTCCTGGGCTGGCGTGGTTACACGTGTTCTGCGGTTTTGAGGCCAATTGGAGATACTGGCAAATTCTCTAAAACGACGTTGGAGGTGGCATATGGTAGAGAAATTAACAAATTCTCTTGCATCAGTGGCCTTTTATTTTACCCGGCACAAGGTGCACCTGTGTAATGATCATGTCGTTTAATCAGCTTCTTGATATGCCACACCTGTCAGGTGGATGGATTAACTTGACAAAAGAGAAATGCTCACTAACAGGGAGAAATAAGCTTTTGTGTGTATGGAAAATCTCTGGGATTTTTATTTCAGCTCATGAAACATGGGACCAACACTTTACATGTTGCATTTACATATTTATTCAGCATACATTTGTTGATTGCTAGGCACACAAATAAGACTATTTCTTGACACATTTGAAACAAGGTCTAGTTGTGGCCGCAACCAGGCAAGATTGTGAACGACTCTTGGCGGAATGCATTGCTTGACTGCTGTGAGGGTGATAAGCACAATATCGTTAGCAAACTGCAGCCCCAAAAACGATTTGTTCTGGAGTTCGAGTTTGTTGAGCAGAGGCTGTGTATGTTTTGGTTCTATAAAGCTGTGTCCATCATAGTATTCAAAAATCAATTAATTGAATTAATTCTTGCACCATGCGATAAATTATCAGTTCTAAACATGTAAAAGCATGTAAACACAGCAAAAAAAGAAACGTCCCTTTTTCAGGACCCTGTCTTTCAAAGATAATTAGTAAAAATCCAAATAACTTTAGTTTCCCATGCTTGTTCAATGAACCATAAACAATTAATGAACATGCACCTGTGGAACGGTCGTTAAGACACTAACAGCTTACAGACAGTAGGCAATTAAGGTCACAGTTATGAAAACTTAGGAGGCCTTTCTACTGACTCTGAAAAACACCAAAAGAAAGATGCCCAGGGTCCCTGCTCATCTACGTGAACGTGCTTTAGGCATGCTGCAAGTAGGCATGAGGACTGCAGATGTGGCCAGGGCAATAAATTGCAATGTGCGTACTGTGAGACGCCTAAGACAGCGCGGACAGCTGATTGTGGTCTGCCACTGCGAGGACAGTCTAACAACACCTGCACAGGATCGATACATCCAAACACAACACCTGCAGGACAGGATGGCAACAACAACATCCAAGTTACACCAGGAACTCACAATCTCTCCATCAGTGCTCAGACTGTCCGCAAATAGGCTGAGAGAAGCTGGACTGAGGACTTGTAGACCTGTTGTAAGGCAGGTCCTCACCAGACATCACCAGCAACAACATCGCCTATGGGCACAAACCCACCGTCGCTGGACCAGACAGGACTGGCAAAAAGTGCTCTTCACTGACGAGTTGCGGTTTTGTCTCATCAGAGGTGATGGTTGGATTCGAGTTTATCGTCGAAGGAATGAGCGTTACACCGAAGCTTGTACTCTGGAGCTTGATCGATTTGGAGGTGGAGGGTTCGTCATGGTCTGGGGCGGTGTGTCACAGCATCATCGGACTGAGCTTGTTGTCATTGCAGGCAATCTCAAAGCTGTGCGTTACAGGGAAGACATCCTCCTCCCTCATGTGGTACTCTCCTGCAGGCTCATCTTGACATGACCCTCCAGCATGACAATGCCACCAGCCATACTGCTCGTTCTGTGCGTGATTTCCTGCAAGACAGGAATGTCAGTGTTCTGCCATGGCCAGCGAAGAGCCCGGATCTCAATCCAATTGAGCTTGTCTGGGACCTGTTGGATCGGAGGGTGAGGGCTAGGGCCATTCCCCCCAGAAATATCCGGGAACTTGCAGGTGCCTTGGTGGAAGAGTGGGGTAACATCTCAGAGCAAGAACTGGCAAATCTGGTGCAGTCCATGAGGAGGAGATGCACTGCAGTACTTAATGCAGCTGGTGGCCACACCAGATTCTGACTGTTACTTTTGATTTTGAACCCCCCCCTTTGTTCAGGGACACATTATTCAATTTATGTTGGTCACATATCTGTGGAACTTGTTCAGTTTATGTCTCAGTTGATGAATCTTGTTATGTTCATACAAATATTTACACATGTTAAGTTTGCTGAAAATAATTGCATTTGACAGTGAGAGGAAGTTTCTTTTTTTGCTGAGTTTATTAATCCTGGTGTAGGACTCATTGCGGCCAGCAGATTAAACGAGTCACTCAGAAAAACGTATCATGACTCAAGTCAGTAAAAAGAGTTGTTGAAAAATAACGAATCATTCGTGAACATCAGGCAGGGCATGAAAGGGATAACGAATCCAGTTGTTTGTGTCATCCGTTTCAGGAAAGTACCTGCGTAATTGCGCACCCAACTCACTCAGGTGCTTCGCTATATCACATTTGACATTGTCCCTAAGCTCGAGTTCGTTTGCACACAAAAAAAATCATACAATGATGGAAAGACCTGTGTGTTGTCCTTATTAACGCAGACAGAAAAGAGCTACAACTTCTTAATCATAGCCTCAATTTTGTCCCGCACATTGAATATAGTTGCGCAGAGTCCCTGTAATCCTAGATTCAGATCATTCAGGTGAGAAAAAACATCACCCAGATAGGCCAGTCGTGTGAGAAACTCGTCATCATGCAAGCGGTCAGACAAGTGAAAATAATGGTCAGTAAAGAAAACTTTAAGCTTGTCTCTCAATAAAAAAACGTGTTAATACTTTGCCCCTTGATAACCAGCGCACTTCTGTATGTTGTAAAAGCGCTACATGGTTGCTGCCCATATCATTGCATAGTGCAGAAAATACACGAGAGTTCAAAGGCCTTGCTTTAACAAAGTGAAGCATTTTCACTGTAGTGTCCAAAACATCTTTGAAGCTGTCAGGCATTCCTTTGGCAGCTAGAGCCTCTCGGTGGATGCTGCAGTGTACCCAAATGGCGTCAGGAGCAACTGCTTGCACGCGCATTACCACTCCACTGTCTCCTTGTCATGGCTTTTGCGCCATCAGGACAGATACCAACACATCTTGACCACCAAAGTCCATTTGATGTCACAAAGCTGTCCAGTACTTAAAACATATCCTCTCCTGTTGTCCTGGTTTACAGTGGCTTGCAGAAGAGGATGTCTTCCTTAATTGACCCCCCATTAACGTAATGGACATATAGCAGGAGCTGTGCCAAGCCCACCACGCCTGTTGACTCATCGAGCTGTAACGTATAGAATTCACTGGCTTGTATGCGAAGCAGTAATTGTTTCAAAACATCTCCTGCCATGTCACAGATGCGTCGTGAAACAGTGTTGTTTGATGTAGGCATTGTCTGTATAGTTTTTTGGGCCTTTTTCCCCAGCATTATCCCAGTCATATCCGCAGCAGCAGGAAGAATTAAGTCCTCCACAATAGTATGGGGCTTGCCTGTCTAAGCCACTCGGTAGCTCACCATGTAAGACGCTTCTAGCCCCTTCTTATTAAATGGTATCTGTTTCTTTTATACATGTCTTACTACTCAAAAGTATTTTTCTTGCTCAAAAAACTCCTGTGAATCATTTTTTCAAATTGGCATGTTTTGTTTCTAAATGTCTGTGCAAGAGTGAAGGTTTCATCGAGTTGTGAGATAGTACTTTTGCACATATAACACAATGTGGCTAAAGAAAGGCACTACTCCCTATATAAGTGAACCCCAAATCAATGTAGTTCTCATCATATTTGCGCCTCTTCAATGGTCCAACGTCCCTGTCTGTTTTTCAGTGCTTTCCCGGGTAAGGGGGCAGTAGCTCTTAGACTGCATCAGATTCACAACTGTCAGTGTCCATGCTAGCTGGGCTAACAACAAAATGTAGAATTACTGATGCTAGCATTGGATGTGCTCGTGGAAGCAGAACAACTTGTGTCGTCGACAGGTGCATGTGTATGTAGGTGCAGGTGTAGCTGGTATGTTTGTCTATGGACGCGGGCCTTACTTTTCTTAACCATTTATACATTTTCGAGCAAACGGAATGCGAAGCAGCTACGTTTGGCTACATACGGACCATTAGTGGAATTCCCGGGATAGAGTAACGGTTAATGTGATTGGATGTTAATTATTTGACTAGGATACCTTTATTTGCCATTGTGTTGTTACTTCGCTGAACACTAGATGGTTTAATTGTATTTTTGGCAGTGAAACGAGGCTACTCAGGCGAGAGAGAAAAACTCACCCAAATGTATAGCCCTGTTGGAAAATATAAATGGACTGCTTGAAAATGTGAAGATTTTTTTATTTTATTTGGCGTACCCCCGACGGCATTGCGCGAACGTACCCCAGTTTGGGAATACCTGGTCTAGGGTATCCGGGATGATGCTGTTGATGTGAGCCATGGCCAGCCATTCAAAGCACTTCATGGCTACCGACGTGAGTGCTATGAGGCGTTAATCATTTAGTAAGGTTACTGTCGCTTCCTTGGGCACAGGGACTATGGTGGTCTGCTTGAAACATGTAGGTATTACAGACTCAGGGAGAGGTTGAAAATGTCAGTGAAGACACTTGCCAGTTGGTCCGCGCATGCTTTGAGTACACGTCCTGGTAATCCGTCTGGCCCCACGACTTTGTGAATGTTAACCTGTTTAAAAGGTCTTGCTCACATCGGCAACCGAGAGCATGATCACAGTCATCCAGAACAGCTGGTGCTTTAATGCATGCTTCAGTGTTGCTTGCCTCGAAGTGAGGCACTGGGCAGCTCGCGGCTGGGTTTCCCTTTGTAGTCTGTAACAGTTTTCAAGCCCTGCCACATCCGACGAGCCTCAGAGCCAGTGTAGAAGGATTCAGTCCTGTATTGATGCTTTGCCTATTTAATGGTTCGTCTGAGGGCATAGCGGGATTTCGTATAAGCCTTCGGATTAGTGTTCTGCTCCTTGAAAGCGGCACCTCTAGCCTTTAGCTCGATGCGCATGTTGCCTGTAATCCATGGCTTCTGGTTGGGATATGTGCGTACGGTCACTGTGGGGACGACGTCGTCGATGCACTTACTGTTGAAGCCGATGACTGAGGTGGTATTATACTCAATGCCATTGGAGGAATCCCGGAACATATTCCAGTCTGTGCTACCAAAACAGTCCTGTAGTTTAGCATCCGCGTCATCTGACCACTTCCGTATTGATCGTGTCACTGGTACTTCCTGGATTTAGTTTTTGCTTGTAAGCAGGCATCAGGAGGATATAATTATGGTCAGATTTGACAAATGGAGGGTGAGGGAGAGCTTTGTATGCATCTCTGTGTGTGGAGAAAAGATGGTCTAGAGTATTTTTTCCCTCTGGTTGCACGTGACATGCTGGTAGAAGTTAGGTAAATCGATTTAAGTTTGCCGGCATTAAAGTCCCTGGCCACTAGGAGCGCCGCTTCTTGATAAGCATTTTTTCTTGTTTGCTTATGGCCTTATACAGCTTGTTGAGTGCAGTCTTAGTGCCAGCATCGGTTTGTGGTGGTAAATAGACGGCTACGAACTGGCGCCGGAGGGGATGGCTGCCGCTTTATGTGCTCCTAACCAACTTTGCTATTTTGTTAGTTTCGTGTTGTTTGTAATTCGTGTTGTTTGTAACTTATTTTGTACATAATGTTGTTGCTACCGTCTCTTATGACCGAAAATAACTTCTGAATATCAGAACAGCAATTACTCACCTCGAACTGGACAAAGATTTTTTCTTTAACGAATCCAACGCGAAGGATATACTACTTTCTCGGGAACAGGCCCAAATCCCCGTCATTTGCGTTAAGAAAAGATGGAGAAAAAGGGGACGGAGGTCAGGCTGCCTTCTGAGAATTTGTAGGCGAGTGAGTAAACCTCCACTGCCATTCGTTCTATTGGCCAACGTGCAATCATTGGAAAACAAAATGGATGACCTACGATCAAGATTATCCTACCAAAGGGACATTAAAAACTGTAATATCTTATGTTTCACCGAGTTGTGGCTGAACGACGACACGGTTAATATAGAGCTGGCGGTATTTTCCATGCATCGGCAGGACAGAGAAGCTATGTCTGGTAAGATGAGGGGTGGGGGTGTGTGTCTATGTCAATAATAGCTGGTGCGCGATGTATAATATTAAAGAAGTCTTGAGGTATTGCTTACCTGAGGTAGAGTACCTTATGATAAGCTGTTGACCACACTATCTACCAAGAGAGTTCTCATCCATATTATTCGTAGCCGACTATATATTTCCTAGATTTCCGTATTTTGGCAAATGTTTGAAAATGTCCTAACGGAAACCCTAATGTGTGTCTGTGTGCAATGCTCACCTTCCCAGAGACCGATTCTCCGTCATAAAACAAATAGTTATTCTCCACTTTCCCATCCTCTGTCTTGAGTTCTGCTGTCTTCCTAGTCTCTGCATCACTGAGTAGGACATCAATTTCACACACAGGACCAAATAAACCACCCAGGAAACTCTGAAAAACACGAAGAATTTACAATCAACTCAAAAGGCACATACAATCAGAAATAACTCTCTCAATAATGGACTAAAGGAGCTTAACGTTACTCCTTAGTCCAAGGACTTACATGTTCTGCTTAATTAAAGGTTGAATTGACTCTGGAAGCCAAAACAGCCAAATACTCCAACTAAATGAGAATCAGTACGGTTCTAGAAATATAAATCCCTCTACTTTCATGCGACATGAAAATTATTTCACAAATGCAAAATACACACTAACTGTACAAAACCGTTTTAACACAGTCCTGGTAGAGTCCATGTGCAGGGATACCGGTTAGTCAAGGTAATATGTACATGAAGGTAGGGGTAAAGTGGCTATACATAGATAAGAAACAGCTTGGCACCTAAAACCCTCAAACTTTTACAGATACAGCCAAACAGGTTGCTCTCAATTGTGTATCACCACCTGGTATGGCAACTGCAACGCCCGCAACCACAGGGCTCTCCAGTGGATGGTGCGGTCTGCCAAACGCATCACCGGGGGCAAACTACCTGCCCTCCAGGACACCTACAGCACCCGATTGTCACAGGAAGGCCAAAAAGACCATCAAGGACAACAACCACCTGAGCCACTGCCTGTTCACTCCGCTATCATCCAGAAGGCGAGTTCAGTACAGGTGCATCAAAGCTTGGGACCGAGACTGAAGAACAGCTTCCATCTCAAGGCCAAATAGCCATCACTAGCATATTAGAAGCTGCTGCCCTATATACATAGACTTGCAATCACTGGCCACTTCAATAATGTTGACATATTTTGCATTACTCATCTCATATGTAGAGTTGAAGTCGGAAGTTTACATACACCTTAGCCAAATACATGTCAACTCAGTTGTTCACTTTTCCTGACATTTAATTCTAGTAAAAATTCCCTGTCTTAGGTCAGTTAGGATCACCACTTTATTTTAAGAATGTGAAAGGTCAGAATAATAGTAGAGAGAATGAATTATTTCATCACATTTCCATGGTGGGTCAGAAGTTTACATACACTCAATTAGTATTTGGTAGCATTCCCTTTAAACTGTTTAACTTGGGTCAAACGTTTCATGTAGCCTTCCACAAGCTTCCCACAATAAGTTGGGTGAATTTTGGCCAATTCCTCCTGACAGAGCTGGTGTAACTGAGTCAGGAATGTAGGCCTCCTTGCTCGCACACGCTTTGTCAGTTCCGCCCACAAATTTGCTATAGGATTGAGGTCAGGGCTTTGTGATGGCCACTCCAATACCTTGACTTTGTTGTCCTTAAGCCATTTTGCCACAACTTTGGAAGTATGCTTGGGGTCATTGTCCATTTGGAAGACTCATTTGCGACCAAGCTTTAACTTCCTGACTGATGTCTTGAGATGTTGCTTCAATATATCCACATAATTTTCCTTCTTCATGATGCCATCTATTTTGTGAAGTGCACCAGTCCCTCCTGCAGCAAAGCACCCCCACAACATGATGCTGCCACCCCTGTGCTTCACGGTTGGGATGGTGTTCTTCGGCTTGCAAGCCTCCCCCTTTTTCCTCCAAACATAACGATGGTCATTATGGCTAAACAGTTCTATTTTTCTTTCATCAGACCAGAGGACATTTCTCCAAAAAGTATATTTGTCCCCATGTGCAGTTGCAAACCGTAGTCTGGCTTCTTTTATGGCGGTTTTAAAGCAGTGGCTTCTTCCTTGCTGAGCGGCCTTTCAGGTTGTCGACATAGGACTCGTTTTACTGTGGATATAGATACTTTTGTACTTGTTTCCTCCAGCATCTTCAAAGTCCTTTGCTGTTGTTCTGGGATTGATTTGCACTTTTCGCACCAAAGTACGTTCATCTCTGGGAGACAGAACGCGTCTCTTTCCTGAGCAGTATGACGGCTGCGTGGTCCCATGGTGTTTATACTTGCGTACTATTGTTTGTACAAATGAACGTGGTGGTACCTTCAGGCGTTTGGAAATTGCTCCCAAGGATGAACCAGACTTGTGGAGGTCTACAATTTTTTTTCTGAGGTCTTGGCTGACTTCTTTTGATTTTCCAATGATGTCAAGCAAAGAGGCACTGAGTTTGAAGGTAGGCCTTGAAATACATTCACAGGTACACCTCCAATTGACTCAAATGATGTCAATTAGCATATCAGAAGCTTCTAATGCCATGACATAATTTTCTGGAATTTTCCAAGCTGTTTAAAGCCACAGTCAACTTAGTGTATGTAAACTTCTGACCCACTGGAAATGTGATACAGTGAATTATAAGTGAAATAATCTGTCTGTAAACAATTGTTAGAAATATTACTTGTGTCATGCACAAAGTAGATGTCCTAACCGACTTGCCAAAACTATAGTTTGTTAACAAGAAATTTGTGGAGTGGTTGAAAAATGAGTTTTAATGACTCCAACCGAAGTGTATGTAGACTTCCGACTTCAACTGTATTCTATTCTACTGTATCTTAGTCTATGCCGCTCTGACATTTCTCATCCAAATATTTATATATTCTTAATTCCATTCCTTACTTTAGATTAGTGTAGTGTGTGTATTGTTGAGAAATTGTTAGATATTACTGCACTGTTGGAGCTAGAAACACAAGCATGTCACTACATGCGCAATAACATCTTCTAAACACGTGTATGTGACCAATCAAATTTTATTTGAGAGTAGCATCAGCGTATGTGAAGAGTGTGAAGGAATATGAATGTATAGGTATGTGGCGTAAATATGCATGCATATGTGTGCATTTTGTGTGTGTGTGTTGGAGTGTCAGTGTAGTATGTGTGAGTGTGCGGTTAGAGTCCAGTGTGTACATTGAGCCTGTGCAAGAGAGTCTGGGTAGCCATTTGATTTACTGGTCAGCAGTCTTATAGCTTGGGGGGTTGAAGCTGTTAAGGAGCCTTTTGGTCCCAGAATTGGTGCTCAGGTACCGCAAGATAAGGTCCTTATGCTTGTAAAACCATACCACAAGTTATGTGTTAACTGCACTATGTAACTTTTGGGGCGACCCAACCAAATTCACATAGCAAACGTCTGTAATAGATCTATCATTCGCATTGAAAGCAAGTTTAAGAGGCTGTACATCTGTTCTGTGTGTGCTATTTCTATGCGTCCCTTTAAGTTTTGTTTTTGCGTATTTTACTTTCAAGGTTGGTACACCAGCTTCAAACAGCTGAAAATACAATATTTTTGGATATGGAAAATATATTTCACAGCGTTTTATATGGTACAATGACTCTACATTATACTTGGCTTGTTTTGTCACAAACTGAAATTAGGCGAACTATTAGAATGTTTTTGCAACCATGAAATGGCGGAGCTATTTTTTAATAGTTTCTGCAACAACTACCCCAGTAGGTACCGAGTCAGATATATTTCCCATGGGGCTACGTTAATTTATGGGACTTTGATAATTACCTAGTTAGCTAACAGATGGGTGTTTTGGCTAGTTAGCTAAATTACATAATGTCATGAAACATGCTACAGTGAAGACTAATTCCGTTAAAGTGCCATGGCCTAAAGGCAAATCGCACGCTTGACAGCTAACGTTTAGCAGTCAACATTTCTCGTGACGTCCAGACAAGACGATGAGCCAGTAAACCTAGTTAACATTAGCCATCTAGCTAATGCTTTATGTGTAACAATAGCCATCTAGCTAATGCTTTATGTGTAACAAAATTTTCAGCTTGCGGGGATAATAATCACAGTGGGAAACGAGATAACCGCTACTCTAGCCAATTGCCACGAATCAAAACTATCTACCAAGCTAGGAAGAACAGTGGGGTTCCAGCCAGGGCCTCCGACCTGTGCTGATAAGGTTATACTATGCTAGCTAGCCGTTAGCCAAGAAATAGAAGAAAAAATAACTAAAGGGCCAGAGGATGACAATACCTTGGCTTTAGTACATCTCTATTTATGTATAAGTTAAATAGTTACGTGCTACTTCTTCTTTCATTTTGAACTCACCATATCAGCTGTTTAAACAGTTGTAGACAGCTAGCTAGCCTCCGTGTTGCTAATTCCTGTGATGATACAAACGAGAGGAGCAGTAATAGTGGCAACACAGAAAATTCAAAATAAAAGTCCCATGTCTATTCATGTCATTTTTTTTGCTCAGGACCAGGACAACAACCTCTCCCTCAATGTCAGCAAAACAAAGCAGCTGATCGTGGACTACAGGAAACTGAGGGCCGAGCACGCCCCCATTCACATCGATGGGGCTGTAGTGGAGCGGGTCAAGAGCTTCAAGTTCCTCGGTGTCCACAACACTAAGGATCTATCATGGTCCAAACACACCAACACAGTCATGAAGAGGCCACGACAACGCCTCTTCCCCCTCAGGAGGCAGAAAAGATTTGGCATGGGCCCTCAGGTCCTCAAAATGTTATACAGCTGCAACATTGACAGCATCTTAATATCTCTTAAGGATCCGCCCCTTTTTTTTAAATTTGCACCTAAAATGACATACCTAAATCTAACTGCCTGTAGCTCAGGCCCTGAATCAAGGATATGCATATTCTTGGTACCATTTGAAAGGAAACACTTTGAAGTTTGTGGAACTGTGAAAGGAATGTAGGAGAATATAACACAATAGATCTGGTAAAAGATAATACAATGGGAAAAAAACGTTATTTTCTATTGAAATGCAAGAGAAAGGCAAAAATGTATTATTCCAGCCCAGGTGCAATATAGATTTTGGCCACTAGAGTGCAGCGTGTGCTACGTTTTAGACTGATCCAATGAATCATTGCATTTATGTTCAAAATGTTGTATCAAGGCTGCCCAAATGTGCCTAAATTGTTTATTAATAACTCTATGTTCAAAATTATGCCCTCTCCTCAAACAATAGCATGGTATTATTTCACTGTAATAGCTACTGTAAATTGGACAGTGCAGATTGATTAACAAGAATTTAAGCTTTCTGCCAATATCAGATATGTCTATGTCCTGGGAAATGTTATTTTTACTCACAACCTCATGCTAATCGCATTAGCCTACGTTAGCTCAATCGTCCCGTGGAAGGGACACCAATCCCTAAGAAGTTTTTAACTGGCTGTATCACCGTTTAGTATGGCAACTGCTTGGCATCCGACCGTAAGACGCTACAGATGGTAGTACGTATGGCCCAGTACATCACTGGGGCTGAGCTCCCTGCCATCCAGGACCTCTATACCAGGCTGTGTCAGAGGAAGGCCCTAAAAATTGTCAAAGACTCCAGCCACCCAAGTGATAGACTGTTCTCTCTGCTACCGCACGGTAAGCGGTACTGGAACGCAAGGCTGGGTCCAAAAGGCTCCCAAACAGTTTCTACCCCCAAGCCATAAGACTGCCGAACAGTTAATCAAATGGCTACCCTGACTATTTGCTTTGACCCCTTTTAATTTACACTGACTATCTTTCACCGGCTTTATGAACACTCACTGGACTCCACCCACACATTCACAGATACTACACTGACACTCCAACACACACATACGCTCACACACACACACACACACACACACACACTTTCACACTCTTTCATACGCTGCTGCTACTCTGTTTGTTATCTATCCTGATTGCCTAGTCACTTTTACACATACCTAAATGTACACATTACCTCAATTACCTCTACCTCGTACTCCTGTACATTGACTCGGTACCGGTACTCCTTGTGTATATTCTCATTATTTTATTGTGTTACTATTTATTTTTAGCAAATGTTTCCCACTTTTTAACTTTGCATTGTTGGGAACAGGTTTGTAAGTAAGCACTTCACGGTAAAGTCTACACCTGTTGTATTCGCTGCATGTGACAAATAACATTTGATTTGATTTGAAAAAGTGAAGGTAGCAGATGTATAAAACAATGTATATATTCTTTATTTAGACAGGTTATCACATTGAGAATGAGATCTCTTTTCGAAGTGTCACTTGAGTATGAAAATAATGATAACAAAGCAGCTTGCATAGGCAAAAAATCCCTTTCACCTGGAAAGGAGCATTCAAGAACATTAATAAGTAAATTAACACGCACTGTTTGCAGATGACAATACATTTCTGAAGGTTTTGGCAATATCTCTATTGTTTACAGTAACTTTCTTTAGAAGAGGTTTAGATTATCCCTATTCATATCTCTTGACTTTGATACATATGTGTGACCATCCAGCGTTACTCAGTAAACTTTTATTTTGACAGAGAAATGTGTAATGTAAATCCTCTTGCTGCAAACATCACACTTTAAAATCCATGAGCTATCATGTGACCTAAAGTCATATGAATAGGTGGAGCAGACTTGCCCCTTTAAATGCACAATCCTTAATTCGTTATTCAGCCTGGAGAAATGTAACCACTCTCAAATTCAAAGATGGATCTATGAATGCAAAGACTGACAGTGTGTAAGATCAAAATTATAGTTTGACATATAGCTTGAAGTTAAAGATACAAAAACACTAGTGAAACCTGTGCACTACTTTGTGTACTTAAAGGAACAATACAGTAGTGTTTTTATCTTGCATTCTCATCTGGAAAGTTTTGTTAAAGAGAGGCAAGTGCGTTTGCCGCTTACTAACTCATGACAGGCTAATATATTTTGTAACAGGAGGTTTTCTAAGTCATGAGAAACTCTACAGACGAAGCTCAGGGAAATATTCAACACAAGGGTGTGATAACAGACTATGGGCAGTTCAGGAAATGACACAGTGTGGTGGAAGTGTCATGTGGGGATCTGAACAGTGGGGGGGGGGGACCATATTCAGTGAATTTCATAAAAATTTAAATAGTGAAACATTTAAAAGCTATCCTTTTCAGATAAAACTATACTAAATATATTCACGTCACCAAGTAATTGATCAAAACACACTGTTATGCAATGAAGGTCTACAGTATCTTTAACAGCACTCTGTAGGGTAGCACCATGGTGTAGCCAGAGGACAGCTCCTCTGGGTACATTGACTTCAATACAAAACTTAGGAGGCTCATGGTTCTCACCCCCTTCCATAGACTTACACAGTAATTATGACAACTTCCCGAGGACGTCCTCCAACCTATCAAAGCTCTTGCAGCATGAACTGACATTTTGTCCACCCAATCAAAGGATCAGACAATTAATCAAGGCATAAACTACAGCTAGCTAGCACTGCAGTGCATAAAATGTGGTGAGTAGTTGACTCAAAGAGAGCGAAAGACAATAGTTTAAATGTTTTGAACAAATTAATTTCTTCAAAAATGAAGGAAAGCAAGAGCTATATTTTGTCCTTAGTTTCAACGCTAGCAAATGCAGCTAGCTAGTTTAGTCTACTCAAACAGAGGGAAGCTATGTTAGCTATCCAACACAACACTGGAACTATTCTAAGTCAAGTTAAGGTTTACCTAATTTATTGCCACTAGGCCCGCCAGTGTAATTGCTAAACTGTTTACTGACTATACACTGTACTGCATGATTTAAATTTGTTAACCTTTATTTAACTAGGCATGTCAGTTAAGAACAAGTTCTTATTTACAATGATGGCCTAGAAACAGTGGGTTAACTGCCTTGTTCAGGGGCAGAACGACAGATTTTTACCTTGTCAGCTCGGGGATTTAATCTACCAATCTTTCGGTTACTGGCCCAACGCTCTAACCACTAGGCTACCTGCCGCCCCATGATTAGCAGGGTTACGAACGCGTTAGTTCTATTAGCTATGGTGACTATGATGTTACTTTAGCTAATATGGTGACAACGATGTAGACTGTGTGTAGCAGTCAGCGGTTATGATATGGTTTGGCTTGGAAAGGTTTTTTCACGTGGTCACAGACAGCTGATGTATTGTGCATTGAAGTCCACAAGCAAAGGGAAAAGGTGAGAGCAAGAGAGTGTGTAGATGCGAGAAGGAATACAACGTGGCTGCTATGACAGTGAACTGTGTTTAAGTGTGATCGGGTCTATTCATTACGTCGATTCTGTTGAAAAACTTTTCTTAGACAGGAGCAAACAGAACGAAACGGGCATAAACATACCTTAATTTTGCAAATATAAATTTTTGTTTGCAAATGTTGGACTAATGATTAGATCAGCAAGATGCAGGCAAGTGTATGCAAGGCAGTGTGTCACTGTCAATTTGTCTCTCGACCTGTGTGCACCTACATTATAAACATTAATTCATAGGCTATGTTGTAGCATCCTCCTGATGGGTGTAGAGAAAATTTGAGTTTCATGTAATAGCCTAAACCTATCGATGTTACTTTGAGCTGGGTGAATGGAATATGAATGACAGTCATCCAATATGCTGTAATTAAAATAAGGCCATGCTCATAAGAAAAATAATCGTCCTCCCTCATCTTAAATGGCACCCATTGCCACTGGATCTGAACCATGGTCTCCCACAGGAGAACCCAATGTATTGACCATTAGACTAACAGGGAATACCAGGTGGTGTTGAGCATGACTGATTCTGAAGTCACAGGCAGGGCTACCTCATCACGAGACCATGAGCCCGACTCATGTCCGCTACAGAAGCATAGGGAGCTCATATCCTCTCTAAAACAGTATTTGAGTTATAAATCATTGGATGATTAAAACATATGTTTATTTAATCCTTCAAATTGTCAAAACATTTTGCTCGGATGAGAAAATACAAGTGCGGAATGATATCATGTTAGATTGTGACCATCGTGGAAATTCTGAATAAAGTATATTTGAAAACGGAGTGTTTCACAATATATATCTTATAGTTTTCATTGTGGCTCAGTTGGTAGACCCTGGTGCTTGCAATGCCAGGGTTGTGGGTTTGATTCCCACAGGAGACCAGTACTAAAATGTAAACAAATATATGCACTCACTACTACTGGAAGTCACTCTGGATAAGAGCGTCTGCTAAATGACTAAAATGTAAAACAATTAAAGCACGATATACCCCTGAAAATCCTGTTTAAAAATAAAATTATTAACATTCTTGGCTGGTATTACAAATAATAATAAAAATACAAAAAAAAACACACGGAAGACTAATTTAATCTCTTTGGTTCCATGGGAAAATAACTAAACTTCAGTTACCTAAATCAGATTAAATACAATTTTACAAAGCCAAGCATCAATAACTGGATCAAAAAGCATGTGCTACTGTAATCTTGAGAGGTTGCAAGAGCCAATTCATTTTACACAAACAGATTAACATCAACATTTCAATATTTTGCATTCTGGCAGGCTACAGAATCAGGTGATCCTTTTTCAATTCCCAAGCAGGAGGCAGAGCCTGATCCATGGTCATTTTCTGTGGGTAAACAAAGTCAGAGTAGTCAATCCCGTCCACATCTGCGCTGGCCAACTGGTCGCCAGAGCCCTGCTCAGTGAAGAGGATTCCAGTTTCAGAACCCTCGCCTGACTGCTCTAGCTCTGAGCCATCCTCTTCCAGCACTCTGGAAGAAAAACAGAAGCACAAGACCATTAGCCATTACAGTCTACATCCTCTAAGCTCTTCCTATGATTTTTCACTACAGCACAGGCTGGGGCGTCTCTACACTCCCATCATCCCTGCTTCGTTTGTCTGGGAGCCTGTCGTATTCAGTTGAATTGTGCATTGAATCAACAATATTTCATAAAGTGATTAACAAGAAAGGCTGAGTGATAACTCTAAAACGTTCTATGAAGAGAATATATTGTTGAAATAGTGTTCCTTTGCTTACATTATCAACTAAGTAAATTAGAAAATAAACACATTTAGATTAATCTGTTGTAAAACATTAAAAAGTTGCTCTAATACCTGTGAAGAAACACTTATTACTCCAGTCACTACATTGGATTTGTTACATAGTAACAGTGGTGGGAAAAGTACCCAATTATCATACTTGAGTAAAAGTAAAGATACCATAATAGAAAATGACTCAAGTAAAAGTGAATGTCACCTAGTAAAATACTACTTGAGTAAAAGTCTAAAAGTATTTGGTTTGAAATATACGTAGGTATCAAAAGTAAATGTAATCGCTAAAATATACTTAAGTATGAAAAGTTAAAGTATAAATCATTTCAAATTCCTTATTTTAAGCAAACCAGATGACAACATTTTCTTGTTTATTTTAATTTACAGATAGCCCGGGGCACGTTCCAACACTCAGACCTCATTTACAAACGAAGCATGTGTTTAGTGAGTCTTTCAGATCAGAGGCAGTAGGGATGACCAGGGTTGTTCTCTTGATAAGTGTGTGAATTTTACAATTTTCCTGTCCTGCTAAGCATTCCAAATGTAACGAGTACTTTTGGTTGTCAGGGATGTATGGAGTAAAAAATACATTATTTTCTTTATGAATGTAGTGAAGTAAAAGTAAAAGTTGTCAAAAATATAAATAGTAAAGTAAAGTACAGATATTAGGTATTAGTAAACTTACCGATGCTTCTGTTTGCATGGTACTTTTAACAACCGTAGTACACAACATTTATAATTAAACAGTATTTCCTGACTTTTTGCCAATGTTTTTTTTAACATGCTTAGAGGGAATTTATAATGATAAGCCCTTTCTGTGCGACCTACAGTATAGGGAAGAGGGTTTCGTGAGATCCAACCCTTTTGGGTCCTGATGTTTTCTAACTGATACAATGTCTTGCTGAGGACTTAAAACACTAAAGGGGAAGTGGTGTCTTAGGCCATATGATAGCAAATGTCCATATGATAGCAAATGTTTAGCTTCCTCAATAGTGAAAATGTTTAACAGAGCTGAGTACATATTGTTCTCTTCTGTCTGCTGTAATATAATGAATGCAGATATTAATGCTTGGGTGCTCCTTCACTCATGTATAATTAGATCACCTAATTCATATGGCTTGTAGTTTAAACACTCAACTTTCAGCAGGATAATCTAGAACCATAGAGTGTAGTTTAAACTCATAGTAGTAAGTCAATAAAGTGCTTACTTCTTGTATGCTACCATCACTCTCGGAAGGAGAAAGAATATCAGAGGCCATTCAAGTCACAGTACGCAACTACCAGACTGATTCTGTCATTAAAAAACATTCCCTACTACAGGAAATTGTATAGTGATTCTTGAAAATTCAGAAATGTTATTGATCAAGTCTATTATTGCAATCCTTTATGGGGACATATCTCATCAAAAACAATGGAGCAAAGAAGTTAATCAGGACAATTCTGTCACATTATGCTAAATTCTGAAATTCAATAGCCCATCAAGCTTTGGTCTCCGGATAAATTAATTTGCGATGATGTATACTTACATATCCTTTACTGCAAATGGAGGGAGTCTGTCAGGAGGCCCAGGCAAGTCCATCCAGGGACCCCTCTGTGTCTCACAGTTGGGATTCTTGGCGTCTGGACTGCACTTAACCCACATATATCTACCTTTTGCTGGAGCACCTGTGTTTCATAAGGGAATAACAATATATAAACATAACTAATTTGTGACAGAGACTCTTCATGGACAATATTCCTATTGAATATGAAATACAGGTTACTGCCAAAATAAAGGAAACTGAGTAAATGAGGGATATAAATTGTATTGAAAGCAGGTGCTTCCAGGTGTGGTTCCTGAGTAACATCAAATGAAATTAAATTTGATGTTATTTGATGCATTTGTCACAACAGGTGTAGTTACTGTCACGTTCCTGACCTGTTTTCTGTTGTTTTTGTATTTGTTTAGTATGGTCAGGGCGTGAGTTGGGGTGGGCAGTCTATGTTATTTGTTTCTTGTTTAGGTTCATGGTTAATTAGCCTTATATGGTTCTCAATCAGGGGCAGGTGTTTGACGTTTCCTCTGATTGAGAACCATATGAAGGTAGGCTGTTCTCACTGTTTGTTTGTGGGTGATTGTCTTCCGTGTCAGTGTTTGTGCCACACGGGACTGTTTCGTTTGTGTAGTCTGTTCCTGTTCGTGCGTTGTTTGTTAAGTTCTCATGTTCAGGTCGGTCTACGTTATTTTGTAATTTATCAAGTGTGCTTCGTGTTTGTCTAAATAAATTCATTCATTATGTCTACACACATCGCTGCGTTTTGGTCCGATCCATGCTCCTCCTCGTCTGAGGAGAACGACTTGGACGAACGTTACAGTTACAGTGAAATGCTTACTTACAAGCTCTTAACCAACAATGCAGTTATAAGAAAAATACCTACAAAAAATAAATAAAAGTAACAAATAATTTAAGAGCAGCAGTAAAATAACAATAGCGAGGCTATATACAGGGGGAACCGGTAAAGAGTTAGTGTGCGGGGGCACCGGTTAGTCGAGGTAATTGAGGTAATATGTACATGTAGGTAGAGTTATTAAAGTGACTATGCATAGATAATAACAGAGAGTAGCAGCAGTGTAAAAGAGGGGGGATGCAAATAGACTGGGTAGCCATTTGATTAGATGTTCAGGAGTCTTATGGCTTGGGGGTAGAAGCTGTTTAGAAGCTTTTGGACCTAGACTTGGCGCTCCAGTACCACTTGCCGTGCGATAACAGAGAGAACAGTCTATGACTAGGGTGACTGGAGTCTTTGACAATTTTTAGGGCCTTCCTCTGTCACCGCCTGGTATAGAGGTCCTGGATGGCAGGAAGCTTGGCCCAAGTCATGTACTGGGCCGTACGCCCTACCCTCTGTAGTGCCTTGTGGTCAGAGGCCGAGCAGTTGCCATACCAGGCAGTGATGCAACACGTCAGGATGCTTTCAATGGTGCAGCTGTAGAACCTTTTGAGGATCCGAGGACCCATGCCAAATCTTTTTATATTCCTGTGGGGGAATAGATTTTGTCGTGCCCTCTTCACGACTGTCTTGGTGTGCTTGGACCATGTTAGTTTGTTGATGATGTGGATACCAAGGAACTTGAAGCTCTCAAGTTGTAGTTGTGCTTGAAAGGGTATTGTCATCTACATACATTAAGGTTATTCATTTCTATACATCTGGATGCTGATTATAATGCCTGCAGCCTGTGCATAATCAATAGGCCTGAAAAGGTTTAGGGCAGGGGTGTCAAACTCATTCCACGGCGGGCCGAGTGTCTGCAGGTTTTAGTTTTTTCCTTTCAATTAAGACCTATAGACAACCAGGTGAGGGGAGTTCCTTACTAATTAGTGACCTTAATTCATCAATCAAGTACAAGCGTGGAGCGAAAACCCGCAGACACTCGGCCCTTAGAGCACGTGTCAAACTCATTCCACTATCTAAACTCTTCTGGGGCCTTATGTATGCTTGTTAATTCCATGTGTAACTGTGTTGTAGTATGTGTCGAACTGCTTTGCTTTATCTTGGCCAGGTCGCAGTTGTAAATGAGAACTTGTTCTCAACTAGCCTACCTGGTTAAATAAAGGTGAAATAAAAAAAATACAAAATAAATTGTAGGTATCTGTGGTAGAGAAGAAGAATATATATGACAATTTAGCATAGACACTATTACCTCTGGTTATCTTCATCATGATTTCTATGATTTAGGCATAGCTTGGCCTACCTAACTACCTAGTTGTGATATCCCACTAGCCATATTAGTGCTTGCTAACACTAATAACAAAGATTTGTTTAACTAACCCAAGAAAGATCAGAGCCTGTCGTTTCCAATTGGAGCAAATTAATCATAGAGGGCAGAACAAGCACAAGCTAGTGAGATCCTATTGGCGCATTCTAGCATTTATTTGCATATTCCCGTTAGGGAACGCTTACTTTGAAGTGCGCGTGTGCAATAACTCAATTCACCCTTGCACTCATTCTAAACAACGCAGTTTTTTACTCATTGGCAAGAGTAAAGTCTACAAAACGCAGTCCAATCTGTTTGTTACAGATTCTAGTTTTGGAAACAGAAAACGGTATGGAGATCAAATGTTTCATCGATGAGAAAATTATCAGAATGTCGGCCAAAATCAATCTTCTCCCACTGCTGGCTACTGGTAGTGAGTGGATACGTTAACCGGATGCTTCACATTTATACATCCGGTGAAATATCTGTCTCACTGTTCTATCTGTGCTGATAAATAATCTAGTGTTAAATTATTAGCTACATTGAAAATGCACTAACGTTACTCATAGTGTGTTGACACAAGTAGCTAGCTAGCTAACATTCTGGGTGTGTCTCACGTTTTACCCAAGGTTCAGGGAAGACCATCGAGCCAATCTAACGTTAGCTAGCTAGTTATCTAGCAAGTAGAGACCATAGTATAATTGCCAGCTTTAGCTAGTTAGTCAAGGTTAGCATGCTAGCTAATCCCAAAAAAACTATATTAGATGGTAACTAGCTAGCTAGCCTAGTAGGTAGGTCAAACAAAAACATGAGCTGACGTTTGCTAGCTAGTTACAGTTAGCTAGCTAACATTAGGCTAGCAAGCTAACTACCTATGGTAAATCATCCAGCAGAATTAATGTGTCCAAAAAAGCAAAATAAATTCCATGGAAACAATACTTTCTCTCACGATTGACTATTTCACAAGTTTAACCATAACCAGGGGTGAAAGTAAGCCGGTATGGTCTGGTACAGCACAGCATCCCGGCAAAAATAAATATTGGGGTATCCTGTACCGGTAAAACGTGAGCCTATCACAATAATTAACACAAAATGACATGAAAAATATAGGCTATTTTACACCATTATTTAACACTAACGCATGTCAGCCACATTAAAAGTTGTACATTTTGACAAGCGGAGATGAGTGGCAACGACCGAGACGCGCTTGGACAGCTGTGGTTGCATCAATGCAGGCTGTGTAAGCCTAATGACAATTGCAGAATGTCATTACAATACACGTTTAGGTGTTTTGTAACGGATGTCTCTTTCCATTCATCAAATTGCAGGAGCACAATGCGTGGACAAACGTGCGCGGGTACCCTGCAGGAGCGTCTTTTTGAAGTGATTGTTTGACAATCAGATGAAAATAACTATGACTGGTTGTGTTTATGCCACATTAAAAGGTAATACATATTAAAAGTGATAGGACAAATATTTACAAGGCCTAGGCCCAAAGAGATCATATGAAATTAAAAGGGATTATATATGTACTTGTCTGATTGCATCTATTCTATAAAAAAGTGTGTGTATGCGCTTGGGTGTCCTGTACCGGTAAGAAATTATATCTACTTTAACCTCTGACCATAACGGTTTATTAATGTGTCTAAATATGTTTAAATTATAGTTAAAGTAATTGATCCGTTGTCAAATGCACCGTTAAATGAATGACCAATTCTAATTATTTTTTTTGTATGTGAACCTGATTTTCACATTGGGCCTGGAAATCAGACCCCAGAGCCCTTTATTGCAATTATGTCAATGAGCTGAATTATGATGCGGTCCGTGCTATCCATGATCCTTGGGATGTCCCTACCCCACTGAAGTTGATATTTAAAAAGGTTAAGGTACGGGTTAGGGTTACGTAAGGGTTATGGTTCGGTTTGGGGTAGGGGTTAGGGTAAGGATGTCCCACGGATTCCGGATAGCACTGAGCAATATGGTGCGGTGGGATGCTATCACAAAACTTTAACATGTGTAACAAGCATGGTAACATGCATTCATTGTTATACCTCTGTAATTACAGACTGCAATTACCAACAGTTACATGTTGTTATTACCGTGTTGCTATGAACTATTACAAGTAATTACAATAATTGTTAGTTTAATTACATATGTAATTACACTGTAATAAGGACCCCTTAAAATATAGCGTTACCGATCAAATTACACTTTCACTTATGCAACCACCCCTTTTATAAATGGCAGATTAAAGTTATGAGCAACATGTGCATTGTTCTAATTTGTGGTTCTTCAAATGTTTTAATACTCTTACTCATACTTTATTCTGGTAGTGAAAAAGATGTCCTTCAGTCAGAAAATACAGACAAATTTAGACAAAATATACAGACGCGGTTTCGTGACATCTTGTCAGCAACCTAGGGTATTTTGTCAAGCGTGCCAAAAGCAGACATCAAATTAATAGCAGAAGCGCAGATACGTTTTCAACATGAATTAATCAACATAAATGTTATTGTTACAAATCCGTAACTACACCTACTTACTTTTCTCAACAGTTAAATACTGTAGTACCGAACATGTGGCTAATCCAAACATTTGATATAGCCCATTATTTATTTGAATGGGCTACTTACCAAATCCGTTATCTGCGAGAAAGAAAATGACAGCCAGTGTCAGACAGATCTTCAAATTCAGTAGTCCCTTCATTATTTCCTTTGTAATGAGGAGACGTCAATATATCCTTTAAAGAATAACCTCTGTGTGAATATTCTTAAATACACTTAATCGTGCTGTTGAATGTCTCCAAACCCTGCCCATTTATGCGTCATTATTTCCTGAAACCAGACGTCTTCGTAAGAAGTTTAACATCTGCAGTGGAAAGTTATTGTCTTCCATATCTGGCATGCCGACGTTCGCCGCATTGAGTTAATAACGTAGATATATGTGTCAATGTGTGTGTGAGTCACGCGTCACTTCCTCTTGAACTTGCAGATGTGTTGCTGTGCGTTTTGTTGCTGTGCGTTTTGTTGCCAACCTTACTTTGCTAGCTGACAACTTTACGTTTTTTTTCTTTTTACTTTTTAATTACCGTTTATATTTTTAGTTTTTCCATCACAACTTTTTTCCCTCATTCAACTTTTTCACTCCAGACGCTTTATCTGGACATGGTTCGTCAGCACTTTCAACAGTCGAAGCTAAGTAGTAACATTAACATTATGTCTTCTAATTGCAGTCGCTGTACTCATAATATACAGGAGAACGATCGCCTTATGGCGAGGATAGCTGTGCTGCAAGCCCAGCTTCAGACGCAATCGTTAGGCAAGGGTAATTTCAGTGTATGAAAGGATGAAACAGCGTCTGTGCCACCAGTAAGTACAGATAGTAGTATAAACCCCCCGCACAGTCCCCGCAGCCGGACAACTTTCTCATGGCTTCTGGAGGGAAATGCTGTAGGAATGCTCAACTGGTGTCGCTCATTCAGCCGACAGAAACTTTCAACCGGTTTTCCCCATTAAGTAGCGAGTCGGAGTCTGAGGCCGAGTCTTCTCTTGTCTCTACTCCTCCCGTTACGGGGTCTGAGACGCCGAAGGCTCCCACCATTAGCTCTGACAAATTGAAAACCCTAGTCATTGGCGACTCCATTACCCGCAGTATTAGACTTAAAACGAATCACCCAGCGATCATACACTGTTTACCAGGGGGCAGGGCTACCGACGTTAAGGCTAATCTGAAGATGGTGCTGGCTAAAGCTAAAACTGGCGAGTGTAGAGAGTATAGAGATATTGTTATCCACGTCGGCACCAACGATGTTAGGATGAAACAGTCAGAGGTCACCAAGCGCAACATAGCTTCAGCGTGTAAATCAGCTAGAAAGATGTGTCGGCATCGAGTAATTGTCTCTGGCCCCCTCCCAGTTAGGGGGAGTGATGAGCTCTACAGCAGAGTCTCACAACTCAATCGCTGGTTGAAAACTGTTTTCTGCCCCTCCCAAAAGATAGAATTTGTAGATAATTGGCCCTCTTTCTGGGACTCACCCACAAACAGGACCAAGCCTGACCTGCTGAGGAGTGACGGACTCCATCCTAGCTGGAGGGGTGCTCTCATCTTATCTACCAACATAGACAGGGCTCTAACTCCTCTAGCTCCACAATGAAATAGGGTGCAGGCCAGGCAGCAGGCTGTTAGCCAACCTGCCAGCTTAGTGGAGTCTGCCACTAGCATAGTCAGTGTAGTCAGCTCAGCCATCCCCATTGAGACTGGGTTGGCGCCCCCCCTTGGTTTGTGCTGTGGTGGAGATCTTTGTGGGCTATACTCGGCCTTGTCTCAGGATTGTAAGTTGGTGGCTGAAGATTTCCCTCTAGTGGTGCGGGGGCTGTGCTTTGGCAAAGTGGGTGGGGTTATATCCTTCCTGTTTGGCCATGTCCGGGGGTATCATCGGATGGGGCCACAGTGTCTCCTGACCCCTCCTGTCTCAGCCTCCAGTATTTATGCTGCAGTAGTTTGTGTCGGGGGGCTAGGGCCAGTTGGTTATATCTGGAGTACTTCTCCTGTCTTATCCAGTGTCCTGTGTGAATTTAAGTATGCTCTCTCTAATTCTCTCCTTCTCTCTTTCTTTCTCTCTCTCTCTCGGAGGACCTGAGCCCTAGGACCATACGTCAGGACTACTGGGCATGATGACTCCTTGCTGTCCCCAGTCCACCTGGCCTTGCTGCTGTTCCAGTTTCAACTGTTCTGCCTGCAGTTATGGAACCCCTACCTGTCCCAGACCTGCTGTTTTCAACTCTTAATGATCGGCTATGAAAAGCCAACTGACATTTATTCCTGATTATTATTTGACCATGCTTGTCATTTATGAACATTTTGAACATCTTGGCCATGTTCTGTTATAATCTCCACCCGGCACAGCCAGAAGAGGACTGGCACCCCTTCATAGCCTGGTTCCTCTCTAGGTTTCTTCCTAGGTTTTGGCCTTTCTAGGGAGTTTTTCCTAGCCACCGTGCTTCTACACCTGCATTGCTTGCTGTTTGGGGTTTTAGGCTGGGTTTCTGTACAGCACTTCGAGATATTAGCTGATGTACGAAGGGCTATATAAAATAAACTTGATTGAAACTTGATTGATTGACTGTGTCTGTGCCTCGACCTAGGTTGGGCAAAACTAAACATGGCGGTGTTCGCCTTAGCAATCTCATTAGGATAAAGACCTCCTCCATTCCTCCCATTATTGAAAGAGATCGTGATACCTCACATCTCAAAATAGGGTTACTTAATGTTAGATCCCTCACTTCAAAGGCAGTTATAGTCAATGAACTAATCACTGATCATAATCTTGATGTGATTGGCCTGACTGAAACATGGCTTAAGCCTGATGAATTTACTATGTTAAATGAGGCCTCACCTGGTTACACTAGTGACCATATCCCCCGTGCATCCCGCAAAGGCGGAGGTGTTGCTAACATTTACGATAGCAAATTTCAATTTACAAAAAAAAAATGACGTTTTCGTCTTTTGAGCTTCTAGTCATGAAATCTATGCAGCCTACTCAATCACTTTTTATAGCGACTGTTTACAGGCCTCCTGGGCCATATACAGCGTTCCTCACTGAGTTCCCTGAATTCCTATCGGACCTTGTAGTCATAGGAGATAATATTCTAATTTTTGGTGATTTTAATATTCATATGGAAAAGTCCACAGACCCACTCCAAAAGGCTTTCGGAGCCATCATCGACTCAGTGGGTTTTGTCCAACATGTCTCTGGACCTACTCACTGCCACAGTCATACTCTGGACCTAGTTTTGTCCCATGGAATAAATGTTGTAGATCTTAATGTTTTTCCTCATAATCCTGGACTATCGGACCACCATTTTATTACGTTTGCAATCGCAACAAATAATCTGCTCAGACCCCAACCAAGGAGCATCAAAAGTCGTGCTATAAATTCTCAGACAACACAAAAATTCCTTGATGCCCTTCCAGACTCCTTCTGCCTACCCAAGGACGTCAGAGGACAAAAATCAGTTAACCACCTAACTGAGAGACTCAATTTAACATTGCGCAATACCCTAGACGCAGTTGCACCCCTAAAAACGAAAAACATTTGTCATAAGAAACTAGCTCCCTGGTATACAGAAAATACCCGAGCTCTGAAGCAAGCTTCCAGAAAATTGGAACGGAAATAGTGCCACACCAAACTGGAAGTCTTCCGACTAGCTTGGAAAGACAGTACCGTGCAGTATCGAAGAGCCCTCACTGCTGCTCGATCATCCTACTTTTCCAACTTAATTGAGGAAAAGAAGAACAATCCAAAATTTCTTTTTGATACTGTTGCAAAGCTAACTAAAAAGCAGCATTCCCCAAGAGAGGATGGCTTTCCCTTCAGCAGTAATAAATTCATGAACTTCTTTGAGGAAAAGATCATAATCATTAGAAAGCAAATTACGGACTCCTCTTTAAATCTGCGTATTCCTCCAGGGCTTAGCTGTCCTGGATCTGCACAGCTCTGCCAGGGCCTGGGATTGGGAGAGACACTTAAGTGTCTCGATCCCTCCGATGTCAACAACTACAGACCAGTATCCCTTCTTTCTTTTCTCTCCAAAACTCTTGAACGTGCCGTCCTTGGCCAGCTCTCCTGCTATCTCTCTCAGAATGACCTTCTTGATCCAAATCAGTCAGGTTTCAAGACTAGTCATTCAACTGAGACTGCTCTTCTCTGTGTCACGGAGGCGCTCCGCACTGCTAAAGCTAACTCTCTCTCCTCTGCTCTCATCCTTCTAGACCTATCGGCTGCCTTTGATACAGTGAACCATCAGATCCTCCTCTCCACCCTCTCCGAGTTGGGCATCTCCGGCGCGGCCCACGCTTGGATTGCGTCCTACCTGACAGGTCGCTCCTACCAGGTGGCGTGGCGAGAATCTGTCTCCGCACCACGTGCTCTCACCACTGGTGTCCCCCAGGGCTCTGTTCTAGGCCCTCTCCTATTCTCGCTATACACCAAGTCACTTGGCTCTGTCATATCCTCACATGGTCTCTCCTATCATTGCTATGCAGACGACACACAATTAATCTTCTCCTTTCCCCCTTCTGATAACCAGGTGGCGAATCGCATCTCTGCATGTCTGGCAGACATATCAGTGTGGATGACGGATCACCACCTCAAGCTGAACCTCGGCAAGACGGAGCTGCTCTTCCTCCCGGGGAAGGACTGCCCGTTCCATGATCTCGCCATCACGGTTGACAACTCCATTGTGTCCTCCTCCCAGAGTGCTAAGAACCTTGGCGTGATCCTGGACAACACCCTGTCGTTCTCAACTAACATCAAGGCGGTGACCCGTTCCTGTAGGTTCATGCTCTACAACATTCGCAGAGTACGACCCTGCCTCACACAGGAAGCGGCGCAGGTCCTAATCCAGGCACTTGTCATCTCCCGTCTGGACTACTGCAACTCGCTGTTGGCTGGGCTCCCTGCCTGTGCCATTAAACCCCTACAACTCATCCAGAACGCCGCAGCCCGTCTGGTGTTCAACCTTCCCAAGTTCTCTCACGTCACCCCGCTCCTCCGCTCTCTCCACTGGCTTCCAGTTGAAGCTCGCATCCGCTACAAGACCATGGTGCTTGCCTACGGAGCTGTGAGGGGAACGGCACCTCCGTACCTTCAGGCTCTGATCAGGCCCTACACCCAAACAAGGGCACTGCGTTCATCCACCTCTGGCCTGCTCGCCTCCCTACCTCTGAGGAAGTACAGCTCCCGCTCAGCCCAGTCAAAACTGTTCGCTGCTCTGGCACCCCAATGGTGGAACAAACTCCCCCACGACGCCAGGTCAGCGGAGTCAATCACCACCTTCCGGAAACACCTGAAACACCACCTCTTTAAGGAATACCTAGGATAGGATAAAGTAATCCTTCTAACCCCCCCCCCCCTTAAAAGAGTTAGATGCACTATTGTAAAGTGGTTGTTCCACTGGATATCATAAGGTGAATGCACCAACTTGTAAGTCGCTCTGGATAAGAGCGTCTGCTAAATGACTTAAATGTAAATGTAAGTGTTTTAGTACTATATCTCTTGACACAATGATGAAAATAATCATGGTCTCGAAACCTTCAAGCTGCATACTGAATCCTATTCCAACTAAACTACTGAAAGAGCTGCTTCATGTGCTTGGCCCTCCTATGTTGAACATAATAAACGGCTCTCTATCCACCGGATGTGTACCAAACTCACTAAAAGTGGCAGTAATAAAGCCTCTCTTGAAAAAGCCAAACCTTGACCCAGAAAATATAAAAAACTATCGGCCTATATCGAATCTTCCATTCCTCTCAAAAAATTTTGAAAAAGCTGTTGCGCAGCAACTCACTGCCTTCCTGAAGACAAACAATGTATACGAAATGCTTCAGTCTGGTTTTAGACCCCATCATAGCACTGAGACTGCACTTGTGAAGGTGGTAAATGACCTTTTAATGGCGTCAGACCGAGGCTCTGCATCTGTCCTCGTGCTACTAGACCTTAGTGCTGCCTTTGACACCATCGATCACCACATTCTTTTGGAGAGACTGGAAACCCAAATTGGTCTACACGGACAAGTTCTGGCCTGGTTTAGATCTTATCTGTCGGAAAGATATCAGTTTGTCTCTGTGAATGGTTTGTCCTCTGACAAATCAACTGTACATTTTGGTGTTCCTCAAGGTTCCATTTTAGGACCACTATTGTTTTCACTATATATTTTACCTCTTGGGGATGTCATTCGAAAACATAATGTTAACTTTCACTGCTATGCGGATGACACACAGCTGTACATTTCAATGAAACATGGTGAAGCCCCAAAATTGCCCTCGCTAGAAGCCTGTGTTTCAGACATAAGGAAGTGGATGGCTGAAAACTTTCTACTTTTAAACTCGGACAAAACAGAGATGCTTGTTCTAGGTCCCAAGAAACAAAGAGATCTTCTGTTAAATCTGACAATTAATCTTGATGGTTGTAAAGTCGTCTCAAATAAAACTGTGAAGGACCTCGGCATTACTCTGGACCCTGATCTCTCTTTTGACGAACATATCAAGACTGTTTCAAGGACAGCTTTTTTCCATCTACGTAACATTGCAAAAATCAGAAATTTTCTGTCCAAAAATGATGCAGAAAAATTAATCCATGCATTTGTTACTTCTAGGTTAGACTACTGCAATGCTCTACTTTCCGGCTACCCGGATAAAGCACTAAATAAACTTCAGTTAGTGCTAAATACGGCTGCTAGAATCCTGACTAGCACCAAGAAAATTGATCATATTACTCCAGTGCTAGCTTCCCTACACTGGCTTCCTGTTAAGGCAAGGGCTGATTTCAAGGTTTTACTGTTAACCTATAAAGCGTTACATGGGCTTGCTCCTACCTATCTTTCCGAGTTGGTCCTGCCGTACATACCTACACTTACGCTACGGTCACAAGACGCAGGCCTCCTAATTGTCCCTAGAATTTCTAAGCAAACAGCTGGAGGCAGGGCTTTCTCCTATAGATCTCCATTTTTATGGAATGGTCTGCCTACCCATGTGAGAGACGCAGACTCGGTCTCAACCTTTAAGTCTTTACTGAAGACTTATCTCTTCAGTAGGTCATATGATTGAGTGTAGTCTGGCCCAGGGGTGTGAAGGTGAACGGAAAGGCTCTGGAGCAACGAACCGCCCTTGCTGTCTCTGCCTGGCCGGTTCCCCTCTCTCCACTGAGATTCTCTGCCTCTAACCCTATTACAGGGGCTGAGTCACTGGCTTACTGGTGCTCTTTCATGCCGTCCCTAGGAGGGGTGCGTCACTTGAGTGGGTTGAGTTACTGACGTGATCTTCCTGTGTGGGTTGGCGCCCCCCCCTTGGTTTGTGCTGTGGTGGAGATCTTTGTGGGCTATACTCGGCCTTGTCTCAGGATTGTAAGTTGGTGGTTGAAGATATCCCTCTAGTGGTGCGGGGGCTGTGCTTTGGCAAAGTGGGTGGGGTTATATCCTTCCTGTTTGGCCATGTCCGGGGGTATCATCGGATGGGGCCACAGTGTCTCCTGACCCCTCCTGTCTCAGCCTCCAGTATTTATGCTGCAGTAGTTTATGTGTCGGGGGGCTAGGGTCAGTTGGTTATATCTGGAGTACTTCTCCTGTTTTATCCAGTGTCCTGTGTGAATTTAAGTATGCTCTCTTTAATTCTCTCCTTCTCTCTTTCTTTCTCTCTCTCGGAGGACCTGAGCCCTAGGACCATGCGTCAGGACTACCGGGCATGATGACTCCTTGCTGTCCCCAGTCCACCTGGCCTTGCTGCTGTTCCAGTTTCAACTGTTCTGCCTGCGGTTATGGAACCCTGACCTGTCCACCGGATGTGCTACCTGTCCCAGACCTGCTGTTTTCAACTCTTAATGATCGGCTATGAAAAGCCAACTGACATTTATTCCTGATTATTATTTGACTATGCTTGTCATTTATGAACATTTTGAACATCTTGGCCATGTTCTGTTATAATTCTTCACCCGGCACAGCCAGAAGAGGACTGGCCACCCCTCATAGCCTGGTTCCTCTCTAGGTTTCTTCCTAGGTTTTGGCCTTTCTAGGGAGTTTTTCCTAGCCACCGTGCTTCTACACCTGCATTGCTTGCTGTTTGGGGTTTTAGGCTGGGTTTCTGTACAGCACTTCGAGATATTAGCTGATGTACGAAGGGCTATATAAAATAAACTTGATTTGATTTGATTTGATATAGCCTAAATAAAGATTATTCATACAGTACGTATATCTGAACATTCAACGGCTATAAAAATTGGTTGTCCCATTGTAAAACTGCAGTAGACCATAATCTGTTGACACAGCATAATTTGAATCATAAAAATTCTCTCTTTGACCCAATAGATTATCCAAAAGATTAATTCATAGTAGTCACTCAGAAATGTCCTTGTTTTCCATGAAAACATACATGAAATTAGGTGCAAAATGAATAGGATATATAGTCAAGACGTTGACAAGGTCATAAATAATGATTTTGAATTGAGATAATAATTGTGTCCTTCAAACTTTGCTTTCGTCAAAGAATCCTCCATTTGCAGCAATTACAGCCTTGCAGACCTTTGGCATTCTAGTTGTCAATTTGTTGAGGAAATCTGAAGAGATTTCACCCCATGCTTCCTGAAACACCTCCCACAAATTGGATTGGCTTGATAGGCACTTCTTACATACCATACGGTCAAGCTGCTCCCACAACAGCTCAATAGGGTTGAGATCCGGTAACTGTGCTGGACACTCCATTATAGACAGAATACCAGCTGACTGCTTCTTTCCAAAATAATTATTTCATAATTTGGAGCTGTGCTTTGGGTCATTGTCCTGTTGTAGGAGGAAATTGGCTCCAAATAAGCGACGTCCACAGGGTATGGTGTTGCAAAATGGAGTGATTGCCTTCCTTCTTCAATATCCCTTTTACCCTGTAAAATCTCCCACTTTACCACCACCAAAGCACACCCAGACCATCACATTGCCTCCACCATGCTTGACAGATGGCGTCAAGAACTCCTCCAGCATCTTTTCATTTTTTATGCATCTCACGAATGTTCTTCTTTGTGATCTGAACACCTCAAACTGTAACGTTCGTCGTCCTCCTCATCTGAGGAGGAGTAGTAAGAAGGATCGGAGGACCAAGATGCAGCGTGGTGAGTATTCATTTTAATTAGAATACTTGAAACAAGAACCAAAACAACAAACCAACAACCAAACGATGACGAAACAGTCCCGTAACGTGAACACACACACAGGAACAGGAACAATCACCCACAACCCACAATACAAAACAGGCTACCTAAATATGGTTCCCAATCAGAGACAACGACTAACACCTGCCTCTGATTGAGAACCATATCAGGCCAAACACATAGAAATAGACAAACTAGACATACAACATAGAATGCCCACTCAGATCACACCCTGACCAAACAAAACATAGAAACATACAAAGCAAACTATGGTCAGGGCGTGACAGCCCCCCCCCCGGCCGCAAAACCTAAACCTATAGGGGAGGGTCTGGGTGGGCATCTGTCCGCGGTGGCGGCTCTGGCGCGGGACGTGGACCCCACTCCACCTTAGTCTTAGCCCTCTTCATTGGCTTCTTTAGAGCGGCGACCCTCGCCTCCGACCTTGGACCGAGGACCCTAATAAAAGGCCCCACTGGACTGAGGAGCGCCTCTGGACTGAGGGGCAGCTCTGGACTGAGGGGCAGCTCCGGACTGAGGGCCAGCTCCGGACTGAGGGGCAGCTCCGGACTGAGGGGCAGCTCCGGACTGAGGGGCAGCTCCGGACTGAAGGGCAGCTCCGGACTGAAGGGCAGCTCCAGACTGAAGGGCAGCTCAGGCGCCTCTGGATTGAAGGGCGGCTCAGGCGCCTCTGGACTGAAGGGCGGCTCAGGCGGCTCCTGACTGAAGGGCGACTCAGGCGGCTCCTGACTGAAGGGCGACTCAGGACAGACGGGCAGCTCAGGACAGACGGGCGGCTCAGGTGGCTCAGGACAGACGGACGGCTCAGGCGGCTCAGGACAGACAGGCGGCTCAGGTGGCTCAGGACAGACAGGCGGCACAGGCCTGCCGGGGCGCATTGTAGGCCTAGTGCGTGGTGCCGGAACTGGTGGTACCGGGCTGGGGACCCGCACCTCTAGGCGAGTGCGGGGAGCAGGAACAGGGCATACTGGACCCTGGAGGCGCACTGTAGGCCTGGTGCGTGGTGCTGGAACTGGTGGTACCGGGCTGGGGACACGCACCTCTGGGCGAGTGCGGGGAGCAGGAACTGGAGGCCTGGTACGTGGTGCTGCCACCGGAGGGCTGGTGCGTGGGGCTGCCACAGGAGAGCTGGTGCGTGGGGCTGCCACAGGAGAGCTGATGCGTGGGGCTGCCACAGGAGGGCTGGTGCGTGGAGAAGGCACCGGATAGAGCGGACCGTGGAGGCGCACTACAGGTCTCGAGCACCGAGCCTGCCCAACCCTACCTGGCTGAATGCTCACCGTAGCCATGCCAGTGCGGCGAGGTGGAATAGGCCGCACTAGGCTATGCACACGTACTGGAGACACCATGCGTAGGGCTGGTGCCATGTACCCCGGTAGGTAGATATTTGAGACATTTTATTTTCTGCTTAGACAAGTTCCTAACGATACTACCATTAAAACTGCAGTGAATGAGGTCATCTAAATTATTTGCTGCCTGTCTGTCTCAAATATCAGTGGGAGTAAAATATCCTAGCTGAGCAAAAACGGAAGTGTTTGATGTGCAGTTTGATGACCTAGTAAATTAAATGTCTTAAACCAGTCATTTTTCTAGGGCAGTGAGAAAGCATGTTTCAATTATAATATTGTTGTTTCTTTTATTTTGTTATTATGGACACCATTTTTGTTTAGTAAAATATATGAAATTCACATTTTTGACCCACAAAAATAATGATTCTCCACCTTGCCACCGAAACCAGCTTTTGCTTTAATAAAAGCAAGTATTAGCTACTATTTTGGAATGTTTATAAAATAACAAGCATGCTCGTCAGCTGTCATTGCGGTCTGTAATCTCTCTTTAGCACACACAGAGAAAGGAAAATACCTCTTCATTGGGGTTTTGAAGACTGCACTGTCATTGTCAGGCCGAGGTTTCATCTTACAGCCAAGTCATACCAAGACAAGCTAAATGCTATCCATAGCTCTGTTTACGTGTCACTCTAGAGAATTCACATTCGGATGGTTTTGCATTCAAAGTATATTTAGAGCTGAAGTGGTAATACATCTTGGCACAGATACACATATATGCCTCTTAAAACTGAAACAATAAAGGTCTGTAATTAACTACTCACAGGACCTGAAAGTTACAATTATGTACATCTAAGTCTGTCTAAGCTGTTTTAGGGTCCATTTATCAATGGCAATCTTTTCTTATTTAAGAAATGTATTACATGTTTGTGTGAATGTTACAATAAAATGTTTCCTTTATAAAATAAAATATTCATACACATCAAGCATTTGTGAGCCTTTCAAAGGGGAACTAAGATAAAGGTACGTTCCTGCAGTATCCTGTAGCGGACCAGTGATTAGGATTAAAAAAACTGATTACCAATAGATTGACATTGCGTAATGACCTGCCTAACAAAATGTCGTCCTGGTAACTTGTCTGTGAGGAACTAGTAGATAGATCAATAGATAAAGCTTATCAGATGTTTTTATTTTCAACTATCAACACAGTGAAGGCTTGTTCATCTAAACATATAATCTACTACTTTGTAATTGAGAGCTAAGGATGTGTGTGTATGACAAGGGGAGGAGGGGTGTCACACCCTGGCCTTTGTTATATTGATTTTCTTTATTAGTTTAGTTAGGTCAGGGTGTGACATGGGGGGATGTTTGGGTTTTTGTCTAGTTTATGGTGTGTGTATTGTTTAGGGGTTTTTGTAGTATGTATGGGGTTGTGTTCAGTGTAGGTGTTTAGGAAAGTCTATGGTTGCCTGGTTTGGTTCTCAATCAGAGACAGCTGTTTATTGTTGTCTCTGATTGGGAGCCATATTTAAGGCAGCCATAGGCTTTAGGTGTTTGTGGGTAATTGTCTATGTTTAACGTTTGTAGCTTGTGTATGCACTAACGTTTGTAGCTTCACGGTCGTTTTTTGTTTTTGTTAGTTTGTCAAAGTGTTTCGTTTCGTGTTTCATCTTCACTAATAAAAATATGTATTCGTATCACGCTGCGCCTTGGTCCGCTCTTCCTCATCAAGACGACCGTGACAGAATTTCCCACCAACCCAGGACCAAGCAGCGTGTGAAACAGCAACAGGACCCACCTACACAGGATTTATGGAAATGGGAGCAGGATCTGGGCTACACTACGTGGGAGGAGATCGACAGGTGGAAGATCGACCCAGGGCGAATGCCGGAGCCCGCCTGGGATTCTCTGGCGCAGTGCGAGGAGGGATACCGGCGAATGGAGGCAGCAAGACGACGCGGTAGGAAGCCTGTGAGTCAGCCCCAAAAAATTATTGGGGGGGAGGCTAAAAGGGAGTGTGGCGAAGTCAGGTAGGAGACCTGCGCCTACTCCCTGTACTTACCATGGAGTGCGAGAGTACGGGCAGACACCGTGTTATGCGGTAGAGCGCATGGTGTCTCCTGTACGTGTGCATAGCCCGGTGCGGGTTATTCCACCTCCCCGCACTGGCAGGGCTAGATTGGGCATTGAGCCAGGTGCCATGAAGCCGGCTCAACGCGTCTGGTCTCCAGTGCGTCTCCTCGGGCCGGCATACATGGCACCAGCCTTACGCATGGTGTCCCCGGTTCGCCTACACAGCCCAGTGCGGGTTATTCCACCTCCCCGCATTGGTCGGACGACGGGGAGCATACAACCAGGTAAGGTTGGGCAGGCTCAGTGCTCAAGGGAGCCAGTACGCCTGCATGGTCCGGTATATCCGGCGCCACCTCCCCGCCCCAGCCCAGTACCACCAGTGCCAACACCACGCACCAGGCTTCCAGTGTGTCTCCAGAGCCCGGTTCCTCCTCCACGCACTCGCCCTATGGTGCGTGTCTCCAGCCCGGTACCACCAGTTCCGGCACCACGCACCAAGCCTCCTGTGCGTCTCCAGAGTCCTGTGCGTCCTGTTGCTGCTCCCCGCACTAGCCTTGAGGTGCGTGTCCCCAGCCCGGTACCACCAGTTCCGGCACCACGCACTAGGCCTAATGTGCGTCTCCAGGGTCCAGTATGCCCTGTTCCTTCTCCCCGCACTAGCCTTGAGGTGCGTGTCCTCAGCACGGTACCTCCAGTTCCGGTACCACGCACCAGGCCTACTGTGCGCCTCAGCCGGCCAGAGTCTGCCGTCTGCCCAGTGCCGCCTGCACTGTCCGTCTGCCCAGAGCCGTCAGAGCTGCCCGTCTGCCCAGAGCCGTCAGAGCTGCCCGTCTGTCCCGAGCCGTCAGAGCTGCCCGTCTGTCCCGAGCCGTCAGAGCTGCCCGTCTGTCCCGAGCCGTCAGAGCTGCCCGTCTGTCCCGAGCCGTCAGAGCTGCCCGTCTGTCCCGAGCCGTCAGAGCTGCCCGTCTGTCCCGAGCCGTCAGAGCTGCCCGTCTGTCCCGAGCCGTCAGAGCCGCCCGTCTGTCCCGAGCCGCTAGAGCCGTCCGCCAGACAGGATCAGCCAGAGCCGTCCGCCAGACAGGATCAGCCAGAGCCGTCCGCCAGACAGGATCAGCCAGAGCCGTCCGCCAGACAGGATCAGCCAGAGCCGTCCGCCAGACAGAATCAGCCAGAGCCGTCCGCCAGCCATGACCAGCCAGAGCCGTCCGCCAGCCATGACCAGCCAGAGCCGTCCGCCAGCCATGACCAGCCAGAGCCGTCAGCCAGCCATGACCAGCCAGAGCCGTCAGCCAGCCATGACCAGCGAGAGCCGTCAGCCAGCCATGACCAGCCAGAGCCGTCAGCCAGCCATAACCAGCCAGAGCCGTCAGCCAGCCATGACCAGCCAGAGCCGTCAGCCAGCCATGACCAGCCAGAGCCGTCAGCCAGCCATGACCAGCCAGAGCCGTCAGCCAGCCATGACCAGCCAGAGCCAGCCAGCCAGGATCCGCCAGAGCCAGCCAGCCAGGATCCGCCAGAGCCGTCAGTCAGCCAGGATCCGCCAGAGCCGTCAGTCAGCCAGGATCCGCCAGAGCCGTCAGTCAGCCAGGATCCGCCAGAGCCGTCAGTCAGCCAGGATCCGCCAGAGCCGTCAGTCAGCCAGGATCCGCCAGAGCCATCAGTCAGCCAGGATCCGCCAGAGCCATCAGTCAGCCAGGATCCGCCAGAGCCATCTGCCAGTCATGAGCTGCCCCTCAGTCCGGAGCTGCCCCTCAGTCCGGAGCTGCCCCTCAGTCCGGAGCTGCCCCTCCGTCCAGTGGCGCCCTATGGGATGGTATTCAGTCCGGGACTCGCCGTTCCAGAGGCGCCACCAAAGCGGGTAGTGACTATAGTGGAGGGGGGTCCACGTCCCGCACCCGAGCCGCCACCATAGGAAGGCCCACCCGGACCCTCCCCTTCTGTGTCAGGTTTTGCGGCCGGAGTCCGCACCTTTGGGGGGGGGGGGGTACTGTCACACCCTGGCCTTTGTTATATTGATTTTCTTTATTCGTTTAGTTAGGTCAGGGTGTGACATGGGGGGATGTTTGGGTTTTTGTCTAGTTTAGGGTGTGTGTATTGTTTAGGGGGTTTTGTAGTATGTATGGGGTTGTGTTCAGTGTAGGTGTTTAGGAAAGTCTATGGTTGCCTGGTTTGGTTCTCAATCAGAGACAGCTGTTTATTGTTGTCTCTGATTGGGAGCCATATTTAAGGCAGCCATAGGCTTTAGGTGTTTGTGGGTAATTGTCTATGTTTAACGTTTGTAGCTTGTGTATGCACTAACGTTTGTAGCTTCACGGTCGTTTGTTGTTTTTGTTAGTTTGTCAAAGTGTTTCGTTTCGTGTTTCATCTTCACTAATAAAAAGATGTATTCGTATCACGCTGCGCCTTGGTCCACTCTTCCTCATCAAGACGATCGTGACAAGAGGGGGGGGGGTTATTGGAGGAAAAGATGAAGTGATACATACTAGTCATAGTCACATCTGCTAATACACATATCATAAGGGTAATTTCCAACGAAAGGCACAATCTGTTATTTTAACAGCCTGACCATACCACTTTGTTTGATAAACTGAGGGATGGGGTTTAGGAAATGTAACCACTGTCACGGCCGTCGAATGAAGTAGACCAAAGCACAGCGTGGTGAGCGTACATATTCCTTTTTATTAGGATGACGCCGACAAAAAACAATAAACAATACAAAAACAACTGTGAAGCTTAAGACTATAGTGCCACAAACAAAGACAACTTCCCACACTGAAAGGAGGGAAAAGGGCTACCTAAGTATGGTTCCCAATCAGAGGCAACGATAGACAGCTGTCCCTGATTGAGAACCATACCCAGCCAAAACATAGAAATACAAAATCATAGAAAACAAAAACATAGAATGCCCACCCCAAATCACACCCTGACCAAACCAAATAGAGACATAAAAAGGATCACTAAGGTCAGGGCGTGACAACCACACTCAAATTCATGGACGCAAGGACAGCTATGGACGCAAGGAGATCCATAATACCTTTTGAAACCATTTTAAATATATATGTTGTTTGTTGTCAAACACTCAAATTGTTACAAAAACATAAACACTGGAATAGTCTTAGATTTGGGGTTATGATAGGGTAAGACATCTATGGCTATACTTTCCTGGGAGCATTGGATATATTTATGTTTCTCATTAGTATAGTACTGACAATGAAGTAAAGTTCTTGTACAACTACTAAAATAAGTAAGTAAATAACTTCCACTGTATTATCTGCCTGTGGATTTTATGACCTAGAAGCCATTTGATGAGTAACAGCACCCTCTTCAGTTTCGTGGGCCACACTGACCGTTCTGTTGCAGCAACAAATCTGCTTGGAACTTTAATACATAGATACGATTTGATACTGTATTAAAAACACAATTGTCACTTGCTGTCAAGAACAGAAACAGATCGTCATAACCAACCTAATTGGGGACTATTTGCACTGACATTCTTGCACTGGCTCTATGTACACTCACTGGACTCTACCCACACACACTACACTGACACTCCAACACACTCACACACACAACACACACTTTCACACACGCTGCTGCTACTGTTTATTATTTATCCTGATTGCCTAGTCACTTTTACCCCTACCTACATGTACATATTACCTCAATTACCTTATACCCCTGCACATTGACTTGGTATCGGTACTCTTTGTATATAGCATCGTTATTATTTTATTGTGTTACTATTTCCCTTTTTTTGCTAATCTATATTAACTTTCATACCATTTCATGGTAAAGTCTACACCTGTTGTATTCGGGGCATGTGATAAATCATACTTGATTTGTTCAAAATAACTTCCAACAATGAAAGCTTTTGAGAGGCAAGAAAAGGTTATTTGCAAGTTATGTTTATTTAGGGATTCGGTAGTCAGTTGGAAATAGACAGATCCTTTTCAAAACAAATATCACATCAGTTAATTCATGTTTCCATTATATTGTTTTTAGCTACATATCTACAAACCATACAACATTATAGTTATTTTCACCAGCCAGGAGAACAAATAAATTAGGCAATGAATGTGGCATCATGCATATAACTAATTATTTTCAGTTATTAAAAGGTGTGGTTAATTAGTCATCAGGAAATGCAGAACATCAAATGGGGATTGAGGAGAATGACATATTTAATATATGATAGGGGTGTTTAACCAGGCGTTGTAGTGTGGAGTTTAGGGCACATTCAGAGTCAGTTAGAGGAGGCCATCTTTGCCTTGAGTCGGTTGATCTTGAGCGGCAGAAGGCTGGTCATCTCTTCGCTCAGCTCCAGCTCTGTCTCGATGGCGATTTTGGCCTCTGGGTTGTCCTTGCAGTACTGGACCACAAAATTGTAGCACTCCAGGGAGCAGTTCAGGTTCTCCAGCTGAACGGTTGTGCTGGTCGAGATAAGCCTGCTGTGGAGACGAGCCACCCGTAACTTAGCCACAAGGACCGGCCTCAGTACCTCGTCCTCCAATTTATCCGGCCACTTGCCCTCTGGCGAGCTGACTCAGTCGAGGAACATCTGGTAGAACCTGGTGGAGGAGGAGCAGAGGTGGTTAAACGTCTTGACCGTGTGAGCGTCCAGGTCGTCCTGCTTGTTGGCCATGGCCAGCTTCAGATCCATCATCTCGTAGTAGGTCCTCGGCCAGCTCAAACTGCAGCTGGCGGCAGATGAGGAGGTAGTACTGGGCGTTCAGATCTTTGCAGAAGGGCTCCATCATGTCCACCCGCCACTTGTGCATCTTGCAGCGCCGCTTCAGGTCCTCCTCAAAGAATGCCAGGGCCTTGAAGAGAGCGCTGTGGTCCTGCAGAATCTCAATGTGATCTGTGACCTGGCCATCCATCTCAAAGTACTCCTTAGCTTGGTTTACGTAGGCCTGGCCAACCAGAAAGATTGCGCGGGCCTCCTCAAAGTTGACGAGGAACACACAACTCACCTTCTCTTCCAGGCCACAGATGGAGTCAAAGGTGTCAATGGAACCAAACAGAACAGCACTCTTCCTTCCTCTCTCCTTCTCCTCCTCCTCCTCTTGTAGCTGTGTCGCTCTCAGCTCCGCCTGTCGATCCACCTCTAGCTCTCCAATGTTGTCCTGCACAGAGCAGCAGGCATACAAATTAGATATTGTCTCACAATATAGGCTACTCATCTACGAAATTACATATTGTTTAAAGATGTCTAAATTACCTCGAGAAGTTTCTTGGCATCTTGCAACAAATGAAGACAGTATTTTATCCAACACCTTGCAATTTCGGCTCTCTTCTGTCTAAGTTGGTCTCGTTTCTCAGCCTCATCTTCACCTAAACACAAAGGTTTGAGATGTGTGTTAATGAGTACAGAATGATCGACAACATACAAACATTTCAGAATGAACATATACAGTCAAGGCTGAGTATATAACTTTAGAGTGAGAACTTACTCTCCTGGGCAGCGGCTTCTGAGGGGACCTCTGCTATGACAATGGCAGCAGATAGACAGTGCCTGCCCTCCATGTAGAGGGTCTGGCAGACAAAGTGGTGGGAAGAGAAATATGTTTAATCTATAGAAATGTCATTATAAAGAAATCAAGTCATTTACGCACTGTAAAGAAATGATAAGTAATTCATCTTGATGAAGAGATTACATACAGTTTATAATTTACCTTGGTGATGTAATATTGCGGTAACGTGGCAGCGTTGATGGCCCATTCCAGAGGAATGAACTGGTTGAATTCCAGCTGTCTCTGAAGAGTGCTGTGTCAGTTGCCCCCAGCTTCTCATACAGCTCCAAGTTCTTGTACATTTGTGCAAGATAGTACAGTGTGTGGGTGTAGGCCATTTCAAATCTGTTTGAAGAGAGTGAAAAGTTAAAGTTAAAAGAGCAACGTCACTTCTTTCTGTCATTTATGAAAGACTCCACACTAGAATGACTTCTCTACCTCTTTATCCTCTCCTGTTGTGGTAATGCATCTTCCTCTGCCACAAAGAACTCAGTGAGGTCCATTGGGAGTTGCGAAAAAAAGGGGAGGGGGAAAAAAACTATAGATTATCCACTCTGAATTGTCAAGGTCACATTTAAACAGATGCCATAGGATTCAGTATGCCGGGACAGTAAACCACATAGAATGCACCACAGCTGGCCTTCCAGATGACAGATGATGAGGCCTGATGATGATGATGCTGCTGCTTGCTCTTACCCCAGAAAGAAAATGATAATGTAGGAAAATTATGCATAGGCAGGGAAATTGCACATAGACAGTCTCATGCTTACCTCTTTCATGTTTAAAAAATAAATAATTTATTTCACCTTTATTTAACCAGGTAGGCTAGTTGAGAACAAGTTCTCATTTGCAACTGCGACCTGGCCAAGATAAAGCATAGCAATTTGACACATACAACAACACAGAGTTACACATGGAATAAACAAAACATTCAGTCAATAATACGGTAGAAAAATAAGTCTATATACAATGTGAGCAAATGAGGTGAGATAAGGGAGGTAAAGGCAAAAAAAGGCCATGGTGGCGAGGTAAATACAATATAGCAAGTAAAACACTGGAATGGTAGATTTGCAGTGGAAGAATGTGCAAAGTAGAAATAGAAATAATGGGGTGCAAAGGAGCAAAATAAATAAATAAATACAGTAGGGGAAGTGGTAGTTTTTTGGCCTAAATTATAGATGGGCTATGTACAGGTGCAGTAATCTGTGAGCTGCTCTGACAGCTGGTGCTTAAAGCTAGTGAGGGAGATAAGTGTTTCCAGCTTCAGAGATTTTTGCAGTTCGTTCCAGTCATTGGCAGCAGAGAACTGGAAGGAAAGACGACCAAAGGAGGAATTGGCTTTGGGGGTGACCAGTGAGATATACCTGCTGGAGCGCGTGCTACGAGTGGGTGCTGCTATGGTGACCAGCGAGCTGAGATAAGGCGGGGCTTTACCTAGCAGAGACTTGTAGATAACCTGTAGCCAGTGGGTTTGGCCACGAGTATGAAGCGAAGGCCAACCAACGAGAGCGTACAGGTCGCAATGGTGGGTAGTGTATGGGGCTTTGGTGACAAAACGGATGGCACTGTGATAGACTGCATCCAGTTTGTTGAGTAGAGTGTTGGAGGCTATTTGATAGATGACATCCCCGAAGTCGAGGATCGGTAGGATGGTCAGTTTTACGAGGGTATGTTTGGCAGCATGAGTGAAGGATGCTTTGTTGCGATATAGGAAGCCGATTCTAGATTTAATTTTGGATTGGAGATGCTTAATGTGAGTCTGGAAGGAGAGTTTACAGTCTAACCAGACACCTAGGTATTTGTAGTTGTCCACGTATTCTAAGTCAGAGCCGTCTAGAGTAGTGATGCTGGACGGGCTAGCAGGTGCGGGCAGTGATTGGTTGAATAGCATGCATTTAGTTTTACTTGCGTTTAAGAGCAGTTGGAGGCCACGGAAGGAGAGTTGTATGGCATTGACGCTCGTTTGGAGGTTAGTTAACACAGTGTCCAAAGAGGGGCCAGAAGTATACAGAATGGTGTCGTCTGCGTAGAGGTGGATCAGAGAATCACCAGCAGCAAGAGCAACATCATTGATGTATACAGAGAAAAGAGTCGGCCCGAGGATTGAACCCTGTGGCACCCCCATAGAGACTGCCAGAGGCCCGGACAACAGGCCCTCCGATTTGACACACTGAACTCTATCAGAGAAGTAGTTGGTGAACCAGGCGAGGCAATCATTTGAGAAACCAAGGCTGTTGAGTCTGCCAATAAGAATGTGGTGATTGACAGAGTCGAAAGCCTTGGCCAGGTCGATGAATACGGCTGCGCAGTACTGTCTCTTATCGATGGCAGTTATGATGTCGTTTAGGACCTTGAGCTTGGCTGAGGTGCACCCATGACCAGCTCTGAAACCAGATTGCATAGCGGAGAAGGTACGGTGGGATTCAAAATGGTCGGTAATCTGTTTGTTAACTTGGCTTTCGAAGACCTTAGAAAGACAGGGTAGGATAGATATAGGTCTGTAGCAGTTTGGGTCTAGAGTGTCACCCCCTTTGAAGAGGGGGATGACCGCGGCAGCTTTACAATCTTTGGGAATCTCAGACGATACGAAAGAGAGGTTAAACAGGCTAGTAATAGGGGTTGCAACAATTTCAGCAGATAATTTTAGAAAGAGAGGGTCCAGATTGTCTAGCCCGGCTGATTTGTAGGGGTCCAGATTTTGCAGCTCTTTCAGAACATCAGCTATCTGGATTTGGGTGAAGGAGAAATGGTGGGGGCTTTGGCGGGTTGCTGTGGAGGGTGCCGGGCTGTTGACCGGGGTAGGGGTAGCCAGGTGGATAGCATGGACAGCCGTAGAGAAATGCTTATTGAAATTCTCTTCTCTTCTCTTTCTATAACTTGATCTGGGGTGGAATAAAAGCTCTTTGTATGACGTGTCACCAGTTTCCTGTTTTCTGGAGAGCGCGAGAAGGGACCTGGTATTGCCTTCTGATAAGCTGTCGTTATAGACGACTAATATCTCCGGCTTTGATTTTATTTGATACGTGACAATATCATCGTAAAGTATGTTTTTTCAATATAGTTTTATTAGATTATTGAATTTTTTTCGGGACGTTAGGCGTGTTGCTTTGTCTGCGTATGTTCAGGAAGGAGAGCTTCGCGCCACTTTGCTAGCTTTCCGTGCTAATTGACTGGAGAAGAGGACATTCTAAATCCAAACAACGATTGTTCTGGACAAAGGACCCCTTGTACAACATTCTGATGGAAGATCGTCAAAAGTAGGACCCATTTTATGATGCTATTTCATATATCTGTCGAACATGTTGTACTAGTAGTTTGCGCCCAGATTTTGGGCACTCTCTCGCTATAACTAAGCTGGATGTCGTAATGAAGTTATTTTTAGAATTCTAACACGACGATTGCATTAAGAACTAGTGTATCTAACATTTCCTATACAACATGTATTTTTTAGTAACGTTTATGTATAGTTATTTGGTCAGAATAGTTGAGTGTCATAAAAATATCCGCACATTCTGGGAAAAAGATGCTACGTTAGCACAATGTATAACCACTGATTTCAGCTCTAAATATGCACATTTTCGAACAAAACATAAGTGTATGTATAACCTGATGTTATAGGACTGTCATCTGATGAAGCTTATCAAGGTTAGTCAAAAATTATATATCTTTTGCTGGTTTGTTACGATCGCTAACATTTGCTTCTGGTAAATGGCTTGTGTTTCTGGCTATTGTGGTAAGCTAATATAATGCTATATTGTGTTTTCGCTGTAAAACACTTAAGAAATCGGAAATATTGGCTGGAATCACAAGATGCCTGTCTTTCATTTGCTGTACACCATGTATTTTTCAGAAATGTTTTATGATGAGTATTTAGGTATTTGACGTTGGTGTCTGTAATTACTCTGGCTGCTTCGGTGCTATTTCTGACGGTAGCTGTGATGGTAGCTGCAATGTAAAACTGATTTATAGCTCAAATATGCACATTTTTCGAACAAAACATAGATTTATTGAATAACATGTTATAAAACTGTCATCTGATGAAGTTGTTTCTTGGTTAGTTTGGTTGGTTCTTGGTTAGTTAGGTTGGTTTTGTGCATGCTACCTGTGCTGTGAAAAATGTCTGTCCTTTTTTGTATTTGGTGGTGAGCTAACATAAATATACGTGGTGTTTTCGCTGTAAAACATTTAAAAAATCGGACATGTTGGCTGGATTCACAAGATGTTTATCTTTCATATGCTGTATTGGACTTGTTAATGTGTGAAAGTTAAATATTTCAAAAAAATATCTTTTGAATTTCGCGCCCTGCACTTGAAGTGGCTGTTGTCATATTGTGCCCGGCTTCGGGCTTGCAGCCCAAAGAAGTTAAGCATGTCCCAGTTTAGGTCACCTAGTAGCACGAGCTCAGAAGATAGATGGGGGCAATCAATTCACATATGGTATCGAGGGTACAGCTGGGGGCAGAGGGAGGTCTATAGCAAGTGGCAACAGTAAGAGACTTGTTTCTGGAAAGGGGAATTTTTAGAAGTAGAAGCTCGAATTGTTTGGGTATAGACTTGGATAGTAATACAGAACTCTGCAGGCTATCTTTGCAGTAGATTGCAACACCGCCCCCTTTGGCAGTTCTATCTTGGCGGAAAATGTTATAGTTTGCGATGGAGATTTCAGGGTTTTTGGTGGTTTTCCTAAGCCAGGATTCAGACACGGCTAAGACATCCGGGTTGGCAGAGTGTGCTAAATCAGTGAGTAAAACAAACTTAGGGAGTAGGCTTCTAATGTTAACATGCGTGAAACCAAGGCTTTTACGGTTACAGAAGTCAACAAATGAGAGCACCTGGGGAGTGGGAGTGGGTCTAGGTACTGCAGGACCTGGATTAACCTCTACATCACCAGAGGAACAGAGGAGAAGTAGGATAAGGGTACGACTAAATGCTATACGAACTGGCCATCTAGCACGTTCGGAAGAGAGAGTAAAAGGAGCAGGTTTCTGGGCTCGATAGCATAGATTCAAGGCATAGTGTACAGACAAAGGTAAGGAAGGATGTGAGTACATTAGCGGTAAACCTAGGCATTGAGTAATGATGAGAGAGATATAGTCTCTAGAGACGTTTAAACCAGGTGATGTCATCGCATATGTAGGAGGTGGAACAACATGGTTGGTTAAGGCATATTGAGCAAGGTTAGAGGCTCTACAGTGAAATAAGACAGTAATCACTAACCAGGACAGTAATGGACGAGGCATATTGATATTAGAGAGAGGCATGCGTAGCCAAGTGAACATATGGGTCCAGTGAGTGGTTGGGCTTACTGGGGACACGGCGATTCAGAGAGTTAGCAGGCCGATGCTAACAAGCTAACAGTTAGTAGGCCGGGGCTAAACAAGCTAGCAGTTAGCAGACCGGGGCTGGCAAGCTAGCAGTTAGCAGACCGGGTTAGCAAGCAAGCAGTTAGCAGGGGCTAGCAGTTAGCAGACCGGGAAGGCAAGCTAGCAGTTAGCAAACCGTGGCAGGCAAGCTAGCAGTTAGCAGACCGGGGCCGACAAGCTAGCAGTTAGCAGACCGGGGCTAGCAAGTTAGCCTTTGGGGGATGTCGCGATGGAGGTAAGTCTGTTTTTGCCTCTTCGTGACGTCGATAGCCCAGTCGTGGAATTAGTAGGGTTCCGGGTAGCTCTAGGTAGCTAGCAGTATGTAACAAATATACAATGCTTCTGCAGTTTCCAAAAATCATTGGGTTCTCTCAATTTCATCCCTACCTGCCCACAGAATGCCCAGTTGATTCAAAAAAAAAAAGATATATATATGTCAGTCCACAACATTTGACTACTTCATTATTTTCATTATCTTTAGCCAATGCCAATGTGTGTGCATAGATTAGGCACATTTTATGCACTGGACTGCTAGTTGCATGCTTAATGAAGGCCAACATAGGTTTTAGCTGTCATTACCCTGACTTGGATGAACAAAGACATGTTCTCTGGTGATATGCTGCACTTTTCCTGCAATGTCATGCAATTCATAAAATGTTCCTCTCCAGCAGACAGCTCTTCTGTTTCAACGTGGTTTACACCAAGATAATACTCCACCGTCCCGAGTTTAGCTACTCTTGATCCGTCTGGGGAGTCTCCACAGTGGCCTCTCCCAAAGCTCTCCTCATTTCCTCGGTCAATGGGCTGATCTGTCGGGCGCTGGTCTGCTTCATCATTGACGCTCTCGTGTTCACCGACATCGAAATTCTTCAAGGAGCAGTATATATCTTCTAAAAGCTCCCTTGCCTTATACTTTGATCGAAAAGGGTAGTTTTCTGGGTCTTTTCTTGATTCTACTTCAAAGAGATCTTGAGCATTACAAAACATGTCACACACTGCTCTCCATTCATCACTGTATGTGGAAGCCATGTTTTTTATTTCTGTAAAACCCAAGCGGGATCCCGTAGTTGGGTAGGGTCATATTAATTTGATTAGGGCACACGGTAGCGATGCGTTTTGCAACAGAAAACATGCATGAGCGTTAAGTCACAGAGTTTCTAAACCCAGAGGCGCAACATCGCAACACTTCCGGGAATGCTTGCGAAACAGACCAAACAGATCAGGCTGGGGTTTGAGAAGTCAACGAGAGCGGTCTTCTTCTTCGATGAGGTTTAACGGCGGTTGGCATCCAATATGTTGCATTACCGCCACCTACTAGACTGGAGTACAACTCTCTTATAGTTTGCTTGAAAAATAAATATACAAATACCCTACCACCATACCTTCAAGACTGTTGGAAAAGCAATGGAGTGTGCAAAGAATGCCAAGAGTGTGCAAGGCTTTCATCAAGGAAAATGGTGGCTACTTTGAAGAATGTCAAATCTAAAATATATTTTGATTTGTTAAACACTTTTTTGGTTACTACATGATTCCATATGTGTTTTTCCATAGTTTTGGTGTCTTCGCTATTATTTTACAATGTAGAAAATAGTAAAATAAAGAAAAACCCTGTAATTAGTAGGTGTGTCCATACTTTTGACTGGTACTGTATATTTACCCCCAAAATATATGGGGGATTGGAAATGATGCAGACATACACTACTGTTCAAAAGTTTGGTCACTTAGAAATGTCCTTGTTTTTGAAAGAAAAGCATTAGATTTTTTTGGTCTGTTAAAATAACATCAAATTGATCAGAAATACGGTGTAGACATTGTTAATGTTGTAAATAACTATTGTAGCTGGAAACGGCTGATTTTTAATGGAATATCTACATAGGCGTACAGAGGCCCATTATCAGCAACCATCACTCCTGTGTTCCAATGGCACGCTGTGTTAGCTAATCCAAGTTTATCATTTTAAAAGGCTAATTGATCATTAGAAAACCCTTTTGCAACTATGTTAGCACAGATGAAAACTGTTGTTCTGATTAAATGTAGAAAATAGTAAAAATAAAGAAAAACCCTCCACTGTACCCGCACCCCACCATACCCCTGTCTGCATATGCCCTGAATCTATTCTACCACGCCCAGAAATCTGCTCCTTTTATTTTCTGTCCCCAACGCACTAGACGACCAGTTTAGCTAGCCTTTACCCGTACCCTCATCCTACTCCTCCTCTGCTCTTCGGGTGATGTGGAGGCTAACCCAGGCCCTGCGTGTCCCCAGGCATTCTCATTTGTTGACTTCTGTAATCGAAAAAGCCTTGGTTTCATGCATGTTAACATCAGAAGCCTCCTCCCTAAGTTTGTTTTACTCACTGCTTTAGCACACTCCGCCAACCCTGATGTCCTTGCAGTGTCCGAATCCTGGCTTAGGAAGGCCACCAAAAATTCTGAGATTTACATACCCTACTACAACATTTTCCGTCAATATATAACTGCCAAAGGGGGAGGAGTTGCAATCTACTGCAGAAATAGCTTGCAAAGTTCTGTCATACTTTCCAGGTCTATGCCCAAACAGTTCGAGCTTCTAATTTTAAAAATGAATCTCTCCAGAAATAAGTCTCTCACTGTTGTCGCCTGTTATAGACCCCCCTCAGCTCCTAGCTGTGCCCTGGGCACCATATGTGAATTGATTGCCCCCCATCTATCTTCAGAGTTCGTTCTGTTAGGTGACCTAAACTGGGATATGCTTAACACCCTGGCAGTCCTACAATCTAAGCTAGATGCCCTCAATCTCACACAAATTATCAAGGAAACCACAGGTACAACCCTAAATCCGTAAACATGGGCACCTTCATAGATATTATCCTGACCAACTTGCCCTCCAAATACACCTCTGCGGTTTTCAATCAGGATCTCAGCGATCACTGCCTCATTGCCTGCATCCGCTATGGGTCCGTGGTCAAACGACCACCCCTCATCACTGTTAAACGCTCCCTAAAACACTTCTGCAAGCAGGCCTTTCTAATCGACCTGGCCCAGATATCCTGGAAGGATATTGACCTCATCCCGTCAGTCGAGGATGCCTGGTCGTTCTTTAAAAGTAATTTCCTCACCATCTTAAAAAAGCATGCCCCTTTCCAAAAATGTAGAACTAAGAACAGATATAGCCCTTCGTTCACTCCAGACCTGACTGCCCTTGACCAGCACAAAAACATCCTGTGGCGGACTGCAATAGCATCGAATAGTCCCCGCGATATGCAACTGTTCAGGGAAGTCAGGAACCAATACACACAGCCAGTCAGGAAAGCAAAGGCTAGCTTTTTCAAACAGAAATTTGCATCCTGTAGCTCTTACTCCAAAAAGTTTTGGGACACAGTAAAGTCCATGGAGAACAAGAGTACCTCCTCCCTGCTGCCCACTGCACTGAGGCTAGGCGACACGGTCACCGCCGATAAATCCATGATAATCGAAAATGTTAATAAGCATTTCTCTACGGCTGGCCATGCTTTCCTCCTGGCTACCCCAACCCCGGCCAACAGCTCTGCACCCCTCGCAGCTACTTGCCCAAGCCTCCCAGCTTCTCCTTCAACCAAATCCAGATTGTGGATGTTCTGAAAGAGCTGCAAAACCTGGACCCGAACAAATCAGCTGGGCTAGACAATCTGGACCCTCTCTTTCTAAAATTATCCGCCGCCATTGTTGCAACCCCTATTACCAGTCTGTTCAACCTCTCTTTCGTTTCGTCTGAGATCCCTAAAGATTGGAAACCCTCTTCAAAGGGGGTGACACTCTAGACCCCAAACTGTTACAGACCTATATCCATCCTGCCCTGCCTTTCTAAAGTCTTTGAAAGGCAAGTTAATAAACAGATCACTGACCATTTCGAATCCCACCGTACCTTCTCCGCTGTGCAATCCGGTTTCCGAGCTGGTCACAGGTGCACCTCAGCCACGCTCAAGGTACTAAGCGATATCATAACCGCCATCGATAAAAGACAGTACTGTGCAGCCGTCCTCATTGACTGGCCAAGGCTTTCGACTGTCAATCACCGTATTCTTATCGGCAGACTCAATAGTCTTGGTTTCTCAAATGACTGCCTCGCCTGGTTCACCAACTACTTCACAGACAGAGTTCAGTGTGTAAAATCGGGGGGCCTGTTGTCCGGACCTCTGGCAGTCTCTATGGGGGTGCCACAGGGTTCAATTCTCGGGCCGACTCTTTTCTCTGTATATCAACGATGTCGCTCTTGCTGCGGGCGATTCCCTGATCTACCTCTACGCAGACGACACCATTCTGTATACATCTGGCCCTTCTTTGGACACTGTGTTAACTAACCTCCAAACGAGCTTCAATGCCATACAACACTCCTTCTGTGGCCTCCAACTGCTCTTAAACGCTAGCAAAACCAAATGCATGCTTTTCAAACGTTCGCTGCCCGCACCCGCCCGCCCGACTAGTATCACTACTCTGGACGGTTCTGACCTAGAATACGTGGACAACTACAAATACCTAGGTGTCTGGTTAGACTGTAAACTCTCCTTCCAGACTCATATCAAACATCTCCAATCCAAAATATAATCTGGAATCGGCTTTCTGGGAACTCGGACATTTCGGACATTTCCGACTTCAGTGCGTTGAAAACCAATGGAACTCGGAAAAAAACGACCCCCGACTGGGAAAGATCGATTTGAACGGTCATTCAACTCGGAATTCCAACTCGGGAACTCGGGCCTTTTTCTATACCAGGGTTTCCCAAACTTGGTCCTTTACAGCTTATTTAAATAACAAACACATCATCAAGCTTTGATTATTTCAATCAGCTGTGTAGTGCTAAGGGAAAAAAACTAAACAGGATTTTTCAGTTAGCTAATGGCATTCTATATTATCCGAGTTCCCAGATGTTTTGAACGCTGCAAGTGAGTGATGGAACTCTTAGTCGCGGTGAGGCAGATATTATGTTTTTGTTTGTTTTGTGCACGAAGAAATATGGAAAGTAAATCATTCACCACGAAACAAGCGTTAGATGCAACTTTGAAGAAATGTAAGAAGGAAAGAGATAATCTGATCCAGACAGTTTTCTTGTTATACTTGTAATATTATTTGGAAATATTTACTGTGTCGTAACGCATTGGCTATTTGGTTTATTTTAAAACATTTACTATTTACTGTGTCGATAACGTAACGTCCAATGCATTTTATTAGCCTAGTCTACAATAACTTTGTTCCGTTACTATATATATTTAACTGATAAATTCAATTGTAAATTCAAATATACACATTTGGTGATACAGTGTTGATTTTATATTGAAAAAGGCCTATATCATTAGAGGCTACAGCAAAAAAAAATCTACAATGTAGCATACTATGCTATATTTTCACAGCACAGGACTTTCCTCAACCCCAAGGCATTTTATTATTTCACTATATTGATATTGACAATATACACACTTGGTGATACAGGGTTTATTTTATATTAGAATAGGCCCATAGGCTACAGCAAAGAAAATGTACATTGAATGCCAAATATACTACATTTTCACAGCACAGAACTTCCTCTAAACCGCTACCACTACAAGAAAACAATAGCATAGGGCAGGTTACCGAGGTAAAGACAGTTTGAAGTTGGATATTCAACGGATATTCGCGCTTTCAAACATTGCACGGGTCTTATTTTCACGATTTGGACATTAATTCGCTTTCCAAAGCGAATAAAAATGTGGAACTGTGAGCAGCATTTTGTATTCCTAGTTGAATTAGTTAGGGAGCATAAACAAAGTGCAAACTTTTTTACATTCGAATTTCAATAGCTCCTTGGTCATGTGACCTACTAACTTCAAACAAGGTTCAGAATGTCCACTCAGTGGGCCTACATATTGTACAGCCTTTAGTTTGTCCATTTTCATCTAACATGATTTTACATGAATGTTTTAAAATGTATAATTTCAATAGCTCCTTGGTCATGTGACCTAATGACTTCAAACAAGGTTCAGAATGTCCACTGACTATGCCTTCATATCGCACACTCTGATGTTTGTCTACTTTCATCTAATGCTATTAGACTTAAATCTGTAAGCTTTGCAGGCCTTCATTTACATGGGTGTTAAACTTTTTTATTTTTTTATTTAACAAATGTTCCATTCTCGCAATAACTATCTTTCACATGGACACTGAAAAGATCCGCAAATGGCTGTATGTGGAATGGATCAAGGACAGGAGAGGTGTTCAAACAGAGGTGCTTAAAGGAAGGCGCTCAGGTAGGCCTCATGAAAAACAATGTTTCATATGCTCTTTTTAATCACAGTAATAGGCAGGGATTTGTCAGTCAGAGTGAGCTTGATAACGTGAAATAATCATTTTCATAGCATCACTTTCATATACTGCACATTAACACAAATCCTTCTACTGTGAGTATTAGCATGCAGTTTACATAACTTGATAATGACTTGATATTTGAGTGCATTCACAACAAGCCACCTGCAGACAACGTACAAAATGCTATAGTGCATTTGAGGGTTTGTTTTTCTGATGAAAATAGTTATTTGATGCATGACCTACTATTTCTAACTGGGAAAATAAATTCCTATGTCTTTTGTGTAACACCAAAATGTATAACATTCCAACCACAACTACACGTTGAAACTACAGTTTTCCTGTGCAGTGATCAACTTACATTTTGATAACTTTTTGTATTTCTGAGTGACGTAAAGGTATCGACATAGTGATTCATTTACTTGTTATTGCCATTACAGAAAACATACAACAACAAAATTACAGAGTTAACAACACATTAGAAACAGAGCGTGTCATGAAACTGGCAAATAAAGATGACAATGGAAAGGGAAATATTGATGATGGCCAGAAATTCAGTCAACACCAACTAGATCATTACTCCAGACAGGGACAGAAGGTGATGCAGAGACTCTAGAGGACTAGAAAGATGACATGCAAGCACAAAGTGACAATGTTTTTTTCCCCAAATGTTAAAGGATTGCGATATTTTGTTTTCAGTTCATGTTTAAGAGGGCAATAACTCTTCTAAATGTGTTTCATTTGCATATTGCAGGTCACAGCTCTGCGGCGAAGAAACAATTGCGAGGTGACGGTTGCTGTTGTGAGGTCTACAGACAAAAAGTCCTCTTTCCTTCTCCATCATTCAGAGTTTAAAACTCTGCAGCCCCACAAATGCTTATGGGTGAGGTAATAAATACTAGTCATAACATGACAATACGCATTTGTTTAATCACAATTCAAAACATATTGTGTAAAAAAATTCATACAGTATGAAAGATGAACAAGTACATTAGATGTGCACCTAACCAAGTCTAAGGACATGTAATATCATTATGTAGTTAACTGGAATTGTAGTTGAATGTTTCTGATGACGTACACTTGAATATTTATGGTCCTTCTGTCACTTTAAAGTAAATAGTGTGTGTCATCATGTAAACACAGTATTGTCAACAATAACACACTTTTTTGACTACATAACACCTTATGTATGATACTTAATCTCCCTAACAAGGCATATATACAGTTGAAGTCAGAAGTTTACATACACCTCAGCCAAATACATTAAAACTCAGTTTTTCACTTTTCCTAACATTTAATCCAAGTAAAAATTCCCTGTCTTAGGTTAGTTAGGATCACCACTTAATTTTAAGAATGTGAAATGTCAGAATAATAGTAGAGAGAATGATTTATTTCAGCTTTTATTTCTTTCATCACATTCCCAGTGGGTCAGAAGTTTACATACACTCAATTAGTATTTGGTAGCATTCCCTTTGTTGTCCTTAAGCCATTTTGCAACAACTTTGGAAGTATGCTTGTCTATCTGGAAGACCCATTTGCGACCAAGCTTTAACTTCCTGACTTATGTCTTGAGATGTTGCTTCAATATATCCACATCATTTTCTTCCCTCATGATGCCATCTATTTTGTGAAGTGCACCAGTCCCTCCTGCAGCAAAGCACCCCCACAACATGAGGCTGCCACCCCCGTGCTTCATGTTTGGGATGGTGTTCTTCGGCTTGCAAGCGTCCCCCTTTTTCCTCCAAACATAACGATGGTCATTATGGCCAAACAGTTCTATTTTTGTTTCATCAGACCAGAGGACATTTCTCCAAAAAGTATGATCTTTGTCCCCATGTGCTGTTGCAAACCATAGTCTGGCTTTTTTTATGGCGGTTTTGGAGCAGTGGCTTCTTCCTTGCTGAGCGGCCTTTCAGGTTATGTCGATATAGGACTCGTTTTACTGTGGATATAGATACTTTTGTACTCCAGCATCTTCACAAGGTCCTTTGCTGTTGTTCTGGGATTGATTTGCACTTTTCGCACCAAAGTACGTTCATCTTTAGGAGACAGAACGCATCTCCTTCCTGAGCGGTATGACGGCTGCGTGGACCCATGGTGTTTATACTTGAGTACTATTGTTTGTACAGATGAACGTGGTACGTTCAGGCGTTTAGAAATTGTGGAGGTCTACAATTTTTTTTCTGAGATCTTGGCTGATTTGATATAACACAATGGATGGCTAATTCGTCATACTGCATTGAATGTTTTTACATTTTGAAAAATTCATGTGAAATCTTGTGAGATGGCCTCCCGGGTGGCGCAGTAGTCCAGGGCACTGCATCGCAGCGCTAGCTGCGCCACCAGAGACTCTGGGTTCGCGCCCAGGCTCTGTCGCAGCCGGCCGCGACCGGGAGGTCCGTGGGGCGACGCACAATTGGCCTAGCGTCGTCCGGGTTAGGGAGGGTTTGGCCGGTAGGGATATCCTTGTCTCATCGCGCACCAGCAACTCCTGTGGCGGGCCGGGCACAGTGCGCGCTAACCAAGGGAGCCGGGTGCACGGTGTTTCCTCCGACACATTGGTGCGGCTGGCTTCCGGGTTGGAGGCGCGCTGTGTTAAGAAGCAGTGCGGCTTGGTTGGGTTGTGTTTCGGAGGACGCATGGCTTTCAACCTTCGTCTCTCCCGAGCCCGTATGGGAGTTGTAGCGATGAGACAAGATAGTAATTACTAGCAATTGGATACCACGAAAATCGGGGAGAAAAGGGGGTAAAATGTATTTTTTAAAAATGAATGAAAATGAAAGATGAAAATTGACAAACTAAAGGGTGTGCAATATAGAAGGGTAGTCAGTGGACATTCTGAACCTTGTTTGAAGTTATTAGGTCACATGACCAGGGAGCTATTGAAATTTAAAATTTTGAAAAATGTATGTAAAATCTTGTGAGATGAAAATTGACAAACTAAAGGGTGTGCAATGTGTAGGCCCACTGAGTGGACATTCTGAACCTTGTTTGAAGTCATTAGGTCACATGACCAAGGAGCTATTGAAATTTTACATTTAGAAAAATTCATGTAAAATCATGTGAAATGAAAATGGATAAACTAAAGGGTGTGCAATGTGTAGGCCCACTGAGTGGACATTCTGAACCTTGTGTGAAGTCAGTAGGTGACCAATGACCAATGAGCTATTGAAATTCAAAAATCTAAATAAATAATTTAAAATAGTGCGAGATGTAAATCAAAAAAAGAAAGTGTGTGCAATGTGTGTCTATGCCATCGGGTTAGCTACAACCAGTTTTTAATGTTTTCGGAGTAATGGTTAAAGAGCTATTGAAATTTGAAACATTTGATTTGTCACTATGTTGACGGTCCCTAACTACTGTTGGTGGATGTAAGGAAATCTACAGGCAAATATCCGTTGAATATCCAACCTGAAACTGTCTTTACCTCGGTGGGCAGGTTATAACATTATCCCCTTCACACCACTGAGCTGAATGGAGGGATAAAAACACCACTGGAAAAAAAATGTTGGTAATGAAGGATTTTCTGCTTTTGAAATGTGGCAACATTTTTACAATGTAGAACTAATTTCTAAATCAATTTTAGATGAGCCAGACCAAACAACCACCCCACTGAGGTGGATCAGAGATGGCAACCACCTCTTCACCAGGTGGATGGGCACTACAGTACTACCACAGACAGAACAATGAGACAGATATTTCACCGGATGTATAAATTTGAAGCATCCGCTTGACATTTCCACTCACTACCAATTTTGGCCAACATTCTGCTAATTTTCTCATCAATTAAACATTTGATCTCAATACACAGTTTTCTGTTCACAAAACTAAAATCTGTTACGGACAGAGTGGACTGCGTTTTGTAGACTTTACACTTTGCCAAAGTAATTTTTGTTTAGAAGTAGAGCAAAGGCGAATTGCGTTATTGCTCATGTGCATTTCACAGAGTAGGCGTTCCCTAAAGGAAATAAGCAAAGAGACAATTGTGCACTGCCCTATGGGACTCCTGATCACAGCTGGTTGTGATACAGCCCAGGGTTGAACCAGGGTCTGTAGTGACGCCTTTAGCACTGAGATGCAATGCCTTAGACTGCTGCGCCACTCGGAAGCCCCATCTTGGTGTAGTTGTAAAAATCTTTGGTACTACACTGTGCCCCACAAGAGATGGTACAGGACCCTTTAACAAACAAAAAAAATCAGCTGCAACTTCATGTACAACAACAATGCCTATAAAGTCTTTCCCTAAGGCGCAATACACATGAAAGGCCAGTAGATGGGGAACTAGTCCCACTAATGAGGTGACCCAATGTGACATTAGGAATGGCTTCCAACTGTGGCATAACATGTGAGTGAAAGACATGACAATTCTGTGTGATTGGGATTTTTGTTCTGTTGAAAAGCAGATGTGGACAGTATTCAGCAGTTGTGGACAGTGGACAGTAGTTGTTGGTTTGTTTGACATTTTCCCCCCCTAAAACTTACAGAGGTACTCAAGACCTGGGTGAACCACAATCTGGTGTTGGATATCTTGTTCATTATAGTTTGCAGTGCTTTTCAAGTAAAAAACAAAGAATTTCAATATGAGTTTTTAGATTTTTTTGCCTTTATGGCACATTATCACTTATAAGTGTAAGTGTAAGTGTCTCAAAAGTTAGTTTTGACATATTTTTTTGTCACTGACAGTGTGCTGAATCCATAGACCTAAAACAGTTGATGGTGCCTTTTACATAAATGCCTGTAGAAGCCAAAATGTGAAGGTAATGAAAAACGGCAAAAAAAGCCTTAGGCTTTAAGGTTTCTTAAAGGATTCCACTCAGAGGGACGGAAGCAATACTGTTACACACATACAAGTGAAATCTGAGGCTGCTGAGGGGAGGACGGCTCATAATACTGGTTAGAATCGAGTGTAATGACCCGTCCTCCCCTCAGCAGCCTCCACTGATTCTGACCATTAATCTTGAGCAGAAAGTGGACACATGGAGACAAGATACATTTTTTTGCCGTATGCCACAATGAGCCAAACTGCAAGCTCTCAACACTCTATCACAACACTGAAGTTCCATTTGGTAAACAAACAATATCATGGCACAGTATCCATCCATCCTCATCACACAACATTCATGCAAGCTATTCATTGAAATAATATCTCAAGATGGTATTTTTCTCTTCTCAATGCATATGCCAGTAATCAAACTATCTTCATAAATTTAAGAAATGGTCACGTAAAGCTTTGTCTTGTCTGATGGTCCACATCCTGGCCACTGAGCAGTATTTTCACTTTCACCACCCTGTGAATAGCTTAATCAGAAAGTGAATAACTTAATCAATTTAAGGTGACAGAATTAGATTGCATTTTTTGTCTCCTCCACTATGGTTTTAGCTCAGAATCTGAATGTCAAAGAAATGGATCAATGATATCTCCATATGCATTGGAGTCATGTCCTGGGTATTTTACAGCTTTTCTAGCATAAAGCTTCACCGACCAAAGCGCTGTTATACACTGAGTGTACAAAACATTAAGAACATGCTCTTTCCATGACATAGACTGACCAGGTGAATCCAGGTGAAAGCATGATCCCTTATTGATGTCACTTGTTGCATCCACTTCAATCAGTGTAGATAAAGGTGAGGAGACAGGTTAAAGAAGGATTTTTAAGCTTTGAGACAATTGAGACATGGATTGTGTATGTGCACCGTTGAGGGTGAATGGTCAAGACAAAATATTTAACTAAGTATGGTAGTAGGTGCCAGGCGCACCAGTTTGAGTGTGTCAAGAACTGCAACGCTGCTGGGTTTTTCACGCTCAACAGTTTCCCATGTGTATCAACAATGGACCACTACCCAAAGGACATCCAGCCAACTTGACACAACTGTCTGAAGCAATGGAGTCAACATGGGCAAGCATCCCTGTGGAACGGTTTTCGACCCCTTGTAGAGCCCATGCCCCGACAAATTGAGGGTGTTCTGAGGGCAAAAGGGGTAGCAACTCAATATTAGAAAGGTTTTCCTCATGTTTTGTATACTCAGTGTATGTAAGGCTACAAGTTGTTACAATCTAGTTTTTTTTGTGTGGGAGTCATATTTCTGTATATAATGTACAGTGGCAAGAAAAATATGTGAACCCTTTGGAATTACCTGGATTTCTGCATAGATTTGTCATTTGATCTGATCTTCATCTAAGTCACAATAATAGACAAACGCAGTCTGCTTAAACTAATAACAAACAAAAAATGTTACGTTTACATGTCTTTACTGAACACACCGTGTAAACATTCACAGTGCAGGGTGGAAAAAGTATGTGAACCCTTGGATTTAATAACTGGTTGACCCTCCTTTTTGCAGCAATAACCTCAACCAAACATTTTCTGTAGTTGCCATTCAGAACTGCACAACGGTCAGGAGGAATTTTGGACCATTCCGCTTTACAAAACCATATCAGTTCAGCAATATTCTTGGGATGTTTGGTGTGAACCTCTCTTTTGAGGTTATGACACAGGATCTCAATCAGAGTGAGGTCAGGACTCTAACTGGGCCACTCCAGAAGGCGCATTTTCTTCTCTTGAAGCCATTCTGTTGTTGATTTACTTCTGTGTTTTTTCTTGTTGTCCTGTTGCATCACCCAACATCTGTTGAGCTTCAATGGGTGGACAGATAGCCTTACATTCTCCTGCTAAATGTATTGATAAACTTGGGAATTCATTTTTCCGTCAATGATAGCAAGCTGTCCAGGCCCTGAGGCAGCAAAGCAGCCCTAACCACGATGCTCCCTCCACCATACTTTACAGTGGGGGTGAGGTTTTGATGTTGGAGTGTTGTGCCTTTTTTTCTCCACACATAGTGTTGTATGTTCCTTCCAAACAACTCAACTGTAGTTTCATCTGTCCACGGAATATTTTGCCAGTAGCGCTTGGAAGATCCAAATGCTCTTTTGCGAAACTCAGACGCGCAGCAATGTTTTTTTTGGACAGCAGTGGCTTCTTCCGTGACGTCCTCCCTTGAACACCATTCTTGTTTAGTGTTTTAGGTATTGTAGACTCGTCAACAGAGATGTTAGCATGTCCCAGAGATTTATGTAAGTCTTTAGCTGACACTGGGATTCTGCTTAACCTCATTGAGCATTCTGCGCTGTGTTCTTGCAGTCAACTTTGTAAGACGGCCACTCCTAGGGAGAGTAGCAACAGTGCTGAACTTTTTGCATTTATAGACAGTTTGTCTTACCGTGAATTGATCAACATCAAGGCTTTTATAGATACTTTTGTAACAATTTCCAGCTTTATGCAAGTCAACAATTCTTAATCTTAGGTATTGTAAGGCCTGGGTGTCGGAGTGTGAAGTCAAAGCGCAGGAAACAGCAGGTGCAAATACAAATGTTCTTTAATGAACACGGACAAACTAGGCCACCCTACTAACACACTGGGTGTACTTCTTAACCAACCCCAGACACGGGGGAAACGAACACAGTCCAGAAAACACGTAGCACCAAACCAACACCACTACTTACAAACAAACAATCCCGCACAAAGAAACGTGCGGGCCGGCTGACTAATAACCCCAACTAATTAACCCTAATACAAAACAGGTGAACCCAATAAACACATAGGGAGGGGGAGAAAAGGATCAGTGGCAGCTAATAGGCCGGTGACGACGACCGCCGAACGCCACCCGAACGGGAAGGAGAGCCTGCCTCGGTCGAAGTCGTGACAGGTATTTTGAGATCTCTTTTCTTCAAGGCATGGTTCACATCAGGCAATGCTTCTTGTGAATAGCAAACTCACATTTTGTGAGTGCTTTTTATAGGGCAGGGCAGCTCTAACCAACATCTCCAATCTCGTCTCATTGATTGGACTCCAGGTTAGCTGACTCCTGACTGAGCTTTTGGAGAAGTCATTAGCCTAGGGGTTCACACACTTTTTCCAACCTACACTGTGAAAGTTTAAATGATGTATTCAATATAGACAAGAAGAAATACAATCATTTGTGCGTTATTAGTTTAAGCACATTGTGTTTGTCTATTGTTGTGACTTAGACGAAGATCAGATCTAATTTTATGACCAATTTATGCAGAAATTCAGATAATTCCAAAGGGTTCACATACTTTTTCTTTCCACTGTACATAGAGGAGGGGCCTTAAAGGGTGCTGTGTGGGTGTAATAGAGTTTCCTTGAAATTACAATGCACTTCTCAGGAAACCTAGCTACCTGTCAGTGTGGGCACCGGTAGTTTAAGGAACCCCATCAGTGCGAGCACACAGGAGGTTTGAGGATTCCATGCGCAGGTTAGTGAAGTAGCTATTATCAGGATTATTCTAAACAGTGGGGGGATCAATAGGGGATCAATTATAGTCAAATATGAAAGGATAAGTATCACAAAACATAGACATCAGTCATTATTAAGCATGGTCTGGTTCATGTCTTAAAAGCAGTCTAGTTGGACAAAATCGTGCATGTTCTAAACAGTGTGGTGATTGCAGAATTGAGTCAGTTGTATAACTAGTTGAGTGGGATCGTTTAAGAAAAAATCTGTCATGCAGTATTTATTTCTATTTGTTATAATCTTTGAGAGATTCACCTGACTATTTAGGGTCATTCCTCACCTCATTTTATAATCACCAGGACATACACATACTCACTTATCAAGCACAGTTTTGAATGCTGAATCCCCTGGACAAGACGTTGATGTAGTTGAACATAATACAAATACCTTTTGGTACAAAATGTGTTTTATTGGATGTCAGGTGTGAAGTAAGGCAGACTGCAACCCTAGGTTCATTAGAAGATGCATCAAGGTCGTCTAAGACTGCGACCCTGGCTTGAGGAGCAGATACAGTCTGGGAAATACCCAGGGGTCACCTGGCGTGATGAGGTAAAACATTGTTTCAGATGTTTTAAATCATTTTACAATAAAAATGTCATAATCCAGATTGTCATTGCTTTTGTTCTTGTACATTTGTAGTATGGTTATACTGTACACTTAAATGCATTTAGGTCCACTGTCTGATACATAAAAATCTTGCTTAAGTTAGATATTTTGTAAGACTTCACTCACACCAGAAAATGCTTAGGTCCATATCCAACAGGTCTCATATCTCAAGTGAAATATCTTTCTGGTATAGCCAATATAATTTAAGTCCCCTCTCTAATAGAGGTCTCACTTCTTTCTTTTGGGAATATACTGCTTTTGTCACAGTCCAGATATGAAAAGATAAAAGGTTTACCATTTGGACTACTCTGCTTTGATCTTTAGACAGCTCAAGTTTTTCAGATTCCTTGGAAGCATGCGGCTCGACATGGTTGGAATATAGAGAAGGACGCCACTTTGTTCCGAAACTGGGCGATACACACAGGTAAGAAGCAAGTTCAGACACCAACGGACAAAGCTCTCTGATTGCACCATGAAAAGCTCTCTTCCACCATGGTATGAAGGTATTATGTATACCCAAGTTTCGCATGGTCCGTTGCCGGTAAAGTGCATTTATCACATCTCTAAAGCAAGTTAGAATAGCAGCAAATGTATCAGTTTGCTTGCTCCAATATTTGTCACTGATACTTGATATTATAAATTATAATACATCCAGGTCAGCACTAAATATCCACTTCATTGTGTCTAGTGTTTGGATCATGGACCTAAAGAACAGAGTTCTGCATTTTTACATGACCCTTATGGATTATACCTTATCAAAGATTTGAGCCTTATTCTCATATTCAATCTACAATGGCCATAGCAACTGAAACACTGAAAAGCCATCTGCCTGTAAACACGTCACACAAGTCAAACTAAATGTTTATGATGTATTCAGATCTATGGATGGGAAAATCCATTTCCATTGTTGTAGATATGGATAATTTTATCAATTGCTAGAATTTTTATCTGTACTGACAAGAGCAACAAATTGACCTACAGTGAGGGAAAAAAGTATTTGATCCCCTGCTGATTTTGTACGTTTGCCCACTGACAAAGAAATGATCAGTCTATAATTTTAATGGTAGGTTTATTTGAACAGTGAGAGACAGAATATCAACAAAAAAATCCAGAAAAACGCATGTCAAAAATGTTATGAATTGATTTGCATTTTAATGAGGGAAATAAGTATTTGACCCCTCTGCAAAACATGACTTAGTACTTGGTGGCAAAACCCTTGTTGGCAATCACAGAGGTCAGACGTTTCTTGTAGTTGGCCACCAGGTTTGCACACATCTCAGGAGGGATTTTGTCCCACTCCTCTTTGCAGATCTTCTTCAAGTCATTAAGGTTTCGAGGCTGACGTTTGGCAACTCGAACCTTCAGCTCCCTCCACAGATTTTCTATGGGATTTAGGTCTGGAGACTGGCTAGGCCACTCCAGGACCTTAATGTGCTTCTTCTTGAGCCACTCCTTTGTTGCCTTGGCCGTGTGTTTTGGGTCATTGTCATGCTGGAATACCCATCCACGACCCATTTTCAATACCCTGGCTGAGGGAAGGAGGTTTTCACCCAAGATTTGACGGTACATGGCCCCGTCCATCGTCCCTTTGATGCGGTGAAGTTGTCCTGTCCCTTTAGCAGAAAAACACCCCCAAAGCATAATGTTTCCACCTCCATGTTTGACGGTGGGGATGGTTTATTGGGGTCATAGGCAGCATTCCTCCTCCTCCAAACACGGCAAGTTGGGTTGATGCCAAAGAACTCCATTTTGGTCTCATCTGACCACAACACGTTCACCCAGTTGTCCTCTGAATCATTCAGATGTTCATTGGCAAACTTCAGACGGGCATGTATATGTGCTTTCTTGAGCAGGGGGACCTTGCGGGCGCTGCAGGATTTCAGTCCTTCACGGCATAGTGTGTTACCAATTGTTTTCTTGATGACTATGGTCCCAGCTGCCTTGAGATCATTGACAAGATCCTCCTGTGTAGTTCTGGGCTGATTCCTCACCGTTCTCATGATCATTGCAACTCCACGAGGTGAGATCTTGCATGGAGCCCCAGGCTGAGGGAGATTGACAGTTCTTTTGTGTTTCTTCCATTTGCGAATAATCACAGAAACTGTTGTCACCTTCTCACCAAGCTGCTTGGCGATGGTCTTGTAGCCAATTCCAGCCTTGTGTAGGTCTACAATCTTGTCCCTGACATCCTTGGAGAGCTCTTTGGTCTTGGCCATGGTGGAGAGTTTGGAATCTGATTGATTGATTGCTTCTGTGGACAGGTATCTTTTATACAGGTAAGAAACTGAGATTAGGAGCACTCCCTTTAAGAGTGTGCTCCTAATCTCCGTTCGTTACCTGTATGAAAGACACCTGGGAGCCAGAAATCTTTTTTGATTGAGAAGGGGTCAAATACTTATTTCCCTCATTAAAATGCAAATCAATTTATAACATTTTTGACATGCATTTTTCTGGATATTTTTGTTGTTATTCTGTCTCTCACTGTTCAAATAAACCTACCATTAAAATTATAGACTGATAATTTCTTTGTCAGTGGGCAAACGTACAAAATCAGCAGGGGATCAAATACTTTTTTCCCTCACTGTATTTGTGCATGTTTTCTAAGTCAGTAGTGAGAACCTTTGGGATAAAACAATACTTGCTCATCCTTGCTTGTATGTAAAATGACACCGTTCAGTTTTCCTTTGATTAATTAATTTTATCCCTTTGGTTCAAGGCAGATACAAACCTGGGATAGACAAGCCTGATCCGAAGACATGGAAAGCCAACTTCCGATGTGCCCTGAACTCTTTACCCGATGTGAAAGAGCTACAAGACAAGAGCATCAAGAAGGGCAGTAATGCTTTCAGGGTTTACATGATGCTGCCTTTTATTAAAATGACCAAACAAAGAAAAGGTGAGTAGCTTTAGAAAGCTATCAAGCGTAAACATCTCAATGACGGAATATAGCCCAGTGATAATAATGACAGTCGTGTTATTTGCTGCCATTTATTTTGTTGCTGTCTAGGACTAAAGGAGTCAGATGTTGCCATAAAACAAAGTCTGATCTCCCTCTCAGAAACTCACGCAGGTTCTTGTGCGCCACTGGATAGATTTGCAGGTAGGGACAAATAACTACATAGTGTATTGGCAGAAAGTCACTGTCCTGCATTCTCTTATGGTGTGTTGATCAATGAATTTGGTTCTCTTGGTATCAAGCCTTCTGTCAAATTCAATGTTTAATTAAGCATCAGTCACCCCTGTTTCCATAGAGGTTTTCCTGAAGTATAGAGGTGGGCAGGCCAGTCACAGCCCTGGTATATTTCATGTCAATGACAATTACCCTGCCTACAACACCATAAAGGATGAACAGTCACCAGAACAGTCCTACTCTCACCAGTCATCCTTAACACCTGAAGTGCATGGTAAGAGCTGCTAAGTATATAGCTAAAGTGCCAATGTATGTACATACAAAAGTAGTTCAAGCGCATTACTTTTTTTCTTTCTAGAAATAACTTTATGCATGGCCTTATTTTTACGTATACAGAAAGATCTGATACTACCACTGACGACAATGAGCAAGCAGAGGCTGTATTCAAGGTAAACTAGCAGTTGAAGTTTCTGTGATTTCAGAATTGTCATTTGTAAGTTCGTTAATATGGCTAATATATGTACATAAATTAAAATGACATTCCATGCATCTACAATTTTAAACCAGTGATATGTGCTCCTGCAGATAGTTGATCACCTAAAAACCATAGAGCACTGGAGCCAGTCTAATGAGAACAGAAGCTGGAGGGCAGCAGCCACCGGCTGGGTGGACTGTTACTGTAAGGCACTTGGCTACTGCCTACTTTCTCTTTACTCTCTAAACAGACAACTTTTTCAAATAATTTCCTCAGATATGGTTAACTTTTTGGGGTGGGAAATTCTTCTCAATATGTTTATCCTCCACTCTACAGGTGAGGATATGGATTACTTGGGGTATCCCTTACAGACCGATTGCTACACACAGAGTGCACAGCAAAGACCACTTCTATAAGATGAGTGGGAGCAACATGCATCTAACAGACTGCCATGCTAAAATCCCTGAAAAAGGTGGAGACATTTTTCTTCCAAGCCAAGCACAATTCTATAATGCTGTATTCAGATGAACTGTAAGCACATACAGTACATTAAAAACTGAGTTAATCACATTAAGCTGAACTGTCATTGTAGAATAGATTTTTCCCCCCTAAAATGTTTGCCTTTTATTAAACTTAAATTGACAAAAGGCCTATATGTTTAAAGTTGTTTTCATTATAACTACAAACTCTTCTAGAAACTTAAATGGAGAGTATTAGCACAGTATCTCAGGAAATGCCCTTCAAGATACATGAAGCAAAGTCCATGGAGGAATTTATTTCTTTAGGATAAAAAGGAGCAGGTACAAAAAAAGAAAGAAAACCCCCCCAAAATAGAGCAGACAACCATTTCATTCCTCAGACCACCTTTAATGAAAAAACATCTCATTCCAATGAATGAGTTTATCAAGTAGAGATAGTGAAATATATAATTGCAAAGCAATCAGCTCATACATATTTTGAGGATATACTTTCGGGCACAGGGTTAGCCAGTCTCACAAACACCAGTAAAAACCACCAGCTTGCTGTGCAGGAAACAGACAGCCATGTCATCAGTCCAGAGAATGGGAAGTCTGTGGTTAATAATCAAATGCACTGCTGAAGCTGCGTTTATGACTGCCTCCACCTCCTCTCCAGTTGCCACCACCGCCGCCGTTTCTGAAGCCATGGCCACCCCCTCGTCCTCCACCACCACGTCCACCGAAGGAGCGTCCGTATCCACGGTCACCACCCATGCGCTGTTTCTCCTCCAGCTCAGGGAGCTCTGTGGCGATTGACAGCTGCCAACGCCTACCATCCTGCCATGCATCCTGAGGAAAATAAAACTGGAGTGGTCACCACAAGTACAATAGTGTCTCTGTGTTACTAACCACATTATCTACGTTTTTTGTTTTGTTTTTTACGAATGAGGGATTGCTTTTGTTGTGAAACTTGAGGAGTAGCATCACTCATACAAAGCTTGACAGTACGGCTGGGGAAATAATACACCAAACTGCACACAATGAAAATTCAGTTTGAAAAAAGGGCTTGGATAACTGCTCCTCTTAGCTTTGAATCACCTTACACCAAGCCTTTTACATGTGTCCAATTGCTCACAGTTAAGAGGAAAGGTATCTCTGCTTTCTACTTACTTGGTACTCCTTTACTTTGTCAGCTGGAACATCAAAACAGACTCCCTGCAAAACAAAATTCACTCATAATATTAATATTTTCACTTAACATTAGGCAAGTCAATTACAGTCTCAATAGTATTGTCATTATAGTACTAACAGTGAATGAGGGTGGTTTTATTTCAAAGGTGAAAACAGAGACGTCACTGTCATTTTGCCCTTGAGGAAGGTCATCCCCCGGATCGCATCGTCAATCTCCTCTCCCAGCTGCTCCTTTAGACCACGCCAAGCACAGCCAATGTTGTGCAGCTCCTGGGAGCAGTTCATTGTCATTGTGGTGTAGCCCTGGAAGGTTTGAACAACAAACATGAACATTAAATATAAGTTCAAACCATTCAGGGCATTTACATGTCATTCATTATTCAATTGCTACATATAAATGGCACTGAATGTGTGAGTTAGTAGAGCCTGAACACTCACAGCGTCAGAGTTGAGGAGGGACCTCTGCTCCAGGGCAGTGGCACCTGATATGTGTGCCAGGGCGGCAGCCAGGGCATCCACGGCCCCACGCTCCTCAATCAGCTTGGTAGCAGACACACGGAAGTACTCAATGGCTTGGGGAGGCACAGAGTCTAAAAACCTCACTGCGTCTTTACTGGAGGATTTGATGATGTCATTGGCAGTGGGCACTCCAACTCTCTTAAATGTGATGCCTGCTTTCTGCTCTACGTATCGGAGCTGGTCTTCCTCTTTGCGTTGGTAGAAACAGATGCAGACGCCTGTCCTGCCAGCCCTACCAGTGCGACCTGACCGGTGAATGTATGACTCCACATCCTGGTAGAGGGTCAAAGCAACGTTCATATTTTAATACATTGTTCTTACTAGATCGATTAAAGTGTTACTACACAGGTATAAGAGCAAACTAACAGTTATCACCGTATTTGTCTACCTTTGGGGGTGAGCACTGCACGACCAGGTCTACCTCTGGGATGTCCAACCCACGAGCAGCAACGTTGGTGGCCACCAAGAGCTCAAAGGTGCCACTTCTGAAGCCTTTCAATGTGATCTCCCTCTGCTTCTGAGGAATGTCCCCATGAAGTGACTGGGAACTCTGTAACATTCAACATTTATCACAATCAGTCAGATAATGAATCAGCCAATGAACCCATTACAAATAAAGTCAACTATCTCACTTCATTTTCAATGTAATTTACATCTCAAGGTCTAACCTTCCATGTTTATCCTGGACAGAGCCGGGCGGCCCTATACGCTTACTACGCAATTTGAGTAGGGACCTGCAAATTACGCAAGGGCCCCGCCTCCCCCTCATGCCAAAGTGGGTGTCAATGTTTACAACTTAATTGAGAGGGTGAAGCGGAACTATCCTTCTGGTCACTAAAAAATAAGAAAAAAAACACAATGAGAGTGAATTGAGGGAACAGCAATCAGGTAAACTTGTGTTCTCTCCTCTCCAAGATTGATGTCAGCAAATAACATGAATGTTAAGTTGATGTGCTAGCTTACAGTGCATCTCTCTCTAGTCTGTCTGTCTTGCTAACCTAGCTGGGCAGTGCATCTCTTGGTCTGTCTTTGTCTTGCTTGCTTGCCAGCCACTTCCAGGGCTGTGTCCTGTGACTTTGTGCCTGACAAAACTGAGAGTGAAATACAAATATTTATTACGTTTGATAAACACCAACGGGCAATGGTGTTTATAAACTTCAGCTTGGAAAAGATAACCACGTGAACGTGCGTTCACGTGCACGAAATGAAACTTGCGCTTTCCAGCAGCAACCTCTGTTGGGACCAGTCCAGACAATATATGGGCGTGATGGCACTCCTCATAGGTGCACATCATTTTAAAACAAGACAATGATTATCTAGTCTCTCAGTCAAGGTTTAGTTACAACTCTGGACTAATGCAAGATGGAAAGCAATGGATTGACATTGATTTATATATTGAATTTAAAATGTTGATTAGCTGGGCATACTGGGCAATATGGATGCACATCACTCAGTAAATAATAACCATCAAGTATTCAGCCAAACCATAGTATAAATAGTATTTTATATTTGAAATTGAATAAAAGGAAATCTGGGGGAGCCAGTTTGAATGGGCCTGATGCAGCTGATAACAATACTATTATTAATTTTACCTATAATTTACAGGTACTATGCTTAAGTTTGTCAGTAGAGATGCTGGATCATCAGCCAGTTGAAGCACAGACTCAGTTGATCCATCCATCCTGTTGATCCACATCCAGACTCAGTCAGTACTAACACAGACCCAGTACAGCCGGCTTCAGCAAATATTAACACAGACCCAGTACTGGCAGCTTCAGCAAATACTAACACAGACCCAGTACTGGCAGCTTCAGCAAATAGTAACACAGACCCAATACAACCGTCTTCAGCAAATACTAACACAGACCCAGTACTGGCAGCTTCAGCAAATACTAACACAGACCCAGTACTGGCAGCTTCAGCAAATAGTAACACAGACCCAGTACAGCCGGCTTCAGCAAATATTAACACAGACCCAGTACTGGCAGCTTCAGCAAATACTAACACAGACCCAGTACTGGCAGCTTCAGCAAATACTAACACAGACCCAGTACTGGCAGCTTCAGCAAATAGTAACACAGACCCAGTACAGCCGGCTTCAGCAAATACTAACACAGACCCAGTACTGGCAGCTTCAGCAAATACTAACACAGACCCAGTACTGGCAGCTTCAGCAAATAGTAACACAGACCCAGTACAACCGTCTTCAGCAAATACTAACACAGACCCAGTACTGGCAGCTTCAGCAAATACTAACACAGACCCAGTACAGCCGGCTTCAGCAAATACTAACACAGACCCAGTACTGGCAGCTTCAGCAAATACTAACACAGACCCAGTACTGGCAGCTTCAGCAAATAGTAACACAGACCCAATACAACCGTCTTCAGCAAGTACTAACACAGGCCCAGGTGAAGTACAGGCAGCCTCAGCCAGTACTAGCACAACCAGAGGTGTGCAGCCAGTATCAGATACAAGCTGCTCAGACCCTAATAGAACAGTTGCTGCTCCACCAAATTACACAGCAGATTGGCCCCCAGTCTTAACATACTTAGTGTGCAGAGGTCCATTCAAACCAGGACTGAATTTTTCTTACCCTAAAGACAAGTCCAGAAGAGGTTTCCATTCAGGCTTATTACAGAAACAGCTGTCAAATGGGGAAAAGATTACCAGGAGCTGGCTTTCATAATCAAAAACTACGCTGTGTATTGTTTTTGCTGTAAGCTCTTTTCTAAAAGATTACAAAATAAAGGAAGGCTTGAATGTCTGGTCAAATATCAACGGCATTCTGAAACACCATGCGGGTAGTCCTGAACACACAAACAATATGATTAAGTGGAGAGAACTTGATCTGCGCCTAAGTCGGGAATAGACTCCTGATCAGATACAAATGACAATTTGAGGCTGAAAGAAAGAGATGGCAGGATGTCCTTACACGTTTAATAAGTATCACCCAGTCTCTGGCTGAAAGAAACCTAGCATTCAGGGGTTCATCAGACAAACTCTTCCAACCAGATAATGGAAACCTCCTAAAAGAGGTTGAATTACTGGCAAAATTTGAAAATCATCTCAGCAAAATGAAAGATGGAGAGACACATGCTCATTACTTTGGGAAGTGCGCACAGAATGAGCTGGTACAGATTGTGAGTGACAAGATTCTGGAAGCAATAGTGACTCAAGTAAGAGACTCAAAGAACTTCTCCATTATCTTGGACTGTACACCTGACAGTCACCAGGAGCAAATGTCCATTATTCTGAGAAGTGTAGCTTTAAAGGGAAAGCCAGAGATCAAGGAGCACTTCCTCTGCTTTGTGAATGTTGAGGTTACAACAGGCATGAATCTGTCCACTGTCATCTTAGATAAGCTGAACGAGCTGAAGATTCCATTTGAAGATTACAGAGGGCAAGCTTATCATAATGGGGCCAACATGAAGGGCAAGCACCAAGGAGTACAAGCCAGACTGCTCAAAAAATATCCCAGAGCTGTGTTCGTACCATGTGGAGCACATACTCTAAACCTTGTCATTGCAGATGCTGCCAAATCTTCAAAAGATGCAGTTGGGTTTTTTGGGCATGTGCAAAAGCTCTTCATGTTCTTTTCAGCTGGCACACAAAGATGGGAGTGTTTTGAAGAAACATGTGAACATAACCGTGAAGTCACGGAGTGACATGATGAGAGAGTAGGCTCCAAAGTCTTCATGCATTCAGGTATCAGGCTTCTGAGGTTCGGGAGGCATTACTGAAAGCCAGGCAGATGATCAACAATCCTGTGGCCAAAGTGGAGGCAGAAGCACTCGCAGAGTAAGTTGGGTCCTACCGCTTCTTGATTTACTGTGTCGTATGGTGGGATAATGAGAATGACAAACAAGGTGAACAAGCTCCTCCAATCCGCCTCAATGCAGTTGGATATCGCAGTGAATTTAATCTCAAAAGCAAAGGCCTCCCTCACTACATACCGGGAAACTGGATTCGCTGAGGCCCAGACAACAGCCAAAAGCATTTATGAAGAAATTAATGTGGAGGCTATTCTGAAAGAGAGTAGACTGAGAAACAGCAAGAGGCATTTCAGCTATGAGGCTTCTGATGAACCAGTGACTGATGCACTGAAAAACATTGAAGTTTACTACTACTTCAACATTGTGGTCGACTCTGCTGTGACATCTATGGATGAGAGATTTGAAACACTCAACCAGGTGAAAACCAAATACAGAGTGCTGCTGAACTTCAGCACTGCCTCTCAGATGTCCCGTGGATCTTTAAAGGCTCACTGCATGGAAGTTGAAAATACTCTAACCTTCAGAGATGATCGTGACATCAGTGGAATGGATCTTGCACACGAGATTCAGAATTTACCTGATCTGCCATCAGATAAGATGACTGCCTTTGAGCTGCTTTCCTTTCTCTGTGAGAAAAACCTGGAGGAACTCTATCCTAACCTTTGGATAGCCCAAAGAATTGCAGTCACCCTACCAGTAACATTGGCAGAGAGGAGCTTTTCAAAATTAAAGCTCATCAAAAAGCTACCCGAGGTCTTCCATGTCACAGGAACGTTTGAGTCATCTGGCCATCATGATGATGACATCATTGATGATTTTGCCTCAAGAAAGTGCAAAAGAGTATTATTTTTATGGTAAGATTTTAATTCAAACATTCAAATGTTTACACACTTAGTAACATTTAAGATTGTATGGCAGAAGTGCATTTGTGTAAACGACTGCTTAACTAACTATGTGACATACTTTCTTAATTTCTTCCAGACAGTCCAGATAGACAGGTGCCCATGCTGAAAATGCCCAGGCTGTAGAGGGAACCAAAGTTAATCACACAGCTGTATAGGTTTTATTTTACTATTTTGATACTTATAGCTGCAGCCATGGCCTATAGGCTTATGTTTACATTGTATAGACAAAGCTAATTGTATAATATTGTGAGGACTGGACTAATTACGAGGCAGCAGAGCCAAAGCTCAGTGTTATATTTGATTATTTTCTCCATTTTATATTTTCTACAATTTCTTATTTATGTTAATGTTAATATTCACTTATCTTAAGATTCTATAGGAAATATTATATTCAATAAATATTGTTTGTTTATCCCTCATTCTGTATAGGTCTACATATTCTTAGACCGACAGATGGAGCAAACTGTTTTAAAGGAGGGAGGATTGTAGTGGGAGCACTGGGGTGTCAGGTGTGACAATGGCAAATGGTTTACATGGCTCACGGGTCAGGCAGGAGGGACCCTTAGCAGAATTTTGCTTAGGGCCCCTGGGAGGTCAGGACTGGCTCTGATCCTGGTATCAATGTCATACCTCACAAATGTTCTGTATGCACTGTGTAACAAAATAAATAAAAAACGCTATGGCAGGTTTCTGGTACCTGTTTTATGGAGGTGTTCATTGACAGCTCGTTGGCATCCTTCTTGGTCTCACAGAAGACGATGGTACGGCCGTGGCTGCCACTGTACACCTGGACCACATCCCCAATGACTGCAGCCCTCTGAGACCAGTGACACGCAATGGCAAGGTGCTGGGTGGGGAGCAAGAGACCGAGAACTTTTAATAAAGTGCTGATAAGTGTGAAAATGACAATGTTCAGTAGGCCCGAGTGAACCAAACAAAACAAATGAAAAACATTTTTATATGACTGCCAAGTCAGTAATGTGTGGTATTTTACCAGTTTGACATGAACCACAGAATAAGGTAGATGGCGTGTAGGCAGGTTAAATATCTCTGCTATATGGAAACTGGTTTGCGTGTGAGTGTCAGAAGTGGCAAAAATGTGGCTCACATAGCTTTAAGGCTCGCATAGCTTTAGCCAGAGGAAACTGGTTCAGCAAGTAGGATATTTAAGAAACTTGTTGTACATTTCTTAAGAATCATGCAACTATTAACAAAATTAAAAACAAAAGTATTAATAGCAGCCTGGTGGCTTCACGTTACTCAATAGAAAAAGGCATAAATTATACATTTGTTTTCTAAAATGTACATTTCAAAGATCAACATTTTCATCTGAATTAATCTGAAGTCTGACCAATATTTAAACCAAAGTGGAAACCATTGTCAATCAAAATAAAAGATCACTTGTTGAAAGCATAACATATTTTTTCTTTGTTACCTCTACTGTGGTGGCAGCTTTCTGGGTCTTTTTGCCAATGAGGTCCACATGCACATAGGTTGGCCTCATGTACTTCTTTGCCACAACATACACCCATGGTGGGCATGTGGCAGAGAAGAGCAGGGTCTGGGGATTGCTCTCAGAGTCTGCACACAGAAAACATTGGATCAGATGTGTGCATTTACTATCGTCTGACTCAGTACTACTGATGAGGTATACTATCAAGGCCTCCCATCCAACCTAAGGTAAACCTACAGTATATGGCCTAAATCAAACAATCCCATATGAAAACGTCTCGTTACCTTTTTGGTAAGATGCAGAAAGTATCTCCTCCACCTGTTCTGCAAAGCCCATATCAAGCATTTGGTCCACTTCATCTAATACAACGTGCTTCAATTGAGACAGGTCCAGTTTGTTATTCTGTAGATGGTCCTTGATACGACCTGGAGTTCCCACTAGGAAATCGATGCCACTGCGGATTGCATCAACTGTGGGGAAAAACATTTCCCCCCCACAAATATGATCAACTTAACCATATGCAATTTACAGTATTACGTTCCACCCCAAAAATAAGGCTGAGGATCTGACTTTTCTGGACCCCGCTTCCCGGCGGCTGGGGTCGTGTGGCTTATGCGCATGTGTGGGATTCTCTACTTTTGCTCTACCCGTAGAGAACCTCACTTCACGTGTCTCACTGTCAATCGCGGATGATAATTCTTCAAATTTCACCGGTAAAACATCCACGCCACATCTGTATATCAATAATTTGATCTCAATCAGTTTCATGGGGATATGCACTTAGATCTACTTTAGCTATAAGCTACAAATTCGAAGTAGCCTACAATGTTGTTTTGAATTATGTGCAGCGAGTGAATTCTAGAGCAGACGGTGTTAACAAACTGTAGCATAGCCTACCAATGTTAAGTTTCAACCAAAGCACATATTTTGCCTCGCTCGCTGTTGTGGCCACATGAGAAAAATGCGACCATTCACACAATCATCTTAAAATTTCACAAGAAATGGGTGGTGTTTAAAAAAAAATCTTACACTGACATTAAAGTGAAAAAGTGATCCATTTTCATTTGGAAGAGTCAGCTTTTTAAACCAAAATGGCTCAGTTTAAATTGTTTTTACATTGTAGTAAAACAAAAACTCATTTGATATTATATCCTGTGCTATTATGTAGAATACTTATGTGATCTTTATTAAGCTTTGATCTAACTTTAAAAAACAAGCAACATCTGCCAGAGTAGCGTTATCTCTACGAGTGTGTGTGGAGTGAGGGTCCGGCACATGCGCGGACTTCGGAACATTTAACTGTTGGGAAGAAAGGTTCTGAAAGGTCGGATCCGCAGCCACTCGTAAATAATAGGCACTTTGCAATGAAGCCAAATTTTTGTACTAGATCAATTGTAGGAATACTACTCACGTTGAGGGTTGTAGGAGCTCCCACCATAGAAACAGGTAACAGACAGTTTCTTTGTCATGTCCTTGAAATCCTTGGCTACTTGAATAGCCAATTCTCTCGTTGGAGCAAGGCACAGAACCTTAAAAAAATTAAATTGATTAAAAGAGAAACGGTTAATGATAAACATAAAGCGTTCCAGAAGCCTTCTGGTCAAAAGATTATGGATGCTCCACAAAACTATTCTTAAGAAATAAGGCACGGGGAGGTGAGGTATATTGGCCATATACCCCCCAAAAAATTAAACAGATACCGGCCTTACTGCAATTATAAATCGGATACCAACATGAATATAACAGCAAACAAGTAGATTTGCTTCATACCTGTGGGATATTGTCTGATACACAGTGCCTTCAGAAAGTATTCATACTCCTTGACTTATTCCACAATTTGTTGTGTTACAGCCTGAATTCAAAACAGATTAAATAGATTTTTTTCACTTTATTGAAAAATAAATACAATTTACATACAGTTGAAGTCGGAAGTTTACATAGACCTTAGCCAAATACATTTAAACTCAGTTTTTCACAATTACTGACATTTAATCCTAGTAAAAATTCCCTGTCTTAGGTCAGACAGGATCACCACTTTATTTTAAGAATGTGAAATGTCAGAATAATAGTAGAGAGAATGATTTATTTCAGCTTTTCTTTCTTTCATCACATTCCCAGTGGGTCAGAAGTTTACATACACTCAATTAGTATTTGGTAGCATTCCCTTTAAATTGTTTAACTTTGGGTTAAATGTTTCGTGTAGCCTTCCACAAGCTTCCCACAATAAGTTGGGTGAAGTTTGGCCCATTCCTCCTGTCAGAGCTGGTGTAACTGAGTCAGGAATGTAGGCCTCCTTGCTCGCACACGCTTTGTCAGTTCTGCCCACAAATATTCTATAGGATTGAGGTCAGGGCTTTGTGATGGCCACTCCAATACCTTGACTTTGTTGTCCTTAAGCCATTTTGCCACAACTTTGGAAGTATGCTTGGGGTCATTGTCCATTTGGAAGACCCATTTGCAACCAAGCTTTAACTTCCTGACTGATGTCTTGAGATGTTGCTTCAACATATCCACATAATGTACCTTCCTCATGATGCCATCTATACTGTAAAGTCCACCACTCCCTCCTGCAGCAAAGCACCCCCACAACATGATGCTGCCAGCCCCGTGCTTCACGTTTGGGATGGTGTTCTTCGGCTTGCAAGCCTCCCCCCTTTTCCTCCAAACATAACGATGGTCACTATGGCCAAACAGTTCTATTTTTGATTCATCAGACCAGGGGACATTTCTCCAAAAAGTACAATCTTTGTCCCCATGTGCAGTTGCAAACCGTAGTTTGGCTTTATTATGCGGTTTTGGAGCAGTGGCTTCTTCCTTGCTGAGCGGCCTTTTATGTCGATATAGGACTCGTTTTACTGTGGATATAGATACTTTTGTACCCATTTCCTCCAGCATCTTCACAAGGTCCTTTGCTGTTGTTCTGGGATTGATTTGCACTTTTCGCACCAAAGTACGTTAATCTCTAGGAGACAGAACACGTCTCCTTCCTGAGCGGTATGATGGCTGCGTGGTCCCACGGTATTTATACTGGAGTACTATTGTTTGTACAGATGAACGTGGTACCTTCAGGCTTTTGGAAATTGCTCCAAAGGATGAACCAGACTTGTGGAGGTCTACAAAATAATTTCTGAGGTCTTGGCTGATTTCTTTTGATTTTCCCATGATGTCAAGCAAAGAGGCACCGAGTTTGAAGTTAGGCCTTGAAAAACATCAACAGGTACACCTCCAATTGACTCAAATGATGTCAATTAGCCTATCAGAAGCTTCTATAGCCATGACATCATTTTCTGGAATTTTCCAAGCTGTTTAAAGGCAGTCAAATTAGTGTATGTAAACTTCTGACCCCTGGAATTGTGATACAGTGAATTATAAGTGAAATAATCTGTCTGTAAACAATTGTTGGAAAAATTACAGCTGAGTCTTTCTGAGTAAGTATAAGAGCTTTGCATACCTGGATTGTACAATATTTGCCCATTATTCTTTACAAAATTCTTCAAGCTCTGTCAAATTGGTTGTTTATCATTGCTAGTCTTGCAATAGATTTTCAAGCAGATTTAAGTCAAAAGCATAACTCTGCAACATTCAATGTCGTCTTGGTAAGCAACTCCAGTGTAGATTTGGCCTTGTGTTTCAGGTCATTGTCCTGCTGAAAGGTGAATTCTTCTCCCATTGTCTGGTGGAAAGCAGACGGAACCAGGTTCTTCTCTAGGATTTTTCCTGTGCTTAGCTCTATACCGTTTATATTTATCCCGCAAAACTCCCCAGTCCTTATCAACGAAAAGCATACCCATAACATGATGCAGCCACTACTAAGCTTGAAAATATGGAGTGGTACTCGGTAATGTGTTGTATTGGATATGCCCCAAACATAACACTTCATATTTAGTACAAAACATTTTTGCTTACTTTGCCACATTTTTTCCAGTATTACCTTAATGTCTTGTTCAAACAGGATGCATGTTTTGAATATTTTTATTTTCTACAGGCTTCCTTTTCACTCCATCAATTAGGTTAATATTGTGCAGTAACTACAATGTCATTGACCCATCCTCAGTTTTCTCCGATCACAGGCCTTTATACTCTAACTGTTTTAAAGTCACCATTGGCCTCATGGTGAAATCCCTGAGCGGTTTCCTTCCTCTCTGGTAACTGAATTAGGAAGGACACCTGCATCTTTGTAGGGACTGGGTGTATTGATACACCATCAAAAGTGTAATCAATAACTTCACCATGCTCAAAGGGATATTCTATGTCTGCTTTAAAACACACATTTATATATACAGTATATCACAAAAGTGAGTACACCCCTCACATTTTTGTAAATATTTGAGTATATCTTTTCATGTGACAACACTGAAGAAATGACACTTTGCTACAATGTAAAGTAGTGAGTGTACAGCTTGTATAACAGTGTAAATTTGCTGTCCCCTCAAAATAACTCAACACACAGCCATTAATGTCTAAACCGCTGGCAACAAAAGTGAGTACACCCCTAAGTGAAAATGTCCAAATTGGGCCCAATTAGCCATTTTCCCTCCACGGTGTCATGTGACTCGTTAGTGTTACAAGGTCTCAGGTGTGAATGGGGAGCAGGTGTGTTAAATTTGGTGTCATCGCTCTCACACTCCCTCATACTGACTGGTCACTGGAAGTTCAACATGGCACCTCATGGCAAAGAACTCTCTGAGGATCTGAAAAAAATAATTGTTGCTCTACATAAAGATGGCCTGGGCTATAAGAAGATTGGCAAGACCCTGAAACTGAGCTGCAGCACGGTGGCCAAGACCATACAGCGGTTTAACTGGACAGGTTCCACTCAGAACAGGCCTCGCCATGGTCGACCAAAGAAGTTGAGTGCACGTGCTCGGCGTCATATCCAGAGGATGTCTTTGGGAAATAGACGTATGAGTGCTGCCAGCATTGCTGCAGAGGTCGAAGGGGTGGGGGGGTCAGCCTGTCAGTGCTCAGAACATACGCCGTACACTGCATCAAATTGGTCTGCATGGCTGTCGTCCCAGAAGGAAGCTAAAGATGATGCACAAGAAAGCCCGCAAACAGTTTGCTGAAGACAAGCAGACTAAGGACATGGATTACTGGAACCATGTCCTGTGGTCTGAAGAGACCAAGATAAACGTATTTGGTTCAGATGGTGTCAAGCGTGTGTGGCAGCAACCAGGTGAGGAGTACAAAGACAAGTGTCTTGCCTACAGTCAAGCATGGTGGTGGGAGTGTCATGGTCTGGGGCTGCATGAGTGCTGCCGGCACTGGGGAGCTACAGTTCATTAAGGGAACCATGAATGCCAACATGTACTATGACATACTGAAGCAAGGCATGATCCCCTCCCTTCGGAGACTGGGCCGCAGGGCAGTATTCCAACATGATAACGACCCCAAACACACCTCCAAGACGACCACTGCCTTGCTAAAGAAGCTGAGGATAAAGGTGATGGACTGGCCAAGCATGTCTCCAGACCTAAACCCTATTGAGCATCTGTGGGGCATCCTCAAGCGGAAGGTGGAGGAGTGCAAGGTCTCTAACATCCACCAGCTCCATGATGTCGTCATGGAGGAGTGGAAGAGGACTCCAGTGGCAACCTGTGACGCTCTGGTGAACTCCATGCCCAAGAGGGTTAAGGCAGTGCTGGAAAATGATGGTGGCCACACAAAATATTGACACTTTGGGCCCAATCACTTTTGTTGCCAGCGGTTTAGACATTATTGGCTGTGTGTTGAGTTATTTTGAGGGGACAGCAAATTTACACTTTTATACAAGCTGTACACTCACTACTTTACATTGTAGCAAAGTGTCATTTCTTCAGTGTTGTCACATGAAAGGATATACTCAAATATTTACAAAAATGTGAGGGGTGTACTCACTTTTGTGATATACTGTGTATATATATATATATATATATATATACAGTGGGGAGAACAAGTATTTGATAACCTGCAAAATCGGCAGTGTTTCCTACTTACAAAGCATGTAGAGGTCTGTAATTTTTTATCATAGGTACACTTCAACTGTGAGAGACGGAATCTAAAACAAAAATACAGAAAATCACATTGTATGATTTTTAAGTAATTAATTTGCATTTTATTGCATGACATAAGTATTTGATACATCAGAAAAGCAGAACTTAATATTTGGTACAGAAACCTTTGTTTGCAATTACAGAGATCATACGTTTCCTGTAGTTCTTGACCAGGTTTGCACACACTGCAGCAGGGATTTTGGCCCACTCCTCCATACAGACCTTCTCCAGATCCTTCAGGTTTCGGGGCTGTCGCTGGGCAATACGGACTTTCAGCTCCCTCCAAAGATTTTCTATTGGGTTCAGGTCTGGAGACTGGCTAGGCCACTCCAGGACCTTGGGATGCTTCTTACGGAGCCACTCCTTAGTTGCCCTGGCTGTGTGTTTCGGGTCGTTGTCATGCTGGAAGACCCAGCCACGACCCATCTTCAATGCTGTTACTGAGGGAAGGAGGTTGTTGGCCAAGATCTCGCGATACATGGCCCCATCCATCCTCCCCTCAATACGGTGCAGTCGTCCTGTCCCCTTTGCAGAAAAGCATCCCCAAAGAATGATGTTTCCACCTCCATGCTTAACGGTTGGGATGGTGTTCTTGGGGTTGTACTCATCCTTCTTCTTCCTCCAAACACGGCGAGTGGAGTTTAGACCAAAAAGCTCTATTTTTGTCTCATCAGACCACATGACCTTCTCCCATTCCTCCTCTGGATCATCCAGATGGTCATTGGCAAACTTCAGACGGGCCTGGACATGCGCTGGCTTGAGCAGGGGGACCTTGCGTGCGCTGCAGGATTTTAATCCATGACGGCGTAGTGTGTTACTAATGGTTTTCTTTGAGACTGTGGTCCCAGCTCTCTTCAGGTCATTGACCAGGTCCTGCCGTGTAGTTCTGGGCTGATCCCTCACCTTCCTCAAGATCATTGATGCCCCACGAGGTGAGATCTTGCATGGAGCCCCAGACCGAGGGTGATTGACCTTCATCTTGAACTTCTTCCATTTTCTAATAATTGCGCCAACAGTTGTTGCCTTCTCACCAAGCTGCTTGCCTATTGTCCTGTAGCCCATCCCAGCCTTGTGTAGGTCTACAATTTTATCCCTGATGTCCTTAAACAGCCCTCTGGTCTTGGCCATTGTGGAGAGGTTGGAGTCTGTTTGAGTGTGTGGACAGGTGTCTTTTATACAGGTAACGAGTTCAAACAGGTGCAGTTAATACAGGTAATGAGTGGAGAACAGAAGGGCTTCTTAAAGAAAAACGAACAGGTCTGTGAGAGCCGAAAAACGAACAGGTCTTACTGGTTGGTAGGTGATCAAATACTTATGTCATGTAACAAAATGCAAATGAATTACTTAAAAATCATACAATGTGATTTTCTGGATTTTTGTTTTAGATTCCATCTCACAGTTGAAGTGTACCTAATGATAAAAAATTACAGACCTCTACATGCTTTGTAAGTAGGAAAACCTGCAAAATCGGCATTGTATCAAATACTTGTTCTCCCCACTGTATATATATATTTTTTAAACTCAGCAAAAAAAGAAACATCCTCTCACTATCAACTGCGTTTATTTTCAGCAAACTTAACATGTGTAAATATTTGCATGAACATAACAAGATTCAACAACTGAGACATAAACTGAACAAGTTCCACAGACATGTGACTAACAGAAATTGAATAATGTGTCCATGAACAAGGGGGGATCAAAATCAAAAATAACAGTCAGTATCTAGTGTGGGCACCAGTTGCAATAAGTACTGCAGTGCATCTCCTCCTCATGGACTGCATCAGATTTGCCTGTTCTTGCTGTGACATGTTACTCCACTCTTCCACCAAGGCACCTGCAAGTTCCCGGACATTTCTGGGGGGAAATGGCCCTAGCCCTCACCCTCCGATCCAACAGGTCCCAGATGTGCACAATGGGATTGAGATCTGGGCTCTTCGCTGGCCATGGCAGAACACTGACATTCCTGTCTTGCAGGAAATCACTCACAGAATGAGCAGTATGGCTGGTGGCATTGTCATGCTGGAGGGTCATGTCAGGATGAGCCTGCAGAAAGGCTCCACGAGGGAGGAGGATGTCTTACCTGTAACCTCTTACCTCCACATCGATCCCGCTCCAGAGTACAGGCCTCGGCATAACGCTCATTCCTTCGACAATAAACACAAATCCGACCATCAACCCTGGTGAGACGAAACCACGACTCGTCAGTGAAGAGCACTTTTTGCCAGTCCTGTCTGGTCCAGCGACGGTGGGTTTGTGCCCATAGACACATAGGCACCTGGCTTACAACAGGCCTACAAGCCCTACCTCTCAGCCTATTGCGGACACTCTGAGCACTGATGGCGGGATTGTGCATTCCTGGTGTAACTCGAGCAGTTGTTGCTGCCATCCTGCACCTGTCCCGCAGGTGTGATGTTCAGATGCACCGATCCTGTGCAGGTGTTGTTAGACGTGGTCTGCCACTGCGAGGACGATCAGCTGTCCGTCCTGTCTCCCTGTAGCGCCGTCTTAGGCGTCTCACAGTACGCATATTGCAATTTATTGCCCTGGCCACATCTGCAGTCCTCATGCCTCCTAAGGCACGTTCACGCAGATGAGCAGGGACCCTGGGCATCTTTCTTTTGGTGTTTTTCAGAGTCAGTAGAAAGGCCTCTTTAGTGTCCTAAGTTTTTATAACTGTGACCTTAATTGCCTACCGTCTATAAGCTGTTAGTGTCTTATAGACCATTGCACAGGTGCATGTTTATTCATTGTTTATGGTTCACTGAACAAGCATGGGAAACAGTGTTTCAACCCTTTACAATGAAGATCTCAAGTTCTGGATTTTTACGAATTATCTTTGAAAGACAGGGTCCTGATAGATGGATGTTTCTTTTTTTTGCTGAGATATCTTTCAACTGGTGCCTTTTTGTAGGAGGCATTGGAAAATCTCCCTGGTCATTGTGGTTGAATCTGTGTTTGAAATTCACTGATCGCCTAGGGGACCTTACAGATAATTGTATGTGTGGGTTACAGAAATGAAATCATGTTAAACACCATTATTGCACACAGAGTGAGTCCATACAATTTATGTAACTTGTTGAGCACATTTTTACTCCTGAACTTTGGGTTTGCCATACCAAACAGTTTAATACTTATTGACTCAAGACATTTCGGCCTTTCATTTAATTATTTTGTAAAAAATTCAAAAAACATTATTCCACTTTGACATTATGGGGTATTATGTGTAGGCCAGTGAGAAAAAAAATCACATTTTAATAATTTTTAAATTCAGGCTGTAACACAACAAAATGTGGAAAAAGTCAAGGGGAGTGAATACTTTTAAGGCACTGTACACACTGCTGCTGTTTCAGCCAATCAGCATCCAGGACCCAAACGACTCAGTGATAACATGCAATTGACAACATCTTCGCACTTACAGAAAATGCTGAATATTTTATGGCAGAATCTGCAGCAGACCTACCTTTGGGGCTCTGCCCCGCCTCTTGTCATCCGGGTCATTTTGGATTTTCTCGATCAGCGGAATGGCAAAAGCTAATGTTTTGCCAGTGCCTGTTCTTGCCTGACCAATTACATCCTTTCCCTCATACACTGAATTGAAGGTTTGGGTTTGGATGTCAAAGAGGAAAGATATGCCTCGTCTAGTGGGAAAATAAAGTTAAAGTGTAGGTTAGTGGATTAAAGTTGTTTTACCAGAAATTAAAGGGATACTTCAGGATTTTGGCAATTAATCCCTTTATCTACATCCCCAGAGTCAGATGAATGTATGGATTTTTATGTCTCTGCGTGCAGTTTGAAGGAAGTTGCTAACTAGCATTAGCACAAATGCGCTAAAGATAGAATATACTTCCAGTCATTGTGCTAAACTACCTCTTAACTTCCTTCGTACTGAATGAAGAAAAAAAAAATGTATCCATGAGTTTCTGACTCTGTGGAAGTAGATAAAGGGCTTCACTAGAAAAATCCAGAAATATCCCTTTAAGTAAATTGATAACTAGTCACCTTAAACAATGCCACTCTAAATAATGCCTACCGTACATAACTTACATTACTTATATCACATGCATATACTGTATTGAGACCCAATCACTGGACACTTTAATAAATGGGTCAAGTCACTTTAAACAATGTTTACATATCTTACATTACTCATATCACATGTCTAAACTGTATTTTATACCAACTAATGCACCTTGCCTATGCTGCTCGGCCATCGCTCATCCATATACTTACAGTTGAAGTCGGACGTAAACAATTGTTTACAGACAGATTATTTCACTGTATCACAATTCCAGTGGGTCAGAAGTTTACATACATTAACTAACTTGACTGTGCCTTTAAACAGTGTGGAAAATTCCTGAAAATCATGTCATGGCTTTAGAAGCTTCTGATACGCTAATTGACATATGCATTCTGTCTCCTAGAGATGAACGTACTCTGGTGCGAAAAGTGCAAATCAATCCCAGAACAGCAGCAAAGGACCTTGTGAAGATGCTGGAGGAAACAGGTACAGAAGTAACTATATCCACAGTAAAACGAGTCCTATATCAACATAACCTGAAAGGCCGCTCAGCAAGGAAGAAGCCACTGCTCCAAAACCGCCATAAAAAAGCCAGACTACGGTTTGGAACTGCACATGGGGACAAAGATCGTACTTTTTGGAGAAAAGTCCTCTGGTCTGATGAAACAAAAATAGAATGGTTTGGCCATAGTGACCATTGTTATGTTTGGAGGAAAAAGGGGGAGGCTTGCAAGCCAAAGAACACCAACCGAACCGTGAAGGATGGGGTGGCAGCATCATGTTGTGGGGGTGCTTTGCTGCAGGAGGGACAGGTGCACTTCACAAAATAGGTGGCATCATGAGGAAGGTACATTATGTGAATATATTGAAGCAACATCTCAAGACATCGGTCAGGAAGTTAAAGCTTGGGTGCAAATGGATCTTCCAAATGGACAATGACCCCAAGCATACTTCCAAAGTTGTGGCAAAATGGCTTAAGGACAACAAAGTCAAGGTATTGGAGTGGCCATCACAAAGCCCTGGCCTCAATCCTATAGAAAATTTGTGGGCAGAAGTGAAAAAGCTTGTGCGAGCAAGGAGGCCTACAAACCTGACTCAGTTACCCCAGCTCTGTCAGGAGGAATGGGCCAAAATTCACCCAACTTATTGTGGGAAGCTTGTGGAAGGCTACACGAAACATTTAACCCAAAGTTAAACAATTTAAAGGGAATGCTACCAAATACTAATTGAGTGTATGTAAACTTCTGACCCACTGGGAATGTGATGAAAGAAAGAAAAGCTGAAATAAAGAATTATCTTTACTATTATTCTGACATTTCACATTCTTAAAATAAAGTGGTGATCCTAACTGACCTAAGACAGGTAATTTTTACTCTGATTGAATGTCAGTTATTGTGAAAAACTGTGTTTAAATGCATTTGGCTAATGTGCATGTAAACTTCTGACTTCAACTGTATATGTACATATTCCCATTCACCCCTTTAGATGTGTGTGCATTAGGTAGTTGTTGGAAATTACTGCCATGTTGGAACTAGAACCACAGGCATTTCGCTACACTCGCATTAACATCTGCTAACCATATGTTTGGGACCAATAAAATTTGATTAAATAATAGATTATACCTTTAAAAAAAATAGGTAACAACTCAAACAGCATTTTAGTTGCATGAAAATTGACAAACAAGGAAAAATACCTTGAAGTAGTTTGATGGTGTTGGGGGAGATTTTGAAGTTTGAAAAGGCTCCCTCTTTTTGTTCTGGTGTCTCCTAAAGGAATGAAAAAGAAAAGAAACACAATGTTCTTAAACTCATTTAAATTGTTTTTCCACAAACCACCATGCTACATCTTCACCGATGAATGAGAACGTCACTGGGAAAGACTCACAATTTCTTTTTCACTGTCACTGCTGGAGTCTTCGCTTGATTGTGTTGGAGTTGTCGTCGTGGAATGTCCATTAGTTTGTGCGATCAGCTTGGGAGTCTTATGCAACACTCTGACAACTTCTTCTTCTGACGTCTTCTTTTTCTGCTGGTAATGACAAAATGGGACATGGTAAAAAGATGCCTTGCCATGGTGATTACTAATTAACATTTGATTATAAAATGATTATATTCATTCCTATCTTAAGACAAACAAAAATTATGTATTTGATAAGAGATATCCCGTGTAGCTCAGTTGGTAGAGCATGACGCTTGCATAACAGGGTTGTGGGTTTCGATTACCATGGAGGACAGTATGAAAATATGTAAGTCGCTCTGGATAAGAGTGTCTGCTAAATGACTAAAATGTAAATATCAAAATAAATCAATACCCATCCGTTGTAATGCAATACTAAGTGTAGGAATGTTTTAACAAAACACTACATACTATAAGTTACCTCAGTTGCTTTGTCATTGTCTGCAGACTCCTCATTGGAATAAGATGTGTTGTTCTTCAAATGTGATTCAATATTCCCATTAACATCAATGGATTTGTTCACATCCCCATTTGCTTTGTCCACTTTTTCTTTCTTCTTCTTCTTGGGAACAGGAGGTTCCCAGTCAGGTTCCTCTTCAACAACTGTTTTATGTTTCTTGATTTTCTTCCCCTCCTTGGTCTTCTTCTCCTTTACTTTCTACAAACCAAACATAGTGCGCCATGCATTAGTTTAAGGGGAAAGAATAGTAGAAAGCTATATCAATGTATAGCTACATTTCTTACCACATAATAGCGCTAGTGAACTTGAACCTAGTAGAATGACAGATGGATCATTATTGACGTACTGTATTGGATACATAGTTGCAAGTTCAATGCTGACTAGCTAGGTATGCTGCGTTCAAATAAAAGTTGGACTGGGACTCTTGCTACCTGAATGAACGCGACACGTGTCTAACTACAACCATTTAGAACGTCGGACATTTCTGAGTTTCCTAGTTCTGACTAGCATGTGAACGCGGAATTATGCCACGTTCAAAACAATTGAGTACTCAAAATACGAAGTCAAACCACGACGTCAGTGATCTTCAGATCGGAGGTTTAAAAAGAGGGCCGAGTTCCCAGGTTGGAATACCGAGTTGGATGACCGTTCAAATCGATATTTCCCAGTGGGAGACCGTTTTTGTCCAAGTTCCCAGTTGTTTGAACGCACTGAATTTGGAGATTACGGAGCTCCCAGTTGTCGTGAACGTGGCATTAGAATGGCAACATGTCCAGCAACGTCATCAAGTGCCGTACGTGGCACAAACTGATAGGATGTGACTGTACCAGAGCACGCCGAGGCATGTTGATCTTTCTGTTATGAAGATCAGCTAAACACGTGTCATGGGCACGAGGCTGCGTACACTGGTAGCAATGAACATGTCATGTGCGGCGCTAGCTACTTTCTACAGCGATTGACAGTTATTTCAATCTCGAACTACTTGTATTTTCCTTACCTCTAGCTAGCGTAATGGCAATAATATTAGCAATATGACATTACGTTAAATTAGCTACCATGCGGCTGTAGAATGTAACTAGCAAGCTACGGTAGCTGCTAGCAGGCGGTGCTAACGCAGTTTTAGCAAACGTAAACAACCAGCTATTTGTGTTCTATTTTACTTACTTTGGGCGTCGTACTGCCCGCACTAATGTCCAGTTCACATTCCATCCCGATGTCTTCGGTTTCAAAAATAATCTTTGATGGCATCTTCCCAGGTTGTTTTTCCTTCAAGTGGACACTAGCTAACCCTACGGGCACGCGTACAGAAAGGAACGACACGACTGTGCGGTGTTGAGGTAGACCTTTTACAAGCATAGAAATTAAGTATATAGAATGGACCTCCCATTGGAAGCCAGTACAATGCAACTTGCACGCCGTGATGTGGAACTTTAAATTTGTTCTTTAGTTTACAAAGATTAGTGTATTCTTTGAAGGTGCTTTATGCGCCTTGGACTCCATACATGTTATTTTCTCAACTGCGCAGACATGATGGTTTTATGAAAAATGATGTACAACATATGACGGAAAGCCAGAGTTATAACACATTGGTATTGCTATGTTGATGGATTTTTTTTTGTCAGAGCTTTATCCCAACACCTCTTTAGATTATTTTTTTATTTCACCTTTATTTAACCAGGTAGGCTAGTTGAGAACAAGTTTTCATTTACAACTGCGACCGAGATTAGACTACAATGTCCGCCGCAATGCAGCGCCCCAGCAATTTAGGTGCCTTGCTCAAGGGCACAAGGAATGGCAGGAGATACATCTAATATATATATATATATTACACTGAGTGTACAAAACATTAGGAACACCTTCCTAATATTGAGTTGCACCACATTTTGCCCTCTGGACAGTCTCAATTCGTCAGGGCATGGACTCTACAAGGTGTCAAAAGCGTTCCACAGGGATGCTGGCCCTAGTTGACTCCATTGCTTCCCACAGTTGTGTCAAGTTGGCTGGTAGTGGATCTCTACTCCAAATAGCTTGTTCCATCTCATCCCACAGATGCTCAATTGGATTGAGATCTGGTGATTGGGCAGGCCACTGCAGTAAGCTGAATTCACTGTCATGTTCGTGAGAACCATTCCTGGACAATCCTAGCCTTGTGGCATGAGACATTATCCTGCTGGGAAAAAAATAATTCACAGATGTATACACTGCTGCCATGAAGGGATGCACCTAATTGGTAATGATGTTTAGCTATCCTGTGACATTCAAATGTTGCTCCACTTTTATCAAGGGGCCCAATGTGTGCTATGAAAACTCACCCCACACCAACACCACTACCCTGCAATGTTGGCATGCGGCATGATTGATGCATGTACTCGTGTTTTTTCCATACCCTAGTCCTCACATAAGCATGAAACAGCAGGAACTGGGATTCATCAGACCAGGCAATGTGTTTCCAATTCTCCAGTATTCTGTGTTTTCGTTCCTTAGTCTGCAACCTCAGTTGTTTTTTGCTGAAAGAAGTGAAACACTTTAAGGTCGTCGGTTACCCAATTAGTGTAAAAGTACGGCAAGTTGTGCATTCTTCTATGGGTTTTAGGGCACCAATGTTTTCATGGACTGTCAGTTGACTAACTGTAGCCGGTCACTTGCGCTGCACAATTCGTGTCAGCCTCCTTTGTCCTCTTTCATCAATGACCTGTATTCAACCACTGGCCATGGTTGAATACAGGCTGGATGTCCTTTGGGTGATGAACCATTCTTGATACACACGGGAAACTGTTGAGCGTGAAAAACACAGCAGTCTTGCAGTTCTTGACACACTCAAACCGGTGCGCCTGGCACCTACTACCATACCCCGTTCAAATGCACTTAAATATTTTGTCTTGCCCATTCACCATCTGAATGGCACACAAACCCAATCTGAAGAGGTGAATCATTATTTAATCTGACTCCTCCCCTTCATCTACATTGATTGAAGTGGATTTAACAGGATACATCAATAAGGGATCATAGCATTCACCTGGTCACCATGTCATGGAAAGAGCAGGTGTTCCTAATGTTTTGTACAGTTAGTGTGTGTATATATTTTACCAGAGAAACTTTAATGTTTTTCATATGTCACATGCACTTATCTAAGTCTTTTTACAGACTTCATCATTGGCAGTGTACAAGATCTTAGGGATCGGCATCCCGTCAACGGGACAGTTGTAAATCATGCAGCGCCTTGTGTCACGATCACAGATTTTAGCGAAACAACAAATGTCGATACATATAAGTGTCTTATATCTGCTGAAAGCTTAAATTCTTGTTAATATTAACTGCATTGTCCAATTTACAGTAGCTATTACTGCGAAATATTGCCATGCTATTGTTTGAGGAGAGCTCCTGACAACAAACACTTTTTTCACCACGATAGGTTTGATAAATTCACCTCTGAAGGTGAAATGTGTACTTACATTCTGAAATCTTGCTCTGATTTATCATCCAAAGGGTCCCAGAGATAACATGAAGTGTCGTTTTGTTAGATGAAATCCTTTTTCATATCCTAAAAAGGTCCATATAGCATGCATCGATTTTGTATTTCCACTTGTTCAATTTGCAAAGAAAGGAATCTGTGAAAATCTAACCCTAAACGTTGTTTCAACCAGTCAAATCATGTCCGTATGTATTCCTCAGAGATCCTAGAACGTAACCAGACTTCACTATATAATTAGGGGTGTAGTATATCCTATAGGACACCAAATTTGGTCAGAGAGCGACACCTTCATGGCACGCCGATGACGCGTCAAATAAGCACCAATCGGGGTCAAACAAAGCTAGCTAGATAGCCAATGAGCTGGGCTTTACGGGAGTATCCAGAAACCCTGTATCTGTTGCAAAATGTAGCTGCTAACCTTGTGCGACAGTTATGAAAACTGTCTTTTGCAACAACAAAAAAACAAAAAAAAAAAAAAAATTATTTAACCTTTATTTAACCAGGAAGGCAAGTTGAGAACAAATTCTCATTTACAATTGCGACCTGGCCAAGATAAAGCAAAGCAGTTCGACACATACAACAACACAGAGTTACACATGGAGTAAAACAAACATACAGTCAATAATACAGTAGAAAAATAAGTATATACAATGTGAGCAAATGAGGTGAGATAAGGGAGGTAAAGGCAAAAAAAGGCCATGGTGGCGAAGTAAATACAATATAGCAAGTAAAACACTGTAATGGTAGATTTGCAGTGGAAGAATGTGCAAAGTAGAAATAGAAATAATGGGGAGCAAAATAAATAAATACAGTAGGGGAAGTGGTAGTTGTTTGGGCTAAATTATAGATGGGCTATGTACAGGTGCAGTAATCTGTGAGCTGCTCTGACAGCTGGTGCTTAAAGCTAGTTAGGGAGATAAGTGTTTCCAGTTTTAGAGATTTTTGTAGTTCGTTCCAGTCATTGGCAGCAGAGAACTGGAAGGAGAGGCGGCCAAAGGAGGAATTGGTTTTGGGGGTGACCAGAGAGATATACCTGCTGGACCGTATGCTACAGGTGGGTGCTGCTATGGTGACCAGCGAGCTGAGATAAGGGGGGACTTTACCTAGCAGGGTCTTGTAGATGACCTGGAGCCAGTGGGTTTGGCGACGAGTATGAAGCGAGGGCCAGCCAACGAGAGCGTACAGGTCGCAGTGGTGGGTAGTATATGGGGCTTTGGTGACAAAATGGATGGCACTGTGATAGACTGCATCCAATTTATTGAGTAGGGTATTGGAGGCTATTTTGTAAATGACATCGCCGAAGTCGAGGATCGGTAGGATGGTCAGTTTTACGAGGGTATGTTTGGCAGCATGAGTGAAGGATGCTTTGTTGCGACTTTGGATTGGAGATGTTTGATGTGAGTCTGGAAGGAGAGTTTACAGTCTAACCAGACACCTAGGTATTTGTAGTTGTCCACATATTCTAAGTCAGAACCGTCCGGAGTAGTGATGCTGGACGGGCGGGCAGGTGCAGGCAGCAATTGGTTGAATAGCATGCATTTAGTTTTACTTGTATTTAAGAGCAGTTGGAGGCCACGGAAGGAGAGTTGTATGGCATTGAAGCTCGTCTGGAGGGTTGTTAACACAGTGTCCAAAGAAGGGCCAGAAGTATACAGAATGGTGTTGTCTGCGTAGAGGTGGATCAGAGACTCACCAGCAGCAAGAGCGACATCATTGATGTATACAGAGAAGAGAGTCGGCCCAAGAATTGAACCCTGTGGCACCCCCATAGAGACTGCCAGAGGCCCAGACAACAGGCCCTCCGATTTGACACACTGAACTCTATCAGAGAAGTAGTTGGTGAACCAGGCGAGGCAATCATTTGAGAAACCAAGGCTATCGAGTCTGCCGATGAGGATGTGGTGATTGAAAGAGTCGAAAGCCTTGGCCAGGTCAATGAATACGGCTGCACAGTATTGTTTCTTATCGATGGCGGTTAAGATATCGTTTAGGACCTTGAGCGTGGCTGAGGTGCACCCATGACCAGCTCTGAAACCAGATTTCATAGCGGAGAAGGTGCGGTGGGATTCGAAATGGTCTGTAATCTGTTTGTTGACTTGGCTTTCGAAGACCTTAGAAAGGCAGGGTAGGATAGATTTAGGTCTGTAGCAGTTTGGGTCAAGAGTTTCCCCCCCTTTGAAGAGGGGGATGACTGCAGCTGCTTTCCAATCTTTGGGAATCTCAGACGACATGAAAGAGAGGTTGAACAGGCTAGTAATAGGGGTTGCAACAATTTCGGCAGATAGTTTTAGAAAGAAAGGGTCCAGATTGTCTAGCCCGGCTGATTTGTAGGGGTCCAGATTTTTCAGCTCTTTCAGAACATCAGCTGACTGGATTTAGGAGAAGGAGAAATGGGGAAGGCTTGTGCGAGTTGCTGTGGTGGGTGCAGTGCTGTTGACCGGGGTAGGGGTAGCCAGGTGGAAAGCATGGCCAGCCGTAGAAAAATGCTTATTGAAATTCCCAATTATAGTGGATTTATCGGTGGTGACAGAGTTTCCTATCCTCAGTGCAGTGGGTAGCTGGGAGGAGGTTTTCTTATTCTCCATGGACTTTACAGTGTCCCAGAACTTTTTTGAGTTTGTGTTGCAGGAAGCAAATTTCTGCTTGAAAAAGCTAGCCTTAGCTTTTCTAACTGCCTGTGTATATTGGTTTCTAACTTCCCTGAAAAGTTGCATATCACGGGGGCTGTTCGATGCTAATGCAGAACGTCATAGGATGTTTTTGTGTTGGTTAAGGGCAGTCAGGTCTGGAGAGAACCAAGGGCTATATCTGTTCCCGGTTCTACATTTCTTGAATGGGGCATGCTTATTTAAGATGGTGAGGAAGGCATTTAAAAAAAATAACCAGGCATCCTCAGGATACCCGGGCCAGGTCGTTTAGAAAGGCCTGCTCGCTGAAGTGTTTCAGGGAGCGTTTGACAGTGATGAGTGGAGGAACTTATAATATGGCTGCTACTACTGGAAAAACTAAATCAAAGTCCAAGCATACAGATTTGACGATATTCTTGCAGAAAAATTTAATATGAATGCAAATGTCTCCTTCACGATTTGCCTAAATGTACCTGGGTGACTTCACACTAAATGTCATGTAGTTCGCTCATACTGCAAGTTATCCATCTGAAACTATGCATATACACTGCTGCCATCTTGTGGACACCATCGAAATTAGAGTGATGGCTAGAATTAGGACTGTTCTGTTGCATTTCAAAGATGGTGGTAAAAAAAAGTTATTTATTATTTTTAAAAAAATTGTATTTTCTTCTACCAGATCTATTGTGTTATATTCTCCTACATTCAATTCACATTTCCACAAACTTCAAAGTGTTTCCTTTCAAATGGTACCAAGAATATGCATATTCTTGCTTCAGGGCCTGAGCTACAGGCAGTTAGATTTGGATATGTCATTTTAGGCACATTTTTTTTAAAAAGGGGGCTATCCCTAAGAAGTTGTTAAATCTTTGGGGCACCTGACCAAATTCACATAGACATGTGAGCTATAGATCTCTCATTCCCATTGAAATTAAGTCTAAGAAGCGTAGATTTGTTCTATGTGTGTGATTTCTTTGCTTTCTGTTCTTCAGTTTCGTTTTTGCATCTTATACTTTCAGTTTTGTACACCAGCTTCAAACAGCTGAAAATACAATATTTTTGGTTATAGAAAATATATTTTGTACACACAATGTATGTCATTGGTTGTAACTGATACTAGATGTTGGCAGCAACCCTCCAGTTGACAGTTTACTCACTGACTTAAGATTCGAACTGGCAATCCTGGGACTGCTGACCAACCTCTAGCCTACCTGGCGTCCACACCAGACAAACACAATGATATTCTGTGCCGATGGGGTGTGGTATATGGTCAATATACCATGGCTAAGGGCTGTTCTTACGCACAATGCAATGCTTGGTGTCTGGATACAGCCCCTAGCTGTGGTATATTGGCCATATACCACAAACTTCAGAGGTACCTTATTGCTATTATAAACTGGTTACCAATGTAATTAGAGCAGTAAAATAAATGTTTTGTCATACCCGTGGTATACTGTCTGATATATCATGGATGTCAGCCAATCAGCATTTGCGTGCTCGTCTCAACCTTTGTTTTTTTTAAACATGACATAACAAATTTTTTACATTAACCTAATAAAAACAGTTCTGTAGGAATGAGGTTTGTGCAGTAGGCCTAATACATTATCACAGCATATTGGCTATATACCTTGCCTACCAATATTGTATTCTCAGACCATATTATCTTTCAAAACTCAAGCTTTGACAACAAAATAGATCAGTTCGTGTATCACTTGCAAAGCATAGCTGAGCATAAATTCAAATAATTTGCTTTTTATTTTACTGGACTGATGGTTAAGGTGCTTTCAAGACAAATGGGAACTTGGAATAAAAACAAGACTGAATTATGAGTTAAGAAAATATTTTCCAAATAAACTAAAGTAAAAAAGAATGACAAATTTACATAATAAAATAACAATAATGAGGCGGTACCCTGTGTATATAACCTCGTTATTATTATTTTATTGTGTTACTTTATTTTTTACTTTAGTTTATTTGGTAAATACTTTCTTAACTCCTTCTTGAACTGCACTGTTGGTTAAGGGCTTGTAAGTAAGCATTCCTCGGTAAGGAATACCTGTTGTATTCGGCGCGTTACAAATAAAGTTTGATTTGAAGTCAGTGATCTTCAGGTCGGAAAGTTGGGGCTCTAGAAAGATGCTTGAGTTTCCTTTCCTATTTTTCCCAGTCGTCTTGAAAACACTGAAGTCGGAAGTCTGAGATTTCCGAGTTCCCAGTTGTTTTGAACACGGCATTAGTCTCAGCGGAGGGAGGGAGGGAGAGAGAGACAGTAAACAGGGCCCTGACAGTACATCTCATAAAGACAAAAATAATTGTGTTCCAAAAAGTGTCCAGTTGCCAGGACCACAAATACAAATTCCATCTAGACATACATACCTCAGCCTAAACATAAGCACCACAGGTAACTTCCATAAAGCTGTGAACGAGCTGAGAGACAAGGCAAGAAAGGCCTTCTATGTCATCAAAAGGAACAGAAAATTTGACACCAATTAGGATCTGGCTAACAATACTTGAATCAGTTATAGAACACATTGCCCTTTACGGTTGTGTGGTCTGGGCGCAATTGTGCGCCGCCCCATGGGACTCCCGATCACATCCGGTTGTGATACAGCCTCAGGATTGAACTAGGGTCTGTAGTGATGCCTCTAGCACTGCCTTAGACCGCTGCGCCAGTAGGGAGCCCATATTGTATATATACAGTTGAAGTCGGAAGTTTACATACACCTTAGCCAAATACATTTAAACTCAGTTTTTCACAATTCCTGACACTTAATCCTTGTAAAAAATCCCTGTCTTAGGTCAGTTAGGATCACCACTTTATTTTAAGAATGTGAAATGTGAGAATAATAGTAGAGAGAATGATTTATTTCAGCTTTTATTTATTTCATCACATTCCCAGGGGGTCAGAAGTTTACAAACACTCAACTAGTATTTGGTAGCATTGCCTTTAAATTGTTTAACTTGGGTTAAACATTTTGGGTAGCCTTCCACAAGCTTCCCACAATAAGTTGGGTGAATTTTGGCCCATTCCTCCTGACAGAGCTGGTGTAACTGAGTCAGGTTTGTAGGCCTCCTTGCTCGCACACGATTTTTCAGTTCTGCCCACCAAATTTCTATAGAATTGAGGTCAGGGCTTTGTGATGGCCACTCCAATACCTTGACTTTGTTGTCCTTAAGCCATTTTGCCACAACTTTGGAAGTATGCTTGGGGTCATTGTCCATTTGGAAGACCCATTTGCAGCCAAGCTTTAACTTCCTGACCGATGTCTTGAGATGTTGCTTCAATATATCTACATAATGTACCTTCCTCATGATGCCATCTATTTTGTGAAGTGCACCACTCTTTCCTGCAGCAAAGCACCCCCACAACATGATGCTGCCAGCCCCATGCTTCAAGGTTGGGATGGTGTTCTGTGGCTTGCAAGCCTCCCCCATTTTCATCCAAACATAACGATGGTCACTATGGCCAAACATTTCTATTTTTGATTCATCAGACCAGGGGACATTTCTCCAAAAAGTACAATCTTTGTCCCCATGTGCAGTTGCAAACCGTAGTCTGGCTTTTTTATGGCGGTTTTGGAGCAGTGGCCTTTCAGGTTATGTCGATATAGGACTCGTTTTACTGTGGATATAGATACTTTTGTACCTGTTTCCTCCAGCATCTTCACATGGTCTGGTGCTGTTGTTCTGGGATTGATTTGCACTTTTCGTACCAAAGTACATTCATCTCTAGGAGACAGAACACGTCTCCTTTCTGAGCGGTATGATGGCTGCCTGGTCCCATGGTGTTTATACTTGCGTGCTATTGTTTGTACAGATGAACGTGGTACCTTCAGGCTTTTGGAAATTGCTCCCAAGGATGAATCAGACTTTTCCAAGGTCTTGGCTGATTTCTTTTGATTTTCCCATGATGTCAAGCAAAGAGGCACTGAGTTTGAAGGTAGGCCTTGAAATACATCCACAGGTACACCTCCAATTGACTCAAATGATGTCAATTAGCAGAAGCTTCTAAAGCCATGACATCATTTTCTGGAATTTTCCAAGCTGTTTAAATCCACAGTCAGCTCGGTGTATGTAAACTTCTAAACCGGGCATATACCCAGGTATTTCTATCAGAGACAGAAGAAGCGAAACACCTCGCTTGCTGTTTTTTGTTGTTAATTTTTTGGGTTCAATGAAAGTCAATGAGCTAAGTAGGTAAAGGTAAAAGGTAAAAATCTGTCGTTCTGCCCCTGAACAAGGCAGTTAGCCCACTGTTCCTAGGCCATCATTGAAAATAAGAATTTGTTCTTAACTGGCTTGCCTAGTAAAAAAAAGTAGACCAGACCAACCTCCAATTGCATTGGTGTCGATGGGAGACCCACCCAGTTAAGTAGACGGGAACTGAAAAAAAAAAAAAAAAGTTCAACGGCCTGAGTGAATTATTGCTTCTATTTAGATGTAACTTTTGCAAGGATTCTATGCACTTATTTAAGAAGAGTGCTTTTACCGATGAATGTAACACAATAGGTTTGTCTTATTTTATTGATTTTCGATTATCGTATATGCTATTAACCAGTATATAAAACTATAGGCCTACTTAATGAAAATGTGAAATGTAATTATTTCAGAATTTAATCCAGTGTTTCACACTTATTGCAGCAAATGCCAACTTTATCACTGTGGACCTGTACATACTGAATATATGGTCGATTTATTGAGTGAATCAGTGGCGACCCGTCATTCAGGGCAGGTGGGGCAGAGCCTTTACATGTTTTTTGCATGTTATTTTGGCATTAATACGTGTCACATATCAGTTTGCAAACAATGTAAAAAAAAATGTATATATATCATTGAGTTAATAAAGTCGCATACAAACATGGTCTCTTTTTTGTTTTCTTGAGTAAGGCAGCTCCAAAATGCAGGTGTTTAAGCCTAGCTCATGCTTTCTGTGGTGATGGGGCAAGACAGCAGAAAATAGGAGCATTGCACCGTGATTGGCTCAAATCAAATTTTATTTGTCACATACACATGGTTAGCAGATGTTAATGCGAGTGTAGCGAAATGCTTGTGCTTCTAGTTCCGACAATGCAGTAATATCCAACGAGTAATCTAACCTAACAATTCCACAACTACTACCTTATACACACAAGTGTAAAGGGATAAAGAATATGTACATAAAGATATATGAATGAGTGATGGTACAGAACGGCATAGGCAAGATGCAGTAGATGGTATAGAGTACAGTATATACATATGAGATGAGTAATGTAGGGTATATAAACATAAAGTGGCATTGTTTAAAGTGGCTAGTGATACATGTATTACATAAAGATGGCAAGATGCAGTAGATGATATAGAGTACAGTATATACATATACATATGAGATGAGGTAAACATGTAAACATTATATTAAGTGGCATTGTATTAAATGGCTCAGCCTTGCACCGTGATTGGCTCAGTGTTCTGTCACTCATGGGGACACTATGTCACCCACCTTTAGTAAAGGTAGATATCAAGAATGTGAGCCCTTTGGGTGCTGCCATAGAGTTACATCAGAAGTGCCCTTCCAAGAAGGCTAAAGGTCATTGGCCGCAGATAAAATTATGTCAAATCACGTTATATCTACAGTCGCTTTGATTAGACTGATCATGTCAACATCATCCTTTCAAAATCTTAGTTAGCAGTCATCATCATGAATCAAGTCGACAATCTACTGACAAATCCTTTTTAATCCTTGTCATATGAAGAGAAATAATGAAGAGAAATTATAGATAAAACGTATCGGTGCTCATCGGCCATTGGACATAAACATTATAAACATTACACAACAAGTTGGAAATCGCAAATTCAACAATGAGTAGTTTAGAAGGAATCAGTGTGTCTAACTGCAAGCATTGCAAAACAATCATTAGCCTGCTATTCAGTAGAGTGGCTGTGTGGTCTCAAGTCTAAGATTAATGGTCTCTTTTCCTAGTTTAAAATGATAAACATACAACATTGGCCATGCTGTCAATGAAACATGATTTGTGCCGTGCTCAAAACAACTGTTAACTCGGGAACTGCAAAATCTGACTTTAGTGAGTTCAAGACAACTGGGAACTTGGGAAAAACGAGCTACGACTGGGAAAATACTTTTTGAATGTTCATCCAACTCGAAATTGTAAATTTGGAACTTGGGCCTCTTTCTAGAGCTACGACCTGAAGATCACTGACGTCATCATGATTCAACTTTTTTTTCTTGAGTTCCCAGTTGTCTTGAAAGAACCATAAATCCAAAGAATGCCAGACTTTGATGACAAAATTTGTCCACAAAGGACCGTCGCCCCACCTTTCTGTTCAAGTGAGCACAGCACAACAAGTTGAGTCCAAAAATGTATTGTATGCTGCTGCATAAATGATGTAATATGCGAGGGAGATATGTATAATGTAGCTACAAAGAAATATGTTGTATGTTGTGTAGCAAGCTGTTAGTGGCCCATGTGCCTCACCCTAATAATGTTGTTTATTTTCTCTTCTTAATTTCGCCTACTGTTCTGACTTGGTGGTGCACATGTAGCCTATAACCTGTTTTTGAGAAATGTAATCATCTAATATTGTAAGAGCTTTCATTGTCTGCTTATATGCCCCCTTTATTTATCCTACGGCTCTGACTTGGTGTACAGGGAGAACACTGTAAGAACGGCCCATGTTCTGAATTCTGTTGCTGTACATTTCAAAGTGCTGAACAAATAATTATATTAACTATGTCTGTCCTAGCTTGCTCATTAATGTCTTAATTGAAATCACGGATTGCCTCTTATCTGCTTGTCGTCCCCTTATGCCATAGTTTGTACATCTCAATTGTCATTAGAAACCACATTTGTTTAAGCAAGTCAGCCATATCAGCTATAGTTTTGTAAAAGGCAGTAAATGAGGCTGATTAAACTGTTTCGGCTGCCAGACAAGGCTCTGCTGATAGCCAGGTGTAGCTGTGGTAAGGTGTTGGGACTCTGCTGTTGGGACAGCTTTATGTAGGCCCTAACAGTTTGTGGGCACCCTTTGTCACCTTTATAGTGCAATTCATGTATTGTTTAGTGTTGTGTTGTGTAGTGGCTTTGCTGGCATGCATCCCAAATTATTATTTTTTTGCCCCACCAATATCTACATGCTACAATTGCCACTGGAGTGAATTAATGCAAATGCTGGTGATGTAGGCTATAATAATAGGTCTACAATCTAGGTATTGACAGGCCTATAAAATGTCACTATTCTGTCTTGTTTCGTGTTGGGATGTTAATTGTATTTTATAAATGCAAAACCAAATCGACCTGTTGTGTGCATGAAACTCAAAATCAGTTCTACAGGTTTGAAAAAGTGTTTATTGTTGCACAGAAGCCCTCTAGAATCATTGAAAATGTTTTAAATTGTCATAATATTTGCAATTGTCTAGCTAGCCTACAGATCTCTTCACATATATTGAACAAAAGACTCCACACTCTAAAGAGTTAGATTAAAACAAGTAATTAAAACACTCTGTAACCTAGATGAAAGCTGTGGGGCACATGCTGTGGTCCTGCTGAGGAAACAATTTTTTCAGAGAATAGAGCTAAAAATTTGTGACTGTATGATTCCACAAAATCTGAAACCGGGGAAACTCTATCTGGCCCACAAAATGTCCTGGCAGTTTATAGTCCCGTCCTGGCTTCTCTTTTCTATAGTAAAGGTGCACTGTTAGACTTGCAGTTTCCATTCCCTCCCACTGAAATTATGGGGTCTCTGTTGGTATTGATCTACATTGGGGCACTACCCCCACCAGATCAGGATGAATCTCTTCTCTCTGCTGCAGCTGCTACTTATTTGCAAATGGAGGAACTAAAGCAGACTTTATTAAGGAGCCAACTGGACACATCATCTAAGTCAGACTGCTCTGTTGCAGGTAAATAATCCTTCTGTTAATTATTTCAATCGTATAAGAATAAAACACTTTTGGTAATATAGTCTGTGCTACCAGCCATTTGATGAAAAGGAAATGCTTTCAGATGTTCTCTCTCACTAAAACAATTTGGGAAAGCACTTTTTGGCATTAGTCTATTGTGCAATGTCGTTTGATGAAGTGAAGATGACTCAGATTTGTATGATATATTAATAGATTGTCTGAAAATGAACCATGAATCATTAAGATGGATTTCTCTTCAACTCTAATTCAAGTGGTCTTATACTGTACAAGTGACCATCTTTGTAAATCGCATATCTAAAGTAGGCAATGAGGCATTATAAATTGTGTGTAGAGTGACGTGACCTCCTTTGTAGAAACATAAAAGCAGTGAAAGAGAGTTCTCTGGCTCTTGTTTCTGGCATAAAAGAAAGGTAATGATATTTTGGACCATCAAGATGAGCAAAACAAATGTCTAGTGGACATTTGTATGCACTTAACTGAGTGCTTTACTCATACTTGAGCAAAAAGTGATTTTTCAATAATGAGTAAACAAGCCGACAGTGTTCTATGAAATGATAATGCTGTGAGTGGCATACAATGATCATGTTAATTGTCTATTGTATTACATGGATGTTTTATTTTATTTTATTACATTTATTTCAAAGTAGAAATGAAAAGTGTATACAAAGACAATTTCTATATGTGGATTTAATGAAATGTTCTACACATTGAATACATTTATTTTATATCAATAAATCCAAGTTTTCTATCCATCCTTCATGGCAGAGACAGTCATAAAATGCTTGCTTTTTCTTAATTCAGTCTGCTGATGGTAGATTGTTCATTACAACAATTGCCTGTAAAGAAGAAAAAGGGCCGAGTTTATCTTAGATATTCACCTTGCAAGACAAAAACAAAAAAAACATTATGTACACTCTATACAGTACAAACATACCACAGGAGGTTGGTGGAACCTTAATTGGGGAGGACAGGCTTGGGGTAATGGCTGGAGCGGTTGAGTGGAATGGTATCAAACACATGGTTTCTGTGTTTGATGCCATTCCAATTGCTCTGTTCCAGCCATTATTATGAGTCGTACTCCCCTCACCAGCCTTCACTGAAACATACACTGTAATAACATAATTTACAGATAAGATTATGTCAGATTCTTTAGGGCACTTAAAAATCTAAATGTATTTGATTAATTGCACTGGCATACTTACCACAGTCTACAAGCCCCAGGCTAGGATAAATATGAGGTTATAAAGTATATCACTGCCACAGTACTTTACCTGTGTCTTACTGGACCGCAAGGCAGCCCTGGCAAATGCTGTCATCATTATTAGGAACACCATTCCCACTAAGCTCTGATACATGAATACAGCCTCAAGGCTGCGCAACTGGCCCTGTCAGGAGAAAGCAAAATGAAGGGTTTCTTTATTTAGAAAGAATGAGAAAGTTTACAGTTTAAAGCTGTGTTATAAGATGTTTATCCTTTCTTTATTCCATTTACTGGATGGGATTTTAAAGAGATTGTCACAAACCAAATACCCAAGAGAAGAGTGCCAATAATAATTTTTCCACATAGCAGTGATCCAGTTTCACAACAACAACAGCAACAACAACAACAACAACATTTACCGTATGATGTTTACGCCAGGGGACATCATCTCTGGTAGAGTTTGTGATGTCATCATAGTAGGAATGATAATAGCTGTAATGGTAATACTGCAAATTCAGGATGCCTTTAAGGAATTCAAAGAAAGCCACTGTGACCCCCAATATAGAGATGATGCTAAGGGCCAGGCTTGCTGTCACCTGGAGGGTGAGAACAAAGAAAATGGTGAAAAAACAGCAAGCACTTTGTGACAAAGTCTCTTTCAAGGCACGCATCGGAGTAGGATTCTATTGCATTGACAAGCCATACTCTACACAGACCTGCGTGGCATAATCGATCAGAGCTGCAGTAGGCCTATATGCAAATAGACCATTGCATGGAGCATGGAGGAGGAGGTGTGATAGTGTGGGGGTGCTTTGCTGGTGACACTGTCAGTGATTTATTTAGAAATCAAGGCACACTTAACCAGCATTGCTACCACAGCATTCTGCAACGATACGATATCCTATCTGGGACTATCATTTGTTTTTCAGCAGGCCAATGACCCAAAACACCTCCAGACTGTGTAAGGGCTATTTGACCAAGAAGGAGAGTGATGGAGTGCTGCATCAGATGACCTGGCCTCCACAATCAACAGATGGTTTGGGATTAGAAAGATATAAGAAAGATGCCCAGGGTCCCTGCTCATCTGCGTGAATGTGCCTTAGGCATGCTGCAAGGAGGCATGAGGACTGCAGATGTGGCCAGGGCAATAAATTGCAATGTCCGTACTGTGAGACGCCTAAGAGAGCGCTACAGGGAGACAGGACGGACAGCTGATCGTTCTCGCAGTGGCAGACCACGTGTAACAACACCTGTACAGGATCGGTACATGCTGAATTCCAATTCATGTTACTCACCAATTGTTTTGAAGTATTCTTCTCTGTGAGCACGTATAACAGCCCACAGATGATAAACTGCAAAACAGTGGAGGGAGCGGGTTTATAAATTCAAAAACACAAACTGTCATGGGAGAAAGATATCATTGATTGGAAGATTTGAAAATGCGGGCTTAAGACTCCAAGTTATGTGTTACTGTAAGTTAGATGTTATGGTATGACATTTGGATTGTCAATATGATAGATTTATATAGACACACGCAAGAAATGCATACCAGGATTCCTAGCCAAAAAGAGGTGAAATTCTCCGCAGAGGACTCCAGTGGATCCATTCTCATGGGAATCGCCAAGATGAAGAGTGATGAGCCCATGAACAGCATTACAATCTAACCAACCAGACAGAGAAATTATATATTTACACATAAATGACGGGGTATCTGGGCATATAATGTTTTCATTATGAGTAACTGTAGCCTGTTACCGTGCTATTACCATGTTATTACCACTTTATTTTGTACTGTAATGTAAAGTGCTACCACTAAATTAACGGTAAATCCTCAAATTCAAAGTTTACATTTTTGTCTGCAATGATATCTTGGAGTATTTGTTAACAATGAATACATCAGTTCTCTGTTTTCCAGTCTCACCCCAATACTCTTCGGCTCCCCTCTTATGAAGCGGTGCAGGGGTTTACTACCTCCCACTGTGGCAGAATGTGGCTCTCTTCCTCCCCCTGCTGGACTGATGTCAGACACCATGTTCACCGACATCATCTGTTGAAGGATACAGACCTGATAAGATCTATAGGCTTAACAACACAACACTAATAACACAATAACACAATAACAACAACAACACCATGACAACACTGATAACACCATGACAGAGAAACAGAAGAGTGCCATAAACAGCAAGATCAGCTTTGATTAAAATAATTGAACCCGTGTGGTTTTATTTACACTTTAAACTATGTGGGAACAGTATAAGAACAGTGGCAAAGCAAACCTCAGAGCAGCCAACATTGAAAATACTTTTGTAAAGGGCCAGAGCCAATCACAGGGGTCTAGAACTTGGTGAAAGTTCATAAATATGCTATGGTATGCATCACACAAAAACAATCTAGCAACAAATGAACCATTTGAAAAAACCCACTGAGCTCATCTTTTCTACGTGTGACAATCATCATAGGCCATACTGATAAGCCGATTATAATGTATAGCCAGTTTCTATATGCCTCATCAAACCAAGATAGCCTAACTTTTTTGTGTTTTGAAAAGAGTAAGGCTGAGATTAAGTACTAGGTCTGAATCTATAAATCAAAACTAACAAATGTCATAAATAATGTATTATACTGTATTTGTTTGAAGAGAACTGCAATATTCACCTAATAGTTCATCACCAACAAAAACAGCACTAGAATTGCATAGAGCACCACAGAACCTATGACATAATATGGTCGTCATGTTCAAATGGACTTTGACTACTTTTGGTGGCATATGTAAAGATAAGGATGTCCGTTGTGTTGATAAGAGAACCTAACCTGTTACAAATGCACAAATAATTGAATTGTAGAATATTTAACAGATAGATACTGTACATGTATAGCATAGAAAGTGCTAAAATAGTTACAGACCTGGCTTGAAACAGAACAGAACCTTGTAGATGAACAAATATTACACAATGGAGGGAGATATTGACACGAGGGAGACGGGTGGGTGTGGGGGTGGTTGGGCGGGCGGGCGGGCAGATGATAGTGCCACAGAAATGTTTTTACAATGAATCTGTCCTGAATCATTAAAAGGAACTGAACACTTTTGAGAAAGGTAGAAAAAAGACAGAGCAGAGTAGAATGTTGCCAACATGCACTACAGGTTTATTTTGAATGTTGAATGTCCGTCAGTTGAACTTAGAGAAATGACATAGCTGGTTTTGTTCTGTAACCCCAGCTGTTTTCCAACATGAGAGATGAAGAGAGAGAGAGACCATAGAGAGGAGCAGTGGGGTAGGGGAGAGGTGGTAGGGGGTTAACAGAAAGCAAAGGGAGTGGGAGGGAGAGAAAGAAAAAGTTTTACACAATGTCTACTTCTATTTGGCGGTGGTTGAGATTGTTACAGTATTTCAGAAGAATGAGGAGAGGGAGGAGAGGGGAGAAGGTGAAGGAGATGGATCATAAAGGGTATAAAGGAATGGCTTGAAGCAATGTCTGTGTGTAACATCCTATATATTCAGGATTCAGAAAATGCTCCATGCAGAGATGCTTTCTGAGCTACTGAACAAGGGGAGAGATCAAGACATATAAGGATCAAGATAAAATTATAGCTTACCAAACTTTAGAGACTTGAACTTTTGATCTTAGAGACTTGAACTTTTTGATCTGAACTTTTCAACAAACTTAAACTTTGGCCATTTCCTCATCACTGAAGCCCTCTTATCTGACGGCTCGTAAATACGCTTTTCTAGCAATGTACAAGTAAACGCGAATTTCATGATACCACCTCAGCCCCCCCCCCACCCCCCACCCACTTCCAGACCAAGCTTCAACCCCTACCCCCCTCTTCCCCAAAACAGCTGTGGAGTAAATAATTATCTTTGCCCAACCTAGTGTAACATCTCTCTCTCTCCACACACACACACATAGAAAGTGGTCAAATAGTAAGAGCTGTCTCAGATGTTTGTTCTATCAGTGCTTCTGTAGGTTTATTGATTATCATTTGTCAAAGAATAAACAGAAATATCAGGTAACCATGCAACCAACATATCCAATTAAATGTTATTAATTTGTCAGTCTATTGCATTGAAAACAGTTGAGTATGAGTTAGGGTTGGGTTTGCTTGCTTGTTATGATAGTCAGTGTAATAGTGTGTCATATCAAAGTTCAAGTTGAATGGATGGCTGTGATTTACTGTAATAGTATCAGCTAAACCTGGCACATCGGCCAAGGGGTCATATTGCCCTCTCAAATTCTTCTGAGTGAACAACAGGGATATTTTGGGTTCCATACTAATGATCTGTGATACCCTAGTAAGTTTGTAAAGTGCGTCCCTGTATTTGTAACTCAGTTGAAAATCACAAAAACCTTTAAAAAGAATATACCTAAAGAGTCTAACTTGGATGAATAAATGTGAAATAAACTACATAAAATCTATTTATTAAAAAAAAGGAATGACTATAACTAACTATATTAAACTGCTTACACACGTTTTCAAAACGGTCTCCTTTTTTCAAAACTCTACACACAAAATGAAAAATGCCTCACATCTCCTTCAAAATGTAACACTGCATTCAAAATGCCATAAACACATGTCAGAATGAAGCATTTGCATCAAATGGCAAATACTGCTTTCATAATAGTACATTTTTGGATATACCATGTAAACACTGTTGTTCTAAATCTAAAGCTCTTTGGTCTTTCATAGGCTTATATCTACATTTCAATACAATGTTCTACAGTGAAAGTAATCTGCTGAGAGGTTTAACGAGTACCCTGTAAACACTAATGCAATGTAGAAACAGAAAATATTTATTAGGCCAAACATTACTGTTGTATACAGTAGCATAGAACAAAACCATAAACATATGTAAACCAAAAGTATATTCTTTAGAATACAGTAAAGAACACAATTGTGTGTGTGGGTTCCCGGGGGGGCAGTCCAGGAATTGGTGGGGGGGGGGGGGGCAGTCACCAGTGCTAAGCAAGCTACGCTTCATCTCTTCACCGGCCTGGGTCTGGCCACAATACTTAGTCCACATCACAAGATACGTTTTCTCTTGCCAAACATCGAGGGAAGTATCTCCTAGCATGGCGTATCCAACCTTGGACAGAGGCAACCTCTATGTCCCCACATGCGTCCTCCATTGCCTGGAGAAGCGGCATGCGGGCATAGGGTTGGCGATCATACACTTTCCAGCGCCAGGCTGAGAAGAATTCCTCTATGGGATTTAGAAAAGGTGAATATGGGGGTAGGTACAAACTACAAATTGTGGATGGGTGGCAAACCAGTTTTGGACCAGAACAGCCCGGTGAAAACTAACATTGTCCCATAAAACCACAAATCTAGCAGGCTCCTGATCTGGATCAGGGACAAGCATTGTGTAAATTGCATCCAGAAAAGTGAGCATATGGCCAGTGTTGTACGGACCCAGTGTGGCATTGTGATGGAGGACCCCGTTTTGAGTGATGGCAGCACACATAGTTATATTACCCCCACGCTGTCCAGGGACATTGGTAATTGCCTTCTGTCCTATTACATTTCTTCCGCGGCGCCTGGTTTTGGTGAGGTTGAAGCCAACCTCATCCACATAAATAAATTAATGGCGAATTACATGGGCATCCAGCTCCAATACTCGCTGTAACAGACAAAAGGATATACAGATGAGTAAATATGGTATGTCTGAAGTACTGGAAGTAGTGTTGCATACATACCTCTACAAAGTCATGTCGCATATTCTTGACTCTGTCAGAGTTTCTCTCAAATGGCACCTTGTAAAGTTGTTTCATCGTCACTCGGTGCCGTTGGAGGATGCGTTGTATGGTCGACAGGCTTACAGCATTGATGTTGTTAAATATGGTGTCATTATTCAAGATATGCTCTCTTATCTCTCGAATCCTAATTGCATTGTTGGCCAAAACCATATTTATAATTGCAGTCTCTTGTACATCTGTAAACAAGCGTCCTCGTCCTCCATGATGTCTTTGCCTTTCCACTCTGTACAGAATTCAAACACAGTATGTGTTCAGCATAGGAACTGTAAACAATGTACAAAAAAAGGTAGTACAGCATGATAACCAACCTCATTCATTCAATGCAGTGCAGTAAATGGATGGCTTAGAGTTACAAATGTTTATGCAATACTATGCAGTCATACGTATTTTACAGTACATTACTGTAATGCAAAAATAGTCATTAGATAGTTGCATACCTGTTCTCATTTCTAAAGGTTTGAATTATGGACGCCACTGTAAATCGACTCAAGTTGGGCTGGACTCTCAGTCCAGCCTCTCTCATGGTCAAACCGTGGTTGATCACATGATCAACAAGTGTTGCCCTCTCATTAGAGATGGCTCTCCTTCCTTCTCTTCTTTGCCCTTGTCCTCTTCTTCCTCTACCTCTCCCTCCTACTCCTCTTGCTCTCTGTCCATTATTGGCATCCATTGTTCAAAACAGGTAATCTGACCTTTGACCTATTTATAGGCCTATACTACAGTAAAGCAGTGATTGGTTAGTGATCAGTTAAGCTATTAGTGTTTGCACATGTGAGGAGTGTGTGTGTGACCTGGTGAATAAGTGTAGCATTTTGATTGGTTGTGTTTGGAAAAGGAAAGCAAGTCACTTCCTGTTAGATTTTTGTGTTTCAGGTAGAGAATTGTGTGTAGTGTTTTGAAAAAAGTGTTTTATGCAATTGACAACTGAGTCTAAGGCTGAGAAATAGCTTATGGTTTTGGATATTTGGTGTGTAGCATTTTGATTGGTTGTGTTTGGAAAAGGAAAGCAAGTCACTTCCTGTTAGATTTTTGTGTTTCAGGTAGAGAATTGTGTGTAGTGTTTTGAAAAAAGTGTTTTATGCAATTGACAACTGAGTCTAAGGCTGAGAAATAGCTTATGGTTTTGGATATTTGGTGTGTAGTTTTGCACTTTGAGTGAGAGGTTTCAAAAATCGTGTGACATGAAAAGATTTTGTGTGTAAGCAGTTGGAAAAAACTGTAACTATCCCTGAGGTTGAATGCTTAACCTTGGCCAGTCAAGTATAGAAGAAAATCAACTCTGTCATGTCTGGGTGTAATGGATAAAGTCAATTCAGACATTTTGATTGCTCTAATAACTTAAATTGTTTTGTTAAATCAAAAAGGTCTTCACTTCCTCATGTCCTACATCCTTGGCAAGATTTTTATATATATATATTTTTATAATTGATTACTGTACACATTAACAAGGAAATAACCCCTCTGAACTCTCTCTTAAACCGTTGGAAAAACTTGGCTCCTCATGCAGTTATGCCCTGACCTTAGAGAGCTTTTTATGTCTCTATTTTGGTTTGGTCAGGGTGTGATTTGGGTGGGCATTCTATGTTCATTTTTCTATGTGTTGTATTTCTTTGTTTTGGCCGGGTATGGTTCTCAATCAGGGACAGCTGTCTATCATTGTCTCTGATTGGGAACCATACTTAGGTAGCATTTCCCCACCTGTGTTTTGTGGGTAGTTGTTTTCTGTTTAGTGTATCCTTGTATCCTTTTCCCTCTCGCTCTCATCTAACACTTCCCACACTGCCCCTACTCGGATGGTATTGCGCCGTCCCAACCTTCGCTCTCTCTCCCCCGCTACTCTCTCCTCTTCCATCCTATCATCTCTTCCCTCTGCTCAAACCTTCTCCAACCTATCTCCTGATTCTGCCTCCTCAACCCTCCTCTCCTCCCTTTCTGCATCCTTTGACTCTCTATGTCCCCTATCCTCCAGGCCGGCTCGGTCCTCCCCTCCTGCTCCGTGGCTCGACGACTCATTGCGAGCTCACAGAACAGGGCTCCGGGCAGCCGAGCGGAAATGGAGGAAAACTCGCCTCCCTGCGGACCTGGCATCCTTTCACTCCCTCCTCTCTACATTCTCCTCTTCTGTCTCTGCTGCTAAAGCCACTTTCTACCACTCTAAATTCCAAGCATCTGCCTCTAACCCTAGGAAGCTCTTTGCCACCTTCTCCTCCCTCCTGAATCCTCCTCCCCCTCCCCCCCCTCCTCCCTCTCTGCAGATGACTTCGTCAACCATTTTGAAAAGAAGGTCGACGACATCCGATCCTCGTTTGCTAAGTCAAACGACACCGCTGGTTCTGCTCACACTGCCCTACCCTGTGCTTTGACCTCTTTCTCCCCTCTCTCTCCAGATGAAATCTCGCGTCTTGTGACGGCCGGCCGCCCAACAACCTGCCCGCTTGACCCTATCCCCTCCTCTCTTCTCCAGACCATTTCCGGAGACCTTCTCCCCTACCTCACCTCGCTCATCAACTCATCCTTGACCGCTGGCTACGTCCCTTCCGCCTTCAAGAGAGCGAGAGTTGCACCCCTTCTGAAAAAACCTACACTCGATCCCTCTGATGTCAACAACTACAGACCAGTATCCCTTCTTTCTTTTCTCTCCAAAACTCTTGAACGTGCCGTCCTTGGCCAGCTCTCCTGCTATCTCTCTCAGAATGACCTTCTTGATCCAAATCAGTCAGGTTTCAAGACTAGTCATTCAACTGAGACTGCTCTTCTCTGTGTCACGGAGACGCTCCGCACTGCTAAAACTAACTCTCTCTCCTCTGCTCTCATCCTTCTAGACCTATCGGCTGCCTTTGATACTGTGAACCATCAGATCCTCCTCTCCACCCTCTCCGAGTTGGGCATCTCCGGCGCGGCCCACGCTTGGATTGCGTCCTACCTGACAGGTCGCTCCTACCAGGTGGCGTGGCGAGAATCTGTCTCCGCACCACGTGCTCTCACCACTGGTGTCCCCCAGGGCTCTGTTCTAGGCCCTCTCCTATTCTCGCTATACACCAAGTCACTTGGCTCTGTCATATCCTCACATGGTTTCTCCTATCATTGCTATGCAGACGACACACAATTAATCTTCTCCTTTCCCCCTTCTGATAACCAGGTGGCGAATCGCATCTCTGCATGTCTGGCAGACATATCAGTGTGGATGACGGATCACCACCTCAAGCTGAACCTCGGCAAGACGGAGCTGCTCTTCCTCCCGGGGAAGGACTGCCCGTTCCATGATCTTGCCATCACGCTTGACAACTCCATTGTGTCCTCCTCCCAGAGCGCTAAGAACCTTGGCGTGATCCTGGACAACACCCTGTCGTTCTCAACCAACATCAAGGCGGTGACCCGTTCCTGTAGGTTCATGCTCTACAACATTCGCAGAGTACGACCCTGCCTCACACAGGAAGCGGCGCAGGTCCTAATCCAGGCACTTGTCATCTCCCGTCTGGATTACTGCAACTCGCTGTTGGCTGGGCTCCCTGCCTGTGCGATTAAACCCCTACAACTCATCCAGAACGCCGCAGCCCGTCTGGTGTTCAACCTTCCCAAGTTCTCTCACGTCACCCCGCTCCTCCGCTCTCTCCACTGGCTTCCAGTTGAAGCTCGCATCCGCTACAAGACCATGGTGCTTGCCTACGGAGCTGTGAGGGGAACGGCACCTCCGTACCTTCAGGCTCTGATCAGGCCCTACACCCAAACAAGGGCACTGCGTTCATCCACCTCTGGCCTGCTCGCCTCCCTACCTCTGAGGAAGTACAGCTCCCGCTCAGCCCAGTCAAAACTGTTCGCTGCTCTGGCACCCCAATGGTGGAACAAACTCCCCCACGACGCCAGGTCAGCGGAATCAATCACCACCTTCCGGAGACACCTGAAACCCCACCTCTTTAAGGAATACCTAGGATAGGATAAAGTAATCCTTCTAACCCCCCCCCCCCCCTTAGAGTTAGATGCACTATTGTAAAGTGGTTGTTCCACTGGACATCATAAGGTGAATGCACCAACTTGTAAGTCGCTCTGGATAAGAGCGTCTGCTAAATGACTTAAATGTAAATGTTAAATGTAGTGTTCTGCACCTGACAGGACTGTTTCGGTTTCGTTTCTCACTTTGTTTATTTTGTTCGAGTGTTTGTTGATTTAATAAATATCATGAACACTTACCACGCTGCGCTTTGGTCCGATCCTACTTCATGCAACGACGACCGTTACAGCAGTGGAGATTTGTATATCTTATTTTTGTACACATAGGCAACAAGTACAAAACGGAGGATCTACATATACTGAGGGATATTTCGAACAAATTCATAATTTGTAATCCAATAAAACCATAGTTAAAGAAGGCCTGAAAGAAAAATCACATCTAAAAGTGTTTAAGATTGTGTGAGTGGTGGATTTTCATCTATGAGGTCCTTCATCATACTATGACCTTGCACTGAATCACTGTTAATTTATGCTCTGTAACAATATAACTAGAATATCAAACATATTCTCAAAACATTGTTGCTATGTAACTCATCTTGGTAAAGAAATTGCCCCACTGAAGACATGTAAATGTTTGAGGTGGTTAATTTTGTACATACAACATGTAAATCAACCTATCACATGTACACTATCATAAAGGCAAACAAAAAGACACCTCATAATGCCACATTTCTTGTTTCATTCATTTCCGTGAGCGATAATAAAAATGTTAAAGTGTCTTATGTATGATCCTTGTACCTCTTTATGGTTAATGAGCAGTAAACGAGGGAGGGGCGAGGCGTTGCAGACAGTGGTAGTTGATTAAAGTAAACGTACGCATATCAATACCTTAGTACCTCAGTAAATGGACTGCTACTAAGGACTACTAAGCTCTACCACTAAGGACGGTGAAACATGGAGGAGCTCAAATTCAGAGGGCGGAAAAGGGAAGGGAGGCACAGGTAAGTTTTAGTCATTTAAAATAAATGAATTCAGATGAAATGTGGGAATAATTTCAGGCAAAACTGTTAGGATTCACAGGGCCTGATCCTGAAAATAATTAGCTCTGTAGAAAGAAATGAAATTATGAAATTGAAATTACACTGAGTGCGCAAAACATTAGGAACATGACACAGACTGACCAGGTGAATCCAGGTGAAAGCTATGATCCCTTATTGATGTAATTTGTTAAATCAAATCAAACTTTATTTGCCACATGCGCCGAATACAACAAGTGTAGACTTTACCGTGAAATGCTTACTTACAAGACCTTAACCAACAGTGCAGTTCAAGAATGAGAAGATATTTACCAAGTAGGCTAAAATAAAAAGTAATAATAAAAAGTAACACAATAGCAATAACGAGGCTATATACAGGGGGCACCGGTACCGAGTCAGTGTGCGGGGCTACAGGCTAGTTGAGGTAATCTGTACATGTAGGTGGGGGCGAAGTGACTATGCATAGGAAACAAACCCACTTCAATCAGTGTAGATGAAGGGGAGGAGATGGGTTAAAGAAGGATTTTTAAGCCTTGAGACATGGATTGTGTGTGTGCCATTCAGAGGGTGAATGGGCAAGACAAAATATTTAAGTGCCTTTGAGCGGGGTATGGTAGTAGGTGCCAGGCGCACTGATTTGAGTGTGTCAAGAACTGCAATGCTGCTGGGTTTTTCACGACCAACAGCTGTGTGTATCAAGAATGGTCTACCAACCAAAGGACATCCAGCCAACTTGACACAACTGTGATAAGCATTGGAGTCAACATGGGCCAGCATCCTTGTGGAACACTTTCGACACATTGTAGAGTGCATGTCCCGATGAATTGGGGCTGTTCTGAGGGCAAAAGAGGGTGTAACTCAATGTTAGGAAGGTGTTCCTAATGTTTTGTGCACTCAGTGTACATTACAACCCACTAGTTTTGATTTACGTTTGGTTGAGTTGTCAACTCGTGTGAATTAAATTTGAAATCCACAACAAATTTCACCATGTCATTGGATTTAGGTTGCAAGTTGGGTGAAAAACAGACAAAAATTGCTTACGCTGATGACTTTTTGCAAATCCATGTTCCATGTTGATTCAACCTCATCACATTTATTGTTGTTTTTGTTGTTGAAATGACGTGGAACCAGTTTTTGCCCAGTGGGAAGGAAGCAAAGTTTAATTCCTTCCCAAATGCTTCTTATGACCTTTTGTTCTGATAAGCCTATCAAAAGGAATGAAAAAACAAAGATATCTGACAATGTATTATTCATTACTACATTATGCTTACAATAAGTGTTTTGAGACTCATTCGAACGAGCATGACAGATGCATTGCAATACATTCATGTTTCAGGGTGAATAATAGCCTACAAATATAGGTGTAAGGCTTATGATCAGGCAGGCTATGTTATAGGTGGCCAGGTTGAGAACCACTGAGCTAGATCATAATCAACAGTCTATTCAGATTAATTATTTGAGACACGATTATCAACATTTGGTTCCCTCTTCAAATCAGTTTCTTTCAGTAAGCCTGGTAGAGATGACACTTAACCCACAAAGCTTGTATAAGCGATAGTTTACATAAGGTTAATATAATGGATAAACGGTCTTATCTTAATTAGGGTGATTCAACTTGTAGGGCGGGTCACAATTGGGTTGGGTGTGTTTGGATGTTTCAAAGGCAAAGCTCATTAGATATATGTAGACTGGGGTATGAAGTTGTCAGTATCTACTGTACCCCATCAACAGTCCCATTTCCATTGATTCAATAGTGCCTAATATAGTGTCATCTTTGCCTGCCACACACTTGAAAATGGATGTTGTTTGATGCCACTTGTGACTCACTTGTGCCACTAGACTTCCTTTGATATAACATATCTTCAAGTTAGATATTAAAGTAACAGTTTATAAAGGGTTTATAAAGACTTACAGTTCATGTTTTAAGGATGGTTTATGAGTCAGTAAAAACAGTTTTAACTAAATGTTTGAAATTGTTTTTGATACTGTCATAGGGACACCTGGGATCCATTCCAGTTGAATCCCATTGGTGCTGAGAAAGAGGAGAAGAGAAGATGCTTTGAGTTGTTCCAGCACCTGGTGGCAGGGTTCGTGGGGATAATGGTCCTGTCCAGTGCTGTCATCAGCAAGGTGAGCCACAATTACGGACCAGCACCCTGAACCTGGCAACTACTGGATCAGCACATTCAAGCATAATACCATCATCTTATAATCATATTTTAAAGGAATAGTTCACCCAAATTACAAAATAACACATTGGTTTCCTTATCCTGTAATCAGTCTATGGATAAAGTATGACAGCAATACATGATTTGGCTTAGTTTCCCTGGCACTGTTTCCATATGCTAACTTTTTAGCATTTGCGGCAGAAATCCCATTTAAGTAATGGAACAGATATTAGCATTTTTTTCGCACATCATGTCCAAATATCGGTCCCATGACAGATGCATTGCAATACATTGCAATACATTCATGATTTAATGGGATTTGTGCTACAAATGCTAAAATGTTAGCATGTGGAACAGTGCCAGGGAAATTAAAACAAATCATGGTTTGCTGTCAGACCTTATCCATAGACTCCATAGATCTACCTTGTCCATAGACTGCTTACATAGACTGCTTACAGGGTAAGGAAACCAATATGTAATTGTGTAATTTGGGTAAACTATCCCTGTAATGTATATCGAATCCATACAGTATCAGATACAGTGCCTTCGGGAAAGTATTCAGACCCCTTTTCTTCCACATTTTGTTACGTTACAGCCTTATTCTAAAATGGATTAGATATATTTTTTTCTCAGCAATCTACACACAATACCCCATAATGGCAAAGTGAAAACAGTTTTATCTACATTTTTGTAAAAAAAAAGGAAAAAAAAGATTTACAAAAGTATTCAGACCCTTTGCTATGAGACTCAAAATTGAGCTCAGGTGCATCCTGTTTCCATTGATAATTCTTGAGATGTTTCTACAACTTAATTTGTCAGAGAGGTGACCAAGAACCCAATGGTAACTCGGACAAAGCTCTAGAGTTCCTCTGTGGAGATGGGAGAACCTTCCTGAAGGACAACCATCTCTGCAGCACAATCAGGTGTTTATGGTAGAGTGGCCAGACAGAAGCCACTCCTCAGCAAAAGGCACATGACAGCCGTCTTGGAATTTGCCAAAAGGCACCTAAAGGCTCTCAGACCATGAGAAACAAGATTATTTGGTCTGATGAAAACAAGATTGAACTCTTTGGCCTGAATGCCAAGCGCCACATCAGGAGGAAACTTGGCACCATCCCTACGGTGAAGCATGGTGGTGGCAGTGTCATGCTGTGGGGATGTTTTTCAGTGGCAGGGACTGGGAGACCAGTCAGGATCGAGGGAAAGATGAACGGAGCAGAATACAGCGAGATCCTTGATGAAAACCTGCTCCAGAGCACTCAGGAACTCAGACTGGGGGCGAAGATTTACCTTCCAACAGGACAACCACCCTAAGCATACAGCTAAGACAATGTAGGAGTGGCTTCGGTACAAGTCTTTGTACCGAATGTCCTTGAGTGGCCCATCCAGAGCCTGGACTAGAACTTGATCGAACATCTCTGGACAGACCTGAAAATAGGGGCGGCAGGGTAGCGGCAGGGTAGCCTAGTGCGTTGGGCTAGTAACCGAAAGGTTGCAAGTTCGAATCCCAGAGCTGACTAGGTACAAATCTGTCATTATGCCCCTGAACAAGGCAGTTAACCCACTGTTCCTAGGCCGTCATTGAAAATAAGAATTTGTTCTTAACTGACTTGCCTAGTTAAATAAAGGTAAAATAAATAAAATAAAAATAGCTGTGCAGAAACATTCTTCATCCAACCTGACAGAGCTTGAGAGGATCTGCAGAGAAGAATGGGAGAAACTCCCCAAATACAGGTGTGCCAAGCTTGTAGCATCATACCCAAGAAGACTTGATGCTGTAATCACTGCCATAGGTGCTTCAATAGTTCTGAGTAAAGGGTCTGAATACTTATGTAAATGTTATTATTTATTTTTTTAAACATTTTATAAATTAGCAAAAACCTGTTTTTGCTTTGTCATTATGGGGTATTGTGTGTAGATTGATGAGGAATAAAAAATTAAAAAAACATTTTAGAATCATCTGTAACAAAATGTGGAAAAATTCTGTTATTGGTATGTTGGCATTGCGGTTTTTGCATCCTTTTCGGTTTCTCTGACCTGGTGGGAAAACCCAGTGCAGGCGAGCAACAACATGCAAGAAATGCTGACTGAGTTGGACACCTTCAGAGACTTTGTGTTTGTGATATCCAGCCTCTTAAGGATAGTAGTCATTGCTGCTGTGTACCTCATCTACCACGTGTTGATACAGGAAAACATTGTATGGTCAGATTTTGATTTCACTGCTAAGGCGGATGACGATGAAAATACAATTGCAAGGCATAGAGAGACACTTGATATTGGTCTTATTGTCCTTTTCCTCCAAGCCTTTTTTTCTGCTGCATGCCATTGGTTTGGGGTGGTGGCTTGAATGATCCACTCTGTGCGAATGAGCTTCGCCTTCCCTGTCTGCTTCACTGGGGCCATCGTTCCCTTACCCACATCAGCATTGATTAATAATTTACAAGGGAAGCGGTATAGGTTCTATATGAGACAAAACTCATGACTGTCTTTAATGAGAGGGCATATAGAAATATGTTATGTCTATATCATAGAAGGTTGGTGGCATCTTAATTGGGGAGGACGGGCTTGTGGTAATGGCTGGAATGGAATAAGTTGAATGGTATCAAATACATCAAACACATGGTTTGTTGCCATTCATTCGCTTCGTTCCAGCCATTATTATGAGCCGTTCTCCCCTCAGCAGCCTCCACTGGTCTATATCCACATATATTATTTATGTGATACTGTAGGCCATGCATGACAACGACTGAGCAATCGATTTTTTCTAACTAAATTAATAATGTTTCCATTGACAGAAGTAATACTAATTAAAGCCTCTTGTACGTTTCCCCTTACCGTCTCAGCTGGTATTGCCATCTCCATGGGCAGATGTGGAGCAAGAGAATTTATGACATGACTGTACCCTAGACACTTTGTACTCTCCTATCTGTTTTTCTCTCTAACATGTACACTGCAAACATTCTCCTTGTGAGGTCAAAATACTATGAAGGACATGTTCACATTTACTATGTACTATGTAGTTTCAGGGTTGAGTAAGTTACTTTCTAAATGTAATCCTTTACAGTTACTAGTTACCTGTCCAAAATTGTAATCAGTAATATAATTTTTGGATTACCCAAACTCAGTAACGTAATCTGATTACATTAATTTACTTTTCAATTACTTTCCTCTTAAGAGGCGTTAGAAGAAGACAAATAGAGCCCATCAAACGCATTTGATGTGTCATCATAGTGGTCTCTGACTTGTGGTCAGACTCACTCAGATGGAACAAACTTTAACTTGAGCCTTGTTTCAGTGCTGAATTTAATGTCATTGAGAAAACAGAAAGGTGTCATAATGTATTTTTGCCTATGTCATTTCTGAATTTAAAAGTAATCCAAGAAGTAATCATCATTTTTTTTTGGTATATGTAATCTGATTACAATATTTTTGATAGTAACATAATGGATTCCAGTGTTATTTAAAAAAAAAAACGATTACATGTAATCAGCTATTACCCAACCCTGTGTAGATCAGTGTCTAAATGAATTAATTCAGTCACCTTTGATTTTATAATATAAGAAGTCTGATGTCAGTTGTGTTACATCCAATCTGCAGGGCTCTCTGCTCGTTCTATCCACGCTCTCAAGCCCCACATCGACTAGGACTCCCAAGGAAAGACAATACTACGTGCTCATGTTGGTGTGCTCTTTGGTGGTGCCCAACCTGCTCGTGTTCCTCAAGTCACTGTGGAAATGCGCTTTCAAGAACTTTGTTCCGCCAAACATGAGAACTCTGGGAATTGTAAGTTGACACTGTGAAATACTACACAATTTGACTCCTTGGTGATCTTTGTAACTCTTAATTGCTCCTTGAATTGCTTGCTGTCAATACAAATTGAAATCTATATCTTTCAGGTGTGTGGCATTGAATGCCTGGTGTCTCTTGGGACCTCCATCCTGGTGCTGGTAGTGATGCCCCAGTTTGATGTACTCACAAATCTGTTCATCTCTGGGGGAGTCTGCATGCTTTCCTCTGTCCTACAGATAGCATTTCGCCTGCAGAGAGAGAACTGGAAGATCATCTTCCCCATTTGTTCTCTTATGCTTGTCTTGACTGGCTACTTTCTCCTTGGGGCAGACTATTACGTTCGGGTATCCTCTTATGTATCAGGCCAGGAAGATGACTGTTATTGGTATGTTGGCATTGCAGTTTTTGCATCCTTTTTGGTTTCTCTGACCTGGTGGGAAAACCCAGTGCAGGCGAGCAACAACATGCAAGAAATGCTGACTGAGTTGGACACCTTCAGAGACTTTGTGTTTGTGATATCCAGCCTCTTAAGGATAGTAGTCATTGCTGCTGTGTACCTCATCTACCACGTGTTGATACAGGAAAACATTGTATGGTCAGATTTTGATTTCACTGCTAAGGCAGATGACGATGAAAATACAATTGCAAGGCATAGAGAGACACTTGATATTGGTCTTATTGTCCTTTTCCTCCAAGCCTTTTTTTCTGCTGCATGCCATTGGTTTGGGGTGGTGGCTTGTAAGATCCACTCTGTGCGAATGAGCTTCGCCTTCCCTGTCTGTTTCACTGGGCCTGCCGTTCTTATCCTCGGCATGATCCTTTTCCTAACGCAATCTGAAGACCTAGCTGGGGCCGACACAACTTCTATCACAGACTTTTGCTCGAGCCTAGTTGAACTAAGCACAAAGAACACTAGCGCAGTTGTGATGCTGGAGATCACCAAGAGCATCTGCAGGACATCTTTGAGCAGCCATTACTGGACCTGGCCTTTCTCCCTACTTGCGCTGGAGGGGATTTGCATGTGGCTCGGGCTCATCACATGCACCTACTACGTGTGGAACTTCAGGGTCCAGAGGATCGAGCGCACAACTGAGCTGTTTGTGCGACGCCTATACGAGTCTGCCTTCATCGACCTGTCTCTGCTTCTGAACACCAAGATGAAGGTTGTACGAACGAGGAACCAAGAGAGGCAAGATTCTACTATTTAATTGATTAAGTCCATGTGGTCCAATACTTCACATTGCAACAGTGCAAATAGACATTTGTTCACTTATTGTTTAGTTTTACCGACAGTGCACTATATAACACAGAGACTCAGTGGTATTGTGCTGAAATATACTCACTGACATTAACATGATTAGAAACAGTTCTCTCTCCCCATCCATCCAAACAAGTTCTCACACTTTCCCAATGTTTTTCCTTCTACAGTAGTGTTGTTGATGACGTGGAAAATTGTGTAATTTACCTCTGTGCAACAATGTGGCATGAGACCTATGATGAGATGTTGAAGATCCTGACATCCATGTTCAGGTAAAGCAGAGGCCTCTTGTATACAACACAAAACAATGGCCCCGTACACACTCAAGTTGTATAACTCATGAAGCCTTTTGGCACAAACACATTTGGCACAAACGGTTGTGATACAACAGAGAGTTGTTCTGAACAAAAATAAGTACACAAGAGTTGTTGTGACACCGTAAAATGTTTGTGTAAACATGTTTGTACAGACAAACTCTCTGTTGTATCACAAGATATAATTTGTATCACAAACATTGTGTAAAATGCGTTGCATATCAGTTGTACGGGGCCAAAAGACTTTCAGAAAATAGAACGAATGATAAGGAGGTGATCACAATGTTAAGCAGAAAAATCTGACTTTATGTAATCATATGTGTCTTGATGGTTTCAGGTTGGACCGGTACAGAGGTGACCCAAAAGAGGAACATAAAGATGTTTTTGACTTTGAATGCCACATATTTGTAGATGACGCATTCATGATAGAAAAGGAGACAGGCAAAAAGTTTGTCAACGAATATGTGACCGATCTCATTCATGTGGTCATAGAGGTATACAGGTAAGTGGATATTTGGTTTTTCTTTGCTCTTTGTTCCATATAACCGAAACAATAGTGTCAATTAATGAGCACAAGCACGCGTAATGATGCATTCACTACAACTGACAATTCTATTCATCCAAAGACTGCAAACTGTATTATAATGAATCTTGAATGTTTGTGTATTTCAGGGTATTCACCAATAAGGAGCCTGATGATGTGTCAATTATTGAGACTCCCTATGGTGGGCGATTAATGTTTGTGATGCCAGAGGGAAACATGCTGTATTTCCATCTGAAAGACAAACAGCTGATCCGAAACAAGAAGAGATGGTCACAGGTGGGTGGGATGATTTTCAATATTCAATATTTTCAATATTCCTGTATGTTAACATACTTTAATTACATTTCTTGAAGAATATATGTATATCTTGTTATTGCTTTCTGGTTTTAGAATGGAAACACTTCAGGAAAATCAAATGGTTATAGGTTTGCATCTGACATGTCTTTCAGATCATGTACCTGTACTATCTGCTTGGGTGGAAAGGATACATTGTCAAGAATCCTCAAAAGATAACGGTATGTAATACATTTAATGCTAATTTAAATCAGTAGACAGCCATGGTTTCCATGGTTTTCCTAAATTAATGTGTATGATATTTTTTGTGTGTCTTGTACAGAGACAGAATAATCCTTGCCGTGCCAGTCTAATATCATTGGATGGGGAGAGTTTCCTGTTGCCACAGCATGACAATGACAGTAAGAGAAAACACATATCTGATGACAATACCTACATCATGGCTCTGGATGGGGATACAGACTTCCACCCCGCAGCTCTGATCTTACTGGTGGATCGACTTCGGAAGTACGGCAATGTGGGTGCTGCATGTGGAAGAATCCATCCAACAGGAATGGGTGAGTAAAGCTTTACCAAATATTTAGGTGGTCCACTCAGACATTGCAATGTCTAGCATATACACTGAGTGTACAAAATATTAGGAACACCTGCTCTTCCATGACACAGACTGACCAGGTGAATCCAGGTGAAAGCTATGATCCCTTATTGATGTCACTTGTTAAATCCACTTCAATCACTGTAGATGAAGAGGAAGAGACAGGTAGAAGGATTTTTAAGCCTTGAGACAATAAATTGTGGCATGGATTGTGTATGTGTGTCATTTAGAGGGTGAATGGGCAAGACAAAAGATTTAACGTGCATTTTATTCTATTGTAGGTCCAATGGTGTGGTATCAGAAATTTGAGTACGCTGTTGGTCACTGGCTCCAGAAAACAGCTGAGCACGTTTTTGGTTCAGTCCTCTGCAGTCCTGGATGCTTCAGCTTGTTCAGGGGATCAGCTCTGATGGATGACAATGTGCTCAAGAGATATACAACCACTGCAACTAGAGCTTCTGAGTACGTTCAATATGATCAAGGTGACTACTTTCTTATTCTCTCATCAACAAAACTTGATTGTCGATATCAGCCTTTACACAGGGGGTTCATAGAAAGTATTATTATCACAGTTCCTTGAACTATCTCTGTTGGCTTCAGTCGACCAAGGGTGCCATACATATTTGCAAGCTGCTTAAGTGTTCCCTAGAGATAATCATTATAGTGCGCACCTGTCCTAGGACCTGATTCGTACATTGACTTTCATGAATCTTCCCTCTTCCTGCTGGCCAGGTGAGGACCGCTGGCTGTGCACCCTGCTCCTCCAGCAGGGCTGGAGAGTGGAGTACAACGCTGCGTCAGACGCCTACACCAACTCCCCTCAGGAGTTCAAAGAGTTCTATAACCAGAGGCGTCGCTGGGGGCCCTCCACTCTAGCCAACACCCTGGACCTCCTGCACAGCGGCAATGAGACAGTCAAGAGGAACTCTTCTATCTCCAGGCTCTACATCTTCTACCAGATATTCACTGTCAGCTCCTCCATTCTTGGCCCTGCCTCTGTTTCTCTGATGATAGCAGGTGGGCACCAATCTCACACTGTACTTGTTCGGTTATTTCTTGGAAATTAATGTTTATGAATACCGATTATACTGTATGACCGAGAATAACTAGAGCTGTGGTAAAAGCAGATGTACCACTTATTCCCTTAAAAACTGGTGCGTCAATCTATATTACATAACAAACAAATACCTGTCAAAATCTGTCAGCTTAAACTAGAGATATCTGTTTTTTTGCATTGAATGCGTCTAAATCCACCGCATCCGCCAGTGTCGCACTTCCGCACCTGCGGTTTGACCTACACACTATTATAACCACTCTATAGAAAGGGACACTCTCACAAACATTTATGAATGTGTTATTCAATGCATTTCTATGGGCTTTAGTAGTAAAGGCCAAAATCAATATTTAAATGATCCATAGTATGACCATTTTAAAACAATCCATATGTCAGCTTAACACCCCCCAACATCTTACACTCTAAATAATTAAGTAAAGTTAAGTATTTCTAATTGTCAGAAAATTCAAAAGCTCAACTTCAGGCAGAGCGTCGACTGACTGGGTGGATGAGATTACATATGACTTTAACATTTTAGGGCACAGGGCTAAAGGTATAACCATAAAGTATGTCTACCCATCAGTTAAAGCAGGGCTTTTCAAACTGGGGTCCGCGGAGGTACTGCAGGGGTCTGCGATTTAGTTTATTTGTTAGAAAGAATATTTTGGGCGATTTTTTGTGAAAAATTATTATTTTATGAATATCGCTAGCTGCAACAGAATATCACCTTAGATACCATTTTTACGTCTGCGTCCAGCATGAAGGAAGTTTCATGAGGAGGTAGTTTCATGAGCCAATTCTAACTAGCATTACCGCAATGAACAGTTAACATGCTAGCTGTTCCTGTTCACAACTCTGGGGAAGTAGATCAAATGCTTCATTGCCAAAATCTCGAACTATCCCTTTAATATGGAGGAAATTACAGTCATTGGAGTTAATTACTGATATAGAAAATTACATTTTGGGATGGAAAAAAAGTTTCAGTGTTAACTTAGATGACCAAAAACAGATGACCAAAAACAAATAGAAAGCATGCAGAAAATAACTAACAATCAAACACAGTCAGACAGTTAGGTAGAATAGAAATGTTTTAAAACCGGGCATTCAGGACACATGACCATTGATTTTGTTATAATGCTTGAGCAGAGGAACACAGCATTAGCCATGGCAAAATGCATAGAATTGCAGCTTTAAAACTGCAACATTTTCTCTTAGCTCCATGAAATAATTTGGAGAATTGCAGAAAATGTGCTTTACAAAAGCAAAATGTTTCCTATGCCGCCAAGATACCTTTCTAGTTAATTAATAGACTATGTTAGACTTTACACTTCCTCTTCCAATGAACAGTGGGGAGGTCAAAATAAAAGTAACTGTCTCCCAAATCTATTTAGTTTATTTACATTTTTTTTGTGCTAATTTATGATGGAGGTCACTGGGTCTCATGTTTGCCTGGTTAGGGGTCCCTGGGCAAAACAAGTTTGAAAACCCATGAGTTTTGCGGCCGGAGTAGTCACCTTTGGGGGGGGGGGGTACTGTCACGCCCTGACCATAGAGAGCCCTTGGTTCTCTATGGTGTTGTAGGTCAGGGTGTGACTAGGGGGTGTTCTAGTCAATTTATTTATATTATTTGGGATTGAGTATGGTTCCCAATTAGAGGCAGCTGATTATCGTTGTCTCTATCGTTGTCTCTAATTGGGGATCATACTTAAGGTGTCCCTGTTCCCACCTGCTTTTGTGGGATATTGTTTGTGTTTGTGCTTGTTGCACCACGTAAGTCACGTTCCGTTGCTTGTTTATTGTTTTGTTGAGAAGTTTTCACTTAATAAAAGGATGTGGAACTCAAATCACGCTGCGCCTTGGTCCGTCCATTATCACAAGCGTGACAGAGTTACAGTATACAGTTCAGTGAAAAAGCTTTTGGCCCCTTTCTGATTTTCTCTATTTTTTGCGTATGTTTGACACTGAATGTCCACCAAAACCTAATATTAGATAAAGGGTACCTGAGTTTACAAATAACAAAAAAAATGTTAACTAATTTTATTTAATTAATTAACAAAGTCATGCAACACCCAAAAGGTTGACTCAAGTTTGCCAAAAAGCAGCTGGAATGATGATCATCAAGACTCTTGGAAGAATGTTCTATGGACAGATGAGTGAAAAGTATAACCTTTTGGACAACATCAGTCCCATTATGCCTGGCAAAAACCAAAAACTGCATTCCACAGTCAGAACCTTATATCAACAGTCAAGCATGCGGTGGTAGTGTGATGGTTTGGGAATACTTTGCTGCCTCAGGACCTGGACGAGTTGCGTTAGAATTCTACAGGAGAATGTCAGGTCATCCGTCTGTGAGTTGAAGCTGAAGCGCAGCTGGAAGACAATGCAGCAGCAAGACAATGATCCAAAACACACAATCAAGTTTATATGAAAATGGCTAAAAAGCAACACATTTGAAGTTTTGGAATGGCCTAGTCAAAGTCCAGACCTAATCCCAGTTGAGATGTTGTGGCAGGACTTGAAACGAGCAGTTCATGCTTGAAAACCCACAAATGTCGCTGAGTTAAAGCAGTTCTGCATGGGACAAAATGGGAAGGGTGGGACAAAATGACTGATCAACAACCACAGGAAACGTTTGGTTGGAGTCATTGCAGCTAAAGGTGGCACAACCAGTTATTGAGTGTAACGAGGCAATTACTTTATCACACAGGGGCATTCAGTGTTGTATAACTTTGTTTATGAAATAAATTAAATAAGTATTTCATTGTTGTGTTATTTGTTTACTCAGGTTCCCTTTACCTATTAATAGGTTTTGGTTGAAGATCTGATAACATTCAGTATCAAAAATATGCAAAAGTAGAGAAAGGGGGCAAATAGTTTTTCACAGCACTGTATGACTTTTGCTTTGGTTCAATAAAACCATAAAAGTAATGTGGCGAAGATGAGTTCAAATGGTATTGTTCTTATATGATAGGATATACAGATCTCTATTCCAGGAAGTATTCACCCTTTTTCTGTCTTCCTTTTAGGTGCTTTCCAGTTTGTGTTCCAAATTAAAGGAACCCTGTCCATAATCATAGCAGTCATCCCACCTATTTTCTACATGTTCATTTGCTTTTTGGCAAAACCAAACGCCCAGATCATCATTGCAGCCATTATGAGTGTGTTATACGCCTTTCTGATGTTAGCATCATTCTTCGCCATCATCGGTAAGCTTTGGCAATGACTTTTCACTACATACCACAAGTTATTTATGCAAAGATAGAAGCTACCTCTTATCATTTAAAGGGTGGGGGCTGGTGATAAATAATATGTTATTGCCTGTCCCATCATCATAACTATTTCTATATTTTGACATTGTCGGTTAACCTATCATCAGTATGCCACAGGTAGACTTTGTTCTAGTTTATTTTCACCCAAACATACTGTATGACATTGAGCTGTGTTTAGTCTCTCATGACAGCCTAAGTAACTGATTTAGTTCTGTGTTCTGAGATTAAGCTGTAGTTTACCACTAACTCTTACATCACTATTGTTGATTGGTGCCAAGTCAGACTGTTACGAGTCACATTTAATTTCATTCGTTCCCCAGGTGACATGGCTATGCAGGGCACATTTATCACCCCAACTGGCCTCTTCCTGGTGTCAATGGCTGTCATGTACCTGGTAACTGCCATCCTTCATCCCCAGGAGTTCAGCATGATCATCTATGGTCTGATGTACTTCATCTGTATCCCCAGTGGTTATCTCTTGCTCACAATCTACTCGCTGGTGAACATGCACATTGTCACATGGGGCACCCGAGAGACAAACAAGGAAAAAGAAGAAAAGATGACCCAGAATGTTCTCTGTGATCACAACTGCAAACTCTGCTGTTGGGATATGAAACTACAAGTTACTCAAGAGACCGATAACTTGCTACTCCAGCAACTCCAGCAGGCAGTCAATCCAAACACGCAAGTCACCGAACAGGTGGTGAAAGAACAACAGGCCAACACTAAGAAAGAGATAAATAATGCACCGAATGAAGAAAACAACAAGGGAATACTTTCAAAGTCTTCAGACAGCAAATTGGCCAAGAAAGACAGCGACTCAAAATCTGATACAAGGCATGTACAAAGCATTTCACAAAGGCCCAAAGGATCTTGCTCATTATACTGTTTAATGCAAACTTTTATCAAATGAAGTGCTATATCTGTTGTAACTTTTCATAATCTTGTTCACAGCAGTGATGACAGTGTTGACAGCATTGCTAAAAAGGAGAGTGCTTATTCCAGCATTGAAGATGACAACGAAGATGATGATAATATGCTTTATGATGGTTCGCTTTATAGTGGCTTCACCGAGGAAGAAAGAGAAATACTACCTCAAAGTGGTAGGTGTTTTAGTTCATGAAAGTCTAATCTTTACCATCCATTTGCTAACCTGCTTCTTGATAACCCTTTTCAATTGAAAGCACTTAATCTTACAGTACATAAATGACTAGGCATTTATTGAAAACTTACAAGGTAAAATTGTAGTTACATCATAATTACCAATTAATTAAAAACGTTTAATTAAATCAAGTACCACAAGCCACCATCTGGTATCAAAGTACCCACTGATTTCCTACATACAATACCAGGTAAATACCAATAGAAACATCCTGTGAAATAATGCGCAACCTGTAGACATGATTATTGATAAAGGATCACGTCAATAAAAGAGTATAGCTGTAACTGCTAACATACAAAAAGTCAGTATGTAACTGCAAGTTGAATTATACTCAACAGCACCCTCATCTCTACACAATTTGCTTTCAATAAATAGATTGGGTTCAGCCTGTCAAGGAAGAGTTCCTGAAGAAATTGACCTACGCCAACATGAAAAGGAACCTTCAGGAGCAGATCCGCTACAACCTGAGGAACAAGAACCAGGAGGATGTGTGTGAAGAGCTGGTGATGATGCTAACCGACACGGTGAACGGAGAGTTGAAGGACAAGGTGGGCCCAGAGGACGTGCTGAGCGACAGCCAGCTAGAAGAGCTGCAGTACGCCCTTAACGAGGCCGCCAGGAGGATCCTAAAAACCAACCGCATGGAGAGGCTGGAGAGGAGGGTGAAAAGAGCCATAGAGAAGACCCTCATTGCCCCACAGGTGGAGAAACTGACCGAGGTATTTGCTTGAGTGCCACATGCCATTCATATTGTATTTATATGTTATATTGTATCGCCTGGTGTTTTATCAATGCAGCTCCAGGCATTGTTTTCTCTACATATGGCCTGGGATGGACTTCAGCAACAAGTAGACTCAGTACTCTAGAACCACCCTTTGAATTATAATCTGAATCAGGGGCGGCTGAAATGACAGTTGGGCTGGTCCATTTTTAGCCCAATGTGCCTGTCTAACCTGGGATTTTAGCGCAAAATTATAAATATCTGGCTAATAATGGTTCCCGCAAGGAAAATAATCGCCAGGTGTGTTATAAATGCCAGGGCTGATTTCTGGTCCGAGTCTGCCCCTGACCTGAATAATAGAGTGTTGCACAACAATGTGTTTGTTCTCATCTAGGTAGGGATTATGAATATTACAAATGGGCAAATATAGCTACCATGTTTCCCTATGCATTTTGGCAGGAAGAACATGACTTTTGGAAGAAACTGCTTGAGAGATACCTTGCACCTATTGTTGATGATAAAGCACATAAAGAGGAAGTGACAAGGGAACTGAAGTCACTACGGAACAAGGTGTGCTTTTATATTAATTTCTTCTAAATCCATCTATTTGTTTACTCACATGGCTTGTAGAATGATATTTTATTTTTGCTGTTTTACAGGCAGTGTTTCTGTATTTCATCGTCAACGTTTTGTGGATTGTGGCCACTTTCTTTTTACAAGCCATTGGAAGTGATGTGATTAGTATCAAGATTGAAAAAGTCTGGCCAAATGGCACATCATCTGGAGAATACCTGAAGGTGGAGCCTCTCAGTCTGATGTTCCTCTTGTCATTTGCTGTGCTTCTAGTGGTGCAGTTCCTGGCTATGCTTTACCACAGGTGGGCAAACTTTTCTCAAACACAATATGATACATGATATATAATAATTTGATACATGATATATCAACATAACACCACCTTCCAAACATGCATAAGACAGACATTTCCAAATAAAAGACAGAAAGACAAATAGAATATGATTACAACCTCAACCTAAAAGTACACTGTGCGGTTTCTCTTTTCAGAGTATATACTCTTATCCATGTAGTGTCGTACAGAAGCACAGAAAAAGACTACATTCCCAGAGACGAGGTGAGTGACCTGTTAATCCAAACAATAGGAAGAATAAAGTGTACTTGATCACTATGCACTGTAGTAGACAATGAATCCTTTGTGTAATTATGGTGCAAATATATCTAATAGGTTAATACATTTCCTAGACCTTGTATGAAAACATTGTGCAGACCTAAAATGCTTGTTGTTGATCATTTTAATTATCTCCATTGTTTGTGCAGGAGGACGAGGAGGGGCTGATTCTTGAGAACCAGATAGCCAATGGCCTTGTGATCACCAGTGATGACTTGTGAAACAGGCTTTTTGGGGGTGACTTTTTTTAACCAAGTGTTCCATCAATAAAAAGGGTGACTTTGTGAAGTGTATTGCACCTTTATGTGTTAACATAATTCAGATATACCTAGCAGGGAAAGCTTATGATACTGCAGCAGTGAAATAGGAAGTGGTATACTAGGATTAAAGCAGTTGTCCAATGCCTCAGTAAAAAATAAACTATCTATTGAATAACAATATGAGTGATAAGATGTGTATTGAAAATAATTGTAATTCAGACAGATTGTAATTACTAACTGGGAAACAAGACAGTATTATGATCAGACAATAAATAAAATCATTAAAACACATACTTCTTTCTACTAATACACTAACATACATTTTTCAAGGGAAAATGACCCTTTCTAAATGTATTGCACTGAACCTATCCAACTGAAGAAAAGCCTGACCATAAAAAGGTAGTTTCTTGATAAAAATAAAATTAAAAGTGGGTTTTGCAATTTTCAACAATGTAAAACATTAGGTAATTTTACTAGTATTTATACTGCTATGTTTATGATGTAAATGTGTGACTGCTCATGCTAAACTCAAATAAAAAAAGGAATATTTTTAACAGATACTGTATTACGAGTCATAACATTCAATGGCCACTGCATGCGTCTGTCTATAAGAAGATATGTCTAGCTATTTCACCTCAAGTATCATTACTAAAATTAACAAGACATTTAAAATAAAAAGCATGTTGAGAGCAAGATACAACTTCAAAAAGACATTGCAGTTCACATAACTAAGGCAGAATGTTCACTGATGCCTTTCATCAAGGTAATTCAGAATGCAGCCTTCCTGGAAGAGTTCTGTCTTCATGAATGTAAAAGTTAATCAGCCACTCAATGGATATCAGACAGTTTATTAGACATTATGAGCATGTAGTTTGATCAGTGTAAGAGGAAGTTTCATTTATGGGAAATAGATAACGGTTTATTCATTATCTTCAGAAATAACACTGCCATGGCAACACAACAGAGTACCACTTGTATTGCCTGTACATTCTGATAAAGATTGTGTTATTGGTAGCTAATACATTTACCAAAATGAGGACGTAACCTAGAGTGCATGTGTTACAGACCATCTCTTTAAAAGACATCTGTAAAAGGGCCTCTACAGACTCCATTTCATTAGTTTGTGCATGATACATGGTGCAAAATCAATCTATTCATTGACCTCATTTATATACCTGAAGAAACAGACATGGCGATCTTCAACATAAGTTGAAACTTAAAAATTGTTAATTAAGTTAAGAGTTTTACATAGGTATGCAATGATAAGATAAAATTGCCATACACCTGAAACCCATACAGCCAAACGATGCTGGTTTCTAATTAAACTAAATATTCTGCAATTCCACCCCTAAGATGACTTCTTCTCCATGCTGGAAAGAAGGGGGGAAAAATCCATCAGCATTACTGTAGATACACATTCTGTAGAATAGCATTTAGTCTTAAATTATAACCAGTGACTATGTTTCAATATCTATGTGGGTACAGTGTGTGTGTGTGTAATTTATATATATATATATATATATATACATACATACACACACATATACACACACACAGTTGAAGTCAGAAGTTTACATACACTTTGGTTGGAGTCATTAAAACTCGTTTTTCAACCACTCCACAAATTTCTTGTTAACAAACCTTAGTTTTGGCAAGTCGATTAGGACATCTACTTTGTGCATGACAAGTAATTTATTACAGAGATTATTTCACTGTATCACAATTCCAGTGGGTCAGCAGTTTACATACACTAAGTTGACTGTGCCTTTAAACAGCTTGGAAAATTCCAGAAAATGTCATGGCTTTAGAAGCTTCTGATAGGCGAATTGACATCATTTGAGTCAATTGGAGGTGTACCTGTGGATGTATTTCAAGGCCTACCATCAAACTCAGTGCCTCTTTGCTTGACATCATGGGGAAATCAAAAGAAGTCAGCCAAGACCCCAGAAACAAAAATTGTAGACCTCCACAAGTCTGGTTCATCCTTGGGTGCAATTTCCAAACGCCTGAAGGTGCCACGTTCATCTGTACAAACAATAGTACGCAAGTATAAACACCATGGGACCATGCAGCCATCATACCGCTCAGGAAGGAGACGCGTTCTGTCTCCTAGAGATGAACGTCCTTTGGTGCAAAAACTGCAAATCAATCCCAGAACAACAGCAAAGGACCCTGTGAAGATGCTGGAGGAAACAGGTAACAAAGTATCTATATCCACAGTAAAACGAGTCCTATATCGACATAACCTAAAAGGACAAGGAAGAAGCCACTGCTCCAAAACCGCCATAAAAAAGCCAGGCTACGGTTTGCAACTGCACATGGGGACAAAGATCATACTTTTTGAAAAAATGTCCCCAGGTCTGATGAAACAAAAATAGAACTGTTTGGCCATACTGACCATTGTTATGTTTGGAGGAAAAAGGGGGAGGCTTGCAAGCCGAAGAACACCATCCCAACCGTGAAGCACGGGGGTGGAAGCATCATGTTGTGGGGGTGCTTTGCTGCAGGAGGGACTGGTGCACTTCACAAAATAGATGGCATCATGAGGTAGGAAAATGATGTGGATATATTGAAGCAACATTTCAAGACATCAGTCAGGAAGTTAAAGCTTGGTCGCAAATGGGTCTTCCAAATGGACCCCAAGCATACTTCCAAAGTTGTGGCAAAATGGCTTAAGGACAACAAAGTCAAGGTATTGGAGTGGCCATCACAAAGCCCTGACCTCAATCCTATAGAAAATATGTGGGCAGAACTGAAAAAGCATTTGCGAGCAAGGAGGCCTACAAACCTGACTTACACCAGCTCTGTCAGGAGGAATGAGCCAAAAAATCACCAAACATATTGTGGGAAGCTTGTGGAAGGCTACCCGAAACATTTGACCCAATTTAAACAATTTAAAGGCAATGCTACCAAATACTAATTGAGTGCATGTAAACTTCTGACCCACTGGGAGTGTGATGAAAGAAATAACATCTGATATAAATCACTCTCTATTATTGACATTTCACATTCTTAAAATAAAGTGGTGATTCTAACTGACCTAAGACAGGGCATTTTTTACTAGGATTAAACGTCAGGAATTGTGAAAAACTGAGTTCAAACGTATTTGGCTAAGATGTATGTAAACTTCAACTGTATATATATTTTTTTTTTTAAAGAAGAGAGAAAGACAGAGACTGTAGTTAAGATGCTTTCATGGATATGGATAAAATGAATGCCATAAAGTACTGTGCTTCCATGTTGTAAATTTTTTGTTAATTTGATGGTAACTTTCAACATGTTCTTGTACGGAGAAATCCCAAAAGATGCTTGGGCTTCAAGGCTGTGGCCTCCTTGAAATATCCATCTATTATACCCTAACAAGTGCCACAAAGAAGACATCAAAACTATGAAAGAACACATATGGAACCATGTAGTAACCAAAAAAAAGTGTTAAATAAATCAAAATATATTTTGTATTTGTGATTCTTCAATGTAGCCATCCTTTGCCTTGACAGCTTTGCACACGCTTGGCATTCTCTGAAGTACTCCTGGAATGCATTTCAATTAACAGGTGTACCTTCTTAAAAAGTTAATTTGTGGAATTTCTGTCCTTCTTAATGTGTTTGAGTCAATCAGTTGTTTCAACAAGGTATTGTTTATTTAACTAGGCAAGTCAGTTAAGAACAAATTATTATTTACATTGACGGCCTACCTCGGCTAAACCCTACCCGGGACGACACTGGGCCAATTGTGCGCCGCCCTATGGGACTCCAACCACAGCCGGTTGTGATACAGCCTGGAATCGAACCAGGGTCTGTTGTGACGCCTCTAGCACTGAGATGCAGTGCCTTAGACCGCTGCGCAACTTGGGAGGGTTGGTATACAGAAGATAGCACTATTTGGTAAAAGACCAAGTTAATATTATGGAAAGAACAGCTCAAATAAGAAAATAAACTGACAGTCCATCATTACTTTAAGACATGAATGTCAATCAATGCAGAAAATTTAAAAAAAAGTTTCTTCAAGTGCAGTTGCAAAAACCATGAAGCGCTATGATGATACTGGCTCTCATGAGGACCACCACAGGAAAAGAAGACCCAGAGATACCTCTGCTGCAGAGGATAAGTTCATTTGAGTTACCAGCCTCAGAAATCAGAAATTAACTGCACTTCAGATTGCAGCCCAAATAAATGGTTCACAGAGTTCAAGTAACAGACACATCAACTGTTCCCGAGGAGACGGCATGAATCAGTCCTTTATGGTCTAATTGCCGCAAAGAAACCACTACTAAAGAACACCAATAAGAAGAAGAGACTTGCTTGGGCCAAGAAACACGAGCAATGGACATTAGACCGGTGGAAATCTGTACTTTGGTCTGATGAGTCCAAATTTGAGATTTTTGGTTCGAGTTGCCACGTCTTTGTGAGACACAGAGTAGGCGAACGGATGAACTCCGCATGTGTGGTTCCCATCGTGAAGCATGGAGGAGGTGGTGTGATGGTGCTTTGCTAGTGACACTGTCAGTGATTTATTTAGAATTCAAGGCACACTTAACCAGCATGGCTACAACATCATTCTGCAACAATACGCCATCCCATCTGATTTGCACTTAGTGGGACTATCATTTTTCTTTCAACAGGTCAATAACCCAGAACACACCTCCAGGCTGTGTAAAGGCAATTTGACCAAGAATGAGAGTGATGGAGTGCTGCATCAGATGACCTGGCCTCCACAATCACCCGACCTCAACCCAATTGATAGTTTGGGAGGAGTTTGACCGCAGAGTGAAGGAAAAGCAGCCAACAAGTGCTCAGCATATGTGGGAACTCCTTCAAGACTGTTGGAAAAGCATTCCTCATGAAGCTGGTTGAGAGAATGCCAAGAGTGTGCAAAGCTGTCATCAAGGCAAAGGGTGGCTATTTGAAAAACAATTCAAAATATATTTGAGATTAACACTTTTTTGGTTACTACATGATTCCATATGTGTTATTTCATAGTTTTGATGTCTTCAATATTATTCTACAATGCAGAAAATAGTAAAAATAAAGAAAACCCTTGAATGAGTAGGTGTGTTCAAACATTTGACTGGTACTGTATGTGTTTTTATTTTATTTATTTAACTAGGCAAGTCAGTTAAGAACAAATTCTGATTTACAATGATGGCATACACCGGTCAAAGCTGGACGACCCTGGGCCAATTGTTGCACGGTGCTGTTGTTGCACAGTGCTTTGTAACCAAAATGGAAAACTGGTATAAAATAAAATGAGCTTGGCATTGAAATAAGCAAATCATGCAGTACAGTAAAATGTGAGCTTACTTGTATTTGATAAGTCGTGATCCTTGAATGAGCTGGGCTGTCTCATTGGTTAGGTGGCAAGCAAAGAGGAGCCAATTCCTTGGCTGAACTTTGTATGCAAACCTCATAAACAGGAGTGAGTAGCAGGTCAGAGCTGCCGGGGAGGGGGGGCAACAACAAAGAACACTGAATAAATAAGGACTTGAAACTTTATTCATATCTTTCAGACATCCTTATCAGAAAAAAACAAAATGTTCTTGCCTCGTGTGTTAGACTGCAGGAAAGGATTGTTGAAGTTCAAAGAATAATGTTAACCTATTGGAATTCTACTTTATCAAAGCATGGAGTTATTCAACAAGCGTGAGACTGCTGCTGGTATTATAGTGAACAGGCGATCAATCCTGGCAGAAAGTCCCTAATGTTATAAGCTAGCTAAACGGCAGCAATTGTGTTGTGTCTGTTCTCCAATCGTCTCACCAAAGGTCATTCTGCCACTGATAATCTCAGGGCTTTTCTTCATGTCACTGATGGCAGCTATGGGCAGACCCCAGTTGGCCACAGGTCCCCAGAAGTGCTGGAATAGAAGTAGAAAACAACATTTCAAGGAACAATTCATGTAGAGAGCAACAAGGTTACTGTAAGGGTCAAATGTATTCAAGCTGCCATAGCAATTATACAGTCTTGCCAACTAACTACCTAAGCGAGGAGTCTATCTGCTATGTTCAATGAAGCCAAAACATTCTGTGATTTTTTTAGTATACAAAAAGCTCTGACGAAGGCCTTGAGGCCGATACGTAAAGCTAAATAAAGAGCAGTGATGCTAACAAACGCAGTGTGTGGGATTTCTTCTTTTTTCCTCATTATTCAATTGTTACCATGTACCAGTAACACAGATAGCTCAGATGTGCGAGTGCCTTTTGAGTAGACAAAAACAAAACTTACTGTGCTTATTTTCAACGTTCCCGGGAGGACACCAAGATGACAGACATAAGACAAAGGAGTTTTGGTTAGGAGATATGCCTATACCTCAGGAAAACAACCAACACATCGCATCATGCCTGACAAACTAATAATGCAGAGTTCAAGTCATGTAGGGAACTCGTGAATATGACCTTCCTACCAGGAAACATTGCATGTGAACGCCCCTCCAACTCATAATTACGACTAGGAAACTCCGGTATGATCTCTGGACCCCGATCTTTCCCACATGCTGAACTATGACGTCACGCATCACTGAAAATGGCCACAAACATGGCCATGTTTTCGGCTGTCAATGTTGAGAAAGGAAAGATGCAAGAACCAATCTCAACACTCCCAAGTTGTTCCTCTGATTATGCCGACATGACGTAAACACGGCATAATACTAATATAGGGCTGACATCACCAGCAACACATCAGCACACACAGCAGTAGGCTAGTTTGACAGCTAGCTCTCGAGAACCCAAGGGGGCCCACAAGGGCTTACAGCCGCTGGCCCCCTTTTGGGTTCAGCTGAAGGTGTCCTGACACTCTGTTTTGACGTTTAGAAACGTTAAAGCTGCAATATCAAACCTTTTGGGGCGACCCGACCAAACTCACATAGAAATGTGAGTTATAGATGTGTCATTCTCACTGAAGTGGTAAATCAAATCGTATTGGTCACATACACGTGTTTAGCAGATGTTATTGCGGGTGTAGCGAAATGCTTGTGAATAATTTCTATGTGCGCTATTTCTATGCTTCCTGTCTTAAATTTTGTTTTTGTGTCTTACCCCTCCACACCAGCTTCAAACACAATATTTTTGGTTACTGAAAATTACTTCAATGATTTAAAGGGGACGATGATTCTCTAAACTTGCTTGTTGTCACAAACCGAAATTAGGCAAACTATTAGAATTCTAGCAACCAAGAAATGGCGGAGTGATTTCTGCATATTGCACCTTTAATAATCCTCGCTTGTGATACGGTTTTGTAAACCTTAACTTTCACACCAACGAGAAACAATCTTTCAAATACAAAAGAGGTACAACACAGCCTCCAGCCGAGGTACCACACAACCTCTCAACTTGCTCTAGCACTTCTATTGTGTTACTCTTGCCTGAAAACTCACGTTGAATTGCATAAGGAACAATCATGACCTCTACAAGTCAGAATGTTAAATAAAATGATATTTTAACATACTATACCGGTTGTCCGTGCGGTTGGTCCTTTTGGCGGTAAGAATGCGAGACAATATATCCATTGGAACGTATAATTACAGCAACTTTTCAAAGCGCTGGTTGTGCATTCACATTTGATATCGCCTGAAACATTCGCACAAGATACAAAAAAATAAAAATACATGCATGAGAAGCATGCATACTTGCCGAGCTCGTGTTTACATGGTTCTGCACATGTTTCAGGTGATAGAAATCTGAACGCACTACCAGCGCTTTGAAAAGGTGATGTAATTAAACTTTCAGGTGGATGTATTGTCTCGTATTTCTACCGCCATAAGGACCAACCACATGGACAACCAGTACTTTAAAATATAATTTTATTCAACATTCTAGCTTATAGAGGTCACGAGAGGAAACGTTCCTGATTCAAATTCCATGCAATTCAACGTCGGGTTTCAAAGCAAGTGTTACTCAGAGCACAGCTGGGTGCAACTTTGCTAAACTAAGTACGTTAAGTGTATCTTTTGTATTTGTACAATTATTTCTAACTCGTAAAAGTTAAGTTCGAAATGTTTCCCGCAAAAGGGGACGTGCAATGAAACAGCATTGTAATTGGGGTCATGACGACAAGGGCTAGCTTGAGTGATGCCAAAAACATTCAAGAACAAACGTCCTTCAGACCAGCCACAATATTTGTAAAAAATTTTTTTTTTTAAAGTTAACGGTGGTAGCTACAATTTACAACTAACGTTAGCTCGATACGTTTGATAATTAATTGCATTGCTATATTAGGTACGTTAGCTGGCTAGTTGGTAAAGTAAGTGTTACTGAAGTTAGCTATCTTCCAGATCTTGCAAATGTGTCATACCTCATGAGATACTCTCTGAACTCCTTGCTTTTAAGATGGTCAATAGCTTTACGTGCCAAAGTACCTGCCATGACTGTGGTGGTTAGCAGTGCAGAGGAAATTATAACTATGGGAATGTACAAGCTGGATAAATGCAGCTTAGCGTAGAGGACACTAGTGGTCACCAAAACATATTTACGACAGTATCGCAATCACTCAGTTAGGACGGCTCTCATTGGTGTTGCTATGCAATTTCACGATTTCCGGCCTCATGGTGATGACTCGCCTTTACGAAAGATTGTTTACAACTAAACCAAGATAGACCAAAGCCTGTCGTTTCCAATGGGAACAAATGAGTCATAGTGGGCAGAACAAGCAAGGAGGATGGCAGAACAAAGCACGAGCTAGCGAGATCCTATTGGCGCGTTGTAGTACATCTGCATATTTCCGTTAGGGAACGCCTACGCTGTGAAGTGCGCGTGTGCAATAACTCATTTCACCTTTGCACTCTTTCGAAACAACGAGATTTAAAACAAACTTTTGCCACGGGTAAAGTCTACAAAACTTTGTCCACTCTGTGCATTAAATATTCTAGTTTTGGGAACAGAAAACTGTATTGAAATCAAATGTTTCATCGATGAGAAAATTTGCAGAATGTCGGCTAAATTCCATCTCGTTCCATCTCCCACTGCTGACCAGTGGGTTTCCTCTCACTACCATATTTGGAAACGCCAAGCGGGTGCTTCACATTTAGGCATCTGGGGAAATATCTGTCTCATTTGTCTATCTGTGCATCTACTTTCTGAGATTGTGCCACGGATCCAGGATCAGCATCTTCTCTCTTGGTATAATTATTTTTCATTATTTAACCTTTATTTAACTAGGCAAGTCAGTTAAGAACATATTCTTATTTACAATGACAGCCTAACCCGTACGACGCTGAGTCAATTGTGTGCCGCCCTATGGAACTCCCAATCACATCCGGTTGTGATACATCCCAGGATCAAACCAGGGTCTGTAGTGATGCCTCTAGCACTGAGCTGCAGTGCCTTAGACCACTGCGCCACTCGGGAGCCCAATACACATACTGCTCAAGAATAGTGGCTGAACTGGTTACACCACAATTCTCAGAAGGAACTGTCCCTTTAGCTATCACTTACTGGCTCAAACATATAGCCACCACCTATAAAACATGTAGAACCAGGAAACAATGAGCAACTGTTCTAGACTGACCACACTTCCATTCAATTAGGCTGATTTCAACTATTTGCATAGTATTATAATAATGAATAACATGCCATTTAGCAGACACTTTTATCCAAAGCAACGTACAGTAGTGTATGCATCACATTTTTTTACGAGTGGCACCAGTGGAAGTCAAACCCACGACCCTTGTTTTGCAAGCACCATGCTCTACAAACTGAGCCACACAGGACCACAAATTGTCAACAAACTGCCAAGAGTCAACGTGTGTATGTGTAACGGATGTGAAATGGCTAGCTAGTTAGCGGGTACGCGCTAGTAGCGTTTCAATCAGTTACGTCACTTGCTCTGAAACCTAGATGTAGTGTTGCACCTTGCTCTGCAAGGGCCGCGGCTTTTGTGGAGCGATGGGTAACGACGCTTCGTGGGTGACTGTTGTTGATGTGTGCAGAGGGTCCCTGGTTCGCGCCCGTGTCGGGGCGAGGGGACGGTTTAAAGTTATACTGTGACATTGATGCTGTTGGCTAGCTAGTTAGCGGGTACGCGCTACTAGCATTTCAATCAGTTACGTCACTTGCTCTGAGACTTAAGTAGGGTTTCCCCTTGCACTGCAAGGGCCGCGGCTTTTGTGGAGCGATGGGTAACTACGCTTCGTGGGTGTCAGTTGTTGATGTGTGCAGAGGGTCCCTGGTTCGCGCCCGGGGCGAGGGGACGGTTTAAAGTTATACTGTTACATATGCCTGACCCATATGCGATTTATGCTGCAATTTTGCATTTCATACGGGTCCTAACTGGACTATTTCTCTAATGGTTTCCAATAAGACATTGTGACTAAGATGCTCCATGTGGATCCACACCAATGGCTAACCACCCCCCCAGGTTCTCAGACACCAGTGAATAGTCAACTAAGAACAGCTGTCTCAGAGTCATCTTATAAGATAGGATGTACAGCTTGTGAAGGTAAGGAGGAAAACCTAAGAAAAACACTAAACCTGACATAGTGTAAGAAGCACCATCATCTGCATGTTGTGCCAATCTCTAGCCTCGTATACCAGACTGACCACATTGTTTCAGTCACTGTGTGTATGCCTGACACAATCATCACAAAATATCAACACAAGAGTTTCTTCCACACTTGATTTATTTGTAAAATTTTGCCTATACAGTATGTACAGTCCTACTAGCACAGATACTAACACTCGCACTGACTTTACTAATAGCTACTTTGAGGAAAATGTACTTACTATGACTGAGATATGCGGTTGCCCCACCTAGCTGTCTTAAGATGAATGCACTAACTAACTGTAAGTGACTCTGGATAAGAGCATCTGCTAAATGATTAAAATGTCAATGTAAATGTACTCGTTTCACAATGTTACTTTTTACTTAGCGGTTATGAGACAGTGTGTGCTCACTCGAGGGCTTTTTGACTGAACAACACAGAGCTGAAGACTTTGAATCAATTATCTTTGTAGAAGTACCTTCAGTATGCACAAAACACTTAAGATCTATACAAGCCACAGCAGCACAAGGAGAGGCATTGGTACTCTATTGTGTTATTCTATGGGGGATCTCTCTTTACATCGTGTATTTTAGTAGTTATTCAATGAAGCTTTGTGAAAACAGAAATTAAGGCTCACTGTGCAATCAGCTATAATGCTTTTAATTTTCTCTGCCCCAATTTAGCAAGCTGTACTGTCAAAATGATGAATATATTCTAAAGGTAAGTCTGTAGTATTTACCCTATGTAACCTGTTTTGTCATATTGGTGTGTATCCCATATTCTTATTATGGAGCAACTAAAGCGTCATTGTGGGCTTAGGTTGATTGATAAACCATTCCTGAATCCTGTGTGCTTTCTACCTGTAATTCTATGATATCTCAATGTGTGAGTACACTGAATACTGTTGAGATTTCTTGTTTGTTTCACATAGCTTCTTTACTACTTGACTTGCACATAAATCAGAAACAAAGGCATCCAAGGTGGCATTCTACTGTAGGTGTTTTTTGTTGTCCCTGTTCAAAATATGAACAATACATGTAAATACTCATGTGCATTCATATTGGTTCCATACTGTTTAGAGATGAATGGTATATTTTCTGAAAAAATAAATAAGTAATTTTACAGACGGCAAAACAAGGTAATGCCGATAAAGGCAATGTATTTGCTAATACAACAAATACTTCCTTCCAAAGTCACTTCAGATCAGGTATAAAACACTTAAATATGTTGTGTATTAAAAATAAAATAAATAGACATTTACATAAATTAATACACAAAAATAATGGATAGAGTAGAAACAAATACATTTGTTTGATCAAATAAGTCACATTTAAAATAAATATAACTTACAATGGCAATTTATAAATGGGTCTGTTTTCAGTAAACCCTCCAAAAACACATAGAATGCTGTTATAAATTGCCAAAACTATTAAAAGCATCCAAAATAATGCTCACTAGATTTTTTTAAACAATAGAGTGAATTTGTAATCTACAGAAAATAAATATTGTACACTACAGCATATCGAACCTTATGAACCAACCTGAAAATCAACTACAGATGCATACATATACTCTTTGTGCTCATTTAGCCATTTCAGTTTTTGTTACAAAAATGTACCAACGTATCCTTAGCAGCTGAACATTTACATTTACAACAATCTGTCAGCAATTATTCTCCCAGATGAAGACTAATAAAAGTAACATTCCCACCTGCCACAGCGAAAAATACAGATGTCTGATGTTGATAAAATCCCGTAAATGTAGTTAGTTATCTGTAGTCATCATGTTAGTTAAACTGTTCTCAACTTCTCTGTTACAGCTTTTATGACAGTGTCAACTTGAGGTTCTGTAAGATTACTTGGTCTCCTAGATAATATCATATGAAACATACTCTACATAATACAAAGGTGTCAAATAATTAAATAGTAGCAGATGGCACCTAAAGGAAAAGGCAAATATGAATGAATAAAATATATGAACATTACATATCTTCAATACCAATGAACATTTGAACATCATTCTGGTTGGTCTTTTAATACCACCATTTGTTTCTAGTGCATCTAAAATCCGTAAAGATTTCTTTCTTAGTGCAACAACCGGATGTATCTTCTCCACATTTTTTCTTCTGATAAGTTGCTCCTCCTTGCTCCCACTACTGTGGACTTCCTGGTATTTTGGACGGGCACTTAAACCAGTGTCTGATGTAAGTCATTGCACTTTGACCCCTTTTCAAGCTCTGTCACTGAATCATCTATGAGGGTGCTATAAACCAGTGGATGTGAGTCTCTTCATTCCTCTTCTCTGCGCCAAACTTGAAGACTCCACAGGCTCCAGCTTTGGGGCCAGAGGCAAACGATTCAAAGCCAAGTATGTTGCAGCCATTGCGCCCTAGAATGACAGAGAAAAACGTCTTTAAATGATATAAAGCTGGAAAAATTGCTCTGGGAAAAAAACCTGCATATTTAAAGGCCCAGTACAGTCCAAAACAGGATGTATCTGTGTTTTATTTCCATACTATGATGTTGGAATAATACTGTGAAATTGTGAAAATTATGATAATGTTCTTTTAGCGTAAGAACTGTTTGGAAAGACGGCCTGAAATTGCTGCCTGTTTTGGTGGGATAGTTTTGCCCAGCTGGTGATATCCTCAGGCGGTAAATTAGTTAATAGACCAATATGAAAGAGCATTCCAAACCTCTCTGCCAATAACAGCTAGTTTTCAGTTTTCACCTCACCACTCAGACCATTCCCAGACAGACTTAGCAAAATTCTTACTTGAGAAATTGCTAATTAGCTATTATTTGACAATTTTAATTTAACACAATCACAGTAAGGTATTTAATTGCTACCCAGAAATGATTTGATAGAGATAAAAAAGGCTGCATTGGACCTTTTTAAGCGGGCAAAGCAAGCACAGTATGTGAAACTTTGAGCAGGTTTCAAATGACTTTTGCTGACACAGAGAAGAACGCAAAAGGTCTACATGTAATGGCAGATCTGTACACAGCGTGGCAGTAGAATGTCAGTGAATACAAAAATGTCATTTCTACAGAGGACAAATTAATTTGTGAGAGACCTAAGTCAGTGAGCTTTAGCAGGCAAAAATGCTTGTGATGCTAAAAAATAACTATCACAATTAGCTAACATAATTTGCTCAGGGACAAATCGACTAGCCTGGTCAATCAGTCAAACCGCTGGGCTGAAGTGAAACAATGTGGTCAGTCTGGTTTACGAGGCTAGAGATTGGCACAACATGCAGATGATGGTGCTTCTTACACTATGTCAGGTTTAGTGTTTTTCTTAGGTTTTCCTCCTTACCTTCACAAGCTGTACATCTTGTCTGATGAGCTGACTCTGAGACAGTTGTTCTCGGTTGACTATCCACTGGTGTCTGAGAACCTGGGGGGCCGTCAGCCGTTGGTGTGGATCCACATGAAGCATTTTAGTCACAATGTCCTTTTGGAACCCAATAAAGAAATAGTCCAGTTAGGACTAGTATGAAATGCAGCGTTGCAGCTAAACAAATGTGGGTGGGATTTTATTTCAGACTTTCATGTACAACAGTTGGATGTGAATTGCATTTATTAATCAAATTTAACAGTGATGTGTCATTAATAAAAGCCAAGTAACCTCACCTTTGCAGCATCAGAAACTGTATCCCAGTTTCCTCCGATGAGGGCATATTTTCCACTACCAATGCGAGCCAGTATTTCCTCCGGGGTGTCATTAGGACCATTGGCAAAAGGGGTGAAGCTGTAAGCACAAGTGTGAGGAAGGACAAAACAATCAAACACTTTTCAATAATACTTTAGGTAACTGAGTTAACCTTTTTCACCCTGCTCTACCATAATGAATGTGCTTTCCTGTTGCACAAATAATTATGTATCTGGGTTTGTTTGAATTGGGGGTCTTGTATTTCTTTTAGTATCTCAAATCAAAATCAAATTGAATTGGTCGCATACACAGTTTAGCAGATGTTATAGAGGGTGTAGCAAAATGCTTGTGTTACTAGCTCCTAATAGTGCAGTAAAATGTTGTGTCGCTGATCTACACACTATACCCCATAATGTTAAAGTAGACATTTGTATGTAGAATTTTTTACAAATGAATTACAAATGAAAAGTTAAAATGTCATGAGTCATGAGTATTCAATGTCATGAGTATTCAAACCGTTTGTTATGACAAGCCTAAATAAGTTCAGGAGTAAAAATTTGCTTAACAAGTCACATAATATGTTTCATGGACTCACTCTGTGTGCAATAATAGAGGTTAACATGATTTTCAAATGACTACCCCATCTCTGTACACCACACATACAATTCTCTGTAAGGTCCCTCAGTCGAGTAGCGAATTTCAAGCACAGATTCAACTACAAAGACCAGGGACTTTTCCAAAGCCTCGCAAAGAAGGGCACCTATTGGTAGATGGGTACAAATAAAAAAGCAGACACTGAATATCCCTTTGAGCTTGGTGAATAAATTAATTACACTTTAGATAGTGTATCAATACACCCAGTCACTATGACCATACAGGCGTACTAACTCAGTTTCTGGAGAGGAAAGAAACTGCTCAGGGATTTCACCATGAGGCCAATGGTGACATTAAAACAGTTAGAGTATAAATGGCTATGATAGGATAAAATTGAGGATGGATCAAGAACATTGTAGTTACTCCACAATACTAAACTAAATGACAGTGAAAAGAAGGAAGCCTATACAGAATACAAATATTCCAAAACATGCATCCTGTTTGCAATAAGGCACTAAAGTAATACTGCAAAAAATGAGACAAAGAAACAACATTTTTGTCCTGAATACAAAGCCTTATGCTTGGGGCAAATCCAACACATCACTGAGTAACACTATTTATATTTTCAAGCATGGTGGTGGCTGCATCATTTATAGATATGCTTTTCATCGTTAAGGACTGGGGAGTTTCAGGATAAAAATAAACATAATAGAGCTAAGCTCAGGAAAAATTCTAGAGGACAACCTGGTTCAGTCTGCTTTCCAACAGAGACAGGGAGAAAAGTTCACCTAAAACTCAAGGCCAAATATACACTGGAGTTGCTTACCAAGACGGCATTGAATGTTCCTGAGTGGCCCAGTTACAGTTTTGACTTAAATCGGCTTTATAAACTATGGCAAAACCTGAAAATGGCTGTTTAGCAATGATCAACAACCAACAACAATTATTTATTTTTTTAAATAATTTTTTTTATGTACAATCCAGGTGAGCTAAGCTTTAAGAGACTTACCCCAAAAGACTCACAGCTGTAATCGCTGCCAAAGGTGTTTCTAACAAATATATTAGTTATTTGTCAATTATTTTTTATAATTTTCCTTCAACTTTTCTTAAATTACAATTAAATCCATTTTAATCCCACTTTGTAACACAACAAAATGTGGAAAAAGTAAAGAGGGTTGAATACTTTCTGAAGGCACTATTAGCTATGTCAAGAATCCAGTATAAATACGCGGTGGGTATAAACAGTGTAACAAAAAATGCAATGTACAGTAGTAGATACAGTAGGTCAGAATGAGCTATGTCGTGAATACAGTATACACACACAGTGTGAAAAACAGTATAAAAGAAACAGGAAGTGTCCATTGTTTAATGTCTCTATATACATGGTACAGCAGCATTGGCTGTTGGTGTGTGTGAGTGTGCGTGTCTTTGTGAGTATGGGCTATATGTGAGGTGCTATTTTTAGGCCATTTCTCCAACACCCTTATTGAGCTAAAAAAACAAATAATAATAATGGCATCTAAACAGTGTTTGACATCTATGAAAGAATTCAGCTTTTTTTCTAATGCCCTGATTACAGAGATTTAAAACATGAGCCACAGGCTGGGACATTAAATTGTCAGAGCAGGTCCTGAGAGATTTGGCATTGTGCAGAGTACAATTAAAATGACTCTACCGCAGACTCAACCTCAGCTTAAAAAGTAATCCGTCGTCCACTGTCCCTCTCACCGTTTCAAAAATGAGTCCTGAATCATTGGTTGCCAGGAGAGGTAGCGCAGTCCAGAATTCATTGTTTTTTGTTTGTTACTGTGAAACTGGTTTAACCAGGTTTCTAGCAAAGGTAAACTGTCACTTAGCAAAGGGAAATTGGGATATAAATGGTCTGACCCTGCGTGTTCAGTCTTCTTGAGGTTTAAATAAACCAGCGAATTAGGATTACCCTGCGAGCATAGTGTAGAGTAGGATTCCCAAACTCCAGATGTCACAAGCAGCATCATACCCCTGCTTCTTCAGGACCTATGAAAGACATGAAGAATCTGTGTCATATCACAATATAGAGATATACAGCACTTGAAATAAATAAGAGCTGATCAAACCACTCCTTACCTCTGGAGCCACAAAGTTTGCTGTGTAACAGGGCGTCATGAGGAGACCATTTTCTGCCCTTAATTGTTTGGCGAACCCAAAATCACAAATTCGGATCGATTCCGGATCTCCCGTTTCATCCACGTAGAGGATGTTGCTTGGTTTAAGGTCACGATGTACAACCTATGACAAAATAAATAAAATAAATTGCCAGTATGAATATGTCCTAGCTAGGAGCACTACTCCTTTCACTTTGATACAGATTTTAGTTGGACATATACATTCATGATACTGACCCCCTGTGAGTGAAGGTACTCCACTGTCTTGGTAATAGTGCAGAGCACAGCAGAGGTCTCTCGCTCAGAGAAACTCTTCTGATGGAGGATTCTGTCCAGCAGCTCTCCACCTCTCATCAGCTCCATCACAAGGTACACATACTTCCCATCGTCATAGACCTAGGGGCCAAAAAGACAGTTTAATACCACATGGAGTTATTTATGAACCAAGAGTACATTAGTCTAGTCCTCAGAGCCCACAAAAAGTGGCTAGTGAAAATCTAATAGAGATACAAATGGACAAGAGAAGATGCAGTCAAATATGATGGTCAGTGAAAACTCAAGTTTGCAGGACACATTTTTCATTAGTCATGCAAACTCACAAGGTTCTCTGTCCTTATGGAGGGCTTTCAGCATGGGCATGTGTTTGAGTCATTGAATGATTACTTACATCCTTCAGCGTGATAATGTTTGGATGCTGCCCATATCTCAACAGAATCTCAATTTCCTCAGATGGATCTTTTTTGGCTCTGTCGATGATCTGAAAGAGACACACCACACCCCCTGTTAGATTAGAACTGTTTTTTTATTTAATTTTTTATTTAGCAGACGCTCTTATCAAGCGACTTACAGTAGTGCATACATATTCGTACTGGTCCCCCTGCTTGGTATCCTCTTATGATAAAATGTGTGACAGAGCATCATCTGCACAAAATACAGAATCATTGTCGCTGCATGAATCATCCTGAGAGAGACTATATTATAGTTGAAAGGCTTGTAATTGTTCCAGGATTCAAGGAAGTGAAATGTGTAAACTACATACAGTATATCACAAAGCTACTATAATTAAAGATGATATATCATTCTGGAATCCTTGTACTGATCATAACGTCCCCTTGCTGCGTATGATGCTGTTTCTTATAACTGATTGGCCGTGAAAATTATTTCTCTCCAAGAATGATAAAGTACCTATAAAAACTATTCCTCTTGAAAAATCTACCTATACCGTTCACTTACTTTGACAGCATATTCAACACTGGTGATTTTGTGGATGCAGCGTTTGCAGACGGAGTACGCTCCCAAGCCCACATCCTCCTTCATCTCATACCCATCAGTGAAATGGATGTTGGTCCCATGAAGTTGCTGAAATGACAAACATTTCCAGTCATCATGAAAACGTTTAAGCCTCTGCTCATATTTATGCTCTTAAGCTTGTCATCTGATTTCCTTACTATTCGCTCATGTCATAATCCTGCTCAGGCAGACTAGGGAATCCATCAGTCTTCCTATAATCCTCAGACATATTCAGGGGTAGCACACTGGTATTCAAAACAGATCTACTGTAGCTATCAAATTATTCCCCTAGTAAGAATTGTCCTTGAAGAACATTCTATGTGAACAGTGTTCCAGCGAGAGTGCACTTTGGTGGCATTTCTCCTTTCTCTTGTGATGTAATGCTTCATATGTGGAGATTTTGGACGTGTTCCTTTATTGCTGTACAGTATGTCAAAACAAAAATAAGAGCAAGAAAGGTGAATTGAAAATGTTCACAGTAATAGTCCATCTTGGGTTCACACATCCACCTTGCGGTCTGCAGTATAGTCCATGCTATTCTATTGTGTTCGCTGAGAGACCTTGCCTGCACATATGTTGGCTCATTCATATTCATCCACACTGCAGCGGCATCTAATCTCACTTGTTCAATACAATGAAAATGTTCACCGTTGATCTCTGCACTGCCGCAGCAGAGGATCCAAATGTTCTCAGAACGCTGCCACTGCAGAGCACCCATGGCCATGATGTCAGAGGGAACTAAGTGTTCTCACAAATCAATATGCTTTGCTGAGGGCACTGGGAGGCCTCTCTGGTGAGTGACTTCAATGAAATGCTCACTCAGGTATGAACCATCTGGTAAGAATCAGTCCGGGTGGTTATGTAAGTTGATCTGTTTTTGTGTGTGCTGCAGGACACACAAGAGGGCCTCTCTGGAGCAGTGGCTAAGATGTGTGTTGCGGTTAGATCAAAAGATCAGGGGTCAGCCTTAAAGAAGAGGGTCACTTCGACCTCACTGTCATGTGTCCACTTAAAATAAATTGAATTCGTCAAAAGACAAATTCCTTAGATGTTTGTGCTGTACCATAGGTAAGCTGACAGTCATGTCAGTAACAGCACCATACACAGAAAGACAGAGGTCTCTAGTGGCAGCTTGTTAGTACAGTTGGGCTACAATCTTATCTTCCTTAAGCTCCCACCTTTCATGTTATGTGTCCAATGTGTAAGTAAGAGGACGAAGGTAGCAAAAAGGTATGAATTATGTACAGAGAAAATGTATTTAATTGAATCTTTTATGCCCCACACAATTACAAAATCACCAGAAATTACCTTTGAATATGAGTTTTGATAATTGACAGGGGTCTTTACTTTCTTTACTCAACACTTTCTGAATACAGTATCAAAAGTGGTTAATCCATTGTATTCTGATGTAATGCCATGACATCCCCATGAGGTTCCTTCCTGATATCATATTGATTTCTTCTTCTTCCATACAGAAACAAGGATTGACATTCCCCTCGATGTTGATACTCTTGTCCGGTGGTTACGTTTAATTAATGGGGAAAAAATCTCTCTCTTTCTCTAGAGATATATATACTATATATATATATATACATATAAAAAATAAAAGACAATAGCCTGAAGGCAGTGTCATATCTAAAAATAGAGATATTTTTAGATTATTTCAAGTATTTAAATAGAGTATGGTTGATAGAGCTGAATAACAGAGATGATTAGTCCTCTCAGTCTAGTCTATCATTCTCACTTGGACAATAGTGTTGACAGTTGAGCTTTGCCGTATTTCAGCAATGGACTGCTCCTGGTCCAGATTAGTTGCCACGAAGCTGAACCCTCTGAAGAGCTGGTGTGTGTTGGCACTGGGAGGGATGCCCGGCGAGTCTGATGGGAGAAAGGTACAGAAAATGTTACAACCACTACTGTCTAACGGGCAGGCACGAAACAAACATGGGAACTAGGACACATTGGCAACTGGAAATACATCACAGTTGATTGAATGTCAGTTATCATTAAATTGACATTTGAAAAGGTTAGTCCCATTGTACTGTACAGCTGTGGCCTAGAGGGTCTTGTCGACAGGCAACTGCCCAGCTCTGACTTTGCAAACTAGCAGCTGATATAGGAGACTAAATATTGGCACTTTTGTCCCACATTTCCTTTGCCCATGGACTATGATCCATTGAAGGATATAATAATTTCAGAGGATTCAAAATTCAAAGATTTAAAGTTGCAGCTGGGTGACTTTATGCGGATATATAAGTGTGAGTTTATGTGGACATTATAAGAGGGGGTTGTTTGTCAGTAATTGAGTGGAAATTTTATGTCAGTGTGAGGGTAACCCAGATGCATGGAGAAATTATTATTCTGAGCATAACAATGAAGCAAACAGTATGAAGTAAAACATAACATGATTCATGAAATTATGAGGCGACAGGGATGTAAGCACGTACACAGGCACGCACAGATGAACTACTTCACCTACAATTACCAATCACCTGTTGGTGTGCGGGAGGTGAATTCAGGGTCAAAGTGGAAGGTGTCATCTGGCCTGCCCACTGCTGGTTTGAATGGAGGCTTGATCTCTCTTCTGTAAAGTTTCTGTGGTTTCACCATGAGGGGAAAAGGAAAAATAAAACTTGTATTTTTCCATTTAGTATTTGAGCTACAGATGTAGGATCCTGTTGCAGGAGAAGGACCCAGTTGCAGATGAACTGTCTTGCAATGCAGGAAATGTAAAACTTCTAGAGTATTTGAGGTTTAAAAAGGCTTCTGAAGTTTGTAATTTCCACTTTTCCCCCCTTACAAAAATGTATCAACACCTACAAAAATGTCTATTAATTATAATCCACATATTAATTTACTGTTAATCCTGTTGCTGCAGGATTATTGTACTGCTGTAGAAAACTGGCTCAAATGTAAGGTCCTACATCTGTAAGTACAAGCTCTGGGGTAAAATACCTTTACTTCTATTCTGAAGGTATGACAATCAAATCCTCAGGAGGACATATCCGAAGCAATGCCTTTAATGATTTTTAGAAAGGGTTATGAAGAGCTTTATACTCACATTCCAATCTATATTTCCAAAGAAATTATGCCTTTTAATCTCCTCGACTCCATCTGGTCCAGCACCTAACAGTAAAATGCACCAGAACATTTAGATTGAATACTCTTTTTAGCTTCACTGGGCTGTAATTGCTCACATACTAAAATTCTATCTCAAGTATCTCTGCTCCACCATATTATTCAGTGAGAATATGGTGTATTATGGGGAATATTAGGCTACACTCTCTAAACATGATTTTTAAACAAGGGTCTAGGGTGGTAAAATACAAGCCCTATGCAGTAATACATAAAGGCTCATATACAGTGGGGAGAACAAGTATTTGATACACTGCCGATTTTGCAGGTTTTCCTACTTACAAAGCATGTAGAGGTCTGTAATTTTTATCATAGGTACACTTCAACTGTGAGAGACGGAATCTAAAACAAAAATCCAGAAAATCACATTGTATGATTTTTAAGTAATTAATTTGCATTTTATTGCATGACATAAGTATTTGATACATCAGAAAAGCAGAACTTAAATATTTGGTACAGAAACCTTTGTTTGCAGTTACAGAGATCATACGTTTCCTGTAGTTCTTGACCAGGTTTGCACACACTGCAGCAGGGATTTTGTCCCACTCCTCCATACAGACCTTCTCCAGATCCTTCAGGTTTCGGGGCTGTCGCTGGGCAATACAGACTTTCAGCTCCCTCCAAAGATTTTCTATTGGGTTCAGGTCTGGAGACTGGCTAGGCCACTCCAGGACCTTGAGATGCTTCTTACGGAGCCACTCCTTAGTTGCCCTGGCTGTGTGTTTCGGGTCGTTGTCATGCTGGAAGATCCAGCCACGACCCATCTTCAATGCTCTTACTGAGGGAAGGAGGTTGTTGGCCAAGATCTCGCGATACATGGCCCCATCCATCCTCCCCTCAATACGGTGCAGTCATCCTGTCCCCTTTGCAGAAAAGCATCCCCAAAGAATGATGTTTCCACCTCCATGCTTCACGGTTGGGATGGTGTTCTTGGGGTTGTACTCATCCTTCTTCTTCCTCCAAACACGGCGAGTGGAGTTTAGACCAAAAAGCTCTATTTTTGTCTCATCAGACCACATGACCTTCTCCCATTCCTCCTCTGGATCATCCAGATGGTCATTGGCAAACTTCAGATGGGCCTGGACATGCGCTGGCTTGAGCAGGGGGACCTTGCGTGCGCTGCAGGATTTTAATCCATGATGGCGTAGTGTGTTACTAATGGTTTTCTTTGAGACTGTGGTCCCAGCTCTCTTCAGGTCATTGACCAGGTCCTGCCGTGTAGTTCTGGGCTGATCCCTCACCTTCCTCATGATCATTGATGCCCCACGAGGTGAGATCTTGCATGGAGCCCCAGATCGAGGGTGATTGACCGTCATCTTGAACTTCTTCCATTTTCTAATAATTGCGCCAACAGTTGTTGCCTTCTCACCAAGCTGCTTGCCTATTGTCCTGTAGCCCATCCCAGCCTTGTGCAGGTCTGCAATTTTATCCCTGATGTCCTTACACAGCTCTCTGATCTTGGCCATTGTGGAGAGGTTGGAGTCTGTTTGATTGAGTGTGTGGACAGGTGTCTTTTATACAGCTAATGAGTTCAAACAGGTGCAGTTAATACAGGTATTGAGTGGAGAACAGGAGGGTTTCTTAAAGAAAAACGAACAGGTCTGTGAGAGCCGGAATTCTTACTGGTTGGTAGGTGATCAAATACTTATGTCATGCAATAAAATGCAAATTAATTACTTAAAAATCATACAATGTGATTTTCTGGATTTTTGTTTTAGATTCCGTCTCTCACAGTTGAAGTGTACCTATGATAAAAATTACAGACCTCTACATGCTTTGTAAGTAGGAAAACCTGCAAAATCGGCAGTGTATCAAATACTTGTTCTCCCCACTGTACATGCATATAATTAAGTGATAATGCCCGAGAAGCCGGTGTTTGGAGGATATATTGCCACTGGTGTTGTTCGTCAAGGGCCAGCAGGGGCATTATCACTTTTCTACAACGGGTTACCAACATATTCAAAAAATTATTTCCATATTTTCATTAAACACGTTAATTAGATTCCTTTATTAATACTATTTCATCCTTCCACAAGATATAGTCCCGACACAAATCTAGGGTTGCTGCCCAAGCCGGCTGGTCGTTCGTTCTATCAGTTCAGTTGCCAGAGACGGGACCCAGCCGTTCAGTCTTTTTGTTCTGTATCTATGGACGCGACTCAGTATTTCGTACTAAATGTTCCATAGCCATACTGGCTGGCAATGTTCTTATCCCTTGCTCGCTAGCTAGCCAACTATGGCTAACTTACAGTCACGTCAAAAAGTGCAGCCAGAATAACAACAAAGTAGCCACATTTGAATTTGTTTAAGCTGTTTTCTAGTGACATTTATTTGGATACATCCATAACAATGAGCTAATGATACGTGATTTCACCTGGCATAGAAAATGCGCTCACTCACTCGTCAGGACACTGCTGTTCAGAGGAGCTAGCCAACAACACAGCGAACACAATCACTTCAAACTGAAGCTGGAAAGACACCAAAGTAGCTGCACTTCATTTTGTTTGACCTTTTTTCAATTGACATTTCTTTGTATATATCCATAAAAATTATGCCATCTGATTAATAATTTCGACTGCCTGCCTGTCTGTTTTGTCCTGACTCCCGACATGTTCATTACTATGGGAAAGCTGGAGATGGAATTTGAATACTGAAACAATGTTGCAAATGTCAGAGAGACAGACAGCAAGGTTTATATAAATCTCCGCTGTTGAAAACTAAAGGTTAATCTAAAAGAAATGTGAGATAATGTCTAGATGTTTTTTATAGTGGAGATCAAGTTTATAAATTGCCTGGCTGGACTGATGAGACAGTAGCTTGCACAGTCAGATGGAACGGAGTAAATAGGCATTTTAACATCAGATTTAGCCGGTGGTAACTTGTGGAATAGACACCAGCTGGAATGCCACCCGTAGACCAACCCATTGTATAACACGTAATAAAGCATTAAACCTCTCTACTTTATCATAACCGCCATCGATAAAAGACAGTACTGTGCAGCCGTCTTCATCAACTTGGCCAAGGCTTTCGACTCTGTCAATCATTGCATTCTTATCGGCAGACTCAATAGCCTTGGCTTCTCAAATGACTGCCTCACCTGGTTCACCAACTACTTCTCAGATAGAGTTCAGTGTGTCAAATCGAAGGGCCTGTTGTCCGGACCTCTGGCAGTCTCTATGGGGGTGCCACAGGGTTCAATTCTCGGGCCGACTCTTTTCTATATATATATATATATGATGTCGCTCTAGCTGCTGGTGATTCTCTGATCCACCTCTACGCAGACGACACCATTCTGACCCTTCTTTGGACACTGTGCTAACAAACCTCCAAAACGAGCTTCAACGCCATACAACTCTCCTTCCGTGGCCTCCAACTGCTTTTAAATGCTAGTAAAACAAAGTGCATGCTCTTCAACTGATTGCTGCCCATACCCTTCCGCCCGACTAGCATCATTGCTCTGGACGGTTCTGACTGGACGGTTCTGACCTAGAATATGTGGACAACTACAAATATCTAGGTGTCTGGTTAGACTGTAAACTCTCCAGACTCACATTAAGCATCTCCAATCCAAAATGAAATCTAGAATCGGCTTCCTATTTCACAACAAAGCCTCTTTCACTCATGCCGCCAAACATACCCTTGTAAAACTGACTATCCTACCGAACCTTGACTTCGGCGATGTCATTTACAAAATAGCCCCCAACACTCTACTCAGCAAACTGGATGTAGTGTATCACAGTGCCATCTGCTTTATCACCAAAGCCTGATATAGTACCCACCACTGCAACCTGTATGCTCTCGTTGGCTGGCCCTCACTACATATCCGTCGCCAAACCCAATGGCTCCAGGTCATCTATAAGTCTTTGCTAGGTAAAGCCCTGCCTTAGCTCACTAGTCACCATAGCAACACCCACCCGTAGCACGCGCTCCCGCAGGTATATTACACTGGTCCTCCCCAAAGCCAACACTTCCTTTGGCTGCCTTTCCTTCCAGTTCTCTGCTGCCAATGACTGGAACGAATTGCAAAAATCACTGAAGCTGGAGTCTTATATCTCCCTCACTAACTTTAAGCATCAGCTGTCTGAGCAGCTTACTGATCACTGTACCTGTACACAGCAAATCTGTAAATAGCACACCCGTCTACCTCATCCCCATATTATTACTTACCCTCTTGCTCTATTACTTACCCTCTTGCTCAGAATCTCTACTTGCACATCTATCACTCCAGTATTAATGCTACATTGTAATTATTTTCGCCTCTAGGGCCTATTTAGGCCTACCTCCCTACATTTGCACACACTGTACATAGATTTTTCTATTTTTCCTTTATTTTGTGTTATTGACTGTACGTTTGTTTATGTGTAACTCTGTGTTGTTGTTTTTGTCGCACTGCTTTGCTTTATCTTGGCCAGGTCGCAGTTGTAAATGAGAACTTGTTCTCAACTGGCATACCTGGTTAAATAAAGGTGAAATATATATTTAAAAAAAATAAATACTTTAGGTAAATTGTTACTAATATTTAACGCAATCATACATACAGAATGACTTCTGGCTTTAATCTGACTGCACCACAGGTACCACACTAGTGATGCCTGGTACAGTTGAAATTTAGCTTGACATTACTCTCCATCTTATAAATCATGGAGGAAGTGATTAATGTGGTTATATTCAACCCCAACACTGGTCAACCAGCTTCCACCGAGGGGTAAGAGAGGACATGCAGTAACTGTGCTTTCTAGACTGCACTGTCCCTAAACCCTCAATGCGAAGATGTCAAATGTAAAATTCCGATTTCAATGCTGTCTGTGTCACATTTAATAAATGAGAAATGGCTTATCTAATGCTGTAAATTAGTCTTCCAATTAGAGGAGCATGTGAAATGACACACACGATTAATTCTCTTGACTACATACCTAATCTATTGGTAGGATTTCTTTTGAAGAGGGCCCGTATTAAACTTTGCACTTCTGGGCTTAAGAATTGCGGCATGCCAAGTTTTGCCCTACAAAACAAAACAAAAAAATACAATTATTTCACAAAGTAGCATTTCATATATATTTGCCATACAAATTGTCGTATCTTACTTTAGTATGAGGGCCATTGTTTCCTTGCGATCTTTGCCTTGAAATGGTAGAGATCCTGTCAGCATTTCAAACTGAAAATAAAGACAAACAATGTCAGTGCCAATCCTCTAAATCTCTTTACAAAACAATATAATGTATTCCACCACAATTTTGACAGTTTCTTGGATGACAAACTCACTATATTATGGCATGATATAGGAAAATAATATTTTCCAGTTACTACACATGCACTTGTTCTAAAACTGCAGAGCAAAGAGAAAGGAAAAGGGGGATACCTAGTCAGCTGTACAACTGAATGCATTCAACTGAAATGTGTCTTCAAGGTGATATCAGTGAGAGTGCCTGGCGGGTTTCTTTTGGAGAGAGCAAAGCTTGCGTTATAAATTCTGGCCCTAAAGGGATATATTTGGCAAGGTTTGTATTGATCTGTTTTTAACGTGAGGCTAAAGTACTGAGCTTAGAAACCATTAGGGAGTCCTTTGTTCTTTAGAGGTGGTGGAGTAATGTGTGGATTAGTCAGCAGCAACCTTATTATAACAGGTCTGGCTCTATTCAATCAGCATTCATCTTTTAATATAAGAGGATTGAAGAGGTGAGACTAGTGTATGGTGTAGAAGTAGTGGACTACTACCATACCAGTATGCATCGTCATTATGATGTCTCTGCATTAAGATCCACATTTTGACTTTAGGTTGGACCATTAGTGACCTGGTCTAACAGGCTGTATGCATAGTGCTGCACGTCCATATACTGTATGCAAACAATTTCATTATATGAAACTCTGACCTAGAGATTGTGTTGCAATAACATTGCAGCCAACCAATAGCTATAGTATGTCTGTAATGCATTATCAAAAAGAAAGGGAGGGAGGTCCACACCATTAAGACGCCAAATGACCACCAGTCAGCACTATGTGTATGTCCTCTTCTGTTGACCACCTCAGGGGCCATGTATTCTATCGTCCCGCAGAAGGAGTACGCTCGCTTGTCATGGTCTATTGCCTCTTTACTCAGCCCGAAATCTAAAATACATTTGATAAAAGGGATTGATGTCAAAGACAGAGGAAAACAGCCACCAGCTATGGGCTTAATGGATTCAACATAAAAAAGAGAGACTACTGCTATATATGTTCAAACTACTACTACCACTGCTGTATGTTTTTAAAACAGTCTTTAGTCACCTGTTATCTTGATGTGGCCCTCCTCATCAAGAAGAATACTGTAGAGGGAAGGAATGCGACATCAATATATATACAGTACCAGTCAAAAGTTTAGACACACCTATTCAAGAGTTTTTCTTTATCTTTACTATTATCTACATTGTAGAATAATAGTGAAGACATCAAAACTATGAAATAACACATGGAATCACGTAGTAACCAAAAAAAGTGTTAAATATATTTTGGATTCATCAAAGTAGCCACCCCTTTGCCTTGAAGACAGCTTTGCACAGTTTTGGCATTCTCTCAACCAGCTTTACCTGGAATGCTTTCACAACAGTCTTGAAGGGCTGAGCACATATGCTGAGCACTTGTTGGCTGATTTTCCTTCACTGTGCGGTCCAACTCATCTCAAATTGGGTTGAGGTCGGGTGATTGTGGAGGCCAGGTCATCTGATGGAGCACTCCTTCACTCCTCTTCTTGGTCAAATAGCACTTCCATAGCCAGGAGGCGTGTTGGGTCATTGTCCTGTTGAAAACGAATGATAGTCCCACTAAGCGCAAACTAGAAGGGATGGTGTATTGCCACCAAATGCTGTGGTAGCCATGCTGGTTAAGTGTGCCTTGAATTCTAAATAAATCACAGACAGTGTCACCAGCAAAGCACCATCACACCTCCTCCTCCATGCTTCGTGGTGGAAACCACACATGCAGAGATCATCTGTTCACCTACTCTGTGTCTCAAAAGACACGGCGTTTGGAACTAAAAATCTCAAATTTGGACTAATCAGACCAAAAGGAAAGAGTTCCACCAGTCTAATGTCCATTGCTCATGTTTCTTGGCCCAAGCAAGTCTCTTCTTATTGGTGTACTTTAGTAGTGGTTTCTTTGCAGCAATTCGACCTTGAAAGCCTGATTCACGCAGTCTCCTCTGAACAGTTGATGTTGAGATGTGTCTGTTACTTAAACTCTGTGAAGCATTTAGTTGGGCTGCAATCTGAGGTGCAGTTAACTCGAATAAACTTATCCTCTGAAGCAGAGGTAACTCTGGGTCTTCCTTTCCTGTGGCGGTCCTCATGAAAGCCAGTTCCATCATAGGGCTTGAGGGTTTTTGCGACTGCACTTGAAGAAACTTTCAAAGTCCTTGAAATTTTCCAGATTGACTGACCTTCATGTATTAAAGTAATGATGGACTGTCGTTTCTCTTTGCTTATTTGAGCTGTTCTTGCCATAATATGGACTTGGTCTTTTACCAAATATGCCTACCTTCTGTATACCACCCCTACCTTGTCACAACACAACTGATTGGCTCAAAGGCATTAAGAAGGAAATAAATTCCACAAATTAACTTTTAATTGAAATGCATTCCAGGTGAATGCCTCATGAATCTGGTTGAGAGAATGCCAAGAGTGTGCAAAGCTGTCATCAAGGCAAAGGGTGGCTACTTTGAAGAATCTCAAATATATTTTGATTTGTTTAACACTTCTTTGGTTACTACATTATTCCATATGTGTTATTTCATAGTTGTGATGTCTTCACTATTATTCTATTAGAAAATAAATAAAAACCCTGGAATGAGTCGGTGTGTCCAAACTTTTGACTGGTACTGTATTTTATATATATATATATATATATATATATATATATATATATATATATATACACACACACACACACACACACACACACACACACACACACACACACACACACACACACACACACACACACACACACACACACACACACACACACACACACACACACACACACACACACACACACACACACACACACACACACACACACACACACACACACACACACACACACGAGTTCACGAAAATAGTTTGCTCCTACAGACAGTGAGTCACGTGGATGTGGCTTGATATATAAAGCAGGCAGTAAGGCATTGAAGCATTGTTACTGTTCTATTGAACCTTAGAATGGGCAAAACGAGTAACCTAAGCCACTGAGCGTGGTATGTTCGCCGGTGACAGGCGAGCCGGTTTCAGTATGTCAGAAACGTCCAGCCTCCTGGGCTTTTCAAGCACAACAGTGTCTAGGGTTTACAGAGAATGGTGCAACAAAAAACATCCAGTCATGATGTAGCGGTGGTGTAATGGTGGGGGTGTAATGGTGTGGGGAATGTTTTCCTGAAACATGTTAGGTCTCTTGATACCAACTGAGCAACGTTTCCATGCCCTGAAGAATTCACGCTGTACTGGAGGCAAAGGGGGCTCTGACCCAGTACTAGATGTGTGTACCTAATAAACTATCTGTATAATATAAATAATTTATATAAAATCTTCACATCTTACACACCTCTCAGCACTGCACACCCATACATTTATTGAGTGTTTGTTTGTTAGAACTAATGGATCTGTGCACAGCACACTTTTGCCCTTGGGTTGGTGTCATTAATCATCAATAGTAAAGCTGGGAATAGCTTGTCCTTCAAAGACAAAAAAAGCAGAACCACTGAAACCAGGAATTACGCGAGACCTTCAAACGTCAATTATTCCCATGCTGAGAGTTCCTTGTTTATTTTCTCTCATCAAATACCCGAGAGCCAATTTACAAGTCTAGGAGGAAAAAGATGCAGAACAGATGCAGCATTGATTGCACCAGAGACCTGTTTTTGTTTTGATAGACCTGTCACAGGCAGCACCACGGAGCAGTAACGCAACCTTGTTTGAACTCATGGATCGGAATTATATGATATCAAATCCGACAGTTATGTACTTGGTCATTCCCGATCAGAATATTCATAAGTCTCGGAGATAAAGAAACAATTTGTAGGAGTACTCATATGGGTAAACATTTTATAGCTGCGGAGAATGGATATGCAAGATGCTCTTTGAATAAGGAAGTAGACTATGGCACAGTACAGTCAGTGAGGCTTTACTTCTCTGGTTTGAGGTCTCTGTAGATGATGCCCAGACTGTGAAGGTGATCTAAGGCCAAGGCCAGCTCAGCCAGATAGAACTTCACATCCTCTTCAGTAAACATCACCTGCAGATGGAGAAAGGTGAAAGATAAAGTAACAGTCATTGACAAGATGCAAACAGTACATGTGTGATATATGATTACGATTTTAAAAACACAGCTTTTATTTTCACAGAGTAGCCTACATTGACGTGTTTTAAACATATAAAAAAGAAACAGACAGCTTTCCATAATTCCAATGTCAGGTAGCCTGAGCAAAACAAGAGCACTACCCACAGATTGAACACTACTGAAATGCATTAACTTGATCACAAAGCCAGCTGTTTGGAACCTCACCCAAAATATTTGCATCAAGGATGTTACACATTTACATTTGAGTAATTTAGCAGACACTCTTATCCAGAGCGAGTTGCATTCCTCTTAATAAAAACTTTGCTGAGTTTCCTCAGGTAGAGCATGGATTGTTGTATTTCTCTTTGTTTACTAAATAGATCATTTTAACCACAGAAAGATTACTTTAGCTCCCAAATGGAATATGTGTGGGGAATAAAAACTGCGGTGCCAAGGAGAGCATTTAATTGCGGTGAAAGTAACAAGTTGCTACCAGCATTAGGGCATCTGCTAGCTGTTCCAGATGAGTGATTTCCAAAACCAGCAGTAATTCATTCATATTTCAATTCCCACTTGTCTGTCAGCCCAGAAGAGCAAATTTAAATCTAGAGACAAATTGTTTGCTCAATTTCATTCCAGTTATTATTCACAAAAGGATTGGTAGTAGTCACGATGACACATAGGAGGCAGTAGTTTTAGGAAACATGGGTGAACGCATTTCCAAAGTTGGTGGTCTATTATCCGGACTGCAGGTTGTTTTTATTATTCAATAATAATCAAGGTCTCCATCCATTTAATCACTTCTTTGAGCAAACCTCCCCTCGAATACCAGGGGCTTGATGGGGCTATCAGGGGCTTGATGATTAGTTGGAGCAGGTATGCTAGTTGGAATTGAACAAATAAGAATGGCTGGGGGTACTCAAGGAGAGGTTTGGAAACAACACAGAGCCCTGCATGAGGCCCCCCGCTGATCCGGAGGACTAGGTTAAATCTCTCTGTCTGTAAGGCCAGACGGTATTCCAGGGCGTGTCCTCCGGGCATGTACAGACCAGCTGGCAGGTGTCTTTCCAGACATTTTCAACCTCTCCCAGTCTGTAATCCCCACATGTTTCAAGCTGACTATCATCATTCCTGTTCCAAAAACACTAAGGCATCGTGCCACAATGACCACCGCCCTATAACACTCACATCTGTAATGAAGTGTTTTGAAAGGCTGGTCATGGCACACATCAACTCCGTTATCCCAGACACCCTGGACCCACTCCAATTTGCCTACTGCCCCAACAAATCCACAGACGATGCAATCTCAAGTGCACTCCATTCTGCCTTCTCTCACCTAGAAAAGAGCAATACCTATGTGAGGATGCTGTTCATTGACTACAACTCAGTTTTCAAACACCATAGTGCCCTCCAAGCTCGGGACCCTGAGACTGAACACCTCCCTCTGCAACTGGATCCTGGACTCCTGACGGGCCGACCCCAGGTGGTAAGAGTAGGCAACAACACCTCCGCCACTATGACCCTCAACACAGGGGCCCCCAGGGGTGTGTGCTCAGTAGGGCTGTGACGATACCAGTATTGCACAATTTTTTCCATGGCAAAAATTAAAACACAAAGCAGAACAAATTCTTTGGTCCTTTAGAAACCTGATGTATGTAAAATATAGTGTGCTATAGCTGGAAAAATAAATAAATGTGACTCTGGATGACAACATAATGATGTTTGGTTCCAACATTAGGTCTGTTTTCCTAAAGTTAAATCTGCTTCAAGTTTTGTTTCCTTGCCACGATACTAATGAGTATCGCGATACTGATATTGTCCCAGCCCTAGTGGCGGTTTAAATCTCTGCTGTTTGTTGCTGTTCATATCAGCCCTGTGAGCTGTGCTGGCTGGAATTCCGTGGATAACCAGCATTAGCGTACGTTGCTACCGTCATGCCGCCCAAAGTTAAAGAAGTTTGGAGAAATGGAGAGGACAGTGTTTCACTATCACAGGTGCGTGGTCTTTTAAAATCAACAAAAATATGTCAACAAGCAATTGTTACAACAACAGAAAAATAGCTTCAAGAGCTTTGTCCAAATACTGGTGGACTCAACGAACAAAATAATGGGCAATCTGATCAGAAAAGTCCAAGAACATAGGAACAGTATTTCAGTTCTCCCAGGGAGAGGTGGATGTCTTGCAGCAAGATGACAACAAACTGTAAGCCCACGCGAGATGACAGCAGTCTGTGGATCATTATTTCAGATGACTGGGAAAACAGTAGTGAAATTAGGATATTATTTTTGACGATATATGATATCGTTTTGACAATATAGGAATATTATTTTTGTCCTAGTTGGCTGTACCTACACCACAACTCCAATTTGTCTTGAGAACTTTTATTTCCATGACTGATTTTATCATGGCTCTGTCTTGTCCCTCTACAGCAGACATATGGTGTTCAATATGTTTGGAACATCGAATCGCAATAAAATCACAGTATCGAATCGCAATACATATCGTTTCGGCACCTAAGTATAGTGATAATATCGTATAGTAAGGTCCCTGGCAATTCCCGGCCCTACTATCTAGACAATCCAGGAGGAATAACATTGTTGTGGATGGCATACCAGTCCCCACATGAGGCCTGGACGGAGTCTGAGGAAAAAGTGGAGCACGCCCACAGGTCTGGAAAACCTGTAACCAGCCCAGATGATAGACCCAGGCCGATAGTGGTCAAGTTCCTGAGATTCAAAGACAAGACGGCTGTTCTGGTGAGAGCCAAGAACTTGAGAGAAACCAACATCTTCCTCAACGAGGACTTCTTTGAAGCTGTGCGCCAGAGCCGGAAATAACTTATCCAAGCTATAAAAGCTGCCAGAGAGCATTGGGACATTGCTTACATCCGCTACAACAAGCAAAGCACATTGTCCCAAAAGCCTGGGAGGAGTGAGAGAGCCAAGCTTCAGGTTCAGTTGTTTCAGCCCAACATCACACACACCAACTGACACTCACAAGTAAATTTTTTCTCTCCATATTTATCTACGATAAGCTACCCAGGATAGGGCTAAGAATATTAATATATGTAGCCTTAGAAATAAGGTTCATGAAATCAATAACTTGCTAACATCTGATAACATTCATATACAGTGCATTCGGAAAGTATTCAGACCACTTCCCTTTTCCCACATTTTGTTACGCTCCAGGCTTATTCTAAAATGTATTAAAAATGAAAACATCTTAAATATTTACATAAGTATTCAGACCCTTTACTGTGATACTCAAAATTGAGCTCAGGTGCATCCTGTTTCCATTGATCATCCTTGAGATGTTTATACAACTTGATAGGACTCAACCTGTGGTAAATTCAATTGCCTGGACATGATTTGGAAAGGCACAAACCTGTCTATATGAGGTCTCACAGTTGACAGTGCATGTCAGAGCAAAAACCAAGCCATGAGGTTGAAGGAATTGTCCGTAGATCTCCGAGACAGGATTGTTTCGAGGCAGAGATCTGGGGAAGGGTACCAAAAAGTTTGGAACCACCAAGACTTTTCCTAGAGCTTGCCTCCCAGCCAAATTGAGCAATCGGGGGAAAAGGGCCATGGTCAGGGAAAAAACATGATGGTCACTCTGACAGAGCTCCAGAGTTCCTCTGGAGAAACTTCCAGAAGGACAACCATCTCTGCAGCACTCTACCAATCAGGCCTTTATGGTATAGTGGCCAGATGGAAGCCACTCCTCAATAAAAGGCACGACAGCCCCCTTGGAGTTTGCCAAAGGGCACGTAAAGGACTCTCAGACCATGAGAAACTGATGAAACCAAGATTGAACTCTTTGGCCTGAATGCCAAGCGTCACGTCTGGAGGAAATCTGGCACCATCCCTATGTTGAAGCATGGTGGTGGCAGCATCATGCTTTGGGGATGTTTTTCAGCGGCATGTACTGGTAGACTAGTCAGGATTGAGGGAAAGATTAATGGAACAAAGTACAGAGAGATCCTTGATGAAAACCTGCTCCAGAGCGCTCAGGACCGGTTCACCTTCCAACAGGACAACGACCCTAAGCTCACAGCCAAGACAATGCTGGAGTGGCTTCGAGACAAGTCTCTGAATGTCCTTGAGTGGCCCAGCCAGAGCCCGCCTTGAACCCAATCAAACATCTCTGGAGAGACGCTCCCAATCCAACCTGACAGAGCTTGAAAGTATCTGTAGAGAAGAATGGGAGAAACTCCCCAAATACAGGTGTGCCAAGCTTGCAGCATCATACCCAAGAAGACTCGAGGCTGTAATCGCTGCCAAAGGTGCTTCAACAAAGTACTGAGTAAAGGTTCTGAATACTTATGTAATTGTGATATTTCAGTTTTATTGTTTACATTTTTTGCAAACATTTCTAAAAACCTGTTTTTGCTTTGTCATTATGGGGTATTGTGTGTAAATTGATGAGGGGGAAAAACAATTTAATACATTTTAGAATAAGGCTGGAATGTAACAAAATGTAGAAAAAGTCAAAGGGTCTGAATATCTTCAGAATGCACTGTATATGATACATGCATCTTAGTTCATCATGGAGTCAACTATCATGTTAAATATGATCATTGTTCGTTACAAACACAAACTATTGCAATCCACATAGCTTGGCGTATTGCCAAATAATGAGTAAAAAAAAGTATGGTGTGATGAAACAATCTGCAGTTGTTAGCTGAATGTCCCAAAGGAACTCTATGAGTCAATGGTTTCATCAATTGAGTCGTTATCTATAATTTCTTCATAATAGCAGTATTACAATACAGGCTATTGAAGGGGTGGGGAATAATTTTGGCTCGAGGGCCACATTGGGATTTCGAAATTCAACGAAGGGCCACAATTTTTGGGGGACCGATTTGCTCGTCAAAATCATTTTGCAGGCCAGAAAAAGGGCAGTTATTTGAAAATCATTTCTACATAATTTCTATCTAGTTTTAGATGTTCAAATGTGACCTGGAGTGTTATTTAACCCAAAATAATCATTCCCCCCCCAACCCTGGGTTAGTTACTTGGATTCAGGAGTAATTAATCAATGCAAAGAAGGATATATTGTAATCTGACTGATGAGGTCTGGGCTGTTCATTGGCAGTGAGCACTTGAAAATGTTTGCATCGAAAGCCCATGCTAGACATACCACACAAGCCATTATGTCTGTGGTTTGAAATAAACCTGTGCTGGTAATTGGAAGTGAGCACTTGAAAGAGCTACACTTTATTACTGAAGTAGCCTACTTATTTCAACTCACTATGAATGCATGGACATTCAGAGATGCTGAAGTACAAGATTAAAGCCAAACCAATTAGGAATGAACATTTGCAATATAGGGACCTATTCCTGATGGGGTCTGGTCAATGGCAGGGTGTTTATACATATCGATTGAATCAGTGGGGAGGACGGACCTATTTTTAGTCACAGAATGAGTCCTGAAGCTTTGGAACGTGCACGTGTGATGAATGAACGTCCTACTTGGCTCAAGCTCTGAAATCCCTTCACAGGAAAGCTAACTATGGTGGTGGCAGAGAGGCAGTTATAGATTGAACATTGTGCTGCACAGTGATGGGCCCCAAAGTGGCATGATGAATCAGTGTACTACTAAGAAGTGTCAAAGATCCATTAATAGCTCGGCATTGAACATTCAATTGGCCATCAAAACAGATTTTCATGAGGGCAGAATACCATTCATCTACAGCTCTTTTGGAATGTGCTTGTTTGTTGCTGTTGCCAATAAAGGCAAACAAATCTAAAGAGATAGTTCAAGGGTCATGACATAAAAATAACGCATTGCAAGGGTTTTTACTTGGGAGGGTTTTTACTCTATAAGCCAAATTACCAATTGCTGTTGAGTTGACCAAAAAAAAAAAGTAATATCACGCAAATTGAGAATGCCTCGAAATATACTGTACCTATTCAATCAAAAAGGGACATCTGCACCAAGAAAACAAATTATTGGAAATAAAAGTATATATATTTTTAAACATATGCATGTGGTGATTGAATGTATTAATAAAACAGTGAATGAGCAGTAAGCCATCACAGTGAGTAACATGATGACTGACCTCTTTAGAAAGCCGTGTGAAGAGGTCTCCCCCTCTGAGGAAGTCTAGAATCAGATACAGCTTCCCCTCCGTCTGAAAGGCTGGGCCATAAAAACAACATAAATGGTCACGCAAAATACATATTCTCCTTCGCTCATGACATGCAATAAAATGAAAACACTCCAAAGTGCAAGAGGCATCACTACAGTTCATGGTTCTATTCCAGGCTGTATCACATCTGGCCATGATTGGGAGTCCCATAGGGCGGCGCACAATTGGCCCAGCGTCGTCCGGGTTTGGCCGGGGTAGGCCGTCATTGTAAATAAGAATTTGTTCTTAAATGACTTGCCTAGTTTAAATAAAGGTTAAGTAAAAAAATATATATATATTTGTTTTTACAATGAGGCTCAGAGACGATTTGGCAGTTTTATAGCCAATTTCCTGCAATTCTACACATTTAGCTATCATATGCTATCTGGGGGGCCCACAACCAGGGGGACCACAACCCAAAATAAATCAATTTGGTTGGGTACCACCTGGAGTTCGGGGGGCCCCGGGGCATGTGCCCTATGTGCCCGTTCAGTAATCCAGCTCTGCTTAAAAAGGTACATGTCAAGGCAAATATTTTTTCCTGGTATAATTTTGATAATATAGTCTTCTCGTGTATTCCTATTATCTGCTTTGTTGAGTGCATCTGTTTGCCTGGGGCTGCTGTGGCAATACTCAGAGCATGCTAATAAATAAGGAGGTAAGGTGCTTTGAGACGGAGTGATGGCTTACGCTGTCTGAAGGGCTCCAGACGTCACTGAAATGTTTAGAGGGACGTGCCAAGCCTTATAAAACGCTTGGAGAGTTATTCAATGCAAGAACCTACTCCATTTGATATCACAATGTGTTTCTGCCTGCTGCCTAATGGCAGAACCATTCTAACAACTGATGGCTAAAGACAATCTCGTCACATAATTATTTGGCTGTCTTAACAAGAGGGTTTTCATGTCTCAATGTTTGTTGTATGTATGTGTGCCAGTCAGAACATGGTTGCATGGATGAGAAAGACGGCACTTGGGAAATACGCTCACCATAATGGAGTTTGACTATGAAGGGGTGGTTGACTTCAGCCAGAATGTCTCTCTCCATTTTGGACCGCACCCGATCCCGAACTGAAAAACAGACAAAGCTTATCAAAATAGTGGTAATGAATTAAGATACTTGTAGAACTGAACAGATGTGGACAAAAGCTATACATATACAACCCATTAGAGTTGGGCCGGTGTCTGACGATACTGTATAAAATACCTCAGTTATACATTTCTATACTGTCAAAACTGTTGATACTATGAAAATCTGTAAACCACTCAACCATGCATATGTAACGTCTCCCTCACTAGTCAGCCACTTACCTAATCAGTGCATTGGGAATGTCATCGCATAATCGAGACAGAGTGAGCTAATGCAATGACTTGCTGCATTATGCTCATCTATCTGCATTACCTAAGCCTTCTCCCTATGTCACCTGAGAAATGGAGGTCAGCTACTTCGTTATCAATAATAATCAAAATCATAATCCCCTCAAGCACCTGTGCTGCAATGCAGAATATTATGCCAGCTTCCTCTTGCAATGTCTCTCTGCTTTGCAGAGGACATTCCTGCAGCTGTGCCTGTATTATGTAAGCAAGGAGAACATCATCTCCATTTCCTGAGACAGGGCCAAAAGGCTGCATTTCATTATCTAGAGCAGATTTTTTTTTTTTATGTAAAGCGTTTGACTGAGATTTGTTGAGTACAGGAAACGCAAGATGTTTTTGACTGAGATTTGTTGAGTACAGGAAACGCAAGATGTTTTTGACTGAGATTTGTTGAGTACAGGAAACGCAAGATGTTTTTGACTGAGATTTGATGAGTATAGGAAACGCAAGATGTTTTTGACTGAGATTTGATGAGTATAGGAAACGTGAGATGTAAAAAAATATATATATTTTTAAATGAATATATATTTTATTACTTATGCCGGAAAACCAGTTTGGCTGGATAGGGAATTAAATCATACCCATATCATGTCTGTTTACTGTAATAATATTACGCTCTTAGTAAGATTGGTCCAATGAAAAACATCGAAAGTATCAGAATAAGTACCTTTTAGCGTTGCTTTCCTTAACACTTTCATGGCATAAAGCTGTCCTCTGTCAGAGCCTTTGATTTTTCTCACCAGGAACACCTATGGAGGAGATTCATATCAGATTGAACAGTAGGGGAAATGTGACGAATGCATAGTACATACACAGTAGGTGTAACATAGATGCGAACACCTTAATTCAGGTAGCTATATGTTTACCTTTCCATAGGAGCCTTGGCCTAGCACTTTCAGCAGCTCAAACTGGGAGGGGTCTGCCTTTTCAAAGCCCTCTTTGGTGTGCTGGCTGATGTCGATCTCTTTCAGGATGCCATCGTCCTGCAGGGAAACAGATGGCCCTCATATCAAATCAATCAGGTGATTATAGGAATCCCAAGAACACCCATGTCGTTCCAGAGACACAGGGAGAGCCAGAGACACAGGGAGAGCCAGAGACACAGGGAGAGCCAGAGACACAGGGAGAGCCAGAGACACAGGGAGAGCCAGAGACACAGGGAGAGCCAGAGACACAGGGAGAGCCAGAGACACAGGGAGAGCCAGAGACACAGGGAGAGCCAGAGACACAGGGAGAGCCAGAGACACAGGGAGAGCCAGAGACACAGGGAGAGCCAGAAAGAGGGATTTAGTCAGATGTCCAATTTAGAGAAGTCAAATTTGATCAGGGCAAACGGAGACTACTCAACATAATCATGAATTGAGATGTTACAGTATCATGAGTATACAAGTATCAGAGGAAACTCAGCATTATTACATTGAAGGATAGAACATGCACATTGCTATTACACTTTTTTCCCTTAGTATTCTCAATCTCCAAACATATCCACGTTAACTGGTGACAATAGGAGGATTTGAAACAGATGTTGCAGGCTAACAGTCAGAGTGTGACCTTGGCTACAGAACCAGCCAGTAGTCCATCCTGTTCCCCTCTTATCAGGGGAGATTAGTGTGACCATGTTTTGCGTGAGTGGGGCTATGTGGCTGCCAAACGGGAGATCTTAAAAGGGAACACTCCGGCTATTAATGCTGTCTTCATGACGTGCCTCTGAAATATGCCGACCCAGGCATGTGAGAGTCCTGCCCTGACTGTCGCTGATTGATGCAGAATCTGCCACGCTGACACAGCAGAGAGCATGGTTAAACCTGTTTATCTCCCTCAATACATACAAGTACAACAAACAGTTACATAACCCTTTGCATACAATATATCATTGGGATGAAATAAAAAAGGATGCTTTTCAAATCCATATGCCGATTTGTCCCTTATGGTTTACGTTAACCTATAACTTCTCCTTCACTATATCATGTTGAACACAGCATTGAATAGGAAGAAAATCATGTATCATGTAGATGAAGAATCAATGGGTTAAGGATGACCTCTGTAGGGGCTCTAGATAATAAAGGCAAATAAATCAAACAATGGGATTACAAATGCTCTGTAGCTATCCATGGTGTCAGTCCCATGGGCTTTTTATATTTTCAAACCTCTAACACCTCAACAGTCCGCTGTCTAAAAGTAAACAAAGAAATGAGTCATGATGCCTTGTACAAACAGTGATACTCCACAGTAACCAGTACACCATCCATTAATACTAAACTCTGCAAAAAAATAAACGTCCCTTTTTCAGGACCCTGTCTTCCAAAGATAATTCATAAAACTCCAAATAACTTCACAGATCTTCATTGTAAAGGGTTTAAACACTGTTTCCCATGCTTGTTCAATGAACCATAAACAATTAATGAACATGCACCTGTGGAACGGTCGATAAGACACTAACAGCTTACAGACGGTAGGCAATTAAGGTCACAATTATGAAAACTTAGGACACCAAAGAGGCCTTTCTACTTACTCTGAAAAACACCAAAAGAAAGATGCCCAGGGTCCCTGCTCATTTGTGTGAACGTGTCTTAGGCATGCTGCAAGGAGGCATGAGGACTACAGATGTGGCCAGGGCAATAAATTGAAATGTCCGTACTGTAAGACCCCTAAGTGTTATGAATTTTATGAATAATGACTAAATGATGTATACATTTAACTAGAACTAATTGAATTCTACCCTGTTTTTCTGTATTGATAAATAATGTTAGTTCATAAGAAAGAGGTTATGTAGCATGTGCATGGGAAGAGAGGAAGGTATGTGTGTGCCTAAAGAAAACAAAGTGGATCATTAAACTATGTTTGAACCGACCGGGCTATAACTCTGGGGAGATAAGATAAGACATGGAGAGCCCCTCCAGATTTCCCGTATCTGGAGGATACTGGAACTGTCAGCTGTGTGGTAATAAACTTTGGTGAGACTCCAGGATAAGAGAGAATCCAAAGTTTAGTGTGTATGTATGTGCGTAGGTTAGAGAAGGTATTAAAGGAACGTTTTTGTATATACACAGCAGAGCTCTCTAAATAAACATTCCTGACAATTGTAGCTGGGCCTCCGCCTGATTCATTTCAACCAGTTTCTTACAAATTCTGGGTTTCAGGCTGAGTAATTAATTCAATTTGGTATTATGAACAACTGAGAACAAAATTCTCGTAACACTAAGACAGCGCTACAGGGAGACAGGATGGACAGCTGATCGTCCTCGCAGTGGCAGACCACGTGTAACAACACCTTCACAGGATCGGTACATCCGAACATCACACCTGCGGGACAGGTACAGGATGGCAACAACAACTGCCCGAGTTACAACAGGAACGCACAATCCCTCCATCAGTGCTCAGACTGTTCGCAATAGGCTGAGAGAGGCTGGACTGAGGACTTGTAGGCCTGTTGTAAGGCAGGTCCTCACCAGACATCACCGGCAACAACGTCACATATGGGCACAAACCCACCGTCGCTGGACCAGACAGAACTGGCAAAAAGTGCTCTTCACTGACGAGTCGCGGTTTTCTCTCACCAGGGGTGATGGTCGGATTCACGTTTATCGTCGAAGGAATGAGCATTACACCGTGGCCTGTACTCTGGAGCGGGATTGATTTGGAGGTGGAGGGTCCGTCATGGTCTGGGGCGGTGTGTCACAGCATCATCGGACTGAGCTTGTTGTCATTGCAGGCAATCTCACCGCTGTGCGTTACAGGGAAGACATCCTCCTCCCTCATGTGGTACCCTTCCTGCAGGCTCATCCTGACATGACCCTCCAGCATGACAATGCCACCAGCCATACTGCTCGCTCTGTGCGTGATTTCCTGCAAGACAGGAATATCAGTGTTCTGCCATGGCCAGCGAAGAGCCCGGATCTCAATCCCATTGAGCATGTCTGGGACCTGTTGGATCGGAGGGTGAGGGCTAGGTCCATTCCCCCCAGAAATGTCCGGGAACTTACAGGTGCCTTGGTGGAAGAGTGGGGTAACATCTCACAGCAAGAACTGGCAAATATGGTGCAGTCTATGAGGAGGAGATGCACTGCAGTACTTAATGCAGCTGGTGGCCACACCAGATACTGACTGTTACTTTTGATTTTGTCCCCCCTTTTTTCAGGGACACATTATTCAATTTCTGTTAGTCACATGTATGTGGAACTTGTTCAGTTTATGTCTCAGTTGTTGAATCTTGTTATGTTCATACAAATATTTACACATGTTAAGTTTGCAGAAAATAAACGAGGTTGACAGTGAGAGGACTTTCTTTTTTTGCTGAGTTTAGTTAAAGCATCAGTTTTGTTTTCCAAACGAGGGCTGTTTTTGAAATAGAATAATTGGAAGAAAACTATACCATTTTAGATTACAGAGAATTGCTTTATTATCCTAAAGATCAAACTAATGTTAAGTCTGTGGGAAATTTAAAAAATATATATACATTACTACTACACATCAGAAAGAAAGCGAGAATGGATTTAGCTCAGTTCCACTTAACAGCCTTTCACATTATTCTAAAATACTGGAATGGAAAAGAAAACATTTACCTGTGGAGGGAGTCAACCTGGTAGTACTAGTAGGTTTTCACAGTACCCAATCAGTCTGTTGTTAAATCAGTATTTTTTAAAAGACACCAGTGCAGATTATCTTATTGAATCAAAATAATAAACAACCCTTGTCCAACTATTACTCTTTACCAATAAACATGGATGACATAGTGACATGCGTAGTGTATTCTGAACACCAAGATTTGTTATCTGGGTCAACAGCTGTTGATGGTGTGTATTTCAAGATAATCTCTTTGATTGAAAAAGTCAACTTGACAAAATGTCTCAGTCGGTTGGACAATGGTGCTTGCAATACAATCATTTTGGGTATGATTCCTGCATGGGCCACCTGGATAAAAACTGCTGTTTTCATATTCAGCTATTTGACCATGACTTCATGTTTATGCATCTCAATGGTAGCTTGGTAGTTCTAATGTCAACTCTGATAGCAGCTATACCAGTTTACTATTCCAAACCATCATCATCATGCATTCCGTGCATGCCGTCTGTAAAGGCTGATCATTCCGTGCATGCCGTTTGTAAAGACTGATCATTCCGTGCATGCCGTATTGTAAAGGCTGATCATTCTGTGCATGCTGTTTGTAAAGGCTGATGACCTACAGTATACTGTAGGTATATATATATATTTTTACACCTTTATTTAAATAAGCAAGTCAGTTAAGAACACATTCTTATTTTCAATGACGGCCTAGGAACGGTGGGTTAACTGCCTTGTTCAGGGGCAGAACGACAGATTTTTACCTTGTCAGCTCGGGGATTCAATCTTGCAACCTTACGGTTAACTAGTCCAACGCTCTAACCACCTGCCTTACATTGCACTCCACGAGGAGCCTGCCTGTTACGCGAATGCAGTAAGAAGCCAAGGTAAGTTGCTAGCTAGCATTAAACTTATCTTATAAAAAACAATCAATCATAATCACTAGTTAACTACACATGGTTGATGATATTACTAGTTTATCTAGTGTGTCCTGCGTTGCATATAATCGATGCGGTGCGCATTCGCGAAAAAGGACCGTCGTTGCTCCAACGTGTAACTAACCATAAACATCAATGCCTTTGTTAAAATCAATACACAAGTATATATATATTTAAACCTGCATATTTAGTTAATATTGCCTGCTACCATGAATTTCTTTTAACTAGGGAAATTTTGTCACTTCTCTTGCAATAGAGTCAGGGTATATGCAGCAGTTTGGGCCACCTGGCTCATTGCGAACTGTGTGAAGACTATTTCTTCCTAACAAAGACAGCCAACTTCGCCAAACAGGGGATGATTTAACAAAAGCGCATTTGCAAAAAAAGCACAATCGTTGCACGACTGTACCTAACCATAAAGATCAATGCCTTTCTTAAAATGTATATACTGTACTCTATACCATCTACTGCATCTTGCCTATGCCGTTCTGTACCATCACTCATTCATATATCTTTATGTACATATTCTTTATCCCTTTACACTTGTGTGTATAAGGTAGTAGTTGTGGAATTGTTAGGTTAGATTACTTGTTGGTTATTACTGCATTGTCGGAACTAGAAGCACAAGCATTTCGCTACACTCGCATTAACATCTGCTAACCATGTGTATGTGACAAATACAATTTAATTTGATTTGATTTGATTTAAAATCAATACACAGAGGTATATATTTTTAAACCTGCATATTTAGCTAAAAGAAATCCAGGTTAGCAGGCAATATTAAGCAGGTGAAATTGTGTCACTTCTCTTGCGTTCATTGCACGCAGAGTCAGTATATGCAACAGTTTGGGCCGCCTAATTTGCCCGAATTTTACGTAATTATGACATAACATTGAAGGTTGTGCAATGTAACAGAAATATTTAGACTTATGGATGCCACCCATTAGATAAAATACGGAACGGTTCCGTATTTCACTGCAAGAATAAACGTTTTGTTTTCGAGATGATAGTTTCCGGATTCGACCATATTGATGACCTATGGCTCGTATTTCTGTGTGTTATTATGTTATAATTAAGTCTATGATTTGATAGAGCAGTCTGACTGAGCGATGGTAGGCACCAGCAGGCTCGTAAGCATTCATTCAAACAGCACTTCCGTGCATTTTGCCAGCAGCTCTTCGCAATGCTTCAAGCATTGCATTATTTATGACTTCAAGCCTATCAACTCCCGAGATTAGGCTGGTGCAACCGATGTGAAATGGCTAGCTAGTTAGCGGGGTGCACGCTAATAGCGTTTCAAACGTCACTCGCTCTGAGACTTGGAGTAGTTGTTCCCCTTGCTCTGCATGGGTAACGCTGCTTCGAGGGTGGCTGTTGTCGATGTGTTCCTGGTTCGAGCCCAGGTAGGAGCGAGGAGAGGGACGGAAGCTATACTGTTACACTGGCAATACTAAGGTGCCTATAAGAACATCCAATAGTCAAAGGTATATGAAATACAAATCGTATAGAGAGAAATAGTCCTATAATTCCTATAATAACTACAACTTAAAACTTCTTACCTGGGAATATTGAAGACTCATGTTAAAAGGAACCACCAGCTTTCATATGTTCTCATGTTCTGAGCAAGGAACTTAAACGTTAGCTTTCTTACATGGCACATATTGCACTCTTCTCCAACACTTTGTTTTTGCATTATTTAAACCAAATTGAACATGTTTCATTATTTATTTGAGGCTAAATTGATTTATTGATCTATTATATTAAGTTAAAATAAGTGTTCATTCAGTATTGTTGTAATTGTCATTATTACAAATAAATACAATTTTAAAAAGTCGGCCGATTAATCGGTATTGGCTTTTTTTGGTCCTCCAATAATCGGTATCGGCGTTGAAAAATCATAATCGGTCGACCTCTAATTTGTATGCATTATGTTAGTCATGCTTAGCATTGCTCAGTGTATTGCAGATGTGCAATATTAAATCCCCTACGTCTAGCGTGCAATATTAAATCCCCTACGTCTAGCGTGCAATACTAAATCCCCTACGTCTAGCGTGCAATACTAAATCCCCTACGTCTAGCGTGCAATACTAAATCCCCTACGTCTAGCGTGCAATATTAAATCTCCTACGTCTAGGCTGCAATATTAAATCCCCTACGTCTAGCGTGCAATTTTAAATCCCCTACGTCTAGCGTGTAATATTAAATCCCCTACGTCTAGTGTGCAATATTAAATCTCCTACGTCTAGCGTGTAATATTAAATCTCCTACGTCTAGCGTGTGATGTTAAATCCCCTACGTCTAGCATGTAATATTAAATCCCCTATGTCTAGTGTGTGATGTGAATGTCTGTTTCCTGGTGAAGGGATTGGGGTTTGGTACATGATGACTACATATTATCTCAGAGAGGCTGGTCTGTCTGAACATCTTGCTTTGAGACACTCAGGAAGGATTACAAAGAGACGTCAAAGTGAATGTGATTTCTACTGATAACTGCACACAGCATTCTGTAAGACAAACAGTCACAAGCAGTGACATGTCTATAACTCCCCAGCAATGTTCACACAAACAGTACCATTAGCTAACACTTAGATCCCAACTAGTCTGAAAACATTTGCACCGAATACAACAGTGAAATGCTTACTTTACAAGCCCTTAACCAACAACGCAGTTAAGAAACAATTGTGTAAAGATAGTAATTCTTTTTTTTTTGTTGAAAAATTTAAAATAATTAAAAGAGCAACAATAAAAAAACAGTAACAAGGCTATATACAGGACGGTACTGGTACACAAGGTCAACGTGTGGGGGCACAGGTTAGTCGAGGTAATTGAGGTGCATGCTATACAGAGAAATATGTTGTGAGAGGGGTAACAGCCTCAATTTGTCGGGGCATGGCCTCTACAAGGTGTCGAAAGCGTTCCACAGGGATGTTGGCCCATGTTTAATCCAATGCTTCCCACAGTTGTGTCAATTTGGCTGGATGTCCTATGGGTGGTGGACCATTCTTGATATACATGAGAAACTGTTGAGTGTTAAAAACCCAGCAGCGTTGCAGCTCTTGACACAAACCAGTGCGCCTGGCACCTACTACCATACCTCGTTCAAAGACACTTAAATATTTTGTCTTGCCCATTCACAATCCATGTCTCAATTGTTTCGAGGCTTAAAACCTCAAAAAAGTATCTGACCCTTTAAAAAAATAAATAATAATAATTACATACCCAAATCTAACTGCCTGTAGATCAGGACCTGAAGCAAGGATATCCATATTCTTGATACCATTTGAAAGGAAAACTGTAGAAGTCAGTTCCTACATTTGAAAATAAAAATTGATTTTATCAAACAAAACTATGCTACATTTTGTGTCTGGGATCCTCAGGATGACAAATCAGAGCAAGATTACTGAATGTAAGTACATTATTTACCTTCAGAGGTGAATGTATCAAAACAGTTGCTGTGATAAAAGTTTGTTGCTGTGCACTCTCCTCAAACAAGAGGCATGGTCTTTTTTCACTGTAATAGCTACTGTAAAATTGGACAGTGCAGTTAGATTAACAAGAATTTAAGCATTCTGCACATATAAAAATGTATATGTCCTGGAAAGATGGCTGTTACTTACAACGTCATTCTAGTCACAGAGCACTTTAGCAACAACCGTCCAGGTATAGGGACACCGATCCCGTAAAGGTTAAAAATCCTTTGTTAGCCTGTCTCCTCCCCTTCATGTACACTGAAGTGAACTGGATTTAACAAGTGACATCAATAAGGGATCACGGCTTTCACCTGGATTCACCTGGTCAGTCTGTCATGGAAAGAGCAGATGTTCCTAATGTTTTGTGCACTCAGTGTAGTATATCGTTTTTTATCGTACAGAGTTCCACACATAGTAATTTAATAGGATATCTGTGGTTCCACCACTTTAGAAGACATTCCAAACATGCGGGAATAACTTGTGCCTTTAACCATCGCACAACATTCAGCACCATGGACAACACCATGGATAGCATTGCGATCAATTTGAAATTTCAAATGGACAAAAGACTAATCGTCGATTCAGCACCACGGCTGCTGAACAGCGCCATGCCCAGGTAGCTTTGCAGTGTGGCGGAGAAAAAGGTGAAGATTGCAATCACCTGTGTAGTGGTTGGGTTAGACATGTTTGTCTACTGTTCCAATTCCCATTCCCCCCGAAACTTACAATTGTAAAACTAGGCCTAGAGAATACGTTGAAGATCTTGGTTTCATGCTTACATTTTTCAGTCCAAATCTAATAAAGAATTAATAATTTGAAAGGGTCAATCTGCAGTTCAAACAATAAAGCACTCATCCGGCCACCGCTCTGGGTAAACAGCTTACTGATGGGGCTGGAGAAATGTAACCTCTCTCAAATTCATAGACTGGGATATAAATGCAAGGACTGACCATCCATTTGATCAATAAGATAGTTGTAACCATGTTTTGAAGCTATACAATGTTTGTTCACAATTAGATTGTTTACAAACAATGGAGTAGAACAAGTTTATATTTTGGGTTCTGATTGGGTTAAACTGTTAAACTAAGCTCAATAAGCAAAAACAAGTTGTATTTTTCAAGAATCAATATAAGTAGCCTACATAAAAGTTTAAAAAAATTGCAATCTATGATTGCCACGTAAAAAAAATCTGGATTCTTACAAATTATTAATCTCTTAAAATATAATAGTCCCTAATAAACAAATGAGCAAATAGACCTAGGTACACCAAATCCAGCCCGCATTAGGCTATGCTTAATCATGTGTACCTTAATTTGGGAGAACGGACTCGTGGTAATGGCTGGAGCGGAATTGTATCAAATACATCAAACATGGTTTCCATGTGCTTGATGCCAGTCCATTCGCTCCGTTCAGCCATTATGAGCCGTCCTTCCCTCAGCAGCCACCAATGCATCTCAGTAACAGTTGCAATAAGACCAAGTACTGAATACATTTAGGGCAGGGGTCCCCAATTACAGTGCCAGTCATAGTGAAGACTATGAAATAACACATATGGAATCATGTAGTAACCAAAAAAGTGTTAAACATATTTTATATTTGAGATTCTTCAAAGTTGTCACCCTTTGCCTTGATGACAGATTTGCACACTCTTGGCATTCTCTCAACCAGTTTCACGAGGAATGCTTTTCCAACAGTCATGAAGAAGGTCCCACATATGCTGAACACTTGTTGGCTGATTTTCCTTCACTCTGCAGTCCAACTCATCCCAAACCATCTCAACTGGGTTGAGGTTGCGTGATTGTGGAAGCCAGGTCATCTGATGCAGCACCATCACTCTCTTTCTTGGTCAAATAGCCCTTATACAGCCTGGAGGTGTTTTGGGTCATTGTCCTGTTGAAAAACAAATGATGGTCCCACTAAGTGCAAACCAGATGGGGATGGCGTATCGCTGCAGAATGCTGTTGTAGCTCTGCTGGTTAAGGGCGCATTGAATTCTAAATAAATCACAGACAGTGTCACCAGCAAAGCACCCGCATACCATCACACCTCCTCCTCCATGTTTCATGGTGGGAACCACAAATGCAGAGTTCATCCGTTCACCTACTCCGCGTCTCAAAGACACGGCGGCTGGAACCAAAACTCTCAAATTTTGACTCCGACCAAAAGGACAGATTTCCACCGGTCTAATGTCCATTGCTCGTGTTTCTTGGCCCAAGCAAGTCTCTTCTTCTTATTGATGTCCTTTAGTAGTGGTTTCTTTGCAGCAATTCGACCATGAAGGCCTGATTCACACAATCTCCTCTGAACAGTTGATGTTGAGATGTGTCTGTTACTTGAACTCTGTAGCATTTAGTTGGGTTGCAATTTCTGAGGCTGGTAACGCTAATGAACTTATCCTCTGCAGCAGAGGTAACTTTGGGTATTCCTTTCTTGTGGCGGTCCTCATGAGAGCCAGTTTCATCATTGCGCTTGATGCTTTTTGCAACTGCACTTGAAGAAACTTTCAAAGTCCTTGAAATTTTCCGGATTGACTGACCTTCATGTCTTAAAGTAATGATGGACTGTCGTTTCTCTTTGCTTTTTTGAGCTGTTTTTGCCATAATATGGACTTGGTCTTTTACCAAATAGGGCTATCTCCTGTATACCACCCCTACCATGTCACAACACAACTGATTGGCTCAAACTCATTAAGGAAAGAAATTCCACAAATTAACTTAACAAGGCAAACCTGTTAATTGAAATGCATTTCTGGTGACTACCTCATGAAGCTGGTTGAGAGAATACCAATAGTGTGCAAAGCTGTTATCAAGGCAAAGGGTGGCTACTTTGAAAAATCTCAAATATAAAATATATTTAGATTTGTTGAAGACTTTTTTTGTTACTACATGATTCCATGTGTTATTTAATAGTGTTGATGTCTCGACTATTATTCTACAATATAGAAAATAGTACAAATAAATAAAAACCCTTTAATGAGTAGGTGTCCAAACATTTGATTGGTACTATATATAAACATTGTTTTTCCTCAGATAACTTGGGTGGCCAAATAAAATCACCCCCCAAGCTGTATTTGGTATTGGGGAAACCTGGTTTAGGGAAAAATCCATTTGAATGCAATCACTTTTTGCAGTAGTGGAAAAAGTACCCAATTGTCATACTTAAGTAAAAGTAAATATATGTTAATAGAAAATGACTCAAGTAAAAGTGAAAGTCACCCAGTAAAATAGTGCTTGAGTAAAAGTCTAAAAGTATTTTGTTTTAAATATACTTAAGGATCAAAGTAAATGTATTTACAAAAATGTACTTAAGTATCAAAAGTAAAAATCACTTCAAATTGCTTATATTAAGCAAAGCAGACAGAACAATTATCTTGTTTTTTTTATTTATGGATAGCCAGGGACACACTAAAACAGTCAAACTTCATTTATAAATGAAGCATGTGTGTTTCGCGAGTCCGGCAGTTCAGAGGCAGTAGGGATGACCAGGGATGTTGTCTTGATAAGTGCACGAATTGGACCATTTTCCTGTCTTGCTTTTGGGTGTCAGGGAAAATGTACAAAGTCAAATGTACATTATTTTGTTTAGGAATGTAGTGAAGTAAAAATAAAAGTTGTTAAAAAATATAAATAGTAAAGTACAGATAACAAAAAACTACTTCAGTAGTACATTAAAGTATTTTTACCTAAACACCACTGACTTTTTCACAGCATCCCTTTTGATTTAAAAGACAACTTTGCATTATTGTTTGCCCATTGAAGAAGTTGTCAGATTGTTACTTTTTGGACCTGAATGCCAAACATTCAGGAGATAAAGGTGCTCAAAGTTGACCCATTTTGCATACCCCACCCTACCATGAGACATCCATGTCTTCATCACTGGAAAAGATAAATGGTTGAGTTTGATATAATTTAAAAGCTTACAACAGGGTTGTCAAACTATTTAAAATGTCTTGATGGAAGAAAAAAAAAGTCAACTATCGTAAAACGTGTGAACAAAATAAAACAAATCATATTTGCATACGTTGTAGCTTAGACCCTATTTTACATCATCTGAGATTTGTGTTGTGTCCGCCATCGGTTGAGACACAACATGCTCTTGAATACAGGGAGGGTGTCATTTTAATCAGAAACATAATTCATAGAACGGACCAGTCTCTTAGGACCACTGGAATTAATCTGGTCCACCATTGACATTTTAATTGAATTGAAATTGTAACTTCTAAATTACTACCACAAAGATGGCCGCCGGTCCACCCACCGTCGAATGTCAACTTATATGGTCATGTCCATTCTATTACCTACTGAACAAAAATAAAAAACACAACATGCAACAATTTCAATGATTTTACAGAGTTACAGATCATATAAGGAAATCAGTCAATTTAAATAAATGTATTAGGCCCCAATCTATGCATTTCACATGACTGGGCAGGGGCGCAGCCATGGGTGGGCATAGGCCCACCCACTTGGGAGCCAGGTCCATCCATTGGGGGAGACTGGCTGAATGGGTTTTCCCCCACAAAATGGCTTTATAACAGTCAGAAATACTCCTCAGTTTCATCAGCTGTCTGGGAGATTGGTCTCAGACGATCCCGCAGGTGAAGAAGCCAGATGTGGAGGTCCTGGGCTGGCGTGGTTACATGTGGTCTGCGGTTAGACGTACTGCCAAATTCTCTAAATTGACATTGGTGTCTTATGGTAGAGAAATGGACATAAAATTATCTGGCAACAGCTCTGGTGGACATTTCTGCAGTCAGCATGCCAATTGCACACATCTGTGGCATTGTGTTGTGTGACAAAACTGCACATTTTAGAATGGCCTTTTATTGTCCCTAGCACAAGGTGCACCTGTGTAATGATCATGTTGTTTAGTCAGATTCTTGATATGCCACACCTGTCAGGTGGATGGATTATCTTGGCCAAGGAGAAATTCTCACTAACAGGGACGTAAACAAATTTGTGCACAACATTTGAGAGAAATAATCTTCTTGTGTGTATTGAAAATGTCTGGGATATTTTATTTCAGCTCGTGAAACCAACACTTCACATGTTGAGTTTATATTTTTCTTCAATATACAGTACATTTCTATGATTTCAATAGGTTTCCTATGGAGAATTGACAGTATAATATAAAACAGATATTCACATCAACATTCTCTGATGTCTGGACCTCAAACTTTTGATGTACCATTTGAAAGTTAAAATTTCAAATTGTTTTCCTATTTTAGTACATTTATCAGCCAAAACATGGCATCCACCCTGTATTCAAGAGCATGTTGTGTCTCAACCAATGGCGGGCACAACACAAAAACCTCAGATGATGTAAAATAGGGTCTAAGCTACCACATATGCAAATATAAAAAATAATTAGAGTTAATGCGTTTTTAGATCATTGACATAAAAGGTTAAAAAAAATCTAGAAATTATCGAATAGTTTGACAACCCTTTTTGTAAGCTTTTAAATGCTTTCAAAAATGGTGCCGGAAGAAATGGCAGCCGTTTTACAGGCGCCTAACCAATTGTGCTATGTGTTTTTTCTCGCGTTATTTGTAACTTATTTTGTACATAATGTTTCTGCCACCATATTTATGGCAAAAAAGAGCTTCTGGATATCAGGACAGCGATCATTCACCTCGGATTAGACTAAGATTTTTTCTTCAACAAGCAGGATGTATAGGATGTACTTCAGACACCCGACAAGGCCAAAATCCCTGTCAATGGCAAGAGACGCAGGTACAGAGAACACAGAGTGGGGTGCCTCATAAGGATCCGCTGATGGCGAGTGGGAAATCTGCCTTTACCGTCAGTATTACTTGCCAACGTACAATCATTGGACAATAAATTAGACGAGATACGATCAAGAATATCCTACCAACGGGACATCAAAAACTGTAACATCTTATGTTTCACAGAATTATGGCTGAATGACGACATTGATATTCAGTTTGCGGAATATATGCTGCACCGGCTAGATAGAACAGCACACTCCAGTAAGACAAGGGGGGGGGGGGGGGGGGGGGGGGGTTTGTGCATATTTGTAAACAACAGCTGGTGCACAAAATCTAAGGAAGTCTCTAGATTTTGCTCGCCTGAAGTAGTGTATCTCATGATAAGCTGTAGACCACACTATTTGCCAAGAGAGTTACCTATATTTTTTATGGCTTTTTATTTACCACCACAGACAGATGCTGGCACTAAGACCGCACTCAGTCAGCTGTATAAGGAAATAAGCAAACAGGAAACCGGAAACCGCTCACCCAGAGGCGGCGCTCCTAGTGGCCGGGGACTTTAATGCAGGGAAACTTAAATCAGTTGTACCTCATTTCTATCAGCATGTTAAATGCACAACCAGAGGGGGACAAAATATAGATCACCTGTACTCCATACACAGAGTCGCATACAAAGCTCTCCCTCGCCCTCCATTTCTCAAATCTGACCACAATGCTATCCTCCCAATTCCTGCTTACAAGCAAAAAATAAAGCTGTAGTTGAGCAGGTTGACAGAATTCAACATGATTTTTAATGAAAATGTTGTGCAATGGTAGTCTACAAAGCTTGTCAAAATGCTGAAATTGTACTGGCAAGTATAGCCTAATATCGGGTAACAAACAAGACCGAAACAAGGTTCCACAACAGCCTACCACAACATCATTGAGTGGCAGCTGAATCACACCTTTAGCAAACAATTATTCTGCGTTATGGCACACACAGACACAAAGTAGTTGGGCAGTAAACAACAATACACTTACCTCTAATCTGCAGAGGTTCGCATTTTTGGACCGTGACTTCTTCTGAAGGTAGATGGAAAACCATCTCCTAACTGTAAATTTCTGCATGTTCGTGTCCATTGTGTGCCCCGCTTCAGATCTGCATTGGCAGTTTGCCTTTGCTCAACACCTAAATCCAGATCAGTACACAACAATAGAGAAGGATTTAGTTTCCTCCCAGCCACTCTCTTCTAATCCACTTCCTATATGGCAGATAAACAACCACCAGGAAAACCAGCGATTTGGTCACTGTTGACACCACTGCAGTGTCCGTCCGTCCTTGCTACAGCGCAATGCTTTGATATGCACAAGCATTTCGCTACACCCGCAATAACATCTGCTAAACACGTGTATGTGACCAATACGATTTGATTTGATTTGACAGTGCCATCCAAGCAGCAGTGATTCTGGCGATTACGGTCCTCAGCACCCGCCGCTATCCCTTTTGTCCTGCTGAATCAGCACGGTGCAGTCATGCAATGTGAAGCAAGCGAGGGCTCCCCTCCTCCCCAACATTCAGCTTCTTCTTTTTGCGCCCAATCAAACAGGACTCTCACCGTTGATAGTAGAGAACTCCCCCTTCTCTGACAACAGAGAGCAACTAATCCACATGTTCATGATACACCCCTACCTCATGTAGATATCAAGGAGGGTGGACACAGACTCAGAGAGCAGCATGCAATGTTGGTATGAAGCCCAGTGAAATTATGAGACGTCTCATCTGTTTTCAGGCATGTTAGGGATGCATGGATCACAGGTGAATGTTGTGGTGTTTTTAAGGCTGTGTTTACACAGGTAGCCCAAATATGTACATCCTCCCAACCTCAGAATAAATTAAGGTTGGAGTGTCGGCTGATTAGTGTCTGCTTCAAACAAGGATCAGCTAAGAGGAAATCAGATTTTAAACATTGATGCCATATTTATAATTTTATAAAATATATCCAACTAATTGTACAATAAAGTGAGGGAATTATTTCCACTGAGGTCCTATTTTTTACATAAATACATATACAATTACATGGATACAGACATATTACAGAGATACCTGAAAGAAAGGTTATACTGTTCACACATTAACCAGCTTTTGACATTCTTTTAAAAAGTTGTTATGGTTGGTATGGGTTTGAGTTGCTGTGGTAGTTTCCACACAACAGCACCAGTATATAAAAATGTTCTTACCACATATTCTTATTTAAAACAGTGCATTTTAGAGACTCTGGCTATGGTATTATACTGGTGGACATCTCTAACAAATGAAAAATAGTTGGACAGAAGCTAGGGGACTGAGTCTGTGATAATTCTGTAGACCAGACCAAGTGTAATTAATACTACACATTTTTTTCCACAGATAGCCAGCCTATCTGGTTAAAATGCTCGACCTTCAGATGCGTATGAGGGGGAGTTTAAGTACAATTCTTACAAGCTTGTTTTGGCTGATTTGTAGTTTATTCTTTAGATGTTTGGGGCTGCTGGTGAATCATGATGTGCAGTCATAATCAAAGTGACACTGGACTAGCACACTTGCCAGCATCTTAACTGTGTCTATAGCTAGGTTTCCATCCAATTGGCAAAATATTTTCATGCCAATATTCTAAAATCTGTATAAAAACAATATGCACATTTTCCGTCAAATTGACTTGTTGCAGATAAAAGTCTGTGTGTAAATACGTAGCGCGCATAAAAATCACTTTTGCGGTTAAATTCCCAGGTTCTGATAATGTTGCTTAGGTATAGTGAATGTGCCCACTCTGGTATTTGCACATGCACTCTAGTCAACAGCGCACAGATACAGTGCGGGTATAGTTTACATGATGAGATTATTATGGACAAAGGTGCGAGATAATTTTTTATTGTCAAACGGCAGTCAAGCATTGATCATCATGTCACCAGAGTAAGACCATCGATATTTATTGAAAGGAGCATCAAGCTCATCACCGTGGACTTTCACCACCCTATGAAGTTAATCATAATTTGTTTAATTAATCTGTAAGAAATTGCATGCTTTCCCATGATGTTGTAAAAAAAAAATATCTGACATGTACGTTACTCACATAAAGGTTGGATGGAAACCTGGTTAATGTCAAGCCATTTTGAGGATGCTGAAATTATATTTTGGATGAACGTGCCCATGCCTACATCAGACTTTTGCAGTAGCCTAATCATATTAAAATATTGTGACTGGTTGTGTTTATGCTACATATAAAAGGTAATACATTTTAAAAGTTATATGACAACTATTTAGGCTATATTGAAGCGTTAGGTTCTAGGTGTGCGAGGAATAGCTGCCCAGATTGGAGGAGGCAGAGCGCACGTTAAGCTTTCCTGAATAACTGGGTCTGCCGGGAACATATGTGGTCACATTATTGTAGGACGACTTGGGAGAATAATGATCTGCAACAGGAAGCACATCTCAGTATCAGAAGTAAAAATACAGTCAGACTGGCCTGCTACTCTGCGTTTCTAACCCTTGTAAACTGTCGAGAGTAGACCCACAATTGATCCAAATGGAATTAAACATTAGAATCACAGAGCTTTTGCGCCAATATTCAAATGACATTTCACTGCAGCCTAAAGTAAAAACATGTTCTCACTTGAAAATAATAATGCTATTATTCATAGTATTATGGTGTTGTTGGCTAGTCTAGGTAGGATAATTATATTGTCCCTAAACAAGATCAATAGGGGAGCTTTTTGAGCTGAACGTCTCATGTCTTGATTGTTCTTTCATGCACAAGGTGCACCTGGCCTCCCCGCTACCTATCAAACTATTCTTATTTGTTCTTGTGGATTCATATTGAACATTGATGCAGCTTTGAATGCTTTTATGTGTGGTATGATTGGTAGTTAGCCTATTGCAGATCTGGACAAATGATCCACCTACCACTATTGTCACTAAGAATGGTGGACAGAGGGGCAGGATAGATACTTAGACTGGTAAACTATATTGACCTGTGGTATAGTAAAAGTTGGCGTCTGGAAAAGTGTAGTGCATAAGGGAAGTACCAATACACCTTGCTATCGGGAGGTGCATGCAAGCACGAGGAAATTTGGCTAGGATGTAAGAAATTATATAGAGTAAACCCTGCAAATGAGCGAATGTTAACCTGGGAAAAAACGCACTACCCTCCACGGTGCCCAATAAAAAGAAACACAACCGCCCCCAAAGCAAAAATAAATAAAGTTAGACAACCCTCCCCCTTTTTTGACCCCCCCCCCCACACACCCCAGTAAATTTCGAACTGTCCCCAGGAAGATGATTAAGATAAAATGCAAACAACCTTTACAAAATTAGAATGCCTGTAATATAACCTGGTAAATCACTAATTTGAAATGTATAACCCATGTACTCAATTGAAATGTACAATTCATCTTGATAGTGTGCACTAAGAATCCTAACTTGACCTCTTAGGAGTAGCTCATTATATAATGTACATTAGTTAATCAATATGGGAGCCATTATGAGGAGAACTCCATTAGGCCGTAGAGGGTCGTCACAGCGCAGCTACAAATGCATAAACAACTTTGAATAGGTTTACTGTGTAGAGATTGTTAATGAAATTATGCACACACTTAGCTAGTTTATGCAATGATGTATTAGGCCTACAATACAGTGAAAGTATCGCTGTAACTGGTTAAAGTGGTACCTAAGCCAATGCTTTGTACAAATGTACAAATCTGATGTTGCATACAGAGCCACACTGAAACCTTCAGATAGAACATATTTTCTCCTTCTGCATGTGCAGCTTAGAGGTAGTGAGTGAGGTGAGAAATACCCATTGCAGTGGATCAGATTTTTTTTCACACTCAAATGTTCCACATTCATCAGAGCATGCTTACAGTATATGAACATCCAGACATAGTTTATGTCAGGGACTGTTGGGAATAGATTGCACTTGTACCAGTACAATCAAACAGTGGTAACAGTTGTTACCAGCCCTATAGGGACGCTTGCTTCTGTTCTCACAAAGGGGACAATGCCTCTAAGAATAACAAGCTTATAATTAGCAATGACCCAGTCCCAGACTCACCAGGTCACCGTCTGATCTAAGCCTGATCCAGAGGCTATGGGGAGGACAGGACACCAGACGTTGTCAGGGGGCATAAACAACTTTTCATACACCTGTAAGTTAAGGATAATGATATTTTCACCAAATCCTGTGAAAATGTGTCACTATTTTCCAGAAGCCTCTACAGTTGTTTGTTTAAAGCAGAGCAGTACTTGTATAGTCGTTAAAAGGCCTGCATACACTGTATGTGGTGAATCTTCAGTAAATGTGAACATTTCCATAATACCTCATTCCTTTGGACAACACAAGGCATGAATTATTTCTGTCTCTGGCCTTCTGTGGGACAGACTGCAATTTATTACACCCTGGTGGGTTTTAAATTCCTAAACAAGACTGCTAAATAGCTAATCAACTGGCTACCCGGACTACCTGCATTGACCCTTTTTTAAAAACGAACTCTCTTGCACTGACTATGGACACACACACTGGACTCTACACATACTGGACTCTACCCACACAGTCACACATACTTACACTGACACCCAAACACACGCTGCCGATACTTATTTTATCCTTACCTACATGCTCAGTACATAGCTACCTCAATTACCTCATACCCCTGCATATCAACTCGGTACTGGTACTCCCTGTATATAGCATGTTATTTTCTACTCCCTATATATGGCCATCTTATTTTACTCCTTATTTTTGTTTGTTATTCACTGTCACTATTTCTATTTTATTGTATTTATTATCTTTAACTCTGCATTGTTGGAAAAGGACCCGTAAAAAGCATTTCATGGTTAGTCTACACCTGTTGTCTACGAAGCGTGACAAATAAATTTACACCCTGGTGGGTTTTATATTTGCAAATAAAAAACAGAAACATCTGAGTGATTCTACGAGAATCTGTCCATATGTTAATATCTTTGAAATACTACAAATAACGAGATAACGAGTCATCCACAAAGGTGGTAATTGCACAAAATATCATACCTAGAAAAAGCCAAAGACATACTTTAGATTGGAATTTCATGGAGTACTGTCTGACAAAGGTAATAAAGGGCTCAAAACCAATCTTTCATATCTTTGAAGAGTCACTGCTGTGAATATATTCCATATTGGTGTGACTTCAAAAGAATGTCAGGATTTGACATGTAAACCCACTTTAAAAAGTCAACACCCTACTTTGCAATGATAATGTCAAGACTTCAAAGTGCATGCTTTAGTGGATATAAGCAACTAAAAATGTTCCCCTTTGGAGCAACCGTACAGCAAAAGTGTTGCGGTCTGTTTCTCAAAACAAACATCAGAAAGGATTTCATTCAAAAAGCTTTACCGTGTCTTTCTTGACATACCCGCTTTCCATACAGTAATTTACCTGGAAAGGATTGAACCATCTTATATCTGACTGGGATTCATGATACAGAGCTGTTCCCCCATTAAAGTACATTTTCCTAGTTGCAATAATGTCCTTAGAATCTGTTCAAGATGTATAAGACATGTCTATAGGCAATTTCTTTATTTTAGATTCACAGGGTGTGAAAAAAAATTCCGTCATCACTTCAGTTTGTATAGCAGTCATATGGACTGAACATAATTGTACTGGACATGATCCCACTCTGAGAACACAGATGGAAGGTGGGAGTAATCATGCAAATATTTCCTCATAGTTCTGTACAACACCAGTAGGTTCTAACTACTTACATTGACATATTGAGCACATCACATAAGGCAAGTACAGTCCATAATAATAATAATAATAATTTGGTGTGTGCTTATATTTTTCCTATTTCACATGTACAAGTGTGTATTAATACAGATTTTGTTTTTGCACACTTTTCCCTGAGACTCCTTCCGAGTGGGGTCATGGCCAGGGCCTGGCATTATCAACAGCGACCCTGGCACAATTAGGGTTGAGTGCCTTGCTCAAGGGCATAGACATAGTTTTCACCTAGTCGGCTCGGGGATTCCAACTAGCAACCTTTCGGTTTATTCGGATCCACATTAGCATATGGAACATTTCTGGGATCTTTTATTTCAGCTCATGAAACATGGTACCAACACTTTACATGTTGCATTTATATTTTGTTCAGTGTAATTTACTAAATTACACTGTTTTGCAATGAAGGTCCACTGTAGCCCCAACAGCACTCTGTAGGGTACCACTATTGTGTTGTTGGAGGACAGCTAGCTTCCGTCCTCCTCTGAGTACATTAACTTCCATACAAAACCTAGAAGGCTCATGGTTCTCACCCCCTGTCATAGACTTACACAGTAATTATGACAACTTCCGGTGGGTATCCTCCAACCTATCAGAGCTCTTGCAGCATGAACTGACATGTTGTCCACCCAATCAAAGGATCAGAAAATGAATCTAGTACTGAAAGCATAAGCTACAGCTAGCTAGCACTGCAGTGCATAAAATGTGGTGAGTAGTTGACTCAGAGAGAAAAAGATCATAGCTGTAAAGTTTTGAACAAATTCATTTCTTCTAAAGGGAAGGAGGAACAAGAGAGAGGGAGAGAGAGATAGCTATATTTCGTTTTTTTTCTTCTCACTTTCACAGCTAGCAAATGCAGGTAGCTAGTTTAGCCGACTCAAACACTTGGCTCAAACAGAGGGATGCTATGTTAGCTAGTTGGATATCACTATCCAACACTGGAACTCTTCCAAGTCAAGGTAAGCTTTTGGTTTCACAAATGTATTGCCACCAGGGCCCGTCGGTGTAACTGCTAAACTGCTTACTACACTGTACTGCATGATTGTAGCGGGTTTACTAACGCGTTAGTTCTATTAGCTATGTTGACTAGGACGTTACTTTAGCTAAAATGGTGACAACGATGTGTTTAACGGTTATGGTATGACGGGTTGGCTTGGAAAGGTTTTTTCACCTGGTCAACAGACAGCTGATGTGGTGAACATTGAAGTTCACAAACGAAGGAAAAGGGCGAGGAGGAGAGCGTGTAGATGAGAGAAGGAACACACAAGCTGTTTAGTATGTGGCTATGAAAGTGAACTGTTTGCTTGTGATCAGGGGTGCATTCATTCAGCTGATTCTGTTGAAAAACATTTCTTAAAACGGAAGCAAACGGGGATAAACATACCTGAATTTGTCCAATAGAAACTCTCGTTTGCAACTGTTGGACTAATGATTACATTACACCCTCTATCAGCTAGATGCAGGCAAGAGTGGGCAAGGCAGTATAGAATGTGTCACTGTCTGTCCATGTGTCACTGTCACCTCAAATCTTCCTCTCGACCTGTGTGCACCTACGTTGTAAACTTTCATTTATAGGTAAGGTTGTAGTAACCTCATGATGGGAATAGGGAAAATTTGAGTATTATGTAGTAGCCTAAACCTATTGATATTACATTGAACTGAGTGAACGGAATATGAATGACAGTCATCCAATATGCTGTAATAGAAATAAGGCCATGCTCATAAAAACAATTATCGTCCTCCATCCTCTTAAATGGCACCAACCGCCACTGAAAGGAACATATCTATATTATTACAGAACAATAAAAAAGCCAATTAGCACAATGAAATTAGCTAATTTCGAGTGATCTTTCAAGCAGATTATGTAAACCTCTCACACAGCACTGGTCCCCATGGAGCTGAAAATTAATAACTGTCTGAATACAGTAGTAGATCTGAACCTTAGCCTGCAGGTATAAGCTTATGATATGTCTAATGCAGATATTTCATACAGTATATCAGAACCTTACATTTATGTTCAAGTCATACAATAAATGAACTTCTATGAAATGCAAGGTTGGTAGTAGTGTATCCATATTACTGCATTCCTTAACCTTTTAATGCAGTGGGCTAAATCAGGGTCACACAGAGTGTTTCTTGGTAGTCAAACAAATCAAATTGTATTTGTCACATGCGCCGAATATAACAGGCTCCCTCATGGATGGAATATTCATATTTTTCATAATTAATAAAACAAATATAAACCTCAGAAAATCCTGTGTTTCTATGTCAAACGGTTTTGTAATATTTCAGTCGTCTGTGATGTATATAAAGTGTAATATTGGGACGCAAACTCAAAACTGAATGCATTTCAACTCTATATCTGACATGGTACAGGTGTCTTCTTTAAAAAAAAAAACAGAACCATGTGTGTGAGGTGTATACTATTATTTCAAAGTAGTTAAGAGCTTGTAAGTAAGCATTTCACTGGTTATTCTACTGCAGGAAAGGGATTTTAAATATCCCTACAGAGGTTTTTACACTTACCTAAGTAGTATTAAAATACCTGATCATAACACTGTTCCTTGATAGAGGTAGACATTCATTAAAATAAATGTGTCTTGCTTAATGAAATCGAGACACAGTATGGAAAACATTTATCTTTTTTAAGAAGGTACTGGAATAGATTCACTGAGCACATAATTTGAGCCATTGTTCATGCTCAATCATGTGAAAAAGTAATGTATTTCACGTCAGCAAAACATCCTCCTGAAAAACTGTCCATTCCACATTACCCCTCAAATATCATAATGTACATTAATGAGAAATGGCATGGTTGTCAGTGCAGTCCAAACCCTTGCTTAGGTAGGGACTGCTTTGCTTTGTTGTGTCTAAATGGCTGGAAGAACTATAGTTAGGCAGGAACATACAAGCTATAGAGGGCTTGAAGGCAGAGATACCGAAGTGGAGAAGTATCTGACTTGCAGCCAGGTCTGACCTGTGGCTGATTAGAGTTATCTTGCCCAAAGCCAGGTGTGTTGTGATTCATATAGAGAGCAATCCATTAGGACCCAGACTGTCAGCCACACGTCTGTCTCCTGTTCTCTCCACTCTCTGGAGAGTCACAGGGCATAGTGGTAACCCTGGTGGTGTTTATAGGTCTGCTGTGAAAAGATAGGTCTCCTTGTCTGCTTTCAACTCACCTGTGCAGATGCACATGTTCAAAACAGCATCTATTACAAAACCGTTTGACGTAGAAACACAGGCTTTTCGGACGTTTATATTTATTTTATTAATTATGAAATGATTTAAAATATTAATATTCCATCCATGAGGCCACTAGAGGGCGCTTTGGTTATGCAACTGCAGGAAAAGGATTTTAAATATCCTACAGAGGTTTTTACACTTAACTAAGTAGTATTATAATACCTGATCATAACACTGTTCCTTGATAGAGGTAGACATCTGCAGTTGACATGATCTTATTGTGGATTTATTAATTTCCTTGAAAAGTTGTGATTCCTTAGATGACTGATGCATTCAGAAAGTATTCAGACCCTTTGTATTTTTCCACATTGTTACATTAAAGTCTCAAATGGATTAAATTGTTTTCCCCCCTCATCAATCTACACACAATACCCCATAATGACAAAGCGAAAACAGGTTTAGACATTTTTGCAAATGTATTAAAAATAAACAGAAATACCTTATTAACATAAGTATTCAGACCCTTTGCTATGAGACTCGAAATTGAGCTCAGGTGCATCCGGTTTCAATTGATCATCCTTGAGATGTTTCTACAACTTGATTGGAGTCCACCTGTGGCAAATTCAATGGATTGGACATGATTTGGAAAGGCACACTGTCTATTTAAGGTCCCACAGTTGACAGTACATGTCAGAGCAAAAACCAAGCCATGAGGTCGAAGGAATTGTCTGTAGAGCTCCTAGACAGGATTGTGTCGAGGCACAGATCTGGGGAAGGGTACCAAAACTTTTCTCCAGCATTGAAGGTCCCCAAGAACACAGTGGCCTAACATATAACTAACTACACTAATCACCACATAGGTGAGTAGCAATGATAGATTTAACCAACTTACTACCATAAAATGCCTTTGTTTGAAAGTCTACAGATCTCTCTTATTGTCCCTGACCGGTGCATCACTGAATGATTACCCGTCTTTAACTACATTTTGGAGGACAGACTGAGCACCGAGAATTAATGTATTTCTAGGCTCTGTGGTTTTGAGGACTACACAGGCACCGAATGGAATATATAGGAACTCTGCATGCATCGCCTCTGTAGTATTGCTAACAACTCATGTATTCCTGAGTTAGCCAGTATATCATAGTTATTTGTATGTCTTCCAAACTCCTCCCTTCTATTGAAGCATTTTAGAGATCAACACATAAGATAGTTGGATACTCTAACTACAGCGCATCTCTCTGATTCAGAGGGGTTGGGTTAAATGCAGAAGACACATTTCAGTTGAATGCATTCAGTTGTACAACTGACTAGGTATCCCCCTTTCCAGTATGTGTCCTCTGTATCCACTGGCTATTCTTACTGCTATACTACAGGAAGTTGTAATGAAGGATATCAGATACTGAACATGTAAAACACAGATACTGCTTTAGTATACTAACTTGCGCTATATTCAGGAGCTCTTCATAAGGACCCTCGTCTTCGGTCAACGAGGCGAAGGCACTGTCGATAGACAACGTCTCCACGTCTGCACATGGCAAATCCAAACTCAGCCTTACATTCCCGCTCACTCCAGTCAGGGAGTACTGGCGATGACTCATGGTGAAGTTACTTCCTTTTCGGCCCGTCACCCTTACAGGAAGAAGGGCAGAACCAACACAGAATCTCTGCTCTCCTCTACCACAGATATGAGTGAATGACAAAACGATTGCTTTCAAGGGCATCCAGAATTGCTCTCAGCCATGACCATTATCTCTGGGACCAGGTCCTATTAATTCACACTGCTTAAAAGCCAGTTGGCTGGATCTGACTTACAACCTCCACCAAGAGGAAACTACCCTGGCTATAGAGGAGCTGAGGTATAAGGCCATGAGTGCTCTTGTGTGCAGTGACTATCCCATGCTGTCTCTGTTGACTTGAGGACATAAGACATTTAACTCTCTCCAAAAGGAGAGGGAGGGAAGAAGAGTGAAATGCATTTCTAATGGGCCTTGTCACCAATTAGGAAGCAGTGATGTAGCCGAGCCATTGTTCAGCCCTCGGAATGGCTGCGAGCCAGAGTTTTTTTTGTCAGGAAGAATCAACCTGACTACTTCACTCACTGATAAGCTTCAATAAGCACATTAAGAGTAGTGCATGGATCTCACTGTGTGTATGTGTGTAATACCCACTGAGGCAACCGTTGCCTCCCTACAACTATTTGGTTCTGCCTGTTCTTGGCAAATGAGATTTCACATTGACACTATAACCTCTTTCCTCTTATCCTACGATGACAGCTTACATAAAACTGATTGCACCACACATAATATCCATTTTACCGACAGCCAAGGCCCATAATACAAAACTTATTTTGGGGACAGGGATTCAAATGCAGTTCACAAGGGGAATATTAAACTATGCTGAAATATAAGTAGACAAGTTATTGTGCCCAGGACAGATACACATGTCATATTTTTGATAAAACCCTTTTATATGAAATGTAAAATACTTGTTGCAAAAATAAGCTTTACTTACCACCAGTCACCAACAGACAAATCTCTTCAGTGTGCTGACATGACACAATGTTCCATGTACTCCAACAGCCTATAAATCTCTTACACACAAGGTGTCATGAGGATAGATCAATGGCATGCCTGTAGGGTACAACTAGCGTATACACCACCAGCATTATTATTCTACCACTCGTGAACACTATAGTAAATAGCTTAACTTTTTTTTTTATGTCTTAAAAATTGCTCAGGAGTAATCATCATCTTTGTTCTAATATACATCTGGCTATACATCTGCAGTTGACATGGTGTTAAAATTAAGAGAGGGTTACAATACAAATACAGGATTTTAAGTCAAAATCATCAGCGTTCCTGGACATGGAGTTTTATATAATTGTATACTTTTTATGCATATAACATTTCTTTAAAATGTGTAATTTGTTAGACTGAACAATGCCACACAGTGTTAGACAGGGATACTGCCTCTTTTGGCCATTGGCGTTCTGTTGAGGTTTTCTGACCTCTTGTGGCATTTAGTTGAATGTGCATACTTAAGCTTGTTAACTGGATTCACTAAAAAGCAAATTGCAGGGTAAATAGTACGTACAAACTGCTGCAATAGAACAATTACTTTAATGAATTGTACATAAACATTACAGAGGATTGGAACCTACCAAAATAAGGCCACCATTTAAAAACCAAAGCTTATCCCACAATTCAATGAAATCAAACTAACTAAACAGCAGAAATTACATTGTTAAATACCTATATCTGGTTAAATCATGATCATCATAGCCTTGTTAAACTGTGCGCAGAAAATCTCGACTTTAGTAATGCCATCTCCATAACTTATGTTAACCAATGCATTTTAACCACCACCACGCACATTCTTACCATAATTACTCAACACAGTTTACAACAAAATGAAAAACATATTGAAAGACAAAATTAATGAATGCAGTCATCAGACCTCTTCATAAACTGTGCATCAAACTTTAAATGTTATGTTTAACAAAATGTAGGACCATACTTTAAACAAAATAAGGCCTATTTAAAATGACTCACAAATCGCTTGAAAGCAAATGTCATTCTATATTACAGGTGGCATTAGTGTTACATTCCACAAACTCACATTATACATCGACAGGCTCAAACATGGACGCCCCTCCCCTCTACAGGATATAATGCACTGCATACTACATGACTGACGATCACATGTAGCATCCGCCACGATACCTGGTGTCATATATTCCCCCCTTTCTCTGCCACATCTAAGATGCTCTGTGGGGAACTTCTTATTTACGTACATTTTATTATGATTTGCGAAGTATTATATATATAAACAAAAAAAGCTGATTTGTTCCTTGAGTTACAACATGACCACCCTGTTTCCAAGAATCAAGCAGAACAATTTTATTGAATGCCAGCAAACAGATCCAAATAGCAGTAGACACATTCAATTAAAAACTGTTAGTGTTTTTCAGATAGAGTATTTCTGTGCGAACTCACACCAAGTGGAACCTTCCTGTATCTATGTTCCATGTGAGATATGGCACTGATTATAAAGGGATGTGTGACCATACCGCACTAGCCACTACACTAACAGTTTCCCCTTCAGGGGAGGGTAGTAGACTGGTGTGGCATGGTCACACACACTAAACCCTGCACCCTTAACATTGAAGTTCACTGTGTCTGTCTCAGAATGCTCACAGTCGTCCAGTTGAAAGTCTGAGTTGAAGCAGATCTCGATCTGCCCCAAGATTTGCACCTTCCCTTCCTGTAAACAATAAATAACTTAATGATACATTCTAGATTTAGGGTTAGGATTCATGATTTTTTTCTTTAAGTTGTGTGCAATGACTATTCTTCATGTAGAATGATTAGAGAAACGTATTCTAAATACAAAATGGTACGCAATTCTTGTTATCCTATACTCTTCAATGAAAACCTGTAGCATATCCATTAACCAGTTGTGCTTGAGTTTGCATTTTACCCAAAGACAAAATATAAAAAACATGATACCTTTGGATGAATACACTGAATCTTTGGTTTCACGTTGTAGAAGTTGAGAATGTTTCCTTCAATGAGGTCAAACTAAAAACAGACGTAATCAATTTTACCACGAGCACTCATCACATGCTATTAGAACCTGACCGACATGGGTTTTTGGGGTCCGATTCCGGACTTTTTCCACATTTTGTTGTGTTATAGCCTGAATTTAAAATGGATTACATTTGTATTTATTTATTACAAACAAATAAAAACTAAAAATCCGAAATGTCTTCAGTCAATAAGTATTCAACTCTTGCTATGGCTAGCCATAAGTTCAGGAGTAAAGATTTGCTTAACATGTCAAATAATAAGTTGCATGGACTCACTCTGTATAATAATAGTGTGTAGCATGATTTTTGAATGATTACCTCATCTCTGTACCTCACACATACAATTATCTGTAAGGTCCCTCAGTCAAGCAGTGAATTTCCAACACAGATTCAACCACAAAGACCAGTGAGGTTTTCCAATGACTCACAAAGAAGTTCACCAATTGGTAGATGGGTAAAAAAAAAAAGCAGACAATAAATATCCCTTTGAGCATGGAGTTATTAATTACACTTTGGATGGTGTATCAATGCACCCAGTCACTACAAAGATACAGGTGTTCTTCCTAACTCAGTTGCCGGAGAGGAAGGAAACCGCTCAGGGATTTCACCATGAGGCCAATGGTAACTTTAAAACAGTTACTGAGTTTAAAACCCCCTAGAGTCGTTGTCCACACCCCCGTGGAAATCTAATTCAAATTTTTTTTTTTTATCCGTCAGTTTAAACTAGAGATTGTTTTTTTGTTGCATGGGCTGCGACTCAATCTACCGGATCCTGTTCCGCATTGACGGTGAAAGGTGGCAGAGCTTGAGTGGTGTTTGTCAGACCATGAGACATCCCGAAAATTGGTCCTGTCACAACATATGTAGCGACCGAACGGTTTTGCTCTACGACCCCCACAAGTGTCACAGGACTTGTCTGAAATCGGTACAGCCAATCTGCCAGCATCTGTGTGTACAGCCCAGCACAGTTTGGGCTACACACTAATATGGAAAGGTGATTCTCTCACTAACACATACATGTCAGTTGTTTTGCTCTAGGACACCTACAAGCCTCACGAAACTAGTCTGAAGGTAGCCAGGTACCAGTTTAAAAAACAAATGGCAGTATATATATGGAGATTAGTTTAATGCCTAAAATAAGGGGTTAAATACATGTATAAAAAGAAAAAAAGAAATAGTTTCTGATCTTTATCGCTCAGATATAGGACAGACACTTCAGAACAAACTTCTGTATAGAGTTTATTTTTAATTTTTATTATGTATAAAGTTGTTATTCAATGCGGATGGATCAACAACACTGTAGTTACTCCACAATACTAACCATACAGGCAGGCCAGAGAGGTATTTCAACTGGGACTTTCCCCTCAAAAACCATGCGGATGAGGCCTCAACCCTTTCCTTTCATATTTGCCCTGTTCTTTCTTTGTTTCGGACCATTACCAAAACCATTGAAGTATGGTAAAGTTGCCTGTAACACAGACTATAGTACAGCAGTCTTTGAAGATGTCAGAGGATTCACCAGCAATTGTTAGTGGACACAGACTGTCCACCATCTGAAGCTCTTTTCCAGCACACCTTGATCACATCGTTACTTTTTAAACCTGATTGTGAGACCTCTCAATTTCAGGGCAATGGCAACATACTAAAACCAAACAGGGAATCATTTATACTCAAAATTCTTTAGTGAATTTATTTGATCCATTTGCAGGCTAGTTTAATACATATATAGTTTGTATGTGTACCTTTTTATCATATGTTAATGTTTCCCGTTTTTAACATTGTGCCAGTATAACGTGTCGATAGCAAGGGGACTTTTTATTTACTTTTACCCCTCAGAACTACAGCTGTGGATCTCTGGGTCTGTATCCACAAAGCATATCCGAGTGGGAATGCTGATCTAGAATCAGTTTTGCCTTTTTAAATCATAGTGAATAAGATTATGTAGACAGGTCCTAGATCAGCACTCCTACTCTGATGCTTTGTGGATACTGGTCCTGATCTCCACAGGTTAGCATTGCGTTGAAGAACTGATTGATTAGTTGGTCTAGCCTGTTATGATGGACTGTATAAACCTCAGACTTGTTCTAGGCCTATTTCTAATGATATTACATGTTAAATGTATTTCACTGGTATTTCAAGATGGGCAATATAAACCAGAGACTTGTCCCTGCCTCAGGTTTCTACATCTGTAAATATGTATTTTAAAAGGATATGTTTTCTTATTGTCAATAAATATAATTTGGAAGTTTGATGTAAGTGTTTGTAGTAAATTCAAAAATGGTAAAAAGGCTGTGATGAGTTTGACTTGAGACAATTGCTAGCAGCATACCACCCTTGCCCTGTGTAGGGTGGAGTCTTTCGGATGGGATGTTAAATGGTTGTCCTGACACTCTGGTCATTAAAAATGGCACTTATCTTAAGAGTAGGGGTGTTAACCTTGGTGTCCTGGCTAAATTCCCAACCTAGCCCCATTCCATCAAGGCCACCTAATCATCCCCCTAATTTCTAATTGGCATATCACTCCTCACCTGATGGGTGGTGAGCGCTGTGGCACAAAAATGGTCACCATTTACTATGTAAAGTCCTTTGAGTACCTCAGTTGGTACAAAAGCGTTATATAAATCTAAAAAATCTAATATATTTGACTGAGTGAAAAGAAGGAAGCCTGTACAGAATAAAAATATTGCAAAACATACATCCTGTTTGCAACAAGGCACATAATACTGCTGTGGCAAAAAAAATGTTTTGTCCTGAATGCAAAGTGTTATGTTTGGGGCAAATCCAATACAACACACTACAGAGTACCACACTCCATATTTTCAAGCATAGTGGTGGTGGCATCATGTTATGGGTATGCTTGTAATTCTTAGAATAGGGAGTTTTTCAGGATAAAAAAGAAGCACAGGCAAAATCCTAAAGGAAAATCTGGTTCAGTGTGCTTTCCACCAGACACTGAGAGATGAATTCACCTTCCAGCAGGACAATGACTTAAAACACAAGTTGCTGACCAAGAAGACAAAATGTTCCTGAGTGGCCCAGTTACAGTTTTGACTTAAATCTACTTGGAAATCTATAGCAATACCTTAAAATGGTTGTCTCGCAATGATCAACAACTAATTTGACAGAGCTTGAAGAATTTAATAGAATAAATGGGCAAATGTTGCACAATCCAGGTGTGGAAAGCTCTTAGAGCAGGGATGGGCAACTGGCCGGTCCTCGGATCATAAAAAAATAAATAAAGAGCTAGGGTCTCAACTTACTGTTTCAAGTTAGAATAGTAGAAGGTGCAATACACGAGGTGCAATTTCGAAATTTGGTTGTGAATTAGCAGTTTTTCTTTTGTTATGTCACTATTAATAGCTAATTTTCCTCTCAGCCCCATGGCAAAATGAGTAGAATTGCATGAAATTAGTAATAAAATCACAAAATCTTATCTCCACCCCATGGCAAAATGTGTAAAATTGAGGAAATTAGCTGTGTAACAACTATGCACATGTGGGTGCGCAGAACCACGAGCAACTGCAGCCCCTCGTGGGTACGCAGAACCATGAGCAACTGCATGTTCAGATTTTTTGTGGCCCCCACCCCTGTCTTAGAGACTTACCCAGAAGGACTCACAGCTGTAATCGCTGCCAAAGGTGCGTCTGCAAAGTTTTGACTCAGGGGTGTGAATACTTATGTAAATTAGATATTTCTGTATTTAATTTTCAATAAATTTGCCCAAATTTCTAAAAACATGTTTTCCCTTTGTCATTATGGGGTATTGTTGGTGAAAAACAAAATATTTAATCCATTTTGGATTCAGGCTGTAACACAACAAAATGTGGAATAAGTAAAGGGGTATGAATACAGTGCCTTCTGAAAGTATCTGATGATATACAGTTGAAGTCGGAAGTTTACATACACCTTAGCCAAATACATTTAAACTCAGTTTTTCACAATTCCTGACATTTAATCCTAGTAACAATTATCTGTCTTAGGTCAGTTAGGATCACCACTTTATGTTAAGAATGTGAAATGTCAGAATAATAGTAGAGAATTATTTATTTCAGCTTTTTTTCTTTCATCACATTCCCAGTGGGTCAGAAGTTTACATACACTCAATTAGTATTTGGTAGCATTGCCTTTCAATTGTTTAACTTGGGTCAAACGTTTCGGGTATCCTTCCACAAGCTTCCCACAATAAGTTGGGTGAATTTTGGCCCATTCCTCCTGACAGAGCTGGTGTAACTGAGTCAGGTTTGTAGGCCTCCTTGCTCGCACAATCTTTTTCAGTTCTGCCCACACATTTTCTATGGGATTGAGGTCAAGGCTTTGTGATGGCCACTCCAATACCTTGAATTTGTTGTACTTAAGCCATTTTGCCACAACTTTGGAAGTATGCTTGGGCTCATTGTCCATTTGGAAGACCCATTTGCGACCAAGCTTTAACTTCCTGACTGATGTCTTGAGATGTTGCTTCAATATATCCACATAATTTTCCTCCCTCATGATGCCATCTATTTTGTGAAGTGCACCAGTCCCTCCTGCAGCAAAGCACCCCCACAACATGATGCTGCCACCCCTGTGCTTCACGTTTGCGGTTGGTGTTCTTCGGCTTGCAAGCCTCCCCCTTTTTCCTCCAAACATAACGATGGTCATTATGACCAAACAGTTCTATTTTTGTTTCATCAGACCAGAGGACATGTCTCCAAAAAGTACGATCTTTGTCCCCATGTGCAGTTGCAAACCGTAGTCTGGCTTTTTTATGGCAGTTATGTCGATATAGGACTCGTTTTACTGTGGATATAGATACTTTTGTACCTGCTTCCTCCAGCATCTTCACAAGGTCCTTTGCTGTTGTTCTGTGATTGATTTGTACTTTTCACATCAAAGTATGTTCCTCTCTAGGAGACAGAACGCGTCTCCTTCCTGAGCGGTATGAGGGCTGCGTGGTCCCATGGTGTTTATACCTGCGTACTATTTTTTGTACAGCTGAACGTGGTACTATCAGGCGTTTGGAAATTGCTCCCAAGGATGAACCAGCCTTGTGGAGGTCTACAGGTCTACAAAGGTCTTGGCTGATTTCTTTTGATTTTCCCATGATGTCAAGCAAAGAGGCACTGAGTTTGATGGTAGGCCTTGAAATACATCCACAGGTACACCTCCAATTGACTCAAATGATGACAATGAGCCTATCAGAAGCTTCTAAAACCATGACATCATTTTCTGGAATTTTCCAAGCTGTTTAAAGGCACAGTCAAGTTAGTGTATGTACACTTCTGACCCCCTGGAATTGTGATACAGTGAATTATAAGTGAAATAACCTGTCTGTAAACAATTGTTGGAAAAATGACTTGTCATACACAAAGTAGATGTCCTAACCGACTTGCCAAAAGTATAGTTTGTTAACAAGAAATTTGGAGTGGTTGAAAAACGAGTTTTAATGACTCCAACCTAAGTGTATGTAAACTTCTGACTTCAACTGTACTGTTTTAAAGAGGGGAAATTAAAAAGTGTAATTTTCCCACACTGATTTCTCATAAATTGCCATCCTAAAGACCAATTGTTCAAGAAATGTGCTTCAAATGTTGATTCCTTACATTGTGACAATAATAAAACATCATGGGAATGGCTGTGAATCTTCAGTTGAGCATGAGATTCCCTTTTATCCATCCTATTTATTGAATATCGGTTATCGTGGTAAAAGGCCAATACCGGCCGATAACCTGGTATTGAATGCATGCACACATCTGGGTCATTTTACTGCCAGTAACTAAGTAAACAGGAACAGTAAGTCAAATGACTTGCAGTAAATGAGTCACTGTTGACATCACATACTCGCACATTTAAAATTGTCCATCTTCCCAAAACACAGTGTGTTGTTTGATACAATGCGGTAATGCTTGAAGTTTAAACATGCAACTATTTACTCTGTGAAAATTACATTGTCCTTGGTAATGTAGTAATATTGATTTCATGTACTTACTGTGTAGTAAGTCTCAGAGGGCACAATGTTACATTTCTTCATCACCCTGAAAACATACAAAGAATTTATAAATAACTAGTAGAAAACATAAATTAGGGTTCAGGGTATTGAAACCATACATTATCCCATATGTTTCATGAGGGTACTTTATTGTTAATTCAGTACACTTACCCATCAAGGTCTAACTTGTGATACAGCTCCAGGGCTTTGCCAAAGTATTTGTGTTGACTGTTTAGGGACTCCGCTTTTGCAGCACATGTTCCATGTTTTTGCCATTCATATTTCCTGTAAATAGAAGATCAAACACTAACATTTGTTTAGAAAAATATTGTTACCTGAAAATATAACAATTACCTGGAATAAAGTATTAATACAAAATAGAAAACTGGAACAGACCAGAATCTAGAGGATTCTGGAATTTTAAGATCCGGCCACCACTTCTGCATCTCTGGAAGTAGGTCCTGTAAAACATATTCATTATCAAATATTTATCTTAATTTCAAAATATATAAACACGTTTACTTTTACCATCAAAATGATATTTTGTTATGAATAAGCTCAATCTGCCTTTTGTAAATGTTTGTATTTGAAATGTTTTTTTCCCCCCAGCAGAACATACCTGGATTAGAGTTTCATTGAAGTGCAAAGATGAATTGCATTCCTGGCCTTTATCTGGCCTGTAAGACAGACATTGGTCAAATGTGTACAAAGATAGAATGCAAAACAGTTTATGTTACAGTGGGGAGAACAAGTATTTGATACACTGCCGATTTTGCAGGTTTTCCTACTTACAAAGCATGTCGAGGTCTGTAATTTTTACCATAGGTACACTTCAACTGTGAGAGACGGAATCTAAAACAAAAATCCAGAAAATCACATTGTATGATTTTTAAGTAATTAATTTGCATTTTATTGCATGACATAAGTATTTGATCACCTACCAACCAGTAAGAATTCCAGCTCTCACAGACCTGTTAGTTTTTCTTTAAGAAGCCCTCCTGTTCTCCACTCATTACCTGTATTAACTGCACCTGTTTGAACTCGTTACCTGTATAAAAGACACCTGTCCACACACTCAATCAAACAGACTCCAACCTCTCCACAATGGCCAAGACCAGAGAGCTGTGTAAGGACATCAGGGATAAAATTGTAGACCTGCACAAGGCTGGGATGGGCTACAGGACAATAGGCAAGCAGCTTGGTGAGAAGGCAACAACTGTTGGCGCAATTATTAGAAAATAGAAGAAAATAGAAGAAGTTCAAGATGATGGTCAATCACCCTCGGTCTGGGGCTCCATGCAAGATCTCACCTCGTGGGGCATCAATGATCATGAGGAAGGTGAGGGATCAGCCCAGAACTACACGGCAAGACCTGGTCAATGACCTGAAGAGAGCTGGGACCACAGTCTCAAAGAAAACCATTAGTAACACACTACGCCGTCATGGATTAAAATCCTGCAGCGCACACAAGGTCCCCCTGCTCAAGCAGGCGCATGTCCAGGCCCGTCTGAAGTTTGCCAATGACCATCTGGATGATCCAGAGGAGGAATGGGAGAAGGTCATGTGGTCTGATGATTCAAAAATAGAGCTTTTTGGTCTAAACTCCACTCGCCATGTTTGGAGGAAGAAGAAGGATGAGTACAACCCCAAGAACACCATCCCAACCGTGAAGCATGGAGGTGGAAACATCATTCTTTGGGGATGCTTTTCTGCAAAGGGGACAGGACGACTGCACCGTATTGAGGGGAGGATGGATGGGGCCATGTATTGCGAGATCTTAGCCAACAACCTCCTTCCCTCAGTAAGAGCATTGATGATGGGTCGTGGCTGGGTCTTCCAGCATGACAACGACCCGAAACACACAGCCAGGGCAACTAAGGAGTGGCTCCGTAAGAAGTATCTCAAGGTCCTGGAGTGGCCTAGCCAGTCTCCAGACCTGAACCCAATAGAAAATCTTTGGAGGGAGCTGAAAGTCCGTATTGCCCAGCGACAGCCCCGAAACCTGAAGGATCTGGAGAAGGTCTGTATGGAGGAGTGGGCCAAAATCCCTGCTGCAGTGTGTGCAAACCTGGTCAAGAACTACAGGAAACGTATGATCTCTGTAATTGCAAACAAAGGATTCTGTACCAAATATTAAGTTCTGCTTTTCTGATGTATCAAATACTTATGTCATGCAATAAAATGCAAATTAATTACTTAAAAATCATACAATGTGATTTTCGGGATTTTTGTTTTAGATTCCGTCTCTCACAGTTGAAGTGTACCTATGATAAAAATTACAGACCTCTACATGCTTTTTAAGTAGGAAAATCTGCAAAATCGGCAGTGTATCAAATACTTGTTCTCCCCACTGTATGTTATCTGGTCAGTCAAAAAAAAGCACTTTCCTACTGAATTTGTTGGAAGTCCTTCCTTACCACAGTCCATGCAAAGTCCAGTAGTCAAATTTGGAATGACAGTGTTCCATCTGCAAATAGAAATGTTCATTTGGTCATACAAGTTGGCAAATCTGGCAATTTAGGGCCACCGTATCAATCATACGATCAGATCATCACATGATACGTTGAGTTTATTATGCCATGAAACCATATAATAAAGTAACTTACACTGCAAAATGTGCTCGGCCAGTGGTGAGTCAGGATCAGCTTACTCCACATATGCCTGAAATAAAGTTAAATTGAAGTGTAACATTAGGATAATCCTACCGATCCTCGACTTCGGCGATGTCATCTACAAAATCGCTTCCAATACTCTACTCAGCAAACTAGATGCAGTTTATCATAGTGCCATCCGTTTTGTTACTAAAACACCTTATACCATCCACCACTGCGACCTGTATGCTGTAGTCGGCTGGCCCTCGCTACATATTCGTCGCCAGACCCACTGGCTCCAGGTCATCTATAAGTCCATGCTAGGTAAAGCTCCGCCTTATCTCAGTTCACTGGTCACGATAACAACACCCACCCGTAGCACGCGCTCCAGCAGGTATATCTCACTGATCATCCCAAAAGCCGACACCTCATTTGGCCGCCTTTCCTTCCAGTTCTCTGCTGCCTGTGACTGGAACGAATTGCAAAAATCGCTGAAGTTGGAGACTTTTATTTCCCTCACCAACTTTAAACATCTGCTATCTGAGCAGCTAACCGATCACTGCAGCTGTACATAGTCCATCTGTAAACAGCCCACCCAATTTACCTACCTCATCCCCTTACTGTTTTTATTTATTTACTTTTCTGCTCTTTTGCACACCAGTATCTCTACTTGCACATGATCATCTGATGATTTATCACTCCAGTGTTAATCTGCTAAATTGTTATTCGCTCATATGGCCTATTTATTGCCTACCTCCTCATGCCTTTTGCACACAATGTATATAGACTAATTTCCCCCCCCCCTACTGTGTTATTGACTTGTTTATTGTTTACTCCATGTGTAACTCTGTGTTGTTGTCTGTTCACACTGCTATGCTTTATCTTGGCCAGGTCACAGTTGTAAATGAGAACTTGTTCTCAACTAGCCTACCTGGTTAAATAAAGGTGAAATAGTGCCTCACTCATTTAATGGCCTTCAATTCGCATAGAGGCCGACTATGGAATGACACCAACTCAGTGGTCTTGTGGTTAGTGTCCTCCCGAGATTGGAAGGTTCCTTGGTCAACACAAAGCTCTAAAAACGGGACATGATCATGCTACTTGGCATTCAACATTAAGGAGATGGATTGGAGGTAACCTCCTGTCCAGGGTGTGTACTTGTACATCAAGCTGCCCTATGGGCCATTGTGGCTTGAAAAAGGCTACTTACTTACTTTGGAATGACAGACACAGTTAAGGGCTTGATGCAGAGGCCATGGTTGGCATCTGACATTAACCAGACAGATATAACCAGTAACGTTACTTACGGCGGTTTGTGTACGAATGAGGAAGTCATCAGACCGCAGCCAAGGCACAGCAGGACAACAAATGCTAATGACTTCATATTTACACTGAAACAAAGAAAACTTACAATTAGGAGAAGTAGATTTTGGGTCATAGATGATCTGATTTTAGCTGGTCTAATATGTGATGGTAGGCAAACTTACAATTATAAAGCCTATTATAAGTAGAAGTATAACTCTTACAATTATAGGCCAATTATAATTACAAGCCTAATATAAATTATTTCAATTTTAGTTTATAGATAGCTTGTGTAACAAACAGTTATATAATGGTTGGCATGACGTGATTGTTATTTTGGTGCCTGTCAAATACTATTGAGCTTATATTTGCGCCCATCAACACCGCAGTCAAATAATGGAACGCTTTTCGCAACTCTGTAGCCAACCACCAAACCTGACGTGTATGTGGGGGAGCGCAACTTCAGTTTGTATAAAAGGTTACATACGTACATTATTTTACAAATACAAGGTCTCCAGTATCACCTGGGCCTGCCACCTGGCTAACGTAGACTGTGTGGGTAAGATTTAAATGTAACCTACGACGTATACAATAAGTTCTTACCCCTGTTTTGTTCCTGTGGTTAAAAAATAAACTCGTATATACAACTATACGTTTGGAAGGGCCATTTAGATGAGGCAACAGAGATGTCGTTTGATAGATTAGCAATATGAAGATTCCACTAGTATCACTTATTATGGTTTAAAATGAGACAGCCACACTCCGTCCGATTAGACGTCTGGTAGAAGCCTACAACAACAATACCGTGAAATTGTTTCCCGCAACAGCTGAACTGAGCGTCACATGCTCAGAAAATGTAAGTCACGTGAGATCATGTGAAACGTGTACTGTAGGCAACTGTACCGCACAGGCGCGCACACATACGATGATATTCCACTGTGCCACATACAGTTGAATAAAAATAAGACAAATGTGTTGAATCTTTATTGCAATTGCATTTATCTGTAATCCTTCTATAAAAAAATGGTCAGACATTGCAAAATGTTTTACAATGTTATTTTAGACAGTAGGCTATGTTATTGTATCATTTAGGCCTTGTAGATAAGTAATGGAGGAATTGTGCTTGCATGAAGCTAGCAAACTGTGTGACATTGCCTCAGGCTATTGGCAGGAATAGCCGTAGCCTAGGCATATCACACTGCTGTGTCTGTTAACCCAATCTCTTGTTAAAAATAGTGCTTGGCTACAGTTCAGGTTTCAGGAGGTCATCTTAAGATTCTGTCTTAAGGTTCCTTCAGTTGAGCATAGAGCTAAGCAATATTATATTAACATAGCCTAAAGCTAATAAATATAAACACAAATATAGGCTATATCAAAATTATCCTCAATTTCATGGATAGAGTTGAATAAAAAGAAAGTATGACATTATTTAAATGATGTAAACTGAACATTGTGCTCAGTCCAAATTTTGTAAATATTGCAAACTGGATACAGTTTTTATGACCTTTTCAGTGATCAAAGAATAACCAACACTACGTGATATGTGCCTAGCCTACTGCAAGTAAGAAATTATGTTAAGGGTTGATGTAAAAGCTATATATAGTCATATGCCTATCCATAAATGGGATGCAAGAGTTGCTGCACTCTGTGTGGGTAATCTTTGGTTTTCATCAGCCAGTGACTCCCAAGCGGGTTTAGGCTGACCTACCTCTGCTTTGCGCTCGTGTAATCTCTTGGGGTAAGTCAGGCCTATTATTTCCTTCCTTTTCAGATTATTGGATTTTTCAGAAAGGTGTTGAATTGAGAGATGCATGCTTGGTTCTTGGTTATATCAGAATGTTGAGATTGATTAGTCCAGTTACCTAATTAGGGCCTAGGCTACTGCCTAGACCTTGACATAATAAGGATATTATCTAGCAATCTTCATTTTAAGAGTTTTTGGACACAAATTATTGATATGAGAATATTGCTCTGATGGCATGTTGATAAATGGAGGCATCAGCTTATATAGACTTTTAAAATTAATTCTATAAAAAGACAGTTTACTTGGTCTTCTATATGCAGAGAAATGTGGCTCAGGAGTTCAAGTGTCAAGCGGTTGATATTTCTGGTACTTGAATCTCTGATGTTAAGCACTTTTGCTGCACTTGAGAATTAGCTGAACCTGACTGATAAATGAATGAGCGAATAAGATAGAAAAGGAAAAGAATAGAGTCAAAAAGCTGTTATTTGTTTGTAACCTATTCCAATACACATTGAGAGGCAATATACAACTTTGTACGACTGTGGGAATTTAAGGCTGCCATAGGCCTATAGAACATTTAAACTATTTCCATATTCAGAGAACATTTTCAAAGCTACAGTAAGTTTTAAAGTAACTGTCCAGTGAAAATCTCACTTTTAAAAGTTTATATTCTGTTAACTGACACCCAAATAACGTTGTCCTTTACTCGTATTTGTGGCCAAAGCATACATAGGTGAAAAACACTTCAAAAACTTGTATCTCAAACAGACCGTTTAAAAAATGCTTGCTATTTCCTCACAGAAAATGATGTCATGTTGGCTCGTTGGCTGAGCTGGCCAATCAGCGGTCTACTGATGTGAATATTTTTTATGACCGGTTTACGCCCACACCATTCTGTTGTTGGGGTTTGCCCGCATCATTCCAACAAAGAAAAGCTGCTTTTAAATTAGCATACCTAACTAAACATTTTTGGAAGGAAAACTATTTCACTCATATTGTAATTAATTATAGGTCATATTTCATAGAAATCTGCAAACACTGGACAGTTACTTATAAACTAAGTTTTGACTTTATTCCCATATTATTTACTGCAATTAAAAATAACTTCCAAGTGCTCAGACTGTTCTTGTGTATGTTAATATTCAATCTGTTAAAGGCTATATGGTTTTGTATGTTCTTATTTATCACCACATCACCTGTGAATATAGGCTATATATAACTCATTCATATTTAATAGGTGTCTGAATTACATTTAGATTGCTGTATTGTGAGAATAACTGGTAATAACTGAACTCATAGATGAATACTTAAGCCATTAACTAGCTCTAAGCCTCAACCCCCCCACCATCTAATTCAAACCTCCAATGAATTTGCTTTCCATTTCTTCTGCCCATAACTCAGACTCTTCCATTACATAAGAACAGGCCCAATCTTTCTCCCGCAGTGCAGGTTTGATGGAATTCTATCCCCAGTGTCTGTAATCTTACAGGCACTAATACCTAAGACATATAATTTGATGTTGAAGGACATACTGTACCGTACTGCATATTGTGCCCTGAAATGCATCAATGGATCAAAGAGCCCGAAGAGCCATGCATCCGTTGCATTGCATTGTAGTAATTCTACATTAACATGGTTTGTTGTCATCATCGAGATACAACTATTATATTGTATTTCTATGGTTGCCATTATATTGCTGTTAGCCAATAGAATACAGTAAGTGTGTTCCTCATTTGAATCACAGGTCATTAAAAGTTATCAACTATGGCTGCGACAGTTGCCAGACACAAGCACGTGCACATCAGCCATGACTACCACAGTGCACAGTCTAAGGTGGTAGCAAAGCAGTACACAAGGTAAGGAGATCGGCCCATTGGAATCCTATGCTTCATTTGAAACATACTAGTGGTTTGGAAACTGGTGGCCAGATTTACAATTGTTTGCACAGGAATATAAATTGCACCTGCTATCTACCAGAGTAAATTAAGCATTTAAACTGTATAGAGCTTATTTAGCATAGTTAGATTAAATGTAAATTAAGACAGTTAACACATTTTTTCCCCAGTCTTTATTCTCCTCTGAAAATAAAGAACTGGTGTAAATACATCAAGTAAATCTGGCCCTCGGTGTACAGTTTCAAATGGTAGGTAGTGTTTTCAGCTTGGCATTTAACAGTGGCTAAGTTTACACCTAGAGAGAGCACTTGTAACCCACTAATAGGTTGGTTCCCTGCTAATTGTCAAATCTCATGTAACTATGCAGCCATCCTATTGCTACTACATCACTGGATCACATTCTCTTCTATAAACTGGGGACACATATGCTTTACTGTCTTGTATGGTGACTAATTGTCATATTTGTTTGGGTATGATTATAATACCATTAACGTTTTCCTCTGTAATACACCTTGGACTGATTTGCCTTTAAAGAAGGGTGTGTTTACTTGTGTTTGTTGACGTCAGGAGTAGAGACAGGACACTCATATTAGTTTGCACCATACATTCTATGGATTGTACCCAGTTTCATCTGTGTCATCTCCGATCACGTAATCTATATTACCTGTACACACTTCTATGATCATTCTGTCAGGTATGTATAGATTGATGATTCATCCGCAAGAAATAGTACATTAAGTAATCTGACAAAAAAGGGCATGAGAATACTGTCAACATGATGCTGTTAGAGGTCTTTTGATGCTAACGAAGTGCTCTGTAGCTCTATGACTACATTTACTCAGCAATAAGCCAATGATTAAAATGCAAATAAGATGCTTACTGTATGTATAGCAAATAATGATTGTTATGGTTAGACTTAACATAGATGTTTTTTGTGGTGCTTAGTTTTTCACTGTGTTGGGCCTTTCTTATATTAGTTCGTAAATGCTTGTTATGCTTGTTGACTTTTTGTAAATTATCCTTTAATAACTACGTTTGTTTTGCTCATATAGCTCTGAGGTGGTGGAGGACGATTATCATCACAAACAAGAAACAAGAATCCAGGGAGTGGTAAGGTCCTCATCTGTCATGTTGGGAGATTTCAGCATGTCACCATAATTAAAGATGTCATTTGAAAAAGATGAGCGAAAATATTAAGTATCAGATCTGCACAAGTACACTTTTCACACATTTGAGCCAAGCCAAACCATATTGTGCAGGCTCTGATATTTACTTTTTGCATTATCCTGTCTAGCACAGTTCCAGTAACTATGATGGATGCATTACCTGGCCAGGGCAGTACAGGTCGCCTCAGCTTGGCTTGGCTTAGTAGTTTGAAAAGGGTATTGAAGAAAAATGTAAAATGTCCATTTTGCCTTCAGGTGAGGAAGAAGATGGTTGAGAAGTACGTCCGTGAGGAGTCTATGATCAGGGGCCCTAAGTTCCTGACCACACTCCGATCCCATACTGTTTGGGAGCACACTCCCGTGAAGCTATACTGCACAGTCGAGGGCTACCCAACCCCTTTTGTGAAATGGTGAGGATTCAGTCTAAATACAGATGTAGGATCGTCATTTGAGCCAGTTTGCTACAGCAGTAAAATAAGCCTGCAGCAACAAGAAATGTGAATTCTTATGTGGATAATAATGAATGGACATTTTTGGTAGGGGTGGTACATTTTTTCGTTATGGCAAATCAAGTCTGACATTTTTAAACCTAGAATACACTACAAGTTTGCAAGCAAATTCTCAGTTACAAAAGCGTGATCAAATTAATATCCTACATCTGTGTCCAAAACAGTCATTCAGCAAGTTCAACAGCAGCATTTAGCGGCTTATCTATCGGTGCAGAATGTTATTGTACTGGTGTAGCACAAAGGGAGAACTGCTTAATGCTAGTGTTTTTCTTTCATAAACTCTGTTAGATTGAAATAGTGGTCAAAGTTTTACGGATGATTGATGGTGTTGGATTTAGAAGTCAGCATAGCTAATCTTAACCTGTTACTGTCTCTGTAATAATGTTTTTTTTCCCATTCTTGAGATTTGCGTCTTATAGTTTTACACTAAAGGTATACGTTATGACAAAGGTACAGACTGCTTATACACAGTCACATCACAATAGTCTGCATACTGTTATTACTTTTTTCCTGTGTTACCACAGCCACTTGAAAGACTTCACCTTAACCATTTCTAATTGATTTCTCTCCAGGTATAAAGATGGTGTCAGCATTGACATATCGTCAATGAAATACAATGTGCAGGACAATGTTGGAATTCATAACCTGGAGATCGTCAAGTAAGTTATTCTCACGGGAGGAAAAACCTTAGGCTGCACAATGGATACACACATTCAGTGGTGAAACAATCACAGGTTTTTATATTATGGGAAATCACAGGTTTTTATATTATTTAGATCCATTTGTCCGGAAAACATTATCCTCTCATGATAGCTTATCACCCCCATTTAAAAAGTCTTATACAATATCATGACTTTGCTCCTGGACCATCTGAGATTTTCATTGTGGCCTCCCTGCATTTCACTCACAATCACATTGTTTACTGTTAACTTAATTAACACGCAAGTGTCCACAAAAGGGACCCTTGTGAATGGTGGAGCCGTAGCAGTGGAGCTTTTCCAATTTAGTCCAAAGCCCCCCTGGGCACTGCCCTCGTCTTGAGGACTCATCAGCTGTTCATAGCAAAGTGCTGAGCTCTTTGTCATTTGATCCTGGAGCTCCTTAAAGAGCACTGTATACGCTCGCTGTCAGTGTCAGGAGCACCAACGCTAAATCGCACCTTAAGTCTCAAAGCCCTTTTTGCCTCTCCAAATCAAAGTGAAGGGTCTCAATAAAGAAATCCCACTCTGTATTCTCCCTGGGTTCATACTCTTTCACACTCAAAAGAAAACAACCATGGTTTGGAAACAGTGAGGGAAAGTGAGCATGGACAGCTTTAAAATGGTATATGCGGGGTCAAGGTCTTATATCTGTCACTATTCTCAACCTCCTCTCTCCTTGCAGCTTCAGATGTTTGCCATTCATGTCTTAGAGCCTCTCATGAATATCTCATGAATAATTCATGCATAGTTTTTTTCCCCTGCATAGCATTATTCTCCTGTCTTAAGTTCCAAAGATTTGATAATATCTGACCTTGAGTGTGTGGTTATACTGTAGAGGTCAAAATAAGAGACCCTTGGGGCGGAAGGTACTGTAGCCTTGTGGGTAGGAGCGTTGGGCCAGTAACCGAAAGGTTGCTGGATCGAATTCCTGAGCTGACAAGGTAAAAATCTGTTGTTCTACCCCTGAGAAAGACAGTTGACCCGCTGTTCCCCGGGCGCAGATGACGTAGATGTCGATTAAGGCAGCCCCCCGCACCTCTCTGATTCAGAGGGGTTGGGTTAAATGCAGAAGACACTTTTCAGTTGAATGCATTCAGTTGTACAACTGACTAGGTATCCCCCTTTCCCTTTCAAGCTAGAAAATTATGTATATTTGCAGTATTAATTTACTGTGCATTCATAAAGTCATAGCACCATTTCAAATGAGGATCATGGCTTGATATTTCCCAGTAATCATTTTGTCAACAGCAATTTGCATAATCTGCATAATTTGTCATCCTTTGAAAGTTTACCATCCTGTAAATTCAACTCAGGAAATTATGTTTGGTGGTTAGTCAATTAATCAAAGTCCTACATACAAAAATATACCCACACAAACTATAGATGGAGACAAAGTCTAAGCCTTAGGTATTGCTGAGATGTTTTTATGTGTTCATGTACATTATCAACAATGTATTCTTCTGGTATTCCCTATAGGTGTGAAACCGATGACACTGCGCAGTACACTGCTGTAGCTAGTAACATTCATGGACAGGTCTCTACTCAGGCCTCTGTCATTGTCAAGAGTAAGTTTGGCAAAGCAAACATACAGTATATATGTTTTGTTAATGCATTGATTTTCATGATATGGCTTATTTAAACGGTATGTTTATATACTTGATTTATACCACGATACAATATTATAGTGTAATGTATTTTGTTGTTGTGTAGTGATTGTATGTGTATAATATGTCTGTTTTGCAGGATTCAGAGAAGAAGGGCATTTATCTTCCTATGCATGGCTTCCTTACACAAGTAAGTCCACCCAACACCACTGTCCTGTGTATTTTTCCTGATACATTTATCCTCTGAGTAGATCTTGACCACTGTTGAGTCAAATCCAGTAACTGGGGATTGTTTGAATATGGCAACATTCTTCTTGCGTTGCAAGGATGTAGCCTACATATAAACAATGTTTATACTATTGTGAGAGACAAACATAAACTACTGTAGATGGTATATCAACTCAAACATGCATTCTCAACATATGAGAATAATGTTAGTTTTTATTTATCCCTGTAAGAATCGACAGAGACATTATCTGATGAAACTTCTATACTAATCACAACATGAATTGCACCTTTGTATGGATAAAAAAAAAAGAAAACCACAAAGTCTTCCTAATAATTCAGTGCTTTCTCTCTTTTAAAGTGTATGTAATTACATACATCATTGCTGAATATACTTCTGATCATGGTCATCTATAATTATATTACTAAAATAGACACATAATACTGTAAGTCTATCCTGTTTTACTATCTTCTGCAGTTCCCATGTTGCCGGAGATCAAATACACCAAGATCAACATCACCTTCCTGGAGACTTTTGGCTCGGTCTTTGGAACAGAAGGAGACACGGTCACATTGGCAGCCACAATGAACATTAGCCCCAACCTAGCCAATCTGCAGCCTGAAGCTCAATGGTTCAGAGATGGTAACACATTTTCTCTTACTGCTTTCAATAACAGCCGATTTACAAGACCATTTTTGTAACTTCAGCAATGGACAGTTGTTCACTTTTAATGTTGGCGTTTTTGTTTTGTTTTAGATCATCGGCTGTCAGACTCCAAGTGGGTGAAGATAGAGTCTGGTAGAGGCGAGACCAAGCTGAACCTGCCTCACCTGAACAAGGATGATGAAGGCGTCTACACTCTCCGTATGGTGACAAAGGGGGGAGATGCTGCGCACAGTGCATTCGTCTCCTGTGCCGGTAAAAAATCTGCTAACTTTGAGAATTGTATACCACCTCTGTGTGTACCAGCAATGCATCTACTTTGAAAACTAGTATGAGCCATATTCTTCTATTTTTCAAAAAGCTCTTTGGTCCTTGAATGATTCTGTTCACAGGGCATTTCAAGTATAGCGTGATGTACTTTGACAGACTGTGATGATGTGACGTGCTTTGTGTCCCTATGCCAGATGGTCCACCCCCAGTACCTGGGTCTCCAGGTGCCCCTATGGACATCAAGATCCATGACGCCAACAGAGATTATGTCATCGTGTCCTGGAAGCCTCCCAACACCACTACTGAAGGCCCCATTATTGGATACTTTGTAGATAGGTAACGGAAGGTGTTAAAATGGGAATCAAATGTGAATATATCCAGCTACTTTTTCCCTGATGCCATTACCTGACCAGGAAAAACTCCAGGCCCTCGTTTAAGTTTTTTTCTTAAAATCACATATCATTCTAGGCTGAAAATGGGAGGCAAATCTGTAAATTACAAGCTATAATCTCCCACCACTGTTCGTATCTTGTGACAGGATAATGTAGCTATATATTGGAGATGTACCAATTTACCATTTTTTTTTGCAGATGCGAAACTGGAACTGAAAATTGGGTGCAGTGCAACGACTCCCCCATTAAGATCTGTAAATACCCTGTGCCTGGCCTTTTTGAGGGCCACTCCTATTACTTCCGTGTGCGGGCGATAAACTCAAAAGGTATCAGCAAGCCCTCCAGAATGTCTGACCCCATTGCCGCCCTGGACCCAACTGAATTTGAAAGGCTCCATGGTAATGTGAGGATGAATTCGTAAACTTTAACTTGTGAGGTCATGTATTCCCTAGAATCAAATGAATGTATATAATTTTCTGTTTTTATCTTTGTTTGACAGCCATCAAGTTGGGTGGTAAACTTGACGTTGTAACTTACTACGATGACGTTGAAGGTACTAAATGGTTTTCTATGATGTATGGGGGTCCTTGAAACTCGATAACTAGTTTGATACAAAAATCTTTGACGTTCTTCTAAGCAGTCATGCTATTACTTTTTTAGGCTTATTTCTTTACACTTCATCAGTGTCAGTAGCACTAAGAAGAATAATGAGGGTAAACTACCCATTTAGAATATTGAGATATCATTAGCCCCTCACATTGTACCATGTCTTCCATCTGTATAATAAAACACCAATAACAACTGTCACATTTCACATTTTTCTTTTCACGATTCTCCCGTCTCAATAATTAGCAATAATTATACAGCCTAAATTTGGGCTCATCAGAGAGCTGCTGATTAGTTTTTGATGAGAATTCCATCAGGATGCTGAGATCCAACCATCTGTGACACCTTCTTCAGACTGAACGTAACACATCTATACTAGCAACAGATCGATGTGCATAGACAGGCTAGAGAAAAAGTCTTCAGTACTACAATTTCATAACCTTGAAAACATTTGTTATTGTGGCAATATTTTTGTCAACTCGGGTGAATGTTCCCACTTGGGCTAAAGACAGTAAATCTCTGTGATGTCTTGTGTCCGTAGACGAGAAGAAGGTGCCAGGAACCCCCTCAAAGTTGCATGCCCCAGAGACCGACCGAACATATGTTGTCCTCAGCTGGAAACCTGCCCCCTATCACGGCCGGGCCCCAGTGTGGTACTATATTGAGAAGGTTGGTCTCTCACTGTTCTCCACCAGGTTTATTTTTTTCACAAATTTTGCAGCTACAGAATAGAGACACATTTCAACATGGAATTGATATATTTGTGTCCTCTAAAACAGGGTTCTCAAAGTGGGGTCTGTGGCCAGATCTCAAAATATCAACAAAAAAAATCAAAAATCCAAATGTCTCATTTATTTTTAGGATTATTACTAACAAGAACAGATTAAAAAAAATGTATTCATATAAATGAACTGTAATATCTCTCTGCCTCATACGACATTTGTAGAATTGCAGGACATTAGCTTTAAAGCTGCAACAACATATCTGTGCCACATGACAAAAGGTGTAGAATTGCTGGAAATTAGCTTGAAAACTGCACAAGAGGCGGGCCTTTAAAATGTTCCCGAGACTTGGTTCGTCAGGCCATGCACTGCGGAAGTTGTAGTAAAATTCCTTGTATGCAAAATGTTTTTTATCTCACTCAAGTTGTGTTCTGATTATGAGGTCAGCGGGCCCAACAAGTTTGAGAAACTCTGCTCTAAAACAGATGGAATCTTTCTTAAGATGCGTTCAATAGTATAATCGAGGGCAAAAACAATCAGGGTCACCACCCGAATGAATAGCTGAAGTCAGCAAAATGATTTAGGGTTCTATCTTTCTCTCCATTTCATTTGCCTGTTTCTGTGGATGTTGTAACAGGGTGTAAATCTTGTTTTTGGGGTTCTTCCCTCACAGTGCCTAGCTGAGACCGGTGCATGGCAGAGGGTGAACACTCAGGTGCCTGTGAGATCTCCTCGTTATGCCGTGTTTGACTTGGCTGAGGGAAAACAGTACTTGTTCCGCGTACTGGCTGCAAACATGTACGGCAGCAGTGAAGCCTCTGAGCCTACTGAGCCCATTCAGACTCAAGAGCTGCGTGGTAAGTGTCCTCTTCAATGGCTTTATAGCTATCTCTTAGAGTCCTCCCCAAGGTTGTGCTCAAGTATTCTCTCTAAAAGTCAAACTCCCTGCAAATCACAACAATAGTCAAGGGTGGAATTTGAAAAAATGTAAAAAGTAATTCATATTGTAGATTTTGCTAAGAAATAATAGTCCTTCAATCAAAGTAAGTAGATAGTTGACATTTTCCACTAGACATTAACCCTGTTAATCTGCTGTAGGTGAACCCTCCGCTTCTGGTTAAATGGTTGCCACAAGGGAGACTGACATGTCTCTTGTTATCCAATGGGCTGAACTTAAGGAGCCTAACCATGCCCTGTTGATCTACTGTAGGTGTCCCCTCCGCTCCTGGTCAGGTGGTTGCCACAAGGCAAACTGACACATCTCTTGTTATCCAATGGGCTGAACCCAAGGAGCCTAATAACCTTATTGGCTACTACATTGATGTCTGTGTAAAAGGCTCCAAGGACTGGGATTCAGCTAACCACAAGCCTCACAAGAGCAACAAGTATGTATTCAGTCATAGACTTATTATTTAAAGAGTGTGATTTCATTCATCATAATATGTTGACATTTTACTTCATCTGCTATTTTTGATTAGATTTGTGGTTCAAGGCCTGACCACTGGTGAGACGTATGTCTTCCGTGTGCAAGCCATCAATGAGCTGGGTCTTAGTGATGAATCACAGGAGTCGTCCCCCCTCTCTGTCAAAGCTGCCCTCAGTGAGTTTGCACACACACACACACACACACACACACACACACACACACACACACACACACACACACACACACACACACACACACACACACACACACACACACACACACACACACACACACACACACACACACACACACACACACATGCACACGCACACGCACAGGATATAATTGTCATTAGTCAAGGTTCCAACCAGGCGTAAAAAGTGCTGGGTTCAATCTGGCAGTAGAAAAAGTAACAGCAGAAGAAAAATGCAAATACACGATTTTAGCGACCCACTGTGCTTAGCTGGAGACTCTTTTCTCTGTGAATGATCATAGTGATTCAATTGTAGGAAGGTTATCAAGACTGTTTAACAAGTCTGTTGGTAGCTGTCCAGAAGTATGACAAACAAAGACATCTAACTTTGATGCCTTAACTTGGCCGAATATCTAAAATCAATGTCTCCAATAAAAGAGCACCATTATCCTTCCAATTCAAAAGTTTCAGCAGGACAGACTGGGAGCCTATTTGATTTAGCCAATCGTCATGTACTTTTCTCGTCCAAATAATGTGAATAATTTAGGCAATATGAGTCAAAAACCAACCATTGGCTCAGAGTTCCTTTGGGACATTCAACCAACAACTGCAGATTGTTTCATCACACCATACATTTCTAAACTCATTTATTGGTGATGCTCCAAACTATGTGGATGGCAGTATTTTGTAGTTTGTAGTGAACAATGATCATATTTAACATGCTAGTTTACTCCATGATGTGGATTCGGAAAGTATGCACTGTATACATGCTACTTAAAGCACAACCAGTATTTCACCAGGAGTTAGGGACCCCTGCTATATATCCACCATGATACATGTTTAGACACTTTTAAACTCTGTTTGCAGCGATTCCCTCTGCTCCATATGACATTGCTCTGCTCGCTTGTGATGGAGAGTCCATGGTTCTGAACTGGAAGCGGCCCGTCCACTCTGGTGGCTCTCCGGTGGCTGAATACTACATCAACAAACGCAGGCACGGAGAACACACATGGAGAGAGGTCAACATCCCACCCATCAAAGAGAGGCTGTTCAAGGTATAAATCTGATAGACCTTAGTAAAAAATTTTTTTGCTGTTACAGTTAGGATCATTGGATCATAATGAATCAATTATGCAGTGATTCAAACAGTTTTAACAGTTTTAATACTTTCCCTATCAACTACAGGTTGAACATCTAAGTGCAGGTGCAGTCTATGAGTTCATGGTTTATGGTGGAAGTCTTGCTGGTCTTGGTGCCCCCTCTGCCCCTAGCAAGGCTTTTCACTGTGATGCCTGGACCATGCCAGAGCCAGGTACAGTACCGAAAACCTCTCTGAAACAAGTTGATATTTTAAAGATGAAACAAAGTGTGCATTGTTCAAAGAAGCGAATGCCATTTTACATGCAAATACCAGCACGTACACATTACACAGTCTGACCTCTATGCTCTGTGTGTCTGACTTAAAGAACTGCTTGGCTGTAATTTTCTACATTTACTGCACTCTGAATTTCAGGTCCAGCTTATGACATGACCTTCTGCGAGATCCGTGATGACTCTGTGGTGGTGGAGTGGAAGGCTCCCGTCTACACCGGCGCCAGCCCAATCACAGGCTACTTTGTGGACTTTGCCAAGAAAGGCTCAGATGAATGGCACTGTTCCAATGAGAGCCATGCTGTCAGTCACCGCTACCACAAGGTACAGAGTATTCCTAGAATACCTATGAGTTATGACAATGTACCCTGTCTGGCACATTTTATAGTCCTTGTTGTTTTCAGGTGACTGGGCTGGAAGCCGGAGTGTCATATGTGTTCAGAGTGCGCGCGGCGAACTCTGAAGGTGCCGGCAAGCCTTCCTTGGCTTCTAACCCTGTGGTTGCCAAAGCAGTGGAAGGTACTGTTGGACAGACACAATTCCCCATGCTGAGCTTCAATGTGGCTTAGTACAGAGCAGCATTCATTCAGTGCGTTCCACGGAGAATGTTTATTTGGCTCAGGATTCCCATTAAAATGGGAGTTAGATTAGCTGAAATGTAGGAGAGTAACACCACAAAGTGTGGGGTACACTAGACAGGGATGTTGAGGAGGAGCCTAGGGAGGGGTTGTCTGTTCTTCTGTTGATAAGGAACATTGGGAGGACGTGGGAGGAGAGAAAAATAGATGACTCATATTGAGCTCTGTAAAGTGGTTGGAATGAGAGCATCAGGCAACCAGCAGAGAGCAGTGTTGTATTCAGCAGGGACCTCAGCAACTCAAGCACTGGGTGAGATCAGGGAAAAGTCATTCTCACAATTCTTTTGATATTAATTCAACAGAGGATGCAGAACATACAGACACAAATACACTGTGGACATATAATGAGCATACTACGCTAGTACTGTATGACTGCACCTAAACACCCATCTCGAGGACATGCTGTACTTGCAGTGCCAGATTTTTATTGCTGTTGCCTGTCAACTTCACTCTTTGCTTTGTCAATCCAAAAGGTGCCCAGGAGATGACCTGCACAGTGGACAAAGAGTCAGGTGACATCATCCTGTCATTTGAAAGCTGTCAAATTACGGAGAGCTCCCACTTTGTGTGGAAGAAATTCTACAAGGAAATCACTGACTTCTCTAAAGAAATTGTCATCAAAACAGAGGGCAGCACGTAAGCTATGCACAAAACTTGTCAACAGATCAAATATATTTTATCTAAATAAAACTTCTCAGTAGTGATTCAGAAATGTGTAATAGGTAGCAGGTAGCCAAGTGGTTAGTAGATCGAATACCCGACTAACAAGGTAAAAATTGGTCGTTCTGCTTCCTGAACAAGGCAGTTAACCCACTGTTCCCAGGCCGTCATTGTAAATAAGAATTTGTTCTTGACTGACTTGCCTAGTTAAATAAAAATATATACTTCAATTGATGTGCTAAATATCTCCTGGACTCTATATTCAATGGTGTGTCTTTTCTTTTCTTACATTCTAGCTCCAAGCTTATTTTCAAGCACCCTGACCAGGGGGATGTGGGTTGCTTCTCTGTTTCTGTAACTAACACTGATGGTGTTTCTGCCAGCCATGACATCCATGCCGAAGGTAGGCCCTGGCTGGGGAGTGGATCATAAATAGGAGGTTACTTATTTATAACCCTCATTCTGGACATATCATGGTATAAAATAGATTTTGTCCATACATGCATGCATACTGTACTAGTACATCTAAATCAACACAACAGCACTTCATTATACGGCAAACAATAATGGCACCTATCACAGTCATTCATAAATATGATATGATCTAGTGATACAGTACATGCATGTCTGGTCTTGTGCAGTGCAGATAACTGTTACTGTGGAAGTATACGATGACGTTTCATGTAAAAAGGCTTTGCTGTGAAGGAAGCTGTTTGGCTGTTTCCTGAAATCAATTTGCGAAACAGATATTGGATCATTGGAATACTGAAATGCATTTCCCCTTATTTACCTCTATTACAGAGCTGGAGAAAATGCTGGCAAAGAGCTATGGTATCAGACACCCGGGTAGGTTTTGTTCGGATTTATTCAATATGGATTTTTTATTTTCAATCTCATTCATTCTGGTCCCCATCAAATTATATTTTGAAATACACAGCTCAGGGTAAAAGGAAGATTACATTTTTGGGGATTTGGCTTGAACAATCTGCATATACTGTATGGGCGTGTGAGCCGTTGTAGACTGGTGATGAGGTAAGATCCGTGTAAACCACATAAAGGAGACAACTGTTAATCCCAGAAAATAGTTTTTGTCAGCCCTTGCTCCATCAACTTTTTAGCATGTGGTTCATCACAGCCTATTCTAATTTTCTGAAGAGGAAAATGTATACCTGTTGAACAAATGACATTTCTTTCATGAGCAAATGTAATTTCTATCACAAAACTTACCTCTATTTGCATCACCTTCTTCCTCCCTTTATCCTGCTTCCACAGTGATCCCTCTAAAGACTCAACTGGCCTACAAGATTCTGGAGCGTGGTCGCATGTGCTTCTGGCTGCAGGCTGAGCACATCTCCTCTGCTGTCACCTACAAGTTCTTTGCTAACAACAAGGAGCTCTCAGCAAATGATGTAAGAGTCACTTCCTTATTCCTGTCAACACTAAACGGACACATTGTCTTTGTCCAAAATGGTACCCTATTTCCTAGTGCACTTTTGACACCCATTCCTTATTTAGTGCACTTCTTTAGAAACCCTTTTCCGATAAAGTGCACAACTTCTGGCCAGGGTCCTAGGAGGCTAACCCTATGGGGCTCTGGTCAAAAGTAGTGCACTATACAGGAGGTGTCGTTTCAGACAAAACATGCACAGACAATTTTTTTTGTCTTTGAACTAGACATTCTACTCTCATCACAATGTATGGCATGAATAGCCTTTTAAAGCCAAGACTAGAGTAGATCACACAACATAACCACATTATTGGATTCACAATATTCCCTCAGTAAAGTCCTCTCCTGTAAACTTTCTTGGTGTCTTCTTCTCTGTGTTCTCAGCCAAATCATGCGAGTCACAACGTGGAGACTGGTATCATTGAGTTTGTGCTGGATCATTTCACAGAGGATAGCGAGGGTACCTTTACTGTTCAGATCGAAGATGGCAAAGCCAGAGGCCAGTCCTCTCTGGTGCTAATCGGAGATGGTGAGAGCCTGTCTGCTGTGGGGGAGTTGTTGTGCTCTAATCCAGGGTAGGGGTCCATGAGGTATCCAGGATGTATCCCATGTATCACTTTGTTTGGGTTGTAGATTTCAAGGCAGCTCTTGCAGACGCAGAACACCAAAGGAGCGAGTACATCAGAGTGAAAGAAGGTAAAAGTAAAACATTTATGAAATTAATTTGAGTAATATTTGAATGAAATATTAATTTCAAACAGCCAGTACACTCAGATGATGATTAGGTATCATAATGAATTATTAAGGTTCACATTATTTATGGAAACCACACACTGTTATCGCACCTGCAAATCCATAAGCCACCCATTGTTACAAGGATATTACAAGAAGGATATTATAAGGATACAAGGATGTTATTATCAAAACAATGCATTCAAATCTGCCCTTTTTGACCCCCTCCCCCTCCCTCCAAATTCCCCCTCCCCCACCTCTCTCCCTCACATCCCCCCTCTCCCACTTTCTGTCTATTGCCCTATTTCCAGGCCCCCACTTCAGTGAGTTTTTGTCAGTCCATGTTGGGGACGACTGTTCTGTTGCACTCGTCTGCAAGGTAATTAAACATTCACCTTAAGTACAATTAGATTAGGCCAAGAGATTAAATGGAAATTATGGCGTGAGTTATCGCTAATGCCAATCTAAACGACAAACACAGTCAGCATGATTCAGTTTAGTCGTTGTTCCCCTCTGTTGAGAGGCATGATGACAGATGGTGTTGTTGTAGTGCAGTCATGCCTCTTTGTTTGGGCTGGTCCACCTCTCTGTGGGTCACGGGTCTATTGTTTCATAATGCAGGTGGATAATCTGAAGAAAGAAACAGCGCTGCACTGGTTCAAGGATGACGTTGAGATTACCACTGAAGGGCCAGCCAATCTGGCATCTGGAGCCTGCAAGCTTCCTATTTCCCTGGTAATTTTATCACACAAACACACAGATTGAACAAACTACATATAATAGCAGTTGTTATGTGGACAATAGGCAGAAGCACAATGGAGTTCTTAAAACCCTGTAGTTTTAATAATAGGCTACAGTGAAGGACCTTACCGTCTGGATTCCAGTTAAACAGGGTTAGGTGCATTCATACTATGACCTCCATTGCTGGAAATCTCAAGGCAGCCATTGAAGAGGTATGGCTTTCCATATCATCAGCAAACATCTAGACACAATCAGGCCAAGCAAGAGTCAGACAGACATCTTTGTCGCTAGTACTACAATATATCGCTATTGTTTGTGTTGAAGGAGGGTATTATCCGCCTACACGCTCATGCAGTCAGTTCCTAGGGGAACGGTTGGCTTTATACAATAAGACAAGACAAAAACACAGCCACCAAAACATTTGGTGATCATGTAAGAGAAGTCAGAGAAGCGGACACTGATGCAGTCAAGACGAGTTTTGACTCTCGGTCCTAGGAACACCAGCCATTTATAGGAAACAAGAGGAATAACCCTGAAGGGAAGAAGACGAACGCCTCTTTCCTCAGTAGAGCACCGCTGTCATAGAAACCAGTCACATCCAATGATGTCATTAGAAATAATCACGCCCTGCAATCTTGCTTTCTCATTCATACTATGTCCTCACAAAGCTATGAGATGGAAAAAGAATACTCTGATCCTGTGCTTGACATACAGTCACATGTTTGATATTGCTCATCAAGTGGCCACATGTACAGTGCCTTCAGAAAGTATTCGTACCCCTTGACTTATTCCACATTTTGTTGTGTTACAGTCAAAATATATTAAATTGATTTTCTTTCTCACTCAACAACCTACAATACCCCATAATGATAAAGTGTAAACATGTTTTTCAAAATGTTTGAAAATGTATTGAAAATGAAATACAGAAATATATAATTTACATAAGTATTCACACCCCTGTTATGTTAGAATCACCTTTGGCAGCAATTACAGCTGTGAGTCTTTCTGGGTAAGTCTCTGTATTGTACAGTATTTGCACATTATTCTGTTTAAAATTCTTCAAGCTCTGTCAAGTTTGATGTTAATCATTGCTAGACAGCCATTTTCAAGTCTTGCCATAGATTTTCAAGCCGAGTTAAGTTAAAACTAACTAGGCCACTCAGGAACATCTTGGTAAGCAACTCCAGTGTATATTTGGACTTGGGTTTTAAGTTATTAACCTGCTAAAAGGTGAATTTGCCTCCCAGTGTCTAGAATGCTATTTTATAGTAAACAAATTGACAACAGACTTTCAGCACGCTTATAGGGAAGGACATGAACCCTTTCACACATACCATCACACGGGTGTGATCGTTCTACAGTGGTCCCTGAAGCGTACGATCACACCCGTGTGATTAGAACACTCATTTAGAACGCTCGTTTAGAACGGACAGTTTCGAATGACGCAACAATCAGCGTTTGAGCTGGCCACACTTTTTTCAGAAACTATTTACACAAACACAGTCCTTACAAAGTTATGTCCAGAATGTGAGCAGTTTATTTTTGGATTCAATGTTCAGATATTCACAGAAGAATATATAGCATAACACAATCATCCTAACCGGAAAAATGTAGGCTACATTTGTCCTAGCGCTGAGGAAAGATTGACCCAACACAAGCAGTCATATTTTCTAACTCTCGGCTGACATAAACTACAATATGAATTAGCTAATAGCAATTACTATGTATAATTAATCACATCACGGGTGAGCACACCATTGATCGAAATAATTAGGTAAAGCACTTTTTAGAAATCGAAAGTAATCCGACGATTAGTTTCAGCGCGCAGCCATGCATTTTTTTCCTCACAGAAACCGAAGATAATAAGAGAAGAGAGATGAGTTTAGTCTGTTTATAGTATGCATGTTGAAGGGGTGTGTCTTCTACCGTCGTTCACATCCCACCATTCATTTCCGGAAGTCCTCAAAAAACGAGTGAACTCTTACTCACCTCATTTTGTTATAACATCTTTGGTCAAACAGACGATTACGTGAACCCAGAATGCATTGAATGTCAACAAACATGACTACACAGCTGGAATTAGCTTAGCTCATCATAATCAGTACAACCTTCAAAAAAGTATTTTACACACATAATATGTGCCCATTACAATCTGTGCAAGAATCGGAATGCATGATTTGTCACCTAGATTTGAAAACATGTGAATAAAACCGTAAATACACAAATAATTGCCACACAAAACATTTTCTGATAGTGATTTATTGATACAAGTGGCGCGTGCCGGCAGTCAACCACGTACCCTCTCACTCTAAACCATTCAGTGTTGTTGTTTATGTATGTAGCTAGTGAGATGAGCTGAAGCATTAGCAATGTCTTTCAAAAGGAGATCACAAACAAATGTGGAAATTCTGGAGATTTTTTAAAATTCTGACAATGAGTCTGAGTATGAAAGTCAGGAATCAGATTCTGACAGTGACAGTGAGGAGCTGCCCCCCAACCTTGTAGCCATTGAGAACCCTGAATCTGAATTTCCCTTGTCCACTGACAAAGTCCCAGTTCCCTTTGAAGATGCTGGTGGTGATGGAGGCATACCAACAGTGGATGAAGTACAGGAGTTCTGTGGTAGCTGGAAGGCCACCAGTCATTTCACCCCTCCTGGCCCTGCTGTTTCACCCCTCCTGGCCCTGCTGTTTCACCCCTCCTGGCCCTGGTGTTTGCTTTGATGAGTCCCAGTCTGGAGTGCAACGCCCCTTGCCATTTCCAACTGAGGCAGAGTGCTTCAAGTTGTTTCTGACAGAGGAGCTGGTGGGAGACATAGTAGAGACCAATTGCTATGCCTTGGAGCTACAGGATAAGAGAGAGCCAGGAGTGGGGGACAACCACAATTAGTGAAATGTATACATTCCTGGTGACAGTAAAGACTGCTTTCTAGTTCTGCTGCTATGACTGCATTTCATCAACGCTACTACCATCCTAAATGACCCGTTATACAAAATAAGAAATGTTAACAGCTGGCAGTAAAGTGGCATGACAAACGAGACGTCCATGTCCTCTCCACTGTCCATACAGCAACCATGTCGGCCACAGGGAAGGTGGACCACCTGACGGGAGAGAGAAACAAACCAGACAGAGAAACATAAAACCAGACTGCGTGCTTGACTATTACCTCAAAATGGGGGCAGTGGATGATAAACAGCTTTGTGGAATGCACTCAGAAAACGACCAAGTGGTATAAGATATTTTTCAATTTTTCCAGGGTAGCGTCAAAATACAACATGCCAATACTTCTGACGCATTTAGCATTGTTTTACAGAACTAATAGAATAATGTAACTAGCTACATAAGCACGATTGAATATAACACCATAAAAGGTGGGTAACGTTACCTCGCGTGTCCGCGGTTATAAGGAATATATATGTAACAGTATAACTTTAAACCGTCCCCTCGCCCCAACACGGGCGCGAACCAGGGACCCTCTGCACACATCAACAACTGACACCCACGAAGCGTCGTTACCCATCGCTCCACAAAAGCCGCGGCCCTTGCAGAGCAAGGGGAAACCCTATTTAAGTCTCAGAGCAAGTGACGTAACTGATTGAAATGCTAGTAGCGCGTACCCGCTAACTAGCTAGCCATTTCACATCCGTTACACTCACCCCCCTTTCAACCTCCTCCTTTTCCGCAGCAACCAGTGATCCGGGTCAACAGCATCAATGTAACAGTATAACTTTAAACCGTCCCCTCGCCCCAACACGGGCGCGAACCAGGGACCCTCTGCACACATCAACAACTGACACCCACGAAGCGTCGTTACCCATCGCTCCACAAAAGCCGCGGCCCTTGCAGAGCAAGGGGAAACCCTACTTAAGTCTCAGAGCAAGTGACGTAACTGATTGAAATGCTAGTAGCGCGTACCCGCTAACTAGCTAGCCATTTCACATCCGTTACATATACAAATATATTATGCTCCATTCACACAGTGAGCTATAGTAGAAACGGTATAACACGACACAATAACGTAATTAGGCACTTACTTTGATAGAAACGCAGTCTTGATTTGAAGATGGGTGTCTGGAGTGACGCCTCTAGCACTGAGACGCTGTGCCACTTGGGAGTCATAAGGCCAGGGTAGCTTCAAAATACAACACATGCTAATACTTCCCTGACGCAATTAGCATTGTTTTCCAGAGCTAATAGGAGAATGTAGCTAGCTACCTAAGCATTGAGTATAACACCATAAATGTTATGAAATGAGTAACGTTACATCGCGTGTCCGCGGTTATAAGGAATATACACAAAAACATGATGCTACAGTAGAAACGACATAACACGACATGCAGAAACTATTATAACGTAATAAGGCACTTTGATAGAAACGCACACATTTCCAAAGGTATTATTGGTAACGAAAACAACTTTGATTTCGATGCAGGCGACAGGTGGAATAATATGAACACGTGTATGCAGGACGGCAGATGAGTAAATGTCCTGCACAAACAATTGAGAAGTGTTTGGGGAATTTTGTCCGGGTCAGAAATGTCAAAAAAATTAATTGGTCCGCAAAAGTAAAAATGACTACTTTTATGTGAATGAATGAGGCGGAACACACCTCATTTCAAACTGTTATTAGAAAATAAAAAACTTGTTAGAAATTATTTAAAATTGACAAATAAAAACAGGCTGCGTGCTTTTGTTTGAGGGCAGCGGGGATGAAATGTACTGTTACATAACAAACACATTCTGGAATGGAGAGAACGTTCTAATATCACGTGCATAAAAAAACTCACGCTGGGGCGACCGTTAGAGATATTTGGAACTCACGCATGAAAGGGTTAAACAAGCACAGCACCTACACAAATGACTGATGATTTGTTGAGAGAAATTTATTAAAAAAAGATGGTGGTGGCGGTTTTATTAGACTTCAGTGCGGCTTTTGACATTATCGATCATAGTCTGCTGCTGGAAAAATGTATGTGTTATGGCTTCACACCCCCTGCTATATTTTGGATAAAGAGTTACCTGTCTAATAGAACACAGAGGGTGTTCTATAATGGAAGCCTGTCCAACATAATCCAGGTAGATTCAGGAATTCCCCAGGGAAGCTGTTTAGGCCCCTTGCTTATTTCAATCTTTACTAACGACATGCCACTGACTTTGAGTAAACCCAGAGTGTCTATGTATGCGGATGACTCAACACTATACACGTCAGCTACTACAGCAACTGAAATGACTGAAACACTTAACAAAGAGCTGCAGTTAGTTTCAGAATGGGTGGCATGGAATAAGTTAGTAAAAAATATTTCAAAAACTAAAAGCATTATGTTTGGGACAAATCATTCACTAAACCCTAGACCTCAACTAAATCTTGTAATAAATAATGTGGAAATTGAGCATGTTGAGGTGACTAAACTGCTTGGAGTAACCCTGGATTGTAAACTGTCATGGTCAAAACATATTGATACAACAGTAGGTAAGAAGGGGAGAAGTCTGTCCGTAATAAAGCACTACTTTACCTTCTTAAAAGCACTATCAACAAGGAAGGTCCTACAGGCTCTAGTTTTGTCGCATCTGGACTACTGTTCAGTCGTTTGGTTAGGTGCCTCAAAGAGGGACTTAGGAAAATTGCAATTGGCTCAGAACAAGGCAGCACGGCTGGCCCTTGGATGTACACAGAGAGCAAACATTAATAATAAGCATGTCGATATCTCCTGGCTGAAAGTGGAGGAGAGATTGACTTCATCACTACTTGTGTTTGTGTGAGGTACTGACGTGTTGAAAGCACGTGCTGTCTGTTTAAACGACTAGCACACAGCTCAGACACCCATGCATACCCCACAAGACTTGCCACCAGAGGTCTCTTCACAGTCTATGGGAGGCGCACAGTACTACATAGAGCCATGACTACATGGAACTCTATTCCACATCAGGTAACTGATGCAAGAAGTAGAATCCGATTTTAAAAACTGATAAAAATACACCTTATGGGGACTGTGAAGCAACACAAACATAGGCGCAGACACATGCATGCACACACATGATAACATGTGCATTATACACATACGTACACATGGATTTTGTGTTGTAGATACGTGGTAGTGGAGTAGGGGCCTGAGGGCACACACATAGTGTGTTGTGAAATCTGTTATGAATGCCTTGTCATGTTTTTAAAATTGTATACTTGCCTTAATTTTGCCTTAACAGCAGCTAATGGGGATCCATAATAAATACAAATATAAATACAAACCAGGTTTTCCTCTAGGATTTTGCCTGTGCTTAGCTTTATTACGTTTATTTTTATATAAAAAAAATCCCTAGTCCTTGCCGATGACAAGTATACCCATAACATGATGCAGCCACCACCATGCTTGAAAATATAAAGAGTGGTAATCAGTTCGATTTGCCCCAAACATAACACTTTGTATTCAGGACATAAAGTACATTTCTTTGCCACATTTTTTTGCAGTTTTACTTTAGTGCTTTATTGGAAACAGGATGCATATTTTGGAATATTTTTATTCTGTACAGACTTCCTTCTTTTCACCCTTCATTTAGGTTAGTATTGTGGAGTAACTACAATGGTGTTGATCCATCCTCAGTTTTCTCCTATCACAGCCATTAAACTCTGTAACTGTTTTAAAGTCACCATTGGCCTCATGGTGAAATCCCTGAGTGGTGTCCTTCCTCTCCAGCGACGGAGTTAGGAAGGACACCTGTATGCTAGTTGTGACTGGGTGTATTGATACACCATCCAAAGTGTAATTAATAAATTCACCATGCTCAAAGGGATATTCAGTGTCTGCTTTTTAAATGTTTACCCATCTACCAATAGGAGTCATTCTTTGTGAGGCATTGGAAAACCTCCCTGGTCTTTGTGGTTGAATCTGTGTTGTAAATTCACTACTCGACTGAGGGACCTTACAGATAATTGTATGTGTGGTGTACAGAGATGAGGTAGTCATTCAAAAATCATGTTAAGTGAGTCAATGCAACTTATGTGAATTGTTAAGTAAAAATGTACTCCTGAACTTATTTAGGCTTGTCATAACAAAGGGGTTTGAATACTTATTGACATTTCAGCTTTTAATTTTTCATAAAAAATGACACAATCTCAATTAAATCTATTTTAAATTCAGACTGTAACACAACAAAATGTGGAAAATGTCAAGGGGTGTGATTACTTTCTGAAGGCACTGTAAGTCCCAGAAGAGCTGAGAAAATTATATGAAATTGGGACAATTGTTTTCAATTATATGAACAGGAAATTACTAAGTTAAAACAATTATTCTCAATGTAAGGCAGCTAATGTAGCTTACATGGTCTCTGCTACTATTGCAGAGGGTGGGCCTATCGACTGCATTCTATTGTGATCCCTGAAATTGTGCTTTGTTTTTTATCCAACCTAGTTCTCCAAGGCTTCCACTGGCATTTATAAAGCTACCATCAGTGATGACAGAGGAAAGGATCAGTCCCAAATTGAAATATCCGGCCATGGTAAATATTAATATGAAAACTATATTATGTTGCATCTGAAATATTGTCTTACTGTAAACATACTTTGAACATACTTTTGCTTTATCAACATCTCTCTTACAGCCTTTGATGAAATAATCGAGAAGCTTTCTAAACTTGCTGGTAGGTACTAATATCTTCTTGATTGTCACTTCTCTTTTTAGTATTAAAACACATTTGTTATCAGTTTATTCTGCTTGTTATTCAACCAGTGCAAGAAATCAGTTAGACTCACTTGATCGTTAGATTGCAGATAATTTGTTCCTCACACAGTTCTATGGTTTTTCTCAGTGCAGCTAAATCAGTACAGCACAACTAATGAGGAGGATTGCACAGCCATTGGGCATACCGAGGGTCCTGTTACTACACCCTCATGAACTGGGCTGCAAGTAACATCTATACAGTACCTGTCATCCTAGCCAGAAGTCGTATCTCCATTACGGCATTTATTGCACTGATTCCAATTCCCAGCACAGGCCAACCAATTAGTAAACCACAGCAAATACCCAAGTTGTATATATCTAAGAAGATATGTTAGCTTAAGATAAGTATAGAACATAAATGTCAGCATATGTACACTAAAGAACGCATGGTTTTTCCTTTTTTTCTCTCCAGGATCCTCTGCAGCGGAGCTGGCAATTCACTGCACTGCAACAGGCATTCAGCTCCACTGCCACATGAAATACTACACAGAGGAGATGAAAATCCATTGGCTGCATGCGTAAGCATATGCAACGTTTTTTGGGGGGGTGCTTTTTTATTCAATTATGCAGATAATTAGAAATTATGGAAATGTTTATGGAAATAGAATCCGCACAAGGTTTTATTCCAAGGCTTAACATGAGCCAGGCATGTAAACATGATTTGAGATTATTATAAAAAGGTGGATATTGAAAATGAGTGACACAAAAGGGAGACTAGAGACTGCCTCTCTTCACACACTATCTATACAAAACAAATCTATCATATTTACAATTTTCCCAAATTATCTGTTTTTTGGAAACAATTATACAGGCCTACTGTACCTAGTAGAATAGCTACAGGATAAAAAAAAAAACACTCCCTCAGGCTTGTGGGAAGTCATTGGTTACAGCAGCTTGTGTAAGGCAAACCAGTTTCAGCTAAACCATGCGTGGGTCTTCTAATCCCTGTATGAACATTTTGAAGTAGCTGCTTCAGGTCTTTACTTTCTTCCAGTGTGCATGGCACTGACAGGGGGAGCATGTTTCAGCATGGCAACAATTTCACACAATGAATGAACAAAGCCTACCATTTCCCATGATTCCTCACAAATTTGAGCTGGGCAAATTTCAGGACCTCCCTGACTGCCAAGAGGGCAATGGCACATAAATAAGATAATGATGATGCTCAAATGGTCCAGCACAGCAATTGTAGCAGGTCAATATTTGATAAACTACTAGAAAGTTACACTTATTATGTGAGAAATCTGGACATTTGACTATTTTCATTAGAATCAATCACAATTTCATATTATGTTTTTTTTTATGTTCTCCTAATAAATTCCTCATCGAGCTACCTGTGAATTTCAGTTGATACCATGTTTCATTGACTGCTCTTTGATTAAACCAGTAGGGACCTACTCAATCCAACACAATGGATTCCAAAAACAATACTTATGCTCCATCGGTTCCTCCCCTTTTACCCTTTCAGGGAAAGTAAACTCTCTCACTCTGAGAAGGTGCATATTGGAGGTACCCCTGCCATGGCCATTATGGAGATCCTTGAACCCACAGACAAGGATAAGGGTCTGTACCACATCCAGATAATAGATACGGAGAACACCTACAGTCGCACCATTGACCTTTCTGGAGATGGTAAGTCAGACGATATCTGATATTGAGTATGTATGTTGTTGTACCTATACTTTAACAACCTACTTCTCCGTCAGTCTTGCAAATAGCATAATAAATGAAATCAAAGAGTGATATTAGCACATTCAGCATGTATGAACCTCAATGACAATACCAGGATAATGGTAACCTGGAAATGATAAACCTGATAAATGAAGTTCCTTTTTTTTTTTTTATGTTCACATGCATTTGTAGTTGTCTTCATTAGTACGTGTACATAACATCTTAGTATGTGTACATAACATCTTAGTATGTGTACATAACATCTTAATATGTCTACATAACATCTTAGTATGTGTACATAACATCTTAGTATGTGTACGTAACATCTTAGTATGTGTACATAACATCTTAGTACGTGTACATAACATCTTAGTACGTGTACATAACATCTTAGTATGTGTACATACCATCTTAGTATGTGTACATAACATCTTAGTATGTGTACATAACATCTTAGTACGTGTACATAACATCTGAATGTAGAAAAAGCAGAGGTTGTATATCATTATCATTGCTCTGGCAGTATATCAATGAGGTGGAGTCTTCAGTTGGACCACAGTAATGAGATCACTGCACATCTTTATTAAAATGACCAACTACTAAACACTGTTGCAGTTTTTGCATACCATCTCTAACTATTGCCCACACGACTGTTGTCCTGCCACAGTCTTAGACTAGCATCTCTGCAGCTGGGTACACAGAAGCAAGCTGCATATTTAGGCAAATCCGGGGGATGAAATAACAGGAACAACAATATTAAAGGTGCAATCCTGGCTCATACTTCAGTTAGTCAACATAGTGTTTGATGGCAAACATAATCAAGGGCTGGTCCCTGACAGGTGATGCGATTTTGTGGTCTGGAAACAGTAATGAGTGAGCGAGGATTAGCTATTTCAGGCAAAACAGAACAACATTACAATATTGAGGTACGATATGTCTCTGCCACACTGCTGTTGTGTCTCCAAGACAAGTAGCAGTAAGTACAGCAACAAAAAGAAAGAAAGTAGGCTACTCCATCTATACTTCAAAATTGGTTTTGTATGGTGTAACATTAATGAAACATTATGAAAAGCCCAACTGTAGCCTCTCTTTTCTTTCTTCGTTCACAGCCTACGATAAAGCCTTTGCGGAATTCACAACACTAAAGTAAGATAATCACGTCATAATTCTGTTCAGTGTTCATTTCATGCACATATATGTAGGGCATCGGTACTGTATAAATGCCACGTTCCTTCAGCTAAAATGCAGCTTGGATTCCTACATAGTGTTAAAGTATTTGGCAAAGCAGAACATGTGTACGGAGTCACAGTCTTGGGGTGAAATATAGCACGCCTCACTGTGCTAATGAACTCACTAACAATGCCATTCTTCTATTGTTTTCCAGAGAGGAAGCATATGCTGAAGCCAGTGAGTACCTTCTCTTGTCATAATGCTAGATCGTGGCTCTGTGGGAAATCTTTTGATTCAGACAATTTTGTGATTATATGATATCTACATTTTTAGACCGTGGCAAAGTGCTGGGCGGTCTGCCTGATGTTGTTACCATCATGGAGAAGAAGGTAATTTACATTTTATTTAGCGATTGAATACAATTATGGGAATATATTTAACGCTAGAACAGGTAACCAGACATGATTTAACACATTGGGAAAGTCAGTGTCAACTATCATAACCAGGTGGATGCAGCTGATGTCTATGCTCCCAATTTCCATTCAATCTGGAGAGCCTTCTGATTGAGTCCATTGTAGCCTACAGTTGCATTATACACCGCACTAGAGAATCACCCATAGGGCGAAGATTGTGCAGATATATTGCCTTTTACAGCACCTCATGTCTGGTTTCACACAGCATATGAAATATTGTGGGGTAAGCATAAACTGGGGTCCTTATGAAAGAAATACAGTGTGATGTATGTGCTAGGAGTATTCTGTAGACATGTCATAGAGGTATATGGTTTACATAATGGCAGAATAGAGCTACTTGTAAAGGTCAATGTAACCGGCACGTCTCTCCAAAGTGACTACACACACTTGTTTGTAGTGTGATTGGTTATTTTACCTTGATGCTACAAGAGGGGATTCTTCCAGCGGATTGAGAAACATGCTCATCTCAGTAAGGCAAAGACAAGAGACTAGGGAAATAGGACATGATAAACATAGTAAACTCTGATTAAATTAAAGAACAGCACTGCTTAGGTGAGAACAACACAAGCAACATTCTATGTTCTTCTGTTATATCTGTGTTGGTAACCAATGTCTTTCCATTCCTTCAATTCCTTTGCCCCGCTTGGTAGACCCTGAGTTTGACCTGCACAGTGTGCGGAGACCCAAAACCTCAAGTCACCTGGTTCAAAAATGGTGCAGAGGTGTATCCCGATGACCAGTACTTGGTGTCCCTCGAGTCCGGAAAGTTTGCCAGTCTCACCATCAAAGGTGTGTCCCTGGAAAACTCTGGCAGGTACACCATGACGGTGCAGAACAAATATGGAGGAGAGTCTGTGGATATCGTTGTGAGCATCTACAAGCACGGTGATACGATTCCTCAGGCCAAACCAACTCTAACGCCCAAGTCGATTATCCCACCTAAACGTCCTATTGAGATCCCAGGTCCCAAGGTTGTCACTCCTTCCCCAGCCCCTGCTCATGTCTCTTCTCCAGCCGGTGCCAAGTCCCCCACCCCTCCTAGGGGACTTAAGTCCCCCACCCCAGCTCGTGGCATGAAGTCCCCTACCCCAACAAAGAGAAAGTAAACAACAAAAGCATTTCAATTCCAAAGAGAGAAAGGAAAATAAAAAGTTATTAATCTGTTAGCATGAGTCATCAAATAGAAAGTTATTTAACAGTAGATATCTGTCATTTTTCACTGAAGATGCAGTTGAGCTCTCTTACTCTTTTTCTTCTTATGATAGAGCCAATGTCTCGGAGAGAAAGAAAGGGGGTTTGGGAGCGGGAAGCCAAGAGATATTTAGTGTGTTGGAAGTTGTGCCACAAAAAACAGAGAGTTTGTCACCAATGTTTACAAAGCTGAATGAGCCTTTTAATGAACTTGGCTCTGTCTTCCTTGAGGCGCTTTGGTGAAAAATGACCAGCTTTGATGTTTAGTTTATTAAATCTCTGTTTTAAAAGCTGCATTTTCAATTAGCTGGTGGAATCTTGAGGAATTGGCTCTCCCTACGGATGGATAACCCTGCTGGACCTCCACTTAGCCCATAGTGGCAGGTGTGGCGTTTCTAGTCACTGCCCCAAATAAATCATGTTACCCTCCTCACCGCTGCGTGTCTCCCCCTGCTTTTGTGTTAATAAAAAAGAGCCAAAATCACTTCCCACTGTGTCGTCCCTGAGCTGTTTACTGTTGGGTTCCAGCGCACACTCACCCAAGGTGTCTGAATGCAGTGTAAAATATGTAAGCAATTAGAGTGGCTACAGGCATATCTGAATCGCATCAGCACTTTTCACAGCCTCTTTGTCCACTCTCATTTTCAAATCGACAAATCACTTCATGTATGGCTGTTTGCACAATGCAAACTTGCCACCAGATTCACCACTATTCATTGGGAGTTGTAAGTAAAGTATCTCCACAAGGATATCATTAATATACACAATCACACATCTACTTTTGATGGGAAAGGAAATAACTGTATTCATGTTGCATTCTCCTAACCTAATTGAGTGTGTTCAATTCAAAAAGCCAAATATGAGACATGTCAAGCACAAGCCAATTAACTATTTGCGTCATACACTTTCTGGGTAGTTGATAAACTGTTTCAGCTTGATACACTTCAAAGCCCTAGCCCTTGAAGTAATTTTGCAACGTCACAGTTTTTCCTCATTTCACTGATAAACTGTCTCTAGTAATCATTACACTGTAGTTGGGATTTGATTGGAATAATTCAAATTAAGGAAAATGGTCTTATTTAGCTTTTGAAATAATTATAAATGTGAATGTAATTAAATCATACATATTTAATCACTAAAAATAATTGTCTATATAAATCATCGTTTTCAATAGCAACTTATATCAATCAATTATGTAAATATTGGTCCTAGTTCCCATCTATCTCTCAACAGTCGTCCCCTGAAAAATGTTCATACATATGGATTATTGCTACTTGCAAACAGGCTCTAAATAGAAAAGCTGTAGAGCTGTATTTGTAACCCCCCCCCATCAATAGCCTAAATGTGCATTTCAACTCAAATACAGTATAATATTGGAGCCATTCCTTGAAATGCAGTTTTGACGTATTCCATTTCCTCTGACCACATGGTGGCACTGGTGCTTCATACAGACACCTCCCATGTACAGCCACTAAACCCGATGGGAGCCACCAGTCACTGAATCATGTGGCTTACTTTTACACATCGATTTGCTGTGGGAGGATGAATCACAAAACTACATTGTGGACAAAATACCACCCCAAATACACACAAAAGCAAGGGATTTATCTACTTACTGCTCCCAAAGGGGCTATTCAACAAATATGAAGATAAGAACATGGCTGAAAAAGGAGGATATTCAGTGCTAATAAATTCTACATTTCTACATTTGGAATGGTTCTAATATCTCCAAGGTATATTCAACAGAAACAATCATCAACCACAAGTGATTGCTGACCAATAATACTGTAATATGGGAATGATCTATTATAATTGTAGGTCTCACTTTATTCTGTATGGTTCTGCTTACATTTGGTATTTATCAAGTGTTTACTAGGAAATTATGTGTTACCACTGGGTTGTTTCTGGGTACTTTTACAACACAATTGGCAACTAGTACCTGGTACCAATCAATGCTGGGTGAATCGCAAATAAACAAATATATAATCCATGTTATTAATGTATAATGTACCATAAGATATGGCGTTATTAAATATTTTGATGACTGATCATCAGAGGCGTCATGCACCCATTGTTTTTAGAACACAAAGTATATGAGGATGAATTTTTGAAACACCTGAAACTATTTCCTGCAATCTAGAGCCATAATCATTATGCCTAATTTTATGTAAAAAAAATGTACACTATATATACAAAAGTATGTGGACACCCCTTCAAATCAATCAATTTGACTATTTCAGCCACACCGGTTGCTGACAGGTGTATCGCGCACACAGCCATGCAATCTCCATAGACAAACATTGGCAGTAGAATGGCCTTACTGAAGAGCTTAGTGACTTCAACTTGGCACCGTCATAGGATACCATCTTTCCAACAAGTCAGTTTGTCAAATTTCTGCCCTGCTATAGCTGCCCCGGTCAACTGTAAGTGCCGTTATTGTGAAGTGGAAATGACTAGGAGCAACAACGTTTCACCCGCAAAGTGGTAGACCACACAAGCTCACAGAACGGGACCGCCGAGTGCTGAATCGTGTAACATGTAAAAATAGTCTGTCCTCGGTTGCAACACTCACTACCAAGTTCCAAACTGCCTCTGGAAGCAACGTCAGCACAAGAACTGTTAGTCGGGATATTCATGAAATGGGTTTCCATGGCTGAGCAGCCGTACACAAGCCTAAGATCCCTAAGCGCAACGCCAAGCATCGGCTGGAGTGGTGTAAAGCTCGCTGCCATTGGACTCTGGAGAGGTGGAAACGCGTTCTCTGTGATGAATCATGATCTGGCAGTCCGACGGACGAATCTGGGTTTGGCGGATGCCAGGAGTATGCTACCTGCCCGAATGCATAGTGCCAACTGTAAAGTTTGGTGGAGGAGGAATAATAGGTCTGGGGCTGTTTTTCATGGTTCGGGCTAGGCCCCTTAGTTCCAGTGAAGGGAAATGTTAACGCTACAGCCCGCAATGCCATTTTAGACGATTCAAATTTGTGCAAACAGTTTGGGGAAGGTCATTTCCTGTTTCAGCAGGACTATGCCCCCATGCACAAAGTGAGGTCCATACAGAAATGGTTTTTCGAGATCGGTGTGGAAGAATATGACTGGCCTGCACAGAGCCCTGAACTCAACCCCATTGAACATCTTTGGGATGAATTGGAATTCCGACTGCGAGCCAGGCCTAATCGCCCAACATCTGTGCCCTACCTCACTAATGCTCTTGTGACTTGAATGGAAGCAAGTCCCTGCAGCAATGTTCCAACATCTAGTGGAAAGCCTTCCCAGAAGAGTGGAGGCTTCTATAGCAGCAAAGTGGGGACCAACTCCATATTAATGCCCATGATTCTGGAATTGAATTGCCATTTTTTATTTCACCTTTATTTAACCAGGTAGGCCAGTTGAGAACACGTTCTCATTTACAACTGCAACCTGGCCAAGATAAAGCAAAGCAGTGCGACAAAAGCAACAACACAGAGTTACACATGGGATAAACAAACGTACAGTCAATAACACAATAGAAAATCTGTATACAGTGTGTGCAAATGAAGTAAGGAGGTAAGGCAATAAATAGGCCAATAGTGGCGAAGTAATTACAATTTAGCAATTTACACTGGAGTGATATATGTGCAGATGAGGATGTGCAAGTAGAAATACTGGTGTGCAAAAGAGCAGAAAAACAAAAACAAATATGGAGATGAGGTAGGTAGTTGGTTGGATGAGCTATTTACAGATGGGCTGTGTACAGCTGCAGTGATCGGTAAGCTGCTCTGACAGCTGACGCTTAACGTTAGTGAGGGAGATATGTCTCCAACTTCAGTGATTTTTGCAATTTTTTCCAGTCATTGGCAGCAGAGAACTGGAAGGAAAGGCGGCCAAAGCAGGTGTTGGCTCTGGGGATGACCAGTGAAATATACCTGCTGGAGTGCATGCTACGGGTGGGTGTTGCTATGGTGACCATTGAGCTGAGATAAGGCGGAGCTATACCTAGCAAAGACTTATAGATGACCTGGAGCCAGTGGGTTTGGCAATGAATATGTAGCGAGGACCAGCCAACGAGAGCATACAGGTCGCAGTGGTGGGTAGTACAGTATATGGGGCTTTGGTGACAAAACGGATGGCACTCTGATAGACTGTATCCAATTTGCTGAGTAGAGTGTTGGAGGCTAATTTGTAAAGGACATCGCCAAAGTCAAGGATTGGTAGGATAGTCCGTTTCACGACGGTAAGTTTGGCAGCATGAGTGAAGGAGGCTTTGTTGCGAAATAGGAAGCCGATTCTAGATTTAACTTTGGAATGGAGAATGAGATGTTCGACAAGCAGGTGTCCACATACTTTTGGTCATGTAGTGTATATTTTTCTACATAGGTTATCTAAGCATACCTCTTTAGCTGTTCAATTTTCATTTTAATGAGGGTGTCATTCTGACTGTTGTAAATCACATATCTCAATGTACTGCACTAACATGCCTAGGCTATTACATCAAAATTATAACACAGTACATGAGATCATAACACACATCATCAATACAGGCACATCATGGCATAATAATGAATACACAAATATCATGATTTAAATCAAGTATTTTTCTGAATATCTATACCTTTTTAGCTGTCTGTAGCCTCCTGACTTGTAGTTCTTTTTATAAAGAAATGAAATATGCTTCTCTACATCTCTGCTAAAATCTGGGTTGAAGATTGAAAGGAATGTGAGTTTTATTCAGTACATTTGGTAATTGCTTGCTTTTCTAAAGTCTAGTGACCTTACCAGCAGCCATACCAGTTAAGATATTTATTTACACAAGCTACTCTAACTTGATAGCCTGAAATGTCTTGGTAGAGAGTTATGAGTTTGGGAGATTGGGAACCTATCTAGTTGTCTAGCTAAAGCCAACTTCATAAAATCGCTATGTGGCTAATATTACAGAGAGAAAAAAACGATTTGTGTTTTATTTATTCATCAAGAAGGAATCAATAGGCTACGTAGCTTGATCAAATTAATTTACAAATATACCTCCTGCGAGCCCTGCCCATCACCGGCAGCTAAAATCAAATAAAACGCTGGGTGTGTCACTACACCCGCTCTCCTCCTCCATTGACGATACTGTCTGCAAACACTAAAGTATCTAGCATCCTAAAGTATCTTTTCTCTTTGGTGCACCTTGGAAGGAACCACTTACTAGGGGGAAGAGGGGGGGTCCTCTTTACTCTGTCCAGTCAGTGTGCCTAATCTGCAAAATACAATTTTATCAAGAATTATGATAAAACGTGGGCTTAATAATAAAGTTTAGTAATTCATTTAACTGACAAATTTAAACTCACAACAAATCTTAAGGAGCACGTGCCCTTGTGCCTCCTATGGGCATGACGCCTCTGCTGATCATTATCAGTGATTTAAAAATAGTTGTATGTGTTCATTGACTTAATAACCCAAAACAAAGAGGGCACTACTACTGTAGTTACTTGAATAGAGGGCTCTATTCAATCCGTATCGTGAAAGTTCAACGTTACAGCGTGATTGAAATTTACGGTTAAACGCGGCATAGGTTGGCACAATCAGAATTTACCTTTACATTTTGATCGCGCAATCTGGAACGCTTCAGTGATACAGATTGAATAGAGCCCTGAGTCTGTGATACAATTTGTTTTAGAACAGAAGTATCTTGGTTCTCGGTGTATGAGAGTAAAAAAAGTCGGATTTTAGATTACTTTGAAGTAGAAACTGCCATTGTTATCATTGGAGGCACAAGGCATTTTTCACTTTCAGATAAAGTGAGTGTGGGTGAAATCCCTTTGAAGAAATGTTAGCTTTCTCTATACAGAACAAAGGAATGGTGCCAACAGACATTTCTGAGTCTCTCTCATAAATACAACATTTTGAAATGATAAGTCTTGTAATATTGTGAACTTTACCAGCTATTTTTGCTCTGACTAAAGTAAAAGCTAATTCAATGCTATGCTGTAAATCACAATGTATTGTATCTAAACGTGAAATGTATTTCTCCGGTCTGCAATATCCAAGGTATTGTTCACCTGGCCACTGGGGAGTTGGCTATACTGTGTGTAGTCGTCACAGGGAATGACTATCTGGTCAGAAAGTTAAATACACCTGGTTTGGAATATCTCCAGGACATGAGGGTCAATACCTTTACCTCCTACGATAAGTGCCCCAGAACCTTTTATAATATCCATAGCGATGGATAGATCCAGACAATGAAGGATTTGTCACATGCCAAGAAATACATCAGTGTTATTTGATAATAACAGGCTTACAGAACTGATACTTTATAAAGAAGACAAATCATGTCAGTGTTAATTTTGTAATACTGCACAAGTCTGAGACAGGTTACTTTCTGAGGCCATGCAATTTTACTTAAACATGTTGTGTGTGTTATAGGAAAGTGCATCATTTCGCAGACATTTTATAAAATAGACAGCAATTGTTTACTTTTTTATGCTTAAAGCTCTTTCTACATTTCAGTTCATGCTCCAAATGTGTTCGCTAGGGTCATCCAGGGTTCCCGTGCACACCTTTAAAACAAATCTTTGGTGAAAAGAATCTATTTGATAAACAACTGATAAACATCCTATAATTCAATTCAGGCCAGAAACACGTTATACAAAATTTACTCGGAATGTGGACCTTCAATCTGCAGGTTAAACGTCCAGTTAACTAGTCACTTATTCACCGACCAGACCAGACCATCAGGATTACTACAGGATGGAGTGGCATTCCAAGATGAAGATTGGGTAGAAGATGATTCATACCAATTGACCACATATCATTTTGTGAATGAGGGTAACAAAGAGTGTTGGTTTCGGTGCGTCATTTGGTGCGTCATGTTTGAAAAGTCAGTGTTTCATGGTGTTTACTGAGGTGCCATCTTCATTTTTGGGGTTTTTACTTTGGCTACAGTTAATATTCTAACATATACTTCCAAGGGGCTTTAATGATAGTCCAGGGATGATGGCAATCACATTAAATGTTTTGAAGCCGGTCCACTCTGCCCCGTGAAATTACATGGCAATGCCTCTATTACAGGTATATAGTTATTACGATGTTCCCCCTCACCAAAATGTTTCAGGGAGCACTGATGGCCAAAGTCTGTACATTTATATTTTATTATCTTAAAATGTACAGTTTCAAGTTGAAGGTCCTGTGCCCCTGGGTTTCAATATGTGCGTGACACTAGTCTTGTAAACCTGACCCTAGGCAACAGCTGGTTTCAATAACCGACTCCTTTGGCAATTTCCATAAAGGGAAAAAATATTCCAGGGTAGGTCCTCTTCAGACAGACAACTATCCCAACAAATCACAGGAGACAAGCCAGAACGTTGCGATTTGAAAACAAAGTCTGCAGACAAAACCTTTGCAGTGGTTTTAGTGAAGGTAGTTGATGCCAGCTAGCCAAAATGCACTCATTAAAAATAACCTATGTGATCTCCATCTTGCTAGCTACTATTTTGCATTTCTTTCAAGCAGACAAGGTAGTGATGTAAGCAGTGGCGTAGTTCCTCTATGCCAAACGGACGTTCTATTACATACAGACGTGTTAAGCCAGAACATTTAAAAACTGTGGAAAGCAACCGAGATGTCTAGAGAGACTAGCGTGACATCTCTGCACTCCAATCGACACTAGCACACTACCAAAAATGGACTGCTATCTCAACAGTTTATCATACAGTCAGTTCAGACCTGGCACCAGGATAAAGTGACTAAGGGGGCAGCTGAAATCGCAGGGGGGCAAAACATTTTCAGGTTCTTGCATTGGAATGATATTGAATTCTGCTTATATTACCACGCTATGCCATAATAAACATAAAGTTCAAATGCCGAGATTCCGAGATCATTGAGTGCTTTTGAAATCGGTAGCCAATCTCTGCTGCGCTGTATCAGCACATTGAACAGCCCCCTATAGCAATGCGGTTTAGATGGGCAATTACCCTATTGCAAATAGCCTATGTGAATGCATCCGTACACACAGCTGTCTTGCCAAAATAATGCAAACTAAATGCTGAATGTAGTAGCCTAGTTATTCATGCATGCAAACAAAAATACTGAATAGCAGTTTGGCTTAGAATACCGACACAACTGCGAATGCGAATGAATGAATAAATGCGAACAGAACAGCGGTACTAAGTAGTGGGCCTAGTAAACTAAATATCAGATAAATAAAGGTATGACACAATCTATATGTAGGCTAGTTACATTAACAGCAATAAAACACAGTAAACTAAAGGCTAATGGAGATCCAAAACCAAAACATAGCCTACAACCTGCTACAGTGAGATGCAGCCATGCACAGCTGTCTTGACAAATAAATAGGCCTATACAGGCCCACTTCAAACATGGAAAATCATGCCGCTCGCTCTTGAGTTCAGCAACACGTTGTGATATGGCACAATACATTTCTGTGAATCAAATTTGACCTACGAAATCAATTAAGCAATGCCAGCCTACCATAAACACGTTTCCAATACGTACAGTTATTTATAGCAATGAAAACCAATAGGCTACCAAGAAAGCCTACGTTATATTATGGTTATCAATTTCTATGATGAAACATACCGATATACAGCTATACCCAGGGGCGTCACTTGGGTTCTTGCATTGGAATTATACTGAATTATGCTTATATCACGCTATACCACAATACACATAAAACTTTTTTAAAAGTATTTTGACCAAGAAGTGACAGGTTCAATGTCTCAAAATCTCGCTGCGCTCTATCAGCACCATGGACAGCGCCATACACAATAAAGCAACCAACCAGCTAGCTTGTTTAAATCTTACCTTTTCAAAAGAGTTGCAGCTTCCTTGATGCTCTGTTGAACTTCCTGAGTAATCGATCATTTCATTTTCCCCAAAATGTTCTTGTAAGATCCCCATCAAATACCAGTTGGATTAGTTGAGCTTTCCTCTGGTGTAGCATGCTTCTTATGTGCTGACTGAACACGTTTGTCAAAGTGGAAAATTAGTTATTGCACGTAGCTGTGGATGTCCCAAAAGTCAGTCCATGTTTCAGTGCAGTAAGCACGGTCAGCATAGCGGAGAGAGGCCCAGAGAATCGTTGCAGGATATCAAGTGGGGTCCATTTGTCCTCATTGGAGCCAGAGCAGGCAAGTTAAATCTGCAAAAACTGGCGAGCGACACTAAACTCAGCTTCCACTAAATCTGTTTTACTTAGATCCAGCAGTGGCTTCACCTTTTTCACATCTAGAAAGCAATGGCTCTCTGGGTCAAGGGCACACAGGGCCTCCACCAGTTGATTGTTGCGTTTGTTGAATCGTTCTGACATTTCACCAATGACAGCATCCATCATGCTGAAGAACAGTATTTTACACAAAGTCTCTTCTCCTCTGTCCTGCTGGCCTACTGTACTGTCCAGTGAATATAGTATATTCTACAGTGGATACAGTTAGCACCCCCTGAAAAATCTGAATCAAAAAACAAGTAAATAAATATTCTTATTTGAAAAAAATATTTTGGGCCTTTAATAGTGCTGTATTAGCGGACCAATATAGCCGTCTGCAGCGCAGGCAAAATGTTTTCCAGCTGCTGCTGCTCATTGATCTCCTCCTTTGTTTGGGTACTTTGGCGAAGCCAATTTCTGATATCCATCTAGGCAGATTAGCTGGTTCGTGCTAACTAAATAGGCTAAGGCTTATAACACTAATGCTTTTTACAGCTATAGCTAAGAGTGAAGCAGCTTCAATGATATACTTAACCCTTTTAAATCAAAATCAAATATTACAGGCAGAGGTGTATCACGTTATTCACTTAGCCTACCACAGCGAGGAGAAATGAGGAGCGTTTTTCCCGCTTTTTACATAAATCCAAAGGAGTCATACCTAACCACCCAGTGGCTTTCCATAGTCCCCCTGCTGCAACCTGGTCTCAGAGTATTTTGTTTTATTCTGTACGTAAATCTGTGGCACTCCATTTAATATGATACATACTGATACACTTTTGTATGATATGTTACAATTTTAAATATGTATAATATGTTACGTCCTGCAAAATATACTACAATATGTTATGAATTTACAAAACGTACAATAAGTTTTTGCCTTAACGCTGCATAGAAAAGTTGAGTTATAGTTCTGTCTTTCTTATTGAGTGTCCCGGATTTACATTTACTATGTTACGTCTAGTCTATGAGACCAGGCTGCCTACACACATGGTAGCCAGCCCTGTCCATTGTGTTGACACAGTGCAGCGGAGATACATATTTTTTGGTGCCAACCTGTCACTCAATCATTTAAACTTTTTTTTAAACTTTTGTTTTTGTTGCAATTTTTATATAGGGACAAAAATAAAGTTGGAACTGAGGGGGCTAAGCCCTGTTTAGGCCCCACGTGGCACCAGACCTGAGTAAGTTTGTTGTCTTTGCTGAAAGTTACTGTTCAAGACAAAATATTGACAGAAGCTAAATTTACTTATGAAGAGATGCAGAAGAAGGTACATCTAATGGGATTCTGTTCAGTTTTGCTTCACCGTTATAATAGATTTAATGGACTGTAAAATACCAGAACATGACATCAACCATTGTGAAGCTCATAGGAAAACAAACGCTTTGAATTAACATAAGAGGTTCATGTCAGGTTGCTATAAATGCCTTCTTTCAGACCAATTCAAGTGAAGTATTACGAAAATGCTTTTATCCTTTTTGTTAACAAAATGTAAGGGATTTCAAGGGGTGCTAGAACATGTGTTGCCTGATAGACATGACCCTCCCCCATATTCTGAAATTGCATTTTTGTCCCCCCCAGTTTTATCATTGCAATGTGATACAAAAAGTGGTATCAGTGTGCTTTAGGACCATGCGGAAGCCTCCGAGCGTTCGCGTAGGCTGTTTTGAAGTTTCAGACGGCTGGATTTAGGACACCACAGAGCCTTCGAAAAGAAGCAGCTGTTGTCTGTCTGTGTTGTGCTTTTTCTCAGTTGTAAAAGCAAGCAGAGCAGAAACTGGCTACTCTTTATTTGACTGATGTAGCTGGCAAGTTAACTGCTGTTTGACTTAACAGAAAAAAGTATCTATTCCCAGTGCTGAGCTAGTAGTGTAACTGACATGTAACTTTAGCTAATTTGAATCCCCTCTCAACTGAAGTTCTGTCTGAAGTAAATGAACTAGTTAGCAGCTAACATAGACAGTTCAGCTCTAGCTTCTAGCTATCTGTATCTAACAGCTGTTGTGTGTATGGAAATGTTTTGTAGCCTTTGCTTTGTTCTGTTTCAACGGAAGTAAATTAACTTGGTTGTTTTTCGCCAGTTGATGTACCAAAGGTTGGCTAACGTTAGCTATTATTTGTGTCTCAATCACACTAAACATGAATGAAATGATGAAACCACCGGCCAAATGAAGACTGATTTTCTGAAGTTTTTTGACAACGCAATATGAGTTTTTATTAGAGTCAGTATAGCAATGTTGCAGTGGAAAACTAAAGAGAGTAAACAAATGTGAAAGATGATGAAGGCCAGTGATGAAGATGCATCTAGCGACTTGCTGGCACCGAGGGCCAGCGTGATGACACAATCACGATTTTTGGCAATGTTTGCATGACAGACCGTCTGTGGGCTATTACAGCGGTCAAACACACCTTATCTGTGGCAATCTTGATGAAGATACATTTCCAAAGAAGTCAGGAGAGGTGAAGACTGATGAAACTTGAATCGACTAAATGAATGTCACTGTGTGAATTCAATTGTCATGTTTGGATTGTTTCAAGAGTTCACGAAGAGCTATGACATTTGATACGTTTCATTGTACTGTAAGAGCTATGGATTTATTGTTACAGAGAAACTGTGTTATTCTGTTGGTCAGACAGGGAATAGTTAAAAGAAGAGTGATACAGGGGTGAATCCGTATAATTTAGATAAATGTTGTGATGATTAGATCCAAGAATCTTTGTGTTGTTTTCATGCCTTTTTAAAAATGTTTTGGGCCATGCAAAGTGATGTTAATTAGACGATGGAAGATACTGAGATTTGGCGCTCTTGGAAGAATATTAGCTCGGTTTAAATGGAGTCATTGGTAAACCGATCTCCTGATATACAATACGCTTGTATGTCAGAGTGATGAATTTTATACGTTGTTAAAAGACTTATATTTTTGTATTCTTTTCATCATGAAGATTTCTGGTATGTATCATTTGTTAATTCTATTCTTATTGCGAAACTGTAATAAATCAGATTATTTTTAAATGGATACGAACCGTAGTCATCACATTTCTGTGTAATATTCCTTGAATTATTATTTGGTGAAATGTTTAATGGTAAATGTTATTCACAATATACATAGCATATATGCTCTGTCTCTAACTGTGCATCTCTGAGCTAAGGTTAACTCAATAATTTAATGCTAGGACATTGATTGCTAGATATTAGCTCTTTGTTCCTTAGCCTCTTAATAATTGCATAACGGTAAACCTAGACATGTGCATCTTATAGTATTCTGAGTGGTGACGCAAGGCTCGCAACCTTGGCTATACCCACAACCTTGGCTATACCCACTGGATACGATGGGCCTTTAGCCTTCGAATTATATGGTGGAGTCAGATAGTACATCATATATTAGGGTTCCTCTACAATTCTCTGTCATCCTCAGACAAAGTGAATTTTCACTATTCTACAATGTAACGTTATTGAGCTGTCAGTTTCCCAAGCTAATTCCCTACTTTTCACACTGACACGGTATAAACAGCTCTACAGGCTTCACTGTCATGGTGCATGTCACGCCCTGACCATAGAGAGCCTTTTTTATTCTCTATTTTGGTTCGGTCGGGGTGTGACTAGGGGGGTGTTCTAATCTAGGTTGTTTATGTCTATGTTGGCCTGGTATGGTTCCCAATCAGAGGCAGCTGTTTGTCGTTGTCTCTGATTGGGGATCATATTTAGGCAGCCATTTCCCCACTGTGCTTTGTGGGATCTTGTTTTTGTGTTGTTGCCTGTGAGCACTCCAGAACATCACGTTTCGTTTGTTTTTTATTGTTTTTTGTGCGTTTCATTGAATAAACATTTGGAACCCATATCGCGCTGCGCTTTGTTTCCGAGTATTCTTCCAACGACGATCGTGACAGAAGATCCCACCACAACAGGACCAAGCAGCGTGCCCAGGAGGTTGAAGGCATCCTGGGCTTGGGATGAGATCAAGGAGGAGAAGATATCCTGGACTTGGGCGGAAATTATGGCAGGAGACAAAAGCCTTCCTTGGCGGCAGACGCAAGGAGAGAAGGGAGGACAGCGACAATGGCGGGGGGGGGGGGGGGGGGGACAAGGGGTGGTCGGCGGAGCCGGGAAGTAAACCAGAGCCAATCTGGGAGAAGAGGGAGAAATTGGAGGAGAGTGAACGGAGAGATTCAGAGACCATCAGTGAGTTGATGGAGAAATTGGAGGATAGAGAAATGAGAGAGTTGTTGTGTTGGTGTATGATGCACGATATTCGCCCTAAGGAGCGTATTATCTGTTTGATGCCACCTGAGTCAGCTCTCCGTACTCGTCCTGAGGAGCATGCTAGCAGTCTGGTAAAAACTGTGCCGGCTCCACGCACCAGGTCTCTAGTACGCCTCCACAGCCCTGTACTTCCTGTGCCAGCTCTCCTTACTCGACTTGAGGAGCGTGTCATTTGTCCGGTACCATGTGTGCCGGCTCTACGCACCAAGTCTCCAGTACGCCTTCACAGCCCAGTACGTCCTGTGCCAGCTCCCCGCACTCGCCGTGCAAAGTGTGTCATCGTTCCGGTACAATTTGTGCTGGCTCTACGCACCAGGTCTCCAGTACGCCTCCAATGCCCGGTACGTCTTGTGCCTGCTCCCCGCACTCGCCCTGAAGTGCGTGTCACCAGTCCGGTGCCACTTGTACCGGCTCCACGCACTAGGCCTCAAGTGCCCCTTCCCAGTCCGGTACATCCTGTGCCTGCTCCCCGCACTCTCCCTGAAGTGCGTGTCACCAGTCCGGTGCCACCTGTACCGGCTCCACGCACTCGGCCTCCAGTGCGAATCCCCAGTCCAGAGCCTCCGGCGACGGTCCCCAGTCCAGAGCTTCCGGCGACGGTCCCCAGTCCAGAGCTTCCGGCGACGGTTCCTAGCCCAGAGCTTCCGGCGACGGTTCCTAGCCCAGAGCTTCCGGCGACGGTCCCTAGTCCAGAGCTTCCGGCGACGTTTCACAGTCCGGAACCTCCTGCAACGGTCCACAGGCCGGAAACTCCTACGACGGTCCACAGTCCGGAACTCCTACGACGGTCCACAGTCCAGAACCTCCTGCGACGGTCCACAGTCCGGAACCTCCAGCGACGGTCCACAGTCCGGAACCTCCCGCGACGGTCCACGGTCTGGAACCTCCAGCGACGGTCAACAGTCTGGAACCTCCAGCGACGGTCCACGGTCTGGAACCTCCAGCGACGGTCAACGGTCCGGAACCTCCAGCTCCATGGCCGGAGCCTTCCCCTGCGCCGATGCCCAGTCCAAGCACGGCGTCTAGTCCCGCTCCATGGCAGGAGCCTTCCTCTGCGCCGGTGCCCAGTCCAGGCACAGCATCCCGCTTCAAGGCCGGAGCCTTCCTCTGTGTCAGGGCCCAGTCCGGGCACGGCGTCCAGTCCAGCTCCAAGGCCGGAGCCTTCCTCTGCGCCGGTGCCCAGTCCAGGCATGGCGGCCAACTCAGCTCCATGGCCGGAGCCTACCTCGGCGCCGGTGCCCAGTCCGGGCATGGCGTTCTACCCGGCTCCATGGCCGGACCCGTGGTCTGGGCGGGGGCAAAGACCCGCACCGGAGCCGCCACCGACACTAGTCACCCACCCTACCCTCCCCAGTTGGTTTCAGGTTTTGGGGATCATATTTAGGCAGCCATTTCCCCACTGTGCTTTGTGGGATCTTGTTTTTGTGTTGTTGCCTGTGTGCACTCCAGAACATCACGTTTAGTTTGTTCTTTATTGTTTTTTGTGCGTTTCATTGAATAAACATGTGGAACCCATATCGCGCTGCGCTTTGGTCCGAGTATGCTTCCAACGATGATCGTGACAGTGCACAGTCAGTACACAACACTATGCTCATCATGTCTTAACAGGAAAAGATTGTGACAGGTGTCCCAGCAGGGTCAGACAGCCAGGGAAGACCAGTCTACAGAACTCAGGTGAATTTTGCAGTATATTATAACAATCTGTGAATGGATACAAAGTTCCATCTTGAGTTGATGGGTAGGCTACAGTCTGGGATCTGGGAATAATGGTCATTTCAATTGAACCTTTGATTCTACACTTGGATAATATAATGTATAAATGTACACCAAGGTAATTATTTGTCATACCTCATCTGAGCAGGATCATATGATGACAGGGGTCTCATCAGGGTCAGGCAACCAGGGAAGACCAGTCTGTGACAGCTCTGAGTTGAAATGTTTCAGATGAACACTTTATTCTCTCTACAGCAAACACTGGACGAGCCAGAAGCTTCAATGATTGAAACTACTGTATTTTCAGGTAGTCTGACAAATCTCTAAAGTTGATTTCCAAACTGTATCAAGGGTTGATAGAGCCACAAAGCATGTAAAACAAAAATGTGAGGAAGACCTGGGAGACACTATTGATGATGAATGGATACAGATATGTTTGAATTCCAAGTCATGTTCATATAATCTCAGACATAAATTACTGCAGTTTAAGGCCATCCATAGAATGTACTATATGCCAGTGAAACTGAATATCATGCACTCAGAAATGTAATTCCTCAAAAGGGGACATACAGTGCCTTCGGAAAGTATTCAGACCCCTTGACTTTTTCCACATATTCTAAAATTGATTAAACTTCTTATGGCTGCAATCCCGTTAACGGGATCGATATGACAACAGCCAGTGAAAGTGCAGGGCGCCAAATCCAAACAACAGAAATCTCATAATTAAAATTCCTCAAACATACATGTATCTTATACCATTTTAAAGATAATCTTGTTGTTAATCCCACCAAAGTGTCCAATTTCAAATAGGCTTTTCAGCGAAAGCACCACAAACGATTATGTTAGGTCACTGTAAAATCACAGACAAACACAGTCATTTTTCCAGCCAAAGACTGGAGTCACAAAAAGCAGAAATAGAGATAAAATGAATCACTAACCTTTGATGATCTTCATCAGATGACACTCATAGGACTTCATGTTACACAATACATATATGTTTTGTTCGATTAAGTTCATATTTATATCCAAAAACCTCAGTTTACATTGGCGCCATGTTCAGAAATGCCTCCAAAATATCCGGAGAAATTGCAGAGCCACGTCAAATTACAGAAATACTCATCATAAACTTTGATGAAAGATACATGTTTTACATAGAATTAAAGATATACCTGTTCTTAATGCAACCGCTGTGTCAGATTTCAAAAAGCTTTACGGCAAAACACAATATTCAATAATCTGAAAACAGCGTTCAGCCAGAAAAGCAAGCCATACAGTTACCCGCCAAATTGTGCAGTCAACAAAACTCATAAAAAGCATTATAAATCTTCACTTACCTTTGCTGATCTTTGTCGGAATGCACTCCCAGGACTCCCATTTCCACAAGAAATGTTAGTTTTGTTCGGTAATGTCCATCATTTATGTCCAAATAGCTATTTTTGTTAGCGTGTTTGGTAAACAAATCCAACGTCAGGAAGCACGTTCACTAAAAGCTGATGAAATGTCCAAAAGTTCTGTAACAATCAGTAGACATATGTCAAACGATGTATTGAATCAATCTTTGGAATGTTTTTAACATAACTCTTGAATAACGTTCCACCCGGAGAATTACATTGACTTCAGATGAGCGATGGAACAGAGCTCCCTCTCATGTGAACGCGCATGGTCAAAGCATGGTCAGGTCATTGCAGACCTGACTAATTCCCCTCTCATTCTCCCCCCCTTCACAGTAGAGGCATCAGACAAGGTTCTACAGACTGTTGATATCTAGTGGAAGCCGTAGGAAGTGCAAACTCATCCATATCTCGCTGTGAACTCAATAGGATCTTGGTTGAAAATCGACCAGCCTCAGAATTCCCACTTCCTGTTTGGATTTTTTCTCAGGTTTTTGCCTGCCATATGAGTTCTGTTATACTCACAGACATCATTCAAACAGTTTTATAAACTTCAGAGTGTTTTCTATCCAATACTAATAATAATATGCATATATTAGGAACTGGGACTGAGGAGCAGGCAGTTTACTATGGGCACCTCTGTGCACCTTTCATCCAAGCTACTCAATACTGCCCCTGCAGCCATAAGAAGTTAAATCAATAAAAATCCTCAGCAATCTACACACAATACCCAATAATAACAAAGCAAAAACAGTTTTTTATACATTTTTGCTAATTTATAAAACATAAAAAACTGAAATATCACATTTACATACTGTACATTATCCGTAGAGCTCCGAGGCAGGAATGTGTTGAGGCACAGATCTGGGGAAGGGCACCATGCCTACGGTGAAGCATGGTGGTGGCAGCATCATGCTGTGGGGGTGTTTTTCAGCGGCAGAACCTGGGAGACTAGTCACGATCGAAGCAAAGATGAACGTATGTCTCTAGCTCTAAGTATGTCTCTAGCTCTTACGGTGCTGCAATATCTAGCAATACAATAACAATACACAAACAATCCATGAGTGAATAACAGTTTTTTATGTTTTATAAATTAGCAAATATGTATAAAAAACAGTTTTTGCTTTGTTATTATTGGGTATTGTGTGTAGATTGCTGAGGATTTTTGCAATGAGATTCAAAATTGATCTCAGGTGCATCCTGTTTCCATTGATCATCCTTGAGATGTTTCTACAACTTGATTGGAGTTCACCTGTGGTAAATTAAATTGATTGGACATCTGTCTATATAAAGTCCCACAGTTGACAGTACATGTCAGAGCAAAAGCCATGAGGTCAAAGGAATTATCCGTAGAGCTCCGAGGCAGGAATGTGTTGAGGCACAGATCTGGGGAAGGGCACCATGCCTACGGTGAAGCATGGTGGTGGCAGCATCATGCTGTGGGGGTGTTTTTCAGAGGCAGAACCTGGGAGACTAGTCACGATCGAAGCAAAGATGAACGTATGTCTCTAGCTCTAAGTATGTCTCTAGCTCTTACGGTGCTGCAATATCTAGCAATACAATAACAATACACAAACAATCCATGAGTGAATAACAGAAAACTAAACAAACAAGAAATTGAGACATACTGTATCAGAACGAGCAATGTTAGAACGAGCAATGTCAGAGTCCGGAGTACTGTATATATAAATATATACGGTACATTTATAAAGTATTCAGACCCCTTGACTTTTCTCACTTTTTGTTACGTTACAGCCTTATTCTAAAATAGTTTAAATTGCTTTTTTGTTCTTCATCAATCTACACACAATACCCCATAATGACAAAGCAAAAACAGGTTGTTAGACATTTTTGCAAAAACATTTAACTGAAATATCACAATTACATATAAGTATTCAGACCCTTTACTTAGTACTTTGTTGAAGCACCTTTGGCAGCAATTACAGCCTTGAGTCTTCATGGGTATGACGCTGCAAGCTTGGCACACCTGTATTTGGGGAGTTTCTCCCATTGTTCTCTGCAGATCCTCTTAAGCTCTGTCAGGTTGGATGGAGAGCGTCGCTGCACAGCTATTTTCCGGTCTCTCCAGAGATGTTTAATCAGGTTCAAGTCTAGGCTCTGGCTGGGCCGCTCAAGGACATTCAAATCAAATCAAATAAAATCAAATCAAATCGAATTTTATTAGTCACATACACATGGTTAGCAGATGTTAATGCGAGTGTAGCGAAATGCTTGTGCTTCTAGTTCCGACAATGCAGTAATAACCAACAAGTAATCTAACCTAACAATTCCACAACTACTACCTTATACACACACAAGTGTAAAGGGATAAAGAATATGTACATAAATATATATGAATGAGTGGTGGTACAGAACGGCATAGGCAAGATGCAGTAGATGGTATAGAGTACGGTATATACATATGAGATGAGTACTGTAGGGTATGTAAACATAAAGTGGCATAGTTTAAAGTGGCTAGTGGTACATGTATTACATAAAGATGGCAAGATGCAGTAGATGATATAGAGTACAGTATATACATATGAGATGGGTAATGTAGGGTATGTAAACATTATATTAAGTGGCATTGTTTAAAGTGGCTAGTGGTACATTTTTACATAATTTCCATCAATTCCCATTTTTAAAGTGGCTGGAGTTGAGTCAGTATGTTGGCAGCGGCCGCTAAATGTTAGTGGTGGCTGTTTAACTTCTTGGGACTATAGGGGGTGCTGTTTCGCATTAGCATATTTGGGTCTCCAAATTAAACTGCCTCGTGCTAAATTCTTGATCGTACAATATGCATATTATTGTTATTATTGGATAGAAAACACTTTCTAGTTTCTATAGAAGTTGGAATTTTGTCTCTGAGTGGTACAGAACAATATCTACAGCACTTTTCATGACAGGGGTCAGATTTCTGAAATTTTTACCCCTGATCTGGAGTCTGTTTTTAAGGCGACAGTGAATGCTATGAAGAAACCGACACTGCCTACGTCTTCCTCTGGGTGTCTGTACGTCATCACGTTTTGAATGGAGTCTATTGCACAATCCCAGCCCATATAAAACCACAAAACGTGGGAGGACCTCTCTCTCTCTCCGCGCGCCACAAGCAAGATGGACATCGGACCTGCCTCATTCCAAATCGTTGTTTAACTAGTTATATTTCTCCGGTCATGTTTTCAGTCGTTATAGTTGTTAAAAACATCATAATGTAGTTAATTTGAACCGTTTTATAGCAATTTATATCCGTTTAGTGCGATTTTGAGGAATTTCTTTGTCGTGCACTTTTTAGCTTTGGAAACGTTTCGGGGTGTCGGTCGTTGGTGGTGGACATTTCAAAGGACAGAGGACATCTATCGACCAAAAGACGTTTATAACATAGAAAGGATACATTGCCCAAGAATCTGATGGAAGAACAGCTCAAAGTAAGCAATATTTAATATGATAAATCGTTGTTCTGTCGAAATATTTTAAACGCATATTTCGCCATTTTGTTTGGTATAGCTTCACTTGGCGAACCCTGTATTGAAAAGTAAGGATAATTTTAAAAATGTAAATCAGCGGTTGCATTAAGAACTAATTTGTCTTTCGATTCCTGTCAACCCTGTATTTTTTAGTCAAGTATATGATTAGCTTTCGATTAAACTAGATCACTCTGAAAGCTGACGTTCCTCATTTTGAGGCTTGAGTTGTGACTATTTCCATTGTATAACCACGGTTTTGTATGGCTAAATATGCACCTTTTCGAACAAACTGTATATGTATGTTGTAAAATGATGTTACAGGAGTGTCATCGGAAGAATTCTGAGAAGGTTAGTGAAAAAATTAATATATTTTGGCGGTGATTACGTTATAGCGCTCTTTGGCTGGAATCGATGCTCTGGTAACGTTTGCACATGTGGTATGCTAACTTATCGATTTATTGTGTTTTCGCTGAAAAACGCTTAGAAAATCTGAAATATGGTCTGAAATCACAAGAACTGGGTCTTTCCATTGCTATGCTTTGTCTATTTTTATGAAATGTTTTATGATGAGTAAATTGGTCATACACGTTGCTCTATCTAGTAATTCTAGTCGATTTGTGATGGTCGGTGCAATTGTAAACTGTGATTTCTACCTGAAATATGCACTTTTTTCTAACAACACCTATCCTATACCATAAATATGTTATCAGACTGTCATCTGATGAGTTTTTTTCTTGGTTAGTGGCTATCAATATCTTAGTTTAGCCGAATTGGTGATAGCACCTGAAGGAGTAAGAAACTGATGGAGTTAGAAAAGTGGTGTATTTTGCTAACGTGTTTAGCTAATAGATTTACATATTTTGTCTTCCCTGTAAAACATTTTAAAAATCTGAAATGGTGGCTTTATTCACAAGATCTGTATCTTTCATCTGGTGTCTTGGACTTGTGATTTAATGATATTTAGATGCTACTATTTACTTGTGAAGCTATGCTAGCTATGCTAATCAGTGTGTGGGGGGTGGGGGGTGCTCCCGGATCCGGGTTTCTGAGGTAGTAGAGGTGTCTGATGGCCTTGAGATAGAAGCTGTTTTTCAGTCTCTCGGTCCCTGCTTTGATGCACCTGTACTGACCTCGCCTTCTGGATGATAGCGGGGTGAACAGGCAGTGGCTTGGGTGGTTGTTGTCCTTGATGATCTTTATGGCCTTCCTGTGACATCGGGTGGTGTAGGTGTCCTGGAGGGCAGGTAGTTTGCCCCCGGTGATGCGTTCTGCAGACCTCACTACCATCTGGAGAGCCTTACGGTTGTGGGCGGAGCAGTTGCCGTACCAGGCGGTGATACAGCCCGACAGGATGCTCTCGATTGTGCATCTGTAGAAGTTTGTGAGTGCTTTTGGTGACAAGCCGAATTTCTTCAGCCTCCTGAGGTTGAAGAGGCGCTGCTGCGCCTTCTTCACAACGCTGTCTGTGTGGGTGGACCAATTCAGTTTGTCCGTGATGTGTACACCGAGGAACTTAAAACTTTCCACCTTCTCCACTACTGACCCGTCGATGTGGATAGGGGGGTGCTCCCTCTGCTGTTTCCTGAAGTCCACAATCATCTCCTTTGTTTTGTTGACGTTGAGTGTGAGGTTATTTTCCTGACACCACACTCCGAGGGCCCTCACCTCCTCCCTGTAGGCCGTCTCGTCGTTGTTGGTAATCAAGCCTACCACTGTAGTGTCATCCGCAAACTTGATGATTGAGTTGGAGGCGTGCATGGCCACGCAGTCGTGGGTGAACAGGGAGTACAGGAGAGGGCTCAGAACGCACCCTTGTGGGGCCCCAGTGTTGAGGATCAGCGGGGTGGAGATGTTGTTACCTACCCTCACCACCTGGGGGCGGCCCGTCAGGAAGTCCAGGACCCAGTTGCACAGGGCGGGGTCGAGACCCAGGGTCTCGAGCTTGATGACGAGTTTGGAGGGTACTATGGTGTTAAATGCTGAGCTGTAATCGATGAACAGCATTCTCACATGGGTATTCCTCTTGTCCAGATGGGTTAGGGCAGTGTGCAGTGTGGTTGCGATTGCGTCGTCTGTGGACCTATTGGGTCGGTAAGCAAATTGGAGTGGGTCTAGGGTGTCCGGTAGGGTGGAGGTGATATGGTCCTTGACTAGTCTCTCAAAGCACTTCATGATGACGGAAGTGAGTGCTACGGGGCGGTAGTCGTTTAGCTCAGTTACCTTAGCTTTCTTGGGAACAGGAACAATGGTGGCACTCTTGAAGCATGTGGGAACAGCAGACTGGGATAAGGATTGATTGAATATGTCCGTAAACACACCAGCCAGCTGGTCTGCGCATGCTCTGAGGACGCGGCTGGGAATGCCGTCTGGGCCTGCAGCCTTGCGAGGGTTAACACGTTTAAATGTTTTACTCACCTCGGCTGCAGTGAAGGAGAGCCCGCAGGTTTTGGTAGGGGGCCGTGTCAGTGGCACTTTATTGTCCTCAAAGCGGGCAAAAAAGTTGTTTAGCCTGTCTGGGAGCAAGACATCCTGGTCCGCGACGGGGCTGGTTTTCTTTTTGTAATCCGTGATTGACTGTAGACCCTGCCACATACCTCTTGTGTCTGAGCTGTTGAATTGCGACTCGATTTTGTCTCTGTACTGGGACTTAGCCTGTTTGATTGCCTTGCGGAGAGAATAGCTACACTGTTTGTATTCGGTCATGCTTCCGGTCACCTTGCCCTGGTTAAAAGCAGTGGTTCGCGCTTTCAGTTTCACGCGAATGCTGCCGTCAATCCACGGTTTCTGGTTTGGGAATGTTTTAATCGTTGCTGTGGGTACGACATCGTCAATGCACTTCCTAATGAACTCGCTCACCGAATCAGCATATTCGTCAATATTGTTGTTGGACGCAATGCGGAACATATTCCAATCCGCGTGATCGAAGCAGTCTTGAAGCGTGGAATCAGATTGGTCGGACCAGCGTTGAACAGACCTGAGCGCGGGAGCTTGTTGTTTTAGTTTCTGTTTGTAGGCTGGAATCAACAAAATGGAGTCGTGGTCAGCTTTTCCGAAAGGGGGGCGGGGGAGGGCCTTATATGCGTCGCGGGAATTAGTATAACAATGATCTAGGGTTTTTCCAGCCCTGGTAGCACAATCGATATGCTGATAGAATTTAGGGAGTTTTGTTTTTAGATTAGCCTTGTTAAAATCCCCAGCTACGATGAATGCAGCCTCAGGGTGTGTGGTTTCCAGTTTACAAAGAGTCAGATAAAGTTCGTTCAGGGCCATCGATGTGTCTGCTTGGGGGGGAATATATACGGCTGTGATTATGATTGAAGAGAATTCCCTTGGTAGATAATGCGGTCGACATTTTATTGTGAGGAGTTCTAGATCAGGTGAACAGAATGACTTGAGTTCCTGTGTGTTGTTATGATGATCACACCACGTCTCGTTAATCATAAGGCATACCCCCCCGCCCCTCTTCTTACCAGAAAGATGTTTGTTTCTGTCGGCGCGATGCATGAAGAAACCAGCTGGCTGCACCGACTCCGTTAGCGTCTCTTGAGTTAGCCATGTTTCCGTGAAGCAGAGCACGTTGCAATCCCTGATGTCTCTCTGGAATGCTACCCGTGCTCGGATTTCATCAACCTTATTGTCAAGAGACTGGACATTGGCGAGTAGTATGCTAGGGAGTGGAGCGCGATGTGCCCGTCTCCGAAGCCTGGCCAGGAGACCGCCTCGTTTGCCCCTTTTACGGCGTCGCACAGGGTCGCCGGCTGGGATCAGATCCATTGTATTGGGTGGAAGGCAAAACACTGGATCCGTTTCGGGAAAGTCATATTCCTGGTAGGAACGATGATGAGTTGACGTTAATCGTATATTCAGTAGTTCCTCCCGACTGTATGTAATGAAACCTAAGATTACCTGGGGTACCGATGTAAGAAATAACACATAAAAAAACAAAATACTGCATATTTTCCAAGGAACGCGAAGCGAGGCGGCCATCTCGTTTCGGCGCCGGATGTTAACGTTCAGAGACTTGTCCCGAAGCTTCACCCCAGTCTGAGGTCCTGGGTGCTCTGGTGCAGGTTTTCGTCAAGGATCTCTCTGTACTTTGCTCCGTTCATTTTTCCCTCAATCCTGACTAGTCTCCCAGTCCCTGCGGCTGAAAAACATCCCCACAGCATAATGCTGGCACCACCATGCGTCACAGTAGGGATGGTGCCAGGTTTCTTCCAGATGTGACGCTTGGCATTCAGGCTTGGTTTCATCAGACCAGAGACCAATCTTGGTTTCATCAGACCAGAGAATCTTGTTTTTCATGGTCAGAGAGTCCTTTAGGTGCCTTTTTGTGAAACTCCAAGCAGGCTGTCATGTGCCTTTTATTTTAACTAGGCAAGTCAGTTAAAAAAATTATTGGTGATTGGTGAAATGCTGCAGATATGGTTGTCCTTCTGGACGGTTCTCCCATCTCCACAGAGGAACTCTGGAGCTATGTCAGAGTGACCATTGGGTCAACCTCTAGGGAGAGTCTTGGCGGTTCCAAACTTCTTCCTTTTAAGAATGATGGAGGCCACTGTGTCTCTGTGGACCTTCATTGCTGCAGAAAGGTTTTGGTACTCTTCCCCAGATCTGTGCCTCGACACAATCCTGTCTCGGTGCTCTACGGAAAATTCCTTAAACCTCATGGCTTGGTTTTTGCTCTGACATGCACTGTCAACTGTGGGACCTTATATAGACAGGTGTGTGGCGTTCTAAATCATGTCCAAGCAATTGAATTTAACACAGGTGGACTCCAATGAAGTTGAAGAAACATCTCAAGGATGATAAATGGAAAGAGGATGCACCTGAGCTCAATTTCAAGTAAATAAGGTATTTAAGTTTTTTACTTTTGATAAATTTGCTAACATTTCAAAAAAGTATTTCTCACTTTTTCATTATGGGGTATTGTGTGTAGATTGATGAGGGGAACATTTTAAAAATACATTTTAGAATAAGTCTGTAACGTAACAACATGTGAAAAAAGTCAAGGGGTCTGAATACTTTCCGAATACACTGTATGTACAGTACCAGTCCAAAGTTTCGACACAACTACTCATTCAAGTGTTTTTCTTTATTTTCTTTAGTGCCTTGATGACAGCTTTGCACACTCTTGGCATTCTCTCAACCAGCTTCATGAGGTAGTCACCTGGAATGCTTTCCCAACAGTCTTGAAGGAGTTCCCACATATGCTGAACACTTGTTGGCTGCTTTTCCTTCGGTCCAACTCATCCCAAACCATCTCAATTGGGTTGAGGTCGGGTGATTGTGGAGGCCAGGTCATCTGATGCAGCACTCCATTATTCTCCTTCTTGGTCAAATAACCCTTACACAGCCTGGAGGTGTGTTTGGGTCATTGTCCTGATGAAAAACAAATGATAGTACCACTAAGCACAAACCAGATGGGATGGCGTATCGCTGCCTTGAATTCTAAATAAATCACAGACAGTGTCACCAGCAAAGCACCCCCCACACCATCACACCTCCTTCTCCATGCTTCATGGTGGGGCAGATCATCCGTTCACCTACTCTGCGTCTCATATAGACACGGCGGTTGGAACCAAAAATCTCAAATTTGGACTCATCAGACCAAAGGACAGATTTCCATCGGTCTAATGTCCATTGCTCGTGTTTCTTAGCCCAAGCAAGTCTCTTCTTATTGATGTCCATTAGTAGTGGTTTCTTTGCAGGAATTCGACTATGAAGGTCTGATTCACACAGTCTCCTCTGAACAGTTGATGTTCAGATATGTATGTTACTTTAACTCGGTGAAGCATTTATTTGGGCTGCAATTTCTGAGGCTGGTAACCCTAATGAACGTATCCTCTGCAGCAGAGGTAACTCTGGTACTTCCTTTCCTGTGGCGGTCCTCATGAGAACCAGTTTCATCATAGCGCTTGATGGTTTTTGCGACTGCACTTGAAGAAACGTTCAAAGTTCTTGAAATTTTCCGCATTGACTGACCTTCATGTCTTAAAGTAATGATGGACTGTCATTTCTCTTTGCTTATTTGGGCTGTTCTTGCCATAATATCGACTTGGACTTTTACCAATTAGGGCTATCTTCTGTATACCACCCCTACCTTTTCACAACACAACACAACTGATTGGCTAAAACGCATTAAGAAGGAAAGAAATTCCACAAATTAACTTTTAACACAGCACACCTGTTAATTGAAATGCATTCCAGGTGACTAAATCATGAAGCTGGTTGAGAGAATGGCAATAGTGTGCAAAGCTGTCATCAAGGCAAAGGATTCGCTACTTTGAAGAACCTCAAATATAAAATATATTTTGATTTGTTGAACCCTTTTTTGGTTACTACATGATTCCATATGTGTTATTTCATTGTTTTGATGTCTTCACTATTATTCAACAATGTAGAAAATAGCAAAAATAAAGAAAAACCTGAAATGAGTAGGTGTGTCCAAACTTTTGACTGGCACTGAATATACATGGTGTGTATACACAGTTTGGACAGTAAATTAATAGAAAATATGTGTACAGCAGTAGTTATGTAGGATGAGCCATGACTAGAATACAGTATACTGTACACACTGAGTGTACAAAACACTAGGAACACCTTCCTAATATTGAGTTGCACCCCTATTGGCCCTCACAACAGCCTAAATTTGTCGAGGCGTGGACTCTACAAGGTATCAAAAGCATTCCACAGGGATGATGGCCCATGTTGACTCCAATGCATCCCACAGTTGTGTCAAATTGGCTGGATGTTCTTTTGGTGGTGGACCATTCTTTATACACACGGGAAACTGTTGAGCGTGAAAAACCCAGCAGCATTGCAGTTTTTGACACACTCAAACCGGTGCGCCTGGTACCTACTACCATATCCCGTTCAAAGGCACTTCAAATATTTTGTCTTGCCCATTCACCCTCTGAATGGCACACATACACAATCTATGTCTCACTTGTCTCAAGGCTTAAAATCCTTCTTTAACCTGTCTCCTCCATTCGTCTACACTGATTGAAGTGGATTTAACAAGTGACATGAATAATGGATCATAGCTTTCACCTTGATTCACCTGGTCAGTCTATTTCATGGAAAGAGCAGGTGTTCCTAATGTTCCGTACATATAAAGTGGCTAAAACAGTATGTAAACATTATTAAAGTGACCTGTCTTCAATGACTATGTACATAGGGTAGCAGTCTCTAAGGTACCGGGTGTAGCTGGCTAGTGACAGTGTCTTTGGTTCTGGGCAGGGTACCAGGAGGAGGCCAGCTAGTGATGGATGTTTAACAGTCTGATGGCCTGAAAATAGAAGCTGTTTATCAGTCTTTCGGTCCCAGCTTTCATGCACCTGCACTGTCTCCGCCTTCTAGATGGTAGTGGGATGTACAAGCTGTTGCTCGGGTGGCTGAGATCCTTGTTGATCTTCTTGGCCTTCCTGTGACACCCTCTGTCTCAATGAATGTTTTTAAAAGTGATACAATTGAAAGAATAAAACCCCACACATACACCTATTGGGAAATCAAAAATTCCCAATAGTTCAGGTCACACGAACAATGAATTGAACTTTGGGTCTGAGTTTAGTGTCTGGGATTGCTGAGAATTAGGATTGCAAAATTCCGGGAACTTTCAATAAATTCCCTGGTTTTCCCAAAATCCCGATTGGAAGATTCACGGAATTAGGAGGTAATAAGGTGGAAACCTGGATCCTCCAACCAAGATTTCTGGAAAACCACAGGATCAGGGCTGTAACCATACTGGCAAGTTTAGCATGAAATCTTGAATAGCAATATTTTCTGTTGAATCTAAACCCTTTCAGGTTAGGGACTGCACCACTGAGGTATAAAAGAACTGGAGTCTGTGTCCAAGATGTCCGACCGTTGTTTTCAACGTAATCTACTCACGTTCTCGTTTGCCGATTCATGGACGGACCATCTATAGCCGAAAAGCATCCAGTTTACACGTCCCAACTTCACATGCGCACTAGCACTCGGTGCACACCGGGAAGCGCGATTGGATGAATACAAAATGTTCATATCTTTGGCTGTGAGTGATAAAAAATGTTTTGCCTCATTGACAATTATTTGAATAATACAATGGATAGTTGGTTCACAAAGGTTCTGACTAAAGTGTCTTATTAGGAATTTTCAGATCTGACTTCTCTATGTGGCAGTCTATGGAAATTGTCTTTCTGTGCCGGGCGTCAGTTAAACTGCAACAGCAAAGCAAGACTGTTGGAGCAGTCGAAACCATGCTTCTAGACTGGAACCCTTGCCCCTTGGATGGCACACGCAACACACACACACACACACACACACACACACACACACACACACACACACACACACACACACACACACACACACACACACACACACACACACACACACACACACACACACACACACACACACACACACACACACACACACACACACACACAATAACAGGAGTAGAGTTGAGACAATTAAGATATTCTTTAGGGAAATTAGAATCAGCATGTTCAAGAGAGGGTGACATTATAAAATAAACACTATTGAGATGTTACATCTGAAGTACTAGAGTTTTTGAATATCCCAAGAAAATGCCCAGGTTTTAGCTCATTAAGACATGCTCTGCATTTCATAACTAATTGGCCATCTGGTCACCATAACAAGAATGATTCCTCTCTGCAAGATTATTTAGATAATTTGCTGGGTTGACCAATGATATTATATGGGAATGCCTTATATTCTGTCTCTGTGGTATGTTAACTCTGAGAGACTCCTGTTCAGAAAGATGTGTTGTTGTAGTGACTGTATCTCAGGATGACATCAGATGAGTTCACAGTTCCCCAAACCTATAGTAGCCGACGTACCTGCATTTAACCAGCCTGAGGCATTTAGTCATCATGAGTACAATACCTTTACAGCTTTCAGCTATTAATCCTATGCTGTTTTTACCTTGGGAGAAATACTGATTCTAATGGTCCAAAGTTAATCATTCCATAAATTAATCTCTGGATTCAGTAGCCTTTTTTTCTGCACTTTAAATGTTACTCAAAAGTTAGACAACAAAGAGTAACACCTCCCCATCACTATAGGAGGGAAAGGGTAAAGATTCCTGCACAGATAAACACAAAATAAAGCTTTAATCCATCTTTATTGGTGGGCAGTGCTGTTGTGGACCCCCAATGCTGAGGCAAACAGAACACTCCCCTTCTGTGTGCAAATGGCACCTGCTGGAATAACAAACAACCATTGCCCTTCAGGGGAGAGCCAATCAAACCTGACACATCCTCCAGTCCTGTGCTCTGAGTGGCCACCTCTAGTGATTTCTAACAGTGCTCTCATCCAGAGACGTGCGGACTTCATGTCTGGCTCGGCAAAGAGCCCATTATGAGCGGTCTCCCACAGTTACTGCACTTCCAATCTAGCTGTGCCTCCTCTCCAGGAATAAAGGCCTCCCACACCAGGTGCCCAGAACTCACTATGTGCAACACAAACCTAATTGCCAGGTTTTTTGTTCTGTTGATAATTTAACCTCTAAAAGTCTAAGCCATTGGGGGGAGGGGGTAGATTTAGACACATATTTAACCCCTTATTTTTGTTGGCACAAAACTACCTCCATACTTCCAATCGTCTCCCCTTTCCATAGTGTCACATTAGTTTGTAGCGCAAACAGTTCGGAGGCTACAGACAGAAGTTGGCACATCAGCATTACCGACTTCAGACGAGTCCCGTGACACCTGTGGGGGTTGTTGAGCAAAACCGTTCGTACATTACAGACTTTTTTGTGAGAGAAGAAGATTTCTGTGATGTCTCATGGTCTGACAAATACTGCTGTAGCTCGGCCAACTTCCACCGCAGATGCGGAAGGCCGACATAGGCGGATGCAGTGGATTGAGACGCAGCCCATGCAAAAATCTGATATATCTAGCTTAAACCGACTAAATTTGATGGGGATTTTTTTATAATGTTACTTAGGTTGCGTCAATAGACTCTCATTCATGTGCAGATCTATCTGATTTTACCTCCAAGTAAAGGACATTTTGAGGGTGTTTATAACAGGGAAATGCACTATTTATGGCGTGCCCAGCCATTTCTCAATACCATTGTCAAATACTGCAGCTTTACCACTGATATACTGAGGCAGCAAGGACTTGAGTAGTCAGGGAGAACAATCTCAGCACCAGCTGAAAAGCACAGAGACAGTTATGAAGCCTTTGAGAAGAAATTAGACGCTCACACAAAAGCAAAAGATGCTCCTAACAGGAAGATGAGGTGCAAACAAACTATCAAAATCTCTGTGGTTCAATTACTGTAGAGAGTTTATCCCGAAAGTTGAACTTCCAGTAGTTGGGGTGTGTGATGATAGTGACGATGATAAAGTATCGAACAGTACAGCCACTGCCAGTTAATCCAAATGCCATAGATTGAATCTTTACCCCCAGACTGGATAAATTGGAAGACAGGACAAAATGATGCTGAAACTACAGCCAGGGGTCAAAGAAGTTCACTGGTGACATGGAGTTCAGTATCAGAAGTGAGAGCAGTTATCTCAGCTGTTATTTTGTTGCTCAGAGTTGTTGAGGCGCCGCATCCTCCCTGTTAACCTCACTCTTCCGCTGCTGAACAGAAGGGGCACCACAGTAAGCCCATTTATTATTTTAACAGTCATCTGCCAGTCCCTGCTGTGAGTTTCATTGGGTTGTTATCTTGGCTGCCCCCCCCCAAAAAAAAGAATAAAAAGGGCCAGATAAAATATAAGATAAAATAAAATCGTCCTGAACCTTTAAATCGTGCAACGAAAAGGGAAAATATAACCTGTTGTATTCAGAGATGTCACGCCCTGACCATAGTTTGCTTTGTATGTTTATATGTTTTGTTTGGTCAGGGTGTGATCTGAGTGGGCATTCTATGTTGTATGTCTAGTTTGTCTGTTTCTGTGTTTGGCCTGATATGGTTCTCAATCAGAGGCAGGTGTTAGTCGTTGTCTCTGATTGGGAACCATATTTAGGTAGCCTGTTTTGTCATTGTGGGTTGTGGGTGATTGTCTATGTGTAGTGTTTGTGTCAGCGCGATTGTTATTTAGCTTCACGGTTGTTTCTTTGTTGTTTTTGTAGTGTTCAGTTTTTCCATTACAGTTTTTTTTGATTGCTTAAGCACGATTTTCAAAACAGGGCCCGTGTTTTCAAAACACTACACACAATTAGCACAACCACACACCCAATTAGCAAAACACTACAGATCCTTTGCAAAATTAAACACTCTTGTAAAAACTATACACTTCTTTTTAGAAACCACACTTTGTTACCATATGAAACACACACGTTTCACATTACTATACTCTGTTTGCACGAGTTACACTCTGCTGTGATAAACCTAAAACACTTTTAGCACTTCTACTTCCCTATGATTAGAGTAGGCTACTATCAACAAAGTACAAATATAATGTAAATTCACCAAACACTACACAAGACCAATGTTGCAGACTGAAGAAACTCATTTATTTCTCAACACGCCCAAAATGTTGACATGGAGATTCATAATACTGTAACCAAACGTCACTTTACGTATTGTTCAATTTATTTTTATTTTTAATAACTAGACATTGTCTCTTCGCCTAGCTGGATCTGGCCAGAGAATTTCATCAACATCGCAGGCAATGTTGTCATTAGCAAGACACCTTGGAAAGAAACGTCTTGAATGACAAATCCATCCTTGCATTGCTGCTACCTCCATCTGGTTACAGGCCTCCTACATGGCTTGGATGAGGAGTACCTCAGCCTGGAGACGGAGATCATATACCTTCCACCGCCATGCCGAGAAAAACTCTTCTATGGGGTTGAGGAATGGAGAGTATGGTGGAAGATATAGGACGGTGAAATGTGGATGTTGCTGAAACCAGTTCTGAACCAGAGCAGAGCGGTGGAAAGACACATTGTCCCAGACAACAATGTATTGCATATGATCGATTTGATTTGCTGCTGTTATGTTGTGCAATTGGTCCAAGAATGTAAGTATGAGTGCTGTGTTGTAAGGGCCCATATGGGCATGGCGGTGGAGGATCCCATTCTGTGTAATGGCTGCACAGAGTGTTATATTACCCCCACGTTGCCCTGGGACATTGACTATAGCCCTGTGGCCAATGATGTTTCTTCCCCTCCGTGTTCTCGTCAGGTTGAACCCAGCCTCATCTACGTAAATGAACTCATGCTGGATCTCCTCTCCATCCATTCGTAAAACTCTCTGAAAAACAGTGTCAGGCAAAATTGTGTAGTTCAGTGTAGATCTAGTATACATATTACAGTACAGTAAAAGATTATGAGACAGTATGCAAGATCACACTGCTAAAGTGAATACATACCTCTGCATAATCATGCCGCAGTCGTTTCACCCTTTCGGAATTGCGCTCGAAAGGCACTCGATAAATTTGCTTCATTTGAATATGTTTTTTTTTAGGATGCGTGCCAGTGTTGATGTTGAGACCTGATGGATATCGTTGAAAATGGCGTGGTTATTGACAATGTTAGCTTGGAGCTGCTTGAGTGTTATAGCATTGTTGGCCAAAACCATGTTTACTATCTCCCTCTCTTGCTGTTCTGTGAACATTGGAGGCCTTCCCCCTTGTCGTCCCTGACCCTCAATCCTATGTAGAAAAAAACCCAGTATACAATAGTACAGTAATTTCACAGGAAAAGGTAACAGAAGTGCTGATAGTGCATAGAATACAGTACTGTAAGCAGTTACTGAAACCGTGCAGATGTTTTTGATATGATGATATTTTTACAATACCTATTTTCCAGTCGAAATGTTCTCATCACACTTGCCACTGTATATCGGCTTAGATTTGGCTGTACTCGCAGTCCAGCCTCCCTCAGCGTCAGGCCGTGGTTGACAACGTGGTCAACCAGTGTTGCGCGGATCTCATTTGTCAGATTCGGTCCTCTTTGAGCACCTTCTTGTCTTCCTCTTCCTCCCCTTCCTCCTCCTCCTCGTCCTCCTCCTCGTCCTCCTCGTTCTCCTCGTCCTCGTCCTCCTCCTCCTCGTTCTCCTCCTCGTCCTCCTCCTCCTCCTCGTCCTTGTCTTACTCTTTCTCTGACTCTTTCCATTGTGCTTGAAGACCGATGAAATCACCTGTTGCTTTTTATAGTGCTTATACACCTGATTGGTGTGTCTACAATTAAGCAAACGAGTGTTTGCACACCTGATGACTGTGTTGAACCAATTGGTTGGACGGTGTGGTAATTTGACAGTCAGTGCTTTGGTATTGCAAGGACGTGACTTCATGATAGATTTTTGTGTGTAATGTATGTTAAGTGTGTTTAGTGTTTTGCAAATCACTGTGTGTAGAGTTTTTCAACAAGTGTGAGGTTGACAATGTGCTTATAGTTGTGCAAATATGGGCTGATGTTTTGCTTCTTGAGTGTAAGGTTTTGCTAATAGTGTACTACTTTTAATTTTAGTGTGTAAGCACTAAAATTAAAAAAAAAATAGAATCCAAGATGGCGTAGCAGTCGGACGTGTGTTTGTATTGTCCTGTAGCGTGTAAATAGTAAATAGTAAATAGTCTTCGTATTTTTCGTATACATTTCGTATATATTTTAATTTCACTTTCCATCTAGGAACTGAATATACATTCCTACATTCCGCCTCACCCAATGTGGTACGGACCTGCTATTTTTTTATACTTTAGAACCGTAACCCCAAGCAGAAGCTAGCCAGATAACTAGCTACTAGCTAGTAGTCAGTTAGCCACTGCTGCGGTCTTCACCCTCAACTCGGACACAGCCAGCTTCAATACCGGGCCAATACCTGCCAGTCTGCAAGCGCGATATCAACCCAGAGCATATAGGACTGCTTTTTCTCTACCACATCACCGGATTCCTGACGCAAGCTCTGGACAATTACACCGTATCATCACAGCTAGCTAGCTGCAACCGAGTGGCTACTACTGGCTAACACCACTGTCCCGAAGCAAGCACCAGTTAGCCTTGAGCTAGCCTCGAGCTAGGCCCATCTGCCGGCTAGCTGCAAGCGCGATATCAACCCAGAGCATATAGGACTGCTTTCTCTCTACCACATCACCGGATTCCTGACGCAAGCTCTGGACAATTACACCGTATCATCACAGCTAGCTAGCTGCAACCGAGTGGCTACTACTGGCTAACACCACTGTCCCGAAGCAAGCACCAGTTAGCCTTGAGCTAGCCTCGAGCTAGGCCCATCTGCCGGCTAGCTGCAAGCGCGATATCAACCCAGAGCATATAGGACTGCTTTCTCTCTACCACATCACCGGATTCCTGACGCAAGCTCTGGACAATTACACCGTATCATCACAGCTAGCTAGCTGCAACCGAGTGGCTACTACTGGCTAACACCACTGTCCCGAAGCATGCACCAGTTAGCCTTGAGCTAGCCTCGAGCTAGGCCCATCTGCCGGCTAGCTGCAAGCGCGATATCAACCCAGAGCATATAGGACTGCTTTCTCTCTACCACATCACCGGATTCCTGACGCAAGCTCTGGACAATTACACCGTATCATCACAGCTAGCTAGCTGCAACCGAGTGGCTACTACTGGCTAACACCTCTGTCCCGAAGCAAGCACCAGTTAGCCTTGAGCTAGCCTCGAGCTAGGCCCATCTGCCGGCTAGCTGAAGAGCTAGCGCCACTGCCACTGCCACGAAGCTAGCACCAGTTAGCAAACACAATTCTACAATTCACAACCTCTCTTTCGCCATCGCCATCTGGCTTGGATTCTCTGTCGACACAACCACGTCTGAGCAGACCCCCTCCGTCTGAGCAGACCACCCCCCGGGCTACTAACTTTATACGCTGCGTGCTAGCTTAGTGGAGGCCTCCTCTGCTCCATCTACGGCTGCCCCCTGGACACTATGATCACTTGGCTACATAGCTGATGCATGCTTGACTGTCCATTAATTCACGGTACTCCATTCTGTTTATTTGTGTTTTACCTGTCGGCTCTGTGCTTTAACTCAGGATCTGTGTGTAGTTAATCCGACCCTCTCTGCCTAGTCGTCGCCATTTTTACCTGTTGTTGCTGTGTTAGACTAACACCCTGTTATTGCTGCTGTTATCTTACCTGTTGTTTTAGCTAGCTCTCCCAATCAAGACCTGCAATCACTTTATGCCTTATTGTATGTCTCTCTCAAATATCAATATGCCTTGCATACTGTTGTTCAGGCTAGTTTTCATTATCATTGTTTTGGTTTGCAATGGACCCTGTAGTTCCACTCTCCGTACCTCTGATACCCTCTTTGTCCCACCCCCCACACATGCGGTGACCTCACCCATTGAGACCAGCATGTTCAGAGATACAACCTCTCTTATCATCACCCAGTGCCTGGGCTTGCCTCCGCTGTACCCGCGCCCCTCCATACCCCTGTCTGCACATTATGCCCAGAATCTATTCTACCACGCCCATAAATCTGCTCCTTTTATTCTTTGTCCCCAACGCTCTAGGCGACCAGTTTTGATAGCCTTTAGCCGCACCCTCATCCTACTACTCCTCTGTTCCTCGGGTGATGTGGAGGTAAACCCAGGCCCTGCATGTCCCCAGTCACCCTCATTTGTTGACTTCTGCGATCGAAAAAGCCTTGGCCTCATGCATGTCAACATCAGAAGCCTCCTCCCTAAGTTTGCCTTACTCACCGCTTTAGCACTCTGCCAATCCTGATGTCCTTGCCGTGTCCGAATCCTGGCTTAGGAAGGCCACCAAAAATTCTGAGATTTCCATACCCAACTATAACACTTTCCGTCAAGATAGAACTGCCAAAGGGGGAGGAGTTGCAATCTACTGCAGAGATAGCCTGCAAAGTTCTGTCATACTTTCCAGGTCTATGCCCAAACAGTTCGAACTTCTAATTTTAAAAATTAATCTCTCCAGAAATAAGTCTCTCACTGTTGCCGCCTGCTACCGACCCCCCTCAGCTCCCAGCTGTGCCCTGGACACCATCTGTGAATTGATCGCTCCCCATCTAGCTTCAGAGTTTGTTCTGTTAGGTGACCTAAACTGGGATATGCTTAACACCCCGGCAGTCCTACAATCCAAGCTTGATGCCCTCAATCTCACACAAATCATCAAGGAACCCACCAGGTACAACCCTAAATCCGTAAACATGGGCACCCTAATAGACATTATCCTGACCAACCTGCCCTCCAAATACACCTCTGCTGTCTTCAATCAAGATCTCAGCGATCACTGCCTCATTGCCTGTATCCGCCACGGGTCCGCGGTCAAACGACCACCCCTCATCACTGTCAAACGCTCCCTAAAACACTTCTGCGAGCAGGCCTTTCTAATCGACCTGGCCCGGGTACCCTGGAAGGATATTGACCTCATCCCGTCAGTTGAGGATGCCTGGTCATTCTTTAAATGTTACTTCCTCACCATATTAGACAAGCATGCTCCGTTCAAAAAATGCAGAACCAAGAACAGATATAGCCCTTGGTTCACTCCAGACCTGACTGCCCTCGACCAGCACAAAAACATCCTGTGGCGAACTGCAATAGCATCGAAGAGCCCCCGCGATATGCAACTGTTCAGGGAAGTCAGGAACCAATACACGCAGTCAGTCAGGAAAGCAAAGGCCAGCTTTTTCAAGCAGAAATTCGCATCCTGTAGCTCTAACTCCAAAAAGTTCTGGGATACTGTAAAGTCCATGGAGAACAAGAGCACCTCCTCCCAGCTGCCCACTGCACTGAGGCTAGGTAACACGGTCACCACCGATAAATCCGTGATAATCGAAGACTTCAACAAGCATTTCTCAATGGCTGGCCATGCCTTCCTCCTGGCGACTCCAACCTTGGCCAACAGCCCCGCCCCCCCCGCTGCTACTCGCCCAAGCCTCCCCAGCTTCTCCTTTACCCAAATCCAGATAGCAGATGTTCTGAAAGAGCTGGAAAACCTGGACCCATACAAATCAGCTGGGCTTGACAATCTGGACCCCCTATTTCTGAAACTGTCCGCCGCCATTGTCGCACCCCCTATTACCAGCCTGTTCAACCTCTCCTTCGTATCATCTGAGATCCCCAAGGATTGGAAAGCTGCCGCGGTCATCCCCCTCTTCAAAGGGGGAGACACCCTGGACCCAAACTGTTACAGACCTACAGTATATCCATCCTGCCCTGCCTATCTAAGGTCTTCGAAAGCCAAGTCAACAAACAGATCACTGACCATCTCGAATCCCACCGTACCTTCTCCGCTGTGCAATCCGGTTTCCGAGCCGGTCACGGGTGCACCTCAGCCACGCTCAAGGTACGAAACGACATCATAACCGCCATCGATAAAAGACATTACTGTGCAGCCGTCTTCATCGACCTGGCCAAGGCTTTCGACTCTGTCAATCACCATATTCTTATCGGCAGACTCAGTAGCCTCGGTTTTTCTAATGACTGCCTTGCCTGGTTCACCAACTACTTTGCAGACAGAGTTCAGTGTGTCAAATCGGAGGGCATGTTGTCCGGTCCTCTGGCAGTCTCTATGGGGGTACCACAGGGTTCAATTCTCGGGCCGACTCTTTTCTCTGTATACATCAATGATGTTGCTCTTGCTGCGGGCGATTCCCTGATCCACCTCTACGCAGACGACACCATTCTATATACTTCCGGCCCTTCCTTGGACACTGTGCTATCTAACCTCCAAACGAGCTTCAATGCCATACAACACTCCTTCCGTGGCCTCCAACTGCTCTTAAACGCTAGTAAAACCAAATGCATGCTTTTCAACCGTTCGCTGCCTGCACCCGCACGCCCGACTAGCATCACCACCCTGGACGGTTCCGACCTAGAATATGTGGACATCTATAAGTACCTAGGTGTCTGGCTAGACTGCAAACTCTCCTTCCAGACTCATATCAAACATCTCCAATCCAAAATCAAATCAAGAATCGGCTTTCTAATCCGCAACAAAGCCTCCTTCACTCACGCCGCCAAACTTACCCTAGTAAAACTGACTATCCTACCGATCCTCGACTTCGGCGATGTCATCTACAAAATAGCTTCCAACACTCTACTCAGCAAACTGGATGCAGTTTATCACAGTGCCATTCGTTTTGTTACTAAAGCACCTTATACGACCCACCACTGCGACCTGGATGCCCTAGTCGGCTGGCCCTCGCTACATGTTCATCGTCAGACCCACTGGCTCCAGGTCATCTACAAGGCTATGCTAGGTAAAGTGCCGCCTTATCTCAGTTCACTGGTCACGATGGCTACACCCACCCGCAGCACGCGCTCCAGCAGGTGTATCTCACTGATCATCCCTAAAGCTAAAACCTCATTTGGACGCCTTTCCTTCCAGTTCTCTGCTGCCTGCGACTGGAACGAATTGCAAAAATCTCTGAAGTTGGAGACTTTTATCTCCCTCAACAACTTTAAAAATCTGCTATCCGAGCAGCTAACCGATCGCTGCAGCTGTACATAGTCCATCTGTAAACTACCCACCCAATTTACCTACCTCACCCCCCATACTGCTTTTATTTATTTACTTTTCTGCTCTTTTGCACACCAGTATCTCTTCTTGCACATGTTCATCTGATGATTTATCACTCCAGTGTTAATCTGCTAAATTGTAATTATTCGATTTATTGCCTACCTCATGCCTTTTGCACACATTGTATATAGATTCTCTTTTTTTCTACCATGTTATTGACTTGTTTATTGTTTACTCCATGTGTAACTCTGTGTTGTCTGTTCACACTGCTATGCTTTATCTTGGCCAGGTCGCAGTTGCAAATGAGAACTTGTTCTCAACTAGCCTACCTGGTTAAATAAAGGTGAAATCAAAAAAAATCAAAAAATCAAAAAAAACTGTAAAATGACGAACACTTACCACGCTGCGTATTGGTCCTCCGATCCTTCTCGCTTCTCCTCGTCAGATGAGGAGAATGAAGACAGCCGTGACAGGAGCATATGACAAATAAAATGTGATTTGATTTGATTTGATCTAGGCTACAGTTAATACAGGAAATGCACAAAAAAAAGTATCAAGATTTTTTTAGTTTCCTCAAACATTGTTAAAACATGGTTTAAACATTATGCTGTATACAAGCTTTGGCAGCAACATAGCGCCTAAAGGGATGGGCCAGTGAACTTTGCTTACAGGGTGGCAGGTAGCCTAGTGGTTAGCGTGTTGGGCCAGTAACCAAATGGTTGCTAGATCAAATTGACAAAGTGAAAAGAAGGAAGCCTGTACAGAATAAAATATTCTAAAACATGCATGCTGTTTGCAACAAGGTACTAAAGTAATACTGCAAAGAATGTGGCAAAGCAGTTAACTTTATGTCCTGAATACAAAGTGTTATGTTTGGAGAAAATCCAGTACAACACATTACTGAGTACCACTCTCAATTTTTTCAAGCATAGTGATGGAAGCATCATATTATGGGTATGCTTGTAATCGTTAAGGACTGGGGAGTTTTTCAGATTGAAAAAATAAACGGAATGGAGCTAAGAACAGGCAAAATCCTAGAGGAAAACCTGTCTCAGTCTGCTTTCCACCAGACACTGGGAGATTAATTCACCTTTCAGCAGGACAATAACCTGGGGCACCCAAGTGGCGCAGCTGTCTAAGGTATTGCATCTCAGTGCTAGCGGCATCACTACAGACCCTGGTTTGATTCCAGGCTGTATCACAACCGGCTGTGATTGGGAATCCCATAGGGTGGCGCACAATTGGCCCAGCGTTGTTAGGGTTTGGCTCGGGTAGGCCGTCATTGTAAATAAGAATTTGTTCTTCGCTGGCTTGCCTAGATAAATAAAGGCTAAATAATAAAAAATAAAACACAAGGCCAAATTCGCATTGGAGTTGCTTACTAAGAAACCAGTGAATGTTCCTAAGTGGCCGAGGTACAGTTTTGACATAAATCTGCTTTAGAATCCATGGCAAGACCTGAAAATGGTTGTCTATCAATGATCAACCAATTTAAAGATATGTATTTTTTTACCCCTTTTTCATGGTATTCAATTGTCTCTGTGTGTCCTCCAAAACACAACCCAACCAAGCCGCACTGCCCACTTAACCCAGAAGCCAGCCGCACCAATGTGTTGGAGGAAACACCATACACTTGGTGACCATGTCACCCAGCCCACCACAGGAGTCGCTAGTGCACGATGGGATAAGGACATCCCTGCCGGCCAAACCCTCCCTTAACCCGGACGACGCTGGGCCAATTGTGCGCCGCCCCATGGGTCTCCTGGTCGCGTCCGGCTGCGACAGAGCCTGGACTCAAACCCAGAATCTCTAGTGGCACAGCTAGCACTGCGATGCAGTGCCTTAGACCATTGCACCACTTAGGAGGCCCAAGCAACAACCAATTTGACAGAGCTTGAAGAATTTTGAAAAGAATAATGGGCAAATGTTGCACAATCCAGGTGTGGAAAGCTCTTAGAGACTTACCCAGAAAGTCTCACAGCTGTAATCGCTGCTAAAGGTGCTTCTACAAAGTATTGACTCAGGGGTGGGAATACTTATGTAAATGAGATATTTCTGTATTTAATTTTCAATATATTTGCTAATAATTCTAAAAACATGTTTTCACTTTGTATTATGGGGTATTGTGTGTAAATGGCTGAGAAAAAACATCTATTTAATCCATTTTGGATTCAGGCTGTAACACAACAAAATGTGGAATAAGTCAAGGGGTATGAATACTTTCTGAAGGCACTGTGTAAGTCAGTACAACTACAACTCTGATCTAAAGATGAGAATACGTTTTTTTCCTGAAAGACTTTGAAATCGTTTGACTTTAAAAATGGCTAAACACATGTTTTTTTATTTTATTCTTGAGAGCCTTATTGTAATAGACCCATGTGTAGGCTACCCAAGTTCTCCAGAGGTGACACTTGAGAAGTGGGAGCAACCGATTAAAGTGTTGAACACAGCACAGCAGGGTAAATTTACTCTTGTGAAAAATCTATCAACAATTGACGAGTCAGTGACAAATGTATTCTTCATCTTTAGACAGGAGGACCTCGCTAAAAGACAATTTTAAGACAGGAACAAAAGCAATCCTCTGTGAGAATCCTCTGTGAGATGAGATGCCAGACAATCAATAGCTACAGCTGAAGACGTTAATATCCCTGTAGTTATTTAAATCTGATATTGAATGAATCCTGTGTGGAATATAAACGAGTCATTATCATACTGAAAGCTACACTACATGACCAAAAGTATGTGGACATCTGCTTGTCGAACATCTCATTCCAAAATCATGGGCATTAATATGGAGTTGGTCCCCGCCTTTGCTGCTGTAACAGCATCCACTCTTCTGGGAAGTCACATCTGCATTGACCTTGTTTTGTGCATGGGGGCATTGTCATGCTGAAACAGGAAAGGGCCTTCCCCAAACTGTTAACACAAAGTTGAAGCATAGAATTGTCTGGAATGTCATTGTATGCTGTAGCGTTAAGATTTCCCTTCACTGGAACTAATGGGTCTAGCCCGAACCATGAAAAACAGCCCCAGACCCTTATTCTTACTCCAACAAACTCTACAGTTGGCACTATGCATTGGGGCAGATAGTGTTCTCCTGGCATCCGCCAAACCCAGATTTGTCCGTCGGACAGCCAGATGCTGATTTACACTACTCCAGCTGACGCTTGGCATTGTATATGTTGATCTTAAGCTTGTGTGCGGCTGCTCGGCCATGTAAACCCATTTCATGACGTTCCCGATGAACAGTTCTTCTGCTGACATTGCTTCCAGAGGCAGTTTTGGAACTAGTGAGTGTTGTAACTGAGGGTAGATTATTTTTACACGCTACGCGCTTCAGCACTCGGCGGTGCTGTTCTGTGAGCTTGTGTGGCCTACCACTTTGCGGATGAGCCGTTGTTGCTCCTAGACGTTTCCACTTCACAATAACAGCACATATAGTTGACCCGGGGCAGCTATAGCAGGGCAGAAATTTGATAAACTGACTTGTTGGAAAGGTGGCATCCTATGACGGTGCCACGTTGAATGTCACTGAGCTCTTCTGTAAGGCCATTCTACTGCCAATGTTTGTCTAAATAGATTGCATATGTGTGTGCTCGATTTTATACACCTGTCAGCAACCGGTGTAGCTGAAATAGCCGAATCTACTAATTTGAAGGGGTGTCCACATGCTTTTGTACATACAGTGTATGTTTTCTTCTATTATTTATTATCATCAGCTCATTCACTTTGCCAGTCATATTGACCCTGTATTAGAGAACCTTACAGGATTTTATGAAGCCAACGTTGAGACAGTGTGTTAGGCTTTGGGGAGCGTGCATATTTCAGAAGCGTAATTCAAGAATTAGCAACTGCAACACTTTTTAAGGCCAACTGATTAAACTGTCGCAGTTCAATAGATTGATGAAAGAAACCAAATATGCTTTGTTTTCAAGTGCGATGGTAATTGCATTAAACAATATTGTAGCATCAAATTGGATTCCCCCTATTAGAGATATTTCCCTTGTGGTGGTAATAGGCTTTGGATAGGAGGATTATTTGCTAATGTTAATATGGAAATCCTTCTCCAGTTGAGGGATCATAAAGAAAAATAACTTTGTAGTATAATGTAATAAATGCTTTTACTAAAATGTAATGTAAGAATCACAAAGTGCTTCAGTCTGTCTGAAAGCCTCAGCTTCGCACTTGTTTACGTTCCCTCATATGAGAAAAGCAGACTTTGATCCCCAGCAAATAACGTGACATTATGTGGAGCAGACATTGCAGCAGTGAGAGGAGACAATCTGCCGCAGGAGAGAAGACAAGTCTAGAGATGGAGAATGTCCTGCTCCATTGTTTCCTCTGCGATGCCACTATCCCAATTCTCCCAGCACCGCTACACAATACAGGGGATTACAAAATGTGGGTCATCGTCTCTATCAGCTAGGCAACACAGAGGGGGGAAAAAGACAGCAAAACCTGTGTTTAAATGATCTGTTCACAGTTGTCCTACTTACACATCCAAAACAAAAGCTTCCCTGCACCATGGCAGAATACACAGGCATGTGTGTTTGTGCTTCTGGTTACATAACGTTTGGTCGGGTGGTGTATACTTGCTGCTTCAGCTGAGCAGAACAGCTGTGGCTGTACCTGAGCACGGCTGGCATTGAGTCACTCTGGAGACACTAAGCAGATGTGTTTATTAGAAGGCTTTTCACTCCTGTCGCTGGCCCTGAAACCATCCGGGGAACACTTTGTGCATTGAACGTAAAGTAATGGTTGGACAGCAGTCTCTCTTGTACTATAGGATTCAAGTGAAACAGCATCACAGAGAGCGAAGAGGCACGGTGCAATGTGATATGATGAATAGGTGTTAAGTTTGTGAGTGGCTATGCTTAGCCATCATTTGTGAAGTGGCTTTCCAAGCTAATTCCTTTGCATTTGCCCATAGGGCTAACAGAGGGCTAAGATTTAGTGTGAGGTTTGTGAGTGACTACATCTTTTGTCACAAAGTGGATTCCCATTATCCACTAGGCAGTCTGTTGTGGTGATGAAGGACCTCTGACATGGGATTACTGACAGAGGAATGATAATGATCACTCACAGGTTGGACTGAGAGGTTTGCCACAAAGTATCAGAGCCTCCCCAAAAATGATAAGGATTTGGTATGGCAGCACCACATTTAAACCAACAGTGTGTTTGTGGATAAATACTACAGCTGAATGAGGGAAAGGTTTAAGTAAATCAAATAATTGTAATGCTTCTTAAAAATGTTTATTTAAAACATGCTGTATCTAATCAAACTGTGAACATTTCTGTTATTTTCCATTTCTGTTATTACAGATGTGCACCATGAAGCATTGAACATATTAAAAATGCAGGGAGAAAAGTTGTGAAAATTTACAAAATAATGAGGGGAAATATCCACACACCCAGTTGATCTGAACCCTTAGCTCTCACAAAGCCATTCCCTACGTTGTTGTTTTTAGCATGCTACTGTTCTCTCCATCCCGCTTGAGCACTCCCAGCATTAGGATCCATGTAATGGCTGGCACACACTCGGTGGAAACTCTTGTGTGGTGGCAGCTGGAGGAATTCCTGTTCCAGCAGCCCTTGGGCACGGAGTTAAGTTTGTATTGTGACTGTATATTGGTCACCTCAGCCAGGACCATTTTGGAACTAATTCCAAAAGATAAACAGACAATGGCTTTATCAGGAGGCAGGCAGGCACACCGTGGCATGCTGCTCCCCCGTGCTCGCCCTTGTTCCCAGTCATTTTGCAACAGTTTGAACACTGAAATTCCTGTTTTGCCATTTTTCCGTTTTTTTCCTCCTCTATACAAGCATGCTGCAGCTCTTGTATTTTACATGCAAATACTGTAGCCTTAAAATGAATGATTAATTTGAGTTTAGCTGACGTTTGTTACATGCCTTCAGACACATCATGCCCATCTGTAAGACTAGATAGTAATGGTAAAAGTTTTTGAAAAAGTTACTTTTTTTACCCCTTTATCATGGTATCCAATTGGTAGTTTTGTCTCATCTCTGCAACTCCCATACAGACTCAGGAGAGGCAAAGGTCGAGAGCCATGCGTTCTCCAAAACACAACCAAGCCGTACCGCTTCTTGACACAATGCCCGCGTAACCCGGAAGCCAGCCACACCAATGTGTCGGAGGAAACGCTGTACACCTGGTGACTGTGTCAGCGTGCACTGCACCCAGACCACCACAGGAGTTACTAGTGTGCGATGGGACAAGGACATCCCTGCCGGCCAAACCCTCCCCTAACAACACTGGGCCAATTGTGCACTGCCCCATGGGTCCCCTGGTCGCGGCTGGCTGCAAAGAGCCTGGATTCTAACCCAGAATCTCTAGTGGCACAGCTAGCCCTGCGATGCCATGCTTTAGACCACTGCGCCACTCGAGAGGCCCTAGTGACGGTAAAAGTTGACGAATAAATCAAATCACACATTTTGCCAGTAGAAATATCAGAAAGATCGTAGTGGAAAATACATGCACATACAGTAGCATACTGTGTAGAACCAGTTCTCCAATGGCCTGACCTGAGTTGGATACATTGTCACTTTGATCAACAACACAACAGGGTCGTTTCACCAATTTGGTGCCTTTTGAGAAGTGTGACTTGGTAAAAAAAACAACAACATGTATTTCACCTAATTTTAACATTCTGACATAAAGAGCACATGTTCAACTCAAGAGGTTAATAAGAGTCTATATCTAAGTAACATAATAAAAAAATCCCTATCAAAATCTATCAGTTTAAGCTAGAGATATTTCAAGTTTCAAGATTCAAGTTGTAATGTCACATGCACAAGTACAGTGAAATTCCTTTCTTGCAAACTCAAAACCTAACAATGCAATAACCAATAACGATATTACTAGAAAAAAACACATGAGAAATAAGAATTGGAAATATGAAATACACAATAAAGTAAGTAAGTAAGCATACTATATACAGGAAATATTTAATTAAAAAGTCATTCCCAATACCATATTTACATGTGCTAGAGTGATGAAGGTAGATACATATACATATATACAAAAGCATGTAGACACCCCTTCGAATTAACGGATTCGGCTATTTCAGCTACACCCATTGCTGACAGGTGTATAAAATCGAGCACACATCCTTGCAATCTACATAGACAAACATTGGCAGCAGAATGGCCTTATTGAAGAGCTTAGTGACTTTCAACGTGGCACTGTCACCTTTCCAACAGATTGTAAAATTAACATTTCTGCCCTGCTCGAGCTGCCCTGGTCAACTGTAAGTGCTGATATTGTGAAGTGGAAACGTCTTGGAGCAACAACGGCTCAGCCCTGAAGTGGTAGGCCACACAAGCTCACAGACTGGGACTGCCGAGTGCTGATGGACAAATCTGGGTTTGGCGGATGCCAGGAGAACACTATCTGCCCCAATGCATAGTGCCAACTGTAGAGTTTGTTGGAGTAGGAATAATGGTCTGGGGCTGTTTTTCATGGTTCGGGCTAGACCCCTTAGTTCCAGTGACGGGAAATCTTAACGCTACAGCATACAATGACATTCTAGACGATTCTGAGCTTCCAACTTTGTGGGAACAGTTTGGGGAAGGCCCTTTCCTGTTTCAGCATGAAAATGATTTTTTGAATGAGATGTTTGACGAGGTGTCCACATACTTTTGGTAATGTAGTGCATGTATAGGGGTAAGGGGGCTAGGCAACAGGATATACGATAAGCAGAGTAGCAGCAGCTTGTACGTGAGTGGGTGTGCGTGTGTGTAGAGTCAGTATAAATGTATGTGCAAATTATGTGTGAGTGAGCAAATGGTGGAGTGAGTTTATGTGTGTGTGTTGAAATAAAAGGTCAATAAAGATAGAAGGTTAACTCAGATAGTCTATGTAGCTATTGTTGGTTATTGATATTTTTTGCATGGGCTGCATCTCAATATACCACTTCCGCCTATGTCGCCCTTCCGCATCTGCGGGGGAAGGTTGCCAAGCTACAGCGGTGTTTGTCAGACCATGAGACGTCTCGAGAATTGGTCTTCTCACAAAAACGTAAGTAGTGTCCAAACGGTTTGGCTTATAAACTAATATGACCACGATATGGAAAGATGAGATTCAACTCCCAGATTGCGCTACGACCCTCACAAGTGTCAAGGGACTCATCTGAAGGTAACCCGTACCGGTTAAAATAATGTATGGAAGTATGGAGGTAGTTTTGTGCCAACAAAAAAAGTATCAAAAAACAGCAGTAAAGGCCAAATTCAACATTTGATATCTAGACAGGTCCTAAAATTCAAAATCAAATAGCTAAATGATCCTTGGTATGACCATCTTAAGACAATTCCATATGTTATCTTAGTTGAACCCCCACCCCCACAAAGGCTTGCATGCTGACCACACGCGCCTGCGTGGCCTGTGTGGCCAGGCGCTTTCCCATCTCCTCATTAGTTTTTAAGAGCATATACCCACGTGGGTGATTGAAAGATGAACTGATGTCCACACTCCAGTCGGTTGTAGTAATGCACCGTAAAGTTGGTTGCCAACTGCCATATAAAGTCCAAAGAAGTACAAAAGAAGCCTGAGGAAGGAGGCGAGATGACGAGAAAGGAATTCAGTTCACCGTTTTATCTGTGGATTAATTGTAGAGGACCTTGTGCATTTCAGGTAAAATAACAACCCAATGTTTATATCCCAGGACAAATTAGCTAGCAACAGCAAACTAGTTAGCTAAATTGCCATAAATGTTTAATGGTTTTCGACCTGTCCCCAAATCCTGTCCTGCACGCGCGCATCCGGTTTGGTCAGCATGTTAGACTTTTAGAGGTTAAATAAAAATGTAAATAAACGATAGTAATTGTCTATGAAAGATGGAGTCCGGGATCTTACGCACAACAAATTCATAACATATCATGTGAATTGCAAAACTATATATATATATATTTTTTTAGCAAGATATATATATATTTTTTTTTAGCAAGACGTATGAAATGGAGTACACAATTTGATGACATTGTACACAAAAAACGGGGACCTGTTTTGGCTTGTGAGCACCACTACTGGCTGAAATTATACAAAGGTTCTGTAGCATAATTTGAAGTGCCAAATAAAGTAACAGGGTTGACTGTAACAGGGTTGACCATAACAGGTTTGAATCAGCCATAAATCCCCTTGTGATAGGGGAATGAAAGCTTGTTGTGTGCAATGGGCAGTGGCAATTGAATGCAAGCTTCACACATTTATTTTTATTGTTAAAACATTTCTTGCCTGTCTATCTATGGGTAACAGGGTTGACGTGTTACGCTGGACTTGCTCAGTTTTCCACTACAACACACTAGAAAATGGCCAAAAAGAGTAGAATCAGCTCACCTGCTTTTTCAGTATGGTTTGACTATTATATGTTCAATGTTTCCAAATATATATTTTTAAAGGAATAGTTTCAACATATTAACCAGACATAAATGAATCACTAATCACATGAAATAAATAATAATATTCAGAAATGACTTTGTCAAAGAAAGAAAATGATGGTGAAAATTGAGTATTTTTTGGGGTTAGTGGGTTAAAATCTTCCTAGAAGTCACAGACGGTGCACGGAGGGACATGTATAAATGCTGCATTTTGGCACTTTAGCAAGTCTTTATTCATATAAAAAAATCTGATTTTTCACTTAAAATGTTTAATATTGATGCACATTTACTACTTAAAATACCAAAGGGACGCAGAAGGCACTCTTTTGTGGAACGACTCAACAGTATTAATTTATGTCAGAATCTCAAAGCTAGACATTCCCATTAAACATAGGGCGGGAAAATATGCTCTGTGTATTAATTCAACAAAGGAATATAAATGTCAAATCACAGTTGACATTCAATTATTCTGCATGATGCTTATACCTTAGTAGTTTTTAAAAGTTAAACTGTTTGAGTTCATCTTGAGAAATGGGTGCAGCATCATCCACTTTTACAGACACTTTATAATGTACAGGCTTCCTCACCAACATGCTCAGTAACCTCCATCTTACGGTTGAGCGCTTTGTCTCTAAATTCCTGAAAAGCATTCAGGGCCTTCGACTAAACATTGACATTTCCAAGAATATTCTTCACTGGGAACTGTGTTTTCCCCGAGGGCAATAAATATACATGCCCCTTGTATCCCTGAAATATTTAAATATATAGGTGGTGATGGCCACTATCATCACCTTCACATAAACGTCACTACAAATATCACTACTGAGAGTCACATTCCCAATCCCTCTAGCTTCACAGCTGGAGTTAAGTTTATACTCATCCTGGTGGTGTAACAATGCAACTGTTGAACACTGGTCTAAGCTTCAGACAGTTAAGCAGTTGTTTAGACAAACCCTCCAATTTATGATCACTTAAAATTACTGGTAGTTCAACTTGGCTTTGAAAGGGAGGACACACAGCGTGGAATTGGTTTGTTTATGTTACAGCATTTATTTTTTGAGCATGCAAACGTCTCTGGGCTATGTTGATGTTCATGCATGATCACTAGCTGGAGAAGCAGCTTGGCCCTGTCGAGGACAAGGGGGACCAAGAAGACTACTAGAGTCACTCATGCCCATGGGCCTGTTTCCTGTCTCCAAAACACAACCAACAGACAGTTCAAAAACTGGAGTCTGGAGCTATTGGCAGAAAAACATCAACAACAGGCACTACCTTAAAATAGCTGTCAGTATGATGTGGAAATACATCACACCGAAATACATCAAGTATAGCAGAGTATCTCTCACGCTCTCTCAAGATGACTCTTACAAGTGCTGCATTCTAGTTAAGAAAGAATAAGTAGAAAAAATATGTGTATTAATATAATATGATATTTGCTGTTAATAGTGTTATTTGTTAAGTCCTGTCATTAAATAAATTACCTTTATGAAAATGTAAGGTGTTAATTGGTTCTATTAGGATTGTATCACTTCCATTACACAATAGCATATAGAACTGTAAATGACTAAATAAAACATTCTGCACTTTCTATCCATTTCACAATGCTAGCACCGATATTTCAGCCTGTCTTAGAGGTGGGCAATGGAAAAGAGGTGGCACAGCCAAGCTACAGTCAGGTTCACAAATCTTCCATTGTGCTGGCCATGTCAATTAGCTATTCTAATTACATGTCTTTCATGAATTTGATTAGGGTAATTAATCACTCTAAATGCAATCACGGCTGATATTTGATGAAAGGTCTTGAAGTGTGGTCTATTTGGCGCCATGCACTTACCAGCAAGGTTTTTATAGTTTTGTGTTTTTCTATTCGTTTTTATTTCTATTCATTTTTCAATTTGACTTGATATTCAGTTTAGTTTTCAGACCTGGTTTACTAGTTTTTGTTTAGTTTAAGTTTTATAAAAACATGTGGATTAAATTGTTATATCAGTCTCAGTTTTAGTTTTAGTGTTAGGGGCAGAAAGTTCAAGTATAAAGTCAGGATATGAGTTGAGAAACCTGAAACATCCTCAAACGTACTTAATTTCACAATTTCAAAGCTATACGATATTACAGAGAACAAGTTAATTATCTCACATCTTGTAAAATATTTGTAATGTAGTGCTTCTTGTTCACATAGGCTAATTCATGGGAATGTTGGGTTTTTGAGCTAGCACCCAATTCACTCCTTCAAGGAGTGCACTCCATGTCCCAGCATTGCCCAGAAGGCCCATTGACAACGTACGGGCAACATACACAATTTGCGTTAATACGAATCGAATCAAGTTTCCCATCTCCTAATTTCTTAGTGATAGCTAGTGATAGTGATGCACAAGCTAGGTCAATTTGAAACATCGCCATCTCCTGGCAGCATTTACACACCAGTTTCAGAAGCCTGAAAACCCAATTAGAAAAAAAAGAAGTTTAGAAGAAAAAAAAAGAAAAACTGAGCATAATTCATGATGGTTTTTATTTTGTTTTGTTTTGGAGTCAAAGATAATAGTTTCAGTATAGTTTGAGTTTTCAAACAGGTTGGTTAATTATTGTATTTCATTTTACAAAATAGTTTTTCCATCGTTAGTTTTCGTTTAGTTTCAGTTTTAGTTTACTATTATAACCTTGCTTAATTAAGGATCAGCCACCTTTTTAAAATTTTAGCCTAAAATGACATACCCAAATCTAACTGCCTGTAAAAAGGGTATGCATTTTCTTGGTACCATTTGAAAGGAAACACTTTGAAGTTTGTGGAAATGTGAAGGAATGTATTTAACTAGGCAAGTCAGTTAAGACCAAATTCTTATTTTCAGTGATGGCATAGGAACAGTGGGTTAACTGCCTTGTTCAGGGGTAGAACAACAGTTTTTTACCTTGTCAGCTCGGGCATTCGATCTCGGAACCTTTCGGCTACTAGCCCAACGCTTTACCCACTAGGCCACCTGCCACTAGGCTACCTGCATTAGAGCTGGTAAAAGATAATACAAAGAAAAAAAAAAACAGTTTTTTGGTATTTTTTTTGTACCATCATCTCTGAAATGCAAGAGAAAAGCCATAATGTATTATTCCAGCCAGATGCAATTTAGATACTAGCCACTAGATGGCAGCAGTGTATGTGCAAAGTTTTAGTCTGATCCAATGAACCATTGCATTTCTGTTCAACTAAGCTAACATATGGAATTGTTTTAAGATGGATCATCTAGCTATTTGATTTTGAATTTTAGGACCCCTCTAGATATCACATTTAGAATTGTTGCTTTATTGCAATTTTTGGATACTTGTTTTGTTGGCACAAACTACCAGAAATCTTTCTAATTGAGAGGGGGTCAAATACTTATTTCCCTCATTAAAATGCAAATCAATTTATAACATTTTTGACATGCGTTTTTTTTTTTTTTTTTTTGTTATTCTGTCTCTCACTGTTCAAATAAACCTACCATTAAAATTATAGACTGATAATTTCTTTGTCAGTGGGCAAACATACAAAATCAGCAGGGGATCAAATACTTTTTTCCCTCACTGTAGGATCAAGCCAATGTAATGCTTTGTAAGTTAGCAGTAAAACGTTGAAATCAGCCCTAGCCTTAAGAAGCCAGTGTAGAGAGGCTAGCACTGGAGTAATATAATAATTTTTTGGGGTTCAAGTCAAGATTCTAGCAGCTGTGTTTAGCACTAACTGAAGTTTATTTAGTGCTTTATCCGGGTAGCCGGAAAGTAGAGCATTGCAGTAGTCTAATCTAGACGTGAAAAAAGCATGGATTAATTATTCTGCCACATTTTTGGACAGAACGTTTCTGATTTTCGCAATGTTACGTAGATGTAAAAAAGCTGTCCTTGAAACAGTCTTGATATGTTCGTCAAAAGAGAGATCAGGGTCCAGAGTAATGCCAAGGTCCTTTACAGTTTTATTTGAGACAACTGTACAACCATCAAGATTAATTGGCAGATCCAACAGAAGATCTCTTTGTTTCTTGGGACCTAGAATTAGCATCTCTGTTTTTTCCGAGTTTAAAAGTAAAAGAAATTGCAGCCATCCACTTCCTTATGTCTGAAACACAGGCTTCCAGGGAGGGCAATTTTGGGGCTTCACCATGTTTCATCACAATGTACAGCTGTGTATTGTCCGCATAGCAGTGAAAGTTAACATTATGTTTCCGAATGACATCACCAAGCGGTAAGAGGTAAAATATATAGTGAAAACAGTAGTGGTCCTAAAACAGAACCTTGAGGAGCGCCAAATTCTACAGTTTATTTTTCAGAGGACAAACCATCCACAGAGATAAACTGATCTCTTTCTGACAGATAAGATCTAAATCAGGCCAGAACTTGTCAATGTAGACCAATTTGGGTTTCCAATCTTTCCAAAAGAATGTAGTGATTGATAATATCAAAAGCAGCACTAAGGTGTAGGAGCACGAGGACAGATGCAGAGTCTTGGTCTGACGCCATTAAAAGGTAATTTACCACCTTCACTAGTGCCGTCTCAGTGCTGTGATGGAGTCTGTAATTTGCTTATTTGCTTTCTAATGATCATGATCTTTTCGTCAAAGAAGTTCATGAATTTATCACTGCTGAAGTGAAAGCCATCCTCTCTTGGGGAATGCTGCTTTTTAGTTAGCTTTGCGACAGTATCAAAAATACATGTTGGATTGTTCTTATTCTCCTCAATTAAGTTGGAAAAATAGGATGATCGAGCAGCAGTGAGGGCTCTTCGATACTGCACAGTACTGTCTTTCCAAGCTAATTAGAAGATTTCCAGTTTGGTGTATTGCCAAAATGTGAGTAGTTGACTCAAAGAGAGAGAAAGAAAATAGTAAATCAGTTTTGAACAAATTAATTTCTTCCTAAATGAAAGAGAAGCAAGAGAGAAATAGAGAGAGAGATTTCATCATTTATTTTCAGTTTCAGTTTCACTTACTTAGCTAGCAAATGCAGCTAGCTAATTTGGCCCACTGAAACACCCTGCTCAACACAGGGATGCTATGTTAGATAGCTGGCTATGACTATCCAACACAACACTCTTCCAAGTCAAGTTAAGCTTTTAAGCTTTTACTAATTTATTGCCACCGGGACCAGCCAGTGTAACTGCTTACTGTAACGTTACTGCAGGATTGTAGCAGGTTTACTAACGCGTTAGTTCTATTAGCTATACTGACTATGACGTTACTTTAGCTAATATGGTGACAACGATGTATAGCAGTTTGGCTTGGAAAGGTTTGTTCGCCTGGTCACATACAGCTGATGTGTTGTGCATTGAAGTGAAGAGGTGAAACAAGGAGAGCGCATAATGTAGATGTGAGAAGGAATACAAAGTGGCTGCTATGAAACTGTGAAATGTGTTTACGTGTGTTCAGGGGTGTATTCATTCCGCCGATTCTATTGAAAGACGTTTCTTAAACAGAAGCAAACGGAACAAAACGGGGCTAAACATACCTGAATTTGTCCAATAGAAACTCTCATTTACAACTGTTGGACTAATGATTACACCCACTATCAGCAAGATGCAGGCAGTATTGAATGTCACTGTCTGTCCATGTGTCACTGTCTGTCACATCAACTTTATCAATCGACCTGTGTACAACTAAGTTGTAAACTTTCATTCATAGGCTAGGTTGTAGCAACCTCATGATTGGTATAGGGAAAATTCAAGTACCATGTAGTAGTCTAAACCTACCGCTGTTACATTTAACTGGGTGAATGGAACATGAATGTCAGTCATCCAACATGCTGTAATAGAGATAAGGCCATGTTCATGAAAAATAAAATCATCCTCCTTCATCTGAAACGGCACTGACCGCCACTGATCTACACACAATACCCCATAATGACAAAGGAAAAACAGGTTTTTAGAAATACCTTATTTAAATAAGTATTTAGACCCTGAGACTCGAAATTGAGCTCAGGTGCATCCTGTTTCCAATGATCATCCTTAAGATGTTTCTACAACTTGATTGGTGTCCGCCTGTGGTAAATTCAATTGATTGGACATGATTTGGAAAGGCACACACCTGTCTATATAAGGTCCCACAGTTGGAAGTGCATGTCAGAGCAAAAACCAAGCCATGATGTAGAATAAATTGTCTGTACAGCTCCGAGACAGGATTGTGTCGAGGCAGAGATCTGGGTACCAACACATTTCTGCAGCATTGAAGGTCCCTAAGAAAACAGTGGCCTCCATCATTCTTAAATGGAAGAAGATTGGAAGCACCAAGACTGTTCCTAGGATGGTGGTGGCAGCATCATACTGTGGGGATGTTTTTCAGCGACAAGGACTGGGAGACTAGTCAGGATTGAGGGAAAGGTGAACGGAGCAACTTTAGGAACAGTAGACAATTCTTCTACAATTTTTGCAGTGGTGTGGAACCTAGTGTCCAAGTCACTTTAAGATGTTGTCCATGGCAGTAAAAAACACTATGTTCTGAAACACGGTTGCTGCACTGTCCTGAGCTGTCTCCTCTTGAGAGGTCTCTTCATGGAATCTCTTCCTTTTCCTCTGGTGGCTGTGTTCCTTGCTAAATTGAGGTGCAACATCCATTTGCATAGCAATCAGTGTTGCCTCTGACAGAAGAGACTCCCATCCATAACTAAAAGCCTGCATCTCTTCCTTCTTATGGCTTGGGGGTGCTATTTTCACGTCCGGAAGAAAAGTGTGCCCAAAGTAAACTGCCTGCTACTCAGGCCCAGAAGCTTGGATATGCATATAATTGGTGGATTTGGATAGAAAACACTCTAAAGTTTCTAAAACTGTTTGAATAAAGTCTGTGAGTATAACAGAACTGATTTGGCGAAACCCCGAGCACAATCCATCCAGCGAAGTTTGTTTTTGAGGTCAATCTGTTTTCCATTGGTTTTCTATGGCAAGGCCGTTTTAATTGAAATATCCTTGCAGTTCCTATAGCTTCCACTAGATGTCAGTCTTTAGAAATTGGTTGATGTTTTTCTTTAGAGAAATTAAGAAGTAGCCCTGTTATTTTCCTGTGTCACTCCAGGTGCACTCTAATGATTTGGTGCGCGCGACCTAGAACATGCTTTCTTTGTTTTCGTCCTGTATCGAACGCTGTTTATCCCATCTCAAATATTATCGATTATTTACGTAAAAAATACCTAAAGTTGTATTACAAAAGTTGTTTGGACAAAGATTACAGGTAACTTATGAGAGATTTTGTAGTCATGTAGCGTGAGTTGGAACCGGTGTTTTTCTGGATCAAACGCGCCAAATAAATCAACATTTTGGATATATAACGACGGAATTAATCGAACAAAAGGACCATTTGTAATGTTTATGGGACATATTGGAGTGCCAACAGAAGAAGCTCGTCAAAGGTAAGGCATGAATTATATCTTTATTTCTGAGTTTTGTGTCGCGGCTGGCGGGTTGAATTATGATTGTCTGTCTTTGTTTGATGGGGTGCTGCCCTCAGATAATAGCACGGTTTGCTTTCGCCGTAAAGCATTTTTGAAATATGACACTGCGGCTGGATTCACAACAAGTGTAGCTTTAATTTGGTGTATTGCATGTGTGATTTCATGAAAGTTAGATTTTTATAGTAATTTAATTTGAATTTGGCGCTCTGCCATTTCACCGGATGTTGTCAAATCGATCTGGATTTGATCCATAAGAAGTTTTAAGGCCTTGATATTAGCTGTCTCTGTGTCAAGTGAGATTTTTCCTGACTGGAGAATCACATTCCTGTCCTCAATGCATTGCAGTACCTGCAATTATGCCAACTGATATGTCATTCAACACAATGCTGCTCACCTTCTTCTTCAGTTGGGAGTAGGGCTGGTTCAGGGGTATGGGGAGACAGGGCTGCTGAGCCTGAAGCCACATCTGTTGGGCCTGGCCCCAGGCAGGGGCAGTACAGAGGCTCTCTGGATGTTAACTTCTTGCCAAAAACAAGAAAATTCAAAGAAACCGTTCGTTTTATTAGTACTTTGTAAATATCATATTTCTTTAGGGCCCCTGTCAGTCACAGGCCCTTAGAATCGTCCTAACCCCCCCCCCCCCCCCCACCACCCCCCATACGGCGCCCCTGCCTCCAGACGTGACGCATGGTATTCAGGCAAAGAGTTCAATCTTGGTTTCATCAGACCAGAGAAGCTTATTTCTCATGGTCTGAGAGTCCTTTAGGTGCCTTTTGGCAAACTCCAAGTGGGCTGTCATGTGTCTTTTACTGAGGAGTGACTTCCGTCTGGCCACTACAATGAAGGCCTGATTGGTGTAGTGCTGCAGAGATGGTTGTCAGAAGGTTCTCCCATCTCAACAGAAGAACTCTAGAGCTCTGTTAGAGTGACCATTGAGGTCTCGTCACCTCCCTGACCAAGGCCCTTCCCTCGATTGCTCAGTTTGGCCTGGCAGCCTGCTCTAGGAAGAGTCTTGGCGATTCCAAACTTCTTCCATTTAAGAATGATGGAGGCCACTGTGTTCTTGGGGACCTTCAATGCTGCAGAAATGTGTTGGTACCCTTCCCTAGATCTGTGCCTCGACACAATCCTGTCTCGGAGCTCTATGGACAATTCCTTCGATCTCATGGCTTGGTTTTTGCTCTGACATGCACTGTCAACTGTGGGACCTTATATACACAGGTGTGTGCCTTTCCAAATCATGCCCAATCAATTTAATTTACCACAGCCTTACTCATAGGGGCTGAATACTTATTTAAATGATGTATTTCTGTTTTTGTATTTTTTTTATAAATTAGCAAACATTTCGATTAACCTGTTTCCACTTTGTCATTATGGGGTATTGTGTGTAGATTGATGAGGAAAATGTTTTATTTGATCCATTTTAGAATAAGGCTGTAACATAACAAAATGTGGAAAAAGGTAAAGGGGTCTGAATACTTCCCGAATGGACTGTACAAGCTGCTGCTGCTCTGTTTATCTTATATTCTGTTGCCTTGTCCCCTTACCCCTATACTGTACACTACATGACCAAAAGTATGTGGACACTTGGTCGTCAAACAGCTCATTCTAAAATCATGGGGATTACAATGTAGATTTCCCCCCCTTTGCAGCTATAACAGCTTCCACTCTTCTGGGAAGGCTTTCCACTAGATGTTGGAAAATTGCTGCGGGGACTTGCTTCCATCCAGCCACAAGAGCATTAGTGAGGTTGGGCACTGTTGTTGGGCTATTATGCCTGGCTCGCAGTCGGTGTTCCAATTCATCCAAAAGGTGTTTGATGGGGTTGAGGTCAGGGCTCTGTGCAGGCCAGTCAAGTTCTTCCACACCGATCGCAGCAAACCATTTCTGTATGGATCTTGCTTTGTGCACGGGGTCATTGTCATGCTGAAACAGGAAAGGGCCTTCTCCAAACTGTTGCCACAACGTTGGAAGCACAGAATCGTCGAGAATGTTATTGTATGCTGTAGCGTTAAGATCTCCCATGAATAACAGCCCCAGACCATTATTCCTCCTCTACCAAACTTTACATTTGGCACTATTCATTCAGGCAGGTAGTTTTCTTCTGGCATCCGCCAAACCCAGATTCGTCTGTCAGACTGCCAGATGGTGAAGCGTGATTCATCACTCCAGAGAACGCTTTTCCACTGCTCCAGAGTCCAATGGCGGCAAGCTTTACGCCACTCCAGCCGGCGCTTGGCATTACGCATGTTGATCTTAGGCTTGTGTCCTGCTGCTCGGTCATGGAAACCCATTTCATGAAGCTCCCGACTAACGATTATTGTGCTGACGTTGCTTACAGAGGCAGTTTGGAACTCGTGGGGAGTGTTGCTACGTGCTTCAGCACTCGGCGGTCCCGCTCAGTGAGTTTGTGTGGCCTATAACTTCGTAGCTTAGCCGTTGTTGCTACTAGACGTTTCCACTTCACAATAACAGCACTTACAGGACCAGGGCAGCATTAGCAGGGTAGAAATTTGACGAACTGACTTGTTGGAAAGGTGGCATTCTATGATGATGCCACGTTGAATGTCACTGAGCTCTTCAGTGAGGTCATTCTACTGCCAATGTCTATAGAGATTGCATGGCTGTGTGCTCGATTTTATACAGCTGAAATAGCCAAATCCACTAATTTGAAGGGGTGTCCACATACTGTAGTGCTTTTCTCTGTATACTTACCTCTGAGTGGCTGGAAAGTTCAGACACCACAAAGTTGTTCATTGCAGAGAGTTAAGGCAAAGTGGGCTCCGTGTCTCTTTCTCTGGTGCTGAAAAGCATATATTGTGTCATCATTGGTTTTCATGCAGACTGGATGGTGGAAGTGAAACTCAAACATCCTGTTTTTAAATCCTATTCTGATCAAGTGTATTAGCATTTGTACTGCAGCCAAATGACAATTAATGACATCAGTCGGTGGTCTCCAATATGTCTCCCTGGATACCCCCCCCCCATCTGATTAGGCTTTAACCAACAGAGCAACATAACACATTAATTGCGGTAACTCGGTGGGATGTGGGGGTTGTAGTTTGGCTTACGTTCGTCGGTCATTGGTGTGTAGATTAAGGATATGATTTCACACCTTGGAATTTATAGGACAGTATTATAATCACAAAGCCAGGGACCCTAGAAATCGAATGCAGGTTCAGAGACTGACAGACAATTTGCTGCTGAATCAAGGGATTTACCACAGGAGCATTGTGTTCACAAACTGTAGTATTTGCAGAACTTACCCCCCAAAATATGAAATAATACATCTGTCATTTCTTTCTCTGGCCTGTTAAAGCAATGTTATTTATCTGCAGTCATCCACCAGGTTTACAGTTGATTTGCTTATTTCTCTAGTGGGAACAAAGCTAATGTAGGCTAGTGTTTTTTAAATTTACAATTATTTATATTGATACAATTTAAGATGCAGGTTTACCACCCATTAGTGAATGTATTCTTTGAAGCTCTATTAGAAATACAGCAGTAAAGGTCATGTGTGCTAACCAAAAAACTAAATTAATGTTTTTATTGTTACACACACCGGATAGGTGCAGTGAAGTGTGTTGTTTCAAAGGGTCAGCCATGGTAGTATGGTGCCCCCAGAGCAAATTGACAGATTTTCATCATGTGATTAGCCCCTGGTTGGTTGGTAGCAAAGCTTGAGGAACAATGTTGGTTACAAGCCCATTGAATTATATGAGAATATGATAATCTTGTATAAAGACATTATTTTGTGGCATTGCATGATATTCTTTCATGGAAAAAAATATCTGCGGCATTGGAGTTTTATTTATCAGATGTGATGAGCTCAGCTGCCGTCTCTTTAAAGAGATATCAACAATTAAAAACAGGCTGAAGTTATTTCAATCAATGTTAGGTAAGAAAACACTATCAGGAAATGTGTTGTCAACATTGTGTGTTAATGGTTATGGTACCACCCAATAGTGTAAGTGGTAAACATATACTGTATCTCTGATGACATTGAGGAAACCTGGTAAACATTTTATGTGTCAGGATTTACAGTACATACTGCAGAAATCTGTTACGGACTACAAAAAGAAAACCAGCCACGTCACGGACACCGATGTCATACTTCCAGACAAACTAAACAAACACCTTCTTCGCCCGCTTTGAGGATAATACAGTGCCACCATCGTAGCCCGCTAACAAGGACTGACCCCCCTCCTTCTCCGTGGCCGACGTGAGTAAAACATTTAAACGTGTTAACCCTCGCAAGGCTGCTGGCCCAGGCATCCCTAGCCGCGTCCTCAGAGCATGCGCAGACCAGCTGGCTGGTGTGTTTACAGACATATTAAATCGCTTCCTATCCCAGTCTGTTGTCCCCACATGCTTCAAGATGGCTACCATTGTTCCTGTACCCAAGAAGGCAAAGATAACTGAACTAAATGACTACCGCCACTTGCACTCACTTCCGTCATCATGAAGTGCTTTGAGATACTAGACAAGGATCATATTACCTCCACCTTACCGGCCACCCTAGACCCACTTCAGTTTGCATACCGCCCCAACAGGTCCACAGACGACGCAATCGCCATCACACTGCACACTGCCCTATCCCATCTGGACAAAAGGAATACCTATGTAAGAATGTTGTTCATTGACTACAGCTCAACATTCAACACCATAGCACCCTCCAAGTTCATCATCAAGCTGGAGGCCCTGGGTCTCAACCCCGCCCTGTGCAATTGGGTCCTGGACTTTCTGACGGGCCGCCCCCAGGTGGTGAAGGTAGGAAACAACTTCTCCACTTCGCTAACCCTCAACTGTGGGGTCAACTGGGGTCCCAAAAGGGTGCGTGCTGAGCCCCCTCATGTACTCCCTGTTCACCTATGACTGCATGACCATGCACACCTCCAACTCAATCATCAAGTTTGCAGTCGATACAACAGTAGTGGGCTTGATTACCACCAACGACGAGAGGGAGGAGGTGAGGGCACTCGGAGTATGGTGTCAGGAAAACAACCTCTCACTCAACATCAACAAAACAAAGGAGATGATCGTGGACTTCAGGAAACAGCAGAGGGAGCAACCCTCTATCCACATCAAAGGGACAACAGTGGAGAAGGTGGAAAGTTTTAAGTTCCTCGGCGTACACATCACAGACAAACTAAAATGGTCCACCCACACAGACAGTGTGGTAAAGAAGGCGCAAGAAATTTGGCTTGTCACCCAAAACCCTGACAAGCTTCTACAGATGCACAATCGAGAGAATCCTGTCGGGCTGTATCACAGCCTGGTACGGCAACTGCATCGCTCTCAACCGCAAGGCTCTCCAGAGGGTGGTGCGGTCTGCACAATGCATCACCGGGGTCAAACTACCTGCTCTCCATGACACTTACAGCACCCGATGTTACAGGAAAGCCAAAAAGATCATCAAGGGCCACAACCACCCGAGCCACTGCCTATTCACACCGCGACCATCCAGAAGGCGAGGTCAGTACAGGTGCATCAAAGCTGGGACCGAGACAGAAGCTGTTTTTCAATCTCAAGGCCATCAGACTGCTAAACAGCCATCACTAACTCTGCTGCCTACATTGAGACCCAATCACTGGCCACTTTAATAAATGGATCACTAGTCACTTTAAACAACACCTCTATAAATAATGCCACTTTAATAATGTTTCCATATCTTACGTTACTCATATCACATGTATATACTGTACTCTATACCATCTATTGCACCATGCCTATGCTGCTCGGCCATCGCTCATCCATATACTTATATGTACATATTCTCATTCACCGCTTAAGATTTGTTTGTATTAGGTAGTTGTTGGGGAATGGTTAGATTACTTGTTAGATATTACTGCCCTGTCGGAATTAGAAGCACAAGCATTTCGCTACACTCCCATTAACATCTGCTAACCATGTGTATGTGACCGATTTGATTTGATTTGATATTTGATTTGAAATATCATCAGTCTTGTAATATTCTGGCTGGAGGTTTGGCTAGAGAAGTGTTTTTCTAGGGAGCAGAGGGGCCTCAACTTGTAGGGAGGAGGACCTGGAGGCAAGAGTGCTGAGGAGGACCTGGAGGCAAGAGTGCTGAGGAGGACCTGGAGGCAAGAGAGCTGAGAGAGAAGTGGCAACAGGCACACAAGGGGAGCCCTGAAACATGCCAAAACGCTTGAGTGCACACAAAGTAGACAGGGGAAAAGCCCTGAGGCAATTGCAGGTGTCTGGTGTGTTATACAGAGAACCCCACTTCCCAGTCTGGTCTACACTCCAACCTAGAGAGGTTTTCAGACACATTACATGATCAGTCAGTACCAAATCCGTTCCTACACCCGAAGCACAGATCTGTAACCACAGCCAAAGTGACACTTACAAAGTATGGCTTAGTAGCTGCAGGGTACAATTAGCAAAACTGCTATGTAATGATTGCCTTTTGTGTCAGCAAAAACTTGATGTTTGCTCCCAAAAATTAGTTTTCTAAAGCCCAGTGTTTATTTGTAAAAAAAAACATTACCAAACTTGTCCATTTGAAGATCTGTGCTGTTTGTCTACCCCAAGCAAGCAACATGGTCTGACACCAAAGTAGTTACTGGATAGCCTGAGCAGGGCCTGTATTCATAAAACGTCTCAGAGTAGGAGTACTGATCAGTTTTGCAACTGAACAAAGGGCCTGGACTTTAGAAAACCTAAACCATACAACCAATTGACATCCAAACCTGTTTCTGAGGTCATTCATATTGTATTGAGGATGCTATAATCTCCAAGTAAAAAACCAATGCACTGTTGTCAACATTTTAATACACAAATCATTGGTAAGTAAGGATGGTAAGGTACGTCAAGCATTTTTTAAATGATGCCAGCATATACAGTGCCTTGCAAAACTATTCAGACCCCTTGGATTTCTTCACATTTTATTGTGTTATAAAGTGGGATTAAAAGGGATTTAATTGTACTTTTTTTGTCAACAATATACAAAACATGCTCTGCAATGTCAAAGTGGAAGAAAAATGCAAATCAAAAGTATAGTCATTGCTTAAGTATTCAGCCCCTTTGTTTTGGAAAGCCAAAAATTAGTTCAGGAGTAAAATTTGGCCGAATGACATAATAGGAGTTGACATGATTTTGGTAAGGTACGTCAAGAATTTTGAAATATTTTTTAAATGATGCCAGCATATACAGTGCCTTGCAAAACTATTCAGACCCCTTGGATTTCTTCACATTTTATTGTGTTACAAAGTGGGATTAAAGGGGATTTAATTGTACTTTTTTTTTGTCAACAATATGCAAAGAATCCTCTGCAATGTCAAAGTGGAAGAGTGGTGCAGCGGTCTAATGCACTGTATCTCAGTGCAAGAGGCGTCACTGCAGTCCCTGGTTTGAATCCAGGCTGCATCACATCCGGACGTGATTGGGAGTCCCATCGGGCGGCGCACAATTAGCCCAGTGTCGTCTGGGGTAGTCCGTCATTGTAAATAAGAATTTGTTCTTAACTGACTTGCCTAGTTCAATGAATGTTGTATTTAAAAAAAACATGTATGACTAATCTTTCCTCTGTCCCCAATACATACAACATCTGTAAAGCCCCTCAGTCAAGTATTGAATATCAAGCACAGATTAAACTACAAAGACCAGAGTTCAATGGCTGTGATGGGAGAAAACTGAGGATGGATCAATAACATTGAGTGAAAGAAGACTACAGAATAAAAATATGGTATTGCATACCACTTTATTTTTAGATCATCCACTCTTGTAATCCTTAGAATCACAGAGAAAAGCTTGATGAAATATGCATTACATGTGCGCTGGCATGATTGATTAAAAAGCACCTTGAGTAAATAATTGTATTTGACCATAATTTATGAAGTGAGCTTTAGAGCAGCACCGGTAATTTTAACTCCTCAAAGAGATACGCTAATATTCACATACAGATGCAATGACTGTTTGATGATCTGGTGATAGAGCACAAGAAACTAAACTCAGAGGTGTCCTTCCCATTGAAACAGAAGGGGCTCAGTTTCATCCATTTGTAGGATAAAAATATACATTCACAGGCTCCGGTATAAGGTGAAACTGGGGGGCTGCACGAGATAGCCTCCTACAGCAGTAAAGTCATGGAAGCATTTCTTCCAGAGGATTGCACAAAAGTAGGGGTAGATCCACTACCTCTTCAGCGAAGCTTAGGCATCAGTTGGAATCTGGAAACAGACAGCTTCACCTTTCGTGTATCCCGAGAAGAGAAGCCGTTCACAAGAAGAACACGAACAATGTGAATGGGACACCCCTCTACCAGAAGAGAAAGAGATGTCTGGATTTGGGTGAAGGAGAAATGGGGGAGGCTTGGGCAAGTTGCTGTGGGGGTACAGGGGTGTTGACCAGGGAAGGGGTGGCCAGGTGGAAAGCATGGCCAGCCGTAGAAAAATGCTTATTGAAATATCCAATTATTGTGGATTTATCGGTGGTGACAGTGTTTCCTAGCCTCAGTGCAGTGGGCAGCTGGGAGGAGGTGCTCTTATTCTCCATGGACTTTACTGTGTCCCAGAACTTTTTTGAGTTTGTGCTGCGGGATGCAAATTAATTTCTGTTTGAAAAAGCTAGCCTTTGCTTTCCTAACTGCCTGTGTATATTGGTTCCTAACTTCCCTGAAAAGTTGCATATCGCGGGGGCTATTTGATGCTAATGCCGTATGCCACAGGATGTTTTTGTGCTGGTCAAGGGCAGTCAGGTGTGGAGTGAACCACGGGTTCACTCCAGACTATATCTGTTCCTGGTTCTAAATCTTTTGCTTATTTAAGATTGTGAGGAAAGCACTTTTAAATAATAACCAGGCATCTTCTACTGACTGAATGAGGTCAATATCCTTCCAGGATACCCGGGCCAGGTCAATTAGAAAGGCCTGCTCGCTGAAGTGTTTTAGGGAGCATTTGACAGTGATGAGGGGTGGTCGTTTGAACGCAGACCCATTACGGACGCAAGCAATGAGGCAGTGATCGCTGAGATCCTGGTTGAAGACAGCAGAGGTGTATTTGGAGGGCATGTTGCTTAGGATGATATCTATGAGGGTGCCTGTGTTTACGGATTTGGGGTTGTACCTGGTATATTCATTGATAATTTGTGTGAGATTGAGGGCATCAAGCTTAGATTGTAGGATTGTAGGGTGTTAAGCATGTCCCAGTTTAGGTCACCTAACAGCACGAGCTCTGAAGATAGATGGGGGGCAATCAATTCACATATGGTGTCCAGGGCACAGGTGGGGGCAGTAGGTGGTCTATAGCAGGTGCAACGGTGAGAGACTTGTTTCTGGAAAGGTGGATTTTTAAAAGTAGAAGATCAAATTGTTTGGGCACAGACCTGGATAGTAAGACACAACTCTGCAGGCTATCTCTGCAGTAGATTGCAACCCCGCCCCCTTTGGCAGTTCTATCTTGTCGGAGAATGTTATAGTTAGGGATGGAAATATCAGGGTTTTTGGTGGCCTTCCTAAGCCAGGATTCAGACACAGCCAGGACATCAGGGTTGGCAGAGTGTGCTAAAGCAATGAATAAAACGTACTTAGGGAGGAGGCTTCTAATGTTAACATACACGAAACCAAGGCTTTTACGATTACAGAAGTCAACAAATGAGAGGGCCTGGGGAATGGGAGTGGAGCTAGGCACTGCAGGGCCTGGATTAAACTCTACATCACCAGAGGAGGAGTAGGATAAGGGTATGGCTAAGGGCTATAAGAACTGGTCGTCATGTACGTTCGGTACAGAGAGTAAAAGGAGCAGGTTTCTGGGCACGGTAGAATAGATTCAATGCATAATGTACGGACAAAGGCATGGTAGGATGTGAATACAGTTGAGGTAACCCTAGGCATTGAGTGACGATGAGAGAGGTATTGTCTCTAGAGACATCAATAAACCAGGTGAGATCACCGCATGTGTGGGGGGTGGGACAAGAGAGTTAGCTGAGGCATATTGAGCAGGGCTGGAGACTCTACAGTGAGACAATAATCATTAACCAAAACAGCAATGGACAAGGCATATTGACATTAGGGAGAGGCAATCCGTAGCCGAATGATCATAGGGTCCAATGAGTATCTGGACAGGCTGGAGACACAGCGTTTCAGACAGCTAGTGGGCCGGGGTGTCACGTTCCTGACCTTATTTTCTTTGTTTAGTCTTTGTTTAGTTGGTCAGGACGAGAGCTGGGTGGGCATTCTATGTTTTGTGTTTCTATGTTGGGTTTGTTGTTTGGCCTAATATGGTTCTCAATCAGAGGCAGGTGTTTGTCATTGTCTCTGATTGGGAACCATATTAAGGTAGCCTGTTTTCACTGTTTGTTTGTGGGTGATTGTTCCTGTTCGTGTGTTCATCTGTTCTGTGTTCCTATGTTCAGGACTGTAGCGTTTTCGGTTCCTTCTGTCAGTTTGTTGTTTTTGTTCGTCGTTTAAATATCCTAATTAAAATATGGATTATCATCACGCTGCATTTTGGTCCTCCTCTATTTCTACCGACGGAAGCCGTTACGCGGGGATAGCAGATGCGCATTCAGGGGACGTCGCGATGGAAGAAGTCTGTTGTTGTAGCCCCCTCATGCGGTTACGTAGGCAGACCAGTCGTGGTGGATCAGCAGGTGTCCGTGTAGTAAAAGGGTCCAGGCCAATTGGCAAAATATTAATAGTAGCCAAAGAAATTGACTGATGGACCACTACAGCTAACAGTCCGGTATGCTCTGGATAGCTAGTGGGCCGCGGCTAGCAGGCTAGCAGATGGGCCTTCAGGGTACATCGCGACGAAAGACCAGTTGAATACCCCCTCGGGTGGATTACGTCAGTAGCCCAGTCGTGATGGATCGGAGGGCTCCGTATCGGCAATAAAAGGGGTCCAGGCCAATTGGCAAAATAGGTATTGTAGCCCAAGGAGTGGCTGATGGTCCTCTTCAGCTAGCAGGGAGACAAGCCTAGCATAGGCTAGCTCCAGGCTAATTGGTGCTTGCTTCGGGACAGGGACGTTAGCCAGGAGAAGCCAAACGGATAGCAGCTAGCTAGCTGCAACGATCCAGGTGAAGAGGTTCAGAGCTTGCGGTAGGAATCAGGTGATATGGAGAAAAAGGAGTCCGATAAGCTCTGGGTTGAAACACGCTGTACAGACTGGCAGGAGTTGTCCTGGCTAAAGGTTAGCTGATGACCGCTAGCAGTGGCTAGCTGACTACTAGCTAGTAGTTAGTTAGCTGGCTAGCTTCTGTTGGGGGTTCCGGTTCTGAGGTAAAGAAAATAGCAGATCCATACCACATTGGGTGAGGCGGGAGTGCAGGAGAGTATGTTGAAGTTGGGGTTAAGAAAAATATTTAAAAAATATATGCGAAGAAAAATGATATAAAAAGATATATATAAAGATATATACACGGGACAAGACGAAGACAAAAAACGGCTGACTGCTACGTCATCTCGGATTGGATTCTTCCACGCAGCAAAGAGAACTGTGCATTTTCTCAGATATGGCCATATCAGCTGTAGCCTACCTAAGAATGGCTGATGTCAAAGGAAAAAGTCATGTTGGGTTCATTATGGGAAATTCCAAACTGGCTCCACGTTCTGCTCACACTGTTCCACGCCTAGAGCTTTGTGCCATTGTCTTAGCAGTTGAGATGACAGAACTGATCATTGATAAGATGGACATTGAGATTCATGAAGTGAAGTTCTACACAGGCAGCAAGATTATGCTAGGATATATTCACAACACCTCAAGAAGATTCTACGTCTATGTGTCAAACAGAGTAATTCGCATAAGGAAGTCCACACAGCCAGACCAGTGGCACCACGTCAGTACAGAGAAAAATCCAGCAGATCGTGGAACTAGGCCTGTGCCAGCAGCCGTCCTCAAACACACCACCTGGTTCTCAGGCCCACCCTTCCTAACAAAGATAGAGAGAGAAGAGACTACTCAGTCAGAAACTTTCAAACTTTTGGGATCAGATACTGACACAGAGATCCAACTGCAAGTCACAACCTTCACTACCGAAGCTACTGAAGTCCTATTTGGCTCACACAGGTTTGAACTGTTCTCCAGCTGGAAGTTGCTCACCCAAGCAATCACAAAACGACTCCAAATGGCCAAATCCTTCTCCAGGGCTCCAGACAGTGACAAAGGCTACCATCTTAAACAAGCCAAAACCACCATCATCAGATGCGTACAGCAAAAAGTCTTCAAAGAAGAAATCAAGTGCCTCACCAAAAGAGAAGAGGTCACCAAACACAGTCCACTAAACAAGCTGGACTCTGTCATCGATACGGACGGGTTGCTAAGAATCAGAGGTCGCACAGCAGCAGCTGATATGTCATGGGAAGAGAAACACCCTGTCATCATGCCCAAGAACCACCATGTCACCACTCTGTTGGTGAGGCAATACCACGAGCAAGTTGCACATCAGGGTTGTCACTTTTGTGATCATCGTTGACCCACGTTTTGTGGTCATCAGCTATTCCTTTAGCTCGATAATCTACCGGCACTTTTGTGCAACGCGACTCGGACCGGAGCATTCCGGGACTTTTTTTATTTTTCTCTCAGTTTCCCCGGATTCCAGCCGCAGGCTCTGGACACCTGCACCTTGATTTCGCAGCTAGCTAGCTGCATACCGTGTGACTATTGGCTTACGTCGACCCCGGAGCAAACTCAAATCATGCTGGAGCTAGCCAGCTAAGGAGTTCCATCACCATCCGGACCCGTTTCTTTTGTTGCTGCTGCAGATACGGAACCCCACCGGGCCTTCACGACTGACTGCCGCGACTGACTGCCGACGTTATCTGCCCGAGGGATTTATTCAACCGGCACCTCCGTCCCGACGTTACCTGAACGCTCATCTGAGGCCCGCTAATCGTTAGCTGTCTTATCGGCTGCTATCTGAACAAAACCCCACTACACGGAACCTACCGACGGAAACGCACGAGGTATCTACAAACAGACCTCCATCCTATGCTGCTACCGATAGCCATATACCTGGCCAGCTGTCTGGATCGCCACGACCCCAACCAACCTCTACTCACTGGACCCTTATTGATCACTCGATTAAGCATGCCTCTCCTTAATGTAAATATGCCTTGTCCATTGCTGTTCTGGTTAGTGTTTATTGGCTTATTTCACTGTAGAGATTCTAGCCCTGCTCTCTATACCATATCCAACCTCTCAGTTCCACCACCCACATATGCGATGACATCACCTGGTTTCAATGATGTTTCTAGAGACAAGATCTCTCTCATCATCACTCAATACCTAGGTTTACCTCCACTGTATTCACATCCTACCATACCTTTGTCTGTACATTATTCCTTTAAACTATTTTATCGCCCCCAGAAACTTCCTTTTACTCTCTACTCTAGTAGCTCTAGGCGACCAATTCTCATAGCTTTTAGCCGTACCCTTATCCTACTCCTCCTCTGTTCCTCTGGTGATGTAGAGGTGAATCCAGGCCCTGCAGTACCTGGCTCCACTCCTATTCCCCAGGCGCTCTCTTTTGATGACTTCTGTAACCGTAATAGCCTTGGCTTCATGCATGTTAACATTAGAAGCCTCCTCCCTAAGTTTGTTTTGTTCACTGCTTTAGCACACTCTGCCAACCCGGATGTCTTAGCCGTGTCTGAATCCTGGCTTAGAAAGACCACCAAAAATTCAGACATTTTCATCCCCAATTACAAGATTTTCAGACAAGATAGAACGGCCAAAGGGGGCGGTGTTGCAATCTACTGCAAAGACTGCCTGCAGAGTTCTGTTATACTATCCAGGTCTGTTCCCAAACAATTTGAACTTCTACTTTTAAAAATCCACCTCTCTAAAAACAAGTCTCTCACCGTTGCCGCCTGCTATAGACCACCCTCTGCCCCCAGCTGTGCTCTGGACACTATATGTGAACTGATTGCCCCCCATCTATCTTCAGAGCTCGTGCTGCTAGGCGACCTAAATTTGAACATGCTCAACACCCCAGCCACCCTACAATCTAAGCTTGATGCCCTCAATCTCACACAAATTATCAATGAACCTACCAGGTACCACCCCAATTCCGTAAACACGGGTACCCTCATAGATATCATCCTAACAAACTTGCCCTCCAAATACACCTCTGCTGTTTTCAACCAAGATCTCAGCGATCACTGCCTCATTGCCTGCATCCGTAATGGGTCAGCGGTCAAACGACCTCCACTCATCACTGTCAAACGCTCCCTGAAACACTTCAGCGAGCAGGCCTTTCTAATCGACCTGGCCGGGGTATCCTGGAAGGATATTGATCTCATCCCGTCAGTAGAGGATGCCTGGTCATTTTTTAAAAATGCCTTCCTCACCATCTTGAATAAGCATGCCCCATTCAAGAAATTTAGAACCAGGAACAGATATAGCCCTTGGTTCTCTCCTGACCTGACTGCCCTTAACCAACAGAAAAACATCCTATGGCGTTCTGCATTAGCATCGAACAGCCCCCGTGATATGCAACTTTTCAGGGAAGCCAGAAACCAATATACACAGGCAGTTAGAACAGCCAAGGCTAGCTTTTTCAAGCAGAAATTTGCTTCCTGCAACACAAATTCAAAAAAGTTCTGGGACACCGTAAAGTCCATGGAGAATAAGAACACCTCCTCCCAGCTTCCAACCGCTCTGAAGATAGGAAACACTGTCACCACCGACAAATCCACTATAATTGAGAATTTCAATAAGCATTTTTCTACGGCTGGCCATGCTTTCCACCTGGCTACCCCTACCCCGGACAACAGCACTGCCCTCCCCTCTGCTACTCGCCCAAGCCTTCCCCATTTCTCTTTCTCCCAAATACAGTCAGCTGATGTTCTTAATGAGCTGCAAAATCTGGACCCTTACAAATCAGCCGGGCTAGATAATCTGGACCCTTTCTTTCTAAAACTATCTGCTGAAATTGTTGCCACCCCTATTACTAGCCTCTTCAACCTCTCTTTCGTGTCGTCTGAGATCCCCAAAGATTGGAAAGCAGCTGCGGTTATCCCCCTCTTCAAAGGGGGGGACACCCTTGACCCTAACTGCTACAGACCTATATCTATCCTACCCTGCCTTTCTAAGGTCTTCGAAAGCCAAGTCAACAAACAGATTACCGACCATTTCGAATCACACCACACCTTCTCCGCTATGCAATCTGGTTTCAGAGCTGGTCATGGGTGCACCTCAGCCACGCTCAAGGTCATAAACGATATCGTAACGGCCATCGATAGGAAACAATACTGTGCAGCCGTATTCATTGACCTGGCCAAGGCTTTTGACTCTGTCAATCACCACATCCTCATTGGCAGACTCGACAGCCTTGGCTTCTCTAATGATTGCCTCGCCTGGTTCACCAACTACTTCTCTGATCGAGTTCAGTGTGTCAAATCGGAGGGTCTGTTGTCCGGGCCTCTGGCAGTCTCTATGGGGGTGCCACAGGGTTCAATTCTTGGACCGACTCTCTTCTCTGTTTACATCAATGATGTCGCTCTTGCTGCTGGTGATTCTCTGATCCACCTCTACGCAGACGACACTATTCTGTATACTTCTGGCCCTTCTTTTGACACTGTGTTAACAACCCTCCAGGCGAGCTTCAATGCCATACAACTCTCCTTCCGTGGCCTCCAACTGCTCTTAAATACAAGTAAAACCAAATGCATGCTCTTCAACCGATCGCTGCCTGCTCCTGCCCGCCTGTCCAACATCACTACTTTGGACGGCTCTGACTTAGAATATGTGGACCACTACAAATACCTAGGTGTCTGGTTAGACTGTAAACTCTCCTTCCAGACCCACATCAAACATCTCCAATCCAAAGTCAAATCTAGAATTGGCTTCCTATTCCGCAACAAAGCATCCTTTACTCATGCTGCCAAACATACCCTTGTAAAACTGACCATCCTACCAATCCTCGACTTCGGTGATGTCATTTACAAAATAGCCTCCAAAACCCTACTCAATAAATTGGATGCAGTCTATCACAGTGCCATCCGTTTTGTCACCAAAGCCCCATATACTACCCACCACTGCGACCTGTACACTCTCGTTGGCTGGCCCTCGCTTCATACTCGTCGCCAAACCCACTGGTTCCAGGTCATCTACAAGACCCTGCTAGGTAAAGTCCCCCCTTATCTCAGCTCGCTGGTCACCATAGCAGCACCTACCTGTAGCACGCGCTCCAGCAGGTATATCTCTCTAGTCACCCCCAAAACCAATTCTTCCTTTGGACGCCTCTCCTTCCAGTTCTCTGCTGCCAATGACTGGAACGAACTACAAAAATCTCTGAAACTGGAAACACCTATCTCCCTCACTAGCTTTAAGCACCAGCTGTCAGAGCAGCTCATAGATTACTGCACCTGTACATAACCCATCTACAATTTAGCCCAAACAACTACCTCTTTACCTACTGTATTTATTTATTAATTTATTTTGCTCCTTTGCACCCCATTAGCTCTGTCTCTACTTTGCACTTTCTTCCACTGCAAACCAACCATTCCAGTGTTTTTTAGTTTTTATTTTACTTGCTGTGTTGTACTCACTTCGCCTCCATGGCCTTTTTATACTTTTATTTATTTATACATATATTTGTTTGCCTTCACCTCCCTTATCTCACCTCACTTGCTCACATTGTATATAGACTTATTATTATTATTATTTTTTTTTTATTTTATTTTTTTATTGTTTTCACTGTATTATTGACTATATGTTTGTTAAACTCCATGTGTAACTATGTGTTGTTGTATGTGTCGAACTGCTTTGCTTTATCTTGGCCAGGTCGCAATTGTAAATGAGAACGTGTTCTCAATTTGCCTACCTGGTTAAATAAAGGTTAAATAAATAAAAAACTTCACTGAAGACGCAGTCCGGTCAGCTGGATTGTGGATCATTGGAAGTAATTCATAAGTGTGTGATATGCAGAACACTTAAAGGAAAACTGGATGAGCAAAATATGTCAGACTTACCTGGAGACAGACTTGCCTCTGATCCACCCTTCACTCATGTTGGACAGGACATCATTGGACCCTGGAGCATCACCTCTCATAGGACCAGAGAAGGCAGTGCTGAAAGTTAAAGCTGGGCCGTCCTGTTCTTCTGCATGAGTAAAAGAGCGGTACACATCGAAGCTTTGAGAAGATTCTTCTCTATCCGAGGACCTGAAAAGCAGCTACGCTCGGATTGTGGAACAAACTTCATCGGTGCCTGCAAAGAGCTGAAAATAAGAACAGATGACTCAGAGATGAGTACTTACCTTCGAGACCAAGGATGCACGTGGATTTTCACATATGGGAGGAGCTTGGGAGAGGATGATTGGAATCGCTCGTCGCATTCTGGATGCCACGCTTCTGGAAGTTAGTTCTATCCGTCTCACACACTCATGGCTGAAGTCAAATCAATCATGATCGCTCGACCCATAGTTCCAGTGTCCATGGATCCAGAGATGTCAGCAGTTCTTACACCTGCAATGCTTCTGACACAAAAGATTGAAACTACAACAGCACCCCCAGGAGACGTCAACCTCAAAAATCTCTACAGCAAGCAATGGAAGGAAACAAGTTCAGAGCCTAGCAGACACATTCTGGAAAAGATGGAGACAAGAATACCTGGTGACACGCAGAAAATGTTAAGTTGGCAAGCCTAACCTGCAAGTTGGAGATGTCATCTTACTAAAAGACACAAGTCCACCAAAACGAATGGCCTGTATGACTCATCGTCAAAACTGTATCAAACGGTGACAATAAAGTCAGGAAAATGGATGTGAAAAGTCAGGAGACAGGGCACCCTCCACCAAAAATAAACATAGTGACATAAAAGGTCATTATGCTAAGCAAGGAGTGTTCTGATAGCTGTACTTCTGTAAAAGTATTATATTGTCCTATGTTGTCATCTAGTGGAGAATTTGGGTACTGTAGCTTTTAATTTGCTATCTTTCGGTTTAGAGCTATTTCCTGTCAGAACTATCTGAGCGATCTTACTGATTTGCAATCCCAAGGGTCCCAGCAACAACATGCATGATTGTTTTGTTAGATAAAATCCTTATTTATATCCCAAAAAGTCTGTTTAGTTGGCACCATCGATTTGAGTAATCCACTCGTTAAACATGCAGAGAAAGGAATCCAAAAAGCTACCGCTAAACTTTGTTAAAACAAGTCAAAATATGTTTCTATGTAATCCTCAGGTACCCTAAAATGTAATTAAACTATAATATTTCATACGCAAAGAAGTATGTTCAATAGAAAAGCTAAATTAGCTTGTGCACGCCCTCTTAATCGCGCACGCACAGACTGATTTCCAACTCTGACTCCCAGTACCAAAACTCTAAATTCTTCCTCGTTTGGGAAGAAACAAGCCTGAAACCTTGAACAAAGACAGTTGACATCTAATGGAAACCATAGGAATTGCAATCTGGGAGCTGGAATTGCATAGGACCATTAGCTTTCCATTTTTCCCCCCCGGTTGGTTTTTCTTTGGATTTTCTCCTACCATATCAATGGTGTTATAGTCTCATACATTATTTTAACATTTCTACAACCTTCTAAGTGTTTTCTATCCAATGGTACCAACTATATGCATATCCTGGCTTCTGGGCCTGAGTAACAGGCAGTTTACTTTGGGCACATCAGTCAGACAGGAAGTGGAGAAAAATAGACCCTAGCATGAGCTATATGGACTCTAGGATTGTGTGTATATGTTTAGTTGCATCATTCCTGTGATGTAAATTGTCATCATTTCTACACTGTCATGTTGGCTAGATAGGCTCGTTTTCTTGTTGATAACTCGTGATAGAGATGCTGTACTTTATCTGTATCCATTTGTGTGAATGTACACTTCCGGTCAAAAGTTTTAAACACCTACTCATTCAAGGGTTTGTCTTTATTTTGACTATTTTCTACATTGTAGAATAATAGTGAAGACATCTGTCGTGGTAATTTCCTGTAATACTAAATGAGGAGAGTTTACAAACCAAACACAAGTCAGAGTTATATTTAAACTTCATCTTTAATCAAATGAGCTTCACCATAACCCTTTGACTCTCAGATCAATTCAGTGTCTATAAATGAATTCTGAGAGTGCTTACAAAATAATACTTAGTATCTTTTATAGCCAAGATACACCCCTCTCAACTCACATGACGAACCACAGATCTTAGGAACTTCACAAAGGGCCTTTTACTTGAGAGAGGAGTATCCCATAGCCAGATAGCATTAGCTATAAATTATCGTTCAGTTTGCTCTCTAAGACGAGGTTCTAATCTCGTTCTTGGTACTTCATAGTACCAAAACTTTACCTCATCCAATGGCATATATCAATTGTCAATTCTAGATCCTCCCATCTAAAATACACCCCACCCCTGGACAAGCTCCCTGAGGGGAGTGAGTTCTAGGTCATATACTATCTCAAGATTCATGCAACATCATGGAACATACAATGGTTCCAGCAACATACAATGGTTCCAGACACTGCCATACTCCTCCCCCCAATGGGAAAAGGAGGGAGTGACTGGAGTACAGACATTGTGGAGCCCTTCACACTGTTTAACAGATACATTCACATATGAATATGTTCAAACCTGTTCACATATGCAGACAATGTTCCATTCTGATATTCTGCAAATTACCAGACATGTAAAAGACAAGCCTGACCTCTCCCCTCTCTGGGCCCCAAGTGACTTTTCCCTAGAGAAGAAAGGAAAATGCAACTGCCGACAGTATAGTCCAAAAAGAGACATTTCAAATGACAAGTATCTCACATAAGCATATTATGAAAGTAGATAAAACATCTTATTTATCTATGTTACCTAACTAATTCTGATTCAGCTACGACACATCGCTCTCCAAGATGGCGTAGCAGTCGGACGTGTGTTTTGTCTTGTCCCGTCCTGTCCCGTGTAAATATCGTTTTCCCTCGTTCTTTACGTATATATTTCGTATATATTTTAATCTCACTTTCCATCTACTGACTGAATATACTTTCCTGCAACCCACCTCACCCAATGTGGTACGGATCTGCTATTTTTATACTTTAGAACTGGAACCCCTATCAGGAGCTAGCTAACTAGCTACTACCTAGTAGTCAGTTAGCCACTGCTAGCGGTCTTCACCATTAACTTAGAAATCAGCCAGCCTCAGCTCAGTCACTATCTGCCAGTCTGCACAGCGATATCAACCCAGAGCATATCGGACTGCTTTTTCTCTACTACATCTCAGGATTCCTACCGCAAGCTCTGAACCGTTACACTGGATCATCGCAGCTAGCTAGCTGCAATCCGAGTGGCTACTCCTGGCTAACATCGCTGTCCCGAAGCAAGCACCAGTTAGCATGGAGCTAGCCTTGAGCTAGGCCCATCTCCCGGTTAGCCAAAGAGGTCCACCAGCCAATTCTTGGGCTACAATACCTCTTTTTCCAATTGGCCAGGACCCTTTACTGACGACACGGAGCCCCGCCGATCCATCACGACTGGTCTGCCGACGTAACCGTCTGAGGTGGTTTCAACAGGCTCTTCCATTGCGACGTCACCGGAGGCCCATCTGGTATCCCCGGCCCGCTAGCTGTCTGAATCGCCTTGTCTCCAGCTCGCCTAACGTAGTAGCGACTACTGAATCGGCTCCCTGACTCATCTATTGCTACTCGTTGGACCCTATGATCACTCGGCTACACATGCCTCTCCCTAATGTCAATATGCCTTGTCTATTGCTGTTCTGGTTAGTGATTATTGTCTTATTTCACTGTAGAGTCCCTAGCCCTGCCCAATATTCTTAGATAGCTCTTTTGTTCCACCCCCCACACATGCGGTGACCTCACCTGGCTTAACTGGTGCTTCAAGAGACAAAACCTCTCTCATTGTCACTCAATGCCTAGGTTTATCTCCACTGTACTCACATCCTACCACACCCTTGTCTGTACATTATGCCTTGAATCTATTCTTCCACGCCCAGGAATCTGCTCCTTTTACTATCTGTTCCGAATGCACTAGACGACCAGTTCTTATAGCCTTTAGCCTTACCCTTATCCTACTCCTCCTCTGTTCCTCTGGTGATGTAGAGGTTAACCCAGGCCCTGCAGCCCCCAGCACCGCTCCAATTCCCCTGACACTCTCATTTGTTGACTTCTGTAACCGTAAAAGCCTTGGTTTCATGCATGAACATTAGAAGCCTCTTCCCTAAGTTTGTTTTATTCACTGCTTTAGCACACTCCGCCAACCCTGATGTCCTAGCCGTGTCTGAATCCTGGCTTAGGAAGGCCACAAAAAACCCTGACATTTCCATCACCAACTACAACATTTTCCGACAAGATAGAACTGCCAAAGGGGGCGGAGTTGCAATCTACTGCAGAGTTCTGTCATACTATCCAGGTCTGTGCCCCAACAATTCAAGCTTCTACTTTTAAAAATCCACCCTTCCAGAAACAAGTCTCACCGTTGCCGCTTGTTATATGCTTAACACTCCGGCCGTCCTACAATCTAAGATACACTACCGGTCAAAAGTTTTAGAACACCTACTCATTCAAGTGTTTTTCTTTATTTTTACTATTTTCTACATTGTAGAATAATAGCAAAGACATCAAAACTATGAAATAACACATATGGAATCATGTAATAACCAAAAAAGTGTTAAACAAATCTAAATATATTTTTTATTTTAGATTCTTCAAATTCACCCTTTGCATTGATGACAGCTCTGCACACTTTTGGCATTCTCTCAACCAGCTTCACCTGGAATGCTTTTCCAACAGTCTTGAAGGAGTTCCCACATATGCTGACCACTTGTTGGCTGCTTTTCCTACACTCTGCGGTCCAACTCATCCAAAACCATCTCAATTGGTTTGAGCTCGGGTGATTGTGGAGGCAAGGTCATCTGATGCAGCCAACCATCACTGTCCTTCTTGTTCAAATAGCCCTTACACAGCCTGGAGGTGTGTTGGGTCATTGTCCTGTTGAAAAACAAATGATAGTCCCACTAAGCCCAAACCAGATGGGATGGCATATCGCAGCAGAATGCTTTCAAGCGTTTCTTGAATTCTAAATAAATCACAGACAGTGTCACCTCCAAAACACCATCACACCATAACACCTCCTCCATGATTTACAGTGGGTAATACACATGTGGAGATCATCTGTTCACCCACACCGCGTCTCACAAATACACTGAGGTTGAAACCAAAATCTCCAATTTGGACTCCAGACCAAAGGACAAATTTCCACCTGTCTAATGTCCATTGCTTGTGTTTCTTGGCCCAAGTAAGTCTCTCCTTCTTATTGGTGTCCTTTAGCAGTTGTTACTTTGCAGCAGTTCAACCATGAAGGCCTGAATCACATAGTCCCCTCTGAACAGTTGATGTTGAGATTTGTCTGTTACTTGAACTCTGTGAAGCATTTATTTGGGCTGCAATTTCTGAGGTTGGTAACTCTAATGAACTTACCCTCTGAAGCAGAGTTAACTCTGGGTCTTCCATTCCTGTGGCGGTCCGCATGAGAGCCAGTTTTATCATAGCACTTGATGGTTTTTGCAGCTGCACTTTGAAGAAACTTACAAAGTTCTTGAAATTTTCCGTATTGACTGACCTTCATGTCTTAATGTAATGATGGACTGTCGTTTCTCTTTGCTTATTTAAGCTGTTCTTGCCATAATATGGACTTGGTCTTGTACCAAATAGGGCTATCTTCTGTATAACCCCCGTACCTTGTCAAAACACAAGTGATTGTCTCAAAAGCATTAGAAGGAAAGAAATTCCACAAATTAACTTTTAACAAGGCACTTCTGTTAATTGAAATGCATTCCAGGTGACTACCTCATGAAGCTGGTTGAGAGAATGCCAAGAGTGTGAAAAGCTGTCATCAAGGCAAACGGTGTCTTTTTGAAGAATCTCAAATATAAAATATATTTTGATTTGTTTAACACTGATTTGGTGATCACATGATTCCATATGTGTTATTTCATAGTTTTGATGTCTTCACTATTATTCTACAATGTAGAACATAGTAAAAATAAAGAAAAACCCTTGAATGACTAGGTGTTCTAAAACTTTTGACTGGCACTGAATATACATGGTGTGTATACACAGTTTGGACAGTAAATTAATAGAAAATATGTGTACAGCAGTAGTTATGTAGGATGAGCCATGACTAGAGTGTAGATGCCCTCAATCTCATACAAATTATCAAGGAACCTACCAGGTAAAACCCCAAATCCGTAACCATGGGCAACCTCTTAGATATCATCCTGACCCACTTTCCCTCTAAATACACCTCTTCAACCAGGATCTCAGCGATCTCTGCCTCATTGCCTGCATCCGTAATGGGTCCGTGGTCAAACGACCACCCCTCATCACTGTCAAATGCTCCCTAAAACACTTCAGCGAGCAGGCCTTTCTAATCGACCTGGCCCGGGTATCCTAGAAGGATATTGACCTCATCCAGTCAAATCAAAATCAAATCAAATTTATTAGTCACATACACATGGTTAGCAGATGTTAATGCGAGTGTAGCGAAATGCTTGTGCTTCTAGTTCCGACAATGCAGTAATAACAACAAGTAATCTAACCTAACAATTCCGCAACTACTACCTTATACACGCAAGTGTAAAGGGATAAAGAATATGTACATAAAGATATATGAATGAGTGATGGTACAGACGGCATAGGCAAGGTGCAGTAGATGGTATAGAGTACGGTATATACCTATGAGATGAGTACTGTAGGGTATGTAAACATAAAGTGGCATAGTTTAAAGTGGCTAGTGGTCCATGTATTACATAAGATGGCAAGATGCAGTAGATGATATAGAGTACAGTATATACATATACATAAGAGATGTGTAATGTAGGGTATGTAAACATTATATTAGGTGGCATTGTTTAAAGTGGCTGGTGGTACATTTTTACATAATTTCCATCAATTCCCATTTTTAAGGTGGCTGGAGCTGAGTCAGTTTGTTGGCAGCGGCCGCTAAATGTTAGTGGTGGCTGTTTAACAGTCTGATGGCCTTGAGATAGAAGCTGTTTTTCAGTCTCTCGGTCCCTGCTTGGATGCACCTGTACTGACCTCGCCTTCTGGATGATAGCGGGGTGAACAGGTAGTGGCTTGGGTGGTTGTTGTCCTTGATGATCTTTATGGCCTTCCTGTGACATCGGGTGGTGTAGGTGTCCTGGAGGGCAGGTAGTTTGCCCCGGGTGATGCGTTCTGCCGACCTCACTACCCTCTGGAGAGCCTTACGGTTGTGTGCGGAGCAGTTGCCGTACCAGGCGGTGATACAGCCCGACAGGATGCTCTCGATTGTGCATCTGTAGAAGTTTGTGAGTGCTTTTGGTGACAAGCCGAATTTCTTCAGCCTCCTGAGGTTGAAGAGGCGCTGCTGCGCCTTCTTCACAACGCTGTCTGTGTGGGTGGACCAATTCAGTTTGTCCGTGATGTGTACACCGAGGAACTTAAAACTTTCCACCTTCTCCACTACTGACCCGTCGATGTGGATAGGGGGGAGCTCCCTCTGCTGTTTCCTGAAGTCCACAATCATCTCCTTTGTTTTGTTGACGTTGAGTGTGAGGTTATTTTCCTGACACCACACTCCGAGGGCCCTCACCTCCTCCCTGTAGGCCGTCTCGTCGTTGTTGGTAATCAAGCCTACCACTGTAGTGTCGTCCGCAAACTTGATGATTGAGTTGGAGGCGTGCATGGCCACGCAGTCGTGGGTGAACAGGGAGTACAGGAGAGGGCTCAGAACGCACCCTTGTGGGGCCCCAGTGTTGAGGATCAGCGGGGTGGAGATGTTGTTACCTACCCTCACCACCTGGGGGCGGCCCGTCAGGAAGTCCAGGACCCAGTTGAACAGGGCGGGGTCGAGGCCCAGGGTCTCGAGCTTGATGACGAGTTTGGAGGGTACTATGGTGTTGAATGCTGAGCTGTAGTCGATGAACAGCATTCTCACATACAGTGGGGAGAACAAGTATTTGATACACTGCCGATTTTGCAGGTTTTCCTACTTACAAAGCATGTAGAGGTCTGTAATTTTTATCATAGGTACACTTCAACTATGAGAGACGGAATCTAAAACAAAAATCCAGAAAATCACATTGTATGATTTTTAAGTAATTAATTTGCATTTTATTGCATGACATAAGTATTTGATACATCAGAAAAGCAGAACTTAATATTTGGTACAGAAACCTTTGTTTGCAATTACAGAGATCATACGTTTCCTGTAGTTCTTGACTAGGTTTGCACACACTGCAGCAGGGATTTTGGCCCACTCCTCCCTTTCAGATCTTCTCCAGATCCTTCAGGTTTCGGGGCTGTCGCTGGGCAATACGGACTTTCAGCTCCCTCCAAAGATTTTCTATTGGGTTCAGGTCTGGAGACTGGCTAGGCCACTCCAGGACCTTGAGATGCTTCTTACGGAGCCACTCCTTAGTTGCCATGGCTGTGTGCTTCGTGTCGTTGTCATGCTGGAAGACCCAGCCACGACCCATCTTCAATGCTCTTACTGAGGGAAGGAGGTTGTTGGCCAAGATCTCGCGATACATGGCCCCATCCATCCTCCCCTCAATACGGTGCAGTCGTCCTGTCCCCTTTGCAGAAAAGCATCCCCAAAGAATGATGTTTCCACCTCCATGCTTCACGGTTGGGATGGTGTTCTTGGGGTTGTACTCATACTTCTTCTTCCTCCAAACACGGCGAGTGGAGTTAGACCAAAAAGCTCTATTTTTGTCTCATCAGACCACATGACCTTCTCCCATTCCTCCTCTGGATCATCCAGATGGTCATTGGCAAACTTCAGACGGGCCTGGACATGCACTGGCTTAAGCAGGGGGACCTTGCGTGCGCTGCAGGATTTTAATCCATGACGGCGTAGTGTGTTACTAATGGTTTTCTTTGAGACTGTGGTCCCAGCTCTCTTCAGGTCATTGACCAGGTCCTGCCGTGTAGTTCTGGGCTGATCCCTCACCTTCCTCATGATCATTGATGCCCCACGAGGTGAAATCTTGCATGGAGCCCCAGACCGAGGGTGATTGACCGTCATCTTGAACTTCTTCCATTTTCTAATAATTGCGCCAACAGTTGTTTCCTTCTCACCAAGCTGCTTGCCTATTGTCCTGTAGCCCATCCCAGCCTTGTGCAGGTCTACAATTTTATCCCTGATGTCCTTACACAGCTCTCTGGTCTTGGCTATTGTGGAGAGGTTGGAATCTGTTTGATTGAGTGTGTGGACAGGTGTCTTTTATACAGGTAACGAGTTCAAACAGGTGCAGTTAATACAGGTAATGAGTGGAGAACAGGAGGGCTTCTTAAAGAAAAACTAACAGGTCTGTGAGAGCCGGAATTCTTACTGGTTGGTAGGTGATCAAATACTTATGTCATGCAATAAAATGCAAATTAATTATTTAAAAATCATACAATGTGATTTTCTGGATTTTTGTTTTAGATTCCGTCTCTCACAGTTGAAGTGTACCTATGATAAAAATTACAGACCTCTACATGCTTTGTAAGTAGGAAAACCTGCAAAATCGGCAGTGTATCAAATACTTGTTCTCCCCACTGTAGGTATTCCTCTTGTCCAGATGGGTTAGGGCAGTGTGCAGTGTGGTTGCGATTGCGTCGTCTGTGGACCTATTGGGTCGGTAAGCAAATTGGAGTGGGTCTAGGGTGTCCGGTAGGGTGGAGGTGATATGGTCCTTGACTAGTCTCTCAAAGCACTTCATGATGACGGAAGTGAGTGCTACGGGGCGGTAGTCGTTTAGCTCAGTTACCTTAGCTTTCTTGGGAACAGGAACAATGGTGGCCCTCTTGAAGCATGTGGGAACAGCAGACTGGGCTAAGGATTGATTGAATATGTCCGTAAACACACCAGCCAGCTGGTCTGCGCATGCTCTGAGGACGCGGCTGGGAATGCCGTCTGGGCCTGCAGCCTTGCGAGGGTTAACACGTTTAAATGTTTTACTCACCTCGGCTGCAGTGAAGGAGAGCCCGCAGGTTTTGGTAGTGGGCCGTGTCAGTGGCACTGTATTATCCTCAAAGCGGGCAAAAAAGGTATTTAGCCTGTCTGGGAGCAAGACATCCTGATCCGCGACGGGGCTGCTTTTCTTTTTGTAATCCGTGATAGACTGTAGACCCTGCCACATACCCCTTGTGTCTGAGCTGTTGAATTGCGATTCAATTTTGTCTCTGTACTGGGACTTAGCCTGTTTGATAGCCTTGCGGAGAGAATAGCTACACTGTGTGTATTCGGTCATGTTTCCGGTCACCTTGCCCTGGTTAAAAGCAGTGGTTCGCGCTTTCAGTTTCACGCGAATGCTGCCGTTAATCCACGGTTTCTGGTTTGGGAATGTTTTAATCGTTGCTCTGGGTACGACATCGTCAATGCACTTCCTAATGAACTCGCTCACCGAATCTGCATATTCATCATTGTTGTTGTTGGACGCCGTGCGGAACATATTCCAATCCGCGTGATCAAAGCAGTCTTGAAGCGTGGATTCAGATTGGTCGGACCAGCGTTGAACAGACCTGAGCGCGGGAGCTTGTAGTTTTAATTTCTGTTTGTAGGCTGGAATCAACAAAATGGAGTCGTGGTCAGCTTTTCCGAAAGGAGGGCGGGGGAGGGCCTTATATGCGTCGCGGAAGTTAGTATAACAATGGTCCAGAGTTCTGCCAGCCCTGGTCGGACAATCGATGTGCTGATAGAATTTAGGGAGTTTTGTTTTTAGATTAGCCTTGTTAAAATCCCCAGCTACGATGAATGCAGCCTCAGGGTGTGTGGTTTCCAGTTTACAGAGAGTCAGATAGAGTTCGTTCAGGGCCATCGATGTGTCAGTAGAGGATGCCTGGTTGCTCTTTAAAAGTGCTGTCCTCACCATCTTAATTAAGCATGCCCCATTCAAAAAATGTAGAATGAAGAACAGATATAGCCCTTGGTTCACCCCAGACTTGACTGCCCTTGACCAGCACAAAAACATCCTGTGGTGTTTGGCATTAGCATCGAATAGCCCCCATGATATACAACTTTCAGGGAAGTCAGGAACCAAGCTAAGGCTAGTTTTTTCAAATATAAATTTGCATCCTGTAGCACTAATTCCCAAAGGTTTTGGTACACTGTAAAGTCCACGGAGAATAAGAGCACCTCCTCCCAGCTGCCCACTGCACTGAGGCTAGGAAACACTGTCACCACCTATAAATCCACAATAATTGGATATTTCAGTAAGCATTTTTCTACGGCTGGCCATGCTTTCCACCTGGCCACCCCTTCCTTGGTCAACACCCCTGCACCCCCTACAGCAACTTGCCCAAACCTCCCCCCGCTTCTCCTTCACCCAAATCCAGACAGCTGATGTTCTGAAAGATCTGCAAAATCTGGATCCCTACAAATCAGCAGGGCTAGACAATCTGGACACTCTCTTTCTAAAATGATCAGCCGTAATTGTTGCAAACCCTATTACTAGCCTGTTCAACCTCTCTTTCGTATCGTCTGAGATCCCCAAAGATTGGAAAGCTGCCGCGGTCATCCCCCTCTTCAAAGGGGGAGACACTCTAGACCCAAATTGTTATAGACCTATATCCATCCTGCCCTGCCTTTCTAAAATCTTCGAAAGCCAAGTTAACAAACAGATCACCCACAATTTCGAACCCCACCTTACCTTCTCCACTATGCAATCTGGTTTCTGAGCTAGTCATAGGTGCACCTCAGCCACGCTCAAGGTCTTAAATGATATCATAACCGCCATCGATAAAAGACAATACTGTGCAGCCGTCTTCATCGATCTGGGCAAGGCTTTCGACAATCCCCACATTCTTATCGGCAGACTCAACAGCCTTGGTTTCTCAAATGACTGCCTCGCCTGGTTCATCAACTACTTCTCAGATAGAGTTCAGTGTGTCAAATTGGAGGGCCTGTTGTCTGGACCTCTGGCAGTCTCTGTGCCACAGGGTTCAATTCTCGGGCTGACACTTTTCTCTGTATACATCAATGATGTCGCTCTTTCTGCTGGTGATTCTCTGATCCACCTCTACGCAGACGACACCATTCTGCATACTTCTGGCACTTCTTTGGACACTGTGTTAACTAACCTCCAGACGAGCTTCAATGCCATACAACTCTCCTTCCGTGGCCTCCAACTGCTCTTAAATGCAAGTACAACTAAATGCGTGCTCTTCAACTGATCGCTGCCCGCACCCGCCCGCCCGTCTAGCATCACTACTCTGGACGGTTCTGACTTAGAATATGTGGACAACTACAAATACCTAGGTGTCTGGTTCGACTGTAAACTCTCCTTCCAGACTCACATTAAGCATCTCCAATCCAACATTAAATCTAGAATCGGCTTCCTATTTCGCAACAACGCATCCTTCACTAATGCTGCCAAACATACCGTCGTAAAACGATCCTTGACTTCGGTGATGTCATTTACAAAATAACCTCCAACACTCTATCATGCATTTAATATCTCAATGTTCAAAGTTTAGCCTGAATCCAACACTCCCTAATCTTACTACATTTGCACATACTGTATATATATATTTATATTGTGTTATTGACTGTATGTTTGTTTATCCCATTTGTAACTCTGTGTTGTTTGTGTCACACTGCTTTGCTTTATCTTGGCCAGGTGGCAGTTGTAAATTAGAACTTGTTCTCAACTGGCTTAACTGGTTAAATAAAGGTGAAATTAAAAATAAAAATAAAACACATTGTAACTATGGTTGATTTGTAATTCATTTACACTGAAATACAATAAAAAAAACAGTACCATACAATTCCTATGCATCATGTAAATACTCTAAAACTGGTTAATCTCAATATCTAATTTCCTTCATCTGCATTGATCTAATAAACACTGGATAGGTGTAGTATTTAATCAAATTATAGATTTAATTTCCACCAGTAGAGAATGTGAAACGCTTTATTGAAAGAAGTTAATTCTGCAAGTGTTCTAAATACATAATACATGCATAATAAATATTATAATTGTAATATTATATTATAAATACAAGTTCAATCTGTACTTCAATGCACATCTCGTGTGCATTATATAAACAGAGGAAGAAAGAGGAGGTGGCGAGAGAGGTGTAAAAGGCAAAGAGGTTAGAACAGAGGAGCAGGGAAAACTGCTACCCTAATATTCTCTCAGTTCATCACAATTACATAATAGAGTCTCTAGTGGTGTCTCCTAAACAGTCTTTGGCTCCCAGGTTATCTTAAGAACCTTCGTGAGGTGGCGATGACAGGACTGGGGGTTGGCATCCTCTCTCACATCAAAACATACCTGCAGACGAGAGACAGATGGAGAGAGAGAGATAGCATGTTTAAGCCTTGTGTTTTTTTATATTTTTTATAACGCTGTCAGTCAACATAATCATCAGGAGGTGAAATGCAAAACTGACCTTGGATCATTAACTTTCGACTACTACATCTCCATCTGTATAATACTTCTTGTTGACCCGACCAAGTGACCTCTCACCTCTGATCATGCTGTGCCCTCTATGTAGCCAGTTCAGATGCGGGAGGGGTTCACCGACACAGCTGATATAACCTAGAGGATTTAGGGAGAAGGGGAGAGAGGGATGAAGTGAAGGACAGAGACTGTTATTGAGAAAATAAGGTAGTTAAAGCGACAGTGTTCAACAGGAATCTGTGAGTGTGGCCTCACCTGATGTCCACACTAAGTGGCTGCAGAGTACTTTATGCTGAAAAACATGCACAGACACACGAGGACAAATAATATAGCATAGTTATAGAAATAATGATGTGTCTTACTATTCTCCATTGTTGCCTATTCTTTGAAGGTGGAAGGAGCCACAGTTTACACCTGAGCCTGCTTACTGCACAACACAATTCATCAATCAGATTGATACATGTGTGTGTAGGTGTGGGTTATGGTGTGGGTGACTTAAAATAGCCTGTTTTGTTTTTGCACAGATATCACACCCTTACCTAAACAGCACCCTCACCTGAGAACTAGAAACCAAAGGTAGAGAAACTGGTAATTGAATAACTACATAGCTAAGTAAATAGAATAATACTCTTATTGCAATGTGGATGGCTCTTAAAAGAGCCTTTGGTTTTGCATAGTGTAGTCTATGGTGTTGCCAGGGAACAGCACCCTCTTCGAAGAAGTAGGAGGTGAAGATCTCCCGCACACGGATTGCCTCTCTTGCTGCTTTGTTGGACCCCATCCTTGAAACATCCTGCAGAGCAGCAGACTTCTCCTCTGGCACATGGCGGCAAGCTCCAGATCCCCTTCTGGTCCTCGTGTCCATCCTCATGAAGTTATGCAGGACACAGGTGGCCTTCACACGCCTGAATTCCCCCAGGAGGCAGTCCCAGATGGCCCTGGTCAACCAACCTTGCACTGCCCTACACGGTAACTGTAGGCAAGGATGCTAGTGTACACGAGCCGTCAAGCTTTGTCAGGTTGGATGGGGAGCGTCGCTGCACAGCTATTTCAAGGACATTCAGAGACTTGTCCCAAAACCACTCCTTAAGCTGTGTGCTTAAAGTCATTGTCCAGTTGGAAGGTGACCATTTGCCCCAGTCTGAGGTCCTGAGCGCTCTGGAGCTGGCCTACCTGCCAAACTGATTAATCGGGGGAGAAGGGCCTTGGTCGGGGAGGTGACCAAGAACCCGATGGTCACTCTGACAGAGTTCAAGAGTTCCTCCGTGGAGATGGAAGAACCTTCCATAAGGACAACCATCTTTGCAGCACTTCACCAATCAGGCCTTTATGGTTCAGGGGCCAGACAGAAGCCACTCCTTAGTAAAGGGCACATGACAGCCCACTTGGAGATTGCCAAAAGGCACCTAAAGTCTCTCAGACCATGAGAAACAAGATTCTCTGGTCTGACGAAACCAAGATTGAACTCTTTGGCCTGAATGCCAAGCGGAATCCTGGCACCATCCCTACGGTGAAGCATTGTGGTGGCAGCATCATGCTGTGGGGATGTTTTTCAGTGGCAGGGACTTGGAGGCTAGTCAGGATCGACACAAAGATGAACGGAGCAAAGTACAGAGAGGTCCTTGATGAAAACCTGCTCCAGAGCACTCAGGACCTCAGAATGGGGTGAAGGTTCATCTTTCAACAGGACAACAACCCTAAGCACACAGCCAAGACAACGCAGGAGTGGCTTCGGGACAAGTCTCTGAATGTACTTGATCGAACATCTCTGGAGAGACGTGAAAATAGCTGTGCAGCGACGCTCCCTATCCAACCTGACAGAGCTTGGGAGGATCTGCAGAGAAGAATGGGTGAAACTCCCAAAATACAGGTGTGCCAAGCTTGTAGCGTCATACCCAAGAAGACTCGATGCTGTAATTGCTGCCAATGGTGCTTCAACAAAGTACTGAGTAAAGTACACCCGTGTCTCCCGGGTGGCGCAGTGGTCTAGGGCACTGCATCGCAGTGCTAGCTGCGCCACCAGAGTCTCTGGGTTCGCGCCCAGGCTGGGCTGGGTTCGCGCTCAGGCTCTGTCGCAGCCGGCCGCAACCGGGAGATCCGTGGGGCGACGCACAATTGGCATAGCGTCGTCCGGGTTAGGGAGGGTTTGGCCGGTAGGGATAACCTTGTCTCAGTATGTAAAAAATAAAAAATAAATTAAAAAAAGTAATAAAATGTATGCACTCTACTGTAAGTCGCTCTGGATAAGAGCGTCTGCTAAATGACTAAAATGTAAATGTAAAGGGTCTAAATACTTATGTAAATGTGGTACAGAGGCCCATTATCAGCAACCATCACTCATGTGTTCCAATGGCACGTTGTGTTAGCTAATTCAAGTTTATCATTATAAAAGGCTAATTGATCATTAGAAAACCCTTTGGCAATTATATTAGCACAGCTGAAAACTGTCGTCCTGATTAAAGAAGCAATAAAACTGGCCTTCTTTAGACTATTGTTTTCTAATGATCAATTAGCCTTTTAAAATTATAAACGTGGATTAGCTAACACAACGTGCCATTGGAACACAGGTGTGATGGTTGCTGATAATGGGCCTCTGTACATCTATGTAGATATTCCATAAAAAACTGTTGTTTCCAGCTACAATAGTCATTTACAACATTAACCTGTTATGGCTCAAATATCAGCAGTGAGTATCAGCAGTGAGTAACCTGGAAAGAGGTGGCCATTTCAAACGGCCTCGTACTCATACAATATGCATATTATTATTACTATTGGATAGAAAACACTGTCTAGTTTCTAAAACAGGTTTAATTATTTCTCTAAGTGAAACATAACTCTTTTTACAGCCCATTTTCTATCCGGAAGTGAAATTTCCAAGAAGCTATGTCTCTCTTCAAGATACTCTCTATAAAAGGCCTTGGCACTTAGGACTGTAGAAACACGTCACACGCCTTCCCCTGGGTGTCATGCGGAAGTGAGAGAAGAAATGACTTGATTATCTCTGTCAGGGACTGAAAACAACATCTTGGAGTGAGAAGTGCGCACTTTATTTTTTTTTCTGGGCGCGAAGTAGGAACTGGACTGCGCTCCTGGAAAACCCTCGTTATAGGTGAATATGACCTCCGGCTTCGATTTTATTTGATACATGTCACAATATCATCCTAAAGTATGTTTTTTCAATATACTTTAATTATATTATTGAAATTTATTCTGGACTTTAGACGTGATGCGACGCAAGAATTTTGTCAAGACGGAGAGGTTAGCACGGCATGGCCAGTGTGCCTGCTAATTCAAGAGGGACATCGTTCGTTCTGGGTCCAAATGAAGACGGTTCTGAACAAAGGACCCTTTGGAGAACATTCTGATGGAAAATCAACAAAGATAAGAACCCAATTTGGGATGCTTTTTCATATATCTGTCGAACTGTGCTATCGCTAGCGTTTGACTAGAATCAATGCTGCTGTGTGTTAGCTATTGTAGTAAGCTAATATAACGATATATTGTGTTTTCGCTGTAAAACACTTCAGAAATCGGAAATATTGTCTGTATTCACAAGATCTTTCTCTTTCATTAGCTATCCACCATATATTTTTCTGAAATGTTTTCTGATGTGTAATTAGTAGTTGACGTTGGTGTCTGTATTTTCTCTGGCTACTCCCGTGCGATTTCTGACTGTAGCTATGATGGTAGCAGTAATGTAAAACTGATTTATAGCTAAAATATGAATTTTTTTTGAACAAAACATAGATTTATTGTGTAACATGTTATAGGACTGTCATCTGAGGTAGTTTTTTCTAGGTTATTTAGGTTGGTTCTAGGTTAGTTAGGTTGGCTTGTGCATGCTACTTGGATCCTACTTGTGCTGTGAAAAATGTCTGTCTCTTTTTTATTTGGTGGTGAGCTAACATAAATATATGTGGTGTTTTCTCTGTAAAACATTTAAAAAATCGGACATGTTGGCTGGATTGACAAGATGTTTATCTTTCAAATGCTGTATTGGACTTGTTAATGTGTGAAAGTTAAATATTAAAAAAAAATAGATTTTGAATTTCGCGCCCTGGACTTGAGCTGGATGTTGTCAGAGGTGTACCGATATCGGGCTTGCAATGTCTACACCGGATTTCTGATCAGTTTGATGTTATTTTAATGGACAAAAAATTGGCTTTTCTTTCAAAAACAAGGACATTTCTAAGTGATCCCAAACTTTTGAATGGTAATGTGTATATATATATATATAAATATATACTCAGTACTCATCCTAATATTTATATATTTCTTAATTCCATTATTTTCCTTTTTAGATTTGTGTGTATTGTTAGATATTATTGCACTGTTGGAGCTACGACACATGCATTTTGCTACACCCGCAATAACATCTGCTAAATATGTGTATGCGACCATGTCTCTTCCTCGAGATTGCCACAGATAGTGTTTGATCCCTATGATAGTCCGCAGATGGTCAGCCATCCAAACCATGTCATAAATGGTGATTGAGTCATCACGCTGTGCCTCAGTGCCTGAAAGTCACCAGTCACGAGTATCACCTGCTCTCATTCTTCCACTACAATACCTCTGGAAGGAATGCCAAGTAATGGTAGATCAGCAATATAGAGTCTCTGAATAACGGGGTTGTATTACATTTAGCTCTCTCTGAATTTCTAGATGCATTGCCATAAATATCTTGTGGTTTTTCCAATCAGGGCCTAATGAAAGAAGATGGGATGCTTCTGGTAATAATAAATGTGCCTTTCCTGACCACCTCTGACCACAAGTATTATGCAGAGTGCATTAGCACATTTATTCTACATCAATGTCATTTCTGAATTGGGTTTGAAAATGAATCACTGAAAATGATTATTTGTCACAATCTGTCTTTTCAAAATGACCACATTTTGTATTCACTAGTAACCCTCTGAGATTCATGGCATTGGAAGCCATATTCTGATGAGCACAGGCACACAATGTGCAGCAGAGTTAGGAGTGCATTGCTGGTTCCAAGCAGCAACTCCTGAGATGTTTACTTCATACTCCCCCAACCAAGGAAGTGAATAGAAAGACGTGTCACCAAGCCTTATTCGGATGTCATACAGCTAGATCAGACACCTGGTATGACAGAATGAAAAAAATAGCACTAGTGATTTAAAGCTCAGAAGCATATCCTATCACAAGCTGTCCACTGATAATGGATCCAGGTGGAAAACATAATAGGAAATGTGATTCACTGGGCACCATGGGCCTACCCGCCCTAGGTGAGAAAACCAAAGTGATTATCAATATTTCCTCGAAACCCATCTTCTAGTCTGATCCAATTTTCATCCAATGATTCCATTAGGCTGAATTCGCTATGGCACTGAACCCTGGACAATAGGGCCAATCTTGTGTGGGACTCCAAAGGGTTTGACATGGCAGAATTGGTCAGATTAACCCTGGCAGCTTCCTCTCGACCACGGCTAGCCCACCAGGAATGCTCTGCCCCTCGTGTGACAGTTTTCAGATTGCAGGACTGGCAAGAGAACAATGCAGCTCAGCACAGAGGCTGCCACTGCTAATCTCATTAGGATCTGCAGTAGGGCATTTTCACTATGTCTTTCTCAGAGTATCTATGCCATTTCAAAGTAAAATGTTTTAGAATATACTGCAAGCATTGGTGACAAGTTCCAAACTGTTTTTTTTTTTTTTTTAAGTTTTGAGCTCTTAGGGAAAGGTTAAATATTAAATAATATCACTATCATACAGAACTATAAATGCCTGTCTCAAGCTTCATGTCACTCACCAGGGCCATGATGATATGGACGAGACTGCCAAATCGAAGCAAAGGTAAGAATCTCTGGATTCATCTCTGGACAATTCTGCGAACTATCTTGTGCAAGTTTTACATTGACACAATACCTGTTATCTAGCTAGCTAGCTCATGGTTTAGCCTGGCTACAGTAGATGGTTACATTAGCCGTCTATTTATCTAGCCATTTCAATCCTTGAGATACTCATACAAATGAATATAGATTGCTAACTAGCTAGCTAACTTAGATGGTGAAGCTAGGTATTTTTGATAATGTTTGTTTGTGTCTGTGGGTGAGGGGTGGGTAGCCTACTTCAAGTACTTGTAGCTACCCTAGCTAGCTGTATCATTATGGTCTGTCTTTTTGAGAGGTTTCAGAGATGTCACTAACACCTGACTTAAATAAATAATCAGCATAACAAATCACAGCGATAGACTATGATTTGTAATCATGTATGAGCTGGGCTGGAACAAAAGGGGAGGGGGAGTATTTAGATGGTATTAATATATAACGCATGCTCCACTCTTAAGTTGAAGTTGAACTTGTTGACTACTGCCAAGGCGTCAGCTGCTAGGACGAATAGAGCAAGCATCCCAAGTCTCCAAATTTCCCAGTATCGGTTGATTTGCAGGTCTAAGTGATCACACACACTCGAATGGGTCTACAGCTGGGGTACGATTCTGCCATCATTCACACACAGTAGACCTAGTGTAAATCACCATGTTGTCAACAAAATGCTGTACTCAATGCTTGTGTATGGCTCAATTTGTTGAAATTCTGTGATCACTCATCTTCTTTAATGTTGTGATTAACAGACACATTGTCACGCCCTGGCCATAGAGAGGCTTTTATTCTCTATTTTGGTTAGGCCAGGGTGTGACTAGGGTGGGCATTCTAGTTTCTTTATTTCTATGTTTTGTATTTCTATGTTTTGGCCGGTATGGTTCTCAATCAGGGACAGCTGTCTATCGTTGTCTCTGATTGGGAATCATACTTAGGCAGCCTTTTTTCCTTTGGTGTTTGTGGGTAGTTATTTTTGTTAGTGGCACTATAGCACTGTTAAGCTTCACGGTTGTTTCTTCGTTTCTTGTTTTGTTGGCGACATTTACAATAATAAAAGAAAATGTACGCTCACCACGCTGCACCTTGGTCTCCTTCCAACGACAGCCGTGACACACATGATGACCACAATTTGAATGTTGCAACTGAGAGAGAATGATGTTGAGGGACACACGTCGAGGGACAGACGTTGAGATCCCGAGTATGACTGGACATGGGCCGGATATAAGCATACGACAAGATTCGGTAAATGTCACTGCAGCCTAAAATAAATTGAAATATATTTGCCAAAATTATATAATTACCCCTTTCGACACATAAATATATAAAATCATTCAAAAATACTTCACCAGAGAGCATGAAATGGCCACAGAGGACCATTACCTTATTGTAAAGTTGTGGATTGTTTAAAATCCCAAGCGTGTAGGCCTATATGTCTAGTTGGAAAGCCCGCAATTTGGGCAGCGTGCGTGGCAATAGGCCTAACTGATTATTGAGATGCAGCTGTCAGTGAAAAGCAATGCATCTAAAACATGTGTGACGATAATGTGTCTTGAGTATTATTTGAAATGTTGAAACAAGAAGAAGGGTAGGGGTCTGTGGTGAAGATATTGGTGTCTCTCTCCAGAATGCATGCACTCAGCTCTCCAGAATGCTCTGAGCTGTCTCCTGCAAATTCTTGTGCATTCATTGTTTTATGGTGTTAATTGTTTGCCCTTTGTTTATTTTTTATCAAATTCCCATTACAAACATCACCAGTGTTACATTTACCATTAATCCACGTAATTTGGTTACATTCATTTCTGTTATTGCATGGGTTAATTAGATCTAGAGTAATTTACCGTTCTCATTCTCAGAGTGGATGTAACGGCTGTCGTCTTCCTCGTCTGATGAGGATAAGTTAGAAGGATCGGAGGACCAATGCGCAGCGTGATAATTGTTCATCTTACTTTAATAAAGGTGAACACTCAAAATACAAAACAACAAAAGTGACAACCGAAACAGTTCTATCTGGTGCAGACACACAAAGACTGAAAACAAAGGAAATAAAGGTCAGAACGTGACAGTGGAAATGTTGTTTGCAGAGTTCACGACCTGCTACACTTGTGAGAAATAAGTTTGGGTTTATTTCATACCATCATTTACAAGTTTTGTAAATGTTTTCATAGTATTTTGTTTAGAGTGCTGCATGTGAGCAATGAGCATGTCTGGTTTCTCTGTCTTCTTAATGTTGACAGAACGCGTGCCTGAGCACTGCTAGAAGTAGGCTAACTGGCCTGCTGCAGGCAAATGTAGGAAAGTGCCCATTTGTCTGATTTCTGATTGTCTTAACTCACCACTACTAATAAGCTTAAACTTCTCTTCACCTCACACCGTAAGTCCATGAAGTCCGTTTTTTTAATCCATTTTTACTTATTAATTTATTATTGTGTATGATAATAGTTTCTCACAGTATTTGAAAAATCTTTCCATCACTCTTTCCCTCGATAATCACCAGGTATCCCTAAATCCAGTGGATACATCATAAAATACCTGAACAAAATGGCAAAACAGCTACAGTACCAGTCAAAAGTTTGGGCACACCTACTCATTCAAGGGTTTTTCTTTATTTTGACTATTTTCTACATTGTAGAATAATAGTGAATACATCAAAACTTTGAAATAACACATATGGAATCATGTAGTAACCCAAAATGTTTTTAACAAACATTTGTTTTAAACAAATATTTTTGGTGTTAAACAAATATTTTATATTTGAGATCCTTCAAAGTAGTCACCTGGTCGAATTGCTGCAACAAAACCACTACTAAGGGACACCAATAAGAAGGAGAGACTTGCTTGGGCCAAGAAACATGAGCAATGGACATTAGACCAGTCTGAGTTGCTCCCCTCAAGAAACCAACACTCGACTCCTCTGATGTCTAAAACTACAGACCGGTATCCCTTTCTTTTCTTTCCGAAACACTTGAGCGTGCTATCTCTGACCAACTCTCTTGCTATCTCTCTCAGAACGATCTTCTTGACCCTAACCAGTCTGGCTTCAAGATGGGTCACTCAACCCGAGACTGCCCTTCTCTGTGTCACAGAGTTTTTCCGCGCCGACAAAGCTGACTCCCAGTCCTCTGTTCTCATCCTCCTAGATCTATATGCTGCCTTTGACACCATGAACCATCAGATGCTCCTCTCCACCCTCTCAGGGGTGGGAGTCTCATGCTCTACAAACTCTTGGATTGCATTCTACCTGGCAGGCCGCTCCTACCTGGTGATGTGGAGAGGATTTGTGTCTGCACCACATACTCTCATGACTCGTGTCCCCCAGGGCTCGGTTCTAGGCCCTATCCTCTTCTCTCTATGCATCAAGTCACTCGGCTCTGTCATATCCTTACATGGTGTCTCATTTGATTGCTACACGGATGATACTCAACTACTTTTCTTCTTCTGACACCCAGGTGGTGACACGCATCTCTGCATGCATGGTAGATATCTGAGCTTGGATTTTGTCCCACCATCACAAATTCAACCTAGACAAGACTGAGATGCTCTTCCTCCCAGGGAAGCCTTGCCTGCTCAAAGACCTCTCCACCACGGTTGGCAAGATCAGCACAGAGTATGTTGAATTCCTTAGACAAGACAACACAAAGGAAATTCTTGCAAACAGTTGATAAGAAGAGTAACTTCGAGGGCTGGACTGCCCTACACATATATTTATTATTTCTGACTTTCCCCCTGTAAAGATTTTAGAACAGTAATTACGATCTATCAGTTCTAACTCCAGACACATGGTTCCTATTGCACCCTTATGATTCATTCTTGCCCTCAGAGACAGGCCCCCTTTCCCTCTGCATAAACACAATGCACATAGTTCATTCCATCTAACCCATAACACGATAGTTACTACTGCCTCAAATACAATGCACATAGATCATTCCATCTAACCCATCTAATAACTACTACTGCTAGGCTAATTACACTAAATATATCATATATACACAATATAAACAGATTAAAATGGGCTCAACTCAGATAGTCTCGTACAGATCATACAGCAGAGCGTGTATCCGACTCCAAACCCCCACAACTGAATAGATAAGAGCATTTGATGAGCGCTTACAAAACAGAGCTGAGACATCTCCATGCAGAATGGGGCCCACATATAAATATCCCATGTTTTTTATTGCAACAACACAAATTCGTGCAGTTTTACCATCTCACCAAAAGGGGGTGTTGCAGCACCCCTAATTCCCGCGGCTATAACCATCCCTCTAGGACAGGGGTTCCCAAACCTTTTCCCTCAGGACCTCCTTCTCCCAGCACATTCGCATGCACACGTCTATTGCTATGGGCACAAGCACTGTTCATGACTAAGGCTGTGGCAGTCATGACATTTTGTCAGCCTTGATTGTCAAGCAAATAACTGCCGGTCTCACGGTAATTGACCATAAATTAACGTAAACACTTTTAGCATCTCCTGACTTCAACACATAGCCTACAAGCCACTGATGCTGACATTTCAAACATCTACATTTTAAAAAGTCTAATACATCCATTTAATATAGCCTACACCATCACAATAAATCCGTTATTTATTTAAGACCGGTCTAAAGAAACAAGATATGAAGAAAATGTAATCTTTCAGAAGAGCAGAATAGCATAACACTGAGTTGTCCTTATGTTAGGCCCTGATATGGCTATGCCATATGGCTGTGGGCTACACTAGTTCATTTAGCAGACAAGATTTGCCTAGTTATTTTTATTGTAAAGTATGAAGAATGCAATTGAACATAGCTGAATAATTTAGAAATACTATTTTCTCCAAACGATTTCCAAGGAAGTGCGCACATGCGGCTATTCTGTGTTGAGCAGTTAACAAAGAAACATGTCCTCCTATACAGTATGCTTAATTTAGAGTTATTTATGCAACTTTAGTTGTGATACAAACATTGGGCTATATGTTTTGATTTTTAATACATTCTAAGGCTGCATGAGGATTTTAAAAAAGTTGCATGAATGGCATGAGCTCTGATTTGTTTCTTGTGCAAGCTGCAAACACTTCATCAGTCTCTCATTCACAATTTGACAAGCACTTGATAATATTCTCACCAGGCCTCGAATTTGCCGGCGGCATCCCCCTTTAAATTAAATTAATTCAACCATTGCATCAAAAAAACATTTAAAAGCAATATGGCTGATGCGACAGATCAGAACATTTAGCTTAAAATGTTGATAAACTATTAGGCTATCCGAGACAGGTGAATGACAATTGTCCATCACATTATAAGCGCATCAATGCACACACGGCAGTAGGCTATAAGCGCAAATGTTCAAAAATTCAATCAGTTAGCAGAAAAACACTATTCTCAAAAGTGACCGCAAATGCAATTATGTGTGTAAATGCTTTTTCATTATAACGGTGCATTTTTATGGTGAACATTAACTTGGCCGAACTCGAAACTGCCAGTTAGGCTCTAGACCGGTTGTAAAGTGGATTAATGTGCTCAATTTTAGGAAGTTATTTGGCCACTTTAGTTGTGATACAAACCTTATCAAAACATAAAGGCCTATAGGCATGATGTGTGCGACTATGATTTGAAAAAGTCGCAAAAAGAATAATGTGCTGTTTCTTTCCTTATTACACACGCTGGGTGTAACGGTTCTCGTCCTCTTCGTCTGAGGAGTAGCAAGGATCGGACCAATACGAAGCGTGGTAAGTGTCCATTTTAATTTATTAAAATTGAACACTGAAAAATACAAAATAACAAAGTGAATAATACCGAAAACCGAAACAGTCCTGACATGTGAAACAAACACCACAACAGGAAACAATCACCCACAACACACAATGACAAACAGGCTACCTAAATATGGCTCCCAATCAGAGACGACTGACACCTGCCTCTGATTGAGAACCATACTAGGCCCAACACATAGAAATCTAACAACAGAACAAAACATAGAAAAACAACATAGAATGCCCACCCCAACTCACACCCTGACCAAACTAAAATAAAGACATAAAAAAGGAACTAAGGTCAGAACGTGACACTGGGTATAATTCACAAGTGATAATGCATAATTCAAAAATGATATGCTAATATTGTCACCCATCAGACTATTCTTAATGTAATGTTGTCTTTACATACAGTACACTAAATAATATATGTGTGAAATTACTTTTGATTTAGAATGGACCATTATCATTCACCTGTCTCAGAACAGGGGCATGGGAAAAAAATAAGTCGATGCACCTAAATAGTGAATGGAGGACACTTTTCCCGTGTATTATTTTTAATGCCAGCCAGGTAGGCTACACTCCTGTTGTGAAGCAATATGCTTAATATTAGTAAAGTTGATAAATAAATATAATAAGCCTAGCCTATAGAAAGCTGATGGGACCCTCCATTTTTTAATAGAGGCCATCAACACTGTTTTTACCTATGTATTGATGTCCTGCTTATTCTGGGGTTCGGACTGAATGTAATGGTAAATGTGCTGCTCACAATTGACAGCAACAACATGGACCTGTTAAATTGACCAGAAGCGGGTTGATATAGCTGCGTTTAGGCATGGCTTCCTTGTTTTGAGTCTGTTAAGTGTGTTTCTCATTCTGCTGGAGTTGACCTAGTATTTTATATTAAATATACCTTATTCATCCAATTGTTTCTCCATTTGTAACTCACCCACCGACAATCACAATATGCTGTTTTACGTTGTGTTATTTGTGCTGTTCTAATTCCTAAAATGGAAAAACAGAATAATCTGTGTGCTCTCAGATAGTAATAATAGTTCATATGGTGTCATTTGATGTCCCAGGTTTGTGGCATTGATGAATACACCATGTACTCTTTACTACAAGTCAGATGTTTATATGTTATATGTATAAAAGGCATTTGTATGGAGTTTTTACTATTATAATTTCTCCAATTCAGATGTTTGACGTGATTGATGGGTGACTAGGTGCATTCTTGTCAAATAAATATGCTTATTCATCCATGATTATGGATACATTCTGCAATGTGTTAACCTCTTGACGCTAGGGGTCAGATCTTTAAAAAAATTTTTTTTATTAGCGTTCCCAAGGTAAACTGACTATTTCTCAGGTCCAGATCGTAGAATATACATATAATTTACAGATTAGGATAGAAAACACTCCAAAGTTTCCAAAACTGTCAAAATAGTGTCTGTGAGTATAACAAAACTGATCCTGCAGGCAAAAACCTGAGAAAATCTAACCCGGAAGTGATTTTTTTTCTTTTTTCTTTGTTTCCTGGCCCGTCTTTCTTCCATTTAAAGGGGTATCAACCAGATTCTTTTTCCAATTGCTTCCTCAGGCTGTGACCAGGCTTTAGACATAGTTTCAGGCTTTTATTTTGAAAGATGAGCGAGATTTTTCAAAAGTAGTCAGGTGTCCTCCGAATAGTTCCTACGCGCGAGAGGGTAGCTCTTCATTTTCTTTTTCTCTCTTATTGAATAGGTTACGGTCCGGTTGAAATATTATCGATTATGTTTGTTAAAAACAACCTGAGGATTGATTATAAAAAACATTTGACATGTTTCTATGACCATTACGGATACGTTTTGGAATTTTCATCGAACGGAACGAGGCTTTGGTTTTCTGAACATAACGCGCAACCCAAATGTGTTTTTTTTTGTTATAAAAGTAATATTTATCGAACAAAAATAACATTTGTTGTGTAACTGGGAGTCTCGTGAGTACAAACATCTGAAGATTATCAAAGGTAAGCGATTCATTTTTTTGCTTTTCTGACTTTCGTGACCAAGCTAACCAAGCTAATATAAGGGTAACTGTTCTAGCATTGATTGATACACTCACAAAAGCTTAGATTGCTTTCGTTGCAAAGCATATTTTCAAAATCTGACACGATAGGTGGATTAACAACAAGCTAAGCTGTGTTTTGGTATATTTCACTTGTGATTGCATGATTCTAAATATTTTTAGTAATATTTTTGAATCTGATACGTTTGGGAATGTTCTTCTGGCTTTCAGGACCGGAACGAGGCTGTAGTTTTCTGAACATAACGCGCAACCCAAATGGCGTTTTTTTGTTATAAAAGTAATATTTATCGAACAAAAAGAACATTTATTGTGTAACTGGGAGTCTCGTGAGTGCAAACATCCGAAGATTATCAAAGGTAAGCGATTAATTTTATTGCTTTTCTGACTTTCGTAACCATGCTAATTTGGGGCCAGCTGTTCTAGCATTGATTGATACACTCACAAAAGCTTGGATTTCTTTCTCTGTAAAGCATATTTTCAAAATCTGACATGATAGGTGGATTAACAACAAGCTAAGCTGTGTTTTGGTATATTTCACTTGTGATTGCATGATTATAAATATTTTTAGTAATATTTTGCGCCCTGCAATTCAGCGGTTGTTTAGGAAAATGATCCCGTAAAAGGGATCCGTAGCGCAGAGAAGTTAATCTGGCTTTGTATCTGCAAAAGAACATGTCAACAAGTTAGTTCTGAATTGCTTAAATACAGCAGGAAATTCTGACACCATGAATTGAAATAGATTTCACCTAGTTCATATAGTTGGCAGAAATGATAAGGGATTATTTAATATAGACCTCCATCGGCAGAAGGAGAAGGGGATTGTCACGTTCTGACCTTAGTTCCTTTTTTATGTCTTTATTTTGGTTTGGTCAGGACTATGGTGGAGTGGGGTCTACGTCCCGCACCAGAGCCACCACCGCGGTGAAATGCCCACCCAGGCCCTCCCCTATAGGTTCAGGTTTTGCGGCCGGAGTCCGCACCTTTGGGGGGGGGGGGGGTACTGTCACGTTCTGACTTTAGTTCCTTTTTTATGTCTTTATTTTGGTTTGGTCAGGGCGTGAGTTGGGGTGGGCATTCGATATTGTTTTTCTATGTTTGTATTTCTGTGTTTGGCCTGGTATGGTTCTCAATCAGAGGCAGCTGTCGATCGTTGTCTCTGATTGAGAATCATACTTAGGTAGCCTGTTTTCCCACTATGGGTTGTGGGTAGTTGTTTTCTGTGTCTGTGTTTTACCATACAGAACTGTTTCAGTCTCGGTCATTCTCATTTTGTTTTGTCATTCAGTGTTCATTCAGTGCAAAAAAGGTATTAGATGAGCAATAGGTAAGTAAAGAAATAAAACAACAGTAAAAAGACAGGCTATATACAGTAGCAAGGCTATAAAAGTAGCGAGGCTACATACAGACACCGGTTAGTCAGGCTGATTGAGGTAGTATGTACATGTAGATATGGTTAAAGTGATTATGCATATATGATGAACAGAGTATCAGTAGCGTAAAAGATGGGTAGGCGGGTGATGGGTGGCGGGACACAATGCAGATAGCCCGGTTAGCCAATGTGCGGGAGCACTGGTTGGTCGGCCCAATTGAGGTAGTATGTACATGAATGTATAGTTAAAGTGACAATGCATATATGATAAACAGATAGTAGCAGCAGCGTAAAAGAGGGTTTAGGGGGACACACAATGCAAATAGTCTGGGTAGCCATTTGATTACCTGTTCAGGAGTCTTATGTCTTGGGGGTAAAAACTGTTGAGAAGCCTTTTTGTCCTAGACTTGGCACTCCGGTACCGCTTGCCATGCGGTAGTAGAGAGAACAGTCTATGACTGGGGTGGCTGGGGTCTTTGACAATTTTTAGGTCCTTCCTCTGACACCGCCTGGTGTAGAGGTCCTGGATGGCAGGCAGCTTAGCCCCAGTGATGTACTGGGCCGTACGCACTACCCTCTGTACTACCCTTGCGATCAGAGGCTGAGCAATTGCTGTACCAGGCAGTGATGCAACCAGTCAGGATGCTCTCGATGTTGCAGCTGTAGAACCTTTTGAGGATCTCAGGACCCATGCCAAATCTTTTTAGTTTCCTGAGGGAGAATAGGCTTTGTCGTGCCCTCTTCACGCATAAATAAGCCAACAAATATTAGTTAAATAAAATATGGAACAGTAAATGAAAATGTTCTATAAGTCTTTCGTTTTGGATCAAGGTAGCTAGTACAGGAGCTAGCTATTTGACAGCAAAGGTGTAGGGATTCTTAGTATTGCATGATGTCTACCTCTGATGCTAATTAGCATTTTAAAATCACAGAGTAAATAGAAAAGAATATATTGAGAAAAGTCACCTTGTCCGAGAGGGATTTACACAGTTATCAAAATGTCACTACAGGGAAAGTTTACATGAAACCATGTTCCAATAATTTTTCCACCATACATTTTTCTCATAGTGGATTAGAACAATTTTTTTTGTATTTGACCGCTAGGTTTTATGGATATTATGATGCATCAACTATGGGGCTTTATTGCCCATGGATCATGTGGGGATAAGAATGGATGTCTTCAGAATCCCTTAGAAACTGACTTTCAAATTACACCAGTCCCTTTTCTATATATGAAGGTTTTACACTTATGAATGGCTTAATTGGAACAACATTGAATGTCTTCTTGGTAATATTGGCAATATCTTAAGGACAAGGGATTGCAATAAAAAGGCAGCGCCAAAAAGGGACCACATTGTCTTTTTATTGTCCCTGAATCACTGCGTCTGCTCTTGGGATAATACCACATATCTTTCTTCACAAGTTGCCCAGGACAAGATGACGTGAGGGATCTGAAATTGATTTTGAACAGATAGTAAAATAAACAAGGTCATATTTCACAACTGAGCCAATAATGCCCCCTCCAAAAGCTGTGAAATCCATTGCTTCTCTTTGCAGAGAGAACAAAACTAGGGTATAAATACAGATTATTGCTCTATGTTATAGTTGAAATGGAAAATGCGAATTGTCCTTAAATGGACTAAGAGCGTGAGAGGTTGCAATCCATTTTCTATGCCTTCGTTCCTGGGTCATTTATGTAGCATTGGATGTTAAGGCAAACAAGTTGGTGCATCATAGATCTTTTGACTATTGCGTTTGAGGCTGTCAAGAATCGCTGAATAAGTGTGACAGTCACTTACACAAAAGAAAAACCTGAGCAAATAAAGCTGTATTCACGAGTTGACATAAACAGAAGCAGCGTAAAACATTATGGAACCAAACCTCTCTTCATAATAGCTTCTATGTCATGACAAATTCAATCTGAAGTCCTCGGTGTTAAAGAAATCATATGCCGTATTTAATTTGGATTTTAATTTGATAAACAATGCAATACTCTGGTTTCTGCTTCCGACCTGCCCCTGAACTCTGACTTCTCCCATCATGCCTATTTATCTTGAGGGCAAGACTTTGAATATTAAATATGAATTAGCTAAATCTCATTTTTCTTGTGCAGGTATTATTAGGGCTTATAGGTGTGCATGCAGACACTGCTAAGGGACTAAATATTTATGTAATTATTTGTTGACATGGTACATGGTGAATTAAATATGTTTCATAGGAAACGCTCTATGCATTGTATTACCGATCCAATACATTGCATTTATAAAGTATTCACACCCTTTGACCTTTTCCACATTTAACTGATAAAATTGATACAATTGGGATTTTCTTTGTCACTGGCCTACACACAATACCCCATAATGTCAAAATGGTATTATGTTTTTCGAAATTACAAATTAATTAAAAATAAAATGCTGAAATGTGTTGAGTCAATAAGGAAAGTAAAGGGAAAAGGGGATACCTAGACAGTTGTAAAACTGAATGCATTCAACTGAAATCAGAGAGGTGTGGGGGGGGGGGGGGCTGCTATAATTGTATTCAACCTCTTTGTTATCGCAAGCCTAAATAAGTTCAGGAGTACAAAGGTACTTGACAAGTCACATAATAAGTTACATGTACTCACTCTGTGTGCAATAATAGTGTTTAACATGATTTTTGAATGACTACCTCATCTCTGTACCCCACACGTACAATTATCTGTAAGGTCCCTTGTCGAGCATGGAATTTCAAACATAGATTCAATCACAAAGATCAAGCAGGTTTTCCAACACCTGGCAAAGAAGGGCATCTATTGCTAGATGTGTCACACCGTGATCTGTTTCACCTGTCTTTATGATTGTCCCCCCCCTCCAGATGCCGCCCATCTTCCCCATTATCCCCTGTGTAAATATACCTGTGTTCTCTGTTTGTCTGTTGCCAGTTTGTTTGTCAAGTCAACCAGCATTTTTGTCTCAGCTCCTGCTTTTCCCAGTCTCTTTTTCTCGCCCTCCTGGTTTTGACCCTTGCCTGTCCTGACTCTGAGCCCGTCTGCCTGACCACTCTGCCTGCCCTTGACCCTGAGCCAGCCTGCCTGCCGACCTGTACCTTTTCCCCACCTCTGAATTATTGACCTCTGCCTACCCTGAACCTGCCTGCAGTCCGGTACAGTTGCCCCACCTCTGGTTTACTGACCCCTGCCTGCCTTGACCTGTCTATTGGCTGCCCCTGTTGGATTATTGAACCATTGTTAATTTGACGTTGTCTGCATCTGGGTCTTACCTTCATACCTGATAGTACGAACTGGCCATGACTGACCCAGTAGACCCGGGCCAGCTGTGCAACGACATATCCACCCAAGGAGCCTCCTATGGTAGGCACGAAAAATTGCTTCACGGTCTTATGGAGGGGGTCCAAACGTTGGCTGAGCGCCATGACCAGGCGTTGGACATGCTGCTGGAGCAATTCCGCGGGTTGTCTGGGGGCAGCCTGCCACGGTGGTAACCTCACCGCCCCTCAGTAACTCGGCGGTTAGCAGCGTTGCCCCCACCGGCCACTCCACCTTCCTGGGAGTCCCGTTTACCTCACCCAGAGTGCTTTAATGGAGAGTTGAGCACCTGTCGGGCATTTTTAGCTCAGTGTGGCCTCATTTTCGAGCTTCATTCCTCCTCCTTCCCCTCGGATCACTCCAAGATAGCCTACCTCATCACGCTGATGTCTGGGAGGGCTCTCACCTGGACTACCGCTGTATGGGAACAACAGCCGTCCATGTGCGTGAGTCTGGAGGGGTTAATGGGAGGTTTTTTATGCCCCGTTCTCCAGGAGAGAAGCTGCCCGGAAGCTAAACCAGCTCCGGCAGGACGCCCGCAGAGTGGCCGACTATGCGCTGGATTTCGCACGTTGGCAGTGGAGAGTGCATGGCACCAGGAAGCACTGTTTGACATGTTCCTGCACGCCATCTCGGAGGAGGTTAAGGACGAGCTTGCTGCTCGGGAGCTACCCACCGATCTTGACTCCCTCATCTCTTTGACCATGCGCATTGATGGGAGATTGCAGGAACCACGAATGGAGAGGAAATTCGATTTCGCTCGCACGTCCAGGGATTCTACCTCGCCTTCGAGTCATCCCGACCTTCCTCGAGAGTCACCGAAGACGCCCGAGGCACTGTTTCCCAAACCTATGCAACTAGGCCGAGCTGGGCTGTCGCCTGTGGAACGGCAACACAGGATCAACACAAGGAGCTGTCTGTATTGTGGGACTTTTTGTTATTTTGTGTCCTCTTTGCCGGTAAAAGACCAGGCTCACCGGTAGGTGCGAGTACTCTGGTGGGCCATATGATCTCCATACAGATGGATGGGCCAATGAACGGTGGAGCAATATACCTTTGGTATTAAACAAGTCAATTGTAGCTGCCTCTTCATTTTGTATGAGAGTTAGGACCCAATTCAACATCTTATGTAAGAACGAAATATCCTCCAAATTTAGTGTCCCGGTTCTCTAAAGTAGAACCCAGAAGCAGACCAGGACAAGGAGAGTAAGACGAAGGTGAGTATTTATTTACAAGTTTAAATGTAGTGATAGAAAAATCCAAGTAGCGGAGCGGGCAGCGGAGGTGAGTTGATGGAATTGAGTAAGCAGATCCAAGGAAGTAACTGAAGTCACCGACGACCAGGTAGGGATGGGATGAGTGTTCCGGGTGAATGACTGTAGACAGAAAAAACGAAGGTAAGTTCAAGGCAAGCAAGACGTACAAAACAACAAAACAAACTCCATCAAACTGGAGGCTGATACGCTGGCACAACATACTGTTCATGGCTAACGATCCGGAAGGGAATGGATGTCAGGTCAGCGCTTATGAAGTGGAGGGGTGATGATCAGGACCAGGTGTGCAGATAGCTGATGGGATACAGGTGCGGGTACTCAGAGATCCTCCAACTAGCTACGTCGCCCGGCAACCAGACAGGGTGCGTTCCAGGACACCGGAAAAAACACTCCAGGACAGAACACAGGCAAAAACAGACTCAGGAAGCGGGATTCGTGACATTTAGTTCCAAATCAAGAATAAAGTTTAAATAAAATTTAACGTCTGAGTAGAAAGTCTGTTAAAGATAATATATATTTTTTGAATATAACTCAGATATACACAGTTAGATTGATATATAAAAAGGATAGTGTAGTTATTTAGTTATTCATTTAGTTATTACTTGCAACCTTGCTAGCAGGCATGCCAGCTAAGATAGTTAAACAAGCTAGCTACTCTAGCTTGATTGACAGAACGAAATGGAGATTGAAACCTGAGTTAGCTACATCCAACTTCATCAAATGCTAGGTGGTTACAAGTATTACAGAGAAACAACAACAACAAACATTTAATAAAAACATGAAATGTTGTTTATTTTATTTTAAACAGGACAACAAAAAATGTGCTTCTGTGCCCACTAAGGGCATGACGACCCTGTCCTGACTGCACTTGAGTCTGCCTTGAGACATGATCCCCATACAGATGGATGGGTCAATGAACGGTGGAGCAATATACTTTTTGTATTAGACAAGTTAATTGTTGCTCCCTCTTCATTTTGCATGAGAGTTAGGACACAATTGAACATCTTATCTAAGAATCAAATATCTTCCAAATCAAGTTCCAAATAAAGAATACATTTCATAAATTACATTTATCCTGTGAGTATTACATCTTTGTTATACAGTGCCTTCAGAAAGTATTCAGACCCCTTGACTTTTTCCACATCTTGTTACGTTACAGCCTTATTCTAAAATGGATTAAATAAAACAAAATTCTCATCAATCTACACACAATACACCATAATGACAAAGCATAAACAGGTTTTTAGAAATGTTTGCAAATGTCATACCCAAGAAGTCATACCCAAGATGACTCAAGGCTGTAATCGCTGCCAAAGTTGCTTCAACAAAGTACTGAGTAAAGGGTCTGAATACTTATGTAAATGTGTTAATTCATTTATTTTTTATTTTAAATTAGCAAAAATGTAAAAAAAAACAGTTTTTACTTTGTCATTTTGGGGTATTGTGTGTAGATTGATGAGAATTATACTTTTTAAAATACATTTTTGAATAACGTAAAACATTTCTAAAGTCAAGTGGTCTGAATACTTTCCAAAGGCACTGTGTGTATATATATATATACACTACCGTTCAAAAGTTTGAGGTCACTTAGAAATGTCCTTGTTTCCATGAAAACATACATGAAATGAGGTGCAAAATGAATAGGAAAAATAGTCAAGACGTTGACAAGGTTATACATAATGATTTTTAATTGAAATAATAATTGTGTCCTTCAAACTTTGCTTTTGTCAAAGAATCCTCCATTTGCAGCAATTACAGTCTTGCAGACCTTTGGCATTCTAGTTGTCAATTTTTTGAGGTAATCTGAAGAGATTTCACCCCATGCTTCCTGAAGCACCTCCCACAAGTTGTATTGGTTTGATGGGCATTTCTTACGTACCATACGGTCAAGCTGCTCCCACAACAGCTCAATAGGGTTGAGATCAGGTGACTGTGCTGGCCACTCCATTATAGACAGAATACCAGCTGACTGCTTCTTCCCTAAATAGTTCTTGCATAGTTTGGAGCTGGGATTTGGGTTATTGTCCTGTTGTAGGAGGAAATTGGCTCCAATTAAGCGCCGTCCACAGGGTATGGCGTTGCAAAATGGAGTGATAGCTTTCCTTCTTCAAGATTCCTTTTACCCTGTAAAATCTACCACTTTACCACCACCAAAGCACCCCCAGACCATCACATTGCCTCAACCATGCTTGACAGATGGCGCCAAGCACTCCTCCAGCATCTTTTCATTTTTTCTGCGTCTCACAAATGTTTTTCTACGTGAGCCAAACACCTCAAACTTAGATTCGTCTGTCCATAACACTTTTTTCCAATCTTCCTCTGTCCAGTGTCGTGTTCTTTTGCCCATCTTAATCTTTTATTTTTATTGGCCAGTCTGAGATATGGCTTTTTCTTTGCAACTCTGCCTAGAAGGCCAGCATCCCGGAGTCGCCTCTTCACTGTTGACGTTGAGACTGGTGTTTTGCGGGTACTATTTAATGAAGCTGCCAGTTGAGGACTTGTGAGGCATCTGTTTCTTAAACTAGACACTAATATACTTGTCCTCTTGCGCAGTTGTGCACCGGGGCCTCCCACTCCTCTTTCTATTCTGGTTAGTTTGCAGCCAGTTTGCGCTGTTCTGTGAAGGGTGTAGTACACAGCATTGTACGAGATCTTCAGTTACTTGGAAATTTCTCTCATGGAATTTCCTTCGTTTCTCAGAACAAGAATAGACTGATGAGTTTCAGAAGAAAGTTCTTTGTTTCTGGCCATTTTGGGCCTGTAATCATACCCACAAATGCTGATGCTCCAGATACTCAACTAGTCTAAAGAAGGACAGTTGTATTGCTTCTTTAATCAGGACAAAAAAAATTATAAACTTGGATTAGCTAACAAAATGTGGCATTGGAAAACAGGAGTGATGGTTGCTGATAATGGGCCTCTGTACGCATATGTAGATAATCCATAAAAAATCTGCCGTTTCCAGCTACAATAGTCATTTACAACATTAACAATGTCTACACTGTATTTCTGATCAATTTGATGTTATTTTAGAGTACTACGTGTGAATTATGCTCCAACGACCATCAGTTTTATAGGAAAAAATATTGTTTCCCAATGAGGTTCACTGTAAGCAGGGCCGTAGCTACCGAGTTCAGGACCTATGATTTTTTGGGGGTCGTATTTTTTTGGAACTCAAGCGGGGTCAAAACTTACTGTTGAGAGTTAGAATTGATAGAACCAATTGATTTGGTTTGTCTTGTTAATACAAGTAGACTACATCAAATATGTTTAATGTATTTGATGAAATTGTATTTGACTTACTGAACCCGAGACAATTGGTGATCTCTATTCATAAATCAAAATAATGTAGAATAATAGTGACGACATCAAAACTATGAAATAACACATATGGAATCAAGTAGTAACCAAAAAAGTGTTAAACAAATAATAAAATATTTAATATTTCAGAAACTTCAAAGTAGCCACCCTTTGCCTTGATGACAGCTTTGCACACGCTTGGGATTCTCTCAACTAGCTTCATGAGGTAGTCACCTGGAATGCATTTCAATTAACAGGTGTGCCTTGTTAAAAGTTAATTTGAGGAATTTCTTTCCTTTTTAATGTGTTTGAGCCAATCAGTTGTGTTGTGACAAGATTGGGGTGGTATACAGAAGACAGTCCATATTATGGCAAGAACAGCTCAAATAAGCAAAGAGAAATGACAGTCCGTCATTAAGGATCAGACCCTTTTTTTCAATTTTTGCCTAAAAAGACATACCAAAATCGAACTGCTTGCAGCTCAGGACCTGAAGCAAGGATATGCATTTTCTTGATACCATTTGAAAGGAAACACTATGAAGATTGTGGAAATGTGAAATTAATGTTGGAGAATATAACACATTAGATCATGTAAAAGATAATACAAAGAAAAAAACATACATTGTTTTTATTTATTGTACCACCATATTTTTTAAATGCAGGAGAAACAACATAATGTATTATTCCAGCACAGGCACAATTTAGATTTTGGCCACTAGATGGCAGCAGTGTATGTGCAAAGTTTGAGACTGATCAAATCAAATCAAATCAAATGTTATTTGTCACATACACATGGTTAGCAGATGTTAATGTGAGTGTAGCGAAATGCTTGTGCTTCTAGTTCCGACAATGCAGTAATAACCAACGAGTAATCTAACCTAACAATTCCACAACTACTACCTTATACACACAAGTGTAAAGGGAAAAAGAATATGTACATAAAGATATATGAATGAGTGATGGTACAGAACGGCATAGGCAAGATGCAGTAGATGGTATAGAATACAGTATATACATATGAGATGAGTAATGTAGGGTATATAAACATAAAGTGGCATAGTTTAAAGTGGCTAGTGATACATGTATTACATAAAGATGGCAAGATGCAGTAGATGATATAGAGTACAGTATATACATATGAGATGAGTAATGTAGGGTATGTAAACATTATATTAAGTGGCATTGTTTAAAGTGGCTATTGATAAATTTTTACATACAGTAAATTTCCATCAATTCCCATTATTAAAGTGGCTGGAGTTGAGTCAGTATGTTGGCAGCGGCCACTAAATGTTAGTGGTGGCTGTTTAACAGTCTGATGGCCTTGAGATAGAAGCTGTTTTTCAGTCTCTCGGTCTCTGCTTTGATGCACCTGTACTGACCTTGCCTTCTGGATGATAGCGGGTTGAACAGGCAGTGGCTCGGGTGGTTGTTGTCCTTGATGATCTTTATGGCCTTCCTGTGACATCGGGTGGTGTAGGTGTCCTGGAGGGCAGGTAGTTTGCCCCCGGTGATGCGTTGTGCAGACCTCACTACCCTCTGGAGAGCCTTACGGTTGTGGGCGGAGCAGTTGCCGTACCAGGCGGTGATACACCCCGATAGGATGCTCTCGATTGTGCATCTGTAGAAGTTTGTGAGTGCTTTTGGTGACAAGCCGAATTTCTTCAGCCTCCTGAGGTTGAAGAGGCGCTGCTGCGCCTTCTTCACAACGCTGTCTGTGTGGGTGGACCAATTCAGTTTGTCCGTGATGTGTACACCGAGGAACTTAAAACTTACTACTATGTGGATAGGGGGGTGCTCCCTCTGCTGTTTCCTGAAGTCCACAATCATCTCCTTTGTTTTGTTGACGTTGAGTGTGAGGTTATTTTCCTGACACCACACTCCGAGGGCCCTCACCTCCTCCCTGTAGGCCGTCTCGTCGTTGTTGGTAATCAAGCCTACCACTGTAGTGTCGTCCGCAAACTTGATGATTGAGTTAGAGGCGTGCATGGCCACGCAGTCGTGGGTGAACAGGGAGTACAGGAGAGGGCTCAGAACGCACCCTTGTGGGGCCCCAGTGTTGAGGATCAGCGGGGTGGAGATGTTGTTACCTACCCTCACCACCTGGGGGCGGTCCGTCAGGAAGTCCAGTACCCAGTTGCACAGGGCGGGGTCGAGACCCAGATCAATGAACCATTGCATATCTGTTCAAAATGTTGAATCAAGACTACCCAAATGTGCCTAATTGGTATATTAATTCATTTTCAAGTTCAAAACTGTGCACTCTCCTCAAACAATAGCATGGTATTCTTTCACTGTAATAGCTACTGTAAATTGGACAGTGCAGTTAGATTACCAAGAATGAAAGCTTTCTGCCCATATCAGATATGTCTATGTCCTGGGAAATGTTCTTGTTACTTACAACCTCATGCTAACCACATTAGCCTACGTTAGCTCAACGGTCCCGCGGTGGGGGGGACACAGATCCTGTAGAGCAGTGGTTCCCAAACTTTTTATAGTCCCATACCGCTTCAAACATTCAACCTCCAGCTGCGTAAAAACAACATTTGAGAGTGCACTGACCCTGGTGCTAGAGGGGCTAGCACCAGGGTCAGTGCACTCTCAAATGTTGTTTTTGCCATCATTGTAAGCCTGCCACACACACACTATACGATACATTTATTAAACATAAGAATTAGTGAGTTTGTCACAACTCGGCTTGTGGGAAGTGACAAAGAGCTCTTAAAGGACCAGGGCACAAATAATAATATAATAATAATCAATCATTTTGCTCTTTATTTAACCATCTTACATATAAAACCTTATTTCTTAATCGAAAATTGTGAATAACTCACCACAGGTTAATGAGAAGGGTGTGCTTGAAAGGATGCACATAACTCTGCAATGTTGGGTTGTATTGGAGAGAGGCTCAGACTTAAATGATTTTCCACACACAGTCTGCAAGTATTTAGTGTTCATGCTAGTGAGGGCCGAGAATCCACTCTGACATAAGTACGCGGTTGCAAAGCACATCAGTGTCTTAACAGCGCTATTTGCCAAGGCAGGATACTCTGAGCGCAGCCCAATCCAGAAATCTGGCAGTGGCTTCTGATTAAATTCAATTTTCACAGAACCTCTTGTTGCAATTTTGATGAGGCTCTCTTGTTCAGATATCGGTAAGTGGACTGGAGGCAGGGCATGAAAGGGATAACGAATCCAGTTGTTTGTGTCATCCGTTTCGGGAAAGTACCTGCGTAATTGTGCACCCAACTCACTCAGGTGCTTCGCTATATCACATTTGACATTGTCCGTAAGCTTGAGTTCATTTGCACACAAAAATCATACAATGATGGAAAGACCTGTGTGTTGTCCTTGTCAATGCAGACAGAGAAGAGCTTGAACTTCTTAATCATAGCCTCAATTTTGTCCCGCACATTGAATATAGTTGCGGCGAGTCCCTGTTATCCTAGATTCAGATCTTTGGAATACAGGAGTGATGGTTGCTACAATTGGCTGTGCATCATGCAAGCGGTCAGACAAGTGAAAATTATGGTCAGCAAGAAAACTTTAAGCTCGTGTCTCAATTTTTAAAAAACATGTCAATACTTTGCCCCTTGATAACCAGTGCACTTTTGTATGTTGTAAAGGCATTACATGGTGGCTGCCCATATCATTGCATGGTGCAGAAAATGCACAATAGATCAGGGGCCTTGCTTCAACAAAGTTAACCATTTTCACTGTCGTGTCCAAAACATATTTCAAGCTGTCAGGCATTCCCTTGGCAGCAAGAGCCTCTCGGTTGATGCTGCAGTGTACCCAAGTGTCGTCGGGAGCAACTGCTTGCACGCGCGTTACCACTCCGCTATGTCTCCCTGTCATGGCTTTTGTGCCATCAGTACAGATACCAACACATCTTGACCACCAAGTCCATTTGATGTCACAAAGCTGTCCAGTACTTTAAAAATATCCTCTTCTGTTGTCCTGGTTTCCAGTGGTTTGCAGAAGAGGATGTCTTCTTTAATTGACCCACCATAAACGTAACGGACATAAACCAGGAGCTCTGCCAGGCCCGCCACGTCTTTTGACTCATCCAGCTATAACGCATAGAATTCACTGGCTTGTATGCGAAGCAGTAATTGTTTCAAAACATCTCCTGCCATGTCATTGATGCGTTGTGAAACAGTGTTGTTTGATGAAGGCATTGTCTGTATAGTTTTTTGGGCCTTTTCCCCCAGCATTGTCCCAGCCATATCCGCGGCAGCAGGAAGATTTAAGTCCTCCACAATAGTATGGGGCTTGGCTGTCCTAGCCACTCGGTAGCTCACCATTTAAAACGCTTCTAGCCCCTTCTTATTAATGGTATCTGTTGCTATTGTATATGTCTTACAACTCAAAAGTCATCATAATTATCGCTCAAAACTCCCGTGGCTTACAAATGGACTGTTTGAAAATCTGAATAATTGAAAAAAAGAAAAAAAGAAAAGTGAATCTGATTTTTATTTGGCGTACCCCCGACAGCATTGCGCGTATCCGTACCCCAGTTTGGGAATACCTGCCGTAGAGGTTTTAAGACATGAAGGTCGGTCAATAAGAAACATTTCAAGAATTTCAAGTTTCTTCAAGTGCAGTCTCAAAAACCATCAAGCGCTATGATGGAACTGGCTCTCATGAGGACCGCCACAGGAAAGGAAGACCCAGAGTTACCTCTGCTGCAGAGGATAAGTTCATTCGAGTTAACTGCACCTCAGATTGCAGCCCAAATAAATGCTTCACAGAGCTCAAGTAACAGACATCAACTGTTCAGAGGACACTGCATGAATGTACAGTGTGTGCAAATGTAGTAAGGTTAGGGAGGTAAGGCAATAAATAGTCCATAGTGGCAAAATAATTACAATTCAGCATTAACACTGGAGTGATGGATGTGCAGATGATGTGGAAGTAGAGATACTGGTGTGTAAAAATAAATAACAATATGAGGATGAGGTAGTTTGGTGTGCTATTTACAGATGGGCTGTGTACAGGTACAGTGATCGGTAAGCTGCTCTGACAGCTGATGCATAAAGTTAGTGAGGGAGATATAAGTCTTCAGCTTCAGTGATTTTTGCAATTCGTTCCAGTCATTGGCAGCAGAGAACTGGAATGAAAGGCGGCCAAAGGAGGTGTTGGCTTTGGGGATGACCAGTGAAATACACCTGCTGGAGCGCGTGCTACGGGTGGGTGTTACTATGGAGACCACTGAGCTGAGATAAGGTGGGGCTTTACCTAGCAAATACTTATAGATGACCTGGAGCCAGTGTTTTTTTCTTTTCTTTCGCTTTGTTATTATGGGATATTGTGTGTAGATTGAGGAAAACATTTATGTAATCAATTTTAGAATAAGGCTGTAACGTAGCAAAATGTGGAAAAAGTCAAGGGATGTGAGTACTTTCCGAAGGCATATGAACTGCAAATCAGTTGCTTTTATATTTTTGTTCAGTATAATATAGGCTTGCCTAAACAAAGTGTCTGAATACTTAAGCAACGACTATACTTTAGTTATAAAAAATATATGAATCAAACTTTTTTTAAACATTTTTGACAGCAAATGACAATTAAATACATTTTAATCCACTTTGTAACACAAAAATGTGAAGAATATTTTTGCAAGGCACTGTATACTTATAGTGTACTTGATCACTCACAAGCAGTTTCATAAAAAAATCTTTGCTTCAACTCCAAGTGCATTTTGAATGAATATACTAATTTACAATTAAAGCATTTGAAATGTAAGTAAAGTTTTAATGTGTGTGTTGAAGTTCAATGATAGTGAACATGTAGTATAATTTAAGACTGAAAAAAATAATATTTTAGAGTACACTTTTAATAAATGTATTGAAGGTTGGTGATAGTATATTTATAGTATACTAAAAGACTGGAAAACAATTAATTTAGTGTACACTTAATACATGCATTGAAGGTTGGTGATAGTATATTTATAGTATACTAAAAGACTGAAAAACACTTAATTTAAAGTACACTTTTAATAAGTGTATTAAAGGTTGATAATAGTATATTTATAGTATAGTAAAAGACTGAAAAACAATGCATTGAAAGTATACTTTTAATAAGTGTATTGAAGGTTGATACTAGTATATTTATAGTATACTAAAGGACTGAAAACTAATTTAAAGTACACTTTTAGTAATTTTGTTGAAGTGTAATTATTTCACAGTTATAGTATACTTAAGATATAGTAGAAAGTACATCTCATATTTGAAGTATATTATTTGTATTGTTTGCATATTTAATGACATTTTCTGCATATTTAAGTATACTTTAAATAGATTTTTTTCCCCTATTGGGCTTAAACAATAAATGTCTTCGTTATTTGAAATGCCTGGAATTTCCTTTCATTCATGGGAAAGGACTGCTATCAAGAGCAATAACATTGCATTTAAGTAGGCATGAAACATTTTAAAGCAAATAGCTCCATGACCAGTTTGCCTAAAGCAGAGACTGTCTGTAGTCAGGTTAAATTATTGGACGAATCTCTGATCCCCATTACTGACAAATAATTCTGAATGTTCTTGAACTAAACTCTCAATACCTCTCTACATTCAACATGACGATATTATTTATTTGTATTTATGACTCAAACTTTTTACCACTCTCTAATCTTCTCCACCATATCCATTTTTGTTGTTGTTGAGAGTGCCATGTAATACCATGTAAAACCAACTTTTGGTTTTACTCATACCTGCATCTGTAGCTATTGCATTCCATTCTCAGGGTTATATGTACTGGTTAAAAACTGTAATGGATTAAAAAAACTGTAACTGTAATCAGTTATGTTACCAGAAAAATATTGTTATCAGATTACAAATATTTTTGAAAAACTAGATGATCACTTCGAAGATTACTTTTAATTCAGAAAGGATCTTTGCAGAAACATTCTTTGACACCTTTCTGTTTTCAAAATTACATTCAAATAATCAATACAAATTTGTTACGCCTGAGCGAGTCTGACCACAAGTCAGAGACCACTATAATGACACACCAAATGCGTTTGATGGATCACGGGAAAAGAGCAGGAATAGGCTTTTGTAGTCCAAGCTACACTATATATACAAAAGTATGTGGACACCGCTTCAAATGAGTGGATTTGGCTATTTCAGCCACACTCGTTGCTGAAAGGTGTATATAATCGAGCACACATCCATGCAATCTCCATAGACAAACATTGACAGTAGAATGGCCTTACAGAAGCGCTCAGTGACTTTCAGCGTGGCACTGTCATAGGATGCCATCTTTCCAACAATTCAGTTCATCAAATTTCTGCCCTACCAGAGCTGCCCCGGTCAACTGTAAGTGCTGTTATTGTGAAGTGGAAACATCTAGGAGCAACAATGGATCAGCCGCAAAGTGGTAGGCCACACAAGCTCACAGAATGGGACCATCGACTGCTGAAGCACGTAGCGCGTAAAATTGTCTGTCCTCGGTTGCAACACTCACTACCAAGTTCCAAACTGCCTTTGGAAGCAACGTCACCACAAGAACTGTTCGTTGGGACCATGAAATGTGTTTCCATGGCCGAGTAGCCGCACGCACACAAGCCTAAGATCACCATGTGCAATGCCAAGTGTCGGCTGGAGTGGTGTAAAGCTTGCCGCCATTGGAGTCTGGAGCAGTGGTAACGCGTTCTCTGGAGTGATGAATCACGCTTCACCATCTGGCAGTCCGACAGATGAATCTGGTATGGCAGATGCCAGGAGAACGCTACCTACCTGAATGCATAGTGCCAACTGTAAAGTTTGCTGGAAGAGGAATAATGGTCTGGGGTTGTTTTTCATGGTTCGGGCTAGGCCCCTTAGTTCCAGTGAAAGGAAATCTTAACGCTACAGCATACAATGACATTCTAGACAATTCTGTGCTTCCAACATTGTGGCAACAGTTTCGGGACGGCCCTTTAATGTTTCAGCATGAAAATGCCCCTGTGCACAAAGTGAGGTTCATACAGAAATGGTTTGTTGAGATCGATGTGGAAGAACTTGACTGGCCTGCACAGAGCTCAGACCGCAACCCCATCGAACACCTTTGGGATGAATTGGAACGCCGACTGCGAGCCAGGCCTAATTGCCCAACATCAGTGCCTGACCACACTAATGCTCTTGTGGTTGAATGGAAGCAAGTCCCTGCAGCAATGTTCCAACATCTAGTGGAAAGCCTTCACGGAAGAGTGGAGGCTGTTATAGCAGCAAATGGGGGGACCAACTCCATATTAATGCCCATGATTTTGGAATGAGATGTTCGACGAGCAGGTGTCATACATTTGGTCATGTAGTGTATGTCTTCCAATGGTGTGACTGCTGTTGGCATCCAAAGATTATCCAACTTGAATAAATGCTTAGAGATAAGGACAATAGCAGTGGTGTCGCCTACGGTCAATACTGATATAAATAATTATTGATATCTACATAGCGCGTTGATGTGAATCACACTGCTACTCTCATTTAGTTATTTGCACCTTAAAGATTGTGGTTGATGTAGATGGCTGTTCGCAAATGTATATGTGTATTTTAATACAATAATGGTTGAATTGAAGAAGTTTCAGCTGCCTATCAATCATTTTCTTTGCTACTAGTGGACAGCCAGTGAAAAATGTGCTCTTGCAACAGCTCCCAGCCTAAGGTTCATACCTTCTCCTCCATGGTGTTGTGCTTTATACTGTCAAAAACAAGTTTAATTTAAGAAGACCATGAGTGGGGCTTTTATTGCTCAATCTACACTGAATAAAAATATAAATGCAACATGCAACAATTTCAAGTAACTCATGCAAGCAGTAAAATCTGATTTAAAAAACACAAAACTACTCCTGAAGAAAAGTATGAACACAATAATTAAGATTTTAATAAGATTTTACTGATTTGCAGCTCATATAAGGAAATCAGTCAACTGAAATACATTCACTAGGCCCTAATCTATGGATTCAGATATGCATTTGTTGGTCACAGAAAAGAAAAGTAACAGCGTGGATCAGAAAACCAGTCAGTATCTGGTGTGACTACCATTTGCCTCATGCAGCGCGACACATCTCCTTCGCATAGAGTTGATCAGGCTGTTGATTGTGGTCTGTGGAATGTTGTCCCAATCCTCTTCAATGGCTGTGTCAAGTGTCAATCCAGAGTATGCTAAACATGCTCAATGGGTGGTAACATGTCTGGTGAGTATGCAGGCAATGGAAGAACTGGGACATTTTCAGCTTCCAAGAATTGTGTACAGATCCTTGTGACCTGGGGCCATGCATTATCATGCTGAAACATGAGCTGATGGCAGCGGATGAAGAGCACGACAATGGGCCTCAGGATCTTGTCACGGTTTCTCTGTTCATTCAAATTACCATTGATAAAATGCAATTGTGCTCGTTGTCCGTAGCTCATGCCTACCCATACCATAACTCCACCACCATGGGGCACTCTGTTCACAACGTTGACGTCAGGAAACTATTCGCCCACACAACATGCTGTCTGCTGTCTGCGATCTGCCCGGTACAGTTGAAACCGGGATTCGTCCGTGAAGAGCACGTTTCTCCAGCATCCCAGTAGCCTTCGAAGGTGAGCATTTGCCCACTGAAGTCAGTTACGACGTCGAACTGCAGTAAGGTCAAGACCCTGATGAGGACGACGAGCACGCAGATGAGCTTCTATGAGAATGTTTCTGACAGTTTGTGCAGAAATTCACAGTTCGATCAGCTGTCTGGGTGGCTGGTCTCAGATGATCCCACATGTGACAAAGCCAGATGTGGCGGCCCGGGCTGGCGTGGTTACACGTGGACTGCGGTTGAGAGGCCAGATGGACGTACTGCCAAATTCTCTAAAACGATGTTGGAGGCAATTTATAGTCGAAAAATGGACATTCAATTCTCTGGCAACAGCTCTGGTGGACATTCCTGTAGTCAGCATGCCAATTGCATGCTCCCTCAAAACAATCAAAACTCTGTGGCATTGTGTTGTGTGACAAAACTACACATTTTAGAGTGACCTTTTATTGTCCCAAGTTTTAATCAGCTTCTTGATATGCAACACCTGTCAGGTGAATGGATTATCTTTACCATCTATGTTCCCCACATATATAAAACCACAAAGACTGCTGGAATGGCCAGAACGCAAGATTGTAATTTTGATGGCTCACATGATGAGCCTACTGTAGCCTACTGTACATGGTAAACTGGTGCACACAAAGTTATACTTGTTTTAGTATGGAAAACGGCTGTGAGGATTTTTCTTAAATATTCACAACATTTTAACATAATTACAATCTTTATAGAATTAAAATGTAATTTCATAATCCACCCCTCAATAGAAAACCTGGTTCCTTTCTCTGAAATGCCACCTGATCCACGATCGAATATAGTATCGCATTTCGATTTAGCTCGCCATCCACACACAGCCACAGGGCTCTATAGAGAAACATTGACCTCCATGATTGTAAACATTGTAAATGTAAACAAACACCCTGTATAGACTCAAACTTTAATTTTGATATCAGTCCTTGCATTCATAGCTTTGTCTATTAATCTCAGAGAGGTTGCATTTCTCCAGGTCCATCCCTCAGCTTTTTACCAAAGAAGAGGGAGGGTGTCGCTTTGTTACTCTTTCAACTGTGGAGTTGCACTTTAAACAGCTGCAAAGTATAGAGAAGTGTCACCAACAAAAATGTAAACAATAGGCCTATAGCAAATGTAGCATATGGCATAGATTTTTCACATGCAAATAGTACTTTCGGCAGGGCTCAAATTATGCCATTCCAGCATTTATTTTTCAACTCGAAGCAATGAGCCAATCAGTCCTCCATGACAACAAAATCATAAACAATAGTATTTCGTTTTTGGGATACGCTCAAGTAAAACAATTTGGCTAATCTTCCATATTTCCAAGTCCCATTCTTGAAGATCAATGGGTATTAAATTAATTGGAATGACTGGAAATCTGACAGACTTCGGTTTTTAATTTAAAGATACAGTGCATTCGGAAAGTATTCAGACTCATTGACTTTTTCCACATTTTGCTACATTACAACCTTATACTAAACTTGATTTCATTGTTTTTTCCCCTCAACAATCTACACACGATACCCCATGATAACAAAGCAAAAACTGTTTTTTAGACATTTTTGCTAATTTAATTTAATTTTTTTAAATATCACATTTACATAACTATTTAGACCCCTTGCTATGAGACTCAAAATTGAGCTCAGGTGCATCCTGTTTCCATTGATCATCCTTGAGATGTTTATACAACTTGATTGGACTCCACCTGTGATACATTTCATTGATTGAACATGATTTGGAAAGGGAAGGGGTCTGAATACTTTCCGAATGCACTGTATGACCTAATGATATTATTATCGGTAGTAGAAAGCAATGATTTAGAAGAAGCCTACATAACCAACACAAAGTAAAATGCAACATCCATTTATGGTAATCTATGTAAACTAACGCCTCTAAAGGGGAAAGTAATCGAATTATGTTACCAAGTTTGTGTAATCTGAAAGTTACGTTACTGATGACTATTTTGGACAGGTAACTAGTAACTGTAACGGATTACAGTTAGAAAGTAACCTTCCCCACAGTGTCCATTCTACAGTATAAGTAATCGGGAAGGTAAATGTCATCTGCTGAGGCTCTGACTTTCACTTAAGGTTGTAAGTTGCCTTTCCCTCCCTGAAATATTTGTATTCTCATCCTAGCACAGCTTGATATGATATGACAGTGATGAATGCCTCATCCGAATGCAGACTAAAGGTAATGTAATGAGAATTAAGTGCAAATACAGGACATTTCTGATTATTTATGAGGGTTTGTGTTTGTGGCAGACACCAGGGTGGGTGACAATAGGTGATGTTCCTAGTCTACAGATATCCCTGTCTATTAACCATCTACTTCAGAACATTATATTTACTAGCTAAATCTACTAGAAAAATGTACTATGATAAATGCAAGAAAAAAATAATGTTTTTAGAAATGTTTACAAATTAATTTAAATGAATGTGTTTTTATGTTAGATTTTTTGCATTGTTTGTAACTTATTTTTTTATTTATTTTGTACATAATGTTGCTGCTACTTTCTCTTATGACAGAAAATAACTTCTGGTTATCAGAACAGCGATTACTCACCACGAACTGGCAGATGTTTTTTTTCCCTTTAACGAGTCCGACGAGTCCGACATACTGCTTTCCCGGGAACAGGTCCAAATCCCCGTCATCCCCGTTGCGTGAAGAGACAACAAAGAAAAAGAGGACGGAGGTCAGGCTGCCTTCTGAGAATTCGTAGGCGATCGAATAACCCCCCCCTGCCTTCTGTCCTTCTAGCTAACGTGCAATCATTGGAAAATAAAATCGACGACCTACGAGGAAGATTAAACTACCAACGGGACATTAAAACTGTAATATCTTATGCTCACGGAGTCGTGGCTGAACGATGACATTATCAACATACAACTGGCTGGTTATACGCTGTATTGGCAGGATAGAACAGCGGCGTCTGGTGAGACAAGGCGTGGCGGATTATGCATATATGTAAACAACAGCTGGTGCGCGATATCTAAGGAAGTCTCAAGGTTTTGCTTACCTGAGGTAGAGTATCTCATGATAAGCTGTAGACCACACTATCTACCTAGAGAGTTTTCTGTATTTTTCGTAGCTGTCTACAAACCACCACAGACTGATGCTGGCACTAAGACCACACTCAATGAGCTGTATTCCCCCATAAGAAAACAGGAAAACGATCATCCAGAGGCGGCGCTCGAAATGGTCGGGGACTTTAATGCAGGGAAACTTAAATCTGTTTTACCAAAATTCTATCAGCATGTTAACTTCTTGCAACTATAGGGGGTGCTGTTCCGCATTAGCATATTTGGGTCTCCAAATTAAACTGCCTCGTGCTAAATTCTTGATCGTACAATATGCATATTATTGTTATTATTGGATAGAAAACACCTTCTAGTTTCTATAGAAGTTGGAATTTTGTCTCTGAGTGGTACAGAACAATATCTACAGCACTTTTCATGACAGGGGTTTGATTTCAGAAATTTTTACCCCTGATCTGGAGTCTGTTTTTAAGGCGACAGTGAATGCTATGAAGAAACCGACACTGCCTACGTCTTCCTCTGGGTGTCTGTACGTCATCACGTTTTGAATGGAGTCTATTGCACAATCCCAGCCATTATAAAACCACAAAATGTATAGGGACCGCCCTTTCTCGTCGCGCGCCTGAAGCGTGAAGGACATCGGACTTGCCTCATTCCAAATCCTTGTCTAACCAGCAACATTTCTCCGGTCATGTTTTCAGTCGTTATAGTTGTTAAAAACATCATAATGTAGTTAATTTGAACCGTTTTATAGCAATTTATATCCGTTTAGTGCGATTTTGAGGAATTTCTTTGTTGTGCACTCTGAAACTTTGGACACGTTTTGGGGTCCCGTTCGATCGTTAGTGGATGTTTCGAAGGACAGAGGACATCTATCGACCAAAAGACGTTTATAACATAGAAAGGATACATTGCCCAAGAATATGATGGAAGAACATCTCAAAGTAAGCAATATTTAATATGATAAATCGTTGTTCTGTCGAAATATTTTAAACGCATATTTCGCCATTTTGTTTGGTATAGCTTCACTTGGCAAACCCTGTATTGAAAAGTAAGGATAATTTTAAAAATGTAAATCAGCGGTTGCATTAAGAACTAATTTGTCTTTCGATTCCTGTCAACCCTGTATTTTTTAGTCAAGTATATGATTAGCTTTCGATTAAACTAGATCACTCTGAAAGCTGACGTTCCTCATTTTGAGGCTTGAGTTGTGACTATTTCCATTGTATAACCACGGTTTTGTATGGCTAAATATGCACCTTTTCGAACAAACTGTATATGTATGTTGTAAAATGATGTTACAGGAGTGTCATCGGAAGAATTCTGAGAAGGTTAGTGAAAAAATTAATATATTTTGGCGGTGATTACGTTATAGCGCTCTTTGGCTGGAATCGATGCTCTGGTAACGTTTGCACATGTGGTATGCTAACTTATCGATTTATTGTGTTTTCGCTGAAAAACGCTTAGAAAATCTGAAATATGGTCTGAAATCACAAGAACTGGGTCTTTCCATTGCTATGCTTTGTCTATTTTTATGAAATGTTTTATGATGAGTAAATTGGTCATACACGTTGCTCTATCTAGTAATTCTAGTCGATTTGTGATGGTCGGTGCAATTGTAAACTGTGATTTCTACCTGAAATATGCACTTTTTTCTAACAAAAACTATCCTATACCATGAATATGTTATCAGACTGTCATCTGATGGTTTTTTTTATAGGTTATTGGCTATCAATATCTTAGTTGAGCCGAATTGGTGATAGCACCTGAAGGAGTAAGAAACTGATGGAATTAGAATAGTGGTGTATTTTGCTAACGTGTTTAGCTAATAGATTTACATATTTTGTCTTCCCTGTAAAACATTTTAAAAATCTGAAATGGTGGCTTTATTCACAAGATCTGTATCTTTCATCTGGTGTCTTGGACTTGTGATTTAATGATATTTAGATGCTACTATCTACTTGTGAAGCTATGCTAGCTATGCTAATCAGTGTGTGGGGGGGGTGGGGGGTGATCCCGGACCCGGGGTAGAGGCTCGTGAAAGGTTAAATGTGCAACCAGAGGGGAAAAAACTCTAGACCACTTTTACTCCACACACAGAGATGTGTACAAAGCTCTCCCTTGCCATTCATTTGGCAAATCTGACCATAATTCTACCCTCCTGATTCCTGCGTACAAGCTAAAATTAAAGCAGGAAGCACCAGTGACTCGGTCAATACAACAGTGGTCAGATGAAGCAGATGCGAAGCTACAACACTGTTTTGTTAGCACAGACTGGAATATGTTCCGGGATTCTTCCTATGGCATTGAGGAGTACACCACATAAATCATTGGCTTCATCAATAAGGGCATCGATGACGTCGTCCCCACAGTGACCGTATGTACATATCCCAACCAGAAGCCATGGATTACAGGCAACATCCGCACTGAGCTAAAGGCTAGAGCTGCCGCTTTCAAGGAGCGGGACACGGACATGGATGCATTCAAGAAAGATCGCTACAACCTCTGAAGAGACATTAAACATGCAAAAGGACAATATGGGAGCAAGGTGGAATCCTATTACCCGGAAGCTTATAAGATATCCCGCTATGTCCTCCGACGAACCATCAAAGAGGCAAAGTGTCAATACAGGACTAAAGATCAAATTGTACTACACCGGCTCCGATGCTCGTCGGATGTGGCAGTGCTTGCAAACCATTACAGACTACAAAGGGAAGCACAGCCGAGAGCTAGTGACACGAGCCTACCAGATGAGCTAAACTACTTCTATGCTTACTTCAAGGCAAATAACACTGAAACATGCATGAGAGCACCAGCTGTTCTGGACAACTGTGTGATTACGCTCTCTACAGCCGATTTGAGTAAGACCTTAAAACAGGTCAACATTCACAAGGCCGCAGGGCCAGACGGATTACTAGGACATGTACTGCGAGCGTGCGCTGACCAACTGGCAAATGGCTTCAACGACATTTTCAACCTCTCCTTGTCTGAGTCTGTAATAGCAACATGTTTTAAGTAGACCACCATAGTCCCTGTGCCCAAGAACACTAAGGTAACCTGCGTAAATGACTACCAACCCGCAGCACTCACGTCTGTAGCCATGAAATGCTTTGAAAGGTTGGTCATGGCTCACATCAACACCATTATCCCAGAAACCCTAGACCCACTCCAATTTGCATACAGCCCTAACAGATCCACAGATGATGGAATCTCTATTGCACTGCCCTTTCCCACCTGGACAAAAGGAACACCTATGTGAGAATGCTATTCATTGACTACAGGTCAGCGTTCAACACCATAGTGCCCTCAAAGCCCTGGGACTAAACACCTCCCTCTGCAACTGGATCCTGGACTTCCTGATGCGCCACCACCAGGTGGTAAGGGTAGGTAACAACACATCCGCCACGCTGATCCTCAACACAGGGGCCCCTCAGGGGTGCGTGCTCAGTCCCCTCCTGTACTCCCTGTTCACTCATGACTGCACAGCAGGCATGACTCCAACACCATCATTAAGTTTGCCGATGACACAACAGTGGTAGGCCTGATCACCGACAACAAGACATCCTATGGAGGAGGTCAGAGACCTGGCCGTGTGGTGCAGGGACAACAACCTCTACCTCAACCTGATCAAGACAAAGAAGATGATTGTGGACTACAGGAAAAGGAGGACTGAGCACGCCACCATTCTCATCGATGGGCTGTAGTGGAGCAGGTTGAGAGCTTCAAGTTTCTTGGTGTCTACATCATCAACAAACTAACATGGTCCAAGCACACCAAGACAGTTGTGAAGAGGGCACGACAAAACCTATTCCCCCTCGAGGAGACTTAAAAGATTTGGCATGGGTCCTCAGATCCTCAAAAGGTTCTACAGCTGCACCATCGAGAGCATCCTGACTGGTTGCATCACTGCCTGGTATGGCAACTGCTCAGCCTCCGATCGCAAGTTACTACAGAGGGTAGTGCGTACGGCCCAGTACTTCACTGGGGCCAAGCTTCCTGCCATCCAGGACCTCGATACCAGGCGTTGTCAGAAGAAGGCCCTAACAATTGTCAAAGACTCCAGCCACCCTAGTCATAGACTGCTCTCTCTGCTACCGCACGACAAGCGGTACCGGAGTGCCAAGTCTAGGTCCAAGAGGCTTCTAAACAGCTTCTACCCTCAAGCCATAAGACTCCTGAACATCTAATCAAATGGCTCCCCAGGCTATTTGCATTGCCCCCCCCCCATCTCTTTTACGCCGCTGCTACTCTCTGTTATTATCTATGCATAGTCACTTTAATAACTCTACCTACATGTACATATTACCTCAATTACCTCGACTAACTGGTGCCCCCGCACATTGACTCTGTACCGGTACCCCTTGTATATAGTCTCGCTATTGTTATTTTACTACTGCTCTTTAGCTACTTGTTACTTTTATTTCTAATTCTTATTTGTATTTTTTAAACTGCATTGTTGGTTTGGGTCTTGTAAGTAAGCATTTCACTATAAGGTCTGTTGTATTCAGCGCATGTGACTAACACGATTTGACTTGAAATGTCTCACTTGTTCTTACATTTTCCATATTTTGTTGTGTACAGTCTGAATTTAAAATTACATTGAGATTTTTTGTCACTGATCTACACACAATACCCAATAATGTCAAAGTGGAATTTGTTTTGTATAATCTTTTTTTTATTAATTAAAATGTGAGGCTGAAATGTCTTGAGTCATTGAGTATTCAACCCCTTTGTTATGGCAAGCCTAAATAAGTTCAGCTGTAAACATTTGATTAACAAGTCACATAATTAGTTGCATGAACTTTTAACATGAATTTTGAATGACTACCCAATCTCTGTACCGCACATGTACAATTATCTGTAAGGTCCCTCAGTCAAGTAGTGAATTTCATGCACAGATTCAACCACCAAGTCCAGGGAAGTTTTCCAATGCCTTTACAAAGAAGGGCACCCAGAGGCCAATGGTGATTTTAAACAGTTACAAAGTTTAAAACCTCTTAGATATAAAGTCCCCTGTTTTGGGACCTGCGTGGTTCTGGTACCGGTTCCGACCTATATTTGAACTTATAAATCGATATGTGGACCCCATAGATAGAAATGGCTCGTACACAGGAGTATGTCTCTTCTGCCTGTGTGAAGCAGGCTGTGAAATATGAAACCACTTGAAGCTGGGATGCCCCTCCTACCATTTCAGATTTTCACATTCAGAAATTGATTTACAGTTGAAGTCGGAAGTTTACATACACTTTAGCCAAATACATTTAAACTCAGTTTTTCACAATTCCTGACATTTCATCCTAGTAAAAATTCCCTGTCTTAGGTCAGTTAGGATCACCACTTTATTTTAAGAATGTGAAATGTCAGATTAATTGTAGAGAGAATTATTTATTTCAGCTTTTATTTCTTTCATCACATTCCCAGTGGGTCAGAAGTTTACATACACTCAATTTGTATTTGGTAGCATTGCCTTTAAATTTTTTAACATAGGTCAAACGTTTCGGGCAGCCTTCCACAAGCTTCCCACAATAAGTTGGGCGAATTTTGGCCCATTTCTCCTGACAGAGCTGGTTTTAATGAGTCAGGTTTGTAGGCCTCCTTGCTCACACACACTTTTTAAGTTCTGGCCACACATTTTCTACAGGATTGAGGTCAGGGTTTGTGATGGCCACTCCAATACCTTGACTTTGTTGTCCTTAAGCCATTTTGCCACACCTTTGGAAGTATGCTTGGGGTCATTGTCCATTTTGAAGACCCATTTGCGGCCAAGCTTTAACTTCCTGACTGATGTCTTGAGATGTTGCTTCAATATATCCACATAATTTTCCTCCCTCATGATGCCATCTATTTTGTGAAGTGCACCAGTCCCTCCTGCAGCAAAGCACCCCCACAACATGATGCTGCCACCCCGTGCTTCACGGTTGGGATGGTGTTCTTCGGCTTGCAAGCCTCCCCCTTTTTCCTCCAAACATAACGATGGTCATTATGGCCAAACAGTTCTATTTTTGTTTCATCAGACCAGAGGACATTTCTCCAAAAAGTACGATCTTTGTCCCCATGTGCAGTTGCAAACCATAGTCTGGCTTTTTTATGGCGGTTTTTCAGCAGTGGCTTCTTCCTTGCTGAGCGGCCTTTCAGGTTATGTCGATATAGGACTCATTCTACTGTGGATATAGATACCTTTGTACCCTTTTCCTCCAGCATCTTCACAAGGTCCTTTGCTTTTGTTCTGGGATGGATTTGCACTTTTCGCACCAGAGTACGTTCATCTCTAGGAGACAGAACACGTCTCCTTCCTGAGCGGTATGATGGCTGAGTGGTCCCATTGTGTTTATACTTGCATACTATTGTTTGTACAGGTGCATGTGGTACCTTCAGGCATTTGGAAATTGCTCCCAAGGATGAACCAAACTTGTGGAGGTCTACAATTTTTTTTCTGATTATTATTTTTTTTCTCCCATGATGTCAAGCAAGAGGCACTGAGTTTGAAGGTAAGCCTTGAAATACATCCACAGGTACACCTACAATTGACTCAAATGATGTCAATTAGCCTATCAGAAGTTTCTAAAGCCATGACATAATTTTCTGGAATTTTCCAAGCTGTTTAAAGGCACAGTCAACTTAGTGTTTGTAAACTTCTGACCCACTGCAATTGTGATTTAGTGAATTGTAAGTGAAATAATCTGTCTGTAAACAATTGTTGGAAAAATTACTTGTCATGCACAAAGTAGATGTCCTAACCGACTTGCCAAAACTATAGTTTGTTAAAAATACGTATGTGGAGTGGTAGAAAAATGAGTTTATGTAAACTTCCGACTGTATATATATATATATATATTTATTTTTGTAGTATTTTAATATAATAAAAAATAATCTTTCCACTTAACGAAAAAATGCAACTAAAACTTTGTAACGCCACAAAATGTGGATAACGTGAAGGGGCGTGAATACTTTCTGATTGCACTGTGTACCATATTTCTAAGATACTATTGGGAGGCAGTGAGAGCTGTGATAACACCACAACATCAACGATTTTGCACCCAAGACAGTGAGAACTATTTCCTTAACTTCATAATGGTCTATGGCCAGATCCTGTGTTGCAAAAACATTACAGCAGCGGCACAGGGATGGACGAGAGCGTAATGTTACATGAAGTACTAAATATTGTGAAGAGCGTATGGATATGCTGTAATTGAGGGTTACCATGGGGAAATGGAGCTGAGAGTGTCAGGGATATGAACTTATTAATATCTGCCATCAGTCATCATTCCCACAAGTCATCAATCTCAGTTAGCAATGCTTGCCACAAGCACACATGCAATTATGCATATTGTAGAGAAAATGAGACAGAGAAAATATGAATGTTGAGTTAGGGCTAGATTCAACCGTAGCCTGCAATATCTGCTCTATAGCTTGATTAAAATTTAAACGCAATATTCCCGCGTTTGTGGAGACTGCGGTAAACGCTGCATATGTCAGCTCAATCGGGAATCAATTTTCAACTATGCAATAGCACAGATCTTCCACTTTATGGAATGAATCTAGGCCAAAAAGTGGTTTACGAGAGAGATACAGAGACACACAGAGAGAGAGCTACACTTCAACTATTTATGGTAGAGGAAGTAGCTAGAATTGTAAAGAAATAGAGGCTGCAGCAACGACATGGCACAATGTAAAATATGCGCAAGCAAGATCTTATGAAATAAATTGAGGAGGAGAAACAATGTTATAAGCCAAAGTAGATGCTGACTGCAAATTAAATAACTTGTCAGTGGACCTGTTGCGTTGCATTCTCAACAGATTGACACCTCTTAATTACAAATTAATGGCTTTTCAGTCTAACATGATACATCCCTTCAATGTACTTATTTCAATTCCAGGGTTATGATTCTCCGCTTTCCTTAAGCAGATGAAGATTTATCAGTGGTGTCAAGGACGTTCAGATATCCCAATCACAGTGGATTGCTATGCCTTTGGGAGTCATTGCCTCCTTTAATATGCTTTATCCTTCACTTAGCAAGCCTTTTAAAGAATCCTTGTTGGATGAGGCTTCCAAGGAGCTGTGATCACAGTTGTGTCACTAGTTCCTTCCAAGGTGCACGGGGCAAAGAGATGCCTAGGCAGGACACTAGATATTCTAGCAGTGGTTCCCAAGCTTTTTATAGTCCCGTACCCCATCAAACATTCAACTTCCAGCTGTGTACCCCATCTAGCACCAGGGTCAGCACACTCTCAAATGTTGTTTTTTACCATCATTGTAAGCCTGCCACACACACACTATACAATACATTTAATAAACATAAGAAGCAGTGTGACTTTGTCACAACCCAGCTCGTGGGAAGTGACAAAGAGCTCTTATAGGACCAGGACACAAATAATAATGTAATAATAATCAATAATTTTGCTCTTTATTTAGCCATCTTACATTTAAAACCTTATTTGTTCATCAAAAATGGTGAACATAGACATATTTTAGACAAAAAAACGAAACTCAAACAAAAACATACCCCCCCTCTGGACCACCCTCCACCATCACGTACTTCGTGCCCTCTCTAAAATAGTGGGTGCATGACGCCACTGTGTGAGCACACCAATGCAAAATACACCGCCTGCCCATCTCTGTGCTCCACATGAAACTGTCCCTCCTCTGCTCACATCTGTTAAAGAGACGTATGAGAAACCATCCTACCTTAAAGTGTGCAAGCCAGCTCCAATCAGTGTAACACGCCAGCCCTGATAGCCACATGCGGACCAATATTAAAGCTTGGCAAACGCATGTCAGTGTTGAATCTGACAATCATATCAGATGATGGGATAAAATGGGCGGAGGGAGGTATGGATGCTATTGAAGTATGGGGCTATAAAGGGGCGCTTAAATAATGTCTGTGTTGTCGGAGCCAGATGCTAATGCGTCATTGACATGGGAAGGCTGTGCGGCTGTAGCCATCTGTGAAGAAAGCAAATGTACGTAATCGTCATCTCACCAAAAAAAGCATGCGTTAAAAGCAGGAGGAAATCTGTGATGCAGGCATGTAAAATGTGTATCGAGTGGCAGGTGGCCTAATGGTTAGAGACGCGAGCCAGGACCGTAGGGTTGCCAGTTTGAATCCAGGGTCTGAAAGGAAGAATCTGCCAGGAAGTTAGCTGGCAACTGTAGGATTGCTGGCGTGAAATCCTAGATGTGAATAGATGCCCAATGTGGCAGCACCCTGCACCTCTCCAAAACGTGTATGTATGTTTTGGAGAGGTTAAAAGCAGAAGTCAAATTTCAGTTGTACCTTGAGTGCAATAAACCACTAAAGCAATCTTAATATCATAACAATGCTGTAATTATCTCCTCTCTTTTTGTACAAACACAATAGATTGAGAGGCAAATTGAGAGGCTGTGTTACTTATGGAACAGGAAGATTCCTCATTAACATACATGATATGTTCTGTGATTCATCCGATAGCATGGAGGAGTTTACCACAACAGTCATGGGCTTCATCAATAAGTGCATAGACAATATTGTACCCACAGTGACTTTGAGAACTTATCCAAACCAAAAACCATGAATTACAGGAAATATCGGTGTCACGCCCTGGCCTTAGTATTCTTTGTTTTCTTAATTATTTTAGTTAGGTCAGGGTGTGACATGGGGAATGTATGTGTTTTTTGTAGTGTCTAGGGTGGTTGTAAGGTTTAGGGGGTTTATTAGAGTAGTTGGGTTTATGTTTAGTATAGTAGTCTAGCTGTGTCTATTAGAGTTGTTGGGTTTATTAGAGTAGTTGGGTTTATGTTTAGTATAGTAGTCTAGCTGTGTCTATGGTTGAGTGTAGGTATCTAGGAAAGTCTATGGTTGCCTGAATTGGGTCTCAATTAGAGACAGCTGGTTATTGTTGTCTCTGATTGGGAGCCATATTTAAGGCAACCATAGGCTTTAGCTGTTTGTGGGGAATTGTCTATGTTGAACGTAAGTAGCTTGTGTGTGCACTTTCGTTTGTAGCTTCACGGTCGTTTGTTGTTTTGTATAGTTTGTATAAGTGTTTCGTGTTCATCTTCGTCGTTCAAATAAAAAGAAGATGGCTTATTTTCCACATGCTGCGTTTTGGTCCGTCTCTCCTCCACACGATCGTGACAATCGGCTCTGGGCTAAAGGCTAGAGCTACCGCTTACAAGGAGCGGGATACGGACACGGACGCATACAAGAAAGCTCGCTACAACCTCTAAAGAGACATTAAACATGCAAAAGGACAATATAGGAGCAAGGTGGAATCCTATTACACCGGCTTCAACGCTCGTCCTTTGTAGCAGGGCTTGCAGACGATAACAAATTACAAAGGGAACCCCTCAGCGGTGTGTACTTAGTCCCCTCCTGTACTCCCTGTTACCCACAACTGCGTGGCCACACACAACTCCAATACCATTATCAAGTTTGCTGACAACACGGCGGTGGTAGGCCTGCTCACCAACGGTGATGAGTCAGCCTACAGGAAGGAGGTCAGAGACCTAGCAGTGTGGTGCCAGGAAAACAACCTCTCCCTCAACTTCAGAAAGACCAAGGAGCTGATCGTGGGCTATAGGAAAAAGTGAGGAGAGCACGCCCAGATCCACATCGACAGGGTTGTTGTGGCGCGGGTCGAGAGATTAAATTCCTTGGCGTCCACATCACTAATTACATACCATGGTCCACGCACACCTGCAGAGTTGTGAAGATGGTACAGCAGTGCCTCTTCCCCCTCAGGAGGTTGAAAAGATTTGGCATGGGCCCTCAGATCCCCAAAAACAGCTGCACCTTCGAGAGCATCTTGACTGGCTGCATCACCACTTGGTATGGCAAATGCCCCACCCTTGATCACAAAGTGCTACAGGGGGAGGTGCAGGCCCATTACACCATTGGGGCTGAGTTCCCTGCCTTCCAGGACCTCTATATTAGGAGGTATCAGAAGAAAGGCCCAAAAAATTGCAAAAGACTCCAGCCACCCAGTCCATAGACTGTTCACTCTACTACCGTCCGGTAAACGGTACCAGTGTAACGGCATTCTACGTAGTCCTCCTCCTCAGACGAGGAGAGGAGAGAGGGATCAGATGACCAATGTGCAGCGAGGTATGTAGACATCATGAATTTATTTAGACAAGACGAACACTGAACCGAACTATACTTGATAAATACAAAATAACAAACAAACAACGTAGACGGACCTGAACATGCAAACTACATAAAATGAAGAACGCACTAACAGGAAAGAACGAACGAGACGAGACAGTACCGTGTGGTGCAATAAACACAGACACAGCGACAATCACCCACAAACAAACAGTGAGAACAGCCTACCTTAAATATGGTTCTCAATCAGAGGAACGTCAAACACCTGCCTCTAATTGAGAACCATATCAGTCACATTAAACCCAACATAGAAACACAACACATAGAATGCCCACCCAGCTCACGTCCTGACCAACAAAACAAAGGATTAACACAATAACTAGGGTCAGAACGTGACAGAACCCCCCCCCCCCAAGGTGCGGACTGCGACCGCACCACCTAATCCTATAGGGGAGGGTTTGGGTGGGCATCTGTCCGCGGCGGCGGCTCTGGCGCAGGACGTGGACCCCACTTCACCCTTGTCTTTGTCCGCTTCTGTGGCCTCCTCAAAGTGGCGACCCTCGCCACCGACCTTGGACTGGGAACCCTAGACATGGGTCCCGCTGGACTTAGGGGCAGCCCCGGACTGAGGGACCGCTCCGGACTGGCTGGCTCTGGCGGATCCTGGCTGGCTGGCTCTGGCGGATCCTGGCTGGCTGGCTCTGGCGGATCCTGGCTGGCTGGCTCTGGCGGATCCTGGCTGGCGGAAGGCTCTGGCGGATCCTGGCTGGCGGAAGGCTCTGGCGGATCCTGGCTGGCGGAAGGCTCTGGCGGATCCTGTCTGGCGGAAGGCTCTGGCGGATCCTGTCTGGCGGAAGGCTCTGGCGGATCCTGTCTGGCGGAAGGCTCTGGCTGCTCCTGTCTGGCGGAAGGCTCTGGCTGCTCTTGTCTGGCAGAAGGCTCTGGCGGCTCCTGTCTGGCAGAAGGCTCTGGCGGCTCCTGTCTGGCAGAAGGCTCTGGCGGCTCTGGCTGGTCCTGGCTGGACGGCTCTGGCTGGTCCTGGCTGGACGGCTCTGGCTGGTCCTGGCTGGACGGCTCTGGCTGGTCCTGGCTGGACGGCTCTGGCTGGTCCTGGCTGGACGGCTCTGGCTGGTCCTGGCTGGACGGCTCGGGACAGACGGGCAGCTCTGACGGCTCGGGACAGACGGGCAGCTCTGACGGCTCGGGACAGACGGGCACACCTGTAGGGAGGAGACGGAGAGACAGCCTGGTGCGTGGGGCTGCCACAGGACCCACCAGGCTGGAGAGACCTACAGGAGGCTTGATGTTAAGAGGCACCTGAAGGACCGGGCTGTGGTGGAGCACTGGAGCTCTGGTGCGCAGCCTTGGCACCACTCCCCCAGGCTGGAATACTACTCCAGCCCGTACCCTCCAGAGTGCAGGCACAGGTTGAACCGGGCTGTGGATGAGCACTGGAGATCTAGTGCCTACTACGTGCACCTCTCCCTTAGGCTCCACTCCCACATTTGCCCGGTACGAGCGGAGTGTAGGCATAGGACGCACTGCACCCTCCCAACTCCCGGAGACACAGCACGCAGAGCCGGAGCAGGATACCCTGGACCGAAACTGCATACCGGAGACCAGACACGCTGAGCAGGCACAATACACCCGGCTGGATGCCCACACTCACATGACACTTTCGGGGGGCTGCCCTATTGCGCACCGGGCTATGGGCACGCACTGGCGACACAGTGCGCTTAACCGCATAACACGGTGCCTGACCAGTGACGCGTTGCTTATAATAAGCACGAGGAGTGCGCTCAGGTCTGCTACCTGGCTTAGCCACACTCCTCTCTAGCCCCCCCCAAAAAAATTCTGGGGTTGCCTCTCGTACCTGTCGCGCTGCCGTGCTGCCTCCTCATATCGCCGCCGCTCAGCTTTCGCTTCCTCCAGCTCAGCTTTGGGGCGGCGATACTCCCCAGCCTGTGCCCAGGGTCCTTCTCCGTTCAAAATCTCCTCCCATGTCCAGGAGTCCTGGGATTTCTGCTGCTGCTGTCGCTGCCCTTTTCCCCGCTGCTTGATCCTTTGGGGGTGGGTGATTCTGTAACGGCATTCTACGTAGTCCTCCTCCTCAGACGAGGAGAGGAGAGAGGGATCAGATGACCAATGTGCAGCGAGGTATGTAGACATCATGAATTTATTTAGACAAGACGAACACTGAACCGAACTATACTTGATAAATACAAAATAACAAACAAACAACGTAGACGGACCTGAACATGCAAACTACATAAAATGAAGAACGCACTAACAGGAAAGAACAAACGAGACGAGACGAGACGAGACAGTACCGTGTGGTGCAATAAACACAGACACAGCGACAATCACCCACAAACAAACAGTGAGAACAGCCTACCTTAAATATGGTTCTCAATCAGAGGAACGTCAAACACCTGCCTCTAATTGAGAACCATATCAGGCACATTAAACCCAACATAGAAACACAACACATAGAATGCCCACCCAGCTCACGTCCTGACCAACAAAACAAAGAATTAACACAATAACTAGGGTCAGAACGTGACAACCAGAGCATCTGCTCAAATGGTCCCGGAGCATCGGCTCTATCTTGCACACTCGCTAGACTATATACTGTATACACACCAAATACACACTCCCACACAATACCCAGACACATTCACATTCACATACACAACATAAGCACACATACACTTAATACACTCACACATACCGACACAACACAAACACAGATATATACACATTAGACTGACACACACTCACACACACACTTTTACACTCAACATTTACTGCTGCTACTCTGTTCTTTGTTTTACTTGTATTATTATCTATCCTGATGCCTAGTCACTTTACCCTGCCTTCAAGTACACATCTACCTCAAATACCTCGTACCTCTGCACATTGATCTGGTACTGGTACTCACTGTATATAACTAAATTCTTGTATATTTTATTTTATTACTATTGTGTTACTATTTATTATTATTTTTAAACTCTGCATCATTGGGAAGGGCTCGTAAGCAAGCATTTCACTGTAAAGTCTACACCACTTGTGTTTGCTGCATGTGACAAATAAAAACATTTTCAGTTTGTGAAATTCATCAGTCAATTATCCATACTATTGAGTTTACACATCGGACAAAATCTCTAGTCAGATATGCCATCATTAAATTACAATTTACAGTACATTATTTTTCTCTTTAGTTTTTAACCTTTTCTTCAGTCTGGGAGACCCATGTGAAATTAATTAGTTTAATTTGAATGCTGTAATAGTAGATGTGTGTTGTTGCACATACAGTATCTCTATTCAAAGTAATTAAAGAACGCAATAAAAGGAATCAGTCTTGAAGCAGATGTTATTGGCTCACTCATTTCCATCCTGCATGACCTTGAGGCAAATATGTCCACTCTATTTCAGTGCATGAAATCATTGATTCCCTGATTCTCTCATTTAATAACTGAAAGTGCTATTTGAGACAAATTCCACTAACTGGGATTATGTGAAAAAGACCCTCTCAATTGCTTCAAGCTTGATTAATCATAAAATACAAGTCCTGCTTTATCATAATGACCTGTTACATATTTTTGGTTCTTTTATCAAATGTATTGATGACCTTACCTTTCAATAAGCTGATCTGATACTTTCACATTGGTATTCTGAGTACTCGTGTCTTTACGACTTTTAAACTCACATCTACTGTCAAGAGCAGTTTGCATTCAACTCTATCAAAAGGGTTCTATGACCAGAGAGAACCATGTCAGAGCACTTTAGCTTAGGCAGCAAGTAACCTTCATTCAGAGTTAGTCATTAAACATATCTCATGATGTAGTTTAAAAGCATCACAGATTCAGAATCTCATGATTTGTGATTGGTTTGTTCATTTCCTGCAAGCTCTCTATAAAATCAAATACTGGATAAAACAATAAAAAATAATAACAATAGGAATGGTTGTTACATTGTGGGATGGGGCCCGTTACACATGCTTGTATTGGTCAATACAATATCTAAATACATTTATGTTTTGTACACTGAGTGTACAAACATTAAGAACAGCTGATATTTCCATGAAATCGACTGACCAGGTGAATCCAATTGAAAGCTATGATCCCTTATTGATGTCACTTGTTAAATCCACTTCAATCAGTGTAGATAAAGGGGAGGAGACAGGTTAAAGAAGGATTTTTAAGCCTTGAAACAATTGAGACATAGATTGTCTCATTCAGAGGGTGAATTGGCAAGTCAAAAGATTTAAGTGCCTTTGAACAGGGTATGGTAGTAGGTGCCAGGCACAAGAACCGCAACGCTGCTGGGTTTTTCACGCTTAACAGTTTCTCATGTGATTCAAGAATGGTCTACCACCCAACGGAAATCCAGCCAATTTGACAAAACTGTGGGAAGCATTGGAGTCAACATGGGCCAGCATCCCTGTGGAACGCTTTCGACACCTTGTAGAGTCAGTCCATGCCTCGTCGAATTGAGGCTGTTCTGAAGGTGACAATAGGGGGTTCAACTCAATATTAGTAATGTGTTCTTAATGTTTTGTACACTCAGTGTATACCACTGTGACGTGTATACTACTGATAGTCTCCCATTTTGTATTTCTTCGTCCATGTTATCTGGTATCACAGTAACAAAGCTAAATGGAAATGAATGCACACACAGCGCTTGCCGTATAATTTACAGGTAATATATTAGATTAAGCTATTGAGTACAGTTAAGGCTGATTAAAGTCATGTCTCTGTCCCACCTTGTCTCACCTTGGCTCTGTGCTGGAAATTAAGCCATATCAACGTGCCCCCTGGGTGCCTATTGGAGTGCCAAGAAGGATGACTCACATCACACTGTCTTCCTGAAGTGTTTATGCATTTTACTGACGCTACAGCGCCGGTGCCAAACTCCACAATCTCCATGGAGTAACAGTAATGTTCAGCCACAGGACAATGATGTGATGAGACAACAGAAAACATGGTGTGTGAGTGGTACATGGCTAGGGGGTAGCAAAGTATTTCAAACTGTAACTGACCAAATTATAGTGTGGACCACAACAAACAAACAAATACAAAAGTTAACAAACAAAGTACACACTGTGCCTTGCTACAAGAGACCACTTAACAAACCAGGAGCAACCCTTCTGCTGAAATGGTACCCAGTTATGCACCTGGAAGTCTGCAAAATGAACAGTTTAAATGTTAAAATCATTAACTCCTTAGATTACAGATTTTTTGCCTTCAATCCAGATTTTTTTTTTTACAGTGGGAGTACACTGCATGACTTTGACACCACATGCTCTGCAACACTGTTAGGGAACTTGGCTGCCAACTCAAACACCCCAGTTTGTACTGCACTGTTCCAGGAAGATGAGCACTGCCTGACATTACACATGGGGCATTTCATCTGATTTCCACTGCCCCTGTGTTATGATTTTCCTTGTTGTCAGATATAATGAGGACACATAAGAGAACTCACCTCATGCCTTGTTTTTTCCTGGTAAGCATTCTGTGCCTGCTGCCAGTCTGTTTCTCCCTGGACAGCAGTCAGTGGCAGCATATCTAAGCGCTGAAGCTCACATTGACTATTTTGTCGATAGTAGCAACAGCTAGATGCTTTGGGCCAGAATCCCCTGTTGTGTTTATAGGCTTGCCTAGAGCCCTGTGAAAATAAGCCAGTCTGGGTGCAATGGGTACATCTTGCCCAGGATAGCCTGGCTTTATAGTGCTCACACAGCAGACCTGTGACGCAACAATTGCTAACTACCAATTTACTCATCTGCAAGGGCATCACCTAATGACCCATAAACACCATGCTGAACCCCCAGCCAGTGGAGCGGTAGTTTAGCCACAGCCATCGTCCCATGCATAGTGTCAGTTGCATCTCAAAGTGCCTTCCTCTCCTTTATCTGCACACATCTGAAAACACATACTGGTGAAAGTATTGTGGTAGAGGCCTTTCAGGGGTTTTTGCTAACATTTACCCAGTTCTGTCAGGTCAGTCCAAATGAAAGAAAATATATTAATATAAGAGGCTTTTAAAATTCAATATGTGTGCACAATTTCCACTTAAAATAGAAAAGGGACGCAAAATGCACTCATTTCATGGAACAACCCTTTTACTACATAGCATGCCAATTGCTGAATGGCTATGCTTTTTTGTGTCATATTTTGACTTTATCATCACTCATCATTAATGCTCACCTCTTCAATATAGATTTTTCTTACTGCAGCAAAACAATGGACAATATAGACTTATGCCAAACTGCAGGCTCTAATCTTATTCAACAAAATAGTTTTTCTTCAAAGGAATAGAGTACATTGTGAATATGTAAGCCTTCTCTGCTTAATTATTTATGTGAGTAAAATGACTTGGAGAGCAGGGATTTGTGAACTTAGTGAAGGATAGACTCAGCGATCCCACCACTGTGACATGCCTGCGGCCGTGAAGACCCTCCAATGCCAGTTGAAAGATGATAAACTGGATGATGTTTAAATCCAATCCCAGTGACGTTGTCACTAAAGTAATTTGGGATGTCTGTTGTAGAAATACAGGTTATTGCCAAGATAAAGGAAACACTTCAGTAAATGAGGGATAGAAGTGGTTCCTTAGTAAATTTACCAATCAAGTCTAATCTAATTTTATTTGTCACATGCTTCTTAAAACCTCTCTAGGATATGTGGGATGCTAGCGTCCCGCATGGCCAACATCCAGTGAAAATGCAGAGCGCCAAATTCAAATAAATTACTATAAAAATTAAACTTTCATGTAATCACACATGCAATACACCAAATTAAAGCTACACTTGTTGTGAATCCAGCCAACGTATCAGATTCCAAAAAGGCTTTACGACGAAAACACACCAAACGATTATGTTAGGTCAGTACATAGCCACAGAAAAACACAACCATTTTTCCAGCCAAAGAGAAGAGTCACAAAAAGCATAGTTAAAAAATGAATCACTAACCTTTGATGATCTTCATCAGATGACACTCATAGGACATGTTACACAATACATGTATGTTTTGTTCGATAAAATTCATATTTATATCCAAAAATCTCAGTTTACATTGGCGCGTTACGTTCAGTAATGTTTTGCTTCCAAAACATCCGGTGATTTTGCAGAGAGCCACATCAATTTACAGAAATACTCATTATAAATGTTGATGAAAATACATGTGTTATGCATGGAACTTCAGATAAACTTCTTAATGCAACCGCTGTGTCAGATTTCAAAAAAGCTTTACAGAAAAATCACACCATGCAATAATCTGAGTAGAGCACTCAGCCAAAGAGATATCCGCCATGTTGTCAACAAAGTCAGAAATAGCATTATAAATATTCACTTACCTTTGATGATCTTCATCAGAATGCACTCCCAGGAATCCCAGTTCCACAATAAATGTTTGATTTGTTCGATAAAGTCCATCATTTATGTCCAAACGCCTCCTTTTGTTTGCGCGTTTAGTACACAATCCAAACTGACGACGCGCTGGCAGGTCCAGGCGAAAGTTCAGACGAAAAGTCATATTACATTTCGTAGAAACATGTCAAACTAAGTATAGAATCAATCTTTAGGATATTTTTATCATAAATCTTCAATAATGTTCCAACCGGAGAATTCCTTTGTCTTCAGAAATGCAATGGAATGCAAGCTACCTCTCATGTGAATGTGCGTGACCAGGTCGTGGCACTCTGCCAGACCTCTGTCTCAATCCCCTCTCATTCCCCCCTCCTTTATAGTAGAAGCATCAAACAAGGTTCTAAATACTGTTGATATCTAGTGGAAGCCATAGGAAGTGCAATATGACCCCATTTCCACTGTATCTTGGATAGGCAAAGAGTTGAAACACTACAAACCTCAGATTTCCCACTTCCTAGTTAGATTTTTTCTCAGGTTTTTGCCTGCCATATGAGTTCTGTTATACTCACAGACATCATTCAAACAGTTTTAGAAACTTCGGAGTGTTTTCTATCCAAATCTACTAATTATATGCATATTCTAGCTTTTAGGACAGAGTAGCAGGCAGTTTACTCTGGGCACCTTTTTATCCAAGCTACTCAATACTGCCACCCTGTCCCAAAGAAGTTTTAAACAACAGGTGTAATCTAACAGTGAAATGCTTAAAATATAAATATATATACAGTACCAGTCAAAAGTTTGGACACACCTAGTCATTCAAAGGTTTTTCTTTATTTTTACTATTTCCTACATTGTAGAATAATAGTGAAGACATTAAAACTATGAAATAACACATACGGAATCATATAGTAACCAAAAAAGTGTTCAACAAATTAAAATATATTTTAGATTTAAGATTCTTCAAAGTAGCCACACTGTTGATGTTGAGACACCAGTCTCAACGTCAACAGTGAAGCGGCGACTTTGGGATGCTGGCCTTCTAGGCAGAGTTCCTCTGTCAAGTGTCTGTGTTCTTTTGCCCATCTTAATCTTTTCTTTTTATTGGCCAGTCTGAAATATGGCTTTTTCTTCGCACCTCTGCCTAGACACTCTAATGTACTTGTCCTCTTGCTCAGTTGTGCACCGGGGCCTCCCACTCCTCTTTCTATTCTGATTAGAGCCAGTTTGCACTGTTTTGTGAAGGGAGTAGTACACAGCGTTGTACGACATCTTCAGTTTCTTGGCAATTTCTTGTATGGAATAGCCTTCATTTCTCAGAAGAAGAATAGACTGACGAGTTTCAGAAGAAATGTGTTTGTTTCTGGCCATTTTGAGCCTGTAATCGAACCCACAAATGCTGATGCTCCAGATACTCAACTAGTCTAAAGAAGGCCAGTTTAATTGCTTCTATAATCAGCACAACAGTTTTCAGCTGTGCTAACATAATTGCAAAAGGGTTTTCTAATGATCAATTAGCCTTTTAAAATGATAAACTTGGATTAACTAACACAACGTGCCATTGGAACACAGGAGTGATGGCTGCTGATAATGGGCCTCTGTACGCCAATGTAGATATTATATTAAAAATCTGCCGTTTCCAGCTACAATAGTCATTTACAACATTATTAACAATGCTACACTGTATTTCTGATCCATTTGATGTTATTTTAATGGACAAAAAAAATTGCTTTTCTTTCAAAAACAAGGACATTTCTAAGTGACCCCAAACTTTTGAATTGTAGTGTACTTCTCCCTCATAATTCTTGTTTGCCTCGTTTGTTGTATTCTGACCGCCCCCCAGTCCTCATTACTAGAGCCAACACAGCAAGGGAGAGAAACTGAGAAATAATCATTCATCAGTTTCAGATAGAGGGAGAGAGGATCGAACGATACTGTATGCTTTCTCCCTGGGTATGTAGCTAGCTAGCTAACATTGGTCAGAAAGTTGAAGTCAGAGGAGAGAGATTGGCAGGCAGAGGTGAGAACAGAGAGGAACCGATTTGATAATCTTGTTTACTGGCTAGACACAATTCTACACTCAGAATGCCAGGTAAATCGGCAAAATATGGGTGAAATTATTGGGAAAGAGAAGGGGGTATAATGGTGGATTAAGAGCATCCCAGGAGATAACAGAAACGTTTACTGTAGGTATTACAGATCAGAAATGCGAGAATACCACAACAATTTTATTTCTCATGCACAAACTGAGTAACACGAGAAATGCTGCTCTGTTTTCTATTGCAAAAACATTGTTTGACATTACATTGGACTTATTTTACCTTTATCTAAAGATCCCAAACAGTGAGAATCATTAAATTGGTTGATATTAGGAGGGTGACCCAAGTATGAATGACTGTCACTGGTATATTGATAAAGTTTGATCAGAAAGTACTGGTCACCTCCCCTGTGTCAAACACTTGGATTCAGGATACAGGCACTAGCAAGGATTTACTTCCGGCTTTATGCAACGTCACATTAAACCAGAAATGTTATGCACCAATGGTAGCATCTTATCATCTTAACTTTGGCTTTGTTTACAAACCGCAAGCTACTAGTATCATGCTCTATCAGAACATATGACCAAAGATACAGGTAACCTTTCATCTGTGGTGTGACTGTTAACTAGCAAGCTACTTACCAGAATGTTGTGAATGAATTCCATAGTTTTAACCTTACACTATTTTCAGAAGAACGAAGACAGCCGACAGCAGTGACTGCTTTTCATTTCGGGTGGACAGGCTGTATGGCTAAATTACGATCATGTCATGCGTGTCCAATGCACATTTCGAGTGAAGTTGCTTTATCAATTTGGGAGAACATTCGATGGGTCGTGCCAGTAAGCTAATCCTGAAGACAGATGCTGTACAATCGACAGTGGATCTTGCAAGAGCTGGCCATAACGTAAGTATCAGAGTTTGAGTCTGACACTGTAACCAGCATTTTGGGGGGATCGGGGGGCTAACGTTTGATAATGCAACTGTCGCTGTGGCTGCTATTACTTTTATGAACAGTATATTTTCTGTAACACACCCGATAGTCACTATATGGTTTTAGTTCTTCCATCCCTAAGCTCTCTACATTGAGTCTTAGAACTTCGAGCACACAGCTGACATGAAGGAATGTCCACATAAGGATTTGCTGTGTGTATAGTATTTGTAATTTATCCCTAAAAATCATATTTTGCCATTCCATTGTGTGGATTTTTGTCTTACAGTTGATGTGGCTTGTGTCATTGGGACTAATCATGATGATTAGGGGCGTGGGTATTATTATTTCACTTTTTCTCTTTCCACTATCATCAAGCTGTAATGATAGACATTTTAGAAAATTCAACATCTAATCTGTCTGCACTGCTTCCGAGGCAACCACCGCAGCAGGAATGCAAAATCAGCTTTCCCATGGCAAAGAACAGGGGATATGCTGTGTAGACTGTGAAGACAGACCCAACATACTGAAAGTCATAGTTATTCATTTCAAATCTGCATCAATTGAGCAATTCAGGCACACAACATTTCTAAAATATAAACATTGAAAAGTTTCCCAAAAAGGTGCACAACCAAATATTGCATTTTTAAAATTGAGTAGTTCAAAAACACCAGAAAAGACATAGCAGAATAAGTAGATCACTACATCAACAAATTGATAGAATCATAACTCAGAAGGACAAAAAAAGAACATTTTATTCACTACCCATTTAACAAACATTTCCCTTCTCAAAAACATTACAAGCTATATATGTAGACATGTTCCTCTCCTCCTCAACGAGGTCACCCTTGATTCAATGCCGTATGTGGGGAAGAGGTATGATCTGTCCATCCCAGGAGCCTTGTCTGCCCACTGTGAGAGGCCTGACAAGGAAGAGGCCATGGCTGGATTTGCCTCCTGCTAATATTTGTTTGGAGTGGGTGACTGAAGCCTGCTTGATTGAAGCGGGGTACATGGGTCCCCCTCCTCTCCCGCTCCCCTCCCTATCATTCTCTGTAGTTGGTCGCATTTCCTAAAGCCTAAGTAATTCACTTTTACATGATATGATATTACATTTTGTTACTTTGTATTGTTTTTTCAAGCATTCGTGACGAGACATGAGTGTTACAAATTGTACGAATCAATGGGGTCCTGCACACTGTAGAGCGACCGGGTGGCTATATTAGGCTTATGGCACTAATAATTGTATTTATGTCAAATCATGTCTCACCATTATTGTTCGCCTTTATTTCTCATGAATGTTCATGTTGATGTTAAGCGTGTGTAGCGGAGGCGAAGTCAGGTGCAGGAGAGCAGAGTGTAGCAAACAGGCACACTTTAATTCCGTTCGAAATTGACAGCACAATAAAAACATACAAGTGCCAAAACCACGGAAATAACAAAAGTAATGCGCCTGACAAACCACATAACAACAAACAATTACACACAAAGACATGATGGGAAACAGAGGGCTAAATACATGTAGATAATTAGGGAATGAAAACCAGGTGTGTATGGGACAAAACAAATGGACATATGAAAAATGGAGCGGCGATGGCTAGAAAGCCGGTGACGTCGATCGCTGAACGCCACCTGAACAAGGAGAGGAGCCGACTTCAGGGGAGGTCGTGACAGTTGATCAATATTTTGGCTATGCTGGCCTATTGTAAAAGATCAATAAATGTCTGATCAATACATGCAATTCTAAACATATTGTCATTTATAATGCTAATGCAGAGCAACCAATAAATCTTTTCATCTACATTCCCTTATGTCTAAGTTTCTAATGTGACTCAGGCTTTACTAATTATTGTGAAGAAGTGTGTCAGTGAACTGTATTCTGTAATTAGTTACAAAACAATAGAAATGAAATTGTGCATTGCTGCTGTTTGTCTGATATTCAACAGTCCATGATCAGCTCTGTTGACCATGAGAGCATGGGTTGAAGAATACTATTTATGCTCGAAATGACATGTTGCCTATTGTTTACCTTGTCATCAATGACATGTGGCCCATTGTTTATCTTGTTACCTAGCAACAACCAAAAGGGCATCCAAGAGCTGTCAGTCAAGGCTCCCTGATAGTTAGAGATGAGAGAAACATTTCTTCAATTTTGATTATTTTAATAGCGTAAACATATTACGGATGATGTTTTGATCATTCAAAGGTTATTTTTACTTGGCAAATAGGATGTGTACTGAACTTATTGCCCGTAATAAAGCACAATGAGCTATAACGAACTGCGTCCAATGGCTTCAATACAGTGGCAATTTCGCCATAATCAATAACTGGAATGAATGTTGCCTGAATTATTTGTTTTCTTCTATTTATTTATTTATTTTTAAATATATTTAACCTTTATTTAGCTAGGCAAGTCAGTTAACAACAAATTCTTATTTACAATGACGGCCTACCCCGGCCAAACCTGGACGACGCTAGGCCAATTGTGCGCCGCCCTATTGGACTCCCAATCACGGCCGGTTGTGATACAGCCTGGATTTAATGAAGGACAGGATCTATTTCTATAGAACAGTGGTATTCAAACTTCTTCAGGAGGGACCCAATCTGCCCGAATGTCTGGAGACCCAATTTTTTTCAGCAAGAATTTAACCACCCCACCCCACATCTAATGACACAACCTTAAAATCGGTACATTTCAATTTTTACATAAACAACCTTCAGTTCATTACATTTTTATCTTAACGAAATGAAAAGAAACCAATAATAGAATCTACTCAGTTATTTTTCAAAACAAAACATTAGTATTGTCCCATACAATAATCTGTACACTGAATTTTTTTGTTCCTAATTTTTATTTGTTGTTTTATAATTTTTATTTTGGCGACCCCACTCCAGTTCCCCGCGACCCCAACTTTGAATACCACTGCTATAGAATAAGCCTATTTTTATTCTTAATTCATCAACATCAACATTCGTCAATCCAGATCACAGAAGGCTGCTGAGGGGAGGACGGCTCATAATAACTCCTGGAACGGAGCAAATGGAATGGCATTAAACACATGGAAACCATGTGTTTGATGTATCTGATACAATTTCACTTACACCACTCCAGCCATTACCACAAGCACATCCTTCCCAATTAAGGTACCATCAACTTCCTGTGATCCAGATGCCCAGAAATGTATAAGCAGGGACACGATCAATGAGGGCACCATCCAAAATACATATGCATAAATAATCAGATACATTTGTACATGATTTGGAAAATAACATATACTTAGTTTTAACTGCATTAAGTACCAATTTCAGTTCAACAACGGCTTTCTGCAGAGCCTGGTTAGCTGTGGGGGCAATAACATACACCACGGTGTCATCTGCATACAGGTGAAAATTGTTTTATTTTTTAATACAGATAAACCAAAATTAGTCATGTAAATAGTGAAAAGAAACAGACCAAGAATTGACCCTGTGGAAAACCCTATTTTTGATTTAATACCATCGGTAAATACACACTGTTTACACACACTGTTTGTAAGAGAGAATAGCCAAGCTACTGTATCTTAAGATGTATGCACTGACTAAGTCGCTCTGCATAAGAACGTCTGCTAAATGACTCAAATGTAAATGTAAAATATAAAAACATCAGTCACAGATCGCTGCACATATTGCATGCCACTCCAGCATTGCAACTGTAGATCACCTGGGATGTATTGTTGAATACATTGCAAAGAACGGAATCAACATCCACAGGAAAGAAAATGCACAGCGGTAATAAATGCAGTTAGAGGGCCTGCAGTGCATAAGGAACTAATAAAGGACATTGGGAATGAGTTTTACTTGTTGATTGTTGATTTAAGTACTGATGTTACGACCAAGAAGCAGCTGTGTTTGGTGATAAGATACCACAGCAAGAAACTCTCAAATCATAAGCACATTTGGTGGAATAATCAACATTCTAGCTGGAGAATCACTGACTATTGCCAATGTCTTGTTCAAGTTTCTTGATGACAATACATTTCCCATTGACAACTGCATCGGTCTAGCCACAGATGGCTGTAATACAATGTGTGTCCAAAACAATTCCATCCTGACAAAATTTCAAGCACAGAACATGAATATCGTCTACATTAAATGTGTGAGTCATTCCCTGTGCCTCCAAAGCAGTGAATGTTCTTCCACACAGACGATTATAATGGTTCTCCAATGCCACCCAGCGACTCTTGAAATATGAGGACATATATACCACCATCAATTTTGGTGAAACCCCTCTGAAGATTTTGCAACCAGATGGCTTGCAGTCAGTGAGTGTGTCAATCGGGTACTGTCAATGTATGATGAACTGAAGCTGCACTTTCAGATCACCAAAGACAATGAGAGAAACTATGCTGCAGAGCTACTTTACCAGATGTACACTGACTCAGCCAACCTTGTGTACCTGAAGTTTCTGCAGCCAATCGTTGGAGAGTTGAACAGGATCAACAAACGTTTGCAGCTAGACTCCGCTAGAATCATGGTGCCACAAGAATTCCACACCTGAAACAAAGTCATGGAATTCAACTTGACAGATGAGCATCGCCTGCCGCTCAAAGCTGTGGATTTCGGGGATCAGTTCTGCCTTGCCCTCTCTAAAGCCAGAGGAATAGACCCGCTAATAGTACAGGACATGATAACCCACTGCAGAGACTACATGGTACAGGACACGATAACCCACTGCAGAGACTACATGGTACAGGACATGATAAAACCACTTCAGAGACTACATGGTACAGGACATGAAAACCTGTTGCAGTGACTACATAGTATTTCTGACAAGGGAGCTCAAGAAGAGACTTCAGTATAACTGTAGGCACTCAAGTCTCTCTCCCTGAGCGTTGTGCGCAGTAGCATCAAGCCACGTCTAGATGCGCTCTCCTTCTTCCCTCTATTCAAAGGAGATCCTGGAAAGGCTGACTAACAGTGAAGAGTGATCCACACTCAAGAATGGAACAACAAAGAAGACTGTAAAATAGAGGGGTTCTGGTTAGAGGTGGTTAAACATGCTGATGCTGCATTTTGCTCTCTCCAAGCTCTCTTTGCCATTCAGACATGCTGTTGAACACACCTTCTTCCAGATGGTATTGATAAAAAAATAAGCTGAGAAAAATAATGTAGGAAATATCCCTTGATCATCATGAGATTCCAAGCCCACATGCAAAAGAACAAGATATGCTGCCTCAAATTCAGGCCTTCAACAAGGATGCTCTTATTGTTCACCGCTGACACCTACTCAGCACAACAAGCTGAGGTAGATGAGGACAACACTCTTAATTACTGTAAAAGAAGAGAAACTTGCCCTCCAACTTGCCCTCCAAATACACCTCTGCTGTTTTCAATTAGGATCTCAGCGATCACTGCCTCATTGCCTGCATCCGCTATGGGTCCGCGGTCAAACGACCACCCTTCATCAACCATGCTTTCCTCCTGGCTACCCCAACCCCAGCCAACAGCTCCGCAACCCCCGCAGCTACTTGCCCAAGCCTCCCCAGCTTCTCCTTCACCCAAATCCAGATAGCAGATGTCCTGAAAGAGGTGCAAAACCTGGACCTGTACAAATCAGCTGGGCTAGACAATCTGGACCCTCTCTTTCTAAAACTATCCACCGTCATTGTTGCAACCCTTATTACCAGTCTGTTCAACCTCTCTTTCGTATCGTCCGAGACCCCTAAAGATTGGAAAGCTGCCGCGGTCATCCCTCTCTTCAAAGTGGGTGACACTCTAGACCCAAACTGTTATAGACCTATATTCATCCTGCCCTGCCTTTCTAAAGTCTTCGAAAGCCAAGTTAATAAACAGATCACTGACCATTTCGAATCCCACCATACCTTTTCCGCTGTGCAAAACGATATCATAACCGCCATCGATAAAAGATTGTACTGTGCAGCCGTCTTCATCGACCTGGCCAAGGCTTTCGACTCTGTCAATCACCACATTCTTATCGGCAGACTCAACAGCCTTGGTTTCTCAAATGACTGCCTCGCCTGGTTCACCAACTACTTCTCAGACAGAGTTCAGTGTGTCAAATCGGAGGGCCTATTGTCCGGACCTCTGGCAGTCTCTATGGGGGTGCCACAGGGTTCAATTCTCGGGCCGACTATTTTCTCTGTATATATCAACGATGTCGCTCTTGCTGCGGGTGATTCCCTGATCCACCTCTACGCACACGACACCATTCTGTATACATCTGGCCCTTCTTTGGACACTGTGTTAACAAACCTCCAAACGAGCTTCAATGCCATACAACACTCCTTCCGTGGCCTCCAACTGCTCTTAAACGCTAGTAAAACTAAATGCATGCTTTTCAACCGTTCGCTGCCCACACCTGCCCGCACGACTAGCATCACTACTCTGGACGGTTCTGACTTAGAATATGTGGACAACTACAAATACCTAGGTGTCTGGCTAGACTGTAAACTCTCCTTCCAGACTCATATCAAACATCTCCAATCCAAGCTAAAATTACATTTAACTTCTCTAGGGTAGGGGGCAGCATTTTCACGTTTGGATGAAAAGCATACCCAAATTCAACTGCCAGTTACTCATCCCCAGGAGATAAGATATGCATATTATTAGTAGATTTGGATAGAAAACACTCTGACGTTTCTAAAACGGTTTGAATCATGTGTGTGAGTATAACTGAACTTATTTAGCAGGCGAAAACACGAGGACAACCCATTCAGATGTTTTTTTTTTGAGGTCACTGTCTTTTCAATGAATTTTCATTGGGAAACCAGATTTCTAAGCGAATTGCTTGCAGTTCCTACGGCTTCCACTAGATGTCAACAGTCCTGAGAAATAGCCAATGGTGTCTCTCGTGGGGATGCAAAGTGGGTTCATGACCAAGGGCCTCATGCACAGAACGGCATTCTACAGTTGTACAACGAGCTAGCATCGAAACCAGAACAGCAAAAATCAGTACAGACTCAATTTCCACTCTTGGAGAGAATGAAAGGGAAGACTTCTGAGCAGTTGAAGATTCTAGAAGAGAACTTCCAGAGAAACAGCTCTCCAACATACAATGACGTTGACAATCTAGTGACTGCAACCCAACTGTCGCGGGAGGAAATTGACAGCTGGTTTTTAGAGCGGCGGGCGCTGCGTGACAACCTTGAACAAGCTCTTCTAAACTCCATGGGCTCAAAGAGACTCAACGTTGATAAGCGTCAGCAACAACACGGACCGCTGAATGGTGTGCGCAAGCAAGGTGGCCATCCAAGAAGCTCTCCCTTTGCCATCATTGCCCCCACCACCACTTGCTCAGTGCCTATAGACAGCAAATCCTTGGCTCTTCTCAAGGATGTTTTTGCACAAACTCGGTGGCCTTCCCCTGAAGAATACAATCAGCTTGAGGCCCAGACAGGCCTGGCTCGCACAGAAATCGTCCGCTGGTTCAAGGACAGTAGGTCAGCACTGAAGAGTGGGACCTTGGAGTGGATGGAGTTTTTCCATAAACTGAACAGCAGTGGGCAAAATGGCGAGGGGGCGCTACTGAGCACAGAGAATGCTTTCAGCATAATCCAGCGCTACCAGGAAGTAAAGGTACCCAAGGTGGAGGATATTGGGAGGCTAACGGAGCATGCCAGTCTTAGCAGCCAGGAGATCAAGGAATGGTTTGCCAGCAAATTGAGACAAAACACATCTGATATCAGCCAGAATTGTGGCCAAAATGGAGGCTCTCGAGAGGGGTTCGGGAGCTGGATGGAGGAAACCAAGGGGATGGATGCACGCATGGGTGCTAAGGAGCTGGTCTCGGACAAAGACAGGATGAGGGAGGATGCTTCTGGAAGGGTGACTGGATAAAGGGTGAGAACAGTTGCCACTGTCAGTTGCACACAGGAGCTGAAAAGGAAAGAGTTTAATTATTGAATATTGTATTTTCTGAACAAATAATTTCTTGCTTGTTCCATCCCAGTTTGTGCCCAACATTTCCTCAAGGTTGAGTTAACTTTGTAGAACGTTTTCAAAAACATGGTGGTAATGTTGTGTGTGATTTAGGATGAGGTAGAAGGCACAGTGCACTGAATGTGTGCCTGAAGCACTGACCAGGTGGTGATCGTTGAGTGCCAAAGCTGGATTTGCTGCATTATTACACTTTTAAAAAAAGGTTTCTTGTAAATATATTTTTTCTGTGTTGCTACAGATTTGTACAATTTTGGGGGAATTTTGTTACATTTTATAATGGGAGCAACTTGCCCCTTTTTTTCGCTCCAGCTGATCTTAGTGGTCTGTCCTACATTTTGTAATGAAACACCATGAACCACTACAACCGTTGGCAATATTTCAGTCAATTTTCCAATGCTGAACTTCCGTTGCAGTTCCCTCCTGTCAGGTGGACTTATATCAAATCAAACTATTTACTGTTCTGAAGTGCTATTGTACTCCCTGGACTCTAAGCCAACCTGCACTCTGGTAAGGAACATGCATGCTTGTTTGACCAAGTGATGTTGTGGATCATTGTTAGAGAAAAGAAACGGTCAGTGGCAAAACCAGAAAGAAATAATCACATTGAACAAATCCAGAATCATGCTGCCTGCATCATATTCTAATCTCTTTCTCTATTTGATTTATTTGTTGTCCTGCAAATGAACATACACATCTGTAATAGCCTTTATACCTATGTACATGTTGACTTAATAGAAGTAGTGCTAGTTCCATTCCGACATTAGAAACAAACCAATACAAGCTCTTTATGTACCGCTTTAGTGTCATGGTCAAGACATACAGTGCCTTCGAGAAAGTATTCGGACCCCTTGACTTTTTCCACATTTTCTTGCGTTGCAGCCTTATTCTAAAATTGATTAAATATATAAAACATATCAGTAATCTACACACAATACACCATAATGACAAAGCGAAAACAGGTTTTTAGAAATGTTAGCAAATGTATTAAAAATAGAAATACCTTATGTAAATAAGTACTCAGACCCTTTGCTATGACACTCGAAATTGGGTGCTGGTGCATCCCCTTTCCTTTGGTCATCCTTGAGATGTTTCTACAACTTGATTGGAGTCCACCTGTGGTAAATTCAATTGATTGGACATGATTTGGAAAGAGACATACCCCACAGTTGACAGTGCATGTCAGAGCAAAAACCAAGCCATGAGGTCGAAGGAATTGCCCGTAGAGCGCCAAGACAGGATTGTGTCGAGGCACAGATCTGGGGAAAGGTACCAAAATAATTCTGCAGCATTGAAGGTCCCCAAGAACACATAAGGTGAATGCACCAATTTGTAAGTCGCTCTGGATAAGAGCGTCTGCTAAATGACTTAAATGTAAATGTAAATGTAAAATAGGTTGAGGTTATTCCTTTGTGTAATGAAGAAATACGGCCATCTTGAAGTCGAGGAACTCCAGGTGTCCTGGACATGTGCTTCAATCAAACAGAAGGCATGCTACATATCGTTTTAATCCTGTATTGAACACATATCATCCCGTCTTCAATTTTATCGATTATTAACGTTAAAAAATACCTAAAGTTGTATTACAAAAGTAGTTTGACATTTTTTGGCAAAGTTTACAGGTAACCTTTGAGATATTTTGTCGTCACGTTTGAGCAAGTTGGAACCGGTGTTTTTCTGGATCAAACGCGCCAAATAAATGGACATTTTGGATATATATCGACGGAATTAATCGAACAAAAGGACCATTTGTGATGTTTATGGGACATATTGGAGTGCCAACAACAGAAGCTCGTAAAAGATAAGGCATGAATTATATTTTTATTTCTGCGTTTTGTGTCGCGCCTGCTGGGTTGAAATGTTTTCTCTCTTTTGTTTACTATAAGTGCTATGCTCAGATAATAGCATCGTATGCTTTCGCTGAAAAGCCTATTTGAATTCTGACACGTTGGCTGGATTCACAACCACTGAAGCTTTAATTTGGTATCTTTCATGTGTGATTTAATGAAAGTTTGATTTTCTAGTAATTTTCATAGTAATTAATTTTAATTTGGCGCTCTGCATTTTCTCAGGCTTTTTGCCAAGTGATACAGTAGCGTCTTGCCTAAACTCAGATTTTTGGATATAAATATGAACTTTACCGAACATAAAATACATGTATTGTGTAACATGAAGTCCTATGAGTGTCATCTGATGAAGATTATCAAAGGTTAGTGATGAATTTTATCTCTATTTCTGCTTTTTGTTACTGTTCTCTTTAGCTGGAAAAAATGGCTGTCTTTTTCTGTGACTCATACCTAACATAATCGTTTGGTGTGCTTTCGTCGTAAAACCTTTTTGAAATCGGACACTTTGGCTGGATTTACAACAAGTGTAGCTTTAAAATGGTGTGAAAATACTTGTATGCTTCAGGAATTTAAATTATGGTATTTCTGTTGTTTTGAATTTGGTGCCCTGCAGTTTCACTGGCTGTTGACGAGGTGGGACGCTACCGTCCCACATACCCTAGAGAGGTTCATCTTTTCACAAATAGTTTCATTTAAATTGCATTTAAATTGCACAACACTTCCATGTGAATCTGATAACTATAATGTGTAGACTTTCCCAGATACAGTTTATGTCGTCCTGTCATCAGTCATAATGTCTCAGATGACAACCAAACTGACATCATATTCATTAAGTACCAACGTATATTTTCAACTGGTTCTATTACCGAAATATGGTTCCTTTCCCTCCACTTGTTTGATGTTCCCAGACTCTCTATGTTTAACAAAGGCTATTCAAGAGTCCCTCTGTAGAGTCAAGAGAGAGGGAAGGGAGAAAGGTATTTATGGGGGGGGGTCATAAACCTTACCCACAGGCCAACGTCATGACACAGTGCAATCCGTTTTGTCACCAAAGCCCCATATACCACCCACCACTGCGAACTGTATGCTCTAATCGGCTGGCCCTCGCTACATAGTTGTCGCCAGACCCACTGGCTCCAGGTCATCTATAAGTCTTTGCTAGGTAAAGCTCCGCCTTATCTCAGCTCACTGGTCACCATAGCAGCACCCACCCGTAGCACGCGCTCCAGCAGGTATATTTCACTGGTCAACCCTTAAGCCAACACCTCCTTTGGTTGCCTTTCCTTCCAGTTCTCTGCTGTCAATGACTGGAACTAATTGCAAAAATCGCTGAATCTGGAGACTTATATTTCCCTCAATAACTTTAAACTTCAGCTATCCGAGCAGCTAACCGATCGCTGCAGCTGTACACAGCCCATCTGTAAATAGCCCATCCAATCTATCTACCTCATCCCCATATTGTTTTTATTTACTTTTCTGCTCTTTTGCACACCAGTATTTCTACTTGCACATCATCATCTGCACATCTTTCACTCCAGTGTTAATTTACTAAATTATAATTACTTGCTACTATGGCCTACTACTTGTTCTCAACTAGCCTACCTGATTAAGTAAAGGTGAAATAAAATAAAAAACTAAAGAAAGGAAACAAACTGTAAATAGTTCATTTCTATGTGAATAGTTTGGATATGTGGAATCAAAAGGAGCAGGGATGGGAAAAAATGACAAAATACAATAAAGATCAATGTATCAAAATAAACAAAAGACTTGTAATGTATTTAATTAAAATACATGTATTTTGTATCTTAAAAATACAAAAATAAATTTACAAGCAGCCGGCCGAACAGCAACAACATTCTCAGTAACTGTTACAGAAGCGTGTGATGTGATATGTTGTTGTTTATCTACCTTAGTTGAATGCACTGACTGTAAGTCATTCTTGATAAGATTGTTTGCAATTTTTTTTAACCAAAATGTAAATGAACACACCAAATTAACTGAAAAGCACACTGGGTATTATTATTGGCCTTGTTGCGGGGCAGATCTCATTAGAATACTCAGCAAGCTTTGCAATTGTTTGTTTTTACATATACAGTGGGGAGAACAAGTATTTGATCCACTGCCGATTTTGCAGGTTTTCCTACTTACAAAGCATGTAGAGGTCTGTAATTTTTATCATAGGTACACTTCAACTGTGAGAGACGGAATTTAAAACAAAAATCCAGAAAATCATATTGTATGATTTTTAAGTAATTAATTCGAATTTTATTGCATGACATAAGTATTTGATCACCTACCAACCAGTAAGAATTCCGGCTCTCACAGACCTGTTAGTTTTTCTTTAAGAAGCCCTCCTGTTCTCCACTCATTACCTGTATTAACTGCACCTGTTTGAACTCGTTACCTGTATAAAAGACACCTGTCCACCCACTCAATCAAACAGACTCCAACCTCTCCACAATGGCCAAGACCAGAGAGCTGTGTGAGGACATCAGGGATAAAATTGTAGACCTGCACACGGCTGGGATGGGCTACAGGACAATAGGTAAGCAGCTTGGTGAGAAGGCAACAACTGTTGGCGCAATTATTAGAAAAAGGAAGAAGTTCAAGATGACGGTCAATCACCCTCGGTCTAGGGCTCCATGCAAGATCTCACCTCGTGGGGCATCAATGATCATGAGGAAGGTGAGGGATCAGCCCAGAACTACACGGCAGGACCTGGTCAATGACCTGAAGAGAGCTGGGACCACAGTCTCAAAGAAAACCATTAGTAACACACTACGCCGTCATGGATTAAAATCCTGCAGCGCACGCAAGGTCCCCCTGCTCAAGCCAGCGCATGTCCAGGCCCGTCTGAAGTTTGCCAATGACCATCTGGATTATCCAGAGGAGGAATTGGAGAAGGTCATGTGGTCTGATGAGACAAAAATAGAGCTTTTTGGTCTAAACTCCACTCGCCGTGTTTGGAGGAAGAAGAAGGATTAGTACAACCCCAAGAACACCATCCTAACCGTGAAGCTTGGAGGTGGAAACATCATTCTTTGGGGATGCTTTTCTGCAAAGGGGACAGGACGACTGCACCGTATTGAGGGGAGGATGGATGGGGCCATGCATCGCGAGATCTTGGCCAACAACCTCCTTCCCTCAGTAAGAGCATTGAAGATAGGTCGTGGCTGGGTCTTCCAGCATGACAACGACCCGAAACACACAGCCAGGGCAACTAAGGAGTGGCTCCGTAAGAAGCATCTCAAGGTCCTGGAGTGGCCTAGCCAGTCTCCAGACCTGAACCCAATAGAAAATCTTTGGAGGGAGCTGAAAGTCCGTATTGCCCAGCGACAGCCCCGAAACCTGAAGGATCTGGAGAAGGTCTGTATGGAGGAGTGGGCCAAAATCCCTGCTGCAGTGTGTGCAAACCTAGTCAAGAACTACAGGAAACGTATGATCTCTGTAATTGCAAACAAAGGTTTCTGTACCAAATATTAAGTTCTGCTTTTCTGATGTATCAAATACTTATGTCATGCAATAAAATGCAAATGAATTACTTAAAAATCATACAATGTGATTTTCTGGATTTTTGTTTTAGATTCCGTCTCTCACAGTTGAAGTGTACCTGTGATAAAAATTACAGACCTCTACATGCTTTGTAAGTAGGAAAACCTGCAAAATCGGCAGTGTATCAAATACTTGTTCTCCCCACTGTACATGTTATCTTTACTTCATAGCAGACACTCTTATCACGCCATAGTGCCATCAGACTTCTGACACCAGGTTGAAAGTTAGCCACAAAATTGTGAACCACTATAAGAAATGGTATAGAAAAGTATTTTGTATTTTAAAAATATTAATTACTATCACGTTTCAGGTAAGACCCAAATGCAGACCGTGTTGAAGTAACAATGTTTATTACAATAACAGGGGCAGGCAAACGACAGGTCAAGGTAGGCAGGGGTCGATAATCCAGAATAGTGGGGAAAAGGTATAGGACGGTAGGCGGGCTCAGGGTCAGGTCAGGCAGAGGTCGATAATCCAGATTAGGGGCAAACAGGGGAAACAGGAGACAAAGGGCTGTGAGACATGGGTTTACATCTAGACACATGAAAAGTAAGAAGTATACGGAGGGTACGGGGCAACAGAGGACGAACGGCAGAGGGGCTAATGAATTTGCAGCAGGGGGAAAAGGTCTCGGCTTCCGGAGGTGTAGCGGCTGGGCTATAGCGGCGTACCAGCGCATCCGGCTTAACATCCTTGAGTACCGGTGTGTGTTGCAGAAGCGAAGTGGCCCGGGCCTTACTGAACCCCTCCCGGAGGTCCTGGTACTCCGTGGGAATGAAGGAGAGGTTCGGGGCAATTTCCAAGCCCCCAGGAAGACGTCCCGGGGCAGGCAGAGCTGATTTCAGGCAATGGATGTGGAGGAACAGAGCTAGGTCTCTTGAAGGGACAGGCAGACACATAATGACCGGCAGTACCGCAATACAGACAACTCTGGGTGTTAAGTCTGCGTACGCGTTCGGCTGGAGACAGCCTAGCCCTGTCGAGTTGCATCGGCTCGGGAAGAGCTGAATTAGCAGACTTTGGAGGCTCTTGGAGGAACTCGGGTAAGCTTGTATCCTCTCGGGGGCGTAGATGCCGAGGAATTCAGGAGTTCATCAGATGCAAGGTGGGATCCTTGAGTGAGCGTATGGGACCGCAATCAGACCACTTCTCCCTCCTGCGTTCCCGTAGCCGTCCATTGATCCGGATGGTCAAAGCGATGAGTGAGTCGAGATCCGTTGATAGTTCCCGTGCTGCAAGCTCGTCCTTTACTTCCTCCGACAATCCATGCAGGAACGTGTCAAACAGCGCTTCTGGGTTCCAGGCACCCTCCGCTGCTAGCGTGCGGAAATCCACTGCATACACTGAGGGTCCTGCCAAAGCTGGAGTAACTTACAGGCAGCCTATCTCCCGTACACCGGAGCATCAAACTTTTCTCATCTCTGCTACGAATTTCTCCAGACTGAGGCAAACGGCGGATTGTCGCTCCCACACTGCCGTGGCCCAGGCGAGTGCCCTCCCGGACATCAGCACAATACTATACGCTATCCTCGAGTAGTCCGAGGGGAATGAAGAAGGCTGCAGTGCAAAAAACGAGGGAGCACTGGGAGAGAAAGGCCTGGCAGGTTCTGGAATCTCCATCTTTGCGCTCCGGGGGAGGTAAGCGGGGTTCCCGGGGAACCGGGGTGACGCCGCTGCTACCAGCCGGGTTACTGAGAGGCTGGGAGGTTACCGTCGTGGTAGGCTGCCTACGGAATTGCTCCCGCAATGCGTCCAATGCTAGGTCGTGACGTTCGGCCACGTCCTGGTACCCTTCCATCAGACTGCGAAGCAACTCCTCGTGCCTACCAATGATGGCTCCTTGGGAGGGGTTGGTGTTGTGGAGCTGGGTCAGTCATGGCCAGTTCATACTATCATGTTTCAGGTAAGACCCAAATGCAGTGTTGAAGTAACAATGTTTATTAAAGAAACAGGGACAGGCAAACGACAGGTCAAGACCGGAAGGGGTCAATAATCCAGAGTAGTGGGTCAAAGGTACAGGACGGCAGGCAGGCTCAGGGTCAGCGGCAGGCAGAGTGGTCAGGCAGGCGGGCTCAGAGTCAGGCCAGGCAAGGGTCAAAACCAGGAGAGAGAGAAAAAGAGAGAATATGGAAAAGCAGGAGCAGAGACAAAACACTGGTTGACTTGACAAACAAGATAAACTGACAACAGGCAAACATAGAACACAGGTATAAGTACCCAGGGAATAATAGGGAAGATGGGTGACACCAAGAGGGAGGTGGAGACAAGCAAAAGGACAGGTGAAACAAATCAGGGGGTGACATTACAGCTCTCGAAAGTATTTTGTTACAAAATACATTGGAGTGTAGTTCCTCCCAGTGTAATACCAATTACAAAATACATGTAATAGAAATACTGACCATCTGTGAAAGGAAGAGAGAGAGTGGCAGTTCACAGCAGGAGGAGAGTGCTCTGGATACATGCAAGGAGTTTGCTGAACACAAGAAAAAAGCAGGGTGAGTAACTGATAAGCGTTATTACAGGCTCAGGGGTATTTTCAAGTCCACACACAAACACCCAAACACCACTAACTTCCTTCAGTCATTTGTCTGTAAAGTCTCATTCCCTGTTTCTCTAACTCATCCCTCAGGATCTCTCTGTCTGTTGCTCTACTCTCCGTCTCTGTTAGGTGGTGATGGGGAATGGCAGCAGCATCGATCCACGAACTAGAAATAATTTGGTGGGTACTTATATTTGACGGTGTGTGTCAGACCATGAGACACCCCGAAAATCGGTCTTCTCGTGAAAACGTAGCATTCGAAATGTTTGCTAACCTACAAAGCATTACATGGGCTTGCTCCTACCTATTTTTCCGATTTGGTCCTGCCGTACATACCTACACGTACGCTACGGTCACAAGCCACAGGCCTCCTTACTGTCCTTAGAATTTCTAAGCAAACAGCTGGAGGCAGGGCTTTCTCTTATAGAGCTTAATTTTTATGGAATGGCCTGCCTATCCATGTGAGAGACGCAGACTCGGTCTCAACCTTTAAATCTTTATTGAAGACTCATCTCTTCAGTAGGTCCTATGATTGAGTGTAGTCTGGCCCAGGGGTGTGAAGGTGAACGGAAAGGCACTGAAGCGACGAACCGCCCTTGCTGTCTCTGCCTGGCCGGTTCCCCTCTCTCCACTGGGATTCTCTGCCTCTAACCCTATTATGGGGGGCTGAGTCACTGGTTTACTGGTGCTCTTCCATCCCGTCCCTAGGAGGGGTGCGTCACTTGAGTGGGTTGAGTCACTGACATAATCTTCCTGTTCGGGTTGGCGCCCCCCTCAGGTTCGTGCCATGGGGGAGATCTTTGTGGGCTATACTCAGCCTTGTCTCAGGGTAGTAGGTTGGTGGTTGAAGATATCCTTCTAGTGGTGTGGGGTTATATCCTGACGGTTTGGCCCTGCGAAGGTTTACCCTCGCTCTTTTGTTTATGTACAGCCCAGTGTTTTTATATACGTGTTTGTTTTGGGTGTATTAAAAACCCCTATTGTGTATTCCTGCGCCTGTCTCCAAAATCCTTTATACCAGCGTGACATATTCAGTGTAAAGTTAATTGTAGATTCCGCTCTCGCCCAGATCAGCGGACTATTAATCCCAGGTCTAGATACCTTATTTATGAGGCGAAAATGCCACGGCGAAAATGCCCTGGATGCAACCAAGATACGATGTCCAGCATCACAGAAGTCCCCAGATCATCTCTGACCAAGCCATCCACTCCATCTGATGAAGGCTAGCTCACAAAACGACTTGAGCCTCTATCCAACACAGAAACAGTTTAATCCAGTAAATCCAACAGACTATCCTTTTAAACTGTACTTTTTAGTAAGATACACTATAAATACAAAAGTATGAGGACCAGTGGAGGACCAGAGGAAGAAGGGGAGGACCATCCTCCACAGTGAATTTCATTTTTTGTTGTTGTTCTAAAACATTACAAAATATCATTTTTAGATAAAACTAAACTAAATATATACAGTCGTGGCCAAAAGTGAGAATGACACAAATATTAATTTTCACAGTCTGCTGCCTTTGTATGATGGCAATTTGCATATACTCCAGAATGTTATGAAGAGTGATAAGATGAATTGCAATTAATTGCAAAGTCCCTCTTTGCCATGCAAATAAACTTAATCCACAAAAAACATTTCCACTGCATTTCAGCCCTGCCACAAAAGGACCAGCTGACATCATGTCAGTGATTCTCTCGTTAACACAGGTGTGAGTGTTGACGAGGACAAGGCTGGAGATCACTCTGTCATGCTGATTGAGTTCGAATAACAGACTGGAAGCTCCAAAAGGAGGGTGGTGCTTGGAATCATTGTTCTTCCTCTTTCAATCATGGTTACCTGCAAGGAAACACGTGCCGTCATTATTGCTTTGCACAAAAGGGTTTCACAGGCAAGGATATTGCTGCCAGTAAGATGGCACCTAAATCAACAATTTATCGGATCATCAAGAACTTCAAGGAGAGCGGTTCAATTGTTATGAAGAAGGCTTCAGGGCGCCCAAGAAAGTGCCAGGACCGTCTCCTAAAGTTGATTCAGCTGCGGGATCGGGGCACCACCAGTACAGAGCTTGCTCAGGAATGGCAGCAGGCAGGTGTGACTGGATCTGCACGTACAGTGAGGTGAAGACTTTTGGAGGATGGCCTGGTGTCAAGAAGGGCAGCAAAGAAGCCACTTCTCTCCAGGAAAAACATTAGGGACAGACTGATATTCTGCAAAAGGTACAGGGATTGGACTGTTGAGGACTGGGGTAAAGTCACTTTCTCTGATGAATCCCCTTTCCGATTGTTTGGGGCATCCGGGAAAAAGCTTGACCGGAGAAGACAAGGTGAGCGCTACCATCAGTCCTGTGTCATGCCAACACAGTAAAGCATCCTGAGACCATTCATGTGTGGGGTTGCTTCTCAGCCAAGGGAGTGGGCTCACTCACAATTTTGCCTAAGAACACAGCCATGAATAAAGAATGGTACCAACACATCCTCCGAGAGCAACTTCTCCCAACCATCCAGGAACAGTTCGGTGACAAAGAATGCCTTTTCCAGCATCATGGAGCACCTTGCCATAAGGCAAAAGTGATAACTAAGTGGCTCGGGGAACAAAACGTCGATATTTTGGGTCCATGACCAGGAAACTCCCCAGACCTTAATCCCATTGAGAACTTGTGGTCAATCCTCAAGAGGCGGGTGGACAAACAAAAACCCACAAATTCGGACAAACTCCAAGCATTGATTATGCAAGAATGGGCTGCCGTCAGTCAGGATGTGGCCCAGAAGTTAATTGACAGCATACCAGGGCGGATTGCAGAGGTCTTGAAGAAGAAGCGTCAACACTGTAAATATTGACGCTTTGCATCAACTTCATGTAATTGTCAATAAAAGCCTTTGACACTTATGAAATGCTTGTAATTATACTTCAGTATTCCATAGTAACATCTGACAAAAATATCTAAAGACACTGAAGCAGCAAACTTTGTGGAAATTAATAATTGTGTCATTCTCAAAATTTTTGGCCACGACTGTACACATTTCACCAAATAATTTATTAAAATACACTGTTTTACAATGAAGGTCTACAGTAGCCTCAAAGGCACTCTGTAGGGTAGCACCATGGTGTAGCCAGAGGACAGCTAGCTTCCATCCTCCTCTGGCTACATTAACTTGAAAACAAAACCTAAGAGGCTCATGGTTCTCACCGCCATCCAAAGTCTTACACAGTAATTATGACAACTTCCAGAGGATGTCCTCCAACCTACCAGAGCTGTTGCAGCATGAACTGACATGCTGTCCACCCCCAAAAAAAGAAAGACAATAGTTAATGTATTTATTTATTCCAAAATGAAGGAGAAGCAAGAGAGAGCGAGAGAGAGATTTTATCATATTTTCAGTTTCACTTACTTCAAATCAAATCGTATTTGTCTCATACAGTGAAATGCTTACTTACAAGCACTTAATTAACCAAGAATGCAGTTTTAAGAAAAAGAAGTCTTCAGTAAAAAATAGATAAGTAAAAAATAAAAATAACAAAAAGTTAAAGAGCAGCTGTAAAATAACAGTAGTGATTCTATATACAGGGGGGTTATATACAGAGGGTACCGGTACAGAGTCAATGTGCGGGGACACAGGTTAGTCAAGGTAATTGAGGTAATATGTACATGTAGGTACTTAGGTAGCAAATGCAACTATCTAGTTTAGCCTACTCAAACATCCTTCTCAAACAGAGGGATGCTATGTTAGCTAGCTAGCTATAACTATGACTATCCAACACAACACTGGAACTCTTCCAAGTCAAGGTAAGCTTTTGGTTTTACTAATTTACTGCCAACAGGGCCCGCCGGTGTAAGTGCTAAAGTTCTTACTGACTGTACACTGTAACGTTACCATATGATTGTAGCGGGTTTACTAACACGTTAGTTCTATTTGCTACGTTGACTATTGATGTTAACTGACGTTACTTTAGCTAATATGGTGACAACGATGTAGGCTGTGTATAGAGGTTATGATATGGTTTGGAAAAGTTCTCTCACCTGGTCACATACAGTTGATGTGTTGGGCATTGAAGTCCACAAGAAAAGGGAAAAGATGAGTTATAGAGCACATAGATGCAAGAAGGAACACAACGTGGCTGCTATGAAAGTGATCTGCGTTTATGCGTGATCAGGGGTGTATTCATTCTGCCAATTCTGTTGAAAGACGTTTCTTGAACGGAAGCAAACGGAACGAAATGGGGATAAACATACCTGAATTTGTCCAATCGAAACTTTCTAATGCAACTGTTGGACTAATGATTACACCCTAGATCAGCTAGACACAGGCAAGAGTGTGCAAGGCAGTATTGAATGTGTCACTGTCCATGTGTCTGTCACCTCAACCTGTGTGCACCTACATTGTTAACTTTCAGTCATAGGCTAGGTTGTAGCAACCTCATGATGGGTATAGGGAAAATTTGATTATCATGTAGTAGCATAAACCTATCGCTGTTTCATTAAACTGGGTGATTGGAATATGAATGACAGTCATCCAATATGCTGTAATAGAAATAAAATTAAATAAATCTGCCTCCCTCATCTTAAACTGCACTGATCACCACTGATGTGGACACCCCTTCAAATTAGTGGATTCGGCTATTATAGCCACACCCGTTGCTGACAGGTGTATAAAATCGAGCACACAGCCAGGCAATCTTCATAGACAAACTTTGGCAGAAGAATGGCCTTACTGAAGAGCTCAGTGTGAAACGACCGTCGTAATCCTCCTCGTCTGAGGAGGAGCAAGGATCGGACCAAAGCGCAGCGTGGTTAGAATACATAATTTTAATAAAGAAACGAAGACGAACACTAAGAACACTTGACAAACTACAAAACAATAAACAAAACGAAACCACCGATGCTACAGTCCTGCACTTAAGAACATAAATACATGAACGCACGAACAGGAACAATCACCCACAAACACACAGTGATAACAGCCTACCTTAATATGGTTCCCAATCAGAGACAACGTAAAACACCTGCCTCTGATTGAGAACCATATCAGGCTCGTTGACAACCCTAAACCAATGAAAACACATAACATGGAATATACCCACCCAGCTCACGTCCTGACCAACTAAACAAAGACTAAAACAAAGGAAATAAGGTCAGGAACGTGACACAGTGACTTTCAGCAGGGCACCGTCATAGGATATCACAAGTCCAGTTTCTGCCCTGCTATAACTGCCCGTCAACTGTAAGTGCTGTTATTGTGAAGTGGAAACGTCTAGGAGCAACAACGGCTCAGCCGCGAAGTGGTAGGCCACACAAGCTCAAAGAACGGGACCGCCGAGTGCTGAACTTGTTGGCACTGTGCATTGGGACAGGGAGCGTTCTCCTGGCATCCGCCAAACCCAGATTTGTCTGTCGGACTGCCAGATGGTGAGGCGTGATTCATCACTCCAGAAAATAATCTTTCCTCGGTTGCAACACTCACTATTGAGTTCCAACCTGCCTCTGGAAGCAACGTCAGCACAATAACTGTTCATCAGGAGCTTCATGAAATAGGTTTCCTTGGCCGAGCAGCCACACACAAGCCTAAGATCACCATGTGCAATGCCAAGCGTCGGCTGGAGTGGTGTAAAGCTCACTGCCATTGGACTCTGGAGCAGTGGAAATGCATTCCTTGTAGTGATGAATCACGCTTCACCATCATGGCAGTGCGACAGACAAATCTGGGTTTGGAGGAAAACACTCACCGTCCCAATACATAGTGCCAACTGTAAAGTTAGGTGGAGTAGGAATATTGGTCTGGGGCTGTTTTTCATGGTTCAGGCTAGGCCCCCTTTTTAAACCTTTATTTAACTAGGCAAGTCAGTTAAGAACAAATTCTTATTTTCAATGATGGCCTAGGAACAGTGGGTTAACTGCCTTGTTCAGGGGCAGAACAACAGATTTTTACCTTGTCAGCTCGGGGATTCAACCTTGCAACCTTTCAGTTACTAGTTCATCGCTCTAACCACTAGGCTACCTGCCACCCCCTTAGTTCCAGTGAAGGGAAATCTTAATGCTACAGCATACAATGCCATTCTAGATGATTCTGTGCTTACAACTTTGTGACAACCGTTTGGGGAAGACCCTTTCCTGTTTCAGCATGACAATGCCCCTGTGCACAAAGCGAGGTCCATACAGAAATGGTTTGTCAAGATTGGTGTGTAATAACTTGACTGGCCTGCACAGAGCCCTGACCTCTACCCCACCGAACACCTTTGGGAGGAATTGGAAAGCCAACTGTGAGCCAGGCCTAATCGCCCAACATCAGTGCCCAACCTCACCAATGCTCTTGTGGCTGAATGGAAGTAAGTCCCTGCAGCCATGTTCCATGTGGAATCTGTTATAGCAGCAAAGGGGGACTAACTCCATATTATTGCCCATGATTTTGGAATGAGATGTTTGATGAGCAGGTGTCCACATACTTTTGGTCAGGTAGTGTATTTAGTATTATTCAAAAATACTTTCCTAAATAATATACAAGAACAGAGTATTTTTGTATCTATCAATTGGTCCTGAAAAGGAGATGAATACTGTATGTACAGTGGGGAGAACAAGTATTTGATACACTGCCGATTTTGCAGGTTTTCCTACTTACAAAGCATGTAGAGGTCTGTCATTTTTATCATAGGTACACTTCAACTGTGAGAGACGGAATCTAAAACAAAAATCCAGAAAATCACATTGTATGATTTTTAAGTAATTAATTTGCATTTTATTGCATGACATAAGTATTTGATAACCTACCAACCAGTAAGAATTCCGGCTCTCACAGACCTGTTAGTTTTTCTTTAAGAAGCCCTCCTGTTCTCCACTCATTACCTGTATTAACTGCACCTGTTTGAACTCGTTACCTGTATAAAAGACACCTGTCCACACACTCAATCAAACAGACTCCAACCTCTCCACAATGGCCAAGACCAGAGAGCTGTGTAAGGACATCAGGGATAAATTGTAGACCTGTACAAGGCTGGGATGGGCTACAGGACAATAGCCAAGCAGCTTGGTGAGAAGGCAACAACTGTTGGCACAATTATTAGAAAATGGAAGAAGTTGAAGATGACGGTCAATCACCCTCGGTCTGGGGCTCCATGCAAGATCTCACCTCGTGGGGCATCAATGATCATGAGGAATGTGAGGGATCAGCCCAGAACTACACGGCAGGACCTGGTCAATGACCTGAAGAGAGCTGGGACCACAGTCTCAAAGAAAACCATTAGTAACACACTACGCCGTCATGGATTAAAATCCTGCAGCGCACGCAAGGTCCCCCTGCTCAAGCCAGCGCATGTCCAGGCCCGTCTGAAGTTTGCCAATGACCATCTGGATGATCCAGAGGAGGAATGGGAGAAGGTCATGTGGTCTGATGAGACAAAAATAGAGCTTTTTGCTCTAAACTCCACTCGCCGTGTTTGGAGGAATAGAAGGATGAGTACAACCCCAAGAACACCATCCCAACCGTGAAGCATGGAGGTGGAAACATCATTCTTTGGGGATGCTTTTCTGCAAAGGGGACAGGACGACTGCACCGTATTGAGGGGAGGATGGATGGGGCCATGTATCGCGAGATCTTGACCAACAACCTCCTTCCCTCAGTAAGAGCATTGAAGATGGGTCGTGGCTGGGTCTTCCTGCATGACAACGACCTGAAACACACAGCCAGGGCAACTAAGGAGTGGCTCCGTAAGAAGCATCTCAAGGTCCTGGAGTGGCCTAGCCAGTCTCCAGACCTGAACCCAATAGAAAATCTTTGGAGGGAGCCGAAAGTCCGTATTGCCCAGCGACAGCCCCGAAACCTGACGGATCTGGAGAAGGTCTGTATGGAGGAGTGGGCCAAAATCCCTGCTGCAGTGTGTGCAAACCTGGTCAAGAACTACAGGAAACGTATGATCTCTGTAATTGCAAACTAAGGTTTCTGTACCAAATATTCAGTTCTGCTTTTCTGATGTATCAAATACTTATGTCATGCAATAAAATACAAATTAATTACTTAAAAATCATACAATGTGATTTTCTGGATTTTTGTTTTAGATTCCGTCTCTCACAGTTGAAGTGTACCTATGATAAAAATTACAGACCTCTACATGCTTTGTAAGTAGGAAAACCTGCAAAATTGTCAGTGTATCAAATACTTGTTCTCCCCACTGTATGTATTTTCTTTCATTGATCCCTAATATTCTGAACCGTTCTCTCCTATACAGAATGAGAGGCCTCTAGTTGCCAAAATGCCGTTTTAGCATGGGCAGCGTCTTTGAGGGATTCCACCATTTTAATATAGTCAACTGGGTGAGATTTCCAACTTCATTGGCTGATCCCTCCTGGTGACCCTGTTGGAGTCATATCCAACCGTGTTATCAAGAGGGATCAGCTAATCGTGAAGAAGAAAATTGACTACTTCAAAATGAAGATAGCCTCAATGGTGCTGCCCATGCTGTCACAGATGCCATAATGGCACAAATACAACGGTGAGGCCTCCTTCCATCTCTATGTTCTTTCCATATATTCTAGTGAGTAGTAGAGAGAATTAAAATTAAAGGTACACCAAATTTAAAGGGATGGCTTTAGATAAACGTAATGAAAACCCTATTGAATGAAAACTCCACGAGAAAATCTATTGACCAGCAAGTGGGAGGGTTTTCAGCAGTTGAATGAAATTAATTCAGTTCGCGCAAAGGGAACCACACCGTCAAAGCTCGTTATGCACCTGCATAAGGTAAGTCTGAATACCAACTACTGAGAAGTGAGTAGGAAAGGCGTGCGTAGGGAAGTCGTACATTTCCGACATCTGAATCGGGCCTCTAGTGCTTATTCCATCCTTTATATAGCAAGTCATATCCTTATGAATAATTAAGTATTTAATCAAGCCTTGAAAGTTGTAGTTTGTTTGAAATTTGGGGCATGCCAAAGTGTTCCCTAAAAACATGTTGTCTAGTCATACTTGGTATATGTTTGAATGAGACAGGATACATTCTAAAACAGTGTTCAAAGGTGACAGTCATCCATTACTTATGGTTCTCAACCTCGAGAAGATTGTTTTTTCTCTATTCCCGGTTTAGAATGATTACCAATTGAATCTGGAAATTGTTCCAGAGGCACAAACATGGAATGTATGTAACTCTCTTCCACAGATTGACAGAGGACCATACAGCCTACAGATTGGATCTGACAAGTGACATGGAGCACAATTTCTGAAAATCATTCACTGATACAGAGTGCAATCCTGGTGAAGTGCATGTAGTTTGCCATTTTTCCCTCAACAACCTGAAAAAAATCTTACAAGTCTCCTGCTAGCAACAAAGGGATGGCATAGTAATAAATATGAAATCTAAGGTGCAACAAGAAATTTCAACCAGCCACCCTGCAGAGAATTCATTGATGCTTTGAGTTTTATCATCATTCGCTGGAAAACTCTGATCAATCAAGTATGAATGTCATGCTGACTTGTCTCCACCAGTTTCGGGATTTCATTGAACAATAAGACATGGGAGCCAAGTTTAATGTTGGAGTTCTTCTTTCAACTCCTGACTCACTTTTGTGGCAAGTGTTGTCAAACACACACTGTACAATACAATGCTGAACCACAATGGTACTTTTTCATCTATCCTTGCATTCTTTTTCTTAACTGTTATCTCTTAGACATGTTGGAATGTTTCAACCATGATTAGCAGAATTTGTCTGTTATTTTCTCATATATTGTCCAGTCGGATATTGAATAATGTGTTGCTAAAATATCACATTTTGAGATACACTTCCACAAATATGTTTCACACTATGAAGACTACAGGCTGCTCTTATATCAGATTATTTTAATAAGACCCTACAGCCTTTCAGTGCAGTGGTAATTTAATTAAAAAGGTGTTTGTGCGCACACAGTGCACACATGCGTCCATGTACTGTAACATCCTGGCAGTATCACGTGTAACCTACAGGTAACTGCCAAGATAAAGTAAACACCAACATCTGTTCCAAGATCGTGAGGAACAGTCGGTGGTGGAGGGCGCTGTGGAGCCATTATCCTGGCGGCACTTGTGGAATGGAGGGTTTGGCTCTTCAGGCGGATCTAGCTGAAGCAGCATCATCGCTGCTGGATTTGGTGGCGGCCTCAGTGGTTTGATTTCTGATCCCCATCGTGGCAGTGGCAGATTAGCTGGTTAGAGTTAAATAGGCTAATAACACAAACGCCTTTTACAGTTAGCAGAGAAGCTAATTTCACTCTGTAGTGGTGGGGCGTGAGCAGAGTTGAGTGAAGCAGTTTCAACTGTAAACTTGACACCATCCTTATAAATCAAAATCAAATATTACAGGCAGAGGCATATCTCATTATTCACATAGCCTACCACAGATTAACAGTGTTTTTTCCTGCTTTTTATGGAAACCCAAAGGAGTCGTACCCAACCGCACAATGGCTTTCCATAGCCCCCTGTGGCGGATGGATCAGAATTAGTTGGGTAACATAGATAAATAAGATGTTTTATTTATCTAATATGCTTATGTGAGATACTTGTCATTAGAATTTATCCTTTTGGACTACAGTGTTTGCAGTTGCACTTTTCCCTCAGCTAGGGCTCAGTCACTTGGGGCCCAGAGAGGGGAGAGGTCAGGCTTGTCTTTCACATGTACCTGGTGCTATGCAGAATATCAGAAAGGGAAGAGGACAGAATGGAACATTGTCTTCATATGTGAATGTGTCTTTACCTATTCTTAACCATGTGAAGGGATGGCGTGATTAATGGGGAACCAATTACTTGTCTCCACAATGTCTGTGCGCCAGTCACTCCCTCCTTTTCCCATAGGGGGGAGGTGTATGGCAGTGTCTGGAAACATTGTAGGTCCTCTCTCATCTTACACTTATCCTGGGACAGTGTATGACCTAGAGGCTCACTCCCCTCAGTGAGCTTGTCCAGGAGTGGGGTAAAGAGGGGGTTTACTTGAGATGGGAGGATCTAGAGTTGACAATTGAGTTATGCCTTGGATGAGGTAATGTTTTTGTACTATGAAGTATGGGGAACGAGATTAGAACCTTGTTTTAGAGACCAAACTGAGCGATAATTTATAGTGAATGCTATCTGGCTAAGGGATACTCCTTTCTCAAGTAAAAGTCCCTTTGTGAAGAGTTCCTAAGATCTGTGGTTCGTCATGTAAGTAGAGAGGGGTGTATCTTGGCTATAAAAGATCTTTGTATTCTTCTGTAGTCACTCTCAAAATTCATTATAGTGAATTGTTGAAAATCAAAAGGCTAAAGCTTATTATTGATGAAGTTTAAGTATAACTCTGACTGGTGTGTAGTTTGTAACTCTCCTCATTTGGTAATACAGGAAAATACCACCACACCCCCTACACACAAACACACACCGCGGTGCGCTCTGTCCGTGGTGCTGATATGGTGCAGTGGAGACACAGATTTCACGCCAACCTGTCACTCAATCATTCAAACTTGTTTGCTATTTTTAATGTCCCTAAACGGACATTAAATGAAAACTGAGGTGGCACAAGTTTCAACTGAGGGTCTAAGTCCCCTTTTGCCCCTTCGTGGATCCGTGTCTGCTTCCACTGCAGATGCGGAAGGCCAACATCGGCGATTGCGGTGGCTTGAGATGCAGCCCCAAAAAACAGATAGCTCTACCTTAAACAGACATATTTTGATGGAAAATAAATATTATGCTAATAGAATTTCCATGGGGGCATAGACATCGACCCTAACACCGTACCCAAACCGGCCGTGCACGTGCGCAAATTGATTTTGTCCCCCCACACCAAACACGATCACGACACGCAAGTTGAAATATCAAAACAAACTCCGAACCAATTATATTAATTTGGGGACAGGTCGAAAAACATTAAACATTTATGGCAATTTAGCTAGCTAGCTTGCAGTTGCTAGCTAATTTGTCTTAGCTAGCTTGCTGTTGCTAGCTAATTTGTCCTGGGATATAAACGTGAGTTGTTATTTTACCTGAAATGCACAAGGTCCTCTACTTCGATAATTAATCTACACATAAAACAGTCAACCAAATCGTTTCTAGTCATCTCTCCTCCTTCCAGGCCTTTTCTTCTTTGGACTTTATATGGCAATTGGCATCTATCTTTCATAGTTACCACGACGACCGACAAAACTCAGTTCATCTTTCAATCACCCACGTGGGTATAACGAATGAGGAGATGGCACGTGGGTATCTGCTTCTATAAACCAATGAGGAGATGGGAGAGGCAGGACTTGCACCATGTTCAGCGTCGTGTTGGTCAATTTCTTCAACAAATGATCAGGTCTATATAATATTCAAACATACATTAGTAATGGAAAGGAAACACAGACTCTAAGTATAAAAATGATCCTTTAGTAATACAATTGTAGGCAGAAGTTGGTACAGAGTACAGTATATGATAGCTCTCCCCAGGTTCTGCAAGGAGTCTAAGACATCCTGCAACTTATATAGCTCAAAAGTATGTTTGACCGAAACTTAACATTTCATCACAGGCACATGGTCATAACAAGGTGCCATTTCACAACAGGCGAGTCTTTAAGCATCTTAAAGCATGAATTCCATCAGGCCTGCGTTGGCTTTGTATTCTCAGAAAACCAGTCGTCTTCTCAGAACCTCAGCCAGCCACCGTGGGACCCAGACACGAAGAGTGTGAACGTAAAGGCATCTAAAGGCATCTGCAAGGCACACCACTCAAAACAGGTTTTAACACACAAGTCTCATAATGAGACTTCAGTTTGTTAATAGCAAGTTATTAACCCATTAAAAGGCATGGGGTCTACACCTAACTCCTTCAGTCACAAATAGAACTGACTTCTATTTTAGCGCTTGGCAATGCAGACACTTGTTGGAGCGCGCGAGCAGTGTGGATGCAATAATTTAATAACATGTATGTATACATTTATTTTGCAATGTGAGCGGTGTGGTCAGCATGTAACTTTCCATTCCGGATGTATTATATTTTTGGCCACTGATTGATTGTGTTGATTTTATGGCGCTATTCCAACTCCCATACATGAAAGTACACTTTCAGTCTGTCTGTAATTTACTGAAGCTAGCTAGCTACTTTATGGAGCAAGGAGCGAACGACCATCCTTGTAACTTAGATATAGAGATCTCAGTTATTTAACATTAGTTATTACAGTACGATTTGGCATTTCTCCATCTGAAAATGACTACTTACATTAAAGAAAATAATTGCAGTTGTGTTGTATGTCAAAGAATACAGCTAGAACGTTAACTAGCTATTGCTACCTACTAGCTAGCTAAATTTAGCTAACCTCTAACGTTACATCCAGTTCACCTCCATAGCACCACTCATTAAAAATAACTTTGTAATCATCTCAAGTTGTTTGGCATGCGATCATATTAGCTACTTTGTAATTAGCTTGGTTGTAGGCTGTAGCCAGGTTAGCTATAGTACAGTAGCTACACCTTTACTGAATGACAACAATGTAGCTAGCTAGCCTGATCACTGTTCTGTCTAGCTAGCTAGTTAAGTTGTGCTTGGAAATTGCTAAATTAATATATGGAGAGATCACACATTCATGCAGCTGTGTTTTTTTTTAGCTAGCTGCCTGCTTTAAAAAGAGGGAATATAGCCTACTTAGTCTTTTATATGTATATACAATTTACTGTAGCTGCCCTCTTGGGAAGGTCTCCCTTGAAAAAGTGATGTTGACTTAAATCGGACAACAAGGTAAAATAAGCTAAAATGGCAGATTCTCTATAAACATAGATAGTACCAGCAATTCTCAATCAGATTAATTTACAGATGTTGCTTCGATTAAGAATGATTTCCATATCTGTTATTGTCCATGGTGTTTTAAACACACATCAATCCAAAAGTCAGCTCAAATGACAGACAGGAACATGGAGCTCTGATACATGATGAACAAAGCATGGACACGCCACCACGCTAAGTGTCCGGTGCAGAGCAAGGGACAACTGGTAAAACCAGCTTTCACCGAGCTAGACTGCCGAAGGGAACTCGAACAACGCTCACAATAGCACTATTTCAAGTGTGTGAGTGAGTTTCCAAATTCAGATCAGTATGTAAAAATGGCACCTCACTTCTTGCTCTTAGGAAAGTATTCCAGCATTTCGTTTTTTTATTTTGTATTTCTTACAATGTTAGCCCAGATTGTTTTTGTGTTATTACATACAGCCGGGAAGAACTAATGAGTATCGGTAACTCACCAGCACTACCAGCATCACCACCAGGAATACGACTTTCCCGAAGCAGATCCTTTGTTCGTACCCCCCAGGGCAATTTAACTGATTCCAGAAGCCAACCCAAAACAACGCCGGCGAAGGAGAGGTACTTGGAGTGGTCTTCTAGTCCGATTTAGGAGGCGCGTACACCACCCACCACTTCTGAGTATATTACTTGCTAATGTTCAGTCTTTGAATAATAAAGTTGATGAGGTCAGGGCGCGTAACTGTTACAAACTACTTCACAACAAAAACGGAGAAAAACCCCCAACTCAGGACATTAACCTCTCTAGGGTATGTGGGACGATAGCGTCTCACCTCGTCAACAGCCAGTGAAACTGCAGGGCGCCAAATTCAAAATAGAAATCCCATAATTAAAATTCCTCAAACATACATGTATTTTACAGCATTTACACTTGTTGTAAATCCAGCCAGTGTCCGATTTCAAATAGGCTTTACGACGAAAGCAAACCAAACGATTATGTTAGGTGAGTGCCTATTCACAGAATAACACAGCCATTTTTGCAGCCAAAGAGAGGATTCACAAAAAGCAGAAATATAGATAAAATTAATCACTAACCTTTGATGATCTTCATCAGATGACACTCATAGGACTTCATGTTACACAATACATGTATGTAGTGTTCGGTAAAGTTCATATTTATATCCAAAAATTGGAGTTTACATTGGCGCGTTACGTTCAGTAGTTCCAAAACATCCGGTGATTTTGCAGAAAGCCACATCAATTTACAGAAATACTCATTATAAATTTTGATGAAAATACAAGTGTTATGCATGGAATTTTAGATGCACTTCTCCTTAATGCAACAGCTGTGTCAGATTTCAAAAAAGCTTTATGGAAAAAGCAAACCATGCAATAATCTGAGGTCGGCGCTCAGAGCCCAATCAAGACAAAAATATATCTGCCATATTGTGCAGTCAACAGAAGTCAGAAATAACATTATAAACATTCACTTACCTTTGATGATCATCAGAATGCACTCCCAGGAATCCCAGTTCCACAATAAATGTTTGTTTTGTTCGATAATGTCCATCATTTATGTCCAAATTCCTCCTTGTTGTTCTAGCGTTCAGTACACTTTCCAAACTCACGACGCGCGGGCAAGTCCAGCGGAAAGTACGGACGAAAAGTTAAAAAAGTTATAATACAGTCCGTAAAAACATGACAAACGAAGTATTGAATCAATCTTTAGGATGTTTTTAACATAATTCTTCAATAATGTTCCAACCGGAGAATTCCTTTGTCTTCAGAAGTGCGATGGAACAGAGCTCGCTCTCACATGAACGCGCATGGTCAGCGCATGTTCAGGTCATGGTAGACCTTACTCAATCCCCTCTCATTCGGCCCCACTTCACAGTAGAAGAAAAAAAAAAAAAAAAAAAAACAGGAAGTGGGAAATCTGAGGTTGGTCGATTTTCAACTCAGCTCCTATTGAAGATACAGTGGGATATTGGTAATGTTGCACTTCCTAAGGCACTTCCTAAGGCTTCCACTAGATCTTTAGAACCTTGTTCTTTATATCCCACTGTATCTTCAATAGGAGCTGAGTTGAAAATCGACCAACCTCAGATTTCCCACTTCCTGGTTGGATTTTTTCTCAGGTTTTTGCCTGCCATATGAGTTCTGTTATACTCACAGACATCATTCAAACAGTTTTAGAAACTTCAGAGTGTGTTCTATCCAAATCTACTAATAATACGCATATTCTAGCTTTTATGGCTGAGTAGCAGGCCGTTTACTCTGGGCACGCTTTTCATCCGGATGTGAAAATACTGCCCCCTACCCCAAAGAAGTTAAAGAGGCTCTCTCTCTGAGCAACAAACTAACACAGAACATAACAATCAGCTCTCTCAGCAACAACTAACATAGTACATACCAACTTTCTTTCTGAGAAACAACCCACATATGATATAACCCTCAGCTCTATCTCTTACAAAGGAACACTAGCTTATATAGCTGGAGAAGGAGTCTGTAATGGGATACAGCTGTATCCTGACGAGGGGGCGGGGTCAGCTCTCCAATCATCAATGGGGCCGACCAATCAGCTGCTTGGGGGAATTCAGGAAGCCATCCTGAAACACAAACATACAAAACCACAACACAGAGACTGGGGAATGTAACAGTAACATACTCTGCTTTACGGAAACATGGCTCTATCAGGATATACTGTCCAAATCGATCCAGCCAGCTGGATTCTCAGTTCATCGTGCAGACAGGAATAAATATATCTTCGGGAAGAAGAAGGGCGGGGGTGTATGTTTCATGATTAAAGACTCATGGTGTAATTGTGATAACATACAGGAACTCAAGTCCTTTTGTTCACCCGATCTAGAATACCTCACAATCAAAATCCGACCGTATTATTTCCCAAGAGAATTCTCATCGGTTATAGCCACGGCCGTGTATATCCCCCCTCAAGCTGATACCACGACAGCCCTCAAAGAACTCCACTGGACTTTATGCAAACTGGAAAACACATATCCTGAGGCTGCATTTATTGTAGCTGGAGATTTTAACAAAGCAAATTTGAGAAAAAGGATGACGAAGTTCTATCAACATACCGTTTGTAGTATTCGCGCTGCCAAAACACTCTACCACTGTTACTCTAAATTCTGGGATGCATATAAGGCCCTCCCCTGCCGTCCTTTCGGCAAATCTGAACATGATTCCATTTTGCTCCTCCCTTCCTATAGGTAGAAACTCAAACAGGAAGTACCCGTGCTAAGGACTATTGAACGCTGGTCTGACCAATTGGAATCCACGCTTCAAGATTGTTTTGATCACGCAGACTGGGATAATTTACAGGTAGCTTCCGAGAATAAAATTGACGAATACACTGATTCGGTGACTGAGTTAATCAGGAAGTGTATAGGAGATGTTGTACTCACTGTGACTATTAAAACTACCCTAACCAGAACCCATGGATAGATGGCAGCATTCGCGCAAAACTGAAAGTGCGAACCACCGCATTTAACAATGGCAAGCCGACTGAGAATATGGCAAAATGCAAACAGTGTAGTTATTCTGTCCGCAAGGCAATCAAACAGGCAAAACGTCAGTATAGAGACAAAGTGGAGTCGCAATTGAACGGCTCAGACATGAGACGTATCTGGCAGGGTATACAAACAATCACAGACTACAAAAGGAAAACCGGCCACATCGCGGACACCCGCGTCTTGCTTCCGGACAAGCTAAACACCTTCTCTGCCCACTTTGAGGATAACACAGTGCCACTGACGCGGGCTGCTACCAAGGACTGTGGGCCCTCCTTCTGCATGGCCAATGTGAGTAGGACATTTAAGCGTGTTAACCCTCGCAAGGCGGCCCAGACGGCATCCCTAGCCACGTCCTCAGAGCATGCGCAGACCAGCTGGCTGGTGTGTTTACAGGCATATTCAATCTCTCCCTATCCCAGTCTGCTGTCCCCACATGCTTCAAGATGGCCACCATTGTTCCTGTACCCAAGAAAGCAAAGGTAACTGAATTAAATTACTATCGCCACGTAGCACTCGCTTCTGTCATCATGAAGTGCTTTGAGAGACTATTCAAGGATCATATCAACTCTACATTACCTGTCACCCTAGACCCACTTCAATTTGCTAACCATCCCAATAGATCCACAGACGATGTAATCGCCATCCCACTGCACACTTCCCTATCCCATCTAGACAAGAGCAATACATATGTAAGAATGCTGTTCATTAACTATAGTTTAGCATTCAACACCATAGTAACCTCCAAGCTCATCTTTGGGCTTCCTAGTGGCACAGCGGTCTAAAGCGTTGCATCTCAGTGCTAGAGGCGTCAAAACAGACACCCTGGTTTGAATCCAGGCTGAACCACAACCGGCCGTGATTGGGAGTCCCATAGGGCGGTGCACAATTGGCCCAGCGTCGTCTGGATTTGGCTGGTGTAGGCTGTCATTGTAAGTAAGAATTTGTTCTTAACTGACTTGCCTAGTTAAATAATCAGCTGTAGTGATCACAATATAGTAGCCATATCTAGGAAAACCAAAGGCTGGGTCTAATATAGTGAATAAGAGGTCATACACTAAGTTTTGTAGTGATCCCTATGTTGTTGGTGTAAAGAATATTTGTTGGTCCATGGTGTGTAATGAGGAGCAACCAGACACTGCACTTGACACAATTATGAAATTGCTTATCCCAATTACTACTAAACATGCACCCATTAAGAAAATGACTGTAGAAACTGTTAAATCCTCATGGATCAATGAGGAATTTTTTACATTTTATGGTTGAGAGGAATGAGGTAAAAGGAATGGCAAATAAGTCTGTCTGCACAACCGATTGGCAAACGTGCTGCAAATTGAGAAATCATGTGACAAAACTGAATAAAAAAAGAAGAAACTAGACTTTAAAACAAAGATAAATTATATAAAGAATGATAGTAAAAAGCTTTGAAATTTTGGGCAAAAAAGCAAACTCAGCTTCATTATTCATTGAATCACATGGCTCATTAATCACAAAACCCACGGATATTGCCAATTACTTAAATTATTTTTTCATTGGCAAGATTAGCAAACTTAGGCATGACATGCCAGTAACAAACGCTAACACTAAACATCCAAGTATAATTGACCAAATTTTGAAATACAAGCATTGTAATTTTGAATTCCGTAAAGTGAGTGTGGAAGAGGTGAAAAAAATATTGTTGTCTATTAACAATGACAAGCCACCGGGGTCTGACAACTTGGATGGAATATTACTGAGGATAATAACGGACGATATTGCCACTCCATATTGCCACTCCTATTTGCTCATGCTAAAGGTACTGCATAGGTGTAAACATACATTTTATAGCAAGAGATAGCGCTTGTATAACCTAAGAAAGTAGCAGAAACATGCAGAAAGTAGCTTTAAATGCATTTTGGGAACATAGTGATATATTCTTATATACTGTACAATGAGGAATTCAACTACAAGATACTAGTCTCCTCCCATTTTTTGAATCATTACCCCCACCCACAAGGTGTATAAACAACAACAATAAATAAGAATAAAATAAGATAATAGATACAAAACAAAAACATGAAGAATATAAATCAATCAACTCTAATTAGCAGATGTAGGACAGTATGCAAGTGTGTGTGCATGGACTTTGCAGATGCCTTTCTCACATGTGCATCACATATTATTTGTTTTACAGTCCTTCTTTGGGGGGCAGAATTGCCATCTCCTCCTCTTGCCTGCCCCAGCTGCAGCCACAGGTGGATCAGGACAAGGTTCAGCCCCCTGAACAGCTTTCACAAGTGCTGCAGAGGCTGCTGCGCGAGGGATGCACTCCCTTCTTTGAATGTGTGAGGTTACAAGTGCCTTTCCCAGCTGCTCCAGGAACACCCTCCTCTTGTTCGGCTTATCAGGCATCCAAGTAGGGTTGATCTTGTTCCATATCACGAAGGCATTATATGAGGACACATCAATGATGTTATGGAAGATGACCAGGGGCCAGTAGGCAGTCATTCTCCTGCAGCTGTAAGGTCCAATCACCTTGTCCAGGTTGTCAATGCCTCCTTTGTTGTGGTTGTAGTCCAGGATGATGGCTGGCTTCCTGTCCTCAAGATCACTGATCTCAGCCATTTTGTGCAGTGTGCTCAGGAGGACCACATTCTTGATCCTCTTTGGGAGGTAAGAAACTAGAATGGTGGTGGGGGTGAAGGCAAACTTTGATGAGAAGGCCTCTCTCCCCCTTGTTGTGAGGAGTGCAGGGGAGAGCTCAGGCTTGTTCTTTCTAACTGTGCCAACCATGGTGATCTTCCTCTTCAGGAGCTGCTGGCTGAGTTCATAAGAGGTGAAGAAATTGTCACACGTGACATTGTGCCCCCTCAGTCCATCTGTCACATCAAGCACAACCCACATCCCCTGGTTCTTCTCCGGGCCTCTACTGGTCGGCTTCCCTGTGTAGACTTGCATCTTCCATGAGTAGCTGGATTGTGCGTCACAGGTCACCCATATCTTGATGCCATACCTTGCTGGCTTGCTGGGCATATTCTGCCGGAAAGGACAGCAAACTTTTGACAAAAGAGATTACTGTCAGTAACTGGTATCAGTGTCACAGAAAACAATCACATAAATCAATGATATTACAGCAATACATAATAAAATTAACAATGAAAATCACTTACATTACAGATATGAAAATAAAAATGTAACTCTGAATGGAACCAGTTGCTCATCCACCGTTACTTCAGTCCCAGGGTTGTTGAGTTATGGCAGACGCTCCACCCACTTCTCCCAGACCTCTCTTATGGCCGCCAGTTTGTCTCTCACATGTCTATCAGGTCTTGACTCACGGTTATCAAATCGTAGCATTCTTGAAAAAGTGTGAAAGACTTTCAGTGGCATCGTGGCATGGAAAATCGCCCTTCCACTCTCTACATCCCAGAGACTACATGTAGCCTCGCCTAGGGACCTATACACAACCGTTAAGATTAGCAGCCCTATGTAGGCACGCAGGCCAATCTCATCCATCCTTTTCCAGATGTCTCCATATTTACGGAAACCCTCCAAATGTATCATCTCCAGGATGATTTTTTCGATGGATGGTGTGATGAACATCTAGAATGTTGAGGCGATGTCCTGGGCATTGGCAACTGCATGTCTTGTGGGCCCTGGGGTCATCCTTATGACATTTTGTGCTACCATCATGCCCTGTTTGTCATATGGTGAGAAGGACCATGTTATTTTGCTGTTCTTTGACAAAAAAAGTCTCTCTTTCAACTTGGGGGATTTCTTCTTCATCTGAAGATGATGTACCGTGCTCTGGGTTGTATTCTTCCCCATCTTCTTCTTAAGATACCCCCTCCTCTTCTAAATCATTGTTCTCTTGTTCCTCCTGGACATCTGAAAAAATCTGATCTACAACCTGTTGGCCACTGAAAAGTGCACTAATGGCTTCAGAAAAGAGAGAACTGGGGGGACTGTCATCTTCAGCACCTTTATAGCCTCTGACTGCATTCCCCATTAGTAAACAATGCTTTCAAGAAATGTTTATTTGGTCTGAAATTTTGTTTATTTTGTCTGAAGTTGTTTTTATTTTGTCTGTGAGGGGTTTTACTTGAGTCATGTGTGGGGTTGTGGAGAGGAGATGCTGAACATGAACAAGACAGTTTAACTTTTGTCTGAGTTCAATTAGTAGCACACATAATCTCAATTTCTTATTGTGTGTGTGTGTGTCTTTGTGGTTTTTGTGGTGTGTAAATTATTTTATAACTGCCGGGTCAAAATGACCCTAAGACAATCTTTGTACCCTGGTGGTGTACAGCTTTCATGGAAATATGCGAAATAGGCGATGTTTTTACTTTTTCTAATGTTGGAGTCACTCTATGAAAAGTCATCACATTTCAAGTTGAAAAAATATAATTTAGGGGGTTTTATCTGCTATTAAACATAGTGGCGGGTCATTTTTGACCCTTAAGACAACACAAGGGTTAAGCCTACTAGAAAGGGTTTGCCCTCAGGCCTGAAGCAAAAGTCATTCTGCTACCTCAGCATATTAAAGTCCCCTTTAGTGGCTCAAATAGCCAACCAATCAGGCTGTAACCAACCCTTAGTAAACTTTTGAAAAAAATTGTGTTTGAAGAGATACAATGCTATTTTACAGTAAACAAATTGACAACAGACTTTCAGCACTCTTACCGGGAAGGACATTCAACAAGCACAGCACTTACACAAACGACTGATGATTGGATGAGAGAAATTGATGATAAAAAGATTGTGGGGGCTCTTTTGTTAGACTTCAGTGCGGCTTTTGACATTATCGATCATAGTCTCCTGCTGGAAAAACGTATGTGTTATGGCTTTACACACCCTGCTATATTGTGGATAAAGAGTTACATGTCTAACAGAACAGAGGGTGTTATTTAATGGAAGCCTCTAACTTAATCCAGGTAGAATCAGGAATTCCCCAGGGCAGCTGTCTACGCCCCTTATTTAAAAAAAATTAAAATAAAATAATAAATAATGCAGAAATTTAGCAATTTGTGGTGACTGTCATGGTCAAAACATATTGATAGAACATTAGCTAAGATGGGGAGAAGTCTGTCCATAATAAAGTGCTGCTCTGCATTCTTAACAGCACTATCAACAAGGCAGGTCCTACAGGCCCTAATTTTGTCTCACCTTGACTACTGTTCAGTCGTGCGGCCAGTTGCCACAAAGAGGAACTTAGGAAAATTGCAATTGGCTCAAAACAGGGCAGTACGGCTGGCCCTTAAATGTATACAGAGAGCTAAAGTTAATAATATGCATGTCAAACTCTCCTGGCTCAAAGTGGAGAGATTGACCTCATCAATACTTGTATTTTTGAGAGGTATTGACATGTTGAATGCCCCGATTTGGTCTTTTTGAACTACTGGCACACAGCTCGGACACCCATGCATACCCCACAATACATGCCATTAAAGGTCTCTTCACAGTCCCCAAGTCCAGGACAGACTATGGGAGGTGCACAGTATTACATAGAGCCATAACTATATGGAACTCTATTCCACATCAGGTAACTCATGCAAGCAGTAAAATTAGATTGGAAAAAACAGATAAAAATATACCTTATGGATCAGCAGGAACTGTGAAGAGACACAAACAGCAGCTAATGGGGATCCATAATAAATACAAATACAAAAGCTGCCACTATTGCTGTGGGTGCCAAAAACACAATGCATGAACCTTACTCTGACGATAAATATCTCAGTCAAATAGAGTTTCATTCATAAATGTGGCTACTTAATTTACTGTGTTGATATCTTTCTGCATACTTACAGTGCATTCGGAAAGTATTCAGACTCCTTCACTTTTTCCACATTTTGTTACGATTCAGCCTTATTCATCAATCCACACACAATACTCCATAATGGTGAAGTGAAAACAGGTTTTTTGAATTTTTTTCATTTTTTAAATATAGCAATACCTTGAGCCTTGTCAGAGCAAAAACCAAGCCATGAGGTCGAAGGAATTGTCCGTAGTGCTCCGGGACAGGATTGTGTTGAGGAACATATCTGGGGCTACCAAACATTTTGAATGTCCCCAATGACCTCCATCATTCTTACATGGAAGAAGTTTGGAACCACCAAGACTCTTCCTAGAGCTGGCTGCCCGGCCAAACTGAGCAATTGGGGTAGAAGGGTCTTGGTCAGGGAGGTGACCAAGAACCCGATGGTCATTCTGACAGAGCTGTGGAGATGGGAGAACCTTCCAGAATGACAACCATCTCTGTGGCACTCCACCAATCAAGACTTTATGGTAGAGTGACCAGATGGAAGCCACTCCTCAGTAAAAAGCACATGACTGCCCGCTTGAAGTTTGCCAAAAGGCACCTAAAGCACTCTCAGACCATGAGAAACAAGATTCTCTGGTCTGATGAAACCAGGATGGAACTCCTTGGCCTGAATGCGTAGCATCATGTCTGGAGGAAACCAGGCACAGCTCATCACCTGGCCACTACCATCCCTACGGTGAAGCATGGTATTGGCAGCATCATGCTGTGGGGATGTTTTTCAGCGGCAGGGACTTGGAGACAAGTCAGGATCAAGGGAAAGGTGAACGTAGCAAAGTACAGAGAGATCCTTGATGAAAACTTGTTCCAGAGCGCTCAGAACCTCAGACTGGGGCGAAGGTTCACCTTCCAACAGGACAATGACCTTAAGCACACAGCCAAGACAACGCAGGAGTGGCTTCGGGACAAGTTTCTGAATGTCCTTGAGTGGCCCAGCCAGATCCCGGACTTGAACTTGATCAAACATCTCTGGAGAGACCTGAAAATAGCTGTGCAGTGACGCTCCCCATCCAACCTGACAGAGCTTGAGAGGATCTGCAGAGAAGAATAGGAGAAACTCACCAAATACAGGTGTGCTAAGCTTGTAGTGTCATACCCAAGAAGACTCGAGGCTGCAATCGCTGCTAAAGGTGCTACAACAAAGTACTGAGTAAAGGGTCTGAATTCTTACGTAAATGTGATATTTGAATTTCTTAAAACCTGTTTTTGCTTTGTCATTATGGGGTATTGTGTGTAGATTGATGATGGGAAAAAAACAATTTAATCAATTTTAGAAAAAGGCTGTAACGTAACAAAATGTGGAAGGGGGCTGATACTTTCCGAATGCACTGTATTTATTGTTAATATTCCATTACTCTAGGTCCTCCATTCCCGCATGTGAAGCCCCCTGACCCTAGAAAAGCATTACTTTGCATCACTCAAGTTCGTATTTAGATTTAGAGTGACTAAATAAACAGGCCTATTCTACACTCAGGTGGACCATTGCATATGCAATGCACTTGTCAACAACGGTTTAGCCAATTAATGCATATCACAGTGGTTGATAGGTGTGTACACACACACACAGAGACATTTGATTTAGGTTCGTGTATAGTCAAGGTTTTGTCATTAAAATAATATTGCAGATTTGCCAATAACACCTCTGCCAGCCACACCACCACTGCCGATGACAGCTTCTCCCCATGCTGCCTACATTGGAGTTTGCGTCTTTGTCTTGGACCACGGCCTATGGACAGAGCCCATGAGAGCTGCCATTGATGGGCTACTGACAAAGCACTAAGGGGAGGAGGAGATCCTGAAGTGGGTGGATCTGCTCTGCGCTTAACAGCCCAAGGAAGCTCCTAGAGACAACGAGCTGTGGCTGCATCTTGGTGTCTGGTCAGTGTCCCAGTCACATCCCCTGCCACCTGCTCCAGTAAACCAACCAGTGTTGAGTCCTCCCCAGGATGCCCCTCTGACCAAGGCTGGATGTTAAAAGAGATCTTGGAGAAGAAGCAGCAAAATAAAAAACAAGGACCTGTCTAGCGTGTGGCCAGCCAAAGTCCCGTTACCTCGGTGATGGCTGCTCCATTCATTTATTTTATCAGACCGGAGAGTTGAATTACTTCTACTGCTTTAAAAAAGTATTCCAGACTTGTACAGCAGAAGGATACCATTTTAGGATTTTGCTGCCACTGCCTTTCAACGAGAGCTGGAGGCCTTAAAGTAGAGGGGGGCAGTGAGGAAGGAGCGAACTGAGGAAAGAGAAAATCCTCAGAGCAGCATTCCTTCAGCCATCTGTGCAGGTTCTGCCACCAGATGCTGAAACAAGGCCCCAACAGCCCTCACACACATACCGGCTTTCCTGGAGTGGCAGGAAAATACTCCAACGCCTCTTATGAGACTGAAAAGCAGACATGGATTATGGAGAAGGGGAAGTGACTCTGTATTCACACAACCAACCACACAACCAGGTACTGTCCAAAACATTAAAACACCTTTCTAATATTAAGTATATTATTGTTAATTCTTATTTTGTGTAAATGTTGCACAAAGACCAACGTTTTATTTTAATCGCTGGGAATAAACCAATTGCTATAGTTAATGTGTGAGTATGTTTGTTGTACAAAGGATATCATACACTATCATAAATATGCCTTTGATTTCATGAATGTAAACCTCAGAGTGAAGCAATCTTTTCTGAGTTTTTATAAATAATATTGGCCTATATGCATTACGATTGTGCTCTAACACTATCAGAAATGCGCCTTTGATTTGAGTAAAGTAAACCTAAATTATTTTAGAGATAAACATAGTAATGCTTTCACTGATTGTACATAAAGGAAGATAGTTCCTACAAGATGGAGTGCTTTGTTATCCAACTGTCCTTTATGTCATCCTGTGAACCCTATCCATTGCTGCTCCCAGCTATATTTAACTTTGTGATCCAATTTTTTAATCCAAACACTGTTTTTACGATCTATCTTTTTATGGAACCTTGTGTTCAAATATTGCTGCCTCAACCACCACATAATCATTGCCATTAAATCTTAAAGAGCTTTCACAATGAACTGAACATCTTCATTTTGATCTAAACTACAAAGTCTTTATCATTAAATTAAATATTGTTTGCAGCATTGCTGGCAATTCAGTTGAAAGTTTCTCATTTACAACACACAAGTTGAGTTCTAAAGATATTGAAGGACACATGAAAGTGCTGCAGACGTGTTGTGGATGAGGGAAACATCTAAAAGGTTGGTGCTGCACAGATGGACTGAACATGAGTCACTCTTACTGACTGAAGCAATGATTTGGTGCCCCATTAAATGTTAACTGTGAAAATTAGTCTTCAAATGCTGCTATTACTATTTTTGGAGCTGTGGTTGCTTAGAGCCATCCATACTTGAGGTCTCTATTATTTCATAGCCAGCAATGTTCTTGAGAAGATGCTTGAGTTCTGAATTTCACTTTTTCCCTATTCATTCTAAGTGTGAGAGAGACTTATAGTGACATTTCACTGCTGCTCTATTTCACTATATATGTCCATTCATATGTTATTAACATATCATAATTGCATTTCTTCACTTCACGCATTTATGAGCATTTCTGCATCTCACCGGTAGAAACGGGCCAGCTACATTTCCTGTTATAAGCTAATCACAATATCCAGAATTCATAGTGATTTCAGGACATAGCACCGCCCCGTGGAGGTCTATCCAATTGATGTGAGAAATATCCAAATGTCTGTGTTTGTAGCCGGCACTTTCAGCCAGAGTATTTCGAAATGGAACTGAAGTCTCATCACATGGTGTTGCCATGTTGTCGAACTTTAAAAAGTGATGCTATTCCATTGATTTTCACTTTTTCCCTTCACTTTTCCCTTCACTTCAAAGAGGAAGGCCTCCGATCAGCCAACATCAACTCAGCAGAAAGGTGAAAGACTAAAGTTACATACTGTCACGCCCTGACCGTAGAGAGCTGTTTATGTCTCTATTTTGGTTTGGTCAGGGTGTGATTTGGGTGGGCATCCTATGTTCTTTTTTCTATGCTTTGTATTTCTGTGTGTTTGGCCGGGTGTGGTTCTCAATCAGAGGCAGCTGTCTATCGTTGTCTCTGATTGAGAACCATACTTAGGTTGCCTTTTCCCACCTGTCTGTGTGGGTAGTTGTCTATGTGTAGTTGCATGTCAGCACTCTGTTATTATAGTTTCACGTTCGTTTTGTTGTTTTTGTTAGTTTGTTTAAGTGTTCTTCGTTTTATTAAAGAAGAATGTATTCACATCACGCTGCGCCTTGGTCTCCTCACTACGACGAACGTGACACATACATGGGATGCTTTAGTGAATTTCAGAATGCCTGGAATAGAAAAGGCAGAAATAAAACAATTCAATAAGCATTCGCAGCCAGTCATCCAAAACATAGCCCTATGCAGTCGTTAAATTCCTATAGCTAGTGAACTACATTTGTTTATCTAAACCAAAATCTAGCTAACTAGCTTTCATAATACGCTGGCTGTATATTCCAAAACATATCAATATAATTAGCCAGCTGCTATCTGGCAATGTGATTTGTAACTTTGCAAGCTAACGTTAGACTCATTAGGTTACGGTAGCTAGCTAGCTAACTAACTACCACAGAGGCTAACGTAGCAAAGGTTATGTGTTCTATTTAGTCTGATCCTATCAACAACTGCAGAGGCATCAACATCAAGCTCAGCACCAGGAACTAGTGTATGTCACCTTCTAAAATCTTACTTAAATCTACTAAATCCTTCCATGACTCCATGATGAGCAAATAAATATACTGGAGCTAGGCATAAACATGGTCTGTCATAGTTGGTGTGTTTAAAAGTAGGCTACAACTTCTACTGTAGTTTTCTCTGTATTATGGAGTCTTAGTTGATTGTTCATGCAAGGCTTGAAGTCTAATTTGGAGAAAAGGAGGTAAGGAGGGGATGGTGTGGGTGACTGACTGATTTATGTTGGGGTTGGGTAATGTGTGTGAAGGTTAGTTTGCATAATCTATTGACATGAGGGGGTGGGTTGATATAGTACCTTGTTTCACTGCATATTGATGGGGACAAAGTAGTAAAATGTTGACCTTGACACCAGCTTTAGTAGTACGGAGCCCGTAGACCCACTGGGTGAAAGCTTTCAGCCTGGAATAAACTCAAGCTCAACATCATCTAACTTTGAAACAAGCCTGGACAGCCAAAAGTATTTATGAAAGCACAATACCCAATTGAGAAAACAAAATCACCAATACACTAAACTGTCTACAAGACAAGTGCTCCTCAAACTTTAGATAGTATACTCTTCAAGCCTATTCACTCTATTGTTGGCTGTGCTTGTCTACTCAACAGCACAACTGTACATGCTCATACACAACAATACATGACTAGACTGTCTACAAGTCAAGCCCCCCTCAAACTTTTCACATATTTGCTAACAGCCCATCTCAATGCCCAATTACTGACTGAGTGTAACAAAACACATACCAGTCTAGTGTACCCTTTTCTGTTTACAGATTAACATGGTTTATTGTATGGTTACGCATCCTCATGATCAGTCTTCATGTCTTTACAGGAGACTTGCAGTACATACACATCTTTTGCAAGAGGTCAAAGCAGTGGGTGGTGAATAACATCGCCACAGTGCCAAAGCCTACTAAACCAGCTACCATTACCCAACACAAGAAAAGGTTCACCAGCTGAAGAATGTTCTGGACCTGCCCTGAACATTCAACCAACACAACATCCAAATTCAGTTAGACTGCTGTTGTAGTATAATATAAAAGGCCTAGTATGCTCACAACTGCATTGTGGTATAGATATTGCTAGCTATTGTACATACAGTGGGGAGAACAAGTATTTGATACACTGCCGATTTTGCAGGTTTTCCTACTTACAAAGCATGTAGAGGTCTGTAATTTTTATCATAGGTACACTTCAACTATGAGAGACGGAATCTAAAACAAAAATCCAGAAAATCACATTGTATGATTTTTAAGTAATTAATTTGCATTTTATTGCATGACATAAGTATTTGATACATCAGAAAAGCAGAACTTAATATTTGGTACAGAAACCTTTGTTTGCAATTACAGAGATCATACGTTTCCTGTAGTTCTTGACTAGGTTTGCACACACTGCAGCAGGGATTTTGGCCCACTCCTCCCTACAGATCTTCTCCAGATCCTTCAGGTTTCGGGGCTGTCGCTGGGCAATACGGACGTTCAGCTCCCTCCAAAGATTTTCTATTGGGTTCAGGTCTGGAGACTGGCTAGGCCACTCCAGGACCTTGAGATGCTTCTTACGGAGCCACTCCTTAGTTGCCATGGCTGTGTGCTTCGTGTCGTTGTCATGCTGGAAGACCCAGCCACGACCCATCTTCAATGCTCTTACTGAGGGAAGGAGGTTGTTGGCCAAGATCTCGCGATACATGGCCCCATCCATCCTCCCCTCAATACGGTGCAGTCGTCCTGTCCCCTTTGCAGAAAAGCATCCCCAAAGAATGATGTTTCCACCTTCATGCTTCACGGTTGGGATGGTGTTCTTGGGGTTGTACTCATACTTCTTCTTCCTCCAAACACGGTGAGTGGAGTTAGACCAAAAAGCTCTATTTTTGTCTCATCAGACCACATGACCTTCTCCCATTCCTCCTCTGGATCATCCAGATGGTCATTGGCAAACTTCAGACGGGCCTGGACATGCACTGGCTTAAGCAGGGGGACCTTGCGTGCGCTGCAGAATTTTAATCCATGACGGCGTAGTGTGTTACTAATGGTTTTCTTTGAGACTGTGGTCCCAGCTCTCTTCAGGTCATTGACCAGGTCCTGCCGTGTAGTTCTGGGCTGATCCCTCACCTTTCTCATGATCATTGATGCCCCACGAGGTGAAATCTTGCATGGAGCCCCAGACCGAGGGTGATTGACCGTCATCTTGAACTTCTTCCATTTTCTAATAATTGCGCCAACAGTTGTTTCCTTCTCACCAAGCTGCTTGCCTATTGTCCTGTAGCCCATCCCAGCCTTGTGCAGGTCTACAATTGTATCCCTGATGTCCTTACACAGCTCTCTGGTCTTGGCCATTGTGGAGAGGTTGGAATCTGTTTGATTGAGTGTGTGGACAGGTGTCTTTTATACAGGTAACGAGTTCAAACAGGTGCAGTTAATACAGGTAATGAGTGGAGAACAGGAGGGCTTCTTAAAGAAAAACTAACAGGTCTGTGAGAGCCGGAATTCTTACTGGTTGGTAGGTGATCAAATACTTATGTCATGCAATAAAATGCAAATTAATTATTTAAAAATCATACAATGTGATTTTCTGGATTTTTGTTTTAGATTCCGTCTCTCACAGTTGAAGTGTACCTATGATAAAAATTACAGACCTCTACATGCTTTGTAAGTAGGAAAACCTGCAAAATCGGCAGTGTATCAAATACTTGTTCTCCCCACTGTATGTATATAATGGTGTTTTATATAATATGTTTTACAAGTGTACTGGACAAGTGCCGAAATTATTCCAGCTGCATCAGAAACCATTAAAGTGTTGACTTCAACTTCTGAATCGATTCATTGTGATATTCATGAAATGTATTTGGATTCAAACGTTAAATTGTTGGCAAGTAAGCATATTTCAATAAAACAGTAGATTAGGTTGTCAATATAGCAAATACAGTGCTTTCAGAAAGTATTCACACCCCTTGACTTTTTCCACATTTTGTTGTGTTACAACCTGAATTTAAAATTGATTCATTTGAGATTTATTTGTCAATGGCCTACACACAATACCCCATAATGTCAATGTGGATTTTTTTTTATTTTTTATATTTACAAATTAATTCAAAATAAGTTTAAATGTTTTGAGTCAATAAGTATTCAACCCCTTTGTTATGGAAAGTGGAAGAGTAAAAATGTGCTTATAAGGTCACACTGTGTGCAATAATAGTGTTTAACGAATGACTACCTCATCTCTGTACCCCACATCTACAGTTATCCGTAAGGTCCCTCAGTCGAGCAGTGAATTTCAAACACAGATTCAACAACAAAGACCAGTGAGGTTTTCCAATGCCTCGCAAGGAATTCTAAAATTTTAACAATAAGCTGATATTGAATATCCCTTTGAGCATGGTGATGTTATTAACTATACTGAGTTGCCGGAGAGGAAGAAAAACACTCAAGGATTTCACCATGAGGCCAATGGGAACTTTAAAACAGTTACAGAGTTTAATGGCTGTGATAGGAGAAAACTGAGGATGGATCAACAACATTGTAGTTACTCCACAACACTAACCTATTATTTTACAAACGTTACAATTGTTCTTATACTTTGACATTAGAGTATTTTGTGTAGATTATTGACAAAAAAATGACAATTAAATCAATTTTAATACCACTTAGTAGCAAAAAAATATGTGGAAAAAAGTAGATATGCCTTGTATTCAAGACATTTGATCTGGAGACCGAGGTGAGTTTACACAGCAGTCTGCAGGAACAGTTATGGCAATGTATTGCATATATATACAGTGGAAGAAAAAAAATATATATATATTTTATTTTTACCTTTATTTAATTAGGCAAGTCAGTTAAGAACAAATTATTTTTTCAATGACGGCCTAGGAACAGTGGGTTAACTGCCTTGTTCAGGGGCAGAACGACAGATTTTTACCTTGTCAGCTCGGGGATTTGATCTTGCAACCTTTTGGTTACAAGTCTGTACTTATACATGTTCAGGAGTAATGCTGGGAAAGGTACTTTCTTGTATACTGGAGCCTCAGAGTGGAATGATCTGCCTCTGCCCATAAAAACGACGTACTCTCTAGGCAACTTTAAAAACACATTTATAAACATTTTAATGTCTTCTGTGCCTATATGAATGACCCCTAAGATGGAACTGCAATGATGAGATAGATGTTCTTCTTTATTTTATTATCTCGTTGTTATACTGTGTTCAACCGTGTTCGATCTTGCCTAGCCATCTTGTTTCAAGAGGACCACAATGGAAATAAGTCCCAGACATTATTGTGTGTTATCCTCAAGGATTTTACTCATGTGCGTGTATGGCTTTTTCATGTTTTATGTGTGCTTGTTTTTTTAAATGGTCGAATTAATAAACTAAACTAAAACTAAAGATACAGCAACAACCATAACGAAGTCAGGTTAGGGACATCTTTATTACATGATAACATTGCCAAATTCTTCCTTTACATTAGTGCAAAAACATTTTGATAGTTTGCTTATTAAACATGGTTATCTGAGGTAACAACATATATTTTTCACACATCTACTATGGCACAAATCTCTCTGCAAACTGCCATAAAAGCATCAACTAAAAGAGAAAAACAAATCACATGGTGCAGAAGTTCTTCCTTAAGAATCTGAGATAGCATTTCGCAAAACAAATAAAACATTGGGGTAAACACACACTCTAAGATCAATGTATATTTGCTGACACAAAAAAGCAGATTTCAGAACAAAATGTAGGTGGATGATGGCCATGCTTAGGGTAACAAACTAGAAAGGAAAAGAAATGGCTTCAGTTGGCAGATTTGTAGTTATTTAATTTAAAAAATATTTTAGGAAAGGGGCATTTTGTCCAGCTACCGGAGTAAGATGGGGTAAGTCCTCCCTCCCCCCGGAGGAAACTTACCCCAACAGAATTATGCCATATGGTTTCACAGGAGTGTCCCAATTTTTACCTCCCTGCACATAAATTCTCTTTTGTATTTTACCTTTTCCTTACACTCCACTATGTACAGTTAAACTAAACAGAAGGCAATATTTTACATCCCAGGAGGGTCAGAAGAAAGTATGAGGTGAAATAATTGCATGTAAATAAAACATTTGATTATATCTACCGCCTTCCTTTATTGAATGTGCTTTGGATTCACATAGGATGGACACTTCACACATGTAGTGGGTATACTTTCCAAGCTACAGTATTTCCTTTATAACATTTTTAATGACATCACAAAACAACAAACGTGATGACATTAGTGTTCTTTAGATCGCCTCTGACCATTCCCCACATTCGACATTCAAAATATTGTTCCAGTATTCGCTTTAGAACGTGCTAGAGTTTCAGAGGCTGTTGAGACAAAGCACATTCCTTGGGTGAATTTGGAGAGGGAGACCTGAATCTTCTCTGTTTGATTTACAACAGAGCGTGAGTTGTTAACCCCCACCAGTTCCCTCCCACCCCCCGCTGTGGTTGAAAGGGGGTCTGGTTGAAGTCATTCATTGCAAACCTGATCTGACTTATTTGGATCCTCACAGGACAGTCATGACAATTTCCTGGTTGCTAAAATTCTAATAGTTCCCCTACTTTCAGTTTATGTGACAAAACAAGCAATGTGTAGAGAATCATTGTACCATCTAAACCACTGTGGAATATATTTTCAATAGATGGGTTAGCTGACGAAAATGATGCACACGCTTCAATGGGGCTGTGATTCTGGATGTCCAGATAGCTACCAACAATGACAAGAAACTGCCATGTGGGGAATCGTAAGTGACTCGTTTCAGCTAGTTCATCTTGTTATTGATACCATGTCTTGTTTTGAGGAGTTGACTAATTTCATGTTAATGCTAATATGGCAAAAAATTGCTAAGTTGCTAACCAACAACTGGGACAATGTTTTTGAGAGACAACAAGTGCTCATTTATTTATGTTTTCAATTAACACTGGAGACGAAATATAGTTTACATGTTGTCAACTATCTAAGCCAACCCTGTCTGTTTTGCCCCATAGTTGTGCACGCTGTAACGGTTTTGACTTGAGGTTGTTGTTTGTTAGCTTGTGCCTACCAGAGAAAATATAGATTTCTCCTTTTTGTTTGTGAGGGAATGAGTCCGGTCCGTCAAGTCTACACCAATACGAAGGACTCATGTAAAAGTCAGTATGGAAATACACTTTTCATAAACCCTTTAAAATATTTGAAATAACTTCAAAACAACAGTTATTTTGTGTTGGTTTTATTGTCACAATAATCACACAATCAATATAAGTCACAAATAATAACAACCTTGGTTCAATGGTAAATGTCCCGTACCTCGGGCCAATAAATACGTGACCTGAGTCCTACCATAAAGTGGTGCGTAAGTTCCTGTTCCACACACAATAAAGATGATCAGAAATCTCAGTCGTATTCAACTACAAATGAACAAATAAACCAACACGGTATAAATCACACCAAAGCAAATTAAATTCCATATGCAAAAAAGTTGTAATCAGTCAGACAATCCAATCTGCCAGCGGCGAAAGGCCACGGAGAACAGCAAAGACTAACGTAGATCAGTAGTCCAACAATCAGAGGCACAGCGAGGGATTTTGGGCCCCATGAAAAGATATCACATTGGGCCCCACTACCACAGGCCACACCAACCCTGCACAATTGCTGTAACCACACACCTCCAGAACCCAATCGACCCATTCAAAGCTTTAAATAACTCTACCTTTGCAGACTTGCAACTCTCTTGTAGTCCAATATTTACTGTACGATATTTACTGATAGTGAGCTGTGAAAATATAACACTGTGCAGATATGCATGCAACATTCGGCATACAGCGGAATTCACTATTTGATGCAAGACTGATACTCTCTATAAGAAATGTGCTAAAGGCCATCTTTTACAGTCTTATTGTAATTTGAATGGTAAAATTCTTGAATGGAAAATTATCTTAATATTAATCAATAACTTAAAATAAATATAACTTAAAAATACATTAACCTCTTCAATTACAATAAATTAACATTATCATCTATAGAATATAACAAACAAAATAATAAAAGCAGAAGCAGATTTTTTAACTAAGTATACATACCAACTAGAAAATAAGCAGCTGTAAAAGTGGAAATGGAAAACAAAATGGAAATGAAAAGGCCTGATGGTGGCGCTAGAGGAAAGGTCAAGTGGTCACCAAATCAATAGGTTTCTTCCACTTGGGGTCTTGATTGTGCACAACAAATTTTATGGCAATCCAGCCATTACTTGAGATATATCTTGTTCTCAGTCTGTTCTCAGTCTGTGGGCATCATGTGTGTAGTGATCCAATATCCATAGCCATGCCATTTAACAGTTATCACTGGCGCTTGCACAGCCTTATTCACCAAGAACCCAGCGCCGAGCCTTCTTGTTAGCAAAGTCACTGATCAAGTCTTTGAAGTCCAGCTTTCTAGCTAACTGACTTTCAATGGACAGCATGGCAAGACTGCAAAGCCTGTCCTGGAACATAGTGGACCTCAAATAGTTAAAAAAAAATCTGTTTTAACTTACTGAAAGCTCTCTCACCACCAGCAACAGTCACAGGCAGTGTGCAAAATATACGTAAAGCAATGCACACTTCTCCAAAAATGCTTTGCATCTGCATCTTATTCAGGAGACCAAGAGGAGACACGTTACGGGGGAAAGCGGCAGCATATACAGTGTTCAGGTGTCTGACGTCATTTTGAAACTCAGGTGTAAGATCTCTGGAACACTTCATGATCAGTGGATGGGACACAGAAGGGACTTTATCCTCACTAATCTGCCCAACTTTCAGAACAGCAGAACATTATTCTACAATTTTGCAGTGGTGTGGAACCCAGTGCCCAAGTCACTTATGATGTTGTCCATAGCAGTAAAAAACACTGTGTTCTGAAACATTATTGCTGCACTGTCCTGAGCTGTCTCCTCTTGAGAGGTCTCAACATGGAATCTCTTCATTTTCCTCATGGCAGCTGTGTTCCTTGCTAAATTGAGATGCAACATCCATTTGCGTAGCAATCAGTGTTGCCTCAGACAGGAGAGACTCCCATCCATCTCGAAGAGCCTGCATCTCTTCCTTTAAGGCTCTGATATTGGTTGCCTCTGTGTCAAGTGAGATTTCTCCTGACTGGAGAATCACATTCCTAATCTCAATGCATTGCAGTACCTGTAATTATGCCAACTGACATGTCATTCAACACAATGCAGCTCACCTCCTTCTTCAGTTGGGAGTAGGGCTGGTTCAGGGGTATGGGGATGGAGAGACAGGGCTGCTGAGCCTGACACTGCATCTGTTGGGCCTGGCACCAGGCAGGGGCAGCGACAACTAATTTAGTATGAATAGCTTGCTAAAAGTTTGCCTGCATTTATTAAATGTCGGCTAAAAGAGGAGCGAAATGTACACTCAGAATGTTCTGTGAAGATATTAAGTAACTAATGTTAGGAGAGCAAAAGTTGCTTATTTCACTATGGACTAAGCTAACAGGTTAATTACCATCATTCAAGGACTACACCCACCTTCCTTTGTGAAAAATTGGGTGACATACTGTCGCCCTTTCTTTTCTCTCTCCTGTCTTTCTTTTCTTTCTTTTCGTTTTTGGAAGCCAGATTTTTCTTTAGGAAGCTGCGACATGATGCTCCGGCACTCCTCACTCGCAGTTCACTGCTAGGGGGGGTTGGGCAATACAGAGGCTCTCTGGATGTTTACTCTTTGCCCTAAACAGGAAAAGAAAAAGAACCGTTAGATTTATTAGTACAATGTAAATAAATTATTATATTAATGATGATAGGTTAATGATTTAATATTGAATTTTTTTTACCTAATGTTCTAATAATTTCTTAGGGCCCCTGTGAGTCACAGGCCCTTAGAATCGTCCTAAGCTTTTCCGCCCATATGGTGCCCCTGCCAACAATATACATAAGTAGATAGATCCGATACTGGTTGATCCTGCGACACGGCTACAGTACACACTTTTAAATACACCAAAATAAACTGGGTATCAACAAGCTTCCAAGCTGAGGGTTGAACAATTCCTCTCTCGCGACACTGTCACAACCCACTGTTGCGCAGCTGATGCTGGCTATTTAATAGGGGACTAAAGGGGAAGCGCCCCATCGGCAGGAGAAACACTGAGACGGTTCAGACAAATTCAATGCTGTCACAACGCGTTGGTTTTGTTGCGAAACAACCAACCCGCCTATAACAAAAAATATTGTATTTTCAGCTGTTTGAAGCTGGTGTACAATAAAACTAAAGTAAAAGAGGCAAAAACCTAATTTAAGAACGGGAAGCATAGAACTAGTGCAAATAGAACAGATCTACAGCTTCTTTGACTTGCATTCAATGAGAATGACAGATCTATAATCAAATCGTATTGGTCACATACACATATTTAGCAGATGTTATTGCGAGTGTAGCGAAATGCTTGTGTTTCTAGCACCAACAGTACAGTAATATCTAACAATTCACAACAATACACACAAACCTAAAAGTAAAATAATGGAATTAAGGAATATATAACTATTAGGATGAGCAATGTCAGAGTAGCATAGACTAAAATACAGTAGAATAGAATACAGTATATACAATACCGTTCAAAAGTTTGGGGTCACTTAGAAATGTCCTTGTTTTTGAAAGAAAAGCAAATTTTTGTCCATTAAAATAACATCAAATTGATCAGAAATACAGTGTAGACATTGTTAATGTTGTAAATTACTATTGTAGCTGGAAACATCTGATTTGTTTAAGGAATATCTACATAGGCGTACAGAGGCCCATTATCAGCAACCATCACTCCTGTGTTCCAATGGCACATTGTGTTAGCTAATCCAAGTTAATAATTTTAAAAGGCTAATTGATCATTAGAAACCCCTTTTACAATTATGTTAGCACAGCTGAAAACTGTTGTTCTGATTAAAGAAGCAATAAAACTGGCCTTCCTTAGACTAGTTGAGTATCTGGAGCATCAGCATTTGTGTTCGATTACAGGCTCAAAATGTCCAGAAACAAAGAAATGTCTTCTGAAACTATATTCTCGTTCTGAGAAATGAAGGCTATTCCATGGGAGAAATTGCCAAGAAACTGAAAATCTCGTGCAACGCTGTGTACTACTCTCTTCACAGAACAGCGCAAACTGTCTCTATCCAGAATAGAAAGAGGAGTGAGAGGCCCCGGTGCACATCTGAACAAGAGGACAAGTACATTAGAGTGTCTAGTTTGAGAAACAGACACCTCACAAGTTCTCAACTGGCAGCTTCATTAAATAGTACCCGCAAAACACCAGTCTCAACGTCAACAATGAAGAGGCGACTCCGGGATGCTGGCCTTCTAGGCAGTGTTCCTCTGTCCAGTGTCTGTGTTCTTTTGCCCATCTTAATCTTTTCTTTTTATTGGCCAGTCTGACATATGGCTTTTCTTTTGCGACTCTGCCTAGAAGGCCAGCATCCCGGCGTCGCCTCTTCACTGTTGACGTTGAGACTGGTGTTTTGCAGGTACTATTTAATGAAGCTGCAGTTGAGTACTTGTGAGGTGTTTGCGCAACGAATAGGGTGTTTGCGTTTCACCCCAACGACCTGTTCCTGTCTCTCCGTTCACTACAGTATTGTAACTCTGCACTATTACATAATGATAGATAAGTGCTATTTGCGTAGGAAAATATAATGTTATGCATTTGCTCCATTGTTTATACTTTTGTTGCTGACCCGGTTTATGAGGGCCTGCAGAAGTTAATGTATGTGACTATAATAACATTATACTACTGTAATTACTTCATATAGGATGTGTAACCATCTCTGGAAAACAAAATGCTCAATACGGAAAGGATCAATGTTAAGTCAGTTCGCATAATGCACTAAATGAACGGATGGGATTCATCTTCCGGTAAGTCAGCCCATTTTAGATAATGACAACCCACTAAATTCATTTAAATTGCACACCCTGACCCTATTCAATATATTGATAATTGTGCAATTACTATAGCTACCCACTGTTCATCATTCAGTGTGCAAAATAGAGGGACTATGCACCCGATTGCATTATATAGTATCCCGAATGAGTGACTGGCAAAGTGCCAATCTATACGCCTCCATACCTCCACTGTCCTCTTTTATGCTTACTCAGTAGGCCTGTTGAGTGATGCACACTTCTTTTTAACCTGACCAATTAACAATGGGGAAGTCTCTAAGCACGTTGTAGATGCATGAGCACGAACTGTATTACATGAGAGGGGTATTCTACAATTTTGTGTGCCATTATAAGCATGTTAGTGTTGCAGCTGTGCTGGAACTACGTTTGTTTTGTTAGGCATGTCAATGATCTTTTAGACATTTTAAATCTAAGGCATAGGGCCTTCACTAAGCTACAGTATATGAAGTCATCTCAAGCAGTAAACCTGAATGCGTGCATATTTCTGTCTATAGTTCTACAGAAACATTTCTATTGGTTTACATTTCATTACCAGCTTCTCCCAAGGCCTATGACTCAAATTGACATGAAGCAGGATGGATTGGCTGGTAGTTCACAAATCAAGAAGCTCAGAAAGATAAGAAATAAATTAACCTAGATCCAGATCACTATTTAAAGCTTATGACTCGAGTCCACAACAACCATTAGTCTGTTATGGCCGGGCATCATTGCAAATGTTAGCAAAAACACCGGTCTCCGGTTCAAAGAAGTGTAATTATGCACTTCTTTGTAATTACGCATTTTGCCGTTCTCTTCCGGTGGAAATGTACAGTATCTCCATGACCTTGCACTAAATTATTGATCCCTTCGTTGTCAAAACGCAAGTTTGTATGTGTAATCAGTAAGAATAAACAATCAGTTAACCCTTGTGCACATTCAGCTAACACATGCTCACACCTGTTAGTCTGGCTGATACCAAACTCAAAATCCTCCTGACTTCAGAGTCTGGAGAGACTGTTTGATGTTGTCAGAACGATACGGCGATAATGAAGGGAGTTGTGCTTTTACTGCTTTGTTCTTCTCTGTGTCTTTCTCAATCAAAGACCCACATGTACAGCTACACACAGTCCCGAGCGCTGCCCCCTTCCATTACAACTGTCAGATTTGCACCAACAAAGACTCCTGTCCAGACCAGTGGGTCATAGCTCTCCCTCACTGTATGCGTCATCCGGGCTACACACCTGTATACATATTATGATAGGCTGCTGAGGGGAGGACGGCTCACAATTATGGCTGGAATGGTATCAACCACATGGAAACCACATCTTTGATGTGTTTGATACCATTCCATTGACTCCATTCCAGCCATTATTATGAGCTGTCTCGCCCTCAGCAGCCTCCACTGGATGATAGTGTTTGTGTGTGTTCACATAAACAATGACATACACGTATAACTCAAACGTGTTTTAAAGGTGTGTATGTGTACAAAGGCTTTGAGAAGATTGAAGAGATGGAACGCTTTCAAATTTGGCAGAAGTCACAGAAATCGATTAAATTCGATTGATTTCTGTGACATTTGTGGTTATCGTTGAGTCCAAATTCAGCCATAAAAGAAAGGTACTTTATTCAATAGGTTGATGTTGATATTGCAGTCTTCTTGATGTGTTAATCTTTCTTTTCCATGTAAATACATATCTTTTTTTTTAACAATGGAGTTGATACAAGAATAGACACTAATATAGTACTGTATATGTGGTTTACCAAACTGTTAAGTACTTGAACACCTCACAGATCTGTCTGCTTTGTATTGCGTTTTGTGTCATGTCTTTTATTCAATTTTTATTTCACAGTACAACTGGGTCTTTGGGATGTTGGAGGTCAACAGAGGTAATAGATGACCAGATCTGAAAATGGTACCGTCAAGCTCACGCAACAACATCAAAAGAGGAACAACCATCTACAGTGACTCGTGGAGAGCATATGTGCAGGCGCTGAATCGACTAGGTTATCAGCATCACACTGTGAACCACAGGCAGAACTTTGTTGATCCACATTTGAGCAGCCACACACAGCACATTGAACGCTCTTTGCAGATGATCAAAAACCAGGTCTGGAGACTTAAAGGGAATCAATCAGAGAAAATGTTGAAGAACCATTTGAAATTTATTGAATGGATTTACTGGTTGGGCAAAAAACACAGGGGAGGCATCTTCGGACGACTGATCAACAACATAAAGAGGAGATATAAAGTGTGACTGAATTTTTGGGGGGAGAAAAGCACATATTGGGCCCATCTTCTAATACCATTGGAGGTGTGGAGAAGTAGATCTGGAGATAATTTCACTTTTGTTCTGTTATTGATCTGTCATTGGATTTTGTGACCACAGTATTTTCATTTCAAGAAAATAAAAAAAAGCTAAAAAAGAAAGAAATATTGTTAACTTTAACAAATTACAACAATAAGAATGAGAAACTTCTGGAGTATTGCAAGATATGGTTTGGGACCCTCAGCCCGAAGCTATTAAATTAAAACAAAAGAAGAAGGCAAGGGGAAAGCTTTGGTCTATAACGCCAAAGTTTTGGTAGATTAACCATGTTCTGTTAATTAGGCTACCATGATGTTTTGAAATTTTCCAGTTTGAATGTTTTTTGTATCTCCTACATCATGCAGCCTAATATATTGAAAAACCCACTGAAAAATCTGTTTTAATTCTTAAAGAACGTCTGCACCATGTGATGTGTTGTTCTTCTTCAGTTTATACTTGTATGGCAGGTAGTTTGCTGTGAGACTTGTGCCTTAGTAGATTATTGAAAAATATTGTCTTCCGTTGTTTTATTTTTTGTGTGAAATTCTACCTCAGAAAACCATTCTTAAAGAAGAATGTCTGCACCACATGTTTTGTTGTTATTTTTCAGTTGATACATTTATGGCAGTTTGCAGAGACTTGTGCCTTCGTAGATTAGTAAAAAAAAAAGTTAAATTGTGAAATGATACCTCGGATAACAATGTTTAAGTAAACTATTCAAATGTTTTTACATTACAAATGTCCTCTCAGGAAGACTATGGCAATGCTATCATGTAATAAAGCTGTTCCTAAGAGATTATCTTCCTCTTCCTGCCTTTTTTATGGTTGTTGCTATATCTGTCTTTTACAATAGGGTACAGAAAATAAGTGAAACTTCCAGAAGCTTTAAAATGAGGGCCAGGATGTCAGGATGGGTAATGTACAGTATAAATACACACTAATTACAAGTAATTACTCCTCAAGATATACTTAATTTTAACTAGCTAAATCCTGTGTAACACCTAGTAATTACATTGTACTTATGCAGACATTACATGTACTCTGTGGTGTACAAATTTGTTTAGTCTCCCACTTATATAGTGCTTCTAGAAGCTTTAATTCTGAGTTCCAGGTTGTTAGGATGGGTAATGTACTGTATAAGTACACAGAAATTAAGTGAAACTTCCAGAAGCTTTAAAATGAGGGCCAGGATGTCAGGATGGGTAATGTACAGTATAAATACACACTAATTACAGGTAACTACCCCTCACGAGACTTCATTTTAACAAGCTAAATCCTGTGTAACAGCTAGTGATTACATTGTACTTAGGCAAACATTACATGTACTATGCTTTCAAATAATTTATTTTTCCACATCTGGGTTGACACCTATATTAGATCCCAGTCAGTGAGGCTGACCTACTGATCTGTTTTTACCACCTTAACCAAGTTACCCCAGACGGTATACTATATTTTGAGGGCAAGTGCTAGCAACAACCCTGAGTGCACATTCAAGGGTAAGTAATTAGAGCCTATTGAGTATAGGCTATAATCTCTACGACACCCATCACATTCATGAGGGATCACAACCTTTGTGACAGTTGTTACTGTATGCAGCTTAGAAGAAGTGAAACACTAAGTTGGTGAATTTAGTGGAAACCTGCCCGTGTGTAACAACCATGGTAACAATAATTATTTGTTACACTGCTGTAATTACAGTGCCCTTGGAAAGTATTCAGACCACTTGACTTTTTCCACATTTTGTTATGTTACAGCCTCATTCTAAAATTTATTAAATAAAGAATGTCCCTCGTCAATCTACACACAATACTCCATAATGACAATGCGAAAACAGCTTGTTAGAAATTTTTGAAAATGTATTACAAACAAAAAACAGAAATACCTTATTTACGTAAGTACTCAGACCCTGTGCTATGAGAATCGAATTTGAGCTCCGGTGCATCCTGTTTCCATTGATCATCCTTGAGATGTTGCTACAACTTGATTGGAATCCAGCTGTGGTAAATTCAATTAATTGGACATGATTTGGAAAGGCACACACCTGCTTATATAAGGTCCCACAGTTCACAGTGCATGTCAGAGCAAAAACAAAGCAGTGAGGTCGAAGGAATTGTCCATAGAGCTCCGAGACAGAATTGTGTTGAGGCACAGATCTGGAGAAGGGTACCAAAAAATGTCTGCAGCATTGAAGGCCAGCCAAGAACACAGTGGCCTCCATTTTAAATGGATGAAATTTGGAACCACCAAGACTCTTCCTGGAGCTGGCCAAACTGAGCAATCGGGGGAGATGGGCCTTGGTGAGGGAGGTGACCAAGAGCCCGCATTGGTCACACTGACAGAGCTCCGGAGTTCATCTGTGGAGATGGGAAACCTTCCAGAAGGACAACCATCTCTGCAGCACTCCACCAATCAGGCATTTATGGTAGAGTGGACAGACGGATGCCACTCCTCAGTAAAAGGCACATGACAGCCTGCTTGGAGTTTGCCAAAAGGCACCTAAAGGACTCTCAGACCACGACAAACAAGATTCTCTGGTCTGATGAAACCAAGATTGGCCTGAATGCCAAGCGTCTCGTCTGCATAATGTCAAGCGTCATGCTGTGGGGATGTTTTTCAGCGGCAGGGACTGGGAGACTAGTCAGGATCGAGGGAAAGATGAACGGAGCAAAGTACAGAGAGATCCTTGATGTGTTCTTGAGTGGCCCAGCCAGAGCCCGGACTTGAACAGGATCGAACATCTCCGGAAAGACCTGAAAATAGCTGTGCAGTGACGTTCCCCATCCAACCTGACAAAGCTTGAGAGGATCTGCAGAGAAGAATGGAAGAAACTCCCCAAATACAGGTGTACCAAGCTTGTAGTGTCACACTCAAGAAGACTTGAGTCTGTAATCGCTGCCAAAGCTGCTTCAACAAAGTACTGAGTAAAGGGTCTGAATATTTATGTATATGATATTTCAGTTGTTTAAAAAAACATTTGCAAAAAAAAAAAAAAAAATGTGTGTAGATTGATGAGGAAAAAAACGAATTAACCCATTTTAGAATAAGGCTGTAACGTAAGGAAATGTGGAAAAGTGAAGGCGTCGGAATACTTTTCCCGAATGCACTGTACATACCGCAATTACTACCAGTTGCATGTTGTTATTACACTGTAACTAGGAGATGTTACAGTTAACTATAATACTTGTTAGTGTAATTAGATGTGTAATTACACTGTAATAAGGACCCTTTAAAATGAAGTGTTACAGAACATTTTTGTTATGGGTCCTTCCACATCTCCTCTTGAGAGTCATTAACTTCGTTGCATTCAAGCGGTATTGTCTGTGAGAGAACAACGAAAACGCTATTAGACATTAATGGGCAATCGTTGTGTACTGTCTGTATTCCTACTGTAGCAGCATGGTGTAGAATTTGAGGCATCTCACAGACACACGTTAGCTAGCTACCTACAACACACAAGTATAGTTACTCCAATACTAATATGAGTCATAAACCCAAAGTCATTCCTTTAGTCTCCGCCATCATCATCAAAACATTTATCCAGTTTTGCTCCTAATGAGAGGCACTGAGTCTAGCTAGGCTAGTTAGCTAACTACAGTAGCTATAATGCTAGACTACAGTACATTTTAGGTATAGCAAACAAATCAAATCAAAGTGTATTTGTCACGTGCGCCGAATACAACAGGTGTAGTAGACCTTACAGTGAAATGCTTACTTACAGGCTCTAACCAATAGTGCGAAAGAAAGGTATGTGTGTGTGTGTGTGTAGGTAAGTAAAGAAATAAAACAACAGTAAAAAGACATTTGAAAATAACAGTAGCAAGGCTATATACTGGACCAGTTAGCTAGCTAGCTAAACTGGGCTAGCTTGGCTTGTACTGTTTTTAGCAAGCCCCGTTATGGGTGAATAGATCACCAAATTGTAATTTACTGAAAATACTGCCTTGTGTAAAACGTGAGGTTATATTACTAGCTAGCTACCGACAGCAAAACAACTTACATGTTTGTCATTTGCCTTCCTTTGACCTGGTCCAGCTGGTCTAGGCTGCCGCCGCTGCTTGCTGGTTTCACAATTATTTTTATTGCTATCTCAACTCCTCTTCAGTGCATTCCGACTCAAATAAACAGGGCTGTATGTTCCTATGTAAATGAACATCCCCCAAAATTTGGCTTCCAGCTCTTCTTGGAAAGTGGAATCATCAGAAGCAGCCATTGTAGTGAATTATTTAGCAATCTCGGATATACAGTGCACAGTAACATAGCTCCTGTGAACCTGTAAAGCAGTCCCGTCCCCGTTTTGAAAAGCCTGTCTTTGAGGGTGGGAACAAGGAGGTAGGGCTCCCATTATGCTGTAGTCTTTACAAAGCCAGGGAAAATGAGTCAACCTAGATATCCTGCAATATCATGGCAGATAGGAACATCGTTGAGACAAGTCCAATTTCTCTATTGAACAATGACAACCATATCTACTCGCTGCTAGCGTGATCGTGCAATCGGCGAAACAAAAAAGGCCACAATATTTGCTACTAAACGTGATTCCATTCATTTTTAGATCAGACAGCAGGCTCAATCAACCAATGACGTAATTGGTTGAACTCTCCCCGAGCAAAACATTAAAAAATACAACTATAGCGCATAATTAGGTTTGAAACACTCTATCATCAATCATAATTATGTAGTGTACTAGTGTATAGTAGTGAAGGTTTATTAGGAATGTTGTAAAGTATTTTGAAAGGACCCGCACCTCAGAATATGTTATAGATTACTTCTTATTGTCTTATTATATCTGCAGACTGTAGTGGCAAAACTGCTCATCAACTATGATCCTGCCCAGCAATACTGTCTTAACATTTGCATATGTGCTGGTCTTTCCGCTGCCTTGGTGCCAGATGTAAGCCATAGTGTGCATTTGTGCTAAGCACAAAAAATTAAATCAAGCCTGATTAATGGTGTAAACATGCTGGAATCAACTCACAGGGCACATTCTGTTTGCACATAATTATATTTAAATTAGTGTTTAGTCTAATGGGTAATTCCACAAGATGTGTTCCTTTTGCATACCTTTGATATTTTAGCAGAAATTGTGCCCACATATTGCATTTTAAAAGCTTGTTATATTAAATGAAGTGCCCTTTAATATAGACCACATGGGAATAAAGATTTGCTAAAGTGTCAAAATTCAACATGTTGACATGTCCCTCTGTGCAGCCTCTGTGACTTCTAGGAAGCTTTAACCCACTTAACCCCAACATTTATCAAAGTTTTCACAATCATTGTAAAGCGCTAGTTGTTTTGTTGCTTTGAGAAAGTCATTTCTAAAGATGAGTATTTATTACATGTGATTAGTGATTCATTTTAAGGTTAAAAAAACTACCTGTCCCTCATTTTTGTGAACTGAACTCGTTTCAATATGGTGAAACTTGTCACGCATACTCCTGGGCTCGACGTTGCCGGTCTTAACCAGCGGTCCTGGCAACACACATTACCCTCACCTGGCAACCATCATTGCGCAAAGCTGCTCCCCATCGTTACGCACACCTCGACTTCATCCTCACCCTGATTACTCCCCCCTTATTTAGCCCTCAGTAGCCTGTCTTCAGGCAGTATTAGTTTTGTTTACGTTCAGTACGCTAGTCCTGTTTGGATTATCTTTATGTTTGGATTATCTTTCCTGACTCCCTGCGTATACGTTACAAAACTATTCCTTTTCAAGTACTTATTACTTTCTAACAGTCAAATAATATTGTAAAAGCAGTTTAACTGGTTCTACTCTTTTTGGTTATTTTCTGGTGTTTTGTGTTGGAAAGCTGAGTGGGTCGATCATACCATGCCAACCGTGTTACCCATGGATAGACAGGCTAGAAAATGTTTAACAATTTTTGAAAAATTGCATTCAATTGCCCCTCCCTGTTGCACACAACAAGCTTCCATTCTCTGTCACAAGGGGATTTATGGATGATTTCAGATGAAGTCGTCAACCATGTTTCTCACGGTCAACCCTGTTCCTTTATTTGGCACTTAATAGGTGTCTTAATATAGTATGTTGTTATTTAACTCTTGAGATGGGAAAACATGTTTTTTAATAAGTTGAAAATGTGCTCTTTATGACAGAGAACAAACACGCAGAGAACAAATGCGTTGCTCGCCATTAGCGCCTCCTACACTCAGAACCCTAAGAGCTAATATGAGGGATGTCTCAGTCTCTGCTTAAATCTATTATATACAGTGGGGAGAAGAAGTATTTGATACACTGCCGATTTTGCAGGTTTTCCTACTTACAAAGCATGTAGAGGTCTGTAATTTTTTATCATAGGTACACTTCAACTGTGAGAGACAGAAAACAAAAATCCAGAAAATCACATTGTATGATTTTTAAGTAATTAATTTGCATTTTATTGCATGACATAAGTATTTGATACATCACAAAAGCAGAACTTAATATTTGGTACAGAAACCTTTGTTTGCAATTACAGAGATCATACGTTTCCTGTAGTTCTTGAACAGGTTTGCACACACTGCAGCAGGGATTTTGGCCCACTCCTCCATACAGACCTTCTCCAGATCCTTCAGGTTTCGGGGCTGTCACTGGGCAATACGGACTTTCAGCTCCCTCCAAAGATTTTCTATTGGGTTCAGGTCTGGAGACTGGCTAGGCCACTCCAGGACCTTGAGATGCTTCTTACGGAGCCACTCCTTAGTTGCCCTGGCTGTGTGTTTCGGGTCGTTGTCATGCTGGAAGACCCAGCCACGACCCATCTTCAATGCTCTTACTGAGGGAAGGAGGTTGTTGGCCAAGATCTCGCGATACATGGCCCCATCCATCTTCCCCTCAATACGGTGCAGTCGTCCTGTCCCCTTTGCAGAAAAGCATCCCCAAAGAATGATGTTTCCACCTCCATGCTTCACGGTTGGGATGGTGTTCTTGGGGTTGTACTCATCCTTCTTCTTCCTCCAAACACGGCAAGTGGAGTTTAGACCAAAAAGCTATATTTTTGTCTCATCAGACCACATGACCTTCTCCCATTCCTCCTCTGGATCATCCAGATGGTCATTGGCAAACTTCAGACGGGCCTGGACTTGCGCTGGCTTGAGCAGGGGGACCTTGCGTGCGCTGCAGGATTTTAATCCATGACGGCGTAGTGTGTTACTAATGGTTTTCTTTGAGACTGTGGTCCCAGCTCTCTTCAGGTCATTGACCAGGTCCTGCCGTGTAGTTCTGGGCTGATCCCTCACCTTCCTCATGATCATTGATGCCCCACGAAGTGAGATCTTGCATGGAGCCCCAGACCGATGGTGATTGACCGTCATCTTGAACTTCTTCCATTTTCTAATAATTGCGCCAACAGTTGTTGCCTTCTCACCAAGCTGCTTGCCTATTGTCCTGTAGCCCATCCCAGCCTTGTGCAGGTCTACAATTTTATCCCTGATGTCCTTACACAGCTCTCTGGTCTTGGAGGTTGGAGTCTGTTTGATTGAGTGTGTGGACAGGTGTCTTTTATACAGGTAACGAGTTCAAACAGGTGCAGTTAATACAGGTAATGAGTGGAGAACAGGAGGGCTTCTTAAAGAAAAACTAACAGGTCTGTGAGAGCCGGAATTCTTACTGGTTGGTAGGTGATCAAATACTTATGTCATGCAATAAAATGCAAATTAATTACTTAAAAATCATACAATGTGATCTTCTGGATTTTTGTTTTAGATTCCGTCTCTCACAGTTGAAGTGTACCTATGATAAAAAATTACAGACCTCTACATGCTTTGTAAGTAGGAAAACCTGCAAAATTGGCAGTGTATCAAATACTTGTTCTCCCCACTGTATACCGAGTGTACAAAATATTAAGAACACTCTTTCAATGACATAGACTGACCAGGTGAAGCTGTGATCCCTTATTGATGTCACTTCTTAAATCCACTTCAATTAGTGTCGATGATGGGGAGGAGAGAGGTTAAAGAAGGATTTTTAGTCCTTAAGACAATTAAGACATTGATTGTGTATGTGTGCCATTCAGAGGTTAAATGGGCAAGACAGAAGATTTGTGCCTTTTAACGGGGTATGGTAGTAGGTGCCAGGCGCAACGGTTTGAGTATGTCAAGAACTGCAATGGTGATGGGTTTTTCACGCTCAATAGTACCAAGAATGGTCCACTACCCAAAGGACCTCCAGCCAACTTGACACAACTGTGGGAAGCATTGGAGTCAACATGGGCCAGCATCTCTGTGGAATGCTTTCGACATCTTGTAGAGTTCATGCCCCGACAAATTGAGGCTGTTCTGAGGGAAAAGGGGAGGAATGTTTTGTTTATAAAATAGGTTCATGCTATACTAGATCAGTCATGTCACTCTACAGTACTACTAACAGGACAGGCAATATGCAGTAAAACCTACCGAGTTTCCGTTTCAATACCATTGTAGCATTTCAGTTTCAGATTACCTTTATTATTTGGTGTGTCGTTTCATTATCTTTTTGCAGTTTAATAAAGGGATGGTTAGTTGATGCACAAGAGCCCCTACTGATTCATTTGTTTGGACTACAGCATGCCAGCATACAGTAGTGGATGACAATGTATTGGTTTAGCACTGCTTTACTATTTATTTACCTAGCTAATGCAAAGTCTGAGTCAAGCGTTTTTCTTCTGGTCCTCCTGTGTTGAGGGTGAGTAAGCCTCCGCTGAGTTTTTTGATTGGACAGACTTCAAGAATGTGGTGCATGGTGTGCTCCACCCCACAGGCACATAGGCAGCTTGCTTTTATGCCCCATTAGTGGAGGTTGGCGAGGCATGGGCCGTGGCCAGTCTTGAACATATTTAATAAGTGATTAAGGCCACCTTAGGGAAACAACATACAAAATTGATATAGCAATGTATATACTTTATCTATTATATCTAAATCTTATTATCATCAGGATTGTAAATCTATTGTCATAGAGTTAGAGTAAGGCAGGGATTCAATCCGATCCCTCTTTGTCGACAAATGCCCCATTTAATGTTAATTTGCCGATTGAGCCGACATATGCAGTATTGACCGCGAATGCAGTCACTGCCAACGCTTAGGTACATTGCTGACAAAGCGCGATGGGATTGAGTCCAGGCCTAAGTACACAAATTCTGATTTTGTTTTCTTGTTGTATACATATCACTATAGTCTTGTAAAATATGTCATGACACAAAACGAAAATAAAAAAGTTCTATACAGATGAGACCATAGATAATTATATAAAAAATGTTTAATCTGAAATAATGTTTTCAAAATATGTCATATAACTTGTGTCATAGAACAATCTGTAATACAATTTTTTTCTAAGGTTTGTTTTTTCTTGTATAAACAAATATATACGAGCAATGTTTTCAAATAAAAGCTTGTATATATCGACATTTGCAAGAAAAGTTTCAACCATATACATTTTATATTCATACTCAGACGATAAATTTACATTTTGTATAGTAAAAACATTTATTTTAACAAGTTTTGTCCTACATTAATCAAAAAAGCACAGCATATTTAATAATTTTACAAATTCTTCATAAAAAATATATTTCTGTACAAAAACATTTTCTTTTGCACCTACTTCAAGTCAGCAGCACATGATAACATGATGTTGTAAGATGGAATGATATTTAATTGAATGCAGTTGTACAGCTCTTTTCTTGGGAATATATTTTACAGATGATGAAAGAAAAACGTTATTGCAGCAAGCCAAAAGGAAGGCAAGATGTGGATTAAAAGCAGTGGGTCTTACATCACAAAATGTTGACAAAGAATGGGGGATGATTTGATTAATTTTCGTCTTAACCCTATTGATTGAAAACACTGCTGTACAGTATGTAGGTGTGCAATGAACAACAGGCATAATTTGAAATGTAAAATGCTAAATAGTTCACTTTGTAGAAAAATGAAGGAAATGCAAATTCTTCTTATTTTACAAACACACATTCATCACACTCTGGGAATCCTGCAATGCTTCAATGGCCACAAATACAACAGACATTAACTGTAATCTGATAGCTCACAAGATTATATTACACATTTTGTCATTGATCTCAAAGCAAGTGCATATGATAACAGATTTTGAAAAGACAAGCTAAGGTAGTTAATCTACTGTTAATTTTTAACATTATTTGTGAAAACATGCATAACCAAAATTATTAGGAAAAACAATAAGGTAATCTATGACTTTGGAATCACAGTGTACTGTATGCATTCAAGTAGCCCTACACTCTCAAGCATTAGTGTTGTAACAGGTCATTTGTAACTGTGACAGCTTTGTCATGCTTTTGAATTTAATAAGGCAGTGTTTCTTGGAGTGTAAATATGAAGTCAGTGTTCAATTCATCATCACTGACTCAATACCCTTAAGGATAGGATGGACATACCATAAAGGGGGAAAAATAGATTATTAAGACAAGCTTCTAAACAACCAGCTCATGCCTCTGCTAAAGAAGGATTGCCATCCAACTTCATTCCCCATCTGGCCTTAAGTGACATGTGTGTCAGAATAAAACATGGTGTAATCGTATGGCACATATAAATTAAAATACGCTTCTGCATTAAAACTGTGATTTAAAGCAAGTGCAGCATTTATGAAAAATAAACATTTAATTAGTTCCAGTATTGTAGAGTAGAAAAATGATGTCCTTCTGCGCAACGAGGTATATTTGAAATGTAAGCAAATTTGCAGCAAGACCACAAGATAGGACTGCAATCTGTTTTGTAGGGTTACAAATGTTAACAATGTTCAATGCTTGTGGTAATGTGAAATAAACTACAATATGAACAGCAAACTGATGATCGACAATATAAACAAACTATCATGCATGATACATACTGTAATTATTTGATGCAATTTACAGTATACTACAATATTGGGTATTGTTGTTTTTTCAAAGCAGATGAGCCAGATCGGTTTGCTCTGCAGTAATATTGATCTGTGAATACAATGATAAATGATTCACAATAGCTGCACATTTGCATGTACACCAGTTGTGTCACGTTCCTGACCTGTTTTCTGTTAGTTTTTGTATGTGTTAGTTGGTCAGGACGTGAGTTTGGGTGGGCAGTCTATGTTTTCTGTTTCTATGTTGGTTTTGGGTACCTGATATGGTTCTCAATTAGAGGCAGGTGGTTTTCATCTCCTCTGATTGAGAATCATATTAAGGTAGGTGTTTTCACTTTGTTTGTCGTGGGTGGTTGTCTCCTGTGTCTGTGTTTGTTTGCACCATACGGGACTGTTTCGTTCGTTCGTCGTTTTGTGTAGTCATTTTCCTGTTAGTGAGTTCATCGTGTTATGTAAGTTCTTATGTTAAGGTTCGTCTACTCCGTTTGTTGTTTTGTTTAGTTTCAAGTGAAGTTCGTGTTTTCGTCTTTACTTAAAATAAATCATGTCATATCAAGACGCTGCATTTTGGTTTAATCCCTGCTCCTCCTCTTCGGATGAAGAGGAGGAGGAACGCCGTTACAAGTTGCTCCTTAATTGAGATTTGTGGAATGATGCCTGATAAACTGCATGGTATTTGTGACTCCAGAGTTAAAATTATATAACTATGTAAAAAAGTAAGCAGAGTGTTCCATAAATGTATTTGCAAAACCAATATTGAAAATAAAATAAGCCTCTCTGTTCATAAACAGTAGCATGGCAGCATGACAACTTGCTCCCTGTGGATATGGAAATATACTGTATGTTTATCTACAAATGGTCAAAAACCCTGTACGTAATCTTTTCAGTTGGTTTGAAAATTCCTCTTTTGACTCATTTCATACCCATTCATAACACACTAGTGCAAAATTTGTGCGATAAAGTTTTTCAACACAACAGCTGAGAGAGTTCCTTTAACTACCCAGAGATTAGATAGCCAAGATCTCCTGCGAGACAGTTGTAGTTGTAGCATATTTTCCCTTTATTGGAGAAGTCTGGCAAGGAATGAGCAGCAACACGATCAAAGTTGCTCCCTCCTTTGTTGTTCATCTTCACTGAAGAAAACACTTTTTATCAACAATTATGTGGCTTTTCAAGACACTTCCGTGTTTCCCCAAGGAGGGCCTTTGGGGAAAAAATACAGAAAAAAATTTTAAAAGAGAGGAGAATGAAAACTTTCATCCTGCAAAGAGCCATGAAAGGCAGAACTCCTTGATCCAAGAGAGTATCTTCTGTCCTGGCCATGTACATAGTCCTTGCTCCATAGAACAACAATAGTTGTTGTTTTAGTCCATATAAAACTGTCCTTGATTTAAAACTTGTATTTTATCATCTCATAACGTGATGAGTCAAAGGAATATTTGCATCTTGCTGTAAAAACCAGTCCAATGCTGGCGAAACAAGGGCTATACTACTGTGCAGACTGTGTTCAGAGTTGTATCAAACCTCACAGCTTTCGCCTCCGTGGGTTTCATGTTTGTGTCATACAAAGGGTTTTCAAATGACGCTTGTCCATTTGTGTTTTCATGATCTGTGTAGCCATTGTATTGTACTTTTGGTCTTGTTCTGAAAGGTGAACATTTAAAAGTCTTAATACATTTACAATATTTTAATAACTCTACTAGCTATGATTGTTGTTTACTTTTCAGACAAATATGACTTTGCTTCATGAAGGGATGTTAATGTACAGCAAAAAGTGCAAAGACGAAGCAGAAACTCTTTCCCACTTGAAGAAACTCTGTAAATTATTGTAACTGCATCTTTAAATATAACGAATAAGAATAAATGAAACCCGTAGCTAATGAAATTATGTTTCAGTCCTCCTTTGATCTAGAATACACATTTACCCTAGGAGACTATATAACCTCTTATTATTTGAAATATGATACTGAGGAGTCCTACTAAAAGCCTACTGACCTGGTTTTAAGCTTCAATATAAGATCAGTGTGAAGACCTTGATTCCATCCGGGAGTTACTTTGTAAGCCTTTACTTAATATTCCCTCCATTACCTTACAAATCTCACTAAGTAAAAGTAAGACAAATGCAGGTTTAGAGACTTGCCTGGAGGGCTTAGTGTCTTCTACATTAACTTTGTTTGGATTTAAAAAGTCCTAAAGCTAATCCCCCATAAAGGCATTGTTAAAGCAGGATCTATCTGCATACAGTATGTGGAGAATACCTCTGCATATTAAAAAACACATTTCCAAAGCTTTCCAAAGTCTCTGTGGGAGTTTGAATGAGGAAGAGAGGGTGGTAATGAAGCTTAGCGGCTAAACATGTACAGTATGGTATGCAAAATTCAGTAAAGAAAGAAGAAAACACTATCAAAACAGACTAATCCTATATTATGTGATTATGACATTGTCAAAAGACAGTATTCTAAATCTGACAATTACGTGAATATGAAGATACTTAGTAAGCATGATTCTGTATTCATTATACGTTAAAACACAATACTTCAAAACTCCCCTCCGGTAATTTTATCAGTCAAAAAACATGGATTCTCATGAAATCTTTTGGGCAAATGTCTACAAAAAACAAATAGAACAACATTCAGCTGGTTGAAATATGCTGACAGAGAGATGACAATATGAGATCAAAGAAGACAACATATTAATTTAAGCCCAGCAAGTTGATGTTTTTCCCTCAAATTATCATTTTTTCTCCACAAAATGAAAAAAGTAAAAGATAGTAATGACGATGTGGAAGTAGGAATTGTTGTTTATAGTGATTTAGTTTCTTATGTCTTACCTGCCGCCAGCCCTGATTACATCTTTGGGTCTCTCATTGTCATCAGTGTCTTGTGAAAGTACCCTGCCAATTTTTTATGTTCTTTTAATATTGGGTAATTTCCATTTTATATTGTCACATTTTCTTTCTTTTGCTTGTTCAATTAGCTTTGGAAAACTCCACTGCTCTTTCTTGTAATCATTTTGTCACACACTCATCTAACATTTGGCTTTGTTATGTAACGATTTATCAACTGAAACCTTTAGGGATCACTCATCGTTGGTGAATTGGCACAGGAGTTTCCCATAACTTATAAGAAAGAGACAACAATGTTTAACATCCAAGCATATATGGACAAACATCCCCAATGCAGGTTACCAAGACATCCAATAGCCAGCACTCCTTACCTGTGTTTGTAGAGGTAAAATGCAAACCCTGATAGAATAAGGGCAAAGAATGGCACTAGTATGGCAACTGCTACTGAACTGCTATTTGTGCCATAGTATGGAGGATTTGATGGGTCCAGGTCTGTTGTAAAGAGACCTAATAAAGAAACATAACAGTACAATCATTCTTGTCAAGGTTTCGGGAGTAACTTATATAAAAGGAATCATGTATCAGCAGTAAAATGTAACCGTGCATGCATTTTTTTTTATGTTGTTGTATTACTGAGACTACACAATGACTGTACCTCCTCTTGTTAGCACAAATTTTCCAAAGTCCTTGCTGTGAATATGACCCTGGTAAACAAAGGTTTTCTGGTCAGACTCTGCGGTCACCTAAACCAACACAAAAGAGAGGGAATTTTCTTTTTTTACTGATTAAATCAGGGCAGAGCTGAAATGCAGAACCATTGCACAACGAGAACTATTACCCATTTACCTCACATAACCCTTTGGATCTCATACAGCTTATCATTCTCACTCGCCTTGAAGTTACTTACTTCTGTAGTGTTCACTTAAGTGATGCCCGAGAAGTCGGTGCTTATATACAACGGGTTACTTACATATTAAAATAATGATTGACATATTTTCATAAAAAACGTTATTTTGATGAATGCATTCATACTATTTCATCCTTCCACAAGATATAGTCCCGACACAAATCTAGGGTTGCTACCCAAGCCGGCTGGTCGTTCGTTCTATCGGTTCGGTTGCTAGAGACGTAACCCAGTTGTTCAGTCTTTTTGTTCTGTATCTATGGACCCAACCCAGTCGTTCGTTCTAAATGTTCCATTGCCATACTGGCTGGCAACATTCTTATCCCTTGCTTGCTAGCTAGCCAACTACGGCTAACTTACAGTCACGTCAAAAAGTGCAGTCAGAATAACAACAAAGTAGCCGTATTTGCTTTAGCTGTTTTCTAGTGACATTTATTTGGATACATCCATAACAATGAGCTAATGAGGCGCGATTTCGTCTGGCATAGAAAAATGTGTTCACTCGCCTGGACACTGTTTTTCAGAGGAGCTAGCCAACAACACAGCAAACACAATGACTTCAAACTGAAGCTGGAAAGACTGCAAACTAGCTGCACTTTGTTTAGTTTGACATTTCTTTGTATATATCCATAAAAATTATGCCAGCTGATTCATGATTTCAACTGGCTGAGAAACGCTGCCTGCCTGTCTGTCTTGTCCCGACTCCCAACACGTTCATTACTGTGGGACAGCTGGAGATCGTTTGGAGTAAAAAGTACATCCTTTTCTTCAGGAATGTAGTGAAGTAAAAGTATAACATTGTCAAAAATATAAATAGTAAAGTACAATACCCCAAAAAATGACTTAAGTAGTACTTTCAAGTATTTTTACATCTCTGCCTGTTGTATAAATGAAGATACAGTATATTTTTTAAATTTCAAAAGAGGGCTACAGTAAAGTAATACGGTATCTTAAAACTGACACATGTTCATTCAAATAATTTTAAGCCACTTGTATTAGGTATGCTAGTCAAAACCTTATGCCAGAGCTGCCAGAGCTGCATATTGATGAAGGACATGGTCTGCAGACATTAGCACCTCATGAGCTAGGTGTACAGCATATTAGAAAACAGAGGAAGGAGAAAACATGCTTAAGTAAGGGAGCCAAAATATTTTTGTTTTGAAGTCCATAATAAGGCCCTAATGTAATTGGAAATAATGATAATTTAATTAAAATAAAAGACTCACGTAGCCATCCATTGCCCAGTTGTCGTTCTTGAATTTACTGAAATGATGCTCTGCTGGACCACGTATCTGGTAAACCTTCAGTAGCAAATGATTCTCCTCCTTTTTGTATGTTCCTGAAAACAATGGAAATTGGGTTATCGGTTGGTGTTTACTGTTGTAATGTTGACTTCAACTGTAATATTTGGCAAATCAAATAATGTCAGCGTTAACATGAGTGTTGTGCTTTACCAGAGAGTTTAAGCTGCACTCTGCTCTGATCCAAAAGTGTGACATTAACTCTACTGGTTGTTGCATTGAATCCATTTACAGTAATAGTGGCACCTTCTCTTGCCCCAAGGTACTCATAGAACCCGGTCCAGCCAAAGTTTAAAGAAAACACATTTACAGGAACTGAAGGAAAGAAAGATTTGTGTTATACTGTATGCCTAGAACAAGATAAAGTACAATAATTCAACCAGATTATTTAAATTTTTGCGTCATCCATCGGCTGTCTGTACATAAGATCCGTCATTAAGAGTAATCTCAAGATGTGCAGTATCCATATTAAAGGAAAAATCCATTAAAAATGTTATATTTGTATTTTTTTCATTAGTCCACTGTTGATACAGTCCCAAAATGTTTTGCATGTCAGCAGTCAAGTTTTCAAGATATTGGACTTTCAAGAAGCAAGGTGTCACTTGCCACATCATCATGACGACGCAAAATACCAAAAGACATTTGAACAGAGAAGATGACTCAGAGAAAATAACATACCACCAATCTTGTTTTTCTGAACATCCGACTCCACTCCTTTTTTACCATTTATTTTTGGGCCAACTGAAAGACGGAATAAATAATTGATTCAATTACATTTATGGATGTGACCTACTCACTGTCAGTTGCTGCTTGTAGCCTAATAGTCACAACGTTATTTTGGCCACATTTTACCAAAGTGATTCAGATGTGATGATAGCAGAAATGTTGTATACTCAATTATCTAGGTATTCTCAGCCAGCACAGAGAACAAAGCAAATTAACTACTTTATTGAATACCAATATATACAGTGGGGAGAACAAGTATTTGATACACTGCCGATTTTGCAGGTTTTCCTACTTACAAAGCATGTAGAGGTCTGTAATTATTATCATAGGTACACTTCAACTATGAGAGACGGAATCTAAAACAAAAATCCAGAAAATCACATTGTATGATTTTTAAGTAATTAATTTGCATTTTATTGCATGACATAAGTATTTGATACATCAGAAAAGCAGAACTTAATATTTGGTACAGAAACCTTTGTTTGCAATTACAGAGATCATACGTTTCCTGTAGTTCTTGACTAGGTTTGCACACACTGCAGCAGGGATTTTGGCCCACTCCTCCCTACAGATCTTCTCCAGATCCTTCAGGTTTCGGGGCTGTCGCTGGGCAATACGGACTTTCAGCTCCCTCCAAAGATTTTCTATTGGGTTCAGGTCTGGAGACTGGCTAGGCCACTCCAGGACCTTGAGATGCTTCTTACGGAGCCACTCCTTAGTTGCCATGGCTGTGTGCTTCGTGTCGTTGTCATGCTGGAAGACCCAGCCACGACCCATCTTCAATGCTCTTACTGAGGGAAGGAGGTTGTTGGCCAAGATCTCGCGATACATGGCCCCATCCATCCTCCCCTCAATACGGTGCAGTCGTCCTGTCCCCTTTGCAGAAAAGCATCCCCAAAGAATGATGTTTCCACCTCCATGCTTCACGGTTGGGATGGTGTTCTTGGGGTTGTACTCATACTTCTTCTTCCTCCAAACACGGCGAGTGGAGTTAGACCAAAAAGCTCTATTTTTGTCTCATCAGACCACATGACCTTCTCCCATTCCTCCTCTGGATCATCCAGATGGTCATTGGCAAACTTCAGACAGGCCTGGACATGCACTGGCTTAAGCAGGGGGACCTTGCGTGCGCTGCAGGATTTTAATCCATGACGGCGTAGTGTGTTACTAATGGTTTTCTTTGAGACTGTGGTCCCAGCTCTCTTCAGGTCATTGACCAGGTCCTGCCGTGTAGTTCTGGGCTGATCCCTCACCTTCCTCATGATCATTGATGCCCCACGAGGTGAAATCTTGCATGGAGCCCCAGACCGAGGGTGATTGACCGTCATCTTGAACTTCTTCCATTTTCTAATAATTGCGCCAACAGTTGTTTCCTTCTCACCAAGCTGCTTGCCTATTGTCCTGTAGCCCATCCCAGCCTTGTGCAGGTCTACAATTTTATCCCTGATGTCCTTACACAGCTCTCTGGTCTTGGCCATTGTGGAGAGGTTGGAATCTGTTTGATTGTGTGTGGACAGGTGTCTTTTATACAGGTAACGAGTTCAAACAGGTGCAGTTAATACAGGTAATGAGTGGAGAACAGGAGGGCTTCTTAAAGAAAAACTAACAGGTCTGTGAGAGCCGGAATTCTTACTGGTTGGTAGGTGATCAAATACTTATGTCATGCAATAAAATGCAAATTAATTATTTAAAAATCATACAATGTGATTTTCTGGATTTTTGTTTTAGATTCCGTCTCTCACAGTTGAAGTGTACCTATGATAAAAATTACAGACCTCTACATGCTTTGTAAGTAGGAAAACCTGCAAAATCGGCAGTGTATCAAATACTTGTTCTCCCCACTGTAGGGGGAAATATGATTGATAAATACAAGATGCAGGTGAACTGATCATTTAAATATATGGCCCACAGTACAATTTATCCTTCTCACTGGAATTAATGACATTTTAATAATAGTCATATTCCAGTGCAAAAGTATACCTTTGCAGACAGGTGGCTTTCCGGACCACTTTCCATCAGGTTTACATGTCCTGTGCTCTGATCCCCCATCCAGGAAGAATCCGTCTTGACATGTATAGATCAAAGTATAGCCCAGAGTTGGTAGATCAATAGCCCTCACGTCAATGTTAGACGGTGTCTCGGGCTGTCTGCAGGCATGGGCTACAAAAAATTAAGAAAGGAAGGTAATTCACAATAAATTCCCTTGACCACTAACCGGGATTACCGGTCAGAATACAACAGCCCCACACCCACACCAGTACTATGGAGTTATGTAGAGATCAAGCAATCCTATCAGGAGTGAAATTATTAAACAAATCCTGAGTGTTGCTATCTATTTGTAACATAATATATGAGCTCAGTCTTCACACCTTCCTGTCATCAACTTAAGCCTCCCTACTCCCAAGCCTCTGACAGTGAAGCCACTTTATGTGGAGGAAAGGCCTGAAGGATTTTGTGGGGTATGTTGTCAAAATCGCACACTGATTTACAACTCACATACGAACATCTTAAACTTGGCTAACTTTATCAATTTCTTTGCTGAGGGCAGCAATCCCTACTTTACTTCCGTCCATGAATCACACAGCCATTTCTCAAATGTCCATTCCCTTTTGAACATCACCCTCAATGGCTTTTCCGTTTTGATCTGTCTTCTAATCCATATATACAGCTCAAGACCTATAATATTGGGCAGAGTTATTAAGAAGAGGGATAGAGAACATGACACTGCCATGGGGAGAGTAGTGATCTAGAATGCAGTAAATCAAAGGGTTACATTTGCTAAACCAATACTTTACTCCTTTTGGCTGTCATACCCCCCTATATACCGCATGTATCTCTCCCTCTAGTCATTAACAAGTCAATGCTAAGAAAAATGATACCTGCCGGATTAATAAATTACTTTTCTTGACAATGTCTTGGGACAAAAACAAATCTTTCAAAAAGTCTTACCAATACATTCTGGTTGCACACCACTCCACGTCAAATTTTCCAGACAGGTTCTTGTCGTAGATCCCAGTATGTGGTAGTTTTTACGACATTTGAAGGAGATTTTGCTTCCAACCTAAAATAGAAGACACTTTACTATAAATGGTCAACAACCTGGGAATTACTTTGACTGACCAGAATACTATTTTGGATTGTTTTAGCTAAGTATCTGAGCACAAATGTCAATACAAAGATGTCTGTCTACTCATAATTTCACATCGCTTAAAGTAAGGACCTTACCTCAAATCCTTGGAACGTGACTGGTATCCCGTAAGATGGAGTTCCAGGGTCTCTGCATGTGTTATATGCAGGATCTGAAGACAAATGTAATGTTTAGCTCACTGCCTACCAACATCATCATCACTGAAGAAAAGAAGGAAACACTCAACAACACAACACGATATAGTACAACTCACCACAATTAAGGCAGCAGATGTGTATTATTATTATTTTTATGGTATGAATGGGCGACCCACCTATACATGAGGGCTGTATTCCACTCCAGCTCCCATCAACCTGACACAGTCTCCTGGGGGACCCGACCAGGATGTTGGGGTCCCTGCAGAAGAAGGTCACCTCTGACTTGTAGGTGAACTGCTTCCCCTCAGCATAACCCTCTGCGGGGGTGCCAGGGTCTCCACACAGCACAGCTAGAAACAACAAAACACAGAGACCATAAATCAAATCACACAATTGACATCGCACACATAATCCGGGTTACGTGGGTTTCGGATTTCATGATTCACAATTTTTTAATAGGCATGAGGATCAGAACGTTTCATAGGCAAAACTGACCAGCTAATCTGGAGGTGAAAGAGGAGCTAGCGAGGTGCTAGCTAGTGGAGTAGAACACTTGAAAAAGAAAAGGAGAGCCACACACTCTAGGAGCTCAGATGCAATAATTTAATAACCTAATAACCAACGTTTCGACAGACAAGCTGTCTACATCAGGGTAAAAATGACAACTGACTAGCTAGTCATTTATCACATGGCTCTTGGAATCACAACATTATGAGGTGAAAAAAAGATAATCTTCTTGTGAGAGCTTGTTCTTTAGAGGGTTATGTGAGACAGAGAGCCTATGTAATATATGTCAGTGGTTCCCATTACACACACACACACACACACACACACACACACACACACACACACACACACACACACACACACACACACACAGTATATATACACATATACATATTTATTTTGGAGTCCGGCTTTCAACTTAATCTTGAAAGTTGTAATAGTAGAATGCACAAAGTGCAATTTTCAAAACTGGGTTGTACATCATCAACTTTCCTCTTCTCAAGTCAGTCATTGCATACCTTAAAGAGCTACAGCGCCTTCGGAAAGTATTCAGACCCATTGACTTACGTTAATGCCTTATTCTAAAATCGATTTTTTTTTAAAACACAATACCCCATAATGAAAAAGCGAAAAGTTTTTGAATTTTTTGCTAATTTATTAAAAAGAAATAAACAGAAATTCCTTATTTACACCACATGCTTCAAGAGGACCACCATTGTTCCTGTTCCCAAGAAAGCTAAGGTAACTAAGCTAAACGACTATCGCCCCATAGCACTCACTCCCGTCATCATGAAGTGCTTTGAGAGACTAGTCAAGGATCATATCACCTCCACCTCCACCCTACCCTACCTGACACCCTAGACCCACTCCAATTTGCTTAGCGCCCCAATAGGTCCACAGACGACGCAATCACAATCACACTGCCCTAACCCCTCTGGACAAGAGGAATACCTATGTAAGAATTCTGTTAATCGACTACAGCTCAGCATTTAACACCATAGTACCCTACAAACTCGTCATTAAGCTCGAGACCCTGGGTCTCGACCCCACCTTGTGCAACTGGGTCCAGGTGGTGAGGGTAGGTAACAACATCTCCACCCCGCTGATCCTCAACACTGGGGCCCCACAAGGGTGCGTTCTCAGCCCTCTCCTGTACTCCCTGTTCACCCATGACTGCGTGCCCATGCACGCCTCCAACTCAATCATCAAGTTTGCAGATGACACTACAGTGGTAGGCTTGATTAACAACAACGACGAGACGGCCTTGCGAGGAGGTGAGGGCCCTCGGAGTGTGGTGTCAGGAAAATTGCCTCACACTCAACCTCAACAAAACAAATGATTGTGGACTTCAGGAAACAGCAGAGGGAGCACCCCCCTATCCACATTAACAGGACAGTAGTGGAGAAGGTGGAAAGTTTCTATCTCAAGGCCATCAGACTGTTAAACAGCCATCACTAACATTGAGTGGCTGCTGCCAACATACTGACTCAAATCTCTAGCCACTTTAATAATAAAAAATTGGATGTAATAAATGTATCACTAGTCACTTTAAACAATGGCAATTTATATAATGTTTACATAACCTACATTACTCATTTCATATGTATATACTGTACTCTATACCATCTACTTCATCTTGCCTATGCCATTTGGCCATCGCTCATCCATGTATTTATATGTACATATTCTGATTCATTCCTTTGTTGTTGTGAAATTGTTAGATTACTTGTTAGATATTACTGCATGGTCGGAACTAGAAGCACAAGCATTTCGCTACACTCGCATTAACATCTGCTAACAATAAGTATGTGACCAATAACATTTGATTTGATTTTAAGTATTCAGACCCTTCGCTATGAGACTCGAAATTGAGCTCAGGTGCATCCTGTTTCCATTGATCATCCTTGAGATGTTTCCACAACTTGATTGGAGTTCACATGTGTAAAATTAAATTGATTGGACATGATTTGGAAAGGCGCACACCTGTCTATATAAGGTCCCACACTCTGACAGACCTCTAGAGTTCGTCTGTGGAGATGGGAGAACCTTCCAGAAGGACAACCATCTCTGCAGCACTCCACCAATCAGGCACATTGGTTGCCAGGTGGAAGCCACTCCTCAGTAAAAGGCACATGACAGCCCACTTGGAGTTTGCCAAAAGGCATCAAAAGACTCTCAGACCATGAGAAAGAAGATTCTCTAGTCTGATGAAACCAAGATAGAACTCTTTGGCCTTAATGCCAATCGTCATGTCTGGAGGACATGTCAGCATCATGCTGTGGGGATGTTTTTCAGCGGCAGGGACTGGGAGACTAGTCAGGATCGAGGCAAAGATGAACGGAGAAAAGTACAGAGAGATCCTTCATGAAAACCTGCTCCAGAGCACTCAGGACCTCAGACTGGGGTGAAAGTTCACCTTCCAACAGGACAATGACCCTAAGCACACAGCCAAGACAACGCAGGAGTGGCTTCAGGACAAGTCTCTGAATGTACTTGAGTGGCCCAGCCAGAGCCTGGACTTGAACCCGGTCGAACATCTCTGGAGAGACCTGAAAATAGCTGTGCAGGAACGTCACTATCAAAACTGACAGAGCTTGAGAGGATCTGCAGAGAAGAATGGGGAAAAACTCCCCAAATACATGTGTACCAAGTTTGTTGCGTCACACCCAAGAAGACTCGAGGCTGTAATCTCTTCCAAAGGTGCTTCAACAAAGTACTGAGTAAAGGGTCTGAATAATTATGTAAATGCCATATCAGTTTTTTATTTTTAATACATTTGCGTAAAAATGTCTAAAAACCTGTTTTTGCTTTGTCATGATGGGGTATAGTGTGTAGATTGATGAGGGAAAAAACGATTTAATACATTTTAGAATAAGGCTGTAACCTAACAAAACGTGGAAAAAGTCAAGGAGTTTGAATACTTTCCGAAGGCACTGTATTTATATCTTGTCAGAAATGTCCAGATCAACTAGCCCATGTCAGTTAAGAATTTCTTAGCCCATAGATTTTGTTGTAATGTTTGAGTCACTGAAATATCACATGAATAGACATTAGGCATAGAAAAATGTATAGAATTGCAAGGAAATTTGCTTTAAAATGACAAAATGTTATCTGCACCCCATGACAAAATGTGTAGAATTACAGGAAATAAGTTTAAAACCTGCAAAATGTTGTCTCCACCAACAAGAGGGGTGGGATGTTCCACAATGCTGGAAGGGGGCTTTGAGTGAAAAAGTTTGGGAACCCCTGATATAATGTAGGGGAGTGTAAAAAGTGTGTGAACTAGTCCTGCTCTTTATAATGGATAATACAATGGTTTCAAGTTGCTTTTTCATAATAGGTCCTTCATGTTTGCGAAATGCCTCACTTAAATTTTCCACAAAGAGTTTAGAGGCAGAAGTCACTCAGACCTCTTTCAGACCCACAGCATGAGAAGTTTATTTTACAGAGTGTGCTCTCCTGCAGACTTTAGATGAACATTCTGGCTCTACTTCTGACACTGTGTCAGGAGCTTATTATCAAGGGCCTGCAGGCTGCAGCAGCAGACTCCATCCATGCACCTTGTAATGCTCATGTTATGGGCAGACCTAGCTGCGGATACTTGAGGGATCAATTTAGAAAATGTTTGGGTCTGTCACAACAGTTTCCCAATCTGTCAAATCTGACATTTCACAGAGGGTTTAGTCTGGTCATGCACCCTCCAGCAGCACAACTTTAACAGGGCTATAGGAAGGATAAGTAGGCCAGGCACATTTAATTTGAAAGGCACCGCTTTCATTAGTTTGATGTGTCTACTATAGAATAACATTTGTTACAAAAACCAGCAATAGGCAAATAGCTAAGCTTTGAGCACACTGCCATTGCACTAAAGATTAGATCAAGTGCTCAGGTTCAGTCTTAAAATAACTTGAATTTCAACTTACGAAGACAATGAGGGATCTCCCCTCTCCATGTGCCGTTCCCCTCACATGAGACGATTCCAGGGCTGGATAGCTGGTACCCATCGAAGCAGCTATAGGTGACACTGGAGCCCCACTGCAAGTCTGATCCCTCAACCTTCCCATTGCGAACAGCCGGAGGTTGGCCACACATGATCACTGATATGGGTGCAAAACAATATCAATATTTTGAGTGAGTAAGTACTATATGTTAACTCAAAACGCCTCAATTTTCTAAACATATCTATTGATGTACTAGAAGGGAATGGATGATTTACAATGGTTCATATCCTATTTGATTATCATATCCGTTCTCCAACAGGGAGAAAGTGTTTTCACTTTCCTATTAATGGCAAGTATTGTAATTCACTGGGAAGTAGCCGTCCCTTTAATCACAATACATATCCGTTATGGGAAGTGTATCTGTTTTTGATTATATGCATGGTATTGCATGAATTGTAATTTCTTAACACTCCCGCTGAGACGATAAAATATTACAATTCTAAAACAGGAACTTCTGGCATATTGAACAGTATTCACCCACAGGATTGCAATTGCTTTGCTAAAGTACTACTCTGGGGAATTATATGTGAAGTGCACACATTCATTCTCTGCCTGTCAATCTGCTCAGGAGGAGACTTCCCTGCTCTATGCTTGCCTGCATTGCACCACTAACTGGATACATTGTTTTCTCCACAAGTTTGAAGTCTGACATCTGATAGCACAGAGCTTACACATTTCATGGATAACATCCCTTCAGTCTGTGCAAGTCAATCATTTTGCTTGCTGTGCCAAAAAGGTAGAGAAACTACTCCAAACAGGATCAAAAAACTTTTGAAATCTTTTGATCTCTGAGTGCTTGAAATTCTGGGGTGTTGTGATATCTGTACTATATTTCTCTTGTTGCGCCTTCTCATCTCAGCCCTAAGTAAAGAAATTAAAGTAGAAATGTTTGTTTCTTTGTAAGCCAACGACAAGTATTACTGAGTCATAACCAAAGTTGAATTACCTTTACAGTTAGACTTGGTTTGGTTCCAAGATCCGTCCTTGGTGCAGAGGAGCACAGATGTACCGACAGTATCCATGACGTGGCCTGGGTTACAGTGATACTGAACAGTCTTGTTGAAGGTAAACTCATTCCCTATGTAAATCCCATTGGCAACAGGACCTGGATCTCCACAGCTGATCACTGTTGAATTGGTCAAATAGTCATAGACAGTACTGTACAAGCATAATCAAAAGCATAGCGTGGCATGTAGGATTAGGTGCATTGTGGCCACGTCTCATTGTCTAAATTGAATGAACACAAGATGTGTGTTAGACGAGTCCACTGTAGTGCTCCTATAGTCATTCTGGGCAGGTGGGGCAGAGCCGGAGCGTACGGGTTGGTAATATTCTCTAGTTGCACTATGATTGGCTCAGTGTTCTGTCACTGATGGAGACACTGCGTCACAGCAGAATCTACAGAGCTCGAAAACTCAAGTGCCCATCCAAGAATGCTCGAGGTCATTGACCAAAGATAAAATGGACATCAAATAACGTTATATCTACCATAGCTTTGATTGGACTGATCATGTCAATACTTTCATAATCTTAGCTAGCAAGCTAGACAAGCAGTCATCATCATGCATCAAGTCTGCAACCTACTGGCAAATGCTTTTCAACCCTTGTCACATGAAGAGAAATTATAGACAAAAATGTATCAGTGCTCATTGGCCATAAACATTACACAACAAGTTGGAAATCGTAAATTCAGCAATGAGTGCTAAGGCGCCACTGCAGCCCCGGGTTCGATCCCAGGCTGTGTCACAGCCGGCTGTGACTGGGAGACCGATGAGGCATCGCACAATTGGCTCAGTGTCGTCCAGGTTAGGGGAGGTTTTGGCCGGCCAGGATGTCCTTGTCGTGCTCTAGCAAGCTGACTTGAGTCGTCAGGTCGACAGTGTTTCCTCTGAAACATTGGTGCAACTGGCTTCCGGGTTAAGCGAGCAGTGCGGCTTGGCTCTCGACCTTTGCTGAGTCCGTAGGAGAGTTGCAGCGATGAGACAAGATCATAACTACCAATTGGATATCACGAAAAAGAGGGTAACGCCATGGGTCATAAAAGTTTGAACATTTTGGCCATGCTGTCAATCCAGCATTTCTGACTCGTTCAAAACAACTAAAAACTTGGAACTGGAAAATCTCAGGCTTCAGTGAGTTCAAGACAACTGGGAACTCGGAAAAAACTATGTCAGACTGGGAAAATACGGAAAAAAATGTTGAACGGTCATCCAACTCAGAATTCAGGGTTGGGATTTCGGTCCACAAGAAGGACCTCCGTGCCAACTTCCACAACAAGGTGAGTCCAAAAATGTATTGTATGCTGCTGCATAAATTATGTAATATGCCAGGGAGATATGTGTAGTGTAGCCAAGACAGTAATATTAAGTGAATGTTGTGTAGTAAGCTGTTAGTAGCACATGTGCCTCACCCTAATAATTTGGTTCCTTTCCACCCTCATAACTTAGCCTACTGTTCTGACATGATGGTGCACATGTAGCCTATAGCCTGTTTTAGAGAAATGTAATAATTTAATATTGTAAGAGCTTTCATTGTCTTTTTCATGCCACCTTTATATAGCCTAATTTCTGACTTGTTGTACAGGGAGAATACTGTAAGAACGGCCCATGTTCTGAATTCTGTCGCTGTACATTTCAAAAGTGCTGAACACATAGTTATAACGACTACGGCCGTCCTAGCTTGCTCAATAATGTCTTAATCGAAATTACGGATTGCCTCTTATCCGCTTGTTGTTCCCTTATGCCATAGTTTGTACATCTCAATTGTCAGTAGAAACCACATATGTTTAAGCAAGTCAGCCATATCAGCTATATATTTTTTAAAGGGTAGTAAATGCCAGACAAGGCTCGCTGCCAGACAAGGCTCTGCTGATAGCCAGGTGTAGCAGTGGTAAGGTGTTGGGACTGCTGTTTGGACTCTGCTGCCCTAACAGTTTGTGGGCACTGTTTATCACCGTTATAGTGCAATAAATGTATTGTTTAGTGTTGTGTTGTGATGTGATGTGTAGGCTTTGCTGGCCTTCATAAAACAAAATATTTTTTTGTTTGCCCCACCAAGATTTACATGCTAAAATCGCCACTGAGTACAGTACCTGTGCAGTCTGGGGCCGAGCCGGTCCAGGTGCCATTGGTGGTGCAGTGGCGAGTGGTGAGGCCTGAAGTCTTATATCCTTCCCAGCAAGCATATGCCACGGAGCTTGAAAACAGTATTCCATCACTGAAGACAATCTTCCCGTAGGCAGGCGTACCTGGATTCCCACAGGAAACCGCTGAAAAAACATCAATAGATAAACATAAACAAATATTTGGAAAATACTTTAAGATAAATTTAAGGTAAATAAACCCTACATTAATTGTATCATTAATGCTTTAGAACCCATAGCGGTCGTCGACTGCCTTTCTTTAAATTATTATAGCGGTCCCGAACAACCTTGTTTTTCTAACAATAATATCAGTGTCAATATCGCAAAATTAACTTGCAAACACTCTGTTGCCGTATTCATGTGGCTGTTGTCATCAACCAGAAACAGGGTATGCTGTCATTTGACTTTTGGGGTGTTGCTATCGTCCACCAAGTGCAAACAGTCAGTATCTATACAATACGTGTGAAATGCTTGATAATGTATGTGATGTTAACAGAGAGATCTACTTTCTTGGGGACCTGAATATTGACTGGTTTTCATCAAGCTGTCCGCTCAAGAGGAAGCTTCTTACTGTAATCAGTGCCTGTAATCTGGTTCAGGTTATTAATCAACCTACCAGGGTGTTTACAAACACTACAGGAACAAGACCATCCACATGTATTCGATCACATTTTTACTAATACTGTAAACCTTAGTTCTAAAGCTGTATCCGTACCCACTGGATGCAGTGATCACAATATAGTGGCTATATCAAGGAAAGCCAGTTTCTACAGCTGGGCCTAAAATTGTGTAAGAGAGATACAAAATATTTTGTTGTGACTCTTATGTGGATGATGTTAAAAATATTTGTTGGTCTGATGTGATTAATGAGGAGCATCCAGATGCTGCACTTGATGAGTTTATGAAATTGCTTCTTCCAATTATTGATAAACATGCACCTGTTAAGAAACTGACTGTTAGAACTGTTACGGGTCCATGGATTGATGAGAAATTGAAAAACTGTACGGTTGAAAGAGTGTACGGTCAAAAGGAGTGGCTAATAAATCTGGCTGCACATCTGACTGGCTGACTTATGTGACTAAACTCAACAAAAAGAAGAAGAAAATGTATTATGAAGCCAAGATCAATCATATAAAGAATGATGGATAAAAACTTTGGAGTACTTTAAATGAAATGATGGGCAGAAAGACAAATTCAACTCAAACTTTCATCGAATCAGATGGCTTATTCATCACAAAACCATTTGATGTTGCCAATTATTTTAATGATTACTTAATTGGCAAAGTGGGAAAACTTAGGCAGGAAATGCCAACAACGAACAGTGAGTCATCGTATTCATGCATAAAAAAAATAATGAAAGAAAAGCATTTTGTAAAGTTAGTGTGGGAGAGGTGGAAAAATGATTGTTATCGATCAATAATGACAAACCTCCTGGCATTGACAACTTAGATGGAAAGCTACTGAGGATGGTAGCTGACTCTATAGCCACTCCTATCTGTCATATATTTAATCTGAGCCTAGAGGAAAGTCTTTGTCCTCAGGCCTGGAGGGAAGCCAAAGTAATTCCACTACCCAAGAGTGATAAAGCGGCCTTTACTGGTTCTAACAGCAGACCTATAAGCTTATTGCCAGCTCTTAGCAAACTGTTGGAAAAAATTGTGTTTGACCAAATACAATGCTATTTCTCCGTAAACAAATTAACAAAAGACTTTCAGCATGCTTATAGAGAAGGGCACTCAACATGTACTGCACTGACACAAATGACTGATGATTGGTTGAAAGAAATTGAAGATTGTGGAAGCTGTACTGATTTCAGTGCAGCCTTTGATATTATTGACCATAACCTTTTGTTAAAAAAACATATGTGTTATGGTTTTTCAACCTCTGCCATATTGTGGATTCAGCGCTATCTATCTAATATAACTCAAAAGGTTCTCTTTAATGGAAGCTTCTCTAATGTCAAACATGCAAAGTGTGGTGTACCGCAGGGCAACTCTCTAGGCCCTCTTCTCTTTTCAATATTTTTAAACAAGGCATGCGTGTCCATGCATGCTGATGATTCAACCATATACGCATCAGCAACCACAGCTAATGAAGTCACTGAAACCCTTAACAAAGAGTTACAGTCTGTTTTGGAATGGGTGGCCAGTAATAAACTGGTCCTGAACATCTCTAAAACTAAGAGCATTGTATTTGGTACAAATCATTCCCTAAGTTCTAGAATTAATCTGAATCTGGTAATTGGTAATGAATGGTGTGGCTGTTGAACAAGTTGAGGAGACTAAATTACTTGGCGTTACCTTAGATTGTAAACTGTCATGTTCAAAACATATAGATTCAATGGTTGTAAAGATGGGGAGAGGTCTGTCCGTAATAAACATAGCTTTTTTGACACCAAACTCCAAAAAGCAAGTTCTGCAGGCTCTAGTTTTGTCTAATCTTGATTATTGTCCAATCGTGTGGTCCAGTGCTGCAAGGAAAGACCTAGTTAAGCTGCAGCTGGCCCAGAAAAGAGCGGCACATCTTGCTCTTCATTGTAATCAGTGGGCTGATATAAATACTATGCATGCCAGTCTCTCTTGGCTAAGAGTAGAGGAGAGACTGACTGCATCACTTCTTATTTTTATAAGAAAAATTCATTTGCTGAAAATCCCAAATTGTTTGCATAGTCCTCTTACACACAGCTTTGACACACACACTTAGCCCACCGGACATGCCACCAGTTTTTTTTCTCACAGTCCCCAAATCCAGAACAAATTCAAGAAAGCATACAGTATTATATAGAGCCATTATTGCATGGAACTCCATTCAATCTCATATTGCTAAAAATAAACAGCAAACCTGGTTTCAAAAAACAGCTAAAGCAACACCTCACGGCACAATGCCTCTCCCGTATTTGACCTAGATAGTTTGCGTCTATGCATTGATATGTAGGCTACGTGTGCCTTTACAAAATGTTTTTATGTTGTTCTGTTCTTGAGCTGTTCTTGTCTATTAATGTTCTCTATTATGTAATGTTTCATGTTTTGTGTGGACCCCACGAAGAGTACAGCTAATGGGGATCCTGATAAAATACCAAATACCAAAAAGCTTGCACTGCAGTTCATAAAATGTAGTTGACTCAAAGTGAAAAAAAGGCAATAGTTGAACAGTTTTAACAAATTAATTTATTCCTAAATTAAGGAGAAGCAAAAGAGAGAGACGGGGAGAGCTAGCTACAGTACCCCATAATGATGAAGCAAAAACAGTTTTTTAGACATTTTTGAAAATGTATAAAAAAACTTAAATATCACATTTACGTAAGTATTCAGACCCTTTACTCAGTACTTTGTTGAAGCACCTTTGGCATCGATTACCGCTTCTAGTCTTCTTGGGTATGACGCAACAAGCTTGGTACACCTGTATTTGGGGAGTTTCTCCTATTCTTCTCTGCAGATCTTCTCAAGCTCTGTCAGGTTGGATGGGGAGCATCGCTTCACAGCTATTTTCAGGTCTCTCGAGAGATGTACGATCGAGCTCAAGTCCAGGCTCTGGCTGGGCCACTCAAGGACATTCAGAGACTTGTCCCGAAGCCACTCCTGCGTTGTCTGGGTTGTGTGCTTAGGGTCGTTGTCCTGTTTGAAGGTGAACCTTAGGCACAGTCTGAGGTCCCGTGCGCTCTGGAGCAGGTTTTCATCAAGGATCTCTCTGTACTTTGCTCCATTCATCTTTCCTTCGATCCTGACTAGTGTTCCAGTCCCTGCCGCTGAAAAACATCCCCACAGCATAATGCTGCCACTACCATGTTTCAACGTAGGGATGGTGCCAGGTTTCTTCCAGACGTGATGCTTGGCAATCAGGACAAAGAGTTCAATCTTGGTGTCTTCAGACCAGAAAATCTTGTTTCTCATGGTCAGAGTCCTTTAGGTGCCTTTTGGCAAACTCCAAGCAAGCTGTCATGTGCCTTTTACTGAGGAGTGGCTTTCATCTGGCCACTCTACCATAAAGGCTTGATTGGTGGAGTGCTGCAAAGATGGTTTTCCTTCTGGAAGGTTCTACCATCTCCACAGAGGAACCCTGACCAAGGTCCTTCTCCCCCAATTACTCAGTTTGGCCGGGCGCCAGCTCTAGAAAGAGTCTTGGTGGTTCCAAACTTCTTCCATTTAAGAATGATGGAGGCCACTGTGTTCTTGGGGACCTTCAATGCTGCAGGCATTTTTTGGTACCCTTCCCCAGATCTGTGCCCCAACACAATGCTGTCTCGGAGCTCTACAGACAATTCCTTCAACCTCATGGCTTGGTTTTTGCTCTGACATGAACTGTTAACTGTGGGACCTTATATAGACAGGTGTGTGCCTTTCATAATCATGTCCAATCAGTTGAATTTACCACAGGTGATCAATGGAAACAGGATGCACCTGAGCTCAATTTCGAGTCTCACAGCAAAGGGTCTGAATACTTATATACATAAGGTATTTCTGGGTTTTTTTTATCTAAAAACCTGTTTTCGCTTTGCCATTATGGGATATTGTGTGTAGATTGATTAGGGAAAATGTTATTTAATCAATTTTAGAATAAGGCTGTAACGTAACAATATGTGGAAAAAGTCAAGGGGTCTGAATACTTTTCCGAATGCACTGTATATTTCTTAGTATATTTTTTCACTGTCACTTACTTAGCTAGTGTCAAATGCAGTTATGTGATTTGTATGGTTGAGAAAAGGAAATAGAGAGAAAGGATAAGAGAGACAGTGTGAGAGGGAGAGAGATTATGTTCTTGACCACAATTGTATCCTATTTGTTGCTTGTCTGGTCTCCCTTTGTTACTCTATTTCTCTAGCTCGATGAAAGCGAGGGAAGTGATGTGGAGAGACAGGGCTAAGCAGCAAAAGGCAGGGAGGAAGAGGAGTTAGAGATGATTGGAGGGATAGAGATGTGGAGGGTGAAGTGGAGCGAGAGGAGATTAGAGGGAGAGAGGAAGAGGAGTGAAGAGGTGGGAGAGGAGAGTGGAGGGAGAGGAACATAGAGAAGGAGAGGAGGAGGAAGAGGGAGGGGGAGAACCAGAAGGGGGGGGAGGAGGAAGAGGTAGGGGAAGAGGGAGAGCACACATGAGAGGGGAGCCTACGTTTCCATTGTCTGCCCTAGGTCCCACCATTCACCCTTGTGGCAGGGGTTTTGGAGTTGTATTTAAAATGTGGTAGGAACTTATATCTGTGCCAGAGCTTGTAATGGATTACAACAATAAAATGGGCAGGGTTGACCACCTTGACCAACTAAGGAACTATTACAATGTTGGACGCACAGGCATAAAATGGTGGGAGTATGTGTTTTGGGGGATGCTCAGCATTGTCATCATAAATGCGTACATTGTGTCGGGGATGCTGCAAAGGTCGCTTCTCAGAAACTGCAGGCACTGGTTCCTGAAGGCATTCCTCCGAAACATGACCCACCTAACCTCGATCCTTAACACCCGCCGGCTTAACCCGGAAGCCAGCTGCACCAATGTGTCAGAGGAAACACCATTCAACCTGCGACCGGGGTCAGCCGGCAGGGACCCGGCCTGCAGGCGCACGGCCCGCCACAAGGAGTCGCTAGAGTACGATGAGCCAAGTGAAGCCCCACCGACCAAACCCTCCCCTATCCCGGATGACGCTGGGCCAATTGTGCGCTGTCCTATGGGACTCGCGGCCACGGAATGCAATGCAGTGCCTTAGACCGCTGCGCCACTCGTGAGGCCTATGTGGTGTCATATTATAGAAGAGGTTGTGCTCTTTAAAACTAAGTTAACTTGTAATTGTCATTTCTGTTTTTGGGCTATATCTTTGTTTTTGAGCTATGTCTGTTTGTTTGAAATGTTTGAGAAAATGTGCTTTATCTTTAAAATTCTCAGTAATCTACAGCAGTATTCTAGAGTTATATTGGGGTCTAAAGGGTTAAAGTCACTTGCAACCATGAAAGTCATACTCTTGACTATGGTTGTGGATAAAAGGAAATTCATCTACTCCCATAATAAGTCCAATCGTTCTTCAGTACAATATACAGTGGGGAGAACAAGTATTTGATACACTGCTGATTTTGCAGGTTTTCCTACTTACAAAGCATGTAGAGGTCTGTAATTTTTATCATAGGTACACTTCAACTGTGAGAGACGGAATCTAAAACAAAAATCCAGAAAATCACATTGTATGATTTTTAAGTAATTAATTTGCATTTTATTGCATGACATAAGTATTTGATCACCTACCAACCAGTAAGAATTCCGGCTCTCACAGACCTGTTAGTTTTTCTTTAAGAAGCCCTCCTGTTCTCCACTCATTACCTGTATTAACTGCACCTGTTTGAACTCGTTACCTGTATAAAAGACACCTGTCCACACACTCAATCAAACAGACTCCAACCTCTCCACAATGGCCAAGACCAGAGAGCTGTGTAAGGACATCAGGGGTAAAATTGTAGACCTGCACAAGGCTGGGATGGGCTACAGGACAATAGGCAAGCAGCTTGGTGAGAAGGCAACAACTGTTGGCGCAATTATTAGAAAATGGAAGAAGTTGAAGATGACAGTCAATCACCCTCGGTCTGGGGCTCCATGCAAGATCTCACCTCGTGGTGCATCAATGATCATGAGGAAGGTGAGGGATCAGCCCAGAACTACACGGCAGGACCTGGTCAATGACCTGAAGAGAGCTGGGACCACAGTCTCAAAGAAAACCATTAGTAACACACTACGCCGTCATGGATTAAAATCCTGCAGCGCATGCAAGGTCCCCCTGCTCAAGCCAGCGCATGTCCAGGCCCGTCTGAAGTTTGCCAATGACCATCTGGATGATCCAGAGGAGGAATGGGAGAAGATCATGTGGTCTGATGAGACAAAAATAGAGCTTTTTGGTCTAAACTCCACTCGCCCTGTTTGGAGGAAGAAGAAGGATGAGTACAACCCCAAGAACACCATCCCAACCGTGAAGCATGGAGGTAGAAACATCATTCTCTGGGGATGCTTTTCTGCAAAGGGGACAGGACGACTGCACCGAATTGAGGGGAGGATGGATGGGGCCATGTATCGCGAGATCTTGGCCAACAACCTCCTTCCCTCAGTAAGAGGATTGAAGATGGGTCGTGACTGGGTCTTCCAGCATGACAACGACCCGAAACATACAGCCAGGGCAACTAAGGAGTGGCTCCGTAAGAAGCATCTCAAGGTCCTGGAGTGGCCTAGCTAGTCTCCAGACCTGAACCCAATAGAAAATCTTTGGAGGGAGCTGAAAGTCCATATTGCCCAGCGACAGCCCCGAAACCTAAAGGATCTGGAGAAGGTCTGTATGGAGGAGTGGGCCAAAAAACCCTGCTGCAGTGTGTGCAAACCTGGTCAAGAACTACAGGAAACGTATGATCTCTGTAATTGCAAACCAAGGTTTCTGTACCAAATATGAAGTTCTGCTTTTCTGATGTATCAAATACTTATGTCATGCAATAAAATGCAAATTAATTACTTAAAAATCATACAATGTGATTTTCTGGATTTTTGTTTTAGATTCCGTCTCTCACAGTTGAAGTGTACCTATGATAAAAATTACAGACCTCTACATGCTTTGTAAGTAGTAAAACCTGCAAAATCGGCAGTGTATCAAATACTTGTTCTCCCCACTGTATTTTACAGGTGCTGACCAACCCGATCAACTTAATTGTAATCTAACAGAAACAAGACATTAAAATCAAATACTTATTGATTTGATCCAATTAGTTAAACCTTTTTAATGAAATGTATCAGCCTTTGTCAATGACTTGGAGTGGCATTTTAGAAGGCAATATATTAAATGGGATCCTCACTCTCAAAGGCTGCATTTACACAGGCAGCCCAATTCTGATATTAATTCCACTAATTGGTCTTTTGACCAATCACATCAGATCTTTTCACATCAAATATTTTTAAAAGCTGATCTAATTGGTCAAAAGATCAATTACTGAAAAGAGAATCAGAATTGGGCTGCCTGTGTACACACCGTGATAGATAACGTCTTTAAAAACCAATTACGTTAATTGGGAACAACAAGTCCATCCCATAAATAATGAGGTATTGGGGACATATGACAACAAATGACCACATGACTCACATGAATAGAGCTTTCAGAGCTTTCACTCACACAGCCTGCTTAAATACTCTCAATAGCGCTTAAGCAGTTTCATCTTTGTTTACAAAAGGGGAGAACCAGCAGCATGGGAATCTTCAGAGGGCATTAATCAAAGAGGGATCAGTCAAAGCGTGACATACGTTGTGAGGAAATATGCTCTCCACTTTCCCCCATGTAAAGGTGAATGGCAAATGTACACAAATGCTGATCTCAAAATGCAGTGAATGCTTTTGATTACAGCGGGAATATATGGGGCTTATGCTACAGTGCAAGCTTTGAGTATTTATGACTCAATTAGGGTTGATTGAGCGAATACTCATTAGCTCAAGTCATAGAAAAGCCAATAGCTGAGCATTTAAGAGCAGTGAACTCTGCTAATCATTCATCTTGGTAATAAGTATGTTTAGCATTATCTCTGTGTAGACATAATATCACTTCAAGGCTGCAACAGGATACTCAGTAGGTTAAAGGAAGCAAATACCCATGTACAGCTTCCCATAAGATAGTAAACACTTTATATAGAGAATAAGTGGAGACAATAAAGAGTTAATGAAGTCCCTCAGGGAGACTGCTGTGGCCATATGTATTTCCCAACCGTTAGGGAATAGGTTAGGTAGTTTAAATAGCACACTACAGCTCACTACCCCTTCCACACTCCATTCATCCAGTGGGCAGCAGCAACCTTGTCCAGGTGCTGAGCCTTGTTGATAAGCATATCAGGTGCTGCCAATTAGGTGGTGGTCAAAGTCATTATTTCCCAAGTGACAGCAGTGTTGTGCTCCCCCTGTGCATGAGCATTTGCATTTAGTACCTGGGCACAGCATTATTGTATCACAGAAATAGTGTGCCGCCATCCACTTTGCATCACCCAAGCAGTGATCCGTCTCAACTCCCTTATAGTAACCGTTAAACCATCGTCAATTATGAATGACCTCTAAATAATGCAGCGTTATTGATCTCCTGTAACCAATCTGCGGGCTTATCTCACTTTGTACTTTGTACTGTTGCCGTGAAGACTGAATAACTATGATTAATAATACATTTAGAAATATAGAAATGCACAAAAACTGACCTAAAGATGAAAATAAAAACGACGAATGAAGGAATGAAGGACGGAAGGAAAGGTGGAAGGAGACGGAGTAATCCACCAGGGCATTTTTTTAAAGATATAGTGTTCTCTGACAGATGTATCAGAGAGGAATTCCTTCAGCTTGGATGAAAGGTAAATACCCCTTGAAGGTTGTGCCATGCTGATTTCAGATAGTAGACAATCCATTAACCACTCAGGCTTACATGGGCAAAACAAATATCTGTATTACATTAATTATGTTTAAGGTTAGGGGCTAAATGGCATAGTCAAACACCCCTGGTAATAATTTATCTTTATCTAAGCGATACATTAACTACTAGGTAATGCAAAATAATAAATGCTAATGTCAACCAACACTTAGCATAGGGGATCCGACCCGATCTAACAGACAACACTGATGATAACTGGGTTAAAATAAGAACCAAACAACAGAGCAACTAAGAGCTGAAGAATTCATAACAACCTCAACACCAAAACATACATAGGAATGAGAAACAACGTAGCCTGAAAACAAGGACCCCATAATTACCCACAATCTTAAGGCACGCTACGATATGCGTTATGTTGAGCATACATAATAATGACGGTCATAATTCATTAGATTTTTACTAATTCTTTGTATTTGATTCTTTGATTATAGAGATATAAAGCTCAATCAATGTTGTTGGCCGATGAGACATAGTTTAAGAAGTTCTTCATTTAAGATTTTTTTAGAAATATAGATCAATTCTATTTAAATTCAGGGAGTACATTGAAATTCCAATTATCTTCAAAACTTTTCAATGAGGAACATTTGGAATTTGAATTTAGTTTACTTTATGAATTGACCCCAACCCTGATCAGCTTAGATATTCAGTACACCCACATTTGCATACCTTTGTACATAATGTGTGTAGGTATTTTATACTTCATATAAAAGTGCCAATAAGCATCCCTCCTGGCTTCACTCAAGGTTCCCTCTTAATTTTTCAACCGATGAATTAAACAGTGTCAGAAATAACCCTGGGTTCTCCTCTTTTGAATTCCTCACAAAATGTCTGAGCATTAAGGTAATTGCAGACTATAATAGGTGCTGGGTGGAGCAATCCTTTCTGAAAATGTGCATTAAAGCAATGCATTATCGTACACTACATTACCGGTGGCGGGTTGTCTGTGTAGGACTCCTAACCCTTGCATACATCAATGAGTCCTAAATTCAGACAAGTGAGTAGGAAAATGTTGCATTTATAGCAACCAGTAAATCTGTCAAATAGCCGGTTTAACTGTTATTATAATATATCATGCTTAAATAGTTCTACTGTTTATCATAATTATGAAAAAATCCCTGCATTGCACATGCACAGACATGCAATGTTCTCGTCATTGATTTTCCAATTAAATAGCAATACATTGGGAAAATAATTATTTGTGCAATGCCATACAATCTAAAATATTTCCTTTTTGCAATAGAACTGATCATTAAAACAGTCCGACAAGGCGAACCATGACACTGCCTTATCAGCCCTCAATGATGCCCAGATTATGCTCATTCCCAGTCAAGGGAGTCATTGTCACAGTGGATAACGTATCTACAGGTATAGTAGTTTATTATATATGGCAGGGGTCTCACCTTCACAGACTGGCTGGGTGCCACTCCAGGAGCCATTGTGGAGGCAGGTCCTCTCAGGTGAGCCACTCAGGGAAAAACCGGCATCACAGGTGAATCGCAGCAGGCTCTTCAGCTGGAACTTCTCCCCTAGCCTGGAGCCGTGAGGTGGGATTCCAGGGTCACCGCACTCCCCGGAACTACCACCTCGTGAGGGAGAGAGAAAATATCCAACATTCAAACAACCAGCCATCCCTCACCACAGCAGTCCCATAGGCAGCTCATATCAGTCACTCTAGCCTGTTTTCTGAGATGGAAATAGGCTTTTCCCCCTCCCTTTTAACTAACATGAAAGGCTACCAAGGCTCTACCCAGAGTGCTTGCATCTTACATCTCTAGCTACCACACATGAAAAACCCACAGAAATCCATAGCTTTTCTAGCTCGGTTTGACATCCCTGAAACCTGTTGATCTGTGGTATTTCTGTGCACCATTAGAGCCTTCAGGTCGCTCCTGGCTGGCAGAGTGATAGGCCCCTGCTGATGGAAATACCTGAGCAGTAGGGTGGTGACCCACTCCAGCGCCCGTCCTCCTGACAGTAGCGCGTGGCGTTCCCAATCAGCGCTCGGCCCTGGCTGCAGGTATAATGGAGCACGCCGCCGTTGGTGAACTTCCTGCCTGACATGACAGCTTGGGGTGGTGTGCCAGGATCACCACAGGAAATAGCTTCAGGGGAAATGGAGAGAAATGGTTCAGAGAGGACAGTTGATAGGAATACTGAGTTGATCATGGATATACGCCATTGTTCTTGTGCCTTCAGTGTTAGCTACTACCACAATTACATTTGAGTTGTTTACCTACTACTACTCCCACTACTACTCATACTACTCCCGCTCCTGCTGCTGCTACTACTACCACCACTACTACTATTACTACCACCACTACTACTCCCACTACTACTAACCACTCCTGCTACTCCCACTACCCACCTTTTATCACAAACATTAACACTACATATGACATTGTCAGCAAAGATAATGTTTCTATATTCTTTATTTTCAAACACTACCAATATAAATTCTTCACAAATCCCTTGCACCATCCCCGTATTCTCCCCACTATTAGAATGGTACATTTCACACTTTCTATCATTCTCCAACAGTGACTAACCACACAAAGTGGGACCCAGATTCCACCTCTGCCACTTCTTGTACCCTGATCAAGACAATCCTAGCATATTACTCACAAAGGCACTTAGGAAGTGATCTGTCCCAGAGGCCGTTTGACTGACAGGTGAGAAGTGATGAGCCGAGCAGATAGAAGGCCCTCTTGCAGTGATACATCACACTGGTTCTATAGTTGAAGCTCTCGGGGAAACGCTGCTGCGGGTGACGAATGGCATTCTCCACAAAGCCTGGATCGGAGCAGTTTACCACTGCAAGATAAAATCAACCGAATGCTTAACGCCTGACAGTGAAACCAAGAGTGAGAAGAGAAGGGAAATCAATGAGAAAGCTTGAATAGCAGGGTTATTGTTCAAGTTCTGAGTCATTTCAATCAACCCATTCATGCTTTTTAATATATACTTAAACAGTGTGTAAGCTTCTCTCATGTTTCTATAGTCAATAGCATTTGACATAAAGTTGAGCTAATAACTGTGTAACAATGTCATTCATGTGGGTTGATATGCAGTTTCAGTTTAGTTTAGATTCACTTGTCACAAAATGTAAAACCATCAGGGCAGGAAGCCCCAGTAACAATAAGTTGCACCTCTTGCCTCAGAGTTGGCTGAACATTGTTTTCAGCTATTGCCCATCAACAACAAAAAATGCCTAAAGTTAAAGTAATGTCCAGGGGAAACAAAAAAAGATTGACAGCTGGCAATGCTCTGGCAGTCAATTAAGCCCTAGGGAAAAGAGGGAGGAAAAAAATATAAAACAATTGATAATTAGCACCTGCTATTGGCAGGTGCCAAAAACTCTTATTCCTAAAACAGCACCGGAGAAGGCTGACGTTTTACGTGTTCCTATCCAAGTGTGTTTTTGTTTGTTTCTTTGCATTGTTTGTAACTTAATTTTTAAATGATTTTGTACATAATGTTGCTACTACCGTCTCTTATGACTGAAAATAACTTCTGGACATCGGAACTGCGATTACTCACCACGAACTGGCAGAATTCTTTTATTCCTTTAACGAGCCCGACCTGAATGACTTACTGATTTCCCGGGAACAGGCACAGATCCCCGTCATTTGCGTGAAGAGAAAGCGGAGAAAAAAGGGCCAGAGGGCGGGCTGCCATCTGAGAATTCGTGGGTGATCGAATAAACCCCCACTGCCTTCCATTCTGCTAGCGAACGTGCAATCTTTGGAAAATATAATCCATGACCTACGTCAAAGATTAAACTACCAACGGGACATTCAAAACTGTAATATCTTATGATTCACGGAGTCGTGGCTGAACAACGTCATGATCAACATACAGCTGGCTGATACGCTGTATCAGCAGGAAAGAACAGTGGCGTCTGGTAAGACAAGGGGTTACGGACTATGCATATATGTAAACAACAGCTGGTGCACGGAAGTCTCAAGGTTTTGCTCACCTGAGGTAGAGTATCTCATGATAAGCTGCAGACCGCACTATCTTCCTAGAGAGTTTATCTGTATTTTTTGTAGCTATCTACATATCCCCACAGACTAATGCTGGCACTAAGACTGCACTCAATGAGCTGTATTCCGCCATTAGCAAACAGGAACATGCTCACCCAGAGGAGGCGCTCCTAGTGGCTGGGGACATTAATGCAGGGAAACTTAAATCCGTCTTACCAAATTTCTATCTGCATGTTAAATGTGCAACCAGAGGGAAAAAAACTCTGACCACCTTTACTCCACACACAGAGACGCATACAAAGCTCTCCCTCACCCTCCATTTGACAAATCTGACCATAATTCTATCCTCCTGATTCTTGATTACAAGCAAAAAGTAAAGCAGGACGCACCAGTGACTAGATTAATAAAAAATTGGTCAGATGAAGCAGATGCTAAGCTACAGGACTGTTTTGCTAGCACAGACTGGAATATGTTCCAGGATTCTTCCTATGGCATTGAGGACTACACCACATCAGTCATTGGCTTCATCAATAAGTGCATCGATGACGTCGTCCCCACAGAATCCGTACGTACATACACCAACCAGAAGCCATGGATTACAGGTAACATCCGCACTGAGCTAAAGGCTAGAGCTGCCGCTTTCAAGGAGCAGGACTCTAACCCAGAAGCTTATTAGAAATCCCGCTATGCCCTCTGACGAACCATCAAACAGGCAAAGGGTCAATACAGGACCAAGATCGAATCGTACTACACCGGCTCTGACGCTCGTCGGATGTGGCAGGGCCAGCAAACCACTACATACTACAAAGGGAAGCACAGCCGAGAGCTGCCCAGTGACACAAGCCTACCAGCTGAGTTAAACAACTGCGATGCTCGCTTCGAGGCAAATAACACTGAAACATGCATGAGAGCACCAGCTGTTTTGGAAAACTATGTGATCACGCTCTCCGCAGCCAATGTGAGTAAGACCTTTAATCAGGTCAACAGTCACAAGGCCTCAGGGCCAGAGAGATTACCAGGACATATACTCATTGCACACGCTGACCAACTGGCAAGTGTCTTCACTGACATTTTAAACCTCTCCCTGTCCGAGTCTACAATACCAACATGTTTTAAGCAGACTACCATAGTCCCTGTGACCAAAAACACTAAGGTAACCTGCAAAAATGACTACCGACCCATAGCACTCACGTCTGTAGCTTTGAAGTGCTTTGAAAGGCTGGTCATGGGTCACATCAACACCCTTATCCCAGAAACCCTAGACCCACACCAATTTGCAAAGCGCCCTAACAGATCCACAGATGATGCAATCTCTACTGCACTCCACACTGCGCTTTCCCACCTGGACAAAAGGAACACCTATGTGACAATGCTATTAATTGACTACAGCTCAGCATTCAACACCATAGTGCCCTCAAAACTCATCAATAAGCTAAGGACCCTGGGACTAAACACCTCCCTCTGCAACTGGATCCTGGACTTCCTGACGGGCCGCCCCGTGTGGTAAAGGTAGGTAACAACACATCCGCCATGCTGATCTTCAACACAGGGGCCCCTCAGCGGTGCGTGCTCAGTCCCATCCTGTACTCCCTGTTCACTCATGACTGCACGGCCAGGCACGACTCCAACACCATCATTAGGTTTGCTGATGACACAACAGTGGTAGGCCTGATCACCGATAATGACGAGACAGCCTATAGGGAGGAGGTCAGAGACATGGCCGTGTGGTGCCAGGACAACAACCTCTACCTCAACGTGATCAAGACAAAGGAGATGATTGTGGACTACAGGAACAAGAGGACCGAGCACGCCCCCATTCTTTTCAACGGGACTGTAGTGGAGCAGGTTGAGAGCTTCAAGTTCCTTGGTGTCCACATCAACAAAAAACTAACATGGTCCAAGCATTCCCCCTCAGGAGACTGAAAAGATTTGGCACGGGTCCTCAGATCCTCAAAATGTTCTACAGCTGCACCATCGGGAGCATCCTGACTGGTTGCATCACTGCCTGGTATGAAAACTGTGACCGCAAGGCACTACAGAGGGTACATCACTGTACATCACTGGGGCAAAGCTTCCTGCCATCCAGGACCTCTATACCAGGTGGTGTCAGAGGAAGACCCTAAAAATTGTCAAAGATTCCAGCCACCCTAGTCATAAACTGTTCTCTCTGCTACCGCACGGCATGCGGTACCTGAGCACCAAATCTAGGTCCAAGAGGCTTCTAAACAGCTTCTACCCCCAAGCCATAAGACTCCTAAACATCTAATCAAATGGCTACCCAGACTATTTGCATTGTCCTCCCCCCCTTTACACCGCTGCTACTCTCTGTTGTTATCTATGCATAGTCACTTTATTAACTCTACCTACATGTACAGTGGGGCAAAAAAGTATTTAGTCAGCCACCAATTGTGCAAGTTCTCCCACATAAAAAGATGAGAGAGGCCTGTAATTTTCATCATATGTACACTTCAACTATGACAGACAAAATGAGAGAAAAAAATCCAGAAAATCACATTGTAGGATTTTTAATGAATTTATTTGCAAATTATGGTGGAAAATAAGTATTTGGTCACCTACAAACAAGCAAGATTTCTGGCTCTCACAGACCTGTAACTTCTTCTTTAAGAGGCTCCTCTGTCCTCCACTCGTTACCTGTATTAATGGCACCTGTTTGAACTTGTTATCGGTATAAAAGACACCTGTCCACAACCTCAAACAGTCACACTCCAAACTCCACTATGGCCAAGACCAAAGAGCTGTCAAAGGACACCAGAAACAAAATTGTAGACCTGCACCAGGCTGGGAAGACTGAATCTGCAATAGGTAAGCAGCTTGGTTTGAAGAAATCAACTGTGGGAGCAATTATTAGGAAATGGAAGACATACAAGACCACTGATAATCTCCCTCGATCTGGGGCTCCACGCAAGATCTCACCCCGTGGGGTCAAAATTATCACAAGAACGGTGAGCAAAAATCCCAGAACCACACGGGGGGACCTAGTGAATGACCTGCAGAGAGCTGGGACCAAAGTAACAAAGCCTACCATCAGTAACACACTACGCCGCCAGGGACTCAAATCCTGCAGTGCCAGATGTGTCCCCCTGCTTAAGCCAGTACATGTCCAGGCCCGTCTGAAGTTTGCTAGAGAGCATTTGGATGATCCAGAAGAAGATTGGGAGAATGTCATATGGTCAGATGAAACCAAAATATAACTTTTTGGTAAAAACTCAACTCGTCGTGTTTGGAGGACAAAGAATGCTGAGTTGCATCCAAAGAACACCATACCTACTGTGAAGCATGGGGGTGGAAACATCATGCTTTGGGGCTGTTCTTCTGCAAAGGGACCAGGACGACTGATCCGTGTAAAGGAAAGAATGAATGGGGCCATGTATCGTGAGATTTTGAGTGAAAACCTCCTTCCATCAGCAAGGGAATTGAAGATGAAACGTGGCTGGGTCTTTCAGCATGACAATGATCCCAAACACACCGCCCGGGCAACGAAGGAGTGGCTTCGTAAGAAGCATTTCAAGGTCCTGGAGTGGCCTAGCCAGTCTCCAGATCTCAACCCCATAGATAATCTTTGGAGGGAGTTGAAAGTCCGTGTTGCCCAGCAACAGCCCCAAAACATCACTGCTCTAGAGGAGATCTGCATGGAGGAATGGGCCAAAATACCAGCAACAGTGTGTGAAAACCTTGTGAAGACTTACAGAAAACGTTTGACCTCTGTCATTGCCAACAAAGGGTATATAACAAAGTATTGAGATAAACTTTTGTTATTGACCAAATACTTATTTTCCACCATAATTTCCACCTACAATGTGATTTTCTGGATTTTCGTTTCTCATTTTGTCTGTCATAGTTGAAGTGTACCTATGATGAAAATTACAGGCCTCTCTCATCTTTTTAAGTGGGAGAACTTGCACAATTGGTGGCTGACTAAATACTTTTTTGCCCCACTGTACATATTACCTCAATTACCTCAACTAACCGGTGCGCTCGCACATTGCCTCTGTACCAGTACCCCCCCTGTATATAGTCTCACTATTGTTATTTTACTGCTGCTCTTTAATTACCTGTTCCTGTTATTTATTTATTTATTTATTTTTAACTGCATTGTTGGTTAGGGGCTCGTAAGTAAGCATTTCACTGTAAGGTCTACACCTGTTGTATTCGGCGCATGTGACTAATAAAAATAGATTTTTTGGCGTGTTCCTTGCCTATAATAGAAACCCTTATTGGGGTAACCCTCTTGAGGTGATTGTTGGAAGGCTATACTACAGGAACCCTCTGTGAAAGTGTGGAAGTGCAGATTGGCTTACAAAATGAAATAGAACCATGTCAGTAGCAGGGAGCACACTGACATACTATAAGAACACTCAACAGATTGAGTGAGGAAGTGACTGACCATTGCTGTGGCAGGTGTATGAGGATATTTTCTTTACAAATGTGACTTTTTTTCCCCTAGTTGTACCTGACTTTTTCAACATGCAGAACTATTCTTTCCATACAAATTAATGTGATTATTGACTTAAGCATTTGGTCTTCAGAGAACGTTTAATCTGATAGTGATATATATAATCTGAAAGTGAAAATTCATCCAGGGGATTTTTACATAAATTGGGCAAATTCTGTCACACTACCACTACACTTGTTTTATTCTTCATTGATTCCAAAGAGGGGATAGAAACCAAAATCCATCCTTTTTTGACCTGTAAATTGGAAAATAGTTGAAACCAGGTCAAAGTCACAGCACAAGATGTCCTGGATAACTGTTAAAGTCAATTTTACCATTCCTTAAGCACATAACCAGATTAATTAATTGGCCTACATGCACCTACTTTGTGTCAGAAAATATGCTGTAATGTAATATGGTTTGTTGCTTTACATTAGAATTTGAAATCACCTCACTGGAACAGGAAATCACCTAATACACAGTGGGTAAGATGAATGCACAGACATTGACATACACAGACTAGTAATACAAAATAAAGAATGCACTTTACCCACAAATTAAATTGATATACAGTCGGTAGTATTTTCAAGCATTGCGGCAGCATCATGTCATGGGTATGCATGTCACCGGCAGGTACTGTGGAGTTTGTCAGGATCAAATTAAATATGAAAGAAGCAAAGCCCAAGTAAAAAGTTAGAGGAAAACCCGGTTCAGTCTTTTGAAAACCTAACCCTGGGATAGAATGTTATTTTTCAGAGGGACAATAAAAACAAAAGTTATGTCATAGACACCAGAATGGCTTTTCAAGAGGTGTTGAGTGTTAGTGAGTGATCCAGTCTGTCCTAACTTAAATTTGCTTGAAAATCAGAGACAAGGTTTCAATATTGCTGTTCATCAATGATTCCCAACCAGATTTACTAAGCTTGAGCAATTTTTATAAAAACAATGGATTTACTGTATGTTGCCCTAAGAGGTGATTCATTTGAATGTATTTGTTACTGTGTCTTACCTCTACAGACTGGAAGAGGGTTGCTCCACTGTCCATTCATCCTGCACTGGGCTCTTGAGGCACCATGCAACAGATATCCTTTGCTGCAGGTGAAGTTTACCACATCGTTCAGGTTGAACTCGCTGCAGTTAGTTCGACCATTTGTTGGGTTTCCAGGGTGACCGCAGGTAATGGCTATGAAAACATTTGAGGTAGCCAAGGGAGAGCAAAAATAGTTTGGTACAGATATTTAAAGTAGGTAATGGGCCGAAGCATCGTATCTGCTTTAGTTTTCGATTTGATCGATCTCTGGTGAGGGAGGAGCTGGTTTTTACATACTGTGTATATTTCTTTCTTCTGAATACATTTCCATTTGTTATGGAAAATGTTTTTAAAAATACCTGCTTTTATGTTCGCTAGCTGGACAGGCAAACTCTGCCAAGTACTTAACAGTAAACCAATCAAAACTCGTGTACTATCCAGGTACCATCTCTGTTGATTACGTCTGCCAATCACGTTTTCTGTACTTGAGGATAAATTGTGAACATGAAAGAATAATCTGTAGTTGTAAATACATTCTCGAACATGTAACTGATGAGTTGTGAACATGGAAAAATGTGCATATCAATTTTGCGCGCTCAGACTTTCGGCACTGATTTAGCACCCTACCATGTGCAAACAGTAATTTGCAAGCATGGAGAGAGAGGAGTTCTTGGTGGTGGGACCTGTTTCTTCTAACAGATCACATGAGGTTTTCAAAGACCAGTATACTCTACACTGGTTAGTTGGTGACAGCTCACATGGGCCGTGTTCTCTGTCAATCACGACGTGCTTAACCACGTTACCACTTGGGCAATGTCCACCAAAGAAGCCCAGCTGTTAGCTGTCATGGTGGGTAAGTTTAAATGTATTTATTTTATGGCTAGGTAGCAAGCTTTTTTCTTCTTTGTAATACGTTTTTGGAAGCTATTGTCCAAATTATTGTTATTAAGTGTTTGTAACTCTAACGTTGTAGTCTGATGCTAGCTACCAAAATCAATTAGGTAAAGTAATTTTGCAAACTCAATCGTTGTTAGTAGTAAAATAATGGATTGTCAAGAATTAGGCACCATCAACTTTCAGAAGGTGAGCAGGAAAGTTAGCCTAATCATTTAAACCACCTATATACTGTCACGTCTGCTCCCGCTCTTCCCCTCCCCCTGGCGCTTGAGGGCGCCAGAATGCCTTGCATCACTCACTCCTGCCATCCATCACGTACACCTGCCTTTCCTCGTCACGCGCATCAGCGTTATTGGACTCACCTGGACTCTCTTATCACCTGTTCATTTCCTCCCCTATATGTGTCAGTTCCCCAGCTCTGTTCCCTGCTTCTGCATTGATTGTTTTTCTGTTTGCTAAGCTGTTTATGTCTCGTTCCATGTCCGTTATTTATTAAATGTTACTCCCCGTACCTGCTTCGTCTCTCCAGCGTCATCCTTGTGATAGATCGTGACATATACTGTATATTCACATTCCAACTGGCCTGAGGCTGGGAAACTTCAGGAACTCCGATTTCATGAGAGAATACTGTTATGTAGACGAACAAGACTAGCTACATTCTTTATAAACTGCTTGGGTGTACTAGCTACATCTCTCCTCATGTTCGAGCTAACATAAATACTGTATAACGCAAGCAGGTATGGTGTCTCCCATAGGGCATATAAGGTGAGTGAAAAAGAACACACAACAATAATTCAAAAGGGATACATTGAGAACATAACAAATACAACTGTTTAAAATGGGCGCTCATGACAAGTTGGAATACAACTCTTAAATGTTGATGCTGTTGACAGCATGTGATTATTAATTATTGTTATTTGTTTAGAGGGTGGATCAGCTTTAATATTGCAGATAGATTGTGGCTTCCATCAATGTAATTGTCTGCATCATTTCCAATCCCCCATATATATTTTGTAAATATATCAAATATATACAGTTGAAGTCGGAAGTTTACATATACCTTAGATAAATACATTTAAACTCAGTTTTTTACAATTCCTGACATTTAATTTCAGTAAAAATTCCCTGTCTTAGGTCAGTTAGGATCACCACTTTATTTTAAGAAAGCGAAAGAATAATAGTGGAGAGAATTATTGATTTCAGCTTTTATTTCTTTCATCACATTCCCAGTGGGTCAGAAGGTTACATACACTCAATTAGTATTTGGTACCATTGCCTTTAAATTGCTTAACTTGAGTCAAACGTTTCACGTAGCCTTCCACAAGCATCCCACAACAAGTTGGGTGAATTTTGGCCCATTCCTCCTGACAGAGCTGGTGTAACTGAGTCAGGTTTGTAGGCCTCCTTGCTCGCACACGCTTTTTCAGTTCCGCCCACAAATTTTCTACAGGATTGAGGTCAGGGCTTTGTGATGGCCACTCCAATACCTTGACTTTGTTGTCCTTAAGCCATTTTGCCACACCTTTGGAAGTATGCTTGGGGTCATTGTCCATTTGGAAGACCCATTTGCGACCAAGCTTTAACTTCCTGACTGATGTCTTGAGATGTTCCTTCAATATATCCACATAGTTTTCTTTCCTCATGATGCTATGTATTTTGTGAAGTGCACCAGCCCCTCCTGCAGCAAAGCACCCCCACAAAATGATGCTGCCACCCCCGTGCTTCACGGTTGGCATGGTGTTCTTCGGCTTGCAAGCCTCCCCCTTTTTCCTCCAAACATAACGATGGTCATTATGGCCAAACAGTTATTTTTTTGTTTCATCAGACCAGATGACATTTCTCCAAAAAGTATCTTTCTCCCCATGTGCAGTTGCAAACCGTAGTCTGGCTTTTGATGGCGGTTTTGGAGCACTGGCTCGATACAGGACTTGTTGTACTGTGGATATAGAAACTTTTGTACCTGTTTCCTCCAGCATCTTCACAAGGTCCTTTGCTGTTGTTCTGGGATTGATTTGCACTTTTCGCACCAAAGTACGTTCATCTCTAGGAGACAGAACGCGTCTCCTTCCTGAGCGGTATGACGGTTGTGTGGTCCCATGGTGTTTATACTTGCATACTATTGTTTGTACAGATGAACGTGGTACCCTCAGGCATTTGGACATTGCTCCCAAGGATGAACCAGACTTGTGGAGGTCTACAATTCTTTTTCTGAGGTCTTGGCTGATATCTTCTGATTTTCCCATGATGTCAAGCAAAGAGGCACTGAGTTTGAAGGTAGGCCTTGAAATACATCCAAATGTACACCTCCAATTGACTCAAATTATGTCAATTAGCCTATCAGAGGCTTCTAAAGCCATGACATCATTTTCTGGAATTTTCCAAGCTGTTTAAAGGAACAGTCAACTTAGTGTATGTAAACTTCTGACCCACTGGAATTGTAATACAGTGAACTATAAGTGAAATAATCTGTCTGTAAACAATTGTTGGAAAAATTACTTGTGTCATGCACAAAGTAGATGTCCTATCCGACTTGCCAAAACTATAGTTGTTAACAAGAAATGTGTGGAGTGGTTGAAAAACAAGTTTTAATGACACACTTAAGTGTATGTATAAACTTCTGAACTCAAATGTATACAGTAAAAATTAAAAGTTTGGACACACCTACTCATTCCAGGGTTTTTCTTTATTTTTACTATTTTCTACATTGTAGAATAATAGTGAAGAGATCAAAACTATGAAATAACACATATGGAATATACAGTATGTCAGACTCTTCAAAGTAGCCACCCTTTGCCTTGATGACAGCTTTGCACACTCTTGGCATTCTCTCATCCAGCTTCATGATGTAGTCACTTGGAATGCATTTCAATTAACAGGTGTGCCTTGTTAAAAGTTAATTTGTGGAATTTCTTTCCTTCTTAATGCATTTGAGCCAATCAGTTGTGTTGTGACAAGGTAGGGGTGGTATACAGAAGATAGCCCTATTTGGTAAAAGACCAAGTCCATATTATGGTAAGAACAGCTCAAATAAGCAAAGAGAAACAACAGTCCATCATTACTTTAAGACAAAAAGGTCAGTCAATACGGAACATTTTAAGAACTTTGAAAGTTTCTTCAAATGCAGTCCCAAAAACCATCAAGCCCTATGATGAAACTGGCTCTCATGAGGATCGCCACGGGAAAGGAAGACACAGAGTTACTTCTGCTGCAGAGGATAAGTTCATTAGAGTTACCAGCCTCAGAAATAGCAGCCCAAATAAATGTTTCAAAGAGTTCAAGTAGACATATCTCAACATCAACTGTTCAGAGGAGACTGTGTGAATCAGGCCTTCATAGTCGAGTTCCTGCAAAGAAACCACTACTAAAGGACACCAAGAAGAAGAGACTTGCTTGGGACAAGAAACCAGAGCAATGGACATTAGACTGGTGGAAATCTGTCCTTTGATCTGATGAGTCAAAATTTGAGATTTTTGGTTCCAACCGCCGTGTCTTTGTGAGACACAGAGTAGGTGAACAGATGATCTCCGCATGTGTGGTTCCCACTGTGAAGCATTGAGGAGGAGTTGTTATGGTGTGGGGGTGCTTTGCTGGTGACACTGGCAGTCATTTATTTAGAATTCAAGGCACTCTTAACTCTTTTTACCACAACATTCTGCAGCGATACGCCATCCCATCTGGTTTGCACTTAATGGGACTATCATTTGTTTTTCAACAGGACAATGACACAAAACACACCTACAGGCTGCGTAAGGGCTATTTGACAAAGAATGAGAGTGATGGAGCGCTGCCTCAAATGACCTGGCCTCCACAATTACCTGACCTCAACCCAATTGAGATGGTTTGGGATGAGTTGGATCGCAAAGTGAAGGAAAAGCAGCCAACAAGTGCTCAGCATATGTGGGGGAAAAATGCATTTCAGGTGAAGCTGGTTGAGAGAATGCAAAGAGTGTTATAAGCTGTCTTCAAGGCAAAGGGTGGCTACTTTGTAGAATTTGTAGAACACTTTTTTGGTTACTACATGATTCCATAGGTGTTATTTCATAGTTTTGATGTCTTCAGTATTATTCTATAATGTAGAATTAAAATAAAGAAAAACCCTGGAATGAGTAGGTGTGTCCAAACTTTTGAATGGTACTGTATAAATACACAACCGTTCAAAAGTTTGGGGTCACTAAGGAATGCCCTTGTTTTTTAAAGAAAAGCACACTTTTTGACCATTAAAATAACATCAAATGGATCAGAAATACAGTGTAGACATGTTTAATGTTGTAAATGACTATTGTAGCTGGAAACATCTGATTTTCTTTTCATGGATTATCTACAAAGGCATATAGAGGCCCATTATCAGCAACCATCACTCCTGTGTTCCAATGGCACATTGTGTTACAGTAGCTAATCCAAGTTTATCATTTTAAAAGGCTAATTGATCATTAGAAAATCCTTTTGCAATTATGTTAGCACAGCTGAAAACTGTTGTTCTGATTAAAGAAGCAATAAAACTGGCCTTCTTTAGACTAGTTGAGTATCTGGAGCATCAGCATTTGTGGGTTCGATTACAGTCTCAAAATGGACAGAAACAAAGAAATTTCTTCTGAAACTCGTCAGTCTATTCTTGTTCTGAGAAATGAAGGCTATTCCATGCGAGAAATTTCCAAGAAACTGAAGATCTCGTGCAACGCTGTGTACTACACCCTTCACAGAACAGCGCAAACTGTCTCTATCCAGGATAGAAAGAGGAGTGAGAGGCCCCGGTGCACAACTGAGCAAGAGAGAGTACATTAGTGTCTAGTTTGAGAAACAGACACCTCACAAGTCCTCAACTGTCAGCTTCATTAAATAGTACCCGCAAAACACCAGTCTCAACATCAACAGTGGAGAGCCGAATTCAGGATGCTGGGCTTCCAGGCAGAGTTCCTCTGTCCAGTGTCTGTGTTCTTTTGCCCATCTTAATCTTTTCTTTAGATTGGCTTGTCTGAGATATGGCTTTTTTCCCCAACTCTGCCTAGAAGACAAGCATCCCGGAGAGTCACCTCTACACTGTTGACATTGAGACTGGTGTTTTGCGGGTACTGTTTGAGGAGTTTCTCCCATTCTTCTCGCAGATCCTCTCAAGCTCTGTCAGGTTGGATGGGGAGCGTCGCTGCACAGCTATTTTCAGGTCTCTTCAGAGATGTTCGATCGAGTTCAAGTCCGGGCTCTGGCTGGGCCACTCAAGGACATTCAGAGACTTGTTCCAAAGCCACAGCATCATGCTTCCACCACCATGCTTCACCGTAGGGATGGTGCCAGGATTCCTCCAGACGTGACGCTTGGCATGCCAAATAGTTAAGGCCAAAGAGTTTAATCTTGGTTTCATCAAACCTGTTTCTCATGGTCAGAGTCCTTTAAGTGTCTTTTGGCAAACTTCAAGCGGGCTGTCAGGTGCCTTTTACTGTAGAGTGGCTTCCATCTTGCCACTACCATAAAGTGCTTATTGGTGGAGTTGTGCAGAGATGGTTGTCCTTCTGGAAGGTTCTCCCATCTCCACAGAGGAACTCTGGAGCTTTGTCAGACTGACCATCAGGTTGTTGGTCACCTCCCTGACCAAGAATCCCCCCCCGATTGCTCAGTTTAGCCGGGCGTCCAGCTCTAGGAATTGTCTTGATGGTGCCAAACGTCTTCCATTTAAGAATGATGGAGGCCACTGCATTCCTGTGGACCTCCAATGCTGCAGAAATGTGTTGGTACTCTTCCCCAGATCTGTGCCTCGACACAATCATGTCTCGGAGCTCTACGGACAATTGCTCTGACATGCACTGTCAACTGTGGGACCTTATATTATATTTTGGTACCCTGTCTCGGAGCTCTACGGACAATTCGTTCGACCACATGGCTTGGTTTTTGCTTTGACATGCACTGTCAACTGTGGGACCCTACACACAGGTGTGTGCCTTTTCCAAATCATGTCCAATCAATTGAATTTACCACAGGTGTACTCCAATCAAGTTGTAGAAAGATCTCAAGGATGATCAATGGAAACAGGATGCACCTGAGATCAATTTTGAGTCTCATAGCAAAGGATCTAAATGTTTATGTAATAATGTATTTTTATTTATTTAAAAGATGTATTTGCAAAATTGTCTAAACCTGATTTCGCTTTGTCATTATGGGGTATTGTATGTAGATTGATGAGGAAAAAATTGTATTTAATCCATTTTAGAATAAGGCTGAACGTTACAAAATGTGGAAATCAAGGGGTCTAAAAACTTTCAGAATGCGCTGTATATAAAAATTCCAGTCTTACTTTATCAAAAGCTATAAGGGCACAAGGCGAGACCCAAATGCAGACACAGGAGGCAGATGGTTGAGCTCCGATATTTATTACACCAAAAGGGGTAGGCAAAAGGCAGGTTGGGGATAGGCGAGAGTTCATAAACCAGGTAAGAATCGAAACAGTACCAGGGCATAGGCAGGCTCGAGGTCAGGACAGGCAGGGGTTCAGTGAACAGGTCCGAGTCCAAACAGTACAACGGGAGAGGCAAGCTCGAGGTCAGAACTGGTAGAGTGGTCAAGCAGGCGGATTCGGCATCAGGACAGACAAGGCTCAAAACCAGGAGGGCTAGAAAAACAGAGACTGGGGAAAATAAGAGCTAGGAGAAACACTGGTTGACTTGGCAAACAAGACGAACTGGCACAGAGAGACAGGAAACACAGGGATAAATACACGGGACTAATGGGGAAAACAGGAGACACCTGAAGGTGGGTGGAAACAATCACCAAGCCAGGTGAAACAGATCAGGGTGTGACAAAAGCCTTTTCAAAGTCATCTATGAATACCAGGCCTGGCGTGTGATTAACGAACTTACTTCTTCAAACGATCAAGACAATTTGTATTGCATGCTGCATCCCCCTGGGCACAGACTGGTTGAATTAACATTGTTTCCACATAATTTCAATGAAATTACATTGAACCAACATGGAATACTGAAAACATTGAATTGAAGTCTGTGCCCAGTGGAATATTTCAAGTGCACTCAAGATATTTATCTTATTTCATCACACACGTGAGGCTGCGTTTACATCTTATATTGGCTGCCTTCGTCACGTGGGGAATATACGGGAGTTCTGATTGGTTCCAAGTTCAGCAGTTTGGCAAATTTGCCTGAGAAGACAGTGTTGAAGTATACTTTTTATGAGAAAGTGTGCAAGAACTGAAGGTGACAACAAATGTTACAGTCATCATAAGAATGTTTTACTGTCATATAAAAAAAAAATCAGCTCCTCCCTTGACAAGGATCGATCAGCTTCACGTTTTTAAGCATCAGCCCACCACCTGAAGGTGGAGAATTCCTGTACATCTCTGATTGTTAAGGGAGAATCGATAGGAACAATTAAAAAACTAAAGTTATTGCACTTACGAACACAAACAGGAGCTTGTCCAGACCATCTGTGGTCCTGTTGACAGATCCGAACCGATGTTCCAATAAGGCGAAAGCCCAGGTTGCACTGATAGACAACAGTGTCACGATAACTGGAGCCATCTCCACTGATATGACCATTGATGATTGGATCAGGGGAGTCACAGTGGCCAGCTAGAAGGGAGAATAAACCAAATATTTGCATAATATTTTCAGTTAGGTAAAATAGTCTCAATCTCATGAATAGAATTATCAATATAAAAAGTTCCCTACATAAAATTTGGGACGCTGGTAATTGAAGAGAAATCATGACCTTCAAGAGTTTGAAACTGTAAACACAACTGTAACCTGAGAAATCTTAATGAGTTTCTGGCATAATGATGTGAAAACCATAAAGATGTGCTAGCCTATTTGGGGGTCTTACAAGAACATAAACTTGGGGACTTGTCCAGGATGATACAATTTTGGGGCTCGTCCAGGATGAGAAAAGAAAGAAAACTTAAGCATTAGAAAACCATTTATACTGTACCAAGACACTTGGTTTCCACTCCACTCCAGAGCCCGTTGGCCCCACATTCCCTCACATGTGACCCAACCAGTGTGTAGCCCGTATTACACATGAAGATCGCTGTGGCGCCAAACGTAATCAGGGTTCCTATCTTGTTGCCATAGGGAGGAGAGGGGAGGTCCCCACACGAGATAACTGGAAGTGACACAGACAATCAGAGACTGGGTTATACTTGGTTGCACGCCACTGTGCCTGAGTGGAAACAAATTCCACAATGAGGAATGATTAGCGAATCATTTTGATCTAGTTACTAGATATCCTGGATGAAAGGTATGCAGAGTATTGTGTATTTGTTCTAGAACACTGAATGGGGAAGTGAAATGTGTCTTACAGCAGCTGATTGATTCAGCCCTAACAAATTACCTGTAAATGTTACAATAATTTGAATATGCAACTACCTTATGTAAACACACATTGCTGGCCATTATGCCAACAGACATTATACTGTATATTACCCCTCTTTCTGTTTTGTCATATCGTTCTAATGTATGCTACATTGTGCTTATTTGTTTGTCTACTAGATTCAAGAGGAATGACTAAAGAGGGTGAACTTTTGATGAACTATATAGAGCAGTGCCCTGTGGATCACTGTGTGTATTCACCTTCTTTCAATTCAAATACAGTCTGGTTCACCACATGAATAAAGAGAGCCGCTAAACCGAGTATGTAAGTGCATTGGCTATACATACAAATGAGTACTCATCCAGCATATTGTCTTCCCTGTAAAAAAGGCACTCATGGAATGATCAGAAAATATCAGGGGCTCCTAGACGCACCCAATCAAAGCCAAGACCAATGTACCTTTGCATGTTGTGACGGCTCTGAATTTGTCTGAACTGTCTCAACGCTTCCCCTTTAATTCCCAATGAAATAGCCCAACACAGTCTCACATTCAATTCGCGCATATATGTACAAAATGTATTTCAGCAGATTTCGTGCGTTTTTGTGCATTTTTGGGCTGGTTTGGGCTGGTTAAATTCGTTTGAAAATACACGAATTTCTGTGCTACTTAATTCGTGCGAAAAGACACGAATTTAACCAGTAGGCGACACAAGCCTTTGCAACAACCATATAGACGCGATAATTTATATTTCATTTTTGTTCTTCTTAATGGCTAATTCAACGTCATGAATATACAGAAATGTTGTCTTTGTTTAACCATGTTTTAAAATGTGTCGTTGTATGCCTATATGTACTGTTTTAGACTTGCTGAACAGAATTTTTGAGAAAAGACGCACATTTACCTGCGACTTAATTCGTGGGAAATATTGTTTTATTAATGCCAATGCTGTTTTCTGTGCTTGATTTCGCTTAATACTTTGGATACTGGTGCACTTGTAATCAGAACGCCTTTTTGTCATGTAGGCAACCATACACGATTTTCTTCATAACCCATTTCATATTTCGTGGAGCCTAAATTACACCATAATGTAAAATAATGAATTATGTTGGCTTACACTTATGGCCTTTCCAAGGCCTTTCCATACCTTAAGGGAACATTTTAGCACTCGCCATATGGTTAGTGAGAAACGCCACATTGCAAATGTAAGGTCCCTTACTAGACGTCCTGCAACGTTTCTAAAATTCGCGGACGGTGTCGGGCCGTGCGCGGGGGAGAGATCTTTCAGGAAGTCATCAAACTAAATCTCTCGGACGTTCGGTTTCCGTTTTATAAAAATAACACATTTTGGTCATTTTTCCGCAGTCTAGGAAATTCCCACCAGAGGGAAAATAAATAATATTGCAAATGCACAAGCACATTGCAAATTCATGTGGCCTTTTCTCCTAAACGGAAAATATTTCGAAGACGTAATGGACAGTTGGCTCCGAACAAGATGGCGTCGAGGCCTCAACGCTTTTTGAGTTATGGCCATTTTTCTGGGATTAAAGTTCAAAAACGTAAAGTAGGGTGCTAATTTGACCGCTTCACGTCAAAGTACATAAGCATACGGTGTCAGGAAAAAAAGAACCAGCCATTTATCTATCGTAATTTAAGAGAAATCGTACATTGACAAATTGGTCATGTTCACAAAAAGGAGTTAAAAAAAAAAAAGTTACAGATCCAGTTGCAGTGTGTTCAGACGAACATTTTTTAAGTGGGTCTCGAAGCTCTGCCACTGCATCGCAGTGCTAGCTGCGCCACCAGAGTCTCTGGGTTCGCGCCCAGGCTCTGCCGCAGCCGGGCCGCGACCGGGAGGTCCGTTGGCCTAGCGTCGTCCGGGTTAGGGAGGGTTTGGCCGTTAGGGATATCCTTGTCTCATCGCGCTCCAGCGACTCCTGTGGCGGGCCGGGGGCAGTGCGCGCTAGCCAAGGGGGCCATGTGCACGGTGTTTCCTCCGACACATTGGTGCGGCTGGCTTCCGGGTTGGAGGCGCGCTGTGTTAAGAAGCAGTGCGGCTTGGTTGGGTTGTGCTTCGGAGGACGCGTGGCTTTCGACCTTCGTCTCTCCTGAGCCCATACGGGAGTTGTAGCGATGAGACAAGATAGTAATTACTAGCGATTGGATACCACGAAGAAAAGGGGATAAAAGGATGGAGTGAAAAAGTACGGTGCTTAAAGACACACAAAGCCTGAAATGGCATTGCCATTATCTCCAGGCCATGCCGAGTTCAACGAGATGCCCCGCTTGACCGTAGCTAGCTCGGTCTGAGTGCAGCGACAGGGACAAGAAGAAGGACCCAAATGACCCTTTGACCTCAATTTCATATTTTTTTGCTTTTGGGAGACAGAGAGAGAACCGTTAAGGTTAGAAGCACAATTTGACCTCAGGAACGTTCCTAAGGTCCTCCCGATCTGTGCAAGCCTAACATTGACCGTGTGGCATTAACCCTTAATAGTTAAAAGAAGGTGTTTACATCAAACAGTTTACAATGACATGTCTCCCCATAGGAATACATTTCCTGCTCCCCTAAATTCAACCTGAAGCCTATGTGGGTTAATAATGCCTTATGAACCTGTCTTCGATGACAATCCATCAGGCCACTATGAGGTCTACCTGTGTCGATTCTAAAGATTCGATTTTAAATCACCCTAAAAGTGTTTGCCATACCCAACCTGCAGTTTGAGAGAAATAGTGCATTCAACCCTATGTAAATCAGTGAGTTCTTAACGTATAGACTTAAAACTCAGGATTCTGTAAAAGCCCACTCCAATGAGGATATGTGTTTACTTTCAGCTTCCTGTGCCAACCGGAAGTGCCATAATTGGTGTCAAAAGGGCTGTTTCGAAGGGTTAAAAAAATCAAATCTTTCCAAAACTTAATATATGTGAATAGGCAACCCTCATGAACTGTAAATCAGTCATTCATCCCATCAGATTTCAAGGAAAAATTTACACACCCACACAGAAAGGATGGAGTGACACACTGAGGGGCTTAGAGGCAGACAGTTCCTGCAATAGTTACTTTTGTTTGAACTTTTAAAGAACCGTCAGACCTAGAGTTCTGAAACTTTACAAACCTGTTCTAGAGCTCAGGTCGATTAAGCACGGTGAGTTATGTGGCTCTAGAAGGTTCTCGGACCGATAAAAAGCCTCGGTGCATTTGCATTGACTTCAATTCATTTTGAGCATTACAAAATGGTGACATTTAGAAAAGTCCCAGAGTTGCAAGACTAGGTGCATTGAAACCGGCTCGGCCCATAGAGACGGACCCCGACATTTCTGTCCGATAGCTCATTCAAGGACCCCGTAGCAAGGCATGGAAAAAAGTGGAATTTCAGCACCAATTAAGGTTTTGCTCGGGCACCGAATGACCTATCGAGCCGAAACGTGGGATTCGAGGTCGCCTCACATAGGGCTAAACATAATGTGAAAACTGGACCCGCAGCTAGAACATAACTACGTATTATTTGTTTTATTATGGTTTAAATGGAAGGCGCTGTGAATTTTGGGCCTGCTCTGAAATATGTGATAGTTGGCTTCTAAACGAGTTGGAAAAAGTGAGTTTGGAGTCAGATGGTATCAGTTTGGTGTCTGAAAATATCTAATTGGCTGATGGACACTGACTTGCTAGTTGACTTTTGTGCATTTGCAATATGTTTCAACAGTGAAAAACCACCAAAATAGCATTCTGAAATCACCACTAAAAATGACATCACCATAGCCGTGCCGAGTTCAACGAGATGCCCCGCTTGACCGTAGCTTGCTCGGTCTGAGCGCAGCGACAGTGACAAGAAGATGACCCTTGACCTACATTTCAAGTATTTTGCTTTTGGGAGACAGAGAGAGAACTGTTAAGGTTTAGAAGCACAATTTGACCTCAGGAACGTTCCTAAGGTCTCTGTGCAAGCCTAACATTGACCGTGTGGCATTAACCCTTAACAGTTAAAAGAAGGTGTTTACATCAAACAGTTTACAATGACATCTCACCCCATAGGAACACATTGCCTGCACCCCTAAATTCAACCTGAAGCCTATGTGGGTTATGAATGTCTTATGAACCTGTCTTCAATGACAATCCATCAAGCCACTATGAGGTCTACCTGTGTTGATTCTAAGCTTCCTGGAGCAACCGGAAGTGATAAAATCACCCTAAAAGTGTTTTGCCATACCCAACCAGCAGTTTGTGATATATAGTGCATTCAACCCTGTGTAAATCAGTCAGTTCTTAACGTATAGACTTAAAACTCAGGATTCTGTAAAAGCATACCCCGATCAGGATATGTATTTACTTATAGCTTCCTGTGCCAACCGGAAGTGCCTTAAAATGGGGTCATAGGTGCTGTTTCGAAGGTTTAAAAAAGTCAGATCTTTCCAAAACTTTAAATGTGTGAATCGGTCAACCCTCATGAACTGTAAATCAGTAATTTCGCTAAACAGATGTCAAAGAAAAGCTCTCACACACACACACACACACACACACACACACACACACACACACACACACACACACACACACACACACACACACACACACACACACACTCACACACACACACACACACACACACACACACACACACACACACACACACACACACACACACACACACACACACACACACACAGCAAGGATGTAGTGAAAAAGTATGGTGCTTAAAGACACACAGAGCCTTAAATGCTTTTAGAGGGGATCCAGACTTCCATACCCGCTCTGGGAGCGCTATACTACCGCCCCAAATCAATGGGTGCTGGCCTAAGTGATTTATGGAGGTTTTCAAAAAATATTCTTTTTTTTCTTCTGGAAAATATTTTATGTTTTTTCTTCTCGAGTCAATGGCCTGAGTGATTTATGGAGGTTTTCAAAAAATATTCTAAGTCCAAACTTTTCATGCACCTGGTATTTTTTTGGGGTTACCAGGCATCATTTTTCAAAACGGTTGAAATTGCTTTTAGGGGGCGTCCAGAGTGTCACATGACCGGATGAGGTAACTATTCTTGTTCTTCTTGTAACTTTCCGGTAGGCTAGAAGCTTTCCGGTGTTTTGCTGCTCGACACAGTTCGACGCAGGTATTGCACTTGATTCATCGTTATCGTAACCGTAGGTGCAGCCAAGTGGAAATACGAAAGCTTTCTAGCTATTTCGCACTGACGGTAATTTGAACACAAGAACGTTTCTAGTGAAAAGGTGCTTACACTCAGAGCCATGTATTTACACTCAGCCACCCTAGCCTTATTACGTGTTAACGTTTTGGTAATTTTGGTTGGCCAACAAAATGTAAGACTACAATGACTGCATACATTTCCCCAAATGTTATACGAAAAAAAAAAGTTTTGTTATTGATGGACAATGGCAAGGCTGCCATTGTATTTTCAGTTACATTCTGTTCAATAAAAATGGTTTACACGTTTATTTTTTAAGAAATACATGGAACTACAACCGAATAAAATACCATTAACCATCATGCATTGCATTCTATCCTGAAAAGTCTGTTCAGAAAAATCGAAAACAGTACATATAGGCATAAAACCACAATGTTTTAATAGGGATTAAATAAAGACAATATATATATAACCTCTTATGGTTAAATGGTTAAAAAAAGACAAAATATCTATATATTCATAACGTAAAATAAATAAATACAGGCGATCGCGTCTATGGTTGTTGCAACGGCTTGTGTATCGCCTACTGGTTAAATTCGTGTCTTTTCGCACGAATTAAGTAGCACAGAAATTCGTGTATTTTCGCACGAATTAAGTAGCACAGAAATTCGTGTATTTTCAAACGAATTGAACCACCCCAAAAATGCACAAAAACGCACGAAATCTGCTGAAATACATTTTGTACATATATGCGCGAATTGAATGTGAGGCTGGGCTGAATAGCCAGCATCAGCTGCGCAAAAGGGGGTTGTGATGGTGGTGCGAACGAGGATGTGTTCAACCCTCAGTTCCGAAGCTTCTTTACTCCGTTTGTTTTGTTGTATTTAAAAGTGTGCTTTGTAGCCTTGTCTCAAGTTTAACCAGGATCGGATCCACTCATTGCTTCCTTTGGACTACACATCTCAGTTGCTCTCCTCTGGTTCTTCGTGGCCTTTCTCTGCTGGAGATCTGTTGGCGGATTGGATTGTCTAACTGACCGATTGACGACAACTATTTTGCATACGGTATTACATTTGTTTTAGTGTGATGTATACCGTGATGATTTATGTGGTCAGTTGTAGTTGAAGACTTACTGAGATTTGATACTCTTTATGGTTGTGTGGTAAAAGAGTTTGACATTCTGATTGTATGATTGAGACTGGGTTTACGCTACACTTTATGAATGGCCAAACATTGCGTGAATAAGGTCACTTGAGTTCACTCATTTACCGGGCTGGACTCTTTTAGGCCTGAGGTACGGGACTTTTCTTGAGGAACCAGAGCTAGTTGTTTGTTAAATTATTATGTGTGTGATCATTTATGTTGGTAATACAACCCACGCAAAAGAATACAATTGTTTTGAAGTTATTTCCAATGTTTTAAGGGTTTATGAAAAGTGTATGTCCATCCTGACTTTTACATGAGTCCTTTGTATTGGTGTAGACTTGACGGACCAGACGGGACTCATTCACTGTTTTCTCTGGTAGGCACAACCTACCTGGCACCCCTGCAAACAATAACCTCAAGTCAAAACCGTTACAATGTTCACCATGGCATGTAAACATATTAAGTCCCCGCTAATCAGAATATTTATCTTCTCCCTCTGACCTCTAATTAGCCGGACCGTATTTCCCTGATTACTTCATCGCCACTACAGTTTATTGTTTACTCAGCACGTCTATGCAGAGGAAATAGGGAGGGCTGTGACCAAAACAAATGATTGGATACTGCCTTGTGACTTCCCAGCTCCCACACCAGATCCTGGAGATTATGAATGCATCCGTCCAGAAATACACTGGGAGCCACAAAGAGGAAAGATTTCAGACGTGTTAACTGCCAGTGTGAATAACAGCTCTGGCCAGACAATGAAATTGCTCTCAGTAATTAGAACAAGGTACTCAAAATGTCAACTATTATTATAACTATTATTATTATTTCCTATTATTTTTCCAGAACTCTAAGCAGTGCAGCCTGGTGGTAGATTACTCTTGCAGGTAGACCTCTCCTGGATTCCAGCCCAGGTTCCATTAGCTAAGCACTTGATGGTCCTCCTGCCTCCCAGGTAGAAGCCAGGAGTGCAGCTCAGCATTATCTGAGATCCAAATTCATTCAGTGACCCCGAGATCAGCCGCCACACCATGTGTTCTGAGAGCATGCTCTCAATGTAAGGGCACTGGATCGCTGTGGGGGGAGAGAGAACATGCCAGATTTAATAGAACACACTCAAAAAGCCAGACATGACAGAGAAACTTTTCTCCATTTCCTTCTCCATATTTGCCGATGTAATATTCTAAAAGCCTTATCTGCATTATCAATCTGTCCAGTATCTATTGTTAAAACTGAGAAATGCCAAAGCACTTTATGATATAAAACTATAAAATATAATGAGTATAAAAGTATGTTATATATACTGTATTCACATACATCACATTCATTCAGGTATTAAAATGTAATTTATACAGTCATGTCCCAAAATGACTCCAACATGATTGCTTAGTGTGTTTCTGATAATGCAGACCTGAGGGGGCGGGTTGCATCCTACCATTTGATTTTTGTGAGTGCTTAACTGCAAAAATCTAGTCATTATTGCTCTCATCTCAGCCGTTACCTGCTCCACATTACTCTCTAAGGAGAACATTAATGAGACCTGCATTGACTGCAGTGGCTCAATGAGGCAGGGGAATTTATCATACTGTTGGCATAGAAACAAAGGTTATTTTTCTCACGTAAACAAAGAGGTGGGTGTGCAGCGTTGCTCCATGTCCCATTCTCTAGACAGACGGTGCTTGTGGGGAGACTTGTCTCCATCCTGTACCCTTCATTGCACTGGTAATTCACTTTGCTTCCCACTGTGTACTGGAAACCATGGAATGAACCATTGGCAGGAGACTCAGGGATTCCACAAGATAAAGCTGCCGATGGAAAGACATTAAAATATTAATATGATACTTATCAAACGATGACCTCAGCTGCATGGATTACTCTCAGCACTTACAGAAATTATGGCACATAATTAGTGGACACTGGCCACTTCTAATAAAAGGGTATAACGTGAAGTGTTCTGACTATAGTGGCATTATATCTCAAAGGGGATAAAGAGTAAGTAAGCAAAGTGTGTATGTTCCAACTGTTAGGGTACTATGGAAACCAGATATTTCCCTTGAAGATTGTGGCATTCAATTGCTTAAACACACATTTACCATTCAAATACCATGTTCAGAATACTGTGCAAATGGAACAATCAATCTCATTTAATCAAATTATAATTTACAATCAGGTTTAGTGAGAATAACAAACAGTTCTATTGTTTTGTACGCTACTTACCCACCTGTAGTTTACCACAAATGAGGGGACACAGTACCTTTTAAAGAGATAATTGCCTTGCATGCTCTTAAACAGGCATGTACAGATACAACCCCCAGAAGTAATTAGCTCCAACTTATCCTCTATTCCTTTATGCAAATATACATCTCCTTTGCTTAAAGCAACAGGCTGTCACACTAATTAACATAATAGAAAAAGGGTCAGTTACATAACTGTCAATGATATACTTCTGAACAAAGTTTGTTAGAAGACTCATTATAATATATTTTCTAGCTACAGTATGATATTAGGAAATATTAATGAATTGTAGCCTGCTATGTTGAAGAGAAAAATAAATGGAGAAAGACAATGAGTCACAACTCCTCCAGATTTGTGCAAACACATCTCCACATTCTGACACGAGGGAGCCCCCAGACATAAGATTAAAGTGAATCCCCCTCAAGTCAGTAAATGTAATTCGCAGCTCTGCATTACCTTGACATAGTGGAGCTGGGGCATCCCAATGATACAGCCCATTCCGATGCAACCGGCAGGTGGAATTTCTGGGGCCCACTAGCCTGTAGCCAGCATAACAATAGTACTGCAGCTTGCTTCCTGGGCGCTCTCTTGTTCGATTAAGCACCCCTCCATTTCCAGGTGGCTCATTAATGCTACAATAAGGAGCTACATTGAAAAGAAAGAGCATTTTAAGTGTTTCTATATCATGCCACCATCTAAATTATTAACGGCATACGCTACATATACATTAGTACTTTATATTACATATATATTAGTACTTTACATTACATTACATTAGTATAACATGACATAAGTATTTTCCAGAATTCTCAAAATCCCCTGCCCTAAATTAAAACCATTAATCGGGCTAAATGGTTGAGTCTAGGTTCTGGGTGATTAGACCACATGTTAAAACTCCAGGCAGCATATCATTCTAATTTACTTTGATGAATGCCCAATGGACTGTTAAAGACGAAGGGAAAAAATCCCCTGGCTGGGTAAAGACTTCTTTGCTCCCAAAGCAGTTTTGTAAAGATCAAGCAGAGGTGTATTACCCTGTCTGTGTTCAACATCCCTGCATTATTTAAAAAGCCTTTTACACAGTCTGACGGCACCGTGGTAGCCATTCTGAAACCTTCAGAAACCATCACTCATTCTGACACGTCAGGCCTCAATGCAATGTAACCATTTTTTACCCCGAATCACGCCTTTTTTCTCCACAGCACAAGGGATGGCAAATTGAAAAAATAGGGAAACGTGGAAACGAACTGGAATAATAACCAGCACAGGGGCTGGAATGGCAAAAGGATCGACTAAAATGAATAGAGAGCAGAAAAGTGACAGAAAAGGCAGAGGGAGAGAAAATAAATGGAAAGTAATCATGGCCACTGGGCTTTGTGAGCTATATATCATGTTTGGTCATTGGTGGAAATGTCTGTTTGAGTCACTGGACATGGCAGTTATTCAGCCAAATTCATTATGGGATCTTTGACCTCTATTATGGAGGACTTGCAAAAGGATCCCTACAGGTATACATGTCTGGGCCCAGCCTAATGAGGGCTAACTTGGAAAGGTCTGACTTCCTCACACTCTTTGACCTAAATTGGATCCAAAGCAACTGCCTCAGAGGACAGAGGATGGTGTATAATATTCTCTGACACCCATACAAGAGGAAAAGGCTATGGTGCTTTTCCCCCATTTTGAATGTACTGTAGTTCAAATGTTTCAGAATTCATCAAATCAAATTGGATTTGTCACGTGCTGAATACAACAGGTGTAGACTTAAATGTGAAATGCTTGCTTACAAGCCCTTTCCAACGATGCAGAGTAAAACAATTATCATTAAAAATAAAAAATAACACAAGAGGAATAAAATGCACAAGATGCTATAAACAGGGAGTACCAGTACCAGATCAATGTGCAGCGATATGAGGTATTTGAAGTAGATACTGTATGTACATGAAGGCAGGGTAAAGTGACTAGGCATCAGCCTAGATAATAATAAGAGTAAAATAAAGAACTGAGTAGCAGCAGCAAATTATGAGTGTAAAAGTGTGTGTGTGTGTGTTTGTTTAAGTGTGTTTGTGTTGTGTTTGTATTGTCAGTATAAGTTTGTGTGTATGTAAATGTGTGTGAGTTTTATGTGAGTGTCAGTGTAGTGTGTGTGTATAAAGTCTCTATACAGTATATACTGTAGTATTGTGAGTGTGCATAGAGTCAATGCAAGATAGGGTCAGTGAAGATAGTCCAGGTAAACATTAACTAACTATTTAGCAGTCATATGGCTATTTAGCAGTCTGATGGCATGGGGGTAGAAGTTGTCTTGAAACATAACAGTCAGTCCTTATAAAAATTGATGCAATGCTGTAGGCATCCCCAAAGCAACTGTGAAACATATAATGTCTTATCGCAAAAGGAAACATATGGTTATGCACTACAAACCTGTGTATCGGATTTTGAACCCTCTTTTGCTGGTTGCATGATCAGTGGACCATCTCAGGTAAAGGTGGTTGGTCTTGCTTGTAAAGTTTAACTGTGTGGAGTGATTTCCACTAAGGGCCACCAGCAAAGGGCTCTGGCCAGATGGTCCTAACGAATAAAAATAAACACTAAAACATTACAGTGCTCGTCGTGGAATAATTTTTTTAAATCACACATCGCTGACATTAGATAAACATTTGAAAACTGCACAAAAAAATCAATGCATGTGACTTAGTTGGCTGTTGGAAAAGGAAACTACCGTCAAAGATCTCAAGTTCGTCGAACTGCTTCTCACTCTGAAACATCTCCACGAAGATGGAAATAGTGTACGCAGGTTGAACTCTGATGACCCAGGAGCAGGTCTGAGAGTTGGGGTAGTTTTTAGGGAAACCTGGACTAAGGATAACCCCAGATGAGAAGGCGCGTTCTTCATTTGCAGGACACTGGGCTAAAAGCACAACAAACACAAGCAGACAAAAATTACTCATGAGAAAAAGGTAATTGTTGCTACAGTACACATCTTTATCACCTCAACTGTAGTTCTTGTGAACCTCTTCAGGTTGCAAATCAAAATGAGCTTAGGGTTAATGATCTACGACAATAAATAATGTGAATCGATTTAACATTTTCATATTCTACAATGTGGGCAAATAATAATGAAAACAAACCGAATGGACCATAGCTGCTTAGCTCCATTATGGAATTACAAAATTCAAGGAAACTGCTCTGCTTCTCTATCTCCCCAAAAAAGGCTTGGTAGTGCTTTGTGCTGTGCTTTAATAGAGCCATAGTGCTGCCTCCCATCTGTGTCATCGCGTTGGCACTATAATTAGAAATGATATGTATGAATAAGCCATTAAATCTGTGACTCACTTCTGTTAGAGCTCTGATTACAAAGAGACACAGGCTCTAGCAGCAGTGCACTACCATGACAAAAAAGGGGTGTTCGTATTTTTAACAGGGTGATACACACCTTGGAACAATGCATACTAATACTGTAGTATAACGGAGTCATCACAAGGATGCAAGGGAACAAGGATCTCGGTAAGTAAGCATTTCACTGTAAGGTCTACACCTGTTGTATTCGGGGGGAAATGTGCATAGATTTGCATAGAATGTCAAAGGGCAGCAAACTGCCATGCTTGTAAAAGCAGATAACATAAATCATTTATTGGAACTGAGCTGAAAGTTCACCGCCTGTTATAACTTTCCTTTCCAAGAAAAAAATTTAATAATAATAATCCAAATATTCTGGTCTGAACATTCTCTTACCTTCACAAGTAGGCGGAGGACTCTCAAACTGGAGATGAGAGTTGAGTTTACAGGTAAGCTCACTGTTGCCTACCAGGGTAAATCCAGGGAAGCAGCGATACTTCACAATGTCTCCTGGACAAAATAATTATTTAATAAATCTTATAGCAGATGTGACATTATCAACGTCTGATGGAAACCTACATTGGATATTAAGGGTATTGTCTCTAGAGGCATAACAAATGTTATATTACACAACAGCCTGTGTAATAACCAGTGTTGTGTTCGAGACCACCTACCGTAAAGCGAGACCGATTCAAGACTGGAGCAAATAAAGTCAGAGTCAAGACCAAGATCGGAGGGTGGGGCGAGACCGAGACCGGGAGGGGGGGCGAGGGGTCCGAGACCAAGTCAAGACCAGAACAATGTGAGTCCAATTCAAGACCATGGTTGTAATTGTAATTGTGTCAAATCGTCACCATATTAAGAGGTCAAAATGTCCAGTATTTCTGTGTTCATACTTCAGAACAACATGGATTCTTTAGACATTCAGAATGGTGAGAAAAAGCATGCTGAGGTCAAATAGAGAGCCACTCATAAATTACCACTAACCCGAACAGGTCTATAATAGATAAAAAGCCATGTTACAACTTCCCCCAGTCTCCCCTTACTAATAATGAGCGTGCAACTTCCAAACAATGTCCCCCGCTCTTCCCTACCAGCAAATCAAGGAAATTCTGATTTGCGCGACAAAGTTTGAGAATATTTTTCAATGAAAGTAAAGGACAGTAATGTTACGAGTAAAGTAGTAAGCCCAGGTTTCAATAGGCAATAAGATAGTCATGTGTCATGAAGGAGTGTGGATATTTCGTCTGGCAAAGAGGTTTAATGGGCTGACTGAATGGGAGCTGATAATTCTGAATCTTTCACTCCGCTAGTCTCGGTTGGTCTCAGCAAGAAATGACAAGTCCTCATTGTCCGAGACCAAGTAAAAATGTATCTGACACCGAGACAAGACCGAGACACTCAATATGTGTCTCGAGACTGGACTCGAGACCGAGACTGGTCTTGAATACTACAACACTGGTTATTACCCTAACATGGTTGTCTAAAAACTGCAGCATTGGTGACAATATGTATGTAACACATTTCAATTATATTTCCCCTTCAACCCTGAGCAAAAATGAGGATCACACACTACCATGGTACAGTAAACCCTCTTTGATTCAAAGTCACATAGGAACATGTTGAACTGAAACAAGTAGCGGATCACTGCCTGGCGTTCCACTGATAGTAATAAATGATGAATATGTGGATAACCCAGTGTTTATCATCTCCCTGGTTCACACTAACCTATTTCATAATCTTGATCTTCATATACTATTTCAGCTTCTTCCACTGTTGGGGGAGGTGGGCATTTCTTCAGACGATAGGCTGGAGGAGAGAAAGAAATAATAAGTATTTTGCCAAAAACTGTTTGCAAATTATGGCTACAACATAGAAAAATTATCCCTCAAATCACATTATTTCACACTATCATTTTATCCATTTGAAAAACATCATAATCAAATGTCACCCACAAGGGATAGGTTATACAACAAATAAAAGGGATATATAAATACAAACTGCAACACTAAAATGTACTACACTTACCCAATCTCATAGTAAAAACATGAGAATACTTTATTTCTGATATATTTTTAAACAGGTATTCAGCAAGCCTTAACAGTATTGCATTTTAGCTACAACATGTTTGATTTGGAAGAGAAACTAACCATGGAAATTGAGGACAAAGAATCCACTTGTGGAGAAGTCACTGTGAAACTTGATAAGGACCTGATTGAAAGAACTGTAGGCTGACTCTAGCGCTGTATTACCACTGAAAATCCCAAGTTGTGGGTAGCTCTGCTCAGGGCCATCCCTGGAAGAGACCAGAAGGCATTGAAAATGCATTACATTTATAATGCACACGTTAAAGAGTGCAATAATGTCCAGCATTTCAGTGTGTCTTGGTTGAATTGATTTGTTCTCAAATCTATAGCAATATTTGTGCTCACTTTCAGATAAAAGCATTAAATTACACACTGTTGAATGAAAAAGCAAAAAAAATATGGCTTTACTGACTACTGGCCTCTTTTAATGGCTTTGAATAGTAGTAGCTTATATAACTCAGAGGTCTGTATTGTGGCAAAAAGTGTGTATTTTCCCCATTGATATACAGTGTTTTAATCCACTCTCGAGTGCTGCAGATTATTCTATTGTGACATTCAAGTGCATCTTCACTAGTAAAGGGAGTTAAGGCAACATGTACTGTACAGTAATATGATTATTTGTTTCCTGTATTCTTAGTATAACTCTGAGTCTTCCTATGCTGTGACGTAAATGGTAGTTCTCCACCGAAAATACATATCAGCCAATGGATTAACCGACGGGTGTTGTGAAAACCATTAGTCCCTTACCATACAGCAATGTAATCCGTGACAGGCTCTGTCTGAAGCAGGGTGAAGTTGATGTAAATGCCATGTCCATGTGGCACGATGATAAGCCAGGTGCAGTCCTGTGAGTTAGGGTACTCATTTGGGTATTCAGGCGAGAATATGGTGCCATTCTGAGCTGTCATGTTGTAGCCACATGGAGCTGCATTAGAAGGGAAGAGGGAGCAGTATTATCACAGAGGGTATGTGTAGCATGTAGTGGGAATAGATGTTAAGTGGATTGGTCTCAGTAGCTTTGCTTGGCTTTGTCTGCTAACAATTTAAGAGCATTACTTCACCAATTGAACCTTCATTTCAAATATTTGCTGGTAAATTCTGTATACTCTACTACTTGTCGATAAAATATGAGCAGCAAACATGAGTTTTGACAGTGTTGACAACAGAGTAAACCTCACACTTTATTGTACTATCCTGCTGTCTCTTTCCCTGTTTTCCGGGATTAGTCAATTCTGCACATTGAGCTTTGAAACTAAAAGGGAAAAGTGGCAATGACTTTAGATACTTCAACAAGAACCGAACATACCAAATACACTGCAAAAACACACTATCATGATGCTGAAAGGTGTGGTTGAATGAGGGACCGCAAGCGGGATTATTCAAATTTTTTAAATATACATTAATCATATATTTTTTTTGCATTTTAAGTACATTTAAAATAATCTAAATTGGAACCATTTTAAATACATATATTGCATTGTCAATTTTATTTGTATTTTATGAGCATTTAAGTATATTAAACACACTTATATTTATCTAAATTGGGACACTTTTTTGTACTTAAGTATTGTCTTACAGTGGAGAATAAATAAAGAGCAAAAACAAATATACTTCAAATACACCTCAGGTAAATATTACGTATATTTCTCATAAATTAGAATTATACTAAAATGTTATTTGAAATACAATTCCTGTATTTTCTTTAAAAAAATATTTATATTGTATTTCAAGTATACTTTTACAAATACAGTCATACTTTTTAAGCACATCAGCTATCGTAATTAGCCATGTAAATGTTACCTTAATTGTCCAAGGCATCTTCTCAACCAATGTCAACATGCGATTTACAAAGCAGTTCTAGCTGGACCAACAATTTACGAATACCACTTTTGATAACTGTGCACCATGCGCATTTCACGCTTTAGTTATTCTTATTACGGTAATAAGTTCACATTTCAATAAAATTAAATGTGTAATTAAAATTACACCATTATTCAGTTTGAAAATGAACATCAAAACATTTGAATAAGTTAAATATGAGGAACAATATCCGATTATAAATCAAAACTTCACATGCAGAAAAGTATGCTGGTAATATGCAAATGTTTGAGCTCATGCGTTTTTGAAAGTGCACTTGAAATATATTATGTGGACATTTAAGTTAAGTATACTTTCAAAAAAGTGTATTTAAGTATATTTTCTTGAGATATGAAAAAGTTTACTCTCAGGAAGCATGCCTCAGCTGTGCATGTTTTGTTATGTGGAATAAACTATCGTCATCATTGTCAACTTTCTCTGCACTCTTCTGAACAGGAATTCAGAAAGTACTATACTTGAACTCATTATTGGCACTGAAACTACAGTGCCTTGCAAAAGTATTCATAACCCTTGGATTTCTTCACATTTTATTGTTACAAAGTAAGATAAAAATGTATTTTTTTTGTCAACAATCTACAGAAAATATTCTGTCAAAGTGGAAGATTTCAATTAAATAAAAAAAATTTGATCGATAGAAATTAAATAACTCAAATATACTAATTGCATAAGCATTCCAAATGTATTCAGACCACTTGACTTTTTCTAAATTCTGTTATGTTACAGCCTTATTCTAAAATGCATTAAATATTTTTTCCCCCCACATCAATCCACACACAATACCCCATAATGACAAAGCAAAAAAAACGTTTTTTAAAATTTTGCAAAAAAACGAAACAAAACTTAAATATCACATTTACATAAGTATTCAGACCCTTTTATCAGTACTTTGTTGAAGCACCTTTGGCAGCGATTACAGCCTAGAGTCTTCTTCGGTATGATGCTACAAGCTTGGCACACCTACCTGTATTTGGGGAGTTTCTCCCATTATTCTCTGCAGATCCTCTCAAGCTCTGTCAGGTTGGATGGAGAGCATCGCTGCACAGCTATTTTCAGGTCTCTCCAGAGATGTTCGATCCGATCTTTCCCTCAATCCTGACTAGTCTCCCTGTCCCTGCCGCTGAAAAACATCCCCACAGCATGATGCTGCCACCACCATGCTTCACCGTAGAGATGGTGCCAGGTTTCCTCCAGACGTGACGCGTGGCATTCAGGACAAAGAGTTCAATCTTGGTTTCATCAGAACAGAGAATCTTGTTTCTCAAGGTCAGAGTCCTTTAAACTCCAAGTGGGCTGTCATGTGCCTTTTAATGAGGAGTGGCTTCGGTCTGGTCACTCTACCACAAAGGCCTGATTGGTTGAGTGCTGCAGAGATGGTTGGCCTTCTGGAAGTTTCTCCCATCTCCACAGAGGAACTCTGGAGCTCTGTCAGAGTGACCATCAGGTTCTTGGTCACCTCCCTGACCAAGGCCCTTCTCCCCAAATTGCTCAGTTTGGCCAGGCGGCCAGCTCTAGGAAGAGTCCTGGTGGTTCCAAACTTCTTCCATTTAAGAATGATGGAGGCCACTGTGTTCTTGGGGACCTTCAATGCAGCATTTTTTGTACCCTTCCCCAGATCTGTGCCATGACACAATCCTGTGCCATGACACAAGTTTTCTCCCATCACAGCCATTGAACTCTGCAACTGTTTTACAATCACCAATGGCCTCATGGTAACATCCCTGAGCAGTTTCATTCCTGTCCTGCAGCTCAGTTCAGAAGGACGACTGTTTCTTTGATGTGTCTGGGTGGTTTAATACATAATCAACTGCATAATTATTAACTTGACCATGCTTAAAGAGATATTCAATGTTTGATTGGATATTGTGAACGATTTACGAATCACTGCCCTTTTATGAGGCTTTTGAAAGGCTCCCGGGTCTTTGTAGTGTAATCTGTGCCTGAAATGCAATACTTGACTGAGGGACCTTACAGATGTTGTATGAATGAGGGACAGAGGAAGGGTTAATCATAACAAAAATGATTACAAACCCCTATTATTTCACACAGAGTCTATGTAACATATTCTGTGATTTGTTAAGCCAAATTTGACTCCTGATCTAATTTAGGTGTGCCTAAACAAAGCGGCTGAATACTTATGAAATTACTATATTTTAGTTATCCAATTTGACATTACAGAGTATTTTGAGTTCATTGTTGACAACAAATCACATTTAAATCAATTTTAATCCCACTTTTTAACACAATACAATTTGAAGAAATACAAGGGGTGTGAATACTTTTGCAAGGCCCTGTATACTTCGTGTACCTGATCACTCAGAAGAAGAGTTTAATTTAAAAAAAATCTATAATTAAAAACAACTCCAAGAGTATTTTTAATGAAGATTCTAAACTACAATTAAAGTGTTTGAAGTTGAAGTACAGTTTTAATGAGTGTGTTTAGGTTTAATGATAGGGAACATATAGTATACTAAAAGACTGAAAAAACATTGAATATAAAGTACACTTAAGTCTGTTTAGAGTGTAATGATATTATATTTATAGTATACTTCAGATATAATAGAAAAATACATCTCATATTTGAAGTATATTGTTCAATTTTTGGTATATTTAAGAATACTTTTAATATATTAAAATATATTTTTTAAATCACGTGGGACGACTCTGAGAAATCTTTGGAGGTATTGATTAAGGATTTTTTCAGCTCTTACTGCTCAAATCAGAAGCAATTTAGAAGACGTCCCAGTAGTGTGGGTCTTAACTGGAGCAGTTTTCAAAGGCAGTAATTAGAGTCAGTTTTGGAAAACACCGCCATTTTTTGTGCAGAGTTAAAACAACAGAACTTCACTTCAAGAGCATTACGAGAAATAGGTAATGGCTGGATAGAATTCTAGTGTAGGGCTAAAACACTTCCTAACAAATACATTCTAAAATAGTTTGATAAACTGTAAAGCAAAGAAGTCATTTATGCTTTTGGTGAAACATCTGAAATGTATCATATTAATTCATGCTCACCCTCACACCGGGGAAAGGGATGATTCCATTTTCTGTTGATTCCATGTTGGCATGTTAGCACAGGATGTCCAATCAGAATGTATCCAGGAAAGCATTCAAAAGTTATTGATTGGCCAGCATTGTAGTCATTATTAATAATATATCCATTAGGGAATTGAGTAGGGTCTTGGCAATTCTGCAATTCATATGCTGAGAGAGAGAGAGAGAGAACATAATTATTATAACAGGAATATACGTACTATCATCACAACAAGACATTTTCAAACAAATTCTGTGGTCTCTCCACAGGTGACTCATCCCACTTAACCTTTTGAGACAGTACTGGAACACATGCCACCTGTCAGACACATTTCCACAAAATGTCACAGTGACATGTGTATTTCAAGCATATGCCAACAACAAAGAATGGCCATCAGGAAACCATCAAGCTTTTCTATTTCAACCTAAAAATACATTACCGTTCAAAAGTTTGGGGTCACTTAGAAATGTCTAATTATCAATTAGCCTTTTAAAATGATCAACTTGGATTAGCTAACACAATGTGACATTGGAACACAGGAGTGATAGTTGCTGAAATGGGCCTCTATACGCCTATGTAGATATTCAATAAAAAATCTGACGTTTCCAGCTACAATAGTCATTTACAACATTAACAATGTCTGCACTGTATTTCTGATCAATTTCATGTTATTTTAATGAACTTTTTGTTTTGCTTATCTTTCAAAAACAAGGACATTTCTAAGTGACCCCAAACTTTTTAAATGCCATCAGCGTTACTCCAAAAGCTAATGAAGCTTGATAAAGCTGACAATTGACATATACAATTAACATTGCTTGACGACTCAAATTGAATTATTCCGCTGTTCTATGTTAGCTACAGGCTTCAGTCTGAGAGTGCCATCGTTGAAGTCGTTTGTGGTGACGCCAAAATGAGGGGTGTTATATAAAAGTCATCAGTGATTGGATCATCTCTAACCAATCAGAGTATAAATGCCAATGAATAATTTTCAAAACACTGCTTTACCCACATGTGTTCTGGCTCTGGCCCAACCCATCGGTTTCTGGGATCAATCAGAACGGTTAGAATGTGTTTGCGTTCTAGAAATCTTCGGGGAGGTATTCAGATCCAGACTCATTGTGGAGACTAAACTGGCATTTGGCCAGAGAAAGGAGGTTGGGTAGTCAGGCAACAATGAACTAGCCTGTAAGCAGCAATTGTCAAATGAGATGTAGTATTCTAGCCATATGGTTGTTTTTGTCTGCTAAGAGGAGAGGAGGGAAAGCCAGAATATGAACCCTCTGGCCTAGAAGTGGGAGAAGAAGACATACAGGGTTATCTCTTGTAAGGTGGAAGCCATACACTCAACATCTAAATGCCACTCTACATTGATTCCGAATGCTTTATCCAGACGGGAGCAGCCACATAATGGAGAAACCTCTCAATGATCCTAAGAGGGCAGATTCTCAGATAATTTAACTGACAGGCACTTAAGTCCTTGAATCTGACATTCCATCTATTTTGAATTTAACATTTAATCACTCTGAGTTTCTTCCTAAAAAGAAAGCTAGAGTATATCAACAGAAGACAATAAGGATTTCACATCGGCCTTTTCCATAGATTGTTTTCCAGATGTATCACAAAATCCCCCAAAACAATAACCAAGTACCAAAATTGTCAATTGAAACCAATAGAGACCAAGCTCATTTAGAAGAAATGGAGCTAGACGGATAGGGTTTCACATGGTTGATGAAAACAGAGTATACCTCACCTTGGTAGGCCAGTTTGAATCCCTGCCTGTTTTCGGAGTGGTCACTGTAGAAGTGGATCATGGTCTCATGTGTTGTACTCAGCAGGTTGGGTGGCAGCTGACTTCCGCTGAACTGTCCAATCAGAGAGCTGCTGTGCTGCGGCCCATTTCGCACCTCTAAAAAATCATGGTTGTCTTCAGAGGAGAAGTTGAAAAACTGAATATGAGCACCTGTAAAACAGAAATATTATATGAGGTGTACTGTATGGACAAAGGCTTACAGTTGTTGGAGCTATGTTAATTTCATAATCAAAACATGCATCAAAGTGTTAAATGGTTTAAGTCCCATTAACCTAAAGCGTTAACTGTTAACAGAAATTGTGGCACGTGTGGACATGTGTTGTAATCATTTTATGCATTTAGCAGACATTAGCATGGCTCATTTGATGTGGTTTATTTTCACCTATTGTGCTAGCCTATTTTTGTCAAGCTACATCATATCGGCATGTTGAGAGAAACTATTCAACTCATCATTTGTTATGATGGTACAAATGATTCCTCAATATGACATTAAGATCAGCTCATGTTTTTCCAGGGGAAACACAGAAGTGGGAAATTATTATAATCAATTTCAGTGTGTTTTTCTGGTAAGTTGTGTTCTGTTAGTTCAAGGCCTAATGCTGGAGGAAAGCATTTGCCACTTGGTGATGCTTAGGACAATCCATTGATGTCCGTCGCCGGAATGAGACCAAAGCTCAGCGTGGAAGGTGTTTATCGTACTTTATTTCAATGAACACCAAAAACAACAAAGGAAAAAACAAACTTAAAGTTCTGCAGGGCAGACAGCAACTGTGCAAAAACAACATCCCACAAACTAGGGTGGGAAAACAGGCTGCCTAAGTATGATTGCCAATCAGAGATAACGACAGACAGCTGCCTCTGATTGGGAACCATACCCGGCCACAAAGAAATAGAAAACTAGAATGCCCACCCAAATCACACCCTGACCTAACCACATAGAGAAATAAAAAGGCTCTCTAAGGTCAGGGCGTGACAATTGAAGGATAATCTCGTAGTTATGCATCCATATACCACTTTCTTGCAATGCTTTATTCTACCCACTGTGTCTGTCCTAAAAGCTCAAATCAGCATCTGCAAAAGCATTTTTTGTGTCTTATAAAAAATATTGGGCCCTGTAAAAAACACAAGCTTATGCATTGTTGGTATACACATAGTACAAAAGTATTTTTTATTTTTTTTTACTTTGAGTGGCTGCTTGATAAGGCAGAAAATTGCTTTTGTATATCTCGATGTGTTACACTATTTTTCTTATGGTGGGTAAAGAACATTTTTGTGCTCAGAGCCTGAATAGCTGAATAGCTTTTTAAATCACACACAATTACCTAACATCTGGAATGGTTACTTTGTTCTGGAGTCATTTGAACTATGAAGAACCACCAATATGTGGTCTGCAAGCAACAGCTCTCTTGTATATTACTTTACGGATTTAAACTCACAGCAAAGGTAAAAAATGTAGATAAATGAAGCAAGAGGATAACTAAGGGGGGACCCGCTATCCATTTTCCTAAGGACTACCTTTTGTTAGTTCCAACAAAATACAAAAAAATAAAGCTATTATCGCTGACCTTGTTAACATTAGCCATGGCTCCTTATCATTATCGTTACCATAGCAGGTTCCTCACCATATCCAACTGGTAAAATAATCCTCCATGTACAGTCCAGGTTACCAGGGTAGTTGCCAGGGAATCCAGGACTTAAAATAACATTGGTCAAGTCATGTACTGTTCCACCACACTTTGCTGGAAAGGAAAATGCACATAATGCGTGGTACACATTGTAAAATAGTGCAGACAATGAATAGCAATGAAACTGTCAAAAAGAGCCTTGAATGTGACTATTTCAAAGTAAAAGTTCTTACCAATGCAGAGTGGGGGAGGGTAGTTCCAGCGCCGCACGGTTCCTGGCATACATGATATATGGGAGTGGCCCTGGAAAAGAGTTTCCCAGCAGAAGTAAAGGCAGGGGGTTTCTCTCTAAGCACACTGAACTCAGAGACAAATCACTGTTTGCCTCTGTTACTGAGTTTACCATGCATACACGTGACCCAGCACACATCTCTGCACATTTACTTATTGAATAAAGCTTAACAAGTTGACATAACAGTGGGAATACAGCAGACATGATTCTCTAAAAGGCAAAAGCTCTCACCTGCAGCATGTATCCCGGTTCACAGCTGAATGACACTACTTCGTTGACCATGTACCTGTCCCCTGTTTTGATCCCGTTGGCAGGCACCATCGGCTCCGGACAGGTGGTGAGACCAACGGCTGGATGAAGCAGAGAGAGAAAACAGGTGTCATCATGTCTGGTTAGATAGAATACTTGATGTTGCACATCACAAGAATGTTTGGTCTTTATACCTCAGTTTGGTGATCATGTTTTGAGACTTATGTGTTTCAGAGTTGCACAGTAGTTATCAAATCTGGAGCAACAAGAGGCAAACACATTGGAGAATATTGCAAAGCCAATTGGATATGATTATTGAATGCTGTGAACAGGCTCTAGTATAGCCTATAGCTAATTAAATAGAGAAACAGTAGATTGGTTTTGACATAATGATTTTAGTAAGTTTAAGTTTTGTCACGCCCTGATCTTAGTATTCTATGTTTTGTGTATTATTTTGGTCAGGTCAGGGTGTGACGAGGGTGGGTATGATTGTTTTGTATTGTCTAGGGTTTTTGTATGTCTAGGTGTGTGTGTGTGTAGTTTGGTTAGGTTTGTGGGTTATTGTCTATGTGATGTTGCATGGCTGCACTCGTTATTATTAGCGGCACGTTTTGTTGTTTGTTCAGTATTCTTCGTCAATTAAAGAAGAATGTATTCAAATCACGCTGCGCCTTGGTATCCTCGTTATGACGAACGTGACAAAGTTTTGTATATTTAAATAATTTGTCATTTGGATCAAGGGTGAAACAGTACAGACAGGGGTTCTCCCACTGATTGTTTTGTTGTTGACATTTTAAAACTTATTTCCTGTAATTCTACACAGTTTGACATTACTTATTATGCCTCTGAGGGGTATTTTAAGGGGTATATGGAGGGGTATATGGGAGTAATATGGAAGGGTATTTTGAAAACACAGTATAAGTGGAAGGATAAGTGGAAGGCTGTCCAACAGATATCTTTTGGGGAAAACGGCTAACTTCCTGCATTTCAACACATTTGGCCATGGGGCAGAGAGAAAAATTTGCAGTTTTATAGCTTATCTCATGCTATTCTTCACAATTTGCAATGAGGATGATAGAACATTTTGCAGATTTAAAGTTAATTTCCTGCTACTCTACACATTGTTCCATGAGGCTGAGAGAAAACGTTGTAGTTTTAAAGGAACTGTCCAGTGAAAATCTCACTTTTAAAAGTTTATATTCTGCCAAGGCAGCAGCTACTCTTCCTGGGGTCCAGCAAAATTAAGGCAGTTATACAATTTTTAAAACATTACAATACATTCACAGGTTTCATACCATTCTGTTGTTGGGGTAAGCCCACACCATTCCAACACAGAAAATGTGCTTTTTAACATCGCTTTTCTTCCCAATTTTTTTAATTATTTCACTCATATTGTAATTAATTATATGTCATATTTCATAGAAATCTGGAAACACTGGTTGACCTTTTGAAAAAATCTGAATAAAGAAAAAATTACGGCTTTAAACTGTATAACTGTTTAATGCACCATCATACCAAGGTCATTTAATGCTTAAAAACAAAACAAAAATGGATGAATAAGATATTTGGCTACAGAAGTGACATTTCTTATTGATCCTTACAGAACAGTCCAAAAACGAATCCTGTGAAATGATGCCAACACATACTGGAGGAGTTACTAGCTAGCTACAAGTGGCTAGCTTAGCTAACGAACTAGCTACAGTACGTCGGTCGGGGTCCGCATGACCCGGATGACACAATGATGAACCACCAAAGGCACACCCCATTTCTGTTTGAAAATTGAGAAAGAGGAGTTCAAGTCAAATCAATCAAATGTTATTTGTCACATGCTTTGTAGACAACAATTGTAGACTAACAGTGAAATGCTTACTTATGGGTCCTTTTCCAACAATGCAGAGTTAAAGATAAGATTAAAAATTAAAAATTGAAATAGTGACACGGTGAATAACTAATAAAAAATTACGAGTAAAATAACCTGGCTATATATAGGGAGTAGAAAATAACATGGTTATATACAGGGAGTACCAGTACAGAGTCGATGTGCAGGTACGAGGTCATTGAGGTAGCTATGTACTGTACATATAGATAGGGGTAAAGTGACTAGCAGCAGCGTATGCGGTGAGTGTGAAAGTAAGTGTGTATGTGTGTGTGTGTGTACTGTATGAGTGTGTTGGGGTGTTGGTGCTAGTGTGTGGGTAGAGTCCAGTGTGTGTGTGAATAGAGTCAGTGCAAAAGAGTTGCTGCAAAAAGGGTCAATGCAGGTAGTCTGGGTAGCCATTTGATTAGCTATTTAGCAGTCTTGTTTAGAAGTCTTGTGGCTTGGGGGTAGAAGCTGTTGAGGGTCCTGTTGGTTCCCGACTTGGTGCATTGGTACCGCTTGTGGTAGCAGAGTGAACAGTCTGTGGCTTGGGTGGCTGGAGTCTTTTGCAATTTTTTGGGCCTTCCTCAGATACTGCCTAGTATAGAGGTCCTAGATGGCAGGGAGCTTGGCCCCAGTGATGTACAGTACGTGGATCGTTTTTCGTGCCCAAAGTCGATCTCTAAAGCTAATTTCCTGCAATTCTACACATTTTGCCATTGCTAATGAGGTGTTCTTATGCTATCTGTGGGCCCCTGACCTCCAATAATATATTTTGGGATTTTAAAGAAATAATTGGTGGGACACGAATCGACCTGTTCTGAATATTGGGGGGGGACATGTCTGCCCATCTCCCGTGGCAATTTCACCTATAATTTGGATGGATAAACCCACAGTCGTGGGAAGGTAATGCTGATAAATGACTACAGTTGGGGTAACCAGGTGCACAGGGTATTGACAAAATGATGAAGCTATAAGTGCCATTTTTGCTGTGTAACCTTTGTCTCCATGCTTTTGAATTTAGAACGCAAAAACTGTATTGTTAAAAAATCTGAAAACAGCATAACCACTGATCTGCGTTATGCAAATACATAATGTAATTAAACATCTTTAAAGCATCTTTCAGTAGGTTAAAACTGTACGCACTGCAGTATGAGGCGGTGAGAGAGCATGTTGCCATGACAACCACGTTAGTCAAGCCAATGAAAGGAGAACCTGTATAAATTTACCTTGTTTGGATGTACGTCTCAGCAGGTGGCACTGTGCCGTTGTGAGTGTGTGTAAAACTGCCTCATTGTTTCTCTCCCTATCAATAGCAAAGCACTTTCACATGCAATGCTTAGTCCTACAATACCAAACACGAAAAAAGGTAAACTGTTTCAAACAGGGAAGCCCAAATGGCTGTTGGGGGATGGGGTGAGACTATGGAGATTAAACATTAGCTTTGGTTCCTGGAGAATTCACAGCAGAATTCGGAGCAAGTTACTTTCAATAGATTTTAAGGAGCCCGTGCTCATGTTCAGGAGGGGGTGAGTGGAGATTAATACAACTGATGAAAAACCGTTTGAACCATAAAAGGAAAACTGGGTATTTCATTAAATGCTAAGGCATCAGAACACTGGCTTATACCAAACTACTAGCACATCATTTATTTTTATCAATATCACTTGTTAATTCCAATTCCATCTAGCTGACACTCACATTACACATACCAACCATTTTAAATGTTTTTCTGCAGAATAAATCAATAAAATGCCACATGGCCATATTCTCTCAGATGATAAATGATAACCCTTGAGCATAAAAATCTGACATTTTCTCCACAACCACAGAGGACTGATCCAGGCAGGAATTCAGCCTTCAAGATCTAGAAAGTCGAACATTTGATACACTTGTCTCGTCACCCGAGCTCTAACTAATTCACCATCTTAATGGGTGATCAAAACACGTGCCATGAATCTCCCAACTGCATAATAACTTTGGCACTTCGCAACTACTGCGCACAAGACAGATTTAGTCTAGGATCATTAAGATGCAGCCACAGTCATCCGATGCCAAAAATTAAGAATGAACCTAAAAGTCAATGACAGCCATCTCCATGCAAATATAACAAGCTGCTCTCGTTCTGACAGAAAGTCAGAAAGCTTTTTCTTTTTAATGATATCTATTTTTACAGTACAAGTAGCTCTGGAGATAAAAGCATTTGGACAGTGTATGTCCTTTACATACATTTCTTTCCCCTCTTCTGCAGAACATTGCAGAAATGGCATGGCTTTATAATGCATAACGCTTCCAGGAAGATATCCTGACAATTATGTGTAATATTCAAGAGAACTGGCAAATAGTATATATTAAATTGGCTTAAACCATCTTAATTTGGAACATCATGACATTCTCAGCAGGTCTTAGTTTTGTCCAAGTCTATTAGCAAGGTCGGGCTGAGATTTTTTGCCCAGCATTTGCACATGCCTCCTTGGTTTGAACCTGCCTGTTCTGCATTCTTTTATGTTTGAAGGAGGTTCCAGGTTGGCAATTGAGCCAGGACTCAAAGGTTAATACGCCTAATCTAGCATGTAGGTTTGTGTTGTGGGGCGTGTACCCACTGGGCACAGATGTCAATTTAACGTGAAATGACATGGAAACACAGTTGATTCAACCAGAGTGTGCCCAGTGGGTAGTGACCAGAAGGAGTCATGACCTTCGTTAAATATCTCCTCTCCATATACAGTGGGGTCCGAATTTATTGACACCCTTGATAAAGATGAGCAAATATGATTGTATAAAATAAATAACTAAAACACTGAGCTATGTTGTATGCTCAAAAAGATAGTATAAATGTATATAATTTCCTTAATACAAATGCTCAGAGAAAGAGATTTGGTTTAACAGTAATACTTTTTTTTCTCAAAAAGCTATCTGAGTAAAAATTATTGACACCCCTGTTTTCAATACCTTTCAATACCTCACCTTATGAGGATAACAGATAAACATTTTATGAGTTGGAGAACACATTGGAAGAGATCTTAGACCATTCCCAGTGGTGGAAATAGTACTCCGTTGTCATACTTGAGTAAAAGTAAAGATATCTTAATAGAAAATTACTAAAAGTGAAAGTTACCCAGTAAAATACTACTTGCGTAAAAGTCTTAAAGTATCTGAATTTAAATGTATTGGTGGAAAAAGTACTAAATTGTCATACTTGAGTAAAAGTAAAAAGTAAAAGTAAATGATATATATATATATATTTCTTTTTAAGCAAACCAGATGGCATGATTTTATTTTGTTATTTTTATTAATGGACAGACCGGCACATTCCAACACTCAGACATAATTTACAAATGCAGTACTTAAAAATATTTTTACTTTAAGAGCTTTACACCACTGACCATTCCACCATACAGAATCCTTTCAGATCCTTGATATCCTTCATCTGCACCCTCTTCAATTCAGGCGTTTACATTTGTTGGATGACATGAAAATATAGCTCTTTGGCCACGCACACCAGTGGTGGGTTTGGCATCGAAATGAAAATGCATGAGCAGAAAGGCATGAGCACAATGCTAGTCGATATATAGGGGGGGTCTGAAATATAGGGGGGCAGGGCAATATGGCTGCTGGCCTCTTAGAGATATTACCACTTACGGCTGCAAATATTGAGGCGGCTTATCATAATGCTTACTCAATAAAAATGCACAAAATCACAGATTTCGTACATCATTTCGCACGTTATCCTAAAATATACTGAGACAAATTACAGACAATAGCCTACAAGTAGGAAAATATAACTCAAATGATTGAACATGAAATGTATTTCAACATGCAGTCATCTCAGTTTTCATTAGAAGCATATTTTTTATACGTCGCTTTGTTTGTATCAATTGCAAAGACATCTGGGTTGGCACCCCCCCCTTGTGTTGTGCCGTGGCGGAGATCTTTGTGGGCAATACTCGGCCTTGTCTCAGGATGGTAAGTTGGTGGTTGAAGATATCCCTCTAGTGGTGTGGGGGCTGTGCTTTGATAAAGTGGGTGGGGTTATATCCTGCCTGTTTGGCCCTGTCCGAGGGTATCATCGGATGGGGACACAGTGTCTCCTGAGCCCTCCTGTCTCAGCCTCCAGTATTTATGCTGCAGTAGTTTATGTGTCGGGGGGCTAGGGTCAGTCTGTTTTATCTGGAGTATTTCTCCTGTCTTATCCAGTGTCCTGTGTGAATTTAAGTATGCTCTCTCTAATTTTCTCTTTCTCTCTTTTTCTTTCTTTCTCTCTCTCGGAGGACCTGAGCCCTAGGACCATGCCTCAGGACTACCTGGCATGATGACTCCTTGCTGCTGTCCCCAGTCCACCTGGCCGTGCTGCTGCTCCAGTTTCAACTGTTCTGCCTGCGGCTATGGAACCCTGACCTGTTCACCGGACGTGCTACCTGTCCCAGACCTGCTGTTTTCAACTCTCTAGAGACAGCATGAGCGGTAGAGATACTCTCAATGACCGGCTATGAAAAGCCAACTGACATTTACTCCTGAGGTGCTGACTTGTTGCACCCTCGACAACTACTGTGATTATTATTATTTCACCATGCTGGTCATTTATGAACATTTGAACACCGTGGCCATGTTCTGTTATAATCTCCACCCGGCACAGCCAGAAGAGGACTGGCCACCCCTCATAGCCTGGTTCCTCTCTAGGTTTCTTCCTAGGTTTTGGCCTTTCTAGGGAGTTCTTCCTAGCCACCGTGCTTCTACACCTGCATTGCTTGCTGTTTGTGGTTTTAGGCTGGGTTTCTGTACAGCACTTTGACATATCAGCTGATGTAAGAAGGGCTATATAAATAAATTGAATTTGATTGGCAACTTTGTATTTGTATTCAACTTTGTTCTGAAGTTATTGGCAGTCACAGAGTTGGATAAACCATGTTATTTTATGTTTAGTGGAGACCTTCAGTGTAAAAAGTGTCGTGGGAGGGCAAAAATGCATCAGGTCTTAGACTACGAGCATTTTTCAAGCACAACGTTAATAAAAATGGTTTTGGTAAAGAGCTCGGAGATTTAACGATCCTCCTACAAAGGTTCTGAAAATTAACTTAGCCTTAAGATGTTTTTTGAGAAACCGAGAACAGGTTATTTAGTTGTAAAGCGCAAACACAAATTTGGTAAGTTTCCTGGTTAGATCTACTGTATATCACATAACACACTGGCTGCACATAGGGGCTATCCTTCTAAGTGGACTGAGAGAGGGGAAATAGACAAATTGGTATCCACTGAGAGGACTTTGAGATAGTGACAGAGGAATTGGAGGTGTTAAGAATGAATAAGGTGAAATGGTATACATCATGACATGCCACAGCAGCTAAAGGGCACTGTTTCTTCTGTTGAGACAGAGCCAGGTGAGGCAAGCGGACACAGAGACAGAGGATCTCTGATGCTATCAGTGTCCACACAGCACAGATTGGGAGCCCATTTCAGAATACAAATAAGAATTCACATCAGGCTCCAGGAGTCAGTGGTAAAAATCTGTCTCCAACCCATCTAAGAGTCAGTGGTAAAAATCTGTCTCCAACCCATCTAAGAGTCAGTGGTAAAAATCTGTCTCCAACCCATCTAAGAGTCAGTGGTAGAAATATGTCTCCAACCCATCTAAGAGTCAGTGGTAAAAATAGGTCTCCAACCCATCTAAAAGGCAGAGGTAAAAATCTGTCTCCAACCCATCTAAAAGATAGAGGTAAAAATCTGTCTTCAACCCATCTAAGAGTCAGTGGTAAAAATATGTCTCCAACCCATCTAAAAGATAGAGGTAAAAATCTGTCTTCAACCCATCTAAGAGTCAGTGGTAAAAATATGTCTCCAACCCATCTAAAAGGCAGTGGTAAAAATCGGTCTCCAACCCATCTAAAAGGCAGAGGTAAAAATCTGTCTCCAACCCATCTAAAAGGCAGAGGTAAAAGTCTGTCTCCAACCCATCTGAGGCAGTGGTAAAAATCTGTCTCCAACCCATCTAAGAGGCAGTGGTAAAAATATGTCTCCAACTGATCTAAGAGGCAGCGGTTAAAATCTGGTTCCAACCGATCTAAGAGGCAACGGTAAAAGGTGGAGACATCAGATTTTAAATCGGCCAGTTTTCTTTGTATTTATTTTTGGGTTAACAACATTTCGGTTGTAATGCACTTGTCGTTATGTTGTAAAAAGGTTGGCACTTCATCTAGCAACAAGGGTCTGTGTATGTGTAGATGATGTATTATTTGATCCTGCTAAAGTACATTGGTTTATACAGCACAGTAGAGATTCAAGAGGGGGCAATTCTTTGGTCTACTGTCTTTTGTTGTCTGAGTGAAAGTAGTTGAGAGGGATGGCATCCAAAGGCAAGCTGACAACCTTCCGAAGGCTATCATTTTCCCTTAGACAGGTTACTGTATTCAAATCAGTCTTACTCAGTAGGCTACAGTAGTGAGTTAATAGACAGGTGGACAGAATGCCAACTATGATGACAGCTTTGGTTACTTTTCTTAAGCTTTTACATATGTTGAAAATGCACAAACCTCACCCAGAGCTTCTTAATTCTGGACATAAAAAAGTAAAATGTCTTGTTGAGAGTTTTTGATCATGATATTTTTAACTGCACTGTAGGTGATGCTACTACATACCCACTACATCCTTGTTATAAACAAGGATGCACAGAGAGAGAGAGAGGGGGGAGGGAGAGCGATAGAGAGTGTTTAAGCAAAATGTAATTTGCAAAGGGGACATATTGTGGATTCCTTTTTTTTCTTCACCGTGGCAGAGGGTATGGAGATAATTAACGTTTTAAAATGAGACACACTGTACTCACTTTTGTACTCAAGGTGGAATCCAGCGGCAACAACACTGATATCACTCTGGAAGTGAAGGTAGAGCTGGTTGGAGGTACTATTCAGCAAGGCTGGAGCAGTTGTACCTGAAATGCATCACAGAAGAAATCCACTTTCATCTCACTGTTGAAAGAAGTCCATTTGCACTACTGATTATATATGGATGTTCTCTTGAGGATTGGTTTGTCAAATGACTACAGTTTATATTGATTGCCAAAACAGAATAAGGTGAACAGCTGTTTGCTATTCTATGGACTTTTTTCCTCCTTTATAAAATACAATCCTTTTTGGAAGTCAACCAAAGGAAACAAATGGGAAAGGGAGGAAGAGAAATCCAAAATATGCTGATAAATTCTGACAGGCAGTGGCCATTGAAGTTTATCGCTGATCTTCAGCAAGAACTGATCTCCCAGGGGAGAGCTCTCATCAAATCAAATCAAAGTTTATTTGTCACGTGCGCCGAATACAACAGGTGTAGACCTTACAGTGAAATGCTTACTTACAGGCTCTAACCAATAGTGCAAAAAAGGTATTAGGTGAACAATAGGTAAGTAATGAAATGAAACAGCAGTAAAAAGACAGGCTATATACAGTAGCGAGGCTATAAAAGTAGCGAGGCTACATACAGACACCGGTTAGTCAGGCAAAGGCTTCCAAGGGGCAGTCAACCATCTGACCACTGTTAGGGGAAAAGTACAATTTAAACACCCACAACTGCTGAAAGACAATGCCCAGAGCTTACCCATGATGTTGCGCAACGATTTTAGTCAATAAGTCATTGTTTTAGTCAAAGTATGATACATTTGAGCTTGATGTGGAAAATGCATGGAAATCCGTGTCAATGCAATGTCTTTTCCTATGAGATGACATGCAAATACTTATCTGACTACGTTTCGTTTCAGGGCTGGGTTTTATTTCAAAGTTACCACCCACCAGCATGGCATTGTTAATTAATCAGAAACATCTGCAATGTTCTTCCTCTTCACGAGTCATGATTGAGCTGAGCCAAATAGCCTTTCAACATCCACTTGAGCTCCTGAGCCATGAAGCATATAAAAATAGGAGGTGCAAACTTGTTTTTGCACCTCTATACAGTGCCTTCAGAAAATATTCACACCCCTTGTTCGTCGGGAGCTTCGTGAAATGGGTTTCCATGGCCGAGCAGCCACACACAAGCCTAAGATCATCATGCGCAATGCCAAGCGTTAGCTTGAGTGGTGTATGCTCGCCGCCATTGGAGTGATAAATCACGCTTCACCATCTGGCAATCCCACGGATGAATCTGGATTTGGCGGATGCCAGGAGAATGCTCCTTGCCTGAATACATAGTGCCAACTTTAAAGTTTGGTGGAGGAGGAATATTGGTCTGGAGCTGTTTTTGATGGTTCGGGCTAGGCCCCTTAGTTCCAAAGCCTTCCCAAAAGAGTGGAGGCTGTTATAGCAAAGGAGGGACCAACCCCATATTTATGCCCATGATTTTGGAATGAGATGTTCGATGAGAAGGTGTCCACATACTTTTGGTCATGTAGTGTATCATTTGCGGCGTTCATCATGAGTACATTTCTTGTAGCCTATCATTCTACTTCCCCTGTGAGAACGATGAGCATGGGCTAACTTGGCTTTGCTGTACCGCAGCCTCCAGCAGCCAACCAAAGGTTGCACCATGTCCATTACAATGTAGAAAAGCATGTCTCTATCACAAACTGTTCAATACTTATCCATATTACTGGAGCTTCATTGTATTCTTTCAAACTATTTCTAAGGTGGATTCGTGGCCACAATTTATGGAAGAAATTTGGAGATAACAATAGATGTCAAATATATTGGTTTCCCTATCCATCTGTTGCAAAGTTTCCCCAAAATGCTTATGACAAATCCAGCTCCAGAACCAGCCTAGCCAGCTGGCAATTATTTTTTAATACGGTGTATTAAAAAAAACTTAGCAACAACAGATAACATTAGCTAGCTAGATAAGGTTAGCAAAATACAGGTTACATGTAACTGCCAAAATAAAGGAAACACTTCAGTAAATGAGGGATACAAAGTATGTTGAAAGAAGGTGCTTCCACACAAGTGTGGTTCCTGAGTTAATTTTGCTATTAACATCCCACCATGCTTAGGGTCATGTATAAAAATGCCCATTATTTTGGCTACCATGGCTAGAAGAAGAGATCTCAGTGACTTTGAAAGAGGGGTCTCAAAGAAGCATAGGGGGTTTAAAGGTTGTGCGTGTGTGTGTGTGTGTGTGTGTGTGTGTGTGTGTGTGTGTGTGTGTGTGTGTGTGTGTGTGTGTGTGTGTGTGTGTGTGTGTGTGTGTGTGTGTGTGTGTGTGTGTGTGTGTGTGTCAGTCACCAACACCAGATCTCAACCCAATTGAACACTTATGGGAGATTCTGGAGCGGCCTGTGACAGCGTTTTCCACCACCACCAACAAAATACCACAAGCATTTCGCTACACTCGCATTAACATCTGCTAACCATGTGATTTGATAACAAATGATGGAATTTCTCATGGAAAATGGTGTCGCATCCTTTCAATAGAGTTCCAAACACCTGTAGAATCTATGCCAAGGTGCATTGAAGCTGTCTGGCAGCTCATGGTGGTCCAACGCCCTATTAATACACTTTATGTTGGTGTTTCATTTATTTTGGCAGTTACAGTACCTATAGTTAGCTAGCTAGATAAGGTTAGCATTCTAGCTAGCTACACTGACAACTGTCAGTGCCCTAGTGTTTTTTCTCCACTTCACGTGGAAATCACCACGTTTCCATCCCCAATTCGCGAATATGTATTAGGAGCCATACGTCATTCTTCGGAGGTAGAACCTAAACAAGCATTTCCTCTCTAGGACAGGAATTACGTCGAAATAGGGGCGGCAACTTCCTCTCAAGGATGCCTTTAAAAATGTCTACAGAGCTCACAGGAGTCTATCGGGGTGGTAGAGTAATTAATGAGTGATATCCTTTGTTTTGGGATGATATCCTTTGGCTCAGGCTGCTAAAAATCAGAACATAATGTTCACTATGTGTAAGCAAACATGCTGTTGAAAAAGAGTCTGTTGTTATATAACCTGAAACAGTGTCATTCATCACTTGTATCAAACTTTATAATAGCAATACATCTCTGGTGTCTTCGGCATTGGTCAGTTTAATAAAGAAATGTTGAAACTCCCCTGGGCAGTTTAAAGATACAGTAACAAATTCTGTTGATAAACCAGTTCACTAGCAGGCTTTTATATATTATGTTCAAACCCCAGCTCACAAGTTCTTTGACATACAGTGGGGCAAAAAAGTATTTAGTCAGCCACCAATTGTGCAAGTTCTCCCACTTAAAAAGATGAGAGAGGCCTGTAATTTTCATCATATCATATTTCAACTATGATAGACAAAATGAGAAAAAAAATCCAGAAAATCACATTGTAGGATTTTTTATGAATTTATTTGCAAATTATGGTGGAAAATAAGTATTTGGTCAATAACAAAAGTTTATCTCAATACTTTGTTATATACCCTTTGTTGGCAATGACAGAGGTCAAACGTTTTCTGTAAGTCTTCACAAGGTTTTCACACACTGTTGCTGGTATTTTGGCCCATTCCTCCATGCAGATCTCCTCTAGAGCAGTGATGTTTTGGGGCTGTTGCTGGGCAACACGGAATTTCAACTCCCTCCAAAGATTTTCTATGGGGTTGAGATCTGGAGACTGGCTAGGCCACTCCAGGACCTTGAAATACTTCTTACAAAGCCACTCCTTCGTTGCCCGGGCGGTGTGTTTGGGATCATTGTCATGCTGAAAGACCCAGCCACGTTTCATCTTCAATGCCCTTGCTGATGGAAGGAGGTTTTCACTCAAAATCTCACGATACATGGACCCATTCATTCTTTCCTTTACACGGATCAGTCGTCCTGGTCCCTTTGCAGAAAAACAGCCCCAAAGCATGATGTTTCCACCCCCATGCTTCACAGTAGGTATGGTGTTCTTTGGATGCAACTCAGCATTCTTTGTCCTTCTAACACGACGAGTTGAGTTTTTACCAAAAAGTTCTATTTTGGTTTCATCTGACCATATGACATTCTCCCAATCTTCTTCTGGATCATCCAAATGCTCTCTAGCAAACTTCATACGGGCCTGGACATGTACTGGCTTAAGCAGGGGGACACGTCTGGCACTGCAGGATTTGAGTCCCTGGCGGCGTAGTGTGTTACTGATGGTAGGCTTTGTTACTTTGGTCCCAGCTCTCTGCAGGTCATTCACTAGGTCCCCCCGTGTGGTTCTGGGATTTTTGCTCACCGTTCTTGTGATCATTTTGACCCCACGGGGTGAGATCTTGCGTGGAGCCCCAGATCGAGGGAGATTATCAGTGGTCTTGTATGTCTTCCATTTCCTAATAATTGCTCCCACAGTTGATTTCTTCAAACCAAGCTGCTTACCTATTGCAGATTCAGTCTTCCCAGCCTGGTGCAGGTCTACAATTTTGTTTCTGGTGTCCTTTGACAGCTCTTTGGTCTTGGCCATAGTGGAGTTTGGAGTGTGACTGTTTGAGGTTGTGGACAGGTGTCTTTTATACTGATAACAAGTTCAAACAGGTGCCATTAATACAGGTAACGAGTGGAGGACAGAGGAGCCTCTTAAAGAAGAAGTTACAGGTCTGTGAGAGCCAGAAATCTTGCTTGTTTGTAGGTGACCAAATACTTATTTTCCACCATAATTTGCAAATAAATTCATTAAAAATCCTACAATGTGATTTTCTGGATTTTTTTTTCTCATTTTGTCTGTCATAGTTGAAGTGTACCTATGATGAAAATTACAGGCCTCTCTCATCTTTTTAAGTGGGAGAACTTGCACAATGTCACGTTCCTGACCTTATTTTCCTTTGTTTAGCTTTGTTTAGTTGGTCAGGACGTGAGCTGGGTGGGCAGTCTATGTTATTTGTTTCTTGTTTAGGTTCATTGTTAATTAGGCTTATATGGTTCTCAATCAGGGGCAGGTGTTTGACGTTTCCTCTGATTGAGAACCATATTAAGGTAGGCTGTTCACACCGTTTGTTTGTGGGTGATTGTCTTCCGTGTCAGTGTATGTACCACACGGGACTGTTTCGTTTGTCTAGTCTGTTCCTGTTCGTGCGTTCTTCGTGTTCTGTAAGTTCTCATGTTCAGGTCGGTCTACGTCGTTTATTGTTTTGTAATTTCTCAAGTGTGCTTTGTGTTCGTCTTGTTTAAATAAATTCATCATGTATTCTACACAAGCTGCGTTTTGGTCCGATCCATGCTCCTCCTCAGACGAGGAGGAGAACGAACGTTACACACAATTGGTGGCTGACTAAATACTTTTTTGCCCCACTGTAGTTAAAGAAAACAAAAATTGTTATGCTTTTCAACAATGTCAAACATATGACATGTTTATCCTCCATTCGAGCCATCTTCACAGGTTTTAGAGTTATGCTATGAGATGGCAAAATACCCTTTACTCACTCATGACAAACTGTTGACTGACCAAATACGAACAACGTTTATATTCAGTCACATTAATTAATCTGATTAAATAATAAAGCTCTCATGGAAAATACTGACTTGATAGATATTAACATATGGTCACCTGCAAATCATGTTAGTGAGCCACCCACTTTGCAATGGGCTTCTGTAATGTAATGGGATCCAGCATAGCATGGCAGTAGAAGAACGGGACGGTATAAAATAGTCCATTATGTTGATGATTGGGGTCTGTAAAATGCTTCTTTACGCTTGAATGACTTGACTAATCATTTTGGGATTAAGTTTGACAGCTCCGTAGAGCTCATCCACTGTCCAGCTATTCAGAGGTCCATCATATATATTAGTGAGACAGGCATCTCCAGCATTTATAGAGCTTGTCAGATAAATCACATGAGCTTAAAATGTATTTTGTGGGATTAAATCTGGCATACTTAGAATGTACATGTGATTAGGGAGTCTAGAACCGTGCTATGATTTAAGAAATTCTTGATGTGAACTTTCAGCCAGGAAGCAGGGTAAATTTATTTTTGTAATTATGGCTCATTTGGTTGAAATGTTTACAAGGAAAACCAATCATGAAGTACAATTAAAAAAAATATCAACATTAACCACTGGGCATTCATCTCTAAACATGATGAAGCAAAACCATCAATAAATGCCAGAGCCACAGAATGAGAAAAGTATCCAGACAAACTGTCCCTATCTAGGGACGGCAACAGTAAATGAGCAACTTCGGAGCCCTATATTTCCATCAATCACAAATTAATCATGCTTCAAATGTAAGTATTTACAGCAAGTCATTAAAGCCACAATCTGTTATTCATATTCCAGTCTAGGAATACCAAACTATGCAACGACAGCAGCTAGAGTAATTGGACAGAGACTTTGTCAACAAATTTCACATTTAAATCAAATCAAACTGTATTTGTCACGTGCCGAATACAACAGGTGTAGTAGAGCTTACTGTGAAATGCTTACTTACTTACAAGCCCATAACCAACAATGCAGTTTTAAGAAAATATTTAAAAAAATTAAAAAAAGAAAGTGCAACAATAAAATAACAATAACGAGGCTATACAGTGAGGGAAAAAGGTATTTGATCCCCTGCTGATTTTGTACGTTTGCCCACTGACAAAGAAATTATCAGTCTATAATTTTAATGGTAGGTTTATTTGAACAGTGAGAGACAGAATAACAACAAAAAAATCCAGAAAAACACATGTCAAAAATTTTATAAATTGATTAGCATTTTAATGAGGGAAATAAGTATTGACCCCTCTGCAAAACATGACTTAGTACTTGGTGGCAAAACCCTTATTGGCAATCACAGAGGTCAGACGTTTCTTGTAGTTGGCCACCAGGTTTGCACACATCTCAGGAGGGATTTTGTCCCAGTCCTCTTTGCAGATCTTCTCCAAGTCATTAAGGTTTCGAGGCTGACGTTTGGCAACTCGAACCTTCAGCTCCCTCCACAGATTTTCTATGGGATTAAGGTCTGGAAACTGGCTAGGCCACTCCAGGACCTTAATGTGCTTCTTCTTGAGCCACTCCTTTGTTGCCTTGGCCGTGTGTTTTGGGTCATTGTCATGCTGGAAAACACATCCACAACCCATATTCAATGCCCTGGCTGATGGAAGGAGGTTCTCAGCCAAGATTTGATGGTACATGGCCCCGTCCATCGTCCCTTTGATGCGGTGAAGTTGTCCTGTCCCCTTAGCAGAAAAACACCCCCAAAGCATAATGTTTCCACCTCCATGTTTGACGGTGGGGATGGTGTTCTTGGGGTCATAGGAAGCATTCCTCCTCCTCCAAACACGGCGAGTTGAGTTGATGCCAAAGAGCTCCATTTTGGTCTCATCTGACCACAACGCTTTCACCCAGTTGTCCTCTGAATCATTCAGATGTTCATTGGCAAACTTCAGACAGGCATGTATATGTGCTTTCTTGAGCAGGGGGACCTTGCGGGCGCTGCAGGATTTCAGTCCTTCACGGCGTAGTGTGTTACCAATTGTTTTCTTGGTGACTATGGTCCCAGCTGCCTTGAGATCATTGACAAGATCCTCCCGTGTAGTTCTGGGCTGATTCCTCACCGTTCTTATGATCATTGCAACTCCACGAGGTGAGATCTTGCATGGAGCCCCAGGCCGAGGGAGATTGACAGTTCTTTTGTGTTTCTTCCATTTGCGAATAATCGCACCAACTGTTGTCACCTTATCACCAAGCTGCTTGGCGATGGTCTTGTAGCCCATTCCAGCCTTGTGTAGGTCTACAATCTTGTCCCTGACATCCTTGGAGAGCTCTTTGGTCTTGGCCATGGTGGAGAGTTTGGAATCTGATTGATTGATTGCTTCTGTGGACAGGTGTCTTTTATACAGGTAACACCTTTAAGAGTGTGCTCCTAATCTCAGCTCGTTACCTGTATAAAAGACACCTGGGAGCCAGAAATCTTTCTGATTGAGAGGGGGTCAAATACTTATTTCCCTCATTAAAATGCAAATCATTTTATAACATTTTTGACATGCGTTTTTCTGGATTTTTTTGTTGTTATTCTGTCTCTCACTGTTCAAATAAACCTACCATTAAAATTATAGACTGATCATTTCTTTGTCAGTGGGCAAACGTACAAAATCAGCAGGGGATCAAATACTTTTTTCCCTCACTGTATACAGGGGGTACCGGTACCGAGTCAATGTGTGGGGGGACAGGTTAGTCGAGGTAATTGAGATATGTACATGCAGGTAGGGGTAAAGTGACTATGCATAGATAATAAGCAGCGTAGAAAAAGGAGGGGGTCAATGCAAATAGCTGCCATTTGATTAACTGTTCAGCAGTCTTATGGCTTGGGGGTAGAAGCTGTTAAGAAGCCTTTTGGACCTAGACGTGTTGCTCCGGTACCGCTAGCAGTGCGGTAGCAGAGAGAACAGTCTATGACTACGGTGGCTGGAGTCTTTGACAATTTTTAGGGCCTTCCTCTGACACCGCCTAGTATAGAGGTCCTGGATGGCAGGAAGCTTGGTCCCAGTGACGTACTGGGCCGTACGTACTACCCTCTGTAGCGCCTTGCAGTCGGAGGCAGAGCAGATCCTATACTAGGCGGTGATGCAACCAGTCAGGATGCTCTCGATGGTGCAGCTGTAGAACGTTTTGAGGATCCAAGGACCCATGCCAAATCTTTTCAGTCTCCTGAGGGCGAATAGGCATTGTCGTGCCCTCTTCACTACTGTCTTGGTGTGTTTGGACCATGAAAGTTTGTTGGTGATGTAGACACCAAGGAACTTGAAGCTCTCAATCTGCTCCACTACAGCCCGTCGATGAGAATGGGGGAGTGCTCAGCCCTCCTTTTCCTGTAGTCCACGATCATCACCTTTGTCTTGATCTTTACCTATCTTTACCTACCAATTTTTCAACAGCATATCCTCATTATTTGCACGTTTTACAGACCACTGTTAATAGTGGTAATAGGTGATAGTGGTAAAAATAGAGGTAAACTAAAAAACATAACTCATTCAATTGTAATTGAATTGGTATTTGATGAAGTGTGATTAATCCTATATGATACATCATGCAAAGGGAGACAGAGAACACAAAGCATTTTTGAAAGTTTAATTAAGAGAATTATCCTAATGGATTTGTTACTAAAAGTAGAATGAAAAGCCTGATTATAATGGGTGAGGGTGTCAAGGATGTAATGGCGGACCACACAACGATGGAGGAAACTGTGCATCTTAATGTGTCATCGCACACAATACGGCCTTCACCCCTCCCCTCTCTCTTATCCCCTCCTAATGTCACTGATTGCTGATTTGGAGATATTTCACCAGTGTTAGAGATGACTCAGTGGCTGTGCCATCTGGAGAACCAAGTTCAAAATGGAGCCAAATTAGCATTGTATTTTCCTTCAGATTCTTACGCACCTGTAACCAGGTGCTCTCTGGCATCATTATTTATTAATTCGCAAGATGGGCCAGACAACCTTTTTTCGGTGGTGGAAAGTGAACCAATATATTCAGCATGAGATCTGGGCATAAACACTTTGCCTTAAAGCACACACAACTCCATCACAGGAGGTTGGTGGCACCTTAAATTGGGAGGATGGGCTCGTGGTAATGGCTGGAGTGGAATAGGAGGAATGGTATCAAATACATCAAACACATAATTTCCATGTGTTTGATGCCAGTCCATTTGCTCTGTTCCAGCAACTGAACTCCATAGTTGCCTGACCTTTGGAAAGCCTGTTGTCATGACACTAGCAGAGTTCATTACAGGCTTGTAGAAGGCATTGTTTGAGACATGGGCACATGAATCTCCATTGGGAGGTACAAAAAAAGGTTAATCCCCCATTCCCCCTGCAGAAGACTCCCTTCTTACTCTCCTGCTGGGGAGACCAGGCTAACAGATATGCACATTTTACATGTACATTTTAGTCAGTTTTGGAGTTGCTCTATCCAGAGCAACTTACAGTTAGTGCATTCATTTTAAGATAGCTAGGTAGGACAACCACATTTCCTCAGTTATAGTAATGAAGTAGCTATCAGCAAAGTCAGTGCTAGTGGGAGGGATCAAGTGCGAGTGGCATATATATACCAGTCAAAAATGTGGACACACCTACTCATTCAAGGGTTTTTCTTTATTTGTACTATTTTCTATATTTGAGATACTTCAAAGTAGCCACCCTTTGCCTTGATGACAGATTTGCACACTCTTGGCATTCTCTCATCCAGCTTCATGAGGTAGTCACCTGGAATGCATTTCAATTAACAGGTGTGCCTTGTTAAAAGTTAATTTGTGGAATTTCTTTCCTTGTTAATGCGTTTGAGACAATCAGTTGTGTTGTGACAAGGTAGGTATGGTATACAGAAGATAGCCCTATTTGGTAAAAGACCAAGTCCATATTATGGCAAGAACAGCTCAAATAAGAAAAGAGAAACAGTCCATCATTATTTTAAGACATAAAGGTCAGTCAATACGTAACATCTCAAGAAATGTTAGTTTCTTCAAGTGCAGTCGCAAAAACCATCAAGCGCTATGATAAAACTGGCTCTCATGAGGACCGCCACAGGAAAGGAAGACCCAGAGTTACCTCTGCTGCAGAAAATAAGTTCATTAGAGTTACCAGCCTCAGAAATTGCAGCACAAATAAATGCAACAGTAACAGACACATCTCAACATCAACTGTTCAGTGGAGACTGTGTGAATCAGGCCTTCATGGTCGATTTCCTGCAAAGAAACCACTACTAAAGGACACCAATAAAAAGAAGAGACTTGCTTGGGCCAAGAAACACGAGCAATGAACATTAGACCGGTGGAAATCTGTCCTTTGGTCTGATGAGTCCAAATGAGAATTTTGGTTCCAACCACTTTGTGAGACACAGAGTAGGTGAACGGATGATCTCCGCATGTGTGGTTCCCACCGTGAAGCATGGAGGAGGAGTTGTTATGGTGTGGGGGTGCTTTGCTGGTGACACTCTCAGTGATTTATTTAAAATTCAAGGCATACTTAACCAGCATAGAAACCACAGCATTCTGCAGCGATACGCCATCCCATCTGGTTTGTGCGTAGTGGGACTATCATTTGTTTTTCAACAGGACAATGACCCAACAACCCTCCAGGTTGTGTAATTGCTATTTGACCAAGAAGGAGAGTGATGGAGTGTGGCATAAGATGACCTGGCCTCCGCAATTACCCGACATCAACTCAATTGAGATGGTTTGGGATGAGTTGGACTGCAGAGTGAAGGAAATGCAGCCAACAAGTGCTCAGCATATGTGGGGGGAAAAGCATTCCAGGTGAAGCTGGTTCAGAGAATGCCAAGAGTGTGCAAAGCTGTAATCAAGGCAAAGGGTGGCTACTTTGAAGAATCTCAAATATAAAATATATTTGATTTCTTTAACACTTTTTTGCTTACTACATGATTATATTTGTGTTATTTCATAGTTTTGATGCCTTCACTATAATTCTACAATGCAGAAAATAGTCAAATAAAGAAAAACCCTTGAATGAGTAGGTGTGTCCGAACTTTTGACTGGTACTGTATATATATATTTTATTTATTATTATTATTATTATTATTATTATATTTTTGCACCCATTCTCACATCCACAATTTACATCTAAGGATGTGTAGTTTTGACCCACAGGAGTACATCCTAAAAGGCCAAAGATAGGAAATCTTGAGAACTTTAAACCTGCCATGGAAATCTCCCACAGTTTAACACGCCCACTGGGCTAACACCTATCAGTTCTCATTTAGCATGATCGGGTTAGGCTAAAGGAGGACAGACTTAAGTCAAGACACCCTCCGCCCACTGGTGCACCAGGCATGTGAGTTCAGGGTTGCTGAGTTCCCAACTGTCCCCAATGTAGATGTCAATCATTAGCTTCTTCCCCAACTGGCCTCGCTTACTGACTCATTTAAAATGACGTACACACACTGAAAATCATGAACTAGTGGATCTAGTCAAGATTGATAAACCCAAACATTTGCCAGACAGGGGAAGTGCCCTCTATTTTCTATTTTAATAAGGCCCATATGTATCACTGATCATGCCTAATACAGCCATAGCATTCAAAATCTTCATTAGATAGCATACACAGCTGTTCAATTGTGGGAACGCTGTTACTAGAATTAACATAGAGGCAATGAAGGCCAAGATGACAGCCAACTGGATCTCAAAAGGTCTCTGGAGCTGATACTGTTAGTCATCCAACATGAAAATTTACTTGGGCACTGCGTTCATCCACCTCTGGCCTGCTCGCCTCCCTACCTCTGAGGAAGTACAGTTCCCGCTCAGCCCAGTCAAAACTGTTCGCTGCTCTGGCACCCCAATGGTGGAACAAACTCCCTCACGACGCCAGGTCAGCGGAGTCAATCACCACCTTCCGGAGACACCTGAAACCCCACCTCTTTAAGGAATACCTAGGATAGGATAAAGTAATCCTTCTAACCCCCCCCCCCCCTTAAAAGAGTTAGATGCACTATTGTAAAGTGGTTGTTCCACTGGATATCATAAGGTGAATGCACCAATTTGTAAGTCGCTCTGGATAAGAGCGTCTGCTAAATGACTTAAATGTAAATGTTAAATGTAAAATAGGGACATTGGTCTGCTGTGTACAAGATGGCACAGAAAAGTATTGGAGCCAAATCAATGTTCAGTCCCCTGGAGGAACTACGGAAGATAAAAATGAGTGGATTTCATTTTACTGTGGTCTTCAAAATTAAAGGCCTGTAAGAATTCTGTAGAACACATGAAACCTAATTCGGAAGAAGTATTATATTGCACACAGATATGATCTCTCAGATAGAATGAAGGGGAAACTTGCGGTTCAATGCGTGATTAAGTGATCCAATTTCCACCTGAAAAGCTTCCAAGTTTAGGAGCTGTCATGTCCCGTCCATCATAGATTTCCAAGGAATCCCAATTGTGCTCGGTGGCAAAGCTGATCACCTGGATCTGCAAAATAAATGAAAATAAATAGAGTGACAAAAATGATGTACCTGTCTTCTCTCTGAAAGGACAAGAATTTGTGATGGTTAGTTGAGAGACTGGTGTTTTTTATTGAGGGGAAGTTTTCTTTCCTGCTAAAGCATTATAAACATAAACCCAGGTTTTATACTGTTCCTTTGTAAGAAAATTTTCAGAAAAAAAGTTGTTCTCATTGTGGCACGATCAATAGCGATAGTAATTCAGCTGTTTTTTGTGTGCTTTTAAACTACTTCTGTTGGCAGCAGGTCAAATTTAAACCTACGTAGCCAGTCTAATTTTATTTTCTTCTCAGTAGGATGACTGGCGGTTAATATTTGCTACAGCCTGTCACTCAAAATACATTTTCCCTATCTTCTCTCTGTCAGAGGAACTTATTGCTTTTGATGAGTTCAAACCTGACCCTTTTGTACTTGCCTGAATCCCAGCTCCTTCGGTGACAATGATTTTCCACACACAGTTCAAGCTGTTCCCATAGGGTTCTGGGAATTCCGGGGAGAGGATTGTGCCTCTTCTCTCTGTCAGATTACCGCTGCATGGAACTGGGGAGCGAAACAGAGGGGAAATTAAAATCACACTGAATGGGGCACATGCCAGGTTCCTGTACACATGGTGAGACAAGACAACCAGGGTAAATTTGAATCATTTCTATGCAGAACATTATTGTGACTAAAGAATCACCTCACTCACCAATATCTTAGTGTGTTTATGGTAACTTACCAATGTAAAAATAATGACATATCTATTACATATTCTGTATGTTCTTAAAGAGAAATTCCACCACATTTCAACCTCATATTCATCATTATTTCCAGCACCTTATGTCTAAATATGTGAAAACGGTGCATTCTTACGTTTTGTAGTAATTAATAATCTCAAGCACCATACTGGAGTCTACAGTCGTGGCCAAAAGTTTTGAGAATGACACAAATATTAATTTTCAATTTGTATGATGGCAATTTGCATATACTCCAGAATGTTATGAAGAGTGATCAGATGAATTGCAATTAATTGTAAAGTCCCTCTTTGCCATGCAAATGAACTGAATCCCCAAAAAACATTTCCACTGCATTTCAGCCCTGCCACAAAAGGACCAGCTGACATCATGTCAGTGATTCTCTCATTAACACAGGTGTGAGTGTTGACGAGGACAAGGCTGGAGATCACTCTGTCATGCTGATTGAGTTCGAAAAACAGACTGGAAGCTTCAAAAGGAGGGTGGTGCTTGGAATCATTGTTCTTCCTCTGTCAACCATGGTTACCTACAAGGAAACACGTGCCGTCATCATTGCTTTGCACAAAAAGTGCTTCACAGGCAAGGATATTGCTGCCAGTAAGATTGCACCTAAATCAACCATTTATCGGATCATCAAGAACTTCAAGGAGAGCGGTTCAATTGTTGTGAACAAGGCTTCAGGGCGTCCAAGAAAGTCCCGCAAGCGCCAGGACTGTCTCCTAAAGTTGATTCAGCTGCGGGATCGGGGCACCACCAGTACAGAGCTTGCTCAGGAATGGCAGCAGCTTGTCCGGAGAAGACAAGGTGAGCGCTACTATCAGTCCTGTGTCATGCCAACACAGTAAAGCATCCTGAGACCATTCATGTGTGGGGTTGCTTCTCAGCCAAGGGAGTGGGCTCACTCACAACTTTTCCTAAGAACACAGCCATGAATAAAGAATGGTACCAACACATCCTCCGAGAGCAACTTCTCCCAACCACCCAGGAACAGTTTGGTGACAAACAATGCCTTTTACAGCATGATGGAGCACCTTGCCATAAAGCAAAAGTGATAACTAAGTGGCTCGGGGAACAAAACATCGATATTTTGGGTCCATGGCCAGGAAACTCCCCAGACCTTAATCCCATTGAGAACTTTTGGTCAATCCTCAAGAGGCAGGTGGACAAACAAAACCCCACAAATTCTGACAAACTCCAAGCATTGATTATGCAAGAATGGGCTGCCATCAGTCAGGATGTGGCCCAGAAGTTAATTGACAGCATGCCAGGGCAGATTGCAGAGGTCTTGAAAAAAAGGGTCAACACTGCAAATATTGACTCTTTGCATCAACTTCATGTAATTGTCAATAAAAGCCTTTGACACTTATGAAATGATTGTAATTACAGTGGGGCAAAAAAGTATTTAGTCAGCCACCAATTGTGCAAGTTCTCCCACTTAAAAAGATGAGAGGGGCCTGTAATTTTCATCATAGGTACACGTCAAATATGACAGACAAAATGAGAAAAAAAAATCCAGAAAATCACATTGTAGGATTTTTAATGAATTTATTTGCAAATTATGGTGGAAAATAAGTATTTGGTCAATAACAAAAGTTTATCTCAATACTTTGTTATATACCCTTTGTTGGCAATGACAGAGGTCAAACGTTTTCTGTAAGTCTTCACAAGGTTTTCACACACTGTTGCTGGTATTTTGGCCCATTCCTCCATGCAGATCTCCTCTAGAGCAGTGATGTTTTGGGGCTGTTGCTGGGCAACATGGACTTTCAACTCCCTCCAAAGATTTTCTATGGGGTTGAGATCTGGAGACTGGCTAGGCCACTCCAGGACCTTGAAATGCTTCTTACGAAGCCACTCCTTCGTTGCCCGGGCGGTGTGTTTGGGATCATTGTCATGCTGAAAGACCCAGCCACGTTTCATCTTCAATGCCCTTGCTGATGGAAGGAGGTTTTCACTCAAAATCTCACGATACATGGACCCATTCATTCTTTCCTTTACACGGATCAGTCGTCCTGGTCCCTTTGCAGAAAAACAGCCCCAAAGCATGATGTTTCCACCCCCATGCTTCACAGTAGGTATGGTGTTCTTTGGATGCAACTCAGCATTCTTTGTCCTCCAAACACGACGAGTTGAGTTTTTACCAAAAAGTTCTATTTTGGTTTCATCTGACCATATGACATTCTCCCAATCTTCTTCTGGATCATCCAAATGCTCTCTAGCAAACTTCATACGGGCCTGGACATGTACTGGCTTAAGCAGGGGGACACGTCTGGCACTGCAGGATTTGAGTCCCTGGCGGCGTAGTGTGTTACTGATGGTAGGCTTTGTTACTTTGGTCCCAGCTCTCTGCAGGTCATTCACTAGGTCCCCCCGTGTGGTTCTGGGATTTTTGACCCCACGGGGTGAGATCTTGCGTGGAGCAAGATCTTGAATCCCAGATCGAGGGAGATTATCAGTGGTCTTGTATGTCTTCCATTTCCTAATAATTGCTCCCACAGTTGATTACTTCAAACCAAGCTGCTTGCCTATTGCAGATTCAGTCTTCCCAGCCTGGTGCAGGTCTACAATTTTGTTTCTGGTGTCCTTTGACAGCTCTTTGGTCTTGGCCATAGTGGAGTTTGTAGTGTGACTGTTTGAGGTTGTGGACAGGTGTCTTTTATACTGATAACAAGTTCAAACAGGTGCCATTAATACAGGTAACGAGTGGAGGACAGAGGAGCCTCTTAAAGAAGAAGTTACAGGTCTGTGAGAGCCAGAAATCTTGCTTGTTTGTAGGTGACCAAATACTTATTTTCCACCATAATTTGCAAATACATTTTTAAAAAATCCTACAATGTGATTTTCTGGATTTTTTTTTCTTATTTTGTCTGTCATAGTTGAAGTGTACCTATGATGAAAATTACAGGCCTCTCTCATATTTTTAAGTGGGAGAACTTGCACAATTGGTGGCTGACTAAATACTTTTTTTGCCCCACTGTATACTTCAGTATTCCATAGTAACATCTGACAAAAATATCTAAAGACACTGAAGCAGCAAACTTTGTGGAAATTAATATTTCTGTCATTCTCAAAACTTTTGGCCACGACTGTACATATGTGAAAATGACACATTAATACTCATTGTAGAATAATAGTGAAGACATCAAAATTATAAAATAACACATATGGAATCATCAACACAACTGATTGGCTCAAACGCATTAAAAAGGAAAGAAATTCCACAAATTAACTTTTAACAAGGCACACCTGTTAATTGAAATGCATTCCAGGTAACAACCTCATGAAGCTGGTTGAGAGAATGCCAAGAGTGTGCAAAGCTGTCATCAAGGCAAAGGGTGGCTACTTTGAAGTATCTCAAATATAAAATATATTTTGATTTAACACTTTTTTTTGGTTACTACATGATTCCATGTGTTATTTCATAGTTTTGATGTCTTCACTATTATTCTACAATGTAGAAAAAAGTGAAAATAAAGAAAAACCTTTGAATGAATAGGTGTGTACAAACTTTTGACTGGTACTGCATATTGAATATATAAATATATAAAGTTAAAGTCTATTTTAACCGCAGATCGTATATAATTAATATGAGGTTGAAAAGTAGTGGAATTGTCTATTAACAACAACTTTTATCCATCTTTAAATCAATCTCCACAAATGTGACTGCTTTGAGGAGGCTTACCAGCACAAGAGGGCACAGTATCATTCCACTGGGCTAGCGCGTTGGGGACCGCATTGCATTTGATGGCTTTGGATCCCTGTAGCAAATACCCTGGGTTGCACTCAAAGCGAACAACGGAGCCTGCGGAGAACTCGGACCCAATCCGTCTGCCGTAGCGTGGCTCTGGGACAGAGCTGCACTGCGTGTCACTGGTGCGAGGAACAGCTACAAAGAAAAGTGTTTTTAACACTTAGAGGTGTGTTAACACAGGAAATGTGATAGTGACATATGATTTGTCATTATGGACATATGAGACCTTTTAGACTGACCCAAATGAATCATCAGCCATATATGTATTTTTTACCTTTATTTAACTAGGCAAGTCAGTTAAGAACATATTCTTATTTTCAATGACAGCCTAGGAACAGTGGGTTAACTGCCTTGTTCAGGAGCAGAACAACATATTTTTACCTTGTCAGCTCAGGGATTTGATCTTGCAACCTTTCGGTTACTAGTCCAATGCTCTAACCACTAGGCTACCTGCCACCCTGAAATGTGTGGCTAACGCATTCTGAATTAATAATGCATTACCATGTGTTACCACTGTTATTCAATCATGAACATTTAGAACACCAAGGCATGGAAGATGACAATGAAACCAGATGTATATCTGATATTCAAAACATGACTGGGTACAATCTGTACTACAGTACATTAAAACAAGTATGTACCACTGCATGGCCTTGCCCCCTCTTATCTGACAGACATGCTCGTTCCATACAACCCAGTGAGTGCGCTCTGCTCCCAAGGAGCCGGTCTGCTTATTGTACCTAGATGCAAACCCAAAGAGGTTCTCTATTAAAACCCCTCAGTTATGGAACAGCTTGCCCTGTCAGGTAAGAGGGGCAGACACTATTGAGGTTTTTACATCACATTTAAAAAACAACCTTTTTAGCCTGGCCTTTAATCAATGATTGTGTTAGACATCCTCTGTGTTTAGTTTTATTTTATTAATAATTTTTACTTCCTCTTGTTTACTTTATTTGATGTAAAGTGTGTTGAGGTTTAAAATGCACTTGAAATAATTTTTGATTTTACTTATCAAAACAGTCTGCGTTCTCATAAACTGTTTTATATTAAAGCATTAATGCATAGCATTTTTTTAAACTTTAGGTTCAATTCAAGTCCCTGAACTGAATAATAGCTTGGTTTGCGCTGTGCCTGTTTTCATCTAGACATGATTCAAATACTATTTAATCTCTGTGGTATACCTTGGTGCCATATTTGAGGCCTTAACTGTTGGGCTGATATTGTGTCTAATATTTCTAGATCTGTACAGGAGCAGAGAGTGCTCTGCAATCATCACTTGGATGCCTCCATGTACCAAACAAACTGTCCTAACTGTCAGGGAGTATTTCATCAAACAGTGAAGCAGGAAAACTGCAGACATAGTAAGCATGCGCTGGCAAACACTGTACAGTATACGTGCTCAAATTCCTTCATGAAAGATTAAGATCTGAGATCATCAATTTTTATAAGTCAGCTAGAAGTTTGAAAAGTTCATGTAATTCACACAGCTTAGTTATTACAACTTTCACAGAGAGAAAATGCTTGATGCGTCCTAAGGGTGGGCTAGTATCTGCATCTGGAGAGAATCTCTAATTGACACTGAAATAAAGTAGGAATGACACCAAAAACATCATTGGAATTATTGAATCCAAAAAGATTGAGTAAAAAAAAAGTTAATTCGTACTCCATTCTAGAAACGTTTTATAAAACGTGGGTTTCTGTTTTATGTATTCATGTGTGACATTTTCTATTGATTATGCAAGAGAGGGAGTCCTTGAATATTAGATATGACACTTTCAACATACTTTCAACACTATCTGTACGGAGGTTGTGAGCCCTTCTGCTCCTTGCCTACTACAGTAATGCAGATAGAAATCCCTTTTCCCATTACATTCCCTGCGCAGCTGTAATGATTAGAGGACTGGCCCCCCTAGGCTGCCATGGGGCAAGAGATATAACGGCAAACCCCCTGAACAGCCTGACAACCATGAGAACAATAACACCAGAAGATAAGACCTTCTGGTGCCTGGGGTGGGAGGGCTTTAGGAGGCCTCCAGGACCCCCAGAAACACAACCACTGCCACAGGAGTAAAAACAGGGAGGAATTGTCACGCATGTGACCAGAGTGTGTGTATGTATTGCTACAGTATGTACACATACCTTGGTAAACAAAGTGGAAACCTCTGGCAGAAGGACCATTCTTTGCAGTGAATCGCACCATAATTTGGTTTGATGTGGCCAGGGGCAAGGTCTCTCCTACAAAAGAAAGGATATGAAATATTAAAATATACAGTATTTTTTTCAAACAATATGTTGACTTACAGTGTTAACCATCTGAAGCCAACAGTGCTCTTTCTTGATATCCCCGATCCTTCTTGTGTGCTATACGTAACAATACCTAGGCTGCATGATGAAAAGCTTCTTAACAAAATATACCAGCTCACATTCAAACACTTGATGGGTAAATAGCATGCTGTTAGTAGTTTAACTTTGAAGTATTATGTATGCAGTAGAGAACTATTTTAATAATAAGGCGGCGAACAAAGTCTAATCAATAATGAGAATGTTGGACAAGGAAACAACTTTTTATACACAATAGTAGGCCTGAGTCTTGAAATTTTTCATCAGCCGTGATGAATGAGCTGGATGAAGAAAACATAGTAGGGAGTGTTTTCTTAATGGCTTGAACTTATTTGAAAGCCATGACATTTGAAAGCCTATAATAAGGTAGAGTAGCTTATTGTGGATGTGGCTAATGTAGGTGGCTAATCAGGCTCCATTTAGGTGAAAACACCCAAAGCATTATGAACCTGTATGATGTAATGTATCATTATAATTCAAATGTCACTATGAATAGACAGGGAAAACACAAGTTATTTGTTGACAGAAACCCAGAGAAGATTAGTGTGCACGTCTTGGACATGTCAGAGGTAATTCATGTGTTATCTAATTTAGTAATAACCTTTTAATTGCCATTTTCTATAGTACTCCACCAGGGTTGGGGCGTAACGGATTACAAAAAACGGCAACTGTAATCCGTTACATTACCAGCATAAATATTGTCAGATTACAGATACTTTTGAAAAACTAGATGATTACTTTTAAATTCAGAAAGGAGAATTTTTTGGTTGTTGATACTTCTCTGTTTTCTCAATGACATTCAAATCAGCATTGAAAAAAGGCACAAATTTAAGTTTGTTCCACCTGAGCGAGTCTGACCAGAAGTCAGAGACCACTATGATGACACACCAAATGGGTTTAGGAATAGGCTTTTGTAGGCTACAGTCCAAGCTATGTCTTCCAATGATATGACTGCTGTCGGCATCCAAAGATTATCCAACTTTTTAAAAAAGCTTGGAGTAAAGGATGACAGAAGTGGTGTAGTCTACGGCGATAAGGATATCACTTATCATTGTTATCTACATAGCACATTGATGTGAATCACACTGCTGCTCTCATTTAGCTAATTGCGCCTTACGGATTGTCGATGTTGTGGATGGCTGCTCACAAATCTCAATGTGCATTTGAACCCAATAATGGTTGATTTCAAGAAGTTTAAGCTGCCTATCAATCATTGTTTTTTAAATCAGCTGAATGCCAGTGAAAAATGCGCTCTTGCAACAGCTGTACAGTGCGGATCCCAGCCTATGGAATAAAAGTGGGGCTTTTATTGCTCAATGTAATTCATGCTGATAATTGTTTTTAATCCATAGGCTTCAAGGACACGTTAAAACTCGTACACCTTTGATAGACTTAAAGGGGCAACCTGTAGTTGCGACATACATTTTTGGACATAAATTATATATATACTACCGTTCAAAAGTTTGGGGTCACTTAGAAATGTCCTTGTTTTTTAAAGAAAATAAAAAATGTAGTCCATTTAAAATAACATCAAATTGATCAGAAATACAGTGTAGACATTGTTAACGTTGTAAATTACTATTGTGGCTGGAAACTGCAGATTTTTTTATGGAATATCTACATAGGCGTACAGAGGCCCATTATCAGCAACCATCACTCTTGTGTTCCAATGGCACGTTGTGTTAGCTAATCCAAGTTTATCTTTTTAAAAGGCTAATTGATCATCAGAAAACCCTTTTCAATTATGTTAGCACAGCTGAAAACTGTTGTGCTGATTAAAGAAGCAATAAAACTGGCCTTCTTTAGACTAGTTGAGTATCTGGAGCATCAGCATTTGTGGGTTCGATTACAGGCTCAAAATGGCCAGAAACAAAGAAATGTCTTCTGAAACTCGTCAGTCTATTCTTGTTCTGAGAAATGAAGGCTATTCCATGTGAGAAATTGCCAAGAAACTGAAGATCTCATACAACACTGTGTAGTACTCCCTTCACAGAACAGCGCAAACTGGCTCTAACCAGAATAGAAGAGGAGTGGGAGGCCCTGGTGCACAACTGAGCAAGAGGACAAGTACATTAGAGTGTCTAGTTTGAGAAACAGACGCCTCACAAGTCCTCAACTGGCAGCTTCATTATAGCTTCATTAATAGTACCCGCAAAACACCAGTCTCAACGTCAACAGTGAAGAGACGACTCCGGGATGTTGGCGTTCTAGGCAGAGTTGCAAAGAAAAAGCAATTTCTCAGACTGGCCAATAAAAATGTTATATTAATATGGGCAAAAGAACACAAGACACTGGACAGAGGAAGATTGGAAAAAAGTGTTATGGATAGACAAATCTAAGTTTGAGGTGTTCGAGTCACAAAGAAGAACATTTGTGAGACGCAGAATAAAAAGATGCTGGAGGAGTGCTTGACGCCATCTGTCAAGCATGGTGGAGGCAATGTGATGGTCTGGGGGTGCTTTAGTGGTGATAAAGTGGGAGATTTGTACAGGGTAAGAGGGATCTTGAAAAAGGAATCAAATCAAATCAAATGTATTTATATAGCCCTTCTTACATCGGTTGATATCTCAAAGTGCTCAAAGGCTATCACTCCATTTTGCAAAGCCATGCCATACCCTGTGGACGGCGCTTAATTGGAGACAATTTCCTCCTACAACAGGACAATGACCCAAAGCACAGCTCCAAACTATGCAAGAACTATTTAGGGAAGAAGCAGTCAGCTGGTCTTCTGTCTATAATGGAGTGGCCAGCAGTCACCGGATTTCAACCCTAATGAGCTGTTGTGGGAGCAGCTTGACCGTATGGTATGTAAGAAGTGCCCATCAAGCCAATCCAATTTGTGGGAGGTGCTTCAGAACACATGGGGTGAAATCTAGAATATAAATATAGATACTTTTGTACCTGTTTCCTCCAGCATCTTCACAAGGTCCTTTGCTGTTGTTCTGGGATTGATTTGCACTTTTCGCACCAAGTACGTTCATCTCTAGGAGACAGAACGCGTCTCCTTCCTGAGTGGTATGATGACTGCGTGGTCCCATGGTGTTTATACTTGCGTACTATTGTTTGTACAGATGAATGTGAGACCTTCGGGCGTTTGGAAACTGCTCCCAAGGATGAACCAGACTTGTGGAGGTCTACAATTTTTTTCTGAGGTTTTGGCTGATTTCTTTAATTTTCCTATGATGTCAAGCAAAAAGGCACTGAGTTTGAAGGTAGGCCTTGAAATACATCCACAGGTACACCTCCAATTGACTCAAACGATGTCAATTAGCATATCAGAAGCTTCTAAAGCCATGACATAATTTCCAAGCTGTTTAAACACACAGTCAACTTAGTGTATGTAAACTTCTGGCCCACTGGAATTGTGATACAGTGAATTATAAGTGAAATAATCTGTCTGTAAAGAATTGTTGGAAAAATTACTTGTGTCATTGTCACGTTCCTGACCTTATTTCCTTTGTTTTGTCTTTGTTTAGTTGGTCAGGACGTGAGCTGGGTGGGCATTCTATGTTATGTGTTTCTATGTTGGGTTCATGTTCAATTAGCCTGATATGGTTCTCAATCAGGGGCAGGTGTTTTACGTTTCCAAAAAGTATACTTTGTTAACAAGAAATTTGTGGAGTGGTTGAACAACGAGTTTTAATGACTCCAACCTAAGTGTATGTAAACTTCTGACTTCAACTGTACAGTATATACACACACATATCCATTGATACTTGAAAAATATAACTTATAAATGCCTCATGAGCTTAGCTCAACTGTCACACTCCATGAGAAACCAGAATATAAGCTTGTTTTTCTCCAATGTCTGTAAACATTGTAAATGTAAACAAACACTGTATAGCCTCATAACATGGTTAAAACAATAATTTTGATATCATGGATGGATGGTCAGTCCTTGCATCCATAGCTCTGTCTAATCTGAGAGTGGTTACATTTCTCCAGGCCCATCCCTCAGCTTTTTACAAAACAGAGGGGTGACCGTTTTGTTGTTGTTTCATCTGTGGATTTTCCCTTTAAACAGCTATCAAGATATCAAAGTGTCACCAACAAAAAGTTAAACAATAGGCCTATAGCAAATGCAGCATATGGCATTCATTTTTCACATGTAAATAGCACTTACAGTCGTGCTCAAAGCATGCCATTCCATGAGCGCAGCATTTATTTTTAAACTCTAATCAACGAGCCCAATCAGTCCTCCATGACAACAAAATCATAAACAACAGAGTAGGGCTGGCTAAGAAGTCCTTAATTTTGGGGTTACGCTCAGGTAAAACAATTTGGCTAATCTATACTTCCATATTTCCATAAGTCCTACTCTTGAAGATCAAGGGCTATAACATTTATTGAAATGACTGGAATTCTGTTAGACTTTGGTTTTTAATGTAAACATATAATTTTATAGTATTATTATATGAAGTAGAAAGCGATGGGTTAGAAGAAGCCTACATAACCAACCCATAAAGTAAAATGTAACATCCATATATGACCAGCTATGTAAACTTTAACATTGATTTATCCTGCAATAGATATGGTTCAATTGGTAACATACATTTTTGTCTTCTTCTAAGGCCTCTTAAGGGGAAAGTAATATAAAAGTAACTGAATGTAATCAGATTATGTTACTGAGTTTGGGTAATCCAAAAGTTACTTTACTGATTACAATTTTGGACAGTTAACAAGTAACTGTAACAGATTACACGTAGAAAGTAACATACCCAACCCTGTACTCCACATACTGCATTACTGAATGCTGAAATCTAATGTTTTCAAAGACAAAGTAAAATCAAAGCATCTCCTTTGGGAATATATGGTTGCACAGTAGAATAAAACAAATCTGTACCATAAAAGGTGCCATAGAAACAGTTTATATTCATTTGCCTTCATCAATCCTCAAAATAATGTAATGTTGAGGGTGATTTATGTTCAGAAATGTAACTACCTTCCCCAATGACAGCGATAAATCAGATGGGGACAGCATTCTCAAATGTTATAAGTTGGCTTGAAATAATAAAAATACAGAGAGAATTTTCTACAAGGCATATGACCGTTGAGCTTGGTGGAACAGACCTATCATTAAAAAAAAGACTTGTTTATTTGTGATTGGCTCTATCTTCAGTGAATAATCCTTTCTTAATTAAGTAAGTAGATACAGTACACAATGGCTGACATTTTGATAACACATACTTATTACGTCAAATCCTATCAAGTCAAACACTCTTCCAGCTTGCATTTCAAAACAGATTTGGATTGCAACAGTGCCTTTGGAAAGTATTCAGACTAGAGGTCGACCGATTAATTAGGGCCGAATTCAAGTTTCCATAACAATCGGTAATCTGCATTTTTGGATGCTGATTATGGCCGATTACATTGCACTCCACGAGGACACTGCGTGCAGGCTGACTACCTGTTGCACGAGTGCAGCAAGGAGCCAAGGTAAGTTGCTAGCTAGCATTAAACTTATCATATAAAAAACAATCAATCTTAACATGATCACTAGTTAACCACACATGGTTGATGATATTACTAGTTTATCTAGCTTGTCCTGCGTTGCATAACAGCCTACTTCGCCAAACGGGTGATGATTTAACAAGCGCATTTCATGTCTCCTGCCTCAAGCCGGTTCTCCTCAGTCCTCTGTTGCCCCCTCCTCCTCGTCCTCCTCCTCCTCGGATGATCGGAGGTGGTCCTGCCTACACGGTGCGCCGCATCATGGACTCCAGACGGCGGGGTCGAGGGTTCCAGTATCTCGTGGATTGAGAAGGATATGGCCCAGAGGAGAGGAGTTGGATTCCTCGGCGTCAGATCCTTGATGCTGACCTGCCTCGTGACTTCTACCGCCTCCACCCTGGCGCTCCGGGTAGTCCGCCCGGTGGCGTTCGTCGGAGGGGGGGTTCTGTCACGAATCCCGCTTCCTGAGTCTGTTTTTGCCTGTGTTCTGTCCTGGAGTGTTTTTCCGGTGTCCTGGAACGTACCCTGTCTGGTTGCCGGGCGACGTAGCTAGTTGGGAGATCTCTGATTACCCGCACCTGTATCCCATCAGCTATCTGCACACCTGGTCCTGATCATCACCCCTCCACTTCATAAGCTCTGACCTGCCATCCATTCCCTGTCGGATCGTTAGCCATGAACAGTATGTTGTGCCAGCGTATCAGCCTCCAGTTTGATAGAGTTTGTTTTGTTGTTTTGTACGTCTTGCTTGCCTTGAACTTACCTCCGTTTGTTCTGTCTACAGTCATTCACCCGGAACACTCACCCCATCCCTGCCTGGACGTCGGTGGCTTCTGTTACTCCCTTGGATCTGCCTATTCACTCCCATCAACTCACCTCCGCTGCCCGCTCCGCCACCTGGATCTTTCTACCTCTACGTTTAAACTTGTAAATAAATACTCACCTTCGTCCTACTCTCCTTGTCCTGGTCTGCTTCTGGGTTCTACTTTAGAAAACCGTGACATGTATATTTAGTTAATATTGCCTGCTAACATGAATTTATTTTAAATAGGGAAATTGTGTCACTTCTCTTGCGTTCTGTGCAAGTAGAGTCAGGGTATATGCAGCAGTTTGGGCCGCCTGGCTCTTTGCGAACTGTGTGAAGACCATTTCTTCCTAACAAAGACCGTAATTAAGTATGACTTTTATGACTTCAAGTCTATCAACTCCCGAGATTAGGCTGGCAATACTATAGTGCCTATAAGAACATCCAATAGTCAAAGGTATATGAAATACAAATGGTATAGAGAGAAATAGTCCTATAATTCCTATAATAACTACAACCTAAAACCTCTTAACTGGTAATATTGAAGACTCATGTTAAAAGGAACCACCAGCTTTCATATGTTCTCATGTTCTGAGCAAGGAACTTAAACGTTAGCTTTTTTACATGGCACATATTGCACTTTCACTTTCTTCTCCAACACTGTTGGACCAAGGTCCTTCTTCCCTGATTGCTCAGTTTGGCCGGGCGGCCAGCTCTAGAAAGACTCTTGGTGGTTCCAAACTTATTTCATTTAAGAATGATGGAGGCCACTGTGTTCTTGGGGACCTTCAATGCTGCAGGAATGTGTTGGTACTCTTCCCCAGATCTGTGCCCGGACACAATCCTGTCTCGGAGCTCAACAGACAATTCCTTCAACCTCATGGCTTGGTTTTTGCTCTGACATGCACTGTCAACTGTGGGACCTTATATAGACAGGTGTGAGGTGTCCAATCAAGGATGATCAATGGAAACAGGATGCACCTGAGCTCAATTTCGAGACTCAAAGCAAACGGTCAGAACACTTATGTAAACACTTATGTAAACCTGTTTTCACTTTGTCATTATGGGGTATTGTCTGTAGATTGCTGTGGATTTTTTTTATGTCATCCATTTTTGAAAAAGGCTGTAATGTAACAAAATGTGGAAAAAGTCAAGGGGTCTGAATACTTTCCGAAGGCATACAGAGCTTTTGAGATAAATGTGGCCACTATAAGGACTGACACCGTGTCTTGGGATACTCATTGAAGCAACGCTTATTTCCCAAATGGCTGCCCTTCCTGTTCTTGCATGGATAGAATGTCGCAATACTAATTACTGAAACTAAAACTTTTTGAATGAGATAGTAACAAGTGCCAACAGCAGTTACTAATACAGTTATCATGCTGAGGCCTTTTGTCCTTGCAACACCTCTTGTGTTCCCCAACTGACTGCAAACAAAATCCACGTGTGAGTGTTTTCCATTAGTTTTGTTCATTTAAAGACTATAATCAATGGAAGGAATGAAAAGCTATTACTTACCTGAGTGAAACCCAGCGAGGGAGCTTAGCAGCCTGGCATTCTGATTGGCCCCATCAAATAGTTCCACTGAGTCATTCATTGCTGTCTGAAAGTAGGCAAACTGCCCAAATACCACTGAGGAGGAAAAATGGGGACATCATACAGGTTATCTCAGTACATGTAAAATGTGGCTACAAAACAATCATATCCCCAAATGGTAAATTGAGTGCTTAAAATGGCAAATTGGGATTTGGTGTCTTGTCAACAATGACACAAAGCTAGCGTGATAACCACTCGTCTACCAAAACCATTGTTGTTATACTGTAGGCTGGGGCCGACTCAGGTCTCAGGGTGGGTGATGTCACCACACAATGGGCTAGCCAACACTGTTTAACTAGTGATTTCACATCTGCTACACCAGGTCATGCATGATAAACACACACTGAGGCATAGATAAATATCTTATGCAATTAGAGATGTTTTGGATGTCATACCTGCTGCATATCACTCACAATTAAGAAAGCATGACTTGTGTGAGGACAAACAACAACCAGCACCATCTCTAGCATGCCTCGTCCATGATTCAGCACTTCATGACTGATCTATGCTTTCTATAAGCCTGAATATTAGGAGATTTCAGGGATGTCAACTTAAAATAGTCTAGAGAATTGTATTGGATTCACTGTTTGTCCACCATGCCTCCCAAAGGTCTGAACCAAGAATTTGATATCAGACCATTTCTTACATGCATGTGTTACATTGATTTGTCTTGCCATCCAGGTCTGCACTTTGTCATTTTGCACATACTGTACGTATATATTAGATTTTCTGTAACTACTACGTGCCCATCTCATTGATATACAATTATTAGAGGTACACCATTTTTTTTTTTAAATAGGTCACTCTAATTATATCTACAGCCACAGCACGCTATGTGCGTAATGGTCATTAAGGCAGGTATTCCAACAGTTTCCAACGTAATCTTTTTTACTGTTGCATAGGTTTTAACTCGGACCAATTTGTATGCATATAATATTTTCTGAACATATGTACCTTTAATTATGAATGAATATGCGCAAAAGTTAATTGAATTGTTTCCACACCCACCATGTGTCATGGGTGTGATAGTCATGTGAGGTGAAATGTGTACGTTATATTTTGGGATGTGAGCACTCAGTCTGTTTTACCTGACAAAGATTTGTTTTGGATCTAAATGTCATCAATAAAGCAGTGAATTGGGAGCAAAAACAGTGTGCAGGCCTTCCTGTTCTAAGATTGAGGGGATACCACTGGATTTTAGCTAATGTTAGCATTGCTAGCTATTTCTGACAAACTCTTCTAGCTAATGACAACATTGCCATCGGTCTAATGTAAATGTGATGACATGATGATGATGGCTAAGCTGTTTCCTACTAAATATTTGCCTACTTTAGCAATGTCATCATATTTCCAGGCCACCAGTGTAATTTCGGCGAAACAGTCATTAGCTCACGTTTTACTTTTGTACATTAATGTGACTGCGGAGTCTGTAGAATGCTGATCACAATGGCAACATTGCGACCGAGTGACGGAGGAGCAACACAAGAATAGGCAGATAAATCAGAGGTGTAAAACTAGTCAAGCGTAGGATAAGTTTAAGTGTTGAATTAATAATGATGCATTTGATTAACCTCACCAAATTCTCCAGAGACAGTGATGTAGTAGGAGCAGGTTTTCCCAGCGGTGTAGTTGTGGGGAAAGTTAGGAGATAGTACCACACCTTCAGATCCATTATAATGGCCACCACAAGGGGCTGAAAGACAACAAAACAACCTCAGTGTTACTCAATTCCCAGAGACAATAATCCTGAAAGAACAAGCACCATGGATTAGCATGGGATAAAAGTCAGTGCACTAGCTGCGAGCTGTTGTGTTGGAACAAGGATGTTCTAGGATAGATCTAAACTCACTGTACAGAATATCAACAGTTCCAGACCAACATTAAGCCTATGAGTCCCGAGACCCGAGCAAAAATCGGCTTTTTATTTATCTGACTTTCATTTATCTGTATGTCCAGCCCTTATATTTACAATAAAGTGTTTTACCAATTTATATTCAGGACAACCAGGCCACAAGTAAAACACAAAACAATTTTAAATAAAGAGTTGCATTCATGAGTTTTATTATGTTTTATTTATTCAATGTGAATAAAAAAAGGTCAGCTAAAGGAAAAACCTAATACAAATGAATTTATATGAATGCTGCAATTACAGAAATTGTTTTTCTCAGTGGAAAATGAATATCCAACTAGCCAGTGGCAACTGTGTGGAGTTTGTAGTCTGTGACAGCAACTATGTGAGTTTATTACAGTATTATAGACACTACGTTCTTGGATTTCCTATGACCTTCTATGTAGAAGAACCCCTTACCTTCTAACGACTCTTGTGTAGCTTGTGAGCATTATAGAGCATGTGAGTGGTTGTGAGAATCTCAGCTTTTCATAGATAGCTTCTAATAGTTTGTAGCTCAAACTATTCAGACTCTACAGACGTTTTTGTAAAAAGATCCAGCCCGGGCCCCTTTGGGAACCGCCCTTGTCTCACAAACACCGCTCTAGCTCAGCCCCCGTTAATCACACAGACAACTGATGCAGAAGAAATGGACATATCCAACAGTACAACCCAGAAGTCTGTAGCTCAAACACACAATGTTTAAAATAGGTATGAAGTCCAAATTGACTGGTGTGTTAAAGTTGCCCTTAAGCATGTGTAAATTCTTAATATGGCCTGTAATGGGTACAGAGATTAAATATACTGATGTCAATGGCTCCATGGAAACACACGTGGCTTCACTTTAAAGGGGAATTTCACCCAGGCTCTGTCATGGCATATAGTCATTACGATATCAACAACATTACGTTTTTATCATAAACATCACAATTATCCAAACCACAAGCTAACTAGCAAATTTAAATTTCACTGGTAGAATCGGGAAGTTTCGAATCCCTGTGTATTCGTCTGCTCATAGTGAACCACTAAGTGCGGCATTCATAGCGAATGCTGATACCGCCCGCTAGGTAGAGGAGGCTAATAGCATTGTTACTTCGAACGACCAACACACAGTAATCTCAGAAATTCTCGAGGCAAGATTTTGTGAACATTTTTGTTTTTCGCTAATGTTTTCCATCATGCCCATGTGGTGTTCTGTGCATGGCTGTGCTAATTACAAACAAGCACAAAATTAGTTATCTTTTATCATTCTACCTACTAGAGATTCACCCAAATTCTGCCAGTGGCTTGCGGCTAACAAGAATGATGCGGTGACCAAAGGTTATCAGAGGGATTTTCAGGCTGAATTGATGGGGAATTAATTTAGACGACAACTGAGAAGTGATGCGATACGTCAATTTTGTTTCCTTCACAACAAAACAGAAGATTTGCAATTAAAGGTAACCTAATGTTAGCTAGCTTGCAAGGGTAGCTGGGTAAATTTGCTAGCTAGATAACGTTACAGTCCTGTATTGAACTCTGAAAGCCATCAGCTAAATCATATAGCTATCTTTTGGTTTACACACTTACATTTACATTTTACATTTAAGTCATTTAGCAGACGCTCTTATCCAGAGCGACTTACAAATTGGTGCATTCACCTTATGATATCCAGTGGAACAACCACTTTACAATAGTGCATCTAACTCTTTTAAGGGGGGGGGGGGTTAGAAGGATTACTTTATCCTATCCTAGGTATTCCTTAAAGAGGTGGGGTTTCAGGTGTCTCCGGAAGGTGCCTACACATCCGGGTTGGAGCGAGCGGTCGCATTCGCACTTTGGTCCGCAGGTAGTATAACTTTTCATTATATTTCATTACATTTCATTATAGTACAACGGTTTGATTTGTCTAATCTTAGCAATTTCTTCTTAGCTAGCTACATAGCCGTCTTTGTATCAAAGACAATTGCGTAATTATCGTATTTCGTCGTCCTATTGCAGTCTACACTGCTATCTGCCCAGCAGCTAGCCAGCTAGCAAACGTCCACCGTCTACCGAATAGCAGCACTGTGCAACTATTACACTCAACTGAACGACTTGATTAGTGTAGTGTTAGCTAGCTACATAGTTGTCTTTGCTGTCTTCGTATCCAAGATAATCGTGTAGTTTAGAGTGTGTAGTTTTAGAGTGATTATCTTAATTTACCGAGGTTAGCTAGCCAGCTATTTGTCGTCCTTAACGTAGGAGACACTGCTAGCTAGCCAACAGCTAGCCAACGTCTACCGAATAGAACTTCCGCACTCAACAACCCGGTCGCATTCCGCTTCGCTCCACAGGTAGTATCACATTTTCATTTCATTTCATTACAGTACAACGGTTTGATTTGTTTGATCGTAGCTAGCTACATAGCTAGCTACATAGCCGTCTTTGTATCAAAGATAATTGTGTAGTCTAGAGCGATTTTCTAGGTTAGCTAGCCAGCTATTGTCGTTCTTTTAACGCAACGTAACGTAATCAACACTGCTAGCTAGCCAGCTAGCCCCCGAATAGCAGCACTGTAGAAACTATTACACTCAATGGAACGACTTGATTAGTGTAGTGTCAACAACGCAGCCACTGCCAGCTAGCCTACAAAGTCAACAACGCAGCCACTGCCAGCTAGCCTACTTCAGCAGTACTGTATCATCTTAATCATTTTAGTCAATAAGATTCTTGCTACGTAAGCTTAACTTTCTGAACATTCGAGACGCGTAGTCCACTTGTCATTCCAATCTCCTTTGCATTAGCGTAGTCTCTTCTGTAGCCTGTCAACTATGTGTCTGTCTATCCCTGTTCTCTCCTCTCTGCACAGACCATACAAACGCTCCACACCGCGTGGCCGCGGCCACCATAATCTGGTGGTCCCAGCCCGCACGACCCACGTGGAGTTCCAGGTCTCCGGTAGCCTCTGGAACTGCCGATCTGCGGCCAACAAGGCAGAGTTCATCTCAGCCTATGCCTCCCTCCAGTCCCTCGACTTCTTGGCACTGACGGAAACATGGATCACCACAGATAACACTGCTACTCCTACTGCTCTCTCTTCGTCCGCCCACGTGTTCTCGCACACCCCGAGAGCTTCTGGTCAGCGGGGTGGTGGCACCGGGATCCTCATCCCTCCCAAGTGGTCATTCTCTCTTTCTCCCCTTACCCATCTGTCTATCGCCTCCTTTGAATTCCATGCTGTCACAGTTACCAGCCCTTTCAAGCTTAACATCCTTATCATTTATCGCCCTCCAGGTTCCCTCGGAGAGTTCATCAATGAGCTTGATGCCTTGATAAGCTCCTTTCCTGAGGACGGCTCACCTCTCACAGTTCTGGGCGACTTTAACCTCCCCACGTCTACCTTTGACTCATTCCTCTCTGCCTCCTTCTTTCCACTCCTCTCCTCTTTTGACCTCACCCTCTCACCTTCCCCCCCTACTCACAAGGCAGGCAACACGCTCGACCTCATCTTTACTAGATGCTGTTCTTCCACTAACCTCATTGCAACTCCCCTCCAAGTCTCCGACCACTACCTTGTATCCTTTTCCCTCTCGCTCTCATCCAACACTTCCCACACTGCCCCTACTCGGATGGTATCGCGCCGTCCCAACCTTCGCTCTCTCTCCCCCGCTACCCTCTCCTCTTCCATCCTATCATCTCTTCCCTCTGCTCAAACCTTCTCCAACCTATCTCCTGATTCTGCCTCCTCAACCCTCCTCTCCTCCCTTTCTGCATCCTTTGACTCTCTATGTCCCCTATCCTCCAGGCCGGCTCGGTCCTCCCCTCCCGCTCCGTGGCTCGACGACTCATTGCGAGCTCACAGAACAGGGCTCCGGGCAGCCGAGCGGAAATGGAGGAAAACTCGCCTCCCTGCGGACCTGGCATCCTTTCACTCCCTCCTCTCTACATTTTCCTCTTCTGTCTCTGCTGCTAAAGCCACTTTCTACCACTCTAAATTCCAAGCATCTGCCTCTAACCCTAGGAAGCTCTTTGCCACCTTCTCCTCCCTCCTGAATCCTCCTCCCCCTCCCCCCCTCCTCCCTCTCTGCAGATGACTTCGTCAACCATTTTGAAAAGAAGGTCGACGACATCCGATCCTCGTTTGCTAAGTCAAACGACACCGCTGGTTCTGCTCACACTGCCCTACCCTGTGCTCTGACCTCTTTCTCCCCTCTCTCTCCAGATGAAATCTCGCGTCTTGTGACGGCCGGCCGCCCAACAACCTGCCCGCTTGACCCTATCCCCTCCTCTCTTCTCCAGACCATTTCCGGAGACCTTCTCCCTTACCTCACCTCGCTCATCAACTCATCCCTGACCGCTGGCTACGTCCCTTCCGTCTTCAAGAGAGCGAGAGTTGCACCCCTTCTGAAAAAACCTACACTCGATCCCTCCGATGTCAACAACTACAGACCAGTATCCCTTCTTTCTTTTCTCTCCAAAACTCTTGAACGTGCCGTCCTTGGCCAGCTCTCCCTCTATCTCTCTCAGAATGACCTTCTTGATCCAAATCAGTCAGGTTTCAAGACTAGTCATTCAACTGAGACTGCTCTTCTCTGTATCACGGAGGCGCTCCGCACTGCTAAAGCTAACTCTCTCTCCTCTGCTCTCATCCTTCTAGACCTATCGGCTGCCTTCGATACTGTGAACCATCAGATCCTCCTCTCCACCCTCTCCGAGTTGGGCATCTCCGGCGCGGCCCACGCTTGGATTGTGTCCTACCTGACAGGTCGCTCCTACCAGGTGGCGTGGCGAGAATCTGTCTCCTCACCACGTGCTCTCACCACTGGTGTCCCCCAGGGCTCTGTTCTAGGCCCTCTCCTATTCTCGCTATACACCAAGTCACTTGGCTCTGTCATAACCTCACATGGTCTCTCCTATCATTGCTATGCAGACGACACACAACTAATCTTCTCCTTTCCCCCTTCTGATGACCAGGTGGCGAATCGCATCTCTGCATGTCTGGCAGACATATCAGTGTGGATGACGGATCACCACCTCAAGCTGAACCTCGGCAAGACGGAGCTGCTCTTCCTCCCGGGGAAGGACTGCCCGTTCCATGATCTCGCCATCACGGTTGACAACTCCATTGTGTCCTCCTCCCAGAGCGCTAAGAACCTTGGCGTGATCCTGGACAACACCCTGTCGTTCTCAACTAACATCAAGGCGGTGGCCCGTTCCTGTAGGTTCATGCTCTACAACATCCGCAGAGTACGACCCTGCCTCACACAGGAAGCGGCGCAGGTCCTAATCCAGGCACTTGTCATCTCCCGTCTGGATTACTGCAACTCGCTGTTGGCTGGGCTCCCTGCCTGTGCCATTAAACCCCTACAACTCATCCAGAACGCCGCAGCCCGTCTGGTGTTCAACCTTCCCAAGTTCTCTCACGTCACCCCGCTCCTCCGCTCTCTCCACTGGCTTCCAGTTGAAGCTCGCATCCGCTACAAGACCATGGTGCTTGCCTACGGAGCTGTGAGGGGAACGGCACCTCAGTACCTCCAGGCTCTGATCAGGCCCTACACCCAAACAAGGGCACTGCGTTCATCCACCTCTGGCCTGCTCGCCTCCCTACCTTGACTGGGCTGAGCGGGAACTGTACTTCCTCAGTGGTAGGGAGGCGAGCAGGCCAGAGGTGGATGAACGCAGTGCCCTTGTTTGTAGGGGTTTAATGGCACAGGCAGGGAGCCCAGCCAACAGCGAGTTGCAGTAATCCAGACGGGAGATGACAAGTGCCTGGATTAGGACCTGCGCCGCTTCCTGCGTGAGGCAGGGTCGTACTCTGCGAATGTTGTAGAGCATGAACCTACAGGAACGGGTCACCGCCTAACACTTTTGGTTAAAATTTTGCCTATGGGTGTTTGTAAGTCTCCAACTCCGGTTGGAACTAACCTGGTTCAGTTTATCAACCAGTAAATTATTAGAATCAGGGGTGCTAGATTAGGATTGGATTGAAAACCTACAGGATGGTAGCTCTCCAGGAACAGGGTTGGAGAGCCCTGATGTAGAACCCCCATAAAATAAATATGGATATTTTCTATCAATCTTTGAAATGTGTCTGCCTTTATGGATTCACATAAAATAGTTATATAAACTGTACAGGGGCCAAGGCTCTGTAGCATCAAACAGATGCTAGACATTAAGATATCCAACATTTTTTGTTTATTTGTCCAAATCTAAAATACAGGAGAGTGTCTACTATTTAATGCTACCCCAAGAGAACTGGGTATTCAAAAACAATGTTATATGGTAAAAGTAACATACAAAAAAAATAGTATGAACAGTGTAGTACAGTTCAGTGTGTCTGAGTGTGTCAGGTGTAGAGACACACAAGTGCAGAGAACTGTAGCTACAGATTGTTGCACCAGATAATGTGATTTACCCAAAGACATCTCGTCTATTTGACATCATGTCTATTTCAAGTCTTCTCTCATTGATCGAGACAGGTGGGTGTCTACCCCAAAGTACTGCATGTCATGATGACAGAGACCTGTCTCGATCAATGTGTGAGAAGACTTGAAATAGACACGATGGCGGTGCACATATTGTTGTATTACTTTTTTAATAACAGAGTATTTTCTAAATTCAAACTGACCCCCTGCAACTGGACACAGACATTTTATGAGGCACCTGTTTCCCCAAATCAAGGACGAAGATGGCATTGCTACTGTAGGTTGGTCGAAAAATCTCTGTGCAACACCAAACAGTAACTGTAACTCCCAGTAATGGATACCAAACATCTTTGGTTAAATCACATTATATTGTTTAACAATCTGTAGCTAAGAGAACTGGTGATCAGCAGATGAGGGGAGAGATGGTCTTGATGAAATTGCCATTCCAAAGAAACATACAGTATGTTCAGAGAATACTTGTAAAGCTGTGGGAGGAGTGTTGTTCTGATCAAACTGCCATTCAGCTCCTCATGAGTCATCTGCTTGAAATCCAGCATAATGTCTAATCCAAAGAGAGAGAGAGAGAGAGAGAAAGAGAAAGAGAAAGAGAGAGAGAGAGAGAGAGAGAGAGAGAGAGAGAGAGAGAGAGAGAGAGAGAGAGAGAGAGAGAGAGAGAGAGAGAGAGAGAGAGAGAGAGAGAGAGAGAGAGAGAGAGAGAGAGAGAGAGAGAGAGAGAGAGAGAGAGTTCTGCTATAATGACACATGCAGGCCAAAGAATGTTGCTTCTGTATCTAGAAACCACTCCAGGAAGAAGCCCAGGCACTCCACAGTATTGTCTTTAGACAAATGACTAAATGATACTCTATTGTACAGTTTGAACAACAGTTCAGCATAACATCAACCTTAGGGTAAACTAGTTGAACATGTATACATGTGCACAGGCACAGAGATTACATTTACAACCATATCTAGCCTAATAGAATGAAATCTGGCATATCCCTCCCTCAATCTTTGCAGTGGCCAGACAGTACTAATTAGCCTAGGTAAGCAGGCAGACAGTATCTACCTACACCCATGTCTATCAGGCATGCTTAGGCAAATAATATTATAGCAAAACCAGCTTCAGTTTTAGAGATTTACAACATAAATTGTTGTATTGTTGTTTCTCCTCACTGTTTGCTAGTAAACTTAGCGAATAGCTTGCTGGATATGCAATACATGTTATTTAAATCTGTTTGGAATCCTATCTCGCGTCATGCCTATAATTTTGTGAGATTGAAATGCATCCAAGGTCATAATCATAACCAATGTCAACCCTTGTCAATTATGTTACATAGCTAGCTAGAAAAATGATTTACAGTTGCTGATGTTACACATGTTTGCTAACAAGTTGCAAATGTGAGCAGTGGTGCATAACAAGTTAGCAGGCACCAGGCTAACTAGCTAGCCAACTCCAGTTATGTGCTAAAGATCACTGATTGTAAAACCTCTTCTATTTTAAGTCATAGATATGGTTACTGTTTAGCTAGCTAGCTAGCTAGCTACATAGCTGGCTAAGTTAGCAAACATACCAATTAATTGATTCCCCCCACTGTAACACTGTTAGCCAGCAATACACAATACGGGTTTTAGTAGATATACAAAATTTAGCTAGGTGGCTTGCAGGAAAGATAATTTATTTAGCTAGGCACCGTATTTGTCATCTGCCCTCTTGGTGCTGGCATTGGCTGTAGCTGAGCTTCTGACGTTAGCTAAATCAAACTCTGTGTTTAGAATCCTCTTCGCTATATTGAAACATGTATGGTTGAATGTCACCATGTAGCTAATAAATGTTCCATCCTCAAATTCGTGTTGATGAGAGGAATCACTTGAAGCAAATGCGTCTGGTCAGTTCTTTGAGTTTTGCCCAAAGGATTGTTGTTAGTGTCACCCTCCTTTTAAAAAAAATCCCAGTTTGGGGAAGGGATGGGGGCCAGAGCACAAAGCACCTCCCAACACAAGTGGTAGTCTTTCAGAGACTACAACTTGAAAAACTGTGTCAGCTTGTATATTTAGCAATGAATCCGCTGATAGGAACATCGCTGAAAGATGTCCAATGGCTCTATCGAACAAGGACAGCCATATCTACACCCCAAAACACGTATAGTGAGATCAGTATAACATAGAGCCTTTGCGAAATGCCACAAAGTAGGACTACATGTATTTTTAGATCTTGCCCCCCATCAATACTGCCATCATAGGGTTATCTATCATTCAGCATGCAAAGCCCTGACCTGCCTTCCTCCTGGGCAATTATGTGTAAAACACATCTCACTGTCCTAGAAATGCCTCAGACATGATAAAAACAAGCACAGATTCCCCCAGGGTGAAATTCCCCTTTAAGGACATAGCATGAGCATGAAGGGTGAAATAAAATAATTGAGGGTATCAAACTTTAAAATGTAAGGTCAATGAAAACAGAACACAACCGAGGAAATCTGTCAATGTCAATATTCTATTATCTTACTGTACATGTGCCCCTGGACTAGTAGTGTACTGCTCTCCAAACTACTTTAAAAAACTCTGAATAAATACTGACCAAAGGAGAGAAAATTACTGAACGCACAACATTAGAGAGCAGCGAGCGCTCACCCTCTTGTTCTCCCTGACCCTAAATCCCTAGTTAACCCTTCTTCTCATTTCCTTTCATAGTATTATTGCTCCCTCCCTTCAGAAAATGTCAATCCCAATCGCTTGAAACCCTCATGTGATCTTTCTGCACCTACCTTGTTTCTTTCATCCCCTTTGTCTTTGCTACAATGATCGTGGATTTAGATTCTTGCCACATCTCCAGCACGCTAAGCCTCCCAGCGCTCATCCCCCCAGGTCTGCTCCTTCATCTGCCCACAATACCTTGTGGAGCTCATAAACCTGGTGTCAGGATGCAGCCACAGCTCATGGTCCTCTGCATATCAAACACCTTCCCCATACCTTTGATCACATCACCCTCACCTCATACTTTCTATGGCAAGACTGAGTTGGTACTGTAAGAAAAAAACTCTTGGTTGCGGGGTCTACCCTGCCTGAAACTAGAAATTTCACACACGAGAGAGAGAACGAGAGAATTAGGTAACAGTCAGTAATTTGTAGTTCATTTTTTAACTGTTTCCACTGTGAGCAGTCAGTGTCATGTCAGGCCAAAGTGTCCTTTCTCTTCTAGGTATCAAATGCTGGGTCACTCACTCACTAAGGATTTTGATAGAAAACACAAACCTTACCAATTACTCCAAATCCTTGGTCCCTCTATATTTATCAAAAGCAAAATTGGATTTCATTATTTAATCTGTCAAGATGGGAAATGTAACCATCTTCATTATAGATTTACAAACCAGGGCCATAACATAACCCACAAAAAATATGAACATCTCAAAGATCAGGGGACTGGGGGGGTCAATCTAATCAGCAGACATCCAACTGTGGGATACCACGGTGATACTGAATATTTCAATTTAATATGAAATATGCTGTTGATATTACTGGTTACTTAAGCATTAGTCAGGCAGTATGAATTATAATGATAGTAGTTATAAATTTGTACTAGCATGACTAGTAAGAGTTTATTTCAGACAATGACATAATGAGAAGGTTCCAGAAACAAATATTATCCAAAGTGAACAGAAGTATGGACAAAAATAAGAGAATAAAGACAAAATAATACACTATACAATATGCTCAATCAACACCAGATGATATGCCAGCCACTGTAGCTACATGCCAACATAGTCATTGTCCGAACTTATTTAAAAAAAAAAATAATAATATGGGAATTATTTAAGGACATTTAACATAGCATCATGTTTATGCATACAGTAATGTAACAGACGCCACAAGCTCCTTAAACCTAACAGACCAGACCGTACACTGTGGGCTGTTATAAATAGATAAAGAGAGAGAGGGAGAGAGAGGGAGAAGGACCATGCCTAAATCCAAACAAGGTCTAGTTCCTCTAGTGCAGGTATTCCCCCAGAGGTACGCGCAATCAAACTGTGATTCAAATTTAAAAAATAAAAACATTCTTCACATTTTCAAACAGTACATTTATATTTTCCAATGGGGCTATACATTTGGGCGAGTTTTTTTTCTAGCCTCGAGTAGCCTCGTTTCACTGCCAAAAATAAAATTAAACCATCTAGTGTTCAGCGAAATAACACAATGTCAAATACAGGTAGCCTAATCTATTTACGTTACTCTCTCGCCGGAAACCTTCACTCTTGGGCCTAGCAACGCTCCTGGTATATGTCCGTTACGTTATGGGAGGTCAATTAAGGAAGACATCCTCTTCTGCAAACCACTGGAAACCAGGACAACATGAGAGGATATTTTTTAAAGTACTAGACAGCTTTGTGACATCAAATGGACTTTGGTGGTCAAGATGTGTTGGTATCTGTACTGATGGCGCAAAAGCCATGACAGGGAGACACAGTGGTGTGGTAACGTGCGTAAAAGCAGTTTCTCCCGACGCTACTTGGGTACACTGCAGCATCCACAGAGAAGCTCTTGCTGCCAAAGGAATGCAGTTTTGGACACTACAGTTTTGGACACTACAGTGAAAATGGTTAACTTTGTTAAAGCAAGGCCCCTGAACTCTCATGTATTTTCTGCATTATGCAATGATTTGGGCAGCAACCATGTAATGCTTTTACAACATACAGAAGTGTGCTGGTTATCAAGGGGCAAAGTATTGACATGTTTTTTTAAATTGAGAGACAAGCTTAAAGTTTGACTTACTGACCATCATTTTCACTTGTCTGACCGCTTGCATGATGATGAGTTTCTCACACGACTGGCCTATCTGGGTGATGTTTTTTCTCGTCTGAATGATCTGAATCTAGGATTATAGGGACTCTCCGAAATATATTCAATGTGCGGGACAACATTTATTAAGAAGTTGGATCTCTTTTCTGTCTGCATTTACAAGGACAACACACAGGTCTTTCCATCATTGTATGATTTTTTGTGTGCAAATGAACTCAAGCTTACAGACAATGTCAAATGTGATATAGCGAAGCACCTGAGTGAGCTGGGTGCGCAATTACGCAGGTACTTTCCCGAAACGGACAACACAAACAACTGGATTCGTCATCCCTTTCATGCCCTGCCTCCAGTCCACTTACCGATATCTGAACAAGAGAGCCTCATCGAAATTGCAACAAGAGGTTCTGTGAAAATTGAATTTAATCAGAAGCCACTGCCAGATTTCTGTATAGGGCTGCACTCAGAGTTTCTTGCCTTGGCATATCACGCTGTTAAGACACTGATGCCCTTTGTAAGCACGTACCTATGTGAGAGTGGATTCTCGGCCCTCACTAGCATGAGGCCCTCACTAGCACTAAATACAGGCACAGACTGTGTGTGGAAAATGATTTAAGACAGACTCTCCAATACAACCCAACATTGCAGAGTTATGTGCATCCTTTCAGCACACCCTTCTCATTAACCTGTGGTGAGTTGTTCACAATTTTCGATGAACAAATAAGGTTTTATATGTAAGATGCTAAATAAAGAGCAAAATTATTGATTATTATAATATTATTATTTGTGCCCTAGTCCTATAAGAGCTCTTTGTCACTTCCCACGAGCCGGGTTGTGACAAAAACTCACACTCATTCTTATGTTTAATAAATGTATCGTATAGTGTGTGTGTGGCAGGCTTACAATGATAGCAAAAAACAACATTTGAGAGTGCGCTGACCCTGGTCCTAGAGGGGGTACACAGCTGGAGGTTGAATGTTTGAAGGGGTACAGGACTATAAAAAGTTTGTCAACCACTGCTCTAGTGTATGCAGTTATTTTGCTTCCTGCCTCTGAGGGGCGCTATACTACTGTGCTTTAACCACATTACACACCCCTTCTATTTACAGCCATGGAGGATTCCTCATTCAAGAGCACTGAGAAAGTCTTTTAGTTACTATGGAAACAAATAGAAGACCTGTTTGGATGAGAAGCTGAGAGAGAGGGGGGGAAATTCTTTATTATTTAAAGGGATCTCACCCCTTTTCTAATTAGTTTTGTCTAAAGGCCCCAAAAAGTGCCTCAGAGTACATCAGTATTCTAAAAAGCAGCCGAAAATCACAGCCCAGTGAAACATTTCAAATGGCAACAACTTGGTCCTCAGCTTGTCGAGAGCAAAACTAAAGGGGCAGATATACTGCAAGTTTTTCATGGGTGAACAGTTTGCGCCTGCTATTTTCCGAGGAGATTAAAACATAAAAGGCTGAACATGAAGTAGCTAAATAAAGTTGGAAATAAGGGTTATTGGTGTTAAATAAAGACAGTATCATGGTTTGGGTTTTGTTTTTACATTACTTTTCCTTTTTGAACATAACAGTTGTAAACTTCGCACTTGTGTAAACATTCAGTAAAGCTGGCCCTAGATACCCACCATCACCCTGAAGCAACAACAATACATGACAGATACATTGCAAGTGTTTGCTTTTCTTCCATACTGAATGCTCAAAATGTACCACTTAAACACCTACGGCTGCTAAAAGTGGGGATTAATTGGGTACGGGACGGTTTTCACGGACAAATATTCCCACCACCTTCCCCCACAGTCCTTATTGAATACATAACGATTCCTTTCATTAGCCGGGTGATACTGGGGACATTAGTAATCATTTCTCTCAACTGGCAGCAGAATGTCAGGAGGGCAGAGTTTAACATTCACAGTGAGTACTCCCTGTCTCACTTTGACTGATTTGCATATAACCCACGTGGCGTTTCACTGCCACTCAAGGGGCCCTGGCTTGCAGGCACAGCCACAGCCTTTAGAAATGGCTCTTTCTTTTGTTAATTTATGAACACAACCAGCAAATAGCTTTGTTCACCTTTTTATCATCTGGAAAAATAAGCTCAATTCAACCACAAATGCTTTTACTTAAGCGGTCATTATGTGTTTGCTTGGAAATATGCTTATGTTTAAGCATGTTGAAATAGGCTAGGCTACTGATGTATGTTTCCCAGACATCAAACTATTAGCTAGCAGATTACAATGTCCTTTCACAAAATGTTGTTTCATCTAGCCAAAATCCATGACCTTGAAGGAATGACTCGAACGACTTAAAAAAAAAGAATTTCCCTTCCTTTCATGGATTTAAAACTTGTTCTTCATAACATTACTTTAGTGTTGCGTATACACACCCACAATCCTCTTCGAAGGTGACATAACTAAAAAAAATCAGGATTAGAAATACACATAACTGACAGACCATATAAGCAAATGGCCCATGAAACAGCAACATTTGCTTCACATCCCTTTGGTTTTCAGAGTGATTTCCAATTGTGCCTGCTGTGTGCTTTTCATAAAAAAAACACAGTAAAGTGGTATTCCTTTCACAGATCAAATTTTGCCTGCACATTCTGTTGGCTATTGGCGGTAGGCTATATACAACTGTTGAAAAGGCCAGAACAACCCATTTAGCTCATTACCTACGCTCTCTTTCAAGCCCAGGGAATCGATCAACAGAGGCCATTGTGCCATTGTTGAGAGGCCTTGTGAATCACTAACAACATCATGTCTCACCCTTACAATCCACACACTTTTCCTTTATGGAGTTCAGGGATTAAACAGCATGTGCTCAGACATCCATAAATCAATGTTATGGTACCACATTGTCACTGTTTAACATTCTTGATAATGACAAATTATATTTCAATAAGCTCTTAGCAGAAAGACACTTTCCCATTTCCACTTATGAAAGGTTCAATGAGACAAAACCCAGGACTAGACAAGTCAGGTTCAAGTCAGGTTGAAAGTCAGGTTCAATTTAATGATATAATGGATAAGCAGATAGTGATCCTGAGGTCCTTAGCTGTACCACAAGGTCAACCAAACTGTGCCGCTATGTCCATGACCAAGCCTAAACTCTAATTACGCAATGTAATTTAATAATTCCATTAAGAATTAAATATTGAATGTTTAAGCCACATCCATAATGCACAATGTTCATCAAGGGAATACAGCTCATGGTATGAATGCTCTAGCTCGTCACCAAAATGAATATAAATAAATAAAGGAAAGAATAAAAATGGAAAAGGTAACGGGCCAAATGTACCATCAGTGTATGCAAATAAATGATCTGGGAGTGAAGGATTGAGGGCTCTCTCTCTCAAAGGGCAAGGCATTTTGGCTCAATCAAAAAGGGTCAACTAATCAACACATGCTGTTTAAAAGCACAAATCCCCTTAGACTGACTTACAAACAGGGGTCAGGAGTGTTAGCAATGTAAAACCATTATAGATCCATGGCTTCGTTTTTAGTAACTCTGCTGGTTTGTTCTCCAGTCTCCTGTTGTTGTTGTTGTAAACAAAATATATCCTTTGAAACTAACTTGTTTTTTCAGTGTTCAACCCAGTATGGTCAAGAGACTATGTGCTGTTTGCTTTGCTTCAGCTGTGTCTTGGTACACAAAACACCCTCTATTGTTTATGTGAACTCCAGAGTAACTTCTTAATTACATTTAATCACATTAACAAAAGCCCCAAATCTCTCAAAAGAAGGAGCTCAGGTGGATTTCCTCTCATGCGTCTCACACTCCCCTCTTGATCTGACACTTGAAAAATGAAAACAGGTTAAATTTGGTTTAAAAAGTAGAAGGTAGCTAAAGCTAGATTCTGTATGTTTCCATGAAAATAGCTTATACTGTATATGAAAACAAGTAGCTTTATGCATACATCTAACCATTTTTATTGAAAACAACATCATTCCATGTTTATCATGTCAACCATAAAACGTTGGTGTGTGTCTCCCATATCCAAGTCATGTCTCAAGTGGCCATGCTGCTATAAGGTAGAGGCTCGGTGTGTGAAGTGGCAGGGTGGAGACATAGAGACGGTGAGTGGCAGCAACTACAAGGCCACCTGTCTGGGTTTTTGTGTCTCCTCAGAGACGCAGGGACATAAAGGAGAGAGAGAGAAAGAGGGAAAGAGAGGGGGATGAAAAAGAGAGGGAGTGTGAGAGAGGACATATGAGTGGCAGTTGTCACCGCCCAAGCTCTCACGACTGTCAATAAATGACAGAAAGTTCAGCCTTGGTCTTTGAAAAACCCATACTCCCCTCTTTTGCAAAGAAAAAAAGGGGTCCTCAAAACCATTTGGTAAAGCCAGTGAAAATTGGCTTGATATTAGCCTTGATTGATAGTGAAGATGATGGTACCAAGACCAACCAATTAGACTTGAAGTGAGAACAACAACAACAAAAGGTACTCTCTCTTTGATAAGCTGTTGCAAATCAGTTTTTAGAACTGTAGGCAAACCAAAACCGAAAATATCGTACCTTTACACGTTGGTAGGGCCTTGTTCCATATAGGTTTTCCATCCAAACCGATAACACATGTGATTGTGGCTTGTCCAACAGCAGTATATCCCGAGTTACATTGATAGGTCACTGTGGAGCCCAGTTTGTAGTCCATCCCCACACGACTGCCGTTCATGATATTACCAGGGTCAAAACATGCCTCCCTGGGTTTCTCTGTGGAATAGAAAACATATACAAGCTCAAGATAAAGTACTGTGCAGGACAACAGGTCTTGAGCAGAGAGAATTGATTTCAATACAACACCAAGGAGGAAAATGTAAAACCATTTTTATTTTGCTAAAGCATTGTAATTTATCCATAAATGCAAAAGAAACTCAGCAGTTGAAAAGCCCAGATATCATGAACAGGTAGGGTATGCATCCTGAGATATTTGATGCATTCAAACACTGAACCCAGAAGCTGCTACTGATATTTTGATCCCCTAGTTTATCGCCTAGACTTCTGCTGTGGCTCTGCGGTGAACCTTAATGTAGGAGGCAGAACACATGGAGTTTGAGAGTAAAAAAGAGCAGGTACAGTAGAGTTGCTCCAAGGCATCCTCAATAGAAAAGACCAGCACAGAGGGAAATGCAAGGTAAGCATGTGGGTCTGTAGAGGCAGCCAACCAGTGTCCTTCTGGCAACAGACACTCAAAGAAGGACAGTTGGAAAAAGCTCTGGAGGTGGTGCTTGTATACACTGCCAAACAAGATGACAGCTAACAGCCCACTTCTTTCTGCTGCCCTGTGCTTTGGGGAGCGGTGAAAGTAGGAGGCCTGTGGTGGGAGATTCTATCACTGAAATTGCTACAGTGCATCACAATTTCAACCGCATTTCAATACACAGAGACAGGAAATGCTTCTCAACATATAAGGCCAAAGTCTACATGCTAATGCCCATAACCTAAAGCTACATTTTGAAATGGATTTATGAATACATTAGAAATACAGTAGTAGAAAACAATTAAAAATATATGAAGTATATTACAGTATTAAGTATGAAAACAGAAATAGCAATGCCATTTGTTTTTACCCTCTTTAATCAACATTTAAATTACCTTAGTTACCGGTGCATGGATGGGGGGGAAAAGTACGATATAGGAGATTGATTTACAGGAAAAATTGTGTTTTTAGCCTCGGGAGATGACAAATCTCACCCAGTTCCCATAAAAGGTAATTAGCTGCTCTAATTGTCAAAAGCAGAGGTAAATACAGGGCCGTCTGTACAAAATCAAACAACAAATTATGCTATTGATTGGTTTTAATAAATCTTCCAAGAAGAACGAGAGGTCAAAAAGGAAAAATACTATACACATCTGTGTTCATGGGTTTTGTGAACTTCATGGGCTTAATAAATAAAACCACTTATCCAGTCGATCATCAATGCATTCAATCAAAAGGCATTTAATACAAGACGTAGGTTGGAAAACCTACTGTTTTTCAGATGCTGAATAGCTCTCTATGAACAACAGGCAAAAGGGCCATTTAATAAGTACAGCTAGCTGACAGGAAGAAACACATGCAATAAGGCTTTAACAATAAATAGTCTACAAAATATATTATCCAGTGGCTAGAAATCTTTCATCCTAACAACCTATATCTACAGAAAACATTTCTATAGAGACATCAACCTTACAATATGGCCGGAGCTATACACTTTCAAAGGAACCTAGGGTCACCTCCTACGAGACTAACATGATGCATCACTTGCCTTTAAATTCAATGGCAAAACCAGACATCCCGAGGGAGGCGTCACTTCTGAAGGCGAGGAAGAGGCTGTTCCCACTGCTCTCGATGCGCTCCGGGGCCTGGTTTCCCTGCAGGCTGCTGATCAATGGACCATTGGAGTTCTCACCCTCATAGATGTGCAGGAAGTCATAGCTGGGCTCCATGTTGAAACTGGGAGGATACAAAAGAGAACCTGGGTCATAAAAGACTGATGCCTGATTCACACTATAGGGTCAATCAGAACCATACTGTGCTGGCTCGGATATTTCCTTTTCACATATTTCCTTTCACATTGTCTTTTCCAGCGACTATGGCAAGGCCAGCCCGGCTCAGCCTGGCTTGACCCTGAATCAGGCATGTGGGGGCTGTCTGTACTGTCTGTAACTGTTATTAGAAAGATCAGATCAGTTTGTTTTGATTTTTCTCATGGGAGTCAATGTAATTCCTGTGGGTACATACACAGCTAGCAAGTATTCTAAATTCATCACACTGTAGGCCTATAACTTTGGGGCAGCAGGTAGCCTAGTGGTTAGAGCATTGGACTTGTAACCAAAAGGTTGCAAGATTGGATCCCCAAGCAAACAAGGTAAACATCTGTCGTTCTGCCCCTGTACAAGGCAGTTAACCCACTGTTCCTAGGCCGTCATTGAAAATAAGAATTTGTTCTTAACTGACTTGCCTAGTTAAATAAAGGTTAAAAAAAAAAAGTAACACAAGCTAAAATTATACATTTTATAAAAGCTATTCCATTTATAGGTATCATCTAGGGATATTGGATAATACAGTACAACACATCGATTTGGATAATATTTGAACAAAGGCTAACTATTTCACCTCAAACACAGAAGTGTTTGATGTTTGTTTACGGTAATTGCCAAACTGACAAAGACAGAGTGGATTCGCTCTTTCCATCTGTTCTTTGACTTTGGTCCTTATTACCGTGGGTAGCTCACAGCGTAGCATGAGCGACATACCTTTTGAAAATTAGAGCTATAACAAAGTCAGGGTTGACTTTAATTCTCCAGTCACATTCTTTTCCTGGAGGGTAGGGCTGTGGATAGTTGGGTGATAGAATTACCCCAGCAGCGCCTGTCACGTTGCCGCCACAGGTAGCTATCACAACAAGGAGAGTGAGGGCAACACAGGTTTTAATACGACATGTCTCCAACACATTTAATGTTTACGGTGATTGAAGTGACAAAACAGGCCCCCATAGACATTCAGTGACAAACAGTAGTGATGGAATTCCTTCCTGCAACTTCAGAAGGGTTACTAGCATCTTTGCTTTTTCTTTTTAGCATTGCTCTATTGTCAATTTAAGTGTGTGTGCTAAGCAAAATCCTGTCAATCATGTGCTTGTTTGGGAGGGTCTGTGAGAGCAATATTTTTATAACCTTAGTAATTTTCCACCGTTACTAATGATTCGGCCTATAAATGGCCTTCCATCAAACAATGATCAGTGTTGTAGTAAACATGTCAAATGACTAGAAGTGACAAAGCGTACTGTCTGACAAAGGATTTGTTGACAATGGCAGAAAATGCCAATTACATTTCAGTTACTGATGAATCATTCTTCGCACAGGGATTCACACTCTACTGAGGCATGGTTTACATTCTTAAGGATTCATGAATTCTTATAATAAACATGTCACTCATTCAACATAAATTAATTAAACTGATGCAAATGAATGGTTGGGTGCCCAACACCAACAGTAAGTAGTTCATAAAACACTGCTTACATGTATTTTCAGATACCACAAATCCTTCAATGAAAATAAGACAGTGGGGCGCTATAGGCCTAATATACACATTCCAAATCACCTTCTTGCAGCAGAATAATCCTAAAGGGATCATCTACCTATTGTACAAACCCTTTGATGACATACAGGTATAGCCATGAAAAGAAATGTATTATTTCTCCATTACTGTGGAGATCAAAGCAACATACCTATACAGGTCGGAGGGTCTGGCTGCCAATAGAACCTGTTATTGAGCTGTACACAGGTGATCTTGTCTAGGCCCTGGACCTGGTAACCTGGGTCACACTGGAAGGTGATAGTGTCCCCAGGCTCCCGACTATCCCCGTAACGTGTCCCATTTTGGGGTGTCCCGGGGTCATTACAGGTCGTCGCAGTAGTAGCTGAAATCACACAAATGAATCCCTTATAAACATTTTGACAGGACGGTTTTAAATCATACAACTCTCATTTCTTTCAGCCAACGGCTGATAAAGATATAAGCATAATTTCATGTGTTGAAATCATTGGACTGGCAGCAAACTGATTTGTGGAGACTAATTGTCTTTTAAATCATATTTCCAGAAAATATTTGCCATTTATATACAAATGCTATGCTCAATTGAATTTACATATATTTGTATGAAATACTTATTTGTCAAAAGGATTTGTCATAACAGTGTTTTATACATGGCCCAGAGTAGGATAAAGAGAGGGAAATCTCAAGAAACATACTGTAGCCTTTGTCTGAAAAGCTACTGAATAGAATGTCATGTCCGAATTCCTCTGGTCCATTGTGACAGGTACTACTTACTTGAGAACTGAATGGAGAAGCCTGACTTGCTGATGAAGTAATCACTGTCAAGCTGGAGCGTTAGGATGTTGAAGGTGCTGTGGGTGTCTTCGGGCAGAGCTGACCCACTCCATTCCTTCAGGAGGAAACCCCCCTCTGTTGGACCGTCCCACACCTTCAGGATGTCATGAGCCACTTCCGTGTCAAACACTATGAAGTGGAGGCTAAATAGAGAAAGGGAGGGCGATATTGATTACACACTATGCACCTCCTTAAGAATTAGAACCTTTCATACTGAAGTCTGGTCTTACCATTGGTTTACATCTGTGACAAACACCTACACACTCAACAATACTCTATAAATCAACTGACCAAGGGTTGCTACTGACTTGTAATAAGAAAATATCATTGGAATTCTATAGAACCAGTTCTCAAGTAATGTCTCAGACCAATGAAACATCTATATTAGATCAGTCTTGCTCACCAAACCATTTAAGGAATGTTTCAGTTATGTTCAGCAATAATTAGGGAGAGGATGAGTTCCTTAGATTTTTACATTTTTACATTTTATTCAGTTAGCAGGCGGTCCTATCCAGAGCGACTTTAATTAGTGCATTCATAAAGGTGAGACAACAACATATCACTATCGTAGTAATTACATTTTCCCTTAACAAAGTAGTTATCAGCAAAGTCAGTGCTAGTAGGAAAAGACAAGTGTCATGAGATTTAATTAAGATACTCTTTAAAGAGGTCGGGTTTGAGAAGATTTCCTTAATAAAGTCTAATAGCCAGTGATGTCAATTGTATCTCTCCTCCTCCTTCATCTGTAAATTGGTTGAACTGAATTGGCATATCTGATTTCTATGGCATTTCAAGTGTGCATAATTGGTTTATCTTGGGGGTTATTGTTTTGTTTTTAAGAAGCCAGTAATGGACTTGAAGGAATAGATGCTAATGGTAGGAAGGCTAGCAGTGGGGTGAAATGCAATCAGCAATGGCACATTTAATCACAGCTTATTTTCCAAAAGTGCAGCAGAACAAATGCTCCGCTATACTAGACACGCCTCGCTATAAACTCACTGATTTCATTTCAAATTTAAATGGAGTCAAGAAAAATTGGGCTATTGTGTATCTAATTGCCTATTCCAAGGGGGTGTGTCCCTATTGTGAGATACTGTACCTGATGGTTTTGCCTGTGTCCGCTTCGATAGACCAGGTACAGTGGAGGTTATTGTCATAGGGTGCAGGGTAACCCGGGGAGAGTATCCGTCCAGATATTGCACCTGCGATGTGGCCTCCGCATTCAGCTAGATAAGGAAACCAAAATGTCTCATATCATCAAAAATAGAAATCCGATTAAATTAGCCTTCTCTCTGGCATCAACCAGCTGAATTTATAAACATTACATAATACATCACATCATTACATGCACTTGAAATAATCAAATATGTTCTCAAGCGTCTCAAAATACATGTGTATTATTTTAGTGACTGCTGACGACACTGGAAAAGAGGAGAGGATATCCCTATTATGTCGCATCGTTCAAAGGAAATAAAAAATACAATGGCAGCCTAAGGCAATGTCATCCATTTTCCATGCTACTTTTCGGCTGTATGGAAATTTGTCTGAAACGAGCTGGGCTAATTAAGGAATGAGGCTGAAGAATGACACTGTAATGTATCAGTTCTCTCCAGTACAGAAAGCTCAGACTGTCCATACTTCAATTAAGAGGGAGACACACACAGTTTGTATAGCTTTAGGGGCAATAATATAGCCAGCATTAGGGGATACATGTTCAAAGCTGTTAACTAGCGTAACTATTTCAGTATACTATAAATGACAGCATGTTAGCCCGGGGTTTGACTCGGAGTTAGCCTGAGAGAGCGTAACTGGCAAAGCTGGTCATATAATGGAATCAGTACAATATTAATAACAGTGGGACAGAATGCAGACAACACAACAAATTCCATGTTGACTGGTAAAACGGTATAATATTTTCAAACGCATCAGATGAAAATGAATCCTTTGGTATGGGCATCTTGAACTTGACCATTACCATGGTAATTAAAATGTAAACAAAATGTTACTTAGGAATGGTAAGTGTTTCACCATAATAAGGAATTGTATCCTTGATGATTAGATTTGTTTGTTTTCAGCTGTGACTCACTCACCTAGACAGGAAGGTAAAGGTTTGTCCCAAACCCTACGGTCTCCACTTAGGCATGTCAGAGTGCTGCTTCCATGGAGAGTATAGCCAGGGTTACAACTGTACAACACAAATGTGTTTGCAAAATGGCCATCATCTTGAATCTTGTATCCGTAATTCGGAGTTCCTGGCTCTTCACACTTGACGAGGTCAAAACCTACAAAGACAGATTTGAGACTGTTACTCATTCAAACATAACAAACATTCATTTATTTTCATTAATGACAAAGGTTGAACAATAAAAAAGACATCTGTCTGGTGAAATAAAGCAAGCTGCTTCAAGCATTCTAGTTTGACTTTATATTAGTGATGCTTTTCATACATCAGCCTTGAGCATGCAATATTGTAGTTCAAGGTTATTGTAGAATGAATGGGAGCAGATATATCTGTCTCAAAGCACAACTGCAACGCTCACTGGCATTATAGATTTCTTTTGTTTACCATCTTAAACTAGACTCTCTCATGAGAAATTCACAATATTGTACTTACTTACAAAAAATATACATTCTTGAAACAAGATACATTTGTGCCTCTACCTGTAGAGGTTGTCCATCAGACCACGTTCAACTAATGTGAAAGATAATACTGTTCATATAGGGCAAGTAAACAAGGACTAAACATACAATACGAGGCCTTTTTGTTGTTGGTGGTTCCTCCTTTAAAAGTTGCGTCATACTGCACCACACCTATTGGCATTAGTAGAAAATGTAAAACCTTTTTTGTAATAACATAGTACATTGATTTTAAGAAATTTGGTTTAATTAATTAGATTAATATTATGGTGTTTCAATTCCAAGAAAAACAAAAAACAAAACCCTCAGGGTTTCCGTTAGGATGCAATGGAAAATATTGCGCTGTACAACGTGACGGTTGGGAGTAGGCTACAGCATAAGAGGATTGGAGGAATCTAAATTAATATCTAAAGGGAATAACATTTCCACACCCTAATTGTAGTGTAACCAATACTAATTTTGCCTTTGGTAGGCCTACAGTATATAAAAATATATTTTTTTCAATGACGTGACTCTCCGCCAATAATTACATTTAGAGGATTGGAAGATTCTAAATCAATATCTAAGGGGCATTTTCCATTAGAATCTGTGAGAATGTCTTATAATATCAAAGTTTTTTTTATATCATTCTAAATGAATTAATAATAATAACAATAATAATAATCGCTTTAAAAAGTAACAATATTTTGGAGATTTCGTTTTCATTTAACATAGAGTGAGCGAGAAAAAGGCAATTCTTGAACATGGGGTGAGACATTCTCACTAATTTGTAAATAAAGCCAGTTTGTTATTTAGAATGATTTATTTCTGAAGAAACCTAACTTACATAAGGGAGAGCAGGCCATGTCCAGACTTTCTCGGTGACCTCAAGTACCTTCAATAATGGCTGCACTAGAGAATGTGGCCACGCCGGTGACAGGGGTTCAATTCCCTGATGGGGAGGAAGGAGTAGGCTGTCCTTGTAAATAAGAATTTGTTCTTAACTGATTCCATATGTGTTATTTCATAGTTGTGATGTCTTCACTATTATTCTACAATGTAGAAAATAGTAAAAATAAAGAAAAATCCTGGAATGATTTTAACCAAACTTTTGACTGGTACTTGGTTAATTAATTTGATTAATATTATGGTGTTTCTATTCCAAGAAAAAAATGAAAAACCCTCTGGGTTTCCATTAGGATGGAATGGAATATATGGCGCTGTACAACGTGACGGTTGGCAGTACAGTACTGGGCTATTTAGCTAAAGAATCCCCGTGTCGTGCGGGCAGGGCACGCAGGAAACCGGGGATCAATTCCCCAATGGGGAGGAAGGAGTAGGCTGTCCTTGTAAATAAGAATTTGTTCTTAACTGACTATTCTCTAACCAATACCCAAATGGAGATTAAGTGAAATTTAAAATCTCATTGATTTATTAAGACCAGTCCCATGCTTATCTCAGAGCAGTGCAAAACGGTGCTAAAATAGTTGTAGGCTTTAGCTTCAAATCCTATTGCTTCTAACTTCAATATGCTCTTTAAATAAATAAGACCTACACCACTTTTAACAGCATACACTTGTGAGACTCATGTCGCCTACGGTAAGCCTACAGTATATCGAAAAATATGATGTGACTCTCCGGCAATAATTACATATAGAGGATTGGAGGATTCTAAATTAAAACTGAAAGCCGCCTCATGGGTCTCCCGGTGGCGGTCGGCACGGGTATCGAACCTGCATCTGTTTGCACTGCGGGAGCCCCCATCCACAAATGATCAAAATACAGAGAGGTGTTGGTAAAGGTATATTGTCCTGCTAATATCCCATAATGGGCTATTATAATACTGTACATGGTGCCCAGGTCAGGATAACCAAAACATTTCTTTATTTAAGACTATCAGAAAGAATGTTAGTACTTATTTATTTTGATCAAAAGCCATGAATGAGTGAGTCACTCAGCTTTATGTAGTGGCCGGCTATATGACTGTGTCATCAACTTGATCATATATAACGATATTTTGGAGGTTATTTAGTTTTCAAAAAAATGAAAGAGAGCGATTGTAATCTGAATAAAGGCCAAAATAATAATTGTAAAGGCCAAACATTTATTTCTGTTTTTAGAGGGAGAGAAACCCTGGGCCAATTGTGCGCTGCCCATAAAGGCCAAAATATAGCCCTGCTAATAGACATAATGTCTTTGTACAACATGACCATGTGTTTGAAATAATATTTTCCAGTAAGCAACTATTTGTTTACCTTCATTAGACACCATTGTTCCAATATTTCTCTGCAAATAATTATATTTAGAGGATTGGAGGACATTTCTGTAATTCAGTGATATTTATTCCCATAGTTGTCACGTTCTGACCTTAGTTCCTTTTTTATGTCTTTATTTTAGTTTGGTCAGGGCGTGAGTTGGGGTGGGCATTCTATGTTGTTATTCTATGTTTTGTTCTGTGTGTTATATTTCTATGTGTTTGGCCTAGTATGGTTCTCAATCAGAGGCAGGTGTCGATCGTTGTCTCTGATTGAGAATCATACTTAGGTAGCCTGTTTTCCCACTATGGGTTGTGGGTAGTTAATTTCTGTGTCTGTGTTTCACCATACAGAACTGTTTCGGTTGTTTGTTCGAGTTTTTGTTATTTTGTTCCGTGTTCAGTTGATTTATTAAAAATCTATTATGGACACTTACCATGCTGCACATTGGTCCGACTTTTCCTACTCCTCCTCAGACGAAGAGGAGAATCGTTACAATAGTAATTCTATGGATCCATAACTAAATAAACATCAGCATTTTGAAAAAGTATTTTTATTATTATTTTATTTACGAAAGCATAAAGATTTTGGTGAATAAATACTGTACTGCTGTTTTGAGTTAGAAATGTAACACTTCAGAGTACTTAAGCATCGGATACATTGCAGGGTAGTAGCAGGGCTATAAAGAGTCTATTGTCCTGCTAATCGGGCTACAAGTGTTTCAAAATGCCACCAGCTGTCCATCACTACTGTAAATAAAAATCTTGTTTACATTCTTTATTGTAACCACAATGTCACACATAATTTGTATCTACCTTTCCAATTACTTTCAGAGTTTGGGATTAATTTGATTCATACTATGGTGTTTCTATTTCAAGGAAAACGAAAAACCCTCTGGGTTTCCGTTATGATGGAACGGAAAATATGGAGCTGTACAACGTGACGGTCGGGAGTACAGTACTGGGATATTTAGCTAAAGAATCCAGTCCTGTGGAAGACCGGGGTTCAATTCCCCGACAGGGAGGAAGGAGTAGGCTGTCCCTGTAAATAAGAATTTGTTCTTAACTTCTTGCCATTTCGACTTTGTAAAAATTCGTTCCCAAATTAAACTGCCTCGTACTCAATTCTTGCTCGTACAATATGCATATTATTATTACTATTGGATAGAAAACACTCTCTAGTTTCTAAAACCGTTTGAATTATATCTGTGAGTAAAACAGAACTCAAGTTGCAGCTAACTTCCTGTCAGGAAGTGAGAAATCTGAAATCGATGCTCTGTTCCAGGGTCAGTTTATTAAATTGCATGTGATCTATGAGTCGACATGCACTGCATACGATTTCCCCTAGATGTCAGTAAGCAGTGAGAATTGGAATTGTGTTGCTAGGCAGATCTGAGGCCATATAAAGGCTCATGGAACCGGGGGTGCGCTCTTTTCAACGTTCGTCATGGCGCAGAGGAGGACCTCAGGATGGCATTCTGAAAGCTCTCGTTATAGGCCTTAGATTTATCCGGCTCTGATTTTATTCGATATAGGTGTTAAAGACATCATAATGTAGTTATTTTAAACCGAGTTATATCAATTTATATCAGTATATTGCGATTTTCGGATATTTCTTTGTCCTGCGTTATGGTGAGTTGGACACGTCTTCGCCACATGGCTAATGTTTGCTGCTAATTCCTAAGTTGAAGACGGCAATCTACAACCGAGCAACAATGATTCTGGACAAAGGACCACTTGCACAAGATTCTGATGGAAGCTCATCAAAAAGTAAGAACTATTTCTGATGTTAATTCGTTGTTCTGTTGAAAAATGTAAAACTATTATTCGGCCATTAATTTCGGTGCGGTCTCGCTTTAGCGCACGCTGTATGTCGTAGTAACGTTAATTTAAAAAATCTAACACAGCGGTTGCATTAAGAACTAATGTATCTTTCATTTGCTGTCCAACCTGTATTTTTTAGTCAAGTTTATGATTAGTTATTGATTAGATTAGGTGCCTCTCCCAAGATTTCTCCCGACATTTTGTTGGCAGCTTGGCCAACAAAATGTAGCTCATTGTATAACCACGATTTGTGCCGCTAAATATGCACATTTTCGAACAAACAATATATGTATTGTGTAATATGATGTTATAGGACTGTCATCTGAAGAAGTTTGAGAAGGTTAGTGAAAAATTAATATATTTTGCTGGTTTATTCGTTATCGCTACTGTTGGCTTGAATAAATGCTGTTGTGTGGTTGGCTATTGTAGTATGCTAATATAATGCTAAATTGTGTTTTCGCTGTAAAACACTTAAAGAATCTGAAATATTGGCTGGATTCACAAGATCTTTGTCTTTCATTTGCTGTACGCTGTGTATTTTTCATAAATGTTTTATGATGAGTATTTAGGTAATTCACGTTTGCTCTCTGTAGTTATTCTAGTTGCTTTGGTGAGAGTTGTGATGGTGGCTGCAATGTAAAACTATGATTTATACCTGAAATATGCACATTTTTCGAACAAAACATATGCTATACAATAAATATGTTATCAGACTGTCATCTGATGAAGTTGTTTCTTGGTTAGTGACTATTTATATCTTTATTTGGTCGAATTTGTGATAGCTACCTATGCAGGAAAAAAATGGTGGGAAAAAAAAGTTGTGTCTTTTGCTATGGTGGTTAGCTAATAGAAATACATATTGTGTCTTCCCTGTAAAACATTTTAAAAATCAGAAATGATGGCTGGATTCACAAGATGTGTATCTTTCATTTGGTGTCTTGGACTTGTGATTTCATGAACATTTTATTATATGATATCCCTGTGGCTTTAGGCTAGGCTATGCTAGTCAGCTTTTTTGATGGGGGGGATCCCGGATCCGGGTTTGTGACTCGTTAGAGTTAACTGACTTGCCTAGTTAAATAAAGGTTACACTAAAAGCATAACATTTCTACACCCAAATTTTCTAATTCAAATCTAACCAATACCCAAACGGAGATTCAAGACCAGTACACATACTTGTATCAGAGCAGCGCGATACGGTGCTAAAATAGATGTAGGCTTTTGCTTCTAACTTCAATATGCTCTTTAAATAAATAAGACCTACACCACTTTTAACAGCACATTATAGAGGATTGGAGGATATTTCTGTAATTCAGTTATATTTATTATTATATATTATTTTATTGATGAAAGCATAAAGATGCCATTATTAGTTACATTGATTTAGTTTGAACGTGCAGACTAGCACTAAGAACAGAACAGCGGGAACGTTTCCCTAGTCAGCGCCATTATTAGTTACATTGTTTTAGTTTGAACGTGCAGACTGGCACTAAGAACAAAACAGCGGGAACGTTTCCCTAGTCAGCGCCATTATTAGTGCAATGCCCCTTGAATATTTTGGAGATGATTTTGTTTTCAAATAACGTAAAATGAGCGAGAAAAAGGCTTTTCTTGAACATGGGGTGAGACATTGTTACTAATTTGTAAATAAAGCCAGTTTGTTATTTAGAATGATTTATTTAAATTTTTTGGAAGGACAAAAACCAAAAACCTACAGTCATCTCATGGGTCTCCCAGTCAAGGCCATTGAACCAATATCTGTAGCAACACAGCTTGCACTGCTATGCAGTGTCTTAGACCATTGCGCCACTGAGACACTGTACAAAGTGACCGGTCGGGAGTGGCCTACAGTACTACAGTAAGAGAAAAATAATCATAACAAAATAAAATAATAAAAACCTTTGTGTAACAACAGTTTTAGTAAGTAATACTGAAGTCTTGCACACTTTTCAGTTTCTATTTAGGTTTATGTCGCCCACTCATTGTCAGTTAGAGACACAGTAGGACCCAAAAGCATAATCAGTGCTCTAACTCCCTCTTGTGCTGGTCTGGAGCAATGAAGTGGTGACGCAGGGTACCGTACTAAACCACAAATTACCTTTAAGGTAAGCTCGCAACTTTTAAAGGAGGAACCACTGTAAGCTTAGAATTGGAAATTTAGTTAGTCTTGAGGGGGCCAGTTTTTCAGTAAAGCCTGTTTGAACACGAATCAGGGAATATCTATAGAGGCTGTCTCACATTTGTTCTAGGACATAGTCTACCTACTGCTGTACGTCAGTCTGAATCCCTTGTTGGTTTCAGTGCCGTTGCTGTTGAACTCAATCCAGAGGTGATTTGAGGTACTGTTGATGATGGCATTGTACATGTCTGTTTTGGAGAAATTGCCAAGAAGACGATATGAAGTATCCTTTCCGTCATACACCTGTTGATGAAAGAACAACACTATAACTCACAGGTTTCTCAAAATACTATTAATATTCAAGGTAATATAATAATAATAATATAAATAATAACGATAACAATTTACTTTGACTATATACAGTATATATAACGCATTGATTACATATCTCCATAAGCATTTAATGAATGTGTTATAACAGGTCCTAATCGTATTATTAAAGGTTCATTAATGAAATATATTTATAGTATATCCATAGGGCATTCATGTCATGCTATGCAAGAGCTCATATTTAGGTATCTTAATAGATGCATCATTACAATTAGAGCTTAGTATCATTATTATGGCTGTTTCTCAAAAGCATGCTTCTGCTAAACCACATTTAGAAAATTATACTGATATATATACATATATATATATATATAGCCTGTACTAGCCCCATTTCCCCCACCAGCCGGGGGAGGCCCGTGACTTATCTTCTTCTTCTTCTCACTGAGGTCAAGAGTGTATGGGGTCCCCACAGAGTTGACTCCTCAGGGTAACTTTTACGGCTCAAATTGTGTAGTTGAGGGTCATAACTCTTTCGTAACTCATTAACAGCCCTCCTCCACATCACAATTAAGTTGGTCATACTGGTCTATAACTCACACATGAAGGGTCTATTAATGAATTCTATGCAGTCAAAGTAAAGTCAAATCTATTTTCCCATGCAAAAAGCAGTTATAGCTAAGCATTTATGGATAATTGAATTCGAATGCTTTGATTTCAATCTTTGTTAAATCTACTCAAGAAAATTCAAACTGAAAAATGCCAACAGCGTGATTCTTCGGCGATGTCCTCAGCAATTGTTTTCTGTCCTACGTCTGGAAAATGTAAATTAAATTGTAATATTTCCTTTGACATTTGCGTTGTGTCCGTATTCATTTTGATAAATGAGACATTTTTATAAATGCTTTATAAATGCTTTATGAATGGGAAAACAGAAATGACAGTATGTTGACTGCATATACTTCATACATAGACCTTTAATGATGGCGTTATAGATCAGATGGCAAACTGCTCAGTTAATTACCATGAAGTGCTTAGCTATAAATGCTTTATGAATGGGAAAATAGATTTGACTTTACTTTGACTGCATGTAATTCATACATATAACCTTCATGTGTGCGTTATAGCCCAGTATGACCATCTTAGGCCTCACTGTGTTGTGGAGGAGGGCTGTTAATTAATTACGAAAGCGTTATGATATAACCCTCAACTACATGATTTGATACGTAAGATTTACCCAGAGGAATCAACCCTGCGGAGATCTTCAAGCACCATTGACCTCAGAGAGAAGAAGAAGAACATACGTCACAGGCCTATACTGGCTGGTGGGGGAAATGGGGCTAGTACAGGCTATATATCAGCATAATTTTCTAAATGTTGTTTGGCCTTTTGGCATATTCCCTATCACTGGTATGAGAGAAGCACACTTTTGTGAACAGCCATAATGATGACACTACGCTGCCATTGTAATGATACATTTATTAAGATACCTAAATATGAGATCTTGCAGAGCATGACATGAATCTACTTTAGATATGACATGGATATATTTCATGAACCTTTAATAATGCAGGTGGGAACTGTTATAACAAGTTCATGAAATGCTAATAGATGTGTAATAAATGCACTATGGATGTGTACTCAAAGTAAATCGTTACCATAATAACATACAGTACCAGTCAAAAGTTTGGACACACCTACTCATTCAAGGGTTTTTCTTTATATTTACTATTTTCCACATTGTAGAATAATAGTGAAGACATCAAACTATGAAATAACACATATGGAATCATTTATTAACCAAAAAAGTGTTAAACAAACAAAAATATATTTTATATTTGAGATTCTTCAAAGTAGCCACCCTTTGCCTTGATGACAGCTTTGCACAGTCTTGGCATTCTCTCAACCAGCTTCATGAGGTAGTCACCTGGAATGCATTTCAATTAACAGGTGTGCCTTGTTAAAAGTTAATTTGTGGAATTTATTTCCTTCTTAATGCGTTTAAGCCAATTAGTTGTGTTGTGACAAGGTAGGGGTGGTATACAAAAGATAGCCCTATTTGGTAAAAGACCAAGTCCATATTATGGCAAGAACAGGTCAAATAAGCAAAGATAAACGACAGTCCATCATTACTTTAAGACATGAAGGTCAGTCAATACGGACATTTTCAAGAACTAGAAAATTTCTTCAAGTGCAGTTGCAAAAACCATCAAACGCTAGGCTCTCATGAGGACCGCCACAAGAAAGGAAGACCCAGAGTTCTCTCTGCTGCAGAGGACAAGTTCATTAGAGTTACCAGCCTCAGATTGCAGCCCAAATAAATGTTTCACAGAGTTCAAGTAACATACACATCTCAACATCAACTGTTCAGAGGAGACTGCGTGAATCAGGCCTTCGTGGTCGAATTGCTGCCAAGAAACCAAACACTAAAGGACACCAATAAGAAGAAGAGACTTGCTTGGGCCAAGAAAATCGAGCAATGGACATTAGACCGGGGGAAATATGTCCTTTGGTCTGATGAGTCCAGAGTAAGTGAACAGATGATCTCTGCATGTTTGGTTCCCACCGTGAAGCATGGAGGAAGAGGTGTGATGTTGTGGGGGTAATTTGATGGTGATACTGTCTGTGACTTATTTAGAATTCAAGGCACACTTAACCTGCATGGCTACCACATCATTCTGCAGTGATACGCCATCCCATCTGGTTTGCATTTAGTGGGACTATCATTTGTTTTTCAACAGGACAATGACACAAAACACACCTACAGGCTGTATAAGGGCTATTTGACCAAGAAGGAGAGTGATGGAGTGCTGCATCAGTTAACCTGGCCTCCACAATCACCCAACCTCAACCCAATTGAGATGGTTTGGGATGAGTTGGACCGCAGAGTGAAGGAAAAGCAGCCAACAAGTGCTCAGCATATGTGGGAACTCCTTCAAGACTGTTGGAAAAGCATTCCTCATGAAGGTAGTTGAGAGAAGGCCAAGAGTGTGCAAAGCTCTCATCGAGGTAAAGGGTGCCTACTTTGAAGAATCTCAAATTTATTTTGAATTGTTATTTCATAGTTTTTATGTCTTCACTTTTATTCTACAATGTAGAAAATAGTCAAAGTAAATAAAAACTCTGACTGGTACAGTTTATATTTACCATACACTTCAATCAAATGCTACTTACAGTCATTCATATTTCAATGTTTTACATATGGGTGGTCCCGGGAATTGAACCCACAATCATAGCATCGCAAGATCCATAATCTACCAACTGGGGTACAGAGGACCACAATAGCACGCTAATAAATAGCATACTGTATACAGAGTGCGAATTACACCATGTGATTCAGGGGGGTCTCAATTTTATTTTAAATGTAAATGATTTACCTTTTAATGTGGCATGAACACAACCAGTCATGATATTTTCATCTGATTTTCAAACAAATCACTTCAAAAAGTAGGCTACCTGTGCATGTTCACCCACTCAGAAAACCATTCCAAACTGCATGTATTGTATACTCACGCAATTTGATGAATGGAAATAGACATTTGTTACAAAACACCAAACAGTGTGCCTATTGACATTCAGTGATTGCCATTGCTTAGGCTTATATTCATTGATGCGTCTTGCTGCCAAATTGACCTTTTTTGTAGCCTAAAAAGTCGGGACACCTGAAATGGGTCTGAAACTGTCCCTGGAAAAACCTCAACCTAACATACAAGTTCAAATGGCTACAATGTGTATTACCATGAACATCAAATAGGCCTACCAGTAGCCAGTGATGTAATGGTAAAAAAAAGGTGAGTAAACTCTGAAATCCTTTCTCTTTCTAAAAAAAAAAGGTAACACTCCCTATACTTTCAATGCATTTTTCTGAAAATCTGAGTAAACGGTGTTAACCCTCCACTAGGCCTACACCACTGTCGGTTGCCTACCCTCTTTTAGCCGAGACAATTTAACACACATGAATACACCCAGAACAGGTAGCCTACATTCAATATAATACATGAGTAGAATCAAAACATGTTTTGATACTGTAAATCACAAAATGTATTTTCTTACATTAATGGCATTAATGACAGTGTTATTTGTAATTATTAAGCATTTAACAATTTAATTAGAAAATGTAACTTAAACCTTGTACGAATCATGGATCTTGGAGAATGCCCTGTAAGTGTAACTATGCCTACATAACATTTCGCCATGAAATGTTTCGCCATGAAAACAGCTCCCATGGGCACACAAATCCCAAATAACGTAGGCCTATGCCATTGCAAAATCGAATGCTTCTAACCGAACGTTAATGACAGTAGGCTTATAAGTCACCTTATAGGCCTACTGTCATTATCGGATAGCCAGCCTGCTTGTTGGATGGATTGGATGCGCATTGGTGTCTAGCTTTAGGCTAGTTGTCTAGTGATATTGTCGACCATCATCAGCTGATCCAGGAAAGAAAACAAATATTTATAGAAAATGATAAAGCTAATTAAATGGTCCATTACTTCTAGCCACGGAGAACACCAATACCCGTGCGCATCTGAAAAACAAAGCAATGAGCGCTCTAAACAGCTGACTGACAAAAGCAAACAATGATAAATCAACTGATAAATCTAATACATTGGAATAAAGGCTATTTTTATCAAGGATGCATGGCAAACAAATGGCGAAAATGAAGAAGTACAAAGGAAAATTTACGTGTAAAGGAGCTCCGCTGAGGCTGAAATTCAACACTACTAAATGGACAGCACCACCACATAGAAATAAATGGTTAAAACCATGACAAAGTGGTGGGGGTGTTTGTTAAATTTAGAAGCTTTTATTTTCATATTTACCACTGTAAAACATATTTAACACTACATTTGAAAGAAATAGGAGAATGGTTCAATTAGCATTATTTAGAAACCCCTCCCAATTTTTTTGTTGCAGTTAGGGCAGCTAATATCTCATTCAGGGGAGCTAAGCCCACCTGGCTCCTCTGTAATTCACACCTTGACTGTACAGTATGCAGCCTCTTGCAGTACAATTACATTATTCGCAGAGTGGCAGCGTGAGTAGTTTGAGTGAGCAGTTAGTATTCAATCAATCAAGAAAACAATAAAGATACATATTCTACATACATACTATGAATGCATACACAAAGGAAGAATATTTAAAGTGTGGGCCTTCCAAAGGATAGTGATCAAGACAAAGGGAGAATCATGTTCATGCGGGGAAACCAGAAGGGTGCCTTTTCCAAATAACATACTGTATATATTGAGACTACACAGAGAAGTGTGCTGTTTAATAAAAAAAATGGCAGAGGTCATCATAAATCAATGTCAGTTTTCCAATTTTCTAACACAGTTAACATTGTTTCAACCCTGAGCAGAGTAGTAGGCTGGGTTACATAATTCAAGACCAAAATGAGGAGAAAATATATTTCCTGTGTTTGACTGAGCATTTCCAATGCAGAAGAAAGTTTCAAGACCAATCAATTTACAACATAAAATACAATTCATTTGGAAGAACAAAATGTAAGAACTAAAACATTAGATGAATGCAACATTATTGGGAATCCTTCAGTCTCCGCAAAATCATTATAATACAAGAAACACAATGGCAAACAATGCAGGAGGTCGGAGAATCCTTGAACCCTTTTGCTACCCAATTTCATTATATCCAATTGGTAGATACAGTCTAGTCTCATTGCTGCAACTCCCGTACGGAGTCGGGAGAGGCAAAGGTCAAGAGCCGTGCATCCACCGAAACACAACCCAACCAAGCCACACTGCTTCTGGACACAATGCTCACTTATCCTGGAAGCCACACCAATATGTCAAAGGAAACACCGTACACCTGGTGACTGTGTCAGCGTGCACTGCGCCCTGCCACAGGAGTTGCTAGTGCGTGATGGGACAAGGATATCCCTGCCGGCCAAACCCTCCCCTAACCCGGATGACGCTGGGCCAATTGTGCGCCGCCCCATTGGTCTCCCAGTCGCGGCCAGCTGCGACAGAGCCTGGACTTGAACCCAGACTCTCTAGTGGCACAGCTAGCACTGCAATGCCATTGTGCCACTCGGGAGGCCCATAATCTTTATTTGTTACAGCAATAAGCAGTGCCACTTCTGTACATTAGATAGCACTATAATGGGAAATAGTCGGTATAAGATATCCAATAAAACTTTAAATGTATTCTTTCAATCAAGAACTTTGCCATTAGGATAAACATTCCTTCCTGAATCCCCTTCCACTTCCTCAATTATTGGCTATTAGATGCACAGAATGTATGATGAAAGATTAACAAAAACATTTAATTGTACAAGCCACATGCACAGGCATTTCAGATTTCTCATATGATGTTACACTCAAAGAGAACACTTATCCTCTCTTGTTTTCAATAACATATCTGTATAATTAGTGGTCTTCAGGGATTGTTAAAAACGTATTTCCCTCACAGTGCTCTATATGCCTCAAGCTCTGTCACCATGTAATGTAAATGAAGGCATTAATAGTTCATGATCTGACTGAGTCACTGGCTCTGGTCTCCTACAAGTTACCTTGGGTCATATTCAAACTGCATTCAAAGAGAAGATGGTGCAGTGAAAAAGTCCCACATTGAGCCCTTTATTAACCATTTATGCACCTTGCAGTAAGAGGATTATGCGTGGGGCAGTATTTATGTGTAACATCAACAGAGTAAATATCCAGTGTAGTGTATGAGTGATGTGTAGTGTGTGTGTGAGACTCACCTTCAGGTAATCCCCCTCATGTAGCTGGAAGTGAGTGGCTGTGACACGGATGCCCTTCCCTGTCTCCGTCTCAATGCGGTAAATGCACTCATGGTTATTGTCATAATTGGATGGGTAATTGGGTGATAGCAGAACCCCCTCACTCCCAACGGTAGTGGCTCCACATTCAGCTAGGCAGAGACACAGAGAGAGAAAGAGCAGGAAAGAGAGAAACAGAGCAGGAGAGAGAGAATGAGCCAAAGAGAGAGAGTCAGAGAGACAGAGGAATGGAGATAATTTGATATTAAGACATTTCATGGCAATCTGGGTTTGAAGCAAGAAAAATATCTTAATTAACTTTAGAGAACTGTCAAATTTCCCTACACACTAGAAGCTGCTGATTCCACAGAACGAGAGAGAGAGAGTTAGAAGACCTGTGAGAAAATGTATATCTGGCGGTCATGAAACTGAAGAGGGGCATTAAAGGAGCAGTTTAACCCAGAGAGAAGAGTTCACCACAAATATTCAGCAGGTTGAACCCAGAATACTTCCGCAGCTGCTGCTCTGTTACCCACTGATGGGCCAATCAGGTGTTGCACCTGTTGGAATATTACCCAATGGCATATTGATGAATCGCCACAACAAAAACTTGAGAGGAATATGAATTAATGAACGGCTCTCTGAATTAAGTGTGTGTTGGTCACAAAGGCTCAGGGCTGTGCTGGAATTGGATGTCCTTGTAGTTAATATTCTGATGTTGTTCCTCAGATATAGAAAGAAGCAGATGTTGCCTGTAGAACTTGAGCTGTGTGAGCTTGAGCCCGAGTTAAGTTATCGTGGGGTGATTGCCTAATTTTCTCTACTGAACTTTTTATGGGAAAGCACAAGGTTCTTTGTAGGGGATGACAAAATGACAGCCAGATCATCTGTTAGCACAATAGATATGATATGTGTATAACTGTGTCCAAACTCTGCCCATAAAAAAGTATGTAATTGATAATAGGAACGAGCTGAGTTATATTCTTGAGATTGTAAATTAACAATTTTACTTTTTTCTGCAATTGAGGTAAATCAATCAATCCATTAGAAACTAGCTCATTCACTTGCATTACATTGTATGTTCTCCTGTCATGGGTAAAGTATAGTACAAGTTTTTTCAAAGTACAAGTATTCCCAGTTTGTCCAAATGAAATGAAAGCATGTGTCCACCTACCCACACACCTTGGCAGGGCTCCACTCCAGACCCTCCGGCCTCCCCCCAGGCAGGTGATCTTGTGGTCCCCCTCCAATCGATAACCCGGGAAGCAGGAAAAAATGAGTGAGTCCCCCACACCAAACTGGAAACCAACTCGCCGGCTGTAGGCTGGCACTCCTGCATCTTCACAAGGCTCTAGGCTGTACTCTGTGGAATACACCAACATGTTTATTAACTCTCAAATTACCAACATACAGTATTTTACATACGTGGACATTTTGGCCCCAGAAACTATTGGAAAAAGCAACAATCATCGCAAAATATCAACTTAATTCTTATCAAAATATCTTTAGACATGTAAATAATGTTATCTGAAATATAAATTTACCATAACAGACTGATGTTTTAGCAAAATTACAGTTATTTTGCATATCCTATAAAACTAAAATACTATAGGTTTAGTACAATCCACATTATTACTAAAATGTAGATTTGCCATCATTTGATTGTAGAATCATTTCATTTTTAAAATTTTGAAATATATATTTGTGGTAAAAATGACCAGAATTTGAAGTAATCTAAAATATAATCTATGTAATCCCCAAAAGTAATTATTTACTGCATCATGAGAAGACCATAAGCAATAACTAGTAATGCTGCATACTCTAAGGTTAAAATCTCACCATTTTGGTAAAAATAGTTATAAATTGCTGAGGAGTAGTCACATTTAAAGACACAAGCTCAATTACATAGTACAAATATGAAAATATTAAATATTCTATATGATGTATTTGGTATTCAACAAAACTGTATGAATAAGGCTTGAAATTACATATGCTTTCTAAATATAGTACAATAACATTCAAAAAATATATATATATATTTAACCTTCCTTATAACTGTAAAGTATATATTTGTATGTTTAGTATTAGAGAAAATGTGCATCATTTCTAAGGTTCTCTCTTGATCAAAACATCTACCCCAACCGTCACACAGAGCTCTAGCTTGGCTTCCTGAACTCATCAGGAACTCGCCTTTCATCTCATATTAATTAACTTGTCCATCTATGACTAACAGAAATAGTTATTTGTTTAAAAAATATTAATGGATATAAATCAGTATCTGAATGTGCTATAGTAATGAAACCACTCTCTCCTGCTGTGCTACGATGTAAGGATGTACAGTACGTAGCCTCGTTATTGTTATGTACATTTCTTGTGTTACTTTTTGATTGATTTGATTATTTATCTTGAGTTTATTTAGTATATATTTTATTAACTCTATTTCTTGAACTGCATTGTTGGTTAAGGGCTTGTAAGTAAGCATTTCACGGTAAGGTAATACCTACTGTATTGTGACAAATGTGACAAATACAATTTGATTTGATTGTAGGAATGTGCTTTGTCAGTGGCTGTGAAGTAGGGAGAGAGCCAGGAGTTGATGGACAGTCTGAAGAGTGAATACATTGGTAGAAGGGAAATCCCAGCTTCAATTGGTTTCAGATTTCACATTCGGTTGGAACTGTTACCAGAACCATGCAGGCAGTGGTGTAGTGGAGGGTGTACGCAGGTATACCCACTTATTTTTCATTATTTCTTCACATTTTAGGCGCAGCAATATACACACACGGCAGTAGGCCTACGCGTGAATGTTCAAAAATGCAATTGTGGAAACACACCATTCTAAAATGCGCACAGCACATGCAAGCGGTTTCATGGACATAGATGGAAATATCCCTTTGAAATAGGGGGGATTTAAAGATGCAACAACTATCATGGTTTGTTAATATGATTAGGATAATACCTTTAGCTTCTATACAATGAAATGCAGTTGAAAGAAAGCCAATAGAACAGGAGAACGCATAATGAGTATGCCTTTATAAAAAATAATTGGTTCCACGTTTCTATGGTAGGTTTTTGACTATAGGCTACGAAGCAAGGTAAAAGAGACATGCCTCATAATATGAAGTAAAACTTCCAGGTTTCAAACAATTAAGGAACAGGAAAAATATAGCGACGCTAATGATAGGCCTAACCGTTCACTGGCAGATGGAAAGACTTTCCCAAAACCCCTCTCTATTAAACGTTAACTAGCTACAAAGTAGCCTGCGCCTACCTGTCAGAATGATATGATTATTTTCATCAATCCAGTGTCCATTTTGTTTGCAAACTCCATCTCAGCTAATCAAACCATAGTGCTAGGTGCCTACACACGCACAGGTACACAGTAAGCATTAAAAATTGATATTTATAAAAGTATCGCGTGGTAGTGCATGTTTGAAGTCGCTAACTTCATACTCCATTGGAAAACTGGATTACGTTGTGCAATTTGACAGAGGTCACAGAGAATTAAGTTTTTATAAAAAACGACAGATTGCTGCACAAAAAGAAAAGTCCCTTCAAATCAAACTTTATTTGCCACATATGCGCCGAATACAACAAGTGTAGACTTTACTGTGCAATGCTTACTTACAAGCCCTTAAACCAACTGTGCAGTTCAAGAGGAAGAAAATATTTACCAAGTAGGCTAAAATAAAAAGTAATAATAAAAAGTAACACAAAAAGAACAACAAAAACAAAGCTATATACAGAGGGCGACCGGTATCGGGTCAGTGTGCAGGGGTACAGGCTAGTTGAGGTAATCTGTACATGTAGGTGGGGGCGAAGTGACTATGCATAGGTAACAAATAAACAGCGAGTAGCAGAAGTGTACAAGAGGGGGGGGGGGGGGGGGGGGGTCAATGTAAATTGTCCGGTGGCGATTTTTATGAATTGTTCAGCAGTCTAATGACTTCGGGGATGAAGCTGTTGAGGAGCCTTTTGGTCCTAGACTTGGCGCTCCGGTACCGCTTTATGAATTGTTCAGCAGTCTAATGACTTCGGGGTAGAAGCTGTTGAGGAGCCTTTTGGTCCTAGACTTGGCGCTCCGGTACCGCTTGCCGTGCCGTAGCAGAGAACAGTCTATAACTTGGGTGACTGGAGTCTCAGACAATTTTCTGGGCTTTCCTCTGACACCGCCTATTACATAGGTCCTGGATGGCTGGAAGCTTGGCCCCATTGATGTACTGGGCTGTTCGCACTACCCTCTGTAGCGCCTTACGGTCAGATGCCGAGCAGCTGCCATACCAGACGGTGATGCAACTGGTCAGGATGCTCTCGATGGTGCAGCTGTAGAACCTTTTGAGGATCTTGGGACCCATGACAAATCTTTTCAGTCTCCTGAGGGGGAAAAGGTTTTGTCGTGCCCTCTTCACGACTGTCTTGGTATGTTTGGACCATGATAGTTTGTTCGTGATGTGGACACCAAGGAACTTGAAACTCTCGACCCGCTCCACTACAGCCCCGTCCATGTTAATGGGGGCCTGTTCGGCCCGCCTTTTCCTGTAGTTCATGATCAGCTCCTTTGTCTTGCTCACATTGAGGGAGAGTTTGTTGTCCTGGAACCACACTGCCAGTTCTCTGACCTCCTCCCTATATGCCGTCTCATCGTTGTCGGTGATCAGGCCTACCACTGTTGTGTCATCAGCAAACTTAATGATGGTGTTGGAGTTGTGTTTGGCCACCCACTCGTGGGTGAACAGGGAATACAGGAGGGGACTAAGTACACACACCTGAGGGGCCCCAGTGTTAAGGGTCAGCGTGGCAGACATGTTGTTGCCTACTCTTACCACCTGGAGGCGGCCCGTCAGGAAGTCCAGGATCCAGTTACAGAGGGAGGTGTTTACTCCCAGAGTCCTTAGCTTAGTGATGAGCTTCATAGGCACTATGGTGTTGAACGCTGAGCTGTAGTCAATGAACAGCATTCTCACATAGGTGTTCCTTTTGTCCAGGTGTGAAAGGGCAGTGTGAAGTGCGATTGCGATTGCGTCATCTGTGGATCTGTTGGGGTGGTACGCAAATTGGAGTGGGTCTAGGGTGTCCGGGAGGATGCTGTTGGTGTGAGCCATGACCAGCCTTTCAAAGCACTTCGTGGCTACCGACGTGAGTGCCACGGGGCGGTAATCATTTAGGCAGGTTACCTTCGCTTCCTTGGGCGCAGGGACTAAGGTGGTCTGCTTGAAACATGTAGGTATTACAGACTCGGTTAGGGAGAGGTTGAAAATGTCAGTGAAGACACTTGACAGTTGGTCCTCACATGCTTTGAGTACAAATCCTGGTAATCTGTCTGGCCCAGCGGCTTTGTGAATGTCGACCTGTTTGAAGGTTTTGTTCACATCGGCTACCGAGAGTGTTATCACACAGTCATACAGAACAGCTGGTGCTCTCGTGCATGCTTCAGTGTTGCTTGCCTCGAAGCGAGCATAAAAGGCATTTAGCTCGTCTGGTAGGCTTGCGTTACTGGGCACTTCGCGTCCGGGTTTCCCTTTGTAATCCGGAATAGTTTTCAAACCCTGCCACATCTGACGAGCGTCAGAGCCTGTATTGACGCTTTGCTTGTTTGATGGTTCGTCTGAGGGCATAGCGGGATTTCTTATAAGCGTCCGAATTAGTCTCCCGCTCCTTGAATGCGGCAGATTTAGCCTTTAGCTCGATGCGGATGTTGCCTGTAATCCATGGCTTCTGGTTGAGACATGTATGAACAGTCACTGTGGGGACGACGTCATCTATGCACTTTTTGATGAAGCCGATGACTGAGGTGATGTATTCCTCAATGCCATTGGATGAATCCCGGAACATATTCCAGTCTGTGTAGCATCCGCGTCATCTGACCACTTCCGTATTGAGTGAGTCACTGGTACATCCTGCTTTAGTTTTTGCTTGTAAGCAGGAATCAGGAAGATAGAATTATGGTCAGATTTTGTCACACCCTGATCTGTTTCACCTGTCCTTGTGATTGTCTCCACCCCCTCCAGGTGTCGCTGATTTTCCCCAGTGTATTTATCCCTGTGTTTCCTGTCTCTCTGTGCCAGTTCATCTTGTATGTTTTTTCAAGTCAACCAGCATTTTTCCTGTTCTCCTGCTTTTTGCTATTCTCCTTTTTCTAGTCCTCCTGGTTTTGACCCTTGCCTGTTTCTGGACTCTGTGCCCGCCTGCCTGACCTGACCACGAACCTATCTGCCACTCTGTACCTCCTGGACTCTGATCTGGTTTTGACCTTTTGCCTGTCCACGACCATTCTCTTCCTTTTGGATTAATAAACATGGTAAGACTCCAACCATCTGCCTTCTGTGTCTGCATCTGGGTCTCGCCTTGTGTCATGATAGTACGAACTGGCCATGACAGACCCAGCAGACTTGGACCAGCTCTGCCAAGCTGTCTCCCTGCAGGGAGCCACCATTAGGAGACATGGGGAGTTGTTACAGGCCCTTTTGGAAGGGCTCAGTTCCTTGACGGATTGCCACGCCCATGGGTTAACTTCACTAGGGTAGGGGGCAGCATTTGGCATTTTGGATGAAAAGCATGCCCAAATTAAACTCCCTGCTACTCAGGCCCAGAAGCTAGGATATGCATATTATTAGTCGATTTTTATAGAAAACACTCTGAAGTTTCTAAAACTGTTTGAATGATGTCTGTGAGTATAACAGAACTGATATGGCAGGTGAAAACCTGAGAAAAATCCAACCAGGAAGTGGGAAATCTGAGGTTTGTAGTTTTTCAAGTGATTGCCTACCAATATACTGTGTCTATGGGGTCAACTAGATGTCAACAGTCTTTAGAACTTTGTTTCAGGCTTCTACTGTGAAGGGGGAGCGAATAAGAGCTGTTTGAATCAGGGGTCTGGCTGAAAGCCATTAGTTTAGTCACGCGTGCGGCCGTGAGTGCAAGCTCCGTTCCTTTGCATTTCTAAAGACAAAGGAATTGTCCGGTTGGAATATTATTGAAGATTTATGATAAAAACATCCTAAAGATTGATTCTATACATCGTTTGACATGTTTCTACAAACTGTAATAGAACCTTTTTGACTTTTCGTCTAAACTTTGTGCTTGCGCCTTGTGCATTTTGATTACTGAACTAAACGCGCGAACAAAAAGGAGGTATTTGGACATAAATGATGGACTTCATCGAACAAAACAAACATTTGTTGTCTAACATGGAGACCTGGGAGTGCCATCAGATGAAGATCATCAAAGGTAAGTGATTAATTTGAACTCTATTTCTGATTTTTGTGACACCTCTCCTTGGTAGGAAAATGGCTGTATGGTTTTCTGTGGCTAGGCGCTGACCTAACATAATCGCAAAGTCTGCTTTCGCCGTAAAGCCTTTTTGAAATCTGACACAGCGGTTGCATTAAGGAGAAGTTTATCTTTAATCGTATGTTAAACACTTGTATCTTAGATCAATGTTTATGATGAGTATTTCTGTAATTTGATGTGGCTCTCTGCACTTTCACCTGAATGTTTGTTTGAGACTATGCATTTCTGAACATAACGCGCCAATGTAAACTGAGATTTGTGGATATAAATATGAACTTTATCGAACAAAACTACATGTATTGTGTAACATGAAGTCCTATGAGTGCCATCTGATGAAGATCATCAAAGGTTAGTGATTAATTTAATCGCTATTTCTGACTTTTGTGAGCCCTCTCCTTGGCTGGAAAATGGCTGTATGGTTTAGTGTTACTAGGCGCTGACCTAACATAATCGCATGGTGTGCTTTCGCAGTAAAGCCTTTTTGAAATCGGACACTGTGGTTGGATTTACAAGAAGTTTATCTTTAAAATTGTGTATAACTCTTGTATGTTTGAGGAATTTTAATTATGGGATTTCTGTTGTTTTGAATTTGGCGCCCTGCAATTTCACTGGCTGTTGTCGAGATGGGACGCTACCGTCCCACTTGTACCAGAGAGGTTAAAGGCTATTATGAAGCAAATCAGGGAGATAGCTCAGAGGCTGCCTGCCACCTCTGAAAAACCCCAATCACCCAGCAATTTTTCCCTCTCTGTGGTGAGTTTGTATAGCCTATTCCGGCTCCCCAAGAACCCCGCTTACGACCACCTCCTCTCAGTGCTCGCTTATTTTTTAGCCATCTTCGTTTCCTTCAGACCGATCGAAGATAGCATATATCATTACGCTTATGTCGGGAAGGGCGCTCTCCTGGGCTACGGCAGTTTGGGAGCAACGATCTGGAGGTCATCTGGAGGAATTTATGGCAACGGTGAGAAAGGTATTTGAGTCTCCGGTATCTGGGAGAAAGGTGGCCAGTGAACTGCTTGACTTATGCCAGAACTCCCGTAGTGTAGCAGACTAGGCGGATGATTTTCGCATGTCTCTTTTCGATACTTTTCTGCACGGATTACCTGAGGATGTAAAGGATGAGCTAGCTGCTCGGGAATTGCCGGTTGACCTCGACTCCCTTATCGCCCTAACCATCAAAATCAATGGACTCCTAAGGGAACGTAGGAGTGAGAGGAGGTCTCGTGCACACTCGTGCACCCGCTACGGCTCGTTCACCTTCGAGGGAATCCGGAAGTTTTTCAGAAGGCAGCTTTTCCGAGAGGATTCGAAGCCACCCGAGCACTCTCGTGATTCTACGATGGGTGAGTTGGATACTCCTGAGCCTATACAGTTGGGAAGAGCTAGGTTATCAGTTGGGGAATGCTCACGGAGCATGAACAGTAACTATTGTCTGTACTGTGGAGGGGCAGGACATTTTATAGCTACCTGCCCTATTAGGAAACCCTTGTCTCTAATGGGTACCAGCACTATGGTGAGTCAGACTGGGAGTTCCTAATTCCCATCACCCGCACACCCTTTTTTGTGCTTGTGCTGTGGGGAGACCAATCTAAGTTTCTCCGAGTACTCATTGACTCTGGGGCTGATGAAAGTTTTATGGATGCCACTATTGCTTCAGAGCTTGGTATTCCCACTCAGCCTCTCTCTGTTCCCATGGATGCTAGGGCACTGTACGGCCGCTCTATAGGGGAAGTCACTCATAGTACTGTGCCCGTTCAATTACGGGTTTCTGGTAACCACAATGAGACTATACAGTTCCTCCTCATTGCATCTCCCCATGTTCGTGTCGTTTTGGGATGTTCCTAGCTACAAAAGCACAATCCGGTGATTGACTGGACCACAAGCTCCATCCTGGGTTGGGGCCCATTTTGCCAGCACAGCCTTCCCCAAGTCGCCTTCCTCGGGATGTTAGCAAGACTGTGGGTGTCTCAGCTATTCCCACTGAATACTATGATCTCCTGGAAGTGTTCAGTAAGGCACGTGCTACTTCCTTTCCCCCGCACCGTCCTTATAACTGTGCTATTGATTCTCTGCCAGTCACTACACCACCTCTGGGTCGGTGGTATTCTCTGTCCGGACCAGAGACCAAAGCTATGGAGGAGTACATAGAGGAGGCCGTTCGTCCGTCTGCATCTCCTGCCGGCGCAGGGTTTTTCTTTGTGGAAAAGAAGGACAAGACCCTGCGTCCGTGCATTGACTACCGGTGACTTAACGGTAAAAAATTGTTATCCCCTACCTCTCTTCTGTGTTTGAACCTCTCCAGGGAGCCACCATGTTTTCCAAGTTGGACCTTCGAAATGCCTACCACATGGTTTGGTTATGTGAGGGGGATGAGTGGAAGACAGCCTTCAACACAGCCAGTGGACATAATGAGTACCAGGTCATGCCATTTGGACTCACAAATGCCCCCGCTGTTATCCAGGCTTTGGTCAACGATGTGCTCCGGGACATGCTAAACCGTTTTGTTTTCGTTTACGTTGACGACATCCTCTTTTTTCCTGATCTGCCCAAGAACATGTACTTCATGTCAGACAGGTTCTTCAGCGCCTCCTGGAGAACCAATTGATTGTGAAAGCCGAGAAGTGTGAGTTCCACCACTCCACCATCACCTTTCTGGGATATGTATTGCTGAGGGTAATATTCAGATAGATCCTGAAAAGGTGAAAGCAGTGGTGGATTGGCCTCAACCAACGTCCAGGGTGCAGTTGCAACGGTTTCTTGGTTTTGCTAACTTCTACCGCCGTTTCATTCTGGATTACAGCACCCTGGCGGCCCCCCTCTCGGCACACCTCTCCCAAGGCACCATTCAAATGGTCTCCAGCTGTCGACAAAGCCTTTGTGGACCTGAAGAATTGGTTCACAACAGCTCCCATCCTCATCCATCCAGACCCCTCACGTCAATTTGTGGTGGAAGTTGATGCTTCGGATGTTGGACTGGGGACCATCCTGTCCCAGCGATCAGCCCAGGACCAAAAGCTTCATCCCTGTGCCTTCCTGTCCCATCGTCTCAATCCTGCAGAGAGGAACTACGATGTAGGCAATCGAGAACTCCTGGCGGTTAAGATGGCGTTGGAAGAGTGGAGGCACTGGCTGGAAGGAGCAGAACAGCCATTCTTGGTCTGGACCGACCATAAAAACGTAGAATATCTCCGTACAGCCAAGCGCCTCAACTCCATGAAGGCCCGGTGGGCCCTCTTGTTTACCAGATTCAACTTCACCATTTCTTACCAAACCAGGGTCAAAAAATGTGAAGCCTGACGCTCTCTCACGCCTATACAGTTCCTCTATTACACCCTCGAACTCCTGAAGGATCGACCACGGGGTAGTGGTTTCCAGTACCTGGTTGACTGGGAGGGTTATGACCCGGAAGAGAGGTGCTGGGGTTCCTGCTAAAGACATCTTGGACCTGGCCCTCATCGCCGATTTCCACCGCCGACACCCCGGTCAGCCAGGTATGCACCCAGGTAGGACACCAGGTGGCGTCCCTAGGGTGGGGCAGGGTAATGTCATGCCCTGATCTGTTTCACCTGTCCTTGTGATTGTCTCCACCCCCTCCAGGTGTCACTGATTTTCCCCAGTGTATTTATCTCTGTGTTTCCTGTCTCTCTGTGCCAGTTCATCTTGTATGCTTTTCCAAGTCAACCAGCGTGTTTCCCATTCTCCTGCTTTTTGCTAGTCTCCTTTTTCTAGTCATCCTGGTTTTGACCCTTGCCTGTTTCTGGACTCTGTACCCGCCTGCCTGACCATTCTGCCTGCCTTGACCACGAGCCTGTCTGCCACTCTGTACCTCCTGGACTCTGATCTGGTTTTGACCTTTTGCTTGTCCACGACCATTCTCTTGCCTACTCCTTTTGGATTAACTTCTTATGGCTGCAGGGGCAGTATTGAGTAGCTTGGATGAAAGGTGCACAGAGGTGCCCATAGTAAACTGCCTGCTCCTCGGTCCCAGTTGCTAATATATGCATATTATTATTCGTATTGGATAGAAAACACTCTGAAGTTTCTAAAACTGTTTGAATTATGTCTGTGAGTATAACAGAACTCATATGGCAGGGAAAAACCTGAGAAGTTCCACTTCCTGTTAGATTTTTTTCTGAGGTGGCAGATTTTCAACCAAGCTCTCATTGAAATTACAGCGAGATATTGATGAGTTTTCACTTCCTACGGCTTCCACTAGGTGTCAACAGTCAATAGAACTTTGTCTAATGACTCTAATGTGAAGGGGGGCCGAATAAGACAGGAATTAGTAATCACTGCCATGAGGTGACCACGCATTGAACACGCGCCTTCACATGAGGAGGTCCTCCGTTCCACCGCTTTTCTGAAGTCAATCTAATTCTCCGGTTGGAACGTTATTCAAGATGTATGTTAACAACATTCTAAAGATTGATTCAGTACATCGTTTGACATGTTTCTACTGACTGTTACAGAACTTTTGGACATTTCGTCACGTTATAGTGGATGCGCTTTGTGACTTTGGAATTGTTTACCGCTAACGCACTAACCAAAGTAGCTAATTGGACATAAATAATGGACATTATCGAACAAATCAAGCATTTATTGTGGACCTGGGATTCCTAGGACTGCATTCTGATGAAGTTCATCAAAGGTAAGGAAACATTTATCATGTATTTTCTGGTTTCTGTTGACCCCAACATGGCGGCTAATTTGGCTATTGTTCTGAGCTCCGTCTCAGATTATTGCATGATTTGCTTTTTCCGTAAAGTTCTTTTGAAATCTAACACAGCGGTTGCATTAAGGAGAGGTATATCTATAATTCCATGTGTATAATTTGTATTATCATCAACATTTATGATGAGTATTTCTGTTGAAACGATGTGGCTATGCAAAATCACTTGATGTTTTTGGAACTAGTGAATGTAACGCACCAATGTAAACTCAGATCTTTTGTTATAAATATGAACTTTATCAAACAAAACATGCATGTATTGTGATACATGAAGTCCTATGAGTGTCATCTGATGAAGATAATCAAAGGTTAGTGATTAATTTTATCTTTATTTCTGCTTTTTGTGAAAGCTATCTTTCGCTGGAAAAATGGCTGTGCTTATTGTGGTTTGGTGGTGACCTAACATAATCGTTTGTAGTGCTTTCGCTGAAAAGCATATTTGAAATCGGACACTTTGGTGGGATTAACAACAAGATTACCTTTAAAATGATAATAGACACATGTATGTTTGAGGAATTTTAATTATGAGATTTCTGTTGTTTGAATTTGGCGCCCTGCACTTTCACTGGCTGCTGTCATATCGATCCCGGTAGCGGGATGCAGCCATAAGAAGTTTTAATACACATTGTAAGACTCCAACCATCTGCCTTCTGTGTCTGCATCTGGGTCTCGCCTTGTGTCATGATAGATTTGCCAAATGGAGGGCTGGGAAGAGCTTTGTACGCATCTCTGTGTGTGGAGTAAAGGTGGTCTTGTATTTTTTTCCCCTGGTTGCGCATGTGAAATTTGCTAAAACTGATTAAAGTTTGCCTGCATTAAAGTCCCCGGCCACTAGGAGCGCAGTTTCTGGTGAGCATTTTCTTCTTTGCTTATGGCCTTATAGAGTTGGTTAAGAGCGGTCTTAGTGCCAGCTTCGCTTTGTGGTGCTAAATAGACGGCTACGAATTGTAAAGATGAGAACTCTCTTGGTAGATAGTGTGGTCGACAGCTTATCATAAGGTACTCTACCTCAGGAGAGCAATACCTCGAGACTTCTTTAATATTAGACATTGCGCACCAGCTGTTATTGACAAAAAGACACACACCATCACCCCTCGTCTTACCAGAGGTAGCATATATTTTCTGCCGGTGCATGGAAAACCTGCTAGCTCTATATTGTCAGTTTCTTCGTTCAGCCACGTCTCGGTGAAACATAAGATGTTGCAGTTTTTAATGTCCCGTTGGTAGGATAATCTTAATATTAGGTCATCAATTTTATTTTCGAACGATTGCACGTTAGCAAGAAGAATGGAAGGCATTGGGAGTTTACTCGCTCGACTCCGGATTCTCAGAAGGATCCCCGATCTGTGTCCCCTTTTCCGGCATCTTTTCTTCATGCAAAAGGTGTGGATCTGGGCCTGTTCCAGTGAAAGCAGGATATCCTTCTCGTCGGACTCGTTAAAGGAAGTTTCTTCCAGTCCGCGGTAATTAATCGCTTTTCTGATGTCCGGAACTTATTTTCGGTCATAAGAGACAGTAGCACCAACATTATGTACACAATAAGTGTAGTCTGGCCCAGGAGTGTGAAGGTGAACGGAAAGGCTCTGGAGCAACGAACCGCCCTTGCTGTCTCTGCATGGCCGGTTCCCCTCTCTCCACTGGGATTCTCTGCCTCTAACCCTATTACAGGGGATGAGTCACTGGCTTACTGGTGCTCTACCATGTTGTCCCTGGGAGGGGTGCGTCACTTGAGTGTGTTGAGTCACTGACGTGGTCTTCCTGTCTGGGTTGGTGCCCCCCCTTGGGTTGTGCCGTGGCGGAGATCTTTGTGGGCTAGACTCGGCCTTGTCTCTGGGTGGTAAGTTGGTGTTTGAAGATATCCCTCTAGTGGTGTGGGGGCTGTGCTTTGGCAAAGTGGGTGGGGTTATATCCTGCCTGTTTGGCCCTGTCCGGGGGTATCATCGGATGGGGCCACAGTGTCTCCTGACCCCTCCTGTCTCAGCCTCCAGTATTTATGCTGCAGTAGTTTATGTGTCGGGGGGCTAGGGTCAGTCTGTTATATCTGGCGTATTTCTCCTGTCTTATCCGGTGTCCTGTGTGAATTTAGGTATGCTCTCTCTAATTCTCTTTCTTTCTTTCTCTCTCTCGGAGGACCTGAGCCCTAAGACCATGCCTCAGGACTACCTGGCATGATGACTCCTTGCTGTCCCCAGTCCACCTGGCCGTGCTGCTGCTCCAGTTTCAACTGTTCTGCCTGCAGCTATGGAACCCTGACCTGTTCACCGGACGTGCTACCTGTCCCAGACCTGCTGTTTTCAAGTCTCTAGAGACAGCAGGAGCGGTAGAGATACTCTCAATGATCGGCTATGAAAAGCCAACTGACATTTACTCCTGAGGTGTTGACTTGTTGCACCTTCGACAACTACTGTGATTATTATTATTTGACCATGCTGGTCATTTATGAACATTTGAACATCTTGGCCATGTTCTGTTATACTCTCCACCCGGCACAGCCAGAAGAGGACTGGCCACCGCTCATAGCATTGTTCCTCTCTAGGTTTCTTCCTAGGTTTTGGCCTTTCTAGGGAGTTTTTCCTAGCCACCGTGCTTCTACACCTGCATTGCTTGCTGTTTGTGGTTTTAGGCTGGGTTTCTGTACAGCACTTTGATATATCAGCTGATGTAAGAAGGGCTATATAAATACATTTCATTTGATTTGAATAAGTAAAAAAAAAAGTTACACAAAACGCAAAAAAAATAACAAAATTGCACAATTGGTTGGGATAATGTAAAACGTCAGACATGGTCTTCGGTACCATCTTTCAAACACTGTTACATGTGTTTTGTAATCAAAGTCTGGTCTGTCAAAGCGTCTGGTTATTATTATTATTTATTTAGAAATGTTTGTGTAGAAAAGGCCCATGGAGTTGGTGGAATAATTCTTTAATTCATGGCCACTTACTCAGCTTGGCCAGAGCGCTTTAATTAGGTCAGGTGGAAATGACCGACAGATCTCATCCACATAAAAGGAGGAAAACGCCATCGCCTGATCTCGCTGCTTTCTCTTAACTCTGTCTGCTCCAGAAGTTCTGTGCGTCCATGAATCCACCACAGACTACTCAGTAAATATACCACTTTATGGTTAAAGGAATTCCTGCCTCAGTCTCATCCATTCCTCTGTCACCTGACACGTGACCACCTGTTCACCTTCACTGTCATTCATCCTACCTGTCCAGCTACCCACACAGATTCCACTAATCTTTCAGTTTGTATTTAATCTGTTTGGTAACGCCAACCTGTCCTGTTCTCTACTCACCACCACTGTGAATTGGCTCCTATTTGAGCGTGCCGTTGAAGATAGGCACAGGCTGCAAACCTCGTTATTTGGTTTCTCCCGTTTCTCAGGGGTGTTTTCATTGTTTATTGGAAATGTTTATGCTAACTGTGTATTTGTTTTCATAAACGTGTTAAGTGTTGACCATAAGAATGTTAATTGGGCAATTGTAATAACTTTAAAGTGTGCTATTTAGAGGTTTAAATGGTTTATGCCAAGTGGTTATTTAGGATTCCCTAATCCTCATTCAGGGCAGTTTGTCAGTTTTTGCCTTGTATTCGAGTTAAGTTATTATATTATTGGCCGAGTAAGTTTATTATTTTGCAACCAAGTTAAAGGCCCAATGTAATGTTTTTATCTCAATATCAGATCATTTATGGGTAATAATTAAGTAAATTACTGTGATTGTTTTCCATTAAAATTGTCAAAATATACACAAATAAAATTTCTCAAGACATTTGCTAGGACTGTCTCAGAGTGGTCTGAGTGGGGAGGGAAAAGGCACCAAAGGGATGCATTGACCACAGAGTTGATCAATCCACCACAGCGGAGGAGCCTAATGGGAGGAATATGTAACCTGAAAACTAACTGTTATTGGCAGAGGTTTGGAAATATTTTGGTTATTGGTCTATTCACCAGGAAAGCTAAAACTCCACCCATGCAAAACCCGCGGATTAGAATGTCCTGTATAAATTGCATTTTCAACCAGCAACTGTCAGAAATAACAGTGATCATATTTTTTCCCGCACTTTTTCAGTGTTAGTTTCATCAGCTGTTGTACACATATGAAACACAGGAAAAAACATAATTTTGATTGCACTGGGCCTTTAATGATTTTGGTCATGTTTAAAATGTGTACATTTTTGTAGATACAACTCTGGATACAGTCTTCTCCATCACCTGCACTATAAATAAATACCGCATTTGATCTACTGACGTCTTAACTGTTACTGCCTCACACTGGATCCTCTATCCTAACACAATGCCATTTACAATTGCATTTATAATCAATAACAATGTTCTAATCACTGCAGTCACATCAGATATTTGAATCCACATGAAACGGACTCTTAAAATGATACATTATACACAATGCATGACAACCCACCTGAGAAGGTCATGTTGAAACCTTCATAGGACATGGAGAAATCTGAGACGAAGCGGAGCTGGGCGCTAAAGTTTCCAAACAGGCCGGCCTTGATGGAGGGGGGCAGGATGGAGCCAGTGAGCCTGGCCACGGGTTCCATGAAGCTGCCGTCCTCTGTGATGAGGAGGTAATCATGGGAGTCCTCCAGGTGGAACGTGTGGAAGAGCAGCTGCACTCCTGGAGAGATTCAGATAAGATTAGGCCTCCCTAAGTCACACATCAAAATCCCTGTCTCTACGTCACACCAGCCCTAAGGGAGGGCTGGGGCTTAATGTTGATGAGAATATAGAGATACATCATTCAAATGGGGTGATGTAGGCCTAGTCACAGCCGCTTTTACTTACTTAATGCTGCAACAAATTATTGGTTGGTTCTTACTGTAGAGAGCTATTCATGAGTCTTACCTTTGCCATGAGACACCTCTATCGTCCATGTGCAGTTCAATGAGTTTGGGTAGAAATCAGGAAATCCAGGGGAGAGAATGGTTCCTTTTTTACCAAAGATATAACCACCACACAACGCTAAGGGAAACAAAATGAAACACGTTGTGAATGAGTGTATGAGGCATTGTTTTCTAGACTCCCATACATTGAGAACTGAACATTATCAGTGATAAATGAATGCCATTTCTTGCATAACAATCAGTGGTTTTAGAAAAATAAATTATAACAGCATTTAAATAAATAAAGATGCAAACGATTATGAGCTCGTATTAGAATTAGAATTTTGATTAGTATGCCAATAGCGCAGAAAATTGCTCAAAGAAATTGCTAAATTAAAAAGTCCAGGTGGGTTTGAAACCAGAATTTAGGTCAGAGCCTGCAAACAATATCCCTGGGTGTAAGATAATCTCTTTTGCACTTTGTAAATGTTCTAAACAAACTTTTAGTCACTCCTCCATGTTATTTGTAGAGACAAACCTAATGTGAAACACAGACGTAGACACATGTTTCTAGATTAAAAGCCTCAGTTTACCCAACTAAAGCTGAGTAAGATGAAGACATGGGATACTGTACACTGATAGTGAGTCTGTCTGGGAAGATCAAAGGCGAACTTAATAACCGAGGCAGAATTCTGACAGGATAGACTCTGTCAGTGGAGAAAGTCAGGCAGAGTCGTTGAAACAACAACTTATCACTGCCTTAATTACAAGATAAATAAAAAAGGAAGAACAAGTTAAAGGAATATGCTAATCTACTTTGGTTTCAATGTAAATTTTACACTTTAATTGTACTTACCATGTTTTTGAAGCATGGAATCTATAACATGAATGTATATGTGAATAGACAAACAGAGGTCCAGAACCTCTAGCCTATGAGGATGAAGTCACTCAGTGTTTATATTTGGTGTGAGGATCTGTTAAATGGTTTGAAAATAGCTGAAAAAGGAAGCCGGCGTTCCCAAGATAGCACAGGTTCCCATGAACAAATGCATGGAGTTGGCACTTGCAATTATACCCGATTCCGTAGGCTATGGAGATGCTGGTGATTAAATGGGGCTCATGTCGCGCGTGTTATCATACACGCCCAAGGCTACCACTGAAAGTTAATCAGCGAGGATAGTTATTTTGAGTGTGAGACAAATAAAAATATCATAATTGCATGGTATCCCAGCATGCGTCTACATATTTACTGAGGTCTGAGTCGTCCCGTTTGAAAGAAGAGGGGAAGATATTTTTGTTGTGAAAAACAAGGTGTACCTTCCCCCAAAGTGAGGGATCCTTGGAAATCATTACAAATTACTTCTGGTATAGATATCACAAAGCGGGCCACAAAAGCAGCACTGTATGTTTATGATAAGACATGGATAAGACAAATTGTGGGCGTAAACAATCCATATCTACAGTATCGTCTTTGCCACAATGAAATGGATCATAAAGATGACCCCGCTCTTAAGAGCTTAAGTCCTGCTTGCACCATAAACACAGCAGTGGGCAGGAGGAGACAGGTGCTCAGGATGCAGGACTAGTGAACCATTTCTACGGGATATGAAGAGTGCATTTCTGCTGCACTTCTAAGAATGAGGGTTCAAAGAATTATACTACAAGAAAAACACAATGATGGATGATCAATGTTATGCTCTGTGATTGTTCATTATTTTTCACAATTTCCAAAAAGTATTGTGCCATAATCCTCCTTCTAATATAAAACATTCTATCTCTTCCTGAAATGAATGGGTGATAAATCCAATTTAAAAACCAGATAGCAGCTTTGTCTAGAACAGGACCTGTCTATTGCATATGCCTACAGCCTTGTGAAATGATAGAGTAAGTAAGAGGGACAAATAGGCAGATACAACGGAAGAAAACATTTCATATATCTGAATGGGATGTGGAAATGCCACCACTGTCGATCATGAAGGTCAAGTTCAGAAGAGAACACATTCTGTATCAGACTTGGCTGGAATAGAAAATACAACTGATAAGCTAGTTGTCTGGAGGATGATATTGGGTGTACAAAACCTGACGGTCAAACGCTTGACTTACTGGAAAAATATGCTGTACAGGTTTATTTTCATCCCAAGTAGTGAGAAACAAATGAGATAAACAGTTAGAATAATGTCTTTCTGCAGAACCTCCACCCTGTCTACTGCCTCTCTGACTCTCTGTTGTCCGACATCCAAAGTTATCTTAGTGTGTATATTCCAGTCACCTCTCCTCTCATCAAGAATTAATGAACTCAGCCCCCGAGGGGAGTCAAAGAGGCTTACCCTTTCCCCCAGATAAGAGAGAGATTCATTAGCAGGGAGTTGTGTCTCCCACATCTCTTTCTGTGAATGTGATGGGGAGTGTGAGGAGAAGTGGTGATAGCTGGGTGCTGCCACGCACGTACTGTAAGTGCACCTGACACGAACAGGAAAAAGGAGAGGAAGGAAGGGTTGGACGAGGCTAGATGGGGTACACTACCATCACAGCTGGGCAGTGCGTGATTCCACTGATGGTTCCTCTCACACACGATGGGTTCCTCATCGCTCAGCGTGTAGCCTTGATCACAGCTGAATGTCACCCTGGAGCCAATGGCGAAATTGTTCCCATGCCGCTTTCCATTGACCGGGATCCCAGGATCTAAGCAGGAATCTGTTTCCATCATAATACCTTTAGGGATAGAAATAACTATTTAATTCCAATTTCAGGCCCTAAATGTAATAGAGAATGGTGTCATAATTGCTCTTTACTGTATAAATCATGAGAGGGAGCCACAAGGAGTTCTCTCTCCATTTCATCCCTTGATGGAGGGTTGTTCTCATAGAACATATTGTAATAATAATCAAATGTGAATTTTATTAATGAGTTTTTCCAAATAGCACACATGAAATGTTTATAAAGCACAATAGATGTCATTAACAATTTTCAGCCATCTGTCTGGATTTGGTAGTCATGTCTCATCCCTGCTTACTTAAAATGACAGCCAGTATTGTGCTATAGTAATTGTGGTTAGGTTAATATAGGAAACATTTATGGCATACATTTTTTGTGAGTATATAGTATGGAAGCTTGAATAAATTCAGAAAGTATTCAAACCCCTTGACTTTTTCAACATTTTGTTACGTTACAGCCTTATTCTAAAATGGATTTAATAAAAAAATTTCCTAATCATTCTACACACAATACCCCATAATGACAAAGCGAAAACAGGTTTTTCGATATTTTCTCCCATTCTTTTCTGCAAATCCTCTCAAGCTCCCCATCCAACCTGACAGAGCTTGAGGGGATCTGCAGAAATGAATGGGAGAAACTACCCAAATACAGGTGTGCAAAGCTTGCAGCGTCATACCCAAGAAGACTCAAGGCAGTAATCGCTCCCAAAGGTGCTTTAACAAAGTACTGAGTAAAGGTTCTGAATACTTATGTACATTTATTATTTCAGATGTACATTGTTTATACATTTGCAAAAAAAATCTAAAAACCTGTTTTTTGCTTTGTTGTTTTTACATATTGTGTGTAGATTGATGAGGGTTAAAACAGTTTAATCCATTTTAGAATAAGGTTGTAATGTAACAAAATGTGGAGAGTCAAGGGGTCTGAATACTTTTCGAATGCACTGTATCATAGTATTTGGAGGAAGAATTTGGCTAGCTATTTTACAACACTATTGAATTGTTGATAGATTACTAAATCATCTTATTGCAAATGACAGCCTAGTGCTATCATTGGTGATGTAATAACGTTATATCTCATGAGCTAAATCTCATGAGGTTGGCCTTCGTAATCACCAATTATTTGGCATTTAAATCACAGTCCTGTTCAGGCAACAACACTAATGATGACAAGCTATCAAAAATAAGTGTCAATCTAATTTCACAGCTCCTACACCACTTCAGTAATATTGAAATGGTGTAAGAGCTGTGAAATTAGATTTACACTTCTTGTGATCACAACACCCACCACACGAGCTGAGTCAATATTGACATCAGCAGCACACACATGAAAGCGATATTGCACCACCAGTTGTAGCCATTAAACATTTTGTGGATTGCAAACACAACGTCCTCAGCTTTCAAAGGTAGCCCTGTGGATACATTTCAAATTGAAAACCGTAGAACTCACTGTCGTAGCGGATCTGGAAGCCCACGCTGGAGCGACTGTTGTCCGTGGTGAATAGCAGGTACATGTAATTACTGGTGCTAATGAGAAAATAGGGCGCCTGAGTGCCATGATACTCTCCGATTAAAGGAGAGGAGTTGGAGGGGCCATCCCGAATCTCCAGTGTGTCATAATTAACCTCGGTCTGAAATCTACATGAAAACAGACAAAAAAGAAGGGGAAATGGAAGTAAATTAGAAGCTACTATTCCATCCAGGCAATTTTATGTAGCCAATCATGGCAGATTATCTCAAACGGAATTATTGTGTGAAATTGAAATAGCTGCATCAAGGACAAGATCAATTCTAAACAAAATAGGAAAACCTGTCAAAGGATATCTTGATGGCGTGATCTTTGCTGGCTTCAATAACCCATTCACAGTTCAAAGAATCTTTGTAGTATCCCGGCCAGCCAGGGGACAGCAGAACTCCGGTTGGAGCTGTTAAATGTCCCCCACAAGGTGCTAGAGGGGAAAGTATAATCTTAGTGGCAAGGTTCTGACATAGAGAGCTTACAAGTCTATATGCAACAGTGTGCAAAATGTAACAGTATACAGTCGTGGCCAAAAGTTTTGAGAATGACACAAATATTAATTTCCACAAGGTTTGCTGCTTCAGTGTCTTTAGATATTTTTGTCAGATGCTACTATGGAATACTGAAGTATAATTACAAGCATTTCATAAGTATCAAAGGCTTTTATTGACAATTACATGAAGTTGATGCAAAGAGTCAATATTTGCAGTGTTGACCATTCTTTTTCAAGACCTCTGCAATCCGCCCTGGCATGCTGTCAATTAACTGCTGGACCACATCCTGACTGATGGCAGCCCATTCTTGCATCATAAATGCTTGGAGTTTGTCAGAATTTGTGGGTTTTTGTTTGTCCACCCGCCTCTTGAGGATTGACCACAAGTTCTCAATGGGATTAAGGTCTGGGGAGTTTCCTGGCCATGGACCCAAAATATCAATGTTTTGTTCCCAGAGCCACTTGGTATCACTTTTGCCTTATGGCAAGGTGCTCCATCGTGCTGGAAAAGGCATTGTTCATCACCAAACTGTTCCTGGATGGTTGGGAGAAGTTGCTCTCGGAGGATGTGTTGGTACCATTCTTTATTCATGGCTGTGTTCTTAGGCGAAATTGTGAGTGAGCCCACTCCCTTGGCTGAGAAGCAACCCCACACATGAATGGTCTCAGGATGCTTTACTGTTGTCATGACACAGGACTGATGGTAGCGCTCACCTTGTCTTCTCCGGACAAGCTTTTTTCCGGATGCCCCAAACAATCGGAAAGGGGATTCATCAGAGAAAATGACTTTACTCCAGTCCTCAGCAGTCCAATCCCTGTACCTTTTGCAGAACATCAGTCTGTCCCTGATGTTTTTCCTGGAGAGAAGTGGCTTCTTTGCTGCCCTTCTTGACACCAGGCCATCCTCCAAAAGTCTTCGCCTCACGGTGCGTGCACTCACACCTGCCTGCTGCCATTCCTGAGCAAGCTCTGTACCGGTGGTGCCCCGATCCCGCAGCTGAATCAACTTTAAGAGACGGTCTTGGCGCTTGCTGGACTTTCTTGGGCGCCCTGAAGCCTTCTTCACAACAATTGAACCGCTCTCCTTGAAGTTCTTGATGATCCGTCTCCTTGATGATTTACTTACGGCGCCGACAGAGATGGCCGCCTCGCTTCGCGTTCCTAGGAAACTATGCAGTATTTTGTTTTTTTACGTGTTATTTATTACATTGGTTTCCCAGGTAATCTTAGGTTTTATTTCATAGAGTCGGGAGGAACTACTGGATATAAGAGCAACGTCAACTCACCATCATTACGACCAGGAATACGACTTTCCCGAAGCCGATCCTGTGTTTTGCCCACCACCCGGGACAATGGATCGGATCCCAGCCGGCGAACCAATACGACAACGCCGTAAAAGGGGCAGACGAAGCGGTCTTCTGGTCAGGCTCCGGAGACGGGCACATCGCGCACCGCTCCCGAGCATACTACTGGCCAATGGCCAGTCTCTTGACAACAAGGTTGATGAAATCAGAGCAAGGGTAGCATTCCAGAGACACATCAGAGACTGTAACGTTCTTTGCTTCACGGAAACATGGCTCACTCGAGACACGCTATCGGAGTCGGTACAGCCAGCTGGTTTCTTCACTCATCGCGCCGACAGAAACAAACATCTTTCTGGTAAGAAGAGGGGCGGGGGGGGTATGCCTTATGATTAACGAGACGTGGTGTGATCATAACAACATACAGGAACTCAAGTCCTTCTGTTCACCTGACTTAGAATTCCTCACAATCAAATGTCGACCGCATTATCTACCAAGAGAATTCTCTTAGATTATAATCACAGCCGCATATATTCCTCCCCAAGCAGACACATCGATGGCCCTGAATGAACTTTATTTGACTCTATGTAAACTGGAAACCGCTGCATTCATTGTAGCTGGGGATTTTAAGGCTAATCTGAAAACAAGACTCCCTAAATTGTATCAGCATATCGATTGTGCTACCAGGGCTGGTAAAACCCTGGATCATTGTTATTCTAACTTCCGCGGCGCATATAAGGCCCTCCATTTTGTTGCTTCCAGCCTATAGACATAAACTACAACAGGAAGCTCCCGCTCTCAGGTCTGTTCAACGCTGGTCCAACCAATCTGATGCCACGCTTCAAGATTGCGTCGATCACGTGGATTGGGATATGTTCCGCATTGCGTCAAACAACAACATTGACGAATACGCTGATTCGGTGAGCGAGTTCATTAGCAAGTGCATTGGCGATGTCGTACCCACAGCAACTATTAAAACATTCCCCAACCAGAAACCGTGGAATGATGGCAGCATTCGCGCAAAACTGAAAGCACGAACCACTGCTTTTAACCAGGGCAAGGTGACCGGAAACATGACCGAATACAAACAGTGTAGCTATTCCCTCCGCAAGGCAATCAAACAAGCTAAGCGTCAGTATAGAGATAATGTAGAGTCACAATTCAACGGCTCAGACACAAGAGGTATTTGGCAGGGTCTACAGTCAATCACGGATTACAAAAAGAAAACCAGCCCCGTCGCGGACCAGGATGTCTTGCTCCCAGACAGACTAAACAACTTCTTTGCTCGCTTTGAGGACGTGCCACTGACACGGCCCGCTACCAAAACCTGCGGACTCTCCTTCACTGCAGCCGACGTGAGTAAAACATTTAAACGTGTTAACCCTCGCAAGGCTGCAGGCCCAGACGGCATCAGCAGCCGCGTCCTCAGAGCATGCGCAGACCAGCTGGCTGGTGTGTTTACGGACATATTCAATCAATCCTTATCCCAGTCTGCTGTTCCCACATGCTTCAAGAGGGCCACCATTGTTCCTGTTCCCAAGAAAGCTAAGGTAACTGAGCTAAATGACTACCGCCCCGTAGCACTCACTTCCGTCATCATGAAGTGCTTTGAGAGACTAGTCAAGGACCATATCACCTCCACCCTACCTAACACCCTAGACCCACTCCAATTTGCTTACCGCCCCAATAGGTCCACAGATGACGCAATTGCAACCACACTGCACACTGCCCTAACCCATCTGGACAAGAGGAATACCTATGTGAGAATGCTGTTCATCAACTACAGCTCAGCATTTAACACCATAGTACCCTCCAAACTCGTCATCAAGCTCGAGACCCTGGGTCTCGACCCCGCCCTGTGCAACTGGGTACTGGACTTCCTGACGGGCCGCCCCCAGGTGGTGAGGGTAGGTAACAACATCTCCACCCCGCTGATCCTCAACACTGGGGCCCCACAAGGGTGCGTTCTGAGCCCTCTCCTGTACTCCCTGTTCACCCACGACTGCATGGCCATGCACGTCTCCAACTCAATCATCAGGTTTGCAGACGACACTACAGTGGTAGGCTTGATTACCAACAACGACGAGACGGCCTACAGGGAGGAGGTGAGGGTCCTCGGAGTGTAGTGTCAGGAAAATAACCTCACACTCAACATCAACAAAACAAAGGAGATGATCGGTGACTTCAGGAAACAGCAGAGGGAGCACCCCCCTATCCACATAGATTGGACAGTAGTGGAGAGGGTAGAACGTTTTAATTTCCTCGGCGTACACATCACGGACAAACTGAATTGTTCCACCCACACAGACAGCGTGGTGAAGAAGGCGCAGCAGCGCCTCTTCAACCTCAGGAGGCTGAAGAAATTCGTCTTGTCACCAAAAGCACTCACAAACTTTTACAGATGCACAATCGAGAGAATCCTGTCGGGCTGTATCACCGCCTGGTACGGCAACTGCTCCGCCCACAACCGTAAGGCTCTCCAGAGGGTAGTGAGGTCTGCACAACGCATCACCGGGGGCAAACTACCTGCCCTCCAGGACACCTACACCACCCGATGTCACAGGAAGGCCATAAAGATCATCAAGGACAACAATCCCCCGACTCACTGCCTGTTCACCCCGCTAGCATCCAAAAGGCGAGGTCAGTACAGGTGCATCAAAGCAAGGACCGAGAGACTGAAAAACAGCTTCTATCTCAAGGCCAAACAGCCACCACTAACATTGAGTGGCTGCTGCCATACATGTAATTTTTTTTTTAGCACTAGCCACTTTAAACAATGCCACTTAATATAATGTTTACATAACCTACATTACGCATCTCATATGTATATACTGTACTCTATACCACCTACTGCATCCTGCCATCTTTATGTAATACATGTATCACTAGCCACTTTAAACAATGCCACTTAATATGTTTACATACCCTACATTACTCATCTCATATGTATATACTGTACTCCATACCATCTACTGCATCTTGCCTATGCCGTTCTGTACCATCACTCATTCATATATCTTTATGTACATATTCTTCATCCCTTTACACTTGTGTGTATAAGGTAGCTGTTGTGAAATTGTTAGGTTAGATTACTCGTTGGTTATTACTGCATTGTCGGAACTAGAAGCACAAGCATTTCGCTACACTCGCATTAACATCTGCTAACCATGTGTATGTGAATATTGTTTTTGATTTGATTTGATTTGGTTGATTTAGGTGCAATCTTACTGGCAGCAATATTCTTGCTTGTGAAGCCCTTTTGTGCAAACAATGATGACGGCACGTGTTTCCTTGCAGGTAACCATGGCTGACAGAGGAAGAACAATGATTCCAAGCACCACCCTCCTTTTGAAGCTTCCAGTCTGTTATTCGAACTCAATCAGCATGACAGAGTAATCTCCAGCCTTGTCCTCGTCAACACTCACACCTGAGTTAACGAGAGAATCACCGACATGATGTCAGCTGGTCCTTTTGTGGCAGAGCTGAAATGCAGTGGAAATGTTTTTTGGGGATTCAGTTAATTTGCATGGCAAAGAGGGACTTTGCAATTAATTGCAATTCATCTGATCACTCTTCATAACATTCTGGAGTATATGCAAATAGCCATCATACAAACTGAGGCAGCAGACTTTGTGAAAATTAATATTTGTGTCATTCTCAAAACTTTTGGCCACGACTGTAGACCGGGTATACTTTACTACTTGTAGAATTGTAGCATACTTTTAGTGGCTCTACAATGTTTCACCAAATGACAACAATGATATGCCCAGTGCCCACCCACTCCAACCCAAGGGAGTCAGGATGATATTGGCAGATTCCGCTGGATACTTATAGGATTATATGGATTATTGTGCAACATTACACAGTACCTTCACACCGAGGAACTGCTGCATTCCACACTACATTTCCATCCTGAATGATGCAGGTTATGGACTCAGACCCATGGGTTTTGATGAAGCCTTCATCACATGTGAAGAGCACGGAGCTCCCCAACAAGAAGTGTTCCCCATTCCGCTGGCCATTGACAGGGATGCCGGGGTCGTGGCATTCATTCTGACCAAACGCTAGAGAGGGAAAAAAAACTGGTTTCAGTGTTTTTCAGTGATTTCAGTGTTTTCTGTACTATTGTTTTTAATCAATAAGAAGATATCAAACTGGATTCGGTGCCACATTTAACTTGTGTGTCTTATCCCAGAGAACACAATGAGAACCTGGTTAATTATTTAGGAATTGAGAATAGATGCTAATGAGGCAACAACATGAACACAGCACAGTGGCAAAGACTGATGCCATGAAGGCAACACGTCCATTTCCCTGCCTCATTGTCAATACACGCCTGCTCGCTGATAGTCACTTCCCATGCCAGATTGGAAGACATGTCCCTCTCCTCCTAACACGGTGACACCAGTTCTTTCGAGCTATTGAGTTGCCACACCACAGGCTCCCCCGCCATCCCCATCACATGGCTGACACCTCCCGCCAAAAACAACTCCCTGTCTTAGCCAATCGTGACAGGAGAGTCCAGCGGGTGCAGGCAGAGGTTTCATGCCCACAGGAGGCACAGGGGCATGTGCCCCATCAGATTTTTTGTAAATTATGCTAGCTTTTTTTGTTGGTAATACTACTAGCCTAAAGTTGGCTTTAGCTAGCCCAGATAGGTTCCCAATCTCCCAATGTCATAACAAGCTACCAAGAAGCCATTTCAGGCTATCAATCAAGTTAGAGTAGCTAGCTTGTCTAACTATCTTAGCTGGCATGCCTGCTGGCAAGGTTGGTAGACTTTAAATAAGAAAGCAATAACTTAATGTACTGAATAAGACTCACATTCTTTTCTATATTTTACCCAGATTTTAGCAGAGATGCAGAGAAGCATTTTTAGTTTCTTTAAAAAAAGAACCACCAGTCAGGAGAATACAGACAGCTCAAGAGGTATGCTTAGATTTGCAGAAAAATATATATATATTTATTTTTACATATAATTAAGCATAATGATTCTGGCTCTAGATTGTAGGAAAATGCTGTTTCAGGTGTTTGAAAAATGAATAGCCCCCCTCCGGACCACCCCCCAGTCATCCTCACATGCTTTGTGACCCCTCAGATTTTGGGGTGCATGATGCCCCTGGATGCAGATGCATAATCGAGATAAGAACGGTAACAACATCCTCCTCCATTCCATTAACCTTTCCGACCACTGCAGCCTGCCTCTGTTACTCTCCCACCAAATAAATCCAGAAGCTGCGGAGGAGAGACATGTCTCTGCATAGTCTCCCCGGCCGAGAGTTCAAGAAGAGAATGTGTCCTAGAGATAGCAAACAGGAACTGGGGACAGCAATACTCAAACCTAATTTCAGCTCAGTGTGGCACAAGCATAATTCCATTAACACTGGGTACAGCTGGATCAGTTCAATATTTTTCTGCTACAGAGTGTGTCTATTTCGAGGCAAAGGACATGAACACACCTCTACCATTGCTGTTTCCTGTTTCATGATAATGTCTCTAAATTATCAGCAAAAAAGGGTAAATAGATCATGTTTACCTTCAAGGTTCGGAATTGCCTTGCAGTATTATTGTTTTTCTTATCTCGTGTTTACAGATACAAAATGTTGGAGGCCAACTGGTACACACATTTGCATTAAAATATGCATTAAAATGTTAGGATTGTAAATTATTAAAATTACAAACATTCCCAAGGCCCCTTTAAATGGTGTAGTATTGAGAAAGGGAGAAATTTGAATTAAATTTGTCATAATGTCATCGGTGTGAAATTATTTCATTGAAATCATGGGTAAGTAAGTAGGAAAAGGGATGCATTACTTCTTGACCAATATCTTGACCAGTTAATCACATATGATATAACTAATAATAATTAAGATGGGATGTGGCTGGTTTTAATTACAGGGAAAAGATAGATTTGTCTACACAGGGAAATGTATAGTATGGCCATACAAATTCTTAAATAGAACGGTCCCACCCACTTCCAGCTAATGAGTCTCCATTCTCAGACAGGGATCCTCTAATTGAAGACAGAATTTAAAAAATATATTTTCTTTGTAAATAATTCTGAATTGTAACTTCCCTTGTAAGAGTATACTTGACTTAGCATTTGATTGAACACATATGAAGAGATACTATGGAGACCCCTTGACTCAGTATTTGTGCTACAAGCAGTTCTGAATTGCATAACAGAAGACATTGTGAAGGCCATGGATCATCAAAATATAGCTAAACCGCAAATATCTTTAGAAGGAAGGGCCATTTACTTGTATAAGTGATGTTAAATCCTTTCCCAGTGTTGGAGTGGTCAGTCTGGAACTCCAGGCGCATGATGTGTCCATTGCTGGCTATCTGAGATGGTACGTCCTTCCCGGAGAATGTGCCAAACGTGGTGGGCTCCGACATCCCATCGTCTTTCACAATGAGGTAGTCAAACTGGGGCTCTACCTCAAAGTCGCTGAAAATTAGATGAATCCTGCTCCCTGGCTCTGCGATAATGAGCCACACACAGTTCATGTTGTTCCCATACTCCTCAGGGTAGTTGGGGGAGAGGATTATTCCTGATGGGGTGGTGAAATTGAAGAAGCAGGAAACTGCAAAAATAGATAGGGGCACACACACAGATCTGCCATCATGCTTTGATGCAGCACACAGTGAGATAAATTAGCTCTTTTATAAGACATCACTGAAGACATTTTGTTTGAAATAGGTGGGATACATGCTTTCCTTTGAATTCTTCATTCTATTCACTGCACCAGGTGAAATACTATAACCCAGTGTCATGACAGTAGAGAGGCTATCAACCAAGAGCTGCCTGCCCTTGGCTGTATAGCTGCTTAACCCTGGTGTCAGCCTTCGTGCCAGAGGGAGGGTGAACTGAAAATATTGAACTCTACTAACTAACAATACAGGCTTATCTCCAACAGCAGCTCTTACTTTAAATAAAAAATAACTCTTAAGACCTCTGTATAGAAACTGTAAATAATAAGCTCAGTGAGCAATGTCTAAATGACAGGAGTAATGATCTTTGAATGGTATAGCTCCAGAATGGACAGTGGGGAGTGTTGACCAAGCAATGATGACAGCTTTACATGTGTCAGGGAGTATAGTCATACCACATTCCTTCAGACTGTTGGGAGTATGTAGGTGTATCAGATGGATCAATCTAAATAAGAGTGCTGTTAATTAAAGTCATACATTTTGAAATGTCATCTTACACACGCAGCTGGGTTTGTTTCCAGACCACTGGTTGTTTTGCTGGCAAGATATTGTTCTCTCGCCGACCAACTCAAAGGCCGCCTGACACTCGAACGTCAGCATGTCGCCATGTAAAAACTGCTCCCCCGATCTTCTGCCGTAGGCCGGAATGCCAGGATCCCCACATCCTCCTTTGTCGATTTCTGTAAAAATATGCAAGTGTTACCATGTTCAAGTTCATTCAATGGTTTCAATTCCTAAGTACATCTGGTTAGTTGCTCTTAGGGTTGAATGTCCTAAAACTGATATCCACTGAGCAATCTTCAGATCCTGAAAACATAACATGACAGCTTTCCTCTAACACAACATTCCTTACACAAGAATAATCATTTTAGAACCTTCAATATAATCCAATAGAGAACAAGACAGCGAGACCAATATACTGGCATGCCAACTGTTGTCTATTTCCTCTACAAGTTCAGGTGGAGGCAGCATTTTCTAGCAAGAGTAAAATGACAGTGACAAATGAATGATGTTCTGGAAGAGTTCATTTTTTGTGTTAACAACCAGCATGTCAGCTCAGTAGCTATCGCTCCACTGGCCCAGCTGAGCAATAATCTACAGGGGATGAGTTTAATTCCAGCAGCACATTCAACAACCTTTGTGAGATGTTAAGTGCCGGTTAAATACCTTTGGAGCTGCCAAGAGCAATTAGTTGAGGGATCTATGCGTAGGCTCCACATTTAGGTTAAGGGCATATCAGCCCGATCGCAACCGTGATTGAGATGTAAACTGTCTTACTAAGGATTTACCATGCTCTTAAACACTAATATGTAAAAATGCCTCAAGTGGCTGTCCATCGCTGAATTTATTGTCCAATAACCTAAATTATGATGAGCTGGGAGTCAAATCAGCTGTCTAGGACATGTCTACCATTTACATGCATATTGTGGGTGAAATTACAAACAATGAAGAAATGGTAAGCAGGTGATAACATCAAAATATGTGCCATTGAGGTACACAGTGGTCTGTTTCAGAGTTAATGCAAATATTTCAGAGATGTTGTCAGGTTTTGGCCAAGACTGTTCGGGTTTTGGTCACTAGATGTCCCCATTTCACCTTTTTTGTACCTTTTGTTTTTTCTTGCTCTAATTATTGTTTGCACCTGTGGGTCGTTCCCTTGTTAGTATTTAAACCCTGTGTGTTCCTCAGTTCCTTGCTCAGTGTTTGTAAGTTAGCACCCAGCCCCAGCCCAAGCCTTGTTTTATACAGATATTTCTCTTGTTGGATTTTCCAGAGGTTCTCTGGTTTAGTTCTTGTGTATTATTTGAGTAGTCTTTTGAGGTTTGTTTTTCCCTGCTGTTTTTTACAACTTTGTGGAGTTTCTTTTGTATTTTGGAGGATTTCCATTTTGTGCCTCTTGGCTTTATTTTTGGACATTGTGGATTTAGTTTCTTTGCCTGAAGATTTTGTTCTTTAATTAAACCACCATCTCTAGTACTGCTGTGTCTGCCTCATCTTCTGGGTTCTGACGATTATTAGTGACTGTTTCTCGCACCGGGTCCTGACAGATGTCATAAACAACTCAAAGCATCATATCAATGTCCACAAATAACAGAGAAATGTTGGTATTTTATCTTTATGCTCCCTCTGTGTCACTGTTTTCTGGGATATATACTGCATGTAAAAAAAAAAATATATATATATATACTGTATATATATATACTGTATATAAATAAAAGAGACTGCAGTTCCACCGAATAAAGCTCAGTGAATGAAGCTCATTGTTTCCATTTTCCATAGCAACGGGTTTACTTGGCTCTGTTCTCGCATTGTAATGTATCTGGAAATGCATGACAACAAAAACACAATTTTGCTCCCTCTTAAACAGCCGCCTTGTGAGACATCCCTCAAAATACATTTTCTCACAATGAGCCTACCTTACCCTGTTGTATGACAGAAAATCAGAATCATGTCACAGAATAAATAAGAAATATGCACATAGAATGTGCTACAGGAAGGAATTAAAGAAGGAAATCAAGTACAAGTTACGGGTAAACTACAGTATTTACTAGGAGCCTCTGCCTAAAAATGCTTAGTTTGATGGTATTATGCAATTATTCTAATACTTAATCCTTAACGTTCAACATTATATGTGGCAATTTAATGATTTATATGTATCTATAGACAGTCTTTAGAACATATATTTTTTATTAGTATATCTTATCGGGATACCATGATTCTCTCCCTCTGACTGATACATGTTGCTTCATCATTTACACAAGCAATTACTTATGGGTTGTGAATGTTTCAAATAGTTCAAATGTAGGTATCACTTGGTGTTGCCAGCATTTCTCACACAGATGTAATTATATGATGCATACTACAGGTGAACAAGGCTGACTGAATACTCCCCCAGATTATATATACAGTAGACATGGACACCTACTGTACGGGGCCCCCTAAGAATAAGTCCCGCCACTTATATTCAGTGTTTTATCTGTCAAACATGGTACCTGGACAGTAGGCATTAGTGTGACATTGAGGTGGTGTCATTGTGCAGGGTTATGCATTTTGTTGAGCTGTCAATTGTGCAAACTGTCAGTGTGGCCATATAAAGTCAGGGTTGAGACTTGTGTATGAAGGGGTAATTGTAAAGTCGTGGCCAAAGGTTTTGAGAATGACACAAATATTAATTTCACAAAGTTTGCTGCTTCAGTGTCTTTAGATATTTTTGTCAGATGCTACTATGGAATACTGAAGTATAATTACAAGCATTTCATAAGTGTCAAAGGCTTTTATTGACAATTACATGAAGTTGATGCAAAGAGTCAATATTTGCAGTGTTGATCCTTCTTCATCAAGACCTCTGCAATCTGCCCTGGCATGCTGTCAATTAACTTCTGGGCCACATCCTGACTGATGGCAGCCCATTCTTGCATAATCAATGCTTGGAGTTTGTCAGAATATGTGGGTTTTTGTTTGTCCACCCAGATCTTGAGGATTGACCACACGTTCTCAATGGGATTAAGGTCTGGGGAGTTTCCTGGCCATGGACCCAAAATATTGATGTTTTGTTCCCCGAGCCACTTAGTTATCACTTTTGCCTTATGGCAAGTTGCTCCATCATGCTGGAAAGGGCATTGTTCGTCACCAAACTGTTCCTGGATGGTTGCGAGAAGTTGCTCTCGGAGGATGTGTTGGTACCATTCTTTATTCATGGCTGTGTTCTTCTGAAAAATTGTGAGTGAGCCCACTCCCTTGGATGAGAAGCAACCCCACACATGAATGGTCTCAGGATGCTTTACTGTTGGCATGACACAGGACTGATGGTAGCGCTCACCTTGTCTTCTCCGGACAAGCTTTTTTCCGGATGCCCCAAACAATCGGAAAGGGGATTCAGAGAAAAGGACTTTACCCCAGTCCTCAGCAGTCCAATCCCTGTACCTTTTGCAGAATATCAGTCTGTCCCTGATGTTTTTCCTGGATAGAAGTGGCTTCTTTGCTGCCCTTCTTGACACCAGGCCATCCTCCAAAAGTCTTCGCCTCACGGTGCGTGTAGATGCACTCACACCTGCCTGCTGCCATTCCTGAGCAAGCTCTGTACTGGTGGTGCCCCGATCCCGCAGCTGAATCAACTTTAAGAGACGGTCCTGGCGCTTGCTGGACTTTCTTGGGTGCCCTGAAGCCTTCTTCACAACAATTGAACCGCTCTCCTTGAAGTTCTTGATGATCCGATAAATGGTTGGTTTAGGTGCAATCTTACTGGCAGCAATATCCTTGCCTGTGAAGCCTTTTATGTGCAAAGCAATGATGACGGCACGTGTTTCCTTGCAGGTAACCATGGTTGACAGAGGAAGAACAAGCACCACCCTCCTTTTGAAGCTTCCAGTCTGTTATTCGAACTCAATCAGCATGACAGAGTAATCGCCAGCCTTGTCCTTGTCAACACTCACACCTGAGTTAACGAGAGAATCACTGACATGATATCAGCTGGTCCTTTTGTGGCAGGGCTGAAATGCAGTGGAAATGTTTTTAGGGGATTCAGTTCATTTGCATGGGAAAGACGGACTTTGCAATTAATTGCAATTCATCTGATCACTCTTCATAACATTCTGAAGTATATGCAAATTGCCATCATACAAACTGAGGTAGCAGACTTTGATTTTTTTTATATTTGTGTCATTCTCAAACTTTTGGCCATGTCATAAATGTCTAAATGGAAAGTTGATGGTGGTGACAACAGACTTTCTGTACAATGTTTCCACACAAAATATTTTATTGAATAGGGGCCTAAGTAAACTGTACTTCCACCTAGCAGGTGAGTTGAATGGAAAGCATCTTCTAAAGCAAACCGTGTCCCCACAGTATGTATCAGCAACCCAAATCTCTTCTACTCTCACAGCATGACACTACTTTAATGTGGGTTTGACTTTGCCAGAGTGGCACACTGTGCCCAGTCAACACATGACTTATTAGTGCAAGTTCATTGCTATTCATCAGTTGGAAGGAATTAGACCGACCATCTGATACTGGAAATTAATTACCGTTTATGCTGGTGGAAGCAAATTCTGCACATTAGTGTTTATTGAAACAGATGCTTATATATTTTCATAGAACTTTGCTTTGATGTTATTTGGTAGCCTATCCAAAACCAGCCAGTGCATTTCATTTGGATAACTCTAACATATCAGTGTCTGTGTCGAGCACATATGCTGACCCATTTGCTTTAATCTTTTGCTGAATCTATAGAATTGATGACTTGGCTAGGCATACAGTGAACATTCTACAGGGTGTAAATAAATGCACATAAAGTTGCCTAGTCAAAAGGACATGCTGGGTAGACCAACACATATCTTACATATCAGATTTTATGTATGCGGAAAAGTGGCACCAACTATGAGACTCAAATAAGCATGACCTCAACATGAAATCAGAAATGTACAGGGTTTAAATCCAGACCCAATCCATTTTTTTGGCAGACATTTGTATATGTTCTCAAAGAGAATGGGAAGCATACCTTCATATAGGGCCTTGAACCCTTGGGACCCGATGGTGTCATCAGACTGGAGATGTAGCCACATCTGGTTGCTCATACTGACTATCAGGTCAGGAACACTGGACCCTGTCAGCCTGAAACACATCACATGGAACTCAATGATTCATTGTCTCTAACTCACATCAGAAGCTCAATTTATTGTTTTTATGCTCCAAAAGCTTTGACCAGTATTTTCAAGTAAGGGTTAAATGTGTATTAATTATATGACAATTATGTTCAATGTATTATCTGAATAAATGCACAATATAATGTCCTATTTCATCTGTGTAGACTAGAGCATGCAGTAGTAGTTCTGTGCAACTTAAAAAATCCCACAGAGAATGCTGGAGGGATAGTTTGAGATATTAAATGATAAATTCAGAGCATCTGCAGAGTACTCACACATAGAGCACTCTCCTGGCATCGCCAATTTTCCCTCCGTCCCCCACTGTTAGCGTGTCATATCCTCTCTCAAGATCAAACTCCTCAAAGGCAAGCTTAATAACCTGCTCAAAAAAGGATAAATGTTCCATTGGTTCAAGGACAGCCACGATAGCATGGCCATAAACAATTTTGCAATTGTACTATTTATACAATGCTTCGTTTGCTTTATTTTCCTAGAAAATTTATAAATTAAAAGCCTTGGGTCGGAATTCAATCATAACAAATTGACTTTCAAATCATGCAAAAAGTAAACAATCCATATCTGTGTCAACTGTGGTTGGGATTTAAACAAATATTTAAAATACGTGTGGTTTTGCATCAAAAGTGTAATGCACTATGATTGAATTATAACCATAGATCCCATACAATAATAATGAGTCTTTTAGCATGTAATGTATAAAAACATCATGGTACTCTATGATATGCATCATGGCAAAACATAGCTTAGTCATATGAGAGCTTCAAAAGACAGCAACATTTCAGCTGCTGAAGCTCTATCATTTCAAACACGTCTTTTGGGAGTGCTGTGATGACTGATTATCATTGCATAGTATGTGTAAAAAGCAACCCTGCCACTGCTACCAGGGAAGCTGAAATAATGAAACCATGAAATACATTTACAAATTATTTTGGGGTAGCAATAACATGATGAAATGCAAAAGAGCAGTTCAAGTATTTGCAATGCCTGGGCACAAACAAAGCCTTGAGAAAAAAAGATGCCTCCACATTTGATGCCTGTACAGGATGAAAGGCAATTAAAAGAAAATTGGATTTCAGCGGAGATTGCTTGAAGGGAAGAAATAAAGCTTAATTAGGACAAACCCATTATCACCATCCTAAAATTCTCTCATTTGGGCAATTAAATAACCATTATTCCCATCCATATTTTTTTATTCTGAAACTTGAAGCACAAATATATTACCTGTGTAGGTTGGGCAATCCTCACTGAAATGTGTATTAGCAAGCCAAAGGGCCAAAAGTGAATGATCAATGTGAGAACCTAAACCCTTGAGTACAAGTTCACTGAAAGCCAGTTTACTATTCAGGAGCCTCTGATAACTCACCATGTCATGTACAGTGCCTTCAGAAAGTAGTCATACCCCTTGACTTAATCCTCATTTTGTTGTTTTACAGCCTGAATTCAAAATTGATTAAATATTTTTTCTTACCCATCTACACACACTATCCCATAATGACAACGTATTTCAAGAAATGTTTGCAAATGTATTTTTAAAAAGTTTTACCGAAATATGTAATTTACATTCACACACCTGAGTCAATACTTTGTAGAATCACCTTTAGCGCCGATTACAGCTGTGTGTCATTTTGGCTAAGTATCTAAGAGCTTTGCTCACCTGGATTGTACAATATGCCCATTATTCTTTAAAATATTCTTCAAGCTCTGTCAAGTTGATTGTTGATCATTGCTAGACAGCCATTTTCAAGTCATGCCATAGATTTTCAAGACGGTTTAAGTCAAAACCTTAACTAGGCCACTCAGGAACATTCAATGTCATCTTGGTAACCAACTCCAGTGTAGATTTGGTCTTGTGTTTTAGGTTAAATCTCCTGCTGAAAGGTGAATTCTTCTACCAGTGTCTGTTGGAAAGCAGACTGAACCAGGTTTCTCTCTAGGATTTTGCCTGTGCTTATATCTGTATCCACCCCCCCTAAAATCTCCCTAGTCCTTGCCAATGACAAGCATCCCCCATATACTACAGACCACTGCGACCTGTACGCTCGTTGGCTGGCCCTCGCTCCATACTCGTCGCCAAACCCACTGGCTCCAGGTCATCTACAAGACCCTGCCAGGTAAAGTCCCCCCTTATCTCAGCTCGCTGGTCACCATAGCAGCACCCACCTGTAACACGCACTCCAGCAGGTATATCTCTCTGGTCACCCCCAAAGCCAATTCCTCCTTTGGCCGCCTCTCCTTCCAGTTCTCTGCTGCCAATGACTGGAACGAACTACAAAAATCTCTGAAACTGGAAACACTTATCTCCCTGACTAGCTTTAAGCACCAGCTGTCAGAGCAGCTCACAGATTACTGCACCTGTACATAGCCCATCTATAATTTATCCCAAACAACTACCTCTTCCCCTACTGTATTTATTTATTTATTTTGCTCCTTTGCACCCCATTATTTCTATTTCTACTTTGCACATTCTTCCACTGCAAATCTACCATTCCAGTGTTTTACTTGCTATATTGTATTTACCTCGCCACCATGGCCTTTTTTTGCCTTTACCTCCCTTATCTCACCTCATTTGCTCACATTGTATATAGACTTATTTTTCTACTGTATTATTGACTGTATGTTTGTTTTACTCCATGTGTAACTCTGTGTTGTTGTATGTGTCAAACTGCTTTGCTTTATCTTGGCCAGGTCCCAATTGTAAATGAGAACCTGTTCTCAAATTGCCTATCTGGTTAAATAAAAGTGAAACATTTTTTTTTTTAAATACCCATAACATGATGCAGCCACCACCATGCTTGAAAATATGAAGAACGGTACTCAGTGATGTGTTGTGTTGGTTTTGCCCAAAACTTGTATTCAGGACAAAAAGTACATTTCTTTGCCACATGTTGCAGTATTACTTATTAAGAGCCTTGTCGCAAACAGGATGCAAATATATGTTTTATTCTGTACAGGCTTCCTTCTTTTCACTCTGTCATTTAGATTAGTATTGTGGAGTAACTACAATGTTGTTGAGCCATCCTCAGTTCTCCTATCACAATCATTCAACTCTGTAACTCTTTTAAATTCACCATGGTGAAATCCCTTCCTCTCAGGCAACTGAGTTAGGAAGGACGCCTGTATCTTTTAGTGACTGGGCGTATTGATACACCATACACAGCCTAATGTATAACCTCACCATGCTCAAAGGGATATTCAACATCTGCCTTTTTTTAACACATTTACCAATCACTGCCCTTCTTTGTGAGGCATTGAAAAATCTCCCTGGTCTTTGTGGTTGAATCTGTGCTTGAAATTCACTACTCAATTGAGGAAACTCATCTGTAAGTTTCCTCAATTGAGTAGTGAATTTCAACCACAGATTCAACCACAAAGACCAGGGAGATTTTTGTGGGGTACAGAGATGGGGTAGTCATTCAAAAATCATGTTAACCACAATTATTGAACACAGAATAAGTCCATGCGATTTATTATGTGATTTGTGAAGCACATTTTTACTCCTGAACTTATTTAGGCTTGCCATAACAAATGGGTTGAATACTTATTGACTGAAGACATTTCAGCTTTAAATTTTTTATTAATTTCAAAAAAATTCTGCTAAAAAAAATCACTTGGGCATTATGTGGTATTGTGTGTAGATCAGTGACACAAAATCTCAGGCTGTAACACAACAAAATGTGGAAAAAGTAAAGTGGTATGAATACTTTCTGAAGACACTGTACTCTCAACTCTTTGCAGAGATTAATGATAACAATAGCTCGGGGCAAGATCTAACACACACATTTTCCCTCAATGACCAACGGCTACTAAACCAAGAATAATATACAGTTTAATGGAACTTAGCACAAATATATGTAGATTTGACGAATGTGTGTTTAATTAGACTGCTGCACCATCTGTTTGTATATCAATCGTCATGCATTGCACTTCAAAGGGCACAAAAACAATACATTGTCTAAGGATCATTGTGGCTTTGTGGCAATCCATTATCCATGAAATGTCAATCTTCTTGGCATAACACCATTGACAACTCCAATACAGCATAAGCCACCTGAGAGAAATCGCACTGCATAACCAATGTGTGCTAAGATTGAATTCCGACCTATGCTTTAATATTAATAAAAAACAGACACATGTCCAAATACATGTAGCAATGTGATGAAGTCATGATAACTGGAACAAGCCAAAATACAAGTCGAGAGATGGACAGGGTTAAGAATAAATTAGCAATTACACAATGACATGCCATTTACAATTACAATAGAATATGGAGAGCCTTTAATTTCTCAGTGTCACCACAATATCCATGTCCATGGTAACTCCCTAAAGCTGTGCTATAACCGTATATACAGTATATATTGAATCAGGTGACACCTGTACTGTTGGGACATTTTACTAGCCTTCTCTTATGTCTCTGGGATAATATACCGTCAATAGAGGTAAATATATGTTGTTGGTTTTTACGCAACTGTGAGCACCTCTGAAGTTTTTGGACAAGCAATCTGTGTGGAATGTCAAACTTTGTTTCATAGTAAGCGGTTTAAGGCAATCTTAAATGAGAAGGCTACATTACCACCCTCTCAAATTACCCTGTCAAAAACCAATAGGGTTTTTACAGAAGACTTAGCAATGGAGAAAACAGAACTCATAGTCTATATCAACACAATTGCATGCTGACAGCACATCTTGGTGATTGTTCCTTTAAGTGGCCTGTAGATAATATTTTAGGGCACTATTGATTCCTTTGTTTTATGCAGAACCGAAAGGCATGACAACTGGTTCAATGGTTCTGTTTTGTATTCAATTGTTGATAAGACTTCTAAAATGCTTTTAAAACCTCCCTGTGACTTTGTAGAGATTGTTGATGTTTTGTAACTCATCCAAAAGAATCAATGTCTGGTTTGAACACCTGTCCCTATACATTTTGCCCATTTTGCCCATTTTGTGTCCCAACAACATTGTTTTGTCAAAAACATCACACTATTTGTTTATAAATACTGTCAACCAGTTACATACACAAACACTAACACATCGGGGTAAATATATTCATGTGTCAATGACTATATTAATTACTGAATGGATTATACTCCTTGGGGTAACCTAGTCTGATGTATGATGGTATGCCAGGTGACTCTGGAAAAACACAGCTCGGTTTAGAGCATAACATTGAAGTCCAATTGTGAGTTAAAACATTCAAATTATTGTATGCAAAAAATTAATAAAAATTCATCAAAACTTGCTCCAGATATGAACATAGTTGTTTGAGGTGCAATTTACAAAATGGAATATTCCCTACAAACAACAGTGTTATCTTGAAAGAGGGTCAACTGGTGGGCATTTTCAGAACCTGGACGGTTCATTGAACTGTGGACATCTAGACCTATCCTATACATACACCTGTGTAATCAATGTAACACATTATGGTTGGCTTATGATCACAAATCAACTAGGGATCTGATGAGGCAGCACTACTTGTAATACTTAATGTCAGAAAATATTAGCTGGAGAACAGATCGGAAGAAAGGTTGTTCATACTCTGTCCTGCTCATACTTTGAAAGCAATCCTTCCTCCAATTAGATGGAGAACATAATTCCTAAGCCCAAAACTTGAGTATCATATCTTCCCAAACTAGCAACAAAAGCCACAGAATGGACGTTCATTAGAGCTGAATGACAGCTACTATGTCAGTGACGTCCATGTGTTCTAAAAATAACTCACTGGTTTGTTTTCAAAACCCAAGTTTTCCACCAAGATAAATGCTCATGTTTGAATAATGGCATGCAACAAATTAGAGAAGGAAATAATGAAAACTTGACTTACACAGCAAGTAATTTAAAAAGGGCACTTGCTTCTTGCAATAAATATAGGTAAAAACAACTTTCAGAAGAGTAATTTTATTAAAAAACAGACTACTTTAAGATAATTCTATCCTATACTACCTGCAAAATTAATTGAGAATAGGCTTAAAGAAAAGGAACAAACAGGAGACAGACAGGAACATTTGCCACAACCCCAGCCATTGGAAGACAAGTTTGAACCCATTTAATGAATCAAAATCTCTAAGGACCATGTACTTGGTGCAAGATACACTATATATACAAAAGCATGTGGACACCCTTTCAAATGAGTGGATTCAGATATTTCAGCCACCCCCATTGCTGACAGGTGTAAAAAAATCAAGCACACAGCCATGCAATCTCCATAGACAAGCATTGGCAGTTGATTGGCCTTACTGAAGAGCTCAGTGACTTTCAACGTGGCACCGTCATAGGATGCCACCTTTCCAACAATTCAGTTTGTCAAGTGTTGAAGTGGAAACGTCTAGGAGCAACAACGGCTCAGCCGCAAAGTGGTAGGCCACACAGAACAGGACCGCCGAGTGCTGAAGCGCATAGCGCGTACACATTTTCTGTTCACTCACTACCGAGTTCCAAACTGCCTCTGGAAGCAACGTCAGCACAAGAGCTTCATGAAATGATTTTCCACAGCCGAGCAGTCGCACACAAGCCTAAGATCACCATGCACAATGCTAAGCGTTGACTGGAGTGGTGTTAAGCTCAACGCCATTGGACTCTGGAACACTGGAAACGCATTCTCTGGAGTGATGAATCATGCCTAACCATCTGGCAGTCTAACGTACGAATCTGGGTTTGGCAGATGCCAGGAGAACGCTATCTGCCCTAATGCATAGTGCCAACTGTAAAGGGACTAATGGACTAATACAAAAATAAATGTATCTTTCCTCTCTCTGTGTTTCACAATTTTCCTTCAGTCGCAAGAGGCTGAATGTATCTCACAGGAGAAAGCAACCGAGCAAGCAAAATAGCGCCCCTCTGTCTCTCTATGTGTAGGCCATCTATCTGATGCTGTCTGGTCCAAACGAGTATGGCATTGTTGCCGACTCTAGCATTGAAGGCAAAGGAAGCCAGCAACTATCTGGCCTCCCTTGACAAAAAAAGTATAAAAAATGTGCCAATCAGAGTTGAGCTAAACTAAGCGAGCTCAACTGTGAATGGTCCTGGCGCACCAAAGAAAAGTGTCAAGGGAGGCCAGCTTGGATTTGGCGTCACTCCTATCAAATCCCATTGAGAGTATATGTCATTGACAGAAAAACTTGAATTGTTGCATCTATTTGTGTTGTTGTCCTTCGGTGGCTAGCTAGCCAGCTAGCTAAAATTGGCACTTTCCTAAATTAGCCATGGATGGAGATAGGGATTTGGACTTGTGGTTTTACTTAAATCTCCATACTGGCCAATGATTATAACAGCAATTCTGATCCAGCCATTAATTCACACATTGTTGTGCCCCTGGCCTGAGAGGATGGAAGTTCAATATGTAGCTAGATGTAGAAGACTCATGTTAACTAGCTAACGTTGCCCATGAATGGAAGTTAGGCTAGAGAGCAAGCTATTTAGCCAGGTAGCCTAGGACAACGAAAAATAAAAGCATGTACTGTATGACAAAGTGATAGACTGCTTCGTCAACATGAAAGAGAGGAGGATGGAATAGGTTAGGCAGCTCCTGTTTCTTTGGGACTTGCGGTAACTCTCTGTGGTTCTAAATCAAAAGTTGTTTAGTGGTCCGAAAAGTTCGGAAACATTAACTTGCTTGACCATGCTGTAGGTCATGTAACTATCTGTTACTGCACATGCAATATACTTTGTGGACTTAGGTTGCTATCCGGTTTTGTGATAAAGCAAAGGTGTTGTTGAATTCATTCTGCCACTGTGTCTTCTTATTGTTTCGGCCTTTAGGCCCATATATCAGGTTCGCAAGGAATATGAATTAACAGGTTATAGAGCAAATAACGCAATTATCACAACACATACAGATGAAGTCGGAAGTTTACATGCACCTTAGCCAAATACATTTAAACTCAGTTTTTCACAATTCCTGACATTTAATCCTAGTAAAAATGCCCTGTCTTAGTTCAGTTAGGATCACCACTTCATTTTAAGAATGTGAAATGTCAGAATAATAGTAGAGAGAATAATTTATATAAACTTTTATTTATTTTTGAAAGTTTGCATACACTCAATTAGTATTTGGTAGCATTGCCTTTAAATTGTTTAAAAGCTGTTTGGGATAGGGGGCAGCATTTTCACTTTTGGATGAATTGGTGCCCAAATTGAACGGCCTCCTACTCTGTCCCAGATGATAATATATGCATATTATTATTACTATTGGATAGAAAACACTCTAAAGTTTCTAAAACTGTTTGAATTATGTATGTGAGTATAACAGAACTCATATGGCAGGCAAACTTACAAACAGGAAGTGAGAATTCTGAGAAGGGTCGATGTGAAAGTCATCGCCTATTCAATTCCCTGTCATTTATGGATCTGATTGTACTTCATACGCCTTCCACTAGATGTCAACAGTCAGTAGAACGTGGAATGAAGCCTCTAGTGTGATGTGGGACCGGATGGGAGGGGAATGAGTCAGTGGTCTGGCAGAATGCTAGTTTCTAGTCACGCGCGCTAGTCATGGAATGGCCATGTGTGCCATTACTTATACAGACATGAAGAAATGCTCCGGTTGGAACGTTATTGGATATATATGATAACAACATCCTGAAGATTGATTCTCTACTAAGTTTGACCAGTTTATTCGACTTGTAATATAACTTTTTGAAGTTTTCGTCCGAGTTCGCCTGGACCGGCGCCATCGTTTGGACATGTGAACTACACATGCTAGCAAAAGTTGCTAATTCGACATAAGTAATGGACATTATCGAACAAAACAACGATTTATTGTGGAACTAGGATTCCTGGCACTGCATTCTGATGAAAGATCATCAAAGGTAAGGGAATATTTATGATGTAATTTCGTATTTCTGTTGACTCCAACATGGCGGAGAAATGAGCGCCGTTTCAGATTATTGCATGGTATGCTTTTTCCTAAAGTTAAAAAGAAAATCTGACACAGCGGTTGCATTAAGAACCAGTGTATCTTTAATTATATGTAAAACATGTATCTTCATCAAAGTTTATGATGAGCATTTCTGTTATTTGACGTGGCTCTCTGTAATTACTCCGGATATTTTGGAGGCATTTCTGAACATGGCGCCAATGTAAACCGAGATTTGTGGATATAAATATGCACATTATCGAACAAAACATAAATGTATTGTGTAACATGATGTCCTTGATGTAACTTGGGTCAAACTTTTCAGGTAGCCTTCCATAAGCTTAAGTTGGGTGAATTTTGGCGCATTCCTCCTGACAGAGCTGGTGTAACTGAGTCAAGTTTGTAGGCCTCCTTGCACGCACACACTTTTTCAGTTCTGCCCACAAGTTTTCTACAGGATTGAGGTCAAGGCTTTGTGATGGCCACTCTAATACCTTGACTATGTTGTCCTTAAACCATTTTGCCACAACTTTGGGAGTATGCTTAGGGTCATTGTCCATTTGGAAGACCCATTTGCGACCAAGCTTTAACTTCCTGACTGATGTCTTGATGTTGCTTCAATATATCCACAATTTTCCTACCTCATGATGCCATCTATTTTGTGAAGTGCACCAGTCCCTGTCGATATAGGACTCGTTTTACTGTGGATATAGATAATTTTTTACCGGTTTTCTCCAGCATCTTCACAGCGTCCTTTGCTGTTGTTCTGGGATTGATTTGCACTTTCACACAAATGTGCGTTCAACTCCAGGAGACAGAACGCGTCTCCTTCCTGAGTGGTATGATGGCTGCGTGGTCCCATGGTGTTTATACTTGCATACTATTGTTTGTACAGATGAACGTGGTACCTTCAGGCATTTGGAAATTGCTCCCAAGGATGAACCTGACTGGTGGAGGTCTACAATTTTCTTTCTGGGGTCTTGGCTGATTTCTTTAGATTTTCCCCTGATGTCCAGCAAAGAGGCACTGAGTTTGAAGGTAGGCCTTGAAATACATCCAAGGGTACACCTCCAATTGACTCAAATTATGTCAATTAGCCTATCAGAAGCTTCTAAAGCCATGACATCATTTTCTGGAATTTTACAAGCTGTTTAAAGGCACAGTCAGCTTAGTGTATGTAAACTTCTGACCCACTGGAATTGTGATACAGTGAATTATAAGTGACATAATCTGTCTGTAAACAATTTTTGGAAGAATTACTTGTGTTATGCACAAAGTAGATGTCCTAACCAACTTGCCAAAACTATAGTTTGTTAACAAGAAATTTGTGTAGTGGTTGAAAAACAAGTTTTAATGACTCCAACGTAAGTGTATGTAAACTTCCGACTTCAACTGTAGGTTGTGATATGGCTTTTTGGGGGGCAGCCAAGTGACATTTTTTTAAATTTCCAATCACTTTGAAGAGTTCCACTTCCTTTAAGGCACTCTTTCTTGAAGTATCCATAATTTAAAGCAGGAAATATTAATTACTGTTTGCTTTATCTTTAGTGCTCTGACCCCTATGTTGCACGAGGGATATAAACGACAAGTAGAAACCATTAATTGAACAGTTTTAAGTGGGCCCTCTTTATAAAATTAGATTTTTATGCCTCATATTTGTAATGATCATTTAGTGAGTTTAATGCCATTTGTACGCTAATGCACACAATGGCATTGCATTAATGCGGTAACATAATCATGATTATGTGATTGGATCCCCCCCACCACGGAATAGATATTTATCCATTGCACCAGCACGATTCCAATACTGCTCTTGAAACTTTTCTGACATTGAGGTGACTGAATTAAAATAAATCATTTTCACACAGAAATCATCTCCATTCTTGCCGTTAACTTGTGGAGTTTATTATTCAAAGAAAATGAAATAAACATGGAGTATGCCAAGTATAAACAAATTGTTTAATCGCTGAAAGAATGCATGATAATGAAATGTTTCCTTAACAATGCCAATGAAGCCATCCAATGAAGTCATGGGTTGTTTGGCATCATGCAGGGTAGATATACCACACATTTGTTATAATTTAAAGGTTTATGCCTCACATACTATTTTGCATTACAGAACATTTTGTCTCTCGTAAGATCTGTCCTATTGGGTCACTGTCACAATAAAATATATTTCCCTTCATTTAGAGTAAAAAAATCTCTCAGACTGCATCCAAAATAATGTGATAATGCCTTGATACTCAACTTGCAAAATACTACAAAAAATTAATTAAATGATTGAAGTTGAACCATTCACCTTGCAGAGGGATTCATTAGCAAGTATATGAATGCTGATTACTCACCGTGTTAAAGTGAAAGAAAGAAGAAAATACATCTGACTCACCTTCCCATTGTCCACTGCTGTTATGACCCAGACACAGTGGGCATTATTTTCATACTGAACAGGGTAATTAGGGGACGTGATGAAGCCCTTTGGTCCTCTTAAATTAGAGCCACACGTTCTCGCTGTTGAAATCAAATCAAATACATCCATCAGAAATGAAACATTGGAAACAACAATGCAATGATACAACAGGTGATATACATCCCACAATTACACTGAGAAAATGAGCTATTTGGTAAAGCAATAACCTCAACGAACTCCAGAAATAGACTTGACACTGCTGTACATTTTCTGTAAAACAGTTGGTCGTGGAATGCATTCAAGGTTGGACACTTTCTCTACAAAAATGAGATTCCATGTTTTGCGTCATAGAAAATGTGTCTGGAATCTTAAGGTTGGATTCCAGCCTTCTGAGAATCCAACCTTAAGTGGTATCCTTCTACAGTGGTATCCTTCACTGAAAGGCTGGAAGCCAACATGCTTGTTTACAAAACAGTGCCTTTTAATAGCACCTAATTACTCAAACTTTATCCTCTCCACAACAACTGAGGATTGGTGAGTGAAATCATCAAGAGGTGAAGCTGAAAATGATTAATTTTGAAATCTCTGATGACTACGCTGTGCGCCTGTTAATTATCGAAGTGTCAGAGGGTTCTATAGTCGGTAGAAAAAAATGGCAAAACGAGCACATTCTTCATTTACAGGTCGGAACCACAGTCTATAATTAACTAAGTAATCACCTGGGATCATGCCAATCCGGGAGAGAAAAGAGCAGCAGTGTATCTCTGAGCTGGAGGCTTTTTAATTTCACATTTAATGGCTTCTACCTGTTACTTAGCTCCGCATGGAGGGGGTGGTAGTGGAGAGAGGTTTGGGGGTGAGGGGGTAGTAGAGTGTTATTCTTAAAGGGTTTACTGGGTGATGCTGTGACAAAAAGTGTCTGGATCAATCAGTACTTTCCAGGAATGGTGCTAAGAAATTGTCAAACATGGTTACTCTTACTTCTGGATGGTTGACATACTGCCTCATTTAATTTTGATTTATGTTATCTGGAGGCTTGTGTCCTCTATGGCTTTGAAAGTTAGAACTCTGCAGATCTCAAATTGAACCAGGTTGTCTCAGTCGCGACCAAATATTTACATTCCTATTTTTTTGTATCCAAACGCAATCTGGAAAACACATTTTTTATGGTATATTGATAGTAAATTATTATATATTAATTATATAACAAGGGAACAACATTTCAACCTTTTTCATTGTCAATAATTCCATCTGCCCATATTCTTGATGAATAATATTAATAAGCTCACTGGTTTGAAACCACAAGATCAACCAAATCCGCTAAATAGCACGGCTAATAACTCTATATTAAAAATGCTGTGATTGAAGAAAAATAGTTTGGAGATTAAAGTATTAAAGCATTTAGGTTCATTATCATTTCTACACACTTTCTACCTGGTTTAAGTTCAGATTGGAGTATCAGTTTAGCCACACCATGCTTTCACAAGTGTGCCATTGGGCACACCATGTCATTTCAACGTGGAAATGTGGGTAATATTTGAGACATTGATCAATGAGATTCCAAACTTTATTCACAGACTTGTTGAATTCCCAATGTGTTACCGCTATAGTTTCCCCCCATTCTTTAACTTAGATTTTTGGTTGAAATGGAGACGTGAATCCAACATATCAATTATTAATTTGTAGACAAACTTGAATTAAAGCCAGACTAAGTCAGTGGCATAGATGGCACTATCCAACCAGTATATACATCTTGATTTGATTTGATTTGATACGTCTCCTTCAAATGTTGTTATTTGGTTGCATTGACAACCAAAAACAATCCAATATCCAGTTTGTCTACAAATTTATAATTCATGTTGGATTCGCCACTCCATCTCAACCAAAAATCTAAATGAAAGAATAGGACTTAATCGAATCTATTCAAAATTTAAATGCCCTTTAAAAAAAGTTTGATTTGATTTAGTCCTATACTTTAACTTAGATTTTAATATTAATGATTAACTTGAAGATTACATTTGAAAATCAATCAAAGCTTGAAACCCTAGGCCTATTTATATTGTCTATTTTTAGTTTAACTCTGAGTTGAATTGAAAAAACAGCTGTTGATGACTTTGCAAATGCTATATAGGCCTAAATAGTATCATTGATGATATATGACTTATAAAGTATGATTGCATTTAATTTGCTCCGTTATACCTACTCTTTGGAATGACTTTGATAGCAACAGTGAATATATTTAGTTATTAAGAGAGCTCTCAATAATCATTCTCATGATAGCACATTGGTAGAAGTCAGTGACAAATATCAAAGCTAAGTAAGGCTGGATTTGGCTAAAACCCTAGATGAGAGATCAAATAAATAATTGTAGATAAATCAACTATCCAGTAGGAGGTGCTGCACAGCCTATAGTTGAAGATCAAATGTTGTTTCAAAGGTCCAAATTCAAATAAAAAATGATATGTGGAAAATTTGTTACAATGATGACATAATCTTGTGGTTGAAGTTTCACCCTCAAAACAAGAGTTTACGTTGATGACTTTTTTCACATCCAATATATTTTCCACTTTTACAGTTTGGTAGCACTTAATATAATCTATTGTATATGGACTGCTATAAATTTCTTGTAAATAAACATTTTAAATCATCCATACTTCCCCAAATCTAAATGGATAGGGATTACAGATTTTTTTCTATATATACTGTATATATTTTTAACTTGTATTTGGTCAGGGGAAACCCATTGAGAGCAGGATCACATTTTCAAAGGTGATAAATAGTGTATATAGCAACAACAACAAAAAACTTGTAAAAATAAACCTTTTCTGTTTTTGTACACAACATGTGCTAACAAAAGCCTACCATGCAGTCATAATAATTTTGGGAGCTCATGTGATATTCATCCCAGCTATTAACACTTCAAAGGAAGACAGCTTGCAGTTACTGCCTCTCACAGATGGCTAACAACTGCAAGTCTCAATAAAGACAGAGAGAAGACGTCTCAATGCTTTTAAATCAAGGGGATTGAATCTTGAATAGCCTTTGTAAATTCCAGGTAAAGCCATGGTAATATGAAGAATAGAGAACATTCAAGTCTTTGACCTGGGAGGTAGTAGGTAGCAGTTATATCCTCAAAATATAAGAATCTCTGTACTGTAGTCCCTTACCATTGAACACCCTACTCATCATTGGTGCGTGTCCCCCATCTCCCTTAACGAGATGTGAAAATGTATCAACAGAAAGTGTTGGGATGGGAAAATGGTCTAGATGCATTCACACTTACTGCGGCAGATAGGCCTGTGGTCACTCCACGCGGCCAGTGTCTCTGTCACTCTCTGGCAAGTGATGCTCTTTGATCCCTGAAGCACGTAGCTGTCATCGCAGGAAAACTGGATGCTGGCTCCGACCCTATGGGAGTTGGAGAGACAAATGACCATCAGTGACTGACCTGTCGCACAGAGCGCACCATCGACCCCTGGTCCCTCTATGCCTGTGACAGACTTCCTTCCTCTAAATATACTTTTCTTCTCTGTGTACAAGTTCACTACCATTCTCAAGTTTCTTTGTTTTTAATGGTGATAAGTAAGTCTGCCTCCTTAACAAACAAGTAATGACCCTTGTTGAATTAAGGTATCTTCTCTAAGAGGGTCTTATCACCTATTGAGGGGGTGCAATTGCAATCACTAATGGTGATGGTATAGCAGTGGGGGTTTAAAAATGCAACACAGCAGGGCTCGCACTGATTAAAGCTGTTCCACACAGTTCCCATTACACTGACGCCAAACCTGATAAGAGTGAAGAAAAGGCACCCACTGAAAGTCAAAGCCCATCCTCTTCCCATTCTCTGGAATCCCAGGATCTGGACAAATGTCTGCTGCCATGCCCCCTTGGCTCACTACAGAAAGAGGATAATAGGTGGAAAACAGAGTGGTGAGGGAAAAGAGGTACAAAACCTATTGAAATACTAGTGACAGATATAATAAAATAATACCATGAAAGTGGGGCACCACAAGTATATACTGTGTATATACAAGTAAGTACTGTGTATACCGGGCAGGTATGGAAAAAATACCTATATGTATATATATATATATAATAATCAAAGTAATGTGATAAACTTGACTGTACAATGTTCATGACTAATTCATTTATTGACACTACAAAATATACACACTGATGGTTAGAAAAAAAGGTTGAGTTTGCTATCGATGCTCCATAAGAAGTGCTGACAAGAATCGGAAAGGTATTACACTAGAAGCACAGGGCCAGGAGCAAGAGACAGCGGCGACAAACAGCACCCTCACAATTATAGTATTAGAGCAATACATCTCATTTCATGTTCTAACAAGATCACGCGCCATTAGTCTCAATGAAAGAAAAATATTCCTCTATCGCTGCCGTTAATTCAGATGCCATGAAATAATACAAAGATGAGTCCACTCACAGTTACTGCAAACTTAGAGCATTAGTAGTAAAATTGTCAATTAAAACTTTTGGCGCCAATTTGGACAAAAAATTGCTTTCGGAATGGAAAATACATTGATCATTGGGCGTTGTTTCATGTAAAACATGTCTTGAAATAAAAAGTTAAAAGTCTCTAATGACCACAACACAGACTGAGACAAATCATTAAACATAATAATCTTGCATCTAACACGACACAACACCACTGGACAATACCCCAATACACTTTTATAGTATTCTATCTATTCTAATATAATACACATTACTTAATGTTAGCGTATGTAAGCAAAATGTAAGTGAAACGTTTAAGGTAAGAAATTTGTCATACAATTTACAGAATAATGTTTGGATAGATGCATTTATTAAAGGAACAATATATTTTTATATTAAATCGAACTGTTTTATAAGCTTTGCTTCAAGTGAAATAATTGAACAGGTGAGTCAACAGCTATAGAAATATAACAGCCTGTACAATGTTTCATCATAACATTTGTATGGATTGCATTCAGATATGAAATATATATTTGTGACGTGGTGAGGTTGGACCCAGGTGCAGAGAAGAGACCAGACGAGAAATCAGTGGTAAGGATAAACATAAATACTTTACTGAGAAACAGTAGCCGCAGGATCACAGTACACTAGAAAAACAACAAACACTGTGTTTGAATAATCATACTAACCGCACTTACTGTACTATTTGTAATGTGAATTGAGTATATAGCATGCTTATTGGTCATAGTATGGATATAGTTAGTATGCCAAAAGTTCCCAGATGTTGTACTGAAAGTATACACACAGAGGACACTATTTCCGTACTTTAGGGCCCATAATGCAATTCTTCAGGAAATGGCGGAAAATATGAAGCCAAAGTACAATGAGAGCGGATACAAATTCATTGCTTTGACTAATTATGACAAATGTTAAAAAATGTTGAGCAATGTAATAGAGTAATGACTTTTCAAATAAGTTACGTTACCCGTTATGTTGGCTGACAATTTGTTAGCTACGCTGTCCTTACGAACCACTTAGCAGCAGTATGTACCGGTATGTTAGCTCGCTACCTAACGTTAGTTGGCTACTTATACATCAAACTTGCCAGTATATTAACTATAAGCTATCTAACTACCTAACATTTATTGACTTTATTATTCCCGTCATTCTTAGCTTTGCTAAATGGTATAGTCGTTGTGCGTTCTCAATGGACATTCGGGTGCTTTGTAAATTCGCTCTGGCTATCTACTCCGATTTCAGAGCACTCTCGTTTGAGTGTACCAGGGCGCAGAATAATGAATTTACGAGCGCTCAACACCCGTTGAATGTGGCCGGTATCAGTAAACGTTGGCAAAAATGTGTAATTAAATTGTAGCCAGCAGCACAGTCACCAACGCTCTGGATAACATGAAAACTGCCTAACCAGCTCTGCTAGGGCGAGTAAAATGATCAGTGGTCTCATTTGCGTCTGGAAGTAGCTAGCTTGAGTGCTTGACTGCCGTTGTAAGGTCAGAACGCTCAAATCAACCCTATTCTTTGGCCCGAGCGTCCAGTGTGCGCTCCGAGAGCGAAACGCTCTGAATTTACAAACGGACAATCTGACAACGGTCTGAATTTACGAGCGCACTTTGGCACTCCACATTGATTTTAAGAACACACCCGAAGTCGTAAAATGTCAAACAAGTAATTTGTTATGCTAACTAGCTAGCAAGAGGTTGCATAGCAACAGCATCAACTTCTGGTAGACAGGCAAAGAGCTAGTACGCTCAACTGAAAGCCTACTGTTCATTTACAGTACACTAAAATGAACTAATAGCATATACTCATTAAGTATGTAGTATACAGTATGTTAGTATGGGTATTCGAACACAGCTTAAGTCTCGAAAACTCACTCAGGAACCGACCTCACACGGTAAACAACTCAAGCTTCTGCAAAGGACCACAGAAAACACCCGTTTTTTTAACACGGACACAATCATGAAATAATAAGACACACCTGAGTCCAATAAATGTCTCTAGGGCGGTCTTTGCTGCCCTCTGGTGCCAGGAGGAACCATGACCGTATTTCCACCTTGTGATGACAGGAGCTTTAATGATTTACCGCTCATGGCAATTAGTGTTGCAAAGGGAGGGTATTTTACTGGAAACTTTCAAAGTTTACCAGTAATCTTCCAGAATTGTTATAACTTTCAAGGAATTATATGGAATTTTATCAGATAACATCTAGTGGCCGTTTTGGGTACTTCAAATTATCCCAGGTGTCTGTAATTATCTCTGGCCCTCTGTGTGGCCTTATCACATGTAAAATATACACTCACCCAGACAGTTTATTAGGTACACCACACTGTTCATGAAAATGGATCGATCCTACATACAGTGAGTCATGTGGCAATGGCTTGCTATATAAAGCAGGCAGACCGGCATCGAGGCATTCAGTTACTGTTCGATTGAATGTTAGAATGGGCATAACGAGTGGGCTAAGTGACTGTGAGCTTGGTATGATCTACGGGGCCAGGGACGCCGGATACAGTATCTCAGAAATGTCCTCCCTCCAGGGCTTTTCACGCACGACAGTGTCTAAGGTTTCCCGAGAATGGTGCAATAAACAAGAAACATCCAGTCAGTGGTAGTCCTTTAGGCAAAAACAGCTCATTGATGAGAGAGGTCAAAACGTGTGTGCAAAACGTCATCTCGGAACACACAACTCGTCGATCTTAGTCACGGATGGGCTATTGCACCGGGTTCCCCTCATTTGAGCTAAAAGTAAGAATTGAGGAGTGGAAAAACCTTGCCTGGTCTGATGAAGCTTCATGCTGATGGCAGAGTCATGATTTGGCGTAAGCAGCATGAATCCATGGACCCACCATGCCTGGTGTCAGCAGTACAGGCTGGTGGCGGTGGTGTACCGCTGCGTGATGTCATTGCGTCATAGTGGAATAACATCCCTGTGGAACGTTTCTGACTTGTAGGATCCACGCCCCGAAGAATTCAGGCTGTTCTGGGGGCAAAGGGGCGTCCGACCCAGTACTAGATGGGTGTACTTAGTAAACGGTCTGGTGAGTGTATAAAATAATAAAAAAATATTATTTGAATATAAAAATAGAATGATAAACCTGTAAAATATTATCCTAAATATAAAACATATATTTAGTGAATAAGTGTTTAATATGAGGGTTTCTGCATGAAATATCCATAATATTTTTGTAGACATTTTTTTTAAATTTTACTATGTAAATATGTCTTTGTTGTAAATGTTTTATTGCAAACTGGTGGCAGTTGTGAGAAAACAAAACATTTGGAAGTGTTGCAGAGTTAATTGGAAATAATGCAATTCTTTTCACTAATTAGACTATTTTCTCTTGAACCATATAGTCTATCCACTAGAAACCCATGGACAGTATGGACACAGATATAAAAAATGAATACTATAAATGAATATATGAAATACAAGTTATTCAAGTATAAATTACCAAAGGTATCATAGATTGCCATAGACTACATGTTAATTACCAAAAAATCTAGTAACTTTGGTAAATTACTGGTAGCTTTGCAACCCAAGTGGTAATACAAAGGAAAAAAACATGAAAAATCATGGGATGGCTCCGCTCCATAGCACATCCAAGTCTACCATTCCTGTGCCAATGTGTGTTGGTGTTCTCACCTTCATTTCTTCATCATTCTGTCACATAATCTCAGATGGTTTACTGCTCCCAAATCACATTACATCAGGTTACACACAATTTTATCTCAATCTGTTGAAAAAAAGCTGGTTCCCCCCATTCCTTTTGATGTACTGCACAGTAATCACAGACTACAGCATCCTTTCATAACCATTTCCATGAGTGTACGCTCAATATACAGTATGGTATTGGTTTAAGTTACAATTATTTTCTATGAAAGATCAACATGCTACATGCGAAATGGCATATTGGAGGATACGTTCAGAGCATTTGAGAACATATTAACCTTGTCCCATGAAATCCGATGTAATAATTTATAATGCTAATATGTTCATTTCAAGCCAAGGTCAGAGAATGTGTTCATGGATTTAGCAGCATGGACAGCCAGTGCTATCCATTTTGATAAACTGTCATGTCTTTCTGTTTGATGTTGTCTTCAAACGTCATCTCTGTTTATTGCTGATATCAGTTTGTAAAGTTACACCCTGCGATCAAAGCTAATGTCCAGCTTACTGATGTGAATTCTGCACTAACATTTCTGTTTCCTGTTCTGCACAATGATCATCCTACTCCACTTTTTTTGTGTTAGGACTATGGTTTGAAAATTAAAAGGATCATGACTTCAATTTCATACTAATTTAACAAAGATATTTGTTTGTCAGCGGGTTTTTTGCAGGGAATTTTTAGCAGGGAGAACTACAACTGCAAGTTTCTGTTCCCTCTCACAGCCTCCCCATTTTGACTTCTCTATACTTCTATTATAATCAATGATGAGCTCACATAGGTCACTTCTGCTGCGAAAGGTAAACTTTCCACTCCATCTTTAATGACTATTATCATTAAAGATCCACGGATGACTTCGTTAAGACACATATTTGAGTACTGTCAACGATAACAAACTGAACTTTGCTCCAAACATAGATACCAATTTGTAAAATAATTTAATTTGAGAAAATTGTATTATTTCATTGTAAATAGAACTAGTGACTCTATTTTATAGATTTTTTCAAATCTCTTGTAACCTTTTCCATGGCTGCCTAGTTTGGGAATTTGAAGTGAAAATAAATATTTGGAACAGAATGAATAGATTGGGATGGTATTCAGTAAGGTCATCAGAATACTGTACAACAGATGTCTCTCAGAAATATTTACCTAGCAAGTTCTAGGTAAAGCCAAGACAACTTTAGATAGTGGCCAGTGCAGCTTGAATAAATAATTATAATTTCTTCCTTCGGGCTGTAGGTTTATACTACCTAAGGTTAAGTGGAATAGAACAAAGAACTCTTTCATCGCACATGCAATCAATCTGCTAAATTTGTGCAGGTGGAGCTGGTTCTTCTGACCAGTATGTGCAAACCATCAAAAGGAAGGGTAATGAATTCCCACACTCTATTGTATTCTCACAGTTTATTCGACATTTGATGGCAAACACAGGCTCCACACTGTGTAGATAGGTGGAATTTTCATCCAGTGAAAAATGTGAAGAAACCACCTTGGTGATGGATGTCAGTCATCTTTCCAGCCATCAACAAAATTTACCAAAAAAATTGTCCATATCAATGCAGATGAGAATAATTGAAATGTAGCTGCAGTAATTAGACGTCTTGGAAGATATTACGAGTAGGCTGTCTGTACATCCGAGGTTTGGCCAGAACCCATAATTTGACACCTCTTCTCCTTAAATGAGCACCATGGGATCTTTAATGACCAGAGTGAGTCACCTGAGCTTAATCCCTCATCTAAAAGAGTCTGGTGATGGTGATAATATGCATAACTGTCACGTTCTGACCTTTATTTTCCTTTGTTTTGTCTTTAGTTAGTATGGTCAGGGCGTGAGTTGGGGTGGGCAGTCTATGTTATGTGTTTCTATGTTTAGGTTTGTCAATTGGCCTGATATGGTTCTCAATCAGAGACAGGTGTTTTGCATTGTCTCTGATTGGGAACCATATTTAGGTTGCCTGTTTTCACTGTTGGTTTGTGGGTGTTTGTTTCCTGTGTCTGTGTTCATGCCACACGGGACTGTTTCGGTTAGGTTACGTTGTTATTTTGTATTTTTTGTCGTGTTCAGTGGATTATATTAAAACATGGACACTTACCACTCTGCGTCTTGGTCTGATCCCTGCTACACCTCCTCTTCAGACGAAGAGGAGGAAATCAGCCGTGCCAGAAACACTCACCAACCAAGGACCAAGCAGAGTGGTAAAGGACAGCAGCAGCAGCGGGAGAAGACACAGGATTCATGGACTTGGGAGGAGATTCTGGACGGCAAAGGACCCTGGACTCAGCCAGGGGAATATCGCCGTCCCAGGGCAGTGTTGGAGGCAGCGAAGGCAGAGAGGCGCTGGTATGAGGAGGCAGCACGGCGACGCGGTTGGAAGCCCGAGAGTCAGCCTCAAAAATGTCTTGGGGGGGGTCACACGGGAAGTATGGCTAAGCCAGGTAGGAGACCTGAGCCAACTCCCCGTGCTTACCGTGGAGAGAGAGGGCGTCGTACTGGTCAGGCACCATGTTATGCGGTGGAGCGCACGGTGTCCCCAGTACGCGTGCTTAGCCCGGTGCGATACATTCCAGCTCCTCGTATCGGCCGGGCTAGGTTGGGCATCGAGCCAGGTGCCATGAAGCCGGCTCAACACATCTGGTCTCCAGTGCGTCTCCTCAGGCCGGCGTACATGGCACCAGCCTTGCGCATGGTGTCCCCGGTTCGCCAGCACAGCCCAGTGCGGGCTATTCCACCTCGCCGCACTGGCCGGGCTACGGGGAGCATTCAACCAGGTAAGGTTGGGCAGGCTCGGTGCTCAAGAGCTCCTGTACTCCTTCACGGTCCGGTATATCTGGTGCCACCTCCACGTACCAGTCCTCCGGTGGCAGCCCCCCGCACCAGGCTGTCTCTCCGTTTTCTCTCTACAGTTGCTCCCGCCTGTCCAGCGCTGCCAGAGCCTTCCTCTTCTCCAGCGCAGCCAGAGTCTCCCGTCTGTCCTGAGCCGTCTGAGCTGCCCGTCTGCCCAGCGCCGTCTGAGCTGCCCGTCTGCCCAGCACCGTCTGAGCTGCCCGTCTGCCCAGCGCCGTCTGAGCTGCCCGTCTGCCCAGCGCCGTCTGAGCTGCCCGTCTGCCCAGCGCCGTCTGAGCTGCCCGTCTGCCCAGCGCCATCTGAGCCGCCCATCTGTCCTGAGCCGCTAGAGCCGCCAGCCAGTCAGGAGCCGCCAGAGCCGTCCGCCAGTCAGGAGCCGCCAGAGCCGCCCGCCAGTCAGGAGCTGCCAGAGCCGTCCGCCAGTCAGGAGCCGCCAGAGCCGCCCGCCAGCCAGGAGCCGCCAGAGCCGCCCGCCAGCCAGGAGCCGCCAGAGCCGCCTGCCACGCCGGCGATGCCGGAATTGCTCCTCAGTCCGGAGCTGCCCCTCAGTCCGGAACTGCCCCTCAGTCCGGAACTGCCCCTCAGTCCAGAGGTGCTTTTCAGTCCTATGAGCCCATTTATTGGGGTTACCAGGCCAAGGTCGGCGGCGAGGATCGCCGCTCGTAAGAGGCCACGGGGGCGGACAAAAATGATGATGAAGTGGGGTCCACGTCCCGCGCCAGAGCCGCCACCGCGGACAGACGCCCACCCAGACCCTCCCCTATAGGTTTAGGTTTTGCGGCCGGAGTCCGCACCTTTGGGGGGGGTGGGTACTGTCACGTTCTGACCTTTATTTTCCTTTGTTTTGTCTTTAGTTAGTATGGTCAGGGCGTGAGTTGGGGTGGGCAGTCTATGTTATGTGTTTCTATGTTTAGGTTTGTCAATTGGCCTGATATGGTTCTCAATCAGAGACAGGTGTTTTGCATTGTCTCTGATTGGGAACCATATTTAGGTTGCCTGTTTTCACTGTTGGTTTGTGGGTGTTTGTTTCCTGTGTCTGTGTTCATGCCACACGGGACTGTTTCGGTTAGGTTACGTTGTTATTTTGTATTTTTTGTCGTGTTCAGTGGATTATATTAAAACATGGACACTTACCACTCTGCGTCTTGGTCCGATCCCTGCTACACCTCCTCTTCAGACGAAGAGGAGGAAATCAGCCGTTACAATAACCTTGTGTATGAATGACCAAATACATTTTTCCTTTGCAGAATTTAGAATGCTTTAAAGGCAGTTAAGAGTTACAAACTTTATTAATAATTATCTGTGCTTATTGATACTATTCAAGTATATAAAGATTACTTTTTTCATGCATTGCATTATGTTGCACTGTTGACAAGGTTGCCTTACACCAGCGTTACAAAATGGTGTTTTCATAATTGCTATTTGTTTATCCATCCAGAACCTAATATCACCATATACCTGAGATTCAAATTCCAGATTGCGCATGGTGCCTCACTTTTGCAAAATCAGCCATTTAGTAACACTAATTGCAATAGAACATGCTTTGTGAAGCATAGCATGGCGCACATTACTAATACAATTTAATGTGGTGTTCACCAGGGGATTGTTTTTCCCCATACTATTATAGATAGCATCAAGGGCATCTTTTGGAAAACACATTATGGAAATTGGGCAAACATTAAAGCCAAGCAAACACTGCAAGTTGGATAATCGTTTGTATGTGTGTGGATATGTGTGAAAATGAAAATCTTAATTAATTACGCACATAATTATGTGTGATACTCATAGTGGTAATGTCCAACTGATAATCAAACATTTTACCACTTTTGGATAAATAAATATGAAAAACAAATACTATGACCTCAATTATATGGAGACATTTCTTCCCTGGATACTCAGAACAGTGTTACTAGCAAGGTCTGAAATACATTTTAGTCCAACACCCAGTGTGAATGAAAAGAAATCACTGGCTTTCTTGTAACAGCGTTTCAATCCAAGGTGGTCATTCATCAGGTCAAAGAGATTGCATGTGCATGTACTGTACATATCCATAAACACATCAGAAACTACCTGATCACCATGCATATGTGACTATAGTGCTAGTACAAACTTGGACCCAGGTGCAGAGAAACACAGCAGGCAGAGGTAAGGGTAAATCCAGAATATTTACCTAAGGTCTTCATAGCAAAACAACAAAGCAAGGGCACACGAGAAAACTGAACAAAACATGAGACCTGAGCAACTGGCCCAGTCCACAGAGGAACCTAAATAGTCATCCAGTAGGTGATCCCAATAAGCCCAATCAGGGTCACCTGGATACTAGAGGAAATCCAATGGTGCTCTCCAGTGGCAACCACAGGTAGTACACTCCAGTAAGAAACCCTTATCTGTGACAGGACCCCCCCTCCCTTAAGGAATGGCTCACGGCGTTCCACCAGGGGTAGCTGAATGTTGACGGAAGTCCAGAATGAGTCCGGGATCCAAAATGTACTGGGCCGGAACCCAAAAACATTCCTCAGGCCCATAACCCTCCCAGTCCACGAGATACTGAGTCCCTCGCCGGAACTGACGACTGGAGAGGATGCGTCGCACCGTGTAGGCTGGCTGTCGCGCTATCATGCGAGGCGGAGGTGGAGGCCGAGTAGCCGGAACCAGAGGACTGAACACCACAGGCTTGAGTCTGGAGATGTGGAAGGTGGGATGAACCCTCGTGGACCGGGGAAGATGAAGACGATAGGCCACTGGATTGATGCCCAATAGAACCTTGAATGGCCCAGTGTACCGGGGAGCCAACTTTCTTGATTCCATGCGTAGAGGCAGATCCCTAGTAGATAACCAGACCATCTGGCCTGGATGCAGGAGGGGACTCGGGCTGCGATGACGGTTGGCCTGTCGTTGAACCCGAGCTGAGGACTTCAGGAACACTGACCGAGCCCTCTTCCAGGTCCAGCAACAACGAGAGATGAGGCGTTGAGCGGAAGGAACCGTCACTTCAATCTCCTGATCTGGAAACAGCGGGGGCTGGTAACCGTACAACACCTGGAATTGTGACAGGCCAGTGGAGGAACACTGGAGAGTGTGGTGTGCATACTCCACCCAGGGAAGGAAAGCGGTCCACAATAACCAGGATGACCGTGTCCCTCTGAGGATGGAAGGCCCGTGATGAAATCCATAGAGAAATGGGACCAGGGTCGAGAAGGTGTTAGCAGCGGATGAAGAAGCGCCAGAGGCTGCTGACGAGGAGTCTTGTTCCGGGCGCATGTCGGACAGGCAGCCACAAAGGTCCGAGTGTCTGCCTCCGCCGAGGGCTACCAAAACTTCCTCCTCAAAAATTCAAGCGTTTTCTGCACTCCCGGATGAGAGGTGAGAGGCGATGAGTGAGCCCACTGAAGTACTTTGGACAGTGCCCCAAGAGGAACAAAAAGTATTTTAGGTGGACAGCCGTCTGAAACCGCCTCCCTACCTTGCGCTTCCCTCTCTACAATTTCTATATCCCAGGACATATACCCCTCTATACCCCAGGGGATGATGGATTCAAGCCGCCAATCCTCACTGGAGCTGGGGAACTGGTGAGAAAGGGCATCCGGCTTGACGTTCTTAGACCCCGGACGGTAAGATAACGTGAATCTGAACTGAGTGAAGTAAAAAGCCCAACGAGCCTGTCGGGGGTTGAGGCGTTTAGCCTCCTGGATGTAGGCCAGGTTCTTGTGGTCAGTCCAAAACATGAAGGGATATTCCGAGCCCTCCAACCAGTGCTGCCACTCCTCCAAAGCCAGTTTGACCGCAAGAAGCTCCCGATTGCCGACATCATAGTTCCTCTCCGCTGGAGTGAGATGCCTGGAGAGGAAGGCACAGGAATGGAGCTTTTGGTCTTTCACCGAGCGTTGCGACAGAACTGCCCCCACGCCAATGTCAGAGGCATCCACCTCTACCACGAGGGGAGAGAAGGGTCCGCATGAACGAGAATGGGTGCAGAAGAAAACCGACGTTTCAGGTTCTGGAATGCCTTCTCAGCATACATGCCCAGCCGAGCCCTTAATGAGCGTTGTCAATGGCGCCGCCACAGCACTGAAGTTTCTCACAAATCTCAGATAGAAATTAACAAAACCCAAAATACGCTGAACTTGCTTGACCGTGCTGGGTCGCGGCCAGTTGACCACAGCTCCTACCTTTTGGGAGTCCATCAGTACACAGCCCTGAGACACGATGTACCCCAGGAAGGAGATCTGAGGAACGTGAAACTCACACTCTTCGGCCTTCACGAACAAGTGATGAGCGAGGAGTCTTTGAAGTACCTGGCGGACATGTTGGATGTGTTCAACCATGAAGATGAGGATGTCATCCAGGTACACAAACACGAACTGGTGAAGGAAGATGCGCAGCACATCATTGACCAGGGCCTGGAAAACGGCAAGAGCATTAGTAAGTCCAAACGGCATGACCCAGTACTCATAATGTCCATTAGGAGTGTTGAACGCTGTCTTCCACTCGTCTCCCTGTCTGATGCGCACCAGATTTTACGCGTTCCGTAAATCCAATTTAGAGAAAACCGTAGCTCCGTGGAGTCTCTCAAAAGCTGATGACATAAAAGGAAGGGGGTAATGGTTCTTGATGGTAATGTTATTTAAACCCTGGTAATAGAAACAGGGGCGTAATCCCCCATCCTTCTTCCCAACAAAGAAAAAGCCCGCTCCTGCAGGTGAAGTGGACAGCTGAATAAAATCAGCCACCAGCACTTCCTCAATATAACTGTTCATGGCTGCAGTCTCTGGACCTGAGAGAGAATACAGCCCTCCTCTCAGGGGAGTGGTGTCAGACAGGAGGTTCATGGCACAATCGTAGGGCCTGTGAGGAGGTAGTTTGCTGGCCCTTTGTTTGCTGAAGACCTGATCCAAATCCCAGTAATCCCGAGGTACGTGGGAAAGATCAGGCTTGTCATTCCCAGCCAGAGGAACAGGAGGATCGGAAGTCTCCAGATGAGCAGGGCCGGAAAGGTGTGTAGAGAGTTGCTGGCAGGTGAACTGGCATGAAGGATTCCACCCCAGAACTCTTTCCGAAGGCCAGTCAATTTGAGGATTATGTGTGGAAAGCCAGGGATGTCCAAGAACCAGGGGAAGCTCAGGAGAGTCCACCAGATGTAACTGGATAAGCTCCACATGGTCATCCAGAATTCGTAGCTGGATAGGCATGGTGAGTTGCTTCACCTTCCCAGACCCTAGGGGTTGACCATCCAGTGCTGTGACCGACAACGGAGTGTCCAGCTTAGTGAGTGGCAGCCTCTGTTGGAGAGCTAATGTGCGATCCAGAAAACAGCCAGTAGCCCCAGAGTCTATGAAAGTCGATATGTCCAACTGTCCCTTGTCCCACCGCAGGTTGGCTGAAAGCAAGGTGCATACCGTATTGGCCGCAGGAAACTGTATCTGACTCTCCAGAGCAGAAAGTCCTCCCAATTGCATCGGCTCCTCTGAAGGATATGAAGGAGAACCATAGCCGATTTGAGAACCCTGACGGGGTGCAGGACAAGCAGGCCCATCATACGACAGTGGAACAAATGAAGAGTCGACTCCCTCAGCAGGGCCCGAAACACTGGAACCAACTCGGGACCCCTCCGTCCTCTCATGACGACGTTCCCGAAGCCGGTTGTCAATCCGGATAACCAGAACGATAAGCTACCCAAGAGTGTAAGAGTTGTCCCGGGAAGCCAGTTCATCCTTGAGAACCTCACTGAGTCCGTTCAGAAAGACTGAGTGATGTGCCTCCATATTCCAACAGCTCTTAGCGGCGAGCGTCCGAAAGTCAATGGTGTAATCAGCTACGCTCCGGCTGCCCTGCCGAAGCGCAATGAGTCTTTGAGCAGCATTCCTGCCACTGATGGGTTGCTCAAAAACCCTCCTCATCTCCTGGGTGAAGCTTTGCCAATTGAAACAAATGTCTGATTGCTGCTCCCAGATGGCAGTAGCCCAGGCCAGAGCCCGTCCTGAGAGCAAGGAGATGACATATGCCACTCTGGAACGCTTGGTGGGAAACGCTGATGCCTGTAGCTCAAAGACCAGCGAACCCACGACACCTCCCAGGATGCCCCTCATAGCGCTCTGGTGCTGGGAGATGAGGCTCCCAAGGGGAGGGAGACGTGGAGCTGGTAGGAAGTGGAGGGCCAATCACTGTTCCATGGTGAGTGAGAGCCGACCGTAAGTGGTGGAGCTCGGAGTGTCCCTCGGACGACAGAGAAATCTCTGCTGGGTCCATTTTGAGGCTCAGGTCTACAGTGACAAGAGCGCTAGTACAAACTTGGACACAGGTGCAGAGAAACACAACAGGCAGAGGTAAGGGTAAATCCAGAATATTTACTTAAGGTCTTCATAACAAAGAAAGGGCACACAAGAACACTGAACAAAACATGCGACCTGAGCAACTGGCCCAGTCCACAGAGGAACCTAGATAGTCATCCAGCAGGTGATCCCAATAAGCCCAATCAGGGTCACCTGGATACTAGAGGAAACTCAAGAGTGCCCTCCAGTGGCAACCACAGGTAGTACACTCCAGTAAGAAACCCTGACCTGTGACAGCATACATCAGACTGGGTGGATTTAGTATATCATTTAGTATATCTGGGGCGGCAGGTAGCTTAGTGGTTAGAGTGTTGGACTAGTAACTTAAAGGTTGCAAGACTGAATCCCCGAGCTGACAAGGTAAAAATATGTCGCCCCTGAACAAGGCACTAAACCCACTGTTCCCACTGTTCCTCATTGAAAATAAGAATTTGTTCTTTAACTGACCTGCCTAGACAAATAAAATAAGAAAAAAAATCTGTCTGATAAAATCTGTTAGGGGGCATATTGATATTTCCACGTATAGTATACCCCCTAGGTAATGAATAGCAATCATGCAATAGAATGATTCAATATTAAAATTGATCATTGACAATGCCTTCAGAAACTATTCACACCCCTTGACCTTTTCCACATTTTGTTCTGTTACAGCGTACACACAACACCCCATAATGTCAACGTGGAATTAGGTTTTTAGACATGTTTACAAGTTAATAAAAAATTAAAAGCTGTAATGTCTTAATTCAATAAGTTTTCAACCCTTTTGTTATGTTAAAATAAGTTGCATGGTCACAATCTGTGTGCAATAATGGTGTTTAGTATTAATGACTACCCAATCTCTGTACCCCACACATAGAATTATCTGTAAGGTTCCAAAGTCAAGCAGTCAATTTCAAGCACGGATTCAACAACAAAGACCAGGGAGGTTTTCCTATGGTTCGCAAAGAAGAGCACCTATTGGCAGATAAGGAAAAAGAAAGCAGACATTGAATATCCCTTTGAGCATGGTGCAGTTATTGATTTTACACTTTGGATGGTGTTTCAATACACTCAGTCACTACAAAGATATAGGTTCCCTTCCTAAATCAGTTGCCGGAGAGGAAGGAAACCACTCAGGGATTTCGCCATGAGGCCAACAGTGATTTTAAAACAGTTACAGAGTTTAATGGCTGTGATAGGAGAAAACTAAGGATGGATCAACAACATTGTAGTTACTCCACAATACTAACATACATGACAGAGTGAAAAGAAAGAAGCCTAAACAGAATAAAAATATTACAAAACATGCATCCTGTTTGCAATAAGGCATTTTAGTAATACTAATAGCAAATTGGCAAAGAAATTCACTTTTTGTTCTGAATACAAAGCCTTCTGTTTAGGGCAAATACAACACTACATATCACTGAGTACCACTCTTCATATTTTCCAGAATGGTGGTGTTATGAGTTGCATCATGTTATGGGTATGCTTGTCATCGGCAAGGACTTGGGAGTTTTATAGGATAAAAAGAGCTAAGTACAGGCAAAATCCTACAGGAAAAACTAGTTAAGTCTGCTTTCCAACAGACACTGGGAGACAAATTCACCTTTCAGCAGGATAATAACCTAAAACACAAGGACAAATATACACAGGAGTTGCTTACCAAGACATCATTGGATGTTCCTGATTGGCCGAGTTACAGATTTGACTTAAATTGGCTTGAAAATCTATGGCAAGACATGAAAATGCCTGTCTAACAATGATCAACAACCAACTTGACAGAGCTTGATGAATTTGAAAGAATAATGGGCAAATATTGTACAATCCAGGTGTGCAAAGCATTTAGGGACTTACACAGAAAGACTCACAGCTGTAATCACTGCCAAAGGTGATTCTAGCATGTATTGACTCAGGGGGTTGAATACTAATCTAATCAAGATATATTAGTGTTCTATTTTCCATTAATTCATTAATAATAATAACAAAAAAGGGTTTTTCTTCCTGCTTTGATATTACAGAGTAATTGCATTAATTTTAATCCCACTTGGTGTGGAAAAAGTCAAGGGGTGGGAATAATTTCTGAAGGCACTGTAACTGTCAGTGTCACGATCGTTGTTGTAAGAATCGGACCAAAATGCAGCGTGGTTTGGGTTCATCATCTTTTATTATGAGAACCGGCACAAAAACAATAAAGAGCAAAGAAACGAACGTGCAGCTTTGTCGTGCTCAAAGGCAACAATACAAAAACATGATCCCACAACCAACAGGTGGGAAAAAGCTGCCTAAGTATGATCCCCAATCGGAGACAACGATAGACAGCTGCCTCTGATTGGGAACCATACCAGGCCAACCTAGAAATAAAGAAACTAGAATGCCCACCCTAGTCACACCCCGACCTAACCCAAATAGAGAATAAAGGATCTCTAAGGTCAGGTCATGACAGTCATGTAATGGACACATACAGATGTCATTTATTTTTAAACAAAGAGGGCTTATCCAAACCCTCCAGTAGACTCTAGTCCCAGAGATGCCAATGTAGGTGGAGTTTAGTAGGATGAAAGATCAATCAACTTGACTTAACTTTGTAAGAAAGACTCATTTGTTTGACTCTGGTACAACTACCAAATCCTAAAAACATATCGTAATTTAAAAAGCTTATCGTAAGTTTACATTTCTTCACTGTTTTGGACTGCCTGGGGAAAGACAAACCCTTTTAAGACATGCTTGATTTTATGATGATTACAATTCTGATGTCTGTAAAACTGCACCTCAGCTTATAAGAAAGTACTTACAAACAGCATTTTTGTGGTTTGTGTCTTTGCTTGGAAGCAGTTTCACCCCTCTGGACTTCAGCTCAATGGCCTTTTTTACTGTTGGGGAGAGAAAGTAGTGCACGTCATAATCCATTATGTAATTAGCAAAACACCCTAAGAGCACAGGCTGAAAGAAAATCTGTGTCACAACATGCAAACACTTCTGTGAGATTCCTTTGCTATAGAAGGACCCCCCACGCCCGCCTCCAAATATACTTTGAAGCTGGCGTTTACTTGAGAAATTCACAAGCAGAGATGTCAAGCTGTCCTCCAGGTGATTGCAGAGGGCCAGCATGGTGCCAATGTGCCCAGGCCACCGCGCAATTATTGGGGTTGTATTATTTAGTCTTTATAGATCATCCAAGTCAGAGGAGTCCTTTGTTGTGCAGGGCAAGGGAGGGCCAGCTTGTGAACAGTGGTGGCCACACTGTCACCTAACACCACTGGGCTCAGTTCCCAGCAGGCAGTGCAGTGAACGTGTAGCCTGCGTTAGTGTCAACGGAAGCCAATTTGGATTTGGATATGACTCGGAATCTAATCTGTTAATTATGTCATGCAGGGAAGCCAATTAAACCCTGAGAAATCTGAAATAGGTTCAGTGTGAGGTGGTATTAAGGGAAAGTATAGTAATTTTACCCAACAATATAACACAAATGCTAAATAATAGGGGGAAAAAATGTATGTGGGAGGGAAAAAAGTTGCCAACAATTTTTAATGAGAATGGGCTTCATATCCAAACTCTTTCAGGCAGAAGTAGCTGGGGCTACACTTAGTGACTAAGCCTGGAGGGCCTCAAGTCATGTTGCACTTCGTCAAACTCCATTTAACAGGCAGAAACCAGAGAAATAACTATGCATACACCTGCAAACCGTATGCGGGCAGAATCCAGGTCAGGCCAAGATGTCATGTTTAGCAGAGCTCTGGCAGAGCGTGAGAAGTGACGTGATGTGAAGGAACTCACTGCCAATTGCACTGACGACTGCCTGCAATGGGAAGGGATCTATCCCAACCCTCTGACATTGACCCCTTACCTTGGTACTGGGCACTAAATCCTTTCCGCCGATGGTTGCTGTCTGATGTGAAATGCAGCCGTAGCCAGTTCTTGCTGCTGATGACAGGGGAAGGTAGATTCATACCGGTCAGCCTGGAAGAAAATATGATTCTCAATTCAGCAGAGTGACCCAAAACTTCCATCAAAAGGACTGTCATGACGTTGCCCTCTTTGGGTACAGCAAGCCCCATCCCCCTCTCCCTGCCTCTCCCTGCCCCCTACAACTAAGCTGCTGTGGTCAGTGAGGTCGTAAATTCCTAGGGAAGACCCTGCTTCATGGCCACACAGTATAGAGATAGAGTGAAGTTTCATAGAGAACAAAGGAATTTCTTCCACCTCACAGAACTTGAGGTCCGAACAACATTTACGTTCCGGAGAAGGTATTAAAGATCGGTGAAGAATCCAGCTACGAACTGGTCCGTTTGTTACAACTTGGTGAAGCTCATGGGAGATGGTGCGGCCACATTACCATAACTCTGTTTATATAATAGCCTCAGATATGAGGTTTACATCTAATTGTTGTATAAGATGAATGAGTGAGTAAGATACTGTTTGTAAAATTGTGTAATGTGATTTTGGACTGTTTAATGAAGGAAACTCCAATTCCCTTTTGAGTTTAACTAAATCAGAGGACCGCCCATGAGCCCAGTTAGGGTCAGGCATCCTGGGACAGCCCCTTTTCTGCAATTCCGATTTTGAGAAACTATCACCAGACCAGCTTACCTCGATAACGAGAGGGCCAAGGTTTGAGACCAGACTGCTGAATCTTTTAACCATACCACGTGGTTAAACTCTGAGACTATCGATACCGACAGAATAAGAACAAGTCTTTGATATTAATTACTAGTCTGCAGCTAGGAATTCGGTATCATTGAACGCGAAGAACGACAACCACCGAAACATTCATTCTACAACAACACAAATTAATGTCACTCTGAACTATCCACTCTAACCACGACAGAGAGCGCACGAGAGAGAGAGAGAGAGAGAGAGAGAGGACGGAATCTCTCCAACAGAAACTAACTTTTCAACAGCGATCAAGACGACACACGGAGCGTAAATATATATATTGATTGCAATTGTTCCCGAATGAGTGAGCGTTCATGTGCAAAGGATTAGTATTTCAATTGTTATAATTATCAACTTTGTAGTGTCTCATCTCAGTTGACCGCCACTTCCCTGTTTGTCCACCAAGCCGCGATACCGGTTTAGCCCACTAGGACACATTCTCCTATAATTTCTTGTAACCATATTTACTTTGTTTGTTTGTTTATGCATTTCTGTGAATTACTTAGTTAGTAATAAATAAATTATTTAAGACAATTGATGTTTGGATGACTCATAGTGAAGACTGGGTTCGTGCAGATAACCATCAATTTACGACGTTTGGAATGAGACTAACGTGAGGTAAAATAAATAATTAATTAATCAGAAGACTATTGATCAGATATGAAAATATCTGAAAGGTTATATTGGGAAATTATAACTTTGTAATCTGAATATTTTCCATGGTGCCCCGACTTCCTAGTTAATTACAGTTACATGTTTAATCAGTTTGATCGCGTAATACTAATTACAGAGAATCTTTGATAAAAACTAAGTCTTCAATTTAATTATAGTAAAGACACGACAGGACACTCAAAGTAAAACACATGGGGTGCTTTTAGTAACAATGGAACATCTACACTGCATGACTACTGGAATGATTACACAATGGGTTAATTGGTAAGAGTACATACCAAATCAAAAGTTTAATATAAGGACATTTGTGTTATAAAATCACACACATGGTTTACTCTGAAGTCTAGCCTGATTGTTTCTAGCCCAAAGAGTTATGCAATGCCTACTCAATATGACAGCTGTGTGTTATATATTTTGCAGGGTTAACTTTGCTGCTCTACCCCATTAACCTCACAGATGCCTTGAGTAATCACACATTTTGATATGGCTGTATTGCTCTATTCCACAGTTTTTTTTATTACTTTTCCTGTTGAAAAACTTGGGCATCCAAGGATTCTGATGGTGCCCTCTGATGTCATCAGCCTCCCCCTTACTTAAGGAACAATACAGGAGCAATAGAGAACAAACTATAAAAGTGTCAACTGAAAAATTGTTACCTGAACCCAAATGAATGAAACCCTTATCAACAACCTTAGACATTTCAATATGGCGTACCAACAAATATATACAGTTATCTTTCAAATCAATCTTTACCCACATCATAGGAAACTTAAAGATTAACTGCTATCTGTATTTCACTATCATAACACAGTCTTTATGGGAAGCAGCTTTGGTGATGGAGTGAGTCTCTGCAGGTGAAGCAATTTAGGTAAAGTACCTCAGACCATGGACACATCATGATTGTTCCATCAACACCTCAGCCATTTTAGTTACACAAGCCCAGTTCAATCTCTGTTTATTTCAATAGCCTCAGAGCAACTGAAACCAATACTCGTTGATCAGCCAACTCTTAAATCTTCACAAACAGTACTAAAAACTCAGTGGTTATTTCAATCTGCTTTAAAAGTACAGCAGCTTCTTGCTCTTTTTCCTTGTACCTGGTATTGGGAACACTTTTTTGCCTTCTTTCTGCTCATACTGCCTCACAACCTAGCTTTCACACTCCAATGAGCAACACTGTTAAAAAGAAATTGAGAAGGCCCAACACCACTCAGCATTAATTGCTATTCGTTCACTGTCCTGTACCAACTCCGGCTAGACCTTCAATCCAATCCATTGTAATGAGGTGAGATCTATCTATGCTACAATCATAAAATTGTTCCTGTATCTTATTGTAAGTAAATCCTTCTTGTAAGTAAATGTATTGTTCATTATCGGGGGGTTTACTTGATTTAATTGAGTAGTGGTATTTATGAGTTCATGATGTTTAGAAAACCAATGTGATAAAAGGTGCAAAACTTCAACGAAAAGGTAGGCTTTTATTTTATGCAGAAGCTATTATATAATTAATTCAGCTTTGGCAACAGAATGTCAGAGAGGTCATGAGGACAGGCATATCTGCACTTTGATGAGTTCTACTAGTATGTGAAAAGAATGGAGAGTCTTCCACACACAACATACACATTGTCATATGACAAAATCTCCTAGGATTAACTATAATAACCTTTGGACCACAATTCAAGGCACAATACCTTCTCAACCATTGGACACTTCCTCCTGCTTATAGTGTTGCCACAATGGTTGTGCAAACACTGTTGTCCATGCATATTAGATGCAAATATCTGTTGTCACACATGAGATGTGTCAAATGCATTCAACATCCATTATTCTGCCTGAGAGTTTATGGGGCCTCTGTCATGTTCAAAGAACATGATTGGCATTTGACAGGTGCCAAATAGAGTCTTAAATAGATAATTGGATAATTGTGCTTTTGTCAAATATGGTCATTGTAATTTCTGTCAAAAAATGTATGTTTCCGATGATTATATCCTAATCTGAATTTAAATTGTTAAAAGGTGTCATGTGACTTAATAGTGGGCGGCAGGTAGCCTAGCTGTTAAGAACATTGGGCCAGTAACCAAAAGGTTGCTGGTTTGAATCCCTGAGCCGACTAGCAAGGCACTTAACCCTAATTGCTCCTGTAAGTCGCTCTGGATAAGAATGTCTGCTAAATGACTAAAATGTTAAACTTGATGCCATGGTTGTAGATTTCTGCATCTCCTCCATATCTGTTGCCAAGTGAATAGTGATGCTTCAGGGACATTAATTATACTAATATTATGTGCAGTGTATTTTAAGCAAGCTTTCAAAACTTCCGAAAATATCCTTTGAAAGTGAACATCAACATTGATTTTAACAACTCAAGTAGAAAAAATCCCTTGGTATAATTTGTATCACAACTGTTACACCTCAGAGTCAGCGTAAATTAAATAACTAATCTTGACACTGGCTGGAAAGTTCAATTATGAAATTAACATATTTATTATGCTATGCAGTATGAAAAAATCTGACATGACAGCTTGTCAGGCAACTGTCTGCCAAGATCATGTGGTGGAAATTGCTGAGGAAAGCCTTTTAGGGAACTTCCTAAGAGGAGGATATGTAAACAGGAATTTGTTCACCTGTCAGTTGTCAATCTTGTTCAACATTCATTCATGTCTGTCTGTATATCAATTACCATCTTGTGTCAACAACGTACCAGTGACGAAGATCTAATATTCTATAATATTATCATTTTGTCTGAGGTTATTTAATTCAGACAGAAGCAGTCCCTGTCAACTCCAGGTGAAATATCAATATACAGTTGAAGTCGGAAATGTACATACACTTATGTCATTAAAACTAGTTTTTCAACCACTCCACAAATTTCTTGTTAACAAACTATAGTTTTGGCAAGTCGTTTAGGACATCTACTTTGTGCATGACACGAGTAATCTTTCCAACAATTATTTACAGACAGATTATTTCACTTACAATTCACTGTATCACACTTCCAGTGGTCAGAAGTTTACATACACTAAGTTGACTGTGCCTTTAAACAGCTTGGAAAATTCCAGAAAATGATGTCATGGCTTTAGAAGCTCCTGATAGACTAACTGACATCATTTGAGTCAATTGGAGGTGTACCTGTGGATGTATTTCAAGGCTTACCTTCAAACTCAGTGCATCTTTGCTTGACATCAAAATCAATAGAAATCAGCCAAGACCTCAGAAAGAAATTGTAGACCTCCACAAGTCTGGTTCATCCTTGGGAGCAATTTCCAAACACCTGAAGGTCTCACATTCATCTGTACAAACAATAGTATGCAAGTATAAACACCTTGGGACCACACAGGCGTCATACCACTCAGGAAGGAGACGCGTTCTGTCTCCTAGAGATGAACGTACTCTGGTGCGAAAAGTGCAAGTCAATCCCAGAACAACAGCAAAGGACCTTGTGAAGATGCTGGAGGAAACAGGTACAAAAGTATCTATATCCACAGTAAAACTAGTCCTATATGGACATAATCTGAAAGGCCGCTCAGCAAGGAAGAAGCCACTGCTCCAAAACCGCCATAAAAAAGCCAGACTACGGTTTGCAACTGCACATGGGTACAAAGATCGTACTTTTTGAAATATCCTCTGGTCTGATGAAACAAAAATATAACTGTTTGGCCATAATGACCATCGTTATGTTTGGAGGAAAAAGGGGGAGGCTTGCAAGCCGAAGAACACCATCACAACTGAAGCACGGGGGTGGCAGCATCATGTTGTGGGGGTGCTTTGCTGCAGGAGGGACTGGTGCACTTCACAAAATAGATGGCATCATGAGGAAAGAAAATGATGTGGATATATTGAAGCAACATCTCAAGACATCAGTCAGGAAGTTAAAGCTTGGTCGCAAATGGGTCTTCCAAATGGACAATGACCCCAAGCATACGTCCAAAGTTGTGGCAAAATGGCTTAAGGACAACAAAGTCAAGGTATTGGAGTGGCCATCACACTCCAATACCTTGAGCCCTGACCTCAAACCTATAGAAAATGTGTGGGCAGAACTGAAAAAGCGTGTGCTAGCAAGGAGGCCTACAAACCTGACTCAGTTACATCAGCTCTGTCAGGAGGAATGGGCCAAAATTCACCCAACTTATTGTGGGAAGCTTGTGGAAGGCTAGCTGAAATGTTTGACCCAAGTTCAACAATTTAAAAGCAATGCTACCAAATACTAATTGAGTGTATGTAAACTTCTGAACCACTGTGAATGTGATGAAATAAATAAATGCTGAAATATATCATTCTCTCTACTATTATTCTGACATTTCACATTCTTACTGTATGTATCTCATTTGACAAATAGAGTGCCTTTTGGGTAGTGTAATTTCGTCAGAAATAACTATTTATTTCTTCTTATTTTAACATTCTATCATAAAGAGCACGTTTTCAACTTCATAACAAACATGTTTTCCCATCTCAAGAAGTTAAATTAAGAAAATGACTATAACAGCGAGAAATAAAGTGACAGGGTTGACAGTACCCTATCTACATTTGGGTAACAGGGTTGACGTGTTATGCTCGACACACTCTGTTTTCAACCAAAAAACATAATACGTATTCTCCCTTTCTGGTCTCTAGGTCACCAGACTGCTGATTATTATGCACACCTGTCACCATTGTCACGCGCACCAGCGCTTATTGACACTCACCTGGACTCCATCACCTCCTTGATTACCTGTCCTATTTATGTCACTCCCTTTGGTTCCTTCCCCAGGCGTTATTGTTTCTGTATCTGGTTCATGTCTGTGTGCTGTTAGTGTTTCTTATTTTGTATTATGATCCGTTTATTTATTAAATATTCACTCCCTGTACTTGCTTCCTGACTCTCAGTGCATATCGGTACATTTAGAAATGACTTTCCCAAAGCAACAAATGAACCAGGGCATTACAATGATGCTGAAAACATGGGAAACTCTTGGGGTTAAGTGGGATAAAACTTTAGTCCTAGAAGTTGGACGAAAATGACTTGTGACATGCCACAATTGGGATTTTCTGAGAAAACACATTTATTTTAACAAAAACACACTGCTATTGAAATGTTTTACATGGTTTAGACTAGTTATAGCATGTGATGCAGCTGTTAAATTTAGTGTTTTATCAAAACGTACACAATGTCTGAAGGACATAAAAGGCAATCTATTGATGGAACGACCCATGTGTCTAATTAGCAACATGTATTTGCTTTATGACTCCCAAGTATTTTTACTGAATGGTATCATTTTTGTCCAACAAACCACTAGACTTATTTCACAATGTCTCATGGGCAAGGACCGCGTAGAACTTCTGAAGTTGAAGTATGAATTCCAAACATCTCTGGACACATGTCTCGGAGGTGGAAGAGTTGCGGATGTTAAGGTCACGTGTGTGGTATGTCTATAAATGGTATGTCTATCAAACTGCCTCCAATCATCGGAGTGCACAACAATGTCAGTAGTAGAGCAATGTTATAAGACACTAACTGACTTTGAAAGGCTGTGTGAAAGTCACTCAAACGATTGATGCCCCCTTGCCCCTTTCAGACTTTAATAGACAGAAGAATGAGGGTAGTGATTATTGTTACCTAGTGACTGCCTAGTTTTTCAACTCCTGTAACCTATCATTGATTAATGCTAGCGAAGTGTACTTCTGTAATTGCCAGTGAAAGCAGCTCCTGAAAATATTAATTTGACCTATTTTGAGTTCAGTGAAGTACTTTTCATTGACTTTAACTTATGGGACTTTTACATGCTAATTGAAGACACAACATAACCCAGCAATGACTATTGTTAAAAAAATACAATTCATCAGATAGTAGAATTCCCTATTGGAATTAGCATCTATGTGTGCTATCCACAGCTAAAGTAGATATTGCCACCTACTTTAAACCCTATTTGCACAAGCTGAGTAGACTTAAAGTATGAAAAACTGTCAAGCTTTGCTTTGATGTTGATGTCATTCCTCTATCCATGCTCCGGGTGTGGATTTCTGCTATCAAATATTAGGTGGTGCAAACGCAGATCTTGTGAGTCATTGGTTTGAGTTGTTTCTTAAATGACGGACGCCTAGCATCAACCTGAAAAAGAGGACATCTTTGGCAGTGTGCACATTGACATATGGGTGATTCCTCACAAAACTAGAACAGAACAAGACCATGATTTTGGAGATTTTCACTAAATGTAATCCATTGAAGGGTCCTTTGGAGGGAGGGTTGTTGATATATACTGAACAAAAATATAAACGTAACATGCAATATACAGTTTATATAAGGAAATCAGTCAATTTAAATTAATTAATTAGGCCCTAATCTATGGATTTCACATGACTGGGCAGGAGCACAGCCATGGGTGGGCCTGGGAGGGCACAGGGCCACCCACTTGGGAGCCAGGCTCACCAAGTAGTTTCGTGAGAAATCACCCATTTATCATGGGATGCTGCAGTAATGCAATGTTATTCATAAAACTAATATGATATTGATATCGTATTGAAAAAATGCAACTGACATCGATATAGATGTTCCATATCGGTGCCGATCCCTAGTGAAAAGGACGTCCTAAAATGGACACCACATTGTTGAAAAATGTAACTCCCTAACAGGGTTGGGAAGTAACGGATTACATGTTACCAGCAAAAACATTGTAATCAGATTACAGATATCTTTGAAAAACTAGATGATTACTTTGAGGATTACTTTTAAATTCCGTTTGTGAGAAAAAGAATCTGAAACTTCTCTATTCCCTTAATGACATTCAAATAAGCATTGAAAAAGGTGCAAGTTTAAGTTTGTTCCACCTGAGCGACTCTGACCAGAAGTCAGAGACCACTATGATGACACACCAAATGGGTTTGATGGATCGCGGGAAAAGAGCAGGAATAGGCTTTTGTAGGCTACAGTCCAAGCTATGTCTTCCAATGGTGTGACTGCTGTCGGCATCCAAAGATGATCCAACTTGAATAAACACTTAGAGGTAAGGATGACAGCAGTGGTGTAGTCTACAGGCGATACGGAAATCACTTATTATTGATATCTATATAGCGCATTAATGTGAATCTCACTGCTGCTCTCTCATTTAGCTGTTTGCGCCTTACGGATTGTGGTTGTTGTGGATGGCTGTTCAAAAATCTAAATCTGTATTTGAACCCAATGTTTGAATTCAAGAAGCTTAAGCTTCCTATCAATCATTGTTTTTGAAACCAGTGGACAGCCAGTGAAAAATGCACTCTTGCAACAGCTGTACAGTGCTGATCCCAGCCTATGGAATAAAAGTGGGGCTTTTATTGCTCAATATAATTCATGCTGATAGTTGTTTTTAATCCATAGGCCTAATGGACAGATGGTCAAACTCGCACACTTGAACTCGCACACTTAAATTGGCAATCTGTAGTATCTACATCCATTTTTTGGACTTATAAATTATATATCTCCATTGATTCTTGAAGAATATAACTTAGAAATGTCTCATGAGCTTAGTTCAACTGTCCATAAGAACCCACACTCCATAAGAACCCAAAATATAAGCTTGTTTTTCTCCAATGTTTGTAAACATTGTAAATGTAAACAAACACTGTATAGCCTCATAACATGGTTAAAACTATAATGTTGATATCATGGATGGTCAGTCCTTGCATCCATAGCTCTGTCTATTAATCTGAGAGGTTACATTTCTCCAGGCCCATCCCTCAGCTTTTTACCAAAACAGAGGCGGGGCGACCGTTTCGTTTTTTTTTCATCTGTGGATTTGCCCTTTAAACAGTTTCATATTATCAAGATATAAAAGTGTCACCAACAAAAAGTTCAACAACAGGCCTATAGCAAATGCAGCATATGGCATTCATTTTCACATGTAAATAGCACTTTCAGTAGTGCTCAAATGAGGGCAGCATTTATTTTTCAACTCAAATCAAGGAGCCCAATCAGTCCTCCATGACAACAAAATCATAAACAACAGAGTAGGGCTGGCTAATAAGTCATTCGTTTTGGGGTTATGCTCAGCTAAAACATTTTGACTAATCTATACTTCCATATTTCCAAGTCCTATTCTTGAAGATCAAGGGGTATAACATTTACTGGAATGACTGGAATTCTGATAGACTTTGGTTTTTAATGTAAAGATACAATTTAATTAGTTAGAAGAAGGCTACATAACCAACACATAAATTAAAATGTAACATCCATATATGGCCAGCTATGTAAACTTTAACATTGATGTATCCTGTAATAGATGTGGTTCAATTGGTAAAATGTTTGTCTTCTTCTAATGCCTCTTAAGGGGAAAGTAATCTAAAAGTAACTGAATGTAATCAGATTAAATGACTGAGTTTGGGTAATCCAAAAATTGCATGACTGATTACAATTTTGGACAGGTAACTAGTAACTAACAGATTACATTTAGAAAGTAACCTACCCAACCCTGCTCCCTAACAGAAATGGAAGCCTCTTCAACAGTCTTCACAGGCAGTCTCCACAGTCTTCACATGCTGTGTATGTGTTTAAATACAGATATGTCATCCCATTCTGCTCAGAACACACACTATAGCTCTCTACATTGAAGTGGCATTCCATTGACAACACGTCGTAAATATTATTTTGTCAAGGAATTGTCAAATGGACCGGTCCTCAAAGTGTCAGGTTTCAAGTCCTGAAATGTCTCATGTCATACCTTAGCTGTTGACAGGACAAAATTAAGCAGTGTTGTGAGGTCCTGTAAAACTTTAGTGACTCATCTTTATATTCTCTCAGTTGAAAATATAGGTATATTATTGACATACTGGGATCAAACTTATAACACAATAATACTTTAACTTACAGCTTTCACATATGAGTGAATCACCATCATGTCCCTCAATGACTTTTTGAGCAATTAGCAGATAATTGATGCCATGACAGTTGCTACCATTAGAATACAAGAGGTGCTATAATTATATTGCGGTTGTTAATTACTTACCATATTGATGGCGCCTCAGTCCCACTTATCTCCAGAAAGTCGTATCTGTCTTCCAGCTGGAAATCACTAAAGACCAGGGCGATGGTGTCAGCTGGTTCAGCCAGAATACTCCATGTGCAGTCTGCATTATTCTCATACTCTGAAGGGAAATGTGAACTTGATATCGTCCCTGTTGTTCCCCTCAATGTCCCACCGCAAGCTCCTTCGGCTAAAGGAAGAAAATAAGTAAGACAAAATTCCATTACTGACTGGGTCACAACTTGCTCTTAGAAAATAAATCAGTCTCGACTGAGTCCTGACTCTTTCAATTGTTACTGCTCCTACTGAGTGGATGAATATTCACTTGTGGGAGATAAAGGTTTGGCAGCTAAGATTGGCATCGCTCCTGAAACAAGATTGGCAAATGTGTAAAATAAATGTTGTTTGTCGTTGCAGGTTGCAAGTTTTACAACAAAAACAGTGACAATTGGAAGCTATGGCCTTGTGACCTTTCAAAGACCTCTAAAACCTACAATTTGATACTTCAGGTTACAGGATCTAGGACAATCCAGGATCACTACATCTTAATGACACACTAGGTCAACAGAAATAAATGACGATCCAGGATCAATACTGCTTAATAGTGATCCAGTAAGAACACAGATAAATGATGATCCAGGATCAACACAACTAAATGACACTCCAGGATCAATACCGCTAAATGACGATCCAGGATCAACATTGCTAAATGATTATCCAGGCACAACACAACTAAATAACAATCCAGGATCAACACAGCTAAATGATGATCCAGGATCAAATCAAACTTTATTTGTCACATGCGCTGAGTACAACATGTGTAGACCTACCGTGAAATGCTTACTTACAAGGCCTTAACCAACAATCCAGTTCAAGAAAGAGTTTAGAAAATATTTACAAAATAAACTAAAGTAAAAAATAATAAAAAGTAACACAATAAAATAACAATAAAGAGGCTATATACAGGGGGTACCGGTATCGAGTCAATGTGCAGGGGTACAGGTTAGTCAAGGTAATTTGTACATGTAGGTAAGGATGAAGTGACTATGCATAGATCATAAACAGTGAGTAACAGCAGTGTAAAAAACAAGTGGGGGGGGGGGTCAATATAAATAATCTGGTGGCCATTTGATTAATTGTTCAGCAGTCTTATGGCTTGGGTGTAGAAGCTGTTAAGGAGCCTTTTGGTCCTAGACTTGATGCTCCGGTACCGCTTGCAGTGCGGTAGCAGAGAAAACAGTCTATAACTTGGGTGACTGGAGTCTTTGACCATTTTTGGGGACTTCCTCTGTCACCGCCTAGTACAGTGGGGAGAACAAGTATTTGATACACTGCCGATTTTGCAGGTTTTCCTACTTACAAAGCATGTAGAGGTCTGTAATTTTTATCATAGGTACACTTCAACTGTGAGAGACGGAATCTAAAACAAAAATCCAGAAAATCACATTGTATGATTTTTAACTAATTCCTTTGCATTTTATTGCATGACATAAGTATTTGATACATCAGAAAAGCAGAACTTAATATTTGGTACAGAAACCTTTGTTTGCAATTACAGAGATCATACGTTTCCTGTAGTTCTTGACCAGGTTTGCACACACTGCAGCAGGGATTTTGGCCCACTCCTCCATACAGACCTTCTCCAGATCCTTCAGGTTTCGGGGCTGTCGCTGGGCAATACGGAATTTCAGCTCCCTCCAAAGATTTTCTATTGGATTCAGGTCTGGAGACTGGCTAGACCACTCCAGGAACTTGAGATGCTTCTTACGGAGCCACTCCTTAGTTGCCCTGGCTGTGTGTTTCGGGTCGTTGTCATGCTGGAAGACCCAGCCACGACCCATCTTCAATGCTCTTACTGAGGGAAGGAGGTTGTTGGCCAAGATCTCGCGATACATGGCCCCATCCATCCTCCCCTCAATACGGTGCAGTCGTCCTGTCCCCTTTGCAGAAAAGCAGCCCCAAAGAATGATGTTTCCACCTCCATGCTTCACGTTTGGGATGGGTTCTTGGGGTTGTACTCATCCTTCTTCTTCCTCCAAACACAGCGAGTGGAGTTTAGACCAAAAAGTTATATTTTTGTCTCATCAGACCACATGACCTTCTCCCATTCCTCCTCTGGATCATCCAGATGGTCATTGGCAAACTTCAGACGGGCCTGGACATGCGCTGGCTTGAGCAGGGGGACCTTGCGTGCGCTGCAGGATTTTAATCCATGACGGCGTAGTGTGTTACTAATGGTTTTCTTTGAGACTGTGGTCCCAGCTCTCTTCAGGTCATTGACCAGGTCCTGCCGTGTAGTTCTGGGCTGATCCCTCACCTTCCTCATGATCATTGATGCCCCACGAGGTGATATCTTGCATGGAGCCCCAGACCGAGGGTGATTGACCGTCATCTGAACTTCTTCCATTTTCTAATAATTGCGCCAACAGTTGTTGCCTTCTCACCAAGCTGCTTGCCTATTGTCCTGTAGCCCATCCCAGCCTTGTGCAGGTCTACAATTTTATCCCTGATGTCCTTACACAGCTCTCTGGTCTTGGCCATTGTGGAGAGGTTGGAGTCTGTTTGATTGAGCGTGTGGACAGGTGTCTTTTATACAGGTAACGAGTTCAAACAGGTGCAGTTAATACAGGTAATGAGTGGAGAACAGGAGGGCTTCTTAAAGAAAAACTAACAGGTCTGTGAGAGCCGGAATTCTTACTGGTTGGTAGGTGATCAAATACTTATGTCATGCAATAAAATGCAAATTAATTACTTAAAAATCATACAATGTGATTTTCTGGATTTTTGTTTTAGATTCCGTCTCTCACAGTTGAAGTGTACCTATGATAAAAATTACAGACCTCTACATGCTTTGTAAGTAAGAAAACCTGCAAAATCGGCAGTGTATCAAATACTTGTTCTCCCCACTGTATATAAGTCCTGGATGGCAGGAAGCTTGGCCCCAGTGATGTACTGGCCAGATGCCGAGCAGTTACCATACCAGGTGGTGATGCAACCGGTCAGGATGCTATTCGATGGTGCAGCTGTAGAACCCTGAGACTAATATGTAAATATTGATATTCTTGCCCCCCACTACAAACTTAAAATGTAGTGTCTTACCTCGACAAAATGGTGCTGGAAAGTCCCATGATGCTCCAGTACCTGGACTCACAATACAAGTGAGTGCAGCATGTCCCTCCAGTATATATCCCATGAGACAACTGTAACGGATCTTGTCTCCCATGTTGTACCTTGTTCCATGAATTACTCCTTTTGGTATCAACCCTGGATTTCCACATGTGTGACTTGGTAGCACTGAAAAACAAACCGTATAGATTAATAAGGTCAATTCATTTCCATGGCAGGCCCAAGTGCTATTCTATTGTCATGTCACCAAGATCATTTCAGGTCCTCATCACCCACAAGTGCCCCTCTGTTCTCAGTCAGAACAGAGGAGTCACATCCATCTTCTGAAAGACAATTTGTACACAACTCCTTTCTCATCAGGTCAAAATAAACACATTTTATTCAGCAACGCCTTTCCACGTGTTTAAACATTTTAGAAAGGTAGTTCAATTATATCATATTATTGTAAAGTTCCTTTAGTCAGTTATTGTTCTATGGTGAAATGTACTTTTTTGCCATTTTATTTACACAAAGCTTAAATTTAGTCTCTAGAGAACTAGGATGTTGTAACAAGAAAGAGGTTAATTAATTGAAGAAACATTTAAACATGCATAACTAAAACATCATCCTTTGTTAATTTTGACAAAACATTGCCTGTCTTATCAAATAAAAATGTATCTACTTTGGCACTGCCCAACAGATACCAGAAATAAGACAGTTTTTCTGATCTTTAAGACACATTCCAAAACCTTAACTTCCAGGGTTCATGTCAAAGAGCATTGCTACATCCTGTAAACTCCTAACTAACTGTGTCAAAAGATTAACTAGTGTGAAATATATCTGTGACATTTGGGGGTCTCTATTTTTTTCAAGGGACCTCCTATGTGTTTTTTATGGGCCTAATAGTAAAGATGTCATTTCACATATTTTTTTATTACCTTTTAATTTGGCATGAACACAACCAGCCTAGGTACCAGTCTGCATCACAAAATAAGGGGGATGCAATTTTATGATGCAATTCCAGATAGAATTCTGATGCTTTATGGCGCAAAAATGTACGTACACTACATGACTAAAAGTATGTGGACACCTGCTCGTCGAACATCTCATTCCAAAATCATGGGCATTAATATGGAGTTGGTCCCCCCTTTGCTGCTATAACAGCCTCCACTCTTCTGGTAAGGCTTTCCACTAGATGTTGGAACATTGCTGAGGGGACTTGCTTCCATTCAGACACAAGAGCATTAGTGAGGTTGGGCACTGATGTTGGGAAATTAGGCCTGGCTCGCAGTCGGTGTTCCAATTCATCCCAAAGGTGATAGATGGGGTTGAGGTCAGGGCTCTGTGCAGGCCAGTCAAGTTCTTCCACACCGATCTCGACAAATCATTTCTGTATGGACCTGTCATGCTGAAACAGGAACAGGCCTTCCGCAAACTGTTGCCACAAAGTTGGAAGCACAGAATCATCTAGAATTTCATTGTATGCTGTAGCATTAAGATGTCCCTTCACTGGAACTAATGAGCCTAGCCAGAATCATGAACAACAACCCCAGACCAATATTCCTTCTCCTCCAAACTTTACAGTTGGCACTATGCATTCGGGTAGGTAGCGTTCTCCTGGCACCCTCCAAACCCAGATTTGTCCATCGGACTGCCAGATGGTGAAGCTTGATTCATCACTCCAGAGAACGCGCTTCCACATCTCCAGAGTCCAATGGTGGCGAGCTTTACACCACTCCAGCCAACGCTTGGCATTGCGCATGGTGAGCTTAGGCTTGTGTGCGGCTGCTCGGCCATGGAAACCCATTTCATGCAGCTCCCAACGAACAGTTATTGTGCTGACATTGCTTCCATGCACAGTTTGGAACTACGCGCTTCAGCACTCGGTGGACTTATGTGGGTGACCACTTCGTGGCTGAGCCGATATTGCTCCTAGACGTTTCCACTTCACAATAGCAGCACCTACAGTTGACCTTGGCAGATCTAGTAGGGCAAACATTTTACGAACTGACTTGCTGGAAAGATGGCATCCTATGATGGTGCCCCGTTGAAAGTCACTGAGCTCTTCAGTAAGGCCATTTTACTGCTAATGTTTGTCAAAAATTTTTTTTTTACTTTATTTTACCTTTATTTAACTAGGCAAGTCATTTAAGAACAAATTCTTATTTTCAATGACGGACTAGGAACAGTGAGTTAACTGCCTTGTTCAGGGGCAGAGTGACAGATTATTACCTCGATTTTATATACCTGTAAGGAACGGGTGTGGCTAAAACAGTCGAATGCACTGATTTGAAGGGCTGTCCACATACTTTTGTATATATATTGTATATAATACAGTATAGTCACTATTCACAATTTCACAACCGTGGGGGAAAACACGGGATTCTCATAGATCGCAAGCAAAAAAAGTCTCCATTTATGTTGCTTAGGAGTGCATTTCGCACTACTTTTGGATTATAATTGGATCGTAAGGCTCGTATGAATGGCCTGCTTAATAATATAATGTTTGTGTAATCGTCGCCAATCAACTGCATTATACTTAAAAAACATTCAACATCAACCAGTAAAATGCTCTTTGGCTAGCTTTGCTACCAGCCTATGTCAATGAGAGTTAGCATTCTAGCTAACAACTACTGTATCCAAAAACGATGGCTTTCTGCAGTTGTTTTCCTCCAAGGTGGGCGTGGTTTAGGGGACTACTTCATGACCTGAACAGCGACTCAGAGTATACTATATATCAGCTTAATCTCAAAGCTAGGTGGACTGTGCTTCAAGTTTACAAGATGTTAAATTTTTTCCCTCATTTCATGTAAGGCACCAATAAAACTGTCATGGATATTCCAGCTAAATTGAAATACATGTTTAACTAGGCAAGTCAGTTAAGAACAAATTCTTACTTACAATGACAGCCTAGGAACAGTGGGTTAACTGCCTTGTTCAGGGGCAGAACGACAGATATTTACCTTGTCAGCTCAGGGATTTGATCAAGCAACCTTTCGGTTACTTGCCCAACGCTCTAACCACTAGGCTACCTGCCACCCACATGTAATTCGATATAAATAAATAACTGCATGCCCCGGATGCAAATGCTGCCTCCTTAGTGTTGTGTTCCGTGGACCTTTGAAATAACTACCTCTGTGCTGATTAGACCTTGAATGAGCTTCATGTCTTATTGCAGTTCCTTTTTCTGAACTGGAAATAAAATCAATAGTGAAAGCCTGATACAAGCATCTATATTCAGACCGGTGGCTGAGTCCTCCCCCCGCCCCCCTGCCCCCTGCCCCCTGACTCCCGCCCCGCTTTCCCTTATGGATCAGACCGTCTCTGTCACACCACTACCCCAGTGGATAAGACTGACTGAATCTTCTCAGTTAGGAACTGACATGGATCTGGAGGTGTAGGAAATCACCACTGTAGGGGGCAGTAACTGGAGAGGAGGATATTGCGGTGTCCAGCAATTGAGGACAAGTCTATTACTCAAAGGGCACCTGAAGGGCCTCTGCATAGAGCAAGACATTCTACAAATAAATATAATATAAGAATGGAAACCTGACAGAGTATTACAGTGCATTCTGAAAGTTATCAGACACCTTCGAAATGTTCCACATTTTTTTAGGCTACGGCCTTATTGTAAAATGGATTAACTTATTTTTCCCCCTCATCAATCTACACACAATAGCCCATAATGACAAAGCAAAAACTAGGTTATAGAATTTTTTGCAAATGTATTAAAAATAAAAAACTGAAATTGCACATTTACATACAGTACCTATTCAGACCCTTTACTCAGTACTTTGTTGAAGCACCTTTGGCAGTGATTACAGCCTCGAATCTTCTTGGGTATGATGCTACAAGCTTGGTATACCTGTATTTGGAGAGTTTATCCCATTCTTCTCTGCAAATCCACTCATATCTGTCAGGTTGGATGGGGAGCGTCGCTGCACAGCTATTTTCAGGTCTCTGCAGAGATGTTAAGGACATTCAGATATTTCCCTAATTTCAGGTGCGTTGTCTTGGCTGTGCGTTGTCTTGGCTGTGTGCTTAGGATAGTTGTCCTGTTGGAAGGTGAACCTTCGCCCTAGTCTGAGGTCCTGAGCACTCTGGAGCAGGTTTTCATCAAGGAACTCTCTGTACTTTGCTCCGCTCATCTTGCCCTCAAGCCTGACTAGTCTCCCAGTCCCTGCCGCTGAAAAACATCCCCACAGCATGATGCTGCCACCACCATACTTCACCGTAGGGATGGTGCCAGGTTTCCTCCAGACGTGACACTTGGCATTCAGTTTAAAGAGTTCAATCTTGGTTTCATCAGACCAGAGAATCTTCTTTCTCATTTTTATTTTTTTGTTTTACCTTTATTTATACAGGTTTTTCTCATTGAGATAACATCTCTTTTTCAAGAGAGACCTGGTCCAATAGCAGCAGGGGGAACAAATTTACAATTTACATACACTAACACAACATTAAACAAAACTATAGACACATATACAGTTCAACAATTACATAATATGTAAAAAAAAAAAAACACAAATGTCTTGACTAAAAAACAGCTGTACAAAAGACAATTACACACTTCTATGATATTTACATTGATCAAGTGTTTAAATTCCACCAACGAGAGTAGATCATCAAATTTTAAAATGTTCAGGAGAGAATTCCAGTACCACGGAGCTGATTAACTGAAACAATTTCTACCATGACCTGTTCTAATTCTTGGTATGGTCAAAAGCAAATGAGAATGGGATTGTAATTGATATTTATTTACCGACCTGATTAAAAATAACAGAGATAAAATGGCATTTTACCCAGTATGGCCTTATAAATCAGTGTATGCCAGTGTTTAAGCCAGCACAAGGTTAATGATGACCAGCCAACAGTGCTGTAGAGATCACAATGATGTGTTCAAAGTTTTTGATTTGTAATGATGGTCTGAGAGTCCTTTAGGTACCTTTTGGCAAACTCCAAGTGGGCTGTCATGTGCCTTTTACTGAAGAGTGGCTTCCGTCTGGCCACTCTACGATAAAGGCCTGATTGGTGGAGTGCTGCAGAGATGGTTGTCCTTCTGGAAGGTTCTCCCATCTCCACAGAGGAACTCTGGACCTCTGTCAGAGGGACCATCAGGTTCTTGGTCACCTTCCTGACCAAGGCCCTTCTCCCCCGATTGCTCATTTTGACCAGGCAGCCAGCTCGAGGAAGAGTCTTGGTGGTTCCAAACTGCTTCCATTTAAGAATGATGGAAGTGACTGTCTTCTTGGGGACCTTCAATGCTGCAGAAAGTTTTTGGTACCCTTCCCCAGATCTGTGCCTCGACACAATTCTGTCTCAGAGCTCTATAGACAATTCTTTCGACCTCATGGTTTGGTTTTCGCTCTGGCATGCACTGTCAACAGTGGGACCTTATATAGACAGGTGTGTGCCTTTCCAAATCATGTCAAATCAATTGAATTTACCACAGGTGGACTCCAATCAAGTTGTAGAAACATCTCAAGGATGATCAATGGAAACAGGATGCACCTGAGCTCAATTTCAGTTATCATAGCAAAGGGTCTGAATACTGATGTAAATCAGTTTTTTAATTTTTATAAATTTGCAAACATTTCTAAAAATCTGTTTTCACTTTGTCATTATGAGGCATTGTGTGTAGATTGATGAGGAAAATGTTTTATTTAATCCATTTTAGAATAAGGCTGTACCATAACAAAATGTGGAAAAGGGGAAGGGGTCTGAATACTTTCCGAATGCACTGTATGTTCCTACTGTCCCGCCTTAGACGAAACAAGCATAAGTACCTACAGTAAACTAATGTTAATCTAAACAAGTCACATAATGTACGTAATGACGAGAAGTCTCCAAGCCTGCACATTCAGCATAACCTTCATCTCCCCAAATGTGTAAAATGACCAGTATTGGTTCAGATCTAGATGACATGTCTTTTTAAAAAGCATTTGAAATGCAACAGTTTTGCGGTTACCTACATAACTTATTCACGCCCGCGGATGGATTCACTATTTGGGATTTTGAAATAAATGCTGTAACTTATATAGTGAGTAATATAGTCTCTTTTTAGCCCAGCCCTCAGCCTTCTTCACGAATCAATGGATTACTATAAACACAGGATTGTAATGGCTACATAAGCCAAGATGCAGTAGTTGAAAGACAATGTGAAGATTTTGAGACACCCCAGATGTTCATACTAAATAGTTGTTACAGTATCTAATATCTGGAATTCTACATTCAAGAGACACAGACAGAAAGAATATAGATCACATAAATGTACAATGTGACAATGTTGCTGGAATTTCCCTTCTATGATGCTTCACAAAACACAAGTGGTATATAGGGCAAAGACACTGGAAGAAGAAGAAGTCCTACATACAGAAAATGATGCCCATTGTCTTAAATCATGAGCAACAGCCTTTGATGTTACCATATGTATGGTGTTAATTAAGGACAATGGCACGTCTCCCCAATACGACAGGGATTTTCTGAAGGAATGACTCACTTTCCTTTCCTACCCATGCCAAATCTACAGAGACTGATATTTCACCTTAATGTTGAAATCAATGGAGGCCTTTCTGTCTAAATAAATGGTTCGTTTCTTCCAATTCTGTCACAGCTGAGGGGCATTTATTATGCAGTGTTGTGCACTTTGCATGCACTTTTTGAGACTGTTTTTTATGTCTTACTCTGACACTTTTCTTTCTCTGTCATTAAGTTTTTATTAGCAGTCTCCATATAGCATCTTTTTTCAGATAAAAAAGGTTGATTAATTCATGTGTGCTGGCAGCATAGTGATTGCATAATGAACCTTATCAATTTTATTTTTAAATAATTGTTTGTCAGTTTAATCATCTAATGACAAGACAAGACCATTAAACATCACATGTGAAGATCTGTTTGTTTTCAAGGGTGAAGAATAAACCCTTTTAAATTCCAATATACATGCACTTCCTCATTACAGGGCGCTCAATGAGAAACACAAGTTGGTTTTCAAGTAGGCCTAGATTTCAATGATTACCTATAATGTGAAAATGATGGGCATCCATTAAGATCTCTAAGCCTCCACAACAAATTGACACGTTTTAACGACATCTGAAATGACAGAAAATACACTGTCAACAGACTGCATCTGCTTCCCCCCGCTGCCTGCCCAAACTGATTGCATCACTAGCCAGCTAAATGTAACATCCCCTGCAGTTTGTGTTGGTTCAGAGAAGAGGGCTGCTCCAGAACTGCTCACTGTTGGAGATGTGATGAGAAGATATGATGAGACGCTACCTTGCAGTCTCTCACACTCACTATTAATGTGTATATGTTGGCATTCATGAAAACATTCCCATTTTAAAAAGTATGTAACTAATGGTCATTCAGCCAAATATCACATAAAATACAGATTGGAACAACTCTTTTATGTGACAGTACTATGACTGGATCCATTGTGGTCCCCATACACTTTGTGGCCCTATGGAGGTTTCATTCAGGCACAAAATATCAATCCACATTGAATGGGGAATGACAGATGTAAATGTGACTGCAAGCTGTTAAATGAAGATGCATTAAGTTGGAAGGGGGTGTAAGTCAATTTCCCACAGAACCTGTTGCTCGGGAGGCTGTTCATTCTTCCCCGGCGCATCAGCTCAGACGTTTGTGGCTAACTTTAGCATCTGTTTTGCCCCCATGTATCATTTGCCTTGTCCAAACGAATCCCATGGAGTGACTAGACGAGCTGTCATGGGTCTTGTCTTGTATTGTTTTGACTGCCCTGAGCAGATACATCACATTTCGTAGCACTTTCTTAGTTGGGGGAAATTGTTGAAATGCATAAACTTTGCAATCCTTCCAAAATGCAATCTGGAGTTACATATTTTTCAGGAAGATTTGGCATACCCAGCTGTATTAAGAACAAATCTAGGGACATATTATGTCTAGCTGTACTCACAGCATGGTAAAAATTGTGTTTGGTTACCAGCTGAAAAGATGGTCCTTGAAGAGCTTATGTATTTCATGCATATCTGTTGGAGAGGAAGATATCTGCATATAAAAATGAAAAATGTCTTCATGGGCACAAACATCAGTGTTGCTGCCACCAGCCTAAAGCCTCTTCAGTAGAATCGCATTTGTCTTTTGAATATCAGTGAGCTCTTGAGAAAGGGCTTATCGGACAAGTGGAACCATGCATTGCTACGCAACAGAGACCCCTAAAGAGGGCGTTTACTCTTAAACCATCAACAGATATTGATCCTTGCCTCTTCATACCACCCTCAGTAAAATGAAAGTGGGGAAAGAGAAATGTGTTCTGGCTTACGAGGGCTTTCTCTTTTATGGTCAACCCACACGTTTTTGAGAATGGCAGATGACAATGTGCAGAGGGGTGGGCAGAATGATGTGTGAGTTGCTTGAGTTGCTTGACTGTGCTTGCATGGTAACATTGTAATTACTCAAGTGGCAAGTGGTAATACAGTCAACCTACTGCCTTGTGACTAATAATATGGCACCGAGATTTCTTTATTTACACGCGTGGAACAAATGATATGATATTTTAGTTGTTGTTTTTTACAACAATCGGCCATTACATAGTTTGAAAAAAGCTAGTCTTAGCTATCCCAGGTTGTTACAATATCCCGGAACTCTACTTTTGTCTTTTGGACAAGAATTTGCTGAGTGTTGACATTGTGATTGATTGAGTTTAGCCTCCAATTCCTAAACACATCCAAAACTATGATGCTCAATTGGCATGCATTCCTGCTGACAGTCAACTGATGGAGCTGTATTACAGTATGCAGTACTCTACATTGAGACCAGAAAGAAAACTATTCGAACTGAATTCTAGCCAAACAGCACTGCCACAAAAGCAGCCAAAGCTATACTTTTCTCCATGTGATGGATATATTGTTTTAACTTCAATTCACATGATAATAATGAAAGATGGATGCTGTTTATTTTTGTTTTCCCTTTACATAGCTCAATCCATTAAATATAAAATTTTAAATATCTAGCCCATGGCGATAAGGCCACAAAGGCACATTTCTTCTGGGTATAAAAGTGCTGCTGTGAAAGCTACAAAATGCACAATGTGTGAAGAGTAGCACTTTTCCCAAAATACTGGAAACAATCATTAACATACTATATGTATAAATGTTGTTGATATCTGTCAAGTTACGAGAGTATCAGGTTGTGCATACAGTAACTAACGCTCGTGTTCCAGTGACATTTCGTGACATATTCAGATTGTAACAATCTAACAAAAGTAGCAGGTCAATAACTTTAAGCACATGATGCATGTGTGGGATATCATTGTTTTCAGTTAATTATCACTGTAACTAATGCTCTGCTAGGTACATTATCCTTATATTAATGTTCTTCATAACACGTTTTATTGCATCAGTCCATGCTGCGAAAATAGCCATTCATATGGGAACGTCTAGACAAGGACTACTGATCAAGCATATAGATTTGATGGGGTAGTTTTTTCCTATTTTGTTTGTGTAATTTTCAGTCTCTCTCTCCAAGTTTACTTTGAAAACTGACTTCCCAAATACTCTTGCCATACGTTGTTTTTTCCTTGTGTGAAAGCCTATTTTGCGGTTTAAAATTGATTGCTTAACACAGCTTTACATATAGAAAACACATTTTCAGACATGTTCAGACAAATCTTCAAAACACGCCCGGTCAGTATAACAATATGCAGATAAATTGTTAAGAATGCCCTGTTTCCTTTACAATATACATTACAAAAACAAAAGCGGCCTGGCCTCATTAACAGAAGTCACCTCTCCAATCACATCTTACAGTCAATTTGCATATCAACATGAACAAATTCATCATAGGCACAATTGTAAAAAGGCTGACCATTACAACTCAATTAAGTTAAATGATATCCAGTCAAAATGAGTTAGTGATTGAATCCTAGGATGCACAAGACAAGTCTTGACCTTTATCTAATTACTCGCTGTTACGTATGAACTTTGAAAGCTGTATCTCAATTAGAATCTTTCAAATCTTCAATACTGGTTCGAATTATGATTATTTTTAAAGTACAGTCTAAATGACACACCTAATAGGGAGGGAATACTGTGCTTATACTGTATATACACTCCCCTACGTATTTATTTGCAGAGGTATCGTGCCCCACTCAGATTTGTCCTGTTTAAAAAACAAATAATAATTATAAATTATTTGTAATACTACTAGCCACCTAGAAATTTTACGAAGTTGGCTTTCGCTAGCCCAGATAGGTTACCAATCTCCCAAACTCATAACTAGCTACCAAGTAGCCATTTCAGGCTGCAGTATGAAACAAGTTACAGTAGCTAGCTTGTGTAACTATCTTAGCTGGCATGCCTGCTGGCAAGGTTGGTAGACTTTAGAAAAGCAAGCAATAACTAAATGTACTGAATAAGACTGATATTCCTTTCAATCTTTTACCAATATTTTAGCAGAGTATGGGGCTGTGGTGGTCATGACATTTTTTCAGACGGTTATTGTCATGCAAAAGACTGCCGATCTCACGGTAATTTACCAGTAATTAACATAAACATATTTAGCATTTCCAGGTCTTCACGCATACAATCCACTGATGCACGCCCTTGGAACATCTACATTTAAATCAATTTATTCTATCTGGCTATGTGACATGCCATAGGCTGTAGGCCAGTTCATTTAGCAGACAAGATATTCAAATATATTCCGTGCCATTAATTGACATTATATGATATTATAGTATGAAGAATATAATTGAACTTAGCTGAATAAAATAGAAAGGATATTTTTCCCATTCCGGAGCGAGTGCGCATATGAATTGACTATGTAAAGGGTAAAAGTGATCATTTGAAACAGCTCCTATATGCTAGATTTAAAGGTATTTGGCAACTTTAGTTGTGAATGATACAAACCTTAGAATGTCTTAGAAATCAAAACACAAAACATTAGGAACACCTTCCTGATATTGAGTTGCACCCCCTTTGCCCTCAGAACACCCTCAATTCGTCAGGGCATGGACTAAAAGGTGTCAAGTTGGCTGGATGTCCTTTGGGTGGTGGACCATTTTTAATACACATGGAAACAGTTGAGTGTGAAAAACCCGGCAGTGTTGCAGTTCTTGGCACACTCAAACCGTTGCTGGCACCTACTACCATACCCAGTTCAAAGGCACTTAAATCTTTTGTCTTGCCCATTTACCCTCTGAATGGCACACATACACAACCCATGTCTAAATGGTCTCAAGGCTTAAAAATCCTTCTTTAAAACCTGTCTCCTCCCCTTCCTACACTGATCGAAGGTGTCATCAATAAGAGATCATAGCTTTCACCTGGAATCACCTGATCAATCTATGTCATGGAAAGAGTAGATGTTCATAATGTTTTTACACTCAGTGTATATGGGCTGCATGATGCAACTTTAGGTTATTGATGATTTGAGAATGTTGCAAAAAAGGCTTGCACTCTGTTCCTTGCCTCAGGCTTCACATGATGTTTTCTCATCAAGTGATCATATTTTCACTATTCTCAATTCAATCTTTACTAATATAAAACATTTGTTTTGATTTAGAATGGCCCATTAACAAATGTGCATGAAACAGGGGCAGGGGAAGAAAGATAAGTCATGCACTCAAATAGCCAATAGAGGACGCTTTCCTCCAGTTCGTTTTTGAATCATGCCAGTAAGCTACTCTGTTTTTTTCACTCCAGACATCAACCATTGTTTGAGGAGCATGCAGCCTCTCACTGCTTGACAGGTGACATTCCGCCCAAACAATGTATGCTATGGGCTCTCCAGTCATGTTCCTGTAGCTATCCAGTGCTTCATTTGGGAAACCAAGTGAAATCTGTTCAGGAACATCTATAGTAACATGTTCTCACAACGAAACATGTTTCATTAAACTGTTGACAGTCCCTCTCTCTGCACACTCAAGAAAGGAATAAAGGAAAGAGGGGAAGAGATGGAAATGCACGGTGGTAAGATATTCTGTAGCTAAAGGTAATGTGTCAGCCTATTAATTATGAAAAAATGACCTATTACTAGGCTATTCAAAATCAAATTCATAGAAATTCACTATAATTATAAAGCCGATATTCAGAAAAATACACAATATTTTTTACATCTAATTAAGCTTAATGATTATGGCTCTAGATTGCAGGAAAACACTTTTTTTTTTACCTGAAACAGCTTTTTCCAGCAATCTAGAGTCATAATCATTATGCTTAATTCTATGTAAAAAAAATATATATATCTGAATATCTAAGCATACCTGTTGAGCTGTCTGTATCCTCCTGATGGGTGGTTCTTTTTAAAAATAAACTATTATCCTTCTCTGCAACTCTGCTAGGGCTGTTGCGGTAGACCTGCTAGTTATTTCTTGTCACACAATCCCACACCTTAATATGATGTTTAGTATTGACAAGTTTTGTAAGTTGGAAGGGCTAATCAAACTCCTAAAAGAGAAAACTGAATCACTCGTAAATTCAATGTGTGGGTCAACTTACTCGCCCAAATTGGTACATCCGGATCAAAGCGGGTTTGTTAAAAAATAATTATCCTCAGATAACCTCTGTCATCTATTACATACAGTATCTTACTTGCTTCTTTAGGAACCAAAAGCTCATTGGGCAGTTCTATATCTCAACGGAGAATGGTCATATCTTTGGTCGGTTTTGTAACATATGGGACTTGGCTCCAATTTCATTCAAATGAAAACAACATTATATGCCAATCCCTCAGCCATGGTAATAAGAGGCAATACCTGCTCTGTTCCATTCAAAATAACTAGAAGTAGCTGGCAAGGTGATCGAATCTCTTTTTATTGTATATGGAGCAACTGGTCCAGGCAATTCGACAATCAAAAGAAATTACGGCAATATCACCGCAGAGTAAAGGAAAAACAGCCAACAAGTGCTCAGCATATGTGGGAACTATTTCAAGACTGCTGAAGAGTCTAAAATATAAAATATATTTGTTTCACACTTTTTGGGTTACCACATGATTCCATATGTGTTATTTCATAGTTATGATGTCTTCACTATTATTCTACAATGTAGAAAATAGTACAAATAAAGAAAAACCCTATAATGAGTAGGTGTGTCCAAACTTTTGACTGGTACTGTATATAATTGGTCCCCCAAAAATGCAATCATGATAAATAATGTATTGTGTCATTGTGGAGTCACTTTCATTGTAAATTAAGCCTAACTCATAGTCCACAGACACTGTGAAGTGATAGTCTGGCGTCCCATTGTGTCTTAGGGCGGCAGGTAGCCTAGTGGTTGGAGCGTTGGGCCAGTAACCGCATGGTTGCTAGATCGAATCCCCGAGCTGACAAGATAAAAATCTGTCATTCTGACCCTGAACAAGGCAGTTAACCCACTGTTCCTAAGCCGTCATTGTAAATAAGAATTTGTTCTTAACTGACTTGCCTAGTTAAATAAATAAATAGCTATGCGGCTCTAACACCACCATCTGCAGGAGCCCGAATGCACACCTCCCAACAATTCCCAACCAACGCTACTCTGGTGTGAGTCTTGTATTCATTTGAATGTGTTGGCAGTTGGAGAAATTGCTTGAGCTCCGCTGAGAATTCGAGAAGTATGAAAGCCAACAGTCCAATATTCTAGAACACTGCTGTGTGTACGCGTACACGTTTTGGACGATGATAAACCCTTTAGAATGTAATATGTTTCTGAACATTTCTACATTAATGTGGATACAACCATTGTTAAATTGCTGGAATATTACTGCATTTGGGGCCCCGGGGAATATTTTGTCATGAAGCTAAGAGAAAATGTTGCAGGTTTACAACTAATTTCCTGCGAAATTAGGGGGGGGGGGGGGGTGGTATGTGAACCAAATACTAAACTTTTGACTGAATATAAGTATATAATATAAGACTCAATATAAGTGAATTTGTCCAAATACTTAAATATAGATACATAAAGTACATTCATTCTAAACAGTCAAACAGATATCTATGAAAATAGCCTAAAATATTACATTCTGTACTGTCGCTTCATATAAAACATTTAATCACAAATCCAAAATGCTGGAGTATAGTGCCAAATTAAAAACTTTAGCTTCCCTGTCCAAATAAATACGTAGGGGAGTGTATAAACAGTCGCTAGTGAAAGTCTACACACCCCTTGCACAGTCTTCACATTTTGCTGCCTTAAAAGGTATTGAATTCGATTTTTTTCCCTGCCGGTCTACACAACCTACTCCATATTTTTAAAGTGCAAAAAAAATTATAGATCAGAGGAAGCTTCTTTTGGCAGCCCTTACAGCTGTGGATAATTTTGAATAAGATTCTACCAACTTTGTACAACTCTTATAGGGCAACATTAATCCATTGTTGTTGTCAAAATATCTTGAGTGTGGTCAACTTGGCTGTGAATCATTGATGGACAGCAATATTCAAAACTTGTCTCTGATTTTCAATCAAATTTAAGTCAGGACTGAGACTGGACCACTCAGGAACACTATTGGATAGCCATTCTGGTATCTCCCACTGAAAAACTCTATCCCAGGCTTATATTTTTACATGTGGCTTTATTTTCACTGTTTCTTTGCTTGTAATTTAACTGTTTTTTAAAATATTTTGTTTTGTTACAGAGAAAATTGGTTGTCACATTTTGCTGAGTCAACACTTGCCATTGATAATAATGCAATATGCAAATATGTCTAAAGTATATTAGAAAACAATCTAAAACACTCCACACCAACTCATCTTACATCAGAATCCCATTCTGAATGATGTCTCTGCACTAAATTGTTTTTTAAATGTTCCTGTGTGCCATAAATTCATGTTCGAATGATGTTGTTTACAACACCAACAAAAATATGCAAATATGGGATTTATAGGACAGTGGAACATTAAAAAAGAGAATTTGCAGAGACATCGTTCAAAATGGGATTCTGATGTAGTATGAATCGGTTCGGAGTGTTTTGAAGCGTTTTCTAACATGGCAAGTGATGACTACCAATTTTCTTTGTAAAGAAACAAATATAAAAACAAAGGTTTTGGGGATCAACTACAATCACAGAAAGAGTAAAAACAAGTCTACATGGAAAAAGTGGTGACCTTCCCCTCAGAAGACTGAGGCGGATTTTCCTCTACATTTTAACCTGGGCTTTGCTCCTTTAATTTTTTTCATCCAGATAAACTTCCAAGCACCTGTCTGTGACAAGCATATTCATAACATGATACTGCCACCACAATATTATAAAATACAGAGGTTTTCACTGTGTTTTGTTGAATTAGATTTGACCCAAACCCAAACCTGTTGTCTTAAATTTAGTCCAAAAAGTGATTTTCTTTTGTCTTGCAGTATTAGTTAGTGGTTTTGATATTCTTCTCTGCTCAATCTTTTTTATAAGGCAAAGCATTTTCATAATCTAATCCAAGAGACCCAGCTTGATACAACATGCCAACATAAATGACACATTTGGGGACACATCATTTTTCACCCTGCACTTTGTGGCAATGTCAGGTCCTATTCTATTGGCCAAGGATTTCTTCTTTCACATGCTGTGTGGTGCTTTGACATCACTGACAGCTGTATGTATGAAACTGTCCAGCAAAAGTAAGGCAGTTTATATAATGTTTTTAAACATTACAATATATTCACAGATTTCATAACACACTGTGTGCCCTAAGGACCCTACTCCACCACTATCACATATCTACAGTACTAAATACAGGTGTATGTGTGTGTATAGTACATATGTTATCGTATATGTGTCTGTGCCTATGTTTGTGTTTGTGTTGCTTCACAGTCTCCGCTGTTCCATAAGGTGTTTTTTAATCAGTTTTTTTAATCTAATTTTACTGCTTGCATCAGTTACTTGAATAGAGTTCCATGTAGTCATGGCTCTTTGTAGTACTGTGCACCTCCCATACTCTGTTCTGGACTTGTGGGCTGTGAAGAGACCTCTTGTGACATGTCTTGTGGGGTATGCATGGGTGTCCGTAGTTTAGACAGACAGCTTGGTGCATTCAACATGTCAATATCTCTCATAAATACAAGTAGGGCCATTGGAGCTTTGAGGCCAAATCTGTTACTATGCAACACAAATAAAAACATGGTTACTCCTTATCTGACCCTAATTTATTCACACTGGGTAATAGAATGGTGTTACAACATTGATAAAGATACAGTAATTAGCCTACAAGCCGCTGCTAATTCAAGACCCCAATCTGTCCCTGCACTCTATATCGACCCATTCTGATGAAATACAATTTCAGTCAACCAGATAATGTCCCATTGTGACTGTAGAGAATATAATTTTGCTACCCAAAATATATTTAAAGTGTAAAGGGATTTCAATCAACTTGATTAGGGCCCTGAATCACTATATCAGTAGACCCTGGCTACAATAATGCATCTGACTGGTGCATTGATTTATTTCTAGACATATAGAATATCAGTAATTATATCTAAGGAAACATTTCTTTGAGTTATGGTTTCTCTTATCTTGACATTTTTAGTGTGTCTCAACAGACACTAAAATGCCTTTTACCTTTGATGCAATAGAAATTGACGAACAACTATATGGTCTGTCTACGGTAGATATACTATATAAACAAAAGTATGTGGACACCCCTTCAAATTAGTGGATTTGGCTATTTCAGCCACACCAGTTGCTGACAGGTTTATGAAATCGAGCACACAGTCATGCAATCTCCATAGACAAACATTGCCAGTAGAATGACCTCACTGAAGAGCTCAGTGACTTTCAACGTGGCACCGTCATAGGATACCACCTTTCCAACAAGTCAGTTTGTCAAATGTATGCCCTGCTAGAGCTGTCCCGGTCAACCTTAAGAGTGCTGTTATTGTGAAGTGGAAACGTCTAGGAGCAATAACATCTCAGCCACAAAGTGGTAGGCCACACAAGCTCACAAAACGTGACCGCTGAGTGCTGAAGCGCGTAAAGCGTAAGAATTGTCTGTCCTCGGTTGCAACACTTAATACCAAGTTCAAAATTGCCTCTGGAAACAACGTCAGCACAACAACTGTTCGTGTGGAGCTTCATGAAATGGGTTTCCATGGCCAAGCAGCCGCACGCAAGCCTAAGATCAGCATGCGCAATGCCAAGCATCGGCTGGAGTGGTGTAAAGCTCGCCACCATTGGACTCCATAGCAGTGGAAACCCATTCTCTGGAGTGATGTATCGCACTTCAACATCTGGCAGTCAGATCAATCACAAATGCTAATGCCAACTGTAAAGTTTGGTAGAGGAGGAATAATGGCCTGGGGCTGTTTTTCATGGTTCGGGCTAGGCCCCTTATTTCTGGTGAAGGAAAATCTTAATGCTACAGCATACAATGACATTCTAGATGATTCTGTGCTTCCAACTTTGTGGCAACAGTTTGGGGAAGGCCCTTTCCTGTTTCAGCATGATGGTTCATCAAGATCGGTGTGGAAGAACTTGACTGGCCTGCACAGAGCCCTGACCTCAACCCCATCGAACACCTTTGGGATGAATTGGAATGCCGACTGCGAGCTAGGCCTTTATCGCCCCAAATCAGTGCCTGACCTCACTAATGCTCTTGTGGCTGAATGAAAGCAAGTCCCTGCAGCAATTTTCCAACATCTAGTGGAAAGCCTTCCCAGAAGAGTGTAGGCTGGGGGACCGCAAATGGGGGACCAACTCCAAATGGGGGACCAAATGGTTGAGAGAATGCCAAGATTGTGCAAAGATGTCATCAAGGCAAAGGGTGGCTACTTTGAAGAAACAAACATTTAAAATATATTTTGATTTGTTTAACACTTTATTTGGTTACTACATCATTCCACATTAGTTATTTCGTAGTTTTGGTGTCTTCACTATTATTCTACAATGTAGAAAATAGTAAGAATAAAGAAAAACCCTGGAATGAGTAGGTGTGTCCAAACTTTTGACTGGTACTGTACATGTTTCAACACCTCCCTCTGCAACTGGACCCAGGACTTCCTGACGAGCCGACCCCAGGTGGTGAACACATCCGACCCTTAACACAGGGGCCCCTCAGGGGTGCGTATTTAGTCCCCACCTGTACTCCCTATTCACCAAAACTCCAGAACCAACATTAAGTTTGCCAACAACATGACGTGGTAGGCCTGCTCACTGACGACAATGAGACAGCCTATAAGGAAGAGGTCAGAAACCTAGCAGTGTGCTGCCAGAACAACAACCTAGAGCTGATTGTGGACTACAGGAAATGGGGGGCTGAGCATGTCCCCCTTCACATCAACGGGCCTAAAGTGGAGCGGGTTGAGAGCTTCAAGTTCCTCGGTGTCCACATCACTAAGGTTCTACAGTATCATGGTACACACGCCAACACAGTTGTGAAGAGGGCACAACAATGCCTCCTCCCCCTCAGGAGGCTGAAAATATTTGGCATGTGCCTTCAGATCCTCAAAATGTTCTACAGCTGCACCATTGAGAGCATCTTGACTGGCAGTGGGTAGTGTGTACAGCCCGGTACATCACTGGGGCCAAGCTCCTTGCCATCCAGGACCTCTTTACCAGGCGGTGTCAGAGTAAGGCCCAAAAAATTGTCAAGGACTCCAGTCACCCAAGTCATAGACTGATTACTCTGCTACCGCACAGTAAGTGGTTCCAATGCATCAAGTCTGGAACCAACAAGGCCCTGAACAGCTTCCCCAAGCCATAAGACTGCTAAATAGTTAAATAGTCTGGGTAGCTTTAGTTAACTATCGGCACTGACCATTTTTACACTAACCTTTTTGTCTCATCACATACACTGCTGCTACTGTTTATTTTCTGTCACTTAATTCTTAGTTATATCTACCTCAATTACTTCGTACTGCTGCAGATCAACTCGGTACTGGTACCCCATGTATATAGCCAAGTTGTCGTTACTCATTGTGTACTTATTATAAATTTTTGTATTATTACATGTTTTACTTTTCTATTATTTTCTTTCTCTCTGTATCGTTAGGATGGGCCCATAAGTAAGCATTTCACTGTTAGTCTACACCTGTTGTTTACGAAGCATGTGACAAATAAAAATTGATTTAATATGATTTCAGGAAGTAAGGAAGTCACCAACATCTACTGCCATGAGGCATATAAAACTGGGTACCTTGAAATGTGAATTAAACACATGAGCAAGCATTGACATTGAGGCCTTTCACCTCATATCCATTTCAATTATGTATAGTGCATTATCCTTGTTTTATAACCTTGTTATTGCAATCATTTGCATTGTGTACAGTCATAAATTATATGTTAATTCAAGCTTTGCTGGAATTGCAGTTTCCTGTCATCGAGCAGGGCTAGATCTGTACTTATCTCCCAGAGAAATGACAAAATGTGACGAATATGTATTTGAAATGTTGCGAAGTGATCATCGATAATGCCAGTGTTGTTGCCACACTTGAGTAACCTGCCCCTCAGGCCTAGAACCCACACACAAGGTCCTCGGGCCACCAAGGTATACTCAGTCAAGCTGTTCCCCAACCTCCTGGAAACTCTATATTGAAGGGCGACCTTAAAAAAAGTCAATGATGTCTGTCTTAAAGAGCTTTACTTCAAACCCAGGGAAACAAGCTTTATTATGTTAGGAAACAAGCAACAATTCTTTCTTAATGTTTCCCTGAAAACATGATTTGTGTGTATTACTGTATGACAGAGCTTCTATACACAACAATGAGAGAGTCAATAACAGCACCTCCATCGGTGACACGCCCATAAAGCGTCCATGGTCTGTGGGCTCCTTGAATCATGAAATTTCATATGGGAAATATCTGAAGTTCTACCATCACTTGTAAAGATAATTGATCTGTTTTATCACTACAAGGGGACATCTGAATGGTCCGAAGTGTTTTCATTTACATTTTACATTTAAGTCATTTAGCAGACGCTCTTATCCAGAGCGACTTACAAATTGGTGCATTCACCTTATGATATCCAGTGGAACAACCACTTTACAATAGTGCATCTAACTCTTTTAAGGGGGGGGGTTAGAAGGATTACTTTATCCTATCCTAGGTATTCCTTAAAGAGGTGGGGTTTCAGGTGTCTCCGGAAGGTGGTGATTGACTCCGCTGACCTGGCGTCGTGAGGGAGTTTGTTCCACCATTGGGGTGCCAGAGCAGCGAACAGTTTTGACTGGGCTGAGCGGGAACTGTACTTCCTCAGAGGTAGGGAGGCGAGCAGGCCAGAGGTGGATGAACGCAGTGCCCTTGTTTGGGTGTAGGGCCTGATCAGAGCCTGAAGGTACGGAGGTGCCGTTCCCCTCACAGCTCCGTAGGCAAGCACCATGGTCTTGTAGCGGATGCGAGCTTCAACTGGAAGCCAGTGGAGAGAGCGGAGGAGCGGGGTGACGTGAGAGAACTTGGGAAAGTTGAACACCAGACGGGCTGGGGCGTTCTGGATGAGTTGTAGGGGTTTAATGGCACAGGCAGGGAGCCCAGCCAACAGCGAGTTGCAGTAATCCAGACGGGAGATGACAAGTGCCTGGATTAGGACCTGCGCCGCTTCCTGCGTGAGGCAGGGTCGTACTCTGCGAATGTTGTAGAGCATGAACCTACAGGAACGGGTCACCGCCTTGATGTTAGTTGAGAACGACAGGGTGTTGTCCAGGATCACGCCAAGGTTCTTAGCACTCTGGGAGGAGGACACAATGGAGTTGTCAACCGTGATGGCGAGATCATGGAACGGGCAGTCCTTCCCCGGGAGGAAGAGCAGCTCCGTCTTGCCGAGGTTAAGCTTGAGGTGGTGATCCGTCATCCACACTGATATGTCTGCCAGACATGCAGAGATGCGATTCACCACCTGGTTATCAGAGGGGGGAAAGGAGAAGATTAATTGTGTGTCGTCTGCATAGCAATGATAGGAGAGACCATGTGAGGATATGACAGAGCCAAGTGACTTGGTGTATAGCGAGAATAGGAGAGGGCCTAGAACAGAGCCCTGGGGGACACCAGTGGTGAGAGCACGTGGTTTTCCTCTCCTGGTCTCCTCTCCATCATTTGCACTCGTGAAATTACATGACTAGAGTAAGCAATACGGTAGATGCCTACCTGAGATTGTACTTTCTCTTCTCCAGTTCTTTCATATCAATGCAGATGAAGCAAAGGAGATGAGTAGAGGAAGCTACTTTGATATGTTGCTACTGATATGCACCCCTACAATAGATCACCCTGTTGCACCTGCAATTTTGTCTGCTTCAGCATGTGTTGTGATTGCACACAGCTGGGTGATCAATTACATCTGATTTGGTAAACAGCATAATATAATGATGGCAAATTAATTGGTGGTTATGTCACATAATATCCGATTTGCAATAAAGCAACCATCTCACAAGCATTTCACATCTGTATATGTAAGGAATAATCAACAAGGGGATATGCGTTCCATGGAAAATAATGCACAGTGGTGTGAAGAACTTAAGTAAAAATACTTTACAATATTACTTAAGAAGTTTCTTTTGTATCTGTACTTTACTATTTATATTTTGACAACTTTTACTTTTACTCCACTACATTCCTGAAGAAAAAATGTACTTTTTACTTCCAAACTGTACATTTTCCCTGACACCAAAAAGTACTTATAATTTGAATGATCAGGGAGGACAGCAATATGGTCCGATTCACACACCTAACAATATAACGCGTTGTCATCCCTACTGCTTCTGATCTAGCGACTCACTAAACAAAAATAGTGCATTTGTAAATTATGTCTGGGTGTTGGAGTGTGCCCCTGTCTGTCCGTAATATAAAAAAAGAAGAAAAGTGTGCCATATGGTACAGTAAGCTTAATAAGGGATTTGATGTATATAGCATTTATTTTAACTTTTTACTTTTACTCAAGTATGACAATTGAGTACTTTTCCCACTTAAAACCAGATACCTTTAGACTTTTACTCAAGTCATATTTTACTGGGTGACTTTCACTTGAGTCATTTTGTATTAACCCTCCTGTTGTGTTCGTTTCATCTTATTTCATTCTGTGTTCCCGGTCCAAAATGACCGCCCCATTATAGCTGATTACATATGGATTATTTTGACTACAACAAATACTCAGATGAAACATATTGTGCTATTTATCACAGACTACTTTGTATCAAAGTTTAACAAGGACTCTCTCCTCCTCACCAGTGCCATGATCAAAGATATGATCAAGAGCCTCACATACAGTATATCGTTTGGTCATTGTGCTGCCACAGAATTAATTGTGAGCAAGGCCTCAAAAAAGCTTTATATACCAAAGCTGCGAGAAAAGTTCTATATATTATTGAAACAATGCTGCGATTGTTTGTGAGAATGCCAACAGGTGTTGTTCCCGTGGGGGAAAGATTCTATTGGGGAAAGGTTCCCGTGGGGGTTGCCATAGAAGCCAAGAAGGGGAGTGAGGTGTGCGTGTGTGCTCAAACACACATGCATGTGGGGGTCTGATAAGGAAGTGTGTCCATCTGATGAATGGGCATGTGCCTGAACTCAATTTTATACACTAATTGTAGTCTCACCCATTTATTTCTACTGACTGGTCATTTTTGCCCGGGAACACCACAGGTTTACAAAAGTTAAATAGAACACCCAAAATATAATGAAAATCATCCAAATGTATTTTGTGTGATCAGATGCCCTGTGTGGACAAAGTCATGGAACCTTATGACAATCAGATTAAATGAACTATATTTTTCAGAGAGAAAACTTGGAAATTGGTCCAATTAGACCAGAACACAGCAGGAGGGTTAAGATATATTTACTATATATAACAATTGAGTACTTTTTTCACCACTGATAATGCACAATGTGGAACGTGTGTGCCATGACGCATAAGCGGAATGGCACTAACCTTACAGAGAGTTGCATTATTTTCCAGAAAATGTATAAATCCCGAGTTGATTATCCTGTTTACACCTGTCATGAAGTTACCCTGTTGGCTGAGGTTTATGACCCCCCATAAATACCTTTCCCCCTTTTCTCTCCACTCTACAGAATGGACTATTGGAAAGCCCTTTGTTAACATAGAGAGAGTATGGTAACATCAAAAGGTTGGGGAATGGAACAATATTTCCCTTTCTCAAACAGTTGAAAGTGTCTGTTGGTACTTAAAGAATATGATGTCAGATCAGTTGGTGTCTGGGACATTATATCTGATGATAGGACAACATAAATTATATCTTGGAAAGTCTACACATTCTCGTTATCAGATTCACATGGAATTGTTGTGCAATTTAAATGTTTAAATATGAAACTATTCGTGAAAAGATAATGTAATTGTAGCTTCTGAATGAGAGAATTGTTTTCATAAGTAAACTATGCTCACTCAGTGACCAGGCCCAAGTGAACAGACATTGGTTGAGAACTATGACCCTTCTCTCCCACAGTACAAAAGCCCGTTGACGCCGTTGACGGAAGTCAACCTTAGTTCCCAATGACTGGTGTCCATACATTTAAAAGGGATAATTTCAACTACAACCTAACAAAATTAACATTTAGTTCCAGGGCGAATTTCAACTTGGAGGTGAAGATCACCACGCTGGAATGGTGAATTTCGACTAGACCAGCCAGAATACAGCGCGAGCTGATTATGGCAACTTGGTATGAACTTTGAACGATTATTCACAAAAGAAGAAGTGATACCTCCTAGACGTCGAGTTATCAGCTGCAGCTGTAAACGTACGTGGCCTAGGAAAAGACAGACAATCTCAGAAAAACAACAGGGTACTTTAACGTATTCGCTCTACAACACTACGACCAGAAAGATTGTTCAAAGGACAATGGCAATCTCTGCTGGGTAAACCAGTCTTCCATCTTCGACATATCTATCGAAGCGCAGCTCAGAGTAAATATATATATCTTGCATTTTCCTCTTCTGAATGGGCGGTTATTAGAATGCATAAGATTCTGTTTTTACTGTAGCATAGCTTCTCAAGGTCCGATAGAGATTAAATCCCTTTGTCCCTCAGTCTTCCCGCTCTTTCATTCAAATCCAACCCCCTTCCTTTGTGTAACCAGCCGTCATATCGGGTTAGCCCACTAGGGTCTTTTCATGACATGATTAGTAATCGATGTGTGATCTATCCTGTGTATATATATGTAATTCTGTGTGATTATTTCAGTATTTAGTAAATAAATATTTAAGCAATTTTGTGTATTTCTGTTTCAACTTATTAGCTAGGATTTGGGCAGATAGCCAAGTACTTACGACAATCAAAATGAGACCGATTGAGGTAACAATTAATAATTGACTGCTATTGATATAAAAGATCTTCAGATCTTTAAGAGAGTGGATTCGGGAGATAACCGCTCTATATAAATGAATGCTTCCGTGGTGCCCCAGGTTATTAATGGTTTAATTGTTGCATGGTTTAATTCAATCACGTAATCAATTAAACGTTATGTAATCGATTTGATAAAATAGCATGTCATATAATTTAATCATAGTCAGACATGACACACCACAACTATTATTTAACACATTTGCCGCTATAAATGTTTTAATTTGCCAACATCCACTGAAGTAGCGAACAAGTTTTCTAGATAGCTACAGTAACTGCTTTGGTAACCAAACAAACTAATTATTATTATTATATACAGTACCAGTCAAAAGTTTGGACACACCTACTGTTTCAAGGGTTTTTCTTTATTTTTACTATTTTCTACATTGTAAAACTATAGTGAAGACATCAAACTATGAAATAAAACACATGGAATCATGTAGTAACCAAAAAACTATGTATTTTATATTTGAGGTTCTTCAAAGTAGCCACCATTTGCCTTGATGACAGATTTGCACATATACTATATATATATATATATATTATTTTTTTAGGGGGTAGATCAGCTTTAATATTGCTATACTCGCTGCCAAAGGTGCTTCAACAAAGTACTGAGTGAAGGGTCTGAGTACTTATGTAAATGGGATATTTCCGTTATTTATAAATAAGCAAAATCAGTTTTTGCTCTGTCATTATCGGGTATTGTGTGTAGATTGATGAGGGGGGGGAAACTATTTAATACATTTTAGAATAATGTTGTAACCTAACAAAATGTGGAAAAAGTGAAGGGGTCTGAATTCTTACTATATATATATTTTCCTTCTTTATTATTTTCCCCTAAACCTACCACCAATCCCCTAATTGGAGTAAACTCAGGGACAACAATACTTACAGCCTGGATTCAAACCAGGGACTGTAGTTATGCTTCTTCCACTGCGATGCAGTGCCTTAGACCACTGCGCCACGCGGGAGCCATGACCAATATATATATATATATACCACTGCGCCACCACTGCGCCACTTGGGAGCCAAGACCAATATTGGTCATGGCTCCCGAGTGGCGCAGTGGTCTAAGGCATATATTTATTTTTTTTCAGAACATTATCCATGTGTGTAGGTAGATACAAATTATTTGTTGCAAATTGGGGAGGGGAGGGGGGTTTCACACCTACAGTAGCTGAGCTATTAGACTATCCTTTTGTAAAGGTTGAAAAGTCAATTGTCCTGCTAATAGCCCATCCTAGAAATGTTGTTTGCAGAATTTACAGCCTGCTACGCTTGTGAAAAACAAAATGCCTCCAGCTGTCCATCACTACTGTAAATAAAAACACTGTATATCTAAGGGGCTTTCATATAATTATAATTTAGGGTTAATAATAATTATACTTTTCCCCCCTTCCACTTGTTAAAGGTTCCAATTGATAAAGAATGTTATAATCAATTAGTATATTTCAGTTTAACCACAATATTTGTTGTATTATTTGTTCTGCATTTCTGGTGGATTAAACTGAAATTGCAAACTTTTTATGGCTTGTTTAAAAAATAATGATATTGTGAAGATTATTTTGTTTTCAAATAACCGAAAGTGAGCGATTGTAATCTGAACATAGAGGAAAAGGCCATTCTTGAACATGGGGTGAGACATTCTTACTATTTTTTAAAGAAAGCCAATTTGTTATTTAGAATGATTTATTTCAGATTTTAGAGGGAAAGAAACCAAAAGCCCACCGTGCCTATTTCTTAAACAAGGACATCCCGGCCTGCCAAACCCTCCCCTTACCTGGACAACACTGGGCCAATTGTGCGTCGCCTCATGGGTTTCCCGGTCGTGGCCGGCACGGGTACCGAACCAGCATATGTAACAATGCAGTTTTTACTGCGATGCAATGTCTTAGACCGCTGCACCAGTCGGGAGGCCCCACCCACAAAGTTTTTAATTCTGATCAATTGCCTTGCACAAAGTATCAAAATACTAAAATACTACTTAAACAGAGACATTCAATGACATCAGCAAGATATATGCTGGACCCCATCATGTCTATTGTCCTGCTAATAGCCCTTGTGAAAAATAAGTGTTTGAAAACATTAACAAAATTTTGGAGATTATTTCGTTTTCAAATAACCGAAAGTTATTGGCTGTACTAGAGAATTTAAAACGTTTTTTTGTAAGAACATAGTATACTGTATGGGATTGATGTCACGCCCTGACCATAGATTGCTTTGTATGTTTCTATGTTTTGTTTGGTCAGGGTGTGATGTGGGTGGGCATTCTATGTTGTATGTCTAGGTTGTCTGTTTCTATGTGTTTGGCCTAGTATGGTTCTCAATCAGAGGCAGGTGTCAGTCGTTGTCTCTGATTGAGAGCCATATTTAGGTAGCCTGTTTTTCCTTCGTGTTTTGTGGGTGGTTGTATCCTGTGTTAGTGTTTTCACCATACGGGACTGTTTCGGGTTGTTTGTTTTGTACTTTTGTTATTTCGTTCAGTGTTCTGTTTGATTTATTAAATATATCATTATGGACACTTACCACGCTGCGTATTGGTCCGATCCTTGCTACTCCTCGTCAGACGAAGAGGACGAAACCCGTAACAATTGATTTTAAGAAATGTAGCTTAATTAATTAGATTAATATTATGGTGTTTCTATTCCAAGAAAAATGAAACCCTCAGGGTTTCCGTTAGGAAAATATGGCGCTGTACAATGTGACCTTTATTTATCTAGGCAAGTCAGTTAAGAACAAATTCTTATTTACAATGACGGCCTACATCGGCCAAACCTGGACGACGCTGGGCCAATTGTGCGCCGCCCTATGGGTCTCCCAATCACGGGCAGTTGTGATACAGCCAACCTAACTGAACGGTAAATGGATTCAAAGGAAACTCCCTCCACTGGTGATTAGCTGAATGTGCAATCCCAAAAGACTGCTGTGATTGGTTAATGACCGATAATGTACATGTATTTTTATAAACTGGGTGGTTCGAGCCCTGAATGCTGGTTGGCTGACAGCCGTGGTATATCAGACTGTATACCACGGGTATGACAAAATATGTATTTTTACTGCTCTAACTACGTTGGTAATAGCAATAAGGCACCTCAGGGGTTTGTGGTATATGGCCAATATACCACGGCTAAGGACTGTATCCAGGCACTCCCCGTTGCTTTGTGTCTAAGAACACCCCTTAGCTGTGGTATATTGGCCATATACCAACCCCCTCGGGCCTTATTCTTTATTTTAATTTCATTTAACCTTTATTTAACTAAGTATACAATTGGTCATATCATTAAAAGTACCAGTGAGCCCATTCTGGAAATGTGATATGTTTGAAGAGTATGTGGTTTCAAACAATTTGCCAAAAAAAAGCAAAAACCAAAAGAATCTAGACATACTCTAGTTCTCTCTGCATTGTTGGGAAGGGCCCATAAAGTAAGCATTTCACTGTTAGTCTATACCTATTGTTTATGAAGCATGTGACAAATAAAAGTTGGTTTGATTTGAATGACACCAAGATGTATCATGTACGGTTCACAGATCATAGGGTCTTACTGGAGGCACACAGTGCATTCGGAAAGTATTCATACCCGTTGACTTACGTTACATCTTTATTCTAAAATTGATTCAATTATATTTTTTCCTCATCAGTCTACACACAATGCCCCCAATGACAAAGCGAAAACTGTTTTTTAGAAATATGTGCACATCTATTAAAAATAAAAAACAGAAAAATCTTAATTACGTTATACCCTAGAATATATGTGTGCATCAATGCCTCTTTCCTCGATTTTAAAAAATGCCATCTGGATCAATAGGCTCAACCCCAAAGCCAAACAGATTCTCCTTCCATATTTTCTTGTTAGGATTACTATTATAACAACCTGAGCCCCCTTTCTATCAAAGGCCCTGGCCTACATAGTGTATATTTACCTGTATTGATGTGTGAGTTTATGGCTGTGTGAAGGGATCAAGGACATGTTCTTTTACTGGAACGTGTGAAAGGCTACCATAGTATTTCAAAAGTCAAGTCCTTTAGTTACAATTTAAGGTGAATCACCAGTAAACCTGGTGCAGGGTTAAATAAAACTTGACATACACCTTGGTTTTCCCACTATTTCAGGGAACCTTAATTTTCTGGAGCCCTACTGTAATTTTCCACTTCGTGGTAACTAATACAAAAGAATTACTGCAGGCTTTTTGTTTGACTGTGTTTCCTGATGAGGTCATTTCACTACATTAGATTATATAAGGACGAGGATAAATAGTCTGACAGACTTTGCACCTTTTGTACTCTTCAAACGTATTCACCACCATTTGAATACATATTGTACAGTAAATTCTAAACATGTAGATGCCAGATTTATTATGTTGTATGTTTTGTTTATAGTGAGAAATATAATACCAAAAAGGACATGAAACTTTCATAATTTATAATTGAACTGTTGTCTTAGAATAGAAAAGCTGTCCCTTAATGTAAATTCTGACTGAAAGAGACATGCTAATTCTTCAACCATGTAATAGGAATAGCTGAAATGCAGCCATTTCACCCAAGATGTGATGACTAATTATGGTTTAATGCCTGATTCATGCAAAGGCATGTTAGGTTAAGTATTATCGCTGAAAGGTACAGTACAAGCGTCTCATCTATGACTGAACCTGTAACACTGAGGTCAGAAGAACAGAATCACAGCTATTCGTTATACTTTCCTTTTTTATTGAAGAACATATGCATAATCCATTCCATTGAGACTCAAACAGTGCAAAAATTACTATCTCAATTAAATTAGATGTATATTCCACCCATTTAATTAGATGTAATCATGAATAATTGTATTCAATCTTTTTGTATGGCATAAATGTCAAGATCACTTACCATATTAATACATTGTGTGACAAGTCACTATTTGGATATATTCTCTCTCATGAAACATGTAAGCTCTGATATGATTGACAATGCTCAACAAGGTTTGAACTCCATGTCTCTTGAATGCCAGAAAAGTGCATTCGCCCGCTATGCCTAAGCCTATGCATTGGCTCAGAGAGCTAAAAGCAGCGGCAAGTTTACTTATCACTTGAGCATGTACACCAAACAACCTCCATTACATTGACCTGTTTTGTCAGGTCTAATGGTATCAGACAACATTTACTGCTTGACATTATGTACATTCCATACATGTGAGGCTGAAGGCACAGAACCACATAGAGCCGTCACAGCTTCAGCATGCCTATCATCATCGCTAGTGCTGCTGTTGTTAGTCTGCCTGAGACATGTAATGGACTTAACCAACGATCCCTGTCTGAGGCCATCTCTGTGAAACACAACAGAAGTCATGCTTGACATGCCCCATGTCAAACGTACCGGTGTTGCTCTTTGCAGAGGTTGGCTTATCCGCCTGCTTACCATTAGGCCAAGCATACTGATATTAGCAAGCATGCCCTCTCAGCAAAACAATAGCTTTATTGTTGGACTGCTCTTACAAGCACACTGTCAATGTAGTTATGTGCCTTTTCACAGCAATGACAGCAGAACCAGAGTTGTGTCCATTTAGCAGGTGATTTATTTACCCAAAGACTAACTAAAATCCAATGAATTCCAAAAAATGCACGTCACCAAAAGGGTACATAAGTAGGCCTATAAAGACTCTCCCACTCACCACCTCAGATTTATCTACAAAATAACTTATGACTGTCAGAGTTTGTACAAATGGCAATATTTAATATGTTTCCAATACCAGAAATTGACCAGGATTTTATTTACACAGAAAAAAAGCTGAAAGGAGTAATACAACATATAAAAAGTGGAATCAATGTTGAGATCAGAGAATCTTTTTGGAAATTCAAATCACTGATCAAGGATGGTTGAAGAAAAAATATATACATTACATCTATATACATTATTTCACATAAGGCACCTTTTGTGCAGCAGCAAAGCACTGCTTTAGAATTATTTGTTTATTTCTTATCACTTAATATTTTTTAGATGAAAGGTAACATCTTATTTTTAATGTAGCTTTTAATACACAATCAATGATGCTATGATGCTACATAAAAATGTTTCCTTCAGAAACAAGACTAGCTGTTGACTAAGGAGATTTACATTTACATTACATTTAAGTCATTTAGCAGACGCTCTTATCCAGAGCGACTTACAAATTGGTGCATTCACCTTATGATATCCAGTGGAACAACCACTTTACAATAGTGCATCTAACTATTTTAAGGGGGGGGGGGGGTTAGAAGGATTACTTTATCCTATCCTAGGTATTCCTTAAAGAGGTGGGGTTTCAGGTGTCTCCGGAAGGTGGTGATTGACTCCGCTGACCTGGCGTCGTGAGGGAGTTTGTTCCACCATTGGGGTGCTTTGAGATTCATGGATTTGTCTCACCCTGATCTGTTTCACCTGTCTTTGTGATTGTCTCCATCCCCCTCCAGGTGTCGCCTATCTTCCCCATTGTCCCATGTGTATTTATACCTGTGTTCTCTGTTTGTCTGTTGCCAGTTCGTTTTGTTTCGTCAAGCCTACCAGCATTTTCCCCTCTGCTCCTGTCTCTCGATTGTTCCTGTTTCCTAGTTTTCCCGGTGTTGACCATTCTGCCTGCCCTGACCATGAGCCTGCCTGCCTTCCTGTACCTTTGCCCCACCTTTCTGGATTACTAAACTTTGCTAGTACCAACTGGCCATGACTGACCCAGTAGACTCGGACCAGCTGCGCAACGCCATCTCCTCCCAAGGAGCCATCATTGGTAGGCACAAGGAATTGCTTCGTGGCTTTATTGAGGGGGTCCATAATTCCGTGGGTTGGCTGGGAGGCAGCCTACTACGACGGTAACCTCACAGCCCCTCAGTAACTTGGCTGTTAGCAGCGCCGCCCCACTGGTCACTTCACCTTCCTGGGAGCCCCGCTTACCTCCCCCGGAATGCTTCAATGGAGAGCCGGGCACCTGTCGGGCGTTTCTAGCTCAGTGTGCTCTCATCTTCGAGCTTCAGCCCTCCTCCTTCCCCTCGGGCCGCTCTAAGATAGGGTACCTTATCCCGCTGATGTCCGGGAGGGCGCTCGCCTGGGCTACAACTGTATGGGAGCAACAGCCGGCCATATGCATCAGTCTGGAAGAGTTCGTGGGATAGGTAAAGAAAGTGTTTGATGCCCCATTCTCCGGGAGAGCGTTTGCCTGGAAGCTACTCCAGCTTCGGCTGGACTCCCGTAGTGTGCCAGACTATGCAGTGGATTTCCGCACGTTGGCAGCTGAGAGTGCCTGGAACCAGGAAGTGCTGTTCGACATGTTCCTACACGGAGTCTCGGAGGAGGTCAAGGATGAGCTTGCAGCCCAGGAATCACAGATGGATCTCGAATCCCTCATCACCTTGACCATCAGGATCGATGGAGGGAACGACGAAGGGAGAGGAGATTCGATTTCACTCGCCCGTCCAAGGATTCCATCTCGCCTCCGAGGCATCCCGGAAGTCCCCGATGGCCCTGTTGCCGAGAGAACCCGAGGCTACCCGAGGTTCCCCGAGAGTCGCCGAAGACGGCCGAATCACCGTTTCCCGAGCCTATGCAACTAGGCAGAGCTGGGTTGTCTCCAGCGGAATGGTAATACAAGCTCAACACTAAGAGTTCCCTGTATTGCGGGACTCGTGGTCATTTTGTGTCCTCTTGTCCATTCAAAGACCAGGCTCACCCGTAGGAGCGAGTACTCTGGTGGACCATATGGAGAACTTTTCTGCTTCCCTTACTCGCACTCATGCCATTCTGCTGTGGGAAACCAGTCAAAATTCCATCCGGGTCCTCATCGACTCTGGGGCCGATGAGAGCTTTTTGGACTCTACCCTAGCTTCCGAGCTGGGCATCCCCACTCAGAGACACCCACTCTTTTGCTAGTCCTCCCGGTTTTTGACCCTTGCCTGTTTTCTGGACTCCGTACCCGCCTGCCTGACTATTCTGTCTGCCCTGACCTCGAGCCTTCCTGCCACTCTGTACCTCCTGGACTCTGAACTGGTTTTGACCTTTTGCCTGTCCACGACCATTCTCTTGCCTACCCCTTTTGGATAGTTTAATTAATATCAAGACTCAAACCATCTGCCTCCCGTCTCGGGTCTCGCCTTGTGCCCTTATAGCACCAGCTGTTCCGGACGACTGTGTGATCATGCTCTTCGTAGCCAATGTGAGTAAGACTTTTAAACAGGTTAACATTCACAAGGTCGCAGGGCCAGAGGGATTACCAGGACGCATACTCAGAGCATGCACTAACCAGCTGGCAAGTGTATTCACTGACATTTTCAACCTCTCCCTGACCCAGTCTGTAATACCTGTTTCAAGCAGACCACCATAGTCCCTGAGCCCAAGTATGCCAAGGTAACCTGTCTAAATGACTTTCACCTTGTAGCACTCACATCTGTAGCTGTGAAATGCTTAGAAAGGCTGGTTATGGCTCATATCAACACCATCATCCCAGACAGCCTAGACCCACTTCAATTTGCATACCGCCCCAACAGATCCACAGATGACCCTCAACACAGGGCCTCTCAGGGGTGCGTGCTTAACTTCTCTAGGGTAGGGGGAAGCATTTGGAATTTTGGATGAAAAGCATGCCCAAATTAAACTGCCAGCTACTCATCCCCAGAATATAAGATATGCATATTATTAGTAGATTTGGATAGAAAACACTCTGACGTTTCTAAAACAGTTTGGATCATGTCTGTGAGTATAACATAACTTATTTAGCAGGCGAAACGGCTCAGGCGGCTCAGGACAGATTGGCAGCTCAGGCGGCTCAGGACAGACGGGCGGCTCTGGCCTGGAGAGAGAACCTGGAGGGAGGAGACGGAGAGACAGCCTGGTGCGTGGGGCTGCCACAGGACCCACCAGGCTGGGGAGACCTACAGGAGGCCTGGTGCTTGGAGGAGGCACCGGAAGGACCGGGCTGTGGGGGAGCACTGGAGCTCTGGTGCACAGCCTTGGCACCACTCCCCCAGGCTGGATGACTACTCTAGCCCGGACCCTCCAGAGTGCAGGCACAAGTTGAACCGAGCTGTGGGTGAGCACTGGAGGTCTAGTGCATACTACGCGCACCTCTCCCTTAGGCTCAACTCCCACATTCGCCCGGCACGAGCGGAGCGCAGGCATAGGACGCACTGCACCCTCCCAGCGCCCCGGAGACACAGCACGCAGAGCCGGCGCAAGATACCCTGGACCGAAACGGTGTACCGGAGACCAGACACGCTGAGCAGGCACAATACGCCCTGGCTGGATGCCCACACTCGCATGACACTTTCGGGGGGCTGTCCTATAGCGCACCGGGCTATGGACGCGTACTGGCGACACCGTGCGCTTAACCGCATAACACGGTGCCTGACCAGTAACGAGCTGCTTACAATAAGCACGAGGAGTGGGCTCAGGTCTCCAACCTGACTCTGCCACACTCCCCGTGTGCCTCCCCCAATTTTTTGGGGGGGCTGCCTCTCGTGCCTATTGCGCTGCCGTGTTCTTGTCACCAACTCCATTCTCCTGTATCCCTCCTCGCACTGTTCCAGAGAATCCCAGGCAGGCTCCGGCACTCTCCCTGGATCGATCGACCACCTCTCTATTTCCTCCCAGGTTGTTACATAGTCCAGATTGCACTGCTCCAATTTACCACGCTGCTTGGTCCTTGGTTGGTGGGTGATTCTGTAACTCTCGTCGTTGGAATGAGGTGAGAACCAAAGCGCAGCGTGGTAAGTGTTCATCATTATATTTATTAACTTCTTATGGCTGAAGGGGCAGTATTGAGTAGCTTGGATGAAAGGTGCACAGAGGTGCCCATATTAAACGGCCTGCTCCTCATTCCCAGTTGCTAATATATGCATATTATTATTCATATTGGATAGAAAACACTCTGCAGTTTCTAAAACTGTTTGAATTATGTCTGTGAGTATAACAGAACTTACATGGCAGGCAAAAACCTGAGAAGTTCCACTTCCTGTTTGTATTTTTTCTGGGGGTGCCAATTTTCAACCAAGCTCTCATTGAAATCACAGCGAGTCATTGATGAGTTTTCACTTCCTACGGCTTCCACTAGATGTCAACAGTCAACAGAACTTTGTCTGATGAATCTAATGTGAAGGGGGGCCGAAGGAGACAGGAATGAGTAATCACTTCCACGGGCTGATCACGCATTCACCATGCGCCTTCACATGAGGAGGACCTCAGTTCCACCGCTCTTCTGAAGTCAATTTAATTTTCCGGTTGGAACGTTATTCAAGATGTATGTTAACAACATTTTAAAGATTGATTCAGTACATCGTTTGACATGTTTCTACTGACTGTTACGGAACTATTGGACATTTCGTCACGTTATAGTGGAGGCGCTTTCTGGCTTTGGAATTGTTTACCGAAGGCGCGAACCAAAGTAGCTAATTTGACATAAATAACGGACATTAACGAACAAATCAAGCATTTATTGTGGACCTGGGATTCCTAGGACTGCATTCTGATAAATTCATCAAAGGTAAGGAAACATTTATCATGTATTTTCTGGTTTCTGTTGAGTCCAACATGGCGGCTAATTTGGCTATTGTTCTGAGCTCCGTCTCAGATAATTGCATGGTTTATTTTTCTGTTTTCTGTAAAGTTATTTTGAAATCTGACACAGCGGTTGCATTAAGGAGAGGTATATCTATAATTCCATGTGTATAACTTGTATTATCATCTATATTTATGATGAGTATTTCTGTTGAAACGATGTGGCTATGCAAAGTCACTTGATGTTTTTGCAACTAGTGAATCTAACGCGTCAATGTAAACTCAGATTTTAATCAAACAACAACTTACTTAATCAAAACATGCATGTATTGTGTAACATGAAGTCCTATGAGTGTCATCTGATGAAAATAATCAAAGGTTAGTGATTCATTTTATCTCTATTTCTGACACAGATCATCCCGTCTTCAATTTTATCGATTATTTACGTAAAAAAATACCTAAAGTTGTATTACAAAAGTAGTTTGAAATGTTTTGGCAAAGTTTACAGGTAACCTTTGAGATATTTTGTAGTCACGTTTCACAAGTTGGAACCGGTGTTTTTCTGGATCAAACGCGCCAAATAAATTGACATTTTGGATATATCTCGACGGAATTAATTGAACAAAAGGACCATTTGTGATATTTATGGGACATATTTTTTTATTTTTTTTATTTTTTTTACTTCACCTTTATTTAACCAGGTAGGCAAGTTGAGAACACGTTCTCATTTACAATTGTGACCTGGCCAAGATAAAGCAAAGCAGTTCGACGTATACAACAACACATAGTTACACATGGAGTAAAACAAACATACAGTCAATAATACAGTGACAAATAAGTCTATATACAATGTGAGCAAGTGAGGTGAGATAAGGGAGGTGAAGGCAAACAAAATATATATATAAATAAATAAAAATATAAAAAAGGCCATGGTGGCGAAGTAAAAATATTGGAGTGCCAATAACAGAAGCTCGTCAAAGGTAAGGCATGAATTATATTTCTATTTCTGCGTTTTGTGTCGCGCCTGCAGGGTTGTTTTGTTCTATGTTTTGTATTTCTGTGTTTGGCCTGGTATGGTTCCCAATCAGAGGCAGCTGTCTATCGTTGTCTCTGATTGAGAACCATACTTAGATAGCCTGTTCCCACCTGTGTTTGTGGGTAGTTGTTTCCTGTTTTGTGTTGTGTCACCTTTCAGGACTGTTTCGATTTTCGTTGTTTCACATTTGTTATTTTGTATTTCAGTGTTCAGTTTTAATAAATTTAACATGGACACGTACCACGCTGCATTTTGGTCCGATCCTTCCTATTCCTCGTCCGAAGAAGACGACAAGCGTTACACATTGACCCCCTATTTTTTTCATTGGCTCTATGCACACTCACTGGACTCTAACCCCACACTCACACATACTACAGTGACACTCCAACACACACACACACACACACGCTCACACACACAAAACACACACATGCGTATTGACGCCACACACACACACACACTTTCAGACTCTTCACGTATGCTGCTGCTCCTCTGTTTATTTCTATCCTGATTGTCTAGTCAATTTTCCTACATGTACTGTACATATTACCTCACTTACCTCAACTATCTCGTACCTCTGCACATTTACTCGGTACCAGTCCTCCTTGTATATAATCTCGTTATAGTTATGTTATTGTGTTACTATTTCCATTTTTTATTAAGCTTTTTTTGTACTTTTCACTCTGCGGGCTCGTAGGTAAGTATTTCACGGTAGTCTTTCCTCCTGTCTGAAACTGATGGGATTCACTCTGACATTAAACACAGATTCTGTACACATCTGATCCTGTGCATCACAGCACAGACTGTCTTTTGCTATGTGTTCTGCCTCTCTCTTATGGCATCCATATTTAGGGCGTCATCAGACATCTGTGTCAACCCTCAACCCTACATAATTCAAGTCTCAACCTTACACCTCATGTCTCAACCTTACCTCAGGCCACATTACGGGATGGTTAATTGGTTAAAAAAATGATGACCACCAAAAAATATTTTATCTTGAGCAAGACAACTTTACACAGCTGTATCACTGAGACAGGACAGTGCACAAACGCTTAGACCACTCTGACATTGACGATAGCAACATTTTCAAGGTTCTCAAAAGGTATAGATTCTCGAGAGACAATGCTATTGTGTAAACTTGTGAAAAACTTGCAGGGTAATTAGCATGGTAATAGTAGGCCAATGTTTTGAAACAGCTGAAATGTATAGACATTTTTCTTGTATTTGAGACTTGTTTATTGAGATTTTACCTGAAATTGCTGTAACAGCCTCTTACATTCTAAAATTGTCACAGTAGCTGTTGCCCGCCGGCTGCACTGATCCATGTAAAACTATTGAAGCCCCTTCCCGACATAAATTTTAATATAGTCGATCATACAAATAGAATGTATTTTCATTTGTAACATTGTGTGGGGATTTCAGAGATGGCACCACAGGTCCAAGAGTGGTGTGGGGGGAGAATTGTATTCCAGTGGCCCAGAGTTTTTCCTGATCTGGTAGGCTAACCTAGCCAGGTAGAAACTCTGGGTATAACATAGTAATAAATCACCTGTATGAAAGGTTTTATATGGGCAATGATGGGGCCAGATTTTTTCTAATCAGGTCATATGGTTTTAAAGAAAACTCCTGGAAAAACTCCTGGCCCTAGGGAGGATGAAAACACAAATATCCTGTCAAACAAATCATGACGCGAATCAGTCTATACAACAATACTTCGTCCCTCTTTTCAATGCTTTTTTTAGCAAAATAAATCAAAAGTGCTGGGCCAAATGCCAGCTCGGCCTCTAGGTCATCAGGCTGCTGATTATCCCGCACACCTGTCACCATCGTCTTGCGCACCTGCGCCTCATGACACTCACCTGGACTCCATCACCTCCATGATTATCTTCCCTAAATCTGTCACTCCTCATGTTGGTGCATTGTTTGTGTTTCGTGTTCATTGTTTATTTTATTTATTAAAACACTCACTCCCTGAACTTGCTTCCTGACTCAACGCACTCGTTACAGAATAACACCTCACCTAAGGGAAGCATCAGGGAGTATTTTTTTAATTATTTTTTTGTGTCAGAGTAATGACGTCGGGTTCGGGAACTGCTACAGGCTCTCATGCCTCAACCAGATCGCCAGGCTTCCCTGCCTCTGCCGGCTCATCAGGCTCTCATGCCTCAGTCGGATCGCCAAGCTCCCCTGCCTCAGCCGGCTCATAGGGCTTTCATGCCTCCGCCGGATCGCCAGTCTCCCTTGCTTCCACCGGCTCGTCTGGATCTCATGCCTGAGCCGGATCGCCAGGCTCCCCTGCCTCAACTGATCTGTCAGGTTCCGGAACCCCAGCTGACTCGACAGGTTCTCCCGCATCAGCAGGGATGACCAGTCCGCTCCTGATCCCCAGGTTTATCGCCTTTGATGGCATCCTGCGGCTGGAGACACGCGTTGGGGAGGGGGTACTGTCACGTATACTTATGGTTGCAAAGTAGAGGTCGACCGATTAATCGGAATGGCCAATTAATTAGGGCCGATTTCAAGTTTTCATAACAATCGGAAATCGGTATTTTTGGACACCGATTTTTAATATATATATATTTTTTTACACCTTTATTTAATCTTTATTTAACTAGGCAAGTCAGTTAAGAACACATTCTTATTTTCAATGACGGCCTAGGAACGGTGGGTTAACTGCCTTGTTCAGGGGCAGAACGACAGATTTTTACCTTGTCAGCTCGGGGGATTCAATCTTGCAACCTTACAGTTAACTAGTCCAACACTCTAACCACCTGATTAAATTGCACTCCACGAGGAGCCTGCCTGTTACGCGAATGCAGTAAGCCAAGGTAAGTTGCTAGCTAGCATTAAACTTATCTTATAAAAAACAATCAATCAATCAATCATAATCACTAGTTAACTACACATGGTTGATGATATTACTAGTTTATCTAGCGTGTCCTGCGTTGCATATAATCGATGCGGTGCGTATCGTTGCTCCAATGTGTACCTAACCATAAACATCAATGCCTTTCTTAAAATCAATACACAGAAGTACATATTTTTAAACCTGCATATTTAGCTAAAAGAAATCCAGGTTAGCAGGCAATATTAAGCAGGTGAAATTGTGTCACTTCTCTTGCGTTCATTGCACGCAGAGTCAGTATATGCAACAGTTTGGGCCGCCTAATTTGCCCGAATTTTACGTAATTATGACATAACATTGAAGGTTGTGCAATGTAACAGAAATATTTAGACTTATGGATGCCACCCGTTAGATAAAATACGGAACGGTTCCGTATTTCACTGAAAGAATAAACGTCTTGTTTTCGAGATGATAGTTTCCGGATTACCATATTAATGACCTAAGGCTTGTATTTCTGTGTGTTATTATGTTATAACTAAGTCTATAATTTGATAGAGCAGTCTGACTGAGCGGTGGTAGGCAGCAGCAGGCTCGTAAGCATTCATTCAAACAGCACTTTCGTGCGTTTTGCCAGCAGCTCTTCGCTGTGCTTCAAGCATTGCGCTGTTTATGACTTCAAGCCTATCAACTCTCGAGATTAGTCTGGTGTAACTGATGTGAAATAGCTAGCTAGTTAGCGGGGTGCGCGCTAATAGCGTTTCAAACGTCACTCGCTCTGAGACTTGGAGTGGTTGTTCCCCTTGCTCGGCATGGGTAACGCTGCTTCGAGGGTGGCTGTTGTCGATGTGTTCCTGGTTCGAGCCCAGGTAGGAGCGAGGAGAGGGGCGGAAGCTATACTGTTACACTGGCAATACTAAAGTGCCTATAAGAACATCCAATAGTCAAAGGTTAATGAAATACAAATGGTATAGAGATAAATAGTCCTATAATTCCTATAATAACTACAACCTAAAACTTCTTACCTGGGAATATTGAAGACTCATGTTAAAAGGAACCACCAGCTTTCATATGTTCTCATGTTCTGAGCAAGGAATTTAAACGTTAGCTTTCTTACATGGCACATATTGCACTTTTACTTTCTTCTCCAACACTTTGTTTTTGCATTATATAAGTCCAAGACACCAAATGAAAGATACAGATCTTGTGAATCCAGCCATCATTTCTGATTTTTAAAATGTTTTACAGGGAAGACACAATATGTAAATCTATTAGCTAACCACTTTAGCAAAAGACACCACTTTTTTTACTCCACCAGTTTTTTACTCCATCAGTAGCTATCACTAATTCGACTAAATAAAGATATATATAGCCACTAACCAAGAAACAACTTCATAAGATGACAGTCTGATAACATATTTATGGTATAGGATATGTTTTTTTAGAAAAATGTGCATATTTCAGGTATAAATCACAGTTCTACATTGCAGCTGCAATCTGAAATAGCGTTGGAAGCAGCCGGAATAATTACAGAGACCGACGTCAATTACCAAAATACTCATCCTAAAACATTTCTGAAAAATACACAGCATACAGCAATCGAAAGACACAGATCTTGTGAATCCAGACAATATTTCAGATTTTCTAAGTGTTTTACAGCGAAAACACAATATATCGTTATATTAGCATACCACATGAGCTAACATCACCCCAGCATTGAATCAATGCAAAAGGGATGATAATGTTATCGCCACCAAAATATATAAATTTTTTCACTAACCTTCTCAGAATTCTTCAGATGACAGTCCTGTAACATCATATTACACAATGCATATAGAGTTTGTTCGAAAATGTGCATATTTAGCATCACAAATCGTGGTTATACAATGAGAAAAGTAGCTAAACTGGGCAGAAAATGTCGGGCGCCATCTTGGAGAGTGACTTAGTCTAATCATTAAATAATCATAAACTTGACTAAAAAAATACAGCGTGGACAGCATTTGAAAGACAAATTAGTTCTTAATGCAATCGCTGAATTACATTTTTAAAATTAACCTTACTGCGCAATACAAGTTGCGCCAAAGCGAAGCTACCCCCAAAAAAATGGCAGCTTATGCGTTTACCATTTTTCAACAGAACAACGATTTATCAGCATAAATAGTTCTTACTATTTACTATTTACTTACTATTAGCTGAGCTTCCATCAGAATCTTGGGCAATGTGTCCTTTCTCCGGTCTAATCGTCTTTTGGTCGAAAGATGTCCTCTTGTCCTGTCGAAATGGCCACTAACGTTCGGCATGTACAGGGAAAGTGTCCAACTCTTGAAAGTGCGTCACAAAGAAATGCCAGAAAATCGCAATAAACTGATATAAACTGAAATAATTCGGTTCAAAATAACAAGATTATGATGTCTTTAAAGCTTATATCGAATAAAAACATGACCGGAATTATCTAAGGAGCTAAAACCAGAGCTTCCACAACGATATGCAAAGCTCCTCTTCGCGCCCGAGCGCAGATCCCAAAGAATGGCCACCGTGATTCCAATCAATTTATAAACTTTGGGAATTACACAGAGACTCCATTTCAAGTCTCCCTATTCGCTGACACCCAGGGGAAGGCGTATGCAGTGCATCTCAACCAATAGAGGACAGGCAAATTAATACACAGATCTCAGAACAGCCAGTACAATTCTGAATTCTGACATACACATAGGAAAATCGCTCTAAGTCGAGTTCTGTTTCACCCACAGACATAATTCAAACGGTTTTAGAAACTAGAGAGTGTTTTCTATCCAATACTAATAATAATATGCATATTGTACGAGCAAGAATTGAGTACGAGGCAGTTTAATTTGGAGACGAATCTGGACTATGTCGAAATGGCACCCCCCTAGTGGCAAGAAGTTAAACTATCCCCAATTCAATGGAATTGCAACCCTCTGCATGCATAGTGCATTCTTCCATCACATGTGCAGTGCACTCTTCCATCACATGTACAGTACAGCTGATTCTAAAGATCTTGCACACTAATGAGATGCTATTGAGCCCACACTACTACACTGTCTGAGCCTAGGACTACATGCTTTCTGGAAAGTTTTGATTACAATACTGGGTGGGGTGAATATATTTTATATGACATACATTATTTTTTGTTAACTAGTAAATAGTAGCCTACAGAAAAGTGTGTTTAAATAATTTCTAACTGGTTAACAATTTCTACTAGTTAGTTTTTGCTACCATGTGGGTTTTAGCTTGCTTGAGCCTGCTAACCGAGGAGTGTTAATTCACCTGTTTCCATACATGTTTCATTTTAAAACATTTATCTAACAAAGAAGTTGTTTAATCTAACTGCTTAACTATTTATCTGTGCATGGAATTGTATTTGTTGTTTTTTTACTCATTTTTTTCTAATCTTTACAGGAAAATGCCACGTCATTATCTGATGTGTGGAGACATTTCACTGCAGTTAATGTAGAAGGAAAAGCTGTGTACATTTGCAAATTCTGTGCCAATTTTAAAAAAAATTTACCTTTATTTAACTAGGAAAGTCAGTTAAGAACTCATTCTTATTTTCAATGATGGCCTAGGAACAGTGGGTTAACTGCCTTGTTCAGGGGCAGACCGACAGATTTGTACCTTGTCAGCTCGGGGATTCAATCTTGCAACCTTTCCGTTACAAGTCCAATGCTCTAACCACTAGGCTACCCTGCCGCCCTGCCGCCAAATCATATGTGAAGAATGCAACAAAGATGCAGAATCATCTGGCCAAGTGCATAAAGTTCCCTCAGCGTTCACAACAAGCAACCTCTGACAAAAGTCTCTCTACTTCTATTCGAGGTGAAAATTATGAATCAGACACCTTATCGATAGCAATAGCTCATGGTCCTCCTGGAATCAGAAGTTTTTTGACTCAATGAAGGAATGTAGTCAGAGAAATGCTGATGAATGTCTTGCCCGAGCTGTGTATGCAACTGGTTCACCTCTGATGCTCACAGGCAATGTGTATTGGAAGAGATTTATGAATGTTCTTCGCCCAGCATACACTCCTCCAACCAGATATGCCTTATCTACTCTTTTGCTGGATGCAGAGTTCAACAGAGTTCAAGTGAAGGTCAAGCCAATCATAGAGATAGCAGACTGTATTGCAATCATATCTGATGTGTGGTTGAATGTTTGTGGGCAAGGAATAGTTAACCTCATCATCTCCACCCCTCAACCAGTATTCTACAAGAGCACAGATACAAGGGACAACAGACATACCGGTCTCTACATTGCAGATGAGCTGAAGGTGGTCATCAATGACCTTGGACCACAGAAGGTATTTGCACTGGTGACAGACAATGCTGCAAACATGAAGGCTGCTTGGTCTAAAGTGGAGGAGTCCTACCCTCACATCACTCCCATTGGCTGTGCTGCTCATGGATTGAATCTGCTCCTCAAGGACATCATGGTACTGAAAAGAATGGATACAGCAATCTATCTCACCAAGCAAAGTGAGAAGAATGTTTGACAGTCTCCTGGAGGGGAAGGAGTCTCTCCAAGAAATGGCCATATCAGAGTCTGCCAATATGGACAGCCCCATCAAGAGGATCCTCCTGGATGATGTATTTTGGGAGAGAGTGGTAAGCAGCCTGAAACTCCTGAAACCTATAGCAGTAGCCATTGCACAGATTGAGGGAGACAATGCCATCCTGTCTGATGTTCAGACTCTGCTTGCAGATGTAAGAGAAGAAATATGTACTGCCCTGCCCACCTCACTGTTGCTCCAAGCAGAGGAAACTGCAGTTCTGAAATACATAAAAAAGCATGAAGACTTCTGCCTGAAGCCCATACATGCCGCAGCGTACATGTTGGACCCCAAGTATGATGGCAAGAGCATCCTGTCTGGTGCAGAGATCAACAAGGCCTATGGTGTCATCACTACCCTGTCTTGCCACCTTGGCCTGGATGAGGGCAAGGTTCTCGGCAGTCTGGTGAAGTACACTTCCAAGCAAGGGCTTTGGGATGGAGATGCAATATGGCAGTCGTGCCAACATATCTCATCAGCCATCTGGTGGAAGGGACTTTGTGGATCTGAGGCTCTTTCCCCTGTTGCCTCCATCATCCTACAAATCCCACCAACATCAGCTGCCTCAGAGTGCAACTGGTCATTGTTTGGGAAAACACACACCAAAGCACGCAACAGGCTGACCAATACAAGGGTTGAAAAATTGGTGGCTATCCGGGCAAATTTGCGGCTTTTTGAGCCTGACAACGAGCCATCCTCAACAAGGTTAGAAAATGACAGTGAAGATGAGGCCTCAGAGTCTGATGATAAAGAGATGGACATTGAGGAGGTCCAGGGAGAAGACATGGAAGCCTGAGAGGAAGACAACCAAAGCTTTAGTTTCTAGACTATCATTTTACCAATGTATGAGAGTCGGGACTCTCAGCGCAGTCGTTACAGAAATCAACACAAATTAATAAACTATGTATGATATATGCATTTTATTTTTGGGTGGCTGGAATGAGCTTCCATATAAAACAGCTCAACATCTCAATTACCCAGTGAATTATACCCACATTTTCAGTTGCAATTTGCTTTTACCACATGTAGCCTAATGATTTGCATAATATTAATAAAAATGAAGCATGGTTTGTTATGGTGTAAGGTAGGCCTACTGTACTTTTATATTTGAATTAGAGGGATAATCGTTCATTTTTGCTAGGCTAATGTTACTTGATGAAGACATGTTAGCTTTAGCTAGCAGTAACTCTGTGAAGTGTAGGCTACAGACGAGAAAATAAGCCCTTTAATTGTCTGCACATGTGATAAGGGAATTATATGCTTATTAATGGTAATGACGAAAAATATTCCACCCTGAAACCATATAATTGTATGAAATTTATTAGAATCATAAAACTATAATCTGATGTGTGTAGTTTTAGTCAGAATTAGAACAAGGACTTTTTGCTCCTTTTTAGTATGTAAGCAGGGTGCAAGTGTGAAACAAATGATAAGAGGAGCTATCGACAGACAAGCTGTACTACTGTGTTCCTTACAGGACATTCTGTCCCCACCCAGTGAGGGGAGAAACCTTGGGCTTGTAGTAGATTGTATAACAGGAATGTTGCAAAAAACACAATGGAAACATTTTAGATTTGCATAATATCCTTCAAGAATTTATGTTGAATAGAAATGTCAATGTAATGAAAAATGGATGCATTGAGGACTCAGACTTCTCAAATCCCTATAATGCATTTGATAAAACAAATTTTGTGTGGTTGTAAAAAAGAAATGTAATCAAAAGATTATTTGCTTCTCTACTGATCCCCGCTGTGTTTGGAAATGACATGGTTTGCAATAGCATTTTTTAAGAATCTGTAAAGGGGAGGTCAGACCAAACTAATTTCTCTTAGATTGATTTTAGGAACGCTTCATGATAATGGTAAAACAAAGGAACTGTTTGCTGATACATACTTGTAGACAAACTTTCATAGGCTTACTTGTATAGTTGATGATGTAAAACTTAATATATCGCTCTGATTAAACGGAGGAAAAACTTGGGTTGTCTTTTAGTTGTGTTGATCCTGGATAATTTAGTTGTATTGATCCTGGATCGTCATTTACTGTAGCTGTGTTGACCCAAGATCGTCAATCAGCTAAAAGACAAATTGCTATAGATAGCAATTGCAAGCTAGCCAGCTTGGATTTGTACAGGTATTGGTGCATCAGTGCCCTTGTGCAGTAGTGACCTGAGAGTGCTCATATTGCACCTACTAACGTAACATCATATTTCTTTAGCTTAAAAGTGTGACAAATAGTTTTGTAATCAAGTGCTTTTAGACAACAAATACATTTGTTAAGTGAGTTACAATTTGTCTGTGTAAGGGCTTATTCTCACTGAATAGAGTTATTGGGATGAAATTTCTATTCGCATAATATGTACATACACTTTTCAATTCACAGCTCAGAAGTACCATAAATGTCACCGTAGCCACTAGACAGGCGGAGCATTGCAAATTATTCAACTAGCTAGCTACTAGCTAACGTTAAGCAAGCAACTCTTCATGCATCTACCATATTTATCAGGAATCAAGGTAAGACTCAAGTGCAGACTGTGTGAAGTAACAATGTTTAATGTAACCACAGGGGCAGGCAAACGACAGGTCAAGGCAGACATGGGTTGATAATCCAGAGTAGGAGCAAAGGTACAGGATGGCAGGCAGGCTCAGGGTCAGGGACAGGCAGGGTTCAGTAATCCAGAGATGGAGCAAAGGTACAGGATGGCAGGCAGGCTCAGGGTCAGGCAGAGTTCAGTAATCCAGAAGTGGAGTAAAGGTACAGGACGGCAGGCCCAGGGACGGGCAGAGTGTTCAGGCGGGCGGGTACAGGGTCAGGACAGACAAGGGTCAAAAACCAGACAGAAAACACAGGTATAAATACACAGGGGATAATGGGGAAGATGTGCGACACCTGGAGGGGGGTCGAGACAATCACAAGGACAGATGAAACAGATCAGGGCGTGACAATATTACGATCTTAATTATTGCAACAAAATCATATTACACTCTTGAATAACGCAACAATTCACAAGCATGTTGTTAAGAGAATTCTGTTCTCAATGCTCATAAACTGAACTTCAATTAAACTACTCGGTCTGTTAGCAATAATTTGTAAGGTTCTTGTTGAAATGAAACAGACAGAGGCCAGTCTACAATAGTCAGAATGTTTAGTTTTTGAGAGCTCTGCTTATCATTTCCTGTACATTGGTTTATATACCTCTCATTTCATCATAAATGTCCCTCCTCCTCTCAGAGACAATGACAATATAGTTCACAAGTCTTCTCCTACTCATACATTGCCTGCCACCTGACATTAGATGACACCTAATCATAGAGGCAATGACCGAACCATTCTTCTTCAGCAGTTGAGTTGTGCTCTGCTCTTTTGCTACATTCCAGCTCAGGAACCTAAGCATCCTCAGCCATGATTTGTAGTAGACTGATGTTTATTGGGGTGAATCTAGAATGATTTCCACAAGATGGGCCAGCTGCAAAGTCAATATTGGCTATATATTGTAAAAATTCCTTAATTTAAGTTTAGGTAGGCATAAGGTTAGCAGTGTGGTTAAGGTTAGGGTAAAGGTAGTACCCTGTGTGTCTACCCTGCGGATCTAGAGCCTACCCTGAAGAGCTGCCTCCAGTACATGAGTCATCCCAATAAATGTCAACCTGCTGATTTGTATTTTTGTGCTGGAGTTGCAGTTCCATAGAGTCACCTGTTGAGGGCCCCATGTCTCACAGATTCTACCATTTAGAATTCCTGGTTTAGATACCAACTCATATTTAAATGTGTTGTAAACTCATCCATTTTTCAAAATCATGGTACATTCGAGGTTCTCATGAATTTGGGGGGAGGGATTTCCCTGCACACTGACTGAAACCAAAGTGAAGACCAGGCAGTGAAGAATCACAATTCCACTTTCAGCACGTAGCCATTTGTCTTTCCAATCCTCTTGTCTGCACAAAACATCTTTGATAATGTGATGGTGTTGTTGCACCTCACATTAGTAGCATTAGCACTAGAATCTTTCCCTGAGTTACTGACAGATGGTACTCCGTCACATGCCCATATCCATTCTTCAGGCCTCATTGATCCTTTCAGGAAGTCCATTCCAGCTTTTGCTTGACCGTCCTCATTTGCATAGGAATGAAAGGCCCGATATGTGTGAAGGCTTCCATTGATTAGAAACACACTGAGGGTCGCAGCAGAATCTTTCCTCTGTCACAAATGGATTCCCTTTTTCATCATAAAAAGGGAGGCAAGTGGCTGCTCAATTAAAATCACCTAAAAAGGCATTTTCCAAATGCTTGGCCTTTCTCTTTTATCTATGAACTGTTCTTAATACAGGTACGGAATGCTGTTAGACCACAGAAAACTCCACTGATGCCATTAAGATTTGTTAGGTTATTGAGGTAGGTTTTGGCTCGGCTGTATTCTTTCTCCTTTTTTTAACAATGTATATTAATGGCGTAGGCTCTTTTAATACCCACAAATAATCCATCCGATATCTGTGTGAACCACTACCCAGTTTATATTTGTGAATACATTACAATACTGTCCATTGTTACTATGCATACTACCTCTCTTATTACTTGTTATTATTGTTATTGACTGATGTACTGCATTGTTGAGAGAGCTAGCACATAAGAATTTCACTGCACCTTTTATACCTGATGTAAACTGTGTATGTGACAAATAAAATGTTTGAATAAAGGTCTCTTTAAGGTTAACTATAAGGTTTTATATCCTATCAATTTAAGTACTCCATTAGCACAGCAACCTCCCAACATTACTGGCCAACAGTAAGGCGGCTGGGCAATCATTAAAATTCTAATTAATCTCAGGTCTCCAATGGACGGTGGTGAGCCCTTTCAGTTTGAGGAGAAAATGACACCCTCTAACTTCTTAGCATCTACTCAGCCTAAAGATTCCTTATATGAACACCTTGTAACCTAATGCAGTGATCCAACTTTAAGAATGACACTGGCACAAAGAGAAATATTAATGGGATAAGAGATTCTATAATCAATGTGTATTAGGACGACAGCAGCTTATAGATATGTTTACTTATAAACTGGGTGGTTCGAGCCCTGAATGCTGACTGGCTGACAGCCGTGCAATATCAGACCGTATACCACGGGTAAGACAAAACATTTATTTTTACTGCTCTAATTACGTTGGTAACCAGTTTATAATAGCAATAATTCACCTCGGGGTGGTATATGGCCAATATGCCACGGCTAAGGGCTGTATAAAGGCACTCCGTGTTGCGTTGTGTATAAGAACAGCCCTTAGACGTGGTATATTGGCCATATACCACACCCCCTTGTGCCTTATTGCTTAAATATACAATGCGACTGCATAGTTTTGATCATTTTGTTTTTAAGAATCTATAAATAGTAATAGGAACAATAGGAATGTAATCAGGTGAATCACAGACCATGAAGGATGCAAATATTAGAGGACATTTAGCAGCTTGTTATTACAATCATCACTGCATATTGCACTACAAGACATGAAAGTGGTTTAGGTCATTATCATACTGAGAGAAGTGAAGTGGTGTATCATAGATAAACTACATGTGGCGAGCAAAGCTATTGACAGCCTGGACTCAATTTCTTTAGCATAAAACTTTGTGTATCTACAAATTATATATCTACATTGTTAGTTCATTGTGATGCAAGATAATTGCTGTGTCTTTGAAAAAAGAAAGATAAAGACTTGCTTAGAATTGACAAAATTAGATCTTTATAATAAGATGGCCACCCTCATTCCCCATGATTGACAAACTATATCATTAGCATATGCCGACCCAAAACTGAAACATTTCCCCTGCCTCCAATAGTGCCACCATAAAGTGACTACAGAGTCGACCCAGATGTAGCCACCCTTTATGTAAACACCACAATACTAATAACACGTAGGATGCCATCAGAAGCAGATTTATTAAGATCTTTAGAGGGGCCTTGCCGTAGTTTATATGGATTCCAATACCCTTCAAAACAGTTTGCAGGCTACATCATAATATTGTCATGTTGTGCATGTACCAACATAAAGTTGCCAAGCAGTTTTACAGTTTTTAAGGCTGGCAGCCAATAAGCAGACAGGACTTGATGTATTAAGTGAAAAGTGAGGCCACACATGAGAGCTAAAGACAATTCTTTAAAAAATCTTCCATGATGAATTTATTTCCCCATGAGATTGAAGGTAAGATACTGAAAAGGTCAAGATATGTGGTACTGTACATTACTGTAAACCTTAGATCTCTCCACAGTATGCAAGCGCTTGCCAGTAACTCTACAGATACATGCAAGAAATATATATTATCCAAATGACAACCTGGCCTTAAAACAATCAACTTAGCAACAAAGAGGTCTACAGAGATAGGATTGTTGGACCACTGATCCTCATCTAGCTGATAACTTACATCGTATTGCTACAGTTTCCATAACTGTATGTGTATGATAATAAGATTCTTTAACATTCTTAAATTTGTACAAATCTGTATTATTCGCTAAGGATAGAGAATACCATTCCTGAGATACATGTTTTTTTAATGTGATGATTTTCCACCCCTATAAATGTGGAATTTATCATCATAACACTCAAAGCCAAACATTACGACTTCCCCACCTTTTATATACAGCAACTGAGTACATGTCAAGAAGGAATTCTTGAGAAGTAGAGTTCTTTAGGGGAAAACGTCAGCACAATCACACATTGTACTTCAAAGAACTAGATTTATTTTGACATTTTGTCTTCAACCAATGCTGAGAAGTGTTGATAAGTTGGCTCTGATAGACTATAACCTACATACAGAACATACAACTTAATCTGAAGGTTAAGAAACAAATTGACTTAACAGGGACATTGTTTTGACATATATTTGATGTGTCTTTGCTGATGGCATTATTAGAGCATTTGGTTCATCCAATGTTAATTCTGATGACTAAGGTCATGTAGAAGGAGCGTATTTCTGCTTCAAGCAGTCATGATGAACCAACCTAATATTAGCCAAAAATGGCTCATTGTGGGCATGTCATTAAAAAGATATAGGAGTCCTTCCTAACTCAGTTACTGGAAAGGAAGAAAACCACTCAGGGATTTCAACATGAGGCCAATGGTGACTTTAAAACAGTTACAGAGTTTAATAGCTGTGATAGGAGAAAACTGAGGATGGATCAACAACATTGTAGTTACTTCACAATACTAACCTAATTTACAGAGTGAAAAGAAGAAAAGCCTGTACAAAAATTATTCCAAAACATGCATCTTGTTTGAAATAAGTAATACTGTAAAACATTTGCTTCATGTCCTGAATACAAAGCGTTATGTTTGGGGCAAATCCAACACATCATTGAGTACCACTCTTATTTTCAAGCATAGTGGTGGCTACATCATGGTTTGGGTATGCTTGTCATCGTCAAGGACTAGGGAGTTTTTTAGGATAAAAATTAACAGAATAGAGCTATGCACAGGCAAAATCCTAGAGGAATACCTGGTTCAGTCTGCTTTCCAACAGACACAGGGAGACAAATTCACCTGTCAGCAGCACAATAACCTAAAACAACTCACTGCTCTCCTGCACCTGACTTCGTACCAGTAGCGCACAACATTGACATTACAGCTGTAATCGCTGCCAAAGGTGATTTTTAACATGTATTGACTTAGGGGTGTGAATACTTATGTAAATTAGATATTTCTGTATTTAATTTTGAAAACATTTGCAAAAATGTCTAAAAACGTGTTTTCACTTTTTCATTTTAGGGTATTGTGTGTAGATGGATGAGAAAAATATACATGTAATCCATTTTGAATTCAGGCTGTAACACAACAAAATGTGGAATAGGTCAAAGGGTATGAATACCTTCTGAAGGTGCTCTAAGTGCTTTCTTAAGTGTATCATAGTATGCAGGGTTTATGAGAGATTGCTTCTATTGTATCCTTGTGAATTTGTAAATATGCGGATATACACTGAGTGTACAAAACATTAGGAACACCTACCTAATATTGAGTTGCACCCTTTTTGCACTCAGAACAGCCTCAATTCATCGTGCATGGACTCTACAAGGTGTCGAAAGTATTCCACAGAGATGCTGGCACATGTCGACTATTTGTAAATATGCGGATATACACTGAGTGTACAAAACATCCCACATTTGTGTCAAGTTGGCTGGATGTCCTTTTGAAGGTGGACCATTCTTGATACACACGGTAAACTGTTGATCGTGAAAAACCGAGCAGCATTGCAGTTCTTGACACAGTCAAACCAGTGCGCCCAGCACCTACTGTACTACCATACCCAGTTCAAAGGCACATATACCTTTTGTCTTGCCCATTCACCCTCTGAATGGCACACATACACAATCCACATCTCAATTGTCTCAAGCCTTAAAAATCCTTATTCAACATGTGTCCTCCCCTCCATCTACAATGATTGAAGTAGATTTAACAGGTGAAATCAATAAGGGATCATAGCTTTCAGGTGGATTCACCTGGTCAGTCTATGTCATGAAAAGCGCAAGTGTTCCTAATGTTTTGTACACTCAGTGTATCTTGGCCTGATGATCATGATTCAGGTTTGTTTGCAATCACCTCAATTATTTAATTAAAACACTCTGACAGTTTTCTACTCTAATGGCAAACTTCAAATGCAATCTTGGTTTACTTCACTTATACATTTGTTTACTGAACAAACAAATTAGAGGCAAAGTGATCTCATCTTGAAATGTCTAATTTGACAAAACATTCAAAAGCGTTCAGGCATACTATGGATAAAAGGGTTAATAAAATGTATATTATAAATTGAATAAGATATTCTATGTTGACCTTTTCAGCCTTTTTAAATAATTACTCAGTCACTGCACACACACACAGGTGAAAATCCACAGCTTTACTTAAATGTGAATGTAAATTACTTGCATATATTAGTCAAAGGGCATCCAAGTGTCTTCTCTTGTAGCAGTATTGAAAAAATTAAGAGGCACTTCTTTGCTTTTGTATTCATAAGCATTCACGTCACATGCAACATCATAAAAACTTGGTCAACAGACTTCCTTCAATACAGTATGTGTATCTGGCGGACCAATAATCTTAAAACTAAAAGACAAATCCTGACATGAGATTAGTGTGCCTATGACTGGCATTTCTGCACACATTTCCAATTGACAGTAATGCTTTAGTGCGATGGTGCAATGGTGTGGCCAAAACATCAGCAATAAAAGCATGGGTCTCCCTATGATCCCTTCTGTCTTTCTGCAGTAAAATATTCAAATAATTACCATCCCTACTGGCTTGGTATATTACACATCTAGCCTTCCTGGTCTACCACACATCACAACACTGCTGACTGTTGACATCCTGGTTCTGATGTGGTTTGTCTTTTGAGCCCAGGGCTGTTTCTGTTTACCGTCCATTTGTGGGAACTTTGGAGGGATTTTCATGTCGTCTTGAATGTCAGTCATGCTGGCTTGCGGTTGGTCACTTCATCTTGACTGCTGTGCATTGGATATGTCGTCTTATTCTCTAAGCAAGTCTTTCTAAAAAGCACTAAGTGTCTCTGTATGGCGTCAAAGCACTTATCTCAAGGCCCATGACCTCAATGTCATTCTGGATGGCACATACAGAAATTGGCATTGTAGATTAAATGTAATGCCAAAGTATATCATTGAGTGAAACATTTTCTTTTAGGCGTTTACTGTTGATGTGGGCTTTGTAGCCTGCATTGTTATGTAAAGCCTCACAAATAAATACGTTTTGGAGAATTATGTTAATTGTTACATTAGCTACTCAAAATATATTGCTATGATGATTTTTAATAAAAGTACAGTCATAAAATAAAAGCTATTTTCTCTATTTGTGTCAAGCAAAACTGGCAGATTCATGGAATCAAGGTTTTCATGGAGGTCTCCAGCGGAACAAGTCAGATTATGGCTGCCCAACCAAGATAGAAAGTAATTTGTGTAGGCTGTTCCAACGAGATACTCTGTTAAGTAAAACTTTGAAAGAGACTGATTTTGTATGACAGACTGGTTTTCATGACAATTTGCAAAAGAGGAAAAAATATGGAGAGAAAGTGAGCGAGAAAAAGAGGGAGATAAAGTTCTGTTCTTGAAGACAAACCTTAGAGAAACTATAGAGCCTATTGGCAGAAGTACAAAATATCTTGCCAGTGACATTCACAAAGTAGTATTCCCTGCAGTATTACAGTCATTTTCAAGGCTAAGATGGACAAGGTAACTTGGAACAATGCATGCAGCCTGAAAGTCCTTTGACATTTCAATTGAGAGAAAGGGACATTTATGCTACCAATGCATTTAAAACCATTTTGACAAAAAATTAAATTGGTCAATCAAATGTAAAAAAACAAAAACATATTAAGGCATTTTACTTTGAAGAAAAGATTAACAATATCTTGGGAATTCAAGAACAGAGAAAAAAGCCAAAACTGAATCATAATCACAACTCATTTCAAGAACTGCATTGATTTCAGACAATTACATCAAATGTGATGCAGACGGCCCTATTTTGAATTTGCAAGTCATATTAAAGGCCCAATGCAGCTGTTTTTATATCAAATAATTTATGGGTATCAATTAAGTACCTTACTGTAAAAACAATTGATAAAAATTGGCAAAAATTGCTTTTTATTAAAAAACTATTTCTCAAGCAATAATGTTGATAGGACTGTCTGTGAGTGGTCTGAGTGGGGAGGGGGAAACTGAAAACTAGCTGTTTTGTCAGAGAGTTTTGGAACTATTTGTTATTGGTCTATTAACCAATTTCCTGCATGGTAATGTCACCGTGGAAAGACGATACTCCCGCCCAATCAAACCTGCTGCTTGGAAAAGTAATAATTACCAATGTCCTTGAAACACAAATTAGTACATGCTGTTAATCTAACGTTATATTCACTTTCAAATAGAACACTGCAGCCTCAACGAATCTGCATGCTTCCCATCCAAAACAGTTTGGAACAGTTCATGTATATATGGCAATATTTTGTGACATTTATGTTCGTTTTGGTCTTCTGCAATGTTTTTTTCAGCTGTTCGTGCACAAAACATTATTTCTCAAGGCAAGCCGAAGTCGGTAGCCGAAGTCTACGTCCCTTCATCTGTGATTGGTCAACAGTAGGGATTCTTCAGTGAAGTGTTTGTTGTTATTCAATAAGAGACCAATCGTTTTCTTGCAAATGTTTTCACTTGAGAAATACTGAACCAAACATCTTTGTTAGATGTAATATTGTGCGACTAAGATATCCTCTGCAAAAACGTCAAAAGGAATGATAGTTAACTTAGATTAATTCTGACTACTAAGAGGAAGAGTATATACTCCCTTAAAAGGAGGGTCTTTTAAGGGAGTATGAGCATACTCGTTCGATTCGCATAGCCGAGTTCGGCTACATTCCAGCCGAACTGAAGCATGCATAAGGCTTAAGGGTATTTGCTCTATTTTACCCCTTACTTTGCTAAATATCATTTGCTCTCGGGACCATACTGTACCCCCTGCGACTAGTATTCAATACCTCATTGTGGTAAAAAGGGAATGCTGTGACATTAATGAGGAACTTTGATTAAATTGATGATTATATTTCTGATAATGCCACTCATTAGGTATCTATTTTAATTATGGTTTAATCATGAGCTATAGTACAGTAGTTGTCATTGTGAATTAGGTAAGCCAAAAGCTAAGCCAAAAATTAGAAGACCCATGAGAGACAGTTTCATCATAGTGCTTGATGGTTTTTGCGACTGGACTTGATTGACTGACCTTCATGTCTTAAAGTAATGATGGACTGTCGTTTCTCTTTGCTTATTTGACCTGTTCTTGCCATAATATGGACTTGGTCTTTTACCAAATAGGGCTCTCTTCTGTATACCACCCCTACCTTGTCAAAACACAACTGATTGGCTCAAACGCATTAAGAAGGAAAGAAATTCCACAAATTAACTTTTAACAAGGCACACCTGTTAATTGAAATGCATTCCAGGTAACTACCTCATGAAGCTGGTTGAGAGAATGCCAAGAGTGTGCAAAGCTGTGATCAAGGCAATGGGTGGATACTTTGAAGAGTCTAAAATATAAAATATATTTCGATATGTTTAACACTTTTTTGGTTACTACATAATTCCATGTGTTATTTCATGTTTTTCTTCACTATTATTCTACAATGTAGAAAATAGCCTGTGACCCCCTCGACCTGCCATTTGCCTGCCCCGTGTTTATAATAAATCATCTGAGAACTGTACTATCTGCCTCCCGTGTCTGCATCTGGGTCATATCCTGAGTCATGATAGACTGGTACTGTACATGAAATATTAGGGACGAAAATGCAAAAGTGAGTGTAAGCATACTGTTTGAGTCTTTTAGATGTATTATGTTAAGAGTATCATACTCATGAGTAAACCTGTATTAACTATAAACACTTTTTCCACCATTCTGATAGACATACCTAAGGAAGTAGTTTAAACTTTTTGCAGGTATCCAATTCCTCTCTGCATTCTGAAATAATCAATTGTGTAATTGCTTTGTTCTCTGTGGCTACAATCAAAGCTAGAACAAAGCCCATGCACCAGATTCCTGAGGTTGATATTTTGACCAGAATAAAACCACAGATTGCACTTTTAATCTTCTCAAGCTGTTAAAATAATCCAAATAAGACCCATTGCAACAAAAAAATGTCACCTTCACTTTAGTAATGACAGACAACATTCATTCAAGGGAGGCACTGAACTTAGAAACTTAAATGAAACTGACATTACAAATGTGTGATGAGAAAATAAGATATGCTTATGAAAGTACTTGGTAGCCACCAACATGTAATACGACATATTCATTACAGCACATCATGGATATTAAATTATGTTTTAATTAATGGAATGGTGGTTTACTGTATGTAGTGCACCAACCACATATTGGGAGTTTAGGTGTTTCATGCCCACCCATACATATTGGTAGCTTATTTGGGGTATATTTTTTTTCTCTAATGGCTAAAAAGCTTTTACACCTTAAGTGCACACCATTCTGACAAATTACAACAACGTGCTCAATAATATCCTTTTAAGATGGACGATTAACTTATCTTATTAGATCTGAAGTGTGCTCTCTGTAGTCAGGAGACATCTAAAGTTCAGTACCATGGAAACCACATCTTCATAAAATGTGTCTCCTTGTTCATTTTAAGGGGTTTGTGCTTGTTCTCTATGACTCAGAGTTATTCCTCTCTGTCGTGTAATTAAAACAACCTGCTGCTGTGGATTCCCTTCTATGGAGCACAGAATGAAAACAGTGGGAGTTCTCTGAGGGATATCATTTTTTTTCCTCGGCTGCTTGACTCCAAACTCAGCCATAGTGAGACTGCCACCTGATTTACCAAAGTAAACACTTTATTTGCTTGACTTTCTTATGACTGTCACAGATGACGTAGAATATATATCACTTGAGTGATTATTTGCACTCAAACATTGCAACAGTAAACAGGGGAATCTTAAAGGGGCACTTCAGGATTTTGGCAATGATGCCCTTTATCTACTTCCCCATAGTCAGATGAACTCATGGATACCAATTGTCTGTCTCTGTGTCCAGTATGAAGGAAGTTACAGAGGTAGTTTTGCAAGCCAATGCTACTTAGCAGTAGCGCAATGACTGGAAGTGTCTGGGTATCTGCGGCCAAAATCCCAAAGTATCCCTTTAATATTCACTAACTTCAGAATCTTGCACAGCAAGTGTGCCTAGTGGAAGAATACGCCTTGGGAAATAATATATATCATATATGCAATTTAGCAGACGCTTTTATCCAAAACGACTTACAGTCATGCGTGCATACATTTTACATATGGGGGTCCCAGGAATCAAACCCACTATCCTGGCATTGCAAGCGCCATGCTATACCAACTGAGCTACAGAGGACCAGAAACTATCATACAGTATTTGATAATATTATCTATACTATACTATACTATATTATACCATCATACTAGTATACAAACTATCATAGAAGTTAATCCAACACACCATTTTATTGCACAGTAGTCTGTTTAAATTGAATGTGTGTTTGAATAGTTTGAGTTAAAATGAAATGTTATGTGTCAAAACAGTCTTGACAAGAATTGTTATTGAACAGCCCACTAGTCATTTACATACATGCATATCATCTGTTCAGCAGCAGTGAGTGGATAATGAACAAATAAAAAAACAAAGCTCATCATTTTCGACTGTCCCCAAGTCCCTATGGCACGGACATATTTTAAAGCAAATTTTAAAAGTCATCAGAGTTTTTATCTCTCTGGAAAATTATTCTGATATTTGTCCTTAATTAAGCAAAAGATTTCATTTACTTTGTCGGCATGGGATATTAGTGTGTGGAGTTTTGAAAGGAGGGCTGGAGGGTCTGAGTCCTGGCATCTCTTGCGGCCCTGGGTGGTCACTTGATTGCTTATTAGGTTTGGGAGTGCCCAGAGAATGGAAGATTAGTCGATCAGGAGTAAAGCCAGTTTACTTGACATAGTACATTCATTACCTATACTGTATATCCTATTGTGTACATATCCGGTTATTACTATGCAAACTACCTCTTCTATTACGTGTTATTTTTTATATATTTTTTATTATTGATATTGATTATTTTTCTGCAATGTTGAGGGAACTAGCACACAAGCATTTAGCTGCACCTTTTATACCTGCTGTAAACTGTACGTGAGGAATAACATCTGATTTGATTTGATTTGAACGCCATAGAGGGATTGGTAGGCATTCAAATCCCAACACCTCCCAAAGTACCAGCCACCTTAATAGAGGATACCAACACTCAGCAGTCAGCAGAGGAAATTGGTCAACTAGCACTGGATGGCCTATTCTAAGAGAACTTTACATGGGTATTAGGCAAGTTATTTAAGTTGTTGGTCAGTGGTTATAATATCGCTGGATACAGAGCTCAATGGAACAAAAGAAAGCGACAATCTGGCCCTTGCATTTTGGGAAGTACAGACCAGTAAAAACCACAGACATTTGGACGTATAATCTCCACAATGTTGTTCCAAGTTGTTTGTTGTCAGCAAGTCCATCATTTCTAAATTGTACTAATCTTAACTTTTTGGGAACTGTTGAATATGAGGAAGGCTATTGAGGTATTTTAGAGAGAAATGTTTGATCAGTGATTAGCACTCTACGTGAATAATAAATTACTCTCTTTACTCTTTGGTCAGTATGATGAAGGGTTTGGTATGGAATGGGGTGACAAGAATACAGGTAGCCCTTTTATGTCTCAGTGAAAGAATTTCCTGAGAATCCCTAATCACCTGGCATGGATGACTGGCTTTTGAATTATTTGAGAGCTTGCTGTCTACAAAGAAAACTCCAAAGGTGCTGTCTAGGCCCTCGGGGCAGAGAAGGTGGATGGTCCTTAGAATACCAAGCCACCTCAGATTGAGCTGACTGAAGAAATCATCCACAGCTCAATGCCCTCTGCACTCAAGATGGTCTCTGCAAAGGGAACTAAAAATAAACATTTTCCCTAAGGTCTCCTCAGGCCAGCATCCTGTCAAAAGTAGACCTATCTTCTCATTCCACTTGTTGTCTGACTGCAGGGAGGGAATGGGGAAGGTATTTTCTGTTTAATATAAAAAGATTGAGCTTCCACATTTAGAAGAAAGGAAACTTCAGATTACTCCATATATCTGGCCACAGGCAAGCTATGTCTATCCACAAATGATGCCACAAGGCTGAAGCTGCAGGGCACTGACAGTACAGTATATTAAATAATCTGATTTACACTCCTCTTACACTTTTTAGGAACATTGAGGAGGCTTCCCAGATCGACTAGTATATCAACTACCTGATATGCTTGAGTATTTTATTAAGTGCTGCTATAACTTTGATCATCAGAAATGTGGGTCAAAGGATTTAATGGAGAAAATAAAATTGATAAAATATGTCATGATTGTATTACTCCATTATTTATGTCTTTATTTGTCATGTGAGTCTGTAAATAAACAACTTATACCATCAACATGTATAAAAATCAAAAGCTGAAATGTTTTGAGTCAAGAAGTATTCAACCCTTTTGTTATGGCAAGCCTAAATAAGTTAAGAAGTTGCATGCACTCACTTTATGATTTTTGAATGACTAATTCATCTCTGTACCCCACACATACAATCATCTGTAAGGACCCTCAGTTGAGCAGTGTATTTCAAACACAGATTCATCCACAAAGACCAGGGAGGTTTTCCAATGCCTCGCAAAGAAGGGCAACCGTTCAGGAATTTCACCATGAGGCCAATGGTGACTTTAACCCTTGTGTGATGTTCAGGTCTGTGGGATTTGTAAAGAACATGTAAAATAGCACATTTTCACTGAGTGCACACTGCGCACCCCCCTACACATTTATATTAGATATGAGTTGTTCAGGTAATAAAAGTGTGGAAAGAAAACTCCAAAGGTGCTGTCTAGGCCCTCGGGGCAGAGAAGGTGGATGGTCCTTAGAATACCAAGCCACCTCAGATTGAGCTGACTGAAGAAATCATCCACAGCTCAATGCCCTCTGCACTCAGAGGGCATTGAAAACAAGTAAAAATTAAACAAAAAGGTTTGCTGTGTGCCTTCACTCTGTCTTCCTCCTCCCTGGGCCTGCTGTTTCAACCTAACACCAAGAACCTGTCTGTCTCCCTGCCTGTCTGCTTGTCTGCCTGTCTCCCGCTTTTCTCGTACTCTTTACCATTTGTAGTGTGTGAAACTACACAATGTCTTGCGGGAACCTGAATAATGTTATTACAGAACAACAGAAGGCCAGCATCAAAGAGTCGCCTCCCCACTGTTGACGTTGAGACTGGTGTTTTGTGGGTATTATTTAATGAAGCTGCCAGTTGAGGACTTGTGAGGAGTCTGTTTCTCAAACTAGACACTCTAATGTACTTGTCCTCTTGCTCAGATGTGCACCGGGGCCTCCCATTCCTCTTTCTATTCTGGTTAGAGCCAGTTTGCGCTGTTCTGTGAAGGGAGTACTACACAGCATTGCACGAGATTTTCAGATTCTTGGCAATTTCTCGCATGGAATAGCCTTCATTTCTCAGAACAAGAATAGACTGACGAGTTTCAGAAGAAAGTCCTTTGTTTCTGACCATTTTGAGCCTGTAATCGAACCCACAAATGCTGATGCTCCAGATACTCAACTAGTCTAAAGAAGGCCAATTGTATTGCTTCTTTAATCAGACCAACAGTTTTCAGCTGTGCTAACATAATTGCAAAAGGGTTTTCTAATGATCACTTAGCCTTTTAAAAAGATAAACTTGGATTAGCTAACACAACGTGCCATTGGAACACAGGGGTGATGGTTGCTGATAATGGGCCTCCGTACGTCTATGTAGATATTCCATAAAAGAATCAGCCGTTTCCAGCTACAATAGCCATTTACAACATTAACAATGTCTACACTGTATTCCTGATCAATTTGATGTTATTTTAATGGACAAAAAAAAGCTTTTCTTTAAAAAACAAGGACATTTCCAAGTGACCCCAAACTTTTGAACGGTAGTGTATATGAATGAGATAGTGAAATTAGTGAAATTCCTGAACTAAGTGTTTTTATCATTCTAGATTGCAGCTGGTAGCAACTAAAGAAGCACTGCGATGTGTGTGGACCCAAGAAGGACAGGAAGACACAGTATACATGCATCAAGTGCAAGAAATACATTTGCAACACACAGACAGTAAAACGCTGTCCCTCATGTGGTGTGTAGACCGGGATAATTTGTGCTCAATGGGGCTCATTTATCATTTCTATAAAATACTGTATGTAAAATGTGTCCTTCCAATTTGTTCAATTCAAAGCAATAAACATCAATAGTGATGAAAACCTTGTTTTATTTATTTTTGTTCAAGATAAACATGATTTATTCCACCCATGGCTTGATTATAATTGATTTTTGTCTCCAAAAAAACACATTTTATTTAAAAAGAATGAATAGCACTTTTATTGATAAATGTGATCTAGCAGAGGTAAATGGCAAATATTAACCATGTACTGTATGCTGCCTATATTGCTTGTAATTGATATAAGTCAACATCTAAGTATTAAGTATTTTTACATAAATTGTTATGGTTGTATTATTTTTTTTAAACAATAATGTTGTGTGTCCATCAGACCCGAGAACATTGGGTGAATAACAATAACATGAACACCACATAATTAAAACAGTTACAGAGTGTAATGGCTGTGATAGGAGAAAACTGATGATAGATCAACAACATTGTAGTTACTCCACAATACTAACCTAATTGACAGACTGAAAAGAAGAAAAGCCTGTACAGAATAAAAATATTCCAAAACAAGCATCCTGTTGTCCTGAATACAAAGTGTTATGCTTGGGGCAAATCCAATACAACATATTACTGAGTACAATGCTCCATATTTTCAAGCATAGTGGTGGCTACATCATGTTATGGGTATGCTTGTAATCGTTAAGGACTGGGGAGTTTTTCAGGATACAAAATAAACGGAATTGAGCTAAGCACAGGAAAAATCCTAGAGCAAAACCTGGTTCAGTCTTCTTTCCTCCAGACACTGGGAGATGAATTCACTGTTCAGCAGGACAATAACCTAAAACACTTCCCATTACTTTGATAGTATAGATATACTATACTGAACAAAAATATCAACGCGACTATTTCAAAGATTTTACTGAGTTACAGGTTGATATAAGGAAATGTGTGGATTTCACATGACATGATTTCACATGACTGGGCTGGAGTGCAGCCATAGGTGGGCCTGGAAGGCCATAGGCCCACCCACTTGGCAGACAGGCCCAGCCAATCAGAATTAGTTTTTCCCCACAGACAGAAATACTTCTCGGCACTTCCTGCCACCCCCCTCAGACGATACTACAGATGAAGAAGCCAGTTGTGGAGGTCCTGGGCTGACGTGGTTACACATGGTCTGCGGTTGTGAGGCCGGTTGGACATACTGCCAAATTCTCTAAAACGACGTTGGTGGCAGCTTATGGTAGAGAAATTAACATTAAATTATCTGGCAACAGCTCTGGTGGACATTCTTGCAGTCAGCATGCCAATTGCACACACCCTCAAAACCTGAGACAAACTGTCATGTTTTGTCATTGATTATCATGTCTTGTCCCTGTGCTTCCCTTCTATTCGTTTCCCTCTGCTGGTCTTATTAGGTTCTTTCCCTCTTTCTATCCCTCTCTCTCCCCCTCCCTCTCTCCCTCTCTCGCTCTCTCTCTCTATCGTTCCGTTCCTGCTCCCAGCTGTTCCTCATTCTCCTAACTACCTCATTTACTCTTTCACACCTGTCCCCTATTTTGCCCTCTGATTAGAGTCCCTATTTCTCCCTCTGTTTTCCGCTTCTGTCCTTGTCGGATCCTTGTTTGATGTTTGCTGTTCTGTGTCCTTGTTCCGCCCTGTCGTGTTTTTGCCTTCTTCAGATGCTGCGTGTGAGCAGGTGTCTATGTCAGCTACGGCCTGTGCCTTCCCGAAGCGACCTGCATTCTGTGGCCGCGTCTCCAGTCGTTCCTCTCTACTGACGAGAGGATTTCAGTTTTCCTGTTTTGGATTTACCTAAGATAATATCCAGGAGTATCGGTTTTTGTTTAAGACTGGAATAAAGACTCTGTTTCATTTAAGTCGCTTTTGGGTCCTCATTCATCAGGATAACAGAAGGATCCGACCAAGAATGGACCCAGCGACTACGGATTCTCGCAACACTGCCGTCGAGTTCCAGGGAGCAATGCTCGGCAGACACGAGCAGGAATTGTCTGCTGCTCGTCATGCCGTTGAGACCCTGGCCGCTCAGGTCTCCGACCTCTCAGGACAGTTTCAGAGTCTTCGTCTCGTGCCACCAGCTACTTCCTGGTCTTCCGAGTCTCCGGAACCTAGGGTTAATAACCCACCATGTTACTCTGGGCAGCCCACTGAGTGTCGCTCCTTTCTCACCCAGTGTGATATTGTGTTCTCTCTCCAGCCCAACACATACTCAAGAGAGAGAGCTCGGATCGCTTACGTCATATCACTCCTTACTGGTCGGGCTCGGGAGTGGGGCACAGCTATCTGGGAGGCAAGGGCTGAGTGTTCTAACGATTATCAGAACTTTAAAGAGGAGATGACACGGGTTTTTGATCGTTCAGTTTTTGGGAAGGAGGCTTCCAGGGCCCTGGCTTCCCTATGTCAAGGTGATCGATCCATAACGGATTACTCTATAGAGTTTCGCACTCTTGCTGCCTCCAGTGACTGGAACGAGCCGGCGTTGCTCGCTCGTTTTCTGGAGGGACTCCACGCTGAGGTTAAGGATGAGATTCTCTCCCGGGAGGTTCCTTCCAGCGTGGACTCTTTGATTGCACTCGCCATCCGCATAGAACGACGGGTAGATCTTCGTCACCGAGCTCGTGGAAGAGAGCTCGCGTTAACGGTGTTCCCCCTCTCCGCATCTCAACCATCTCCTCCCACCGGCTCAGAGACTGAGCCCATGCAGCTGGGAGGTATTCGCATCTCGACTAAGGAGAGGGAACGGAGAATCACCAACCGCCTTTGCCTCTATTGCGGTTCTGCTGGACATTTTGTCATGTCATGTCCAGTAAAAGCCAGAGCTCATCAGTAAGCGGAGGGCTACTGGTGAGCGCTACTACTCAGGTCTCTCCATCACGATCCTGTACTACCTTGTCGGTCCATCTACGCTGGACCGGTTCGGCTGCTTCCTGCAGTGCCTTGATAGACTCTGGGGCTGAGGGTTGTTTTATGGACGAAGCATGGGCTCGGAAACATGACATTCCTCTCAGACAGTTAGGGAAGCCCACGCCCATGTTCGCCTTAGATGGTAGTCTTCTCCCCAGTATCAGATGTGAGACACTACCTTTAACCCTCACAGTATCTGGTAACCACAGTGAGACCATTTCCTTTTTGATTTTTCGTTCACCTTTTACACCTGTTGTTTTGGGTCATCCCTGGCTAGTATGTCATAATCCTTCTATTAATTGGTCTAGTAATTCTATCCTATCCTGGAACGTTTCTTGTCATGTGAAGTGTTTAATGTCTGCTATCCCTCCTGTTTCTTCTGTCCCCTCTTCTCAGGAGGAACCTGGTGATTTGACAGGAGTGCCGGAGGAATATCATGATCTGCGCACGGTCTTCAGTCGGTCCAGAGCCAACTCTCTTCCTCCTCACCGGTCGTATGATTGTTGTATTGATCTCCTTCCGGGGACCACTCCCCCTCGGGGTAGACTATACTCTCTGTCGGCTCCCGAACGTAAGGCTCTCGAGGATTATCTGTCTGTTTCTCTCGACGCCGGTACCGTGGTGCCTTCTTCCTCTCCCGCCGGAGCGGGGGTTTTTTTTGTTAAGAAGAAGGACGGTACTCTGCGCCCCTGCGTGGATTATCGAGGGCTGAATGACATAACGGTTAAGAATCGTTATCCGCTTCCCCTTATGTCGTCAGCCTTCGAGATTCTGCAGGGAGCCAGGTTCTTTACTAAGTTGGACCTTCGTAACGCTTACCATCTCGTGCGCATCAGAGAGGGGGACGAGTGGAAAACGGCGTTTAACACTCCGTTAGGGCATTTTGAATACCGGGTTCTGCCGTTCGGTCTCGCTAATGCTCCAGCTGTCTTTCAGGCATTAGTTAATGATGTACTGAGAGACATGCTGAACATCTTTGTTTTCGTTTACCTTGACGATATCCTGATTTTTTCACCGTCACTCGAGATTCATGTTCAGCACGTTCGACGTGTACTCCAGCGCCTTTTAGAGAATTGTCTCTACGTGAAGGCTGAGAAGTGCGCCTTTCATGTCTCCTCTGTCACATTTCTCGGTTCTGTTATTTCCGCTGAGGGCATTCAGATGGATCCCGCTAAGGTCCAGGCTGTCAGCGATTGGCCCGTTCCTAAGTCACGTGTCGAGTTGCAGCGCTTTCTCGGTTTCGCTAATTTCTATCGGCGTTTCATTCGTAATTTCGGTCAAGTGGCTGCCCCTCTCACAGCTCTGACTTCTGTCAAGACGTGCTTTAAGTGGTCCGGTTCCGCCCAGGGAGCTTTTGATCTCCTCAAGAAGCGTTTTACATCCGCTCCTATCCTTGTTACTCCTGACGTCACTAAACAATTCATTGTCGAGGTTGACGCTTCAGAGGTGGGCGTGGGAGCCATTCTGTCCCAGCGCTTCCATTCTGACGATAAGGTCCATCCTTGCGCTTATTTTTCTCATCGCCTGTCGCCATCGGAACGCAACTATGATGTGGGTAACCGCGAACTGCTCGCCATCCGCTTAGCCATAGGCGAATGGCGACAGTGGTTGGAGGGGGCGACCGTTCCTTTTGTCGTTTGGACTGACCATAAGAACCTTGAGTACATCCGTTCTGCCAAACGACTTAATGCACGTCAAGCTCGTTGGGCGTTGTTTTTCGCTCGTTTCGAGTTCGTGATTTCTTATCGCCCGGGAAATAAGAACACCAAGCCTGATGCCTTATCCCGTCTCTTTAGTTCTTCTGTGGCTTCTACCGACCCCGAGGGGATTCTCCCTGAAGGGCGTGTTGTCGGGTTGACTGTCTGGGGAATTGAGAGACAGGTAAAGCAAGCACTCACTCACACTGCGTCGCCGCGCGCTTGTCCTAGTAACCTTCTGTTCGTTCCTGTCTCTACTCGTCTGGCTGTTCTTCAGTGGGCTCACTCTGCCAAGTTAGCTGGCCACCCCGGCGTTCGGGGTACGCTTGCTTCTATTCGCCAGCGGTTTTGGTGGCCTACTCAGGAGCGTGACACGCGCCGTTTCGTGGCTGCTTGTTCGGACTGCGCGCAGACTAAGTCAGGTAACTCTCCTCCTGCCGGTCGTCTCAGACCGCTTCCCATTCCTTCTCGACCATGGTCTCACATCGCCTTAGACTTTATTACCGGTCTGCCTTCGTCTGCGGGGAAGACTGTGATTCTTACGGTTGTCGATAGGTTCTCTAAGGCGGCACATTTCATTCCCCTCGCTAAGCTTCCTTCCGCTAAGGAGACGGCACAAATCATCATTGAGAATGTGTTCAGAATTCATGGCCTCCCGTTAGACGCCGTTTCAGACAGAGGCCCGCAATTCACGTCACAGTTTTGGAGGGAGTTCTGTCGTTTGATTGGTGCTTCCGTCAGTCTCTCTTCCGGGTTTCATCCCCAGTCTAACGGTCAAGCAGAAAGGGCCAATCAGTCGATTGGTCGCATATTACGCAGCCTTTCTTTTCGAAACCCTGCGTCTTGGGCAGAACAGCTCCCCTGGGCAGAATACGCTCACAACTCGCTTCCTTCGTCTGCTACCGGGCTATCTCCGTTTCAGAGTAGTCTTGGGTACCAGCCTCCTCTGTTCTCGTCCCAGCTCGCCGAGTCCAGCGTTCCCTCCGCTCAGGCTTTTGTCCAACGTTGTGAGCGCACCTGGAGGAGGGTCAGGTCTGCACTTTGCCGTTACAGGGCGCAGACTGTGAGAGCCGCCAATAAACGTAGGATTAAGAGTCCTAGGTATTGTCGCGGTCAGAGAGTGTGGCTTTCCACTCGTAACCTTCCCCTTACGACAGCTTCTCGCAAGTTGACTCCGCGGTTCATTGGTCCGTTCCGTGTCTCTCAGGTCGTCAATCCTGTCGCTGTGCGACTGCTTCTTCCGCGACATCTTCGTCGCGTCCACCCTGTCTTCCATGTCTCCTGTGTCAAACCTTTTCTTCGCGCCCCCGTTCGTCTTCCCTCCCCCCCCCCTGTCCTTGTCGAGGGCGCACCTATTTACAAGGTACGGAAGATCATGGACATGCGTTCTCGGGGACGTGGTCACCAGTACTTAGTGGATTGGGAGGGTTACGGTCCTGAGGAGAGGAGTTGGGTTCCATCTCGGGACGTGCTGGACCGTTCGTTGATTGATGATTTCCTCCGTTGCCGCCAGGGTTCCTCCTCGAGTGCGCCAGGAGGCGCTCGGTGAGTGGGGGGGTACTGTCATGTTTTGTCATTGATTATCATGTCTTGTCCCTGTGCTTCCCTTCTATTCGTTTCCCTCTGCTGGTCTTATTAGGTTCTTTCCCTCTTTCTATCCCTCTCTCTCCCCCTCCCTCTCTCCCTCTCTCGCTCTCTCTCTCTATCGTTCCGTTCCTGCTCCCAGCTGTTCCTCATTCTCCTAACTACCTCATTTACTCTTTCACACCTGTCCCCTATTTTGCCCTCTGATTAGAGTCCCTATTTCTCCCTCTGTTTTCCGCTTCTGTCCTTGTCGGATCCTTGTTTGATGTTTGCTGTTCTGTGTCCTTGTTCCGCCCTGTCGTGTTTTTGCCTTCTTCAGATGCTGCGTGTGAGCAGGTGTCTATGTCAGCTACGGCCTGTGCCTTCCCGAAGCGACCTGCAGTCTGTGGCCGCGTCTCCAGTCGTTCCTCTCTACTGACGAGAGGATTTCAGTTTTCCTGTTTTGGATTTACCTAAGATAATATCCAGGAGTATCGGTTTTTGTTTAAGACTGGAATAAAGACTCTGTTTCATTTAAGTCGCTTTTGGGTCCTCATTCATCAGGATAACACAAACAAAAAGTGTGTGGATAGAATCTGTGGCAAACTGCACATTTTAAAGTGGCCTTTTATTGTCCCCGGCACAAGGCGCACCTATGTAATGATCATGCTGTTTAATCAGCTTGTTGATATGCCACACCTGTCAGGTGGATGGATTATCTTGGCAAAGGATTATTTTGCAGAGGAAGTGTCAAAATGATCGCTTCTTTTGGTGCTACTGTTTCAAATGAAGGCATGAACTAAACAGAGATTACACAGCAATACACAGATAAATACAACTTTTGTCTAAGTGTTAACTTTTTTAACCCCTTTTCGTGATATTCAATTGGTAGTTACAGTCTTGTCTCATCGCTGCAACTCCCATACGAACTCGGGAAAGGCAAAGGTCGAGAGCTGTGCGTCCTCTGAAACACAAACGAGCCAAGCCGCACTGCTTCTTGACAGAACGCCCGCTTAACCCAGAAGCCAGCCGCACCAACGTGTCAGAGGAAACACCATACACCTGCCGACCATGTCAACATGCACTGCACCTGGCCCGCCACAGGAGTCACTAAATGGGACAAGAACATCCCTGCCGGCCAAACCCTCCCCTAACCCGGACGATGCTGGGCCAATTGTGCGCCGCCCCACGGGTCTCCCAGTTGTGGCCGGCTGCAACAGAGCCTGGACTCGAACCAGGATCCCTAGTGGCACAGCTAGCACTGCGATGCAGTGCCTTAGTCCACTCAGGAGGCCACAGTGTTTAGTCTTTTGATATAATTGGAATGGTGTTCTATTGTGAAGCAGGTAGCCTAGTGGTTAAGAGCATTGGGACAGTAACTGAAAGGTTGCTGGTTTGAATACCCAAGCCGACTAGGTGTAAAGTCTTTCGAGGTGCCCTTGAGCAAGGTACTTATTGCTCCGGGGAGTTGCTCTGAATAAGAGTGTCAGCTAAATGACTAAAATGTCTATAGCAAGCGTGTGGTCTCTAGATGTGATGAAGTAGATATTAAAAGGGAGGTGATGGGGGGGGAAGGAGTGCTGTATGGGTAGGTTTGGGAACATCTCTAAAGGCCTTTAATCCTGAGCCAAGAACCAGATATAATCAGCTCGTGGCATTGATTTTTCATTGAAACAAAATAACAAACTTCTTCCACAAAACAATTGTAAAACCCAGTGGGCCTTGTTTCTGTGACAAATTTGCCAGGCCCTTGTTTTTGTTGGTTGTTGAAAAATGAAAACAATGTAGACTACAACTGGTGAATAACATTAAAAAAGCAGCGATCCTATAGTGTTGTTTATCTTGTTCAGTTTAGAATCGAGTTTAATACATCTCTAATCACACAATTGCTCTGAGGAGTGCATTACAACAGATAATCTGATAAATAAAAATCACAATGTCATTTATTTTCAACTAAAGTGCTTAATTTCAAATGATTTCCATGCCTTGTGCCAGCTCAAATTGCTGAAGTTAATTTGTATTATCTTAATCGGTCTATGCATAGCTGATAAGACTTTTAATTTCCTCTACTCTTTCATGAAGAAATCCAGAACTCCAGAAGCCAAATCAGGTACTGATAAGAAAACATTAGCTCACAGAGAAGGTTTACACAGGGGATTTGTGTGTTTACTCAGAACGCAATGTAAGTGAGTACACACCCTGGTCTCCGTTTGCAGTAGGTCCATTTCAGACAGGGTCTCTCAAATACAAATACATTAACACCTACATGGCTTTCCTGCAGATAAATGACCAAAACACCCTCTAGTGGCCTCATGGGTTATTAATACTTTTCATAATTTCATAATTAATATACTTTTGTTTTTTTTATTACACAGAAAATCCGGTGTTTCTATGTCATACGGTTTTATATTTCAGTCTTCTGTGATTTATATAAAGGGTAATATTGGGATGCAAACTCAATAGATTACATTTCAACTCTATATCTGACTTTAAACAGGTGTCTTCTTTTTCTGTTTAAGACTACCAAGAAACACCATGTGACCCTGATTTAGCCTACTGCAGTAAAAGGTTACATTTTTTTTACCTTTTAGTCATTTAGCTGACTCTTATGCAAAGCGACGTACAGTAAGTGCTTCATCTGATGGTACAGTGCATTCGGAAAGTATTCAGACCCCTTGACTTTTTCCACATTTTGTTAGCTTACAGCCTTACTCTAAAATGGATTAAATAGTTTTTTCCCCTCATCAATCCACACACAATACCCCACAATGACAAAGCAAAAACTGTTTTTTATACATTTTTGCAAATGTATAAAAATAAAGAAATGGAAATATCACATTTACATTATTATTCATACCCTTTACTCAGCACATTGATGAAGCACCTTTGGCAGTGATTACAGCCTCGAATCTTCTTGAGTATGACGCTACAAGCTTGGCACACCTGTATTTGGGGAGTTACTCCAATTCTTCTTTGCAGATCCTCTCAAGCTCTGTCAGGTTGGATGGGGAGCATTGCTGCACAGCTATTTTCAGGTCTCCCCAGAGATGTTCAATCGGGTTCAAGTCCGGGCTGTTGCTGGGCCACTCCTGCGTTGTCTTGGTTGTGTGTTTAGGGTCGTTGTCCTGTTGGAAGGTGAACCTTCATCCCAGTCTGAGGTCCTGAGCGCTCTGGAGCAGGTTTTCATCAAGGATCTCTCTGTACTTTGCTCCGTTCATCTTTCCCTCGATTCGGATTAGTCTTCCCAGTCCCTGCCGCTGAAAAACATCCTCACAGCATGATGCTGCCACCACCATACTTCATAGTAGGGATGGTGCCAGGTTTCCTCCAGACGGGACGCTTGGCATTCAGGCCAAAGAGTTCAATGTTGGTTTCATCAGACCAGAGAATCTTGTCTCTCAAGGTCTGAGAGTCCTTTAGGTGCCCTTTGGCAAACTCCAAGGGGGCTGTCATGTGCCTTTTCCTAAGGAGTGGCTTCCGTCTGGCCACTCTACCATAAAGGCCTGATTGGTGGAGTGCGGCAGAGATGGTTGTCCATCTGGAAGGTTCTTCACAGAGGAACTCTGGACCTCTGTGAGAGTGACCATCAGGTTCTTGGTCACCTCCCTGACCAAGGCCCTTCTCCCCGATTGCTCAGTTTGGCCTGGCAGCCAGCTCTAGGAAGAGTCTTGGTGGTTCCAAACTCCTTCCATTTAAGAATGATGAGGCCACTGTTTTCTTGGGGACCTTCAATGCTGCAGATATTTTTTGTTACCCTTCCCCAGATCTGTGCCTCGGCACAATCCTGTCTCTGAGCTCTACTGACAATTTCTTTGACCTCATGACTTGCACTGTCAACCGTGAGACCTTAAATAGACAGGGGTGTGCCTTTCCAAATCATGCCCAATCAATTGAATTTACCACAGGTGGACTCGAATCAAGTTGTAGAAACATCTCAAGGATGATCAATGGAAACAGGATGCACCTGAGCTCAATTCCGTGTCTCATAGCAAAGTGTCTGAATACTTATGTAAATAAAGTATTTCTGTTTTTATTTTTAATACATTTGCAAAAATGTATAAAAACCTGTTTTTGCTTTCTCATAATGGGGTATATTGTGTGTAGATTAATCCATTTTACAATAAGGCTGTAACATAACAAAATGTGGAAAAATGGAAGCGGTCTGAATACTTTCCGAATGCACCGTAGCTAGGTGCGACAACAGCCTTAGTAAGTACATTTCTCCTCACCTCTTTGAGAATTCAATGGAATTCATGGATTATCAATACAGACGTGGCAGAATGTGATCTCATATTTTTTTATACATTATGTTCTTTGGAACTGGCTTCTTTCCGTTTTCACAACTTTCAATTGTGTTTGTATTCAGTAGAAGTTCACTCAACTTAAAATCAGACATTTGTGTATACATTCTCATCAAAGCTGTCTGTGTTTACACAAAATGTTGTAATATTGATGAGAAATTATACACAAATGTCTGATTTTAAGTTGCGTTAATTCTACTGAATACAAACACAATTCACTTCTGTGTAGCCTTCATTCACATCACTGCAGTATATGGGTTAACACCAGTCAACCACTCTCTTGTGTCAGGAATATGGGTCACTTCCTTATTTCCCAAACATCACCCTTGCTCAAACATTAGTGACTCATACTTTTTTTGCCTGAGGCATCAATATTACCATCAACCAGTTCTTTCAACAACAGTACCCTTTGTAACATTTAACTAACCACATTTGGACCTGACACTTGACAACCTAGTGTACACCGTACAGGATTTCAAAGTGTTCTGAGATGTATGAGACATTGCATTTATGCTTTTCAAAGCTTAATGAACTAAGCCATTTGAAATCAATGGCTTTTACATTACAGCACTAAAGAACCAATGTGTTCCTGAAAAGAAATATATATATATCCTCTGTAGGTATGTTATAATCTTACGGTAACTTTAGAGGGATATGTAATTAATATATGTATGTACGTAAGTGACATATGAATATGGAGTCAGAATACTAAACTCAATATAGACTCAAATTGAAGGGTGTTAAGGTCAAACTTTCTTGCATCTTATTTACTAGACCTGTCAGTTAAATGCAATGGGGTTTTAATTATTTCAGAACAGCATGACTCTAAGATATTAGCAAAAGTGTAAGATATTAGCTTCCATTAATTTTCTCTCTTAGTTTTAAAGATGCTGTGGGTCAACGGTGGTCAAACAATTTAACTGATTTTGTAAGAATTATAAGCTTAATTAATTCCTTAAAAGGGTAATAAAATTACTCACCAGACATAATACTCACCAGACCAGATTTGTATCTGTTTGGTGATTGTTTGAATAAGGCCAAAGTATATTCTTTACTTTTTACAGCTGAATACTTGCTGTTCATTTTTGTTACTATTATTAATAAGCCCATGACTACAAAAATGAGAGTATAACAAAGAGTATGGCTATGTGATATTATGCACTTTTTGGAGAGTGGCTCAGACTATGAAGACAGTCATGCCATATTGCAGAGAAATATGTTTTACCAGATGTCAGAAATTTTAGATGTGCCACTGAGCCTGCACAAGAATTGGCACAATCTTGTTTTAACCAGCACTGCACTGTACAGTATGTACTGTGTGTGACAATATTGATCCAATCCTGTTTTAACTCACAATAGAAAGTTAAATGTTTGTTAATGTGGGAGGAAATTATGGAAAATAATCTCCCATTAGGATAATCCTCGCACCTTCTGCCAGAAATGCACTTAAAAATGTTTTTAACAACTGTAGGGTATCTTCTTTTATCCTCATTGGGGACACCTTACATGATTCAAACATCAATTGTCCATTATTTTTAAGCTAATATTATTGAAAATAGTAAGAAGTGATACAGAATCAATGTTTACAAGTAGCCTGCAGGCCTGAACAAGTTATATTTTCAAAATAAAATGGCAAAAAATATTGAGCTCCTTTTTGTGGGCCTTCAGAAACATTCCACAACATGTGTCTCTTGACTACTGATTAGGTAATCAACACAGAAATAATCCTGAAGGTTATGACAAGAGTCAAGAATTCAGCATAGCACAGTGTAGATTTCATATTTTGGCTATAATTGTAGAGAGGCCGCCCAGCAGACAGAGGGGGATCGCTTTTAGACTGTGGATCCCACACTGCTTAGCATACTGCTTAGCATACATTAGCTCATGACTGTAACAGAGTAAAGGTTCTGTCATTAAGCAGAAGTTAAAGGTCCAACGCAGCCATTTATATCAAACCATTTCTGGATAACAATTAAGTACCTTAATAATATGATTGTTTTCAATTAAAATAGCAAAGAGCAATTTCTCAAGCAAGAATTTTGCTAAGACTGTCTGGGAGTAGTCTGACTGGGGAGGGGAAAACTGAAAACTAGCTGTTATTGGCAGAGAGGTTTGGAACTCTCTTTCTCATTTGTCTATTAACTAATTTACTGCCTGATGATGTCACCAGGCAGGCCAAAACTCCATCCCACCCAAACAGGCTGAAATTCAGGCAGTCTTTTCAAATAGCTCTTATAGTCCACTAAAATATAATTTTCATAATTTTCACCATTTCACAGTATTATTCCAACCTCATAGTGTGTAAGTATAAAGCACAAGATAATCAAATTTTTGACTGCACTGGACCTTTAATGCATTTCACATACTGTATGCCAGCACGTTGTTACTGAATAAGAAAACACTGGCTTAGGACATTGGAGAGGCTGCAACTGTGCATACTACAACCATTTCTGGTACAGAGAGTGGCTTGTTAATGTATGAATTCAGAAGCAAGATAGGAGTATTGAAATAGGAAGTAGACGATAAGTGCCAATACATTCAAACTGCTTTCAGTCGTTTATCAAACGTTTCTAGTCTATATTTTAAGTTGATCAATGTCCCCAATTCCTCATATTTTATACAGTATACCCTCTCCCCAATTCCTCATATTTTATACAGTATACCCTCTCCATACTATTTATTTGTTGATGAGACATGAATCACTCCAGTAAACAATACTATACAGTATATACCATTAAATGTGTCACAGGCTGTGTTAATAAGCTGTGGGAATTATTTTGACAAAGACTAAGCAAGACAGATTGCTTTACGAGTGGAAACAACAACCCTGATACCTGGCAACTAGACTGGCTTTGCAGGTTGGCTTTCCTCATGAGGAATCATATGGATGGACTGTTGTCATGACGTTGCCCTGTTGGTGAGGTTTATGACCTCCATAAATACCTTTCCCCCTTTCCTCTCTCTCTACTCTACAGATTTGACCCATGGAAAGCCCTTTGTTAACATAGAGAAAGTATGGTAGCATCAAAATGGTGGGGAAAGGAACCATATTTTGGTAATCCAACCAGCTGAAAATATGAATTGGTACTTATAGAATATGATGTCAGATCAGTTGTCGTCTGAGACATTATTACTGATGATAGGATGACATAACCTGTATCTTGGAAAGTCTACACATTCTAGTTATCAGATTCACATGGAATTGTTGTGCAATTTAACCTCTTGACGCAGGGGTCAGATTAATTAGATTTTTTAAAATAACGTTCCCAAGGTAAACGGACTATTTCTCAGGTCCAGATCGTAGAATATGCATATAATTTACAGATTAGGATAGAAAACACTCCAAAGTTTCCAAAACTGTCAAAATATTGTCTGTGAGTATAACAAAACTGATTCTGCAGGCGAAAACCTGAGAAAATATAACCCGGACGTGATTCTTTTATTTTTTTATCTGTGTTTCCTGGCCCGTCTTTCTTCCATTTAAAGGGGTATCAACCAGATTCCTTTTCCAATGGCTTCCTCGGCTGTGACCAGGCTTTAGACATAGTTTCAGGCTTTTATTTTGAAAAATGAGCGAGATTTTTCAAAACTAGTCAGGTGTCCTCTGATTAGTTCCTGCGCGCGAGAGGGGTAGCTCTCCATTTTCTATCTCTCTTTTATTGAATAGGTTACGGTCCGGTTGAAATATTATCGATTATGTTTGTTAAAAACAACCTGGGGATTGATTATAAAAAACATTTGACATGTTTCTACGAACATTACGGATACTTTTTGGAATTTTCGTCGAACGGAATGAGGCTTTGGTTTTCTGAACATAACGCGCAACCCAAATGGCGTTGTTTTGTTATAAAAGTAATATTTATCGAACAAAAATAACATTTGTTGTGTAACTGGGAGTCTCGTGAGTGCAAACATCCGAAGATTATCAAAGATAAGCGATTAATTTTATTGCTTTTCTGACTTTCGTGACCATGCTAATTTGGGGCTAGCTGTTGTAGCATTGATTGATACACTCACAAAAGCTTGGATTGCTTTCGCTGCAAAGCATATTTTCAGAATCTGACACGATAGGTGGATTAACAACAAGCTAAGCTGTGTTTTGGTATATTTCACTTGTGTTTGCATGATTATAAATATTTTTAGTAATATTTTTGAATCTGATACGTTTGGGAATTTTCTTCTGTCTTTCAGGACCGGAACGAGGCTGTAGTTTTCTGAACATAACGCGCAACCCAAATGGCATTTTTTTGTTATAAAAGTAATATTTATCGAACAAAAAGAACATTTGTTGTGTAACTGGGAGTCTCGTGAGTGCAAACATCCGAAGATTATCAAAGGTAAGCGATTAATTGTATTGCTTTTCTGACTTTCGTGACCATGCTAATTTGGGGCTAGCTGTTGTAGCATTGATTAATACACTCACAAAAGCTTGGATTGCTTTCGCTGCAAAACATATTTTCAGAATCTGACACGATAGGTGGATTAACAACAAGCTAAGCTGTGTTTTGGTATATTTCACTTGTGATTGCATGATTATAAATATTTTTTGTAATATTTTGCACCCTGCAATTCAGCGGTTGTTTAGGAAAATGATCCCGCTAAAGGGATCCATAGCGCAGAGAAGTTAAATGTTTAAATATGAAACTATTTGTGAAAAGATTAATTGTAATTTTAGCTTCTAAATTATAGAAATGGTTTTCATAAGTGAACAAGGCTCAACTCAGTGGCCCCACTCAAGTGAACAGACATTGGTTGTGAACTATGAAACACGCCCTTCTCTTCCCTACTACAAAAGCCCCTTTCGCATTGTGTTCCCAAGGACGTGAGGACTGTTGTCCATACGTTAAAAGGGCTAATATCAACTACAGAACTAAGCCAGCCTCAGCGTGAGCTCTGGTTGCAAACGGTTGAACGACAATAACCTAAAGAAATTAGCATCCTGTTCCCGGTGACGTGAGGACTGCTGTCCATACGTTAAAAAGGGCGAATTTCAACGTGGAGGTAACAATCGACACGCCGGAAGGATGAATTTCGACTATACCAGCCAGAATATAGCATGAGCGTATAGTATGGCAACCTGGTATGAACTTTGAACTCTTATTCACTAGAGAAGTGATACCTCCTAGCCGTTGAGTTAGCAGCAGCAGCTGTAAACGTGGGCTAGGAAAGGACGGACAAAGTATCTATTCTACCACACGACGACGGTACTACAACGTATCCATCCACTTTACCACCAGACATTCTTCAGAGGACAAGAGATCCCTGCTGGGCAACTCAGCCTTCCATCTACGACCAATCTATCGAAGCACAGCTCAGAGTAAATATTTCTTGCATTTTCCTTTTCCAAATGGGCGGTTATTTAGAATGCATAATATTCTGTATTTACGATAGTATAGCTTCACGAGGTCCGATAGCGACCCAAACCTTTTGTTCCTCAGTCTTCCTGCGCTTTCATTCAAACCCAACCCCCTTTCTTTGTGTAACCAGCCGTCATATCGGTTCCGTCCACCAGGGACGTTTTCTTGTATAACATAATTAGTAATCAATGTATGATCCATCCGGTGTATATGTAATTCTGTGTGATTATTTAGGAATTTAGTAAATAAATAATTAAACCAAATTTTGTATTGCTGATTCAACTTGTTAGCCAGGGTTCGTGAAGATAACCAAGAATACTACGACGTTCAGATGAGACTGAATAAGGTGACGATTAATAATTGACTGCTATTGAGGTAAAAGATTACCAGGTCTTTAAGAGTTTATTCGGAAGATAACAGCTTTATAAACATTCTTTCGTGGTGCTCCGACTTTCTAGTTAATTACATTTACATGATCAGTTTAATCAGGCAATATTAATTACAGAGAAATTATTTTATAGAATAGCATGTCATATCACTTAATGCGGCATAGCAAAGACATGACACTGTTAATTATGAAAGCGTGTCACACCCTGATCTGTTCACCTGTACATGTCTCCACCCCCCTCCAAGTGTCGCCCATCTTCCCCATTGTCCCCTGGGTACTTTTACCTGTGTTTTCTATCTGTCTGTGAGAGTCCGTTTTGTTCCCCTTGCGCCTGCCTTGTCTATTTTCCTGGTTTTGTCCTTTCTGCCTGCCCTGAGCCTGCCTGCCGTCCTGTACCTTTGCCCTCTACTCTGGATTACCGACCTCTGCCTGCCCTGACCCTGACTGCCGTCTGGTACCTTTGCCCTCTACTCTGGATTACCGACCTCTACCTGACCTGACCCTGAGCCTGCCTGCCATCCTGTACCTTTGCCTGCTCGTGTTCAAATTAATAAACTTTTGTTACTTCGACATTGTCTGAGCCTGGCTCTTATCTTCAAACGTGATAAATGGATTATAGATGTCACAGTTTGAACATGAAGGACAAAAACATATAGACTCATATAACATTGATTCATTTCATTAAATGTTTCTGCATTGTCTGTGTAAGCACTGTATCAATTTATGGGACACTGTAGTGCCATATATTTGGTATTCCTTGATAAAGGGCCATGATTCAAGGACTCCATCCAGCTACCCTGTCAGTTCAGGTCTCTGAGATCTGGACAGCGTAAGAGACCGTAGACCTTTGACATGTATAGATTAACTGAAAATAAATTGGATACACATTTAACTGGAAAACAATATATTTTCAAATTGGCCAAAAGCAGCCTTATAACATTGACAGTGACACTGGCCTTAAATTTCTGTACATTTCCTTTCTAATTCACTTCTCAAGTTAAAAAGTTGGAGCCATTTGAATGAGTCAGCAGAAAATAGTTCAGTTACAAGGAGGCGTCCCTCTCTTTTTTTATGCAAAGTGCTGCTTCAATCTACTTTTCTATTTTTATTTTTTTACAACGCTTCAGTCTAAAATGTGGACAACGTGTTAGAGCTGTGCTCACAGAGCGCAGCCAAGTCTTCTTTACACCTGCTGAATATGAAATGTCTATGGTCCCAGGCCACTGAGCCTTGAAGGTTTTTACTCTGACCCATGCTGATCTGTCATGGCCTCTACGGATAAGTGAGCCAATGAGGGTCACTGTTGAGTGAGCTAGGGAGTAAGACATGTTTTACATTTAACATCTCAGTGTATTCACACAAAGCAGAACACCAGTCTATGAGCGCAGAACTAGAGTGCTTTAATTTCTGCAATTTCGGCAATGGATTTTGTGACATTTACTTGTGTAACAGTGTTGATTTCGTCCCTCTCATTGCCCCAACCTGGGCTCAAACCAGGGAACCTCTGAACACATCAACAACTGCCTCTCATGAAGCACCATTACCTAGCACTCCACAAAAACAACTACTTCTAAGTCTCAGAGTGAGTGATGTCAGCGATTGAAACGCTACTAGCGAGCACAGCCAACTAGCTAGCCATTTCACAACGGTTACACTTGTGTCCTTTACATTATTGCAACTTGGAGAGAGACAATCTGAACATAGCCACTGCATTATTGGTTATGGTATCAAATGAAAGATCCACAAAGAAGTATATAGAAATATAAAAATGTTGATACAGAACTGAAACGCTTTTTTCAGATGTTACAAATCCTTTTGACTTGTGGAGTTGACAAAAGCAGCTCCCTTAGGGTGGTGGCCCAGATAGGAGGATAATCATTATCAGTGTAAAGGTGCAAGAAGATTTACAGCAACAACTAAAAACATGAACTCTGTCACGATCGTCTATAGGAGAGAGAGATGACCAAGGCGCAGCGTGTGCAAAATACATCTTCTTTAATTATAAGAAGAAAAATGAAACAAAACAACAAACAGACGAACGTGAAGCTATGAAAAACTAGTGCACACATGCAACATAGAACATAGACAATTACCCACAAATACATGATGCCTATGGCCGCCTTAAATATGGCTCCCAATCAGAGACAAATGAAAAACATCTGTCTCTGATTGAGAACCACTCAGGCAACCATAGACATACCTAGACACATTCACTCAACACAAACCCATACACTCTAACAAATCCCCCTAGACACTACAACCACCCAAGACAAGACAAAAACACAAACATACCCCATGTCACACCCTGACCTAACTAAAATAATAAAGAAAACAAAGAATACTAAGGCCAGGGCGTGACAGTACCCCCCCCAAAAGGTGCGGACTCCGACCGCAAAACCTGACAAATAAAGGGAGGGTCCGGGGTGGGCCTTAATATGGCGGCGGCTCGGGTGCGGGACGTGGCCCCCACTCCACCATTGTCAATATCCGCTTCAGTGTCTCTGGTAGATCCTGGCTGGCTGGCGGCTTCGGAAGATCCTGGCTGGCTGGCGACTCTGGCTGCTCATGGCTGGCTGGCGACTCTGGCTGCTCATGGCTGGCTGGCGACTCTGGCTGCTCATGGCTGGCTGGCGACTCTGGCTGCTCATGGCTGGCTGGCGACTCTGGCTGCTCATGGCTGGCTGGCGACTCTGGCTGCTCATGGCTGGCTGGCGACTCTGGCTGCTCATGGCTGGCTGGCGACTCTGGCTGCTCATGGCTGGCTGGCGACTCTGGCTGCTCATGGTTGGCGGCTCTGGCAGATCCTGTCTGGTTGGCGGCTCTGGCAGATCCTGTCTGGTTGGCGGCTCTGGCAGATCCTGTCTGACGAATGGCTCTAGCGGCTCCTGACTGACTAACGGCTCTGGACAGACGGGCGGCTCAGATGGCTCTGTGCAGACGGATGGCTCAGATGGCGCTGGGTAGACGGATGGCTCAGATGGCGCTGGGTAGACGGATGGCTCAGATGGCGCTGGGTAGACGGATGGCTCAGATGGCGCTGGGTAGACGGATGGCTCAGATGGCGCTGGGTAGACGGATGGCTCAGATGGCGCTGGGTAGACGGGCAGTTCAGGCGCCGCTGGGCAGACGGCAGACTCTGGCCGGCTGAGACGCACTATAGGCCTGGTGCGTGGCGCCGGAACTGGAGGTACCGGGCTAAGGACACGCACCTTTAGGCTAGTGCGGGGAGCAGCAACAGGACGCACAGGACTCTGGGGACACACAGGAGGCTTGGTGCGTGGTGTAGGCACTGGTGGTAATGGGCTGGAGACACGCACCACAGGGAGAGTGCGTGGAGGAGGAATAGGGCTCTGGAGACGCACTGGAAGCCTGGTGCGTGGTGTAGTCACTGGTGGTACTGGGCTGGGGCGGGGAGGTGGTGCCGGAAATACCGGACCGTGCAGGCGTACTGGCTCCCTTGAGCACTGAGCCTGCCCAACCTTACCTGGTTGTATGCTCCCCGTCGCCCGACCAGTGCGGGGAGGTGGAATAACCCGCACCGGGCTATGTAGGCGAACCGGGGACACCATGCGTAAGGCTGGTGCCATGTAAGCCGGCCCGAGGAGACGCACTGGTGACCAGACGCGTTGAGCCGGCTTCATGGCACCTGGCTCAATGCCCAATCTAGCCCTACCAGTGCGGGGAGGTGGAATAACCCGCACCGGGCTATGAACACGTACAGGAGACACCGTGCGCTCTACTGCGTAACACAGTGTCCGCCCGTACTCCCGCTCTCCACGGTAAGTACAGGGAGTAGGTGCAGGTCTCCTACCTGACTTCGCCACACTCCCTTTAAGGCCCCCCCCCAATACATTTTTGGGTTGTACTCACGGGCTTCAAGCCTTGTTTCCGTGCTGCCTCCTCATATCGCCTCCTCTCGGCTTTAGCTGCCTCCAGCTCTTCACAAGGGAGGCGATATTCTCCCGGTTGTACCCAAGGTCCCTTACCATCCAGTATCTCCTCCCATGTCCATGAATCCTGTGTAGGTGGGTCCTGTTGCCGCTTGACACGCCGCTTGGTCCTAGATTGGTGGGTAATTCTGTCACGATCGTCTATAGGAGAGAGAGATGACCAAGGCGCAACGTGTGCAAAATACATCTTCTTTAATTATAAGAAGAAAAATGAAACAAAACAGACGAACAGACGAACGTGAAGCTATGAAAAACTAGTGCACACATGCAACATAGAACATAGACAATTACCCACAAATACATGATGCCTATGGCCGCCTTAAATATGGCTCCCAATCAGAGACAAATGAAAAACATCTGTCTCTGATTGAGAACCACTCACTCAACCATAGACTTCCCTAGAAACATTCACTCAACACAAACCCATACACTCTAACAAATCCCCCTAGACACTACAACCACCCAAGACAAGACAAAAACACAAACATACCCCATGTCACACCCTGACCTAACTAAAATAATAAAGAAAACAAAGAATACTAAGGCCAGGGCGTGACAAACTCTAAGAGGCATCTTGGATTTTATTGGATATGTAAGGCACTCTGTCTTGGAGTTTGTCCTTGACTGTCGATATAAAGATCTGTCATTAAAACCACAAACATTCAGCGCTGATTGATCTGAATATCAATGTTGATCTCCCCCTCATACTGTAAATACCAATACATTCACACAATCTGAGTGAATGTGTTCATACATTTTACTTTTTAGTTGTGTAAACAGATAAAACACTCCACATATTGGAAAGTATCTGGGCTATAAGCATTTTGATATAAAACTGACTGGAAGTTAATGACAAAGCTGACAAAGGTGTGGAATTGTAGATAAACATCGTATGGCAAGCTCCAAAGCTGGTGTGTGTTAAATATGCACATGTATCTTCAAGGTATTCAACATAACCGGTGTGCACTTTGCTTTAAATCATTCAAATGACTTCTGTCACATAATTTAGCTATTCATGGGATTAGCTCACCTCACACTACAGGCCATCCAATATGTCCAAGCCATAATTGTATTGCACAGGTGATAGTCTATCATCCTTTGAATGCTCTGCAGAACTTGATTATTGCATCTTGGGCTTTTTTCTATATGAAATATGATTATGGCTCTAAATGAAGCTGTTGCAATATAAACACCCATGAGGAATAGAATCCCCTATAAGGTACATAACAAATATATGCATCTCAGCACAAAATGTAAGAACTATACATACGATGCAGGAGTAAACATCTTCCTAAAGGAAATAGTGAACAAATTTTCATTTTAATGTCATGGGAAATTCCCTTATATACTGAACAAAAATATAAATGCAACATCCAACAGTTTTGAATGATTTTACTGAGTTACAGTTCAAATAAGGAAATAAGTAAATTGAAATAAATTCATTAGGCCCTAATCTATGGATTTCACATGACTGGGAATACAGATATGCATCTGTTGGTCACAGATACCTTAAAAAAAGTAGGTGGGTGGATCAGAACACCAGTCAGTATCTGGTGTGACCACTATTTTCCTCATGCAGCGCGACACATCTCCTTCGCATAGAGTTGATCAGGTTGTTGATTGTGGCCTGTGGAATGTTGCTGGATATTGGCGGGAACTGTCATACATGTCGATCCAGAGCATTCCAAACATTCTCAATGGGTTACATGTCTGGTGAGTATGCAGGCCATGGAAGAACTGTGACTTTTCAGCTTCCAGGAATTGTGTACAGATCCTTGCGACATGAGGCTGTGCATTATCATGCTGAAAAATAAGGTGAACGCAGTGGATGAATGGCACGACAATGGGCCTCAGGATCTCGTCATGGTATCTCTGTGCTTTCAAATTGCCATCGATAAAATGCAATTATGTTTTTTGTCCGTAGCTTATGCCTGCCCATAACATAAACCCACCACCACGATGGTGCACTCTGTTTACAACTTTGATATCAGCAAACCACTCACCCACACAACGCCATACATGTGGTCTGCGGTTGTGAGGCCAGTTGGACGTACTGCCAAATCCTGTAAAACGACTTTGGAGGCGGCTTATGGTAGAGAAATTAACATGAAATTCTTTGGCAACAGCTCTGGTGGACATTCATGCTGTCAGCATGCCAATTTCACACTCCATCAAAACTTGAGACATCTGTGGCATTGTGTTGTGTGACAAAACTGCAGATTTTACACTGGTCTTTTATTGTCCCCAGCACAAGGTGCACCTATGTAATGATCATGCTGTTTAATCTTGGCTAAGGAAAAATGCTCACTGACAGGGATGTAAACACATTTTTGTTTTAGAGAAATACGCTTTTTGTGCGTATTTAAAACGTCTGGGATCTTTTATTTCAGCTCATGAAACATGGGACCAACACTTTACATGTTGTGTTTATATTTTTGCTCAGTGTAGGATCCTGTTGAGAATTAATCCCAAGTGAAAATTAAGGGGCCAAAATAATGATTAATACTTAACATGGTGGAATGGGGCAAAGAATGCTGAGTGTTTGACTCTTGTTCAGTGGAATCTGAAACCAACAAAAAAGATGTGTGATTGTGTACCTAAGCTTAACTGCTGCAGCACTTCCCACTTTTTCATGCCTCCAAAAATGCACAGATTTACACACACCGCACACCAGTGCATTCACATGCATACAGCGCTAACTGCAAAGCAACATGATGGTTTGTTAAAGGCTTTACCTTTTGGCAGTTTAACATAAGATAAACACTTTGATACCGCTGTACAATTTTCTTGTCATTTAAAACATGAGCTATATGCATCCTCTGGTTGTAATTCTCTCTTATTTAGTTGTTTTCTAATTCTATTTTGTCTCAGATAATAGTTCCATCAAATAATATTCAGATATGTCTTACGGTTGATTTTAAAACGTCTTCATGTTGCGCTGTGCAAGAAAGTTAAAGATATCCCTTAACAAGAGACTTGAAAGGAATGATTAAAAGTGGCACAGGGATTTAAATCCTTCCAGTGTGCCAACTTTAGTGCTTTGAAGATGGCATCTTGGTGGTTGCAGTTAGTACTATGGGGAGCAATACCTCTAACAAATCGGAAAGAGGCGTTGGTTGTTCATGGGCACTTTCTCTGTACAATCTAGTACAGCTTGTTTCACACCTGGGTGGCTCCCATGCATTTTCTCAAAGTAATGTGTTCAAAGGTCCTTTGAGGAAAGTTACTATTTTTCAACTGATCTAATATGAGAGACGCCACTTCTAAGATTATTGTTGTTACTCTTCTTGGATTGTAATTGAACACACTTTAAGTGTGTCCCCATAGAGCCTTACGAATGAAAGGCTGAATAAAATAGCATATTTGCATGCTACCGTAAATCTCTAAAATATATGTTTCATTGTTTCATAAAACATAGTAGCCAATTATTTCATATAAAGCTGATTCTTGGCGTAAAGCACTATTCTGAATCTTCAAGGCTTGGTTAAATATCGGTTGGACTCTCATCCTACTTGATGGACCAGGCTCCATTTGAAGGTTTCACTATATGTTGGAACAGCACCCTGCTGGAGTTGTCCATTATCTACTGCAGGATTTTGTACTTATAATTTTTCATAAAAATCTTTCCAATAAAGGTCTAAAGAAATATACTTAATGAAATGTTAGTGACAATGATTGAATTAAAATGGGATCACTATGATGGTTTTTATAATAATATGCTTATTTGTCTTTTTGTCTTTTTGTACTCATTTAGCTTCATCAACAGTAAATCAATTTGCAAACATAGCTATTTCTGATTCCTGAGAGCATCTGTGGAGGTAAATACGCTGCTAGGATATTTATCCATCTCGCACACTGTTGTGCCAATCAAGAGAGGCAAATAGATTAGCTACAATTAGTCAAGTGTAATGGCCCATAAATCACAATCTAAGGGCTGCTGGGAAAACCTGCAGGTTGCATAGTTGGATAACATCATATCTCAATCTCAACTGCAATAAACTGAAAATGAAAAATACAATGCTACCAAAGGAAATGTTGTTACCATCAATACTATTAACACTCTAGGGGTCCAGCAACACCCTTCATCATAACAATGGTTGTGACACTTTTATCAATGAAATCCTGGCCTGTATCAAAATTCTTTAAAATCCCAGACAAAATCTGCAGTCAATTTCATTTAGACTCCAATGGTTACATGGAAAATCAATCTTTGTCGGCTTAAATGGAGCCCATTCAGACAACCAGACAAAACACCCTTATTAAACGCCATTACCCTGATGGATTAGCTATTCATGTTCTGAGAGGCCAGCCACTAACGCATAATAAAAGAAGATGTGACATTTTCCTAGAATGCAAAAGTGACAATTCTTCTTCTATGTGGATGAATAAAACACATGTAGAGAACGCAATATAACGCAATATTGCCAACCTTATTCATGCTGTAACATACAACATACAGTAGCTGTAATTCATTCTGAGGCAGTGGTTAGTACAAAGATATCAGTAGTCAGTGCTAAGATATCAGGAGAAAGTGTTCTGATACAGCCAACATTAGATAAGCCCATCATTGTTCATTCTTTCTTATCACTCAAAGCAAGAACTAGCGCACGCTACACACAATAAACCATTGTCCATAAAAGGAATTGTCAAAACCAGGAACAAGTGTTGTTGCCAAATGAGACTGATATTGCGTTAGAAAACATTTAGGGAATTGAGTTTTGGTATCCCCTCACAACCCTGTAGCACTAACACAACTCTGAATCACTAGGGATGAAAATGTTCCGAGAGAAAAAAACAAAGAAAAAAGCATGCTTATCTTTAGAAAGGTTTACGAGCAAAGTGCCATGCTCGTGCATCATTCATAGCCTAGGCCCCAGTGTCTCAAGAGGGCTCATACAGTGTATGCCATCCTGAGAGATGTTTCCTACAAAGGGGGTGAGTTGAGACTCCAGTGATATTTAGACTCATGGAAAATAAATGACATGCAGTATTGTCCTGGCTGGGTCAAAGTGATTTGTGCTGTTTACTTTATAAAACACACTATACAGTTTTGTAATGACCCTAGTTTGATACAGTTGACCTGAACTCCCTTGAAATGCCACAGCTATCAACCACAGGTTTAATCATGCAAATAATGCCAAAATAACGTAAATGGGAACATGTACTAAGCAGATAACAACTACAGCATTAGCCACATCTCTCTGCACACAGCTTAAACAGTAACAAATTGAGGTCCTGAAGAGGTGCATGTTAAAGGAAAACTCCACCCAAGAACTATCTTTGGTTTTTTGTTTCATTAGTCCATTGTTGTTATAGTCCCAAAATGTTTTGCGTGTCAACAATCAAGTTTTAAAGATACATAACTTCAAAATAAAGAAACACAACCGTTATGATGCGGTATGCTAAATGTATCATACCGGCTGTAAAAACAAATACCAAAAGATCGTTTTGGGGTGGTTTTTGTCAATTTAAGTGAACTTAGCCGTGTTTTTTCATATGAAATATAATATGGAGATTTTCAGACACAGATTCAAGAATTACCCTATAAAAAAGAACAGTAATTTATATTTTATATTGATTATTTGTGGCCCATGAGGGAATCAAACAAACTACTCTGGTGATGCAAGTACAATCCACTGTCAACTTAACCAATGAAATCAATATATAGTAGAGAAACAAGTCAATAGTAAGACAATTACCATTTTGGTAACACAAATATGTTCAGTATTTTTAAACCCTATAATACATCAATCCAGCCAGGCTTTTAATTAGAGAAACATGCAATAATAATAGGTCTCACCTTCATAAATTGCTTTAAATCCTTGTGCACTCACAGCAAAATCTGTTGTGAACCAAAGGGCCATTATTGACCCTGTGCTCACAATAGGCGACGGCAACATGAAGCCAGATAACCTGCGAAGAGAGAGAAATGTTACATAACATCTAGTCATTGTTATCAAATATTTAAGTACTTCACATTATTGTTAGTGGTCCCAGTTTTGTACTGTGCTTTTGTCTCAAATTTTAAGTTTTCAGAGAAAGGACGTAAAAGTAAAAGGCTTTACACCCAGCAGAAAAGGAAATGACATCAGGCACACAATAACAAGCATGGCAAGGAACAAGAACAGAAGGACAATAGCATTGCTAGACTGCCTCAAGGACCCAGGAACAAAGAACCAGGGTATGCCTTCACTAGGATCTAACGCTAACACATTCTGGTGTCAGAGCACATAGATAAGATAGTGTCACATGGACAGAGTGCAGCTCACAGAAACAGTGCAGATGTGACACAGAAATAAACCCAACTGATTTTCCCTGTACGCCTACATCGCTAGTGTCCACATTCAATTATAGATAAAGCTCCCCAAAATGTGTATCGCTGCGTGATGTGCACTCACAACTTTCTATTTCCTAAAGCCAGTTCAGACTGACCAGATTCTACTGCCAAAATGTCAGTCCATTAGGTGTGAATGCTAAACCAGAGTCGGGCAGCATCTCGTTGACCTGTTAATGCACAAACAATCAGAGCATGAGGCTGCCAAAGATAAGTAAAGTGACTGTTCTGTAGCTAATGTCAATATTTTCTGATGTAGCTAAGTTCTAACAATCAAAAAACTGTTACTGAACAGAGTACCAAACAAATGCATAATATTTACTGGATAATAAAGGCATTATTGTTAATTTGTTACAATAGCGTTTAGGTACAAACACCTAGTAACCAATATTATGAATATCAATATTTTGCCATTAAACAAGCTAACTAGTTAGCCTATAATCTTGTTTCAACTCATCAAACCAAGAGTTGTAAAGTCTGTAAAAAAAAAAGTGGTAATAAACCACTGATCCATTAGGTCTATCCAATAATAATTTCAAGAAGGAGGCTTTTAATCCTTTCTCAATGACACCCTTACTAAAGGCTGATATGAATCATATTAGTCACTGAAATCAAACGCTTACTATAGATATTTCCTACATTCTTAGAAAATAGGATAACAGTTTTGGTTCCAGGTAGAACTATTTTGGGTTCCATGTAAAACCATCTGTGGAAAGGGCTCTATGTGGAACTCAAAAGGGTTCTACCTGGAACCAAAATAGGGTTCTACCTGGAACCAAAAAGGGTTCTTCAAAGGTTTCTCCTGTGGGGAGATAGCACCTATTTTTCTAAGAGTGTAGCCACCAATGGCATTCCTATACTGTACTACTACTGGAGCATGTTCCCAGAATGATGTGTGCACTTCTTGTTTGCAGTAGAGTATCAATCTGCCTGGCAGGTCTTTAATCAATCATTCATTTTATGTCCAGTGATTTTCCCACTTACTTTTGTTCAACAAGCCATTTTGTGTTAATTTAATTTCAAACTTGAGCAGCGTGTGAATCTTTCATTCTGTGTTGGTACAGGAGACAACTGCACTGAATAATTTATTTCGCCCCACCCTCCACACACACACACACACACACACACACACACACACACACACACACACACACACACACACACACACACACACACACACACACACACACACACACACACACACACACACACACACACACACACACACACACACACACATACACACACACCTATTTGTATCCAATGAATGAAGTGGCTTGCTTGGGCACAAAAACAAATAACTGCCACTGTAATGTTTACCACTAATAGTTTGATTCACTCACCTGTGAGAGATATTGTATTTTTTCCACAACTAAAAAAAAAGGTCTACCCTCAGTGTATTATTACTGTTAGCTTCTGTTAGCTCACCAATGGCTGTCAACACACTGGGTAATACCAAGTAAAATAGATTGTCAGGATATATGTCATAATCTCTTAAATGCCACGCTAATTAATATACACTATGCAGTGAGCCACCTATTCTTCATGGGCCTGTCACTAATCCAAACGATCTACCTAATCCAGACACAGGTGTCAGCGCAGAAACATGTTTCAAGCATATGCACACAGAGGACAGATGACCAACATGGCCTAAAGAAACAAAGGTGCTAAACTGTTTACACTGAGGATGATTGTGTGGACATTTGAGATGTCCCTGTGAAAACCTCTGGCAATAACATTGGTTTCAGTCAGCTTTCATGCTATTGTATATTAAGGCTATTATTACCTTATCTATGTATAATCCACAGAAAATATCTGTGTATTCTGCCACCAATATACAGTATGTATGTCCTTATGTTATATTGACAACACTATTGTAGAAAAGGCCCATGGAGTTGCTGGAAGAATCCTTTAATTCGTGGCCACTTGCTCATCTGGGCCAGGGGCGCTTTAATTGGGTCAGGTGGAAATGTCCGACAGATCTCAACTCATTAAAAGGAGGAAATCGCCATCGCCCGATCTCGCTGCTTTCTCTTCCTTAACTCCGTCTAATCCCCATGAATCCACGTAAATCCACCGAATCTGTTACCTTTCATCTGAACTATCTGTTGCGATCGGGAGAGCGGGCCATCAGTTATTGTTTATAGTTATTACCGCGGAGTGCGGCTTGGAGCTCACGCTTTCAAACCTATTATGTAATGTAAATGGTCAATGATCACGGCCTACAGATCATCACAGGCCAATTATGCAATCGATATGGTTAATATGTAATGAAATGACATGTACATATGAAGACAAACTTGAAAGGGTAAAATATGAAATGTCATTGTTTGCTGAACTGGTCCATTCTGATATCAAACTGATGGAGATTATAGATTGAATAACCGATCACTGATTGAATTATTTGTATTAGTCTTCTCATGATTATGATGAATAGTTACGAGCCTAAATGACTCAAGGATGATTCCTATTGACTTCTTATTGAACTGAATTACCTAATTATGTTAATAATGAGTAATTGTTATGATTTAATTTTTGTGATTATGAATTTGATTGGATACATGTTATTCTGTTTCCTTTGTTATGCAGCACAGACTACTCAGTAAATATACCACTTTATGGTTAAAGGAATTCCTGCCTCAGTCTCATCCATTCCTCTGTCACCTGACACGTGACCACCTGTTCACCTTCACTGTCCGTCATCTTACCTGTCCAGCTACCCACACAGATTACACTAATCTTTCAACTATTGCTTAAAATAAAGGGATACAACCCTAAACAGCTTCAACTTGCCGAAATACCATGGCTTTGTTCAATGAGAATGGGCTCCTTATCCTTGCTTGACATTGAATTATTGTTTGGTTTAACTCTCAGTTCCTCTTGGAAAATCACTTGGAAAGTTGTCTAAGAGTCAAAACTGCTGAAATAAGTGGTTTCTCCGTCACCTCAAAGACGAGACCCTTGAGTAAATGCAGCTCTTGTTCACAGATGAAAACTCCTGATTAGCAGCTGCACTGACAACAGCTCTGAAAACAGAATTCCTTTTGACACTGCCATGGCCACATCACCATACTTTGGAAGCACAAAATTAATTAGACGGTGATTGTTGTTATATTGATAATCCTTGAATAAACAAACCGGAACTGAGGACTAGAAGGAAATAATATTCAGGGTATTCTCTTTAGTTTTTCAATCAGTTAAAATGGAGAAGGGGAATAGCGAATAAATCTGAGTAATGATAATAGCAAGACTAATGCCGGGGTCTGGTCACAGAGACTGTATTAGTGGTTAGTGTTCAACCGTTACTCTATTTCAAATGGAAGAGTGGCAAGTTGCAAACAATGTGAGGGTTTTCTCAGAATCAACAGACTGTTAGATCATGGCATAACAGCACCTCTGCAATTAGAGACAGTTATGGGTGTGAGGACTTAGATTCTTGTTGTCAGCTTTTAGCTCTTGGGGAATAACTTAGCCAACAAGTACAAAAACCAAGTACAACAAATACATTGCTAACATTCACAAAGGGCTAATTGACATGTCTGAATGGAATTCTTAGAGCCTGGATACTGTACAGCACGGCCAACTAATGTGTATACATACCATTGTTGACCAATACCATTGTTGGATAGATTGTGTTAATAAATACAACCATCTTTATGGCTAGGATTTGAACTTTGGCTTCTAATTCGTACGTTTGGGACTTTTTGAGTGCATGCATGTTTGCAGTTTGCAAAGAGATGCCTGATTGGTGTTGAAAAATGATATTGTCAGTAAGTTCCCAGACCAGTCAGAGGCTTTTATTAGAGTCCATAACAGAGCTAGTCTGTGGAGTTGTTATGATGCTGCTACTCTTTCAAGGGTGTCAGCACAGTGTGCATTAGCTCAGAGAGAACATGGGACTTAGCTCCATTTCCAATGACTCCAAGGTCTTTGGAGTAACTGTAGGCCTATCTGTTTACTGACAGACGATTCATCCACCTTGACTTCTATCCCTCCCTTTTAACGATAATTTCTAAAGTATTTTCAGAAGTATAGCAATAGGTTATTCACAGACGATGGAGCGTCCTTTTTTTATGAAACTTTTTTGTTTTGTTATAAACCTACACATAACTTTAAAAGTTTAGGGTTTTTACGTCATCTCTATTGATCACTGTGACAATTCATCTTTAAAGGCAAATTGGTACAGAAGTCCAAAGATCATACATCCTGGCTTTTCTCTATAGGTTCAGAATTTTGAGCTGATTTTTTTTTTTTAATGACTAGGAAAAGTAACTAAGTGATCACTTAGTCATAAAGACAATTGTGTCCAATTACTTTCTTAGAACTCCCTCCCTTTCTAATTTGCTTGATCTGGAGCTTAATTGTAATGTACCTCAATGGACTCCAAGCAAAAGAACAATGCTTTGTGTGGAATAAAGGCTGGAAGCTCTGAAATTGCCTTTATATTCTGTGATGAGGGTTCCTGTAAATGAGAGATGTGTGCATAATTTCACTGGTGAACACTGATTGTAAGATTAGGTGAGCTGGTCTTTGAATGTCTGCCTTACAAGTCATCAATGGGGCCAGTGTGCACCCATACAAAGCATCCATCAGTTTAGTTAAGAGAGATCTCATGTTCGTGGTTGGGTGTATGTGCAGATTGATTCAGTGTATGTGCTCATTTGCATGCACAGTTGATTGCGTTACTGTTCGACTGTGAATCGAGTCTGGCTAGTGATGAGACTTAGCCTAAGAGCCAAGTAACTACAGGGGTATACTACACCACCACAGCCAAAGTAAAAAGACAAATATCGAGAGAAACAGGGGAAAGGAAGTGTCGATTCTGTCTGTTATTGACAATAGGTCAGTGTGTCACACAACTTGTCCAATGAGACCAACCACTGTACTCGTCTGCTACTGATTCTTAACAAGATGCAACTGTACATTTGGGAAGGAAGTGCTCTTTCATACCGAGAAAGTGTGATTGATTGTTGAAAGATTTTTCAAATAGCTTACTGTGAGGAACTATAGTTTGAATATACTGTATTATCATTCGTAATGGATGTTAAAAAAGCACTTTCCTATATTTCCACGCAGCAGGCCAGGTAGTTATGCATGCTCAGGTTGCACGCTGTCTCAACATACATTATTATCTATTTTAATAAATCCATTGAATACACCATCACAAAGAAATCCATTATTAATTTGTTTTAGGCAGGTCCGAATAAAACATACGTTTAATTATGTTACTGGTCTGTGCAGCCTACTGTATACGGCTGCGCCATGCACATTAAATCAATAGTTATTTTGTTCATTAAACAGACAAGACACACTTTGGCTACCCTGATCACAGTCAACACACATATTTTATAGTAGGCTAAGAATATAATGAAATATAACAACAATTAACATATAAAGAGTTATATTTTGAAACTTAGCAGGCGTAGTGTCTTACATTGAGAGCATCTTCATCATGATACCAATAGAAAATAATAGCATTATATATTTTCTAGAGCATGTGAGTCTCATATTACACAACCTTCGCAGGCTTTTGGAGTTGCCTTTACGCGACAAGATGGTGGGCATCCAATGCATATGGCTCCGGTAAATTTTTCAAATGGCCGGTAAACTAAAATCTTTCCTGTCATGTTGTATGGCGACATATTTTCCTGGAACAAGAATGGAATGAGTTACATTTGAATTGAAATGACCATCGATAGACCTTTAACCATAGAAATATTTTATACAATATTTTGCCCATGTTTCTATTTTTGAAGGACTTGAACCAACAGATGTTTTAGGTACAGTAGGCTATAGGCCTACATAGGCTACTGTAAAATGCATTTTTGTTTTTCTTGGAAGAGAAACACCATAATATTGCATAATCAAGTAGATGTGCTCAAAGATGCCCTCTGGTGGTTAAATGAGCATTAATGGCAAGCTCTGAAAATAACCCGAAGCATACCACAACAAACCAAAGCATAACGCACGCAATTATGCAGTATGACGCAACATTTAAATGAGGAACCACTGTGTGTCACTAATGTATTTTAAGTGAATGGTGAGCAGCATTACCATGTCATAGATGTAGGATTGCTTCGTCAATTATCAAGTATCTGAGAAATCGGTTCCGCTTAGGCTTTGCCGTTCAACTCTTTCAATTCCTCAAATCATTGTTTTAAGTCAATTGGTCTCGACTGTAATACTGTAACTCTGTGGGGGCCTCAGAGAAGTAGGTATAATGTCAAGCATTTCAGTTTCAGTTCTAAGGTAAGGAGAACAGTGCAGTTCCCTCGGCCCTATTCATATTACAACATTTCACTTCAAGAGTTTTCCATGAGGGATGCTTCGCCATGCAAAAAAATATCATTGGCTGTCTTAGAGGAGGTTTAGTTTTCTGACTTTGTCAATCTCTGGACTGAACAATGACAGTCATAGAAAAAGTATACTGTGATTTCATATTGCTGTTTCAAGTTGCCTGATGTATCATTCTCAGTCCTGGGTTATTCTGTTTCTGGGATTATCTTTGTGCCTGGTTTGTGAATAGAGATATTTCAGTAGTTGACAATGGGTTCAACACCTCAGTCACTGATACAGAGCTGATTCTAGATTATCAACCAGTGTATTGTTTGAGGATTTTTATTCTCATTATTTCTGAGATCCATCTGTATTCACTCTATAGTATTCACTCTACAGCATTCACTCTAGTACAATGAAGTCTAAGTCATCTCATTTTGTGTTTCAATACCCTCAAGCTGCAAGGTGTTTGGAAACAACACTAGACAAAACAAGCAATAACTATGTTTGAACGCTATATAAACAAAAGTTTGTGGACACCCCTTCAAATTAGTGGATTCGGCTATTTTAGCCACACCCGTTGCTGACAGGTGTATAAAATCGAGCACACAGCCATGCAATCGCTATAGACTAACATTGGCAGTAGAATGGCCTTACCGAAGAGCTCAGTGACTTTCAACGTGGCACCGTCATAGGATGCCACCTTTCCAACAAGTGAGTTTGTCAAATTTCTGCCCTGCTAGAGCTGCCCTGATTCTAATTCGTACGTCGTACGTCGTACGTCAACTGTTAGTGCCGTTACTGTGAAGTGGAAACGTCTAGGAGCAACTACAGCTCAGCCGTGAAGTGGTAGGCCACACAAGCTCACAGAATGGGACCACCGAGTGCAGAAGCGCGTATCTGTCCTTGGTTGCGACAGTCACTACCAAGTTCCAAACTGCCTCTGGAAACAACATCAGCACAATAACTAATTGTCGGGAGCTTCATGAAATGGGTCTCCATGGTCGAGCAGCCGCACACAAGCCTAAGATCACCATGTGCAATGCCAAGCGTGGGCTATAGTGGTGTAAAGCTCTGGAGCAGGAGAAACGTGTTCTCTGGAGTGATGTATCACGCTTCACGATCTGGCAGTCTAACAGACGCATCTGGGTTTTGCAGATGCCAGGAGAACGCTACCTGCCCCAATGCATAATGCCAAGGAATAATTGCCTGGGGCTGTTTTTCATGGTTCAGGCTAGGCCCCTTAGTTCCAGAAAAGGGAAATCTTAATGCTACAGCATACAATGACATTCTAGACGATTCTGTGCTTCCAACTTTGTGGCAACAGTTTGGGGAAGGCCCTTTCCTGTTTCAGCATGACAATGCCCCAGTGCACAAAGCGAGGTCCATACAGAAATGGTTTGTCGAGATCGGTGTGGAAGAACTTGACTGGCCTGCACAGAGCCCTGACCTCAACCGCATCGAACACCTTTGGGATGAATTGGAATGCAGACTATGAGCCCAACCTAATTACTCAACATCAGTGCCCGACCTCACTAATGCACTTGTGGCTGAATGGAAGCAAGTCCCTGCAGCAATGTTCCAACATCTAGTGCAAAGCCTTCCCAGAAGAGTGGAGGCTGTTATAGCAGCAAAGGGGGGACCAATTCCATATTAATGCCCATGATTTTGGAATGAGATGTTCGACGAGCAGGTGTCCACATACTTTTGGTCATGTAGTGTGTTTTGCCACACTATGGACTCAAGCAACTGTCTTAGAAATACACCCCAATATATATAGTATAGTGAATCATGAAATGGACACCAGCTCTACCATTTGTCATCCTGCAAAAAGGTGAGCAGGTTATTGGAGCCCACCAACGGTGTAGTCAAAATATATTGGTATATCCATCACATGGCTCAGCAAGCCTTGGCTCTCCTTGACTCACAGTACAACTGCATCAATCATAGGAGTCAAACGCAGACTCTGTTCTGTTACAGAATTCAATTCCCTGACAGTGGTACTCTCTGCAACGCCCCCAGCACTTTTGCACAGAATTCAGGTGACTGAACCGTAACTTCTGATCCATACGGATACAAAGGCATACACTACATGGAACCCAAAAGAGTTATTCAAACGGTTCTCCTATGGGAACAGCCGAAGAACCCTTTTAGGTTCTAGATAACAGCTTTTTTTCTAAGAGTGTAATAGTGTGCTATCTTGGATGTTTGTTTTTCCTAGATGAGCATGATTGATAGCAAGACCTTTAGCATATAGAAAAGCATAATTCAAATTGTTAAAGTAAAGTGGTGTGAGTTTGTGGCTTATCGACACTCCCAACACGTTCAGCATAGCATACATTAGGGTAGAATAACCAAACATGTTAGTGTTTTTATCAAATGATAAGAAACACTAAGCCTATAAGTGACTAAATACAAAGCACTACAGGTGACTAAATACAAAGCACTAAAGCAATGCCTGTCTGTCTGCATTGTCTGTTTTTATAATCTAGTGCTCCAAGCAATTTTCACTCAAATCTAAAGTAGGGCAGGAGAATGTTCACATTATGCCACCCCTCACGCACTACCTGAAAAATATCTGAAATAGTCTCTGTGGGGATAAAATGCATTAAATGACAAACCATTAAAAACAATGTCATAAACTGTAGACTATAGTATACTATGGTCAAAATATATTAGTATTTCTATATTTCTATAATATAGTATTCACTGTAGTGTTTTTGCGGACTTGAATGTAGTATTCACTGAAGTGTTCTTGCGGACATGACTGTAGTATACGGTAGTATTTACTGTAGTGTTTTTGTGGACATGACTGTAGTATATGGTAGTATTTACTGTAGTTTTATGCATACATGACTGTACTGTGGTTGCTCCACTAAAAGTTTTGTGATAATGCTGCGGGACTTTGTGGTTTAGGTAATTTGTGGTTTAGTACGGTACCCTGCGTCACCACTTCATTGCTCCAGACCAGCGCAAGGGGAAGTTAGAGCACTGATTATGCTTCTGGGTCCTACTGTGTCTCTAACTGACAATGAATGGGTGACATAAACCTAAATAGAAACTGATAATTGTGCACGACTTCAGTATTACTTACTAAAACTGTTGTTAGACTAAGGTTTTTATTATTATATTTTGTTAGGATTATTTTGATTTTACTGTAGTACTGTAGCCCAATCCCGACTGGTCACGTTGTACAATGCCTGAGTGGCGCAATGGTCAAAGACACTGCATTGCAGTGCAAGCTGTGTTGCTATAGATGCTGATTCAATACCTGCTCCTCGACTGGGAGACCCATGAGATGACTACTGGTTTTTGGTTTCTCTCCCTCTATAACAGAAATAAATAATTCTAAATTACAAACTGGCTTTATTTACAAATTAGTAACAATGTCTCACCCCATGTTCAAGAATGGCCTTTTTCTCGCTCATTTTATGTAATTTGAATACAAAATCCTATCCAAAATATTGTTATTTTTTAAACAAAGCGATTTATTATTATTTTTCATTTAGAATTATATAAAAGCCCCTTGGATATTCTCACAGATACATTATTAAAAGTGGTGTAGGTCTTATTAATTTAAAGAGCATATTGAAGTTAGAAGCAATAGGATTTGAAGCAATAGCCTACAACTATTTTAGCACTGCTTCGCGCTTCTCTGAGACAAGCATGGGGACTGGTTTGATAAATCAATGAGATTTTTATTTTCACTGAATCTCCGTTTGGGTATTGGTTAGACTACAATTATACGATTAGGGTGTAGAAATGTTATGCTCTTAGTGCCCGCACAACACAGGGAGTCTTAGCTAAATAGCCTACTCCTGGCCGTCAAGTTGTACAGCGCCATATTTTTTCATTTTTCTTGAAATAGAAACACCATAATATTAATCAAACTAATTAAGCAACATGTCTTAAAATCAGTCCCATATATATACTATGTTCTTACAAAAAAAGGTTTTAAATTCTCTAGTACAGCCACTATTGAAGGCTATCAAATGCTTCTCAAAGATGCCCTCTGGTGGTCAAACTAGCACTAACTAGCATTAATGGTACCAGTGGTTCACACTTAAATAACGTATCATAGAATTCTGCGGCACCATGCAAGCTGCGTCACAGTACGCTGCAACTTTTAAGGGACGAACTACTGTAGTATACTGTAGTGTTTTTGCTGATATGACTGTAGTATTTTGTAGTAACACCTGCCAACTAGAGTTACCTCAACCAAAACATAAGACACACAGGTTTGTGACCAGCCACCTATTGAGTTAGGTCAGTCCTTCTCAAATAGTGGGGCGCGCCAGGGGACCCCGGGGAACATGCTTTTTTTTGCCGCAGGGAGTAGTTTTTTTTTGCACCGAACAAGAGCACACAGCACAGAGCAGGATATATGAAGTGCAGATAACAAACCCTTAAGAGACACCATGGAAAAATATTTAACAGGGATGAAAAGAAAGGCGGAGAGAGACGGAGATAATGAGACAAACGTAAGTCTCCCGAAAGCTAAGACGAGGAAATATGACGACGCGTATGTAGCGCTTGGCTTCACTGTGACTACAGTGGGAGACGAGGAAAGACCGGTATACTGGTTTACTGTGTCTAAAAATGTTGGCAGCGGACAGCATGAAGCCAAATAAATTAAGGCGTCACTTAAAGACATTACACCGCAATCACGCTGATAAGCCGCTTGAGTTTTTTCAGCGAAATCGTGCCGAATATTGCCAACAATCGTCCCGCTTTGTGAATGCTACTTCAGTAAACCAGCGAGCACTACTGGCATCATATAAGGTGGCGTACCAAATTGCTCAGTGCAACAAAAAAACACTTCAACTATGACAGACAAAATGAGAAAAAAAATTCCAGAACATCACATTGTGGGATTTTTAATGAATTTATTTGCAAATTATGGTGGAAAATAAGTATTTGGTCACCTACAAACAAGCAAGATTTCTGGCTCTCACAGACCTGTAACTTCTTCTTTAAGAGGCTCCTCTATCCTCCACTCGTTACCTGTATTAATGACACCTGTCCACAACCTCAAACAGTCACACTCCAAACTCCACTATGGCCAAGACCAAAGAGCTGTCAAAGGACACCAGAAACAAAATTGTAGACCTGCACCAGGCTGGGAAGACTGAATCTGCAATAGGCAAGCAGCTTGGTTTGAAGAAATCAACTGTGGGAGCAATTATTAGGAAATGGAAGACATACAAGACCATTGATAATCTCCCTCGATCTGGGGCTCCACGCAAGATCTCACCCCGTGGGGTCAAAATGATCACAAGGTGAGCAAAAATCCCAGAACCACACGGGGGACCTAGTGAATGACCTGCAGAGAGCTGGGACCAAAGTAACAAAGCCTACCATCAGTAACACACTACGCCGCCAGGGACTCAAATCCTGCAGTGCCAGACGTGTCCCCCTGCTTAAGCCAGTACATGTCCAGGCCCGTCTGAAGTTTGCTAGAGAGCATTTGGATGATCCAGAAGAAGATTGGGAGAATGTCATATGGTCAGATGAAACCAAAATAGAACTTTTTGGTAAAAACTCAACTCGTCGTGTTTGGAGGACAAAGAATGCTGAGTTGCATCCAAAGAACACCATACCTACTGTGAAGCATGGGGGTGGAAACATCATGCTTTGGGGCTGTTTTTCTGCAAAGGGACCAGGACAACTGATCCGTGTAAAGGAAAGAATGAATGGGGCCATGTATCGTGAGATTTTGAGTGAAAACCTCCTTCCATCAGCAAGGGCATTGAAGATGAAACGTGGCTGGGTCTTTCAGCATGACAATGATCCCAAACACACCGCCCGGGCAACGAAGGAGTGGCTTCGTAAGAAGCATTTCAAGGTCCTGGAGTGGCCTAGCCAGTCTCCAGATTTCAACCCCATAGAAGATCTTTGGAGAGAGTTGAAAGTCCGTGTTGCCCAGCAACAGCCCCAAAACATCACTGCTCTAGAGGAGATCTGCATGGAGGAATGGGCCAAAATACCAGCAACAGTGTGTGAAAACCTTGTGAAGACTTACAGAAAACGTTTGACCTCTGTCATTGCCAACAAAGGGTATATAACAAAGTATTGAGATAAACTTTTGTTATTGACCAAATACTTATTTTCCACCATAATTTGCAAATAAATTCATTAAAAATCCTACAATGTGATTTTCTGGATATTTTTTTTCCTCATTTTGTCTGTCAGTTGAAGTGTACCTATGATGAAAATTACAGGCCTCTCTCATCTTTTTAAGTGGGAGAACTTGCGCAATTGGTGGCTGACTAAATACTTTTTTGCCCCACTGTACAGTGCATTCGGAAAGAATTCAGACCCCTTGACTTTTTACACATTTTGTTACGTACCAGCCTTATTCAAAAATGTATTACATTGTTTTTTTCTCATCAATCTACACACAATACCTCATCATGACAAAGCATGACAGCCTTATTCTAAAATTGATTAAATAAATAAAAAACTCCTCAATCTACACACAATATGCAATAATGACGAAGTGAAAACAGGTTTTTAGAAATAAAAAACAAAAATAACTTAATACATAAATATTCAGACCTTTTGCTATGAGACTCGAAATTGAGCTCAAGTGCATCCTGCTGCCATTGATCATCCTTGAGATGTTACTACAACTTGATTGAAGTCCACCTGTGCTAAATTCAATTGATTGGACATGATTTGGAAAGGCACACACCTGTCTGTATAAGGTCCCACAGTTGACAGTGCATGTCAGAGCAAAAACCTAGTCATGAGGTTGAAGAAACTGTCCGTAGAACTCAGTCAAGATTTTTTCGAGGCATAGATCTGAGGAAGGGTACCAGAAAATGTATGCAGCATTGAATGTCCTCAGGAACACAGTGGCCTCCATCCTTCTTAAAAGGAAGAAGATTGGAACCACTGCTCGGCCAATAATGGGAGAAGGGCCTTGGTCAGGGAGGTGACCAAGAACCCAATGATCACTCTGACAAAGCTCCAGAGTTCCTCTGTGGAAATGGGAGAATCTTCCAGAAGGACAACCATCTCTGCAGCACTCCACCAATCAGATCTTTATGGTAGAGAGGCCAGACGGAAGCCATTCCTCAGGAAAAGGCACATGACAGCGGACGCATCAGAGCAAAGGACAGATTTCCACTGGTCTAATGTCCATTGCTCTTGTTTCTTGGCCCAAGCAAGTCTCTTCTTATTATTGGTGTCCTTTAGTATTGGCTTCTTTGCAGCAATTCGAACATGAAGGCCTGATTCATGCAGTCTCCTCTGAACAGTTGATGTTGAGATGTGTCTGTTACTTGAACTCTAAAGCATTTATTTGGGATGCAATATTTGAGGCTGATAACTCTAATAAACTTATCCACTGCAGCAGATGTATCTCTGGGTCTTCCTTTCCTGTGGCGGTCCTCATGAGAGCCAGTTTCATCATAGCGCTGGATGGTTTTTGCGACTGCGCTTGAAGAAACTTTCAAAGTTCTTGAAATGTTCCGGATTGACTGACCTTCATGTAATGATGGACTGTCATTTCTCTTTGCTTATTTGAGCTGTTCTTACCCTAATATGGACTTGGTCTTTTACAAATAGGGCTATCTTCTATATACCACCCCTACCTTGTCACAACACAACTGATTGGCTCAAACGCATTAAGAAGGAAAGGAATTCCACAAATATTCTTTTAACAAGGCACAACTGTTAATTAGAATGGATTCCAGGTGACTACCTCATGAAGCTGGTTGAGAGAATGCCAAGAGTGTGTCCAAAGTTTTGACTGGTACTGTACATGATTCCATGTGTGTTATTTCATAGTTTTGATATCTTCACTATTATTCTGCAATGTAGAAAATTGTAAAAATAAAGAAAAACCAACATTTGAAATGGTGTGTTTTGCATTTGATAAAAGTAGAGAGAGCTAGAAAATTGTATATCATTGTCACACCCTGATCTGTTTCACCTGTCCTTGTGATTGTCTCCACCCCCTCCAGGTGTTGCTTATTTTCCCTGGTGTATTTATCCCTATGTTTCCTGTCTCTCTGTGCCAGTTCGTCTTGTATGTTCAAGTCAACCAGCGTGTTTTTCCCGTGCGCCTGCTTTTCTATTCTCTTTTAATAGTCCTCCCGGTTTTGACCTTTGCCTGTCCATGACCATTCTCTTGCCTACCCCTTTTGGATTGTTAATAAACATCTTGGACTCTAACCATCTGCCTCCTGTGTCTGCATCTGGGTCTCGCCTTGTGCCCTTATACACTACAGTTGAGGAACAATGGGGAAATAATTATGCTTTGAAAGTAGATACAATTGTAAAATCGCATTTGAGAAAATGTCCCTTGAATGTTTTGGTACATACTGGAAAGCTCTTCTTTGTCTACACCCATTCTGCATCGTTCACACCCTTTTAAGCTTTAACCCCACCCATCTCTTTAAGGATTCACATGTGAGGCTACAGTATGTACTAAACAAACTGAGATTTCAAGACCAAAGGCTGACTTATACCACAGGTGTGTTTGTAAATTTCATCTGGAGTGTCAGAGTGCTCTGTGCGTTGGTAAACTCAGAGCGTTGTCAGATTGGCCGTTTGTAAATTCAGAGCGCTTCTCTCTCGGAGTGTTCAGCGCACACTGGACGCTCTGGACGAAAAGTAGGGTTGATCCGAGCGTTCTGACCTAACAGAAGTCAAGCACCCAAGCTAACTGGCTAACGTTGGCCAGCTTGCTAGCTACTTCCAGACACAAATGAGAGAACACCCCACTCTGATCATTTTAGTCACCTTAGCAAAGCTGGTTAGTCTGTTTTTATGTTATCCAGAGCGTTGGTGACTGCAACTGTCCTGCTGGCAACAATTGAATTACGCTTTTTTGCCAACGTTTACTGACACCGGCCTTATTCAACTGGTGTTGAGCGTTCGTAAATTCGTCAGTTATTCTGCGCTCTGGCACACTCAGACGAGAGTGCTCTGAAATCGGAGTAGATAGCCAGAGCGAATTTACCAGCTATATCTATTGACAGTTGTTGCAGTGACATCATAAACATTCTATTGAAATAGTTACTTGCATAGCGGAGTCTTTTGTTTAGACATGTAGCTAGCAAGCTAAACAATGAACCATAATCCCAACTCATAACGTTGCTACCCTGCATGAATCGGCAGGTAGCTAACCAACCAGGTTCAATGTTAGCTAGCTAACATTAGGCTATAACTAGCAATGCAAATAGCTCTGAGATATGAGTAATATTACTACACAGATCATACATGTAACATTAGCTAGCTAGCCAGCCAGCTAACATTAGCTAGTTAGCTAACAGTACACTTTTACTTGAAATGAAAATGATTTTCAGACAAAATTAGAAACGTGTAATATCTGAAAATGTAGCTAGCTAGACTCTCTTACCCGTATACATGGGATGGATGCTTCCCCCTCTCTGTCACGGATGCCATGGTTGCCCTTAGTTTGAAGATGTAATCCGGAGACAGGCGTTTTACAACAGCGGTCTGTGTGTTCTCTTTTCGACTCCGTCTCATATTTGCAATCAAACGGCAGAATTTTCTCCATCTCCTTAACTATCATACTCTAATTCCACTGATTTCAAAACTCAGTCATCCAGACAATGGAGCGCAACACTTATCCAATTCTACTACGTGACCAATCCGAACTCATCTCTCGGCAGTTCTAGCCAACTCATTATCTCAGCCAATCATGGCTCGCGGGAAGGTTGCTGACTTTTTCTGTGGCTCAACCAACTAGGCTCGTAATTTAACAATTTTATTCATATTTACAGATGGCATACAAGTTTGTTATTAAGGCACATTTTGTGGGCTCCTGAGTGACGCAGCGGTCTAAGGCACTGCATCTCAGTGCAAGAGGTGTCACTGCAGTCCCTGGTTCAAATCCAGCTGCATCACATGTGGCTGTGATTGGGAGTCCCAGAGGGCAGCTCACAATTGACCCAGCGTAGTCCGGGGTAGGCCGTCATTGTAATTAGGAATTTGTTAATAACTGACTTGCCTAGTTAAATGAAAGTTCACATGTTCCAGAAGGCATTTCTGAATTTAAAAAAAATTATGTATTTTGTACATAAATAAACCGCACATGTCTATAAGCCGCAAGTGCCTACCGGTACATTTAAACAAATGAACTTTACACAGCCTTTAAACGAAACACGGCTTGTAACAAAAATAAATAGGCTTTTAAACGAAGCACGGCTTGTAACAAAAATAAATAGGCTTTAACGAAACACGGCTTGTAACAAAAATAAAAAAAATAGCAGTAAACAGTAGCCTACCAAGAAAGTCAAACTTCATTGCGGTGGCGATTGTTTTGGCTTTCAGTCGGATCTGCACAGTTGAAACACCTCGGCCGTCTGCTCTCTGTGTGTTGACCCAGTCTTCAAGCTAATTTTCTAGTTCGGGCCATGTGCTTTTCTTCTCTGAAAGCTTTTGTTGTCTTTTTGCACTGAGTCAGTTCCTCAAGCTGCTGTTTCCAACGTCTTATCATCGACTCATTAAGGCCAAGCTCCCGTGCAGCAGCTCTATTTCCTTTTCCAACAGCCAGATCGATCGCCTTCAACTTGAAAGCTGCATCATATGCATTTCTCCGTGTCTTTGCCATGATGAGGGTGACAAAATGACTACCGTAATCAGAATGATGGGAAGTTTGAGCGCGCTCGATTTACGTCACATTATGTGACGGTGCTCAGTTTTTTGGCGGCGTGAATCTTGTGAAAAAAAATTAAAAATCATAAATTAGCCGCGTCATTGTATAAACCGCGAGGTTCATAGCGTGGGAAAAAAGTAGAGGCTTATAGTCCGGAAATTACGGTAAATGGCTCTCCTGTGAAGTAGTTTCCTGAAACGAGTCACAAATTTGCAAAAACCTGTTTTTGCTTTGTCATGATGAGGTATTGTGTGTAGATTGATGAGAAAAAAACAATGTAATACATTTTTTTTAAAGGCTGTAACGTAACAAAATGTGGAAAAAGTCAAGGGGTCTGAATACTTTCCGAATGCACTGTATATACAAATGTATTTGGTGATTCTGATTCTGAAAGAAGAAAAAAAAGGAAAAAAAAGATATAGCTGCGTTTTGGAATGCCTGATTGAAACTGGCTTAAATAGGGCCTGAACCTAAAACGGCAGCAAAAAGCGGTTCATTTCAGGTCCTACCTGTTTCGTCCTAAAAATCCCAATACAGATCAAGTCAGTTTTATTGAACAGACAAAGAGGGTTTTACTGTACAACTAAAATGTGTCAGAACTCATGCCTGGACATGCAAAACAAAGGTAGAAAGCGCACACATTTTATCCCTGGACAAAGACTTCACCTGATGAAGAAATACTCAGGAAAGAATCACTCCATAATAACCGTTAAGGGCTGTCAGGCAAATACAGAGCACTGAAAAGTAAAATGGCTGCTCTATCAAAGAAATGTTGTGGAAATAAATAGCACCACCGGTTTGTTTTAAATTACTTCATGAGATGAATTATTGGCAAACAAAAAATTATTTAATCTCATAAATGTTATTTAATAATTAGCAACACTAAATCAAAAATGTATTTTGTCCAGCCTCTTAGCAACCTCTTGTGTCAGTATAGCATTGGAAAGACATTTACATGTAATTCATTAACAGCATATCCACCTGCGTACTGGAGTTTCCCTGCCTGTGCAACGTTCAGTATGTGTGCACTATGCAAGCTGAGCACATCATTTGAAATGATGTAGCTGGTGTTGGCAACCTCTCAAAAATGTTTGCACTGTAAGCCATTATCCATACGATGCCATTAAATTAGGGTTAATCACGCTAAACCTAAAAGCATAGGCATAGAAAGAGTGCCCAGTGTGCCCCACTGGCTCTGAACCATCTTTAGTCCTAAATATTCAACTTTAAACTCAAGGTCTCTGTGTCTCACTTTGATTATGGTTATGGAAAGCTTAAAACTGCATTAAATAATGAAGATGACAAGTTGTTTAATTAAAGCAAGAGACAAAATAAGTCAGTCATTTATCTCTGCATGGTCACAGGAGCTGTTAAAACAAAGTGGGCTCAATTTTCATCTTTCACACATGCATTCAACTCCAAAATATTAATGTAGGAAAGCCAGGGAAAGGTTTTATGAAGGTGTGAAGGGACTCTGTTTTAACATTTATGAGAGATTAAATGCTCTAAAAAGTTGGATTAATGAACAAGTTAATGCAGAGCGATAGAGAGGGAGAGAGGAAGAGGGAGATAGGGAGGGCAACGGATCTGAACCATCAGATCCTCCTCTCCACCCTCTCCGAGTTGGGCATCTCCGGCGCGGCCCACGCTTGGATTGCGTCCTACCTGACAGCTCGCTCCTACCAGGTGGCGTGGCGAGAATCTGTCTCCGCACCACGTGCTCTCACCACTGGTGTCCCCCAGGGCTCTGTTCTAGGCCCTCTCCTATTCTCGCTATACACCAAGTCACTTGGCTCTGTCATATCCTCACATGGTCTCTCCTATCATTGCTATGCAGACGACACACAATTAATCTTCTCCTTTCCCCCTTCTGATAACCAGGTGGCGAATCGCATCTCTGCATGTCTGGCAGACATATCAGTGTGGATGACGGATCACCACCTCAAGCTGAGCCTTGGCAAGACGGAGCTGCTCTTCCTCCCGGGGAAGGACTGCCCGTTCCATGATCTCGCCATCACGGTTGACAACTCCATTGTGTCCTCCTCCCAGAGTGCTAAGAACCTTGGCGTGATCCTGGACAACACCCTGTCGTTCTCAACTAGAGACACCAGTAAATGTTCCTCGCCAACAGGATCCTGACATGTTGCATGTTGAAAAGGTTGACTATGTATTGTTTATTGCATTGGGTATCAACTGAACAGCGCAAACAAAGCGGAAATCAGAGAAAATAGGCATTGCTGCAGGCTAAGGTTAAATCTAGACTTGGTTTCCTCTATTGTAATCACTCCTCTTTCACCCTAGCTACCAAACTAACCTTGATCCAGAAGACCATCCTACCCATGCTAGATTACAGAGACGTAATTTATAGATCGGCATGTAAGGGTGCTCTCGAGCGGCTAGATGTTCTTTACAATTCGGGCATCAGATTTGCCTCCAATGCTCCTTATAGGACACATCACTGCACTCTATACTTCTCTGTAAACTGGTCACCTCTGTATACCCGTCGCAAGACTCACTGGTTGATGCTGATTTACAAAACCCTCTTAGGCCTCAATCTCCCCTATCTGAGATACCTACTGCAGCCCTCATCCTCCACATACAACACCCATTCTGCCAGTCACATTCTGTTAATAAAGGTCCCCAAAGCATACACATCCCTGGGTCGCTCCTCTTTTCAGTTCGCTGCAGCAAGCGACTGGAACGAGCTGCAAAAAACACTCAATATGGACAGTTTTATCTCCATCTCTTCATTCAATGACTCAAATCATGGACACCCTTACTGACAATTATGGCTTTGCGTGATGTATTGTTGTCTCTACCTTCTTGCCTTTCAAATCAAATCAAATCACATTTTAATTGTCACATGCGCCGAATACAACAGGTGTAGACCTTACTTACAAGCCCTTAAAACTTCTTTATGATAGGGGGCAGCATTTTCACTTTTGGATGAATTGTGTGCCCATAGTGAACTGCCTCCTACTCTGTCCCAGATGCTAATATATGCATATTATTATTACTATTGGATATAAAACACTCTGAAGTTTCTAAAACTGTTTGAAGGATGTCTGTGAGTATAACATAACTCATATGGCAGGCAAAAACCTGAGAAAAAATCCAAACAGAAAGTGAGAATTCTGAGACTGGTCAATGTTCAACTCATTGCCGATTCAATTCCCTGTAAGATATGGATCTGTTTGCACTTCCTACGCCTTCCACTAGATGTCAACAGTCTGTAGAACGCTGAATGAAGCCTCTAGTGTGATGTCGGGCCGGATGGGAGGTGTTTCAGTCATTGGTCTGGCAGAATGCCAGTTCCTGGTCATGCGCTTTCCTCATGATATCGCCTTGCGTTCCATAACTTCTACAGACATGAAGGGATGCTCCGGTTGGAACGTTATTGGATATATATGATAACAACATCCTGAAGATTGATTCTCTACTTAGTTTGACCAGTTTATTCGACCTGTTATATAACTTTTTTAAGTTTTCGTCTGAGTTCGCCTGCATTTGCGCGAGCGTTTGTACATGTGCACTAAACATGCTAGCAAAAGTAGCTACTTAGACATAAGTAATGGACATTATCGAACAAAACAACGATTTATTGTGGAACTAGGATTCCTGGCAGTGCATTCTGATGAAGATGATCAAAGGTAAGGGAATATTTACAATGTAATTTCGTATTTCTGTTGACTCCAACATGGCGGAGAAATGTTGTTATGTTTGAGCGCCGTCTCAGATTATTGCATGGTGTGCTTTTTACGTAAAGTTTTTTTGAAATCTGACACAGCGGTTGCATTAAGAACAAGTGTATCTTTAATTATATGTAAAACATGTATCTTTCATCAACGTTTATGATGAGTAAAACATAAATGTATTGTGTAACATGATGTCCTATGAGTGTCATCTGATGAAGATCATCAAAAGTTAGTGATTCATTTTATCTCTATTTCTGCTTTTTGTGACTATCTTTTGCTGGGAAAATGGCTGTGTTTTTCTGTGGCTATGTACAGAGCTAACATAATCATTTGGTGTGCTTTCGCCGTAAATCCTTTTTGAAATCAGACATGTTGGCTGGATTCACAACATGTGTAGCTTTAATTTGGTGTCTTTCATGTGTGATTTCATGAAAGATTGATTTTATACTAATATATTTGAATTTGGCACGCTACATTTGTTCTGGCTTTTGGCCAAGTGGGACGCTACCGTCCCACATATCCCAGAGATTAACCAACAATACTTTAAAATTAAAATAAGTCTTTAGTAAAAAATAGAAAATAAATGTAACTAATAATTAAACAGCAGTAGTAAAATAACAAGTGAGGCTACATACAGGGGGTACCTGTAAAGAGTCAATGTGCGGGGGCACCGGTTAGTTGAGGTAATTGAGGTAATGTGTACATGTAGGTAGAGTTAAGTGACTATGCATAGATTTTAAACAGAGAGTAGCAGCAGTGTAAAAGAGGGGTCTGGGTAGCCCTTTGATTAGCTGTTCAGGAGTCTTATGGCTTGGGGGTAGAAGCTGTTATGAAGGCTTTTGGATCTCAACTTGGCGCTCCGGGACCGCTTGCCGTGTGGTAGCCGAGAGAACAATCTATGACTAGGGTGGTTGGAGTCTTTGACAATTTTTAGGGCCTTCCTCTGACACTGCCTGATATAGAGGTCCTGGATGGCAGGAAGCTTGTGCTGTTGTCTGTGCCCAATAATGTTTCTACTATGTTTTGTGCTGCTATCATGTTGTGCTGCTGCCATGTTGTGTTGCTACCATGCTATGTTGTTGTCTTTGGTCTCTCTTTATGTAGTGTTGTGGGGTCTCTCTTGTCGTGATGTGTGTTTTGCCCTATATTTTTAATCCCAGCCTCCATCCCCGAAGGAGGCTTTTTGCCTTTTGAAAGGCCGTCATTGTAAAGAAGAATTTGTGCTTAACTGATTAGCTTAGTTAAATTTAAAAATTGAGTGCGGCTGAACCTTTTTTAGGACTTTTTTTAGGGATGTTACAGCAGAGGAATTACAAGAAATCCTATAGACTAATGTTTAGTCCTCACAAGCACCTGTGCCTGTGTAGGGATGTGATTTGGACTATGACTGAAGGAGTGGGATGTGATTTGGTTTATGACTGAAGGAGTGGGATGTGATTTGGAGTATGACTGAAGGAGTGGGATGTGATTTGGTTTATGACTGAAGGAGTGGGATGTGATTTGGAGTATGACTGAAGGAGTGGGATGTGATTTGGAGATCTATTTTATTTACATATTGTATATGATGTAGTTTCTTCCCCTTTCCTGCAATGGATTTTTTTTTCACTACCGTACAGTAGGTGGCAGCAATACACCTTATCGGTTGTAGTCTGCCACTAAAGCTCAAAGAAGAAGACAAAGAAGAAGGAGAACTGACTTTCTGTCAGAGAGCATGCAGAGCGTATCCAGTAGTGATGGGAAGTTTGGCTCTTTTTACTGACTCTGATTTTTTCAACTTGTTCAGTCAAAATAACAAATCTTTAGACTAATTTTGTTCATTTGAGTCAGTAATGCCCAGAGCATGCAGGATGAACTGAGAACTCAAAAGAGTCATGATTCTACAAGCCTGGCGTTCACATATCGTTCACCATGTGCGGGTTATTGCCAGTGCAACATTATCTATTTTGCCTGGGCGCATATATGACAGACATATATGCGCGGTTGCACACAAAAACACAGTCTTGTATGCCTTTTGACATTTACATTTTAGCAGACACTCTTAACAAGAGCAACCTACGGTAGAGAGTGCATACATTTTCATACTTTTTTCATACTGGTTTCCATGGGAACTGAACCCACAACGCTGATGCTGCAAGCACCATGCTCTACCAATTGAGCTACATGGGACTACAAGCGAGTCAGTTCTGAGAAGTTACCGCCTTCTGGGGGATGGAGTGTCAGAGTGAAGTGCTCTTTTTTAATGTAGATACATTCTAAGCCTCCATATCGAACAAGCTGATGAAAGTACGTCTCCAGAGTCACCGGAGGAGGGCATATTAATCCTGTTGTAGAATTCATTGCAGCCAACAGGTCAAACTAATTACTAAAATGAACGAGTCACCCAGAATAACAAATCATGACTCTTGAGTCAGTGAAAAGTGTTGTAAAAAAAGAACGAATCCTGCGCATCACTAGTATCCAGTGGATTTCTCGTCCATCCTGTCTGCAAGTGGTGCCAAGCTCATGAAATGAATAGCTTTTGGAACATATGAACTATCAGTGGTGTGTATTCATGGAAACCAAGGGAAGCCAGGCTTCCCCAAAAAATCTACCAAGAAAAAAATAACATAATTTATCTTATCTCTGTGTTTCATAACTTTTCTTTCATTCGCAAGAGGATGAATGTACCTCACCGGAGAAAGCATCAGAGCGAGGGAAACATCACCCCTCTGTCTCAGTATAAATAGGCCATCTATCTGATGTGGTTTGGTCAAAAAGAGTATGAAATTGTTGCTGTACGTAGCATTGAATGCAATGGAAGGCAGCAATAAAATAGCCAATCAGCGAGAGAAACTAAGTGAGCTCAACTGTGAGAATGGTCCTGGAGCACCAAAAAAAAGTGAAGCCAGTTTGGATTTGGCTTCACACCAATCACAAGCCAAACGTCAATTACAGAAAAAAACTTGAATTGTTGCATCTCGTTGTGTTGTTTTATCTAGCTAAAATCATCCTAAATTAGAGATAGGGATTTGGATTTGTGGGTTTTACTTAATTCTCCGTACTAGACAGTTATTATAAGGTCGATTCTGATCTAACCATACATTCATACATTGTGCACCTGGCCTGAGAGGATGGAAGTTCAATATGTAGCTAGATGTAGTAGGCTAATGTTGACTAGCTGGCGCATTTTTGTCCATGAAAGGAAGTTAGGTTAGTGAGCAAGCATTTTAGCCAGGTTGCCTAGGACAGCAAAAACTAAACGTGTGTACTGTATGACAGAGTCATGAAAGAGATGAGGATGATTGCCGTTTCTGGATGAGCCAACATGTTTTTTTCTACTTGCACACACACACACACACACACACACACACACACACACACACACACACACACACACACACACACACACACACACACACACACACACACACACACACACACACACACACACACACACACACACACACACATACACACACACATACACACACACACACACACACACAGTACCATGGACAGCCATATCATATTTAGCTTACGTTGATTGGCCTAAATAGTTTTTGGTATCTGACTTGTTACTGTAATAGACTCAGCCTAGGTGATTTGATGATGTTGAAATATTGAAGTTGAAATGGTGCTGGAATAGTGGAGGCAGCTCCTGTTTTATTTGCTACTTGCGATAACTCTCTGTGGTTCTAAATCAATAGTTGTTTAGTAGTCTGAAAATGTTGTAAACATTAACTTGCTTGACCATGCTGTTGTAGGTCATCTAACTGTTTGTTCATGGACTTCACCGGACAGATGTTGCTTTCCGGTTTTGTGATGAAACACAATTTTATTCTGAACTATTATTGCATTTATTCTGCCACTGTCTTCTTATTGTCTCGGCCTTAGGCCTATATATCACGGTGGCAAAGGATATGAACTAACAGGTTATAGAGCAAACAACGCAATTATCACAACACAGGTTATAATAAGGCTTTTTTCCCTGGCTTGGCTTCCTCAGTGATTTCACCTACGCACCGCTTCTGTGAACTATTGATGCATGTCTCTCTCCTTTAACCCTTTCTACCCCAAAACAAAAACTTCAACAACTCTGTGGGATCTCGCCAATCTCAGGTCACAAATTGGAAAGGTAAGCTAAGCACAGGGGGCTGATGAGGAGAGAGCTGGAATGGAGTGAATGGAGTGGTATCAAACACATGGTTTCCATGTGCTTGATACCATTCCATTTATTCCGTTCAAGCCATTGCTATGAGCCTGTCCTCCCCAATTAGGTGCCACCAGCCATCTGTGAAGCTAAGTAAACCTTTGGTTAGAGCAGAACCACACCATTACATATTCAACTACCACCACTTATTTTACATAAACATTGAGATCAGGTTATGGACTACCTAGGAAGCCTATTATAGGCACCCTAGATGTTGTGAAAGTAGGTTTCTATGTCGGTCGTCTAACTAAGCATTTCTCTAACCTGCATGTCCTCGGGCCCCCCAGCTGTTTCAGATTGGCTTTTCAGCATAAACACAACAGGGAATGATGAATAGTTGACTAGTGATTATTGCCGCAATATCCTCTATCCTTGCAAATATAACAAATTTACAGGGCTTAAAGAAACTTAACTGGTCTTGGTTTGGGGTTGTCTAGCGCTCTAAGCTGCCTTTAGAAAACATGTACTATGTACCACTGCCAGCATGGGTTCGAATCCTCTTTTAGCACTATCACTCCTACTTTTGTCCTCTGTCTTTCTATCTAATAAACATACAAAATAATTTTTAAAAAATAGTTAAAAAATAAACGTAACTGATCATTACCCTGGAGTATGTCCTCCTCAGATATAATTCTATGTTGTCATCCCACTGGGAGTCGTAAGCTTACCGTATCCTTCCGAGTCAAAACAATTTGCGCATATATTATGACAAAGTGTTGGTCTTCAGAAGTTTTTTGTGGAGCTGTTCGTGCATACAGCATTTTTTCTTGAGGAAGTCAAAGTTCGGTAGCCAAAGTCTACGCCCCTTCGTCGGTGATTGGCCAACAGTACTACTTCTAGTAGGAGTGGGAACTATGGATGGGATTCGTCAATGAGGTGTTTGATGTCATTCAACGAGAGACAACTAGTTTTCATGCACATTTTTTTACTTGAGAAATACTGCACCAAACATCTTAGATGTCAAATTGCTTGATTGGCAAAAGAGGGACAGACAGCACTAATATTGCCGCTTTTTAATTGTTTTTCAAGATAAGGTCTTTAGGGAGTATGCGAGCACAGAAGTTTGCTTCGCCTAGCCGAGTTTTGCTAGGAGCAAACCGAACCTATGAATGCAGACGCCTTTACAACCATCAACAAAAGAGCGACAAAGAGAACAGTTTTAGACGGACAAATTTGTCTACAACTCAGTCCACCTCCTTCCTGACTTGCCTAGTTAAATAAAAATAAAATAAAAACCAGAGTATGCCCCAAGGCCTCGGTTGCACCTTTTCCAAAATATATGGCTCAGTTTCAAATGAGCAACCAGAATTCACTTGTGTTTTTCGAAATCCAGTTAACCTATTGTAATAAGACACAATTAAAGATAATACATTATTGTGATGACTGGAATTTTTTTATATTTCTTCTTGCACTATAGAAGGTGTCCAATACAGTGTGCAAGACTGCTTGCGGAGGAATTGGACAGCATGTTCCATCTGATACACTCAGGGTCTGTCAAGAGTAAATGCAATACAATCTACAGCCATCTGCTCCACAAGTTAAAGGTCCAATGCAGCTGTTTTTTTCTCAATATCAAATAACTTCTGGGTAACAATTAAGTACCTTACTCTGAATATTTTCAATTAAAATGATCAAAAAGAAACACGGGGCCTTTAAGGTGCAGTGCTTTGCTTCCTCTGAAAGTACTGTATGTTGTCTCCTACAGTGCCTTCAGAAAGTATTCACACCCCTTGACTTTTTCCACATTTCTGTTGTGTTACAGCCTGAATTTAAAATGCATTACATTTAGATTTTTGGGGCACTGGCCTACACACAATACCCCATAATGTCGAAGTGGAATTATGTTTTTCGGAATTTTGACAAATTAATAAAAAATGAAAAGCTGAAATTTATTGAGTCAATAAGTATTCTACCCCTTTGTTATGACACGCCGAAATTACACTTATTCTGTATTTAATTTACAATACATTAGCAAAAATTTCTAAAAACATGTTTTCACTTTGTCATTATGGGGTATTGTGTGTATATCTATTTAATCAAGTTTGAATTGAGGCTGTAAAACAATAAGGCCATTTTCAGGGACTCCTTTTTTATATTGTATGTGGTGCAATACCAACAGACAAACTGTTTTGGATATCTAACTGGATAGGCAAGGTCAAGAGTTCTCACTGTGCCGGTAAATTCAATAATTTTCTGAATTGAAATCGGCATTGACAATCAGTATATTACTCAGTTGAAACGTGGAGTTGTATTGAATGACTCCAGTCCTCTACTTAATTTTGTTGTCACACCCTGGCCTTTGTTATATATATTTTCTTGATTAGTTTAGTTAGGTCAGGGTGTGACATGGGGGATGTTTGTGTGTTTTGTCTAGTTTAGGGTGTGTGTATTGTTTAGGGGGTTTTGTAGTATGTATGGGGTTGTGTTCAGTGTAGGTGTTTAGGAAAGTCTATGGTTGCCTGATTTGGTTCTCAATCAGAGACAGCTGGTTATTGTTGTCTCTGATTGGGAGCCATATTTAAGGCAGCCATAGGCTTTAGGTGTTTGTGGGTAATTGTCTATGTGGTACGTTAGTAGCTTGTGTGTGCACTTTCGTTGATAGCTTCACGGTCGTTTGTTGTTTTGTTTTGTAAAAGTGTTTGTTTTCGTGTTTCGTCATCTCTATTAAAAGAAGATGTACTCATATCCCGCTGCGCCTTGGTCCGCTTATTATGACGATCGTGACATTTGTACATCATTAATTGCTGGTTCGTCCTCTGCCTCTGTCTTTGACTTCACCCAGGGCCTTGACATCTGTATAGCAACTATTCACTTTCAATTATTAGAGAAAAGTAGCCTCAATCAAGCACAAAAGTTATTCTAGTAGCCTCTTAATATAAGCTTAAAGACCTGTGATCACATTTGCATGGTGACTATAAACATCTATCATGCTCACAGTTTAATAGTAATTTGCTCACAAGAACCTAGATTACAATAACTTCCGTTTGAAAACTCTCTTTCCCTTTTCAAGGGATAGCTAATTATTTATTTTATTTTTTATTTCACCTTTATTTAACCAGGTAGGCTAGTTGAGAACAAGTTCTCATTTGCAACTGCGACCTGGCCAAGATAAAGCATAGCAGTGTGAACAGACAACAACACAGAGTTACACATGGAGTAAACAATAAACAAGTCAATAACATGGTAGAAAAAAAGAGAATCTATATACAATGTGTGCAAAAGGCATGAGGAGGTAGGCAATAAATCGAATAATTACAATTTAGCAGATTAACACTGGAGTGATAAATCATCAGATGATCATGTGCAAGTAGAGATACTGGTGTGCAAAAGAGCAGAAAAGTACATAAATAAAAGCAGTGTGGGGGGTGAGGTACAGTGGGGAGAACAAGTATTTGATACACTGCCGATTTTGCAGGTTTTCCTACTTACAAAGCATGTAGAGGTCTGTCATTTTTATCATAGGTACACTTCAACTGTGAGAGACGGAATCTAAAACAAAAATCCAGAAAATCACATTGTATGATTTTTAAATAATTAATTTGCATTTTATTGCATGACATAAGTATTTGATCACCTACCAACCAGTAAGAATTCCGGCTCTCACAGACCTGTTAGTTTTTCTTTAAGAAGCCCTCCTGTTCTCCACTCATTACCTGTATTAACTGCACCTGTTTGAACTCGTTACCTGTATAAAAGACACCTGTCCACACACTCAATCAAACAGATTCCAACCTCTCCACAATGGCCAAGACCAGAGAGCTGTGTAAGGACATCAGGGATAAAATTGTAGACCTGCACAAGGCTGGGATGGGCTACAGGACAATAGGCAAGCAGCTTGGTGAGAAGGAAACAACTGTTGGCGCAATTATTAGAAAATGGAAGAAGTTCAAGATGACGGTCAATCACCCTCGGTCTGGGGCTCCATGCAAGATTTCACCTCGTGGGGCATCAATGATCATGAGGAAGGTGAGGGATCAGCCCAGAACTACACGGCAGGACCTGGTCAATGACCTGAAGAGAGCTGGGACCACAGTCTCAAAGAAAACCATTAGTAACACACTACGCCGTCATGGATTAAAATCCTGCAGCGCACGCAAGGTCCCCCTGCTTAAGCCAGTGCATGTCCAGGCCCGTCTGAAGTTTGCCAATGACCATCTGGATGATCCAGAGGAGGAATGGGAGAAGGTCATGTGGTCTGATGAGACAAAAATAGAGCTTTTTGGTCTAACTCCACTCGCCGTGTTTGGAGGAAGAAGAAGTATGAGTACAACCCCAAGAACACCATCCCAACCGTGAAGCATGGAGGTGGAAACATCATTCTTTGGGGATGCTTTTCTGCAAAGGGGACAGGACGACTGCACCGTATTGAGGGGAGGATGGATGGGGCCATGTATCGCGAGATCTTGGCCAACAACCTCCTTCCCTCAGTAAGAGCATTGAAGATGGGTCGTGGCTGGGTCTTCCAGCATGACAACGACACGAAGCACACAGCCATGGCAACTAAGGAGTGGCTCCGTAAGAAGCATCTCAAGGTCCTGGAGTGGCCTAGCCAGTCTCCAGACCTGAACCCAATAGAAAATCTTTGGAGGGAGCTGAAAGTCCGTATTGCCCAGCGACAGCCCCGAAACCTGAAGGATCTGGAGAAGATCTGTAGGGAGGAGTGGGCCAAAATCCCTGCTGCAGTGTGTGCAAACCTAGTCAAGAACTACAGGAAACGTATGATCTCTGTAATTGCAAACAAAGGTTTCTGTACCAAATATTAAGTTCTGCTTTTCTGATGTATCAAATACTTATGTCATGCAATAAAATGCAAATTAATTACTTAAAAATCATACAATGTGATTTTCTGGATTTTTGTTTTAGATTCCGTCTCTCATAGTTGAAGTGTACCTATGATAAAAATTACAGACCTCTACATGCTTTGTAAGTAGGAAAACCTGCAAAATCGGCAGTGTATCAAATACTTGTTCTCCCCACTGTAGGTAAATTGGGTGGGCTATATACCGATGGACTATGTACAGCTGCAGCGATCGGTTAGCTGCTCGGATAGCAGATGTTTAAAGTTGTTGAGGGAGATAAAAGTCTCCAACTTCAGAGATTTTTGCAATTCGTTCCAGTCCCAATTAGTCTGTAGTTTGAACTGTATTTAGTTGTTGCATACATTTTCACGAGGCCCTTAGTGTTGTGAATTTATTGACCGCACTACAATACATAGAGCTTGTTCCTTAACAACAACATTGGTAATACCCATGTTCAATATACTCGATATTCATTCAATTTCAGATAGTGGTTTTCCAGCTATGGCTTTCATAAGTGCATTTTATTTGCACAGCAGCATGACCCGGATGGAGGGAGTTGGCACGTGATTTAGAAACTGGCAGTCCCATGTTGTGGGACTGTTGTTGATGGCAAACCTGGCAGAGAAGTCATCCAGTGTACCAGTGTACAAACAAACTGACAATTTCTATATCAAGTTTCAACAGAGCCAATTTTGGGGAAAATTAGGATTGCATGGAGAAAATCACCAACCAAAAAATGTGTGTCTTGGCATTGTTCATTGTTATTAACCAATCACATTTCTTCCTGCATTCTTTGTTTTGGAGAATTAAGAAAGTCAAATGCCCAGGGAAATAAAAATGGACTTGGTTTCATTTACTACAGACACAGCTCTGGCTCAAGGCAGAGTTATGCTGTCTATGAAACTGTCCCTGACACCATGTAAGATTCAGTCGCTTCGAACAGATATGATTTATGTCTTTACATTGTCATTGAGTTCTGACCAGTCATTGCCACGTTTCTGTCTGGCTTGTGGTAAAGTATGCTCTTGCCAGTGAGGTAGCACTGTGTTGGTCTAGAATGTAGATGACATGGGCAGACCAGGGCGGTGATCAGAGCAACAGTGAGGTTGTAAGTCACTTCCTCTCCAATACGTCCACCAAACACACCTAAGGTTGCTAAAAAATAGATATTTCAATATATTCCTTTTCTCTCTCTCTCTTACCATCAATTTATGTTTTTCTTGGTGGCCAGCTATTTAATGGTGTGTAGAGTATGAGGCTTTAAATCATCTTGAATCGCCAATTCAGTTTTGTGTAATGTCAATCTGAATCTCGAATTAAACCAGACAGTTGATACTTAGCCCATTGCAACATTAGCCAGAATATTAGCTGCAAGCCGATGATACATTGCCACAGTAGCACTCTGGGTGGGAATAAAGCCACACAGGAAATACATTGTTACTAATATCCTTCCCTATTCCCAAATAGCCCTAATACCTCCTCTGTTAAAATGATGTGCGTTGTAACTGAGAAACTGGGAACTGTGCTGCAACAAACGCGAAGGAGACGAAACCTTAACTTGGCTGGAGTATTGAAACACGTCATCCTGAGATGTTTTGAAACATGACACGGTGTGTTGTAACATCACTTAATCAAGTGTTGTGCAACACCTTGCCAGGGACTGGGAGCCCTACCGGAAAACGGTTAAAATCACAATTTTGGTGTTTCGAGTTCTGTTTAGTGCAGAATTAGTTACTTTCTCTTTTAAAGTTGATTTCTCTCTCTAAATCTTCTTCACACTATTTTGGCATTTCAAATCCTGTCTAGTGCAAAACTAGATCACTTCTTCTGCAGTATTTTAATGTTTAACATTGATTTATATATCTGATAATTTGCCAGTTTTTGCCACTGTTGAGCACAGTGCTCAATTCACCAGCAGTAACTAGAGGTTTTACAGCAAGCATTGCAGGATACTGTATTTGTCTCTACCATTAAAAAAAAAGGAAATATGGGAATAATGTAGGTCGTCTCATCATTTAACGTAATTTTGCCTGACGGTTTTGATATCCGTACATCATGATCCATTACACAAAAAGCTATGTAATACTAATATACTCCAGAAGTATGCTTTTCTTCAAACATGCATACAGCATTGTATGATGATGCAGAAAAATACTCTGAAACTCATGGTTGCCCGAGTGATTAGAAGCCCATGCCTGTCCAATTGATGTTTCTGTAAAATACTTCTCTCAAGGGGCTGTCTTAGGTCAGTCAGAGGATCTCATACAAGGACTGCAACCTGCAAGACCTCAATGTTACATATGAAAATTATTACGATGAATCCATCTCTCATTTATCATACAATATTGTCTCTAAAAATATATTATGTGACAATACTGAAAAGACAATCAAACAATGCACAGACGATGCAAAAATATGAATGGATAGTCCGATGTTGACCAAAGTATGAGCGTCAATAATAACAAAATCAATGCAGATTATGATACCTGCCAACAAAATTACACCTACTAGTACAATTTACATTTATATGGAGGTTAATCTGTGTGGTTCCATTGCAAAATAATTATATTTTTTACAAGCATATCAGATGTAAATGCAGGATTGTTTTCTGAATGTGAGATTCAAAGCATCCATCTGAGACCACAGTTTATCTGTGAGGGGAACAACTACAAATGCAAGGGTTCTTCAAAACAATTGAATGAGTTATATACGAAGACGTGTGTGTGTGTGTGTGTGTGTGTGTGTGTGTGTGTGTGTGTGTGTGTGTGTGTGTGTGTGTGTGTGTGTGTGTGTGTGTGTGTGTGTGTGTGTGTGTGTGTGTGTGTGTGTGTGTACATTCATCCAATATTTTGTTTCACATACCTACACTTAGAAAAAAAGGGGTTATCTAGAACCTGAAGAACCATTTTTAGTTCCAAGTAAAACCTATCTGGTTCCAGCACAGAGGGTTCCTCTACACGGAACCAAAAAGGGTTATCCTATGGGAACAGCCGAAGAACCCTTTTTTCTAAGAGTGTACCACTCAAGCAGTACCTTATTAAACAATAGCTTATATGTAACCTTTATTTAACTACGAGTTGGTTTATATATTATGTAACCTTGTAATAGATTGCATAAAATTACAGAGCTTGTGTGTTGATGTTAACTGAATAAGTAAATTAAATCAGCACAGAGATCAAGTCACCGTGCCAGATTCTCTGCATGCAATCAATCAGTTGAGGATAGAACTGGGTTAGGTTTAACCATTATTTGAACTACTCTATTGAACATCCTAAAACATGATTGTTTGTTCACCTGCTAAAAATCTCTGCAGTGATGCCTCACAGCACTGAACAATGGGGAGTGCTTTTGCCTCGCTTTGTCTCTGAAGCCCATGGAAATATGCCTCGACAAACTGCCTGAAATAGCCAAAAATCTTGTGGGAACTGTCACCTTCAGCATAAACGGTGAAGAATTATATTGCAGAAATATTCCTCCACCATCTTGCCATTGTGGCCAGTGAAATAGTAGAAAATCACAGCACAATCCTACAACACACAGAACCAGAATGCCTTTAAAGAGATACAGAATGGAGTAAATATAACACTATATTTCGGTATGTTTTATGTAATGGGAAAGTGAATCAAGACACGCCTATACAGCAGTGGTTTGAATCAGAATCATTCTCTCAACCCATTCTGTCGCTGGCCAGGGCTCGTGACGTACCTGTGCCTGAGAGACAAAGAGAGGTGGCCGGTGAAACTCTAAATTGACTTTAAACACAGTGTGAGGCGAAGAAGACGGTTGAATTGGTTTGTCAACAGTCTCTCCCTCCGTCTCATTGTGCCCACACCTGGTGTTCTAATTATTTTTACACTGTTCAATTTCTCGCCTGGCCCTGGGGTTTTCAAAAGTTATACAACAGTGAACATTGGTTTGTTTCTCTCTTCAAGGAAGTTATACTGCTGTTCTTTCCCCTGATGCTCTGTCTCTCTCTCCGGCCCTCCCTTCCTCTCCCACTCTCTCCCCTATCTCTGTCTCTTCCTCCCTGTCCTCAATCTCTCACTCTGCTTTTAATAATATTGTACTGTGGTCTAGCTCAGTGGTATAGCAACATACAGTATATGAGGGGTGATGTATTGTAGACATTCAATAAAAAAAATATACAGTATATGTGAATTATGTTATTATTATTTCCATTTGAAGTGAAAATGAACAATAATATAGTGTTTAATAAGGGAAGAAATTCAGAGCCATATGTCACTGGGTTCTGTAGAATAGACTGTATTTTCCTATTGAGACTAAAATGTGTGATTTTTTTAAGTTTCAGCATACACTGTTATGAACCTTATGTGATAGATAGTGATACTAAAATTCATAGGGAAATTGTCACTCAATGTTCACCTCTATGGCGGAAATAAATTGGATTGTTATTCATATGAGTCCAAGATGACAGCACTATGATGTCAAGCATTCAGCTATAAATTGTACTTAATTGGGAGATTATATATGACATACCAGATACATTTGTGTATGTCTTCGAGAGAACTTTCACTCATAAGGAAAACTTGCTAGAAGTGAGATAATTAGGAGAGGCCAGTGTAATGTGTCATGCTGATTGCAGTTCCCTAATCAAACTGTTAATGATAATACTTGTGTTTATTATATATTGCAATGCATGTCATACATAAACACCTCTGTTAGCATAATGAAGCATATCTGCTTCAGCCTCAAGAATCAGAATAAAAAATCACAGTGTATGTCTATGTCCTCTATACTGTCTTTCTGGTTAATTATGTTATTTAATCTCCATAACAATGCTGTGCCCCATGCCAATATAAGAAGCTTATGATTTAAATGTAATGTATGTATGTATTTAATTTCTAAATGGCTACAGGAATGGCTATAAAACACAAACATGTCTGGTCCAAGCCCAGACTTTTGAAAGACTAGTAGCCTGTTAAGTCGCTTTGTATTTCTTTGCTCACTTTATAGTACCCTCAGAAGAGAAATGACCAACAGTTAAAAGTAGAAGCATTGTTATGCAAATCTTCTGTTAAGCAATGGCACCAAATCATCTCTAGGTGTACAATTGAGCATCAGCATTAATGTTTTTTTCCCCCTTCATATTCATAACAGAATCATGCAGCCTTCCTCCAAGCCTCCTCTTTGACATTCTTTATCACATGCAAAACCGGTTCATCCTATTTCTACTCTTTATCGCAGCCTCCAGAGCAATTACTCTCCCTCTGGAAGGTAACGGAGCCTGTGCCAGCATTCCTATCCTCACATTATAATAATTGTGAAAAAATATTTTAAAAACATGACAGCAACCTCACATGTCACTTGCTGTCAGTGACGAAGGCTGCGTTTCACTTAAGTGCCAACGTTGGTGCCAGTTTCTTGGATGAAAGTAAAACTCTGCTCTGGGCCTGTGAGTTGTGACTGTGTAATGACAGGGTTATTCTTCTATCAGTAGTGGAGAGGTAGGCCTTGCTGTAGATGGTGGGGTGGGAGCAAACAAAGGAAGAAGAATCAGAGTTGATAAAGAACTGTAGTAGACAAGTGTGATGTAACTGAACCGAGACTACTGCGCAAGAGAGACAAATGGAAAACACTGAGATGTTGACTTTCCCAAAGCTCCACTTTGAGGGATGAGGGGAATGAGATGGTGGAAACCTATTAACAGCATTTTTATTCTCTTTGAGAGTTCATTAAGGGAATTATTTATTTTTCTTTCAAAGCATGCTACTGAATACAACACAGTTTGTATATTGGTTAATATTCAACTATGAGTAGCTGCTTTATTTGTTTAAACAATTATGTTGTTTATAGATCCCAGAGCTTTCCAAGTTTCCTCTTGTAGTGAAGTAGTGATACTAATGACAGTGCTTCACTATAGAACCAAAGATTAGGATTTTTAGTCTCAAGTAGTGGAGGTCATTACCTCTGAGAACATATCAGCACTACTGTATGTAAAACCGCTGTGAAATGAAAGCCTCATCCACACATCTTCTGCAGACCCTACACAGAAAAGGCATCTCAATCTCCCATTTCCAAGCAGAACGCCTTATCCACTGGCCCTTCAGATGCTCTTTTCTTGTTTGGCAATGAAGCATACCCTAGAGGAGAATGTAAAGAACTTAACTTGATTGCCTCAGAGGTTTAGAGAAGTGCTAGATCAATCTACTATACAAACATTTCATGTAAGCTATAGCGATAACCAAAGGACTAAATTTCTCTTTGGATTACGAACCATGGAAATCAACTCCAACCTGCCAACTCCAACCTTTTATCATGTCTTTATAATTAATAAGCATTGTATATATCACAACAGAACAGCTGGAGAACATTTGGTTAAATCTTTGTTCCTGTTGTCATAGCATACAACCTGCTCATGTGAGTCAACAGTGTTGCAAACATGTAATTATGTGCTTTTAGAATGTCTCCAACAGAGTAGCCTAATGCTATCAGTGAAATCCCAACAGTGTGGGTCTCAAATGGCTGTGATTTCAACCTCCTGACCAACAGCATGCATTCTGCAACGAAAAATATCAAAAAGGCTCACACCTTTCTAAAAATGTACATAATATACTGTCTGTTGTAGAGTAATAGCCTAGGATACTGCACGGCCATGCGATGTACTCATACACTATAAGTTTAGTTTATTTTGCATTTGTATAGTTGTTCTGCCACTGTACATATAACGTGGCAGAAGCAATTAAAACAGTGTCACAAGCTTACAAGGATTTTATCCAGTGTTGGAGAAATCATTTATTCATTTAGTCAGCAATGAAGAGGCAAGTAATTTGGAGACACTCCAGCCTAGTGGCAAACTCTGACCACTTTTGAATCAAGATTACAAGGAGAAAAAAGTGATGGGCAATACAAACCCTCTGTGCGATAAAACAACAGTGCATCCTGCTGCAAAGGTGATGAAATACTATTAGTTCAACTCAGAGTACAAATAGCTGCTTAAATCTTTACTGTAGACACACACTGCTGCTCTTTAAATTATTAGCCTCCGTAAGTTTAAGAAACATTGCCTTACTCTTCGTAATTCCGTTACCAAAAACCCACATATCTTTAAGGTATGTTCTAACTTATCTCCCTCATGAGGAGGGATAATGAATGTTCACAGAAGTAACAAGTAAAGTTAGACCTACCAATTAGTTAGTGTTTTAACTTATATACCTTTTTGTTTATGAATTATTAAGTGATTAAAACTCAGAATTCTGTTACGAAATCTGAGTTTGGGAAACCCTGGAGTAGAATATAGTTCAGTACAGTACAGTAGAGCACAGTAATGTACTGTACTCTACTGTACTCTACTGAGTTCCGTGGTTGCCATGGTGCCGTGTCGAGGCAGAGAGCTCCTGTACATTTGTAAATATTGTGTTTTAAGTATTTTCATAGCATTTTTCATGACTTCTTGAGTGTCTCTGAACTACAGTATCTATCTGGTGGTTTTGGTCCATGGAGTTACTAGACTAATGGAAAGTCTGTTTTTTTCCGCTTGGCTAGATAGTTAGCTAGCTGGCTATGCTATCACTTGAATGATGCATCATTACAGCACCATCTTTTTTCCACCTTTTTCCACCTTTTTTCCACCTGTCCTGGTTGCATGAACGAAGTGTGAGGGGTTGAGCAAGGCCCGCCTCATAGGGGACTGTTTCCTGACTACTGCCGAGGTGTAGTGGTCTTTCTGGCGCTTTTAGCTGCCGAAGCATCACCAAGGTGGGTGCTACACTTGGATAGTGGACTATCCAGCCTATCTACAGTACAGAGTAATAGGAGAAGGAGGAGGAGACTACGAGCGAGGTGCCTAAATAAAGAGCTCGGGCCTAAATAACTAACTGACGCTGCTCCCTCTCTGTGCCATCAAAGCTCCCTCTGCTTGCGCTACAGCCCAGCCTTTCTGAACTGCCTGGCTGACATACACCTTATCATCTGAAGCTGTGGAAGAACATCGCCCAAGACCTGCCAGATCTCTACATTTGTTTTGTTTGTTTTTACAGCATCTTTCAGATTCTCTTTGTAATGAAAAGCGCTATATAAAATACGTATATTATTATTATTATTACTGTACTGAACTCTACTGTACTTTACTGAACTCTACTGTGATGTGCTTTATTGTACTGTACTATCCTGTGCTGTACTGTCCAGACTTGTAAAACATCAAGATCTATGATTGGTTCAGATTTGGTTCCGGTGCGAACCAACCGAATTTGGTTTTGTTTGGGGGCAGAGCTCATTAGTTACTAATGTGTAGAATAATACCTGTATATGCAAAGGATGATATTGCATATTTCTACCTTTGTGTACCTATAATTGATACATCACCATAAAGAGACCCACTGGACACACCACGTAATTTCAACGTGGACATTTGGGTAATATTTGGTTGAGATATGGATTTCAACCTTTATTCACCTACAACCAGAAGTTTGTTGAATTCCCAATGTGTTATCACTGTGCTTTCAACCATCTAAAAGAACAACTCAATTCCAATGGAAAAATGTCAGATTCTTTGTTTAGTTGTCATCTAAATGTGTTATCACTGCGCTTTCAACCCTATCAAAGCAAAACTAATTTCAAATGGGAATACAGTGTCAGATATTTTGTTTTTATACAACAACTTAATGTGTTATCCCAGTGCTTCATCTAATAGCACAGCCAAATTACCTGGATTGCAGTTGAGATTACATTAAATGTACATAGTGCAAGTGATCAATGGTGTTCAGATTAGTACAGCAATTGTGAAGATTTCCACAGACCTGTGGCATTTGCATGCTATGTTGAACATGCACACGTTCTATGATTACATAAGAAGACATAATAACAGTAACCTCAAAATGTGGCCATGGTTGTGTTACTAATTTGAAGGTTAAATAAATACTCTCACATTAGTTTTTTAAAATAGTCATTACTTTTGGCCATCTATTGTATTACAAAGTTAAAATTAAATTGTATTTGGTTCACAACGCAACCAAATATCAACTTTTTTAAAAGATGTATCTAAGGCTTGGATAGTTTCATCTGAGCTACTGGCTTAATCCTATTCTTTAACTTTTGTTTTTGGTTTAGTTGGCAACATGAATCCAACATATAATTTGTTACAGCCTATTTGCTGTATTGCAAAAGTGATATAGAATTGTGTTTGGTTGTCAACAAATTCCAGTTGGTCTACAAATTAACAATTGATATGTTGGATTCAAGTCTCCATCTCAAACAAAAATCGAAGTTAAAGAATAGGACAAAATCTAATCTAATTCAACTTTAAATGCACTTCAAATAAAGTTTGATTAGATTTAGTCCTATTCTTTAACTTAGATTTTTGGTTGATATGGAAACGTGAATTCACCATATTAATGATTCAATTTTAAATCAACCAAAGCTTGAAACCCTAGGCCTATTTATATTGTCTATTTTAACTAGGCAAGTCAGTTAAGAACATTAAGAACAAATTCTTATTTACAATGACGGCCTACCCCGGATGACACTTGGCCAATTGTGTGCCAGGAGCACTAAACACTGTGTTGAATTGAAACGATAGCTGTTGATGACTTTGCAAATGCTATATAGGCCTAAATAGTATCATTGATTATATATGACTTGAAAAAATGGTTACATTTCATTTGCTCTCTTAAACCTACCCTTTGGAATGATTTTGATAGCAACAGTCAATATATTTAGTTATTAAGAGGTATCTCAATAATCATTCTCACAATAGCACAGTAGTAATCAAAAACAAATAAAATGTTATTGGTCGTGTACATGTCACGCCCTGACCTTAGAGATCCTTTTTATGTCTCTATTTTGGTTGGTCAGGGCGTGAGTTTGGGTGGGCATTCTGTGTCTGGTGTTCTATGTTGTCCTTGTTTTGTATTTCTATGTGTTTGGCCTGGTATGGTTCCCAATCAGAGGCAGCTGTCTATCATTGTCTCTGAATGAGAACCATACTTAGGTAGCCTGTTCCCACCTGTGTTGGTGGGTGGTTGTTTTCTGTTTTGTGTTTCGTCACCTTACAGAACTGTTCGTTTGTCGTTTTTGTTGTTTTGTCAAGTGTTTTGTATTTTATTAAAAGTAATATGAACACTTACCCCGCTGCACCTTGGTCCTCTTCTCCTTCTCCCGACGACGTTCGTTACAGTACACATATTTAGCATATTTCAGTGACAAATATAAAAGCTAAGCAGGGCTTGGTTAAACACTGGATGGGAGACCAAAAGAATAGGTGTAGATCAACTCTCCAGTAGGAGGTGCTCCCCAGCCTATGGTTTTGTACCATGAGGCCTAATGCCAGTAAATTTTAAATAGGCAAGCCAGAACATAGTGTTCTCAAAATCCATAGCATGTTGTGTTCTAATGTTATTATTACTTTTTTAAACAATACAAAACATACACATACAAACAGCATCCAGACGCACACAAACATCAACAACATCACACCTGCCCAGACCCACCTGCTCACCCCCCTCCCCAACTCCAGTTCCCGCATCACTCTCAGCCACATGGCCTCAAACTGCACCATTTTGTTTCTCTCCTTCGCCCACACACTTTAAACATTTAGATAATAAAGCATTTGACCTTTCCATTGTGTTACCGATGGAGGATTGGTTAATTTTACAGTTAGGTATACATTTTTTCAAGATGATTGACGAGAATAGTACCGTCCAACCCATCTGGTATCTCACTGCACCCTCATATGCCATATATTGAATCATGCAGACAGACGGATTGAAAGTAAATTTACATTGTAAAAATTCTGACAGACAACTTTCTAACTCCGCCCATAACTTTTGGACATTATTGCATTCCCAGAAGGCATGGATTATTGAGTCATTGTTAGTTTTACACTTAAGACATGACTGCCGTTGTGCTGTGTAATTTGTGAATTTTGTCTCTTGTATAATACATTATATACATTAGTTTATACTGGATTAAGCATCAATTTTTTGTTAACTGTAATTTTGTTAGTTATGTTCCAACATTCCCTCCATCTTGTGCCAATATCAGATATTTTGTTATGTATCATGTCATTTTCTGACTCAAATTGTCACACCCTGATCTGATTCACCTGTCTTTGTGCTTGTCTCCACCCCCCTCCAGGTGTCGCCCATCTTCCCCATTATCCCCAGTGTATTTATACCTGTGTTCTCTGTTTGTCTGTTGCCAGTTCGTTTTGTTTTGTGAAACCTACCAGCGGTTTTCCCCTTGCTCCTGTCCTGTTTTCTATGTTTTCCCAGTTTTGATCTTTCTGCCTGAACTGACCCTGAGCCTGCCTGCAGGTTCTGAACCTTGCCACACCACACTGGATTATTGACCCCTGCCTGCTCTGAACCTGAGACTGCCTGCCGTTCTGGACCTTTTGCACCCTATCTGGATTACTGACCTCTGCCTGCCCTTGACCTATTGTTTGCTGCCCCTGTACTAGTAATAAACGTTTGTTTCTTCGACACTGTCTGCATCTGGGTCTTACCTGAAACATGATACAAATAGGATTCCCTCAAGATTGCTCTGACGTCCAAAATATTTCAAATAGAAATTTCGTGATATGAAACCTTTTTAGTTCCATGTATTTGAAAATATCTAGATTGGTCAGTCCAAAATTGCTTTTAAATTCTGTCATGGAAATACTGTAAATGTATTTCCTATTACCAAGTCATTTACGGTTTCTATGCCTTTAGTTTACCATGTGGACCAATTTACAGCTGAATTGAGAAAAGCTATTCAAGGATTGTTCCATAGGGTTGTGTTTTAAAGGAGTGATATTGGTTCTTGTAGAAGACGTTTAATATAAAGTCTGTTACTTTTTTTTCAAATGTCTTCGGTGGGGTAATTGGTATTACCTAGAATAAATATAAAAACTTTGGGAGCCATGCCATTCTGAAGAGGTTTAGTCTACCTATAATATTTATGGGAAGATTGTTCTATTTAATTATATTGGCTTTCATGTTGTTGAGTAATGAGATAAAGTTATCTTTATATAGTTGTTGTTTGTTGTCTTAGTAAGCATCCTAAGTATTTTTTATTTTTTTTGTGGTCCACCTAAAGGATTTTTGTAGCTCATGAGTTAAACGTTTTATTTTTCCTATTGCCATTATTTTGTTGTTTTTTCACGTAAATTTTATATTTACGTGAGATTTTAGAATATTCTGAAAATATTTTTTAGCAAGGTGGGCATTGAGTTTTCAATATCAGTCAGGTATATCAGGGGATAAGTTGAAAATAAGTTTAGTTTATATTTATGCTTTCCAATACTGATACCTGTTACATTTGGGTCCTGTTTAATTCTTTCTGCAAGCAGTTCAATTGCCAGTGCAAACAGGAGGGGGGAGAGAGGACCTCCCTGTTGTGCCTATTTCTAAAGCAATTTCATCAGATAATGTATTATTTGTGTATTTATTACATTCATCTAATATTTGTTGAAAGTTGAAAGCGTCCAAAGTTTTGAATAGAAAAGTCAATTCAAGACGGTCAAAAGCCTTTTCAGCATCAACAGCCATTATTGATAAATCTATATATTTGTTTTGCCTATTGTATTAAATTGAAACATGTTCTTGTATTTGTTTGTGTCTATTTTTAAACGTATCAAATCTGGTAAGACTTTTGCCATTCTATTGCTTATGAGCTTTGTTATTATATTATTGTCAAAATGTATTAAAATTATGAGTCTGTAATCAGCAAGGGGCTCTCCAGATTTTCCTGGTTTTAATATAACTGAAATAAGTGTTTGCTCTTATTCCATCCAGCACTGCGGTTATCGCCTGTCTTCAGGTGCAAAGAAGCTATTTCTCACCCTAGAAATCACTAGTACATATTTGTAATTACTCCTGTGCCAGTGAGATATAAGATTCAGCCAAAGATTCAGCCAAACATGAGATCTGTTCACTTAGACCACAGAGGGTACCTACACTGTCACTACATAGTAATGAATTTGTTCCTTTGTAATTACACTTTGACAGCCTATGTAAATACATAGGTAAATAGGGAGCCATTTGTCATTCAAAATAATGAATACATCTGAAATGGTTTGAAAACTATTGTGAAAAGGTATTACTGTAAGAAAGAAGGTTATTCAAGTGTATTGCAATAATAATTGACAGTAAGATATGTACTCCTTCACTACAATACACCGTAGGCTTCCATCTCTTTACAATGCACAGGTGAACTCCCTTTTACCTGCATCCATATTCTGCACATGTTCAGGTAGCAGTATGTTATTCAAAGGTCAGGGGAAGTATCATTCTCAAAGGACAGCATATGCAACATAACAGCTGCTTCATGTGGAGGAAATCTGTGCAGCATAATGCCTCCTATCAGTCAGAAATGCCAGTCGGCCTGGGTGTGGCCAGCATGTTCTCTTTTGAATGACCGTTTCAGCGACCTTTATTCACACTCAGACCTGCAAAGTGCTACTGCTCTCTTTCAATGAATATGAAGTCTTCATCTCTAGTGAATTGTTGTTTATCTCTACTTTCCCAAGACTGTTGTCTTTATTCATAGAGCTCAATTCAATACAGCTCAATACGTTGTTTGTTGTGGGCCTACAGTACTGTACAGTTAGTTGTGTCTTGCTGCTACTGCACTATTTGTTATCTTTATTTTTTTTTAATGCCTTCAACATTTGATACCATTCTGAGACATGAATAAAAAAGCTTATAAAATTATCCAATGCAACAATGCAACCAACAGGGCAAAGCTACTTCCTCCACATCCTACCCATGCTTACTTAGTTCAGCTAGCTTGAATCCCTATCCTCCTGTGCTGGATTTGTTCAAATCACTGGTTATCTTAGCCTGCCCTATTTTCCTTGCTGACTGTAGGCTATTCTGTTATATATGTCTGATGCATTTCATTAGCATAAAAACACAGGAATTTAGGTTTCACTGACACCTTGTGGCGGTAAGGCACTGTTACCAGCCAGCATCTTAGAGGTAATGGGTACATTTTTGGAGCTGAGGAGACAGACAGAGAGGGCAACTGTGACGGTAGCAGGCAGTGTTTATAGGTCGAAACCCACAGTGTTATAAAGTTTGACACTGCAGTCATGGTGAGCAATGTTTGTCACTCTCCACAGACACAGAGGTAGAGTCCCATCTCAGCCAAGGAGAGGTTCACCAGAGACGGATACTGCTTGTCACTGGAGCATCGCTCCAAACCCTCTGGTAATGCCTTGTGTTTAATTAGCATAAACACAGAATTGCATTTCCATACTATTAAATCCTAAATGATAAAGAGCCATTGGTGAAACGGAGGACGGGGTAAAGAAAGCCCCCTTTACAGAGTCTGAAGAGATCATATAGCAAGTGATCTTTGCCCGTTTAATGACCTGCTTAGGCTAGTTATTGCCCTGAAGTAATGACATCAACACTTCATGTCACACAGTATGAGGTGTGTGTTAACAGACTATTAACAGTTCTCCATGTCTTCACACACACACCTAAATGAGATGGAATGAGAAGGTTGTGAATACCAGATGGAGTGCATTGAGCCTTTACCAGACAGAAATTTTGTGGAAATCCAACTTTTCTCGCAAGCTGCTTCGACAATCAGGAGCTCTCTCCCTGCCTCTGTCTGTAACTCAGACTTGGTCAATGTTTGAATCAAGGCTTGATTAAAATGTATCTTCTCAGAACGGTCTTTTGGTTAAACTCGTAAAATAAAAAAATGGTAGGTATATTTTTCAGTTTGCTAATTTCTTGCTGTTTAATGTACATCACTAGTGATTTTGCTTGTGTGTTGCAGTGCACACACTTATAGTGCATTTGGTAAGTATTCAGACCCCTTGACTTTTCACATTTTGTTACGTTAAAGCCTTATTCTAAAATTGATTGAAACATTTTTTTCATCAATCTACACAAAACACCTCATAATGACAAAGCAAAAACATGTTTTTAGACATTTTTGCAAATGTATTACAAATAACAGACTGAAATATCACATTTACATAAGTATTCAGACTCAGTACTCTATTGAAGCACTATGCTTCACTAAAGGGATGGTGCCAGGTGTCCTACAGACGTGACACTTGGCAGTCAGGCCAAAGAGTTCAATCTTGGTTTCGTCAGACCAGAAAATCTTGTTTCTCATGGTCTGAGAGTAATTTAGGTGCCTTTTGACCTTTTATTGAGGAGTGGCTTCCGTCTGGCCTCTCTACCATAAAGGCCTGATTGGTGGAGTGTTGCAGAGATGGTTGCCCTTCTGGAAGGTTCTCCCATCTCCACAGAGGAACTCATGAGCTCTGTTAGAGTGACCATCAGGTTCTTGGTCTTGGTGGTTCCAAACTTCTTCCATTTAAGAATGCTGCATAAATGTTTTGGTACCCTTCCCAGAGCTGTGCCTTGACAGAATCCTGTCTCGGAGCGCTACAGACAATTCCTTCAACCTCATGGCTTGGTTTTTGCTCTGAGATTCCCTGTCAACTGTTGGACCTTATATAGACAGGTGTTTGGCTTTCCAAATCATGTCCAATCAATTGAATTTACCACAGGTGGACTCCAATCAAGTTGTAGAAACATCTCAAGGATGATCAATGGAAACAGGATACACCTGAGCTCAATTTTGAGTCTCATAGCAAAGAGTCTGAATACTTACATAAATAAGGTATTTCTAAAAACCTGTTTTCGCTTTGTCATTACTGAGTATTGTGTGTAGATTGATTAAAATAAGGCTATAACGTAACAAAATGTGGAAAAAGAGAAGGGTCTGAATACTTTCCAAATGCACTGTACTTTTCCACACAAGTTGATGTATTTGCATGTCCTTTAAAACTTTGTTTTCTTGACTTTGAGAGCTGTATAATGAAATGTATAATTATCATTAGCCTGGTATTTTCCCACTGGCCAAGAGACTGACTGACATTTTCACTGATCTAGTCAAGTAATACATGGAATCACATTGAGCGGGTGCTCTGTCTAACACTTTATATTCATTAAGTAAGTAGCCTTGCACGAGCCTTGGCTTGTGTGAGCCGGAAAGTGCTCTCCTGTTTCGGTAGCGTGAGGCAGTTTGATGTACTAGTACACCCCCTAGACAGGACGCTATACAATCGCAGGGCCCTACCAACAATCTATCTCCGTCATGCTCATTGCCAAGCAGAGATGCAGCGGGTACCATTTTCAGAGTCTTTGGTATAACTCAAACGGGGATCGAACTCCCAACCTTCCAATCTCTGGACGGACAATCAAACTAGAAGGCCACTGAGTTGGTAAACACTTTATAATACCACTCACATATTTACTTGGTAAATACTTTTCAGCAGCATTAGTTTCACTTCACCCTCTTTATGCAAACAGTTGTTTTAATCATGTGTATGTTTTTACAAAAATCTACAAAAATCTGCATCTGAATTAAGCCATTCCATTTTCACTTGCAGAACAAGTATTTTGAGATTTTCTTTATTAATTGCAGATCCCCATTACTCACTTCAACGCCAAGAGGGTGCCTTCCGTACCAAACTATTGGCATACTTCAAACCTGGTAAGCGCAACCTTGGCAACCACAGGGATACAGTTTAGCCTGCATGGCGTTACAAATGTTCACTTGTTTCAGAAGGGTCCTGATGGGAATTTTACGTTTTCAGTTGATTTGCTATTTTATGGCAAGATAAAGAAGCCCCGTGGTACTTTAGGTACAGTTGGAATGAATGAGTGCCATTACAACATCAATATAACTATTCAGTGGGTACACATGAATGTTCAACACTACACAACTAAAGTATGTATCACTTAACTAGCACAACAGGACAAAATCTATATACTGGCATAAGCAGTCATGTCAGCATGATAATAACCTTAGCATTGCTAGCGCCACACAGGACCACTAAAGTTACAACAATACAGTACTGTAACACTCAAATCCAATGAATACATATAAAACTGCATATGAGTAAGTAAAAGTCTTACCTAATTTTCAGGTTTCCTGGCTGCGGTTGTCCATCATAAATGGAGACTATGTCAAAGTCCTCTTCAAGAGCAAAGGTGTGAAATGACAACTGTATCCTGTTTCGTTCTCCTGTAATGATGATCCAGGTACAGTTGGCATAGTTTGGGTAGCCATGGGGAAAGCCAGGACTCTCTATCGTTCCATTTAGTCCTTGTACAACACCACCACAAGTTTGACCTGAGGACAAAGATCAAAGACAGACATTAGATATAATATGGGTCTTTTAGATTTTCAATCTAAGAATTTACACATTGTACCACAAAACTTTTGGATATAACAACACTGAACCCGGTGAACTACTCTGTAGGGAAACTCCTTCAGCAATATTATACGTGACTCACAGAGGGATTTCTCTGGTGTCCTGATGAACCGTCCTCAAGTATGCCACTTAAACAGCATTTTTGTAGCATAACAAAGCATCCCATTGACCATTAGAAGCCTCAGGTCTGAATACAATAACCTCTCTTCACAAACATTAAATATATATGTGTTTGGGTATGTTTTAACGTGTTGACATATGCACATTGATGGTCAATGTTCCTCAATGTTCCATTTCACATTTCTCGCTTTCTCGCTGCGTCATATCGTATGCAGCATAGGGGGACCTTCCAATATCTTGGCCTATTTATGATTGAAAAGCAGCATGTGAGAAATACAGCACACACACAAATGCTTGAACACACCATGATTATACAAGTCATTAGGCTATACCTCATCAAAGAGGTGTAGAATCTTTTATAAAAGGAGATTATTGTCCTTTCAACCTCTCGAGATTTGCAATGAAAGAGTAACAAGGCTAAATCCTGACATTCTTTGGCAAGAACCATTTACTCAAAGTAAATAAACAGAGTGTGTGTATGTAGATGTCAAGCATTGAATTCAATTAAATGTGCTTGCTGCTAATACTCCCGGCAGACATTCGTGTCAATCGAAACCCACTCATAGAAAGAAGACAGACATAATTTTAAAATGTTGTTGGTGGCTATGAGAGTAGCTGAAAGGCTAGGGCTAATTTTAATTATCTGCCACTGGAAAACATTGCTCTCAATTTCCTATCTGTTGATGTATTTTAATTACCATTGTTATTCTTAGAACATAACGTCAGAAATATAAACAGTCCACAATTTTCTAGACTAGTGCTCTAAATTGATAAAGGGTGATGGAACTACAAGTATGGGGGTCTGTTCATATGTAAGAAAAACCCTATTTTCAGAAACAAACAGAGAATGAAAGAATGATGAATTATCAAAGCTTTGTCAAAGCTTCTGAGCCAATATATTCTAACTATGGTACCATCAAATTATTAAATCATAATACCTCTGAAATCAAACACAGCAATAAAAACTTAATCGGTAGTGACAAACAAAACAGAATAGGCTTGTCACGTTCCTGACCTTATTTCCTTTGTTAAGTCTTTGTTTAGTTGGTCAGGACGTGAGCTGGGTGGGTATATTCTATGTTATGTGTTTCATTGGTTTAGGGTTGTCTAATTGGCCTGATATGGTTCTCAATCAGAGGCAGGTGTTTTACGTTGTCTCTGATTGGGAACCATATTAAGGTAGGCTGTTCTCACTGTTTGTTTGTGGGTGATTGTTCCTGTTCGTGCGTTCATTGTTTTTCATTTGTTCACATGTTCAGGACTGTTAGCGTCGTTGGTTTTGTTTTGTTTATTGTTTTTGTTCGTCTAGAAAAGTATTCTAATAAATATGGATACATACCACGCTGCGTTTTGGTCCTCCGATCCTTCTAACTTATCCTCCTCAGACGAGGAGGATTACGACGGCCGTTACAAGGCTACAGTAATTCTAAGGTAAAACTAGGTATTCATTAAGCAGCGAATTAAAACAAGTAGATGTGTTTACGCATTAGACGGTGTAACCAGGGGGACCTTCCAATAGCTTGGCTTATTTATGATTGAAAAGCAGTATGTATGAAATCAGTGTCATGTTGTATTGTTAACTAATGGACCAAACCTATAAAGGAACTAAAACCAAATAAATAGACAGCAGATGGGACATGCTATATCTCTAAGAGTTTACATTAATTGAGCACTCCAAATATGCCTAAAACATGCTCAGGCTGTAACCAGATGATGCTGGATTTGTTTGATGCTGGACACCCTCAGACATCTGTATATTGTTATCAAATTTGATTGGTAACATACACATATTTAGCAGATGTTATTACGGGTGTAGCAAAATGCTCTCTAAAAGTGTAATAGTAGGGAACTTTCTGTTCCAATACACTTTGTGTACAAACAATATTTGTTGGCATATTATTTCATATTGTATTTGTTAGCATGAATGATAACCAGGGTTGGGTAGGTTACTTTCTAAATGTAATCTGTTACAGTTACTAGTTACCTGTCCAAAATTGTAATCAGTAACGTAACTTTTGGATTACCAAAAGTCAGTAACGTAATCAGATTACTTTTGGTTACAAAATGTAATATTACCAATTGAACGACATCATTTGTAGGATAAATAAATGTTACAGTTTACATAGCTAGTTATAAATGGATGTTGCATTTTACATTATAGGTTGGTTATTTAGGCTTCTTCTAACCCATTAGAAGAAGCCTACATGGGGGGGGGGCATCATGTTGTGGGGGTGCTTTGCTGCAGGAGGGGCTGGTGCACTTCACAAAATACATGGCATCATGAGGAAGGAAAATGATGTGGATATATTGAAGCAACATCTCAAGACATCAGTCAGGAAGTTAAAGCTTAGTTGCAAATGGGTCTTCCAAATGGACAATGACCCCAAGCATACTTCCAAAGTTGTGGCAAAATGGCTCAAGGACAACAAAGTCAAGGTATTGGAGTGACTATCACAAAGCCCTGACCTCAATTCTTTAGAAAATGTGTGGGCAGAGCTGAAAAAGTGTGTGTTAAGAGCAAGGAGGCCTACAAACTTGACTCAGTTACACCAGCTCTGTCAGAATGGGCCAAAATTCACCCAATCTATTGTAGGAAGCTTGTGGAAGGCTACCTGAAATGTTTGACCCAAGTTAAACAATTTAAAGGCAATGCTACAAAATACTAATTGAGTGTATGTAAACTTCTGACCCACTGGGAATGTGATGAAAGAAATAAAAGCTGAAATAAATCATTCTCTCTACTATTATTCAGACATTTCACATTCTTAAAATAAAGTGGTGATCCTAACTGACCTAAGACAGGGAATGTTTACTAGGATTAAATGTCAAGAATTGTGAAAAACTGAGTTTAAATGTATTTGGCTAAGGTGTATGTAAACTTCCGACTTCAACTGTATAGTAATATGATTAGGCTATTTCTTTGCATTAAAAACCAAAGTCTGTCAGATTTCTAGTCATTCCAATTAATTGAATGTCCCTTGATCTTCAAGAATAGGACTTGGACATATAGATTAGGCAAATTGTTTTTACACGAGTATAACCCAAAAACTAAGGATTTATTAGCCTATGTTTATCTTGTTGTCATGGAGGACTAATTGGGCTCGTTGCTTCGAGTTGAAAAATAAATGCTGCTCTCATGGAATGGCTATTTGCATGTGAACAATGTATGCCATATGCTGCATTTGCTATAGGCCTAGTTTATGTTTTTGTTGGTGACACTTTAATATCTCGATAATTTGTAGCTGTTTAAGTCTATCAAAAGTGTGCGAATTTGAGCATGTGTCCATTTTTCTTTTATCAGCACAAATTAGACTGAGCAATAAAAGCCCCACTCATAGTCTTCTTAAATTAAACTAGTTTTTTGACAGTATGGAGCACAATACCACTGAGAAGTTTAGAAGGGAGGAACTTCCTCAAACTTTTCCATAGTCTTGGATCACCACTATGCAGCTGTTGGAAGATCACATTTTTCACTGGCTGTCCACTGGTCACAAAAACAATGATTGATAAGCAGCTTAAACTTCTTAAATTCAACCATTATTGGGTTAAAATACACATCTACATTTGTGAACAGCCATTCACAACAACAAAAACCCGTAAGGTGCAAATAGCTAAATGAGAGAGTAGCAGTGTGATTCACATCAATGCGCTATGTAGATATCAATAAGTGTAGCTTCTATGCAACCAAGAGAGTGCGTCCAGCGCAATGTAAAAACTCTATAAAAACTCTCTTGGTTGCATCGAAGCTATCATTTATTTATTTATTTTTATTTAACCATTAACTTCTTTGGCTGCAGGGGCAGTATTGAGTAGCGTGGATGAAAGGTGCCCAGAGTAAACGGCCTGCTCCTCAGTCATAGTTGCTAATATTTGCATATTATTAGTAGTATTAGATAGAAAACACTCTGAAGTTTCTAAAACTGTTTGAATTATGTCTGTGAGTATAACAGAACTCATATGGCAGGCAAAAACCTGAGAAGTTCCACTTCCTGTTTGGATTTTTTCTGGGGGTGCCATATTTTCAACCAAGCTCTCATTGAAAATACAGAGAGATATGGATGGGTTTTCACTTCCTACGGCTTCCACTAGATGTCAACAGTCAATAGAACTAAGTCTGATGACTCTAATGTGAAGGGGTCGAAGGAGACAGAAATTAGTAATCACTGCCATGAGGTGACCATGCATTCAACACGCGCGTTCACATGAGAGGCAGCTCCGTTCCATCTCTCAATTGAAGTTGATGTAATTCTCCGGTTGGAACGTTATTCAAGATGTATGTTAACATTCTAAAGATTGATTCAGTACATCGTTTGACATGTTTCTACTGACTGTAACGGAACGTTTGGACATTTCGTCACGTTATAGTGGTCGCGCTTTGAGACTTTGGTTAGGGTGTTTGGTAAACAATCCGAAAGTAGCTAATTTGACATAAATAACGGACATTAACGAACAAATCAAGCATTTATTGTGGACCTGGGATTCCTAGGACTGCATTCTGATGAATTCATCAAAGGTAAGGAAACATTTATCATGTATTTTCTGGTTTCTGTTGAGTCCAACATGGCGGCTAATTTGGCTATTCATCTGGCTGAGACAGCAGATGTTCTGATCTTTGAGAGAGGTAGTTAGCAAACCAGGCCAAAGACCCCTCGGAGACACCAATACTCCTTAGTATTACTCCCACACATATACTCCCAATACTCCCACATATTATATTCATCCAAGCTACTCAATACTGCCCCTGCAGCCATAAGAAGTTAACTTTTTTTTAATATATATAAATAACTGTGGGACACAAAACAAAGTCAGTGTAGAACACAATTTGCCCAACATGCGTTGCGCTAACTTTCAAAAAATATTTTCCTATGAACGAAGTTGCACAAACATGTGTCTTTTCACACGAATTAAGCCACACAAAAAACGCACGAAATCTGCTGAAAGACTTTTTGTACATATTTGCACGAATTGAGTGTGAGATTGTGTTGCAACATGTGGTCAGACTCGCTCAGGCCGAATAAACTTAAACTTGCGCCTTTTTTCAAAGCTGATTTAAATGTCACCAGTGCAACAGTATTGAGATCCACAACAAGGGATTCATTTTTGACTAGTTTGAACTGACCAACATTAAAGCTGCCCTTGCAGAGGACCACCTTGCACTCTTGAACAAGAAATACAGCTTTAATTGTGCCACTGATAGAACTCTTTATTGATTTATTAACATTATTACTGCAGTAGCCAACCCGGGGCTGACGGTCAATACATTCCCATAATTTGCCTCAATAACAACCAAGCAGGGGCCAGATATTGAGATACATTGCATTGAATAAACAACCATATAACTCCATTAATAAAGATATCATTTCAATCTATGATGAATAGCCAGTTGGTTGCTTCTCCAAGGGGGTTGTAAAAGCAACAGCAAATTACCATTTTATTAATGCACAGTAAACATGCTATTAGCAGTCATGTATTAGTGACACCCAAATGAGTGATCTCTGCATGCTTTGTTAGAACAGGGACATCCAGTGATGTTCAGAAAAACAACAGTACAGTACAGAAGCATTTCTGATGAAATAAGGTACCTACTCAGGTGAGATCGTAAACAAGATTACAACATAATGATGCTCTTATTCTAACCTATCATATAAGGTCAGAACAAACTGTTTGAGGAAAGCTATTGCATTGACAATAACACATCAAGATTGTGACACTGTTACGATGCAGCATTGTGAGTCATTGGAAAAGCAGGCAAATCCATGTTTCAATTACAGTGGAATATGATTCACTGACACAAAATCATCTAAAGGACATTTGCAAAAGGGCGAACAACAATCTCCTACAAACATTATCATGAGACGATTGTTGCCATTGTTTTCTCTAAATTCCTCCATGAATATCAGATGTGCCTTTGTTTCATTATCAAATCTAAAATGCCAAGCTGTTAAGGTTCTCAGCTTCTTGTTCATAAGAAATACATGTATATATACCATTCACAAGAGTAGCCTAACGAATTATATCTGCACAGTGTGCAATAATTCCACTGTACTATTTAAATAACATTGACCATGTCTGCTGTCTCTCCATGCCAGTGTTAATTTTTGCAGGTATTTTAGATGTAGTTTTAGTCTTAGTTTTAGTATTAAAATACATTTTAGTCTTAGTCACATTTTAGTCATTTCATCCTTTGTTAGTTTTAGTTATTAATCAGTTGACTAAAACTGGACAATTTTAGTCTAGGTTTCGTCAGAGTTTCTATGAAACAATTCATATTTAGGCTACCTCTAACTTCCATGATGTGCACATTCAGATAGCCTTGTTCAACTAGGCCTCCTACCCCCTTGTATACCTTAGCTGGCAACATTGATATTGTGGCAGATACTAAACAATGCCAGCCATAATTAACCACATAAAGCCTTGGCTAACAGGTTTTAAACAATTACAGCTATGATTTTCTCCGCATCATAACCGTCAAGGAGGGTAAATAACAGTGGTTTCCTTGAAAAGGGGCGAATTTCAGCTTTTCAAATACCAGAAGTATTACTGTACTCCTAATACTCAACAAATATCATTAGTTTTTCACATAAGAAAAAAGCAACCGCAACTGACATTTGCGGACCGTAGAGCGAGAGCAGCAACACAGATGAATGAATAACTGCGCACATGGGATAATAGAGCTTCTGATGTGATCAAAGCAAAAATAGCCTACATGATAGTAAGAGAGAGAGTAAACATTATTGTTTCTAGACTAGTTGAAGTTAGTTACAAGTGAAGTGTCCTGGCTATGTGTAACGGATGTGAAATGGCTAGCTAGTTAGCGGGTACGCGCTAGTAGCGTTTCAATCAGTTACGTCACTTGCTCTGAAACCTAGAAGTAGTGTTGCACCTTGCTCTGCAAGGGCCGTGGACTTTGTGGAGCGATGGGTAACGATGCTTCGTGGGCGACCGTTGTTGATGTGTGCAGAGGGTCCCTGGTTCGCGCCCGTGTCGGGGCGAGGGGACGGTTTAAAGTTATACTGTTACATTGATGCTGTTGACCCGGATCACTGGTTGCTGCGGAAAAGGAGGAGGTTGAAAGGGGGGTGAGTGTAACGGATGTGAAATGGCTAGCTAGTTAGCGGGTACGCGCTAGTAGCGTTTCAATCAGTTACGTCACTTGCTCTGAAACCTAGAAGTAGTGTTGCACCTTGCTCTGCAAGGGCCGTGGACTTTGTGGAGCGATGGGTAACGATGCTTCGTGGGCGACCGTTGTTGATGTGTGCAGAGGGTCCCTGGTTCGCGCCCGTGTCGGGGCGAGGGGACGGTTTAAAGTTATACTGTTACATATGCATCAATTCAACAGATTGACGAGTGACTGAAGTGACCGCATGGGAGCTGTGTGGGAGAGCCTGATAGATCAGCTCAATTAGGACACTGAAATATGTTAGTTCTGTCAATGACAGGATTGCATGAAGTATTCTGCATGCATGATTATAATTGTACAAAACAGATGAAAATAAGCTTAATGTCAAATGGAATGTCCATTAGTCTCACATGGAATTCTATTCTTGTCACATTTCTGTTGACTAAAATGAAAAGTAATTTGTAATAGTTAGTGGTTTTACCAGGACATCTCGCTATCGTCATAGTTTTAGTCAGAAACAAATTGGTCGTTGACAAGGATTTTTTATCATAGTTACTGTTCACAAAATTAACACTGCTCCATGCAATGCATTTCCAGTCATATTGTTTCACACCCACACAAATACTATAAATAACAGTAGCACAAAATCCACAATCTGTATGTAACCCATCGACAACCCATAGGGGCAAAAAGCTTATCTTTAGATGCATTGTTTACATTCAGTTACAGAAAGACGAAAAGGAATATCAAGGATTCGCCCAGTCCATAGATGTAAAATGTTTGTTGACAGTAGGTTGGACCTTAATAATCACCGTGGCAACATTTAAAGGAACCGGGAGCACATATCACAGGACATGACACCTTGTGTTTTTTCTCAAAGTTGCGGGAATGACAAGGGTCTTACTTATATCAGTACATTCATAACAACCTAAGCATTATGAAACTTAGATTAAATCAAATTAACCTCACGTAGCAAATAAGCCATTCATTTTGTTTGTTGACCAAATTGGACACTCTCATTGACCTCCACACAAAAACTCATTGCTTGGTGTGTCAAAAAAAAAAATGCCACCTGCTGGAGAGAGACAGACTTTCTACCAAATTGGGCGTCTCTCTTCACCTCTTCCTCTCTGGCATGAATATCTGGATGTTAGGAGTAAAGAGTCCTGATTTTGCTGAGTTGCAGTACAGAGGTGAGTCAGGTACTTTGCTTGTTATTGTTGTTTGGCAACATCAAATACTGTAGTTGTAATCCCCTAAAACGATACTTGATTTTTATTTCCATGGTGGGTGATAGAATTGTGTTTTTGGTACCACACTGTTTTCAGACATGATTTATGGCATACACAGCCAGAGACATTGTACATTCTGCATGTACGTTTGGCCAAGTGAGAGTAGCTGTAGGTAATTGCTGTTTCACACTGGGTTGCATGCTAGCAGAACAGAACGTCATATGTGAAGATGACAATGGAGGTCACAGGTCTGTCCCATGATTCAGTGTAAATGATTTTTTTTTAATTCTACAAGCTAGAGCCTCCTGACAACTGGTTATACACATACTGACACTGTTCAGGGCACTGACAGCTATATACAGTGCCTTCGGAAAGCATTTAGATACCTTGACTTTTTCCACATTTTGTTAGGTTACAGCCTTATTCCAAAAATATATATTTTTAATCCTCAGCAATCTACACAGAATACCCCATAACTACAAAGCGAAAACAGGTTGTTATACATTTTTTCAAATGTATTAAAAATAAATATTTTAACATACATAAGTAATTAGACCCTTTGCTATGAAACTCAAAGTTGAACTCAGGTGCATCCTGTTTCCATTGATCATCCTTGAGATGTTTCTACAACTTGATTGGAGTCCCCCTGTGGTAAATTCAATTGATTGGACATGATTTGGAAAGGCACACACCTGTTATATAAGGTCCCACAGTTAACACTGCAAATTAGAGCAAAAATTAAGCCATGAGGTCGAAGGAATTGTCTGTAGAGCGCCGAGACAGGATTGTGGTGAGGCACAGATCTGGGGAAGGGTACCAAAACATTTCTGCAGCATTTAAGTTCCCCAAGAACACAGTGGCCTCCATCCTTTTTAAATGGAAGAAGTTTGGAACCACCAAGACTCTTCCTAGAGCAATTGGGGGAAAAGGGCCTTGCTCAGGTAGGTGACCTAGAACCCAATGGTCACTCTGACAGAGCTCCAGAGTTCCTCTGTGGAGATGGGAGAATCTTCCAGAAGGACAACCATCTCTGCAGCACTCCACCAATCAGGCCTTTATGGTAGAGAGGCCAGACAGAAGCCACTCTTCAGTAAAATGCACATGACAGCCTGCTATGAGTTTGCCAAAAGGCACCTAAAGACTCAGACCATGAGAAACAAGATTCTCTGCTCTGATAAAACCAAGATTTAACTCTTTGGCCTGAATGCCAAGAATCATGTCTGGAGGACACCTGGCACCATCCCTACCGTGAAGAATGGTGGTGGCAGCATCATTCTGTGGGGATGTTTTTCAGCGGCAGGGACTGGGAGACTAGTCAGGACCGAGGGAAAGATGAACGGAACAAAGTACAGAGACATCCTTGCTGAAAACCTGCTCCAGAGTCCTCAGGACCTCAGACTGGGGCGAAGGTTCACCTTCCAGGGGTGCACATGCAGGGATGCACTGTCAACTGTGGGACCTTATATAGACAGGTGTTTGGCATTCCAAATCATGTCCAATCAATTGAATTTACCACAGGTGGACTCCAATCAAGTTGTAGAAACATCTCAAGGATGATCAATGGAAACAAGATGCACCTGAGCTCAATTTTGAGTCTCATAGCAAAGGGTCTGAATATTCAGGTAAATTAAATATTTCTGTATTTTTTTTATTTGCAAACATTTCTAAAAACCTGTTTTTCACTTTGTCATTATTGGGTATTGTGTGTAGATCGATGAGGATTTAATTTAATTTAATCCGTTATAAAATAAGGCTGTAATGTAACAAAATGTGGAAAAATTCAAGGGGTCTGAATACTAGCTAGCTAGATAGCATAACGGAGTTAAGAACTTACCCTAAGCTGACTCCACAGCTACCTGGAAAAATATATCAATCATTACATTTCTAGTGGCTCATCCCGGTGGAACATTGTCAAGGAGGGCTGTAATGTGTGTTGCCCCAGTATGGGGCAATCAGACAGTTGAGGAAGCAAAGCTGTTAGGAGGAGGCTAAACAACAATTTATTTAGGAAGCTAAGCTGTTAAGCAGCAGTCGGGGGCGAAGGATACTGTGTGCTAGCTAGCTAGGACTCCAGTACACAGGCAGGAGGCGTGGGTGACACCGGTGTCACACAAATAAAAATTGTGACACAAGCATGAAGATGGGGGGGGGGGGGGATTAATGTGCTTAATTATAAGTTTTAAAAAAATTATATAGTAGCACAGAAAGCTGGGAATCTCTTCTTTTAAATAGTGGCCAGTCAAAACTAAGTTTTCACAAACGATTACGCAATGACTGAGTTTATAAGAACACGTTTCACTATAGGCTATATGTCAGGGCTCTCCAACACTGTTCTGGGGGTCCTATAGGCTACATTTAATTTAGAGTTATTTGGCCACTTTAGTTGTGATACAAATCTTATCAATACATATAGGCCTATGGGCTGCGTGATACGACTATTGATTATTTTAAAAAGTTGCAAAAAAATGTATGTGCTATGTTTCCTGCCATAGTAGACTGCACATGCTGAACAGTTTCTCATTCACAAGTGATAATGTTCTCACATATCAGACTATTCTCAATGTATTCTTGTCTTTACATATATTAACTAATATATGTGAAATGAATTTTGATTTAGACATTATCATGCACCTGTCAGAACAGGGCCAGGGGGAAAATATTACATTTCATCCATATGCACTTGAATATTGAATGGAGGGAACTTTTCCCAGTGTTAATTTACATGCCAGACAGGTAGGCTACTCCGGTTGTAAAAGGAAGCAATGTGCTTAATATGAGGTAAGTTTAGAAATAAATATAGCCTAGCAATATAATGCTGGGATCCTACTCTTTTTAAAAGAAGCCATCAAAACTCTGTTTTCACACTCGCAATGACTGGGATCTGGCTCTCGCTATGCGACAGGTGATATTCCGTTCAAACTCTGAATGCCTGGTGCTTTCCAACCCTGTTCCTGAAGAGCTAGATTTTAGCTCCAACCTCAGATGTTACTAACCTGATTCAGTTAGCTAATTATTAGACTCACATCCAAAATGCGTCCAAATGGCTGCTGTTGTGTTTGGCTTTGAATTTGAAACAAGACTGCATTCGCATTGATGTCAGAGTAATAAGAGGGACAATAGAGTGTTGAGTACAAGGGTCCTGTTTCCCAAAAGCTTCTTAAAACTTCTTACGGCTGAAATCCTGTTAACGGGATCGATATGACAACAGCCAGTGAAAGTGCAGGGCGCCAAATTCAAACAACAGAAATCTCATAATTAAAACTCCTCAAACATACAAGTATTATACACCATTTTAAAGATAAACTTGTTGTTAATCCCACCACAGTGTCCGATTTCAAAAAGACTTTACGACGAAAGCATACCATGCGATTATGTTAGGTCAGCACCTAGTCACAGAAAAACAGCAATTTTTCCAGCCAAAGAGAGGTGTCACAAAAAGCAGAAATAAAGATAAAATTAATCACTAACCTTTGATGATCTTCATCAGATGACACTCATAGGACTTCATGTTACACAATACATGTATGTTTTGTTCGGTAAAGTTCATATTTATATCCAAAAATCTGAGTTTACATTGGCGTATTATGTTCAGTAATGTTTTGCCTCCAAAACATCCGTTGATTTTGCAGAGAGCCACATCAATATACAGAAATACTCATAATAAACATTGATAAAAGATAAAAACGTTATGCATGGAATTATAGATAAACTTCTCCTTAATGCAACCACTGTGTCAGATTTCAAAAAAGCTTTACAGAAAAAGCACACCATGCAATAATCTGAGTACAGTGCTCAGAGACCAAAACAAGTCATACAGATACCCGCCATGTTGTGGAGTCAACAGAACTCAGAAATAGCATTATAAATATTCACTTACCTTTGATGATCTTCATCAGAATGCACTCCCAGGAATCTCAGTTCCACAATAAATGTTTGTTTTGTTCGATAAAGTCCATTTATGTCCAAATACCTCCTTTTTGTTCGCGCGTTTAGTTCACAAATCCAAATTCACGAAGCGCAGGCCAGACAAAAAGTCAAAAAGTCCCATTACAGTTCGTAGAAACATGTCAAACGATGTATAGAATCAATCTTTAGGATGTTTTTATCATAAATCTTCGATAATGTTTCAACCGGAGAATTCCTTTGTCTTTAGAAAGGAAAAGGAACGCAGCTACCTCTCACGGGCGTACGCCTGACTGAGCTCATGGCATTCTGCCAGACCTCTTAGTCAATCAGCTCTTATTCTCTCCCTCTTCACAGTAGAAGCCTGAAACAAGGTTCTAAAGACTGTTGACATCTAGTGGGAGCCCTAGGAAATGCAATATGACCCCATATACACTGTATATTGGATAGGCAAAGACTTGAAAACCTACAAACCTCAGATTTCCCACTTCCTGGATGGATTTTTTCTCAGGTTTTTGCCTGCCACATGAGTTCTGTTATACTCACAGACATCATTCAAACAGTTTTAGAAACTTTAGAGTGTTTTCTATCCAAATCTACTAATAATATGCATATCTTAGCTTCTGGGCCTGAGTAGCATGCAGTTTACTCTGGGCAACTTATTCATCCAAGCTACTCAATACTGCCCCTAGCCATAAGAAGTTAAGGCTAAGTTCATCGTTAAAACCTTCGTTGGAGCTGTTTCCCAAAACCATCGTTATTAAGTAAGGTTGATGTCCATGCCCCCATCAAACATCGAATTAGCATAATAAAGAAATCCCCATAAAATTCCCTCAGTTTAAGATAGAGATCCGTTTTTTCGCTTTGGAAGCGTCTCAATCCACCGCATCCGCCTATGTAACACTTCCACATCTGCAGAAAGGTAACAGAGCGGTGTTTGTCAGACCATGAGACCGTAAATCGGTCTTCTCACAAAAGTAATCTGTAGCGTCCAAACACTTTGGCCTACAAATATCATGATCCTTCTATGAGACTCTAACAAACACGATGGTGTTCTCCGTTTTGCTCTACGACCTCCACAAGTGTCAGTAGACTTGTCTGAATTCGGTACAGCTGATCTGCCAGTTTCTGTCTGTAGCGTCCGAACCGTTTGGTACACATTCTATACAAAGGTGAGACTCTTACAAACATGTACAGTGACTTGCAAAAGTATTCACCCCCTTGGCGTTTTTCCTGTTTTGTTGTATTACAACCTGTAATTTAAATGGATATTTATTTGGATTTCATGTAATGGACATACACAAAATAGTCCAAATTGGTGAAGTGAAATTTCAACAAAAAAAATTATAAGAATTTCAAATGGAAAAGTGGTGCTTGCATATGTATTCACCCTCTTTGCTATGAAGCCCCTAAATAAGATCTGGTGCAACCAATTCACATAATTAGTTAACTTCTTGCAACTATAGGGGGTGCTGTTCCGCATTAGCATATTTGTGTCTCCAAATTAAACTGCCTCGTGCTAAATTCTTGATCGTACAATATGCATATTATTGTTATTATTGGATAGAAAACAGTCTATAGTTTCTATAGGAGTTGAAATTTTGTCTCTGAGTGGTACAGAACAATTTCTACAGCACTTTTCATGACAGGGTTCAGATTTCAGAAATTTTTACCTCTGATCTGGGGTCTGTTTATAAGGCCACAGTGAATGCTATGAAGAAACCGACACTGCCTACGTCTTCCTCTGGGTGTCTGTACGTCATCACGTTTTCAATGAAGTCGATGGGACGTTCACAGCCATTATAAATGACAAAAATGTACAGAGACCCCTCTTTCTCAACGTGCGCCTCAAGCATGAAGGCCATCGGACCTGCCTCGTTCCAAATCGTTTTCTAACCAGCAGTATTTCTCCGGTCATGTTTTCAGTCGTTATAGTTGTTAAAAACATCATAATGTAGTGAATTTTAACCGTTTTATATCAATTTATATCCGTTTAGTGCGATTTTGAGGAATTTCTTTGTCGTGCACTCTGAAAGTTTGGACACGCTTTAGGGTGTCGGTCGTTGGTGATGGACATTTCGAAGGACAGAGGACATCTATCGACCAAAAGACGTTTATAACATAGAAAGGATACATTGCCCAAGAATATGATGGAAGATCAGCTCAAAGTAAGCAATATTTAATATGATAAACCGTGTTTCTGTCGAAATATTTTAAACGCATATATCGCCATTTTGTTTGGTATAGCTTCACTTGGCCAACCCTGTATTGAAAAGTAAGGATAATTTTAAAAATGTAAATCAGCGGTTGCATTAAGAACTAATTTGTCTTTCGATTCCTGTCAACCCTGTATTTTTTAGTCAAGTATATGATTAGCTTTTAATTAAACTAGATCACTCTGATAGATGACGTCAGACATATTGAGGCTTGATTTCCTAGTATTTCCATTGTGTAACCACGGTTTTGTATGGCTAAATATGCACCTTTTCGAACAAACTGTATATGTATGTTGTAAAATGATGTTACAGGAGTGTCATCGGAAGAATTCTGAGAAGGTTAGTGAAAAAATTAATATCTTTTGGCGGTGGTTACGTTATAGCGCTCTTTGGCTGGAATCGATGCTCTGGTAACGTTGGAACATGTAGTATGCTAACTTATCGATTTATTGTGTTTTCGCTGAAAAACGCTTAGAAAATCTGAAATATGGTCTGAAATCACAAGAACTGGGTCTTTCCATTGCTATGCTTTGTCTATTTTTATGAAATGTTTTATGATGAGTAAATTGGTCATACACGTTGCTCTATCTAGTAATTCTAGTGGATTTGTGATGGTCGGTGCAATTGTAAACTGTGATTTCTACCTGAAATATGCACTTTTTTCTAACAAAAACTATCCTATACCATGAATATGTTATCAGACTGTCATCTGATGGTTTTTTTTATAGGTTATTGGCTATCAATATCTTAGTTGAGCCGAATTGGTGATAGCACCTGAAGGAGTAAGAAACTGATGGAGTTAGAATAGTGGTGTATTTTGCTAACGTGTTTAGCTAATAGATTTACATATTTTGTCTTCCCTGTAAAACATTTTAAAAATCTGAAATGGTGGCTTTATTCACAAGATCTGTATCTTTCATCTGGTGTCTTGGACTTGTGATTTAATGATATTTAGATGCTACTATCTACTTCTGAAGCTATGCTATCTATGCTAATCAGTGTGTGGGGGGTGGGGGGTGCTCCCGGATCCGGGGTTAGTAGCAATGAAAGGTTAAATAAAGTCCACTTGTGTGCAATCTAAGTGTCACATGATCTGTCACATGATCTCAGTATATATACACCTGTTCTGAAAGGCCCCAGAGTCTGCAACACCACTAAGCATTGGGTACCACTAAGCAAGGAGCACCACCAAGCAAGCAACACCATGAAGACCAAGGAGCTTTCCAAACAGATCAGGGACAAAGTTGTGGAGGAGTACAGGTCAGGGTTGGGTTATAAAGAAATATCAGAAACTTTGAACATCCCACGGAGCACCATTAAATCCATTAATATAAAATGGAAGGAATATGGCACCACAACAACCCTGCCAAGAGAGGGCTGCCCACCAAAACTCACAGACCTGGCAAGGAGGGCATTAATCAGAGGCAACAAAGAGACAAAAGATAACCCTGAAGGAGCTGCAAAGCTCCACAGCAGAGATTGGAGTATCTGTCCATAGGACCACTTTTAGCAGTACACTCCACAGAGCTGGGCTTTACAGAAGAGTAAAAAAACAAGCAAACACGTTTGGTGTTCGCCAAAAGGCATGTTGGAGACTCCCCAAACATATGGAAGAAGGTACTCTGGTCAAATGAGACTAAAATGTAGCTTTTTGGCCATCAAGGAAAACGCTATGTCTGGCACAAACCCAACACCTCTCATCACCCCGAGAACCACATCCCCACAGTGAAGCATGGTGGTGGCAGCATCATGCTGTGGGGATGTTTTTCATCGGCAGGGACTGGGAAACTGGTCAGAATTGAAGGAATGATGGATGGTGCTAAACACAGGGAAATTCTTGAGGGTTTCAGTCTTCCAGAGATTTGAGACTGGGACGGAGGTTCACCTTCCAGCAGGACAATGACCCTAAGCATACTGCTAAAGCAACACCCGAGTGGTTTAAGGGGAAACGTTTAAATGTCTTGGAATGGCCTCGTCAAAACCCAGACCTCAATCCAATTGGAAATCTGTGGTATGACTTAAAGATTGCTGTACACCAGCAGGAACCCATCCAACTTGAAGGAGCCAGAGCAGTTTTGCATTGAAGAATGGGCAAAAGTCCCAGTGGCTAGATGTGCCAAGCTTATAGAGACATATCCAAAGAGACTTGCAGCTGTAATTGCTGCTAAAGGTGGCTCTACAAAGTATTGACTTTGGGGGAGTGAATAGTTATGCACGCTCAAGTTCTCTGTTTTTTGTCTTATTTCTTGTTTGTTTCACAATAAAAAATATTTAGCATCTTCAAAGTGGTAGGCATGTTGTGTAAATCAAATGATACAACCCCCCCCAAAATCTATTTTAATTCCAGGTTGTAAGGCAACAAAATAGGAAAAATGCCAAGAGGGGTGAATACTTTCGCAAGGCACTGTACATGTCGGTTGTTTTACTCTAGGACACCCACAGGCCTCACAAGACTCATCTGAAGGTCCCCCAGTAACAGTTGAAAAAATGAATGAAAGTATACAGTATCAGTCAAAAGTTGGGACGCACCTACTTATTCAAGGCTTTATCTTTATTTTTACTATTTTCTACATTGTGGAATAATAGTGAAAACATCAAAACTCTGAAATAACACATATGGAATCATGTAGTAACCAAAAAAGTGTTAAACAATTCAAAATATATTTTATAGTTGTCACGTCTAACAACCATCATCACGCGCACCTGGCATCATTTATTACACGCACCTGTGCTTCATCACGAGGCACACCTGGACTCCATTACCTCACTCATTACCTCCCCTTTATCTGGCACTCCCTTAGGTTCATTCCCCAGGCAGTATTGTTTCTGTGTTTCATGTCAAGATGCTACGCCTATGTTGTATTGTGCCATGCTTGGACTCACTCATCGCGTCTGTACTCTCATAGCTTCTCTCCCTCCCTCAGTGAACACTTTGGATCAGAGCCTGAACCAAGGTAGGGTTCACATGCCTCCCCACGGCGGTGTGACGCAGATGGAGACAGCTGGGGCTCGGTCTCTATTGTGGTCAAGGAGGGCACCAGCTCCAGCAGTGTCCGGTACGTCCCAACTTGGGTTCCACGTGAGCAGAGGGACGGTCACATGATCATCCTCCTCCTGGGGCATGTGTGAGTATTCCCTCTTCATCACTTTCTGCTAAACCCTTTTTGGTGTCGATCACACTAGTTGACTGTCCCTCATGTAGTTTTAATCCCAGCCCCCGTCCCTGCAGGAGGCGTTTTGCCTTTTGGTAGGCCGTCATTGTAATTAAGAATTTATTAACTGGCTTGCCTAGTTAAATAAATGTACTGTTTCTACAGCGTTAGTGGTTTCCAGTGCCGCGGGGAACTTTACTGACCAGAACCTTGCCAGCTCTCTTAACATCACCTCATACTCTCTCTCCTTTCCCGGTTCAAGCCCTCGATAATCGTCCACTAGGTTCTGGGACTATCACACACATCACCAAACCACTCACCCTCACTGTGGAGTCCATCCATCAGGAGAACATTCCCTTCATCACAAGATCATCCTTGGCTTCAACTCCGTAACCCCACCATCTCATGGTTGAGAATGAAAATCACGGACTTGGCACCCGAATGCCAGAGGGCCTGCTTTGCCGTCACCTGAAGTTCCACGTCGGTTGAGAGTCCTGTGGTTGCCCTTCAGCCCAACATCCCAGAGGTCAGGATCAGTGGGAGGTATTTTCCAAAACCCGCACCACCTGTCTCCCTCTTCATCGCCCTACCCTCTGTCAGTGGCTGAAACCAAGGCCATGGAGGAGTACACCATGAGGCGCTCCAACAAGGTTTCATCCGCACGTCCACTTCTCATGCGTCTGCAGGCTTCTTCTTCGTGGCCAAGAAGGATGGAGGGTTACGCCCGTTTATTGATTACAGAGGACTTAATGAATCACCAAGTACCGTTACCCTCTCCCGCTGGTGCCAGCAGCCATCGAACAGCTCCGCAGGGCCTGGTTCTTTACCAAATAGGACCTGTGAAATGCATACAATCTCATCCGCTTCTGGGAGGGGGATGAATGGAAGATGGATTTAAGCACGATGTCTGGTCACTATGAACACTTGGCGATGCCAATGCGCTGTCAGTGTTCCAGACATTCGTCAACGAGGTGTTCGGGGACATACTTGGACGCCAGGTGTATATCGACGACATCCTGGTCTACTCCACTACCATGGAGGATCACATCGCTCACGTCTGAGTAATCCTGGAATGCTTCCTGGCTAACCAACTTTTTGTCAAGGCAGAGAAGTGCCAGTTTCAGCCCGCAAGTAGTGAAGATGGACATCAAGAAGGTAGATGTGGTCAGGTCACGGCAAATCCCAAACACCATAAAGGGGTTACAATGATTTTTGGGGTTTGCCAACTTCTACTGCCGTTTCATCAGGAACTTTAGCTCCATCGCCTCATCTCTCTCAAGGTTGGTCCCCGTAAGTTGGTGTGTAGTCCAGCAACTGACAAGGCTTTCCGCCTACTGGAGGGACATTTCACCTCTGCCCCATTGCTGAAACACCCAGATCCCACAATACCCTTCGTGGTGGAAGTGGATGCTTCAGAGGTGGGAGTGGGGGCAGTTCTGTCTCAACGACAAGGTAATCCACAAAAATGTATCCATGTGCGTATTACTCTAAGAAACTGTCTCCTGCAGAGGAATTATGACGTCGGCAATCGAGAGCTCCTGGCGGTGAAGTTGGCATTAGAGGAGTGGAGACACTGGCTGGAGGGTGCCAAGGACCTATTTCATCATCCTCACTGACCATTGCAACCTGGCGTACGTACAGACAGCGAGGAGGCTGAATCCGCGACAAGCAAGGTGGGCCCTTATCTTTACGAGATTTGACTTCACGCTGACCTATCACCCAGGTTCAAAGAACAGCAATGCCCTGTCCCGTCAACGATTCGGGAGAAGGTCCAGTCCTAACTGCACCCATAATCCCTCTCGAGTCGTGGACCCTGTGGTCTGGGACGTTCCATCACTATCAGGACACCGGGCCCAGGCCATTAGCAACTTGAGGGCCATTAACAAGTTTTCTAGTCTACTAACAACCATCAGTACGATTCATTTAAAGGATGCAGTTTTGGAGAATCCTAGTTACCGTGACTCAACGGTCACATGGAATTTCACTATGTTCTTGACTGCCAGTGTGGCTGTATTTATGTTCTCCGTTACAGCCCTAGAACTCATGCATTAACCAGACTAGAATAATATAGTTTAGAGCTATGTAACACTGAAGAGGGCATTTATAAAGTCTGGATCTTTGTAAACATTATACCAAATGGAGGAAGAATGCTATCTCCTTTTGTCTATACTTTTGTATGATCTAATCTAGGTATTCCCAAACGGGGGTACGCGCAATGACGTTGGGGGTACACCAAATAAAAATGTGATTCACATTTTTTTTTTTTAAACGTGTATTTTTTACAAAAATGTCTTCACATTTTCAAACAGTCCATTAATACACTGCTCAAAAAAATAAAGGGAACACTTAAACAACACAATGTAACTCCAAGTCAATCACACTTCTGTGAAATCAGACTGTCCACTTAGGAAGCCACACTGATTGACAATACATTTCACATGCTGTTGTGCAAATGGAATAGACAAAAGGTGGAAATTATAGGCAATTAGCAAGACACCCCCAATAAAGGAGTGGTTCTGCAGGTGGTGACCACAGACCACTTCTCAGTTCCTATGCTTCCTGGCTGATGTTTTGGTCACTTTTGAATGCTGGCGGTGCTTTCACTCTAGTGGTAGCATGAGACAGAGTCTACAACCCACACAAGTGGCTCAGGTAGTGCAGCTCATCCAGGATGGCACATCAATGCGAGCTGTGGCAAGAAGGTTTGCTGTGTCTGTCAGCGTAGTGTCCAGAGCATGGAGGCGCTACCAGGAGACAGGCCAGTACATCAGGAGACGTGGAGGAGGCCGTAGGAGGGCAACAACCCAGCAGCAGGACCGCTACCTCCGCCTTTGTGCAAGGAGGAGCAGGAGGAGCACTGCCAGAGCCCTGCAAAATGACCTCCAGCAGGCCACAAATGTGCATGTGTCTGCTCAAACGGTCAGAAACAGACTCCATGAGGGTGGTATGAGGGCCCGACATCCACAGGTGGGGGTTGTGCTTAAAGCCCAAAACCGTGCAGGACGTTTGGCATTTGCCAGAGAACACCAAGATTGGCAAATTCGCCACTGGCGCCCTGTGCTCTTCACAGATGAAAGCAGGTTCACACGCACATGTGACAGACGTGACAGAGTCTGGAGACGCCGTGGAGAACGTTCTGCTGCCTGCAACATCCTCCAGCATGACCGGTTTGGCGGTGGGTCAGTCATGGTGTGGGGTGGCATTTCTTTGTGGGGCCGCACAGCCCTCCATGTGCTCGCCAGAGGTAGCCTGACTGCCATTAGGTACCGAGATGAGATCCTCAGACCCCTTGTGAGACCATATGCTGGTGCGGTTGGCCATGGGTTCCTCCTAATGCAAGACAATGCTAGACCTCATGTGGCTGGAGTGTGTCAGCAGTTCCTGCAAGAGGAAGGCATTGATGCTATGGACTGGCCCGCCCGTTCCCCAGACCTGAATCCAATTGAGCACATCTGGGACATCATGTCTCGCTCCATCCACCAACGCCACGTTGCACCACAGACTGTCCAGGAGTTGGCGGATGCTTTAGTCCAGGTCTGGGAGGAGATCCCTCAGGAGACCATCCGCCACCTCATCAGGAGCATGCCCAGGCATTGTAGGGAGGTCATACAGGCACGTGGAGGCCACACACACTACTGAGCCTCATTTTGACTTGTTTTAAGGACATTACATCAAAGTTGGATCAGCCTGTAGTGTGTTTTTACACTTTATTTCTGAGTGTGACTCCAAATCCAGACCTCCATGGGTTGATAAATTTGAAATCCAGAAAATCACATTGTATGATTTTTAAGTAATTAATTTGCATTTTATTGCATGACATAAGTATTTGATACATCAGAAAAGCAGAACTTAATATTTGGTACAGAAACCTTTGTTTGCAATTACAGAGATCATACGTTTCCTGTAGTTCTTGACCAGGTTTGCACACACTGCAGCAGGGATTTTGGCCCACTCCTCCATACAGACCTTCTCCAGATCCTTCAGGTTTCGGGGCTGTCGCTGGGCAATACGGACTTTCAGCTCCCTCCAAAGATTTTCTATTGGGTTCAGGTCTGGAGACTGGCTAGGCCACTCTAGGACCTTGAGATGCTTCTTACGGAGCCACTCCTTAGTTGCCCTGGCTGTGTGTTTCGGGTCGTTGTCATGCTGGAAGACCCAGCCACGACCTATCTTCAATGCTCTTACTGAGGGAAGGAGGTTGTTGGCCAAGATCTCGCGATGCATGGCCCCATCCATCATCCCCTCAATACGGTGCAGTCATCCTGTCCCCTTTGCAGAAAAGCATCCCCAAAGAATGATGTTTCCACCTCCAAGCTTCACGGTTAGGATGGTGTTCTTGGGGTTGTACTAATCCTTCTTCTTCCTCCAAACACGGCGAGTAGAGTTTAGACCAAAAAGCTCTATTTTTGTCTCATCAGACCACATGACCTTCTCCAATTCCTCCTCTGGATCATCCAGATGGTCATTGGCAAACTTCAGACGGGCCTGGACATGCGCTGGCTTGAGCAGGGGGACCTTGCGTGCGCTGCAGGATTTTAATCCATGACGGCGTAGTGTGTTACTAATGGTTTTCTTTGAGACTGTGGTCCCAGCTCTCTTCAGGTCATTAACCAGGTCCTGCCGTGTAGTTCTGGGCTGATCCCTCACCTTCCTCATGATCATTGATGCCCCACGAGGTGAGATCTTGCATGGAGCCCCAGACCGAGGGTGATTGACCGTCATCTTGAACTTCTTCCATTTTCTAATAATTGCGCCAACAGTTGTTGCCTTCTCACCAAGCTGCTTACCTATTGTCCTGTAGCCCATCCCAGCCTTGTGCAGGTCTACAATTTTATCCCTGATGTCCTTACACAGCTCTCTGGTCTTGGCCATTGTGGAGAGGTTGGAGTCTGTTTGATTGAGTGGGTGGACAGGTGTCTTTTATACAGGTAACGAGTTCAAACAGGTGCAGTTAATACAGGTAATGAGTGGAGAACAGGAGGGCTTCATAAAGAAAAACTAACAGGTCTGTGAGAGCCGGAATTCTTACTGGTTGGTAGGTGATCAAATACTTATGTCATGCAATAAAATGCGAATTAATTACTTAAAAATCATACAATGTGATTTTCTGGATTTTTGTTTTAAATTCCGTCTCTCACAGTTGAAGTGTACCTATGATAAAAATTACAGACCTCTACATGCTTTGTAAGTAGGAAAACCTGCAAAATCGGCAGTGTATCAAATACTTGTTCTCCCCACTGTATATAGGGAGTAGTGCCTTTCCACAGCCACAGTGTGTTATATGTGCAAAAGTACTATCTCACAACTCGATGAAACCTTCACTCTTGCGCAAACATTTAGATACAAAACATGCCAATTTTAAAAATAAGCCACAAGTTTTTTGAGCGAGAATTAAGATGACTTTCGAGTAGTAAGACATGTATAAAAGCAACAGATACCATTAATAAGAAGGGTCTAGCGAGTGGCTTGGACAGACGAGCCCCATACTTTTGTGTGCAAATGAACTCAAGCTTACGGACAATGTCAAATGTGATATAGCGAAGCACTTGAGTGAGCTGGGTGCGCAATTACGCAGGTACTTTCCCGAAACGGACGACACAAACAACTGGATTTGTTATCCCTTTCATGCCCTGCCTCCAGTCCACTTACCGATATCTGAACAAGAGAGCCTCATCGAAATTGCAACAAGAGGTTCTGTGAAAATTAAATATAATCAGAAGCCACTGCAAGATTTCTGTATAGGGCTGCGCTCAGAGTGTCTTGCCTTGGCAAATCGCGCTGTTAAGACACTGATGCCCTCTGTAAGCACATACCTATGTGAGAGTGGATTCTCGGCCCTCACTAGCACTAAATACAGGCACCGACTGTGTGTGGAAAATGATTTAAGACTGAGACTCTCTCCAATACAACCCAACATTGCAGAGTTATGTGCATCCTTTCAAGCACACCCTTCTCATTAACCTGTGGTGAGTTATTCACAATTGTCAATGAACAAATAAGGTTTTATATGTAAGATGGTTAAATACAGAGCAAAATTATTGATTATTATATTATTTGTGCCCTGGTCCTATAAGAGCTCCTTGCCACTTCCCACAAGCTGGGTTATGACAAACTCACACTCATTCTTATGTTTAAGAAATGTATTGTGTTTGTGTGGAGGCTTACAATGATGGCAAAAAAACAACATTCGAGACCCTGATGCTAGAGGGCAGCTGGAGGTTGAATGTTTGAAGAGGTAAGGGACTATACAAAGTTTGGGAACCACTGATCTAATCAATCATCAGCTATTGTATTGAACCTTTTTAGTAAACTACAGAGATTATTAAAGGGGCAATCTGCAGTTGATGCATCCATTTTTTACTTTAAAATTAATTATGTACCCATTGATTCTTGAAAAATACAATTTAGAAATGCCTCATGAGCTTAGTTCAACAGTCGTATCCCATCAGACCCCAAAACACAAGCTTGTTTTACAAAAAAATATATAAACCACATAAATGTGAACAAACACTGTATAGCCTCAAAACATGGTCCTTGCATCCATAGCTCTGTCTATGAACTTGAGAGTGGTTACATGTCTCCAGCCCCATCCCTCAGATTTTTATCAAACACCTGTGGGGAAAATGATTTTATTGTTTCAACTGCTGACTGTCCCTTTAATCTTCACTCAAAACTTCCAAAATAGATTGTAAAGGAGCATCCAAACATAAATAGCTCTGTTTTCATTGAGAGAATTAGATAAGGCTAAAATTTAGCAGAAATGTATTATCACAAGGGTGAGGCAGAAAGGAGAACAAAATTAAGAGACTATTTCTGGCATGCCTACTGATTCCTTATCATAACAGGATGACAACTTCAGGTCGTTTGAAACATCGGACCATTAGTATGAGACAAAATAATCAACCAATCTAAGGTAAATGTACCAGCATAACCTTGAACTCATAACAAAATAAGATGAACAACAATTACGGATGGATGCTAATCCACACATTAAAATTGAGGATGTCTACAAAAGCAACAACAGTGGTAAGAACCTTGAGCCAATACAGCATGATTACTATCATCCTCTGTAAAATTACCATCACTAAAACGAATTTGTAATCTAATATGAGTACCATATTTTAATTGGCATATTTAACTTGGCTTCATTCCATTTATACTGTGCATAATGTGTACTGGCCCATTTGCTGACTGCAATGTCATATCTTAGCTCATACCCAAGATTACAATCAATATGCTAATGCTATTGCATGAGGTGAAAATATTTTAATTTTCAACTAAACAGCAAATCATAGATTATATTTGTTGATAAGGCTATGGGGAGGGGGTGTCAGGAGTAAATTCCCAGAGTTCATACCTCTGCCTGTATGTATGCAATGTTGTAGTCCTCACTTCTACAAATGACACCACTGGTCTCATTATATTTGCATACGTGTGAGTTACATACTCAACCATGCAGTATAAATGCATTTTAATTTTAAAAGCGCATGTTAATGAGACCAGTACAAAGTTTGTGTATATCTTTAAGAGACGTATTAGCCTCGTTTACATCTTGAGAAACCTATAGATCTAGAGAAACCTGTAACTTTACAAAGCATATCCACTGACAGAAATACATGGCCTTCAATAATAAAAGTATCTCTATTGCTATGAATAACACCATTTGAAAATAAAATGGAGCAGTGCAATTCCATTATACTGACGATAATTACAAAAACTTTGTTTGACAATAGTCTCCAGTAAATTTGCATTTAATTGAGATAAACTTCAAGAGTTATTTAACTGGCACATTTATATTGTGGTCTTTTACATATAACAATGAAGAGTAGCATTGCAGTAAGAGGCTGTCAAATGACATTATCTATAGGCTATAGTATGGTGTCCATTTTATGACATCCTCATTCCATTGTCCAAACTCCTCCTTCCTCCTCCTTCTGTCCATGTATTGCATTATATGGATGGCCTATAAAACTGTTTTGTGCTATTACATGATCTAGCCTACATGCATAAATAATGACACACTCATTCCTTAGAGCAGTGGTAGGCAACTAGATTCAGCCGTGGGCAAATTTTTGTCTGAGAGGATGGTCGGGGGGCCAGAACATAATTATAATAATTTGTACACTTCGAATTGACCACAACTAAGCTCAAAAAGATTTGAAAATAACAATAATTTCAAACCTTAATTACATTGAGACACCATCACATATTGTACCAGTCAAAGGTTTGGACACACCTACTCATTCAAGGATTTTTCTTTATATTTACTATTTTCTACATTGTAGTATAAAAGTGAAGACATAACTATGAAATAACACATATGGAACCATGTCATAACCAAAAAAGTGTTAAACAAATCAAAATATATTTGAGATTCTTCAAAGTAGCCACGCTTGCCTTGACAGCTTTGCACACTCTTGGCAATCTCTCAACCAGCTTCATGAGATAGTCACCGGGAATGCATTTCAATTAAGAGGTGTGCTTTGTTAAAAGTTAATTTGTGGAATTTCATTCCTTCTTAATGCGTTTGAGCCAATCAGTTGTGTTGTGACAAGGTAGGGGTGGTATACAGAAGATATCCCTATTTGGTAAAAGACCAAGTCCATATTATGGCAAGAACATCTCAAATAAGCAAAGAGAAACGACAGTCCAGCATTACTTTAAGACATGAAGGTCAGTCAATATGGAACATTTTAAAGTTTCTTCAAGGGCAGTCGCAAAAAGCATCAAGCGCTATGATGAAACTGGCTCTCATGAGGACCGCCACAGAAAAGGAAGACCCAGAGTTACCTCTGCTGTAGAGGATATGTAATTTAGAGTTACCAGCCTCAGAAATTGCATCCCAAATAAATGCCTCAGAGTTGAAGTAACATGCACATCTCAACATCAACTGTTCAGAAGAGACTGCGTGAATCAGGCCTTCATGGTCGAATTGCTGCAAAGAAACCAATACTAAAGGACACCAATAAGAACAAGAGACTTGCTTAGGCCAAGAAACACGAGCAATGGACATTAGACCGGTGGAAATCTGTCCTTTTGTCTGATTAGTCCAAATGTGAGATTTTTGGTTTCAACTGCCGTGTCTTTGTGAGATGCAGAGTAGGTGAACGGATGATCTCTGCGTGTGTGGTTCCCACCATGAAGCATGGAGGAGGAGTTGTGGGGGTGCTTTGCTGGTGACACTGTCTGTGATTTATTTAGAATTCAATGCACACTTAACCAGCATGGCTACCACAGCATTCTGCAGCGATATGCCATGACATCTGGTTTGCGCTTAGTGGGACTATCATTTGTTTTTCAACAGGACAATCACCCAACACACCTCCAGGCTGTATAATGGCTATTTGACCATGAATGAGAGTGCTGGAGTGCTGCATCAGATGACGTGGCCTCCACAATCACCTGACCTCAACCCAATTGAGATGGTTTGGGATGAGTTGGACCGCAGAGTGAAGGAAAAGCAGCCAACAAGTGCTCAGCATATGTGGGAACTTCTTCAAGACTGTTGGAAAAGCATTCCAGGTGAAGCTGGTTGAGAGAATGCCAAGAGTGTGCAAAGCTGTCAAAGGCAAAGGCAGGCTACTTTGAAGAATCTCAAATCTAAATATATTTTGAATTGTTTAACACTTTTTTTGCTTACTACATGATTCGATATGTGTTATTTCATAGTTTTGATGTCTTCACTATTATCCTACAATGTAGAAAATAGTAAAAATACTGTATGTCTCTTTTCTTTATTCGTGGAAATACTTGGGAATAGATTTCCTAAATTAAACACATTTGACCTGATTTACTGATTTTAAAGTCTTTATTTTTTATTTTACTAGAATCCCCAAAATATAATTATTTTATTTACTTACTCAAAACTTTGGGGACCAAAATAAATCACAACTTTCCTGCTGCCCGCCTGTTGCCGACCCCTGCCTTAGAGATTACCACAAACACAAGGATAGTTAAAGAGAAAAACACCCTCCCTGTCATGCCCTGATCTTAGAGAGCTGTTTTATTTCTCTATTTGGTTAGGTCAGGGTGTGATGTGGGGTGGGCATTCTATGCTTTGTTTTCTATGTTTCTTTATTTCTATGTCTATCGTTGTCTCTGATTGGGAATCATACTTAGGTAGCCCTTTTTCCCTCCTTTCAGTGTGGGTAGTTATCTTTGTTAGTGGCACTATAGCGCTGTAAGCTTCACGGTTGTTTTTTCGTTTGTTGTTTTGTTGGCGACATTTACTGAAATAAAAGGAAAATGTACGCTCATCACGCTGAACTTTGGTCCAGTTCTTTTTAACGGCCGTGACACTCCCGTTGAGATGTTTCTCTTGCTGTTAATAGAGTAGATTATTCCAACTTTGATTTGGCTTGGATTTGCCTGCAGCTGAGTGACCTATATGTTGGACCACTTTAGAATTCTGTCTGCTAAATGATTTATCAATGTCTCTTTTGAGTCTTCACCTTTGACCTTGTCATGCTTCATTTTATTTCAATGTGTAAGTAAAAGGTTATTCATCACTCTGCGGAGAGCAGTCAGCTCTCAATCAAATATAGATTGTTAACGCCTATAACTGTGGCTTTAAAATAAGAACTGAGATGAATGTTCTGTCATAGTTTTTAATGGTCTCTGCAGAGCTGTGTACTCAATTCTGTTAAATTTGCCCTACAGACGTAGACCCCTGCAATCAATGTTTGGATCGCTGACCAACCTGAATTCAATGTGCATTATAAAACGGTTATTTACAGCCTTGCAATCTGATTGGTTAAAAAATGGGTTCTAGCCATGCATTGGGCCCTGCACACAAAGCCCACAGAGGCAACAAGGACGATGTTAGCGTTTTTTGGCGACTGCATAGGCTATAGAGAAATTTCCTCTCAGACTCTTTGACCTTCCCTAGCCTAATTAAAAGCCTCTTTTACACCTCAACACTGGTCTTACAAATAAACCATATCCCCTCTAAGTACCGTTCTTTAATAAGCACTTTGTGGTCACAATCTTAGATTAAATTTAAAGTCACCGTGCTTTGTTTCACTGCGCTAATAAGAGTAAAAAAAACTGTCATGATGTGAATTGTAGTGCTGAGGCACACAAAAAAAAATCGAAGTATTGCTGTAAGGTTCTGCTTTTCTTTTCTTAGTCAACCTTGTGTTCTTATTCTTTGTGTTCTTGAACGTAGCCCTGTCTTTCAATTTAGTTAATTGATTTCACCTGTGTTAGTTTCTCACCTGGTCTCATCATCTCCCTGTTCAGTTCTTTCTGTTTGTATGGTTGTGAGGTATTGTTTGTTTTTGACTGCCTACCTGTGTTTGACCTTTGCCTGCCTGTGACCACGATTTCTGCCTTCTGCGAAGGCGTAATAAACATCTGCCGCGCTCTGTGCGTGAATCCACACCTTTTTCTCCCTGAATATTCATTACAATTGCCAGATGTCTCTCGTGAAAGAAAATGTCTCCCACTGGTATGACGTTCAATATAATGCCTTTATAATCAGGGGTGTTTATTCAATACAAATAAATAGCAGTAACTTGAAAATAGGTCAAAACCAGCCTCAAATTGAGTTATACATGTGTAATGTTTTTCTAACATACTGATGATGTCACAGCCAAGTTATCATACTGATGGGTTTTTTTATTCATAAAAAAAAAATCCCAACCATGTGATGAGCTATAGTAAGGAACAGGTCTCACACAAGTGCCGGTGGGCCTTAGTGCTACTGCGAGACAGAGCGCCCACCAAGTTAACATGTGAGTGATGTGGACATCTAAGGTGAGTGCAAGCAGGTGCATGGGATAATTGGAATGGGGAGCGTCTTGTCGGCTGACTGCAGCTCCAGCAGTGTACGCAGAAGAGTGTGTGGCTGAGTCCAGTGGCCTGGCAACAAGGAGTAGGTGAGAGAGATGAGAAGTGAGTGTGTGCCTGAATGCGTTCATGCTATAGCTCTCAAAGAAAGCTAGAAAGCTCACAAACAGTGAGGGAGCGGGGACAGACGGTTCTGTGGGAAAATTGTTTGCTACAATGTCATCACACTCGACATAGAGCTTCTTCTTGTCAAGTTATTTTGACAAAAGTGGAAAGCAATAGTGGATCCCCAATGGAAAAGTTTGACATTGATATTTACTTTTCATTTTTGTACCCCATTAATGAAAATGCATCAAATTCAATCACAGCTGTAATATCAAAGATATTGGATTTAAGCATTTGAACACTTCTTGCAATAGAACCGTAGACATACAATTAAATGAACCACACACTAATCTAAAATATTTCAGTGGTTGATATCTCTTACAAATGTGCTATCTAGGACCTAAAAGGGTTCTTCGGCTGTCCCCATAGGAGAACCCTTTGAATAATATTTTTTTGTTCCATGTAGAACCCTTTCCGCAGAGGGTTTTACATTGAACCTAAAAGAGTTCTACCTGAACCCAAAAAGGGTTATCCTATGGGGACAGCCGAAGAACCCTTTTTTCTAAGAACTGATACACTAGATTTACTATATTTGGTGGAAATGTCATTTGAGGGTCAGTCCTTGTGCAGTGAAAGCCTAATATCCTTTTAATCCAGCCAGCTATACCCTTTTGACAGCATTTTGTATTGACATTTGCATAATGTAGAACCGATAACAACTTCTGAAATATGCTCACGCAGTAATGTCTGAGGGCAAGGGTAAGGACCAGAAATTGCAACAAAAACAAACAGTACACATAATGTATTTCTCAAGTAGAAAAATATTGTTAAACCACCTGAATGATATTAGCAATAATTTCAGGGTTTTGTCTAACCAAAAGGTGCGGTGCCTGCTGTGCCCGCTGTGCAGTGGTGCGTAATTATACCTGAATATTTTTTGGGGTCAGGTAGAACTCTTTTAGGTTCAATGTAGAAACCTTACACATTTTTTGTTGTTGTCAAATTTGCAGTTTCACATGTGAAAATCGCATTTTCACACGTGAAATAGCTGTTTTCACACGTTGAGCTTAAATTTCACGTGAAACCATATCTTCACATGTATTAAATTTAGAATTCACATGTTATTGTCACCTTTTCAAATTAGAAGAATAACATATTTTCACCTCACATGTGAATTGCAGTTTCATATGTGAAATTGGCGGTTTTACATGTTAACTTTCTCATGTGAAAATCACATTTGCTGTTTCACCTGTTAAAAAAACTCCAGGTGAAAATCTTCTATCAAATCTACCAAATCTGGAACCAACATAGACCACGAGGACTGGAGCACCCTTGCCATAGAGTATGCATAGAGAGTATGCATTCCATTACATCTGCAACAGATAAGCCCTATATTGACAGAAACCCTGCAAATAAACCTTGTCATGTACAGGGTGCCATGAAGGGTTATTTTGTTTTCTCAACACACAGTTTACAAGGTCTACTTGCCACTCACACTTGGTTTGCTTTATATGCCTTTAGGCCTGTTAAGTTGTCTGTGGAAAGGAAGGAAATACCATCCAAATAAAACTGAATTACATTGGAACTAGCAAAACACCTCAGAGACAACAGAAATGCCATCCACAGAGCATAGTAGAAAGGGAAACCAATGTCATACATTTTCTTTATGCCCACCACCATAAAAAAAAAAACATTTTTAAACACACACGTGTGAACAAATCACATGTGAAAAATGTCACATGTTAAAAAAGAAATCACAGGTCAGACGTGGTTTTCAAACATGTGTGAAGTTTCACATGTACATTTTTCACCTGTGAAAACAAAACCCCCATGTGAAATTGTTTTCTCCACACTTTTAATTTCACCACTTCCAGTGTCCCATCCAGGGACCAACCAGGATAGACCCTGCTTAGCTTCAGAGGCAAACCGGCAGTGGGATGGAGGGTGCTATGTTGCTGGAATGAATGTGCCAAAACTTGCAACTGGAAAAAAGGAAACAAAATAAAAGGTCAGGGTAACATAACTAAAGATTGGAAAAATTTCAGGAAAGAGGGAGATGTTTTATTAAAATTGCATTAGCATATTTTGTTTTTGTTGCTGCAAAATATTTTTTTGCATCCATTTACAATTAATTGTTCTCGCATTTTTTTTATTATTTCCTTGCAATATTTTGTTTTGCAATCAATACTTTTTGGTTTATGCTTTGCTTTCAATATCATTATTTTTGATTGAAATACTAAGAATTTTATTCTCGACTTTCAAGTTTTGCTTGATATTAATGGTACAAAAGTAACTCACTCACTAAAGGATTGCACCATATAATAACACTATTTCTCTATTAAAGGTGTTTAAAGCGGCAATCCTTAATTGAAACATTAACATTAAGTGTTCTCCTAGCCACAGTTTCAGACTACGCTATGGATGCAATGACGGACCATCCATGATATCAAAATGATAGTTTTAACCATGTTTTAGTCTATATAGTGGTTGTTTGCATTTTTTTATAAACATTGGAGTAAAATTCGATTTTCACATGTGATTGATTTTCACATGTGAACTTGCAATTCCACATATGAAAGTGACATTTTCACGTGTGAGTTTTTTATAACATGTTAAACGGCAAATGCAATTCCACATGTGAAATTGCATATATGATTTTCACATGTGAAACTACAATTAATTTGTGAGGTGTAACCAATTATTCTCCTCACATGTGAAAAGGTGGTGTTAACGTTTGAACTTTAAATGTAATATGTGAAAATATGGTTTCAAATTGCAATTCATATGTGAGGTGTAACCACTTATTCTCCTCACATGTGAAAAGGTGGCGTTAACATGTGAACTTTAAATGTAATATGTGAAAATATGGTTTCACGTGTGAAACTGCAAATTTGAAAGAGTATTTTTGTAAGGGTATGTTCTCATTGAGTGTGTACAGGACCGGCCCCTAGCGCTTTGTGGGCCCTAAGCAAAATTTGGTTGGGGGCCAGCCCACCTCGCGGGCAAAACATTTTAGTGGCCCCTCTCTTGGCAGCAGATATTTTTTTGTTGCAGTTTTTAAAGTAATTTCATGCAATTTTTACTCATTTTGCTGACAGGCAAAGGACATTTCTGCAGTTTTAAAGAATTTCTTTCAATTATACAAATTCTGCTCTGGGGTGGAGATAACTTTTTAAATTTTTAAAGCAAATTTCCTGCAATTCTACACATTTTGTTGTGGGGTGGAGAGAACATTTTGCTGTTTTAAAACTTATTTCATGCAATTCTACACATTTTGCCATGGGGCAGATACTTTTTAAAAAAGTTTTAAAACGTATTTCTACTCAATTCTACTTATTTTGCCAAGCATTTTTAAAGCTAATATCCTGCAATTCTACATATTTTCCAGTGGGGTGGAGAGACAATTTTGCAGTTTTGAAATGAATTACCTGCAATTTTACACATTTCGCCATGACTTATGCCAAATCAATGGGGGGGGCCCTGGAGGTCACGGCTCTTGGGCACGTGCCCTGTTTTCCCTGTCGATAACTTGACCATGATCACTACAAGATTTAGATCAATGAACTTACATAGCAATCTAACATGGGCTAACTGATTCACTGTCAGTGACTGACATAAGAGAAAAATCTGCAGACGCATTACCCAATTTTGAAATTGGAACTTGTGTATTATACTATTAGTCAGGGTCTCAACAAACTGAATTCCTCCTTTGGTCAGGGGGGCCCTAAGTGGCCGCTTATGTGGCATATTGGCAGGGCCGGTCCAGGGTGTGGAGGTGTAACATGCATGACCAAGGGGAAAAAAATACTCCTTTATGGAACTAAATCAGTGGCAAGATTGGTATAGCCCTAGATACCTTTACTCTTTTATTTTGAGTTAAAAGCAGCAGAGGTTCAAAATCAGAAGGGAAGACTCAAAATCGGACTAAAAACCTTGCCTTTCGTGAACTAACACTCACACTTTTCTTTTTCCTACTAGCACTGAGTTTGCTGATAGCTACTTTATTGAGGAAAATTGTACCTACTATGACAGAGATATGTGGTTGTCTAACCTAGCTATCTTCAGATGTGGATAAGTGTAAATAAATGTACATCTTGCAGACTGCTATGTTCAAAGTTCTTTTTGAGACAATTGGGGGGAATAAATTCCAAGGAGGGAATTTACAAGCTTTTACAGTATGGCTTGTGACATTTCAGAATAGGTTCAATTTCATCCACTATGCCTCCAGTGTATAAGGAATAAATAAAAGCTTCTCAATTAGGTAAAAAATAATATATTAGTGCCCTAGAAAACACTATAAGTCAGGAGTAGTGGCCTTCAGCACAATGTCTGTCGGTGATACACTGCAAGACACACCAATCAATTTAGCCCTTTATCATTGGGGGACAGAAATTAACAATTGTGCTGCTCCCTCCCTCGATAAATGACTGTATTCCCCTTGAAGCCTATTAATTGCACTGTCCTTCAGAAATTCACTGGTATGTTAGTGCTGCATTTTCAGGTTCCTAAACCTTCCATTACCTCACGCCTGGTTGCTATGTTGAACTGGCAATGTATGGGACTGACTCAACGAGTTTCTGTATTATGTAATTTAGCACCAGTTATCATGATACATTTTTTGGGGGTGGGTTGACAGAATTTCTAAAAAGAGAGCAGTACAACGATCATAGTGTATCAGTCACAAAATATACGGGTAGCATAACATTGATTTTGAAGTCTAAGACTACAATGCCAAACTTCCAGTCTTTAAGTGATAAAGTAGTGTCATAGACATGCTTTTCATTTTACTTCGTTTGTATAATGGCTCCAAAATCTCCTTGGTGGTATGTCGTTGATTGGATTACTTATTAAGTGGATTATAAGGGTGATATTTTGACAGGGTACAAAAAACACAATTTATACCTTCAAACACCTGGCACATCATTCATCTCAAAACCCGTAGAAATGTACATCATTCATCTCTAAACCCGTAGAAATGTACATCTCAGTACATTATTATGTGACATGTAGGGTGATGTTAATTTCTAAATTAGAGGTTTTGAAGTAAAAATGTTGGGTGTATTATGGTTTCATTTGACACCAGTGCCGCTTATTTAAGCCATTAAAACGGAACCCTTGGTGTTCATGTGCAGTATTAAATGAGCTTCCAGAGTTGCATTTAAAGTTGCAGCACAGACTGCTTTAATCCTATGTTTCCATGGTTACATCAGCCACAGTTCTGTATAATTCTGCACTGAAAATTATGCAAAGTGAGATGCCACCTAGTAAAATCACCACACTATCACAGATTATTGTGAAATAGACACAAATTACTTATTCGAAATTCGTGACAGGCACAAAAATAAGAATAATCATGTCCACATGATTTTCTTCATAAAGGATTCGTGTCCAGTACACGATTTTCTTGTCTACCACACAATTTTTTTTCGTAACGCATTCGTGTCCAAAACACGATTTTGTTCATAATGAAGTCCAATTTGTTGTGGCTAGCGTTAGCTTGGTGACTAACGTTAGCTACTCAGCTAGCACTGTGGATCTGGGTCGATTCCGACTGAGAGTCAGGGCACTCGGCTGAGAGTCAGACTCTGCCAACATCATGTGGCCCGAGCAGGGATTGAGCTCGGGCAGATTCCGGTGTGAGTTATCTGGCCCAAATGTATTACTTGGGGCTCGGGCTGATTCCGGTGTGAGTTATCTGGCCCAAATGTATTACTTGGGGCTCAGGCCGATTGGGGCTACTCTCTGGTAGGTGATTACATGGGCTGCTTTATATAATTAACATTTCATTATTTATTTTTGCATGATAAAAAATACAATTAACACTTGAATGAAATTCTTTAAGCGTCTTGTGTAGCATTTTAGTATTTTGATACTTTGTGCAAGGCAACTCCTGAGTGGTGCAGCAGTCTAAGACACTGCATCGCAGTGCAAACTGTGTTGCTACAGATGCTGGTTCGAGACCTGTGCCAGCCCCGACCGGGAAACCCATGAGGCGATATGTAATTGGCCCAGCGTTGCCCAAGTTAGGGGAGGGTTTGGCCGGCCGGGATGTCCTTGTCCCATTGTGTTGTAGCGACTCCTATGGCGGGCCAGTCGCATGCATGCTGACACGGTCACCAGGTGTATGGTGTTTCCTCCAAAACAAAACATTTTTTTGTGGATGGGTATAATTTGTATGTATAAAATGTATAATAGTAATATTTAAAATGACTAAATCAGGTAATTTTTCATACATTTATTTAAATTTGCATCGGGCCGCTTCTGGGGGGTTTCTGGTAAGATGCCGGCAAAGTCGGCTGAATTCCGATAGACGGACACGGCCCAATGTACTTGGGCTGATTCTGGGCAGTCATTCATTTTGATTCCGGGCCGAGTCTGACACCCGATTCCGGGCCAATTCAATCAGTTCCGGCCCCCCGGAAGAGGACCGCTTTTGGGCCGATTCCTCATTGCTAGCTGGGTAGGCTCTATGTTAAGATTAGGGTCAGGGGTTAAGGTTAGGGTTAAGGGTTAAGGTTAGGCTTAGGTAACATGCTAGCAAAGTGGTTAAAGGGTTGGTTAGGGTTAACTAACATGCTAGCTAAGTAGTTGAAAAGTAGTAAGTAGTCACAAAGTGCTAATTAGCTAAAATGCTAAAGTTGTCCATCACGTTATACGCTCACCCATCCTCCCCGACCAACCTCCCTCCTATCCTTTCTGTATTAAGCAGCTTTTACCTTGATCTGTGATTGAAATGCACTGTAATAAAAATTGTGTGGTGATCATAAGTATTTTGTGTCTATTTCACGATAATTTATGATAATGGGTTGACTAAAATACCAGGATTAATAATAACATGGTATAATTCAATTCCCTTGTATTAAATTCATTTAATACAAGGGCATTACCTTTTCAATTAATTTCCCATGTTATTAAACAGTTTTACATTGCAAATTGAACTATGAAACCAGTGTAAAACACTTTTTTTTTTAATCCAAAATGGAGGGAAAAGGACATGTTTCTACTTTCGCTCATGAAAGTTCTCACACACATCAATTCTGTGCATAAAATTAACATATGCATTCATTCTTGATTAATTCTGTAACCAAGGTGTAAGTAAACATACTTGTTCGTAAGAACTAAGCCTGCTACTTCAAACCTGGAACAGAGCAGACGCTGGCTCTCATGACAGGAGAGTGTCAATACTAAATAATGCATGACTGACGTAAAGAAAAGAGCTCAGGGCTTCTGTGAATGACAGAGAGAAAGGGAGATGGATTGCATTATTTCTTTGTAATTTCCTCTCAGGAATCAAATTATATCTCTGGGATCTCTGCCTGTTTACTATATTTACAGATGTCAAATGGAGATACAAAACCATCCTTTCAAAAACCGACAGCCACTAGAAGGTCACTGCACACAGTTAAATTAACTCTCACTCATCCAAGTAGATATAAACCACAACTGGGTAAAATCATGACGAGCCACAGTTGTTAACCTGATGTGCCCGCTACAGGATCCAACTGACAGAAATGAAGTTAACCATAATCAGTACGTATCTCCATATACTAGTAAAAGTTTTTTGTAACTTATTTTGTACATAATGTTACCGCTACCGTCTCTTGTGACCGAAAATAACTTCTGGACATCAGGACTGCGATTACTCACCACGGACTGGCAGAATCCTTTTTTTCCTTTAACGAGTCTGACGAGCCCGACGCGAACAATATTCTGCTTTCTTGGGAACAGGCCCAGATCCCAGTGATTTGCGTGAAGAAGAGGCAGAGAAAAAGGGGCCAAAGGGCGGGCTGCCTTCTGATAATTTGTAGGCGATCGAATAAAGCCTAATTTCCTTCCATTCTGCTAACAAACGTGCAATCTTTGGAGAATAAAATAAATGACCTACGCACAAGATTAAACTACCAATGGGACATTCAAAACTGTAATATCTTATGCTTCACGGAGTCGTGGCTGAACGACAATACTATCAACATACAGCTGGCTGGTTATACACTGTACCGGCAAGATAGAACAGCGGCGTCTGGTAAGACAAGGGCCGGTGGGTTACATGTTTTTGTAAATAACAGCTGGTGCACGATATCTAAGGAAGTCTTGAGCTATTGCTCGCCTGAGGTAGAGTATCTCATGATAAGCTGTAGACCACAATATCTACCTAGAGAGTTTTCATCTGTATTTTTCGTAGCTGTTTACATACCACCACAGTCAGAGGCTGGCACTAAGACGGCATTGAATGAGCTGTATTCCGCCATATGCAAACAAGAAAACGCTTACCCAGAGACGGCGCTGCTAGTAGCCAGGGACTTTAATGCAGGGAACCTTAAATCCGTTTTACCAAATTTCTATCAACATGTTAACTTCTTATGGCTGCAGGGGCAGTATTGAGTAGGTTGGATGAAAGGTGCACAGAGGTGCCCAGAGTAAACGGCCTGCTCCTCAGTCATAGTTGCTAATATTTGCATATTATTAGTAGTATTAGATAGAAAACACTCTGAAGTTTCTAAAACTGTTTGAATTATGTCTGTGAGTATAACAGAACTCATATGGCAGGCAAAAACCTGAGAAGTTCCACTTCCTGTTTGGATTTTTTCTGAGGGTGGCAGATTTTCAACCAAGCTCTCATTGAAATTACAGCAAGATAAGGATGAGTTTTCACTTCCTACGGCTTCCACTAGATGTCAACAGTCAATAGAACTTTGTCTGATGACTCTAATGTGAAGGGGGGCCGAAGGAGACAGGAATTAGTCACCACTGCCACGAGCTGACCATGCTTTGACCACGCGCGTTCACGTGATAGGCAGCTCTGTTCCATCGCTCAACTGAAGTCAATCTAATTCTCCGGTTGGAACGTTATTCAAGATGTATATTAACAACATTCTAAAGATTGATTCAGAACATCGTTTGACATGTTTCTACTGACTGTTACGGAACTTTTGGACATTTCGTCACGTTATACGCGCTTTGTGACTTTGGAATTGTTTACCAAACGCGCTAACCAAAGTAGCTAATTTGACATAAATAACTGACATTATCGAACAAATCAAGCATTTATTGTGGACCTGGGATTCCTGGGAATGCATTCTGATGAAGTTCATCAAAGGTAAGGAAACATTTATCATGTATTTTCTGGTTTCTGTTGACTCCAACATGGCGGCAAATTTTACTAATGTTCTGAGCGCCGTCTCAGATTATTGCATGGTTTGCTTTTTCCGTAAAGTTTTTGAAATCTGACACAGCGGTTGCATTAAGGAGAGGTATATCTTTAATTCCATGTGTATAACTTGTATTATCATCTACATTTATGATGAGTATTTCTGTTGAAACGATGTGGCTATACACTATCACTGGATGTTTTTGGAACTAGTGAATGTAACGCGCCAATGTAAACTCAGATTTTTTTATATAAATATGAACTTTATCAAACAAAACATGCATGTATTGTGTAACATGAAGTCCTATGAGTGTCATCTGAAGAAGATCATCAAAGGTTAGTGATTAATTTTAGCTATATTTCTGGTTTTTGTGAAAGCTATCTTTCGCTGGATAAATGGCTGTGCTTATTGAGGTTTGGTGTGACCTAACATAATCATTTGTAGTGCTTTCGCTGAAAAGCATATTTGAAATCGGACACTTTGGTGGGATTAACAATAAGATTACCTTTAAAATGGTATAAAACACATGTATGTCTGAGGAATTTTAATTATGAGATTTCTGCTTTCTGAATTTGGCGCCCTGCACTTTCACTGGCTGTTGTCATATCGATCCCGTTAGCGGGATTGCAGCCATATTTAAATGTGCAACCAGAGGAAAAGGGAAAAGAACTCTGGACCACCTTTACTCCACACACAGAGACGCATACAAAGCTCTCCCTCGCCCTCCATTTGGCAAATCTGACCATAATTCTATCCTCCAGATTCCTGCTTACAAGCAAAATGAAAGCAGGAAGCACCAGTGACTAAATCAATAAAAAAGTGGTCAGATGAAGCAGATGCTAAGCTACAGGACTGTTTTGCTAGCACAGCCTGGAAATTGTTCCGCGATTCCTCCGATGGCATTGAAGAGTACATCACATCAGTCATTGGCTTCATCAATAAGTGCATCGATGACGTCGTCCACACAGTGACCGTACGTACATACCCCAACCAGAAGCCATGGATTACAGGCAACATCCGCACTGAGCTAAAGGCTAGAGCTGCCGCTTTCAAGGAGCGGGACCCTAACCCGGAAGCTTATAAGAAATCTCGCTATGCCCTCAGATGAACCATCAAACAGACAAAGCATCAATACAGGACTAAGATCGGATCGTACTACACCGGCTCTGACGCTCGTCGGATGTGGCAGGGCTTGCAAACCATTACCCCTCAAGAGACTGAAAAGATTTGGCATGGGTCCTCAGATCCTCAAAAGGTTCTACAGCTGCACCATCGAGAGTATCCTGACTGGTTGCATCACTGCCTGGTATGGCAACTGCTCGGCCTCCAACCGCAAGGCACTACAGAGGGTAGTGCGAAGAGCCCAGTACATCACCAAGCTCCCTGCCATCCAGGACCTCTATACCAGGCGGTGTCAGAGGAAGGCCCTAAAAATTGTCAAAGACTCCAGCCACCCTAGTCATAGACCGTTCTCTCTGCTACCACACGGCAAGCGGTACCGGAGTGCCAAGTCTAGATCCAAGAGGCTTCTAAACAGCTTCTACCCCCAAGCCATAAGACTCCTGATCACCTAATCAAATGGCTACCCAGACTATTTGCATTGCACACACCCCCCTCCCCTCTTTTACACCTCTGATACTCTCTGTTGTTATCATCTATGCATAGTCACTTTGATAACTCTACCCACATGCACATATTACCTCAACTAACCGGTGCCCCCGCACATTGACTCTGTCCCGGGAACCCCCTGTATATGGTCTCGCTATTGTTATTTTACTGCTGCTCTGTAATTACTTGTTACTTTTATTTCTTGTTCTTATCCGTATTCTTTTTTAAACTGCATTGTTGTTAGGGGCTCGTAAGTAAGCATTTCACTGTAAGGTCTACACCTGTTGTATTCGGCACATGTGACTAATACAAGTTTGATTTGATTAGATTTTTTTTTTCATCCTATATCATCAAACTGAATTTATTTTTAAATGTTAACGGAAGGTCAGACTGGGGCAAATGGCTAGGATTGGTAGGTCAGAGTGGACAAATGTCTGGGACGGGCAGTTGAACAAGTGCAGTAGATTCCACAAAGAACATTGGAAGCGACACAGTTGAAACAAGCTGTGAAAGGGACACATGGAGAGATAAGAGAGAGTTGCCTTTCTGGCTAGATAGAACCAATGCCAGGACTAGAGGCAAACTGATTCTGATTGGATTATGTGTGGGGAATAAATGCCAACAGAATGTGAGGGGAGATATGAGGGGAGTGTTTAGAAGCTGGATGCGATTGTCACCTTCACCCGTGTGGTGGTTGCGGGAAACAGAATGTGGGTCTGCCTAAAGGGTTTAGTGGAAGACTTTAATGTCACCGTATACGAGTGGGAGAGGGGACCTGGCTGGTGTGACGAAGCAGAAGCAGTGATGAGTGACCAGTACTTGCGCATGAGGTGAGTGAAAGGGCAAATAGACAAATCGTATAAAGGAACACCTCACCGGGTTAAAATAGATTTTACATTGATTTCTTTGAACATGCATCCTTTCACAGTATTAATTTCTGAGTCAGTAAGGTTGTATCTTGGAAAAGTGGTTGCTGGTTCCTGTGGAGGTTGGTTTAATGGTTTAAATACAGTACGTAAAATATAGCCTCCAAAATGTTGTCAATACCCTATGGTTATGTTTATTCAAACCAAGGTCAGTATCACTATAAAAGCTATGCAGTTTTGATGTTGAGTACTAATGCACAATAGTGGTCAGGCCATTGACTCAAGCCCAAACTGAAGTGCAGGAAATCGTCCTAATAGAAAAACACTCATGTACACCTGTATGGTGGTATGGTTTGCATGATCTCACCTTACCATACACATTCCTTGACACATGCCCTGAACATTGATACGCTATGAAGGCTAATGTGAGAGTTTGACGGTTATGGTTGATGGATTGTGTTCACATAGGTTTTTTAGTCTGGGTAAGAGATGCACCCCCCCACACACACATCTGAACTGTAGCAAGAGTCCCATGCAGTAATACCAGGAAGGCCCAGTGAGTCATGCTGCTGCAAAAAAACAGCAGACTCCCAAAATGTCTATCATAATTCATTATATAACACGCGGTAATTAATCAATGGAGGTATATTATACTTAGTTAAATGAAGTGCAGATCATTACAGATCTCTGAGTAATTGTGCTACGTTCGTGATTAATTACGTGGCTCTCTCACAGAGATACAGTTGGCAGAAATCAGTCTGATGGAGAGATTAGCGGCAGTACATTTTTTCAGTAATTCACTGAATGTACTGCTAAGAAACTGGCTCAGGTAGCCTACAGTACAGGGACAATGGGTCTCAGGTAGCCAACAGTACAGGGACAATGGGTCTCGGGTAGCCTACAGTACAGGGACAATGGGTCTCAGGTAGCCTACAGTACAGGGACAATGGGTATCAGCTAGCCAACAGTACAGAGACAATGGGTCTCAGGTAGCCTACAGTACAGGGACAATGTGTCTCAGGTAGCCAACAGTACAGGGACAATAGGTCTCAGGTTGTCAACAGTACAGGGACAGGTTCTTTTTTATGTGTCTTTTTTACTTACATTTAAAAATATATATATTGTCACATACACCAGATAAGTGCAGTGAAATGTGTTGTTTTACAGGGTCAGCCATGGTAGTATGGCACCCCTGGAGCAAATAAGGGTTAAGTGCCTTGCTCAAGGGCACATAGACAGATCTTTCATCTTGTCGGCTCGGGTATTCGAACCACTACTTTTAGGTTACTGACCAACTCACTAACCACTAGGCTACCTGCCACCTTGAAGGTGTTTTTCCATAAAAACAACCATGTATGTGTATCACGGCAACAAAGGGTACTATTTGTTTTATTGTATATTTATTTTATGAAAGCATCAACCGATTTTTCCCAAGTTGGCGTAGCAGTCAGACGTCTTTGTCGTGTCGTGTCCCTTGTATATATCTTTTTACATATTTTTGTTCGCATATCTTTTAAAAATATTTTCCTAAAACTCAACTTCAAAATACTCTCCTGCAACCCGCCTCACCCAATGTGGCGTGGATCTGCTTTTTTCTAAAGTATTTCTATTTACTTCGGATCAGGAATCCCTCAACTGAAGCTAGCCAGCTAACTACCGACCAGCTATCAGTTAACAAACCATTGCTAGCGGTCATCAGCTAACCTTTAGCTTGGAAAGCTCTCACCAGTTCGAACAACGTGACTCAAACCAGAGCATAACGGACATATTTCTCTCCATATCCCCGGATTCCTACCGCAAACTCTGAACATTTTCATCTGGATCTTCGCAACTAGCTAACCGCAATCCCGGGTGACCACTCCTGGCTAGCGTTTCCATCCCGGAGCAAGCACCAATTAGCCTGAAGCTAGCCCGACCAGGGCTCCTGTGCTACCACTGAAGCCCACTCCTGGGCTACAAATCCGGACCCCTTCTACTGCCGGTACAGGGCACGGAACCCCGCCGATCCTCTACGACTGGAATACCGACATAATCTGCCCGAGGATTCCAACACTCCCCTCAGGCGCAACGCCCGCTGAAGGCCCATTCTGCTAACCTGCTAGGCCTGCTAGCTACCTAGAGCTACTTGGAACCCTACTCATTCCATGACTGGTCTATTGACGTCACCGCACAAAGAGGCAAAAACAGACTTACCCCCATCTGCTAACTGCTAGCTTGCCTGCCACAGTCTGCTAACTGCTAACGTTAGCTTGCCTGCCTCGGTCTGCTAACTGCTAGCCCCTGCTAACTGCTTGCTTGCTAACCCGGTCTGCTAACTGCTAGCTTGCCAGCCCCGGTCTGCTAACTGCTAGCTTGTTTAGCCCCGGCCTACTAACTGTTAGCGTGTTAGCATCGGCCTGCTAACTGTCTGAATCGCCGGGTCCCCAGTCAGCCCAACCACTCACTGGACCCATATGTTCACTTGGCTACGCATGCCTCTCTCTAATATCAATATGCCTCATCCATTACTGTCCTGGTTAGTGATTACTGTCTTATTTCACTGTAGAGCCTCTAGCCCTGCTCAATATGCCTTAACCAACCATGTTGTCCCACCTCCTACATATGCAATGACATCACCTGGTTTAAACGTCTCTAGAGACTATATCTCTCTCATCATTACTCAATGCCTAGGTTTACCTCCAATGTACTCACATCCTACCTTACCTTTGTCTGTACACTATGCCTTGAATCTATGCTATCGTGCTCAGAAACCTGCTCCTTTTACTCTCTGTTCCGAACGTGCTAGACGGCCAGTTCGTATAGCATTTAGCCGTACCCTTATCCTACTTCTCCTCTGTTCATCTGGTGATGTAGAGGTTAATCCAGGTCCTGCAGTGCCTAGCTCCACTCCCACTCCCCAGGTGCTCTCATTTGTTGACTTCTGTAACCGTAAAAGCCTTGGTTTCATGCATGTTAACATTAGAAGCCTACTCCCTAAGTTTGTTTTACTCACTGCTTTAGCACACTCTGCCAACCCGGATGTCTTAGCCGTGTCTGAATCCTGGCTTAGGAAAACCACCAAAAACCCTGAAATCTCCATCGCTAACTATGACATTTTCCGCCAAGATAGAACTGCCAAAGGGGGCGGTGTTTTAATCTACTGCAAAGATAGCCTGCAGAGTTCTGTATTACTATCCAAGTCTGTACCCAAAAAATTCGAGCTTCTACTTCTAAAAATTCACCTTTCCAGAAACAAGTCTCTCACTGTTGCCCCTTGCAATAGACCTCCCTCTGCCCCCAGCTGTGCCCTCGATACCATATGTGAATTGATTGCCCCCCATCTATCTTCAGAGCTCATGATACTAGGTGACCTAAACTGGGACATGCTTAACACCCCGGCCATCCTACAATCCAAGCTTGATGCCTTCAATCTCAAACAAATTATCAATGAACCTACCATGTACAACTCCAAATCCGTAAACACGGGCACCCTCATAGATGTCATCCTAACTAACTCGCCCTCCAAATACACCTCTGCTGTTTTCAATCAAGATCTCAGCGATCACTGCCTCATTGCCTGCATCCGTAATGGGTCTGCGACCAAACGACCACCCCTCATCACTGTCAAACGCTCCCTAAAACACTTCTGCGAGCAGGCCTTTCTAATCGACCTGGCCGGGGTATCCTGGAATGACATTGACCTCATCCCGTCAGTCGATGATGCCTGGCTATTCTTTAAAAGTACCTCCCTCACCATCTTAAATAAGCATGCCCCATTCAAAAAATGTAGAACTTGGAACAGATATAGTCCTTGGTTCACTCCAGACCTGTCTGCCCTTGACCAGCACAAAAACATCCTGTGGCGTTCTGCATTAGCATCGAATAGCAACTTTTTAATATGCAACTTTTCAGGGAAGTTAGGAACAAATATACACAGGCAGTTAGGAAAGCTAAGGCTAGCTTTTTAAACAGAAATTTGCATCCTGTAGTACTAACTCAAAAAAGTTCTGGGACACTGTAAAGTCCATGGAGAATAAGAGCACCTCCTCCCAGCTGCCCACTGATCTGAGGCTAGGAAACACTGTAACCACTGATAAATCCACTATAATTGAGAATTTCAATAAGCATTTCTCTACTGCTGGCCATGCTTTCCACCTGGCTACCCCTACCCCGGTCAACTGCCCGGCACCCTCCACAGCAACCCGCCAAAGCCCCCACCATTTCTCCTTTACCCAAATCCAGATAGCTGATGTTCTGAAAGAGCTGCAAAATCTGGACCACTACAAATCAGCCGGCCTAGACAATCTGGACCCTCTCTTTCTAAAATGATCTGCCAAAATTGTTGCAACCCCTATTACTAGCCTGTTCAACCTCTCTTTCGTATCGTCTGAGATTTCCAAAGATTGTAAAGCTGCCGCGGTCATCCCCCTCTTCAAAGGGGGTGACACTCTAGACCCAAACTGCTACAGACCTATATCTATCCTACCCTGTCTTTCTAAGGTCTTCGAAAGCCAAGTTAACAAACAGATTAACAACCATTTCAAATCCCACTGTACCTTCTCCGCAATGCAATCTGGTTTCAGAGCTGGTCATGGGTGCACCTCAGCCATGCTCAAGGTCCTAAACGACATCATAACCACCATCGATAAGAGACATTACTGTGCAGCCGTATTCATCGACCTGGCCAAGGCTTTCGACTCTGTCAATCACCACATTCTTATTGGCAGACTCGACAGCCTTGGTTTCTCAAATGACTGCCTCACCTGGTTTACCAACTACTTCTCTGATAGAGTTCAGTGTGTCAAATCGGAGGGCCTGTTGTCCGGACCTCTGGCAGTCTCTATGGGGGTGCCACAGGGTTCAATCCTCGGGCCGACTCTCTTCTCTGTATACTTCTCTGTTGCTCTTGCTGCTGGTGATTCTCTGATCCACCTCTACGCAGACGACACCATTCTGTATACTTCTGGCCCCTCTTTGGACACTGTGTTAACTAACCTCCAGACGAGCTTCAATGCCATACAACTCTCCTTCCGTGGCCTCCAACTGCTCTTAAACGCAAGTAAAACTAAATTCATGCTATTCAACCGATCACTGCCCGCACCTGCTCGCCCGTCCAGCATCACTACTCTGGACGGCTCTGACTTAGAATACGTGGACAACTACAAATACCTAGGTGTCTGGTTAGACTGTAAACTCTCCTTCCAGACTCACATCAAGCATCTCCAATCCAAAATTAAATCTAGAATTGGCTTCCTATATCGCAACAAAGCATCCTTCACTCATGCTGCCAAACATACCCTCGTAAAACTGACCATCCTACCGATCCTCGACTTCGGTGATGTCATCTATAAAATAGCCTCCAACACTCTACTCAACAAACTGGATGCAGTCTATCACAGTGCCATCCGTTTTGTCACCAAAGCCCCATACACTTCCCACCATTGCGACCTGTACGCTCTCGTTGGTTGGCCCTCGCTTCATACTCGTCGCCAAACCCACTGGCTACAGGTTATCTACAAGTCTCTGCTAGGTAAAGCCCCGCCTTATCTCAGCTCACTGGTCACCATAGCAGCACCCACTCGTAGCACGTGCTCCAGCAGGTATATCTCACTGGTCACCCCCAAAGCCAATTCCTCCTTTGGTTGTCTTTCCTTCCAGTTCTCTGCTGCCAATGACTGGAACGAACTGCAAAAATCTCTGAAGCTGGAGACTCATATCTCCCTCACTAGCTTTAAGCACCAGCTGTCAGAGCAGCTCACAGATCACTGCACCTGTACATAGCCCATCTGTAAACAGCCCATCTATCTACCTACCTCATCCCCATACTGTATTTATTTATTTATCTTGCTCCTTTGCACCCCAGTATCTCTACTTGCACATTCATCTTCTGCACATCTACCATTCCAGTGTTTAATTGCTATATTGTAATTACTTCGCCACCATGGCCTATTTATTGCCTTAACTCCCTTATCTTACCTCATTTGCACTCACTGTATATAAACTTTTTGTTTTCTTTTGTTCTCCTGTATTATTGACTATGTTTTGTTTATTTCATGTGTAACTCTGTGTTGTTATATGTGTCAAATTGCTATGCTTTATCTTGGCCAGATCGCAGTTGCAAATGAGAACTTGTTCTCAACTAGCCTACCTGGTTAAATAAAGGTGAAATAAAAATAAAATGTCTTACGCATTAAAGGGAGGACTTAGTATAATCTTAAAAGGTTTTCGGAGCAAAACAGAAAACGATACACCCTTGCTTCATACAAGCTCCACAGAACTCACCCCAACCAGGAAAAATAGACACAATTACTTACTCAACACATAAACTCATAAACAATATTTTACTCTGCATCCAACAAAAGCCTACCAATAAATAGTAATTTTCCTGCAATTAAGCAAACCTGAAGCTATAAGACAGACCGAACAAGATCACTGCACATAACAAGAAGGATTTCACTATGAAGAAATTAACAATATTTTCAGATCGGTGATCAAGAATGTGGATAAGGTTGAATTAAGGTTGCTGGCCTCTTTTTCTACCATGGTAGGACCCTTAGGGGCAACACATGGTGGCAAGTGATCACTTATCCTCATGCCAGTTCCTCATTCACTGACAGCTAGCCTCTCACATGAGACTGATTGTCAGGTGCTAGACAGATTTTTTTCCTTTCCTTTTTATTTTTTCCTCCATCTGATTGATCAGTTGTTAGTAATGAAAAGACAAAGGCAAGGAGTACTTCAACAGTGTGATATCGAGTCCGACGGCCATTGACTTTGTGTTTGTTTTCACATACCATACCATAGAGTCACTGCACACCACCTTAAAATGAAATACACACCAGATATTGACGTAGAGAATGCAATGACTGTATGCAGTGTATGATGTTTCAGCAGTGGTGGAAAAAGTATCCAATTGTCATACTTGAGTAAAAGTAAAGATAGGTTAATAGAAAATGACTCAAGTAAAAGTGAGTCACCCAGTAAAATACTACATGAGTAAAAGTCTAAAAGTATTTGGTTTTAAATATACTTAAGTATCAAAAGTGAATGCAATTGCTAAAATATACCTAAGTATCTGAAGTTCGAATTCCTTATATTAAGTAAACCAGATGGCACCATTTTCTTATTTAAAAAAAAATGTATTTACGGATAGCCAGGGGCACACTAACACTCAGATATCATTTACAAACAAAGCATGTGAGTTTAGTGAGTCTGCCAGATCAGAGGCAGTAGGGATAACCAGGAACGTTCTTGTGATACAGTAAGTGCGTGAATTGGACCATTTTCCTGTTGTGCTAAGCATTCAAAAAGTAATGAGTAGCCTACTTTTGGGTGTCAGGGACAATTTATGGACTAAAAAGTAAATTATTTTCTTCAGGAATGTAGTGAAGTAAAAGTAAAAGTTGTATTTTACACCATTGTGTTTTGGCGTGCATAGACCATTTTAAATGGGTAAAAAATGTATAATAGCTCATTCACATCTTGTGTAATATAAATTGATGTCCTTGTATTCAATCTACCAAGAGATAACTGTGCAGTTTTGTTACACAACACAATGCCAAAGATGTATCAAGTTTTGAGGGAGCGTGCAATTGGCATGCTGACTGCAGGAATGTCCACCAGAGCTGTTGCCAGAGAATTTAATATTAATTTCTTTACCATTAGCGGCCTCAAATGTCATTTTCGAGAATTTGGCAGTAGGTCCAACCGGCCTCCCAGCTGCAGACCACGTGTATAGAGTCATGTGGACGAGCGGTTTGCTGATGTCAATGTTGTGAACAGTGTGCCCCATGCTGGTGATGGGGTTATGGTATGGGCAGGCATAAGCTACGGACAAGGAACACAATTGCATTTTATCAATGGCAATTTGAATGCACAGAGACACCGTGACAAGATCCTGAGGCCCATTGTCGTGCCATTCATCTGCCTCCATCACCTCATATTTCAGCATGATAATGCACGGCCCTATGTCACAAGGATCTGTACACAACTCCTGGAAGCTGAAAATGTCCCAGTTCTACCATGGCCTGCACACTCACCAGACATGTCACCAAAAAGGCTCCTTAACAGCTTCTACCCCCAAGCCATAAGACTGCTGAACAATTAATCAAATGGACTATTTGAATTGACCCCCCCCCCACCCCTTTTTTTTTTACACTGATGCTACTCATTGATTATTATTTATGCATAGTCATTTTACCCCTACCTACATGTACATATTACTTAAATTACCTCGACTAACCTGTACCCCCACACACTGACTCAGTCCCGGTACCCCCTGTATATAGCCTCGTTATTGTTATTTTATTGTGTTACTTTTTTACTTTAGTTTATTTAGTAAATATTTTCTTAACTCTTATTTTCTTAAAACTGCATTGTTGGTTAAGATTTGTAAGTAAGCATTTCACAGTAAGGTCAAACTGTTGTATTCGGCACAAGTAACAAATACAATTTGATTTGATTGAGCAGTTTGGGTTGCTCTGGATCGACGTGTACGACAACCTGTTCCAGTTCCCGCCAATATCCAGCAACTTTAATAGTCATTAAAGAGGAGTGGGACAACATTCCACAAGCCACAATCAACAGCTTGATCAACTCTATGCAAAGGAGATGTATTGAGCTGCATGAGGCAAATGGTGGTCACACCAGATACTGACTGGTTTTCTGAACCATGCCCCTACATTATTTTTAAAGATATCTGTGACCAACAGATGCATATCTGTATTCTCAGTCATGTAAAATCCATAGATTAGGGCCTAATGAATTTATTTCAATTGACTGATTTCCTTATATGAACTATAACTTAGTAAAATCTTGTTGTTACATGTTGCGCTTATATTTTTGTCCAGTACACATTTACATTTTGGTTATTTAACTTACCAAATCAAAATAAAATTTTATTTGTCACATACACATGGTTAGCAGATGTTAATGCGAGTGTAGCGAAATGCTTGTGCTTCTAGTTCCGACAATGCAGTAATAACCAACGAGTAATCTAACCAAACAATTCCACAACTACTACCTTATACACACAAGTGTAAAGGGATAAAGAATATGTACATAAAGATATATGAATGAGTGATGGTACAGAACGGCATAGGCAAGATGCAGAAGATGGTATCGAGTACAGTATATACATATGAGGTGAGTAATGTAGGGTATGTAAACATAAAAGTGCATAGTTTAAAGTGGCTAGTGATACATGTATTACATAAAGATGGCAAGATGCAGTAGATGATATAGAGTACAGTATATACATATACATTATATTAAGTGGCATTGTTTAAAGTGGCTAGTGATACATTTTTGATCAATTTCCATCAATTTCCATTATTAAAGTGAGCTGGAGTTGAGTCAGTATGTTGGCAGCAGCCACTCGATGTTAGTGGTGGCTGTTTAACAGTCTGATGGCCTTGAGATAGAAGCTGTTTTTCAGTCTCTCGGTCCCTGCTTTGACGCACCTGTACTGACCTCGCCTTCTGGATGGTAGCGGGGTGAACAGGCAGTGGCTCGGGTGGTTGTTGTCCTTGGTGATCTTTATGGCCTTCCTGTGACATCGGGTGATGTAGGTGTCCTGGAGGGCAGGTAGTTTTCCCCCAGTGATGCGTTGTGCAGACCTCACTACCCTCTGGAGAGCCTTACGGTTGTGGGCGGAGCAGTTGCCGTACCAGGCGGTGATACAGCCCGACAGGATGCTCTCGATTGTGCATCTGTAGAAGTTTGTGAGTGCTTTTGGTGACAAGCCGAATTTCTTCAGCCTCCTGACGTTGAAGAGGCGCTGCTGCGCCTTCTTCACCACGCTGTCTGTGTGGGTGGACCAATTCAGTTTGTCCGTGATGTGTACGCCGAGGAACTTAAAACTTACTACCCTCTCCACTACTGTCCCGTCGATGTGGATAGGGGGGTGCTCCCTCAGCTGTTTCCTGAAGTCCACAATCATCTCCTTTGTTTTGTTGACGTTGAGTGTGAGGTTATTTTCCTGACACCACACTCCGAGAGCCCTCACCTCCTCCCTGTAGGCCGTCTCGTCGTTGTTGGTAATCAAGCCTACCACTGTAGTGTCGTCCGCAAACTTGATGATTGAGTTGGAGGCGTGCATGGCCACGCAGTCGTGGGTGAACAGGGAGTACAGGAGAGGGCTCAGAACGCACCCTTGTGGGGCCCCAGTGTTGAGGATCAGCGGGGTGGAGATGTTGTTACCTACCCTCACCACCTGGGGGCGGCCCGTCAGGAAGTCCAGTACCCAGTTGCACAGGGCGGGGTCGAGACCCAGGGTCTCGAGCTTGATGACGAGTTTGGAGGGTACTATGGTGTTAAATGCTGAGCTGTAGTCGATGAACAGCATTCTCACATAGGTATTCCTCTTGTCCAGATGGGTTAGGGCAGTGTGCAGTGTGGTTGCGATTGCGTCGTCTGTGGACTTATTGGGGCGGTAAGCAAATTGGAGTGGGTCTAGGGTGTCAGGTAGGGTGGAGGTGATATGGTCCTTGACTAGTCTCTCAAAGCACTTCATGATGACGGAAGTGAGTGCTACGGGGCGGTAGTCGTTTAGCTCAGTTACCATAGCTTTCTTGGGAACAGGAACAATGGTGGCCCTCTTGAAGCATGTGGCAACAGCAGACTGGGATAAGGAGAGATTGAATATGTCCGTTAACACACCAGCCAGCTGGTCTGCGCATGCTCTGAGGACGCGACTGGGGATGCCGTCTGGGCCTGCAGCCTTGCGAGGGTTAACACGTTTAAATGTTTTACTCACTTCGGCTGCAGGGAAGGAGAGTCCGCAGGTTTTGGTAGCGGGCCATGTTTGTGGCACTGTATTGTCCTCAAAGCGAGCAAAGAAGTTATTTAGTCTCTCTGGGAGCAAGTCATCCTGGTCTGCGACGGGGCTGGTTTTCTTTTTGTAATCCTTGATTGACTGTAGACCCTGCCACATACCTCTTGTGTCTGAGCCGTTGAATTGCAACTCTACTTTGTTTCTATACTGACGCTTAGCTTGTTTGATTGCCTTGCGGAGGGAATAGCTCCACTGTTTGTATTCGGTCATGTTTCCGGTCACCTTGCCCTGGTTAAAAGCAGTGGTTCGCGCTTTCAGTTTCGCGCGAATGCTGCCATCAATCCACGGTTTCTGGTTTGGGAATGTTTTAATAGTTGTTGTGGGTATGACATCGCCGATGCACTTTCTAATGAACTCGCTCACCGAATCAGCGTTTCGTCAATGTTGTTGTTGGACGCAATGAGGAACATATCCCAATCCACGTGATCGAAGCAGTCTTGAAGCGTGGAATCAGATTGGTCGGACCAGCGTTGAACAGACCTGAGCGCCGGAGCTTCTTGTTTTAGTTTCTGTCTGTAGGCTGGAAGCAACAAAATGGAGTCGTGGTCAGCTTTTCCGAAAGGAGAGCGGGGGAGGGCCTTATATGCGTCGCGGAAGTTAGAATAACAATGATCCAGGGTTTTACCAGCCCTGGTTGCGCAATCGATATGCTGATAGAATTTAGCGAGTCTTGTTTTCAGATTAGCCTTGTTAAAATCCCCAGCTACAATGAATGCAGCCTCAGGATATGTGGTTTCCAGTTTACATAGAGTCAAATAAAGTTTGTTCAGGGCCATTGATGTGTCTGCTTGGGGGGCAATATATACAGCTGTGATTATAATCGAAGAGAATTCCCTTGGTAGATAATGCGGTCGACATTTGATTGTGAGGAATTCTAAGTCAGGTGAGCAGAAGGATTTGAGTTCCTGTATGTTGTTATGATCACATCACGTTAATCATAAGGCATACACCCCCGCCCCTCTTCTTACCAGAAAGATGCTTGTTTCTGTCGGCGCGATGCGTGAAGAAACCAGCTGGCTGCACCGACTCCGATAGCGTCTCTCAAGTGAGCCATGTTTCCGTGTAGCAAAGAACGTTACATTGTCTGATATCTCTCTGGAAGGCAACCCTTGCTCGGATTTCATCAACCTTGTTGTCAAGAGACTGGACATTGGCGAGTAGTATGCTAGGGAGTTGTGCGCGATGTGCCCGTCTCCGGAGCCTGACCAGAAGACCGCTTCGTTTGCCCCTTTTACGGCGACGTTGTTTAGGTTCGCCGGCTGGGATCAGATCCATTGTCCTGGGTGGAAGGCAAAACACAGGATCCGCTTCGGGAAAGTCATATTCCTGGTCGTAATGATGGTGAGTTGACGTTGCTCTTATATTCAGTAGTTCCTCCCGACTGTATGTAATAAAACCTAAGATTACCTGGGGTACCAATGTAAGAAATAACACGTAAAAAAAACAAAATACTGCATAGCTTCCTAGGAACGCGAAGCGAGGCGGCCATCTCTGTCGGCGCCGGAAGTTAGTGTATTCATTTTAAGGTAGCTAGGTACGACAACCACATATCACTAGGTATGACAGCCACATCACAGTCTTAGTCAGTAAAACTTTCTTCAATAAAGCAGCTATCAGCAAAGTCAGTCCTAGTAAGAAAAGACAAGTTCAAGTGTTCAAGTTCAAGAAACAACAAAGGCATGTACAAAAGTAGGGTGTAATCAGTTACGCTACCAGCTAAAATATTGTCAGATTACAGATACTTTTGAAAAACTTATTGGATTACTTTTAAATGGATGTTTGTCAACAAATACATTATGACACCTTTCTGTTTTCTCAATCACATCAATTCAGCATAAAAAAGTTCTGCAGTTTTAAGTTTGTTCCACCTGAGTGAATCTGACCACAAGTCAGAGTGTAGTGGGTGCGTGTTGGTGGCAGGGAAGTCAGGCGCAGGAGAACGAACTTGGTATAAACGGAGTCGTTTAATAAGTGCTCATAAAACTCCAAAAACCAAATTATACAAGAAATAATAAAAGTGGGTACAAAACCCGTCGCACACCGACACATGACTTGCACAATACATACAATCAAACAATCTCCGACAAGGACATGAGGGGAAACAGAGGGTTAAATACACAACATGCAATTGATGGGATTGGAACCGGGTGTGAAGGAAGACAAGACAAAACCAATGGAAAATGAACAATGGATCAGTGATGGCTAGAAGGTCGGTGACGTCGACCGCCGAACACCGCCCGAACAAGGAGAGGGACCGACTTCGGCGGAAGTTGCCAATCCCTCTGGTACTTTATTATTCCTATAAAAGAGGAAAATAATGGTCCTTTTCATCAGGGATCCCCCTTGTTTTCCCATCTATTAGATCTTTGGAGTGACATAATGGTAATGTTGACTTTCTTACTGATGCAAACTATACTATGTGTAAATATGATGTCACATCAAATGCGTTTTATGGATTATTTTCGTCATCTTCTAATGCTTCTTAAGGGGAAAGTAATCCATATGTAACTGAAAGTAATCAGATAACGTTACTGAGTTTAATACATTACTGATTACAATTTTGGAAGGGTAACTAGTAACTGTAACAGATCACAATTAGGAAGTAAAATGCAAAAACAATTATAATAATACATTTAGAAAGTAACCTACCCAACCCTGGTGATGATGTACTTAACTGTGCCCTTCGTCAGATTCTCCCATTTGTGAGCTTACTCCATGGAGTCTGAACATGCATTGATCCAAATGCTCCATATATCACAGGTGCTGTACTCTGGCTCACATAGGAATAGTCACATGCTGAGGTCGGGATGAGATGAATAATCCATTATAGCTCCAATTGAAAGGTTTTTCAATTGGCAATGTATAGCAAGGTGTCAGAGATAGTTTCAAGACACTGCCATCCTAGGTTTCAAAACACCGATGCACATAAATAAATTGCTATCAACACTTTGAGGTCATTAGAAACATTCTGTTTTTTCAATAGTAAAAGCAGGCCTTGCATTGCAGTGGTTACAGTGCAAAATGAGAGTATTACTGTGTAACTTGTATGTTCAGTAAACTATCATATGTATGGTAGAATAATGTTACAGTGCAAAATGAGAGTATTACTGTGTAACTTGTATGTTCAGTAAACTATCATATGTATGGTAGAATAATGTTACAGTGCAAAATGAGAGTATTACTGTGTAACTTGTATGTTCAGTAAACTATCATATGTATGGTAGAATAATGTTACACCGCAAATAGTGACAGCACCTACAGCATGCATTACTAGTATTACAATGTAAATATTTTAAACCAGTTATTTGAGAATTAAATATTCTTAACAATAGAGTATGAGTATCTGAATGATCAAAACAATGCTGTGCAATCTTGGTTTGTCCATAACAAATCACATGGATTGAATGACTTGTATTTTTGTTTTCAGGTATAGAAAAAGAAAAAAGGGCATGGATTGAATGGCTTGTATTTATGTTTTCAAGTATAGCCCTCCTATTTTTAATCTCTAAATCTTGTGTCTATTGACACACCTCTGATATTTATGGGTAAGACTGGCCGAGGTGTCTGAAACATAATTTGAAGGACCTCAGAATTTAGTTCAGCTTAATGTCATGTTAATAATCACCTTTTTCCTCAGGCTTCATATGAAAACATAATGACAAATGGTGTCCTTGAAGCTACCCTAAGAAAACATCAGATAAAGCCTGTCACCTTAGATTTACAGTTGCTCTTCTGTTGTGGTCTGAGGATATAATCTTTCAAGATGGTCCGTCTAGCTTTTAATGTCATGTCGTCCATACAAATGCGGGAATCTTATCTCAGAAAAAATATCAAAAATCAAGCTTTGCGAAACCTAGTTGGAGTAGACAAAGGTTCAAAGGAAACTACTTGAAAAAGGGGTGTCCTTCGGTTCTGATAAGCCATCTAAACCCATGGCTTTCAGAGTACTTTTCCCTCTAGGTTAAGCACAATTCCCTCTTTATTTATTTTTTCAATGAGTCATCAATGATGTGAGACCAGCAGTGTGAGACCAGCAGTAAGGTCCAGTGTGTATTTTTTTTCTTTCAATTCTATTTCTATCAACTCTGCTCCTCCATTTGATATGCTTTCCAATCTTAGTAATACAAATACAGTGCATGGAAAAATATCTCATCATAGTTTCCCTGGGGCTTTTTCAAATGGCACTAACCTGGAAGATGCAACAGCAAAGTTGTGAGGGAAATTCAATGTTCCAACCTAGGCCTACTCTACTGATAAACTACAAGGTATATTTGCTGAGCATTGTCGACGGGGGGGAAGGAAGAAATGCTTGTGCCGATTGATGTATTTTCTGATGAATATGTGGGTGTCCCCGCATCCTGGCTGTGTCATCACTGCAAAACCTCAAAAGAAACCAGCAGCTTTTATATTCTAATGAATAGATAAATACACATCACAGTTTCTTTGTTTAAAATTAACGTCTATCTTTTGACTCCAATATATTTTCTTCAATAATTATTCTTTTCTGATCATTACTGCAAAAAGAGACGGATAGTATTTCCAACTGAAAGAATCTTGCATATAAGAAATAATTAACTCACGACACGGTTCTCTGAATATCAACTCAATTAACATGGACCCCCAATAATCATTTCCAATTCACATTGTGTCAGTCAGGAACTTCAAAAAGCCATTTAAGGTGACTCAAGTTATTACTCTTAAATTTTGCTCTAATACATTGCCAATTATTTCAACACGAAGCTGTATTATATGGACACACTCCAGTACCCAGTAACTGACTGGTGCATACCCTTGGGAAACATTTACATCCTACTGCCCCCACAGTAGTTTGCTTAACACACTGTATAGATTGAGCATGGTAAGGAGAAAGGGAAGGATCAGTAGGGAAGGTTGTTTTGTACTTAATTAGACATGACGGTCCCTGGCCTGCCTTAACATTGTATTTATGACATCCTTCAGCTTCATACCTTCCCGCCGCACACAGAGACAAAAAGAGAAGGAAGCCTTTTGGTGTCTGCAGCATTGAGCTCATATAATAGCATTACTAATTCAGTCATGGAATAAACTCATCTTGAAATTGCATAATCTGGGGTTGATAACATAAATCAATCTGGGGTTTGCCTAAAAAAAGGACTTCCACCATGCGACTAAATACCTTGTATTTAGAGGTGACACCGACTATGCCCAGAGCCTAAACTGCTAAATAAAAGCCTCCCACTCTTTTTAACGTGTCATGGAGAAAGATGTAATGTGACAAGGTGAGATTGATGAAAATGTTCTACTTCTCCCGTTATACTGCCTCATGAACATACAATCAGTGTATAATGAAGACCGTGCCAGATGTACATTAAATTTAACAGTTGGGGTTGTCACTGACATCACAACATCTTGCACTAAAGCAATTTTAGCCGGAGATGTCTGTAATTAATGCCAATGGAAATGTGTTCATAGATTAATAAAACATTCAAGTTGTAGTTTACAGTTATAATGTAATACTATAATGTTATAAAAAAGATGGTAATATGATAGCTTTGAGGCATTAAGTAATAATGAACCGCCCCCAAATTACGACAAGAGAGTCAACAGCATGTTGAGAGAGACCATTTAAATCTTCATGCGTATTTCTACCATAACACATGTTGAAACTGTGTTAAGCAGTTTATTATATAATACCCTGGATATGCTTGGTTTAATTGTAACCAGTACGCTGAGAATAGGCCAAGACATGTACCACTGCCTCAGACTATTGAAACCAGCATGAGCGCACATCCAACCTCCAGACCTCCGTGTGGAAAGGACTTTTTTTGCACATTTGAAATTATATTGAACACATATGTTTTGCTGAATACAATGTTGTCTCTTTAAACACTCAAAGTACATGCAATTACATTTCCAAAACAGTTTAGCAGATTATATCATCCATCATCAACATTGTGGCAAAACCAATGCTACAGCCCCACTTGAATAAGCCCCACTCTCGTCTGGGTGATTTAATTTCAAACAGTAAGAAAAACAACCAGGAACTAACATTTCGACAGACATCACTAAGAGGGGTCACAAACATCACATTAGGACGGCACAGAGAGAATCAGGAGTTGTAACAAAACACTACAGGGAGAAAACTAAATGTCAAATCATCACTATGCATTATTGCTAGACAGCATTGTGTCTCTCTAACAACTCATTGGATACTGTAACGGGAGATGCCTCTGGAAGCCGCATTTAAAGTAGGTCCAACAGGCCACAAAGAGCTACACCACAAGTAACCACCAACTCCTATAAGTCATGTACAGTCTCCAACAGATGAAAAACCCTCCTCTACAATCACACACCTTCCAGCATCTTCCACATACATACCATAATAACTATGGTAGCACAGCAGCACTTCATTTTATGGTACTGTTTCCGCTGTTATATTGCTCACAAGTTGTGATGTAGAAAACTGAGAATAGACTAACCACCTGCCAAGTGCATCAGGTTGCCCACCATTGAGATGTACAGCCGTTGTTCCACTTCCCTTATTACTGTCTGCCATGTTCTCCATTGATTTACTGATTTTGTCAGCAATTAATCTGTCTTCCCTTTTCAGAAATCTAACGTATGTCCATCCATGTTCTCCACTGTTTTGTTTACAGTCTTCACCGAGGTCTCGCCACGAAATCCAATAGGGTGAAAACGAGAGAGCTATATGTTTATTGTTGATTATCATTTTTTGAATTCCGGTATCTCATGGACACATTTCCTTCTCATGCATAATAAAATAAATAACATTTCCTATTTAGGTTTGTATTAGGATTTTGCGTTTCGGAATTCAGCTTTGTTTCCCTGATATGATATGCTGCTCGTCTCGAGCTGCTAGGTCAAATCCACCATGATGCCCTGTTAAATAAACCAGTCTACCAGGAGTCTGCCAACCGACTGTCATCGTCCCTTAACCCTCAGCAAAGTGAATCAATCAGAATGGGATTCAATCAGCAAACACAATTCTGATCCTTTGCCCTTCCATCTTGCATAGGTCACATCTGGAGAGATATCATTCTGCAGCACTGGCCCGTCTAATATTGTTTTACAGACCACCAAATCTATTCACGTTGGCAAAAATCCCTCCCTCCTTCCAAGATCCTGCATTAGCATTAATTTACCCTCCAGTCTCCTGAAGCTGCCTTGGTATTACTTGACTGTCAACCCACTGTGAGGTTGCAGTTGGCTGCTGTGGACCCTCCTTTCACTGGCCCTCAAGGCACTCTCATGTTTTAACAGGGGGGCTGTGAGGCTACATCAAAGATATGGTTCCATGTCCTTGATTTCCCATAATCCATAATCTGGCAAACGCCATATGGGCCATTCAGATTGTACATAGCTGAGCTCAATATAAGCCATACATCAATGTTCGCTCCAATTTGATTTGCAGAGCTGTCAAACAACCACTACTGGAACCATAAACAGATCATTGCCTGTGCCTTGCAGCTAATGTTATTGCTTTCACCAGTACCTTTGACGTTATTTACCTTGGAGGAAAACTGAAAGCATCTACAAGTGAGAGGAGTCTGTTATTTTCACAGTAACCAAAATACTATAGAATATTGTATGCAGGGATGAAGTGGTAAAAAATAAGGTTTGTAAACATTGAACGCCAGTCCAGATGATTGAATTGAGGCCCTACTCTGTCCAATGAGCGTCGTGACTCAAAAGCTATGGAACACAGGCATTGTTTAGTGTGCCATTCAGACAAAAAAATTATATGTATAAAGGGGTTGACATTCAGAGGATGTTTATGAAATGAGAGTGTTTGTTTGAGCTCAGAACAGACTGCACTCAAATGCTTCACCTTGACAATGCTAGAAAATGAAGTGTTCCGTCACATGGCTATCGGCGAGTGCTGAGGCAAACATTCCAATGTCATCCACTTGAATCCAAAATGTAAAGCTCCTTTCAGGGTAACATCAAGCCGAAAAATGGAAGGATGTTGGATGTTCCACCTCAAAGAGGATTTCGACACCCACCATCTCATATTATTCAGAAATCATTTCTGTTAGAAACAAAAGATTAGCATTCATGCAACATTATTTGGTTGAAATATAATTTCATATCTGATAAATTAAGCTAATTGATTGCATCCAAATTGGCCATTTTAAACTTGCTACCAAACCCGGATCCGGGAGCACCCCCCACAGTAAAAAAGCTGACTAGCATAGCCTAGCATAGCGTCACAAGTAAATACAAGCATCTAAATATCATTAAATCACAAGTCCAAGACACCAGATGAAAGATACAGATCTTGTGAATCCAGTCATGATTTCTGATTTTTAAAATGTTTTACAGGGAAGACACAATATGTAAATCTATTAGCTAACCATGATAGCAAAAGACACCACTATTTTTCTCCACCATTTTTTTCCTGCATGAGTAGCTATCACTAATTCGACTAAATAAAGATATATATAGCCACTAACCAAGAAACAACTTCATAAGATGACAGTCTGATAACATATTCATGGTATAGGATAGTTTTTTTTTGAAAAATTTGCATATTTCAGGTATAAATCACAGTTCTACATTGCAGCTGCAATCTGAAATAGCGTTGGAAGCAGCCGGAATAATTACAGAGACCGACGTCAATTACCAAAATAATCATCCTAAAACACTTCTGAAAAATACACAGCCTACAGCAATCGACAGACACAGATCTTGTGAATCCAGACAATATTTCAGATTTTTTAAGTGTTTTACAGGGAAGACACAATATGTAAATCTATTAGCTAACCACGATAGCAAAAGACAATCTTTTTTTCTCCAACATTTTTTCCTGCATCAGTATGCTATCACTAATTCGACTAAATAAAGATATATATAGCCACTAACCAAGAAACAACTTCATAAGATGACAGTCTGATAACATATTCATGGTATAGGATAGTTTTTTTTAGAAAAATGTGCATATTTCAGGTATAAATCACAGTTCTACATTGCAGCTGCAATCTGAAATAGCGTTGGAAGCAGCCGGAATAATTACAGAGACCGACGTCAATTACCAAAAGAATCATCCTAAAACACTTCTGAAAAATACACAGCCTACAGCAATCGATAGACACAGATCTTGTGAATCCAGACAATATTTCAGATTTTTTAAGTGTTTTACAGGGAAGACACAATAAATCGTTATATTAGCATACCACATGTGCAAACGTTACCCGAGCATTGATACAAGCCAAAGAGAGGATAACGTAATCATCGCCAAAATGTATTAATTTTTTCACTAACCTTCTCAGAATTCTTCCGATGACACTCCTGTAACATCATTTTACAACATACATATAGAGTTTGTTCGAAAATGTGCATATTTAGCCACAAAAAAACGTGGTTATAACATGACAATACTAGCAAAACTAGCCTGAAAATGTCGGGCTCCATTTTGGACAGTGATCTGGCGTAATGGATAACTAATCGTAAACTTGACTAAAAAATATAGGGTGGACAGCAATCGAAAGACAAATTAGTTCTTAATGCAATCGCTGATTTACATTTCTAAAAGTATCCTTACTGTGCAATACAGGGTTCGCCAAGCGAAGCTATACCAACAAAAAAAATGGCGGAATATGCGTAAATATGCGTATAACATTTTTCGACAGAACAACGATTTATCATCTTAAATATTTCTTACTGTGAGGTGATCTTCCATCAGAGTCTTGGGCAATGTATCCTTTCTTGGGTCTAATCTTCTTTTGGTCGAAAGATGTCCTCTTGTCCATCGAAATGCCCACTAACGTTCGACCGGGACCCCGAAACGTGCCCGGCGCTTCAAAGTGGATAACAAAGCAATGCCTCAAAATCGCACTAAACGGATATAAATTGCTATAAAACGGTTTAAATTAACTACCTTATGATGTTTTTAACACCTATAACGAGTAAAAACATGACCGGCGATATATAAGTGGCTAAACCAACGCTTGGAAAGAGATCCAGTCCGACGTCCATCTTGCGTCCGGCGCAGCAGGAAAAGACCGGTGCATCCGGTGCATCGCGTTTTATACTGGCCCTGATTGCGCAATCGACTCCATTCAAATTGTCACCTCTTACTGACATCTAGAGGAAGGCATGGGCAGTGTTTGTATCCTCATAGGATTTACAGGGAATTTAAAACTGACCTGGGACCAGAGGCCAAAATTTCTGGAATCTCACTCCATATCAGGAAAAGTGCTGTAGAATGAGTTCTGTTTCACTCAGAGACATAATTCAAACGTCTATAGAAACTAGAGAGTGTTTTCTATCCAATAATAACAATAATATGCATATTGTACGAGCAAGAATTGAGTATGAGGCAGTTTAATTTGGAGACGATAAATGCTAATGTTGAAACAGCACCCCCTATATTGAGAAAAGGTTAATGTATAGGATTCATATAACATTCAATAAATATAGTACCTAACATCTTATTTGGACCACACTTTTTTTCAAACAATGAGTTAGACATGAGGAATCCAAAGGAAAGGTTCAAAAGCAACCCACGGACCCTCCACACCCCACACCAATCCCACCCCAACAACAAGTATACAGTATCAGTTTTCTATGTCTGACAAGTAGTTTGGAGCTCAGTGGAGGCTGCTGAGGGGAGGATGGCTCATAATAATGGCTGGAACTACAAGGAAACCATGTAAAGTCATGGCCAAAATTTTTGAGAATGACACAAATATTAATTTTCTCAAAGTTTGCTGCCTCAGTTTGTATGATGGCAATTTGCATATATATACTTCAGAATGTTATGAAGAGTGATCAGATGAATTGCAATTAATTGCAAAGTCCCTCTTTGCCATGCAAATGAACTGAATCGCCAAAAAACATTTCCACTGCATTTCAGCCCTGCCACAAAAGGACCAGCTGACATCATGTCAGTGATTCTCTCGTTAACACAGGTGTGAGTGTTGACGAGGACAAGGCTGGAGATCACTCGGTCATGCTGATTGAGTTTGAATAACAGACTGGAAGCTTCAAAAGGAGGGAAGTGCTTGGAATCATTGTTCTTCCTCTGTCAACCATGGTTACCTCCTAAATCAACCATTTATCGGATCATCAAGAACTTCAAGGAGAGCGGTTCAATTGTTGTGAAGAAGGCTTCAGGGCGCCCAAGAAAGTCCAGCAAGCGCCAGGACCGTCTCCTAAAGTTGATTCAGCTGCGGGATTGGGGCACCACCAGTACAAAGCTTGCTCAGGAATGGCAGCAGGCAGGTGTGAATGCATCTGCACGCACAGTGAGGCGAATACTTTTGGAGGATGGCCTGGTGTCAAGAAGGGGAGCAAAGAAGCCACTTCTCTCCAGGAAAAACATCAGGGACAGACTGATATTCTGCAAAAGGTACAGGGATTGGACTGCTGAGGACTGGGATAAAGTCATTTTCTCTGATGAATCCCCTTTCCGATTGTTTGGAGCATCCGGAAAAAAGCTTGTCCGGAGAAGACAAGATGAGCGGTACCATCAGTCCTGTATCATGCCAACAGTAAAGCATCCTGAGACCATTCAAGTGTGGGGTTGCTTCTCAGCCAAGGGAGTGGGCTCACTCACAATTTTGCCTAAGAACATAGCCATGAATAAAGAATGGTACCAACACATCCTCCGAGAGCAACTTCTCCCAACCATCCAGGAACTGTTTGGTGAAGAACAATGCCTTTTCCAGCATGATGAAGCACCTTGCCATAATGCAAAAGTGATAACTAAGTGGCTCGGGGAACAAAACATCAATATTTTGGGTCCATGGTCAGGAAACTCCCCAGACCGTAATCCCATTGAGAACTTGTGATCAATCCTCAAGAGGCGGGTGGACAAACAAAAACCCACAAATTCTGACAAACTCCAAGCATTGATTATGCAAGAATGGGCTGCCATCAGTCAGAATGTGGCCCAGAAGTTAATTGACAGCATGCCAGGGCGGATTGCAGAGGTGTTGAAAAAGAAGAGTCAACACTGCAAATATTGACTCTTTGCATCAACTTCATGTAATTGTCAATAAAAGCCTTTGACACTTATGAAATGCTTGTAATTATACTTCAGTATTCCATAGTAACATTTGACAAAAATATCTAAAGACACTGAAGCAGCAAACTTTGTGGAAATTAATATTTGTGTCATTCTCAAAACTTTTGGCCACGACTGTATTTGATACCATTCCATTATGAGCCGTCCGCCCCTCAGCAGCCTCCACTGATGGAGCTGTGGCTCTGAGTATTCTTTCTTCATCCCATGTAATGCATTCTCAGTGAATTTGGTGATGTTTTTTTCCCCTTTCAGATACATTTGTCATCGAAGTTGTTAGGTTAATGTACCATCCGACATCCTGATATAACCAGGTTCTGACCACTAGAACCTGTTCCTGCTATTAGGTGAAATAAGTTTGAAGAATCCCACCCCTTCAACATTAAAGGGATAGTTCACCCAAATTACAAAATTTTATTTGTTTCCTTACCCTGTAAGCAGTCTATTGATACGGTATGACAGCAACCCATACTGTGGTTTTGTTGGCCACTTTTTCAAATGTTAACAGTTTAGCATTTGTGTCAAAAATCCAATACAAGTCAATGGCACCTATATTAGCATTTTCATGCTTCATGTTCAAATCATCCTAAAGTGCCCCCCAAAAATGTGTGTATCTCAGTGATGTTAATTGGATATAAAGTGTGAAAATGCTAATATATGTACCTTCACTTGCATTGGATTTGTGTGTAATCACAATTATTTTGCGTCTTTTCTGGGGTCATTGAACGCTTTGGACTCAATGTTCCCACATTGTTAGTCTGAGATAACGGGGTTGGAGACTAAAGCAGCAGCAAACGAATTATTTAGGCTTGAGAAGTCACTGAAGACTATCTTAGCCTTTTCCAATAGCGATTTTCGTAATCCTCCACTGGTAATGATGACAATCAATTGTGGAGAGCGACTTTTGAACATTGATGTGACATTCTTCATAGTGCACTAAGCACTGGAGTTGTTTTTGAGACATTAAATTGTGACTTGACCAGTTCTGACTCGACCTATGACATTTAAGCTATATGACTTCTGAGTCATTTTGTTTTCTCTTACGAAGTGAAGTCTACCTTTGGGAGCCATCCAAAAGCAGAATGTCATTACTCTACGTCCAGACATTAATGGCTTGCTGCCTGGCAACAAAAAGTATGTGCATGTGGGGGCATGACACATGAACTGATTTTTAGCACCACCTCTCTCTATGGGAATTGATGGTCAGAAAGCATTGACACAAGAGAGGGTGATATGTGTTTATTTTTAGCTTTCCTTAGATTTGGAAGCATAAAGTATCTTTAATACATCCTCTGAATTCATTAAGGAGTGTTTGAACTTTGTTGCAAGACATCAATCCAACTCCAGTGACTTATGAGTCTGATTTTCTGAGATAGATGGGGCTAGTGTATCATAAACACACAGCTGAGACACTGGGGAATGTATTTTTATTTAACTAGGCACGTCAGTTAAGAACAAATTCTTATTTACAATGACAGCCTTGTTCAGGGGCAGAACAACAGATTTTTACCTTGTCAGCTCGGGGATTTGATCCACCACCCTTTCAGTTACTGGCCCAACTAGGCTACCTGCCTCCCAATGTACTGGCTATCTGGGCAAAACAAAGCCAAATGTCCACTACCAAGCCCATTTCATACAAGCTAGTGTGTGCAAAGACTGCATGATTTTTCACATGTATCATTTAACCGGGATGCGCCACACTGTCTTATTGCTTGCAAGGGCAAGTTGGATAGAATAACAATGGTTGCTAAAAGTTCCAGTCTGAAAGTAACAATAATAACAATATAGAATCACATTTAAAGATACTCTATGGAACCTTTTCCTCTGGGGTGTATCTTGACCCCAAATAGGTCCCCTAAATGAGGGGTGTTGTTTTTTCCTTTCACTGTGTCCAATTAAGAGCTAAACAACTAGGTGAGGGGAGGTCCTAAATAATCAACGACCTTAATTGATCAATCAAGTACAAGGGGGAAGCTAATACCTGCAGATACTTGGCTCTCGAGGACTGTAGTCTGACACCCCAGTGTGCCCTAAATGGACAAAATAGAAGTGTTGATCTAGGATCAGGTTTCCCTTTTAGATTATAATGAATGGACGGGGGGCCTTAGATCTCTGAAACTCTTTGCAGATACGGGTCCAGAAATGATTTGATTGGACAGAAAGAGGTCTGCTTTTTGACATACCTTTTTAGCCTTGGCGCGCATTGACACACTCAGCAGTACATTCACAGCTTCTGATAAGGAACATAAACTCCATAGCTGAAGTAGTACTAGAGATGTAGGATCTTAATTTGAGCCAGAGTCCTACAGCAGGAAAATATAATCCTTCAACAACAGGAAATGTGAATTATTATGTGGATTATAAATACTGGCCATTTTTGTAGTGGTTGATACATTTTTCGTAAGGGAAAAATCTAAGTGAAAACTAAAAACTTTAGAAGCCTTTTTAAACTTCTCCTGCAAAGGGTGATCAAATTAAGATCCACCACCTGTACAGGCTCAAGCTCCTCTGCATGCATGCTTGAACAGATGGAATCATACACTACAGTTTGACCCTTCCTTTAACAAAAAGCTTTTCCTTACTCTTGATAGACCACAATCCCCTAAGTATGCCATACTTTCTCTAAAGAAAGTCTGTACACTTGGATTCCTGTAAAATATATCAGTGATGTGAGGCTTTGTATTTCCCTCTCTGAAACCAACAATATCAAAAAATTGACAAAGTAGAACCGGAGATACTCAAAATTAAGTGGAACTGGGCAAATATCTTCATAGTTTTTTTTATTTCGTTCCCTATTGCGCATCACATATAACACATCTAGCAACATACTTAAAAAGCAGACAGCGAGAGACTGACAGTTTACTTTAAGATGTGACTTAATGTAGGAACCCACCAACAGTAATGCAATCTGAGAACAACAAACACCTGTGTCAAAGACCTTTAGAAAGAGTGTGGCATAGAGTGCGACTGTACACGACAAGTGCTTTTTCCCAAGCACTTACCTGGACAGTCTGCCTCTGGCTGCTCATCCAGTGAGGAGATCCCCTCAGACAGTTACTCCTAGCAGAATAGCATGACTGATGCTGCAAAGCATAGCATAGTCACTCACTGATAGAAATGGCTAAAAAGTTCAATGTTTCTGGAGAGGTGGGAGCACATGGATTTATTTTAGTTTTATGGCACGCTGTGTGAGCATCAACCTGGGAATGGATTTCTAGAAATCGGTGTATTCGTTTTGCAATTCAGTAGAAAGCAGTAGGCCTACTGTACAAACAAGTAGTGAAATGATCAACATGGACTGAAGTCACTAAATCCAAATGACAACAGATTTCTATCTGTTTATCATCACATCATGTTTTAGCAATGATACAGAATTACACCCATGGGCTGCTTAAATTGGCTTATTAACTATAATATATAGTGTGTACTATTCTCTCCCTAAAAACATAAAAATCCTAGGAATAGCAACATGTTTCCCTGTTATTTGGCAGAAAATGTACTCTCTTTAAATTCCACTCTTTGATTGGGAGACTTTGTAGATTCTATTGTTTTCTAATGAGCCATTCAGACTTCTGCAGATGCTAGCCCCCTCCACTCCATCACCACAAACCCTCTGTGCATGAAGATCAGCTTCCTGGCGCTGGATCTGAACACTGTTAACAGGGGTTGACACCACTGTAAGAGACTCATTATATACACAATGAACCATGGTGCACATTCCCTCCCCAAACTCTGCAGCAAACTTAGCAACTGTCCAATTAATCTCACTCACTGCACTGTGATGCAGCTGCTGAATCTCTCTCTTACTCTACCACCTCGGATGTGTACTGTCACAAGGGGGCAAGATGATATGACTAAGTTGTCCCCCTAGATCGATGCATGGTAAATTGACAGTGTGACTCCAACCATGATGATACTGTGGTTTATTATCTTAAATAACTTTTAAAAAAATCTAAAGTGCATGGCTTATCCTGCTATAAAAGAAACCAAAAATACTATTTTCGGGAGCAGCTATTGTTATGATATGAGGGGGCAGTTGAGTGTTAGCGTCGGGCCAGGTGCTGTGACAAGCCTTGATAAGCACACAGGTGTGGACAATCAGCGATCGGCATTCAGGAGTGGACAGCAGCCTCTCGGCCTGCCAGTGTTTGTTTTGTGTTACCTCTTCAGGCATACATTTTTGTAATTTTCTTTTTTGTATATATTTATTTTCTTCAGCAGAAACTGAACACACAATGATCTTCTTGGGCTGACCATCCAAGGAGTCAAGACTGAGCTGGCCCTGGCCCAAGGTAAGTTTGCTGTCTCATGGGGCACATCCATACAACACGGTCTGCATACTCTGACTTGGCACATAAAATCAGGTTACGGACAATTCAGCTCAACCTAGTACCCCTAGACTTAGCGAGTGTAGCAAAAAAGTTGGCTACCTAGGTGGTTTTGTAACACTAGCTCTTTCTTTTCTAGTTTATGTAATGATCAGAGGCTGCTTGAACTTATACTAGCAATGACATAGTAGTGCTAGTTGGACTGAAGCTCACTTCAATAGAACTCAGTCACTCTGAACTGTCTTGGTCTGTGAACACGCACATGAACATACTCCTTCATGATACACATTCAATATGTAACCTCTGTGTTTTGAGTGTGGAAATGTGTCTGAATGCTGTATTTCACTTTGATCTGGCAATCATGTTTGTGATTCTGTAAAAATATAGGAGATGTGATGTATCCCTTCCCTAAATAATCCCCTTGCCCTTTCAAGATACAGGTACTTATGGGAGTGTAGGAGTGCATACAAAATAAAGTGTACTGTATAGAAGGACCAACATGCAAGCACCTCAGATGCAAATGAGCTTACTAGCAGTGCAACGGACATGTTATGCATGGTTCCTGACAAATGGATAAACAGAATCAATAATGGATTACTTTAATTCAGTGTGACAAATAGTGTCGGATGAGGAAATGGCATTCCCACACCACTTCCCGGCAAGACAATTGGCCCATTGTATCTCAAATTGACATTCCAGTAACACTTTGACAAGAGATACTGAAGTTGGCTCATGATGGTAGTACTGCAGGCCATCATGGTGTCAACAACGGTGGTAGTACTGCAGGCCATCATGGTGTCAACAAGATGTATGACCATATCTTGCGTAACTTGTTATGGCCTAATCTTAAAGATGATGTTGTGGTCTACGGTAAATAGTGCCGCGTTAGCCATCTGACGGGTAAACTGAACCAAACCATGACGGTTCCACCTTTGCAGCCTATTCCTGATTTTGACAAACCTTTAAGCAGTGTTCTGGTGGACTGTGTTGGTCCTTTGCCCAAAGCAGGTATAGGCTGATTGTCTTTCGAGGGGGTGCAGTTGATACATTTGTTTTGTTTAGCCAGCACATTTTGTTTTGACTTCACATTTTGCCGTATTGGGGATGTAAGTTTGGTTTTGGTTGGGCTTGTCCCGATGGAATGGGAATACTGTAAGGGTATAAAGATCAAGATTTTCCATATGTTTTCAAAACTTATGAATTTTAGGTGGCTACTTTATTTTATATATAAAAAAAAAAGTAAACTACTATTTAAAAAAAATAAGAGGATATTTTCTATTTATTTCTTGGCGAAAAGTGATGCGTTTAGGTAGTGACACTTAAGTTGATCATGCTGTGAATTGGGAGTTGTTTTCTGTGGTTGTGAGCAAACTACATGGTATAAATTTGTTGTCTTAAAGACTTGCTCCGGAACTTTGCCAACTAGTAAGTATTTTTATTCAACCTCCCGCTTTGGGCTGGATGTTTCAATGTCTAGTTCATACATGCATAATCTATGAGCAGAATTACGGTCTTACATCAGTTAGAAATCCCTAGTTTGGAAGCTGTGCAGCGCCATTTTCCCTACAGCCCTCTAGCAATTTGAGTTCCAGTCAAATTAGGTTCAGCCCCTAACCATTTGAGCTAGAAGATGTGCACACAGCAGACTGAGACCAATCGTGGTGCACATATCTACACATGTGACATTGTACGCTATTTTCGGGGACCACTTTTGGCTCATGAGAGCTACATTAAGAACTACAGGCTAAAAAGTATACAAAACTCCTGGAAAATCACTTTAAGGGGGAAGGTGTTATAAGCTTTTGGTTTTCGAGGCTTGGTTCTAAATACTGAACACAAATATAAATGCAACATGCACCAATTTCAAAGATTTTACTGAGTTAGTTAGAAATCAGTCAATTGAAATTAATGAATTAGGCCCTAATCTATGGATTTCATATGACTGGGCAAGGGTGCAGCCATGGGTGGGCCTGAGAGGGCATAGGCCAGGCCCAGACAATTGGAATTTATTACAATTGACTGATACATCAGCACCCCCCTTCTTGATATGCCACAGCTGTCAGGTGGTTGGATTATCTTGGCAAAGGAGAAATGCTCACCAACAGGGATGTAAACAAATGTGTGCACAAAATTTGAGAGAAATAAGCTTTTTGTGCATACTGTATGGACATTTTCATTAATATTTTATTTAGCTCCTGAAACATGGGACCAACACTTTACATGTTGTTTTCATATTTTTGTTCAGAATATTTAGATTTAGGATTTGAATCATCCTTCTTGGTTAGGATGTGTTGCATCTGTTAGTCAGTCATTAGTGCTGGCACAGGTGATATTTAAGAGCTGAAGAGCCAATGCTCCAGGTGGCATGAGAGATGTTGGAAAAGCTACACAGCTGTTTAGCTCTTCTTAGTTAAGTTGCTAAACAACGCTTTTTATCTCCATGTTTCGCCATGTTTTTCACTCCCTATCCTAAGGTGTGTTTTTTCGTGGGGGACAATCCAGTGGGTGTCCATGGTTGGGGACCTTTTTAAGAACCAACTGGAGTTGCTTGGCCAGCATTCAGTAAACCCCCACCCTCTCATGGATGCCTTTCAGAACCCATGTTAAAACCCTGCCAGTTTAATTTCGGTTGTCGGTGGCTCATTTGTTAGTTCCCTTTTTCTGTTGATCGACGATTTTTGGTTTCTTATTCGGGAATGTAACATCACTAAAATAAATTGGACTTTCTTTCATGGATGTTGATTTTTGCATCAATCATTTCCTAACTACTACCCAGCTGCAGCCTGGCTGAGTTTATTATTCCAACAACAGCCTATTAGACATTATTATTCCTGCCTGGCTTGATTCAGTCCCGTGTGAGGTGAAATTGTTTTTAAATGTTTTTATTTAGATTCTATAACTCCCCTTTTAGAGCTCAGTCTTGGTACAGTACTACACAGAGAAATACTTTTTTGAATCACATTTTGTCAATGTGTGTCAAATGTCTTCAATGTGTGTCACATGTAGACTGACTTAATATACATTGTGATAGGTGAAACCATGATCATTTGCATTGCCTAATGAAGTGTTGATTGTACAGTGCCATCTTAAGATTTGTATTGTGAACTACAGTAGTTGGCAATGCAGAGGGTGTCTACTGAAACTTCACACATTTATATTTAGCTAAAAATGTGGTGTGCCAAAGTGTTTCTCTCCTGTTGTGTATACTGCCTGAGCAAGCTTGTTAGTGAAGCCATGCCAGCCCTTGTCATCAACCTCATTTCGATTCCAGTCAGATGCGGTCTACCAATCTAATCACACTGACAATGACTTATTCATCTGTATGCTCTGAGTTGAGTAAAACTACCATCTTAATTTAAAGAACATGCAGTAAATTGTCAAACCAAGGAAGTCCAATCTGCGCCAGTCATCCTGATTTTTTTAAAGGCTCCTCGGGCTCAGACAGATGGATCTGACGTAGTAAGGTGAAGTTCATAGGGGAAGTCTAACTCTTACCAACCTGCACAAACCTCCATAGCACGTCAGCAAACATTAAATGTCAGGGGACCACGATTCAATTAATCAGAAGCGATGGCCTATATTCTGAGAGAGCAGTGTAGCCTACTAAAGCAAAGTAAGTAGAGCCTAGCTTTTTCTAAAGATCAGAGGGCAAGTTTGAAGATTATTCCCACAGGGTAGTTTTTCACCCAAAATAGTTATTTCAATCGTTCAAGAGTCTGGGTTCCCAAGGCTTATGTATTTAAATACCTGCCTTTGTGCTGCGTCGGTACACCTTCCTCGGAAAATAGCTTTAGACAATACACTGACGCGTGAAACCGTGAACAAAACTGTGACGATTTCATTAAACTGTTGACCGTTAATAAAGAGCCATGGCTGTTTAATCCCCCCTCACCCACCCCACACCTCTTTTCAATACGTCTGACCCAGGTGGTCTTGCAACAGATGATTCGGAGTCAGCATTAATTATAAACCTGGCGCAGGTCCTAGAAGCTGCACATTGAGGAGCCACACACCCCCGCAAAACACACATCTCAAGGGACCAACAACTACTGAACACTAAACCTCAATATGCTCTGGGGGAGAAATTATACAATCATTTGAAATCTGGAAATTGCTGCACTTGGACCTCTTGCTGGTCTTGCTGAACCCAGGGTTGTGTCTGAATACAAACAGAATGTTTATGACTGGAATGGGGGCTATACTCAAGTATCATGAAGTATTATGAAAGTGGAAATGCAATTCTAGTGCAGATTAGGTAATATTCTAAACATTTTCAGCTCCTATTGTATCAACCATTCTCTAAGCAAATCACCCGGGACAATGACACAAGGGGGAGACCAGGAAAAGTACAGAACAAATGGAAACTCAATTAGGTCAACCTTAAAGATAATTAAATCAAGATGAAAATGAATTCTTAATTAAGAGCAGTCTACAGCTGGTGCTTGAAAAATCAACCAACAGAACTCAATCTATACTAAACTAAAATATAAACGCAACATGTAAAGTGTTGGTCCCACCCATGTTTCATGAGCTAAAATAAAAGATGGCAGAAATGTTCCATACGGAAAAAAAGTGTTTCTCTCAAATGTGCAAAAATGTGTTCACATCCCTGTAAATGAGCATTTGTCCTTTTCCAAGATAACCCATCCATCTGACAGGTGTGACATATCAGGAAGCTGGGGAAAAAGGGCCCCTCTAAAAGGTGTGGTTTTGTCATTTTGGCAGTACGTTCAACCGGCCTCACAACAGCAGACCATATGTAACCACACCAGCCAAGGACCTCCACTTCTAACTTCTTCACCTGCGGGATAATCTGAGACCAGCCACCCGGACAGCTGATGAAACTGTGGGTTTGCACAAGTGAAACATTTCTGCACAAACTGTCAAACGTTCTCAGGGAAGGTCATCTGCGTGCTCGTCGTCCTCACCTGGGTCTTGACCTGACTACAGTGGGCTAATTCTCACCTTCGGTGGCCACTGAATACACTGGAGAAGTGTGCTCTTCAAGGCTAAATCCTGGTTCCAACTGTACCAGGCAGATGGCAGACAGTGTATGGTATCGTGTGTGCGATCGGTTTGCTTATGTCAACGTTGTGAACAGAGTGCCCAATTGTGGGGTTATGGTATGGGCAGGTATGAACAAACACAATTTAATTTATCGATGGCAATTTGAATGCACTAAGATCCCGTGACGAGATACTGAGGCCTGCCGCCATCACCTCATGTTTCAGTATGATAATGCATAGCCCCATGTTGAAAGGATCTGTACACAATTTTTGGAAGCTGAAAATGTCCCAGTTCTTCCATGGCCTGCATACTCACAGACATGTCACCCATTGAGCTCATTTGGGATGCTCATGATTGACATGTACGACAGCATGTTCCAGTTCCCACCAATATCCAGCAACTTCGCACAGCCATTGAAGAGTGGGACAACCTTCCACATGCCATATTCAACAGCCTGATCAACTCTATCAAATAAAATGTTTATTAGTCACATGCCGAATACAACAGGTGTAGAACTTACAGTGAATTGCTTACTTGCGAGCCTCTAACCGACAGTGCAGTTTCAAAAAATACAGATAAGAGTTAAAAGTAACAAGTAATTAAAGAGTAGCAAGTAAGAAGAGAAGAGAAGCAGTAAAAAATGACAATATATACAGGAGGGTGCCGGTACAGAGTCAATGTGCGGGAGCACCAGTTAGGTAGTGTGTACATGTAGGTAGAGTTAATTAAAGTGACTATGCATAGATAACTGAGAGTGGCAGTGGTGAGGAGGAGGGGAGGGGGAGCAATGCAAATAGTCTGGGTAGCCATTTGACTAGATTTTCATGAGTCTTATGGCTTGGGGGTAGAAGCTGTTTAGAAGTCTCTTGGACCTAGACTTGGTGCTCCGGTACCGCTTGCCGTGTGGTAGCAGAGAGAAGTCTAGGACTAGGGTGGCTGGAGTCTTTGACAATTTTTAGGGCATTCCTCTGACACCGCCTGGTATAGAGGTCCTGGATGGCGGGAAATGAGAGGGGGCAGTGTGGAGTGCAATAGAAACGGCATCATCTGTGGATCTGTTGGGGCGGTATGCAAATTGGTGTGGGTCTAGTGTGTGTGGTATAATAGTGTTGATGTGAGCCATGACCAGCCTTTCAAAGCACTTATTGGCTACAGATGTGAGTGCGATGGATCGATAGTCATTTAGGCAGGTTACCTTAGTGTTCTTGGGCACAGGCACTATGGTGGTCTACTTAAAACATGTTGGTATTACAGACTCAGACAGGGAGAGGTTGAAAATGTCAGTGAAGACAATGGCTAGTTGGTCAAAGCATGCTCGCAGTACATGTCCTGGTAATCCGTCTGGCCCTGCGGCCTTGTGAATGTTGACCTGTCTAAAGGTCTTACTCACATCGGCTGCGGAGAGCGTGATCACACAGTCTTCCAGTACAGCTGGTGCTCTCATGCATGTTTCAGTGTTATTTATCTCGAAGAGAGCATAGAAGTAGTTTAGCTCGTCCGGTAGGCTCGTGTCACTGGGCAGCTCTCGGCTGTGCTTCCCTTTGTAGTCTGTAATGGTTTGCAGGCCCTGCCACATCCGACGAGCGTCAGCGCCTGTGTAGAACGACTCAGTCTTAGTCCTGTATTGACGCTTCGCCTGTTTGATGGTTCGTCGGAGGGCATTCTTATAAGCTTCCGGGTTAGTCCCGCTCCTTGAAAGGGGCAGCTCTACCCTTTAGCTCAGTGTGGTTGCTGCCTGTAATCCATGGCTTCTGGTTGGGGTATGTACGCACGGTCACTGTGGGGACAACGTCATCGATGCACTTATTGATGAAGCCAATGACTGATGTGGTGTACTCCTCAATGCCATTGGAGGAATCCCGGAACATATTCCAGTCTAGTTTATTGATCTAGTCACTGGTGCTTCCTGCTTTTATTTTTAGCTTGTAAGCAGGAATCAGGAGGATGGAATTATGGTCAGATTTGCCAAATGGAGGGTGAGGGAGAGCTTTCTATGCATCTGTGTGTGGAGTAAAGGTGGTCCAGAGTTCTTTTCCCTCTGGTTGCACATTTAACATTCTGATAAATCATTTTCAACAAATTTCCCCTGGATTAAAGTCCCCGGCTACTAGAAGCGCTGCCTCTGGGTGAGAGTTGTCTTGTTTGCTTATGGCGGAATACAGCTCATTCAATGCCGTCTTAGTGCCAGCCTCTGACTGGTGGTATGTTAACTGCTATGAAAAATACAGGTATAGGTATATAGTGTGGTCTACAGCTTATCATGAGTTACTCTACCTCAGGCGAGCAATAGCTCGAGACATCCTTAGATATCGTGCACCAGCTGTTGTTTACAAAAATACATAGACCGCCGCCACTTATCTTACCAGACGCCGCTGTTCTATCCTGCCGGTACATTGTATAACCAGCCAAGTATGTTGATATTGTCTTTATTCAGCCACGACTCTGTGAAGCATAAGATGTTAATTTTTAATGTTCCGTTGGTAGTTTAGTCTTCCCCGTAACTCGTCCATTTTATTTTCTAAAGATTGCATGTATGCTAGCAGAATTGAGGGAAGTGGGGGTTTATTTGATCGCCTCCGACTTCTCAGAAGGCAGCCCGCTCTCCGGCCTCTCTTTCTCCGCCTCCTCTTCACGCAGATCACTGGGGTCGGGGCCTCTTCCCGAGGGAGCCGTATATCCTCCGGCTCGTCAGAGTCGTGAAAGAAGAGAAAGGATTCTGCTAGTCCGTAGTAAGTAATCTCTGTCCTGATGTCTAGAAGTTATTTTCGGTCATAAGAGACGATAGTGGCAACGTTGTGTACAAAATGAGTAAAACAATAAGTTACAAACAATGCAGATAACAAAACACAATTGGTTGAGGGCACGTAAAACGTTTGCCTTCTGCTCCAGCGCCATCTTACATAGAAACTCTCGTTTTGTGTTTATGCGAAGGAGATGTCGTAAATGGGATGAGGCAAATGGTCACACCACATACAGACTGGGTGTGGATCAGAAAACCATTTATTTTTTAGGGACTCAAATCCTGCAGTGCGAGACGTGTCCCCCTGCTTAAGCCAGTACATGTCCAGGCCCGTCTGAAGTTTGCTAGAGAGCATTTGGATGATCCAGAAGAAGATTGGGAGAATGTCATATGGTCCAATTTGTAAGTCGCTCTGGATAAGAGCGTCTGCTAAATGACTTAAATGTAAATGTAAATGTCAGATGAAACCAAAATATAACTTTTTGGTAAAAACTCAACTTGTCGTGTTTGGAGGACAAAGAATGCTGAGTTGCATCCAAAGAACACCATACCTACTGTGAAGCATGGGGGTGGAAACATCATGCTTTGGGGCTGCTTTTCTGAAAAGGGACCAGGACGACTGATCCGTGTAAAGGAAAGAATGAATGGGGCCATGTATCGTGAGATTTTGAGTGAAAACCTCCTTCCATCAGCAAGGGCATTGAAGATGAAACGTGGCTGGGTCTTTCAGCATGACAATGATCCCAAACACACCGCCCGGGCAACGAAGGAGTGGCTTCGTAAGAAGCATTTCAAGGTCCTGGAGTGGCCTAGCCAGTCTCCAGATCTCAACCCCATAGAAAATCTTTGGAGGGAGTTGAAAGACCGTGTTGCCCAGCAACAGCCCCAAAACATCACTGCTCTAGAGGAGATCTGCATGGAGTAATGGGCCAAAATACCAGCGACAGTGTGTGAAAACCTTGTGAAGACTTACAGAAAACGTTTGACCTCCGTCATTGCCAACAAAGGGTATATAACAAAGTATTGAGAATTATTGACCAAATACTTATTTTCCACCATAATTTGCAAATAAATTCATTAAAAATTCTACAATGTGATTTTCTGGGGTTTTTTCTTCTCATTTTGTCTGTCATAGTTGAAGTGTACCTATGATGAAAATTACAGGCCTCATCTTTTTAAGTGGGAGAACTTGCACAATTGGTGGCTGACTAAATACTTTTTTGCCCCACTGTATGTACAGCAATGGTTAAATAGGATTGACTAGAATACAGTATATACATATGAAGTGGGTAAAACAGTATGTAAACATTACTTAGTGACCAGTGTTCCTTGACTATGTACAAAGGGCAGCAGCCTCTAAGGTGCATGGTGGAGTAACCGCGTGGTAGCCATCTAGTGAGATTGACTAAGTTCAGGGCAGTTCACCAGGCGGGGGCTAACTAATGGTGACTTTAAGTCTGATGGTCTTGAGATAGAAGCTGTTTTTCAGTCTCTCTGTCCTAGTTTTGATGCACATGTACTGACCTCGCTTTCTGGATGGTAGCGCGGTGAACAGGCCGTGTTTCGGGTGGCTGAGGTCCTTGATGCTCTTCTTGGCCTTCCTGTGACACCAGGTTCTGTAGATGTCCTGGAGGACAGGCAGTGTGCCTCCGGTGACGCGTAGGGCATACCGCACCATCCTCTGGACAGCCCTGATACAGCCCGTCTGTAAAAGTTTGAGGATCTTTTGGGCCAAGCCGAATTTCTTCAGCCTCTTGAGGTTAGAGGCATTGTTGCGCCTTCTTCACCACACTGTCTATGTGGGTGGACCATTTCAGATTTGTCAGTGACGTGTATGCCGAGGAAATTGAAGCTTTTCATCAATGGGGACGTGCTCCCTCTGCTGTCTCCTGAAGTCCATGATCAGTACCTTCATTTTGTTGACGTTGAGGGAGAAGTTATTTTCGTGGCACCACTCCACCAGGGCCCTCACCACCTTCCTGTAGGCTGTCTCGTCGTTGTTGGTAATCTGCAAATTTGATGATTGAGTTGGAGACGTGCGTGGCCACACAGTCATTGGGGGAACAGGGAGTACAGGAGGCGGCTGAGCACGCACCCTTGTGGTGCCCCTGTGTTGAGGATCAGCGTAGTGGAGGTGTTGTTGCCTACCTTCACTGCCTGGGGGCGGCCTGTCAGAAAGTCCAGGACCCAGTTGCACAGGGCGGGGTTCAGACCCAGGACCCCAAGCTTAATGACGAGCTTGGAGGGTACTATGGTGTTGAAGGCTGAGCTGTAGTTAACTTCTTGTCAATATGGGGGCGCTGTTTCCACTTTGGAAAAAATCGTGCCCAAATTAAACTGCCTCGTACTCTATTCTAGATCGTACAATATGCATATTATTATTACTATTGGATAGAAAACACTCAAGTTTCTAAAACCCTTTGAATTATATCTGTGAGTAAAACAGAATTCATTTTGCAGCAAACTTCCTGACAGAAAGTGAAAAATCTGAAATTGAGGCTCTGTTCCAGGGCCTTCCTATTCAATTGCCTGAAATCTATGGATATACATGCACTTCATACGCCTTCCACTAGATGTCAACGGGCAGTGGGAGGTGGAATGGTGTGTCTAGCTTGATCTGAGGTCGAATAAGAGCTTTTGGAGTGACAGGTCTGGAAATTTCATTGTCTTCGAAGGCGCGAGAAGGAACCCCAGATTGCCTTCTGAAAAGCGTTCGGTATACACGGCTAATATCTCCGGCTCTGATTTTATTTGATACATGTGATAATATCATCGTAAAGTATGTTTTTTCAATCGAGTTTTATCAGATTATTCAACGTTTATTGGGAGTTTTGGAGTTTTCCGTTCTCTGCGTTAGGTGAAGATGAACATCTTCACGCCACTTGGCTAGATAAGGTTCCTAATTCGACAGGAGAAAAGGACATTCTAAAACCAAACAACGATTTATTCTGGACAAAGGACTCCTTGTACAAGATTCTGATGGAAGCTCAGCAAAAAGTAAGAACAATTTATGATGTTATTTCGTATTTTTGTGTGAAATGTTTAGTCCTATTCTCCGCCCTTATAGCGGGCGCTGTCTCGCAATAACGCAAGCTGTATGTCGTACTAAAGTTATTTTAAAAAATCTAACACAGCGGTTGCATTAAGAACCAGTGTATCTTTCATTTGCTGTACAACATGTATTTTTTAGTAAAGTTTATGATGAGTTCTTTGATTAGATTAGGTGACTGTCCAAAATATCTTCGGAGAATTTTGTGCATTTTGGCTACGTATTCACAATGTAAAACCAAGATTTGTACCTCTAAATATGCACATTTTCGAACAAAACATATATGTATTGTGTAACATGATGTTATATTGTTTGTTATATTGATTGTTATATCCCAATTGGTAAGTCGCTCTGGATAAGAGCGTCTGCTAAATGACTTAAATGTAAATGTTATAAGACTGTCATCTGATGAAGTTGGTCAAGGTTAGTGATTCATTTTATATATTTTTCTGTTTTTTGCGAATGCTATCTTTGCGGTGAATGAATGCGGTTGTGTGTTTGGCTATTGTGGTAAGCTAATATAATGCTATATTGTGTTTTCGCTGTAAAACACTTAAAAATTTGAAATATTGGCTGGATTCACAAGATGTTTCTTTCATTTGCTGTACACCATGTATTTTTCATAAATGTTTTATGATGAGTATTTAGGTATTTCACGTTGCTCTCTGTAATTATTCTGGCTGCTTTGGTGATATTTTTGATGGCAGCTGCAATGTAAAACTATGATTTTATACCTCAAATATGCACATTTTCGAACAAAACATAGATTTATTGTATAACATGTTATAAGACTGTCATCTGAAGTTGTTTCTTGGTTAGTGACTAATTATATCTCTATTTGGTCGGTTTTGTGATAGCTACCTATGCGGTAGAAAAATTGTGAAAATATGCGGTTGAGTCTTTTGCTATTGTGGTTAGCTAATAGAAATACATATTGTGTTTTCGCTGTAAAACATTTAAAAAATCGAAAACGATGGCTGGACTCACAAGATGTTTATCTTTCATTTGCTGTATTGGACTTGTGATTTCATGAAAATTATGTTATATGATATCCCTGTGGCGCTAGGCTATGCTAGTCAGCTTTTTTGATGGGGGGGATCCCGGATCCGGGTTTGTGACTCGTTAGAGGTTAATGAGCAGCATTCTAACTTAGGTATTCCTCTTGTAAAGATGGGATAGAGCAGTGCGATGGCGATTGCATCATCCATGGATCTATTGGGGTGGTATGCAAATTGCAGTGGGTCTAGGGTGGCGGTGCTATGATCCTTAACTAGTCTCTCGAAGCACTTCATGATGACAAAAGTGAGTGCTATGGCGCGGTAGTCATTTAATTCAGTTACCTTCACTTTCTTGGGTACAGGAACAATGGTGGACATCTTGAAGCAAGTGGGGACAAAAGTCAGTCTCTTCCTATCCCAGACTATGTCCGTAAACACTGCAGCCAGCTGTTTTGCGCATGCTCTGAGGACGCGGCTAGGGATGCCGTCCGGGTCGGCAGCCTTGCGAGGGTTAACAAACTTAAATGTTTTACTCACGCCGTCCATGGAGAACGAGAGCTCACAGTCCACGTGGTGGCCCACGTTAGCGGCACTGTTTCCCTCAAAGCGGGGAAATGTGTTTAGCTTGTCTGAGAGCAAGACGTCGGTGTCTGTGACGTGGCTGCTTTTCCCTTTATAATCTGGGATTGTCTGGAGTTCCTGCCACAAGTCTTGGGTCTGAGCCGTTGCTTTACGGAGGGCGTAATTGCACTGTTTGTTCTCGACCATATTCCCAGTCACCTTGCCGCAGACAAATGCAGTGGTTTGTGCTTTCAATTTTGGTGAATTCTGCCATTTATCCACAGTTTTTGGTTTGGATAGGTTTTAATATTGAGTTGAACCAGGATATTGTGTTCTGCCAAAAGAGCCATTTCATCTATTTTAGGCAACATTCATATCCAGATTCTTTAAAACACATTTAGCTACTCACAGTACTGTGGAAGGGCCTGTCGGTGTCCTCCCCCCATAGTCCCACACTCCTAAATCCAAATAGGGTGGGGTTTTCTTTCCTGTCTGAGTGCCTAGGTTACTTGATGTGAGTCTCCCGGTGATTGTGTGCACCCCTCATTTTGCAAGATTACACAGTACGAGGTAGGGAAGAAAAAGGATAAAATGTTGACCATAAAATGAACAAAACCAAGAAAGTATGGGATGTACTACTTTAACCATACTAACAAAATAGAATAGATGTGGAATAAAGGGTTAATATTGTATGCTAATGTGCAAGAGCATTGTCTCCATGGAAACTAATAGCATTTCTTTCGGGGGACTGAAGGAGAACGGCAGCCTTGCAGAGCCTTTTTCTGTGCCACTTGCATGTACTCTTGGAAATTGTATTCCCTTTAAAAATATCACTTTTCAGCTGAGAGAGGAAAAAGTCCTCAGCCTTAACTGATTATGGATCTGAGAGAACACGTGTACATCTGCTATGGATGTTGCTACCATGCTATTAGCTACTGTCTCTCAGCCACAAACGGCATGCTTCCAGAGAGGAATTGCCATGTCTGCTACATGTTTGCTTTTTAATAGTGTCTTGCTGTGTACATTTCTCCCCTCAAACAGGGAGGATCATTCTGATTGATGGTTATTAATTGCCTAATTGGTAACCCTGTGATGTCTGGGTTGGTAGGATTTGCAGGATTTGTTCACTGCAAGGTCGAAAGGATGGGCCTGTGTAATCCTGACCTGAGGTTGTTTTACACGTGGTCTGCCACTGCGAGGACGATCGGCTGTCCGTCCTGTCTCCCTGTAGCGCAGTCTTAGGTGTACAGTACAGAGATTTGCAATCATGCGTCTTTGCAGCGTGCCTAAGGCATGTTCACGCATATGAGCAGGGACCCTGGGTGTATTTCTTTTGGTGTTGTTCAGAGTCAGTAGGAAGGTTTCTTTAGTGTCCTAAGTTTTCATAACTCTGACCTTAATTGCCTACCGTCTGTAAGCTGTTAGTGTCTTAAAAACTTCTTCTGGCTGCAAGCCCGACGCCGGTACACTTATGACAACAGCCAGCTCAAGTGCAGGGCGCGAAATTCAAAATATATTTTTTAGAAATATTTAACTTTCACACATTAACAAGTCCAATACAGCATTTGAAAGATAAACATCTTGTGAATCCAGCCAACATGTCCGATTTAAAAAAAAAATGTTTTACAGCGAAAACACCACGTATATTTATGTTAGCTCACCACCAAATACAAAAAAGGACAGAAATTTTTCACAGCACAGGTAGCATGCACAAAACCAACATATCTAACCAAGATCCAACCAAACTAACCAAGAAACAACTTCATCAGATGACAGTCTTATAACATGTTACACAATAAATCTATGTTTTGTTCGAAAAATGTGCATATTTGAGCTATAAATCAGTTTTACATTGCAGCTACCATCACAGCTACCGTCAGAAATAGCACCGAAGCAGCCAGAGTAATTACAGACACCAACGTCAAATACCTAAATACTCATCATAAAACATTTCTGAAAAATACATGGTGTACAGCAAATGAAAGACAGGCATCTTGTGAATCCAGCCAATATTTCCGATTTCTTAAGTGTTTTACAGCAAAAACACAATATAGCATTATATTAGCTTACCACAATAGCCAGAAACACAAGCCATTTACCAGCAGCAAAAGTTAGCGATCGTAACAAACCAGCAAAAGATATATAATTTGACTAACCTTGATAAGCTTCATCAGATGACAGTCCTATAACATCAGGTTATACATACACTTATGTTTTGTTCGAAAATGTGCATATTTACATCGTTATACATTGTGCTAACGTAGCATCTTTTTCCCACAAACGTCCGGATATTTTTCTGCCACTCACATATTCTGACCAAATAACTATACATAAACGTTACTAAAAAATACATGTTGTATAGGAAATGATAGATACACTAGTTCTTAATGCAATCGCAGTGTTAGAATTCTAAAAATAACTTCATTACGACATCCAGCTTAGTTATAGCGAGAGAGTGCCCAAAATCTGGGGGCAAACTACTAGTACAACATGTTCGACAGATGTATGAAATAGCATCATAAAATGGGTCCTACTTTTGATGAGCTTCCATCAGAATGTTGTACAAGGGGTCCTTTGTCCAGAACAATCGTTGTTTGGTTTTAGAACGTCCTTTTTCCCTCTTGAATTAGCAAGCACACTAGCCAAGTGGCGCGAAGCTCTCCTTCCTGAACAAAGGCACACAACGCAACACGCCTAACGTCCCGAATAAATTTCAATAATCTAATAAAACTATATTGAAAAAACATACTTTACGATGATATTGTCACATTTATCAAATAAAATCAAAGCCGGAGATAGTAGCCGTCTATAACGACAGCTTTCCAGAAGGCAATACCAGGTCCCTTCTCGCGCGTTCCAGAAAACAGGAAATGGGTGACACGTCATGCCAAGAGCAGTTATTCCACCTCAGACCAAGATAAACATTCCATTTCTTCTCTCACAGCCTCTTGACATCTAGTGGAAGGTGTATGACGTGCATGTATACTAATACGTATCATGCCCATTTATAGGCAGGCCCTAGAACAGAGCATCGTTTTCAGACTTTCCACTTCCTGGTCAGGAAGTTTGCTGCCAAATGAGTTCTGTTTTACTCACAGATATAATTCAAACGGTTTTAGAAACTAGAGAGTGTTTTCTATCCAATAGTAATAATAATATGCATATTGTACGAGCAAGAATTGAGTACGAGGCCGTTTGAAATGGGCACCTTTTATCAGAGCTACTCAATACTGCCCCTGCAGCCCAAACAGGTTAACGACCGTTCCACAGGTGCATGTTCATTAATTGTTTATGGTTCATTGAACAAGCATGGAAAACAGTGTTTAAACCCTTTACAATGAAGATCTGTGAAGTTATATAGATTTTTACGAATTATCTTTGAAAGACAGGGTCCTGAAGAGGGACGTTCCTTTTTATTGCTGAGTATATGTGCTGGCTTTCTGCCTATCAGTTCAAAAGTACATAATGAAACCTTGATGAACCTAGTACATTAGATCTCATAAAGCCATTGGATTAATTGACTATAGCACTATAGTATAATACATTAACTAAATAACTGAAAGCATTTTTACACCAGGTCAAATTTTAGGTAAATATTGTTAGGAAACTACATGGTAAAATGTTAGTTAAACAAGTGATTCATAGGTTATTATTGTGTATTTCATTGGTATTCACTAAATCAAAAACCACTGGGCACTGGTTGGTACCAGGTAGTTAACTATTGTGTAGAATAAGTAAGTACCAGCTTGTTTGCAAATATATTAATATAGCAAATATCAAACTTAGCACGCCAGCATTTTGAGGCATTTAATTCTATGTAAAAAAAAAAATGCTAAAGAGCCATGAGATGATAAATCAAGGTATTATGTAAGAAACTGAAATCAAGGCCTCATTAATTTTCATCTTGCAATGTAATTTACATCAGAGAAACATGACGCACAACTCTGCAGTCAAGAGTTGGTTAGATTTGCCTTGGTGATTCTACGGTGTGGGCAAATCTGACAGGTAATTACTGTACATCAAGAGAGACAGACTGTGCACTTAAATCCCCGTTGAAAAGGCCCTAGGATAGACAGTGAGGAATTCTAATGCACCTTGAGCCCCTTATAATGATACCCAGATCTGTTGGCTGTGACAGACCATGATTGTTTGTGATGGTAGAGTAGAAATGTACCAAAGGTGACCAACACCGCTGACCTTATTACACACTGAAGCAATTACTCACAATGGTATGGTTTTTCCCTTCTAATCCTAAAGTCAGGTGATCAGGGGGTATGACCTATGCACAGATGGGCTTGATTAATATGCTAAAGCTGGTGTATCAAACAGCCATTCAGAGAGGGAAAGTGACACTTTCACTAAAACTAACTGTGACCTCGGAGGTCTGAACTTCTCTCCTATGGTGAAAGTTCATGAGGACCGAGAAGGTTAAGGAACAAATGAGACTATGGCCCGAATTAAATGGAAATCCTAGCACTACAATCTATTATTTTTTTTGCCTTGACAGCTTAATTAAGTTTGATGTAATTGCTGCCGGTGTGATGCACTGGGTTACCATATTTCCCTTTAACATCTGGAGGTGTGATTTGAATAAGGGCAGGTGTCTGAGGAAGGTTGGATTAGAATTAGATGGATTTAGCCGTGCTGAAATATTCATCTTCCTTTTCTCCATGTCCTGGATTGGCAGAATGAAAATGCTGTTCGAAGCTCTCCCAGTATTGTTTTTCCAAAATGGAACTAGGTCAGCTCTGGCAAGTGTTTTGAGCCCATTGAGGAGACGAGCGTCTTTAGTATGCATCATGCACTAGGATAAAAAATAATAAAGGCAAGCCCGTCAGGTCGGCCCTCCACTACACATCTCAGTGGGCAATGCAATGCCGCTCCTGAGTTGCCTTTCACGCCAGGCCCATCTGTCACCAAAGACTGATACGTAACCTGCCAGAGTGCATGGCCCTATAAGTCAACCATGAGACTTCCCAGGAATTTTGGGTTCAGTTCTCCCTGGCTTAACTTCCAGGACAGATGAAAAATGAAATGTTATTAGTCACATGTGCCGAATACAACAGGTGTAGAGACCTTACAGTGAAATGCTTGCTTACGAGCCCCTAATCAACAATGCAGTTTAAAAAAAAATACGGATAAGAGAGGTAAAAAAAGGATGATAAGAGGAGTGCAATCTCACAGTTCTCCCCAAGCTAACAATACATAGTGTCTTTCCATAAGGACTCCTACTTTTCACTGCATCTACAGGAGAGAAATGGAGGGTCAGAAGGTTTAGAAAATATAGAAGCAGTCAGTGACTGTCTGTGGATCTGCTGCTATGCCTCCATGTACAGAAAGTATCTTTGAGTTATGAATAGGCTACTTGTTTGACACCTGGCAACTACTGATATGCGGTATCGCAGTGCGCTCATCGTCTTAAATGTTCACTGTTAACTTCTTGACGCTAGGGGCCAGATTTTTTTTTTAAAATAACGTTCCCAAGGTAAACGGACTATTTCTCAGGCCCAGATCGTAGAATATGCATGTAATTTACAGATTAGGATAGAAAACACTCCAAAGTTTCCAAAACTGTCAAAATATTGTCTGTGAGTATAACAAAACTGATTCTGCAGGCAAAAACCTGAGGAAATCCAACCCGGAAGTGCTTTTTTTTATATATATATATATATTTTTTTTTTTAATCCCTGTTTCATTGCCTGCCCCTCTTCCATTTTCAGGCTTTTATTTTGAAAAATGAGTGAGATTTTTCAAAACGAGTCAGGTGTCCTTTGATTAGTTCCTGCGCGCGAGAGGGGTAGCTCGACATTTTCTTTCTCTCTTTTATTGAATAGGTTACCGTCCGGTTGAAATATTATCGATTATGTATGTTAAAAACAACCTGAGGATTGATTATAAAAAAACGTTTGACATGTTTCTACGAACATTACGGATACTTTTTGGAATTTGTCTACCTTTCAGGAACGGAACGAGGCTGTGGTTTTCTGAACATAACACGCAACCCAAATGGCGTTTCTTTGTTATAAAACTAATATTTATCGAACAAAAATAACATTTATTGTGTAACTGGGAGTCTCGTGAGTGCAAACATCCGAAGATTATCAAAGGTAAGCGATTAATTTTATTGCTTTTCTGACTTTCGTGACCAAGCTAATATAAGGCTAGCTGTTCTAGCATTGATTGATACACTCACAAACGCTTGGATTGTTCACGCTGTAAAGCATATTTTCAAAATCTGACACGATAGGTGGATTAACAACCTAAGCTGTGTTTTGGTATATTTCACTTGTGATTGCATGATTATAAATATTTTTAGTATTATTTTTGAATTTGGCGCTCTGCAATTCAGTGGTTGTTTAGGAAAATGATCCCGGTAACGGGATCCGTAGCGTCTAGAAGTTAATGCATATATTCGTATACCAATAATTATGTTGAGCTAAGGCCAGTCACCACCTTAAAAAAGATATATGTTTGTATATATATACAGTGGGGAGAACAAGTATTTGATACCCTGACGATTTTGCAGGTTTTCCTACTTACAAAGCATGTAGAGGTCTGTCATTTTTATCATAGGTACACTTCAACTGTGAGAGATGGAATCTAAAAAATCCAGAAAATCACATTGTATGATTTTTAAGTAATTAATTTGCATTTTATTGCATGACATAAGTATTTGATACATCAGAAAAGCAGAACTTAATATTTGGTACAGAAACCTTTGTTTGCAATTACAGAGATCATACGTTTCCTGTAGTTCTTGACCAGGTTTGCACACACTGCAGCAGGGATTTTGGCCCACTCCTTCATACAGACACTACAATATCCTTTCAGTGAGGAAAAATGAACACAAATGTAGCCTAAGCCAATGTCTGATAACAATCGACTAGGTTATTTCCTGCACATTTTTGCAGTCTGTGAAAATGGAGGATATTATTGGCACTGTACAGGTTATACATTCCTTTCTCTTTGACATCTCATGGAAAAAGAGAAAATCATAATAAAAGAATGGCAACAAGAGACATGACATTTTCAAGGCTCGTAGATGTTTACTTGCAAAACAAGGTGAGTGGGCCTCCATGCTCTTTAGAAACAGATTTCTAGGGAAATGTAAGACATTATTGGAAACACTTCAGTGAATCATGTTTTAAGAGGAAGACATCTAGCCCTACTATTTTTTACTTTACCTTTTAACTAGGCAAGTCAGTTAAGAACAAGTTCTTATTTTTAATGACGCCCTAGGAACAGTGGGTTAACTGCCTTGTTCAGGGGCAGAACGACAGATTGTTACCTTGTCAGCTCGGGGATTCAATCTTGCAACCTTTCGGTTACTAGTCCAACGCTATAAACACTAGGCTACCTGCCGCCCATTTCGGGAGGTTCTCCTCAGATGCCCAATCTAACTAACAGAAGAAACACATCTTCTACAAGAACCAGTCCTGAGGTAAGAGCTGAAAGCCTGCTGAGACATACACCACTCCTGGCTTTAATAGGGTAAATATAAAATACAAGTATAAAGAAATGAAAACAGCATTACATATGATTTAGCTGTACCCTCATCTTGGCCACCAATGATATGAAGTGTCCAAAGGCACAGGTAGAGAATTACATTTAGAAAAATGAATCTCATGGGAGAGCCCAAAAGGAAGTATTTTGGCAAAGATCTTATGGAACAACTCCCCTTAAAGTTGAGTCTAGAGACCACAAAACATATCACTGGGAAAATGAAATCATCAAGAAGAGTCAATGGAAAACAAAAGTGCTATTCAGTGGCCTGAGAGAAGATTACTTCTCTGGTGATATATTTGACTATATCAGGTATACAAGAGGGAAATTGAGTGCAGATGATTCTAAAGCCTGGGAATGAATCCCCTAGAGCAGGTATTCCCAAACTGGGGTACACGTACTACCGTCGGGGGTACTCCAAATAAAAATGATTAACGATAAAAATATATAATTTCTTCACAAATTCAAACGGACCTTTTTATATTTTCTAACGTTTGGGTGAGTTTTTCTTTGTTGCCTGAGTAGCCTTGTTTCACTGCCAAAAATAAAATTAAAACCATCTAGTGTTCAGCAAAATAACACAATGTCAAATAATTAACATCCAATCACATTAACCGTTACTCTCTCGCGGGAATTCCACTAACGGTCCGAATGTAGCTGCAGCTCATTCAGTTGGTCCGAAAATTGATAAATGGTTAAAAAAGTAAGACGCATAAACACACATACCAGCAGTACTGCACCTGTCGACGACACAAGTTGTTCTGCTTCCACGAGCACATCCAATGCTAGCATTAATTCTAAATTTGTTAGCCCAGCTAGCATGGACACTGACAGTTGTGAATCTGATGCAGCCGAAGACCTACTGCCCGCTTACCCGGGAAAGCACCAAACAGACAGGAACGTTGGACAATCGAAGAGGCGCAAATATGATGAACTACATTGATTTGGGGTTCACTTATATTGGGAGTAGTGCCTTTCCTCAGCCACAGTGTATTAAATGTGCAAAAGTACTCTCTCACAAGTTGATGATCCCTTCACTCTTGCGCAGACATTTAGAAACAAAACATGCCAATTAGAAAAATAAGCCACGGGAGTTTTTTGAGCGAGAATTAAAATGACTTTCGAGTAGTAAGACATGTAAACTCAGCAAAGAAAGAAACGTCCTTTTTCAGGATTGTCTTTTTCAAAGATGATTTGTTGTAAGGCAGGTCCTCACTAGACAACACCGGCAACAATGTCGCCTATGGGCACAAACCCACCGTTGCTGGATAAGACAGGACTGGCAAAAAAATCTCTTCACTGACCAGTCGCGGTTATGTCTCACCAGGGGTGATGGTCAGATTTGCATTGATCGTCGAAGGAATGAGCGTTACACCGAGGCCTGTACTCTAAAGCGGGATCGATTTGGAGATGGAGGGTCCGTCATGGTCTGGGCGGTGTGTCACAGCATCATCGAACTGAGCTTGTTGTCATTGCAGGCAATCTCAGCGATGTGCGTTACAGGGAAACATCCTCCTTCCTCATGTGGTACCCTTCCTGCAGGCTCATCCTGACATGACCCTCCAGCATGACAATGCCACCAGCCATACTGATCGTTCTGTGCATGATTTCCTGCAAGACAGGAATGTCAATGTTCTGCCATGGCCAGCGAAGAGCCCGGATCTCAATCCCATTGAACGTCTGGGACCTGTTGGATCGGAGGGTGAGGGCTAGGTCCATTCCCCCCATAAATGTACGGGAACTTACAGGTGCCTTGGTGGAAGGGTGGGGTAACATCTCACTGCAAGAACTGGCAAATTTGATGCAGTCCATGAGGAGGAGATGCACTGCAGTACCTAATGCAGCTGGTCGCCACACCAGATACTGACTGTTACTTTGGATTTTGAGCCCCCCCCCTTTGTTCAGGGAAACATTATTCCATTTCTGTTAGTCACATGTCTGTTGAACTTGTTCAGTTTATGTCTGTTATTGAATCTTGTTATGTTCATACAAATATTTGAAAATAAACACAGTTGACCTTGAGAGGATGTTTCTTTTTTTGCTGAGTTTATAAAAGCAACAGTTACCATTTAATAAGAAGGGGCTAGAAGCATCATATATGGTGAGCTACCAAGTGGCTAGGACAGGCAAGCCCAATACTATTGTGGAGGACTTAATTCTTCCTGCTGCCGCGGGTATGGCTGGGATAATGCTGGGGGGAAAAGGCCAAAAACTTTACAGACAATGACTTCATCAAACAACACTGTTTCACGACGCATCGGTGACATGCTTTGAAACAATTACTGCTTTGCATACAAGGCCAGTGAATTCTATGCGTTACAGCTGGATGAGTCAACAGAAGTGGCGGGCCTGGCACAGCTCCTGGTATATGTACGTTACGTTTATGGGGGGTCAATAAAGGAAGATACCCTCTCCAGTTGTCCTGGTTTCCAGAAGAGGATATTTTTAAAGTACTGGACAGCTTTGTGACATCAAATGGACTTTGGTGGTCAAGATGTGTTGGTATCTGTACTGATGGTGCAAAAGCCATAACGGGGACACAGTGGTGTGGTAACGCGCCGGCAAGCAGTTTCTCCCGACGCCACTTGGGTACACTGCAGCATCCACCGAGAGGCTCTTGCTGCCAAGGGAATGCATGACCGCTTGAAAGATGTTTTGGACACTACAGTGAAAATGGTTAACTTTGTTAAAGCAAGGCCCCTGAACTCTCAGGTATTTTCTGCACTATACAATGATATGGGCAGCGACCATGTAACGCTTTCACAACATACAGAAGTGCGCTGGTTATCAAGGGGCAAAGTATTGACTAATTTAAAAAAAATTGAGACGAGCTTAAAGTTTTCTTTACTGACCATTATTTTCACACGACTGGCCTATCTGGGTGTTTTTTTTCTCGCCTGAATTATATGAATCTAGGATCACAGGGACTCTCCAACTATATTCAATGTGTGGGACAAAATTGAGGCTATGATTTAAGAAGTTGGAGCTCTTGTGTCTGCATTAACAAGGACAACACACAGGTCTTTCCATCAAATGAACTCAAGCTTACAGACAATGTCAAATGTGATATAGCGAAGCACCTGAGTTGGGTGCGCAATTACGCAGATACTTTCCCGAAACGGATAACACAAACTGGATTTGTTATCCCTTTCATGCCCTGCCTCCAGTCCACTTACCAATATCTGAACAAGAGAGCCTCATTGAAATTGCAACAAGCGGTTCTGTGAACATTTTATTTAAAATCAGAAGCCACTGCCAGATTTCTGGATTGGGCTGCGCTCAGAGTATCCTGCATTGGCAAATCACGCTGTTAAGACACTGATGCGCTTTGCAACCACGTACCTATGTGAGTGGATTCTCGACCCTCACTAGCATAAACTAAATACAGGCACAGACTGTGTGAAATTATTTAAGACACTCTCTCCAATACAACCCAACATTGCAGAGTTATGAGCATGCCTTCAAGCACACCTTTCTCATTAACCTGTGGTGAGTTATTCATAATTTTCGATTAACAAATAAAGTTGTATATGTAAGATGGTTAAATAAAGAGCAATTATTTTATTTGTGCCCTGGTCCTATAGGAGCTCTTTGTCACAACTCAGCTCATGGGAAGTGACAAACTCATTCTTATGTTTTAATAAATGTGTGTGTGGCAGGCTTACAATGATGGCAAAAAACATTTGAGAGTGTGCTGACCCTGGTGCTAGAGGGGTACGCAGCTGGAGGTTGAATGTTTGAAGGAGTACGTGACTATAAAAAGTTTGGGAACCACTGCCTTAGAGGTTCTTCCATGAAATTGTCACGTGGCACGGAGATCTTTACTTGGATCCATCATGGACCAGATGGTGCCTGGACACAGGCTTTTGTCACTGCTTTGACCATTTAATATCTGTTCGGGTGAGAGAGTGGGCGTGGAGTCAGTTCATGTCCAGCCCATTGGCAGCGACATCTGGACAAATGCTCCCCGTCGACAAAAGACCTAAACAGAAGGAATCTACCCATATCATCTCCATGGGATTCCTCCACGGTAGTTCCTGCATGATTATTAGTTGCTGTGTCAAAATTAAAAGAGAAACAATGGCGTGGTTTGGCACAACCTTTTAAATTGTTCTTATTTTTTCAACAACAACGTTGTCCATGGCAATGGTTTTAAAACCTTTGTCTTGCCGCTGTTCGCCAACTACTTTTCTCCTCAGGGACGTATAAGCATATTAATTCTAGAATTAGCAACTATTCCTTTTTTTATTACTGGTTTAATTAAACAATATACATGGATATTTCACATTTTAATACCCATTGGTGGTTTGAACTGTGGCAGCTACTGTACCCTCGTAAAATCGCATGGGAAAACAGATGTGGGATGCACAACTACAAGTTCTTACATGAGATGTTCAATAAAGATTTACTGAGTAACACTTCAACCTGCTCATCCTTTATGCTGTGTGGGCCCTCTTAGTGTTAGAGTAATTTGTAGTGGCAAAATGAATTGTCAGTGGAGTACTGAGGTCTACATTCCTGAATTAAACTATTTTAAATTTGTATATCTGTTTACCACCCCTGTGCATTTCAAAGCACATTCACAAAGCTTAGAGCAGCCAGGGATCCTCTCGCTGGTCAATGAATAATAAGGCCTTATGTATTTCTTAAAGCACTTTGCTCCCCTGGTTGAGTCTTCTCAATCGCTTTTGGAAAGTGTATATGTACATGATGTGTACATTGATTGCACTGTTGGCTTTCCCTGTTGACAGAGGAGATTAAATAGTGACTCCGTGCATATCTATCAGATTATTCCATGCTTCATTCGTTTAGCTGTGAGGAGAAACTGGTACAACTTGACAAGTAGGATATTTGTCAAAACCTCCTTACTTCCTGTGATGACTGACACCATATTGTCTAATTAGCATAACTGGCAGGATGGATTCTCATTAACTGTAAAAGCATCAGAGCTGAATAGACACTACTGACATTTTGTGTCAAAGTAATCACCTCTACGTCTCAAATAAAGAAGGCCTAACACTTTAAGAGATTTTCCAGACAATTATATTATTTGGACAAATCAGACGGCGAATTGAGGGAAATCTATCAAGAAATTTGAAAATACTATTGCTTCACAAAGCAACTTTAAAAATACTGCTAAAATCACAACTGGATACACTATCCGATTTTTCATCCCAGTGGAAATTATCTATACCAAAACGATCTCTAGTCTCGACATATCCTTAACTACGAGCCGTCTAATTCGAAAGTACAGCACCAAGCAGTGGAAAAGTACCCATTTGGCATACTTGAGTAAAGTATCTAAAGTAAATGTATTTGAAAAAATATACTTAAGTATCAAAAGTATAAGCCATTTCAAATTCCTTATATTAAGCAAACCAGACAGCACCATTTTCTTGTTTTTTATTTATTTACGGATAGCCAGGGGCACACTCCAACATTCAGACATAATTTACAAACGAAGCATGTGTGTTTAGTGAGTCCGCCAGATCAGAGGCAGTAGGGATACCCAGGGATGTTCTCTTGATAAGTGCGTGAATTGGACCATTTTCCTGTCCTGCTAAGCATTCAAAATGTAACAAGTACTTTTGGGTGTCAAGGAAAATGTATGGAGTAAAAAGTACAATATTTTCTTCAGGAATGTAGTGAAGTAAAAGTAGTCAAATATTAATAGTAAAGTACAGATACCCCAAAAATGACTTAAGTAGTATTTTACTTAAATACTTTACACCACTGGCACAGAGTGTAGAGCCAAATGGACTCATGCCAAAGGGAGTCCTAGTTGTGCCTTGTCCTTTCCCTGCTGGTCTTCCTCTCCTCTAATCATCTATACACTGCCACCATTACTGTAAAGGCCCGGCCACGACAAAACCGAGCCCAATGTTATTCACTTTGCCAAACAATCACAGTAAGTGTGTCTGAGACATGTTTCAATTAAACCAAGGCCTACAATTGACTTGCAACAAAGGCAGGCCAGTCCTTTGATATGAATGTGAAAATAAATGTAATAGAAAATGTTAGAAAAAAACTGCCACACAAAAGGATCAGTGAAAGAGTCCATCTGTGTGGGTAAGAGAATGACAGAGAAAAGGTTTATGAAGCAATGTGTTCCATTAAATCTTAGTCCACCTCTCTATAGCGCTAGATAGGTATATGAATAAAGAGAACCAATTAGTCAAGTCATTATGCCCTGGGTCAAAGGGCAACAGCTCCCAGAGAGACTTACATTTTTTTAAATTCATTATTAGTTGTTTTGGAGGTTAACTCATGTCAATTTGACTGAGATGACTTGTCTTTGAGCCCTGTCTGCCAACACCCTGTCTCTCTGCGCCCTGACAAGAGAACCTTTGGGAATATAGTGTGGGAAAGTAATTGAAAAGTAACGAAAATGAAATAACAGAGGTTGATGTTAGGACACTTGTGAGATTTGTGATACCTTTTAGCAAGTAGTTTTGAAAGTAGTGGTCACGAGCCAAAAGGGGTCCCGTAAAATTGTGTACTAGGTCACATATGTGCAGATATGTGCACCGCGTCATTGCTCTCGCTTGGTCTGCTGTGGGTGCATAATGTGCATTCATATGGCGAGGGGCTGAAGCTCATTGGTTGAACTCGATTTTCTAGGGGGCTGGCCCACGTGGGGGAAATGGAGGGAAAATGGCACAGGACAGCCTCCAGAAAAACATTCATTTCAAACTAGGGATTTTGTGGCTAATTGAGGTAAAACTGTAATTCTGCTCATAGATTATGCATGTATGAACTACACATTGATAAATCCAGCCCAAAGCGGGATGTTTAAAAAATACTTAGGAGTCGCCAAAGTTTTGGAGCATTACTCAACACACCATCTTACAATTTAGAAATTTAATTTTGAATTAGGCTTTATCAATATTTAGCCTCATCAGGATTTCCAAAGGTCAGGGAGCTGTTGGAAAGCATAGCCCATAAAAGGTTAGGTTAACAAAACCAAACAGATTGGCCTAGATTTCTGTATGCACCATTACACTGGCAGCTCTCTCTCGATCTCTCAAGACCTCACTTGTGCATTGTGATTTAGAGGAGCTCCCTCCCTCTCGAACAGTGTCAATGGTATTTTATCCTCAATCCAGCTACTTCTTCGCTCCATTAATTACAACCCTGGCTGCAGCTGTCCCCCTTCTGGAAGGCCCCTCTACTCCACCCATATTGTCTAAGTCTAAGGGGGATCAGAAATGTGGTTTGGCTGAAGGGCTCTTTCCACGCATTAAAGAGCGAACGCCATTTACTGACTGTCTCCACAGCTGTTGTCCGCTTTAGAGTATGGTCTTCATAAAACTGTTGGCGTTACACCGCCAAAGTGGCACGACTGCGAGCGGTGGCTAATTGTGTTAGCATCCGTTGCATTCAAGGACCTATGTGTCTAAACTGAAATCTGGTGACCCTTATGTTGGGCTTTACAGACCATCCTTTGACACAGGTACAGTATGCTTGCCAGGCAGCTAATTGCCAGATCAGAGGATTTAGCATACAGATGTAGAATCTTATTTTACCTTTTATTTAACTAGGCAAGTCAGTTAAGAACAAGTTCTTATTTTTAATGATGACCTAGGAACAGTGTGTTAACTGCCTTGTTCAGGGGCAGAACAACAGATTTTTTATATGTCAGCTCAGGGATTCGATCTTACAACCTTTCGGTTACTAGTCCAACGTTCTAACCACTAGGCTACCTGCCACCCCATAGGAACTTAATTTGAGCCAGTTTGCTACAACAGGAAAATAATGCTGCATCAACAGGAAATTTGATAATTCAAGTTTTTGTAGGGGTTGATACAGTTTTTTTAATAGGGAAAAATCCAGCCTGAAATGTGAAAGTGGAAATTCCAAACTTCAGGATCCTTTTTGAACCTCAAATACACTATACGTTTGAACGTTCAGGCATTACTGGAACTTTCCCCTGCAACAGGGTGATTAAATTAAGATTCTACATCTGTACCATTATGGCTAAGACGATCCCTGTCTCTCCTGGCACTATTAAAAGCTCATAATTGCAAAGGTGTTGGAAAAGTATATCACATGATAGCTTTTTCAATTTCCTGACAAATCATCTTGATTCCAACTCTGTAAATTGAAATAGATTCAAATGTATTTTTAAAACAAACAGAATGATTTCCCAACAGAACGTTCTGTGAGAGAAAGAATATAGCCTACAACTATCCAACTCGTAGAATGACAGTTACAATAGAAATCTCTGAACACTCTTGTTCCGAAGCAGAAAATAAGATCTCCATTTGGCAACATTTAACTTGAGTCTGGCAGTATTATCCTGGGGCATGCCTGGTGTTATACTTCTGAATGACTCTTCACCCTACGTAATCAGCTGGCTAATGGAATACTTTTAATAAGAGTGAGAACCAGACCATGTCATTATGCCAAATTCTCTCGAATTCCACTGGAACACTCCCCTAGGTAGGCGGTAGATTGAATTGAACTAAAAAAAACTTGTTTCAGTCATCAGTATCCTACATGGGGCGAAAATAGCTTGTTTCCGCCATGTCAAACATAAGAAAATATCTAATACACAGACATACACTTGTTTCTTTCATTCCAGCCATCTCGCAGCGGGACGGCAGTCTGCCCCACAGTCACAGGCGAATTGAATTTTTTATTCTATTAGACATTGATTCCCTAAAAAACAGCATGCTCCGACCAGCATGCCGCTCTGTGTTAATTACCAGGACTGGGACATAATCAGACACAAGATGCCTGCTAGCTTACGAGTAATAGCAATGCGGATAAGTAATGAGTATAGTTCAGGCGCTGTGTCGTGTGTCTGTCTACCTGTAAATGTTCAAGCGGCAAATTCACAAAGAGTGAAACTAATCAATATCCTTGGTTTTGTAGAGCCAGCCACATCACAGTACCCTACAACTAACACCCTGGAATAAATGTTGATGAGGATATGGATTTGTAAATTGAAGCCCCATCTAAAATTAATCCTTCACATTGGCTTTCATGCCAATTCTTAACATTCCAGGCCAATTGACACTTCCAAATCCTGTCTGCTGTCAATGGCCGTCTTAGGCTATCACCACAGTATTTCGACCAACATTTTTGTTTTCAAAGCGTGTCCCAAGATCTTATCTGCTGCCAAAACAATGGCAGTAAACCCTTCAGTAAATGTTATGTTTGAAGTACTACGTCATACACACTAACCTGCACAAGGTAATGATTAATCCAGGCATGCCATGCCCATCTGTCCATCTGATTTATGTATTCACTTCAGCCTCGATCTGATCTAATTAACTAGAACCCCATCGCTCAACTCCCACCAAAGACATAATTTCACAGAGCCACATCCACACAAATGCCTTGTCATTAATGTGAATAAAGCCATTACACATGCTGAACCCAAGTGTAACAACTGTTAGGCTGGCTAATTGCATTTTTTATTTATTTATTTTTATTTCACCGTTATTTTACCAGGTAAGTTGACTGAGAACACGTTCTCATTTGCAGCAACGACCTGGGGAATAGTTACAGGGGAGAGGAGGGGGGGAGGGGCATTAATGTCCACTGCCTCTAAACTGGGATTGATTGCTTCCGGATATAGACAGCGTTTCATTTTTTTCATTTTTTATTACAAATGGACACTCCCATTTGTTCCAAACTATTGTTGCTTCCCAAACAGGCCTTTTTCACTGCACATATTACATTTTTCACACAGAAAATGGTGGGTAGTGGTTACAATGGTGCAGCTGGATAGATCTCACTAGTACCTGCAACTGTGCTGCTATGAAAAAAGCACTGAAACCTAAAAGTACATGTGATGGTTTTCAGTCAAGCCTAAAGTGAATAGGATTGTGTGAACAGGATCAGCTTTAGCTGTCATGTCTGAACGCTTGCTGGGTCTTTTGAAATGTGACTTACTGTATATCTAGAAATCTGTCAAATGCTGCATGCAAGACAATTGCTAACGGTTGTGTTTTACTGATTTCCACGGGCAGTTCCACTGGCAATATTTAATACATTTTGAATCTTGCCAGTATGAGTTGAGATCATCTGCACACGACAGTCACGAAACAGCACTGTTTCTACATTAAAGAAATCGCAGCCTATGAGTCACCTCACAAAATGTGTCTAAACAGTTTGCCTGCATTATTGGATACAAAGACTGGATTTCTCAACCTTACCAAAAGCGATGGAGGGAGCACGGCATAAATGGTTTGTTGATGGTTTTCTACATTTTTGTGCATACAAACCCACAGCCCCCTTTATATTTGAGCCCCTTCATTATTAAGAAGGGAAAACATACAGTATTTATCAGTTATGCTAATCTGTACAGTGCACATTTGTCACAATGAGAGTTGAAATGCATGGCTTTGTTGGGCAAAGCCATGCATATGAAAGGGACTGTTGTTTTCTACCCTATGCTGGATGCTATGTTGGCTGTTTATTTGTAATAATATGTGGGTTTTTGCCAGCTATTAAATGTCACAGCTTGTCACCCCTTGAGACGCGCTACACAGCTAACAAGAGAGAAAATGCTCCAGAGAAGGCTAGTAATTGAAAATGTATTTAAACACTTTGAGTTTAATTCCAAAACACTATACACTGAGTATACCAAACATTAGGAACTTCCAAATATTGAGTGTATATCCATTTTAAGAAATGTTAGTAAATTAGCTTTTGCTTTTTTCGACTATCTAATCATGGCATGGGGTTGTTCAATGACTGGAATGTATTTGTTTAAAATCTCTCACCTGACTGTTTGAAATAATCATGTTTTTTTGCTAAATACTATCTGCCTCACTCTGAGAAGTAGTACTGCTGTAAGTTTTACACACTCAAATGGAACAAACAACTACATTTTTTAAATAAACTGTACAAATGATTTAGTTTTAATATAATATTTCAATACAGTAATATGATATCTGTATGCAAAACATTTACATTTGACATCTTAGTCATTTAGCAGATGCTCTATCAAATGCAACTTACAGTAAGTACATTCATCTTAAGATGGCTAGGTGAGACAACCATCACAGTCAAATATTAAACAATGGCTATACAGCATTTTGCACACAAATATATTACATATGAGAACAGGAATATTTTTGCACACGCATGAAGGTACCCATAAGCAATCATTTCTGAAAAAACACAAACTGACAAACTGGTGGATATAGCATTTCGAAAATGACATCTTCATTTGAGGAACAGTGAGGGTGGAAAAACATTCCTACAGGGACAAGAGTGAGAAGGGATGATGTAGTTATAGGCTACACATGTTTACTATAACAACCCATACAAATCCAATATTAAAGCTGGAATACTTAGTTACTACATCCATTTTTGGACTTATAAATTAATGATATACCCATTTTACTCTTGAAGAATATAACTTAGTTAGACTAAGCTCATAGGCATTTCTATCAGAACCCAAAATACATGCTTGTTTTACTCCAATGTTTGTAAACAATGTAAATGTAAACAAACACTGGTTAAAACTATAATTTTGATATCATGGATGGTCAGGCCTTGCATCTCCAGGCCCATCCCTCAGCTTCTTACCAAAACAGAGGTGGGATGGCCGCTTTATAAATGTTTAAATTAAGGATTCTAGCCTTAAAGGAAGTTATGGGTAAAATAGCCAAGTGAACATTTAGCAAAACAATATCTTAGGAAAAAGTTAAGAGCCTTTTCAACATGTGCGTAAAAGAGACACAAACATATGGCCAGTGAGGAACATGAGAAATTAAGGTATTGTACATTAGAGTAGGCATGATTCAGCACATTTCTGTGTGTGCCTATAAACTCTACACCTTGCCAACATTAGACGAGGTCATTATACCCATAGGGCTAAAACATTGCTTGCCTGTGCAAATTGTTATTTGTCCACATGGGCAAAGTTTTTTGTTGTTGTTTGCATAGGCTTTTGTATAGTCCTATAAATCACGACTGTATTTGTTTCTGCTTTAGAACGGAATGGATGGTACAGGCCAACCATTCATTGGTGTAATTATCATTGTGTGTCAATCAAAGAAGTGACACACAACATGCCTTCCAATTCATAAATGTGTATATTCAAATTATCCATTCTAAGTTTTAATTTCATATATTCATTGAGTCCTTTGTGGCCAGAGCAGTTTGGGTGCAGAAGTTGCCAGCCAATAAATATCCAAACCCTTAAATTGAATTGGAACCTGATGGTGTCGCCCACAAAATGGGCAAGTAAACTTTAAACAGATAATCTCTTAGTAGTTTTTATTACAGTTTTATCAATTTTACTACTGTTTTTGTTTCTCAACACCTTAGCGTTCTTAATCTGTTATTTAGATTTGAACACACAGACGGGTTACGCCTATAGCATGTTGGCTGAGCCATTAAGCGTGAGGACTGGATATTCAATGAATAGTCTCTCCATGCTCATAGCCCCAGAGCTCAGCCAGCCACAAATGGTAATTTGGCTCTACAGACTAGACAGACATTGCTGGTAATTTCAAAGTTAATGTTGCATTTCATGGCCTCAGTCCCTCTATTCCTTCAATTCAGGGGACTTTGCGCTCATCATTCCAATATGCCTGTGTGGCTCAGCAGAGGGCTGTAGCAACATGGACAGCCTCCACCATTCTCCCCCTCCTTATTCAGCAACCACGAACAGAGCTGATGACTCAATGGTGGCAGCTGCAGCCCATTGCTAATCACATACAGTACCTGGAGGGTGATAAGGCTCATGAAAGAGAGCAGGGGAAGCACACAACACAATACATCACAGCACAGAAAAAGAAAGAAGACCGTAGTGTGAAGAGATACTGACAGTCCTATGGCTACAGCTTGTTGTGCTCGAGTCCATGATTGATCACTTCATATGCACGCAAGTATGTACGCAGATGCACACACACATGCACAAACACACACACACACACACACACACCTCTACTTGGTTCATTACATTTCTTTTGCACTTTACTGTCTTTCAATTTTTCCGTGTTCCACATCTACCCTCTAGCAGAGTCTGCGATATCAAGTTGAAGGCGTTTTCCCCACTTCTCTGTCCTCCCCCTGATCGAGAGTGACATTTTTATATTTTTACAGCTGTAGCTTTACCACTAACTGGGGAAGTACACAGTACAAGTGCTTACCCACTGCACATAGAGGGTTTAATTCCGGTTTGTTATGTTTGTCTACTATCTTTTTAGGCACTAGGCTACACCACCATGCAGTTGTCTACACCTTAAACAATATGACAGTTTACTGCTGTGTTCTCTTAAAGGCGGGATAAATATGATTTTGTTAGTCATCTCCAGTTAAGCATAAAATTGCACAGTTTTTTTTTTTACTGTTTTTGTAAAGAACTGTGCAGTGCAATGACTGGATAGCTAAGGTGAGGGGACATGCACTAAAAGTAAATGGGCATACAATGAAGTATACTTAAATCAATGCAAAAGTCAGCATTTTACAGTGCCAAGTTCACTGTGACCGGACGCTTGACACATTATAATATTGAAATATGCATTGATTAAACAAGTCAATGGATGCCGGAGAATTTAACATGGTCTCTGACTGCTCTGTTTGCCCACCGCATTGGCTAGTCAGTGCTCAGTGGCCCATATACAGGAGTAAACCCACTACCAGGTGAAGGTTTGTATAATTCTTGGTATGAATACAGTATGAAAAGGGTTACAGCGAGAGACTTAATTTGCATGCATATTTTCTATCAGCGTTCCTGTCCTCTGAAGGACAATTTCGATTAATATCACCATGGCTCTTTTTCAACACATGACAGTCAAGGACACTTTCCCCCCTATATATACTGCACACATGGGAGCGTTGGCCCAAAATAAATAAGTTCCTGTATCAATGTATGCCTCAGATAAGAGATCAAATGAAATGAACCCTTCCAAGTAATCCCTCAGTGCCTGGAAAAAATAAGCCTTAAAAAAAAGTTACACAAGGAGGGTTTTTATAGACCCATCATTTTGTGGGACAGTTTTTAGACAGTAACCTACAAAACCACAACCACAAGTAGGTAGTGGATTTGTGCTGATTAGCCTTCACTATCCTTTAATGGTGTATAGGAGTGTTGAAAAGACACTTAGCATACAGTGCATTCAGACCCCTTCCGCTTTTCCATATTTTGTTATAGTCTTATTCGAAAATTTATTAAATAAAAAATCTTCACACAATACCCCATAACGAAAAAGCGTAAACAGGTTTTTAGACATTTTTGCAAAAGTATAAAAAAAACAATCACCTTATTTACGTAAGCATGCAGACCCTTTGTTATGAGACTTGAAATTGAGCTCTGATGCATCCTGTTTCCATTGATCATTCTTGATGTTTCTACAACTTGATTGGAGTCCACGTGTGGTAAATTCAATTGATTGGACATGATTTGGAAAGGCACACACCTGTCTATCTATATAAGGTCCCACAGTTGACAGCATGTCAGAGCACAAACCAAGCCATGAAGTCAAAGGAGCTCTGAGACAGGATTGTGTCAAGGCACAGATCTGGGGAAATGTATGTAGCATTGAAGGTCCCCAAGAACACTGCAGCCTCCATTCTTAAATGGAAGAAGTTTGGAACCACCAAGACTCTTCCTAGAGCTGGCCGCCTGGCCAAACAGAGCAATCAGGGGATAAGAGCCTTGGTCAGGGATGTGACCAAGAACCCGATGGTCACTCTGACAGAGTTCCTCTGTGGAGATGGGAGAACATTCCAGAAGAACAACCATCTCTGTAGCACTCAACAAGTCAGGTCTTTTATGGTAGAGTGGCGAGACGGAAGCCACTTCTCAGCGGCAGGGACTGGGAGACTAGTCAGGATCGAGGGAAAGATGAAAAGAGCAAAGTACAGATCTTTAATTAAAACCTGCTCAGGACCTCAGACTGGGGCGAAGGTTAAAGATCTCTCTGATCTCTCTTTGCTCCATTCATCTTTCCCTCAATCCTGACTAGTCTCCCAGTCCCTGATCACTCTCCACAGCCGATGTGATTAAGACCTTTAAACAGGTAAATTCACAAGGCCGCAGGGCCAGACAGATTACAAGGAAGTGTACTCCAAGCATGCACTGACCAAGTGTCTTCACTGACATTTGCAACCTCTCCCAGTCTTAGTCTGTAATACTGACATGTTTCAAGCAGACCACCATAGTCCCTGTGCCCAAGAACACTAAGTTAACCTGCCTAAATGACTACCGACCCGTAGCGCTCACGTCTGTAGCCATGAAGTGCTTTGAAAGGCTGGTCATTGCTCATATCAACACCATTATCCCAGGAACCCTAGACCCACTCCAATTTGCATGAGGAAATGTATGCAGCATTGAAGGTCCCCAAGGAAACAGAGGCCTCCATAATTCTTAAATGGAATACGTTTTGAACCACCAAGACAAATCCTACAGAGCATGACAAAACCTTTTCCCCTTTAGCAGGCTGAAAAGATTTGGCATGGGTCCTTAGATCCTCAATGTTCTACAGCTTCACCATCGAGAGCATACTGACGGGTTCCATCACTGCCTGGTATGGCAACTGCTCGGCCTCCGACCGCAAGGCACTACAGAGGGTAGTGCGTACGGCCCAGTACATCACTGTGGCCAAGCTTCCGGCCATCCAGGACCTCTATACCAGGCGGTGTGAGAGGAAGGCCCTAAAAATTGTCAAACTCCAGCCACCCTAAACATAGATTATTCTCTCTGCTACCACATGGCAAGCGGTACCGGAGCGCCAAGTCTAGGTCCAAGAGGCTTCTAAACAGCTTCTAGCCCCAAGCCATAAGACTCCTGAACATCTAATCAAATGGCTACCCAGACTATTTGCATTTCCCCCCTATTTTATGCTGCTGCTGCTACTCTGTTATTATCTATGCATACTCACTTTATTAACTCTACCTACATGTACATATTACCTTGACTAACTGGTGCCCCCGCACATTGACTCTGTACCGGTACCCCCTGTATATAGCCTCGCAATTGTTATTTTACTGCTGCTCTTTAATTTTTTTTTTTTTTTTTTTTTAACTGCATTGTTGGTTAAGGGCTTGTAAGTAAGCATTTTACTGTAAGGTCTACACCTGTTGTATTTGGCGCATAAATCAAATTTTATTTGTTACGAGGTTTAACTTGCAGGACAACAACCCTAAGCACACAACCATGACAACGCAGGAGTGGCTTCGGGACAAGTGTCTGAATGTCCTTGAGTGGCCCAACCAGAGCCCAAACTTGAACCCGATCTAACATATCTGAAAAGACCTGAAAAGAGCTGTGCAGCGACGCTCCCCATCCAACCTGACAGAGCTTGCAGATCTGCAGAGAAGAATGGGAGAAACTCCCCAAATACAGGTGTGCCAAGCTTGCAGCGTCATACACAAGAAGAATCAAGGCCATAATCACTACCAAAGGTCCTTTAATAAAGTACTGACTAAAGGTCTGAATACTTATGTAAATGTGATATTTCAGAATTTTATAAAAATGTGCTAAAATTTCTAAACCTGTTTTTACATTGTCATTATGGGTTATTGTGTGTAGATTGGTGAGGGGTGGGAAACAATTTAATCCATTTTAGAATAAGGCTGTAACGTAACAAAATGAGGAAAGTCAATGGGTCTGAGAAATGAATGAATGCACTGTATATAGTGCTGTAGTTAACTTTTGTACAGTATCTGCTTATTTATATGTGGCAAACAGTGGTGTTGAAAACCTTATATATTCCATTTGTGACCCGTTTCAGGAAACTAGGCATATGTCGCGGGTCACTACTTCACAGGAGAGCCGTTTGAACGTAAAAATGTATTTTGATCAAAATGCGTTTTTTGGCAGACATGCGTTCTTGAACTTTCATGTGCCTTAAACTTGTATGCCATCTGTAAATACAATTGTTAAATTACGAGCCTAGTTGGTTTAGCCACAGAAAAATACATCAACCTTCTCGCTAGCCATGATTGGTTGAAATAATGCCTGGGCTGGACATGCCGAGAGATGAGTTGGGATTGGTCTGCCATATAGCGCGCTTCTGTCTATTTGAGGTGGTCAGTATGTCTAGGTAATCCTGTATCTTTAAAAAAATATATATAATAATTAATGTATAGTGTATTAAAACTACATAAGTGTTGCTCTCCACTTCCTGGAGGACTGAGTTTTGAAATCAGTGGAATTTGAGTAGATCGAAAGCGATTGAGAACCCCTGTCTCCGGATTACATCTTCAAAATAAGAATAACCATGGCATCCGACAGGAAACGCATTCAACCATGAATGATGTATATGGTTAAGATAGGGTAGGATTATGTATTCACCTTATTTGCTGGATATGTAACAATTACTTACTTAACAAACAGTAAGGTATTTCTGTCCTGCTAATGCTGAGTTTTACGCTGTCCACTCTAGCTTCCTGCAGCTAGTCTGGGTGCCGAGGACATGGTTTTACTAGAGATGGCTTGAGATGGATATCTTAGTGATAAAAACCAACAGCCACATTCCATTCTATGATTAGTGGTGCATGTGAGACATACAGTGGGGAGAACAAGTATTTGATACACTGCCGATTTTGCAGGTTTTCCTACTTACAAAGCATGTAGAGGTCTGTAATTTTTATCATAGGTACACTTCAACTATGAGAGACGGAATCTAAAACAAAAATCCAGAAAATCACATTGTATGATTTTTAAGTAATTAATTTGCATTTTATTGCATGACATAAGTATTTGATACATCAGAAAAGCAGAACTTAATATTTGGTACAGAAACCTTTGTTTGCAATTACAGAGATCATACGTTTCCTGTAGTTCTTGACTAGGTTTGCACACACTGCAGCAGGGATTTTGGCCCACTCCTCCCTACAGATCTTCTCCAGATCCTTCAGGTTTCGGGGCTGTCGCTGGGCAATACGGAGTTTCAGCTCCCTCCAAAGATTTTCTATTGGGTTCAGGTCTGGAGACTGGCTAGGCCACTCCAGGACCTTGAGATGCTTCTTACGGAGCCACTCCTTAGTTGCCATGGCTGTGTGCTTCGTGCCGTTGTCATGCTGGAAGACCCAGCCACGACCCATCTTCAATGCTCTTACTGAGGGAAGGAGGTTGTTGGCCAAGATCTCGCGATACATGGCCCCATCCATCCTCCCCTCAATACGGTGCAGTCGTCCTGTCCCCTTTGCAGAAAAGCATCCCCAAAGAATGATGTTTCCACCTCCATGCTTCACGGTTGGGATGGTGTTCTTGGGGTTGTACTCATCCTTCTATTCCTCCAAACACGGCGAGTGGAGTTTAGAGCAAAAAGCTCTATTTTTGTCTCATCAGACCACATGACCTTCTCCCATTCCTCCTCTGGATCATCCAGATGGTCATTGGCAAACTTCAGACAGGCCTGGACATGCACTGGCTTAAGCAGGGGGACCTTGCGTGCGCTGCAGGATTTTAATCCATGACGGCGTAGTGTGTTACTAATGGTTTTCTTTGAGACTGTGGTCCCAGCTCTCTTCAGGTCATTGACCAGGTCCTGCCGTGTAGTTCTGGGCTGATCCCTCACCTTCCTCATGATCATTGATGCCCCACGAGGTGAAATCTTGCATGGAGCCCCAGACCGAGGGTGATTGACCGTCATCTTGAACTTCTTCCATTTTCTAATAATTGCGCCAACAGTTGTTTCCTTCTCACCAAGCTGCTTGCCTATTGTCCTGTAGCCCATCCCAGCCTTGTGCAGGTCTACAATTTTATCCCTGATGTCCTTACACAGCTCTCTGGTCTTGGCCATTGTGGAGAGGTTGGAATCTGTTTGATTGAGTGTGTGGACAGGTGTCTTTTATACAGGTAACGAGTTCAAACAGGTGCAGTTAATACAGGTAATGAGTGGAGAACAGGAGGGCTTCTTAAAGAAAAACTAACAGGTCTGTGAGAGCCGGAATTCTTACTGGTTGGTAGGTGATCAAATACTTATGTCATGCAATAAAATGCAAATTCATTATTTAAAAATCATACAATGTGAGTTTCTGGATTTTTGTTTTAGATTCCGTCTCTCACAGTTGAAGTGTACCTATGATAAAAATTACAGACCTCTACATGCTTTGTAAGTAGGAAACACTGCCGATTTTGCAGGTTATCAAATACTTGTTCTCCCCACTGTATGTCTCTGGTCTGATTGAGCCTGCATTCCATAGACAATATATGGTGTATGTTTAGCCAGGATAGAGATGGCCTGGAGGAGCAGAACAAAGGCCTCAGTATTCCTAATTAACCTGGCATCTGGGAAACTAAGACGAGGTGTGGTAAAAATGACACCAGTGGCAGAAAACCAGAAGATGAACCAAGAGGGGCTTATGGTGCCCCCCAATCTATATGGGAGGGTTGGAACCAAGCATTCTGGGTATTAGCTATATAAAATGTGCATTATCTGTAAAGGGAAGGCTCTCAGTCTAACAGTCAGTCAAGACTGTTGGGCTGACGGTTTCATTATTGCAATAGTTAATCAATTAATCAAGATAAAGGTTGATTGTTTGAAGAAATTACCAAGTCTCTCTCAGTACTGAATTTCCACGACAATAGTCTAGATAGCTACATTTGCAGATAATACGCGTTTCTAATTTTGACAAAGAGCCATTTGGTTGGCTAGCTATAGCCAATTAGCTAGCTGACATTGAACCTGGTTGGTTAGCCATCTGCAGATTCATGCAGGGTAGTAATGTCATGAGTTGTGGTTATGGTTAATTGTTTACCTAGCTAGCTAACCTTAGCTGGCTGGCTCGCTAGCTAACGTTGCATATATGACCATTTATTATTCGTATCTCAGACATTTGCTTAGCTAGCTATAGCCTATTGTTAGATAGCTAACATTGAACCTGGTTGGTTAGCTACCTGCAGATTCATGAAGGGTATTAACATCATGAGTTGTGATTATGGTTCATTGTTTACCAAGCTAACTACATGTCTTAACAAAATACTCCACTATGCAAGTAACCATTTCGGGTTCGTAAATTCAGCCTGGCCATCTACTCCAATTTCAGAGCACTCTCGTCTGTGTCCCAGAAAGAGCAGATGAACTGATGAATTTACGAACGCTCAACACCTGTTGAATATGGCCAGTGTCAGTAAATGTCGGGGGAAAAAGCGTCATTAAATTGTTGCCAGCACGCAGCCGGCCGCGACCGGGAGGTCTGTGGGGCGACGCACAATTGGCCTAGCGTCGTCCGGGTTAGGGAGGGTTTGGCCGGTAGGGATATCCTTGTCTCATCGCGCTCCAGCGACTCCTGTGGCGGGCCGGGCGCAGTGCGCGCTAACCAAGGGGTTGCGGGTGCACGGTGTTTCCTCCGACACATTGGTGCGGCTGGCTTCCGGGTTGGAGGCGCGCTGTGTTAAGAAGCAGTGCGGCTTGGTTAGGTTGTGCTTCGGAGGACGCAGGGCTTTCGACCTTCGTCTCTCCCGAGCCCGTACGGGAGTTGTAGCGATGAGACAAGATAGTAATTACTAGCGATTGGATCCCATGAAAATTGGGGAGAAAAGGGGGTAAAAAAAAAAGAAGAAAAAAAAATATATATATAATTGTTGCCAGCAGCAGAGTTACGCTCTGAATTTACGAACGGACAATCTGACAACACAGTTGGTCAGCAACGCTATGGATAACATAACAGCCTAACCAGCTTTGCTAGGGTGAGTAATGTTCTGTGAGCTGTTCTCTCTCACTTAGATGTCTGGAAGTAGCTAGCAAGTTAGCTTGGGTGCTTGACTGCTGTTAGTACATTCAGATCAACCCTTAAAGAGATGGGTGGGGCTAAAGCTTAAGAGGGTGTGAACGTTGCTGAATGGGTGTAGACAAAGAGGGCTCCAATAGTAGTACCAAAAGATTCAAAGGCCATTTTCTCAAAAGTGAGTTTACAAGTTTATCAACTTTCAAAGCAAAATTACTTTCCCATTGTTCCTCAAATGCAGTGTATAATATACCATTTTGTAGCTCTGAGTCTCTACTTTTATCCAACGTGAAATGTTGCTATATAAGACCGATTTTGAGCCGGTCGGTCACATTTTATGATTGTAATCTTGTCAGTCTTTAGTGCTGATCATTATTTCAAAAGGCAAACACAGCTTATATGGCATTTTGTCTGGGGGACTGTGGCATTGTTGTAACGGTTTGCTTAATTCAAAGAACAGATGGCACATGAATACAGGCTCAGATGAGATGGTGGGAACTCAATCAAGTCCTAATGTCATGCAGATCTGGGACATCCCAACTAGCACAGTGGATCTGGGCCGATTTTGGCTGAGAGTCGGAAGTATTACTTATGGCTAGGATGCGGGGCCGATTGGGGCTACACTCTGGCAGATGATTTTGTGTGCTGCTTTATATAATTAACATTATTTATTTTTCCATATTTTCTCATTGTTTCTGTGATCAAAAAATACAATCAACATGTAAATCAAATTCCTTAAGATTCCTGATTAAGTAGTATTTTAATTATTTGTGCAAGGCAATTAATAAACATTAACTTTGGATGAAGCCTCCCAACTGGCGCAGTGGTCTAAGACACTGCATCGCAGTGCAAACTGTGTTCCTACAGATGCTGGTTTGAGACCAGTGGCGGTCGTGACCGGGAGACCCATGAGGTAACGTACAATTGGCCCAGTGTCATCTGAGTTAGGGGAGGGTTTGGATATCCTTGTCCCATTGCGCTGTAACGACTCCTGTGGTGGGCCAGGCGCATGCATGGGCACCAGGTGTATGGAGATTCCTCCGACAATGTTTATTTTAATTTGTTATTTTTTTCAGCTTTAATATTGCGGACAGATTGTAGCTTCCATCAATGTAATTGTCTGCATCATTTGAAATCCATCATATTTTTTTGCTAAATATCTATCTATATACAGTGGGGCAAAAAAGTATTTAGTCAGCCACCAATTGTGCAAGTTCTCCCACTTAAAGATGAGAGAGGCCTGTCATTTTCATCATAGGTACACTTCAACTATGACAGACAAAATGAGAAAAAAAATTGTAGGATTTTTAATGAATTTATTTGCAAATTATGGTGGAAAATAAGTATTTGGTCAAAAACAAAAGTTTCTCAATACTTTGTTATATACCCTTTGTTGGCAATGACAGAGGTCAAACGTTTTCTGTAAGTCCTCACAAGGTTTTCACACACTTGCTGGTATTTTGGCCCATTCCTCCATGTCATGCTGAAAGACCCAGCCACATTTCATCTTCAATGCCCTTGCTGATGGAAGGAGGTTTTCACTCACTACATGGCCCCATTCATTCTTTCCTTTACACGGATCAGTCGTCCTGGTCCCTTTTCAGAAAAACAGCCCCAAACATGTTTCCACCCCCATGCTTCACAGTAGGTATGGTGTTCTTTGGATGCAACTCAGCATTCTTTGTCCTCCAAACACGACGAGTTTAGTTTTTACCAAAAAGTTCTATTTTGGTTTCATCTGACCGTATGACATTCTCCCAATCTTCTTCTGGATCATCCAAATGCTCTCTAGCAAACTTCAGACGGGCCTGGACATGTACTGGCTTAAGCAGGGGGACACGTCTGGCACTGCAGGATTTGAGTCCCTGGCGGCGTAGTGTGTTACTGATGGTAGGCTTTGTTACTTTGGTCCCAGCTCTCTGCAGGTCATTCACTAGGTCCCCCCGTGTGGTTCTGGGATTTTTGCTCACCGTTCTTGTGATCATTTTGACCCCACGGGGTGAGATCTTGCGTGGAGCCCCAGATCGAGGGAGATTATCAGTGGTCTTGTATGTCTTCCATTTCCTAATAATTGCTCCCACAGTTGATTTCTTCAAACCAAGCTGCTTACCTATTGCAGATTCAGTCTTCCCAGCCTGGTGCAGGTCTACAATTTTGTTTCTGGTGTCCTTTGACAGCTCTTTGGTCTTGGCCATAGTGGAGTTTGGAGTGTGACTGTTTGAGGTTGTTGGACATGTGTCTTTCATACTGATAACAAGTTCAAACAGGTGCCATTAATACAGGTAACGAGTGGAGGACAGAGGGGCCTCTTAAAGAAGTTACAGGTCTGTGAGAGCCAGAAATCCTGCTAACACAACGTGCCATTGGAACACAGGAGTGATGGTTGCTGATAATGGGCCTCTGTACGCCTATGTAGATATTCCATTAAAAGAAAATCTGCGGTTTCCAGCTGCAATAGTCATTTACAACATTAACAATGTCTACACTGTATTTCTGATCAATTTGATGTTATTTTAATTGTCACGAACCGGCTCGAAGTCCGTAACAAAAAGGGAGACAATGTGGAGATGAGGAATAACTAACATATTTATTAACTGAAGTAACCTAAATACAATTAACAATGCTGTGTGTAATCAGTAGTGTGAGTGGTTGCGTGCATAGATGTGATAATGGGGGGTGTTGAAAGGTGCCAAAGCAAACCAAAACGGCTACAAAAATGCCACAACCAAAATCCGACAGTGCGTCTGCATGGAGAGAGTCTCCTCAATGAATGTGGAAAAGGTGTATTTATCCCGGGACACACCGAGGCCAGGTGTGTCCCATTTCGCTGACAACCCTCCCAGCTCCGCCCACCGACATCCTATTAAGGAAAACAAGAGCAAAGAGAATTCGGCAGACAGAGTGGGAGGGTCGTCACATTTAATGGGCGAAAAATGTGCTTTTCTTTCCAAAACAAGGACATTTCTAAGTGACCCCAAACGTTTGAATGGTAGTGTACGTACACTTCTTTTTTTTTGAATATACTTTTATTATTCGACGCAAACCCTACCATCCCCTCCCCCAATTAGAGTAAACTAATAAACAATAACACTTAGGCCTCTACCTTCAGTCTATACATACTGTACTATACACATTTTACAGACACAATCCAATTTACAATAGTTAGATTTTGTTTGTTTTTAGTCGTGGACCTCTATTTCTGATGTCCATCCAGTTTGATTTCTATTTGTAACTGTGCTATTTCAAAAGAATTCTGAACCTATATATATTTTACAGACCCCGTATGTTTTACTTAAAAAAAAATCTTGTTATTAGTCCCACCCTTCAGCTCCATTCAACCCCTCCCATCCATCTCTTAACACCATCCATTTTGAATTTCTATTTGCCATATTTTTCAACTGTGCTGTGATGCTTCACAAAAGTACTGACCCTTTCTATTCTCATAGCTTCTACAGATTGTAAATTAAAGTTATTAATAATTATTTTGCTAAAATAATTATATTATTGATCGATTGACTGGCTTTTCAAATCACCTAGTATTGCTATCTGCAGCGTTAGTTCTAGGTAAATGTTGCAATTCTAAAGTCATTCCTGGACCTGTGACCAAAAACGAGCTACATATGGACAGTACCAAAATAAATGATCTACAGAGCTGGGAAGATTGTATCCCCCATTTTATATAACATTTTATTGGTTGCAAGAATTTTGTACAATTTTAAATTGAAAAATGTGAAGTTTTGAATCCGGTGTCGTTTTGCATGTCAATTCATAAACCATGTGCAATGGAATCAGTACATCTCTAATCTCTTCACAACTATTTTGCAATTTATATTGCACAGCTGTCAATTTTTGGGGGTCCTTAAATGAAACTGGTATATATTTTGATCACAATTTTCTTTAACCATTTTTGGTCTTTATACTGCAGGGCCGACAGACACGTTCCTTACTTTTCCCCATTTTTGTGGTAATGCTGCAATTGGTTGGTTGTAATTTTGGGTAGAGCAGACATTCACATATGTCTGTGTTAGCTGCATGTGTGACACAACTCCACAACTCTATGTTATAATTGACAAAGATTATATATATATATATATATTTTATTTTTTACATTTATAATTTTTTTTTTTTTACCAATTAGTATATTTTGAGTTTAATTTTTCTCAATATAGGGGGTGCTGTTTCAACATTAGCATTTATCGTCTCCAAATTAAACTGCCTCATACTCAATTCTTGCTCGTACAATATGCATATTATAGTTATTATTGGATAGAAAACACTCTCTAGTTTCTATAGCCGTTTGAATTATGTCTCTGAGTGAAACAGAACCCATTCTACAGCACTTTTCCTGATATGGAGTGAGATTTCAAACATTTTGGCCTCTGGTCCCAGGTCAGTTTTAAAGTCCCTGTAAATCCTATGAGGATACAAACACTGCCCATGCCTTCCTCTAGATGTCAGTAAGAGGTGACAATTTGAATGGAGTCGATTGCGCAATCAGGGCCAGTATAAAACAGAAAAGACCGGATGTACCGTTCTTTTCCCGCTGCGCCTCACGCAAGATGGACGTCGGACTCTCTCTCTTTCCAAGCGTTGGTTTAGCCACTTATATATCGCCGGTCATGTTTTTACTCGTTATAGGTGTTAAAAACATCATAAGGTAGTTAATTTAAACCGTTTTATAGTAATTTATATCCGTTTAGTGCGATTTTGAGGCATTGCTTTGTGATGCACATTGAAGCACCGGGCACGTTTCGGGGTCCCGGTCGAACGTTAGTGGGCATTTCGACGGACAAGAGGACAGCTTTCGACCAAAAGAAGATTAGACCCAAGAAAGGATACATTGCCCAAGATACTGATGGAAGAACAGCTCACAGTAAGAACTATTTATGATGATAAATCGCTGTTCTGTTGAAAAAATTTAAACGCATATGTCGCCATTTTGTTATGTGTAGCTTCGCTTGGCGGACCCGGTATTGCACAGTAAGGATAATTTTACAAATTTAAGTCAGCGATTGCATTAAGAACTAATTTGTCTTTCGATTCCTGTCAACCCTGTATTTTTTAGTCAAGTTTATGATTAGCTATCGATTAGACTAGATCACTCTCAAATATAGCGCCCGACATTTTCAGGGCAGTTTTGCTAGTATTCTCATTGTATAACCACGTTTTTTTGTGGCTAAATATGCACATTTTCGAACAAACTCTATATGTATTTTGTAATATGTTACAGGAGTGTCATCGGAAGAATTCTGAGAAGGTTAGTGAAAAAATTAATATATTTTGGTGATCATAACGTTATCGCTCCCCTTGCCTTTGATTCATGCTGGGGTAACGTTTGCACATGTGGTGTGCTAATATAACGATTTATTGTGTTTTCGCTGTAAAACGCTTAGAAAATCTGAAATATTGTCTGAATTCACAAGATCTGTGTCTTTCCATTGCTATGCTTTGTCTATTTTTATGAAATGTTTTATGATGAGTAAATTGGTAATACACGTTGCTCTCTGTATTTATTCTAGTCGAGTTGTGATGGTGGGTGCAATTGTAAACTATGATTTCTACCTGAAATATGCACATTTTTCTAACAAAAACTATCCTATACAATAAATATGTTATCAGACTGTCATCTGATGAGGTTTTTTCTTGGTTAGTGGCTATCAATATCTTTATTTGGCCGAATTGGTGATAGCTACTGGTGGAGAGAAAAAATGGTGGACAAAGAAAAATGGTGTCTTTTGCTAACGTGGTTAGCTAATAGATTTACATATTGTGTCTTCCCTGTAAAACATTTTAAAAATCAGAAATGATTGCTGGATTCACAAGAAGTGGATCTTTCATCTGGTATCTTGGACTTGTGATTGAATGATATTTAGATGCTACTATTTACTTGTGACGCTATGCTAGCTATGCTATTCAGCTTTTTTACTGGTGGGGGGTGGGGGGTGCTCCCGGATCCGGGTTTCTGACTCGTTAGAAGGTAACCACAATATTTGTTGTATTATTTGGTCTGTCTTTCCAGGTGGATTAAACTGAAATTGCAACCAATAAGGCTTATTTGAAAAATAACTATTTTGGAGATTTCCTTTCAAACAACCAAAAATGAGCAGTTGTAATCTGAATAAAGGGGAAAAGGCCATTATTGAACATGTTGAGACATTTTTTTCCTAAAGAACCATTGTTTTTTTTATTTCACCTTTATTTAACCAGGTAAGCTAGTTGAGAAAAAGTTCTCATTTACAACTGCGACCTGGCCATTTCGGATTTAAATATAACTTTTGTACGACTGTCTTTAGTGAGAAGTCTAATGCTTTAATATTTAATCATTTCTGCCCTCCAAATTCATTCATATTTGTTATATAAATAGGCCCTTTTTAATTTGGTCTGGCTTACCATTCCAAATAAAATGTTATATTTTTTGTAAATATAATTTAAAAAGCAGGTCATTAGGTGTAGGCAAAACCATAAGAAAATAGATATGATATGACTGATATGTCTAAAGAGTTAATCAGGGTGATTTCCCCCCCCCCCCCCCCCCCCCCCCCCACACACAAATATACAGGTATTTTCCTTTCCATGGTAGCAAGAACTCATCTATTTTTGCTAACTTTATATAAAAATATATTGGAGTGATATTTTTTTTTTTTTTGGGATATGTATACCGAGTATGTCCACATCCCCATCAGACCATTTTATTGATAAACTACACAATAATGTAAAATGTGCTTTTTTTTTTAAGAGTTCCAATGCGTAATATAGTACACTTATAATTTGGATTTAATCCAGAGGTTAGCAAAAGTATCTAGATCCTCTATGAGGCTGTGGAGGGATTCTAATTGTGGTTTTAAAAGAAAACATGAATCAGTGTACAATGACACCTTTGTTTTTAAGCCACGGACATCTAATCCCTTAATATTATAGTTGGATCTAATTTTAACAGCTAACATTTTGATGGCAATAATAAATAGATATGCTGATAGTGGACAACCTTGTTTCACTCCTCTTGACAGTTTAAAACTTTCTGAGACGTGCTATTATTTACTATTTCACACCTAGGGTTACTATACAGTCATGGCCAAAAGTTTTGAGAATGACACACATATTAATTTCCACAAAGTTTGCTGCTTCAGTGTCTTTAGATATTTTTGTCAGATGTTACTATGGAATACTGAAGTATAATTACAAGCATTTCATAAGTGTCAAAGGCTTTTATTGACAATTACATGAAGTTGATGCAAAGAGTCAATATTTGCAGTGTTGACCGTCCTTTTTCAACACCTCTGCAATCCGCCCTGGCATGCTGTCAATTAACTTCTGGGGCACATCCTGACTGATGGCAGCCCATTCTTGCATAATCAATGCTTGGAGATTGTCTGAATTTTGGGGGTTTTGTTTGTCCACCCGCCTCTTGAGGACTGAATGGGATTACGGTCTGGGGAATGGGATTACGGTCTACGGTCACCACGTATATCTCACTAGGTCAGGGTATTTAAGCCTCCATATGTCCACTAATTCCAATATCCATGACATTCATGATTTCCTGAATTGCCCTAGGATGATAGTTTAGTGTGATTTCCTTTACAGTCCGTAGAGGTGTTTAAAACCATATTTAAAATCTCCCACTATAATAATAATCTAGTGTTGCTTGTAGAGTTGATAAATTCTTATATTTTCAAAGAAGATCATCATTATTTGGAGTGTATAGGTTAATTAGCCATATCTGTTTATGGTCCAAAAACATATTTATAATAATCAATCTACCTTGATGATCTGTTTGGACAATTTGCACATTGGATCGAAATTACTGTTAATTAATATCACCCCTTTTGAATCCCAGTACTCACTCTCCCTCATACACAACGCCAGAGATTTTAGTGTCGTTTGGCTTTAAGATAAACGTGAGTCATGCCTCTCTGACACTGCTCGTCAAGACGATGTTAGCAAAGCAAGTGTGAGTGAGAGGCACCAGAGGAGTGAGTCAGTGTGGATGACAAGGACATCATCTCTCTGAGGCTCTAAGATGCCTCATGTTCTAATATATATGGCTAAGTGGCAACCACTAGTTGACAAAAAGGGCCATAGGCCATGGTACTGGGGGGATAGTGCACAGTACTCCTGACATGGAAAAGGTCAAAAATAACTAGGGCTGTGGCGGTTATGAAATTTCTAAAGCTGGTGATTGTCAGGCAAATAACTGTTGGTCTCACCGTAATTGACGGTTAATTAACATAAACATGTTTAGCATCTCCTGGCTTCCACGGAAGTTTACATACACCTTAGCCAAATACATTTAAACAGTTTTCCCAATTCCTGACATTTAATCCTAGTAAGAATTCCATGTCTTAGGTCAGTTACCTCATCACTTTATTTTCAGAATGTGAAATGTCACAGTAATAGTTGTTAAAGGAATTATATTCCTATATGTTCATCAATCAATTCAATTAAAACACTCTGCCCATTCATAAGAATTTGTAAGATACTTATTTGCATAAAATGGACAGAAACCAGTCTCAAAATCAATCAATCAATAGCGTTTATTCTCGAGAGTACTGACATAGTACAATTTACATCAGGTTATATAATAAAAATGACGTCATAGGTTTTAAAATGTCCTTCCTCCTCTCAGATACAATGGCAGTACAGTTTTACAAGCCTTCTTACATTGTCTGCCACCTGTTAAACAATCTACAACCAGCCCAAGGTCTCTCCCCTCCCTGGGTAGAGACAGAATGTCCTGTAATGATACACATCATTCCAGCCAGTCTGATAACTCCATTCGTTTCTAACAAGGAACAGAAAGTCCTTGTTCTAATTCTTGACTAAAACTACACACATTATATTCAGTATTATGATTATAATAAGATTCATACATCCATACAGTAACATAGTAGTACTCTGTTTAGTTATAGTTCTAAGCTACATGTATACATAATTTAGTCATTATTCATAAAAATCCTATGACAAAATGTTATACATCTGATCACACATCTAGTTTTATTAGAAATATTAAAAGGCACAAATCTATTTTTATTATAAATATTTATTGTTATCCAAATACAACCTAAATCAACCACAACATCTAATCACACAAAAACCAATATATGTATTTACGATGGCTGTTCCAGGCCTACATCAGAATCATAACTCTTCCTATCAGGATTTTCGTTATCTTTATCAAAAAACAGTCTAAGCATCAACACAAGAAGGGACCTAAATATGTCTCAAAGTAGCCGGATCCATTCTCTGTCTGGGAACCAGTATTCATCCTTCCACTGGTCAGAACTTGGAATCGGTCTGTATCTTATCATCTGTATTGTCATCGATTTCTCCAGAGTCCTGGAAATGAGACCTTTCACACCCAGAATCAAACAGCATTCACACGGAACCAAAACACTCAAGAATGTGAAATGTCACAGTAATAGTAGAGAATTATTTATTTCAGCTTTAATTTCTTTCATCACATTCCTAGTCGGTCAGAAGTTTACATACAATCAACTAGTATTTGGTAGCATTGCCTTTAAGTTGATTAACTTGAGTCAAACGTTTTGGGTAGCCTTCCACAAGCTTCCCACAATAAGTTGGGTAAATTTTGGCCCATTCCTCCTGACAGAGCTGGTGTAACTGAGTGGGGTTTTAGGCCTCCTTGCTCGCACATGCTTTTTCAGTTCTGCCAACAAATTGTATATAGGATTGAGGTTTGGGCTTCGTTATGGCCACTCCAATACCTTGAAAAACATCATAAAGTAGGTTTTTCAACCGAGTTTCATCAGTTTATTCAACGTTTAATGGGACTTTTGGAGTTTTACGTTCTATGCGTCAAGAGAAGATGGGCATGTTCGCGCCACATGGCTAGCCTTGTGGAGCGAATTCGACAGGAGAGAAGGACATTCTAAAACCAAACAACAATTTATTCTGGACAAAGGACTCCTTGTACAAGATTCTGATGGAAGCTCAGCAAAAGTAAGAACAATTTATGATGTTAGTTCGTATTTCTGTGGAAAATGTTATTCTATTATCTGCCGTTTTTGGCGGGCGCTGTCTCGCTATAACGTAAGCTGTTTGTTATGGTAAAGTTATTTTAAAAAATCTAACACGGCGGTTGCATTAAGAACCAGTGTATCTTTCATTTGCCATACAACAAGTATTTTTATGTAAAGTTTATGATGAGTTCTTTGGTCAGATTAGGTGAGTGTCCAAAATAGCTCCGGACATTCTGGTGAATCGATGCTACATATTCACAATGTATAACCACGGTTTGCAGCTCTAAATATGCACATTTTCGAACAAAACATAAGTGTATTGTATAACCTGATGTTATAAGACTGTCATCTGATGAAGTTGGTCAAGGTTAGTGATTCATTTTATATCTTTTGCTGGTTTTTGCGAATGCTATCTTTGCGGTGAATGAATGCGTTTGTGTGTTTGGCTATTGTGGTAAGCTAATATAATGCTATATTGGGTTTTCGCTGTAAAACACTTAAGAAATCGGAAATATTGGCTGGATTCACAAGATGCTTGTCTTTCATTTGCTGTACACCATGTATTTTTCAGAAATGTTTTATGATGAGTATTTAGGTATTTCATGTTGGTGTCTGTAATTACTCTGGCTGCTTCGGTGCTATTTGTGACGGTAGCTGTGATGGTAGCTGCAATGTAAAACTGATGTATAGCTCAAATATGCACATTTTTCGAACAAAACATAGATTTATTGTATAACATGTTATAAGACTGTCATCTGATGAAGTTGTTTCTTGGTTAGTTTGGTTGGTTCTTGGTTAGTTAGGTTGGTTTTGTGCATGCTACCTGTGCTGTGAAAAATGTCTGTCCTTTTTTGTATTTGGTGGTGAGCTAACATAAATATACGTGGTGTTTTCGCTGTAAAACATTTTAAAAATCGGACATGTTGGCTGGATTCACAAGATGTTTATCTTCCATTTGCTGTATTGGACTTGTTAATGTGTGAAAGTTAAATATTTCAAAAAAATATATATTGAATTTCGCGCCCTGCACTTGAGCTGGCTGTTGTCATAAGTGTACCGACACCGGGCTTGCAGCCATAAGAAGTTAACCATTTATCCATTTTCGAGCAAACGGAATGAGCAGAAACTACGTTTGGCTACATACGGACCGTTAGTGGAATTCCCGTGAGAGAGTATGTGTTAATGTGATTGATGTTAATTATTTGACTAGGCTACCTGTATTTGGCATTGTTATTTCGCTGAACGCTAGATGGTTTAATTTTGTTTTGGGCAGTGAAACGAGGCTATTCAGGCGAGGGGGGGAAAAAACCTCACCCAAATGTTGGAGAATATAAATAGACTGTTTGAAAATGTGTTTTTTATACATAACATATTTTTTTGGTGTACCCCCAACGGCATTGCACGTATGTACCCCAGTTTGGGAATACCTGGCCTAAACCATCACAATAGATCCATTATTTATTTTAGACCGGTCTAAAGAAACAGAATTTATTATATTTCAGAAGAACAGAATTGCATTCTCTGTGTTGTCCTTATGTTAGGCCCTGATCTGGCTATGCCATATGGCTGTGGGCTACATTAGTTCATTTAGCAGACAATATTTGCTTAGAATTCTATGGCACTATTTTATAGTATGAAGAATACAATTGAACATGGCTTAATAACATAACAATTTCTGAGGGAGTGCGCACATCCAGCTATTCTGTGTTGAGCGGTTAACTAAGAAACCAGTCTTCTTGTATGCTTAATTTAGTTATTTATGCAACTTTAATTGATTGTGATACAAACGTTGGACTATATGTTTATTTTTTTATACGTTGAAGGGCTGCATGATGCGACTGATTTTGAAAAATGTTGCATGAGCTCTGCTTTGTTTCTTGCACGGGCTGCATACACTTCATCAGTCTCTCATTCTCAATTTGACAAGCACTTGATAATTTTCTCACTTGATAATATTCTCACGTGATCGGGTCCTTCTCACAGGCGTCTCAGCTCTGAAGTAGGCTTCAAATGAAGACAGACACATCGGGGACGCAACTGTGCACATCCTTATCGAATTCCGAGGAACATATTGATGATGGAAGAACTGTCCATTTACTTTTCGTTAGCCAACAAGATGAGTAGGCCTAACAAAGAGCAAAAGTACTAGCCTATATCAATCTACTACACCCCATAGTACAAAAGTAGACAAATTCTTGTCCTTCTGTGTGATAGAGAAATATTCCAAACATAGTCAGGATAGTTGTGGTATCTGACGGATCCCAAATTAATACAACCACTCACATTAAAAAAAAGTGAAAATCAATGAGGCTGATGCAACAAATAAACAACATTTAGTATTTAATCAACCTTTATTTGTCACATGTGCCCGAATACCACAAGTGTAGACCTTCCCGTGAAATGCTTACTTACAAGCCCTTAACTCTTCTTGAACTGCACTGTTGGTTAAGAACATATTTACCAAATAAACTATAAAAAGTAACACAAAATAACAATAACGAGGCTATATACAGGGGGTACTGGTACCGAGTCAATGTGCGGAGGTACAGGTTAGTCGAGGTAAGGGAAGACCCCCATGAAATTGACAAAAATGTATGGCAAGTTATTGGCTTTGGGCAGACCATATACACAATCACATCATGCAGGCTGATGCAGCATTCTATGGCACTTTATTTAATTGCCAGACATTTGTTGCAATTTGTTACGTTAAAGCAAGTTAGTCCTAGTTTGACCACCAAACGTCATCGTTGAGAAGCATTTGATAGTCTCCCATATTGGCATTACTAGAGAATTTTTGTAATAACATAAATGTGGCTTAATTGTATTAATATTATGGTGTTTATATTCCGAGAAAAACAAAACCTTCTGGGTTTCTGTTAGGATGGCATGAAAAATATTGCACTGTACAACGTGACGGTCGGGAGAAGGCTACAGCATAAGAGGATTGGAGGATTCTAAATTAATATCTAAGGGACATTTTCTGTTAGGATCTGTGAGAATATCTAAGGGGCTTTTATATCATTCTAAATTAAATAATAGCTTCGTAATAATCACCAGGCACTGTTCACCTCCTGTTGATTGCGCTGCAGTTGCCGCCAGTTGTTTTTTAGATTTTACCTTTAACTAGGCAAGTCGGGTAAGAACAAATTCTTATTTATAATGACGGCCTACCCTGGCCAAATCCGGATGACGCTGGGCCAATTGTGCACCAGCCTATGGCACTCCCAATCACGGTCGGATGTGATACAGCCTGTATTCGAACCAGGGACTGAGATGAAGTGCCTTAAAGGTCGAAACAAATTATTTGTTGCAAGTGGGGGAGGGGGGGTTTTCACACCTCGCTTGGCTATTAGACAATTCTTTAGTAAAGGTTGAATAGTCTTTTGTTCAGCTAATAGCCCATCCTAGAAACGTTGTTTGCAGAATTCCCAGCCTGCTACAGTACGCTTGTGAAAAACAAAATGCCTCCAGCTGTTGAAACACAGAATATCTAAGGGGCATTTATATAATTATAATGCGGGGTTAATAATACTTTTTCCCCTTTCCACCTGTTAAATAGCCTGGATTGTTACTCCCATCTCGTTCCTCTTCCACGCGTCATTCTCCGCCTGAGTGGCTCGCTTGTGGGCGTGCTGGCAGGATATGGCAGCACCTTCGGTTGTGCGTCAAGAATTCAGCATACCAAGTTTGTATGAAGGTCTGGTTATTCAAAGGCAAATAGTAATATGGTCTAAACCGCTCTGGTGACACTTTGATTCCCTGCTTTCAATCGTCCACATGGCTGGGAGAACCTATTCAAGTAAGTAAATACATTTTGAAAATGTAAAAAAACGATGTATTATTAGCTACAGTAACTAACGTAAACTCACGTAAACTCGTACATCGCCTTGGTCCGTACAATTGCCCTTATTTTAGCCCTTATTTTAACTGTAATGTCAATACCATTGTAAAGCACAATTTCTCCCCTTTCCAACAAAATCAATTACATGACCTAAACACTGCCCGTTTCTGCAAAATTCAAGCAGGCAATGAGCCCCGTCGGGTCTTTTTAAAAATGGCGGATGGGGAAGCGAAACTAATGCGTGATAGTGATAAGGACAGATGTCGTGTGGGAAAATTGCTTTTTTCACTCGATCTGTCCAACTTATCACCTTATCGCCTCTAAAATGTAAATAAAACACTATAAAGAGTTTATATAATGTGTCATTACATACCTATTTGAAGGTTTGTGTCGAATTTGAATCGGGTTTTTAGGGCGGTGCTAAAGTGATCTTAGAAGTAAACAGCGGATTTGAGAATGATGATCGCATGTAATGATGACGAAAAAAATTACTAGGTATCCCCCCTTACCCCGTCACTGTCCATTTCTTGTTTTTAAACGATGAGAGAAGTGCTACACCTGGTGGAGAGAGATTGTAAGACAGAAATAGTTGTTTTATGCGTGCTGTACGTTACGACATGACACGTCAAGATGTAACGGAGGGTCAGTTTTTTTCAACTTTCCTAATTACTATAGAGCCATTACCATGTCGATCAACGCTTGAATAGAAACCTATTTTGAAGTCAACAAAGTCGCTACAGTCCCATTAGTTTTCTTTGTAGCCTCGTTTGAATGTCGCAGTTACGCACATTTGTACGGAATGGGGTGAGTTTACGTTAGCTAAATGGCATTTCAACTCAAATGAGCTGCTAACGTAGCTAGCTAGTTTACATACTTTATAGATAGTTAGCTAAGTTAATTACATTTGACCAGCTACCTAACTTCATATTAGCTAGCTATCTTGATTTAGTTAACACTGTAAAATACATGTGTAGGTAGCTAGCTAACAGCCATGGAGGAGGGTGAAAGGATAGCAGGCCCAGCTGTCAAAGTGAGAGAGTAGGCTATTCTGGAAAGAGCAGGTACTTTGTATAGTTTCAGTCCTTAGAACTGAGGACAGAGAACATCATATTCAGTGCTGTCTAATATGAGTATACTGAAGTCTATTTCTTGTGAGGTTTTCTGTCCTCAGATACAGAGAGCTGTGAAAGCCTGTCTGCAGATTAAGAGGTCCCAATGAAGGGCAGCGGTTCTCAGTCCTGGTCCTGGGGACTCAAAGGGGTGCACATTTGTGTTTTGCCTTAGCACTACACAGCTGATTCAAATGATCAAACTTCAAGTGGTATTTATGTATTCATTTGTGACGCTATCCTTTATATGATTCTGCTATTGTAACATGCTACACATGCACATCTATCTATCCAATGTTATCATGATTTGTTATAAGGGATATTATACTTTACTAATTCACAATGATCTGGTAATGTAAAAGTCTAATAATGACATTATCTTCTATTGTTTGTCCTCATGTGTCTGTTTTTCAACATAAAGTACTCTGTAGCCACTTAGTGTGGACACCAGGTGAGACTACACACACACAGATTCCTGTTGAACAGTCTCTTTAACTACCTTATTTTCTCAATAACAGTCTCTCTCCTTCACTTCATCCCTCTCCCCCTTCTCCCTAAATCCTCTAGGTTATATCAGCTGTGTTGGTGTACCCCTCCAGCTGACAGAGGGCACAGCATGATCATAGGTGAGAGGTCACTTGGTCGGGTCAACAGGAAGTATTATTAACCTCAATGGGGTAGGGGGCAGTATTTTGACATCCGGATGAAAAGCGTGCCCAAAGTAAACTGCCTGTTATTCAGGCCCAGAAGCGAGGATATGCATATAATTGGTAGATTCGGATAGAAAACACTCTCAAGTTTCTAAAACTGTTAAAATAATGTCTGTGAGTATAACATAACTGATATGGCTGAGGACAAACCATCCCCCCCAAAAAGATTCAGCTTACCACTTTTTTCAATGGCTATTACTTTAATTATAAGGCCAGGTTCTCCCAGATTTCAGTTCCTAGGGCTTCCACTAGATGTCAACAGTCTTTAGAAAGAGTTTCAGTCTGGATTTTGGAAAAATTAGCCAGAAATTTTTGTTTTTCTAGGTGGCTCACATTTGGCTGTAGTGTTTCCAAGCGCGTGGAAGAAAGCATGTTCTTTGGTATTTTTCTCCCGTAAAGACAATAACGATTCTCCGTCTTATATTTTATTGTTTATTTGCGTATTAGGATACCTAAGGTTTGATTATAAACGTTGTTTGACTTGTTTGGAAAAGTTTATTAGTAACGTTTTCGATTTGTATGCATTTTGATGGAGGGAAAATTGGTGGATTATTGACTGATGCGTGCCAGCTAAACTGAGTTTTTAGGAATATGAAGGACATTTTAGAACAAAAGGACCATTTGTGATGTAACTGGGACCTTTTGGAGTGCCAACAGAAGAAGATCATCAAAGGTAATGTCACAATGTTCGTCTGAGGAAGAAGGAGTAGACCAAAGCACAGCGTGGTACGTGTTCATGATGTTTATTAATAACCTGAACACTGAAACAAAAAAGAAAAGTGGAACAAAACGCAACAGTTCTGTCATGGAATTCACACAAAACAGAAAACAACTACCCACAAAACACAGGTGGGAAAAGGCTACCTAAGTATGGTTCTCAATCAGAGACAATGATAGACAGCTGCCTCTGATTGAGAACCACACCCGGCCAAACACACAGAAATAGAAAACATAGAACACAAAACATAGAATGCCCACGCCCTGACCAAACCAAAATAGAGACATAAAAAGGATCTCTAAGGTCAGGGCGTGACAGGTAAGGCATTTTTTATATCGCTATTTCGGACTTTTGTGTCGCACCTGCCTGGTTGAAATATGGTTTTCATGTGTTTGTTTCCGAGGCGCTGTCCTCAGATAATCGCATGGTTTGCTTTCGCCGTAAAGCCTTTTTGAAATCTGACAGGGCGGCTAGATTAACAAGAAGTTAACCTTTATTTTAATGTATAACACATATATTTTCAAGAATGTTAAATATTTGAATATAGTATTTTTGAATTTCGCGCTCTGCAATTTCACTGGATGTTGGCCAGGTGGGACGCTACCGTCTCACCTACCCTAGAAAGATTAGGCTGGTTAGGAGACACTGCTAGAGACCCTATGTAATTGTGATGTACTGAGAATATTAAGGCAGCACTGTAATTCATTAATCATATGCTGTCTTCCCTGCTCCTCTGCTCTTACCTCTTTCCCTTTGTCTTTTACACCTCTTTTTTTATAATGCCATATGTGCATTGAAGTACAGATTCAACTTGTATTTATAATATTACAATTATCATATTTATAATGCATGTATTATATATTTATAACACCTGGATAATGAACTATAATTCAGATGAAGGGAGTTAGATATGCATAGGCAGTGTAGTGTACAGTTTTTCTGTATATATGAATTACAAATCAGCCTTTACTTAAATCATGTTTCTAGTCTATTGCATAGTTACAATGTGTAATCATTGATGTCCCAGGAGCAGGAGTGGTAAACACTGTTGAAGTGTATAATTCTAATACATACATGCAGACACAGCATCATTTAAAGAATGGCGTTTGATACACCTGGTATTGGATATAACTGAAAAAGAACATCTCAGATTCATACCTGAACTGCACCTTTATTTGCCAAGGAAGAGTACATGATCAGTGAATATATTCAATGTACAAGCTACAATGTGGGGATCTCATGCGTGGTAATAACTATTGTGCCAAGGATGAAAGTCCTATATACATGTAAAGTTATTATATTCTACTCAATCCATAGGCTTCATTAATGCCATTCAGACTTGAAGTCGATACAACAACTATGATAGCTGAGGTTCATAGGTTCTGAACTAATATTCATACCAAATGTTTTAGGGCCCATACACAGATCGGCTACATCCTGTAGCTAGCTACACATCCATAGGCATACAGTTATTTTTATCCTCCACTACACAATAAGCAAGTAAATAGTTAGCTAGCTATGTTACTTCAGCTGCATTGCATGGCAAATATCAGCAAGGCAAGCTTACACAATTGTACATTCAATTTGCAGTAAATGCTTTAGCTAACTAGATTCTTTACATCCACTGTTTCACATGACAGCCTGGTTTGCTGGTTTTCTCAGGAGTCCCTAAAACATTAAACAACATGAATTACAATTTCATACTCATGTCATAGCTGACTAGCTAGCTAACTAGTCAACTTGCTAAATAGCGATTTTTGTAAATTAATTTTATGACAAAAAAATATGCACAATCGTTTCTCTACATTAACTAACATATTCCTCTCAATTGTACATGTTTTGCTTAACTTGTTATGATGTTATAATAAATTCCACCGGAATGTTTTGTCAGCCATCTTTGCTGAAGAATGTCACCAGTGACAGATGGCTCGTGTCAAATTCGTCATTGGAACAACTCAATATGATTGGTCATATAAACCTTGGGACCCAAATGCATAATGAGTGCTCTAACTCCCCCTTGCGGTGGTCTGGAGCAATGAAGCCGTGATGCTGGGTACCTCTAAGTCCCACGGAGTAAGCTCGCAACTTTTAAAGGAGGAACTACTGTATGATCTTAGGAAGTCGGGTTCTGAACCCAAAAGTCACAGATCCATGTCCAAATGGCATAGGAAATGTCCAAATAGCATATATTTAATGAAAGTACTAAATCAGGATGTTATGTCCGTTTTCCATGTATGATCATAGGAATCTGAACCATGTGCAAATGGCATAAGGTCGAGATGGCCTATATACTGACCAAGTGATATCACTATGTTAAGCCCTGAATCAACCTAGAAGGTCTATTTGTCATGTTTGGTCATAGGAAGTCAGAATTTCTCGTTGGTGTTGATTCAGCATGTCTATTTCATAATGGGAAGTCCTTATGGATATACATTGGCAATGAACACTGTCAACTTGCAGAAGGGCATGTTCACACTGACAATATAGCATATTGTAATGGACACTGTCCAATAGCAATATATTGGCAATGTTATACTGCAGTTGGACAGTGTCCATGTTAAGACTGGCAATGTATTATGTGTATTGGACACTGTCTATTAGCAATACATTACAATGGACATTTACCATCACAAATTGGACATGCGCTAATATATTGCTGAAATGCCCAATTGTCTGGCTCATTGAACTTGGGATGGCCTAGCAGTGATAGTGGTTCCTCTCCATCACTCGGTAGTGTTAATATCAGCCTGTCCATTTGGTGATGGTAAATCCCTAATTAAGTGCATTGGAAGTAGACACTGCCCTTATGACCCAAATTTAAGGCACTTCCGGTTGTCACAGGAAGCTGAGACACATATCCTCATTGGGGTAGGCTTTTACAGAACCATGAGAGATTTACAGAGGGTTGAATGCAGTGTTTTTCACTAACTGCAGGGAGTGAAATCAAAACGTTTAGGGTCAATTGAACCACTTCTGGTTGTTGATTTTAAGCTTCCTGGAGCACAGGTAATCCTTATAGTGGCCTGATGGATTGTCATTGAAGACCGATTTGATATGGCAATCATAACCCACATAGGCATCAGGTTGAAGTTAGGGCAGCAGGCAATGTATTCCTATGGGGAGAGATGTCAATACTCTCTGTTTTCTCTGTTAAGGGTTAATTCCACATGGTCAAGGATAGGCTTGCGCAGACCGGGAGGACCTTAGGAACGGTACTGTGGTTGAATTGTGTTTCTAGCCTCAACGGTCCTGTCGCTGTCAACCAACAGCACCACAAATTTAGGTCAGGCTTCATTCCGGGCCTACTTTTTGCACAGTCGCTGCGGTCAGACCGAGCGAGCTACGGCCTCTTTGAACTCGGCACAGCCTAGAGACTATAGTGATGCCCTTTATTTCCTTTTCAGTGATGATTTTAGCCTGACCATTTGTTTTCAGCCCTATTTGATGGTAAAGTTCATACTTCAATCTTTTCATATTGATATTAAATTCACTTTTTTTTCAGGCGTTGCTTCGGGTCCCTGAAAGAGCTATCAGACAGAAACGTGTAGGGTCCATCTCTATGGGCTGAGGCGGTTTCAATGCACCTAGTCTTGTGATTCTGGGACTTTTGTAAATGTCATCATTTTTGCAATGTTTAAAATTAATTGAAGATATTGCAAATGGACGAGACTGTTTATTGGCCTGAGAACCTTCTAGAGCCACATAACTCACCGTGCACTACCAACTTAAGCTCTAGAACAGGTTTATAAAGTTTCAGAGCCGTAGGTCTGACGGTTCTTTGATGGTTCGAACACCGGTAACTATTGCAGGCTCTGTGTGTCTAAGCCCCACACTGTGTCACTCCATCTTGGCTGTGTGTGTACATAAAATAACAGAAATCCTAGAGAGCCCCCAAAACCCGCCTTAACGAATTCGCCTTTACACGCCTCAACTGGATCTCAAATTATAATTTTTTTGCATCAAGAAATGGATGTTGTACAATTTTTCGTAAACTACGATAACCGGCTGGTTCTATTTTTCCTTACACTGTAGGTTGATGTACTTTGACATGAAGTGGTCAAATTAGCGTTGTATTACCATTTTCGACCTTTAATCCCACAAAATGTGCATTAACCTGTCTAGCCCCGGGGTTCCACTAGCGGAACTCCTCCCACATTCCACTGAAAAGGCAGAGCGCGAAATTCAAAAAATATTTTTGAGAAATATTTAACTTTCACACATTAACAAGTCCAATACAGCAAATGAAATATAAACATCTTGTGAATCCAGTCAACATGTCCGATTTTTAAAATGTTTTACAGCGAAAACACCACGTATATTTATGTTCGCTCACCACCAAATACAAAAAAGCACAGACATTTCTTTCACAGCACAGATAGCATGCACAGAACCAACCTAACTAACCAAGAACCAACCAAACTAACCAAAAAACAACTTCATCAGATGACAGTCTTATAACATGTTACACAATAAATCTATGTTTTGTTCGAAAAATGTGCATATTTGAGCTATAAATCAGTTTTACATTGCAGCTACCATCACAGCTACCGTCACAAATAGCACCGAAGCAGCCAGAGTAATTATAGAGACCAACGTGGAATACCTAAATACTCATCATAAAACATTTCTGAAAAATGCATGGTGTACAGCAAATGAAAGACAAGCATCTTGTGAATCCAGCCAATATTTCCGATTTCTTAAGTGTTTTACAGCAAAAACACAATATAGCATTATATTAGCTTACCACAATAGCCAGAAACACAAGCCATTTACCAGCAGCAAAAGTTAGCAATCGTAACAAACCAGCAAAAGATATATAATTTTTGACTAACCTTGATAAACTTCATCAGATGACAGTCCTATAACATCAGGTTATACATACACTTATGTTTTGTTCGAAAATGTGCATATTTAGAGCTGAAATCAGTGGTTATACATTGTGCTAACGTAGCATCTTTTTCCCAGAATGTGCGGATATTTTTCTAAAACTCACCTATTCTGACCAAATAACTATTCATAAACATGACAAAAAAATACATGTTGTATAGGAAATGATAGATACACTAGTTCTTAATGCAATCGCTGTGTTAGAATTCTAAAAATAACTTCATTACGACATCCAGCTTACGTTATAGCGAGAGCGTGCCCAAAATCTGGGCGCTACCTAATAGTACACATGTTCGACAGATATATGAAATAGCATCATAAAATGGGTCCTACTTTTGATGATCTTCCATCAGAATGTTGTACAAGGGGTCCTTTGTCGGGAACAATCGTTGTTTGGTTTTAGAATGGCCTTTTTCCCTCGCGAATTAGCAAGCAAAACTGGCGCTAAGCTGTCCATCTTCACCAAACGCAAAGAATGCAACACGTCTAACGTCCCGAAAAAATTTCAATAATCTAATAAAACTATATTGAAAAAAACATACTTTACGATGATATTGTCACATTTATCAAATAAAATCAAAGCCGGAGATATAAGACGTCTATAACGATTGCTTTTCAGAAGCCAATACTGGTGACCTTTATGCGCTTCCTGAACAAACGAATTCTGGGGTCATGTCATTCCAAGCTGTCTCTTTTGACCATAGAAAGAGATTGAGACCCCATTTCACCTCTCACAGCCTATTGACATCTAGTGGAAGGCGTATGAAGTGCATGTATAGTCACAAATTTCAAGCAAAATGATAGGGAGGCCCTGGAACAGAGCCTCGATTTGAGATTTTTCACTTTCTGACAGGAAGTATGCTGCAAAATAAGTTCTGTTTTACTCACAGATATAATTCAAACGGTTTTAGAAACTTGAGAGTGTTTTCTATCCAATAATAATATGCATATTGTACGAGCAAGAATAGAGTACGAGGCCGTTTAAATTGGGCACGATTTTCCCCCAAAGTGTAAATAGCGCCCTCTATCCTCAACAGGTTAACTTCTTATGGCTGGGATCCCGTTAATGGGATCGATATGACAACAGCCAGTGAAAGTGCAGGGCGCCAAATTCAAAACTACAGAAATCTCATCATTAAAATTCCTCAGACATACAAGTATTTCACACCATTTTAAAGATAAACTTGTTTTTAATCCCACCACAGTGTCCGATTTCAAAAAGGCTTTACGACGAAAGCACAACATATCATTATGTTAGGTCAGCACCTATTCACAGAAAAACACAGCCATTTTTCCAGCCAAAGAGAGGAGTAAAAAAAAACAGAAATAGAGATAAAATGAATCACTAACCTTTGATCTTCATCAGATGACACTCATAGGACTTCATGTTACACAATACATGTATGTTTTGTTAAATAAAGTTTATATTGATATCCAAAAATCTCAGTTTACATTGGCGCGTTACGTTCAGTAATGTTTTGCTTCCAAAACATCCGGTGATTTTGCAGAGAGCCACATCAATTTACAGAAATACTCATAATAAACATTGATAAAAGATACAAGTATTACACACGGAACTTTAGATAAACCTCTCCTTAATGCAACCGCTGTGTCAGATTTCAAAAAAACTTTACGGGAAGAGCACACCATGCTATAATCTGAGTACAGTGCTCAGAGCCCAAACAAGCCATGAAGATATCCGCCATGTGGAGTCAACAGATGTCAGAATAGCATTATAAATATTCCCTTACCTTTGATGATCTTCATCAGAATGCACTCCCAGGAATCCCAGTTCAACAATAAATGTTTGATTTGTTCCATAAAGTCCATAATTTATGTCCAAATACCTCCTTTTTGTTTGCGCGTTCAGTACACAATCCAAACTCACGACACGTGGGCAAGTCCATGCGAAAGTTCAGACAAAAGTCATATTACAGTTCGTAGAAACATGCCAAAAGAAGTATAGAATCAATCTTTAGGATGTTTTTAACATAAATCTTCAATAATGTTCCAACCGGAGAATTCCTTTGTCTTCAGAAATGCAATGGAACGCAAGCTAATTCTCTCACGTGAACGCGCGTGGTCAGCTCATGGCACTCTGCCAGACCCATGACTCAGAGCCCTCATTCCCCCCCTCCTTCACAGTAGAAGCATCAAACAAGGTTCTAAAGACTGTTGACATCTAGTGGAAGCCTTAGGAAGTGCAATATCACCAATATCCCACTGTATATTCGATAGGCTATGAGTTGAAAAACTACAAACCTCAGATTTCCCACTTCCTGGTTGGATTTTTTCTCAGGTTTTTGCCTGCCATATGAATTCTGTTATACTCAGACATCATTCAAACAGTTTTAGAAACTTCAGAGTGTTTTCTATCCAGATCTACTAATAATATGCATATATTAGCAACTGGGCCTGAGTAGCAGGCAGTTTACTCTGGGCACCTTATTCATCCAAGCTACTCAATACTGCCCCCAGCCATAAGAAGTTAAAGGCATTTAGCTCCTCTGGTAGGCTCGTGTCACTGGGCAGCTCACGTCTGGGTTTCCCTTTGTAGTCCATAATAGTTTGAGCCCTGTAGTAGGATTCAATCTTAATCCTGTATTGACGCTTTGCTTGTTTGGTGGTTCTTCTGAGGGCATAGCTTAAAATGTTAAACTTTTAGGCAATTTCTTCATATTATAAGAGCAGCAATATGCACACTGCAGTAGGCTATAAGCGTGAATGTTCCAAAATGGAATCAATTAGCGAAAACACCATTCTCAAAAGTGACCGCAAACGTGATTTATGCATGTAATGTTTTATTATAACGGTGAATTTTTATGGTAAAAATTATCTTGGTTGAACTTCAAACTCGTGCATCGCCTATGTGTGCCAGTTAGGCTCTACACCGGTTGTAAAGCAGATTAATGTGCTTCATTTTAAGAAGTTATTTGGCCACTTTAGTTGTGATACAAACCTTAAAAACATATGGGCTTGGCTACATGAGGTACGCAACTATGATTAGAAAAAGTCGCAAAAAAAGGCATGCGCTGTATCTTGCCTTAATGCACATGCTGGGCTTCATTCAGAAGTGATAGGTTAATTGTCACCCATCAGACAATTCTTAATTTAATCTTGTCTTTAGATATGCTAAATAATATAAGTGAAATTAGTTTTGATTTAGAATGGACCATTATCATGCACCAGTCTCTGAACTTAAATAGCGAATGGAGGAAATGTTTCCCTTGTTTAATTTTCGTGCCAGCCAGTTAGGCTATACTCCTGTTAAAAGTGAAGCCATGTGCTTAATATTAGGAAAGTTGAGAAATAAATATAGTAGGCATAGCCTATAGAAAGCTGATGGGATCCTCTTTTTAAAAGAGGCCATCAACTCTTTTCTCTTGCAATTGCATCGACTATAGAAATGTTGCACAACATGAGCTCATGGGCTCTCATGAAGTGTTTGATTTGATTTTGGATCATTTGCATTGATGTCAGCGATTAGAGGGACATTGGAGTGCTGAGTACCAGGCAGGTAGCAAGTTTGATAGGCCTCTAATGATCATCAGCAGCATTAGAGCTTGGAGAAGCCTAGTTACTGTGACTAAACAGTGATGTGGAATTTGACTGCGGTCATGACAGGTGCGGCGGTAACATGGTCACTGTAACAGCCTGAATAATAACCATGATGGACTATGTGGTGATGACATTGTGTTTCATCTATAGTGAATGGAAGAACATGGTGAGATTCAAACAATGCTGTATGATGACTCTGTGCAACATGTCTCTTTGCTGGTTTTGCTACTGATTTAAATCTTATAAATGTGCCAAATTGTGTAAACGTGAAGCTTTGTTCTACTTATTATAAAATTGTTATTCAGTATGTTGCCTACACAAGCACCATGAAATACTTCAGGTGACAAGACCAGATAGAAAACATGGGTACTGCAGTTAGTCTGTGCATAGTTGCCAGCTACAGTAGGAGATGAGTCATTAACTTGTTTTTCAACCACTCCACAAATTTCTTGTTAACAAACTACAGTTTTGGCAAGTCGGTTAGGACATCTACTTTGTGTATGACACAAGTAATATTTCCATCAATTGTTTACAGACAGATTATTTCACTTATAATTCACTGTATCACAATTCCAGTGTGTCAGAAGTGTACATATACGAAGTTGACTGTGCATTTAAACAGCTTGGAAAATTCCAGAAAATGATGTCATGGCTTTAGAAGCTTCTGATAGGCTAATTGACATCATTTGAGTCAGTTTGAGGTGCACCTGTGGATATATTTCACAGCCTACCTTCAAACTCAGTGCCTCTCACTTAACATCATGGGAAAATCAAATGAAATCAGCCAAGACCTCAGAAAGATTTATCCTTGGGAGCAATTTCCAAACGCCTGCCTGAAGATACCACATTCATCTGTACAAAAAAAAGTACGCAAGTATAAACACCATGGGACCACGCAGCCGTCATACCGCTCAGGAAGGAGACGCCTTCTGTATCCTAGAGATGAACGTACTTTGGTGCAAAAAGTGCAAATCAATCCCAGAACAACAGCAAAGGACCTTGTGAAGATGCTGGAGGAAACAGGTACAAAAGTATATATAGCCACAGTAAAACGAGTCCTAGATCGACATAACCCGAAAGGCCGCTCAGCAAGGAAGAAGCCTCTGCTCCAAAACTACCATAAAAAAGCCAGACTACGGTTTGCAACTGCACATGGGGACGAAGATCATACTTTTTGGAGAAATGTCCTCTGGTCTGATGAAACAAAAATAGAACTGTTTAGCCATAATGACCATCATTATGTTTGGAGGAAAAAGAGGGAGGCTTGCAAGCCGAAGAACCCCATCCCAACCGTGAAGCACGGGGGTGGCAGCATCATGTTGTGGGGGTGCTTTGCTGCAGGAGGGACTGGTGCACTTCACAAAATAGATGGAATCATGAGAAAAGGAAAATTGTGGATATATTGAAGCAACATCAAAACATCAGTCAGGAAGTTAAAGCTTGGTCGCAAATGGGTCTTCCAAATCGACAAGGACTCCAAGCATACTTCCAAAGTTGTGGCAAAATGGCTTAAGGACAACAAAGTCAAGTTATTGGAGTGGCCTTGACCTCAATCCTATAGAAAAGTTGTGGGCAGAACTGAAATAGCGTGTGCGAGCAAGGAGGCCTACAAACCTGACTCAGTTACACTAGCTCTGTCAGGAGGAATGGGCCAAAATTCACCCAACTTATTGTGGGAAGCTTGTGGAAGGCTACCTGAAATGTTTGACCCAAGTTAAACAATTTAAAGGCAATGCTACCAAATACTAATTGAGTGTATGTAAACTTCTGACCGACTGGGAATGTGATGAAAGAAATAAAAGCTGAAATAAATCATTCTCTCTACTATTATTCTGACATTTTCACATTCATAAAATAAAGTGGTGACCCTAACTGACCTAAGGCAGGACATTTTTACTAGGATTAAATGTCAGGAATTGTGAAAAATGAGTAAATGTATTTGGATAAGGTGTATGTAAACTTCTGACTTCAACTGTATATATGTGTGTGTATATACCTGTATAGAGATACACAGATACATATATATATATATATATATGTATGTGTATATATCTGTATCTATATGTATCTATCTGTGTATCTATGTGTATATCTGTATGTGTATCTATATGTATCTATGTGTATATCTATATGTATCTGTATATATATATATATATATATATCTGTGTATAGATCTATCTGTGTATATCTCTGTGTATATGTATATATCTATCTGTATATCTATATGTGTATATCTATATGTGGTTATGTATCTATGTGTATATCTGTGTATATGTATCTATGTGTATATCTATATGTGTATCTATATATCTATATGTATGTGTATATATCTGTGTATCTATATGTATCTGTATATATATATATATCTTTGTATATCTCTGTGTATATGTGTATCTGTGTATATCTATATGTATCTATGTATCTATATGTATCTGTATATATATATATCTTTGTATATCTCTGTGTATATGTGTATCTATGTGTATCTATGTGTATATCTATGTGTATCTATGTGTATATGTATCTGTGTATATCTATATGTATCTGTGTATATCTATATGTATCTATGTATCTGTATATATATATCTTTGTATATCTCTGTGTATATGTGTATCTATCGTGTGTATATATCTATCTGTGTATATCTATCTGTGTATATCTAAATGTGTATCTCTGTATATGTATCTATGTGTATATCTATATGTATCTATGTGTATATATGTATGTGTATATATCTGTGTATCTATATGTATCTGTATATATATATATATCTTTGTATATCTCTGTGTATATGTGTATCTATGTGTATATCTATGTATATATATCTCTGTGTATATGTGTATATGTGTATCTATGTGTATATCTGTATGTATCTATGTATATCTATATGTATCTGTGTATATCTATATGTATCTGTGTATATCTATATGTATCTGTGTATATCTATATGTATCTGTATATATATATCTTTGTATATGTCTGTGTATCTATGTGTATCTATGTGTATATCTATGTGTATATCTATATGTATCTATGTGTATATCTATATGTATCTATGTGTATATCTATATGTATCTATGTGTATATCTATATGTATCTATGTGTATATCTATATGTATCTATGTGTATATCTATATGTATCTATGTATATCTATATGTATCTGTGTATATCTATATGTATCTGTGTATATCTATATGTATCTGTGTATATCTATCTGTGTATATGTATTTATCTGTGTATCTATATGTATCTAGCTGTGTATATCTATATGTATCTATATGTGTATATCTATTTGTTTATCTATCTGTGTGTATGTGTATATCTATATGTATCTATGTGTATCTATCTGTGTATATATATGTGTGTATATCTATACGTATCTCTGTGTATATCTATATGTATCTCTGTGTATATCTAAATATCTATATGTATCTGTATATATATATCTTTGTATATCTCTGTGTATATGTGTATCTATGTGTATATCTATATGTATCTATGTGTATATCTATGTGTATATCTATATGTATCTATGTGTATATCTATATGTATCTATGTGTATATCTATGTGTATCTATGTGTATATCTATGTATATCTATATGTATCTGTGTATATCTATATGTATCTGTGTATATCTATCTGTGTATATGTATTTATCTGTGTATCTATATGTATCTAGCTGTGTATATCTATATGTATCTATATGTGTATATCTATCTGTTTATCTATCTGTGTGTATGTGTATATCTATATGTATCTATGTGTATCTATCTGTGTATATATATGTGTGTATATCTATACGTATCTCTGTGTATATCTATATGTATCTCTGTGTATATCTAAATATCTATATGTATCTGTATATATTTTTATGTATGTGTATATATCTGTATATATCTATATGTGTATCTGTGTATATCTATCTGTGTATATACAGTGGGGAGAACAAGTATTTGATACACTGCCGATTTTGCAGGTTTTCCTACTTACAAAGCATGTAGAGGTCTGTAATTTTTATCATAGGTACACTTCAACTGTGAGAGATGGAATCTAAAAAATCCAGAAAATCACATTGTATGATTTTTAAGTAATTAATTTGCATTTTATTGCATGACATAAGTATTTGATCACCTACCAACCAGTAAGAATTCCGGCTCTCACAGACCTGTTAGTTTTTCTTTAAGAAGCCCTCCTGTTCTCCACTCATTACCTGTATTAACTGCACCTGTTTGAACTCGTTACCTGTATAAAAGACACCTGTCCACACACAATCAAACAGATTCCAACCTCTCCACAATGGCCAAGACCAGAGAGCTGTGTAAGGACATCAGGGATAAAATTGTAGACCTGCACAAGGCTGGGATGGGCTACAGGACAATAGGCAAGCAGCTTGGTGAGAAGGAAACAACTGTTGGCGCAATTATTAGAAAATGGAAGAAGTTCAAGATGACGGTCAATCACCCTCGGTCTGGGGCTCCATGCAAGATTTCACCTCGTGGGGCATCAATGATCATGAGGAAGGTGAGGGATCAGCCCAGAACTACACGGCAGGACCTGGTCAATGACCTGAAGAGAGCTGGGACCACAGTCTCAAAGAAAACCATTAGTAACACACTACGCCGTCATGGATTAAAATCCTGCAGCGGACGCAAGGTCCCCCTGCTTAAGCCAGTGCATGTCCAGGCCTGTCTGAAGTTTGCCAATGACCATCTGGATGATCCAGAGGAGGAATGGGAGAAGGTCATGTGGTCTGATGAGACAAAAATAGAGCTTTTTGGTCTAACTCCACTCGCCGTGTTTGGAGGAAAAAGAAGTATGAGTACAACCCCAAGAACACCATCCCAACCGTGAAGCATGGAGGTGGAAACATCATTCTTTGGGGATGCTTTTCTGCAAAGGGGACAGGACGACTGCACCGTATTGAGGGGAGGATGGATGGGGCCATGTATCGCAAGATCTTGGCCAACAACCTCCTTCCCTCAGTAAGAGCATTGAAGATGGGTCGTGGCTGGGTCTTCCAGCATGACAACGACACGAAGCACACAGCCATGGCAACTAAGGAGTGGCTCCGTAAGAAGCATCTCAAGGTCCTGGAGTGGCCTAGCCAGTCTCCAGACCTGAACCCAATAGAAAATCTTTGGAGGGAGCTGAAAGTCCGTATTGCCCAGCGACAGCCCCGAAACCTGAAGGATCTGGAGAAGATCTGTAGGGAGGAGTGGGCCAAAATCCCTGCTGCAGTGTGTGCAAACCTAGTCAAGAACTACAGGAAACGTATGATCTCTGTAATTGCAAACAAAGGTTTCTGTACCAAATATTAAGTTCTGCTTTTCTGATGTATCAAATACTTATGTCATGCAATAAAATGCAAATTAATTACTTAAAAATCATACAATGTGATTTTCTGGATTTTTGTTTTAGATTCCGTCTCTCATAGTTGAAGTGTACCTATGATAAAAATTACAGACCTCTACATGCTTTGTAAGTAGGAAAACCTGCAAAATCGGCAGTGTATCAAATACTTGTTCTCCCCACTGTATATATCTATCTGTATTTATCTGTGCATATATATCTATCTGTGCATATATATCTATCTGTGCATATATATCTATCTGTGTATATCTATCTGCATCTGTGTATATCTATCTGCATCTGTGTATATCTATCTGCATCTGTGTATATCTATCTGTATCTGTGTATATCTATCTGTATCTGTGTATATCTATCTGTATCTGTGTATATCTATCTGTATCTGTGTATATCTATCTGTATATATCTATATGTGTATCTGTGTATATCTATCTGTGTATATGTATGTGTATCTATCTGTGTATATGTATGTGTATATATCTATGTATATCTATCTATGTGTATCTATCTGTGTATATCTATCTGTGTATATCTATGTATCTATCTGTGTATATGTATCTATCTGTGTATATGTATCTATCTGTGTATATGTATGTATCTATGTGTATGTATCTATCTGTGTATATCTGTGTATATCTATCTATATGTATCTCTGTGTATATCTATCTATATGTATCTCTGTGTATATCTATATGTATCTGTATATATTTAAAAATATTCTTATTAAATACCTTGTGAAGACTTACAGAAAACGTTTGACCTCTGTCATTGCCAAAAAGGGTATATAACAAAGTATTGAGAAACTCTTGTTATTGACCAAATACTTATTTTCCACCATAATCTGCAAATAAATTCATTAAAAATCCTACAATGTGATTTTCTGGATTTTTTTTCTTATTTTGTCTGTCATAGTTGAAGTGTACCTATGATAAAAATTACAGGCCTCTCATCTTTTTAAGTGGGAGAACTTGCACAATTGGTGGCTGACTAAATACTTTTTTGCCCCACTGTGTGTGTATGTATACTGTGTGTGTATATATATATATATATATATATATATATATATATATGCATGTGTGTATATATATATATATATATATATATATATATATATATATATATATATATATATATATATATATATATATATATATATATATATATATATATATATATATATATATATATATATTGGGGGATTGGAAATGATGCAGACAATTACATTGAAAGCCACAATCCATCTGCAATATTAAAGCTGATCTACCCCCTAAAACAATTATACAAAATAAAGCTTTTTTATTTTGGACCATTTGAATTGAAAACAATCACAGTAAAGAACATAAGTTACCCAGAAATTATTTGATACTGAGAGAAAAACGGCTGCATTGGACCTAAAAAAATATAATACAAAATAAGCTAATCTAGTGAATAGTGCAGTAAAGAGGAGAGATGGAAGAAAAAAACAGGAACACAGTCCTCCTTTATCTGGAAACATACATAAATGCGGATTTATCTCTCGTGCCTTTATTTCTGTCTCCTCCTCTGCAGCAGAAAACCATCTACACCCACACAGTGAGTGGAAAAATATGTCTAATCTGCAGCAGAGGCAGTTAACACCAGCAGCTCCTAAGAATAGCCCTTTTCCAGCCATTATTAAGACATTATCTTTTTCAAAATCAAATCAAGCTTTATTTATACAGCACATTTCATACATGGAATGCAACACAATGTGCTTCACAGGAAAAATTTAAAAGTGAAAATTAAAAACTGAAATATTTACTACACAACAAACATGAGGCAAAAAAATAAAAAATACCAATAAAAACTGAACGACTAAAAAGCAACCTAAGGAAAAATCAAAGCTAAAAAGGTGTGTTTTAAGATCTCTCTTAATGTCCACAGTTTCGGCCCCCCTCAGGGTCTCTGGCAGGCTATTCCAGAGGATGGGTGCATAGTAATTAAAGGCTCTCTCCATGCCTCTTGGTCCTTTTGTGTAACTTCATGAATTTGCTGGTTGAACCCTCATACGTGCACAGTATCTCTCTCCTCCCATTCCAGCCACCTCCCCCTCTAACTCTACCGCTTTCTGATACAAACCCACACACCCACACAAACAGTCTTGCACTTATTCACAATAGCATCAGGAACATTGCCTCGAAACGCATGCCCGATGCCAACAAACTTTAGGACCTTTTGTATGCTATCTCACATGACTTGAGTGTAATCTTTGCACAATCCAAAGGAAAAGACAACTGATTGGCGATTTTGAGGAAATATCCACTTTTTGGTTGAAACAAAAGAAGACATGGCTGCATGCTCATCCATACACAGTAAAGCATATCTACGGCGCTAACATATGGCATTTTTTTAAGATGGTCATTCCAATGACCATTTAGCTATTTGATTTTGAATTTTAGGACCCCTTTAGGTAAAAAAAATATATATATATATATATATATATAAAAAAAAAATATATATATATATATATATACAGTGGGGAGAACAAGTATTTGATACACTGCCGATTTTGCCGATTTTCCTACTTACAAAGCATGTAGAGGTCTGTAATTTTTATCATAGGTACACTTCAACTGTGAGAGACGGAATCTAAAACAAAAATCCCGAAAATCACATTGTATGATTTTTAAGTAATTAATTCGCATTTTATTGCATGACATAAGTATTTGATACATCAGAAAAGCAGAACTTAATATTTGGTACAGAATCCTTTGTTTGCAATTACAGAGATCATACGTTTCCTGTAGTTCTTGACCAGGTTTGCACACACTGCAGCAGGGATTTTGGCCCACTCCTCCATACAGACCTTCTCCAGATCCTTCAGGTTTCGGGGCTGTCGCTGGGCAATACGGACTTTCAGCTCCCTCCAAAGATTTTCTATTGGGTTCAGGTCTGGAGACTGGCTAGGCCACTCCAGGACCTTGAGATACTTCTTACGGAGCCACTCCTTAGTTGCCCTGGCTGTGTGTTTCGGGTCGTTGTCATGCTGGAAGACCCAGCCATGACCCATCATCAATGCTCTTACTGAGGGAAGGAGGTTGTTGGCTAAGATCTCGCAATACATGGCCCCATCCATCCTCCCCTCAATACGGTGCAGTCGTCCTGTCCCCTTTGCAGAAAAGCATCCCCAAAGAATGATGTTTCCACCTCCATGCTTCACGGTTGGGATGGTGTTCTTGGGGTTGTACTCATCCTTCTTCTTCCTCCAAACACGGCGAGTGGAGTTTAGACCAAAAAGATCTATTTTTGAATCATCAGACCACATGACCTTCTCCCATTCCTCCTCTGGATCATCCAGATGGTCATTGGCAAACTTCAGACGGGCCTGGACATGCGCCTGCTTGAGCAGGGGGACCTTGTGTGCGCTGCAGGATTTTAATCCATGACGGCGTAGTGTGTTACTAATGGTTTTCTTTGAGACTGTGGTCCCAGCTCTCTTCAGGTCATTGACCAGGTCCTGCCGTGTAGTTCTGGGCTGATCCCTCACCTTCCTCATGATCATTGATGCCCCACGAGGTGAGATCTTGCATGGAGCCCCAGACCGAGGGTGATTGACCATCATCTTGAACTTCTTCTATTTTCTTCTATTTTCTAATAATTGCGCCAACAGTTGTTGCCTTCTCACCAAGCTGCTTGCCTATTGTCCTGTAGCCCATCCCAGCCTTGTGCAGGTCTACAATTTTATCCCTGATGTCCTTACACAGCTCTCTGGTCTTGGCCATTGTGGAGAGGTTGGAGTCTGTTTGATTGAGTGTGTGGACAGGTGTCCTTTATACAGGTAACGAGTTCAAACAGGTGCAGTTAATACAGGTAATGAGTGGAGAACAGGAGGGCTTCTTAAAGAAAAACTAACAGGTCTGTGAGAGCCGGAATTCTTACTGGTTGGTAGGTGATCAAATACTTATGTCATGCAATAAAATGCAAATGAATTACTTAAAAATCATACAATGTGATTTTCTGGATTTTTGTTTTAGATTCCGTCTCTCACAGTTGAAGTGTACCTATGATAAAAATTACAGACCTCTACATGCTTTGTAAGTAGGAAAACCTGCAAAATCGGCAGTGTATCAAATACTTGTTCTCCCCACTGTAGGTGTTAGAAACATCATAACGAAGTTATTTTAAACCGAGTTATATCAGTTTATGCGAGTATATTGCGATTTTCGGAATTTCCTTAGTATTGCGTTTTGAAGATTTGGGCATGTCTGCGCCACATAGCTATTGTTAGCTGCTAGTTCCAAAGTTGAAGAGGACGTTTTACAACCAAGCAACGATTATTTTGGACAAAGGACAACTTGCCCAAGATTCTGATGGAAGCTCGTCCAAAAGTAAGAGCTATTTATGATGTTATTCCGTATTTATGTGGAAAAATGTAAAAGGATTTGTCCGCCATTAATTGCGGCACTAGTCTGGCTGTAACGCACACTGTATGTCTAGTAACGTTAATTTTAAAAATCTAACACAACGGTTGCATTAATAACTAATGCATCTTTCATTTGCTGTCCAACCTGTATTTTTTAGTCAAGTTTACGATTATTTATCGATTAGATTAGGTGCCTCTCCAAGATGGCGCCGGAAAGAATGCATGAAATGTTGCTACTGATCACATTGTATAACCACGATTTGTGCTGCTAAATATGCACATTTTCGAACAAAACCTATATGCATTGTGTAATATGATGTTACAGGACTGTCATCTGATGAAGTTTATCAAGGTTAATCAAATTATATATCTTTTGCTGGATTGTTACGATCGCTAACATTTGCTGCTGGTAAATGCGGTTGTGTTTCTGGCTATTGTGGTAAGCTAATATAATGCTATATTGTGTTTTCGCTGTAAAACACTTAAAAACTCTGACATATTGGCTGGATTCACAAGATGTTGGGCTTTCATTTGCTGTACGCTGTGTATTTTTCAGAAATGTTTTATGATGAGTAATTAGGTATTTGACGTTGGTCTCTGTAATTATTCTGCCTGCATTGACGCTATTTCAGATTGCAGCTGCAATGTAGAACTGTGATTTATACCTGAAATATGCACATTTTTCTAACAAAACATATGCTATACAATAAATATGTTATCAGACTGTCATCTGATGAAGTTCTTTCTTGGTTAGTGGCTATTTCTATCTTTATTTGGTCGAATTAGTGATGGCTACCTATGCAGGAAAAAAATGGTGGAGAAAAAAAAGTTGTGTCTTTTGCTATGGTGGTTAGCTATTAGAAATACATATTGTGTCTTCCCTGTAAAACATTAAAAAAATCGGAAATGATGGCTGGATTCACAAGATCTGTATCTTTCATCTGGTGTCTTGGACTTGTGATTTCATGAACATTTGATTATATGATATCCCTGTAGCTTTAGGCTAGGCTATGCTAGTCTGCTTTTTTGATGGGGGGGATCCCGGATCTGGGTTTGTGGCTCGTTAGAGGTTAATATTGCCTGCTATCATGAATTTATTTTAACTAGGGAAATTGTGTCACTTCTCTTGCATTCTGTGCATGCAGAGTCAGGGTATATGCAGCAGTTTGGGCCACCTGGCTCGTTGCGAACTGTGTGAAGACCATTTCTTACTAACAAAGACCGTAATTAATTTGCCAGAATTTTACATAATTATGACATAACATTGAAGGTTGTGCAATGTAACAGCAATATTTAGACTTAGGTATGCCACCCGTTCGATAAAATCCAGAACGGTTCCGTATTTCACTGAAAGAAAGGTTTTGTTTTCGAAATGATAGTTTCCGGATTTGACCATATTAATGACCTAAGGCTCGTATTTCTGTGTGTTTATTATATTATAATTAAGTCTAGGATTTGATATTTGATAGAGCAGTCTGAATGAGCGGTGGTAGGCATCAGCAGGCTCATAAGCATTCATTCAAACAGCACTTTCCTGCATTTGCCAGCAGATCTTCGCTGTGCTTCAAGCATTGCGCTGTTTGACTTCAAGCCTATCAACTCCCGAGATTAGGCTGGCAATACTATAGTGCCTATAAGAACATCCAATAGTCAAAGGTATATGAAATACACATGGTATAGAGAGAAATAGTCCAATAATTCCTATTGGACATTTGCACATTTGTGGCCTGCTGGAGGTCATTTTGCAGGGCTCTGGCAGTGCACCTCCTTGCACAAAGGCGGAGGTAGCGGTCCTGCTGCTGGGTTGTTGCCCTCCTACGGCCTCCTCCACGTCTCCTGATGTACTGGCCTGTCTCCTGGTAGCGCCTCCATGCTCTGGACACTACGCTGACAGACACAGCAAACCTTTTTGCCACAGCTCACATTGATGTGCTATCCTGGATGAACTGCACTACCTGAGCCACTTGTGTGGGTTGTAGACTCCGTCTCATGCTACCACTAGAGTGAGAGCACCGCCAGCATTCAAAAGTGACCAAAACATCAGCCAGGAAGCATAGGAACTGAGAAGTGGTCTGTGGTCACCACCTGCAGAATCACTCCTTTTTTGGGGGTGTCTTGCTAATTGCCTATAATTTCCACCTTTTGTCTATTCCATTTGCACAACAGCATGTGAAATGTATTGTCAATCAGTGTTGCTTCCTAAGTGGACAGTTTGATTTCACAGAAGTGTGATTGACTTGGAGTTACATTGTGTTGTTTAAGTGTTCCCTTTATTTTTTTGAGCAGTGTATATTATAAGTTAAAATAAGTGTTCATTCAGTATTGTTGTATTGTCATTATTGCAAATATATATAAAAATCCTCCTATTAATCGGTATCGGCTTTTTTTGGTCCTCCAATAATCGGTATCGGCGTTGAAAAATCATAATCGGTCGACCTCTAGTACAGAGGCCCATTATCAGCAACCATCACTCCTGTGTTCCAATGGCATGTTGTGTTAGCTAATCCAAGTTTATAATTTTAAAAGGCTAATTGATCATTAGAAAACCCTTTTGAAATTGTTAGCACAGCTGAACAATTGTGCTGAGTTAAAGAAGCAATAAAACTGGCCTTTAGACTAGTTGAGTATCTAGAGCATCAGCATTTGTGGGTTCGATTACAGGCTCAAAATGGCCAGAAACAAAGAACATTCTTCTGAAACTCGTCAGTCTATTCTTGTTCTGAGAAATGAAGGCTATTCCATGCGAGAAATTGCCAAGATACGGAAGATCTCGTACAACGCTGTGTACTACTCACTTCACAGAACAGCGCAAACTGGCTCTAACCAGAAGAAGTTTCAGACGAGTTTCAGAAGAAAGGTCTTTGTTTCTTTTTTTTGTTGCCTGTAATCGAACCCACAAATTGCTTTCAAAAAGACACTACATATCCTGTTAGAAAGTAGAATATAAACGAGATACAGGTTACTGTGGGTGGGGTAGGCTAAATAATTACAACTTAATAGACCTAATTAAAATAAAAGTGATAATGGAAACAAAATATTCTAGGCAGAGCATGCCCAAAACTTGTGACTGAGCAGTACCAGAACAAAATAAAAGCAGACATTTTTTTAAATCTGCTCAATTGCGCTCTGCTTCTCGCTAAACAATCGCCCACTCAAATGCTCTGGCATTCAAACGCAGCCATGCTTTAGGGTATCAAAGAGCTGTCAATCATATCAACGGATGGAATCAGTGAATTAATGGTTGCAGCAACCATAACAAATGAGGCCTAAATAGACAAAATGACAATTATCTTGTTTGAACGACTTAGTATCTTGTTCTAACAACTTAGTACGGTATCTGGTTTGAACGACATAAAAAAATTATAATAAAATAAAAAAGTTGTAAAAACGCAATACCATTTAGTTCTAATTAGAATTCCAAGAGTCTTTTTATTTTGTTTTTATTTCCTTGGGCTTCTAAAATTAAGTAATGAATCACACATTATAGAATTCAAACTTTATAATGAAACTACTTAAAGGATATTTCCATTGCAAAGGTATCCTATAAGTGTAAATCACACATCCCATTTCAAACCAATGATGTTTGAAAAATCACATTATCCCCAGATCACTGTGGGAGGTGTGAACTGCTTTAACGCCACCTATCTGTCTGAATTACATTTGACTGCCATCTACTGTACCTGTGCCAGAACATCCATCAACACCATGTCCCTCTTCCCAAGCCTTTCATCTCACAACCTCATCCTATTAATCATCTCTGCATTGCTAGACTGCACTACCATGTGGAACATAGACCACAGTTACCATGTGGAACATAGACCACTCATCCAAGATCCTCTTCTGTGTGTGAAGTAGTTGGTGGGTGAACTAGCTCTCACAAGAGACTGGGAGCCAGTACATGGCTATAGCCCCTTTCTGTGCTGCTTCACTGACCCCTTGTCTCGTTGATCAGATAGATAGACATCAATAGGTCGGGTCACCTACAGTGTTCTAAAGAGCCACTCAACACAGCATGGGGTTGTAGAGTGAGTCACACACACACACACACAGCCTGCATAAGTGTGTCTGTACCACACATTCTCCAGTGCCACCGGGTAAGCTTGGTCATGATCTTACATTTGTTTTTAGGCAAAAAACCACCACCACAAGCATTGTACATATCACCTTTTTCTGTGAAACAGAGTGATATTTTATAAATAAATAGTGCAGTTCTGCTCATCTGTCTGCTGGTTTAAACAAATTGATTCAATACAGTGCACCAGACTTGATTAGGAGGAAGAAGAGAACTTAATCAAGTACCCTCCAATCGAAAATAAATATCCCACCTCTCAGATTAGCTTTAAACGCATTTGACAATCTGGTGTGTTTTGAAATCCTTGATCTTACTCTCAGAAAAAGTAGTATTTTACCGTCGTACTTCAAGATGAAAATTATTTCTAAACCGTCTAACCCAGCTACCCCCACCCCATTGGTATAACTGCTTGCTTATCGTTCCTTTAAAATTCCCTTTCATTCTGTGTCTCTTTTCATGTGACTATCCTCATCAGTTTCTGATTCCAAGCTCTGTTTTCATTTACTTTTCCCTTTTTATGTGCTGCAATTCCTTCTGTTCCAATAAAACAATTTTGCACTTCAAATAAGCAATGGCATCTTGTGTCATCTGTAGTCAACAATCCAATCCTTCTTCTGTGAGGTTGGCAAAGCAACCTCCCCATTTTCATATGTAGCATCTGTTCTCACCAGGTAGAATTTGATGCAGGAAGAAAGGCTTTATGTGTACACGATTTTAGTGCAGACATTTCATTGTCCGTCATTAGTCTTACTGACATGAATGTAATACAAGTTGTGCCTAACTTCTGAAAGCATTTTTTGTTTTCAATCAAGCTCTGGATAAGAGCGTCTGCTAAATGACTTAAATGTAAATGTAAGTTCTGCTAAACAGTGGAGTTATTTATTTGGTAAATCAAATATCGATCAGTTTCTTTGAAAGAGCATATACACTGTTTTACTAATATCCACAAGGTATTGACAATGGTCTATAATGCATGGTATTGTATATAGGTTTTAGAAAAGCAAAGTCTTGTAGATACAGTATATATAATTTAGATATTCATCTGAAGGACATCTGGGGTTTCACAACAGCAGGGGTAAGTTGAAAATCATTTATCATTGGACAATTCCCAGATTTCCTTCTGACATTTTCTCCCTTGCTTACTGAGCTGATCAGTGTAACTCAATTCAATTTGCGCGTTCTCTGTTAATATTGCCACACTTATTTCCTCATGAACACATTTTAGAGGAGTTCATAAATATATTTTCCCTTAATATTTTCCCCTAACCCTACCACCCCTCCCCTAATTGGAGTAAACTAATCGACAACAAAACTTAGGCTTCTACTTCCAGCTACTACGACTTTCTACTTCCGGCGCCGACAGAGATGGCCGCCTCGCGTTCCTAGGAAACTATGCAGTATTTTGTTTTTTTATGTGTTATTTCTTACATTGGTACCCAAGGTAATATTGGGTTTCATTACATACAGTCGGGAGGAACTACTGAATATAAGAGCAACGTCAACTCACCATCATTACAACCAGGAATATGACTCAACCCGAAGCAGATCCTGTGTTTTGCCTTCCACCCAGTACAATGGATCTGATCCCAGCCGGCGACCCTAAACAACGACGCCGTAAAAGGGGCAAACGAAGCGGTCTTCTGGTCAGGCTTCGGAGACGGGCACATCGCGCTCCACTCCCTAGCATACTACTCACCAATGTCCAGTCTCTTGACAACAAGGTTGATGAAATCCGAGCAAGGGTAACATTCCAGAGAGACATCAGAGACTGTAACATTCTTTGCTTCACGGAAACATGGCTCACTCGAGAGAGACGCTAACGGAGTCGGTGCAGCCAGCTGGTTTCTTCACGCATCGCGCCGACAGAAACAAACATCTTTCTGGTAAGAAGAGGGGCGGGGGTGTATGCCTTATGATTAACGAGACGTGGTGTGATCATAACAACATACAGGAACTCAAGTCATTCTGTTCACCTGATTTAGAATTCCTCACAATCAAATGTCGACCGCATTATCTACCAAGGGAATTCTCTTCAATTATAATCACAGCCGTATATATTCCCCCCAAGCAGACATATCGATGGCCCGGAACGAACTTTATCTGACTCTTTGTAAACTGGAAACCTCACACCCTGAGGCTGCATTCATCGTAGCTGGGGATTTTAACAAGGCTAATCTGAAAACAAAACTCCCTAAATTCTATCAGCATATCGATTGTGCTACCAGGGCTGGTAAAACCTTGGATCATTGTTATACTAACTTCCGCAACGCATATAAGGCCCTCCCCCGCCCTCCTTTCGGAAAAGCTGACCACGACTCCATTTTGTTGCTTCCAGCCTACAAACAGAAACTAAAACAGCAAGCTCTCGCGCTCAGGTCTGTTCAACGCTGGTCCGACCAATCTGATTCCACTCTTCAAGACTGCTTCGATAACGTGGATTGGGATATGTTCCGCATTGCTTCCAACAACAACATTGACGAATACACTGATTCGGTGAGCGAGTTCATTAGAAAGTGCATTGACGATGTCGTACCCACAGCAACGATTAAAACATTCCCAAACCAGAAACCGTGGATTGATGGCAGCATTCGCGTGAAACTGAAAGCGCGAACCACTGCTTTTAATAAGGGCAAGGTGACCGGAAACATGACCGAATACAAACAGTGTAGCTATTGCCTCCGCAAGGCAATCAAACAAGCTAAGTGCCAGTATAGAGAGAAAGTAGAATCGCAATTCAACAGCTCAGACACAAGAGGTATGTGGCAGGGTCTACAGTCAATCACGGATTACAAAAAGAAAACCAGCCCCGCTGCGGACCAGGATGTCTTGCTCCCAGACAGACTAAATAACTTTTTTGCTCGCTTTGAGGACAATACAGTGCCACTGACACGGCCCGCTACCAAAACCTGCAGGCTCTCCTTCACTGCAGCCGAGGTGAGTAAAACATTTAAACGTGTTAACCCTCGCAAGGCTGCAGGGCCAGCAAGGCTGCATGCGCAGACCAGCTGGCTGGTGTGTTTAAGGACATATTCAATCTCTCCTTATCCCAGTATGCTGTTCCCACATGCTTCAAGAGGGCCACCATTGTTCCTGTTCCCAAGAAAGCTAAGGTAACTGAGCTAAACGACTACCGCCCCGTAGCACTCACTTCCGTTATCATGAAGTGCTTTGAGAGACTAGTCAAGGACCATATCACCTCCACCCTACCTGACACCCTAGACCCACTCCAATTTGCTTACCGACCCAATAGGTCCACAGACGACGCAATCGCAACCACACTGCACACTGCCCTAACCCATCTGGACAAGAGGAATACCTATGTGAGAATGCTGTTCATCGACTACAGCTCAGCATTTAACACCATAGTACCCTCCAAACTCGTCATCAAGCTCGAGACCCTGGGTCTCGACCCCGCCCTGTGCAACTGGGTCCTGGACTTCCTGACGGGCCGCCCCCAGGTGGTGAGGGTAGGTAACAACATCTCCACCCCGCTGATCCTCAACACTGGGGCCCCACAAGGGTGCGTTCTGAGCCCTCTCCTGTACTCCCTGTTCACCCACGACTGCGTGGCCATGCACGCCTCCAACTCAATCATCAAGTTTGCGGACGACACTACAGTGGTAGGCTTGATTACCAACAACGACGAGACGGCCTACAGGGAGGAGGTGAGGGCCCTCGGAGTGTGGTGTCAGGAAAATAACCTCACACTCAACGTCAACAAAACAAAGGAGATGATTGTGGACTTCAGGAAACAGCAGAGGGAGCATCCCCCTATCCACATCGACAGGACAGTAGTGGAGAAGGTGGAAAGTTTTAAGTTCCTCAGTGTACACATCACGGACAAACTGAATTGGTCCACCCACACAGACAGCGTTGCTGCGCCTTCTTCAACCTCAGGAGGCTGAAGAAATTTGGCTTGTCACCAAAAGCACTCACAAACTTCTACAGATGCACAATCGAGAGCATCCTGTCGGGCTGTATCACCGCCTGGTACGGCAACTGCTCCGCCCACAACCGTAAGGCTCTCCAGAGGGTAGTGAGGTCTGCACAACGCATCACCGGGGGCAAACTACCTGCCCTCCAGGACACCTACACCACCCGATGTCACAGGAAGGCCATAAAGATCATCAAGGACAACAACCACCCGAGCCACTGCCTGTTCACCCCGCTATCATCCAGAAGGCGAGGTCAGTACAGGTGCATCAAAGCAGGGACCGAGAGACTGAAAAACAGCTTCTATCTCAAGGCCATCAGACTGTTAAACAGCCACCACTAACATTTAGTGGCCGCTGCCAACATACTGACTCAACTCCAGCCACTTTAATAATGGGAATTGATGGAAATTATGTAAAAATGTATCACTAGCCACTTTAAACAATGCCACTTAATATAATGTTTACATACCCTACATTACTCATCTCATATGTATATACTGTACTCTACATCATCTACTGCATCTTGCCATCTTTATGTAATACATGTATCACTAGCCACTTTAAACTATGCCACTTTATGTTTATATACCCTACATTACTCATCTCATATGTGTATATACTGTACTCTATACCATCTACTGCATCTTGCATATGCCGTTCTGTACCATCACTCTTTCATATATCTTTATGTACATATTCTTTATCCCTTTACACTTGTGTGTATAAGGTAGTAGTTGTGGAATTGTTAGGTTAGATTACTTGTTGGTTATTACTGCATTGTCGGAACTAGAAGCACAAGCATTTCGCTACACTCGCATTAACATCTGCTAACCATGTGTATGTGACAAATAAAATTTGATTTGAGCTTATACATACCATATATACAGTTGAAGTCGGAAGTTTACATACACCTTAGCCAAATACATTTAAACTCAGTTTTCACAATTCCTGACATTTAATCCTAGTAAAAATTCCCTGTCTTAGGTCAGTTAGGATCACCACTTTATTTTAAGAATGTGAATGTCAGAATAATAGTGGAGTGATTTTATTTAAGCTTTTATTTATTTCATCACATTCCCAGTCGGTCAGAAGTTTACATACACTCAATTAGTATTTGGTAGCATTGCCTTTAAATTGTTTAACTTGGGTTAAATGTTTCGGGTAGCCTTCTACAAGCTTCCCACAATAAGTTGGGTTTGAGTCAGGTTTGTTGGCCTCCTTGCTCGCAAATGCTTTTTCAGTTCTGCCCACAAATTTTCTCTAGGATTGAGGTCAAGGCCTTGTGATGGCCACTCCAATACCTTGACTTTGTTGTCCTTAAGCCATTTTGCCACAACTTTGGAAGTACGCTTGGGGTCATTGTCCATTTGGAAGACCCACTTGCGTCCAAGCTTTAACTTCCTAACTGATGTCTTGAGATGTTGCTTCAATATATCCACATAATTTTCCTACCTCATGATGACATCTATTTTGTGAAGTGCACCAGTCCATCCTGCAACAAAGCACCCCACAACATGATGCTGCCACCCCCGTGCTTCACGATTGGGATGGTGTTCTTCAGCTTGCAAGCCTCCCCCTTTTTCCTCCAAACATAACAATGGTCATTATGGCCAAACAGTTCTATTTTTGTTTCATCAGACCAGAGGACATTTCTCCAAAAAGTACGATCTTTGTCCCCATGTGCAGTTGCAAACCGTAATCTGTCTTTTTTATGTGTAACGTCCTGACCATAGTTATGTGTTTTGCTTGTTTAGTGTTGGTCAGGAAGTGAGCTGGGTGGGAATTCTATGTTGTGTCTAGTTTGTCTGTTTCTGTGTCCAGCCTAATATGGTTCTCAATCAGAGGCAGCTGGTAATCGTTGTCCCTGATTGAGAATCATATATAGGAGGCTTGTTTTGTGTTGGGATTTTGTGGGTGGTTGTTTCCTGTCTCTGTGTTTGTGTTCTGCACCAGATAGGACTGTCTCGGCTTTCACGTTTGTTGTTTTTGTATTGTTGTTAAGTGTTCACAGTTTACCGTCTATTAAACATGTTAAACACTAACCGCGCTGCATGTTGGTCCTCTCCTTCAGCCCAGGAAGAAAGCCGTTACATTATGGTGGTTTTGGAGTAGTGGCTTCTTCCTTGCTGAGCGGCCTTTCATGTTATGTCGATATAGGTCTCGTTTTACTGTGGATATAGATACTTTTGTACCTGTTTCCTGCGTGGTCCCATGGTGTTTATACTTGCGTACTATTGTTTTTACAGATGAACCTGGTACCTTCAGGCGTTTGGAAAATGCTCCCAAGGATGAACCAGACTTGTGGAGGTCTACAATTTTTTTCTGAGGTCTTGGCTGATTTCATTTGATTTTCCCATGATGTCAAGCAAAGAGGCACTGAATTTGAAGGTATGCCTTGAAATACATCCACAGGTACACCTCCAATTGACTCAAATGATGTCAATTAGCCTATCAGAAGCTTCTAAAGCCATGACATAATTTTCTGGAATTTTCCAAGCTGTTTAAAGGCACAGTCAACTTAGTGTATGTAAACCTCTGACCCACTGGAATTGTGTGAAATAATCTGTCTGTAAACAATTGTTGGAAAAATTATTTGTCATGCGCAAAGTAGATGTCCTAACCGACTTGCCAAAACCATAATTTGCTAACAAGAAATTTGTGGAGTGGTTGAAAAACAAGTTTTAATGACTCCAATCTAAGTGTATGTAAACTTCCGACTTCAACTGTATTTTCAGTGTATCTCTTTATGAAACTGAGGTTACAAAGCAACAATTAAATTATGTTTTCAGTGTAAAACGCTCTATCAATTTGTCTGTCACTTCATTGCTCAATATTTCACATCACACTCACTTCCCTGAGCTAGTGTGTTTAAATTCAATTAACAAAGTTCAATATCAGATTTTATCAGGGTGGAGAAAAAGTTATAAGACCAAATAATATTTGTTTTCAAATACTTTGATTAAACCTACCTGGAGTGCCAAATGGCAAGAGTTTGAACATTCGTTCCACTGTACCAGGCAAGCTCACTCAAGTGCAGCTAAAGTATTTGCGAGAAAACAACTTATATACCGGGACCCAGGTCTGGCGGTTATGTAGTGAATTGCTTTAGACATTATCTCCCTGAATAATCACACAACAACACTGAGCTGGGGCTTCAGCAAACAGTCCCTGAAACTCAATAGGAGCCGATTAGTGTTGGGGAGAAGTAAAGGAGCAGTAGAAAGTGAGCTTATGTGGGGTGACAGGGGTGCAAGGGAATGAGCGGGCCCTCCAACACATTTCATCAAGCAGTCTCGTCAAGAAGCATTATTTGAAAACAACTGTCTGAGAGGAGCCAAAGCAGGTCAGTTTACTCTAGGATTGTATCAGCAGGCGCTCACACACATTGCAAATTGAGGGGAAAGGGGGAGCAGTACACTGCAGCAGAGGACGTGGGAGAGGTGGCAGTCCGGCCAATTACTCTGGCATTCAGCAAAAAAATTGCGGAAGCCCCAGCGTGTTCTCCCACTGAATATGAGATTGGTGGCGGAGTGACACTGATCCCTCGCCGTGACAGGGGAGAGGATGTATTCAGTGGTGAGCTATGGTTCTGTGGAACAACCTGTCAATCAGTGGAGCTGACTGAGAACCAGGTTACACAAGTGACAAGCATTGAAAATGGTATTTGTTTGTAGGCTGTCTTGGTTTATATACTGTAATTCAATAATTGCTCATGGTATGTAACATAAGTGAAATGTGACTCCTGGGTAGGGTGGAGGGTTATGTGTGTTCTGAGCTGTAGTATTGTTGATCATTTAAATTCAAAACATGCTTCAAATGACATTCCACAGCAGTGCCACAAATGGCATGTTAAAAATATATTACTGCAACATTCAGGGTGGAGATATGAAGTGTCCATGATGGTGTGAAAAGTCTACTAAAGACATCCTACAACAAATATACATACTTCCTCAAAAGTATCCTACTAATATTATTCTATTCCAACAGAAGTGTGAAACTTAGTTGGAAAGTCCTGTATTATGCAAATGACCAGGACCCTGTCTTCTACAAAAGGGCAGATAGCAGTGAAAAAACAGGACTCATTATTGTGAATGCTCATGACTATATGTTTTTTAAACAGTACAGTATCTCTTTTTGATCTATAAAGAGGAGCCAAATCTGTAATTAACACCGTGTACCTCCACTCTTGATTTGTGTACCTCAACACCTGATTTGTCAAATGTGGATTAAGCCACAATTAACTTAATACCACAGACAATTCACCTGAGAAGTCAGTTGGAACAAATCTGAATGTCATTGTACCTTTTATTTCTAAAGGGTGTAGTATTAGTGAGACTACACAATATGACAATGTTCCATACATTTTTTTCCTGCACTCAGCAAATTTCAGGTCTGCTGAGCGCAAACTTCCACATTGTGAAAATTCTGTGTAACTTTCAGTGTGCGTTTACTGTGAACACTGAGGCTGTACCCACTTAGTTTTAAGAGCGATCATAATGTAGGCTTACCAGAGTGGACTACTCTCAAGAACTATGGAGAAAATGCATCCCATAACCATTTAACATGGACATAGCTGTTCTATCATTCAGCCTACAGTAGCAACCAATGTGTGGTGTTCAATGTAGACCTACATTCCATGATACTTTTGAGAAAAAAAAACATGCATGGCTTGACATTAACCTGGATATCCACTTGTCCTTCAGACAAATGCTTTGTTTGTAAATTATGTCTGAATGTTGGAGAGGAGGAGACTTACTGTAGAGTATCTTAATTGTCCTGTGTGATTGATAGCATTGCACAGACTTTCATCGCAGACTAGGATTTCTGTCCACCCCTTGGCCTTTTAGCCGAACTAAATTAATTATTCTGGACTGCCCACTGCCTCCCAGGCTTATTGCAATTTCATAATTGCTTGGCTTACTCTTCAATTGCAAAGAAATGGTCCCCTTTATTGAACTAATTTTCTGTATCTAGATGAGAAGTGTCAGCCAGGGCATTCATATTGACTATCATAAAACACAAGCTGTAAAATAAGTTTGTCTCAATTCCTATGGAGTAGATTTACTCTGATATTCCAAATGGGTTTGTGATTGTTTGCAGTGCAGTCATTGCCTCTAGACTTGCATGAAGATTGAAAGCCCAAAAATAAAAGTCTACTGAACAAAATCTAAATTCACTAGTCCTCCTGTTAAATCAATGGTTAGTAGAAACAAATGATTTGATTCCCTTGGTAATGGCAACCAAAAGACCAACCTGACAATACCAAGCAGTGCCATATTCTTTTATAGTATTTCGTTTTTTTAAGAGTCACTTGGTTCTTTGTGTCACCTGGAAAAGTCATGTTAAATAGCTGATGTTTACATGCACTCTTTGTTCAATACAATGGTGGGTTGGTGACAAATGCGAACTGTAAGTGCTGGAAAATTAGAGAATGATTTACGCAACATAAAGGACCACTTCAAGTTTAATATGGAGTCATATGTAATGTTCCCTCTAAGCTGCGAACTGGTGCGCAGTAGCCCTAAGACTGCTGTGCAGCCCCCAGCGCGCAGAAGAAATATCAGCCCACAGAGAGAAGCACGAGATTGAACTTCACTCAACTTTCTAGAGTTTCCCTGTTAACACTATCAATGTTTCCCTTTACTGTGGACATTGTGATCAAATTAACGCAATATTAGCCACTTTCAAAGCAACATACTGAAACAAAACAAACTATGCAAGAGATTTTGTTGTAGGCAGAATGCAGCGGAATAGGATTCTATTGCAATGACACCCATGACTCAGTCAGTGCTCTACAATGACCGGTGCGGTATAACCAATCAGAACTGCAATAGGCCTATATGCAAATAGACCATTGCCATATATGGATCTGTGCCATTCCCTTTGAACTGGACTGTATTTACAGCATGAGCGGTCGTGAGTAGAAGCTTGTTTTGAGATCAAAGCGAGAGCTGCATGTAGCCACTTGCGCACATTTTGTTAATATCCTTTGCTAGTTAGTGAGTTATTAGCCCAGTTATAGATACTTTCTAGTCAGCAATGAGGGAATGATTGCTTCCTACAACAGCACAAAATTGTTTTTGAAAAATGAGTCAGGTGAAGAGGTTTTTTGTCTTAAAGGGGCAGTATTGTATTTTGAAGCAGGCTTGAATAAGACAAGTAGCCAATAGGCAGAGGGTAGCATCATTTGTCTGATTATCTGTAACAATGGTAAGAGAATAATAATGCTTTTTATTTTGTAAAGTGGTTTCTTGCATCAAATACCATTTTTAGTCACCTCCTTGTGTTTAGTGAGTCAGCCAGATCAGATGCAGTAGGGGTGACCAGGGATTTTCTCTTTAAGTGCATGAATTGGACAATTTTCCTGTCCTGCTAAGCATTCAAAATGTACTTTTGGGTGTTGGGGAAAATATATGGAGAAAAAGTACATTATTTTCTTCAGGAATGTAGTAAATGGAGTAAAAGTCGTCAAAAATATAAATGGTAAAGTACAGACACCCAAAAAAACGACTTAAGTAGTACTTTACATTATTTTTCCTTAAGTACTTTACACCACGGATCTTAAACAGGTTTGGGTTCAAGATGGTTACTAGACAGACTCATTTTACTATCGCCAATTTCAGTTAAGTAAGCAAGATCGTCAAGTTATTCACCTCAAATCTATTCTAATAAATATTTAATGAATCACACTGAGGTCATGGCAAAATTAATAATGAAATGCTCTACTCTACAGTATGATAACAAATTAATAATGTTCACCTATTTTCTATCAGTAGTAAAAACTTTTTTTATGTGCTCCTGTATGGCTCAGTTGAGCATGGCGCTTGCAATGCCAGTATTGTGGGTTTGATTCCCGACACCCATACAATGCAATACACACTGAGTCTACAAAACAGCTCTTTCCATGACAGACTGACCAGGAAAATTAAGGTGAAAGCTATGATCCCTTAATGATGTCAGACTTCAATCAGCATAAATAAAGGGAAGGACATAGTTTAAAGAAGGATTTTTAAGCCTTGAGACAATTGAGACATGGATTGTGTATGTGTGCCATTCAGAGGGTGAATGGGCAAGACAACAGATTTAAGTGCCTTTGAACTGGATATGGTAGTAGGCGCACTGGTCAGTGTGTCAAGAACTGCAACGCTGTTCATGCTCAATAATTTCCTGTGTGTATCAAAAATGGTCCCACAACCCAAAGGACATCCAGCCAGGTCATCTGATGCAGCACTCCATCACGCTCCTTCTTGGTCAAATATCCCTTACGCAGCCTGGAGGAGTGTTGGGTCATTGTCCTGTTGAAAAACAAATGATAGTCCCACTAAGCGCAAAACAGATGGGATGGCGTATCGCTGCAGAATGCTGTTGTAGCCATGCTGGTTAAGTGTGCCTTAGTGTCACCAGCAAAGCACCCCCACAACATCACACCTCCTCCATGTTTCACAGTGGGAACCACACATCTCTCCCACCAGAGGGGGGGGGGGGGGTGAAGTTGGATGTTTTATGATGGTCGTAAATTCCTTGCAGAAACTTTCTCTTCATTGCCACGGAGTATTGAGGGAGAGAACCTCTGGGGAACAAAGACATTCTTCCCGCCAAAACTCCATCATCCAAAAGTGGAGAATGAAACAATATTTCTAATATAAAGGATGTCGGAAATGATGGGGGGGTTTTAAAGAACAATCATGTTGAATTCGTTACTAATTTGTGATGTAACTAATGACAGTAGAACAACTATCTCTGAATGTGTATATTTCCCAGTTATCAGATTTACATCTAAATGTTGTTGAACTTATGATTAAATATGAAACTATTTGCGAGAAGATGCAGTTTGATCTTAGCCTTCTAAATGAGAACATGTTTTTTCATATACAGTTTATCCAGTCAGTAACCACACCCACGTGAGCACAGACATTATGCCAAACGTAATGGAACCGCCCTTTTGCCAGAGTGTATAAAAGGACCCGTGCCAAAATTCAGATCAGACCAGTATACGTGCAGCGCCAGGTGACTACGTCACGAATGGTTTAAATTCCACAAGATTAGACCAGTACACGGATGGTAAGCCGGACGTGTAAAATGGTTAGACTTTACATTAGACCAGCGTGACCGAAAGCGTGTGCTGAAAGGTACGAAATGGTAGAGAAACTCTGAAACTCTCTCGAAGAAGAAGACTACACAGGAACATTCAGTCTGCAGCTGTTTAAGCACTTTAGTCGAAGAAACTTGACCGAAGATGAGAAGACAAAGAACAATTTACTCTCACCACCTATAGATACCTCTATTCTAACGAAAAGATCCCGCTGAACAATGCGCGGTAGACCTCTGGAAGATCCATTTGTGCAGATATCCAAGGATTTTGCGACATTCAGAATGAGACTGATAAGGTAACAATACATAAATAATTAATGGATGACGGCTATGATATCGAGATTCTGATATTTTGAGTTAATTCGGGAAACGGTAACTTGTTAAATGAACTTTTCCCGTGGTGCACCGGATTATTACTTAAATCATTTTTATATGATTTATTTAATCATGTAATAATTGAACGTGGTATGTAATTATTCGATGAATAGCCGTCATTGCATTAATGATAGTATCGACATGACACGTCCAGGAATACTACTTTCTTGAAGGTGATCCTTTGTTCGCACCACCGCCTAGGACATTGGATCTAATCCCAGGGGCCCACCCAAAACATCGCTGCAGAAGAGTTAGACGGAGCGGCCTCCTAGTCAGACTTCAAAGGCGTGCACACCACCCACCGCTTCTGAGTATATTTACTCGCCAATGTCCAGTCTTCAGACAACAAGGTAGACGAAATTAGGGCAAAGTTTGCTTTCCAGAGAGACATCAAAGATTGTAACATGCTCTGTTTCATGGCTCTTTCATGGCTCTCTCGGGATATATTGTCGGAGTCGGTACAGCCACCGGGATTCTTCATGTGTCGCGCCAACAGAGATAAACACTTCTCTGGGAAGAAGAAGGGCGGGGGTGTTGTTACGGGGGGTGTAACGACTCATGGGGTAATCGTAACAACATACAGGAACTCAAGTCCTTTTGTTCACCTGACCTAGAATTCCTTACAATAAAATCCCGACCATATTATCTCCCAAGACAATTCTCAATGGTTATTGTCACTGCCGTATATAGCCCCCCTCAAGCTGATATCACGACAGCCCTCAAGGAACTTCACAGGACTCTATGCAAACTGGAAACCATATATCCTGAGGATGCATTTATTGTAGCTGGGGATTTTAACAAAGAAAATTTGAGAACAAGGCTAGCTAAATTCTATCAGCATATTGATTGTAGCGCTCGTGCGGGCAATACATTGGATCACTGCTACTCTAACTTCCACGATGCATACAAGGCCCTCCCCTGCCCTCCCTTCGGCAAATCTGACCACGACTCCATTTTTCACCAACAATACTATAGGCAGAAACTCAAACAGGATGTTCCCGTGACAAGAACTATTCAACGCTGGTCTGACCAATCAGAATCCACGTGTCATGACGTTGGCCTAGAGGTATCGGATTCACATGGAATTGTTGTTTAATTCAAATGTTTGAATATGAAATGATTTGTGAAGAGATTAAATGTGAGTGAGTTTATAAGGAAGCGGATTGGAGATGTTGTACCCTAACCAGAAACTGTGGATAGATGGCGGCATTCGCGCAAAACTGAAAGCGTGAACCGCATTTAACCATGGAAAATGACTGGGAATATGGTTGAATATAAACAGTGTAGTTATTCTCTCTGCAAGGCAATCAAACAAGCAAAATGTCGGTATAGGGACAAAGTGGAGTAGCAATTTAACGGCTCAGACACGAGACGTATGTGGCAGGGTCTACAGGCAATTAGACTACCAAAAGAAAACCAGCCACGTCAGCCAAACCCCTTCTTAGCCCGCTTTGAGGATAATACAGTGCCACCAACGTGCCCCCCCCTCTCCTTCTCCATGGCCACGGTAAGTAAGACATTTAAATGTGTTAACCCTCACAAGGCTGCCGGCCCAGACGGCATCTCTAGCCGCGTCCTCAGAGCATGTGCAGACCAGCTGGTTGGTGTGTTTACGGACATATTCAATCTCTCCCTATCCCAGTCTGCTGTCCCCACATGCTTCAAGATGGCCACCATTGTTCCTGTACCCAAGAAGGCAAAGAACTGAACTAAATGACAATCGCCCCCGTAGCACTCACTTCTGTCATCATGAAGTGCTTTCAGAGACTAGTCAAGGATCACATCACCTCCACCTTACCTGCCACCCTAGACCCATTTCAATTTGAAAACCGCCCCAATAGGTCCACAGACGATGCAATCGTCTTTACACTGCACACTGCCCTATCACATCTGAATGAGAGGAAAACCTATGTAAGAACACTCTTCATTGACTACAGCTCAACATTCAACACCATAGTACCCTCCAAGCTCATCATTAAGCTTGAGGCCCTGGGTCTCAACCCCGCCCTGTGCAATTGGGTCCTGGACTTTCTGACGGGCTGCCCCCAAGTGGGGAAGGTAGGAAACAACATCTCCACTTCGCTTATCCTCAACACTGGGGCCTCACAAGGGTACAGTACGTGCTCAGCCCCCTCCTGTACTCCCTGTTCACCCATGACTGCGTGGCCATGCACGCCTCCAACTCAATCATCAAGTTTGCAGACGACACAAGAGTAGTGGGCTTGATTTCCAACAACGACGAGATAGCCCTACAGGGAGGAGGTGAGGGCATTCGGAGTGTGGTGTCAGGAAAACAACCTCTCATTCAACGTCAACAAAGCAAATGGGATGATCGTGGACTTCAGGAAACAGCAGAGGGAGCACACCCCTATCTACATCGACGGGACAACAGTGGAGAAGGTGGAAAGTTTAAAGTTCCTCGGCGTACACATCACGGACAAACTGAAATGGTCAACCCACACAGTGTGGGGAAGAAGGCGCAATAGCACCTTTTTAACATTTACATTTAAGTCATTTAGCAGACGCTCTTATCCAGAGCGACTTACAAATTGGAAAGTTCATACATATTCATCCTGGTCCCCCCGTGGGGAATGAACCCACAACCCTGGCGTTGCAAGCGCCATGCTCTACCAACTGAGCCACACGGGACCACATCAGGAGGCTGAAGAAATTTGGATTGTCACCTAAAACCCTCAAACTTTTGCAGATGCACAATTGAGAGCATTCTGTCGGCCTGGTACAGCAACCGCACCGCCCACAAACACAAGGCTCTCTAGAGGGTGATGTGGTCTGCACAATGCATCACCGAGGGCAAACTACCTGCCCTCCAGGACTTCTACAACACCCGATGTCAAAGGAAGGCCAAAAAGATCATCAAGAACAACCACCCGTGCCACTGCCTGTTCACGAAGGCGAGGTCAGTACAGGTGCATCAAAGCTGGGGCCGAGAGATAGAAGCTGTTTTTTAATCTCAAGGCCATCAGACTGTTAAACAGCCATCACCAACACAGAGAGGCTGCTGCCTACATAGACTCGAAATCATTGGCCAATTTAATAAATAGATCACTAGTCACTTTAATAATGCCACTTTATTAATGTTTACATATCTTACCTTACTCATCTCATATGTATATTCTGTGTTTTATACCATCTATTGCATCTTGCCTATGCCGCTTGGTCATCGCTCATCCATATATTTACATGTACATATTCTTATTCCATCCCTTTAGATTTGTGTGTATTAGGTAGTTGTTGTGGAATTGTTAGATTACTTATTGGATATTACTGCACTGTCGGAACTAGAAGCACAAGCATTTCACTACACTCGCATTAGCATCTGCTAACCATGTGCATGTGACCAATAAAAAGTGATTTGGTTTGCTCGTGTTTCTTGGCCCAAGCAAGTATCCTATTATTGGTGTCTTTGGTAGTGGTTTCTTTGCAGCAATTTGACCATAAAGGCCTCAACATCAACTGTTCAGAGGCCTGTCTCCTCTGAGCAGTTGATGTTGAGATGTGTCTGAAGCATTTATATGGGCTGCAATTTCTGAAGCTGGTAACTCTAATGAACTTATCCTCTGCAGCCGAGGTAACTCTGGGTCTTCCACTTGAAGAAACTTTAAAAGTTCTTAATTTTCCGGATTGACTGACCTTCATGTCTTAAAATAATGAACTGTCATTTCTCTTTGCTAATTTGAGCTGTTCTTGCCCTAATATGGACTTGGTCTTAGCCCTATTTGGTAAATCTTCTGTATACCACCCCTTGTCACAACACAACTGATTGGCTCAAATGCATAAAGAAGGAAAGAAATTCCACAAATTAACTTTTAACAAGGCACACCTGTTAATTGAAATGCATTCCATGGGACTCCTCATGAGTCTGGTTGAGAGAATGCCAAGTGTCAAATCAAATTGCATGTGTCACATGCGCTGAATACAACAGTGGCATGCTAACTTACAAGCCCTTAACCAACAATGCAGTTATAAGAAAAATAAATTATCTATTTTTTACTTAAGAAAAAATGAAAGAGCAGCAGTAAAATAACAGTAGCGAGGCTAAATACAGGGGGTACTGGTACAGAGTCAATGTGAGGGTTAGTCGAGGTAATTGAGGTAATATGTACATGTATGTAGAGTTAAAGTGACTATGCATAGATAACAAACAGAGTAGCAGCAGCGTGAAAGAGGGGAAGGGGAAATGCAAATAGTTTGGGTAACCATTTGTTTTGCTGTTCAGGAGTCTTATGGCTTGGGGGTATAAGCTGTCATCAAGGCAAAGGATGGCTACTTTGAAGAATCTCAAATATAAAATGTATTTTGATTTGTTTTTTTGGTTATTACATGATTCCATATGTGTTATTTCATATCTTCACTTTTATTCTACAATGTAGAAAATAGTAAAAATAAAGAAACCCTGGAATGAGTAGGTGTGTTCAAACTTTTGACTGGTACTGTATATGTAGTATGTATTGTTTACATAGTGTTTTACCCACTTCATATGTGCATTATAATATAGTTTAGTTAAGGATCATCCTATATAACTACTGCTGTATACATATTTTCTGTCCATAATGTCTATACACACCATTAATCTTCCCTGCAAACTGCCCTGTGTGGAACTGAGACGAATAACAGCGTAACCTACCTTGCTACCATGACAAAGACCAAAGCCGGCGGGAGTACCGTTGAGGACAGTGGTGTGTCTCAATCACAGGGGAAGGATCTTTTTAAATGAACAAAAATAAACTCAGCAAAAAAATGAAACTTTTCAGGACCCTGTCTTTCAAAGATAATTCTCAAAATCCAATTAACTTCACAGATCTTCATTGTAAAGGGTTTAAACACTGTTTCCCATGCTTGTTCAATGAACCATAAACAATTAATGAACATGCACCTGTGGAACGGTCACTAAGACACTAACAGCTTACAGACGGTAGGCAATTAAGGTCACAGTTATGAAAATTTAAGACACTAAAGAGGCCTTTCTACTGACTCTGAAAAACACCAAAATAAAGATGCCCAGGGTCCCTGCTCATCTGCGTGAACGTGCCTTAGGCATGCTGCAAGGAGGCATGATGACTGCAGATGTGGCCAGGGCAATAAATTGCAATGTCCGTACTGTGAGATGCCTAAGACAGCGCTACAGGGAGACAGGACGGGCAGCTGATCATCCTCGCAGTGGCAGACTATGTGTCACAACACCTGCACAGGATCGGTACATTCAAACATCACATCTGCGGGACAGGTACAGGACGGCAACAACAACTGCCCGAGTAACACCAAGAATGCACAACCCCTCCATCAGTGCTCAGACTGTCCACAATAGGCTGAGAGAGGCTGGACTGAGGGCTTGTAGGCCTGTTGTAAGGCAGGTCCTCACCAGACATCACCGGCAACAATGTCGCCTATGGGCACAAACCCACCGCCGCTGGACCAGACAGGACTGGCAAAAAGTGCTCTTCACTGACAAGTCGCGGTTTTGTCTCACCAGGGGTGATGGTCGGATTCACGTTTATTGTCGAAGGGATGAGCGTTACACCGAGGCCTGTACTCTGGAGCGGGATCGATTTGGAGGTGGAGGGTCCGTTATGGTCTGGGGCGGTGTGTCACAGCATCATCGGACTGAGCTTGTTGTCATTGCAGGAAATCTCAACGCTGTGTGTTACAGGGAAGACATCTTCCTCCCTCATGTGGTACCCTTCCTGCAGGCTCATCTTGACATGATCCTCCAGCATGACAATGCCACCAGCCATACTGCTCGTTCTGTGCATGATTTCCTGCAAGTCAGGAATGTCAGTGTTCTACTAGGGCCAGCGAAGAGCCCGGATCTCAATCGCATTGAGCATGTCTGGGACCTGATGGATCGGAGGGTGAGGGCTAGGGCCATTCCCAACAGAAATGTCCGGGAACTTGCAGGTGCTTTGGTGGAAGAGTGGGTTAACATCTAACAGCAAGAACTGGCAAAGCTGGTGCTGTCCATGAGGAGGAAATGCACTGCAGTACTTAATGCAGCTGGTGGCCACACCAGATACTGACTGGTACTTTTGATTTGTTCAGGAACACATTATTCAATTTCTGTTAGTCACAACAGAACTTGTTCAGTTTCTCTCGGTTGTTAGTGAGAGGACGCAGTTGAGGACGCAGTTGATAGTGAGAGGACGTTTCTTTTTTTGCTGAATTTAGTTCTACAAGCAGTTGTTACAACACAAAAATAGCTAACTAATAAAATAATGGATGACCTGACCAGAGGTCCAGGACCTGAAGAACAGTTTGCAGTTCTCCCACAGGGTCAGCTTGAACAGGAGTTTAAACAGGAGAACGGCAAGATGACAGTAATCTGTTAGTCACTGAGAGATGACATCAATTCTGTATTAGAATCCATAATAACAATGACGGAGAAATCAGATTATCTCAAGGGACAATCAAGGCAGAACAACACGGTTGTGGATGGAATTGCAGAATCTCCACATGTGATCTGGACAGAGTCTGAGGACAAAGTGAGGGAAATTATCTCAGAGAAACTGAAAACCGACCACAGGAAGATTGTGGAGCACGCCCATAGGGCTGGAAAACCCACTACCAGCCCAGTGACTGGCCCAGGCCATAAGTGGTCAAGTTCCTGAGGTTCAAGAACAAGGTAGCTGTTCTGGAAATAGCCAAGAACTTGAGAGGAACGTAATTTATATTTTCCTCAACGAGGACTATGCTGAAGCTATGCGCCAGAAGAAGAAAAAATGTATCCCAGTCATGAAAGCCATCAGCGCGTGTGGGGGCATTGCTTACATGTGCTATGACAGGCTCACTGTCCACCCTCTATCCCAAAAGGGATGAGAGAAACAAGCCTTATGATTCATACCTTCAACCCTGCAGCACACACACGCTTACACACACCAACTGATTAATGGATTGCTGAATGTATATTTTTTTCTCTTTATTTGTTTGCTCTTTCCCATATGTCTCTAATAAGCTACCCAGGAAAGGGCTGAAAATAGCCCATATTAATGTGTAGACTTAGATATAAGACTAATGAAATCAATAACTTGCTAACATCAGATAACATTAATTTATTATCCATTTCTGAGACTCACTTAGATAATTCATTTGATGATACAGCAGTAGCAATACATGGATATAACATCTATAGAAGAGACAGGAATACTTATGGTGGAGGTGTTGCTGTATACTGTATATTCGGAGCCATATCCCTGTAATGCTTAGAGAAGATCTTATGTCAAGGGTTATTGAAGTGTTGTGGTTGCAGGTTCGCCGGGCACATCTAAAGCCTTTTTATTTCGGGGTGTTGCTATAGCCCCCAAGTGCTAACAGTCAGTATCTAGATAATGTGTGAAATGTTTGATAGTGTATGTGATGTAAACAGAGAGGTGAACTTTCTTGGGGATCTGAATATTGACTGGTTTTCATCAAGCTGTCTGTTCAAGAGGAAGCTTCTCACTGTAACCAGTCCCTGTAATCTGGTTCAGGTTATTAATCAACCTAACAGGGTGTTTACAAACAGTACAGGAACAAGATCATCCACATGTATTGATCACGTTTTTACTAATACTATAGAACTTAGTTCTAAAGCTGTATCCGTACCCACTGGATGCAGTGATCACAAAATTGTGGCTATATCCAGGAAAGCCAAAGTTCCAAAAGCTGGGCCTAAAATAGTGTAAGCCTTTGCTGTGACTCTTAGGTGGATGTTAAAAATATTTGTTGGTCTGATGTGATTAATAAGGAGCATCCAGACACTGCACTTAATGAATTGATGAAATTCCTCCCTCCAATTATTGATAAACATGCACCTCTTAAGAAACTGACTGTTAGAACTGTTACGGCTCCATGGGTTGAGGAATTGGGAAAAACTGTATGGTTGAAAGAGATGGGGCAAAAGGATTGGCTAATAAGTCTGGCTGAACATCTGACTGGCTGACTTACCTCATCAAAAATAAGAAACTGTATTATGAAGCCAAGGTCAATGATATAAATTATGGAAAATCATGGGCAGAAAGACAAATTCAACTCCATCTTTCATCGAACCAGATGGCTTATTCATCACACAACCATTTAATTATTTTAATAATTACTTCATTGGCAAAGTGGGCAAACTAGGCAGGAAATGCCAACAGCAAACAGTGAGCCATCGTACTCATGCATAAAAAAAAACATATGAAAGAAAAGCATTGCAAGTTTGAATTTTAAGTTGGTGTGGGAGAGGTGGAAAAAATATTATTGATCAATAATGACAAACCTGGTATTAACTTCTCTGGGATAGGTGGGACGGTAGCGTCCCACTTGGCCAAAATCCAGAAAAAATGTAGCGCGCCAAATTCGAATATATTACTATAAAAATCTATCTTTCATGAAATCACACATGAAAGATACCAAATTAAAGCTACACATGTTGTGGATCCAGCCAACATGTCTGATTTCAAAAACGATTTACGGGGAAAGCACACCAAACAATTATGTTAGCTCAGTACATAGCCACAGAAAAACATAGCCATTTTCCCAGCAAAAGATAGTAGTCACAAAAAGCAGAAATAGAGATAAAATTCATCACTAACCTTTAATGATCTTTATCAGATGACACTCATAGGACATCATGTTACACAATACATTTATGTTTTGTTCGATAATGTGCATATTTATATCCACATATCTCGGTTTACATTGGCGCCATGTTCAGAAATGCCTCCAAAATATCCGGAGTAATTGCAGAGAGCCACGTCAAATAACAGAAATACTCATCATAAACTTTGATGAAAGATACAGGTTTTACACAGAATTAAAGATACACTTGTTCTTAATGCAACCGCTGTGTCAGATTTCAAAAAAACTTTACGTAAAAAGCACACCATGCAATAATCTGAGACGGCGCTCAGATTTAACAACATTTCTCCGCCATGTTGGAGTCAATAGAAATACGAAATTACATCATAAATATTCCCTTACCTTTGATTATGTTCATCAGAATGCACTGCCAGGAATCCTAGTTCTACAATAAATCGTTGTTTTGTTCGATAATGTCCATTACTTATGTCTAATTAGCTACTTTTGCTAGCATGTGTAGTACATGTGTCCAAACGCTCGCGCAGATGCAGGCAAACGTCGGACGAAAACTTCAAAAAGTTATATTACAAGTCGAATAAACTGGTCAAACTTAGTAGAGAATCAATCTTCAGGATGTTGTTATCATATATATCCAATAACGTTCCAACCGGAGCATTCCTTTATGTCTGTATAAGTTATGGAACGCAAGGCGATATCATGAGGAAAGCGCGTGACCAGTAACTGGCATTCTGCCAGACCAATGACTGAAACACCTCCCATCCGGCCCCACATCACACTAGAGGCTTCATTCAGCGTTCTACAGACTGTTGACATCTAGTGGAAGGCGTAGGAAGTGCAAACATATCCATATATTACAGGGAATTGAATAGGCGATGACTTTAACATCGACCAGTCTCAGAATTCTCACTTCCTGTTTGGATTTTTTTCTCAGGTTTTTGCCTGCCATATGAGTTCTGTTATACTCACAGACATCATTCAAACAGTTTTAGAAACTTCAGAGTGTTTTCTGTCCAATATTAATAATAATATGCATATATTAGCATCTGGGACAGAGTAGGGGGCAGTTCACTATGGGCACGCAATTCATCCAAAAGTGAAAATGCTGCCCCCTATATCAAAGAAGTTAACAACTTGAGGATGGTAACCACTAGAGCCACTCCTATCTGTCATATATTTAATCTGAGCCTAGAGGAAAGTCTTTGTCCTCAGGCCTGGAGCGACGCCAAAGTCATTCCACTACCCAAGAGTGGTAAAACAACTCTGTGTTGTTGTTTGTGTCGCACTGCTTTGCTTTATCTTGGCCAGGTCGCAGTTGTAAATGAGAACCTGTTGTCAACTAGCTTACCTGGTTAAATAAAGGTGAAATACATTTTTTAAGCGGCTTTTACTGGTTTTAACAGCAGAACAGTCAGCTTGCTGCCAGCTCTTAGCAAACTGTTCGAAAAAATTGTGTTTTCCCAAATACGATGCTATTTCTCTATAAACAAATTAACAATAGACTTTCAGCATGCGTATAGAGAAGGGGACTCAACATGTACTGCACTGACACAAATGACTGATGATTGGTTGAAATAATTTGATAAGACTGTGGGAGCTGCACTGTTAGATTTCAGTGCAACCTTTGATATTATTGACCATAACCTGTTGAGAACTTGTGTTATGGCTTTTCAACCTCTGCCATATTGTGGATTGAGCTATCTATCTAATAGAACTGAGGGTTGTCTTTAATGGAATCTTCTATAATGTCAAACATGTAAAGTGTGGTGTCCTGCAGGGCAGATCTCTAGGTCCTCTGTTTTATTTTTACCAATGACCTGCCACGGTCATTAAACAAAGAATGTGTGTCCATGTATGCTGATGATTTAATCGTATATGCATCAGCAACCAAAGCTAATGAAGTCACTGAAACCCTTAACAAAGAGTTGCAGTCTATTTTGGAATGGGTGGCCAGTAATAAACTGGTCCTGAACACCTCTATAACTAAGAGCATTGTATTTGGTACAAATCCTTCCCTAAGTTCTAAACTTCAGCTGAATCTGGTAATGAATGGTGTGGCTTTTGAACAAGTTGAGGAGAGTAAATTACTTGGTGTTACCTTAAATTGTAAATCGTCATGGTCGAAACATATAGATTCAATGGTTGTAAAGATGGGGAGAGGTCTGTTCTTAATAAAGAGATGCTTTGCTTTTTTGACACCACACTCCACAAAGCAAGTCCTGCAGGCTCTAGTTTTATCGTATCTTGATTATTGTCCAGTCATCTGGTCAAGTGCTGCAAAGAAGGACCTAGTTAAGATGCAGCTGGCCCAGAACAGAGCGGCACGTCTTGCTCTTCTTTGTAATCAGAGGGCTAATATAAATACTATGCATGCCAGTCTCTCTTGGCTAAGAGTTGAGGAAAGACTGACTGTGTCACTTCTTGTTTTTATAAGAAACATCAACTTACAGACAGCACTGACACACACACCCCAACATACATGTCACCAGGGGTCTTTTCACAGACCTCAGGTCCAGAACAAATCCAAGGAAGTGTACAGTATTATACAGAGCCATGAGTGCATGGAACTCCCTTCCACCTTGTATAGCGCTAGTGTAGTAGTAACATAAGGCAACTGGACACTAATGATAAGAAGAGACATAGAGTCTGCCAATTCCAATAAGGACATACCAGAGAGGCGCCTGGAGCAGTTGGACACACTAAGGATGGGGGAGACTAGAACAAAGAGTGCATTGATTTAGTGGTGAAGGGAAGGGGCATGGGGTCTGTTGACACACTGGGATAGAGGGTCCGGCCACCATTATAAACTGATTGAAGGCAGATGGTGGTGAATGACTTCATAGGGGATGGACATAATACTATGTGGGTATAAATATAGGAAATGGACTGCTGGGAGGGGTGTGTTCCGCGGGGTGTGTTCCGCGGGGACATGCCAGTTGGCTGTACAGTTGTAATAAAGAGCATGTTTGAATTTACAAGTTCTGATAAGCGTTGTATTTGAAATGATTTTCCACGACAAATTTGGCGAGCTTGCCAGGAGCTGATAGGGACTGGGACGTTCTTGGCTGATGATGGGTTCTTTGGACAATCTGACAAACAAGGGTGGCCGCCCAACTATAGGACGGTAAGCAAGTTCTTACAATAGTTGAAATGTTTGTGTAAGATTGCTTCAGAGATACTGTCTCAGCGAGAGGAGCGCCACGTAAGTCTCTCTTTCAAATTTCCTAAAATGAAACCAGTAAATACAAAAGAACTTTTAAATTCAATGAATTTGCATGTATGTGTAATTTGGGGAATTGTATTAAATATAAATGTATGCGCATGTATAGAGACTGAGTGAATAGGTGCTGTGAACTTTGCTTGTGTTAGATGTAGAGTGGGCATGCATGCGCTCGTTCAGATCAGACCGTTCGAATGTGTAGCTTAAATGATGCGGTTGTTTGCGCATCTGGCTGAGATGGCTGGTTATAATAAGGGACAGCTCATACGGTCAAAACAGATAATGTAGGTAGAAAATCCTGTGATACCTCTTCAATAAAATTAGTAGAAGGAATGCTTGGACAGGTTACTTATGAATAATGGCTCTAAAAGTAATAGAGAACTGCATAAATAAGTAGTTAGGAAGCCACGATACCGCTCTTTAAAAAAGGAACATTTTTAAAAAGGTCTGCTTGGGTGGGATATTCACGGCAGAATAATCTGTGGGTGAATATTTAGTAGTTAAATAAATATTTCATGGTTACCGCTTTGAAAGAAGGACTGTACGGGTGAAATATTTAGGACGCAGGAAAACGTTGGCCCGATTGTGCGGCGTTCAAATGCAAAAGAAATCCTGCGAATAAAAAAAACGCTCTGTCTAGCTAACAGGGTTTTGTAATTCAGTAGGTCACGCCACAATACTACTCTAATAATAGAAGAAAAGATCAGTATTGGGGGGGTGAATAGGATATGAAGACAAGCTGATCCGATTAGACAGTAGTCTCGTCATATTGTAGAAATCTTAGCAGTCTAGGCTTATGTAGGAGGAAGTGAATTAAGTCAATAAAGAAAGACTAAGTTGTTTTGAGGTAAAAACAAAGGGATTGAATGAACAGGTGAAAAATAAAAAGGATGAATGAGAATGTTGTAAGAAATGAGTGGATCTGTGTAAAAATAGAACATTAGGAAGGAAAGACAAGTTGTGTGTGTGTAGGCAGAACGTCCAGAAAAGGGAGCGCGCAGCTCTCCTGTGACAGAGTAGAGTTGATGAAGGGTGCCGTTAACTGCTATTAGGCAGAGGGAAAGAAGTTAAGAAACATCGAAGTAAAATAAGTTATAAGCAAGGATAAAAACACTGATGTGATAAAATGGTAAGAGACCGCAGTAAGAATAACAAAAAGGTGTCAAAACAAATAATAAATAAAAATACTTAAAAAGGCGTCAACCGAATAGTATAAATACGGATAGAAAAGTGTGAAACAAAACAGAAGGTAGGAGCGCCAATAAATTGAAATTATACTATAAAGTTAAAAATGAATCTAGGTTGGTTAAGATAAATAGTGGAATCCAGGACACATTAAGAATTCGCGTACGGTGAAACAAAGAAAGAGGAAAAAACAGGCCGTCAGACACTCTGTGGTCACAGAAATTACGGTCTAGGAATAGTCTGAAGGGCAGAGAGGGGTATAAAAATACTGAGACTTGACTCACTAGTAAATTGACCATAGGATCAAACAATAAGAATATGGAGAAGAGGTAAGAAAGTAGAGACAAAATAAATAAATAAAGGTAAAAGTAAGACGTTAGATAGAGATCTTAACGGAGCGGGCAGTGGACCTGTGTGGTTCAGTTGGTAGAGCATGGCGCTTGCAACGCCTGGGTTGAGGGTTCCATTCCCACGGGGGGACCAGGATGAATATGTATGAACTTTCCAATTTATAAGTCGCTCTGGATAAGAGAGTCTGCTAAATGACTTAAATGTAATGTAAATGTAATCATAAAATTGATTAGAGCTATAAGAATAGACTAAACCAAACGGATAAAATGAATTAATAATGATATCTGTAAAGGGAAAAACACAGTGATATTTGAAGTACTGTACTAGAATAAGACATTAAGTCATCTGTAGTATTCAGAAATAATGTCTGTACTATAAAGAGTAGGCTTTGATAAGAGAAATTAAGTGATGTGACAAATGAATTATTAATTGGAAAGGAGATTAGCTCTACCTCGGAAAAATAATAAATAAAAGGTGTATAATACATGGGAGTATTTAGGAAAAATAAATGAATAAATAGTGGCATGAAAACAAAAATGTTTGTTTCTCCCTAGCATAGAGGGATTTTAAAAAGCCATGGAGTCCCTGAAAGACGCGCACATTAGTTCTACCGACTTCGGATTGAATATGAAAAAACTGGATAATGGGGGACGCCATTACCCGGTAACATTCTATCATCAGAAAATACATTACTATAAAAGACAAATGTGGTTCCACTCGTCCTCGCAGACGTGCGGGTGATTAGTAGAACTATTGACAATATCTAAAAACGAATAAGAAAATAGTTCCTGTTTTGAATATGGATATAGCGGGTTATGGGGAAAATTAGTGTAAGGTGACACTAGAACTTAGTGTGGTAGCAGGAAATGCCGATATACGAGAGTTTATTTCCTTGTCAAAATAACAAACAACTAATCGGTTTGAGGTTAGTGTGAATGGAATTTTTACTTGGCGGTGTATTGTCTCTGAGCGAACAATGAGTGGTTCATAGAGATTACAGTTTATATGTGGTCAAGAAGAAGTATTAGATCACGTTTGACTTGACATATAGTAGAGTACAGATGGAATTTTAATTGTTAGACATTCTATACCGTCATTCTCTGAAAAATGTTAAGACGTTTATGGAATAAAAACTATTTGCAGATTAAAAGCTGACGTTGTGAAATTAACGATATGTATACTTTCTTTTCCAGGAAAATAAAAGGGTTTAATCTTCTCTGGTCAAAATATCATTGGAGTCTGCATTACTGTGGAAAGCAGTTAATTAAAGTCAGACGCTTTAAAAATAAAAATATCTGGATAAGGCTAATAAATAGAGTTCTGGATAAGTGAGTCCAGTCCCTGTGTGCTATTGGCTATGGTTTACTAGTAAGTGCACCATGTACTGGGAATGAATATACATTAGTAGATTTATTGGAAGGGCTTTTTCCACTTCAGTTTCAATTTGGGTATGCAGAATGATGGAATTATTTTTTGAAAAATGTATTTAAGTTGTTCCTAAAGAAAGGGGAGTGGAAACATTTTAATGGTGTCAAAATGCCCTGATTCCTAAGAATTTCCTGTGAAAGACTGATCACCTTTTACTAGAAATTGTTGGAACAGGTGGGATTTAATTTTTAAATGATTAAAAGACACAAGACTCTATTCAAAATGTATAATTACTTTGAAAATCTATTATGTCCCTGGGAAAATTATGAAGAGTTGTACCCTTAAATTGAATAAGTTATTCGGAATAGGTTTATTTTTGTTTTTTTGATATAACATGTGTTCATAGGTAAAATTATCAATTCCTTGGGGTTATGGTCTTTGGGTAATTACACAAATGTGCTTTGTTCATTCTGCATATAAAAAGTGATGTAAGTTACTCCAAAGGGTTTATTGGAGTGTGGGTTTCTGTGAGGGTTTTGTTGATAAATACATCATCTGTAATTCATCTGAGAGATCACCAGTAGAATAAGGGAGTTGTCATGAAAGGTGACGTCAGAATGCTTTAAGGCATGGGAGAGAATATCACCACTAGTGGGTGTGGAGCTCATACCCACCTTAATCGACTGAATAGTGAGGGACAACTGTGTCTGATGACCTGTGAACTGTATCAAATAATAGACATGTTGAAATGATATGGGCCAGGGTGAATTATGAATTAAAGGAATTGGGGTATTGAACTTTTATTACCAGGCCACTCATGAGAGACAAACCGAGACAAAAAGGCTATTGGGAAAATGGATAATACTGGTAATAAAAGTGTTTAGTATAAATGTTAATTATTGGAGGGATGATGTGTATTGAATAGATAAGGTCAAATTTGAGTTAAAGTAAACACTAAGGATTGTTATCCTGAATATTGGGTTGGAAAATGTATTTAAAAAAGATCTGTTTAGTTATTTTGATATAGAACTGTTTAAATTTAATTGGCCTAGGGAAGCTCTGGAAAATACTCCTGAGACAAGGAGGTTGACAACTTACAGAAGATTAGATAAGGTTTTTTGTTTATTTTGTTTTATAATGTCATTGGAATTGTAATGATAAAACTTTTCTAAAATAATGGAATAAAAAGGTATTCTGTTGTGCGATGATACCCAATGATGAAGAAGAAAGAGACCAACAATAACTTGGGCATAGAATGACACGGATGGACGTTTTCTCCAGGTTTAATTACATTACAAATAGTGGTAATTTATTGCAAATGTGTAATTATTATAATTAATTTCTTTTTTTTTTTTTTTTTTTTTTCTCGTTTGGTCAATTTATTTTTGTTTTGAGGAACATAAGGTTGTGTATATGTTCCTGTGGAGGGACTGATACTGATATAAATGATATATAAATTGACTTAAGGATGTTTTAAGTATGTATCAAACAATGGCAGTTATGGGTTAGGGGACTCATAAAAGAAGGTAATGGTAGTGAAGGGGTGTTATTTCTAGAAACTATGTATAAAAATAGAGATAATTCACAGAAAAGGAAAGACAGCTGGCTGTGTAAAATATAGGGACAATTCTAAAAGTAAATAGAACAATTCACATATCTAAAGATATGGTAAAAAGAATAAGTGGTGGCATTTTGAACATTAGAGCAAAAGTTTAAGAAACTTATGACTTAGTTTTGTTAGGATTGGATATTAATCCAACTGGAAGACGCTTGAATGATTATATGTTATTTTACAGCAGTTGCTGTAGGGACAATCATTTGACTATCATTATGAATATTTCTGTGGCAGGAGGCCAGGTATTTGAGGCAGAATGGTTACATAGGGCTGTTATTAAAAATTAAGATTTAGTGATCTTGCTATAAGAAGGAAGTCTGTTGTCAGGGAATAACCCATGTGTTAGTGTGTATGTCCTCAGGAAAAAAAACAGCCAGAAATGGAAGGGCTTGGGCTGCATTCTGGAGACTGAGTGTACATCGAGATACACCAGGCTGGTGGTATACTTCTTACAACACTGCAGTGGTAAAGTTCTTCATGTCTCTCTTTGGTGGGTGCATAAGTCTCACGAGAAGTGAGGTCCAGCTGAATAATGGGTGAGCTTGAAAACACCATGACAGAGGACGTGGAATCAGAGAGAGAGAGAGAGAGAGAGATTAGATTCCACTATAGACATACTGGGTTGAGTTTGGGGGCTACTTTAGACATACTGGGTTGAGTTTGGAGGTTACTTGTTTCATTTTTTAATACATCATGTGAAAAAGAATAGATGATAGGATATTATACTCTAAACAAACATGTTAAAGGGATTGATATGAAAGCATAAACAGTGTTGAATTAATTCAAGAAGAGATAATGTTAATTGTAGGTTATGCACATGATTATCAGTTGAAATGGAGCAGATGGGAAACTAAGTAAAAATTGACATGATTTGGGAACACCTCTCAGAACCTGGGGCCGAAAGGGGAAGACTGGGTGGAAGCATGAGGAAGCTTTTTATGGCTTTTATTTTTGTGGAGTCCAGCAGAAAAGTATCCTGGAGGCATAGAGTCAGGTAAAGAGAGAGTGGGAATTGTCATGGTCTCAGATTTCAGTTTGCATGAATATATTTATGCATAACACATAACATTGTCAATGCTGTTATGTTTTGTCTGTTGTTTTCCAAGTCTTATGTCTAGGAAAACAGAAGGAGAGGGGTTCGCCAGCTTCAGCTGGAATGTCAGTTTGTTGTGTGATGAGTGATGGAAGTAAGAGGATGTATGGTGTAATCATAGAACAGAGGCCATATGTCTCTAAGTATGAATGCCTCACAGAAAGAAGGCAGAAACCTGAACCAGGACGAGAGGTTCCGCGTCTGATGATCCAAGGGGACCAGAAGGACCTCTTCCAGTGATACCAGGAGATCTAGTCCACGTTCGAGTGTTCCGGAGGAAGTGGGATCAACCAAGAAGAGAAGGACCCTATGAGGTGGCCAAAGCAACAAGAACGGCCGTCAAAGTGAAAGGAAGCCAGACGTGGTACCATCTGAACCACTGCAGCTGAGTCCCAACAGAGAGAAGGATACAACCACATAGAGATGAGGACACAGAGGATGCTGATTCACCAGGAGGGAGCCCGGAGGGAGCAGGAGCAGCGGAAACGATTGAGACGCCAGGGAGGAGCCAAGAAAACAGCAAATGAAGTGAAAGCCAAAATACGACAAGTGCACTGACTAATGCACCCATAAGAGGAGGAGAGGCCTCACAAGGCACAGAATGAGAACATCTTTTCCCTAAAAATTGAAACCTTCCAGATGGAAGTTAAGTCCGGCCTGAGGAGGGAGCCTCAGGTGAAGAAAGAGGAGGAAAAGTCCCGCAAGCTGAAGAAAATGGGGATTTCCCCACAATTGACTTTCAAACTTTTGAATGGTCTCCTTTACAGACAATTGAAGTTAGAACTACAAAAGAATAATGACATTGACATAACAGAAGTAACAGTGAATGCTAGTATAGAACCAACAGACTAATGCACAATCAAGAGGTATGGTGGAAGCAGGAAGAGAAGAAAGGAATCAACCGAACAATCCAAAAAGACTGACAAGGTTAGAATCTCTGTTCCACCTCAACTTATAACAGAAGCTGGAGAACTGAAGTCTATCTCAATCATAAGGATCAAACCCTTACCAGAGATGGCACTCTGTGGATGGACACATCACCAAACAAAGGGACAAGTCGTTTGGGATCCGAAAGGATGTGACCTGACATTAATCAAAGAAAAAGACGAGAGGGTGCTCATCATGAATCAGATTGAACCAGTTGAAGGTGAAGAATTAATAGTTGAAATAACAAGAACAACAGTGACCGAAGGGAGTAGCACCATGGTCATTAAGATTGATCCTACCCCTGCACCTGAACAGGAAGAACCTGTGACAACAACAAGGGTGGCGGCTGCTGTGACGACCACAGTAGCTACCACTAAGATGACATCGACCTCCCTTACCAAGCAGATCACTGTACCCACAAAGCAACCTGAGACATCAGAGTCAGGAGAGTTTTTTACTGACATTTGGAACTTTCTGATAAACTCTAATGATCTACCTCAAGATAAGAACATTGAAAAAGCGACAGAATTAGATATATTAGAACCACTCAAGGACAGCACACGAGAAGAAGTAGTGAAGAACGAGTGGTACAAATGGGCTAAGTATATGGCAAACAAACACAGAATGGACAATTGTATTTTGTGTAGAAAATCACATTTGTCTGATCTTTTAATAGTTTCTGAACTGTCATCATTTAAAAACTGTGTAAGTTGGACAAAGGACCATTGTACCAATAGAAAGTATTCTATTCCCTTGTGTGACATAGAATATAGGATTGCTCTGGGTAAGCACTAGGGGTATAACTATGTTGAATAAGACCATGTTGGGAGACAATGATTGTGATGCCTATAACATTAGGACTGAATTAACTGTACCTCAATTCGACAGAGGTACCGTGATTGAAGGAAAATATGAATGTTTTTACAGACACCACACCGAAGGAATTGATGTAGGAAACACCACAGTAGAAGTGATACTATTTGGGTGTTAGAGAATGTGGGAGTTTGTAAAAGAAATGGTAAAGGGTTGATTATGAATAGAAAAGGGTTGTGTGGTCACATAACTCAGGTTGCACCGTCTCTCACTATGCTAAAGAATCAAGACAGAGGTATTGCGGATAATTTCTGGATGTGTGGAAAAAACAAATTGTTGAATGTATTGCCTAATGAATGGATTGGTCTTTGTGTCTTAGTAAGAGCAATTCAACAGGTTACCATTATTAAATCACCCCACGATGACTATGTTAATTCTAGAGTTAAAAGGAAGTATGAGGAAGACCCTGAGGTATACCTTGATGCAATTGGCCAGCCTAGAGGTGTACCTCGAGAGTTCAAGGCAAGAGATGGAGTTAAATCAGGATTTGAATCTATGTTTTTGTGGATAACACCAAATAAAAATTTAGAGTGGATTAATTATATATATTATAACCAACAGATGTTCATTAACTATACTGATTCGGCTCCAACGGCGTTGGGGGAACAGGTACAGGCTACCAGTAAAATGACTTGGCGAAATAGACAGGCTCTCCATTGGCTCTTAGCGGAGAAGGGTGGAGTTTGTGTCATGTTTGGGGATGACTGTTGCACCTTTATTCCCAATATTGCTATGGACAAACTCAAAGGATTATGAGCAGAAGTAAAGGCTAATGCTGGTTTAGACTCCCTTGTATGGGATTGGTTAGACCTCGCGTTAGGAAAGTGGGGAGCCATGTTTGCTAGGATGGCCATCGTGTTGGAAGGAGGGTTATTGACTCTGGGTATTGCAGTTTGTTGTGTTATACCCCTGGTAAAGTTAATTGTGGTTCAGACAACAGTTAAACAGATGTCTGTAATGAGAGATGACTCTCCTGTGGTGATTGATCTTGTACCAGGAAGCCCAGGCAATTTTACCAATAAGTATGGAAAGCCTTGCAATGCGGTTGGAGGACCTCTTGACTGCCCCTTTGGTAACCCTAACTGTCTCTATGAAGTGATTGGGGGGGGTGGTCATGCGTGTCACGATTTTCGTAAGGATGGTTTCCATGTATATGTTAAATTACCCAGTTCAGATGAATGTTTACTTATACATGTCCACAAAAAGTGTCATTTGCGTCACAATTGCAAGTGGTGTACAAAAATTCATGAGGATGGTCATAACCATCACCCGGAACCTTTTTTCTGTGCCAAGTGTCAAAGAGGAGATTGTTTTATTTGTAAGGATGAGGACTGTGCTTCTAGATAATGGGGTTTAGCATTTTTATTTTGCCTAATGCTTTGTGTTCTTTGTATGTTTCTTTGAATTTTTATATATATATCGATGAACATATATATATTTTCTTTTCCTTTCAATTAGTTTTGCCTTCTAAAATTAGGATCATTTTACAAACACATGTTAGGTGACAGAGGGTATTCCGGTTACAAGTGTCTATGGACCATGTCTTTAATCATTTCACAAAGGTTGGTAGGTGTCTGCAAGGGAGGATGTTGTTGAAATGTTTGGTCTAGTTAGGTTTTCTTTAATGTTTCTGATTGGATCTTTTACTCTTATGAATATTGGAGATGTTTGGTCTAGTTGGTTTATATGCTTCACTTTGTTTTTATTTTTTGTATTTTCTTGTTTATCATAGGTATTTTCATTTACTATCCCAAAGTCTTATTTGTATCATTTATGTGGCTAAATAGCCCCAGAGGGGGGATTGTAGTAGTAACATAAGGCAACTGGATGCTAATGGTAGAAGAGACATATAGTCTGACAATTCCAATAAGACACATACCAGAGAAATATGCCTAAGGCAACTGGACACTAATGATAAGAAGAGACATAGAGTCTGCCAATTCCAATAAGGACATACCAGAGAGGCGCCTGGAGCAGTTGGACACACTAAGGATGGGGGAGACTAGAACAAAGAGTGCATTGATTTAGTGGTGAAGGGAAGGGGCATGGGGTCTGTTGACACACTGGGATAGAGGGTCCGGCCACCATTATAAACTGATTGAAGGCAGATGGTGGTGAATGACTTCATAGGGGATGGACATAATACTATGTGGGTATAAATATAGGAAATGGACTGCTGGGAGGGGTGTGTTCCGCGGGGTGTGTTCCGCGGGGACATGCCAGTTGGCTGTACAGTTGTAATAAAGAGCATGTTTGAATTTACAAGTTCTGATAAGCGTTGTATTTGAAATGATTTTCCACGACAAATTTGGCGAGCTTGCCAGGAGCTGATAGGGACTGGGACGTTCTTGGCTGATGATGGGTTCTTTGGACAATCTGACAAACAAGGGTGGCCGCCCAACTATAGGACGGTAAGCAAGTTCTTACAATAGTTGAAATGTTTGTGTAAGATTGCTTCAGAGATACTGTCTCAGCGAGAGGAGCGCCACGTAAGTCTCTCTTTCAAATTTCCTAAAATGAAACCAGTAAATACAAAATAACTTTTAAATTCAATGAATTTGCATGTATGTGTAATTTGGGGAATTGTATTAAATATAAATGTATGCGCATGTATAGAGACTGAGTGAATAGGTGCTGTGAACTTTGCTTGTGTTAGATGTAGAGTGGGCATGCATGCGCTCGTTCAGATCAGACCGTTCGAATGTGTAGCTTAAATGATGCGGTTGTTTGCGCATCTGGCTGAGATGGCTGGTTATAATAAGGGACAGCTCATACGGTCAAAACAGATAATGTAGGTAGAAAATCCTGTGATACCTCTTCAATAAAATTAGTAGAAGGAATGCTTGGACAGGTTACTTATGAATAATGGCTCTAAAAGTAATAGAGAACTGCATAAATAAGTAGTTAGGAAGCCACGATACCGCTCTTTAAAAAAGGAACATTTTTAAAAAGGTCTGCTTGGGTGGGATATTCACGGCAGAATAATCTGTGGGTGAATATTTAGTAGTTAAATAAATATTTCATGGTTACCGCTTTGAAAGAAGGACTGTACGGGTGAAATATTTAGGACGCAGGAAAACGTTGGCCCGATTGTGCGGCGTTCAAATGCAAAAGAAATCCTGCGAATAAAAAAAACGCTCTGTCTAGCTAACAGGGTTTTGTAATTCAGTAGGTCACGCCACAATACTACTCTAATAATAGAAGAAAAGATCAGTATTGGGGGGGTGAATAGGATATGAAGACAAGCTGATCCGATTAGACAGTAGTCTCGTCATATTGTAGAAATCTTAGCAGTCTAGGCTTATGTAGGAGGAAGTGAATTAAGTCAATAAAGAAAGACTAAGTTGTTTTGAGGTAAAAACAAAGGGATTGAATGAACAGGTGAAAAATAAAAAGGATGAATGAGAATGTTGTAAGAAATGAGTGGATCTGTGTAAAAATAGAACATTAGGAAGGAAAGACAAGTTGTGTGTGTGTAGGCAGAACGTCCAGAAAAGGGAGCGCGCAGCTCTCCTGTGACAGAGTAGAGTTGATGAAGGGTGCCGTTAACTGCTATTAGGCAGAGGGAAAGAAGTTAAGAAACATCGAAGTAAAATAAGTTATAAGCAAGGATAAAAACACTGATGTGATAAAATGGTAAGAGACCGCAGTAAGAATAACAAAAAGGTGTCAAAACAAATAATAAATAAAAATACTTAAAAAGGCGTTAACCGAATAGTATAAATACGGATAGAAAAGTGTGAAACAAAACAGAAGGTAGGAGCGCCAATAAATTGAAATTATACTATAAAGTTAAAAATGAATCTAGGTTGGTTAAGATAAATAGTGGAATCCAGGACACATTAAGAATTCGCGTACGGTGAAACAAAGAAAGAGGAAAAAACAGGCCGTCAGACACTCTGTGGTCACAGAAATTACGGTCTAGGAATAGTCTGAAGGGCAGAGAGGGGTATAAAAATACTGAGACTTGACTCACTAGTAAATTGACCATAGGATCAAACAATAAGAATATGGAGAAGAGGTAAGAAAGTAGAGACAAAATAAATAAATAAAGGTAAAAGTAAGACGTTAGATAGAGATCTTAACGGAGCGGGCAGTGGACCTGTGTGGTTCAGTTGGTAGAGCATGGCGCTTGCAACGCCTGGGTTGAGGGTTCCATTCCCACGGGGGGACCAGGATGAATATGTATGAACTTTCCAATTTATAAGTCGCTCTGGATAAGAGAGTCTGCTAAATGACTTAAATGTAATGTAAATGTAATCATAAAATTGATTAGAGCTATAAGAATAGACTAAACCAAACGGATAAAATGAATTAATAATGATATCTGTAAAGGGAAAAACACAGTGATATTTGAAGTACTGTACTAGAATAAGACATTAAGTCATCTGTAGTATTCAGAAATAATGTCTGTACTATAAAGAGTAGGCTTTGATAAGAGAAATTAAGTGATGTGACAAATGAATTATTAATTGGAAAGGAGATTAGCTCTACCTCGGAAAAATAATAAATAAAAGGTGTATAATACATGGGAGTATTTAGGAAAAATAAATGAATAAATAGTGGCATGAAAACAAAAATGTTTGTTTCTCCCTAGCATAGAGGGATTTTAAAAAGCCATGGAGTCCCTGAAAGACGCGCACATTAGTTCTACCGACTTCGGATTGAATATGAAAAAACTGGATAATGGGGGACACCATTACCCGGTAACATTCTATCATCAGAAAATACATTACTATAAAAGACAAATGTGGTTCCACTCGTCCTCGCAGACGTGCGGGTGATTAGTAGAACTATTGACAATATCTAAAAACGAATAAGAAAATAGTTCCTGTTTTGAATATGGATATAGCGGGTTATGGGGAAAATTAGTGTAAGGTGACACTAGAACTTAGTGTGGTAGCAGGAAATGCCGATATACGAGAGTTTATTTCCTTGTCAAAATAACAAACAACTAATCGGTTTGAGGTTAGTGTGAATGGAATTTTTACTTGGCGGTGTATTGTCTCTGAGCGAACAATGAGTGGTTCATAGAGATTACAGTTTATATGTGGTCAAGAAGAAGTATTAGATCACGTTTGACTTGACATATAGTAGAGTACAGATGGAATTTTAATTGTTAGACATTCTATACCGTCATTCTCTGAAAAATGTTAAGACGTTTATGGAATAAAAACTATTTGCAGATTAAAAGCTGACGTTGTGAAATTAACGATATGTATACTTTCTTTTCCAGGAAAATAAAAGGGTTTAATCTTCTCTGGTCAAAATATCATTGGAGTCTGCATTACTGTGGAAAGCAGTTAATTAAAGTCAGACGCTTTAAAAATAAAAATATCTGGATAAGGCTAATAAATAGAGTTCTGGATAAGTGAGTCCAGTCCCTGTGTGCTATTGGCTATGGTTTACTAGTAAGTGCACCATGTACTGGGAATGAATATACATTAGTAGATTTATTGGAAGGGCTTTTTCCACTTCAGTTTCAATTTGGGTATGCAGAATGATGGAATTATTTTTTGAAAAATGTATTTAAGTTGTTCCTAAAGAAAGGGGAGTGGAAACATTTTAATGGTGTCAAAATGCCCTGATTCCTAAGAATTTCCTGTGAAAGACTGATCACCTTTTACTAGAAATTGTTGGAACAGGTGGGATTTAATTTTTAAATGATTAAAAGACACAAGACTCTATTCAAAATGTATAATTACTTTGAAAATCTATTATGTCCCTGGGAAAATTATGAAGAGTTGTACCCTTAAATTGAATAAGTTATTCGGAATAGGTTTATTTTTGTTTTTTTGATATAACATGTGTTCATAGGTAAAATTATCAATTCCTTGGGGTTATGGTCTTTGGGTAATTACACAAATGTGCTTTGTTCATTCTGCATATAAAAAGTGATGTAAGTTACTCCAAAGGGTTTATTGGAGTGTGGGTTTCTGTGAGGGTTTTGTTGATAAATACATCATCTGTAATTCATCTGAGAGATCACCAGTAGAATAAGGGAGTTGTCATGAAAGGTGACGTCAGAATGCTTTAAGGCATGGGAGAGAATATCACCACTAGTGGGTGTGGAGCTCATACCCACCTTAATCGACTGAATAGTGAGGGACAACTGTGTCTGATGACCTGTGAACTGTATCAAATAATAGACATGTTGAAATGATATGGGCCAGGGTGAATTATGAATTAAAGGAATTGGGGTATTGAACTTTTATTACCAGGCCACTCATGAGAGACAAACCGAGACAAAAAGGCTATTGGGAAAATAGATAATACTGGTAATAAAAGTGTTTAGTATAAATGTTAATTATTGGAGGGATGATGTGTATTGAATAGATAAGGTCAAATTTGAGTTAAAGTAAACACTAAGGATTGTTATCCTGAATATTGGGTTGGAAAATGTATTTAAAAAAGATCTGTTTAGTTATTTTGATATAGAACTGTTTAAATTTAATTGGCCTAGGGAAGCTCTGGAAAATACTCCTGAGACAAGGAGGTTGACAACTTACAGAAGATTAGATAAGGTTTTTTGTTTATTTTGTTTTATAATGTCATTGGAATTGTAATGATAAAACTTTTCTAAAATAATGGAATAAAAAGGTATTCTGTTGTGCGATGATACCCAATGATGAAGAAGAAAGAGACCAACAATAACTTGGGCATAGAATGACACGGATGGACGTTTTCTCCAGGTTTAATTACATTACAAATAGTGGTAATTTATTGCAAATGTGTAATTATTATAATTAATTTTTTTTTTTTTTTTTTTTTTTTTTTTCTCGTTTGGTCAATTTATTTTTGTTTTGAGGAACATAAGGTTGTGTATATGTTCCTGTGGAGGGACTGATACTGATATAAATGATATATAAATTGACTTAAGGATGTTTTAAGTATGTATCAAACAATGGCAGTTATGGGTTAGGGGACTCATAAAAGAAGGTAATGGTAGTGAAGGGGTGTTATTTCTAGAAACTATGTATAAAAATAGAGATAATTCACAGAAAAGGAAAGACAGCTGGCTGTGTAAAATATAGGGACAATTCTAAAAGTAAATAGAACAATTCACATATCTAAAGATATGGTAAAAAGAATAAGTGGTGGCATTTTGAACATTAGAGCAAAAGTTTAAGAAACTTATGACTTAGTTTTGTTAGGATTGGATATTAATCCAACTGGAAGACGCTTGAATGATTATATGTTATTTTACAGCAGTTGCTGTAGGGACAATCATTTGACTATCATTATGAATATTTCTGTGGCAGGAGGCCAGGTATTTGAGGCAGAATGGTTACATAGGGCTGTTATTAAAAATTAAGATTTAGTGATCTTGCTATAAGAAGGAAGTCTGTTGTCAGGGAATAACCCATGTGTTAGTGTGTATGTCCTCAGGAAAAAAAACAGCCAGAAATGGAAGGGCTTGGGCTGCATTCTGGAGACTGAGTGTACATCGAGATACACCAGGCTGGTGGTATACTTCTTACAACACTGCAGTGGTAAAGTTCTTCATGTCTCTCTTTGGTGGGTGCATAAGTCTCACGAGAAGTGAGGTCCAGCTGAATAATGGGTGAGCTTGAAAACACCATGACAGAGGACGTGGAATCAGAGAGAGAGAGAGAGAGAGAGATTAGATTCCACTATAGACATACTGGGTTGAGTTTGGGGGCTACTTTAGACATACTGGGTTGAGTTTGGAGGTTACTTGTTTCATTTTTTAATACATCATGTGAAAAAGAATAGATGATAGGATATTATACTCTAAACAAACATGTTAAAGGGATTGATATGAAAGCATAAACAGTGTTGAATTAATTCAAGAAGAGATAATGTTAATTGTAGGTTATGCACATGATTATCAGTTGAAATGGAGCAGATGGGAAACTAAGTAAAAATTGACATGATTTGGGAACACCTCTCAGAACCTGGGGCCGAAAGGGGAAGACTGGGTGGAAGCATGAGGAAGCTTTTTATGGCTTTTATTTTTGTGGAGTCCAGCAGAAAAGTATCCTGGAGGCATAGAGTCAGGTAAAGAGAGAGTGGGAATTGTCATGGTCTCAGATTTCAGTTTGCATGAATATATTTATGCATAACACATAACATTGTCAATGCTGTTATGTTTTGTCTGTTGTTTTCCAAGTCTTATGTCTAGGAAAACAGAAGGAGAGGGGTTCGCCAGCTTCAGCTGGAATGTCAGTTTGTTGTGTGATGAGTGATGGAAGTAAGAGGATGTATGGTGTAATCATAGAACAGAGGCCATATGTCTCTAAGTATGAATGCCTCACAGAAAGAAGGCAGAAACCTGAACCAGGACGAGAGGTTCCGCGTCTGATGATCCAAGGGGACCAGAAGGACCTCTTCCAGTGATACCAGGAGATCTAGTCCACGTTCGAGTGTTCCGGAGGAAGTGGGATCAACCAAGAAGAGAAGGACCCTATGAGGTGGCCAAAGCAACAAGAACGGCCGTCAAAGTGAAAGGAAGCCAGACGTGGTACCATCTGAACCACTGCAGCTGAGTCCCAACAGAGAGAAGGATACAACCACATAGAGATGAGGACACAGAGGATGCTGATTCACCAGGAGGGAGCCCGGAGGGAGCAGGAGCAGCGGAAACGATTGAGACGCCAGGGAGGAGCCAAGAAAACAGCAAATGAAGTGAAAGCCAAAATACGACAAGTGCACTGACTAATGCACCCATAAGAGGAGGAGAGGCCTCACAAGGCACAGAATGAGAACATCTTTTCCCTAAAAATTGAAACCTTCCAGATGGAAGTTAAGTCCGGCCTGAGGAGGGAGCCTCAGGTGAAGAAAGAGGAGGAAAAGTCCCGCAAGCTGAAGAAAATGGGGATTTCCCCACAATTGACTTTCAAACTTTTGAATGGTCTCCTTTACAGACAATTGAAGTTAGAACTACAAAAGAATAATGACATTGACATAACAGAAGTAACAGTGAATGCTAGTATAGAACCAACAGACTAATGCACAATCAAGAGGTATGGTGGAAGCAGGAAGAGAAGAAAGGAATCAACCGAACAATCCAAAAAGACTGACAAGGTTAGAATCTCTGTTCCACCTCAACTTATAACAGAAGCTGGAGAACTGAAGTCTATCTCAATCATAAGGATCAAACCCTTACCAGAGATGGCACTCTGTGGATGGACACATCACCAAACAAAGGGACAAGTCGTTTGGGATCCGAAAGGATGTGACCTGACATTAATCAAAGAAAAAGACGAGAGGGTGCTCATCATGAATCAGATTGAACCAGTTGAAGGTGAAGAATTAATAGTTGAAATAACAAGAACAACAGTGACCGAAGGGAGTAGCACCATGGTCATTAAGATTGATCCTACCCCTGCAACTGAACAGGAAGAACCTGTGACAACAACAAGGGTGGCGGCTGCTGTGACGACCACAGTAGCTACCACTAAGATGACATCGACCTCCCTTACCAAGCAGATCACTGTACCCACAAAGCAACCTGAGACATCAGAGTCAGGAGAGTTTTTTACTGACATTTGGAACTTTCTGATAAACTCTAATGATCTACCTCAAGATAAGAACATTGAAAAAGCGACAGAATTAGATATATTAGAACCACTCAAGGACAGCACACGAGAAGAAGTAGTGAAGAACGAGTGGTACAAATGGGCTAAGTATATGGCAAACAAACACAGAATGGACAATTGTATTTTGTGTAGAAAATCACATTTGTCTGATCTTTTAATAGTTTCTGAACTGTCATCATTTAAAAACTGTGTAAGTTGGACAAAGGACCATTGTACCAATAGAAAGTATTCTATTCCCTTGTGTGACATAGAATATAGGATTGCTCTGGGTAAGCACTAGGGGTATAACTATGTTGAATAAGACCATGTTGGGAGACAATGATTGTGATGCCTATAACATTAGGACTGAATTAACTGTACCTCAATTCGACAGAGGTACCGTGATTGAAGGAAAATATGAATGTTTTTACAGACACCACACCGAAGGAATTGATGTAGGAAACACCACAGTAGAAGTGATACTATTTGGGTGTTAGAGAATGTGGGAGTTTGTAAAAGAAATGGTAAAGGGTTGATTATGAATAGAAAAGGGTTGTGTGGTCACATAACTCAGGTTGCACCGTCTCTCACTATGCTAAAGAATCAAGACAGAGGTATTGCGGATAATTTCTGGATGTGTGGAAAAAACAAATTGTTGAATGTATTGCCTAATGAATGGATTGGTCTTTGTGTCTTAGTAAGAGCAATTCAACAGGTTACCATTATTAAATCACCCCACGATGACTATGTTAATTCTAGAGTTAAAAGGAAGTATGAGGAAGACCCTGAGGTATACCTTGATGCAATTGGCCAGCCTAGAGGTGTACCTCGAGAGTTCAAGGCAAGAGATGGAGTTAAATCAGGATTTGAATCTATGTTTTTGTGGATAACACCAAATAAAAATTTAGAGTGGATTAATTATATATATTATAACCAACAGATGTTCATTAACTATACTGATTCGGCTCCAACGGCGTTGGGGGAACAGGTACAGGCTACCAGTAAAATGACTTGGCGAAATAGACAGGCTCTCCATTGGCTCTTAGCGGAGAAGGGTGGAGTTTGTGTCATGTTTGGGGATGACTGTTGCACCTTTATTCCCAATATTGCTATGGACAAACTCAAAGGATTATGAGCAGAAGTAAAGGCTAATGCTGGTTTAGACTCCCTTGTATGGGATTGGTTAGACCTCGCGTTAGGAAAGTGGGGAGCCATGTTTGCTAGGATGGCCATCGTGTTGGAAGGAGGGTTATTGACTCTGGGTATTGCAGTTTGTTGTGTTATACCCCTGGTAAAGTTAATTGTGGTTCAGACAACAGTTAAACAGATGTCTGTAATGAGAGATGACTCTCCTGTGGTGATTGATCTTGTACCAGGAAGCCCAGGCAATTTTACCAATAAGTATGGAAAGCCTTGCAATGCGGTTGGAGGACCTCTTGACTGCCCCTTTGGTAACCCTAACTGTCTCTATGAAGTGATTGGGGGGGTGGTCATGCGTGTCACGATTTTCGTAAGGATGGTTTCCATGTATATGTTAAATTACCCAGTTCAGATGAATGTTTACTTATACATGTCCACAAAAAGTGTCATTTGCGTCACAATTGCAAGTGGTGTACAAAAATTCATGAGGATGGTCATAACCATCACCCGGAACCTTTTTTCTGTGCCAAGTGTCAAAGAGGAGATTGTTTTATTTGTAAGGATGAGGACTGTGCTTCTAGATAATGGGGTTTAGCATTTTTATTTTGCCTAATGCTTTGTGTTCTTTGTATGTTTCTTTGAATTTTTATATATATATCGATGAACATATATATATTTTCTTTTCCTTTCAATTAGTTTTGCCTTCTAAAATTAGGATCATTTTACAAACACATGTTAGGTGACAGAGGGTATTCCGGTTACAAGTGTCTATGGACCATGTCTTTAATCATTTCACAAAGGTTGGTAGGTGTCTGCAAGGGAGGATGTTGTTGAAATGTTTGGTCTAGTTAGGTTTTCTTTAATGTTTCTGATTGGATCTTTTACTCTTATGAATATTGGAGATGTTTGGTCTAGTTGGTTTATATGCTTCACTTTGTTTTTATTTTTTGTATTTTCTTGTTTATCATAGGTATTTTCATTTACTATCCCAAAGTCTTATTTGTATCATTTATGTGGCTAAATAGCCCCAGAGGGGGGATTGTAGTAGTAACATAAGGCAACTGGATGCTAATGGTAGAAGAGACATATAGTCTGACAATTCCAATAAGACACATACCAGAGAAATATGCCTAAGGCAACTGGACACTAATGATAAGAAGAGACATAGAGTCTGCCAATTCCAATAAGGACATACCAGAGAGGCGCCTGGAGCAGTTGGACACACTAAGGATGGGGGAGACTAGAACAAAGAGTGCATTGATTTAGTGGTGAAGGGAAGGGGCATGGGGTCTGTTGACACACTGGGATAGAGGGTCCGGCCACCATTATAAACTGATTGAAGGCAGATGGTGGTGAATGACTTCATAGGGGATGGACATAATACTATGTGGGTATAAATATAGGAAATGGACTGCTGGGAGGGGTGTGTTCCGCGGGGTGTGTTCCGCGGGGACATGCCAGTTGGCTGTACAGTTGTAATAAAGAGCATGTTTGAATTTACAAGTTCTGATAAGCGTTGTATTTGAAATGATTTTCCACGACACTAGTGAACAGCAAACCTAGTTAAAAAAAACTAATGCAACACCTCACGGCACAACGCCTCTCCCACATGTGACCTACTTGTGTGTATGTACTGACATGTATGTTTAACTGATAGATGCGCACACACACTACATGGAAATATTTTTTAAACGTATGTAAATTGTATTTTGTCTGTAATGTCTTTTTCGGTATGTTGGACCCCAGTAAGACTTGCTGTCGCCATTGTCATCAGCTAATGGGGATCCTAATAAATCAAATCAAATATACTTATACATAGATATTTATATTCCGGACTGACATTGCTTGTTCTGATATTTCTTAATTTCTATATTTTTTGTATATATATATATATATTGTGTGTATTGTTAAGTATTACTGCACCGTTAGAGCTAGAAACATGAGCATTTCGCTGCACCTGCGATAAAATCCTGCGATAAAATCTGTAATGCGATCAATAGCATTTGATTTGGTTATGCACGCTTGACCGTAAATCGCTTTGGATTAGAGTCTGCTAAATGGCTATCATTATTATTATTATTATTATATATATTAAAATGTGTTGTTGTGGGACAGTGGATCTTTAGTTTTACAAGTACTACAAAGAAATACTGACCAAAGCTGAATATTTCCTTCAAAACCAAAATAAATAGAAAAAAGAAACACAGCTGTCTGCACAACATCTATCTTGAATCTTGTTTATTTTTTTCCAAATACTCTCTCAGCTTGGAACCATTCTATAAAGAACGGTTTTGGCAAAGACAATAAAGCAACACAATCATTCTGTCCCTTTTTTTCTCTCAAGCTCACATCCTTTCATAGAGAGCTCTATATTGATTAAAATATCCAAGACAGCCATATTAAGCTCCAGGGCTTTTGCCACTTGTCCATTTTAGTTTTCTCTGTGTTAATGTATAAAATCCCCTTCCCTGTTGAAGATAACATCCATTACCCCTTTGAGAGGGGGGGATGTGTTTCCCTCTCCTTCATGCCTTCTTGAACCTGATTGTTTTTGGATCAATTTCTTTACAATATGAAAGCAGTTAACCAAACCATACATTCCTGCCTTACACTAAGTGCTGGTGTTCAAAATGATAAATATACATGTATCCTCTAAGACACTTATTACACGGAGACACCATAAGGAACAACGTGCTAGTAATTGCAATGTTGCAGGCACGAGAAGGATGGTGATCATTTACCTTAATCAGTATTATTCATGATAGTCAGTTGAAAAACAATTTAACATTCCTGTTAGTATGTGTCCTCAAACGGCATGATTAGTATACTTGCCCTTCCCTACACACTCCTCATTCGGTTGATGTGGCCTTTAATCAACAGTTAATAGAAAACATCTCCCTTTGTTTAGAGGCATATACTTTTGAATATCAAATATGACACATACAGATATGCTTCTTGGGCTTATGGCATAATTCACGTCCTTTCAATTTTCCTCTTTCAACCTCATTCAGGTCAGGTTATTAAAATGATTGTGATCGTCCCTGGGGAATTGAATTAGGTGCACCTCCACCACCTATGTGCCTTGAGTCTACTACTACTGTATTCACACGACCTCACTACACTACACACAGACATGTACACACACACACACACACTCACATACACACAATCCCGACCCCATAGATGTCAGCCTTCTTACTCGACATAATGGTATTAATCATTTCAAGGAGATTAGCTGAACAGCAAACTGTAGCTTACTGAATCTATCCCTATATAATATCCAAGCGGGGAAGGCTTCCTGAGTGGCGCAGCGGTCTAAGGCACTGCATCGCAGTGTTGCAGCGTCACTACAGGTGTCACAACCGTCTGTGACCGGGAGTCCCATAGGGCGGCGCACAATTGGCTCAACGTCGTCTGGGTTAAGGGAGGGTTTGGCAGGGGGGCTTTATTTGGCTCATCACACTCTAGCGACTCCTTGTGGTGGGCCAGGTGCCTGCAGGCTGACTTCGGTCGTCAGTTGAATGCTGTTTCCTTTGTGCGGCTGGCTTCCGAGATAAGAGAGCAAGTGTTAAGAAGCACGGCTTGGTGGGTCATGTTTCGGAGGACGCATGACTCGACTTTCGCCTCTCCCGAGCCCATTGGGGAGTACAGCGATGAGACAAAATTGCAATTGGATATCATGAAATTGGGGAGAAAAGGGGGATAAAATTACAATAAAAAAAGAAAAAAAATATGCAAGCAGGACCCTTCCTGCTTGCATATTTTTGGAAAAGTTGGAAAAGTCATGCAGAAATGTCATTTGCCTTTTGAGGTCCATTCACCTACTCACACACTCTAAAAACACAAAAAGCACAACTGAAAGGCTAAAGAAAACACTCACCAAGCGGAGTTATTTCTCAATGTTGTGTGGCATCCAGACAAAAAGGAAACAGTTAATCTCCTGTAATCTGCGGTGATAGGAGTCCAATTAAGTACGAAACAAGGCTGTCAGAAGCTGCTTAATGTACAACAGCCCATGAGTGAATGCAGCATTGCCTGAGTCTACACAAGTTGATGTGCGTATCTGGAAACTGACTACTGCCATTAATAAAACGCATGGTGCTTGCATACCCAACTAGCTCTCCAATGTGGGAATAATGAGCAACCTTTTGGAAGTAAGATCACTACAAGGGTAGCAAATCAACCGCTATGGTTATCTTCCATTTACCTTAAGGCCATGACACAGATGTTAGCCCTTTTGTCATACACGGTTTTAAGGCTCTAATTCAATAATTTCACATTGCAAAATTCAAACATTACAAAACTTAAAAAATCTTGGTCTGAATTCAAAATGGTTGAGATTCAAACTATTTTATGGATAGGTATGGTTTTGCATGTATCAGTGAGATGTAAATCTTTGTGTGCCCTAAGCCTTAGCGCCCGTAACACCTCAATAAGATGTGTGCGTAACTAGACTTTATACGTAAATCTCCTATTTACATCACTAAATGATTTACACATTCAAACATTAGAATTCATCTCAGTGATTTATATACTTGGTGTTATTTTTATTGATTCATGTACAGTAACAACACACATTTCCCTTCAGGGTCTGTCAACATTATGTAAATGGACTTGATTCATGAAGGGAGGTGTTTCGTAACACTCCTCCAAAGTTTAGCTGAGAAAATACAGGGAGCCATCAGTTTGGCATGTCTGTTTGGGCTGCAGTTCCCACAATGGAATGATTCTGCGTGGCTGTATAATACTGGTATGTCTATTTACTATATAGACAAACTCTGCATGTACAAATAGCCCTGGGGCCTGACTCTGGCTACTCTGAGTAAAGTTGCGCCAAGGTACTTCCATACTATTCCACATTGTACATATATCTTAAGTGCTGCTGATAATGTGACTTTTGCACTCACCTTCTGATCACAACATTTTTCCACACCAAGTAATGAGGTATTGAACTTTAGAGGCTCGTTTCACCCTGCAGTTGCACTACTTTTGAAATTATTTTAAATAAAATACTTTGCTCCGGTCTGCATTTATACCTGCGGCCTCAAGTGTTGTAAAAGCATTATAATGTATTCAACAAGCTGTAGGTATAAAAAAATGTCCGGCTCTCTTAATATGACTGGCCTTCAGACTCAATCACTCACCAACCAACCAAGCGTGTTTTACCATCTTGAGAAATACTGTTTGATGCTGACGGGCTTTTCACATGCTGCCTTTCTATGAAGTGTTGTGCGTCCATTGTAATAACCACACTGATTATAAAAAATATTCCAATGGAAGCAGCTGTGTCCGCGTGTGTGTGTGGTGGTGACCAAGTTACTGTAATGGGCCTCGACATCACGTTCTAACCGGACAGCATTATAGTGGGCAGAACCAAAACCAATCAGTATTAAGTATATAGCGTGTGAGGGCATATCCGGCCAACTGCTCAGACAAGCTCCAGCTAGCTATTTTTTCATGGTCCCAGTTCTCGCCTGATTTAGCGACCAACAGTTTTTTTCAGTAGGGATAGTTGACAACAGTTTTACACAAAAACGTTTATCGGCATGACTCCTGGCATCCAATGGCATTGTTACAATTGACAGCCAATCTTTTGGCCAACCCTTTCTCTAGCCATTTATAATAAACCAGCTCACGCTTTGTATTTTATGCTGTGACGATTTACATTGAGCTGTGTATTGAGAAATTGCCAGTGTTAAACCATCAATTCCGCCCTGACAGCTCATTAGATTGTGGTGAACACAGTCCCTGGCTGGGCCGGTCTCCGGGGCTCTGATACTCTGATACTGCTCCACAGTAGAGTGCTGTGTACTGTGAAACGAGAGGGCCAAAGGTTCACAGGCTCCATACTACTCATTCTCTCCCTTCTGACAATGTTGTCATTATGATCTCTACCTCCAGTCATGGAGTAGAGAACCATAGCAGAAAGCTGTCAAGAATAAACTTTATATGAAGGGAATTTCTTGAACTTCTTGCCCAATTTACTATGGAGTAGCATGCACTGGTATGTTGTCAGGGAGACAGACAATCTCAGTCATACAGACTTCAGTCAAACAGACTTAGTGTCAAAGTCCGTCAGACATCAATCAAAAATATGTCTAGACAAGATCCCATAGTTCCATGGCAGCCTTATTGGTACCTCCTGTGCAAGGGGCCTATACTGTGCAACTAACAATCCACTTCATTTTATTAATTTTAAATCAAGTTGGTTTACAAAGTAGGAACAAGAATTATTAAAGGCCTAGTGAACTGAACATTTTATTTGTTTGGTGTTTTATACCGTGGAGTCTGAAATGATTGACAGCCTTGATAAAAATGTGCAAAAATGACTATAAAATAAATAATTCAAATACTGAGCTTTATTGTCCGCACAAAAATTGGGAAATTGTATTATTTTGTACTAATACAATTGCTCAGAGAAAGATTTTATTTAACAAGTAATATAAGTTTTTTTTCTCAACGGTAGGGGTAAAAATTGACACCACTGTTTTCAATACCTTTCAATACCTCACCTTGCAAGGAGAATATGTTGGGAGGGATCTTAGACCAGTGTTTCCCAACCCTGGTCCTCGAGTACCCCCAATAGTAAACATTTGCATTTCATGTGAGAAATCAAATTAAATCTGGGCATTCATCTCACAGCTCATATCAGTGCTACCTACCAGTAGGCTTGTATTTTCCTATTATTTTTCAGGAGGTAAAATAGTCAGTGAGGCGTTTGGGAAGGAGAACTGAATAATGTAGGCCTAGTGAGGGTATGTAAGGAGAAGTCAATCAGAACACCTTAAAGTATAACTACTATAACCATTGTTTCTCTGAGTCCCTGTGATGTAAACCCCAGCACACTGAAAGGAACTTCAGTCGACCAAACGATTGTGGGTCTATAGTGCCTCGTGGTATTTCTAAAATACTTTCACAAAAAAGTTTCACATTTTAAATTAACTGCAGTGTTTCCAGAGTTCTATAAAATATGACCTATAATTACTTACAATATGAGCTTTCGAGCAGCTTTTATGTGTTGAAATGTTGTGGGCATAACCCAACAACAATGGTGTGGGCTTATACAGGTCATAAAAAATATTCATACAAGTGACAGCTGATTGGCCAGCTCATCCTCCTCAGGGAGATGACATCATGTTCGATGAGGAAATAGCAAGCATTTCTAAATGGTCTGTTTGATGTGTTTAAAATATATATATATTCTTCTCCATGCTTTGGCCACATACGAGTAGAGGACGAGTCAACAACCTTTTTTGTATATGAGTTAACAGAATGTGCGATTTTCAGTGGGTAATTACTTTAAGATAGTACAATATTTGAAATATGCCCACATAGTTTTGAGGAGAAAGTTGCAATAGTCCAGTAAAATCCACCTTCAAATGGTAAATGTCAAATACCAAGCAGCTGGCAACTCCTATTTTTGGCAATATTTTGCCCTTTAGAGAATTTTGATTAGGTTGCTGGCATTTTGTTGAAGTGTTACTTCATGTAAGACTCTACTGAAGCTTTTCTTTGTGAGATACTCTACCCTCAGATCTTTGGCTCCAATTACTGTCAATGCATCTGTGCTGCATGTACAACATAACACAATGCCTGTTATTTTCTATTGTCAAACACTGCAGTTGTCCTCAGTTCTCTATTGAAGGTGTCAAAGAATTATCCAGAACACCACAGTTTTTTATCACGTGATGATTCTTACCTGTTGATACTTAGCAGACTATGTGTAGAGAGAGAGACTCTGCAGTTTCTATTTAGTTGACGCGACAGTATGACTACTGTAAGATGTACCAAATTAAAATGCTGGGTGAAGCCTTTAAAGATAATTATACATCCTTAGAAGTTGTCAGAAAGTTGACAACCAATTGTTACGTCTATGGTCTTTCCTAAACAGCAGACGTGACACTCTAATACTCCATTGCTATTTGCTCATTCAGGTAAGCTAAACACAAAGTATAATGTCCAATACTGATGGCTGTAATTGCAGCAGGAGTAAACACATTGATGTAAATGTACATTAGGCCAAGCATCATTAATGAGAACTTTTTGATGAGACTGATAGATTTAGGGAAAATCACCAGAATTTTGTTGGGTGTGATTATGTTTCTCTCACTGACTACGTATTGCAGAACAGCTAAAGCTGTTAAGTGCATGAGTTAATGGGCTATCTACATTTGGCTATCTACATTCAAATCAGATGTCTACAGTATTCTCTTCCCATTTTACCAAATAAATTATTTATTTACACTGAGCCACTTTCTGCAGTGCAATCAGAATGGGTGAGATAATCACATTTTCAGTTAAAAATTACAATTTCCTGTATGTGTTCTTTTATGCTGTATTTTTGGAAAGACGTAGGCCTACGACTTGTAAGGAAGAGGGATTTGATCCCTAATATGTTGCTTATTAAACTTAATCTAATGTTTGTTAAATATGTTTTTCTTCTTGAATTCTTTTTTAAAGTGCTGATTTTAGCCAATATGCTACTGAAAGTGATCAACTTTGATTTAGCTAGATAGTCACTGATATCTGTGACATTACTGACAAAACCACTTTTACGCAAAAAATACTTTGATGTGTCTAATATGATTCTAACATTGTTCCACGCAGGTTGTAAATAACTCTCTGATAACCTCTGATAACCAGGTGGTGAATCGCATCTCTGCATGTCTGGCAGACATATCAGTGTGGATGACGGATCACCACCTCAAGCTGAACCTCGGCAAGACGGAGCTGCTCTTCCTCCCGGGGAAGGACTGCCCGTTCCATGATCTCGCCATCACGGTTGACAACTCCATTGTGTCCTCCTCCCAGAGTGCTAAGAACCTTGGCGTGATCCTGGACAACACCCTGTCGTTCTCAACTAACATCAAGGCGGTGACCCGTTCCTGTAGGTTCATGCTCTACAACATTCGCAGAGTACGACCCTGCCTCACGCAGGAAGCGGCGCAGGTCCTAATCCAGGCACTTGTCATCTCCCGTCTGGATTACTGCAACTCGCTGTTGGCTGGGCTCCCTGCCTGTGCCATTAAACCCCTACAACTCATCCAGAACGCCGCAGCCCGTCTGGTGTTCAACTTTCCCAAGTTCTCTCACGTCACCCCGCTCCTCCGCTCTCTCCACTGGCTTCCAGTTGAAGCTCGCATCCGCTACAAGACCATGGTGCTTGCCTACGGAGCTGTGAGGGGAACGGCACCTCCGTACCTTCAGGCTCTGATCAGGCCCTACACCCAAACAAGGGCACTGCGTTCATCCACCTCTGGCCTGCTCGCCTCCCTACCTCTGAGGAAGTACAGTTCCCGCTCAGCCCAGTCAAAACTGTTCGCTGCTCTGGCACCCCAATGGTGGAACAAACTCCCTCACGACGCCAGGTCAGCGGAGTCAATCACCACCTTCCGGAGACACCTGAAACCCCACCTCTTTAAGGAATACCTAGGATAGGATAAAGTAATCCTTCTAACCCCCCCCCCCTTAAAAGAGTTAGATGCACTATTGTAAAGTGGTTGTTCCACTGGATATCATAAGGTGAATGCACCAATTTGTAAGTCGCTCTGGATAAGAGCGTCTGCTAAATGACTTAAATGTAAAATGTAAATGTAAATGTAAAATTTAATCAGCTATTCACAAAGCACAAGATATTAGCTAGTACTGTCTAATAGCTATAGATAGCTATCACAAATTAGTCTGGATTCATCACACTTGATTCTCAACCTCATTTTCTTTCTCACGTTCTGATGTCACTCAAGAAGTGCTAGCACACTGCCTTATTAGGAAACGCAGCCACCTGTTGGTAACGTTTAGCCAATTATAGGAGAGGTCATGAGAATTTCTTCATATCTGACTAGTTAGGAGGACTCTAAAGGCTAAACAATCGTTATACAGTTTGTCTTACTCCTAAATATACTGTAGGCCTGCATCTATATTTCATACATTTCTACTCTTCTGGAGTAAGCCTACTTTGAACATATTTATGGATGAACAGCTGTGTGGACATGCCCAGTCGTAGCTCATAGAAAAGTTTATGCCCAAACAGGTATAATTTGTAGGTCCGGCGTAGAGTACATTTTGCGTTGGACATAGAGTTACGACCCACTTACAACCAACTGGAGCAACCGGCCCCAGCAAAGTCACATGAGAATTCAGGTAAACATTGTTCTTCATTGTTCTTGTGTTTAATATGCACCCTGGGCTTCACCCCCCTGGGTTTACCATACACTGAATCTCAAAATAGACCAAAGGAAAAATAATGCATATGAAATAGAATTACAATATTCTTACAGAACTATAGCATCTACCTCTACCAATGAGACTTCCCATCAGGGCCTCATAACCCTTTGAACATGTCCATAGTTATCCATAGTTATAAAGGGTTATCCATAAATAGCCTGAGTGATAACATGTATTAAGTAGGCCTAGCCTATATCTCCCTGTCAGGAATGGTTTTGCATCTATCAACAGTAAACCTAGTGCCGATAAGTTTTTCCTGGTCTTTTGTTATGTTTTTCCATGTAGCAATGTTGATTCTTTTGAATGCTGACCATTCTTATGATGCATGACTGCATCATCATGCATATTATCTGTATGCCTTAAGTGTGTTACTGAAGCCTCAAAACAACTGTAACCTGGTGCAAGGACGGTCCATCTCTTATCTGGTCAAGGAGCTATAATATTGCTCACCACTGGAGCCTTGATGCCAAAGCACCTCCATTCCAACCACTGAGATGACATTGACTGTGGGACATTTCACAATTCCCAGTGGTTATTTCAGAAATCACAGTCCATTTAAAGCCAATTAAATATGATCGCAACAGTAGAGTATTCCTCCACCACACAACCACCACAAAGAACTGCACTCACACGGCAATGTAAAGAACCGCCCCAGGTGGTAAGGGTAGGCAACAACACGTCTGCCACGCTGATCCTACTTAGTCCCCTCCTGTACTCCCTGTTCACCCACGACTACGTGGCCTAACACGACTCCAACACCATCAAGTTTGCTGACGACACAACAGTGCTACAACATCACCAATGACCTACCGACAACGATGAGACAGCCTATAGGGAGGAGGTCAGAGAACTGGCCGTGTGGTGCCAGGACAACAACCTCTCCCTCAATGTAAGACAAAGAAGCTGATCGTGGACTACAGGAAAAGGAGGGCCGAACAGGTCCCCACTAACGTCAAAGTGGCTGTAGTGGAGCGGGTCGAGAGTTTCAAGTAGAGGTCGACCGATTATGATTTTTCAATACCGATACCGATTATTGGAGGACAAAAAAAGCCGATACTGATTAATCGGCCGATTTTTTAAATTTATTTTTTTATAATGTTTTATATATATATATATATATATCATACACACACACACATTTTTGTAATATTGACAATTGCAACAATACTGAATGAACAATGAACACTTTTATTTTTAATTAATATAATACATAAATACACACACACACACACAGCTCTGAAGTGACAATGATACTGAAGAGTCTGCTTAGGAGACAAATACTCTCAACTGTTTGAATAAAAATAGAGTTTAAGTTACTTGTGATGAATGTTGAAAACAAAAACTGTCATTTCTATATGCAGGAAATCCTATTTTAATAATGGGCATGGTAAGAATTGACGACCAAAGTGCGAGTCATAATTCCCATGACACCTTCTAGCAAAATCTGAAAAGCGGTTCCTTCATTTATTCCATAGGATATTTTTAGATTCAATTAAAATAAGGTCTGTGTTTCGTGTAGGCTTACACCACCTTGCCAATTTTATAACTGTGTAGATATCCATAGGACAAGGTAACTCTGATCAATATTGGCTAAATATAAGCGAAGATAAAAAAAATTGTAGAGTGGATTTATGAAAATATGTTGACAAACGTTACCTTATCCTAGTGAGATTTACACGGGTATCAAAACGTCGAGGCGGTTTAAGCCTGCACGAAACACAGACCTTATTTGAAGTAGATCAAGACATTCTCTATGGAAGACATGAACGGTAAAATAACGAAGGAACCCCTTTCAAGTTCAGCCGCAAGTTATTACAGGAATTATAACGCGTCGACTATTTCTCTCTAAACCATATACCTTTGACTAATCCGGAAACTATCACCTCGAAAACAAAACGTTTATTCCGTTCCGTATTTTATCTAACGGGTGGCATCCATGAGTCTAAATATTCCTGTTACATTGCACAACCTTCAATGTTATGTCATAATTACGTAAAATTCTGGCAAATTAGTTCGCAAAGAGCCAGGCGGCCCAAACTGTTGCATATACCCTGACTCTGCGTGCAATGAACGCAAGAGAAATGACACAATTTCACCTGGTTAATATTGCCTGCCAACCTGGATTTCTTTTAGCTAAATATGCAGGTTTAAAAATATATACTTGTGTATTGATTTTAAGAAAGGCATTGATGTTTATGGTTAAGTACACATTGGAGCAATGACAGCCATTGATTGATTGTTTTTTATAAGATAAGTTTAATGCTAGCTAGCAATTTACCTTAGCTTACTGCATTCGCGTAACAGGCAGGCTCCTCGTGGAGTGCAATGTAATCAGGTGTTAGAGCATTGGACTAGTTAACTAGATTGGAAGATTGCAAGATTGGATCCCCCGAGCTGACAAGGTTAAAAATCTGTCGAGGCAGAACGTTCCTAGGCCGTCATTGAAAATAAGAATGTGTTCTTAACTGACTTGCCTAGTTAAATAAAGATTAAATAAAGGTGTAAAAAAAAATATATATATATATATATCGGCAAATCGGCGCCCAAAAATACCGATTTCCGATTGTTATGAAAACTTTAAATCGGCCCCGATTAATCGGCCATTCCGATTAATCGGTCGACCTCCAGTTTCAAGTTCCTTGGTGTCCACATAACCAGCGAACTATCATGGTCCAAACACCAAGACAGTTGTGAAGACCCCCTCAGGAGACTGAAAAGATTTAGCATGGGTCCCCAGATCCTCAAAAAGTTCTACAGCTACACCATCGAGAGCATCCTGACTGGTTGCATCACCGCCTGGTATGGCAACTGCTCGGAATCTGACCGTAATGTGCTATAGAGGGTAGTGTGTACGGCCCAGTACATCACTGGGGCCAAGCTTCCTGCCATCCAGGACCTATATAATAGGCGGTGTCAGAGTAAAGCCCATAAAATTGTCAGAGACTCCAGGCACCCAAGTCATAGACTGTTTTCTCTGCTACCGCACGGCAAGCGGTACCGGCGCGCCAAGTCTAGGACCAAAAGTCTCCTTAACAGCCTCTACCTCCAAACCATAAGACTGCTGAACAATTAATCAAATGACTCGGTACCGGTACCCCCTGTATATAGCCTCGTTATTGTTATTTTATAGTTACTTTTTATTATTTTTTTACATTAGTTTGTTTGGTAAATATTTTCTTAACTCTTCTTGAACTGCACTGTTGGTTAAGGGCTTGTAAGTAAGCATTTCACGTAAGGTCTATACTTGTTGTATTCAGCGCATGTGACAAATAACGTTTGATTTGATTTGAGCAGTACACAGAGTCTGTAGAAATTATTGACATATCCATTTTAAATGCCCTACATTTCTCCTCTGAAAATCAGAGTAGCCTACATAACCATTTTAATTGACATATACCATACATCCCGATAATCACCAAACGGGAGAGAACAACTTCAACATTTCAATACCCTAAACTGTGCCAACCAGACACTAAATTTAAATGCATATTTTTGGAGTTTTAAGCCATCCAGCCTTTCTTTTATTCTGCCTCTGATTTCAATAACCTTAAAATCACATTAAAAGATGAAAAATGCAACACAATTTCTGCTGACTCTGTCTGCTTTGAAATGCAAATGGCTTATTGGTTATATATAGCTATAGTTTCCATCCAAATGGCAACAGATTTTCATGGAAGTATTCTACAATCCGCATAAAGAAAATGTGAATTTTCCCACCAGGGATGTGTTTCCACCAAACTGACTTGTTGCGTAAAGAAAATCAGTGCGTGATGACGTAGTGCACACAATGTACTTTTTTGCTTATGTTTTCATGCACTGAATAAAAATCAAAAATTCAATGTTTTCCATTGCATTTTCAACTCTACTGATAGTTTTGTCACAACTGTTGCATTAAATAGCAAATGTGCCTACTCTGGTCTTGGTACGTGTGCTCTATCCAACAGCTCGCAGATACAGTGCGGGTAGGCTGTGCGAGTAGGCTCATCTACATGATGAGATGATTATGGATAAGAGTGAGAATATTTCTTTTGTGAAACGGCAGTCAAGCAACGATCATCATGTCATCAGAATAAGACCCTCAATATTTATTAGAAAGGCGCATCAAGCTCATCACCATGCACTTCCACCACCCTGTGAAGTTCCTCATAATTTATTTCATCTGCAGACTAAAAAACTGCATGGTTTCCCGAGTCGTAGTTGGAGGACCACACACCATATCATCGCGTGACTCCAAGTTTAATTTGATATGATATTATTATATCAATATTTGTGCATGAAGGTGTTTCCACCGCCATTCTCGCATAATAAATTTTATCGACACCAAAAGATCCCACCATGTTGAACAAACAAATGATCTACATTTATAAAATTGTACTAAAACATCTGTTTCCATCACAGGTGTCGTGATTTTAGATTTTTTTTCGGTATTACTTGACTTGCACAACTGTCAATGGAAACGTGGTTTATAAGAGGGGTCTTTTAAATGCATAAGTGGGCCTCGAACCTAGTGCCCAAAGAAGTGAAATAACTGGACAGGGAACAATTTTCGAAGTCACAAAACTCTCCATTTTCCTTGTGTGGGAAATGAGGTGGCTGTCACAAACTCCAAATAAAAGATTCTGCTGCCACATAGCGCCAGCTGTCTGCTAAATAATTGATGCTTTTGGCTCTCAACTTTGCATCCGTCTGTCTAATCAATATTTTTCAATGGAAAGTGTATACAGTGCCTTACGAAAGTATTCACCCCACTTGGCATTTTTCCTATTTTGTTGCCTTACAACCTGGAATTAAAATAGATTTTTTGAGGGGTTGTATCATTTGATTTACACAACATGCCTACCACTTTTAAGATGTAAAATATTCTTTATTGTGAAACAAACAAGAAATAAGACAAAAAACAGAGAACTTGAGCATGCATAACTATTCACCCCCCCCAAAGTCAATACTTTGTAGAGCCACCTTTTGCCGCAATTACAGCTGCAAGTCTCTTTGGATATGTCTCTATAAGCTTGGCACATCTAGCCACTGGGAGTTTTGCCCTTTCTTCAATGCAAAACTGCTCTGGCTTCTTCAAGTTGGATGAGTTCCTGCTGGTATACAGCAATCTTTAAGTCATACCACAGATTCTCAATTGGATTGAGACTAGGCCTGGGCTTTGACTAGGCCATTCTAAGACATTTAAATGTTTCCCCTTAAACCACTTGAGTGTTGCTTTAGCAGTACGCTTAGGGTCATTGTCCTGCTGGAAGGTGAACCTCTGTCCCAGTCTCAAATCTCTGGAAGACTGAAACAGGTTTCCATCAATAATTTCCCTGTATTTAGCGCCATCCATCATTCCTTCAATTCTGACCAGTTTCCCAGTCCCTGCCGATGAAAAACATCCCCACAGCATGATGCTGCCACCACCATGCTTCACTGTGGGGATGGGTCTTCGGGGTGATGAGAGGTGTTGGGTTTGTGCCAGATATAGCGTTTTCCTTGATGGCCAAAAAGCTCAATTTTAGTCTCATCTGACCAGAGTACCTTCTTCCATATGTTTGGGGAGTCTCCCACATGCCTTTTGACGAACACCAAACGTGTTTGCTTGTTTTTGTCTTTCAGCAATGGCTTTTTTTCTGGCCACTCTTCCGTAAAGCCCAGCTCTGTGGAGTGTACGGTTTAAAGTGGTCCTATGGACAGATACTCCAATCTCCACTGTGGAGCTTTGCAGCTCCTTCAGGGTTATCTTTCGCCTCTTTGTTGCCTCTCTGATTAATGCCCTCCTTGCCTGGTTCGTAAGTTTTGGTGGGCGGCCCTCTCTTGGCAGGTTTGTTGTGGTGCCATATTCTTTCAATTTTTTAATAATGGATTTAATGGTGCTCCTTGGGATGTTCAAAGTTTCAGATTTTTTTTTATAAGCCAACCCTGATCTGTACTTCTCCACAACTTTGTCCCTGACTTGTTTGGAAAGCTCCTTGGTCTTCATGGTGCCGCTTGCTTGGTGGTGCCCCTTGATTAGTGGCGTTGCAGACTCTGGGGCCTTTCAGAACAGGTGTATATATACTGAGATCATGTGACAGATCATGTAACACTTAGATTGCACACGGGTGGACTTTATTTAACTAATTATGTGACTTCTGAAGGTAATTGGTTGCACCAGATCTTATTTAGGTGCATCATAGCAAAGGGGGTGAATACATATGCACGGACCACTTTTCCGTTTTGTATTTTTTCGCATTTTTGAAACAAGTTTTTTTCCCCATTTCACTTCACCAATTTGGACTATTTTGTGTATGTCCATTACATAAAATCCAAATAAAAATCAATTTAAATTACAGATTGTAATGCAACAAAACAGGAAAAACGCCAAGATGGGTGAATACTTTTGCAAAGCACTGTAACTATGAATAGGAATCTATTTTACTGATTACACGATATAGAGTCTAAAATGGCTAAAATGGCATGGACAGCTATGCATCTTGCCTCTTCTAAGAATTGTAGATTATTTTAATAATTTACATGTTTTTCCTTGTAAAACAATTATATGTGCATGCTCCAGAATCAGTCACAAAACTCAAAGTAGTTAGTATACATATGTGTAAAAAGCACCATCAATAAACTACATGTATAGCCTTTGTTTTACATACAGTGCCTTCAGGAAGTATTCATAGCCCTTGACGTATTCCACATTTTGTTACAGCCCGAATTCAAAATGGATTAAATCGATTTTCATTCTCACCCATCTACACACAATAACCCATAATGACAAAGTTAATTTTGGGGGGAGGGAATGTTTGCACATTTATTGATAATTAAATTCCAAAATATCTAATTTACATAAGTATTCACACCCCTGAGTCAATACATGTTAGAAACACCTTTGGTAGCGATTGCAGCTGCGAGTCTTTCTGGGTAAGACTCTGACAGCTTACTTTGCACACTTGGATTGTACAATATTTGCACATTTATTATTTTCATAATTCTTCAAACTCGGTAAAATTGGTTGATGATCATTGCTAGACAACCATTTTCAAGTCTTGCCATAGATTTTAAAGCAGATTTAAGTCAAACCTGTAACTCGCCCACTCAGGAACATTCACTGTGTTCTTGATAAGCAACTCGTGTTGATTTGGCCTTGTTTTAGGTTATTGTCCTGCTGAAAGGTGAATACATATCCCAGTGTCTGGTGGAAAGCAGACTGAAACAGTTTTTCAGGTTTAGCCTGTACTTAGCTCCATTCAGTTTCTTTTTTTAACCTGAAAAACTCCCCAGTCCTTGACGATTACAAGCATACCCATAACATGATGCAGCCACCACTATGCTTGAAAATATGGATACTCAGTAATGTGTTGTATTGGATTTGTATTTCTCAAAAAGTGCACATTACTTTAGTGCCTTGTTGCAAACAGGATACATGTTTTGGAATTCTCTTTTTCACTCTGTCAATTAGGTTAATATTGTGGAGTAACTACAATGACGTTGATCCTATCACAGTCAATAAACTCTGTAACTGTTTTAAAGTCACCATTAGCCTCATGGTGAAATCCCTGAGCGGTTTCCTTCCTCTCCGGCAACTGAGTTAGGAAGGATCCCTGTATCTTTGTAGTGACTGGGTAAATTGATACATACCATCCAAAGTATAATAAAAAACTTCACCATGCTCAAAGGGATATTCAATATCTACATTTTTTGTTTGACCTAAACTCAGCAAAAAAAGAAACGTCCCTTTATCAGGACCCTGTCTTTCAAAGATAATTCGTAAAAATCCAAATAACTTACTTCACAGATCTTCATTGTAAAGGGTTTAAACTCTGTTTCCCATGCTTGATCAATGAACCATAAACAATTAATGAACATGCACCTGTGGAACGGTCGTTAAGACACTACAGCTTACAGACGGTAGGCAATTAAGGTCACAGTTATGAAAACTGATGACACTAAAGAGGCCTTTCTACTGACTCTGAAAAACACATCTGCATGAACGTGCCTTAGGCATGCTGCAAGGAGGCATGAGGACTGCAGATGTGGTCATGGCAATAAATTGCTATTTCCGTACTGTGAGACGCCTAAGACAGTGCTACAGGGAGACATGACGGACAGCTGATTGTCCTCGCAGTGGCAGATCACTTGTAACAACACCTGCACAGGATCGGTACATCCGAACATCACACCTGCGGGACAGGTACAGGATGGCAACAACAACTGCCCGAGTTACACCAGGAACGCACAATCCCTCCATCAGTGCTCAGACTATCCGCAATAGGCTGAGAGAGGCTGGACTGAGTGCTTATAGGCCTGTTGTAAGGCAGGTCCTCACCAGACATCACCGGCAACAACGTCGACTATGGGCACAAACCCACCGTTGCTGGACCAGACAGGACTGGCAAAAAGTGCTCTTCACTGACGAGTCGCGGTTTTGTCTCACCAGGGGTGATGGTCGGATTCACGTTTATTGTCGAAGGGATGAGCGTTACACCGAGGCCTGTACTCTGGAGCGGGATCGATTTGGAGGTGGAGGGTCCGTCATGGTCTGGGGCGATGTGTCACAGCATCATTGGACTGAGCTTGTTGTCATTGCAGGAAATCTCAACGCTGTGCGTTACAGGGAAGACATCCTCCTCCCTCATGTGGTACCCTTCCTGCAGGCTCATCCTGACATGACCCTCCAGCATGACAATGCCACCAGCCATACTGCTCGTTCTGTGCATGATTTCCTGCAAGACAGGAATGTCAGAGCCCGGATCTCAATCCCATTGAGCACGTCGGGCCCTGATGGATCAGATGGTGAGGGCTAGGACCATTCCCCCCAGAAATGTCTGGGAACTTTCAGGTGCCTTGGTGGAAGAGTGGGGTGACATCTCATAGCAAGAACTGGCAAATCTGGTGCAGTCCATGAGGAGGAGATGCACTGCAGTACTTAATGCAGCTGGTGGCCACACCAGATATTGACTGTTACTTTTGATTTTGATCCCCCTTTGTTCAGGGACACATTATTAAATTTCTGCCTGTCACATGTCTGTGGAACTTGTTCAGTTTATGTCTCAGTTGTTGAATATTGTTATGTTCATACAAATATTTACACATGTTGAGTTTGCTGAAAATAAATGCAGTTGACAGTGAAAAGACGTTTCTTTTTTTGCTGAGTTTATTTACCTATAGGTGCCCTTCTTTGCGAGGCATTGGAAAACCTTTGTGGTCTTTGTGGCTGAATCTGTGTTTGAAATTCACTGCTCGACCGAGGGACCTTACAGATAATTCATTATATGTGTGTGGTACAGAGATGATGTAGACATTCAAAAATAATTTATTACTGCACACAGTGAGTCCATGCAACTTACTATGTGACTTGTTAAGCAAATGTTTACTCCTGAACATATTTAGGCTTGCCATAACAAAGGGATTGAATACTTATTGACTCAAGACACTTCAGCTTATCATTTGAATACATTTGTAAACATTTCAAAATACGTAATACCACTTTGACATTATGGGGTGTTGTGTGTCTGTAGGCCAGTGACAAAAGATATAAATGTAATCTTAAATTCAGGCCATAACACAACAACATTTGGAAAACGTCAATGGGTGTGAATACTTTCTGAAGGCACTGTATCTCTACCGTCATCATAGGGTCTCAATCTGTGCATTCTGGTCTACAGAATAAGGCAAACAGTTGAGACTAGAATTTTTGTGAATCAGGGAACTCACTTTCTATCCTAAAGGTTAAATTAATAAACACATGTATTTGTTAACCATAAACTTATTATTGGCATTACAATGACATAGGTCTGAAATGTGTACGGTGCATTCTATTAGAATAATCTATAACATCCTGCATGATAAAAAAAGATGAATTAGGCCATGTCTGCCCAAAGTCCCCACATGACTTTGAGATGCAGCATTGTCATTAACTCTGATGGCACAGCTGTGACAAAACAAATGTTTCTTTCACAAGCCTGGGAACCACTGAAAATGCCTGCAGCATTGTTAATTCCTCTGGAAATCGTATCACTCAAAACTAAATATTATTGGAGTTGAAAAACTAGTGTTTGACGTATGATTCATGCACATTAGGTCCCTCTCTGCAGAAAGTAGAGGCTTCATATGAATATATCAGGCTGGCTAAATGAGTACCAGGTATATTACATCCTGATGCCTAGTCACCTTAACCCTATACATATCTACCTTTATCACGCCCGTATCCCTGCACATTGTAAATATGGTACTGACTGACCCCGTATATATTATGCTTGCTTACTTTCTCGTGTTCTTATTATTATATATTGTGTGCTTTTGTTCTACCTTATGTCATTTTTAATAGTACATTGTTATTGATTACTGCATTGTTGGGTTTAGAGCTGCTAGAAAGGCATTTCACTGTACAGTACTTGTGCATATGACATTGAAACTTGAAGAACTTGAAAACCAATGCTGTAATGAAGGTAAAAGACTGAATAATCTAATGGCAACTGCCTTGCCGGCGCAATGCCACTTTGTCCAAGCGACTCCTAAACTCGTTCTTTAACAGTATCCCATGACGAAGGATGCTAGCCTAATGTAAGAGGAGGTCATCACCAGTGGTGGAAAAAGTACTCAATTTTCATACTTGAGTAAAAGATATGTTAACAGAAAATGACTCAAGTAAAAGTGAGTCACCCAGTAAGATACTACTTGAGTAAAAGTCTAAAAGTATTTGGTTTTAAATATACTTAAGTATCAAAAGTAAATGGAATTGCTACAATATACTTAAGTATTAAAAGTTCAAGTATAAATAATTTCAAATTCCTTATATTAAGCAAACCAGATGGGACAGTTTTTATAATTTTTTATTATTGATGGATAGCCAAGGGCACACTCCACCACTCAGACATAATTTACAAACAAAGCATGTGTGTTAGGTGAGTCTGCCAGATCAGAGGCAGTAGGTATGACCAGGGATGTTCTCTTGATGAGTGCATGAATTGAACCATTTTCCTGTCAAAATGTAACAATTACTTTTGGGTGTCAGGGAAAATGTATGGAGTAAAAAGTATATTATTTTCTTTAGGAATGTAGTGAAGTAAAAGTTGGCAAAAATATAAAAAATAAAGTACAGATACCCCAAAAACCTACTTAATTAGTACTTTAAAGTATTTTTTACTTAAGTACTTTACACCACTGGCCATCACAAAGTCTTACTGAGTCCAACAAAAATCTTTGACCTCTGTCATTGTGCCATTTCAAACCAGATTCTTACGATGAGTATAAACCACTTGGACTAAGTTCTCTGTTTCTATGGAAATGCCAGCTGCACTACATAAAGTGACCAGCACAGGAGAGACTACAACAATTGCTGCATCAAAAAAACATCTGCAAGTTAGTCTGTGATGGGTGCGTTCCGAAGAATGCTTAATTAAATTATATCTAGAAGAATTGGATGTGATCAAAGTATTGCGAGAGTCAGTGGAAGTTGTCCTTATGGCCCGTATATGCATCTAGAATCCACTTGAGTGTCAGCACAAACATGGGACCTTGCCTAATATGGCTAAAGGATTGGGTGGGTGTGGGTGGGAGTTATGATGAAACTGCACTTCACTATCAATTGTGGGTCACAATATTATTAATTGGAGTCTGGGGTTCACCCTTTGCCAGGAGGTAGGCCTATGACCTGTAAGCGTGCTGAGGGTGTTGTGTTCAGAGGTTCAGACACTCCTCAGTTTAGAAACATATAGCCTGTGTTGCACATGGGGATGTGAAACTTACACCTCAGACTGAAGTGTCCCCACTTGTGTCTCTGAATGACTAGTGTTCTGTGTGGCGCGACTGGTAAAACGCTTTGGGAAGGCTAGCAAGGCAGAGGTCCTCGGTTTGAGCCTCGCTGTGAGACGAATCCATAAAAGTGGTACTCGCTAGGCAAGCAGTGTGATGTCCTTTATGCCCGCATGTGCAATTCCATGGCCTTACTACTTAAGACAAACATTGAGTGAATATATAGGCTGCTACAGAACAATTGTCATACACAAACAGCAATAGTCATAGTCATATGCTGCTAAGCCTGCTATGTAACAGTCTGTTGTCAAAACGGCCTAGTTTTAATGACATAAGTGATACAATGTTGAATCACTTGTGTCAATAATTAAATATTCAGATGTTACAACAAACTATGCAGTGAGCCTCCCTTGTCAACACGTGTTCCATAAGGTTTTCCCAGGATTAACGTTGGATGTTAGGGTAGACTGTAGCAATTTAAATTGCCTATGAACCTGAATTTGAGGCATGTCATTATCATTACTGTCTATTGTCAGAACAACATTGGAATGCACATCTGGTTCAGAAATGCGTAGCAGCCAGCTAGCTATGACCACAGATGCTACTGATATATATTCAATATTCAACACTGGCCACTGTAGTCGACGATAGACATAGTCTTGAACTTATGATCAATATTGTATCTCACTCTACCCCCAACCCCCTCCCCTCTTCAGTACTGGTTCCCCCCTTCAATTACAGTACATCTACGTGATTGAAACTGACATTTTAAGAGGCATTACAAAGAAAACGACACTGATGATAGCCTATTTGCCAAGTTACCAACGTGTTTTCCTTACTAGCAATATTCATGAACCATTACAAATATTCACAAATTGCCCATCATTGTACTTCTGTGGTTTACCATTAAAAGATAGAGACATTATTTAAACTAAATTACATGAAAGTACATATGTGATCAATAAAAACGAATCTTTAGGAACCAAAACAGTTTCAAATAAGAAGTACACACATGTCCAATAGGCCTACATGATTAATCCAATAATGGCAATGAAAAGTACATGAGAATATAAACCACTGGTATAATCATGAAGGGATTGTTTTACAATCCATGGTGAAAGAACAATAAATAACAGTCTGATAACAAATCATTAATTTGGCTAGTGGAGGAATATTAATGGCAATGATGGCCTCCACAGAGATTTCATGATCAGGCTAAAGTGACACAAGCCTGTGCCATTGTTTCTTTCACACGAATGTGGCTTTTTAAAACACTTAAACCATTGGAGGGCACGGTCACTTGTCAGAGGAGAAATAAAATGCTCATAAAGGCGCTATTGATGAGGCACTTGTGCAACGGCATGCCAGTCTCTCTCGGGAAATGCAAGAATGAGACCGACGTCAGGTTTCAGTCAAAAGCATATATAAAAACTGAAATTATGCCCAAATTATAATTTATCAATAGACTACCATGAAAAGACACAATAAATTGTCACCGTCATTCATCAGGCGTTTAATCACTGTAGGCTAATTGAGAAACGTTTTGGCTCTGGATATATTGCATACATGCAAGTTTTTCTCAAACTATTAAACGTGAGATTAGACGTATGACACAGTCACATCTCTATAGAGCAAACCCCACATATGGAAAGGATTTTAACTTACCGTTAGCTGCGGTAATCAGACATGCAAAAATAAGCAGGGTATGCTTAAATTTCCCCATCGCAGTCATGTTCGTTGTTATTCCACGCAGCCCCCGGTTTCTTGGGTTTTGTTCAACGATCAAAAAAATACATAGAGATCCAGCTTTGGCAAGAAGATGTGACGCCTATGGTGCAGGGATTCGCCTATATTAGCTCTCATGTCATCAAGAAATGCTACTGCAGAGATACGAGATTGTCGAGCAGAGACCCAAATAGGTTTCCTTGATCCAAGGATAGACAGAATGTGTACTGTTGGCTACTACGAGATTGCAAGAGAGGGAAGAGTAGAGGGAGCCTGTATCCAACAAAAAGAGTTGGACTCAACCATCATATACAGCCTGGTCTCATAGAGTAGACGTAATACAGTAATTGTAAATCCGAGACACTCAAATTAGTATTATGTTACATTTGGTATGGTTACATAAGACAGAAGGCTGCTTAAGGCAAAAACTAAAGTAGGGTGGTCGGTCGGGGTGGACTTGTAGACGTGTGACGTGAATGTCTAGCAACTTAAAGGTTGTGTGTTAAATATCATCACGGACAACTTTTGCATTTTAGCTAATTAGCTACTTTACAACTACTTACAATTTTCTTTACAACTACTTAGCATGTTATCTAACCCTCCCCCTAACCCTTTAACTTAACGACAAACCTTAAGCCTAACCTTAACCCCTGGCAAATGTTATTGTTAGCCACCTAGCTAACGTTTGCCCCACAAATTGGAGTTCGTAACATATCATACATTTTGCAAATTCGTAACATAGTGTATAGATTGCAATTGATAACATATTTTACGAGAAGGATGATGGACATACACAACTGAATACATACCTCACGAAACTTAACATTTCATACTCATTGGAGTGTCTCCGAATTATATTTACTGTGTTACATCTACTCCTGAGTCCAGGTTGCCATATATGATACAAGGGAATTTAGCATCAATCTGAGTGCCTGTACTGCAACTTTGAGACTGGTAGCATACCACCACTCTGAAGAAGCACCTACACAGGTGCAAATGCATCAAATTCAGTGAAACGCATGTTAACACTGTAATATCACCTACTAGACCAAGAGATTAATGATTGGCAGACAATGTGACCAAGAGAAGGAAAATGTGAACATGTTTTAAATTGATATTTTCTATGTTTCTGCTTTACACAAACCCTAGGAATTAAACCAATTTCACAAGATCACACCTGTAGGGTGCTTCACCCATTATAAAATCAAATCAAATTAATATGCAAGCGATTGTTGCGTGTAGCCTTTGTTTATTGGTGTAGCCCAGTATGTAAGCAGAGTGGGAACACCACTGCTTTATAATCAGAAATGTAACACTGCATTCTTATCATCACTCTCCAACTAGCACCAATGCTCTGTTCCCTCCATTTTGGTTGGAAGCCTACAAAGACATACATAGACATTATGATGTGGTTAATGAAATATGTTTCACAATTGCACTTTGGTTTCAGAAGGTGTGAATGACTCCTGCATAAAGCTGAAATTCCCTTAAGATGGATGTCTACTTGCATCTATTTGATTATAAAGTAACCTAAATGATCTGGTTTGCTGTATTGGGAGAAAAAATATATAATTTTTATGGACAGGTAACTAATGGAAGAAAGCTTGTCATCAAACCTTTCAAAACATCAAATTCCAATTCACCGTATAAAACATGTTCAAATAGGATAGAACACAATATGTGTTCAGTTGTGCACATGTTCATTAAGCCTACATACAACAAAAAATATTCAGTCATTGCCAAAATAGAAAGTCTAAAATGGTAAGTCCAGCTGTTTTCTGTTAACTGCGTCATGTACATTGGACAGCATCACACTAAAGTAAAACGTGTGACTCTGCTGCCATCTAGTGAAAATGAATACATGGCCAGTATACTGAATGTTCCCGAAGTCCACAATAGTTTAAAGACAAATAATATAGTTTTCACTCCAATAAAGATTTACAATTACAAACGATCAAGGGCCTACACAAACAAGAGTTTTGGTGAGATTTAGAAGTACATTTTTAGAGGAGAAAATGAACATGTCTATAACAAACACGAACAAATAGGTAGATCTATTGTCTATTCTGAATGTGGCATTCCTCTCTCCCTCTTCATAGTAATTGGCTGAAAGGACTGAATTAGAGATCAATGTGGGTGGGGAGATTTTCTGTGGCTCTACACTAATTTGAATGACAAAATTCACTGAGCTGAAAATTAGAACTGATTAACAGTGAAATTGATATTTCTGTATAATCTGCAAGGTCTAAGTATGCCATCGTGCATATTTAATTGAGGAATTAATGAATTGGCCATTCAGTGAACCACGATTGAGTGATGAGTAAATCATGCCAGAGATCTGAACACTTGCTAAAGCCTATGCTTTAGTTCAGTGGGATAACAAAGTACACTGAACAAAAATATCAAACAAAGTGTTGGTCCCATGTTTCATGAGCTGAAATAAACAATCCCAGAAATGTTCGATACGCCCAAAAAAGCTTATTTCTCTCAAATTTTGTGCACAAATGTGTTTACATCTGCGTTGGTCAGCATTTCTCCTTTGCCAAGATATTTGATCCACCTGGCAGGTGTGGCATATCAAGAAGCTGATTAAACAGCATGGTCATTACACAGGTGCACCTTGTGCTGGGGACAATAAAAGACCACTCTAAAATGTGCAGTTTTGTCACACAACACAATGCAACAAGTTTTGAGGGAGCGTGCAATTGACATGCTGACTGCAGGAATGTCCACCAGAGCTGTTGCCAGAGAATTTAATGTTCATTTCTCTACCATAAGCCGTCTCCTACTTTGTTTAAGAGAATTTGGCAGTACCTCTAACCAGCCTCCCAACTGCAGACCACATGTATGGCGTTGTGTGGGCGAGCGGTTTGCTGATGTCAATGCAATTTTTTAAGGTATCTGTGACCAAACAATGCATATCTGTATTCCCAGTCATATGAAATCCATAGATTAGGGCCAAATGAATGTATTTAAATTGACTGATTTCCTTATATGAAATGTAACTCGGTAAAATCAATGAAATTGTTGCATGTTGCGTTTTTAATATTTTTGTTCAGTATATAATGGCAGGTGAAAGGGATTCAGCCCCAGTTGGTCACATTAGCAATCGTGTTTTCTTGCCAACAGTGTTTGCAATTCTGTATACTACCTTTAAATATTGCAAGCCAAAATTCTACCTATTGCACCCTACTAATGACAAGCACTTTTGGTAATGAAAGCAGGCCTACTCTGCAAAGAAATACCACCACCGTTAATCACTCACTCCACCCACAGCTTACAGGTAAGCAGTTCAGTGAGGGGTTATTTTCAATAGTGCATCCACGCAAACCTCTTCTGATAACTACCACATATCCTGAAGAAAACTAAAATGGATTTTAATGGAATAAACAATCAACCAAATCCTTGCAAACCCTATATCCTCTACCCTGTTATCATGTTATCATGTATGTTTATCTTATAACTGTAGTAACACTGTAATTAATACAGTAATATCATTGTTACATACAGTACCAGTCAAATGTTTGGACACACCTACTCATTCAAGGATTTTTCTTTATTTTTCACTATTTTCTTTCCTTCTTAATGTGTTTGAGCCAATCAGTTGTGTTGAGATAAGGTAGGGGTGGTATACAGAAGATAGCCCTATTTGGCAAAAAAACAAGTTCATTAGAGTTAACTGCACCTCAGATTGCAGCCCAAATAAATGCTTCCACGAGTTCAAGTAACAGACACATGTGAACGTCAACTGTTCAGAGGAGACTGCGTGAATCAGTCCTTCATGGTCGAATTGCTGCAAAGAAACCGCTACTAAAAGGACATTATTCCTTGCTACCCATTCCGAAACAAACTGCAGCTCTTTGTTAAGTGTTGCAGTAAAAAAACAGTTTTTACCTTTATTTAACTAGGCAAGTCAGTAAGAACAAATTCTTATTTTCAATGACGGCCTAGGAACAGTGTGTTAACTGCCTTGTTCAGGGGCAGAACGGCAGATTTTTACCTTGTCAGCTCGGGGATTTGATCTTGCAACTTTTCGGGTAATAGTCCAGTGCTCTAACCACTAGGCTACCCCATTTCAGTCGCTGTAGTAGCTGACGTGTATAGTTTTGAGTCATCCACATACATAGACACACTGGCCTTACTCAAAGCCAGTGGCATGTCATTAGTAAAGATTGAAAAAAGCACGGGGCCTAAAAAGCTACCCTGGGGAATTCCTGCTTCTACCTGGAATATGTTTTAGAGGCTTCCATTAAAGAACACCCTCTGTGTTCTGTAAGACAAGCAACTCATTATTCACATTATAAAGGGGGTGTAGCCATAACACACAAGTTTTTCCAGCAGCAGACTATAATCGATAACGTCAAAAGCTGCGCTGAAGTCTTACAAGACAGCCCCCACAATAATTTTATCATCAATTTCTCTCAGCCAATCATCGGTCATTTGTGTAAGTGCTGTGCTTGTTGAATGTCCTTCTCTATAAGTGTGCTGAAAGTCTGATGTCAATTTGTTTACTGTGAAATAGCATTGTATCTGGTCAAACATCATTTTTTCAAGAAGTTTACTAAGGGTTGGTCGGCTATTTGAGCCAGTAAAGGGGGCTTTACTATTATTGGGTTGCGGAATTACTCCAGCTTCCCTCCAGGCCTGAGGGCACACACTTTCTAATAGGCTTAAATTGAAGATGTGGAAAATAGGAGTAGGGGTGCTTTGCTAGTGACACTCTCTGTGATTTATTTAGAATTCAAGTCACACTTAACCAGCATGGCTACCACAGCATTCTGCAGCGATACACATTTACATTTTTACATTTAAGTCATTTAGCAGACGCTCTTATCCAGAGCGACTTACAAGTTGGTGCATTCACCTTATGATATCCAGTGGAACAACCACTTTACAATAGTGCATCTAACTCTTTTAAGGGGGGGGGGGGGGGGGTTAGAAGGATTACTTTATCCTATCCTAGGTATTCCTTAAAGAGGTGGTGTTTCAGGTGTTTCCGGAAGGTGGTGATTGACTCCGCTGACCTGGCGTCGTGGGGGAGTTTGTTCCACCATTGGGGTGCCAGAGCAGCGAACAGTTTTGACTGGGCTGAGCGGGAGCTGTACTTCCTCAGAGGTAGGGAGGCGAGCAGGCCAGAGGTGGATGAACGCAGTGCCCTTGTTTGGGTGTAGGGCCTGATCAGAGCCTGAAGGTACGGAGGTGCCGTTCCCCTCACAGCTCCGTAGGCAAGCACCATGGTCTTGTAGCGGATGCGAGCTTCAACTGGAAGCCAGTGGAGAGAGCGGAGGAGCGGGGTGACGTGAGAGAACTTGGGAAGGTTGAACACCAGACGGGCTGCGGCGTTCTGGATGAGTTGTAGGGGTTTAATGGCACAGGCAGGGAGCCCAGCCAACAGCGAGTTGCAGTAGTCCAGACGGGAGATGACAAGTGCCTGGATTAGGACCTGCGCCGCTTCCTGTGTGAGGCAGGGTCGTACTCTGCGAATGTTGTAGAGCATGAACCTACAGGAACGGGTCACCGCCTTGATGTTAGTTGAGAACGACAGCGTGTTGTCCAGGATCACGCCAAGGTTCTTAGCACTCTGGGAGGAGGACACAATGGAGTTGTCAACCGTGATGGCGAGATCATGGAACGGGCAGTCCTTCCCCGGGAGGAAGAGCAGCTCCGTCTTGCCGAGGTTCAGCTTGAGGTGGTGATCCGTCATCCACACTGATATGTCTGCCAGACATGCAGAGATGCGATTCGCCACCTGGTTATCAGAAGGGGGAAAGGAGAAGATTAATTGTGTGTCGTCTGCATAGCAATGATAGGAGAGACCATGTGAGGATATGACAGAGCCAAGTGACTTGGTGTATAGCGAGAATAGGAGAGGGCCTAGAACAGAGCCCTGGGGGACACCAGTGGTGAGAGCACGTGGTGCGGAGACAGATTCTCGCCACGCCACCTGGTAGGAGCGACCTGTCAGGTAGGACGCAATCCAAGCGTGGGCCGCGCCGGAGATGCCCAACTCGGAGAGGGTGGAGAGGAGGATCTGATGGTTCACTGTATCAAAGGCAGCCGATAGGTCTAGAAGGATGAGAGCAGAGGAGAGAGAGTTAGCTTTAGCAGTGCGGAGCGCCTCCGTGACACAGAGAAGAGCAGTCTCAGTTGAATGACTAGTCTTGAAACCTGACTGATTTGGATCAAGAAGGTCATTCTGAGAGAGATAGCAGGAGAGCTGGCCAAGGACGGCACGTTCAAGAGTTTTGGAGAGAAAAGAAAGAAGGGATACTGGTCTATAGTTGTTGACATCGGAGGGATCGAGTGTAGGTTTTTTCAGCAGGGGTGCAACTCTCGCTCTCTTGAAGGCGGAAGGGACGTAGCCAGCGGTCAAGGATGAGTTGATGAGCGAGGTGAGGTAAGGGAGAAGGTCTCCGGAAATGGCCTGGAGAAGAGAGGAGGGGATAGGGTCAAGCGGGCAGGTTGTTGGGCGGCCGGCCGTCACAAGACGCGAGATTTCATCTGGAGAGAGAGGGGAGAAAGAGGTCAAAGCACAGGGTAGGGCAGTGTGAGCAGAACCAGCGGTGTCGTTTGACTTAGCAAACGAGGATCGGATGTCGTCGACCTTCTTTTCAAAATGGTTGACGAAGTCATCCACAGAGAGGGAGGAGGAAGGTGGCAAAGAGCTTCCTAGGGTTAGAGGCAGATGCTTGGAATTTAGAGTGGTAGAAAGTGGCTTTAGCAGCAGAGACAGAAGAGGAGAATGTAGAGAGGAGGGAGTGAAAGGATGCCAGGTCCGCAGGGAGGCGAGTTTTCCTCCATTTCCGCTCGGCTGCCCGGAGCCCTGTTCTGTGAGCTCGCAATGAGTCGTCGAGCCACGGAGCAGGAGGGGAGGACCGAGCCGGCCTGGAGGATAGGGGACATAGAGAGTTAAAGGATGCAGAAAGGGAGGAGAGGAGGGTTGAGGAGGCAGAATCAGGAGATAGGTTGGAGAAGGTTTGAGCAGAGGGAAGAGATGATAGGATGGAAGAGGAGAGAGTAGCGGGGGAGAGAGAGCGAAGGTTGGGACGGCGCGATACCATCCGAGTGGGGGCAGTGTGGGAAGTGTTGGATGAGAGCGAGAGGGAAAAGGATACAAGGTAGTGGTCGGAGACTTGGAGGGGAGTTGCAATGAGATTAGTGGAAGAACAGCATCTAGTAAAGATGAGGTCAAGCGTATTGCCTGCCTTGTGAGTAGGGGGGGAAGGTGAGAGGGTGAGGTCAAAAGAGGAGAGGAGTGGAAAGAAGGAGGCAGAGAGGAATGAGTCAAAGGTAGACGTGGGGAGGTTAAAGTCACCCAGAACTGTGAGAGGTGAGCCATCCTCAGGAAAGGAACTTATCAAGGCGTCAAGCTCATTGATGAACTCTCCAAGGGAACCTGGGGGGCGATAAATGATAAGGATGTTAAGCTTGAAAGGGCTGGTAACTGTGACAGCATGGAATTCAAAGGAGGCGATAGACAGATGGGTCAGGGGAGAGAGAGAGAATGTCCACTTGGGAGAGATGAGGATCCCAGTGCCACCACCCCGCTGACCAGAAGCTCTCGGGGTGTGCGAGAACACGTGGGCAGACGAGGAGAGAGCAGTAGGAGTAGCAGTGTTATCTGTGGTAATCCATGTTTCCGTCAGTGCCAAGAAGTCGAGGGACTGGAGGGAAGCATAGGCTGAGATGAACTCTGCCTTGTTGGCCGCAGATCGGCAGTTCCAGAGGCTGCCGGAGACCTGGAACTCCACGTGGGTCGTGCGCGCTGGGACCACCAGGTTAGAGGGGCGGCGGCCACTCGGTGTGAAGCGTTTGTATGGTCTGTGCAGAGAGGAGAGAAGAGGGATAGACAGACACATAGTTGACAGGCTACAGAAGAGGCTACGCTAATGCAAAGGAGATTGGAATGACACTACACGTCTCGAATGTTCAGAAAGTTAAGCTTTCGTTGCAAAAAAAAAATCTTATTGACTAAAATGATACAGTGCTGCTGGCTGTTGGAGTAGGCTAGCTAGCAGTGGTTGCGTTGTTGACTTAGTTTGAAAGTGTAGCTGGCTAGGTAGCCTCGGTAACTGGCTAGGTAACCTTGACAATTACTCTAAATTACACAATTATCTTGGATACAACGACAGCAAAGACAACTATGTAGCTAGCTAACACTACACTAATCAAGTCGTTCCGTTGTAATGTAGAAACTAATGTAATAGTTTCTACAGTGCTGCTATTCGGTAGACGGTAGACATTGGCTAGCTGCTAGCTGCTGGCTAGCTAGCAGTGTTGACTAGGACGAAAATAGCTGACTAGCTAACCTCGGTAATTACGATAATTACTCTAAACTACACAATTATCTTTGATACAAAGACGGCTATGTAGCTAGCTAAGATCAGACAAGTCAAACCGTTGTACTGTAATGAAATGTAATACTACCTGCGTAGCGAAATGCGAAATGCGACCACTCGCTCCAACAGTGCTGCTATTCGGTAGACGGTAGACGTTGGCTAGCTGCTAGCTGCTGGCTAGCTAGCAGTGTTGACTAGGACGAAAATAGCTGACTAGCTAACCTCGGTAATTACGATAATTACTCTAAACTACACAATTATCTTTGATACAAAGACGGCTATGTAGCTAGCTAAGGTCAGACAAGTCAAACCGTTGTACTGTAATGAAATGTAATGCGAAATGTGACCACTCGCTCCAACAGTGCTGCTATTCGGTAGACGGTAGACGTTGGCTAGCTGCTAGCTGCTGGCTAGCTAGCAGTGTTGACTAGGACGAAAATAGCTGACTAGCTAACCTCAGTAATTACGATAATTACTCTAAACTACACAATTATCTTTGATACAAAGACGGCTATGTAGCTAGCTAAGATCAGACAAGTCAAACCGTTGTACTGTAATGAAATGTAATACTACCTGCGGAGCGAAATGCGGGAGAGACGAAATGCGTCGAAATACACCATCCCATCTGGTTTGCGCATAGTCCCACTATCATTTGTTTTTCAACAGGACAATGACCCAACGCACCTCCAGGCTGTGGAAGGGCTATTTGACCAAGAAGGAGAGTGATTGAGTGCTGCATCAGATGACTTGGCCTCCACAATCACCCAATCTCAACCCAATTAAGATGGTTTGGGATTAGTTGGACCGCATAGTCAAGGAAAAGCAGCCAACAAGTGCTCAGCATATGTGGGAACTCTTCAAGACTGTTGGGAAAGCATTCCAAGTGAAGCTGGTTGAGAGAATGCCAAGAGTGTGCAAAGCTGTCAAGGCAAAGGGTGGCTACTTTGAAGAATCTCAAATATAAAATATATTTTGATTTGTTTAACAATTCTTTGGTTACTACATGATTCCATATGTGTTATTTCATAGTTTTGATGTCTTCACTATTATTCCACAATGCCCTTTAACAATGTGCAAATGTGCCCCATGTTGTGTTTCACACACAGTTTGCATGCAAATTTTATTTTATACATGGCTGCGATGCTTAACTTATGGCCAATGGTGGAAAATGTACCCAATTGTCATACTTGAGTAAAAGTAAAGACACCTTAATAGAAAATGACTCAAGTAAAATAGTACTTGATTAAAACTATTTGGTTTAGATATACTTAAGTATCAAAAGTAAAAGTATAAATTATTCAAAATTCCTTATATTAACCTCTACGGGATCTGTGTCCCTCCACAAGGACGGTTGAACTAATGTGTGCTAATGTGACTATCAAATCAAATCAAATATATTTATATAGCCCTTCTTACATCAGCTGATATCTCAAAATGCTGTACAGAAACCCAGCCTAAAACCCCAAACAGCAAGCAATGCAGGTGTAGAAGCACGGTGGCTAGGAAAAACTCCCGAGAAAGGCCAAAATCTAGGAAGAAACCTAGAGAGGAACCAGGCTATGAGGGGTGGCCAGTCCTCTTCTGGCTGTGCCGGGTGGAGATTATAACAGAACATGGCCAAGATGTTCAAATGTTCATAAATTACCAGCATGGTCAAATAATAATAATCACAGTAGTTGTCGAGGGTGCAGAAAGTCAGCACCTCAGGAGTAAATGTCAGTTGGTTTTTCATAGCCGATCATTAAGAGTATCTCTACCGCTCCTGCTGTCTCTAGAGAGTTGAAAACAGCAGGTCTGGGACAGGTAGCACGTCCGGTGAACAGGTCAGGGTTCCATAGCCGCAGGCAGAACAGTTGAAACTGGAGCAGCAGCACGGCCAGGTGGACTGGGGACAGCAAGGAGTCATCATGCCAGGTAGTCCTGAGGCATGGTCCTAGGGCTCAGGTCCTCCGAGAGAAAGAAAGAAAGAAAGAGAGAAAGAGAGAATTAGAGAGAGCATACTTAAATTCACACAGGACACCGGATAAGACAGAAGAAGTACTCCAGATATAACAGACTGACCCTAGCCCCCCGACACATAAACTACTGCAGCATAAATACTGGAGGGTGAGACAGGAGGGGTCAGGAGACACTGTGGCCCCATCCGATGATACCCCCGGACAGGGCCAAACAGGCAGGATATAACCCCACCCACTTTGTCAAAGCACAGCCCCCACACCACTAGAGGGATATCTTCAACCACCAACTTACCATCCTGAGACAAGGCCGAGTATTAGTGTATAGTGTAGGCCGAGTATTAGTAGCCACAAAGATCTCTGCCACGGCACAACCCAAGGGGGAGCGCCAACCCAGACAGGAAGATCACGTCAGTGACTCAACCCACTCAAGTGACGCACCCCTCTTAGGGACGGCATGGAAGAGCACCAGTAAGACAGTGACTCAGCCCCTGTAATAGGGTTAGAGGCAGAGAATCCCAGTGGAGAGAGGGGAACCAGCCAGGCAGAGACAGCAAGGGCGGTTCGTTGCTCCAGAGCCTTTCCGTTCACCTTCACACTCCTGGGACAGACTACACTCAATCATATGACCTACTCAAGAGATGAGTCTTCAGTAAAGACTTAAAAGTTGAGACCGAGTCTGCGTCTCTCACATGGGTAGGCAGACCATTCCATAAAAAATGGAGCTCTATAGGAGAAAGCCCTGCCTCCAGCTGTTTGCTTAGAAATTCTAGGGACAATTAGGAGGCCTGCGTCTTGTGACCGTAGTGTACGTGTAGGTATGTACGGCAGGACCAAATCGGACAGATAGGTAGGAGCAAGCCCATGTAAGTCTTTGTAGATTAGCAGTAAAACCTTGAAATCAGCCATTGCCTTAACAGGAAGCCAGTGTAGGGAGGCAAGCACTGGAGTAATACGATCAAATGTTTTGGTTCTAGTCAGGATTCTAGCAGCCGTATTTAGCACTAACTGAAGTTTATTTAGTGCCTTTTCCGGGTAGCCGGAAAGTAGAGCATTGCAGTAGTCTAACCTAGAATTAACAAAAGCATGGATACATTTTTCTGTATTATTTTTGGACAGAAAGTTTCAGATTTTTGCAATGTTACATAGATGGAAAAAAGCTGTCATTGAAACAGTCTTGATATGTTCGTCAAAAGAGAGCTCAGGGTCCAGAGTAACGCCGAGGTCCTTCACATTTTATTTGAGACGACTGTACAACCATCAAGATTAATTGTCAGATTCAACAGAAGATCTCTTTGTTTCTTGGGACCTAGAACAAGCATCTCTGTTTTGTCCGAGTTTAAAAGTGGATAGTTTGCATCCATCCACTTCCTTATGTCTGAAACACAGGCTTCTAGCGAGGGCAATTTTGGGGCTTCACCATGTTTCATTGAAATGTACAGCTGTGTGTCATCCGCATAGCAGTGGAAGTTAACATTATGTTTTCGAATGACATCCCCAAGAGGTAAAATATATAGTGAAAACAATAGTGGTCCTAAAACGGAACCTTGAGGAACACCGAAATTTACAGTTGATTTGTCAGAGGACAAACCATTCACAGAGACAAACTGATATCTTTCCAACAGATAAGATCTAAACCAGGCCAGAACTTGTCCGTGTAGACCAATTTGGGTTTCCAATCTCTCCAAAAGAATGTGGTGATCGACGGTATTAAAAGCAGCACTAAGGTCTAGGAGCACGAGGACAGATGCAGAGCCTCGGTCTGACGCCATTAAAAGGTCATTTACCACCTTCACAAGTGCAGGCTCAGTGCTATGATGGGGTCTAAAACCAGATTGAAGCATTTCGTATACATTGTTTGTCTTCAGGAAGGCAGTGAGTTGCCGCGCAACAGCTTTTTCAATTTTTTTTGAGAGGAATGGAAGATTCGATATAGGCCGATAGTTTTTTATATTTTCTGGGTCAAGGTTTGGCTTTTTCAAGAGAGGCTTTATTACTGCCACTTTTAGTGAGTTTGGTACACATCCGGTGGATAGAGAGACATTTATTATGTTCAACATAGGAGAGCCAAGCACAGGAAGCAGCTCTTTCAGTAGTTTAGTTGGAATAGGGTCCAGTATGCAGCTTGAGGGTTTAGAGGCCATGATTATTTTCATCATTGTGTCAAGAGATATAGTACTAAAACACTTGAGTGTCTCTCTTGATCCTAGGTCCTGGCAGAGTTGTGCAGACTCAGGACAACTGAGCTTTGGAGGAATACACAGATTTAAAGAGGAGTCCGTAATTTCCTTTCTAATGATCATGATCTTTTCCTCAAAGAAGTTCATGAATTTATTACTGCTGAAGTGAAAGCCATTCTCTCTTGGGGAATGCTGCTTTTTAGTTACCTTTGCGACAGTATCAAAAAGACATTTCAGATTGTTCTTATTTTCCTCAATTAAGTAGGAAAAATAGGATGATCGAGCAGCAGTGAAGGCTCTTCGATACTGCACGGTACTGTCTTTCCAAGCTAGTCGGAAGACTTCCAGTTTGGTGTGGCGCCATTTCCGTTCCAATTTTCTGGAAGCTTGCTTCAGAGCTCGGGTATATTCTGTATACCAGGGAGCTAGTTTCTTATGACAAATATTTTTAGTTTTTAGGGGTGCAACTGCATCTAGGGTATTGCGCAAGGTTAAATTGAGTTCCTCAGTTAGGCGGTTAACTGATTTTTGTCCTCTGACGTCCTTGGGTAGGCAGAGGGAGTCTGGAAGGGCATCAAGGAATCTTTGGGTTGTCTGAGAATTTATAGCACGACTTTTGATGCTCCTTGGTTGGGGGCTGAGCAGATTATTTGTTGCGATTTACAAACATAATAAAATGGTGGTCCGATAGTCCAGGATTATGAGGAAAAACATTAAGATCCATAACATTTATTCCATGGGACAAAACTAGGTCCAGAGTATGACTGTGACAGTGAGTAGGTCCAGAGACATGTTGGACAAAACCCACTGAGTCGATGATGGCTCCGAAAACCTTTTGGAGTGGGTCTGTGGACTTTTCCATGTGAATATTGAAATCACCAAAAATGTGAATATTATCTGCTATGTCTACAAGGTCCGATAGGAATTCAGGGAACTCAGTGAGGAACGCTGTATATGGCCCAGGAGGCCTCTAAACAGTAGCTATAAAAAAGTGATTGAGTAGGCTGCATAGATTTCATGACTAGAAGCTCAAAAGACGAAAACATAGTTGTTTTTTTGTCAATTGAAATTTACTAGCATGACGTTGTAAGTAACAAGAAATTTCACAGTACATTTACATGTCTTATATGGGCAGAAGGCTACATTCTTGTTAATCTAACTGCACTGTCCAATTTACAGTAGTTATTACAGTGAAAAAATACCATGCTATTGTTTGAGGAGAGAGCACAACAACAAAAAACTTATCACGGCAACTGGTTTGATACAGTCACCTCTGAAGATAAATAATGTACTTACATTCAGTAATCTTGCTCTGATTTGTTGTCCTGAGGGTCCCAGCGATAAAATACAGCATAGTTTGTTTGATCAAATACATTTTTATTTTCAAATGTACGAACTGGGTTCTAAAGTTTGAACCCCTGCTGTTTCTGGCTCTACACCCACCCTGTCCGGCCATCTGGATGTGTGAAGGTTAGTGTCTTTTCTGTAGGGAAGCTTATTTTCCATCATGTATGACCTTCCTGGGATTGTGTAAACTTAAATTTGCTATTACCATATAATTTTTGTATGTTCTCTATAGTTATGACCAATTCGGACATTTGGGCAGACTTGATACAACATTTTCTGATGAATTGCAATGCTTCACTGGATCAGTCTGAAACTTTTCACATACCCTGCTGCCATCTAATGGCCAAAATATAAATTGTGTCTAAACTGCAATATTATATTATGGCCTTTCTCTTGCATTTCAAAGATGATGGAACAAAAAATATATTAAAAAATGAATGTTTTTTTGTTTGTATTATCTTTTACCAGATCTAATGTGTTACATTCTCCTACATTAATATCACATTTCTTCAGACTTCAGTGTTTCCTTTCAAATGGTATCAAGAATATACATATCCTTGCTTCAGGTCCTGAGCTACAGGCAGTTAGATTTGGATATGTAATTTTAGGTGAAAATTGGAAAAAAAAGGGTCCGATCCAGGTCTCTTGGTTAACTTTTAATCTGCTCAAATGACCCCTCCAGGGTGTAATTTGTGTTTGGACATTTCATTTTGATGTGGGTTAACCCTCTCTGTGATCTTAGCAATTGATAGTGTTTATTGCAAGAAGTACTGTAGACTTTCTATTGCCCACACACTAGACTAAATTAGGGGGCAGGCAAGGAGGTGAATGACGGACTTGGTCATTCATGGCAGTCAATTAAGAGTGAGTGGGTGAAGCTGCTTGTATGGAAGAGCTACCCTGGGGTGTGGTAAAAGAAGCTGGCTATGAAAGACATTTTTTTTAAATGAAATCTGTATCATGGCTTTTCAAAGAAAGGATAGATAGAATGCCCCCTTAATATTGTCCTTCTTTGTCCATTTAGATCTTGATAAAGAAAATAAACGGATTCTCATTAAGACCAACATGATGTTTACTCTCATAGGTGGTTTTGAAATGTTACAAATATAATCACAGTACTTTATGTGTGCATATTTAATATGGATTTGAGTTGAATCGTGGGGATGTAATTGCGGAGAGTAACCATGTTTTGTTTTTCCGAGAACATTTTAGTGTCTCTACTTTAAAAACACGTGGATTGTGTAGTAAGTGGGATGATCTTTTGGGAATATCTGCAGTCTAGAACCATTCTATTCAGAGATAGCTGTTAGGGGATGGAATAAAAAATACTAATTCTACTATGGCAGTTACTGTTGGTAGCGCCGTGTACAGAGATGCCAATGGTGATTCAATTTACTGTCTAAATAAAACCATCTGTGTGTATCTGCACATTATAAAGTATTTTTCCTCAATTAAAGCTTAACCTTTTTTTAAACTAGGCAAGTCAGTTAAGAACAGACTCTTATTTTACAATGACTGCCTACTCCAGCCAAACCCTCCCCTAATTCAGACAATGCTGGGTCAATTATGTACCATCCTACGGGACTCCCGATCACATCCAGTTGTGATAAAGCCCGCGGGCAGCTCTAGCATAGCAGAATTTGACAAACTGACTTGTTGGACAGGTGCATGTTAACCACTATGGACAGTGCCATGTTGAAAGTCACTGAGCTCTTCAGTAAGGCCATGCTTTAGCACTGAGATGCAGTGCCTTAGACTGCTGCGCCACTTGGGAGCTTTAAAGTCCTTTGCCGCATTATGCATGCATTATGCACTCACACCCCACATCTACCAACAGCTAGCTATGATTTTAGGTCCTCTTTCTGAAAAACAGGACTAAGCTATTTTCATTCTGTTCATTCTGCAATCACACAGAATTTGCAATTAACACTAAGTCTTGCAAATATGAGACCCGTGCCATTACAAGCTTCCAAATTAAATTTACATCCAGGATCATGACATAACTAATCTCATTCTTGGCACTTGTTTGTTTAACTTTCCACAGCAATTCTGTAGCATTTTAATTCCCTGCATTTGTGATGCAGATGCTGCTTTGCTTTCCTGTTTGCAGAGTGGATACAAATAGACTTGGTTTCTCAATACATGTTGTTGAGATATTTTCATTAAAAACATTTTTTTTTAATTTGCTCTAAATAAAATGATCAGCCTCTGGTCGTGTGCAACGCTGTACAAGCTCAGATTCTGACACTGATCATAAATAATTCAGACATGACTGACATCCGGTGATTCGAGTCAGAGCTATCAAATAGAATTTATTTGAATTTTCCATCCATTTATCTGAATATGGCTAAAGAGTTTTAATTTGATTGAGAGCCCATAAGCGGTCATCCTGTAGTCATTTACCTGCAGCTAATGAGCAATGCACACTACAATTTACACTTGTATTCCAAAGATTTAACTTGGGGGGTTCATCAAAGATTTGTGCTGTATTTCCAGTATAATGACCACAAAATAAAGCATCAGTTCCCATACTTATATTGACATGAAAAGTTCAATAATAAGATTTGTTTAGATCAGCTATTGGCAAAAGTAGCCCCATGTTCATGTTTCCAGCCTTAAAGACAGGACTCTGTCTCCAATTTTGTATTGTATGATTTTATTGACAACTTAACTGTTGGAAAGAGGTCCTGTGTCAGATTGTTTTGGACACCCAATACAAATCAATGCTTATTTCTCTCCTTGGAGAAGCTCCACTTCATTTGTATTGAAGACGTAACATACCCAGACTATTATGTCAAAACATGTTTAAACCTAGTTTTGACAAACACTAAATGATCAAAGTATGTGGACGCTTGCTCATCAAACATCTAATTCCAAAATCATGAGCATTCATATGCAGTTGGTTCTTCATTGCTGCTATATCAGCTTCCACTCTTCTGGGAAGGCTTTCCACTAGATGTTGGAACATTGCTGCGAGGACTTCCATTCCATTCAGCCACAAGAGCATTAGTGAGGTTGGGCACTGATGTTGGGCGATTAGGCCTGGATCGCAGTCAGTGTTCCAATTCATCCCAAAGGTGTTCGATGGGGTTGAGGTCAGAGCTCTGTGCAGGCCAGTCAAGTTCTTCCACACCGATCTCGACAAACTATTTCTTGTTTGGACCTCGCTTTGTGCATGGGGGCATTGTCATGCTGAAACAGGAAAGGGCCTTCCTCAAACTGTTGCCACAAAGTTGGAAGCACAGAATCATCTAGAATATTATTGTATGCTGTAGCGCTAAGATGTCCATTCACTGGAACTAAATGGCCTAGCCATGAAAAACAGCCTCAGACCATTATTCCTCCTCCACCAAACTTTACAGATGGCACTATGTATTGGGACAGCTAGCATTCTCCTGGCATCTGCCAAACCTAGATTCTGCCAGATGGTGAAGCGTGATTCATCACTCCGGAGAATGCGTTTCCACTGCTCCAGAGTCCAATGGCGGCGAGCTTCTCACCACTCCAGCCGACGCTTGGCATTGCGCATGGTGATCTTAGGCTTGTGTGCAGTTACTCGGCCATTTCATGAAGCTCCTGACGAACAGTTATTGTGCTCACGTTGCTTCCAGAGGAAGTTTGGAACTCGGTAGATTTTTATGCGCTACGTGTTTCAGCACTCAGCAGTCTTGTTCTATGAGCTTGTCCACTTCACTGTTCTATGAGCATTTCCTCTTCACAATAACAGCACTTACAGTTGACCTGGGGCAGCTCTAGCATAGCAGAAATTTGACAAACTGACTTGTTGGACAGGTGCATGTTAACCACTATGGACAGTGCCATGTTGAAAGTCACTGAGCTCTTCAGTAAGGCCATGCTACTGCCAATGCTTGTCTATGGAGATTGCATGGCAGTGTGCTTGATTTTATATACCTGTTAGCAAAGGGTGGGGTTGAAATAGCCGAAAACACTAATTTGAAGGGTTGTCCACATACTTTTGTGTATATATAGTGTATGATTCCTCTCCTTTCTTCCTTCATGTATTATTCTATTGGCTGTCTGATTAATAAAAGTGAATTGCAGCCTTGTGCTATTATGGTGGAAAGGTCATATTTCCATTTGACAATGCTAAAGCTGAGGACTATTTTAGATTCGCTTCATTACTCCTGCTGGGGTCAAACTAAGCAAATTAGGTTAAAGGAAGGTCATGCTCTGAGCTGATTAGGAGAGCATTATTCCATTGCAGGTATCACTTTAAACATTGAGTCTGAGGAGGCCTCCAAGATAGAAAAAAAAGATGAAAAAAAAGATTTAAAGTCTAGCTCCTTATGGAGTCATGCTTTGCCAACTCATATTAAATTAACATCTGTTCGCCAGTCTAATGGACTGGTTAATTGCCAATTGGAATGTACTGAATTTGAGATGCCATTTCATTAATCAATCATATATTGCAAATCATTGGGATGTCAAGATGTTGTCTCTTGAATAAAATGAGTGCAAGTAGACATCTTTGACAGCTGCCGATAAAAATGTAATGGCAACATTTTCTCTCATATTATTTTAGTGGTAGACCCCAGGATGTGTGTTAATTGCCAGGCATCATGAAGGTTTAACAGAAAATCTAAAAACTTTACAAATCAATCAATATTCAATATATATATTATATATTATTATATTCAATATTCAGCTTGGCTTCAAAACCACAGATAGCAACACCTATTCTAAGTACAGAGGATAATATAATGACAAAAATATATGCCATTTAGCAGACGCTTTTATCCAAAGCGAGTTACTGTAATGCGTGCATACATTTGATCTACGTTTGGTACCGGGAAACAAACCCTCAATCCTGGTGTTGCAAGCACCACATTCTACCAACTGAGCTACATAGGACCACAAAGAGGATCACTAAGAAGATCATCCTTTCACTGGGCTGCCTGGATGGGCAGTATTATGTTCAATTGTCTGAAAATGCAGTGAGGTTGGTAACAGTGTTTCAACAAGTTGATAGTGCAAACGGGACAGCTAGGTTTCAGAACCAAGGACAGCGACACCAAGGTCCGCTGTAAGTACAAGGCATGCCATAGTAAGCTCTAATACCATATTTAGCTTTACTTGCAAAGCCACAAATATGATAAAAGCTTGTAATTATGTTAATAAAGAAGTCCAATTACCTCAGAAGTTAGTGTAGGCCCACATTGATCAAGGTAGATTGCTGTGCTGTATTTTGTTGCTTGCATTAATTGCACTCAAATCACTTCTTTCTTCACAGAGGGGAAAAGGGACAACACATTCCTGGGAACAAGTCTAACAACCAGTAAAAAATATTGATTCCTTTATGAGCTGCACATCCCTGAGATACATTACGAATGAACAACAATGGGATGAAGTTGCCCCTGTAACAACCCCTTATATTCTGACCTTAGGTAAATTCTGTTTCCCCCCTAAGTTAAGATTTGAGGGAGGGTACACTGATACTAGATCTGTGCCAACAGGCAACTTCTACCCAGAATGAAAGAACCGTCTAACAAAACTGGCAGAAACCTGCTCTATCAATTCTCCTGGGCAACGCTTCACATGTAATTAAATAGCTTAGCACAGGACCTATGCAATTGTCTGCCAAATCAATTTCAATTCTGCTCTGCCTAACTGATGCACCTTCATCTCTTGCTAATAGATTATTCCTTTGAGATGCACAGGTTTGCCATTATTGATCTTTATTCCAGGTCCATCTTGCCTGTATTGAGTGAAACAGGTTTTCAGTCTCATGCTTCCATTGAGCCCATATAGACGTTTTACACCGGCTGTCAATCTGCATTGAGAATGTTTTACAAGCGAGCCTAACTGGTTGACTTCGCTTGACTTATTTTGTTCTCGTCGACTGAATATAAAAGATATTAGTATTCCATTGAGTCGTCTGCCAATTTTAATGTAAGATTTGTGTGACTGAAATTTGAAGTAAAGATGAAATGTTTGTACTATGATGTGGATTAAGTACAAGTAAAAAATATATATAAGATCTCAATTAAATTCCTTCTTGTTATATTTTCGATTTGCAGACATTGTTCAGCACCTAAGCTGCATGTATTAAGGTACAAAGTTAGGGAGTGGTTGAAAAAGTAATTAAGGCTTCAACAGGGAAGGTACTTTATCTTTAACAGCAATATGACACATCTGTAATGTTCAGGCATCAAATCAAATCAAATCAAGTTTATTTTATATAGCCCTTCGTACATCAGCTAATATCTCGAAGTGCTGTACAGAAACCCAGCCTAAAACCCCAAACAGCAAGCAATGCAGGTGTAGAAGCATGGTGGCTAGGAAAAACTCCCTAGAAAGGCCAAAACCTAGGAAGAAACCTAGAGAGGAACCAGGCTATGAGGGGTGGCCAGTCCTCTTCTGGCTGTGCCGGGTGGAGATTATAACAGAACATGGCCAAGATTTTCAAAATGTTCATAAATGACAAGCATGGTCAAATAATAATCAGGAATAAATGTCAGTTGGCTTTTCATAGCCGATCATTAAGAGTTGAAAGCAGCAGGTCTGGGACAGGTAGGGGTTCCATAACCGCAGGCAGAACAGTTGAAACTGGAACAGCAGCAAGGCCAGGTGGACTGGGGACAGCAAGGAGTCATCATGCCCGGTAGTCCTGACGTATGGTCCTAGGGCTCAGGTTCTCCGAGAGAGAGAAAGAAAGAGAGAAGGAGAGAATTAGAGAGAGCATACTTAAATTCACACAGGACACTGGATAAGACAGGAGAAGTACTCCAGATATAACCAACTGACCCTAGGACATCATTACATCATTACAGTAAGTGCATATCTTGCCTAGAGGGGAACTTACAGTGCCTTCAAAGTATTCATACCCCTTGACTTATTCCATATTTTGTTGGTACAGCCTCAATTCAAAATTGATTAAAAACCTTTTTTTCTCACCCATCTACACACACTACCCCATAATGACAGAGTGAAAATGTATTTTTAGACATATTTGCACATTTATTTATTTTTTTAAATAGAAAAACAGAACTATTCAATTTACATAAGTATTCACACCCCTGGGTCAATACTTTGTAGAAGCACCTCTGGCGGCAATAACAACGGAGTCTTTCTGGATACGTCTCTAAGAGACGTATTAATTGTACACCTTAATTGTACAATACAATATTGTACAATATTTGCCCGTTATTCTTTTAAACATTCTTCAAGCTCTGTCAAGTTGATTGATAATTTCTAGACTGCCATTTTCATGTCTTGCCATAGATTTTCAAGCCGATTTAAGTCAAAACTGTAACTAGGCCACTCATGAACATTTAATGTTCAGCCACGCTCACGCCCTCAGCCACGCTCAAGGTCCTAAACGATATCATAACCGCCATCGATAAGAGACAATACTGTGCAGCCGTATTCATCGACCTGGCCAAGGCTTTCGACTCTGTCAATCACCACATTCTTGTCGGCAGACTCAACAGCCTTGGTTTCTCAAATGATTGCCTCGCCTGGTTCACTAACTACTTCTCTGGTAGAGTTCAGTGTGTCAAATTGGAGGGCCTGTTGTCCGGACCTCTGGCAGTCTCTATGGGGGTGCCACAGGGTTCAATTCTCGGGCCGACTCTCTTCTTTGTATACATCAATGATGTCGCTCTTACTGCTGGTGATTCTCTGATCCACATCTATCCAGACGACACCATTCTGTATACTTCTGGCCGTTCTTTGGACACTGTGTTAACTAACCTCCAGACGAGCTTCAATGCCATACAACTCTCCTCCTTTTCTCCTGAACTGCTGCCCTCAGGCTACTGTTGAAATAGGTATTTAATATGGACACCCACATTATGGCCCATTCCATTAACCTGTTCCAGTATCAGTAGCCTAACCAGAGATCATTGTGTGATTTAAATTATTCTATTCAATTACTTATAATTCAATAGGTCAAAGTGGTCATGAAGACACGTTTGTATACAGTAGTTGGTTGAACAGTTTTTTGAACAGTTAGTTGAACCATCTGTAGGGGATGATCAAAGTGGTCCAATGTGGTCCTCTGTAGCTCAGTTGGTAGAGCGTTGTGCTTGCAAAGCCAAGTTAGTGGGTCCAATTCCCGGGACCACCTGTATGTAAAAAATATATATATATAATTAATGCAAGCAAAGCATCTGCTTAAATTAGATTTTTTCTTTAAAAATAAAGTGTTACCCTAAAGTGTGAACATACTGGTGGGTTTACAACATCTTTTGTTTTTGTTCAGGCAGGGAGGAGCTGGATATTTCAACTGCGAAAAACAGACATAAACAGGTGAGAGTAAAAACAAAAACAAGAAAATAAATAACCTTCTCATCAACATGAGGTAGTAGAGATGAGCCTCTAGTAGCAGTGATCCCAGCATGTTAGAAACAGAAATACTGTGTCTCTTTTAAGAGCAATAATAGCAAGAGGGACTGTTTCTCCAAGTGACTACCGTATTTTTTCAGGCACTAAAATAAATGTTCAAGTAAAGTATCAATGAAGACTTGTTGACTGTTGTCATAACTCCTAAGGACATTGGCTATCAGTTGTATTACAGAATTACAGTATGTAAGTCATACCGATAGTTCAAGTAAAATCCTTGATATCTCAAACTGATCTTTGGCAAACATTTTTCATGTACAAACACCCCCCTCCCTATGTATTTGGACAGTGCTAAAGCTAAAAGCTAAAATATTTAATGTGGCTATTTACTGCTACATTTTCAATTTTGAGATCAAATGTATTATATAAGACAACAGTACAGAAGGTCACCTTTTATTTGAGTGTTTTTTCATTCATACAATGCCTTCATTGTCACACCCTGATCTGTTTTATTTGTCTTTGTGATTGTCTCCACCCACCCCCAGGTGTCTCCTGTTTTCCCCATTAGTCCCCAGTGTATTTATCCCTGTGTTTCCTGTCTCTCTGTGCAAGTTCGTCTTATTTTGCCAAGTCAACCAGTGTTTCTCCTAGCTCTTATTTTTCCCATCTGCCTTCTGTGTCTGCATTTGGGTCTCACCTTGTGCCCTTATAGTACGAACTGGCCATGACAGACCCAGCAGACTTGGACCAGCTCCGCCACGTTGTCTCCCTGCAGGGAGCCACCATTGGGAGGCATGAGGAGCTACTTCGGGACCTTTTGGAAGGGCTTCTTTCCCTGACGGAATGCCAGGACCGAGGGTTTAAGGCGATAATGGAGCAAATCCGTGAAGTGGCTCATAGGCAGCGTGCCACATCTGAGACCTCCCAGCCACCCACTAACCTTTCTACTAGTTGTGGAGTGGTTCAACCTACCCCGGCTCCCCGAGAACCCCGCTTACCACCTCTGGAGCATTATGCAGGTGATCCTGGTACCTGCCAGGCATTACTTTCCCAGTGCTCCCTCATTTTCGAACTCAAGTCCTCTTTGTTCCCGTCAGACCGATCAAAGAGATGGCCGCCTCGCTTCGCGTTCCTTGGAAAATATGCAGTATTTTGTTTTTTTATGTGTTATTTCTTACATCGGTACCCCAGGTAATCTTAGGTTTCATTACATACAGTCGGGAGGAACTACTGAATATACGATTAACGTCAACTCATCGTCGTTCCTACCAGGAATATGACTTTCCCGAAACGGATCCAGTGTTTTGCCTTCCACCCAATACAATGGATCTGATCCCAGCCGGCGACCCTGTGCGACGCCGTAAAAGGGGCAAACGAGGCGGTCTCGTGGTCAGGCTTCGGAGACGGGCACATCGCGCTCCACTCCCTAGCATACTACTCGCCAATGTCCAGTCTCTTGACAATAAGGTTGATGAAATCCGAGCACGGGTAGCATTCCAGAGAGACATCAGGGATTGCAACGTGCTCTGCTTCACGGAAACATGGCTAACTCAAGAGACGCTAACGGAGTCGGTGCAGCCAGCTGGTTTCTTCATGCATCGCGCCGACAGAAACAAACATCTTTCTGGTAAGAAGAGGGGCGGGGGGGTATGCCTTATGATTAACGAGACGTGGTGTGATCATCATAACAACACACAGGAACTCAAGTCATTCTGTTCACCTGATCTAGAACTCCTCACAATCAAATGTCGACCGCATTATCTACCAAGGGAATTCTCTTCAATCATAATCACAGCCGTATATATTCCCCCCCAAGCAGACACATCGATGGCCCTGAACGAACTTTATCTGACTCTTTGTAAACTGGAAACCACACACCCTGAGGCTGCATTCATCGTAGCTGGGGATTTTAACAAGGCTAATCTAAAAACAAAACTCCCTAAATTCTATCAGCATATCGATTGTGCTACCAGGGCTGGAAAAACCCTAGATCATTGTTATACTAATTTCCGCGACGCATATAAGGCCCTCCCCCGCCCCCCTTTCGGAAAAGCTGACCACGACTCCATTTTGTTGATTCCAGCCTACAAACAGAAACTAAAACAACAAGCTCCCGCGCTCAGGTCTGTTCAACGCTGGTCCGACCAATCTGAATCCACGCTTCAAGACTGCTTCGATCACGCGGATTGGAATATGTTCCGCATTGCGTCCAACAACAATATTGACGAATATGCTGATTCGGTGAGCGAGTTCATTAGGAAGTGCATTGACGATGTCGTACCCACAGCAACGATTAAAACATTCCCAAACCAGAAACCGTGGATTGACGGCAGCATTCGCGTGAAACTGAAAGCGCAAACCACTGCTTTTAACCAGGGCAAGGTGACCGGAAGCATGACCGAATACAAACAGTGTAGCTATTCTCTCCGCAAGGCAATCAAACAGGCTAAGTCCCAGTACAGAGACAAAATCGAGTCGCAATTCAACAGCTCAGACACAAGAGGTATGTGGCAGGGTCTACAGTCAATCACGGATTACAAAAAGAAAACCAGCCCCGTCGCGGACCAGGATGTCTTGCTCCCAGACAGGCTAAACAACTTTTTTGCCCGCTTTGAGGACAATACAGTGCCACTGACACGGCCCCCTACCAAAACCTGCGGGCTCTCCTTCACTGCAGCCGAGGTGAGTAAAACATTTAAACTTGTTAACCCTCGCAAGGCTGCAGGCCCAGACGGCATTCCCAGCCGCGTCCTCAGAGCATGCGCAGACCAGCTGGCTGGTGTGTTTACGGACATATTCAATCAATCCTTATCCCAGTCTGCTGTTCCCACATGCTTCAAGAGGGCCACCATTGTTCCTGTTCCCAAGAAAGCTAAGGTAACTGAGCTAAACGACTACCACCCCGTAGCACTCACTTCCGTCATCATGAAGTGCTTTGAGAGACTAGTCAAGGACCATATCACCTCCACCCTACCGGACACCCTAGACCCACTCCAATTTGCTTACCGACCCAATAGGTCCACAGACGACGCAACCGCAACCACACTGCACACTGCCCTAACCCATCTGGACAAGAGGAATACCCATGTGAGAATGCTGTTCATCGATTACAGCTCAGCATTTAACACCATAGTACCCTCCAAACTCGTCATCAAGCTCGAGACCCTGGGTCTCGACCCCGCCCTGTGCAACTGGGTCCTGGACTTCCTGACGGGCCGCCCCCAGGTGGTGAGGGTAGGTAACAACATCTCCACCCCGCTGATCCTCAACACTGGGGCCCCACAAGGGTGCGTTCTGAGCCCTCTCCTGTACTCCCTGTTCACCCACGACTGCGTGGCCATGCACGCCTCCAACTCAATCATCAAGTTTGCGGATGACACTACAGTGGTAGGCTTGATTACCAACAACGACGAGACGGCCTACAGGGAGGAGGTGAGGGCCCTCGGAGTGTGGTGTCAGGAAAATAACCTCACACTCAACGTCAACAAAACAAAGGAGATGATTGTGGACTTCAGGAAACAGCAGAGGGAGCACCCCCCTATCCACATCGACGGGACAGTAGTGGAGAGGGTAGTAAGTTTTAAGCTCCTCGGCGTACACATCACGGACAAACTAAATTGGTCCACCCACACAGACAGCGTTGTGAAGAAGGCGCAGCAGCGCCTCTTCAACCTCAGGAGGCTGAAGAAATTCGGCTTGTCACCAAAAGCACTCACAAACTTCTACAGATGCACAATCGAGAGCATCCTGTCGGGCTGTATCACCGCCTGGTACGGCAACTGCTCCGCCCACAACCGTAAGGCTCTCCAGAGGGTAGTGAGGTCTGCAGAACGCACCACCGGGGGCAAACTACCTGCCCTCCAGGACACCTACACCACCCGATGTCACAGGAAGGCCATAAAGATCATCAAGGACAACAACCACCCAAGCCACTGCCTGTTCACCCCGCTATCATCCAGAAGGCGAGGTCAGTACAGGTGCATCAAAGCAGGGACCGAGAGACTGAAAAACAGCTTCTATCTCAAGGCCATCAGACTGTTAAACAGCCACCACTAACATTTAGCGGCCGCTGCCAACATACTGACTCAACTCCAGCCACTTTAAAAATGGGAATTGATGGAAATTATGTAAAAATGTACCACTAGCCACTTTAAACAATGCCACTTAATATAATGTTTACATACCCTACATTACCCATCTCATATGTATATACTGTACTCTATATCATCTACTGCATCTTGCCATCTTTATGTAATACATGTACCACTAGCCACTTTAAACTATGCCACTTTATGTTTACATACCCTACAGTACTCATCTCATATGTATATACCGTACTCTATACCATCTACTGCATCTTGCCATGCCGTTCTGTACCACCACTCATTCATATATCTTTATGTACATATTCTTTATCCCTTTACACTTGTGTGTGTGTATAAGGTAGTAGTTGTGGAATTGTTAGGTTAGATTACTTGTTGGTTATTACTGCATTGTCGGAACTAGAAGCACAAGCATTTCGCTACACTCGCATTAACATCTGCTAACCATGTGTATGTGACTAATAAAATTTGATTTGATTTGAGATAGCGTATTTAATCACGCTAATGTCCGGAAGGGCGCTCTCCTGGGTGACGGCTGTGTGGGAGCAGCAATCCGCTGTGTACTACAGCCCGGAGGAATTTATGGCAGAGGTGAGGAAGATTTTCGATTCTCCGGTGCCCGGGAGGGAGGCGGCTCAAAAACTACTGCAGGTACGTCAGAACTCCCGTAGTGTGGCAGACTACGCAATAGATTTTCACACACTGGTCGCCGAAATACGGTACCTTGGATTGGTCTGACGGGAACGAAGAGGACTGGAGTTCGAAAATGAGGGAGCATTTAGGATCACCTGCATAATCACCTGTCCAGAATAAAATAACACCTGTCCAGAATAAAATATTCCGAAACATGCATCCTGTTTGCAACAAGTAACTAAAGTAATACTGGGGAAAATGTGGAAAACTTATTCACTTTTTGTCCTTATTAATACAAAGTGTTATGGTTGGGGCAAATCTAATACAACACATTACTGAGTACCACTCTCCATATTTTCAAGCATAGTTGTGGCTGCATCATGTTATGGGTATGCTTGTCATCATAAAGGACTGGGGAGTTTTACAGGATAAAAGAAATGTAACGGAGCTAAGCACAGACAAAATTCTAGAGGAAAACCTTTTTCAGTTTGCTTTCCACCAGACACTGGGAAATTAATTCACCTTTCAGCAGGGCAATAACACACCCTGTGTAACAGTATAACTTTAAACCGTCCCCTCGCCCCGACACGGGCGCGAACCAGGGACCCTCTGCACACATCAACAACGGTCGCCCACGAAGCATCGTTACCCATCGCGCCACAAAGGCCGCGGCCCTTGCAGAGCAAGGGGAAACCCTACTTAAGTCTCAGAGCAAGTGACGTAACTGATTGAAATGCTAGTAGCGCGTACCCGCTAACTAGCTAGCCATTTCACATCCGTTACACCTGCCCGGAAATCTAGAAGTGTCTTTTCTGTAGGGAAGCTAATGATCCATCATGTATGACATTCCTGGGAATGTGTAAACGTAAATGTTATATTACCATAGCATTTTTCTATTTTCTAAATTGACCAATTTGGCACATTTGGGCAAACTCCTTGCAGAAATATTGTGTAGTGAGTTAATTCTTTACTGGATCAGCCTGAAACTTTGCACACACACTGCTGCCATCCTGTGGACAAAATCTAAATTACACCTAGGATCCTGTCTTAATGTATGGCCTTTCTCTTGCATTTCAAAGATGAACTTTTCTTTAAACATTTTTTTATTATCTTTTACCAGATCAAATGTGTTATATTCTCCTACATTAATTTCACATTTCCACAAACCTCAGTGTTTCCTTTCAAATGGTATCAAGAATATTCATATCCTTGCTTCAGGTCCTGAGCTACAGGCAATTAGATTTGGGTATATCATTTTAGGTGAAAATTGAAAAAAATGGTCTGATCCTTTTCAGCTTAACTGTCCAAATACACTTTAGGTGGGAGTGTATGTGTCACATACACTGAACATTTAGTAACATTGAAAATATATCTATCTTGTCCAAGTCCAACAGCCTAATGAAATGTGTCTCTTTAATTTTTCTTCAGTTCAATAATGAGCATCATCACAGTGTGTCACACAAAGAGTCAAGTCAAAAGAGAACTCCATAAAAAAATATGTATTTTTAATTATGGCTAATATTTCATTTTGATTCACAGGGCTCACCAAATGTCAACGTCAATATTAATAATACATTATTTTCACTGTCACTAAACTTATTCCAACTGGAAATATTTTTTTTGACACTTACACAGGGACATACAGTTGAAGTCGGAAGTTTACATACAGTACAACGTAGCCAAATACATTTAAACTCAGTTTTTCACAATTCCTGACATTTGATCCTAGTACAAATTCCCTGTTTTAGGTCAGTTAACCTTTACAGCCCCAGCGTTCCGCTAGCGGAACTCCTCCCACATTCCACTGAAAAGCCAGAGCGCGAAATTCAAAAAATATTTTTTAGAAATATTTAACTTTCACACATTAACAAGTCCAATACAGCAAATGAAAGATACACATCTTGTGAATCCAGCCAACATGTCCGATTTTTTAAATGTTTTACAGCGAAAACACCACGTATATTTATGTTAGCTCACCTCCAAATAGAAAGAAGCACAGACATTTTTCACAGCACAGGTAGCATGCACAAAACCAACCAAACTAACCTAGAACCAACCAAACTAACCAAGAAACAACTTCATCAGATGACAGTCTTATAACATGTTATTCAATAAATCTATGTTTTGTTCGAAAAATGTGCATATTTGAGGTATAAATCAGTTTTACATTGCAGCTACCATCACAGCTACCGTCAAAAATAGCACTGAAGCAGCCAGAGTAATTATAGAGACCAACGTGAATTACCTAAATACTCATCATAAAACCTTTCTGAAAAATCGATAGTGTACAGCAAATTAAAGACAAACATCTTGTGAATCCAGCCAATATTTCCGATTTTTTTAGTGTTTTACAGCGAAAACACAATATAGCATTATATTAGCTTACTACAATAGCCTACCACACTACCGCATTCATTCATCAAGGCACGTTAGCGATAGCAATAGGCACGTTAGCGTTAGCGAATAAACCAGCAAAATATATTAAATTTCACTAACCTTCATAAACCTTCCTCAGATGACAGTCCTATAACATCAGGTTATACATACACTTATGTTTTGTTCGAAAATGTGCATATTTAGAGCTGAAATCCGTGGTAATACAATGTGCTAACGTAGCATATTTTTCCCAGAATGTGCGGATATTTCTATTAGACTCTCACCTTTTCTGACCAAATAGCTATTCATAAACATTACAAAAAAATACATGTTGTATAGGAAACGATAGATCCATTAGTTCTTAATGCAATCGCAGTGTTAGAATTCTAAAAATATCTTCATTACGACATAAGACTTAGTTATGGTAAGGGAATAACCAAAACCTGAGCGCAAAGCTACTAGTACACAGTTCGACAGATATATGAAATAGCATCACAAAATGGTTCCTACTTTTGCTGATCTTCTATCAGAATGTTGTACAAGGGGTCCTTTGTCCAGAACAATCGTTGTTTGGTATTAGAACGTTCTTTTTCCCTCTTGAATTAGCAAGCACACTGGCCAGGTGGTGCTAAGCTTCTCCTTCCTGAACAAACGCAAACAACGCAACACGCCTAACGTCCCGAATAAATTTCAATAATCTAATAATACTATATTGAAAAAACATACTTTACGATGATATTGTGACATGTATGAAATAAAATCAAAGCCGGAGATAGTATTCGACTATAACGACAGCTTTCCAGAACGCAATAACAGGTCCCTTCACGCGCCTTGCAGAAAACAGAAAATGGAGGACACGTCGTTCCAAGGCGATTCATATCATCTCAGACCGAGATAATCAACTCATTTCTCCTGTCACTTCCTCTTGACATCTAGGGGAAGGTGTATGACGTGTACGTATAGTCATACGTATCATGCCCATTTATAGGCAGGCCCTTGAACACAGCATCGATTTCAGACTTTCCACTTCCTGGTCAGAAAGTGTGCTGCCAAATGAGTTGTGTTTACCCACAGACAAAATTCAAACGGTTTTAGAAACTAGAGAGTGTTTTCTATCCAATAGTAATAATAATATGCATATTGTACGAGCAAGAATTGAGTACGAGGCCGTTTAAATTGGATACGATTTTCCCCCAAAGTGAAAACAGCGCCCTCTGGTCCTCATCAGGTTAAGATCACCACTTTATTTTAAGAATGTGAAATGTCAGAATAATAGTAGAGAGAATGATTTATTTCAGCTTTTATTTCTTTCATCACATTCCCAGTGGGTCAGAAGTTTACATACACTCAATTAGTATTTGGTAGCAATGCCTTTAAATTGTTTAACTTGGGTCAAACATTTCGGGGAGCCTTCCACAAGCTTCCCACAATAAGTTGGGTGAATTTTGGCCCATTCCTCCTGACAGAGCTGGTGTAACTGAGTCAGGTTTGTAGGCCTCCTTGCTCGCACACGCTATTTCAGTTCTGCCCACAACTTTTCTATAGGATTGAGGTCAAGGCCACTCCAATAACTTGACTTTGTTGTCCTTAAGCCATTTTGCCACAACTTTGGAAGTATGCTTGGAGTCCTTGTCGATTTGGAAGACCCATTTGCGACCAAGCTTTAACTTCCTGACTGATGTTTGGAGATGTTGCTTCAATATATCCACATAATTTTCCTTTCTCATGATTCCATCTATTTTGTGAAGTGTACCAGTCCCTCCTGCAGCAAAGCACCCCCCACAACATGATGCTGCCACCCCCGTGCTTCACAGTTGGGTTGGTGGTGTTCGGCTTGCAAGCCTCCCCCCTTTTCCTTCAAACATAACGATTGTCATTATGGCCAAACAGTTATATTTTTGTTTCATAGGACCAGAGGACATTTCTCCAAAAAGTATGATCTTTGTCCCTATGTGCAGTTGCAAACCGTATTCTGGATTTTTTTATGGCTGTTTTGGAGCAGTGGCTTCTTCCTTGCTGAGCAGCCTTTCAGTTTATGTCGTTATAGGACTCGTTTTACTGTAGATATAGATACTTTTGTACATGTTTCCTCCAGCATCTTCACAAGGTCCTTTGCTGTTGTTCTGGGATTGATTTGCACTTTTCGCACCAAAGTACGTTCATCTCTAGGAGACAGAACTTCCTGAGTTCCTGAGCGGTATGGATGGCTGCATGGTCCCATGGTGTTTATACTTGCGTACTATTGTTTGTACAGACGAACGTGGTACCTTCAGGCGTTTGGAAATTGCTCCCAAGGATGAACCAGACTTTGAAGGATGCTCCCAAGGATGAACCAGGATGAACCAGAATTTTTTTCTGAGGTCTTGGCGAATTCTTTTGATTTTCCCATGATGTCAAGTAAATAGACACTGAGTTTGAAGGTAGGACTTGAAATACATCCACAGGTACACCTCCAATTGACTCAAATTATGTCAATTAGCCTATCAGAAGCTTCTACAGCCAGGACATCATTTTCTAGAATTTTCCAAGCTGTTTAAAGGCACAGTCACCTTAGTGTATGTAAACCTCTGAGCCACTGGAGTTGTGATACAGTGGAATAATCTGTCTGTAAACAATTATTGGAAAAATTACTTGTGTCATGCACAAACCGACTTGCCAAAACTATAGTTTGTTAACAAGAAATTTGTGGAGTGGTTGAAAAACGAGTTTTAATGACTCCAACCTAAGTGTATGTAAACTTCCGACTTCAACTGTACACATGGAATAAACAAACATACAGTCAATAATACAATATAAAAAAGTCTATATACAGTGTGTGCAAATGAGGTAGGATTGTATGATGTACCTGCTTTATGAGGTTCATGCATATAAAGACTGTCATTACATAGCCTAATACACACTTCAAGTCTTTTAGGTCCCAGTTGTTGATGCTAGTCTACTTTCAGTGGACACTCCCATGAGTCTTTCAGAATCCCTCCTAAAAGCCCACCTGTTTCATTTAGTTGTTGTCATTTCTGTTCGAGCATTCATTTTTGGTTTTCTTGCTGAGAAACACAACAAGATGGATATACTGGATAAATTCAGTGAGATTTTGTATTGTCAGTTACAGCAATCTCCTGCCGGCCCTCTTGGGTCTGCGATCTGCCATTCCCAGATATTACTTTCTTCTGAGATTCATTGTTGTTATTCATTGTGAACAAACCATCATAGCAAACCACTTCAAGCTTTGTATGCCAGTCAGGAGTGGATGATTGGATGCCTTTGATATTATTTGATGAAGAAGAACGAAACAAGACAGCACCTTCTTTTTGGACCAAACTCTGAGTCATTGCACAAGATCTCAACCTTCCAACTTTCTTTTGAAGATAGTGTATATAATCCCCCCCAGGGCCGGCCCCAGACTTTTAGGGGCCCTAAGTAAGATTTGTTTGGGGGGGGGCAACCCCATCTCACCGGCAAAAACATTTGTGGCCCCCCTCTTGGTGGCGGGCAGAACATTTTGCAGTTTTAATGTTAATTTCCTGGAATTATACAAATTTTGCCATTGGGTTTAAAGGAAAGGTTCAACTTCGAAACCAAGATGGCGTAGCAGTCGTGTCCCTTGTATATATATTTTTACATCTTTTTCTTTGCATATCTTTTAAAATATTTTCCTAAACCTCAACTTCTAAATACTCTCCTGCAACCCGCCTCACCCAATGTGGCGTGGATCTGCTTTTTTCTAAAGTATTTCTATTTACTTCAGATCTGGAATCCCTCAACTGAAGCTAGCCAGCTAACTACCTACCAGCTATCAGTCAACAAACCATTGCTAGCGGTCATCAGCTAACCTTTAGCTCGGAAAGCTCTCGCCAGTTCGTACAACGTGACTCAAACCAGAGCATAACGGACCTATTTCTCTCTATATCCCCTACCGCAAACTCTGATCATTTTCATCTGGATCTTCGCAACTAGCTAACCACAATCCCGGGTGACCACTCCTGGCTAGCGTTTCCATCCCGGAGCAAGCACCAATTAGCCTGAAGCTAGCCCGGCCAGGGCTCCTGTGCTACCACCGAAGCCCACTCCTGGGCTACAATATCCACAACGCATCACCGGGGGCAAACTACCTGCCCTCCAGGACACCTACACCACCCGATGTCACAGGAAGGCCATAAAGATCATCAAGAACAACAACCACCCGAGCCACTGCCTGTTCACCCCGCTATCATCCAGAAGGCGAGGTCAGTACAGGTGCATCAAAGCAGGGACCGAGAGACTGAAAAACAGCTTCTATCTCAAGGCCATCAGACTGTTAAACAGCCACCACTAACACTGAGTGCCTGCTGCCAACATACTGACTCAACTCCAGCCACTTTAATAATGGAAATTGATGGAAATTGATGTAAAAATATATCACTAGCCACTTTAAACAATGCTACTTACTATAATGTTTACATACCCTACATTACTCATCTCATATGTATATGTATATACTGTACTCTATATCATCTACTGCATCTTTATGTAATACATGTATCACTAGACACTTTAAACTATGCCACTTTGTTTACATACCCTACATTACTCATCTCATATGTATATACTGTACTCGATACCAACTACTGCATCTTTCCTATGCCGTTCTGTACCATCACTCATTCATATATCTTTATGTACATATTCTTCATCCCTTTACACTTGTGTGTATAAGGTAGCTGTTGTGAAATTGTTAGGTTAGATTACTTGTTGGTTATTACTGCACGGTCGGAACTAGAAGCACAAGCATTTCGCTACACTTGCATTAACATCTGCTAACCATGTGTATGTGACAAATAAAATTTGATTTGATATCCGGACCCCTTCTACTGCCGGTACGGGGCACGGAACCCAGCCGATCCTCTACGACTGGAATACCGACATAATCTGCCCAAGGACTCCAACAGGCCCCTCAGGCGCGACGCCCGCTGAAGGCCCATTCTGCTAACCTGCTAGGCCTGCTAGCTACCTAGAGCTACTTGGAACCCTACTCATTCCATGACTGGTCTATCAACGTCACCGCACAAAGAGGCAAAAACAGACTTACCCCCATCTGCTAACTGCTAGCTTGCCTGCCCCAGTCTGCTAACTGCTAACGTTAGCTTGCCTGCCTCGGTCTGCTAACTGCTAGCCCCTGCTAACTGCTTGCTTGCTAACCCGGTCTGCTAACTGCTAGTTTGCCAGCCCCGGTCTGCTAACTGCTAGCTTGTTTAGCCCCGGCCTACTAACTGTTACCTTGTTAGCATCGGCCTGCTAACTGTCTGAATCGCCGTGTCCCCAGTCAGCCCAACCACTCACTGGACCCATATGTTCACTTGGCTACGCATGCCTCTCTCTAATATCAATATGCCTCGTCCATTACTGTCCTGGTTAGTGATTACTGTCTTATTTTACTGTAGAGACTCTAGCCCTGATCAATATGCCTTAATATGCCATGTTGTTCCACCTCCTACATATGCAATGACATCACCTGGTTTAAACGTCTCTAGAGACTATATCTCTCTCATCATTACTCAATGCCTAGGTTTACCTCCAATGTACTCACATCCTACCTTACCTTTGTCTGTACACTATGCCTTGAATCTATGCTATCGTGCCCAGAAACCTGCTCCTTTTTCTCTCTGTTCCGAACGTGCTAGACGGCCAGTTCGTATATCATTTAGCCGTACCCTTATCCTACTTCTCCTCTGTTCCTCTGGTGATGTAGAGGTTAATCCAGGTCCTGCAGTGCCTAGCTCCACTTCCACTCCCCAGGTGCTGTCATTTGTTGACTTCTGTAACCGTAAAAGCTTTGGTTTCATGCATGTTAACATGAGAAGCCTACTCCCTAAGTTTGTTTTACTCGCGGATGTCTTAGCCGTGTCTGAATCCTGGCTTAGGAAAACCACCAAAAACCCTGAAATCTCCATCGCTAACTATAACATTTTCTGCCAAGATAGAACTGCCAAAGGGGGCGGTGTTGCAATCTACTGCAAAAAAAACCTGCAGACTTCTGTATTACTATCCAAGTCTGTACCCAAACAATTCGAGCTTCTACTTCTAAAAATTCACCTTTCCAGAAACAAGTCTCTCACTGTTGCCGCTTGCTATACACCTCCCTCTGCCCCCAGCTGTGCCCTCGATACCATATGTGAATTGATTGCCCCCCATCTATCTTCTGAGCTCGTGCTACTAGGTGACCTAAACTGGGACATGCTTAACAACCCGGCCATTCAACAATCTAAGCTTGATGCCCTCAATCTCACACAAATGATCAATGAACCTACCAGGTACAACTCCAAATCCGTAAACACGGGCACCCTCATAGATGTCATCCTAACTAACTCGCCCTCCAAATACACCTCTGCTGTTTTCAATCAAGATCTCAGCGATCACTGCCTCATTGCCTGCATCCGTAATGGGTCTGCGACCAAACGACCACCCCTCATCACTGTCAAACGCTCCCTAAAACACTTCTGCGAGCAGGCCTTTCTAATCAACCTGGCCAAGGTATCCTGGAATGACATTGACCTCATCCTCGTCGCCAAACCCACTGACTACAGGTTATCTACAAGTCTCTGCTAGGTAAAGCCCCGCCTTATCTCAGCTCACTGGTCACCATAGCAGCACCCACTCGTAGCACGTGCTCCAGCAGGTATATCTCACTGGTCACCCCCAAAGCCAATTCCTCCTTTGGTCGTCTTTCCTTCCAGTTCTCTGCTGCCAATGACTGGAACGAACTGCAAAAATCTCTGAAGCTGGAGACTCATATCTCCCTCACTAGCTTTAAGCACCAGCTGTCAGAGCAGCTCACAGATCACTGCACCTGTACATAGGCCATTTGTAAACAGCCCATCTATCTATCTACCTCATTCCCATACTGTATTTATTTACTTATCTTGCTCCTTTGCACCCCAGTATCTCTACTTGCACATTCATCTTCTGCACATCTACCATTCCAGTGTTTAATTGCTATATTGTAATTATTTTGCCACCATGGCCTATTTATTGCCTTAACACCCTTATCTTACCTCATTTGCACTCACAGTATATAGACTTTTTGTTTTCTTTGTTCTACTGTATTATTGACTGTATGTTTTGTTTATTCCATGTGTAACTCAGTGTTGTTGTATGTGTCGAATTGCTTTGCTTTATCTTGGCCAGGTCGCAGTTGGAAATGAGAAGTTGTTCTCAACTAGCCTACCTGGTTAAATAAAGGTGAAATAAAAAAAGTTTGCCGTATTAAAGCAAGTTTTGCCATGACTTATATGCCATGTTCATATGATATCTGAATAAGAGTGACTAACAAAATCAACAGTGGCCCACGGAAGGTCAGGGCCCATGGGCATGTGGGTAATTCGGCCATGATTACTACAAGGTTTAAATAGGTGGCTGGACTAACTTACCCAGCAATCCCCCCAAAAATGCTAACATGGGCTAATTGAGTGTAAACTGATTATGCACTACCCAATTTCTAAATTGCATCTTGAGTATTCAACTATTCTAACTCTCAACAGGAAGTTGAGACCTTGACTGAGTTCCTAAACATTTTCTGGGGGTCAGGGTTCCCCTAGCGGCGCCTTATGTCGGGCTGGCATTGGATCCTCCTTCCATCCCCCAATCAATTCATTGTCTTGACTCAAAGTGGTTCAAGAGGCATAAACATGTAAATTAAAAACATAGGCTAATCTCTGTCAAGATCTGTTCTCGTTGAACATTTGGCCCCATACACCAGCCCTGTGCTTGGAATGACCAACCAGCCCATCTAAGGAAGTGGAGTGAGAGAGATGCTGAGCCACTATTACATCCAAATAGGAAGTGCTTCTTTCAGACTCATTGATTTGGGCAAACATGCATATTCTCCCCCTGACTTCAAAGGAAATATAGCTGCGGACTTGACACAGACTGAATCAAAGACTCAAGCAGGGGTAATGACAGGAAAATACCCTCTCACTCAAAGTCAACTAAACAAAGGAGCCGATCGTGGACTTCAGGAAACAGCAGTGGGAGCACGCCCATATCCACATTGACTGAACCGCAGTGGAGAACGTGGAAAGCTTCAAGTTCCTCGGCGTACACATCACTGATGATCTGAAATGGTCCACCCACACAGACAGTGTGGTGAAGAAGGCACAAGCACCTCTTCAATCTTAGGAGGCTGAAGAAATTTGGCTTGGCCCCTAAAACTCTCACAAACTTTTACAGATTCACAATTGAGAGCATCCTGCCGGGCTGTACCACCGCCCAGTATGGCAACTGCACCGTCCGCAACCACAGGGCTCTCCAGAGGGTGGTGCGGTCTGCCCAACGCATCTCTGGGGGAAAACTATCTGCCCTCCAGGACACATAAAGCACCGATGTCACAGGAAGGCCAAAAAGATCATCAAGGACATGAGCCACGTCCTGTTCACCCCGCTATCATCCAGAAGGCAAGGTCAATACAGGTGCATCAAAACTGGGACCGAAAGACTGAAAAACAGCTTGTATCTCAAGGCCATCAGACTGTTAAATAGCCATCACTAGCCAGCTTCCATCCGGTTACACAACCCTGCAGCTTAGAGGCCCTATATACATAGACTTGGAATCACTAGCCACTTTAATAATGGAACACTAGTCACTTTAATAATGTTTGCATACTCATCTCATGTGTATATACTGCATTCTATTCTACTGTATTTTAGTCAATGCCACTCCGACATTGCTCAATCTAATATTTATATATTTCTTAATTACATTCTTTTACTTTTAAATTTGTGTGATTTGTTGTGAATTGTTTTTAGATACTACTGCATTGTTAGATACTACTGGAGCTAGGAACACAAGCATTTCGCTACACCCGCAATAACATCTGCTAAATACGTGTATGTGACCAATACAATTTGATTTGATTTGACTACAATACTAACCATGCTCATGGAAATAGCATTACAATTCCTGAGGTACAATCAGTATAAATAATAACCATTGTCAAGTATAACTTACTGTGTACTGCGCTCATGCATCAAAGCAAAATAAAAAACAATGTGAACCTATCGCAGTATAAAATTGCTCAAGTAAATCATGCTACCACAAGGCTTGTTCTGACAAATAAATAATTTATTTATAGCTCTCTCTTCTTCTTGTATATATTCCATGTCCAGGCTCATTGTGCAGCCTTTCAAACCGCTGTACCTTTGTGTAATTCACATGCAGTGTTGAACAGTGTATTTGTACATCCTCATGGATTAAGTGGTTCTGTCATTTACTGCAACCATCACATAGTTATGCAAACAGTGGTTGTTGTCTCCCTTGATGGCGTCTGACAAGAATCCCCATCAAGCAAAGAATTTTTTTTATTTCTACTTCCCCATGGGGGGAAACAGTGAGCCAAACGCCCCTGCTGTTCTTATGGCAGACAATGCAATGGTTCTTTGGCGGAAACTCTGTGTAGTGTCCAGTAATATTATCTGGATTGAAAGCAGTAACACAGTTCAATACAGTATACTGTATTATAAACCTGGTGGTTTGAGCCCTGAATTCCTGAATTTCTAGGGAGTTTTTCCTAGCCACCGTGCTTCTACATCTGCATTGCTTGCTGTTTGGGGTTTTATGCTGGGTTTCTGTATAAGCACTTTGTGACATCTTCTGATGTAAAAATGACTTTATAAATAAATTAGATTTGATGATTGGCTGAAATACGTGGTATATATGGGTATGACAAAACATGACCTTTTACTGTTGTAATTACATTGGTAACCAGTTTATAATAGCAATAAGGCACCTCAGGGGTTTGTGGTATATGGCCATTTACCATAGCTAATGGCTGTATCCAAGCACTCTGCTTTGTGTCTTGCCTAATAACAGCCCTTAGCCGTGGTATATTGGCCATAAACCACACCTCCTCAAGCCTTATTGCTTAATTATATTGGGTGCAGGGAGCAGATTTTGCTAAAAGACCCTACTAAAGTGTTATTTTGTGTTTTAATTTTATGTAATTGGCATGTTTCATTTAGAAATGCTTTCGTCAGTTTGAAGGGACAAGCTTAACAGAACAAGAAAATGGCACTTGGCTGATGGAAACGGGAGAGTGGGGACAAATATATACATGGCATGTTTGGAGGACGACATGTTGTCAAATGCATTTCAGCAAATGAATAGGACATGCAGAGAATTAAGAATATGGGAAGTGTTGTTCATGCCAACATGGGCTCACAACCAGCCATAAAGATCAACCTTGTGCTCTTGGAAAAAGTATCCCCACGGAAACATGACAGATGTCCAGTTCCGCTTGACCCAACCGACGCTGGGTTTTGTGCAGACGTGTATTCTGGAACATTGTTAATGTGGGAGGCAACCCGTCTGCCGAGGTAGGCTATTCATTGTATAGGAAATGTTTGACATATTTCCTATTCAATGAATACCTGTTTGGCGGAGCTATCCTTCAAAACCACATAAACACACAGGGACAATGTAAATCTGGCTTTTTACCGTCATCAGTTACAGAATAAGCATTGCCTTCAGAACTTCATAAAATGCCTTTTGAGACGCATGCGGACATGATTTGACTTTTACCCAATATCAAACTTAACTGTGACAAACTTCAAACATTTAGTATGGCAATAACCTGAACCTGCCTATCGCACATGCCAATACCCCTAAAGCAAGGATTAAAGTGGTCTAGAGAAAATTCATTTAATTTGTTATCCACGACTAGTATAAACCTGATTTTAATGTCATTATACAGTTTGTCCCCTCGGCAGGAAAAGTCACTTCTGGAAAGAACGATGTCTACAGCGCTCACTGCGGCGGCCTCTACTGTAAGTCACAATGTTCCAAAATGGCATCTCGTGGGGGTTATCTGACATTAGAGTAATTGAAAGTAATGTGATTCTTTAAGGTTATCAAATAAGCTGTTCATCATGGTGTCATTGGGTCTAATCTGTTTTGACCCACAGCGGTTGTATTTTGGGACATTCAATCGCTCTATTGCATTGCATACGGCGAGAGAACAGCCGGTTTTGATTTACCATCTCCAATGAATTAGATTTAATTGCAGAACATCTGAAACTAAAAAAGTTTCTCTCAACTCAACCTTTTTACAGTAACAGTCCTCTGTGATTGCCTCTCTAAGCACTATAGCTTATGAACTCATGACCTCTAAGCACCTTCTCACAGGAATTTACTTCCGTTGTTCTCCTATATTTAAGATGTGCGTTTTCATGAGCTAAGCACCTTGACGGGCCCTTGCAAAAACATTTTTGAGTTTCCAAGCTCACCCGAACGGATTGACATGGTAGTAATTTAGCACAATCGCCCCACCCAGATAAGACAAGTAATCAAAGTTATACTAAACTGAACCTCCCTTGCTGCTGCTCCCCCTCCCTCTCTCCCTCTCCATTTACTCATAGATTTTATAATAGTGATAACAGCAGTTTTTTTTAACAGAGATTAAGTCAGACTGTACTGTATTTCACCTTGGTTACCCGATACAGGCCAGAAATAAATCAGCTCAAGCTCCATACTGGTTGAACTTGATAATGTGTTTGAAATGCAGCTGATGTTTAGAGTTATGTGTGTCACCCTCAATGAACTCCACTTTGTCCTCAATGCTCTCAACATCTTATTCAAGCTCCTAGCAGCTCCAATACCTTTACATTTTTCTGTCTAACACATTCTATAGGCTACATGTTAGCCACGCATCACATGTTAGGGCTCCACAGTAATAATGCATTGGCAATTATGGTGGAGAAAAGGGTGGGCACATTATTGCAGCAAAGTGAGTCATCAACAAATAACACCTTTAATTCAGCTCCATTGCCAGTTAGAGACTTCTAGGTTGTTTACATTTTTTTCCAACTTGGATGTATGGCTTTAAAAATGTCAGTGGCAATTTCAAATCACCATTTCTTTGTATCATTTCAGTATGTTTACTGTTTTCCATTTTAAAGGCCACTTTGGACATTTGACCATTGTCTCCCTCAACTGAACTTGAATATGGCTAACACACCCATTCCACAGAAATAGCCTACTGTTTTTCACGTTGCGTAAATCTGTGTTAACCAGTATCAATATGGGATCTTAAAATGAGCCGAACGGCATAGTTACAGTCACTATTGGTTATTTAATTGGCTATGCCATTTTCCAGTCAATCATCTCAAAGAGGCATTTGAGTTTTCCTGCCCACCAAAAAATGTATGTTTAAGTGATAATGCCCGAGAAGCCGGTGTTTGGAGGATATATTGGCATGGGTGTTGTTAGGCCCGAAACAAAGTCGAGGGCCGGCAAACCATGCCAATATATCCTCCAAACACCAGCTTCGAGGGGATTATCACTTAAACATACATGCATTATCACTTTTATACAAAGGATTTCCAACATATTCAAATAATGATTGACATATTTTAATTAAAAAGTTATTTTGATTAATTTATTCATACTATTCCTTCCACAAGATATAGTCCCGACACAAATCTAGGTTTGCTACCCTAGCCGGCTGGTCATTCGTTCTATCGATTTGGTTGCCAGAGACGCGACCCAGTCAAAATGTATGTAATTCCATAAGGCTCCCTCTAGATATACAGTGCATTCGGAGTGTATTTAGACCCCTTGACTTTTTCCACATTTTGTTACGTTACAGCCGTATTCTAAAATGGATTAAATATCAAATTTTCCTCATCAATCTACACACAATACCCCATAATGAAGAAGCAAAAATAGGTTTTTAGAATCAAGGGATCTTTCTGTACTTTGCTCTGTTCATCTTTCCCTCAATCCTGACTAGTCTCCCAGTCCCTGCCGCTGAAAAACATCCCCAAAGCATGATGCTGCCACCACCATGCTTCACCGTAAGGATGGTGTCTGGTTTCCTCCAGACGTGACGCTTGGCATTCAGGCCAAAGAGTTCAATCTTGGTTTCTTAAGACTAGAGAATCTTGATTCTCATGGTCTGGGAGTCCCTTAGGTGCCTTTTGGCAAACGCCAAGCGGGCTGTCATGTGCCTTTTACTGAGGAGTGGCTTCCGTCTGGCTTCAATCTACCATAAAGGCCTGATTGGTGGAGTGCCGCAGACATGGCTGTCCTTCTGGAAGTTTCTCCCATCTCCACAGAGTAAGTATGGAACTCTGTCAGAGTGACCATCAAGTTCTTGGTCACCTCCCTGACCAAGGCCCTTCTCCCTCGAATGCTCAGTTTGGCCGGGCGGCCAGCTCTAGAAAGAGTCTTGGTGGTTCCAAACTTCTTCCATTTAAGAATGATGTGTTCTTGGGGACCTTCAATGCTGCAAAAATGTTTTGGTACCTTTCCCCAGATCTGTGCCTCGACAAAATCATATCTCGGAGCTCTACAGACAATTGCTCTGACGTGCACTGTCAACTGTGGGACCGCATATAGACAGGTGTGTGCCTTTCCAAATCATGTCCAATCAATTGAATTTACAACATGTGGACTCGAATCAAGTTGTAGAAACATCTCAAGGAAGATCAATGGAATCAGGATGCACCTGAGCTCAATTCCGAGTCTCATAGCAAAGGGTCTGAATACTTATGTAAATAAGGAATTTCAGATTTTTTATTTTTTATAAATTTGCAAACATTTCTAAAAACCTCTTTTGACTTTGTCATTATGGGGTATTGTGTGTAGATTGAGGATTTTTTAAAATCCATGTTAAAATAAGGCTGTAATGTAGGAAAAGTTCTGGGGTCTTTCTTTCTGAATGCACTTTCTGAATGCACTGTATTTCCATTCTACAGTTATTGCTCTCTATGCTCGTCTATAACCTTTCATAAGGAGCACATATGGATATTTTTTTAACCTATAGTTATATACCTTGGGAATTAAAAGAATTTGGCTCAATTTGTCTGTATACCTGTATATTTTGAAGTCCTGGTCCCATTTGTTACCGACAAATTAATTATTACAATTACGAGCAACCTGCCTATTTTTGCAGTCAATCCTATTGATGCTATGATTATTTGGGGTGTTTTTCAGCTCTGAACAATTTGTCATAGTGATCTTGATGTTGTGTACCTCTGACACAGCACAATAGAACCATAATAATGTTCCTCTCAAAATGCACAGGCTGATATTTGGCTCTCAATAAGAGAAAACTAATTATTAGGCCTAGTTTGTGGTAAAAACATGCTTTTTAGGAAGAAAAATACATCTTGATTCAACACACACTATTTCCTAAATATTGTCAGTGGGTTTTCCTTTTGTTTAGACTAGTTTTTTCTTTTTTTATTCAAATAAACTATTTTCCATTCTATAAGTGTTCATGCCTCCTTTGCCACTTTGCAATTTGGGAATAATCAAAGAAGATTATGAAAAACACGAACAGATGGACAAAGAACTGTTTGTTTTTTCATATCTGTACTGGGAATTATGAAAACATCGCACACTAAAGATGGAATGGGTTTTCATCGATGCAGCCATGTTTTGTTTAACTACAATTTTCCTCAATCTAGAGAGCATCTGGCTTTCAGTCTTTCTTCTTCTCTATAAATTAACGGCTGGTAAAGGTATAATGCAGCTGGGCAACATGGTTCCTGACTCCATACTCTATGATTGTAACGGCTGTCGTCCTCCTCATCTAAGGAGGAGAAGTTTGAAGGATCGGAGGACTAAGGTGCAGCGTGGTACGTGTCCATAACGTTTATTTTAAAACATAAACTGAACACTATGAAATACAAAACAATAAATGTGAACATGAACGAAACCGAAACAGTACCGTGTGGCAACAAACACTCACACGGAAACAAACACCCACAAACCAAAAGTGAAACCCAGGCTACCTAAGTATGATTCTCAATCAGGGACAACGATTGACAGCTGCCTCTGATTGAGAACCATAGCAGGCCGAACTCAAAACCCCAACATAGAAAAACACACATAGACTGCCCACCCCAACTCACGCCCTGACCATACTAAATAAAGACAAAACAAAGGAAATAAAGGTCAGAACGTGACAGTGACAGCGGCCGGAGTCCGCACCTTGGGGGGGAGGTACTGTCACGTTCTGACCTTAGTTCCTTTGTTTTGTCTTTTGTTTTAGTATGGTCAGGGCGTGAGTTGGGTGGGTTGTCTATGTTAGTTTTTCTATGATTTTCTATTTCTGTGTTTGGCCTGATATGGTTCTCAATCAGAGGCAGCTGTCAATCATTGTCCCTGATTGGGAACCATATTTAGGTAGCCTGTTTTCTGTTGGGTTTTGTGGGTGGTTATTTTCTGTCTTTGTGTGTCTGCACCAGATAGAACTGTTTCGGTTGTTTCTTTGTTGTTTTGTTATTCAGTGTTCAGTTTTGATTATTATTAAATATCATGAACACTTACCACGCTGCACCTTGGTCCTCACCTTCTTCCACCGACGACAGCCGTTACAATGATGTGTTGTGCTACGTTTGATGACAAATGCTAATTAGGGTCAAAGAAACAATTAAGTCTGTCTTGATCATATTCCCTTGGACATTTATCTTTATTATTAAGTATATTACTTCATATATGTTTTTCTTGTTTTAACTGTTGTTGCCAGTAACGTAGGCTATAACATGTTGGAACATCATCCATGACAAGGCAGTTAACCCACTGTTCCTAGGCCATCATTGAAAATAAGAATTTGTTCTTAACTGACTTGCATAGTTAAATAAAGGAAAAATTTAAAAATTTAAAAAATGTAGATTGCGGTTCTATTATTATTATTATGCTCTCAGATGACATATGTAGGCATATTATTTAACTTTCTCTGCGTCTTACAAGGACATGGCGGTTGGAACCAAAAATGTCATTTGGACTCATCAGACCAAAGGACAGATTTCCACCGGTCTAATGTCCACTGCTCGTGTCTCTTGGCCCAAGCAAGTCTCTTCTTATTGGTGTCCTTTAGTAGTGTTTTTTTGCAGCAATTCCATCATGAAGGCCTGATTCATGCAGTCTCCTCTGAACAGTTGATGTTGAGATGTGTCTGTTACTTGAACTCTGTGACGCATTGATTTGGGCTGCAATTTCTGAGGCTGGTAAATCTAATGAACTTATCCTCTGCAGCAGAGGTAACCCACTTTCAAAGTTCTTGACATTTTTCTGTATCGACTGACCTACATGTATTAAAGTAATGATGGACTGTCGTTTCTCTTTGCTTATTTGAGCAGTTCTTGCCATAATATGGACTTGGTCTTTTACCAAATAAGGCTATCTTCTGTATACCACCCCTACCTTGTCACAACACAACTGATTGGCTCAAACGCATTAAAAAGGAAATTAATTCAACAAATGAACTTTTAACAAGGCACACCTGTTAATTGAAATGCATTTAAATCAAATGTTATTTGTCACATGCGCCGAATACAACATGTGTAGTAGACCTTACAGTGAAAAACTTACAAGCCCTTAACCAACAATGCCATTTTAAGAAAAATAAGTGTTAAAGTATTTACTAAAATAAACTAAAGTAAAAAAATAATAATAACAAATAATTAAAGAGCAACAATAAAATAATAGTAATGAGCCTAGAAACAGGGGGTACTGGTACAGAGTCAATGTGTGGGGGCACAGGTTAGTCGAGGTAATTAAGGTAATACGCACATGTAGGTAAAGTGACTACCCATAGATAATAAATAGGATAGCAGCAGCAGAAAAATGGGAGTGGGGGGAGTGGTCAATGTAAACTGTCCAGGTAGCCTTTTGATTAGCTGTTCAGGAGTCTCATGGCTTGGGGGTGGAAGCTGTTAAGAAGCCTTTTGAATCTAGACTTGCCGCTCCGGTACGGTAGCAGAGAGAACGTGCGGTAGCAGAGAGAACAGTCTATTACTAGGGTGGCCGAGTTATTAACAATTTTTAGGGCCTTCCTCTGACACCGCCTGGTATAGAGGTCCTGGATGGCAGGAAGCTTGGCCCCAGTGATGTACTGGGCTGTACGCACTACCCTCTGTAGTGCCCTGTGGTAGGAGGCCGAGCAGTTGCCATACCAGGCAGTTATGCAACCAGTCAGGATGCTCTCGATGATGCAGTTGTAGAACTTTTTGAAGATCTGAGGACCCTCAAATCTTTTCAGTCTCCTGATGGGGAATAGGCGTTATCGTGCCCTCTTCACGACTGTCTTGCTGTGTTTGGACCATGACAGTTCCTAGATGTGGACACCAAGTAACTTGACACTCTCAAACCTGCTCCACTACAGCTACATCGATATGAATTGGGGCGTGCTAGACCCTCTTTTACCTATAGTCCACGATCATCTCCTTTGTCTTGATCACGTTGAGGGAGAGGTTGTTATCCTGGCACCACACTGCCAGGTCTCTGACCTTCTCCCTATAGGCTGTCTCATCGTTGTCGGTGAGACAGCCTACCACTGTGTGTCGCCTTAATGATGATGTTGGAGTCGTGCCTGGCCATGCAGTCATGGGTGAAGAGGGAATAAAGGAGGGGACTGAGCATGCACCCCAGTGTTGAGGATCATCGTGGCAGATGTATTGTTACCTACCCTTACCATCCGGGGGCTGTCTGTCAGGAAGTCCAGGATCCAGTTGCAGAGGGAGGTGTTTAGTCCCAGGGACCTTAGCTTAGTGATGAACTTTGAGGGCACTATGGTATTGAACGCTGAGCTGTAGTCAATGAATAGCATTCTCACGTATGTGTTCCTTTTGTCCAGATGGGGAAGAACAGTGTGGAGTGCAATAGAGATTGTGCCATCTGTGGACCTGTTAGGGTGGTATGCAAATTGGAGTGGGTCTAGGGTTTTGGTGATAATGATGTTGATGTGAGCCATGACCAACCTTTCAAAGCACTTCATGGCTACAGACGTGAGTGCTACGGGTCGGTAGTCGTTTAGGCAGGTTACCTTGGTGGTTTTGGGCACAGGGACTATGGTGGTCTGCTTGAAACATGTTGGTATTAAAGACTTGGGCAGAGAGAGGTTAAAAATGTTATTGAAGACACTTGCCAGTTGGTCAGCGCATGCTCGGAGTACATGTCCTGGTAATCAGTCTGGCCCTGCGGCCTTGTGAATGTTGACCTGTTTAAAGGTCTTACTCACATCGGCTACGGAGAGCGTTATCGCACAGTCGCCCGGAACAGCTGGTGCTCTCATGCATGCTTCAGTGTTGCTTGCCTCAAAGTGTGCACATAAGTAATTTAGCTCGTTTGGTAGGCTTGTGTCACTGGGCATCTCGCGGCTGTGCTTCCCGTTGTAGTCCGTAATAGTTTGCAAGCCCTGCCACATCCGACGAGCGTCGGAGCCGGTGTAGTACGATTCAATCTTAGTCCTGTATTGAAGCTTTGTCTGTTTGATGGTTCGTTGGAGGGCATAGTGGGATTTCCTATAAGCGTCCGGGTTAGAGACCCGCTCCTTGAAATTTGTAGCTCTACCCTTTAGCTCAGTGCGGATGTTGCCTGTAATCCATGGCTTCTGGTTGGGGTATGTACGTACAGTCACTGTGGGGACGACATCATCGATGCACTTACTGATGAAGCCAGTGAATGATGTAGTGTACTCCTTAATGCTATCGGAAGAATCCCAGAACATATTCCAGTCTGTGCTAGCAAAACAGTCCTGTAGCTTAGCATCTGTGTCATCTGACCACTTCAGTATTGAGCAAGTCACTGGTGCTTCCTGCTTTAGTTTTTCGCTTGTAAGCGGGATTCAGGAGGATAGAGTTACAGTCAGATATGCCAAATGGAGGGCGAGTGACAGCTTTGTACACGTCTCTGTGTGTGGCGTAAAGGTGGTCTAGAGTTTTATTTAATTTCTTTCTCTCTGGTTGCACATGTAATATGCTGGTAGAAATAAGATAAAATTGATTTAAGTTTCCCTGCATTAAAGTCCAAGGCCACTAGGAGCGCCGCTTCTGGATGAGCGTTTTCTTGTTTGCTTATGGCCTTATACAGCTCGTGGAGTGCAGTCTTAGTGCCGGCATCGGTTTGTGGTGGTAAATAGACAGCTACGAAAAATATAGATGAAAAGTCTCTTGGTAAATAGTGTGGTCTACAGCTTGTCATGAGATACTCTACTTCAGGCGATCAAAACCTCAAGACTTCCTTAATATTAGATTTTGTGCACCAGCTGTTATTGACAAATAGACACAGACCGCCACCCCTTGTCTTACCGAAGGCAGCTGTTCGATCTTGCCAGCTATATGGGCCATGTCCAGTGTCTAAAGTAAATCCTTCACGTTGACTTGTTAAAGAAAAAAATCTTTGTCCAGTACGAGGTGAGTAATCACTGTCCTGATATCCAGAAGCTCTTTTCGGTCATAAGAGACGGTGGCAGAAACATTATGTACAAAATAAGTTAATGAGGACTCTGCTTCATGAAGCTGGTTGAGAGAATACCAAAAGTGTGCAAAGCTGTCATCAAGGCAAAGGGTGGCTACTTTGAAGAATCTCTAATATAAAATATATTTTGATTTGTTTAACACTTTTTTGGTTACTACATGACTCTGTATGTGTTATTTCATAGTTTTGATGTCTTCACTGTTATTCTACAATGTAGAAAATAGTAAAAATAAAGAAAAACCTTGAATGAGTAGGTGTGTCCAAACTTTTGACTGGTACTGGTACTATATATACTAAACAAAAATATAACCGCAACATGTAAAGTGTTGGTTTCATGAACGGAAATAAAAGATCCCAAAAATGTTCCTTACATCCCTGTTAGTGAGCATTTCCCCTTTGCCAAGATAATCCATCCACCTGACAGGTCTGACATATCAAGAAGCTGATTAAACAGCATGACATTACACATGTCCCAAGTTTTGAGGGAGCGTGCAATTGTTATGCTGACTGCAGGAATGTCCACCAGAGCTGTTATCCGAGAATTGAATGTTAATTGCTCTATCATAAGCCGCCTCCAATTTCGTTTTAGAGAATTTGGCAGTATGTCCAACCGGCCTCACAACAGCAGACCACAAGTAACCACAACAGCCCAGGACCTCCACATCCAGCTTCTTCACCTGCGGGGTTGTCTGAGACCAGCCACCCGGACAATTGATGAAACTGAGATGTATTTCTGCCTGTAATAAAGCCCTTTTGTGGGGGAAAAACTCATTCTGATTGGCAAGTCCTGGCTCCCTAGTGGGTGGGCCTATGCCCTCCCAGGCCCACCCATGGCTGCACCCCTGCCCAGTCATGTGAAATCCATAGATTAGGGCCTAATGAATGTATTTAAATTGACTGATTTTCTTATACGAACTGTAACTCAGTAAAATCATTGAAATTGTTGCATGTTGCGTTTATATTTTTGTTCAGTATAGATAATTGTCTGGTATCATGCTTAATACACCAACAGAAAATACACTTAGCAGCAAAACTTGGAGAATGAACCGAGTGCATATTCTAGACCTGAAATGTATGAAATACATATATTAAAAGTTTAAATCCTTTACCATTACAAATGTAGACATTGAGGACAGAGAAAAAAAAACAACCCCCGATTAAATGTTGGATGCCGTTAATCAGTGGTGTAAAGTACTTAATCAGCTTCTTGATATGCCACACCTGTGAGGTGGATAGATTATATTGGCGAAGGAGTAATGCTCACTAACATTGTTGTAAACCAATTTGTGCACAAAATTTGAGAGAAATAAGCGATTTGTGCTTATGAAAAATGTCTGGGATAAAAACGAATTCAGCTAATGGAAGATGGGACTTTTTTCTGTGTAATTAACTTCAAATAACCTATCAGTTTTGTTCTCAGAACTTTAATAAATTCTCACAGGAAAACTTTCAGGGAACTACTAACCAGGTTTCCATCCAACCTTTTTAATGAAAATAAAGTACATGTCTGATTTTAAAAAAGTCATTAGAGGTCTGATGGAAACAAAACAATGTAAAAAAAAAAAAAATGCTAGGCAAGGTATGATATATTATATCCATGTCGAAGTAAACGTGGAGTCAGGCGATGTTGTGTGGTCCTCCAACTCTCGGGGAAGCATGCCGTTTATTAGGCTACATATTAAATAAATGTGGGTGGTGAAAGTGCAAGGTGAAGAGCTTGATGCTCCTTTGCCGTTTGACAAATACAAATAATGTCGCTCTTTTGGGCATAATCATAATCTCATAATGTAGGCTATACGTGTGCTCTAGCCAACAGCGCGCATATACGGTAGCACTGTTGGCTAGAGCGCACGTATCAATACCAGAGTGGGCACACTGGCTATATAACGCAAACATTTGTGAGAAAACTATCAGTAGAGTTGAAAATGCAATGGAAACCCATTTAACTTAATGCAAAAGGTATTATTATGTGCAATGTGTCATCACACGCAGCCTTTATCTGCCAATTTGATGGGAAAACATCTCTGGTGGGGAAAATGCGCATATTAAAAAAAAAAAATTAAACTTGGCTACCATAAAACATTATTAAAACCTCCCTGCAACCTAAAAATGTATGTTCCCAGAACAAGCGAAATTTTCACTTCTGTTCTGAGAATGTTTTTAAAAAACGTTCAGTTTTACCAGTCAGGAAACATATGGCTTCATTCCCATAAAAATGGGAAACCAAAAACGTACTTTCCCACAACTTCCCCTGGAAACAAATGTGCTTTTTCCTAGATATGGCATTAATTTGCATTGCAGCACATTACATTTCATGGGAGAACAAAAACAAGGGTTTGGAATTTTTTCTTATTGGTCTATTAACTAAATTTACTACTTGGTGATACCACCAGGCAGGCCAAAACTCCATCCCACCAAAACAGCCTGAAATTTCAGGCGGTCTTGTCAAACAGCTCTTACACTAAAAGGGCCTTAATCATAATTTTCCCAATTTTACTATATTATTCAAACATCAGTGTGGAAATATATATAAATGTTTGGGGCTGCACTGGGCCCTTAAAGGTGTGAGTTGATCAGTACATCATGTTTATTTACAAAGTTAAGCCTATGATGGTATGTCTTTGAAATCATATAATGTGTTTTATAGCATAGAGACGGGTGTTATTTTATTAATCCCTTCACCATTGGGATCAGAACATGAGAGATGCTGATGCATGCATTGTCAGTGGGTCGAGGTGAGGGGTGTTTGTTAAGGTAGATGTGTCTGTATAGAATTTCAGGACAGAAGAGTGTCAAAGTAAAATATCAAAATCTTATGGTGTATTATGAAAAACACTCTGTTGCTGCAGCACATATCCAGCACTTTCGAGTCAGTTCTATCCCGCAGGCACTCCCGGGTCTTTAGCCCAGCTCTGCGACTTTGAACGGTTAAATGCAAAGCTGGAAGCCCCAATGAAATATTTATAATAAGCAGAAGAGAAGATTGCATTATGAGATCTACAGTGTGTTGGACTGAAAGTGGGTATCCAGCTTTGAAACAGATGATAGGGGAGAGGAAATTAAGTTATGTTTAATTACCTTGTTTTTATTCACCAGTAACCTTGAGAAGGGGTGGGCTCTGTACATAAGGCTATTAACTAATAAGTTCCTGCGATGCGATTTGTCTGTAAGTAGCAAACGTTTTGTATTGGATTTTAGACAGAGCAGACAGTATGGGTCATGTCCTTTTGGATTCAATAAAATATTGTACACACTGCTAAGACCCCACTTTAGAGAGTTAAAAGACAGATTCTTCCAGTGTCGAGGACTGTATTCATTAAACACTTTGGTTCAACTTGTTCTCAAAAATGGACTTTGAAAGTTTCTGTTACATGACACTACATACAGTATATAGTCTCTGGGTTCCAAGGGAACTAGTCTACACAGGCTATTCAAAAATAAATCTAAGGCCTTACTGTATGAAAACTGGTAAATGGATTCCTATTTCCCACAAATTATCTTCAACTGCTTCCAGAAAATATATTTAGATTCATGATTTCAATAAAGTAATGATAAGTATTCAACTAAATTAACCCTACAGGTGGCTCTTATATAACTCAGTTACCGCCTTTGATTTAACAGGGCACTGTAATAATATGATGTAGATTAGATGACTGTTATACTACTAAGTTGTGGTGTCCGTTATTTGAAAGAGAGTTGGGTCTGGTCAATATTATGTTTCGCTAGAAAGAGCTGTCAAAAATGTCAGATGCTTCAATTCCATCATCAGCTGTTAAAAAGTCATGTTGCTTTAATATTTTCTCCCATGAAGCCACAGTAATATTTACTGACAAGTGCTCCGAGGAACAAACCTATAAAAATATGTTTACTTTAAGAAAGTGATTCTTCAAGAAATGTGATGCGGTATCAAATCAAATGCTTGAATCATACTGGCATGACACATAACCTGTATTGTAAAGCAAATCAGTACCAATACACGTGACAAGTACAAGCATGTCAACATAATGGGGCAGTTTCCTGTACACAGATTAAGCCTAGTTCTGGACTAACAAGCAAACTCAATGGAGACTCCATTAAGAATGTTTTTTAGTAAAGCTTAATCTGTGTCTGAGAAACTGCCGCTTTGTGTATAACATACATCAATCTTATACCCATGTAACAGGATTGGTTATGTTGTCACTTACCACTGCATAAATATCTGTATTATTGGACTCTACAAGGTTTCGAAAGCGTTCCACAGGGATGCTGGCCCATGTTGACTGAAATTCTTCCCACAGTTGTGTCAAGTTAGCTGGATGTCCTTTGGGTGGTGGACCATTCTTGATACACACAAGAAACTGTGTGTATCCAAGCAGCATTTCAGTTCTTGATACAAACCGGTTCACCTGGCATCTACTACCATACCCCGTTCAAAGGCACTGAAATATTTTGTCTTCTCCATTCACCCTCTGAATGACACACAAAATCCATGTCTTAATTGTCTCAAGGCTTAAAAATCCTTATTTAACCTCTCCTCCCATTCATCTACACTGTTTGAAGTGGAATTAACAAGTGACATCAATAAGGGATCAAAGCTTTCACCTGGTCCGTCTATGTCATTGAAAGAGCAGGTGTCCTTAATGTGTGTGTGTGTGTGTGTGTGTGTGTGTGTGTGTGTGTGTGTGTGTGTGTGTGTGTGTGTGTGTGTGTGTGTGTGTGTGTGTGTAAGGTACCTGTTAGATTTTGGGGGCTTCCTGGGATGTGCTTTTGAATGTAAGAGCGAGTTAGCTGGCATGCGCTAATTGTAGTGGTCCCTGCTAATTCACAATTACTTCCATGCTCACAGACAAATCTACAGCCATCAACATCCAGTTGTCCTGCACATCTAATGTGCTTTCTTGTGTCTATCGTCAGGTACTTACATTTATTGTATTTTGTACAATTTGTCATTGTTAAGATGTTTGATTACAAAATACCCAGTCTGATATTGACATGCAAGCGACAAATCATAAATCTACAGCCATCAACATACTGTTGTCCTACACATCTAATGTGCTTCCTTCTGTCTATCGTCAGAATAAACACCAACTGGGACCACTGGCTGGGCAGTCCTTTCTTCAAAAACACAAAGCAAGAGAGTTACAAACAAAGTACAATCACATCTGTTACAGTTACACCCACATTTTTGTTACTGAATGTTGATGGTTCACAGTATCTAACGGTATTGTTTTTTCACATTCTTGATATTGTTATGATGTTTCACGCTGTTCAAGGAAAGATCATGCATATCATTTTCCCCCGTACCTTGATAAGTTTGAGATGCATCTTCTGTGAATTAATTTACTCAGCTGGTTGCATCTAGATGAAAAAGGCTATGGAGTCGAATTGCTTGTGGATCAAGAGCCAGCTGCCTTTGTTTCTACATGACTGGACAAGTAAAGAAAGTTTTAAAAAATTCTCCCTGATTTAACCTCTGTTGGTTTATCCAGCACCCACCTCCCTAGCATTCTTTACTAATTCCATTGTGCAGACATGAAGCAAAGCATGAGAAATGAGCATCAAGCATTTCTCATAAAAATGGTTAAAACATTTTTTTTATCCAGGAGTACCACAGTATGGCAATGCATTTTCCCACTGTTCATTGATCTTTGAACTTTCAAAGAAATACAACTAATATTTTCCCTTTTCTAATGACCAATGCATACTGGATATTTTCACATGACCACACACGTGCAAACATACAGTGCATTCGGAAAGTATTCAGATCCCTTGATTTTTTCCACATTTTGTTACGTTACAGCCTTAATCTAAAATGTATTAAATGTTTGTTTTTTCCTCATCAATCTACACACAATACTCCATATAATACTGAAATATCACATTTACTTAAAGTATTCAGACCCTTTACTCAGTACTTTGTTGAAGCACCTTTGGCAGCGGTTACAGCCTCAAGTATTCTTGGGGATGACATTTGGAGAGGTTCTCACATTCTTCTCTGCAGTTTCTTTCAAGCTTTGTCAGGTTGGATGGGGAGCCTCACGGCACAGCTATTTTTAGGTCAATCCAGAGATGTTTGATCATGTTCAAGTCCCGGCTCTGGCTGGGCCACTCAAGGACATTGAGAGACTTGTCCCAAAGCCACTCCTGCTTTGTCTTGGCTGTGTGCTTAGGGTCATTGTCCTGTTGAAAGGTGAACCTTCGCCCCAGTCTGAGGTCCTGAGCACTCTTGAGAAGGTTTTCATCAAGGATCTCTATGTACTTTGCTCCATTCATCTTTTCCTCGATCCTGACTAGTCTCCCAGTCCCTGCCACTGAAAAACATCCTCACAGCATGATGGTGCCACCACCATGCTTCACCGTAGGGATGGTGTCAGGTTTCCTCCAGACGTGCCGCTTGGCATTCAGGCCAAAGAGTTCAATCTTGGTTTCATAAGACCAGAGAATCTTGTGTCTCACGGTCTGAGAGTCTTTTAGATGCCTTTTGGCAAACTCCAAGTGGGCTGTCATGTGCCTTTTACTGAGGAGTGGCTTCCGTCTGGCCACTCTACCATAAAGACCTGATTGGTGGAGTGCTGCAGAGATGATTGTCCTTCTGGAAGGTTTTCCCATCTCTACAGAGGAACCATCGGGTTCTTGGTCACCTCCCTGGCCAAGGCCCTTCTCCCCCGATTGCTCAGTTTGGCCGGGCGGCCAGCTCTAGAAAGAGTCTTGGTGGTTCCAAACTTCTTCCATTTAAGAATGACAGAGGCCACTGTGTTCTTGGGGACCTTCAATGCTGCAGAAATGTTTTTGTACCCTTCCCCAGATCTATGCCTCGACACAATCATATCTCGGAGCTCTACAGACAATTGCTCTGATGTGCACTGTCAACTGTGGGACCTTATATAGACAGGTGTGTGCTTTTCCAAATCATGTCCAATCAATTGAATTTACCACAGGTGTACTCCAATGAAGTTGTAGAAAGATCTCAAGGATGATCAATGGAAACAGGATGCACCTGAGCTCAATTTCGAGTCTCAAAGCAAAGGTTCTGAATACCTATGTAAATAAGGTTTTATATTTTAATTTTTAATACATTTGCAAAATTTTCTAAAAAACATTTGTTTCTTTGTCATTATGGGGTATTGTGTGTAGATTGATGAGAAAACATTCTTTTTTAATCCATTTTAGAATAATGCTGTACGTAAACAAATGGCAAGGGGTCTGAATATTTTCCCAACATACATACACGCTCAAAGACAACATTGGGAATCAAGTCTAACTTCACAGTTCTACTTTTATTATGGCCGCTGAGACAAAAACACCAATAAGATTCCATCAGAAACTGTCCAGAGGGAAAGATTTAGGGAAAAAATGCACCTGACCTACCATGTGCAATGTTGCTTACCCAATAGAAATTCACTAAATCAAAGATTTGGCAAATTACGCACATTAGGTTACACATCAAACATATTAAGACAAATTACAGACAGTAGCCTACAAGTAGCAAGTTGATTTCAATTGATTGAACATTAAATGTATTTAAATATGATTGAAATAGGACTATATCCTACTGTTTATATCTGAATGCAGTCATCTTGGTTTTAATTTGAAGCATTTTATATTTGAAGCTTGTTTGTATCAATTGCAAAGACATTGGCAACTTATATGTATTTGTAGTCAACTTTGTTCTGAAGTTATCAGCGGTCACAGAGACACAATAAACCATGTGATTCTATTTTTAACAGAAATCTCCACTAGTGTGCAACTGCAGCCCGCAAATCGGGGCATTCCTGCTTCTGCACGAATGCCCCCCCTCGAGCATTCTGTTGGTTCTTTCATGAACACCCCTGCTCGAGCATCCCATTGGTTCCCGACCGTTGCACTCTATTACCAGACTCTTTGAAGAGAAACTCAGATGGTGCAAAGACGAAGAAGAGAACAGGACAGATAAATAGATGACACATGGTGACTCCTTCGTGACTCCATGGTGACACATCAAAATATATATATATACAAACATCTGTTTATTTCACCTTATGTGGACTTTAAATGATTGTGCCTCTTTATGTGTGAGGAGAACAACTCTCTGGGAGCATCTGTGGGAGGAAGTCCAAACGCATAACATCATATTCATCCGTTATTAAATTCATTTTATAGGCTACAATATGGAATTATGGAAGTACTTAAGGCTACAGAAAATTCAAAATTACAGTATCTTCCCTAGTTATTTTTCCTGTCTCTTACCTAAATGTTGCTTCAAAGATAGGTAGCTACCTAAAATGTGGGATGTTAAACAGTGCTGCAGAGTATAGGTGATTGAATCAGTCAACAGGCACACTGAACATAAGCTTTGGCCTAAACACACCAAGGAAAGAGTTTGAAAGTAGAGGATTTTTTTATCTGTCCCCATCAAGATTCTATATTGTATCACACTCAAGCCTGGGCTTGTGGGCATGCTCTGCAGCATTCTCCAGGAGGTCTCAGGGGTCAGGCTAACAGTGAGTCAGTGCTGCTGTGCATCGACAGTAGAGATCTCACTCTGCACAGCTGCTACTTGCCATGAGCTGCTGTTGGTTGCTTACAGTAGTGTTTTTCTACAGTAAATCTGTGTAATTCTATTTTTACACAAGTGAGGCTACTCAATAAACTTCAATGCATATTGTATGGAAACGTTCAAGTTACGCATACATAGCTCAAGATACAGTATAGGAAGTGCCCTAAAGGAAGTCAAGTGGAACATTATTCAACAATTTCACAGAACACTACAACATTGAACCCTGTTCATTTCCCACCTTGACAATGAGTCTGCTTGTCCAAGCTCAACCACGCTCAACAACCATGCTCAGACTAGATTGATAGAAGTTGCTTGCTTTCTGACTTTTTATGACATACAGTATCTGGGTTGGAAGGAACTAAGGTGTGTGGACTGTAGAGCGCTGTGGTCTAGAATGCATCAATCTGTCTCTTAATTTATTGTTTCCCTCCTATCAACCGGAGCTTTTTGTGTTTGTTATGAGCCCTTGAACTCAGGGGGACATGTGAACTTGAGCTGGCTGTTTGAGTTGCCTAAAGCTATTCTACATGATTCTGAGCATGTATTGAATCTATGGAACACCTCTACAGGTAGGGCTGTAGGTCCATCCTCTGAATCCACACATTTATTTTTTGAACAGATAGCCATGGCCTAGAGCTAGAAACAGAAGTGCTTTTGAGAAAAGCAATCACACAATTGAAATATAGTCTGAATATATACATTTGAATATCCGTCAATCAATTCAACAGTATTCAGTTAAAGAGGACAAACATGGCTATTTCTAAATGGGTTTTGGGGACTTAGAATTAAAGACAATATGTAAAAAGAAAATGTCAATGTGCCTATCCTATGTCAAGAGGAATTTATGTGATGAGATGTGTTGTGACACATGGAAACCCTAAAGAGCACCTTTTGGAACTGAACCAAATTATGATTTTTTTCCCTGTCTATCTCATTACGTCTGACAGCTTGGACACAGTGGTCAGGCATATCAATAATTAATCATTGGCATGCATATGTGGTGGAGGAATTGTGGACAGCTGTGAGGGACCTCCAGACAGAGCCCCACTGAAGAAAAGATAATCTGCTACAGGGGCAGCACAGTGAGGGAGTGAGCCTTTCATCCTCTCTTGCTCTCCCTGGCCTGACCATTGGTAGTGATTCAATATGTCTCAATTACAGCTATGACAATGTGCAACTGTTGAGCACAGTTAGTACATGCACTGCTGTTTTATTAACATTGCCAAGTAAAGGTAGGTTGTATATGTGTCCCCTATCCATATTCTTTCCTACGCTAGAACCCTATATGGAGGACATCCATTCATCCAAAATACAGGGATCTGACGAGAACTACATCTAAGCATGATGCTTCTCATTCTTGAGCTCTGTTGCACCGCTAGAATTAGTTGCAATTACCTACAAAAATTCATAGATGACAGACACAGTGAAACAAAGCACACTTAGGGGTAGGCGTAAATGTTTTGAGAACACTCATTTTTATTTAATTGGGAAAGACTTTGGGTCTGATAGGCAGCCGAGGCTCCAGAACAGGAGGATCCACTACGGGAGAGTTAATTATTTAAATAGTATTGATCTATCTAGCTAGCCAGCTCTAAATATCTGCTGTCAGAGAAACCCAGACCTAGTCAACATCACTATAAACTTCAAAGCTATCTTTGTGTGTGTGTTGGAGTGTTTTTATGGGTGAGTGTGTAGAACCCTGTGAGTGTGCATAATAAAAAGAAATACAAGGGTCAGCTCAGATAGTTTGTGTAGCCATTTTGTTAGCTATTTAGCAGTCTTATAACTTGGGGATAGAAGCTGTTCAGGAGCCTGTTGGTGTCAGACTTGATGCACCAGTACCGCTTACCGTGCGGAAGCAGATAGAACAGTCTGGCTGGAGTCTGTAACGATTTTCCGGTCCTTCCCTTCACATCGCCTGATATAGAGGTCCTGGATGGCATGGAGCTCGGCCTACCCTCACCAGCATTGTTCGGCCTGTCAGGAAGTCCATGATCCAGTTGCAGAGTGAGATGTTCAGTCCCAGAGTCCTAAGCTTGGTGACGAGCTTGGAGGGGACAATGGTGATGAACGCTGAGCTGTAGTGAATAAACAGCATTCTCACAGGTATTTCTATTATGAAGACAGGGTACTCAAGCCACGGCGTGTTCTCCCCGCTTCCATCACTCAAAGGCGGGCAATATAAGAGCATCATGGCAAAAACTGACAGACTGGCCAATAGTTTCTACCCCCAGACCATCAGGCTGCAGAACAGCCACCACTAGTCAGCTACCTGCTCCCCTTTCCCCCTCCTGTCCTCCAGGCTTCCTACCCCTCCCCCACCCCCCTGCTAATCCCCCTATGGTCATTTTACCCCCCCCCCCCCCACCCCCCTTCTCAATGGACATTTTCCCTGCCCCCACCCCCAATGGACATTTGTCATTGTTACAGTTGTAAATATGTACAATGCCAGTCAAAAGTTTGGACACACCTACTCATTCAAGAGTTTTGCTTTATTTTTACTATTTTCTACATTGTAGTATAATAGTGAAGACATCAAAACTATGAAAAAACACATATGGAATCATGAAGTAACCAAAAAAGTCTGAAACAAATCAAAATATATTTTGTATTAGAGATTCTTCAAAGTAGCCACCCTTTGCCTTGATGACAGCTTTGCTGTGAATGAGTAGGTGTGTCCAAACTTTTGACTGGTACTGTATATATTATTATTTGTATTTGTATAATTGTGTCATTCACTTCGCTTTGAACTGTACCGTTGGAGCTTAAGAATGTAACTGTACCCTGCAATTACATCTGCAACCCTGTGCATGTGACTAATAAACTCTAAATACTGTTTTGGTCCCATACCTCCCACACTCGAACAGCGTGAAGCAAACCCATGCACGTGCGTAGATACTGTCTGTGACTGTGTGGGAGCGAAGTCTTCGCAATCATCGCAATATTTGTGGTGCTGCTCGTGGCAATGACATTTTGCTGAGTCTACCTTAAAATGTTCAATGTTCATTTGTGTATGAAAATCATGGATAGGCTATGTTCATATTCTGTAAAAAAATATATATGTCCACCATATATTCGTTCCACCATAAATAAACATCAATGCCAATGTTAATATCAGCTCAAGCAATTATATTACCATACCATCTTGACCAACATGGCCAGTTAAAGCATATTTCCACCAGCTTAGCCAAGCTATGATCTACCAGCTCAACCATGTTTCCACCAGCTTGAAGCTAGTCTTCCATCAACTGACCAGCTCAGGGGTTAAACTGGATTTTCCAGCAGGAAGACAAAGTCTTCGTAAAAACTGTGAGCCAGATAGCTCTGGTACACATGCAGAAGTTGCAGACCTTTGTCCAAGGATCCATTTAAGGTCTGTCCTCCTTTTGTTCCCATTCTCCAAGTGCACATCTTTGGGGGAGAAGCATGAATGATACCCTCTTTGGAATCCACTTGTTCAAAAAGTGACTGAGCACAGAGTGGCTGTGTCTAATGCTGGTGAGAGTACAGCTGTGCAGGAGAGCATTGGGCTGATGGCAAGAGCATTCTCTTGTTGCTTTGTTCACTGTTAAATTGGGTCTGATGTTTGTTTTCCCTCTTTCTGTCTCCTTTGCCAACTATGTGGTGGAGTGAGAAAAGCAAACAGTGGTCCCGTTCCTCCTTTTATATTAGTCCTGGAGCCATCCCCCTAAGTACCAGTGTCAAGCTGTCTCAGTGCAGCTGGGCCCAGTGCATCTGCTCTCTGGTATTGTAACGCCACCTCTCCCTAGAATGAATTGGAATAAAGGTAGATGCCAATACACACCGACACGTACAGGAAAGCTGTCACAACTTCCACCGAAGTCGGTCCCTCACCTTGTTCGGGCGGCGTTCAGCGGTCGACGTCACCGGTCTTCTAGCCATCGCTGATCCACCTTTCATTTTACATTTGTTTTGTCTTTGTTTTATACACACCTGGTTTCATTCCCCAATTACATGTTCATGTATTTACCCTCTGTTTCCCCCATGTTTTTGTGCGGGATTGTTTCTATGTTCATTCGGTAGGTTATGGCTGGATTTCGACGGGTGCTGTTTTCACCCGTGCGTAATTGATTACCGTTTATTGTTGGTCAAGTGTATTGTTACCTTGTGCCTTTATTTTGAGTAAAGTACGTTGCTCACTCATTCTGCTCTCCTGCGCCTGACTTCATGCACCAGCTACACCCACCTTCTGACAAAAGCAGCTGCCAAATTTTGAGAATTCTAGCTTCAGAGCTTAATCAAAGGCGTCAGAAATTAAAGGTATTGTAGCCTCAATGCAAAATAACCACAGGTCTTGCTCTGAAAATGTCCCAGTATATCTATGAATAAAGGACAAATTAGAGCCATATTTGTATGAAAGTTTGATCATGGACAATGCCAACCCACTGGGCAAAAACTGGTCTGAATCAAGTAATTTCAACCAAAAAATCTATGTGACGTTGATTCAACGTGGAAAACTGATTGGATTTGCAAAAAGTAATCAACATAAGGGACTTTTTTCACACAACTTTGAACCTAAATCCAATGACATGGTGACACTTTTTGTTGATTTCATGTTGAACTCACATTAGTTGACAACTCAACCAAAACTAGACATTGAACTGATGCCTCTGCCTAGTGGGATGCATTGTTTATAAAGGTAGATAACTATTTGTGATACAGACAGACAGACAGACAGACAGACAGACAGACAGACAGACAGATGCTGAAAAATCTATTTCTCCTCGCAAATTGCAAGCCTCACAAGTGGCAAATCTCTTTACCATACTCTCTGTGGGCCTATTTCTTTATTAGGATCCCCATTAGCTTTTACAGAAGCAGCAGCTACTCTTCCTGGGGTCCACAAAAACAACTAAAGATGACAAGTAACAAAACACTGATACACTGATAGTCAAAGACAGTCACACAAATGTAAAATACAACGATATACAAACAATACAACTAAAAAATTATGTATGTTAGAATGTGTGCGTGTGTTAGTGTCTGTCCCCTCACAGTCCCTGCTGTTCCATGAGATGTTGTTTAATTGGTTTTGTAAAGGTAATTTTGCTGTTTGCTTGAGTAATTGGAAATGGGAGTTCCATGCGATCATGGTATAATACAGTGCGTTTACGTGAATTCGTTTTGAAATTGGGGACTGTAACTAGACCTCAGGTGGCATGTCTTGTGGGGTATGTATGGGTGTCTGAAATCATATTTTTCTAACAGACATACCCCTCCCCAATTTCACAACATCTTTGTCAATGTGACTTTTTATTTAACATTTTGACAGGGAGTCAATGCTGAGACCAAGGTCTCTTTTCCAGATGAGCCCTGTACAGCACCACAACACACATCAAAATACAATAAACACATTAAGCTACACATTCATATACTCAATAAAATACATGTTATGATACACAACAATACATGAAAAGCAAAACACAATCATAAAAAACAGACACATTCTTCAGTAAAAAGGTCCCCTAGAAACTGTCTGAAATGCCCTAGACACCAATTCCTCCAATTTTTAAGTGCATTGTAGATCATTCCACATGTTTGTTCGTATCCCCCAGGGCAATTTAACTTATCCCAGAGGCTGCTCCGAGACGCCAACGGTGGAGAAGAGGTATTCGGAGTGGACTTCTAGTCCGACTCAAGAGGCGAGCACAGCATCCACCACTTCGAGTATATTACTTGCTAATGTTCAGTCTCTGGACATTAAAATAGACGAGCTCAGTGCGAGGATCTCCTTCCAAAGAGACATCAGGGACTGTAACATACAATGGAATCATGGCTCTCTTGGGATATACTGTCCCTGTAAATATAGCCAGCTGGGTTCTCAGTTCATCGCGCAGACAGAAGAAGAAAGGCGGGGGTGTATATTTCATGATTCATGATTACTCATGGTGTGATTGTGATAATATACAGGAACTAAAGTCCCTTTTTCACCTGACCTAGAACACCTCACAATCAAATGGTGACTGTATTACCTCCCAAGATAATTATTTTCGGTTATAGTCACAGCCGTGTATATTCCCCATCAAGCTGATACCATGGTCGTCCCTCAAGGAACTACACTGGACTTTATGCAAACTGGAAACCACATATCATGAGGTCGCATTTATAGCTGGGGATTTTAACAAAGCAAATTAAGGAAGACGCTACCAAAGTTCTATCAACACATTGACTGTAGTACTCGCTTAGGAAAAACACTAGACCACTGCTACTTGCCTTTTCAAGATGGCTACAAGGCCCTCCTCCGCCCTCCCTTCGGCAAATCAGATCACGACTCCATTTTGCTCCTCCATTCCTATTGGCAGAAACTCAAACAGGAAGTACCCGTGCTAAGGTCTATTCAACAATGGTCTGACCAATCGGAATCCATGCTTCAAGATTGTTTTGATCATGCGGACTGGGATATGTTCCGGGTAGCCTCTGAGAATAACATTGACGCTTACACGGACACGGTGACTGAGTTCATCAGGAAGTGTATAGGGGATGTTGTTCCCACGGTGACTATTAAAACCTACCCATACCAGAAACCGTGGATAGATGGCAGCATTCACACAAAACTGAAAGCGTGAACCATCACATTTAACCATGGCAAGGTGACTGGGAATATGGTTGAATACAAACAGTGTAGTTATTCCCTCTGTAACGTAATCAAACAGGCAATGAGAACAACATGAGAACAACCACGTCGTCGAGCGATCACACCGAGGATTGTTCCAAACACTGTACAACCACAGACGCTGAAGACAAACAAAAACCTCTGCAGCCTAACCGTTGCGGTCCCAAATGAGAACAACCACATCGTCGAGCGATCACACCGAGGATTGTTCCAAAAACTGTACAACCACATACGCTGAAGATAAACAAACAAACTCTGCAGCATAACACACACAACCAAAACTGTCGCGCCAATCAATAGCTCCTCCCCAAAGAGCTGAACGAGCTCTTTTATTTCCTCCTTTCTACTGCTCATGCGCTCTTAAAGTGGCAGCGCACGGTGAAGGCTCCGTGCAGGATTTCGCCACACTCCTCCCCCCATGAAAAAACAAACCTGTAGAAACAGAGAGGATGCAGGCTTTGACAAGTTAATGTTCCTGCTATACAAAACCAGGGAAGTCCTCATCATCAGAGTCCTCCACGAAGAGTTCCTGCAGGTGTTGCTTTTGCCGGCGATCCAGCTCTTCTGCCGTAGGGTAGCAGGGCTTTAGGTCAACAACATGCACCGTCCTGACATCTTCCCCAGTGTCCTCCAAACAGACCAAGTAGTTCACTGGTCCCAACTGCTGCACTACACGGTATGGGCCTTTCCATCTCGAAGCTAGCTTGGCAGTGAACTTCTTAGATGCCTTCGACAGATGATGTGAACGTACCCAGACGCGAGACTGAGGTGGGAAACACACGTCTCGTCTATGTTTATCATAGTTTCTCAGCTGTCGTTGTTTGGCTTTGGTTTTTCTGGCCTCCACTCTGGCTAGCAAGGTGTGGTGGTGTTGTACGGCATCAAACGCTGGGCAGTCAGGTGAAACATTAGAACTTTGCAAGACTCTGTCCATCGGACCTTTTAGTGGTCTTCCCAGGTGGAGTTCAGCGGGAGTGACCCCAGAAGTCTCCTGCACGGCAGAGTTCAGTGCAAAGCGAAATTCAGGAAGATGCTGATCCCACCTTGTGTGCTGATCCCCCACGAATGAAGCAATCATCCCTTTCAGGGTACGGTTTACCCTCTCGGTCAGGTTGGTCTGAGGATGGTAGGCTGTGGTCAGCTTGGCAATTACACCCCAGTAGGTACAAAGCTCTTTGTATATTCCTGATATGAATTGCGGACCTCGGTCAGAGAGGATTTGGTCTGGCATTCCGAATCTGGTAAAGACCTCCCGTCGCAGAATTAGAGCAATGGCTGATGCAGTGGCTTTGCGGAGTGGAAACAACTCCACCCAGTGTGTGTAGTAGTCCACTACCACCAATAAAAATTAATTCCGGGTTCCCCGGCTGGGAGGAGAAGGTCCCATGAGGTCAATTCCCAACATTTCATTTGGATGGTTTACCACGGTCTGCTGCATTTTTCCAGCAGGTCTGCCAATATCTGGTTTGTATTTCTGGCAGACTTCACACTGCTGTACAAACTTCCGGGTATCAACCCACATGCCTGGCCAGTAAACCACCTCTTGTAGTCTTCAATACGTCTTAAAAACTCCAAGATCAATCAATTTCAATCAATTTTATTTTATATAGCCCTTCGTACATCAGCTAATATCTCGAAGTGCTGTACAGACACCCAGCCTAAAACCCCAAACAGCTAGTAATGCAGGTGTAGAAGCACGGTGGCTAGGAAAAACTCCCTAGAAAGGCCAAAACCTAGGAAGAAACCTAGAGAGGAACCAGGCTATGAGGGGTGGCCAGTCCTCTTCTGGCTGTGCCGGGTGGAGATTATAACAGAACTATGCCAAGATGTTCAAAAATGTTCATAAGTGACAAGCATGGTCAAATAATAATCATGAATAATTTTCAGTTGGCTTTTCATAGCCGATCATCAAGAGTTGAAAAACAACAGGTCTGGGACAGGTGGCGGTTCCATAACAGCTGAAACTGGAATAGCAGCAAGGCCAGGCGGACTGGGGACAGCAAGGAGTCACCACGGGCGGCAGTCCCGACGCATGGTCCTAGGGCCCAGGTCCTCCGAGAGAAAGAAAGAGAGAAGGAGAAAATTAGAGAGAGCCAAGATTTTCAAAATGTTCATAAATGACAAGCATGGTCAAATAATAATCAGGAATAAATCTGTTGGCTTTTCATAGCCGATCATTAAGAGTTGAAAACAGCAGGTCTGGGACAGGTAGGGGTTCCATAACCGCAGGCAGAACAGTTGAAACTGGAATAGCAGCAAGGCCAGGCGGACTGGGGACAGCAAGGAGTCACCACGGCCGGTAGTCCCGACGTATGGTCCTAGGGCTCAGGTCCTCCGAGAGAAAGAAAGAGAGAAGGAGAAAATTAGAGAGAGCCAAGATTTTCAAAATGTTCATAAATGACAAGCATGGTCAAATAATAATCAGGAATAAATCTCAGTTGGCTTTTCATAGCCGATCATTAAGAGTTGAAAACAGCAGGTCTGGGACAGGTAGGGGTTCCGTAACCGCAGGCAGAACAGTTGAAACTGGAATAGCAGCAAGGCCAGGCGGACTGGAGACAGCAAGGTGTCATCATGCCCGGTAGTCCTGACGTATGGTCCTAGGGCTCAGGTTCTCAGAGAGAAAGAGAGAACGAGAGAATTAGAGAGAGCATACTTAAATTCACACAGGACACTGGATAAGACAGGAGAAGTACTCCAGGTAACCAACTGACCCTAGCCCCCCGACACATAAACTACTGCAGCATAAATACTGGAGGCTGAGACAGGAGCGGTCAGGAGACACTGTGGCCCCATCCGAAGAAACCCCCGGACAGGGCCAAACAGGAAGGATATAACCCCACCCACTTTGCCAAAGCACAGCCCCCGCACCACTAGAGGGAAATCCTCAACCACCAACTTACAATCCTGAGACAAGGCCGAGTATAGCCCACAAAGGTCTCCACCACAGCACAAACCAAGGGGGGGCGCCAACCCAGACAGGAAGATCACGTCAGTAACTCAACCCACTCAAGTGACGCACCCCTCCTAGGGACGGCATGAAAGAGCACCAGCAAGCCAGTGACTCAGCCCCTGTAACAGGGTTAGAGGCAGAGAATCCCAGTGGAGAGAGGGGAACCGGCCTGGCAGAGACAGCAAGGGCGGTTCGTTGCTCCAGAGCCTTTCCGTTCACCTTCACACTCCTGGGCCAGACTACACTCAATCATATGACCTACTGAAGAGATAAGTCTTCAGTAAAGACTTAAAGGTTGAGACCGAATCTGCGTCTCTCACATGGGTAGGCAGACTGTTCCATAAAAATGGAGATCTATAGGAGAAAGCCCTGCCTCCCGCTGTTTGCTTAGAAATTCTAGGGACAATTAGGAGGCCTGCGTCTTGTGACCGTAGCGTACGTATTGGTATGTACGGCAGGACCAACTCGGAAAGATAGGTAGGAGCAAGCCCATGTAACGCTTTATAGGTTAACAGTAAAACCTTGAAATCAGCCCTTGCCTTAACAGGAAGCCAGTGTAGGGAAGCTAGCACTGGAGTAATATGATCAAATTTCTTGGTTCTAGTCAGGATTCTAGCAGCCGTATTTAGCACTAACTGAAGTTTATTTAGTGCTTTATCCGGGTAGCCGGAAAGTAGAGCATTGCAGTAGTCTAACCTAGAAGTAACAAATGCATGGATTAATTTTTCTGCATCATTTTTGGAGAGAAAATTTCTGATTTTTGCAATGTTACGTAGATGGAAAAAAGCTGTCCTTGAAACAGTCTTGATATGTTCGTCAAAAGAGAGATCAGGGTCAAGAGTAACGCCGAGGTCCTTCACAGTTTTATTTGAGACGACTTTACAACCATCAAGATGAATTGTCAGATTTAACAGAAGATCTCTTTGTTTCTTGGGACCTAGAACAAGCATCTCTGTTTTGTCCGAGTTTAAAAGTAGAAAGTTTTCAGCCATCCACTTCCTTATGTCTGAAACACAGGCTTCTAGCGAGGGCAATTTTGGGGCTTCACCATGTTTCATTGAAATGTACAGCTGTGTGTCATCCGCATAGCAGTGAAAGTTAACATTATGTTTTCGAATAACATCCCCAAGAGGTAAAATATATAGTGAAAACAATAGTGGTCCTAAAACGGAACCTTGAGGAACACCGAAATGTACAGTTGATTTGTCAGAGGACAGACCATTCACAGAGACAAACTGATATCTTTCCGACAGGTAAGATCTAAACCAGGCCAGAACTTGTCCGTGTAGACCAATTTGGGTTTCCAGTCTCTCCAAAAGAATGTGGTGATCGATGGTGTCAAAGGCAGCACTAAGGTCTAGTAGCACGAGGACAGATGCAGAGCCTCGGTCTGACGCCATTAAAAGGTCATTTACCACCTTCACAAGTGCAGTCTCAGTGCTATGATGGGGTCTAAAACCAGACTGAAGCATTTCGTATACATTGTTTGTCTTCAGAAAGGCAGTGAGTTGCTGCGCAACAGCTTTTTCTAAAATTTTTGAGAGGAATGGAAGATTCGATATAGGCCGATAGTTTTTTATATTTTCCGGGTCAAGGTTTGGCTTTTTCAAGAGAGGCTTTATCACTGCCACTTTTAGTGAGTTTGGTACACATCCGGTGGATAGAGAGCTGTTTATTATGTTCAACATAGGAGGGCCAAGCACAGGAAGCAGCTCCTTCAGCAGTTTAGTAGGAATAGGATCCAGTATGCAGCTTGAAGGTTTAGAGGCCATGATTATTTTCATCATTGTGTCAAGAGATATAGTACTAAAACACTTAAGTGTCTCTCCCGATCCCAGGCCCTCGCAGAGCTGTGCAGATCCAGGACAGCTAAGCCCTGGAGGAATACGCAGATTCAAAGAGGAGTCCGTAATTTGCTTTCTAATGGTCATGATCTTTTCCTCAAAGAAGTTCATGAATTTATTACTGCTGAAGTGAAAGCCATCCTCTCTTGGGGAATGCTGCTTTTTAGTTAGTTTCGCAACAGTATCAAAAATAAATGTTGGATTGTTCTTATTTTCCTCGATTAAGTTGGAAAAGTAGGATGATCGAGCAGCAGTGAGGGCTCTTCGGTACTGCACGGTACTGTCTTTCCAAGCTAGTCGGAAGACTTCCAGTTTGGTGTGGCGCCATTTCCGTTCCAATTTCCTGGAAGCTTGCTTCAAAGCTTGGGTATTTTCTGTATACCAGGGAGCTAGTTTCTTATGACAAATGTTTTTCGTTTTTAGGGGTGCAACTGCATCTAGGGTATTGCGCAAGGTTAAATTGAGTTCCTCAGTTAGGTGGTTAACTGATTTTTGTCCTCTGACGTCCTTGGGTAGGCAGAAGGAGTCTGGAAGGGCATCAAGGAATTTTTGTGTTGTCTGAGAATTTATAGCACGACTTTTGATGCTCCTTGGTTGGGGTCTGAGCAGATTATTTGTTGCGATTGCAAACGTAATAAAATGGTGGTCCGATAGTCCAGGATTATGTGGAAAAACATTAAGATCTACAACATTTATTCCATGGGACAAAACTAGGTCCAGAGTATGACTGTGGCAGTGAGTAGGTCCAGAGACATGTTGGACAAAACCCACTGAGTCGATGATGGCTCCGAAAGACTTTTGGAGTGGGTCTGTGGACTTCTCCATGTGAATATTAAAATCACCAAAAATTAGAATATGATCTGCTATGACTACAAGGTCTGATAGGAATTCAGGAAACTCAGAGAGGAACGCTGTATATGGCCCAGGAGGCCTGTAAACAGTAGCTATAAAAAGTGAATGAGTAGGCTGCATAGATTTCATGACTAGAAGCTCAAAAGACGAAAACGCCATTTTTTGGGGGGTAAATTGAAATTTGCTATCGTAAATGTTAGCAACACCTCCGCCTTTGCGGGATGCACGGGGGATATGGTCACTAGTGTAACCAGGAGGTGAGGCCTCATTTAACACAGTAAATTCATCAGGCTTAAGCCATGTTTCAGTCAGGCCAATCACATCAAGATTATGATCAGTGATTAGTTCATTGACTATGACTGCCTTTGAAGTGAGGGATCTAACATTAAGTAACCCTATTTTGAGATGTGAGGTATCACGATCTCTTTCAATAATGGCAGGAATGGAGGAGGTCTTTATCCTAATAAGATTGCTAAGGCGAACACCGCCATGTTTAGTTTTGCCCAACCTAGGTCGAGGCACAGACACAGTCTCAATGGGTATGGCTGAGCTGACTACACTGACTGTGCTATTGGCAGACTCCACTAAGCTGGCAGGTTGGCTAACAGCCTGCTGCCTGGCCTGCACCCTATTTCATTGTGGGGCTAGAGGAGTTAGAGCCCTATCTATGTTGGTAGATAAGATGAGAGCACCCCTCCAGCTAGGATGGAGTCCGTCACTCCTCAGCAGGTCAGGCTTGGTCCTGTTTGTGGGTGAGTCCCAGAAAGAGGGCCAATTATCTACAAATTCTATCTTTTGGGAGGGGCAGAAAACAGTTTTCAACCAGCGATTGAGTGCTGAGACTCTGCTGTAGAGCTCGTCACTCCCCCTAACTGGGAGGGGGCCAGAGACAATTACTCGATGCCGACACATCTTTCTAGCTGATTTACACGCTGAAGCTATGTTGCACTTGGTGACCTCTGACTGTTTCATCCTAACATCGTTGGTGCCGACGTGGATAACAATATCTCTATACTCTCTACACTCGCCAGATTTAGCTGGCGATGGCCACTCATGGGGTTAGCATGATAAGCTTGGATTATCTGGTCACTCAATGTAGAGGGAATGAAGACGTGATAATGGGAGCTGTGTTGTCCCTCTCCTCTTGGAGTTTTTCGATACACTTTATCCTGAATTATGCTATACTTATCATTGAAACGACTCTTTGAGTCTTCTTCAGACAGACTCTTGTGGATCGCCATGATGGTAGCATCCTTCTGCTGTGCTCTCCATACACTCTCATCATCCAGAGGAAAGGAATCATCCAGACACTTAGCGGTAGTGTAAGTGCTGCACAAGGGAGGACAAACATTGGCAGTCTCTGTAATCCGAGAAAGGGCATCTGGTACAACGTTCAGTTTTCCTTTGCGATACTCAATGATGAAGTCAAACTTCTGCAGTCGGATAGACCAGCGAATAAGACGGCTGTTGGTCTTGCCTGATGCCAGAACCCACTGCAGAGCAGCGTGGTCTGTGACAACGATGAAGATCTTCGCCTCCAAGTAGTAGCTCCATTTCTCCAAAGCCCAGACCACAGCGAGGCACTCCCTTTCAGTCGTTGAATAATTCCTCTCGGCTGAATTAAGGGTGCGACTTGCATAGGCAAGAACTTCTTCTGTTCCAAGTCCTGTTTGTTGAGCCAAGACGGCTCCAAGTCCTGTTTGACTTGCATCCGTGTACACAATGAAATGAGCATTCAAATTAGGATGTCCAAGCACTAGAGGAGTAATGAGACTGTTTTTGAGTGCTTCAAATGCACTTTGGCATGCAGAGGTCCATTGGAATTTCACACCCTTCTTCTTAAGGTGGTTGAGGGGTTCGGCGACCTTTGAAAAGTCAGGCACAAACCTGTGGTACCATCCAGCCATACCCAGAAAACGCTGAACAGCTTTGAGGGATGTGGGAATTGGGAATTCCTGCACGGCTGCAACTTTGGCTGGATCTGCATGGATACCTTCAGCATTAACCACATGACTAAGGAACTTGAGTTCTAGCAAACAGAAACGACACTTCTTCAAGTTCAAGGTCAAACCTGCAGCCTTTAGTCTGTTGAAGACGGACTGTATGTCTTTCAGATGATCCGCGACAGAGGAAGAGTAGATTATGATGTCATCCAGATACACAAGACAATTTCTACCCCTCAGATCTCCCAGGACAGTCTCCATCAACCTTTGGAAGGTTGCTGGAGCATTCTTCAAACCAAAAGGCATGACTTTGAAGTAGTACAAACCAGCAGGGGTGACAAAGGCAGTCTTGTCCTGACTAGCGGGATCCATTGCCACCTGCCAATAGCCACTGTTCAGATCCAGATGACTAAAGATAGATGCTCCTGCCAGAGATTCCAGTATGTCATTTATGTTTGGTAGAGGGTAGGCATCGCTTTCTGTTATGGCATTCGGCTTCCTGTAGTCCACACAGAATCGATATCCACCATCTTTCTTAGGAATCAGGACAACCGGAGAAGCCCATCCGGAAAAAGACGGTTCCACAATTCCATTCTCCAACATGCTTTTGAGCAGTTCATTGAGGATTGCCAGTTTGGCGGGGGACAACCTGTAGGGACGCTGCTTAATAGGGACATCATGCCGGGTATAAATTTTGTGTTTGAAGATGGTGGTACGGCCGAGTGTAAGAGTGCAGACCTCACTATTCATCTCCAACATCTGGGAGAGCTTCCACCTTTCATCATCCGACAGACATGCCTGTTCCACTGCTTGTTTGATGTAGAAATCAGCATCAGGTTTGCTTTTGCTCTCGGATAGAAGGGGGGTACGGCGGTAATCAGGGTGACAGTTGGGTTCTCCGACTTCACTGGTGGAACATGTTTTTGTCTTTGTCTTTTTATATTTTCTCGGTCTCTGACTTGACCTTATCCGGACTCTGCATAATGTAGCAGGCTCCAGCCTGAAATCAGTGCATTACCAGGTTGAAATGGATGAGGCTGGGAATAGTCAGAGTGCAGCCGATAGGAGGGTTCAGACATCGAGATGGTCAGTCCACTGAAGAACAGGAAGTCTAGACCAAGGACTACAGCAAATGCAAGGCTTGAATCTGCAAGAATAGCCACAGGAAGTTTAATAGTCTCATCATGCAGTTGTATTATTATACTAATCCAGCCCAAAGGGGTGGTAGGTTCTCCATTGGCCAAGTACAATGGTCCCTCCTCCCATGTTTGTAGCTCCTCATGAGGTAATGCCATGTTCTGCCACAGGGCCTCTTGCATCAGGGTGCAAGTTGCTCCTGTGTCAATTATGGCCTTCCCTCTCCAGTTCCTAACAGTCAGGGGCACCAATAGTTGTTGCGGAATAGTAATAAGACAGCTAGGGGTGATGTCTAAAGGCTTCATGGGCATTAAGGCTGACCCAATGGTATGCAAGCCACCACGTCTGTCTAGACTGTCGGTCTTCTGTCCTTTCTGACCTTTTCCGGAATCCTGACGCTGGACATAGAGCGGGCAAGAACCTGGAGGATGTTGGACTTTACACCTCCAACACATCACTGGACTTTTGTCTTGGCTCTTGGGTACAAATATCTGAGATGGTTTAGCCCCCAGAGAGCTATGGGTATACTGGGATGAGGGAACAGGGTTTTTAGTTTGAAGGTGGTGCTTCCAGTCCTTCTCAAACTGAGTCCCCAGACGCACCAGATCATCCACATTCTGCACACGTTCTCGAAGTTGACTAGCAAGGCGGGGAATCATGTTCTTGAGAATGAGTTTGACCATCACCGGCTCAGTAATGTCAGCCTTCCATCTCCTACATAGAACTCGATAGGAGAAGGCAAAGTCCCGTATTGGCTCTGCTTCACCCTGGACTCTGTTACGAACACGTTCCGCCAGTTCATCCCCATAGTCCTCTGAGAGGAAGGCTGAGAGGAATATTTTTTGAAACTCCTCCCAGGTTTTCACATGTTCACAGGCTATCTCCCACCAGTCTCTTGCTGTACCATGGAGAACACTGCGGAGGGTGGCAAGAACCTCCCAGTCAGTAAGGGGCCGGATAGAAAGAAAATCATTACACTTAGATAAGAAAAACAGTGGATCAACATCATCTTCTGGGCTGCCAAAAGTGGGGAAAAGTAGTTTGATAGGGAGGGAGCGCTCTAGAGGAGGCATGACAGTTTCAGTTCTGTTTAACAGTATCTTCATAGGGTTTTTTGTAGTGCTACCTGTTCCTATTCCGTTACTGACCAAGCCAGTGGCAGAGGTAAAACCTAAGGGAGGTACAGAAGATTTGTCCAGAAGGGAAAAGCCTTTCATTTCCTCCTGGTGCAGCTCTTCCATTTGAAGGTCTGTGGCCTTCTGTGCTTTTCCCATCTCATTAACGGTGTCCTTTTTAGTTTGTTCAATCAACAATCGTAGTTCCCCTGTGAGAGAGTTCTTCATGTCCTCCATAACTTCCTTCAGATAAGAACACACTCCCTTCACAACAGAGGCTGACTCCTCTGCTCTCTGTTTTTGTTCCTATGAACAAAAACTATGATTGGTGTGTGTCCATTGATGTTCCAGTTGTCCAGTGATCACAGAGACACCTCTCCCAGTCTCTCTGGGCAGGGTAACAGGAAGAGGTTGAGGGGAGGGTAATGGTGGAGAGGTTATAGGTGAGCCAGAAACCTGGGGATTAGGGTCAGTGCTATCCAACTCCATTAGTTCATCGAATCCTTCCACAATGAAAGAATCTTGAACACGATTACCATTAGGTGTGTCCACATTGACACAGTATGGGGTTCCAACAAAAGACATGATTCAACCTTGTGTGGATGGTGTCATGGGTGTTTCTCTTCAAGTCCCTGTTCGGGCGCCACTTCTGTAGCGGTATTAATTAGAGAAAGGTAAAGAAGATTTTGTTCGGGCGCCAGGCAGGTATTAACCCTGCCGAAAGGAAAATAGTAGAACAGTGAGAGTACCACTACCAGACCCACACACATCAACAGAAGAGACTGCCTAGAGTGTAGCCTGTTGACCAGATAGCCAGCGGATAGAAAAAAGAATACACACCCTATAGATCCCACATCACATCACAGTCCTTCCACAATTCTTGGTAACCCCACCAAGCATACCTCATATAACAATAATGGCAGAGCAAATAAACAGCAACTTCATACAATAACGACTGAACCCAGTCATCACACAGAGGATTTGCAAGAGTTTGTATTCTCTTCCAGGGAAGGAGTGCAGAGGGTATGAATGTGTGGTGTTCATATACACACTAGTCCAGCTCCAATGAAACTTCAATGCATTTATGAAAATAGAGTCGGTTGCAGTGTAAAGCACTGGACCATAGCGGGAAGAGAAAGAGAGAAAGGGAACAAGAGAGGTCTTAGCTGTGGTCTTGAGGTTGCAGGTGTACGGTCTGACTGTCCGATGGAGTGTTGGGTTGTAGTTGAACGCTTCGCAACAATGTTGCTACTAATCCCTTTGATCCATAACCGTCGCGGTCCCACATGAGAACAACCACGTCGTCGAGCGATCACACCGAGGATTGTTCCAAACACTGTACAACCACAGACGCTGAAGACAAACAAAAACCTCTGCAGCCTAACCGTCGCGGTCCCAAATGAGAACAACCACGTCGTCGAGCGATCACACCGAGGATTGTTCCAAAAACTGTACAACCACATACGCTGAAGATAAACAAACAAACTCTGCAGCATAACACACACAACCAAAACTGTCGCGCCAATCAATAGCTCCTCCCCAAAGAGCTGAACGAGCTCTTTTATTTCCTCCTTTCTACTGCTCATGCGCTCTTAAAGTGGCAGCGCACGGTGAAGGCTCCGTGCAGGATTTCGCCACAATATCACCTCTACCTTACCTGACACCCTAGACCCACCTAGAACCAATTTGCTTACTGCCCTAATAGATCCACAGACAATGAAATCGTACTGCACACTGCCCTATCCCATCTGGACAAGAGGAATACCTACGTCAGAATGCTGTTCATTGACTATAGCTAAGCCTTCAAAATAGTACCCTCCAAGCTCATCATTAAGCTCGGGGCCCTGGGACTGAATCCCGCCCTGTGGAACTGGGTCCTGGACTTCCTGAAGGTCCGCCCCCATGTGGTGAAGGCAGGAAACAACACCTCCACTTCGCAACACAGGGGCCCCACAGCCCCCTCTTGTATTCCCTGTTCACCCATGACTGCGTGGCCAACTCAAATCATCAAGTTTGCAGACGACACACCAGTAGTAGGCCTGATAACCAACAATGACGAGACAGCCTACAGGGAGGAGGAAGGACCCTGGCAGAGTGGTGCCAGGAAAGTAACCTCTACCTCAACGTCAACAAAACAAAAGAGCTGATAGTGGACTTCAGGAAACAGCAGAATGAGCACGCCACTATCCACATCGACTGGGCCGCAGTGGAGAAGGTCGAAAGCTTCATGTACCTCGGCGTATTCATCACTGACAATCTGAAATGGTCCACCCACACAGAGTGTGTGTGGTGAAGAAGGCGCAACAGCGCCTCTTTAACCTCAGGAAGCTGAAGAAATTCGGCTTGGCTCCTAAGACCCTCAGAAACTTTTACAGATGCAAAATTGATAGCATCCTATCGGGCTATATCACCGCCTGGTACGGCAACTGCACCGCCCGCAACCGCAGGGCTCCCCAGAGGGTGATGGGGTCTGCCCAATGCATCACCGGGGGCACACTGCCTGACCTCCAGGACACCTACAGCACCCGATGTCACAGGAAGGCCAAAAAGATCATCAAGGACATTAACCACCCAAACCATGGCCTGTTCACCCCGCTATCATCCAAAAGTCAAGGTCAGTACAGGTGCATTAAACCTGGGACAGAGTGACTATAAAACAGCTTCTATCTCAAGGCCATCAGACTGTTAAATAGCCATTACTAACTGGATACCACCCGGTTACTCAACCCTGCACTTTAGAGGCTGCTGCCTTATATACGTGGACATAGAATCACTGGCCACTAATAATGGAACACTCGTCACTTTAATAATGTTTACATACTGCTTTACTCATCTCATATGTATATACTGTATTCTATTCAACTGTATTTTAGTCAATGCCACTCCAACATTGCTCGTTCTAATATTTATATGTTTCTTAATTCCATTCTTTTACTTTTTAGATTTGTGTATTGTTGTGAATTGTTAGATACTACTGCACTGTTGGAACTAGGAACACAAGCATTGCGCTACACCCACAGTAACATCTGCTAAATACGTGTATGTGACCAATAACATTTTATTTTATTTTATTTTATATGATCAATACAAGTGTATGTCACAGATCCAACACTATTGGTATGCACTCCAACTGGTTGAGTGATAACCTGGGTCATATTACAAGCATTCGTCACAGTTAGAAGCTTCCTCTTGAGAGGACAGATAGTTGCTAACCAGTCAATGTTCAGGTCACCCAGAAAATAGAGCTCTCTGTTAACATTACATGCACTATCAAGCGTTGCACACATATTATCCAAATACTGACTGTTAGCATTTGGTGGCCTATAGCAGCACCCCAAAAGAAGAGGCTTTAGATGAGGCAAGTGAACTTACAACCCTTCAAAAACATTTGACATGAGATCCAGTCTAAGCTTTACAGGAATAATGGCTATGAACAAATATAGCAACACCTCACCCATAGGCATTCCTGTCTTTTCTACAGATGTTATATCCTTGTATTGCTACTGCTGTATCATCAAATTAATTATCTAAGTGCGTTTCAGAGATGGCCAGTACATGAATGTTATCTGATGTTAGGAAGTTATTGATTTCACGAACCTTATTTCTAAGGCTACATACAGTATATTAATATGAGCCTTCAGAGCCATCCGTCAGTCAGGAGCCGCTAGAGCCGTCCGTCATTCAGGGTGGAGTGAGAGTACGGGCAGACACCGTGTTATGCGGAAAAGCGCACGGTGTCTCCTGTACGTGTGCTTAGCCCGGTGCGGTACATCCCAGCTCCACGTATCGGCTGGGCTAGAGTGGGCATCGAGCCAGGTGCCATGAAGCCGGCTCAACGCATCTGGTCTCCAGTGCGTCTCCTCGGGCCGGTGTACATGGTACCAGCCTTACGCATGGTGTCCCCGGTTCGCCAGCACAGCCCAGTGCGGGCTATTCCACGTCGCCGCTCTGGCCTGGCTACGGGGAGCATTCAACCAGGTAAGGTTGGGCAGGCTTGGTGCTTAAGAGCTCCAGTACGCCTTCACGGTCCGGTATATCCGGTGCCACCTCCTAGCCCCAGCCCAGTACCACCAGTGCCAACACCACGCACCAGGCTTCATGTGCATCTTCAGAGCCCTGTTCCTCCTCCACCCACTCGCCCTGTGGTGCGTGTCCCTAGCCCGGTACCACCAGTTCCGGCACCACGCACCAGGCATACTGTGCGCCTCAGCAGGCCAGAGTCTGCTGTCTGCCCAGCGCCGTCTGAGCCGCCCGTCTGCCCAGCGCCGTCTGAGCCGCCCGTCTGCCCAGCGCCGTCTGAGCCGCCCGTCTGTCCTGAGCCTTCAAAGCCGCCCGTCTGTCCTGAGCCTTCAAAGCCGCCCGTCTGTCCTGAGCCTTCAAAGCCGCCCGTCTGTCCTGAGCCTTCAGAGCCGTCCGTCAGTCAGGACCCGCTAGAGCCGTCCGTCAGTCAGGAGCCGCTAGAGCCGTCCGTCAGTCAGGAGCCACTAGAGCCGTCCGTCAGTCAGGAGCCGCCAGAGCCGTCCGTCAGTCAGGAGCCGCTAGAGCCGTCCGTCAGTCAGGAGCCGCCAGAGCCGCCCGCCAGTCAGGAGCCGCCAGTGCCGCCCGCCAGTCAGGAGCCGCCAGAGCCGCCCGCCAGTCAGGAGCCGCCCGCCAGTCAGGAGCCGCCAGAGCCGCCCGCCAGTCAGGAGCCGCCAGAGCCGCCCGCCAGTCAGGAGCCACCAGAGCCGCCCGCCAATCAGGAGCCGCCAGCCAGTCAGGAGCTGCCAGAGCCGCCAGTCAGGAGCTGCCAGAGCCGCCCGCCGAACAGGAGCTGCGAGAACCGCCCGCCAGTCAGGAGCTGCCAGAGCCGCCCGCCGGACAGGAGCTGCCAGAGCCGTCAGTCAGCCAGGAGCTGCCAGAGCCGTCAGTCAGCCAGGAGCTGCCAGAGCCGTCAGTCAGCCAGGAGCTGCCAGAGCCGTCAGTCAGCCAGGAGCTGCCAGAGTCGTCATTCAGCCAGAGTCGTCAGTCAGCCAGGAGCTGCCAGAGCTGCCAGTCACGCCGGCGATGCCGGAATTGCCCCTCAGTCCGGAGCTGCCCCTCAGTCCGGAGCTGCCCCTCAGTCCGGAGCTGCCCCTCCGTCCAGTGGGGTTAATTTGGAGGGTCGCCGTTAAGAGGAGGCCACGGAAGCGAGGATTAACTATGGTGGGGTGGGGGCCACGTCCAGCGCCAGAGCCGCCACCGTGGACAGATGCCCACCCAGACCCTCCCCTATAGGTTCAGGTTTTGCGGCCGGAGTCCGCACCTTGGGGGGGGGGGGGGGGACGACGACGACGACTGTCACGTTCCTGACCCTATTTCCTTTGTTTAGTCTTTGTTTAGTTGGTCAGGACGTGAGCTGGGTGGGCATTTTATGTTTTGTGTTTCTATGTTGGGTGTGTTGTTTGGCCTAATATGGTTCTCAATCAGAGGCAGGTGTTTGTCATTGTCTCTGATTGGAAACCATATTAAGGTAGCCTGTTTTCACTGTTTGTTTGTGGGTGATTGTTCCTGTTCGTGTGTTCATCTGTTCTGTGTTCCCATGTTCAGGACTGTAGCGTTTTCGGTTCCTTCTGTCAGTTTGTTGTTTTTGTTCGTCGTTTAAATATCCTTATTAAAATATGGATTATCATCACGCTGCATTTTGGTCCTCCTCTCTTTCACCCGAAGACAGCCGTTACAGTATCAAAAGTAAAAGTATACATTTGTTCAAATTCCTTTATTAAGCAAACCAGATGACACCATTTTCTTGTATTTTTTTATTTACGGAAAGCCTAGCTTAGCAGTGATAGACATGTTATGTACACCAACACTCAGACATAATTTACAAACAAAGCATTTGTGTTTAGTGAGTCCGCCAGATCAGAGGCAGTAGGGATGACCAGGGATGTTCGGTTGATAAGTGCGTGAATTTGACTATTTTCCTGTCCTGCTAAGCATTCAAAATGTAAGAAGTACTTTTGGGTGTCAAGGAAAATGTATGGAGTAAAGTACAATATTTTCTTAAGGAATGTAGTGAAGTAAAAGTAGTCCAAAATATAAATGGTAAAGTACAGTACAGATACCCGTCCAAATGACTTAAGTAGTAATTTAAAGTAGTTTTACTTTAAAGTACTTTACACCACTGTGTGTGTATGATGTTGGGCTGAAGCTACTGACCTGGAAACTCTGGACAATGAGCTTGTAATTGCGGATGTAAGCAATGTCCCCACACTCTATGGCAGCTTTCATAGCTGGGATAAGTTCTTTCCATCTCTGGCGTTGAAGAAGATCCTCATTGATGTCATCCAACTCAGTGTCTGTTACAATGGAACTCTTTGTCAATTAGCTTTCTTTTTCAAAGGGCTCTAAACAAAAATGCTATTAGTTGTGTTTTCATCATGTCAAGGTGAATTGTGCATGAGGAGATAACTGCATGCTGTTGGTGGTAGCACATTCAGGCAACCATCTTTATTTATTTTATACACTGACCATTTTTGAGATTTATAAAGATAATGTCATTCTTCTCTCCATGAAACAGGTAGATGTTGGCCTAAGCACAATACCAGAGGTACTGTATTTCTACTCAAAAGACTCCAGACATAGGTCAAATAAATACATGTTCTGATTTAATTTGCCTGGTATTCTGGAACCAATAAAATAGTCCCAGAAGTGCAAAAGCTAAATCAAGCTAAAATGTTTTATTAATATTTGATTTATTCATATTTATGAAAAAGACAATGTGTCTTTGGTACACTGTATGGTATCACCTTGATGAACTGCAAAATAGAATCTACACCTCAATACACACACAGCAATCATCCACTGCAGAATGTTGAGGCAAGCTGGAGACAGAGACCTCTACTGGCAAGAGGTTACAGCATATTAGGTATGGTATCACCTTGATAAACTGCTAAATAAAATCACACCTCAAAACTCAGTGGATAAAAATACACACACAGCAAGCATCCACTGCAGAATGTTGAGGCAATCTGGCGACATAGAGACCTCCACTGGCAAGAGGTTACATTATATTAGGTTAGTAAACCTTTACATAGAGGGTCATTCAAAAAACATTTAAAATAGATGATTATAAAAATATGATAAACTGTATAAAAAACGTTTTATGTATGTACTGTCTTGCTGTTTGCTTGGGCAAGAGCTGCAAATGTGCTGCTCTATGTTAGGGTCTATGAATCCAATAGAGTAGTTGAAAATCAATTTAGCATTACCCCGGCTAATGAGTATGAGTGATGAAAAGCTTCTCAGTGCCATGCACCTGTGATTGCATCACATCTAAATGATCAATCAATCTGAGCTAATACATTTTGAGACTTTTCTCCATGGCTCTTTGCCCGAATTGTTGTGTTTTTGTATGGAGAGGGAAATGTAATAATGATTATTGGATTGACAGTCAACCTTTTGATGGTTGTGTCCCCTGCACATTACTTAGCTTTATATGAACTCTCATAATTCTTTTTTTTTTTCACAGAGAGACTGCACTTAATAGATTAGTTACTTTCTAAAAATGTTCCACTGTTTCTCATTATTCTCATTAGAGATAACAGGTACAATTGGAATTTCACACCTGAAATGCAATTTGCTTAATTGGAGCAAGAGAGTAAAAATGTCTCACCAACCAACAAGCACAGTATGAGCACAAATGTGGCAACTATTTATGCAAATGAGTGCATTCATATCTAGAAGAATGATGAATTAGAATGATAGTCAGGCAGGTATTGTGATTCCAGATGCCAGTGTTGCATGGATAACTTAGAACAATCAACTCCATCACCCAGCCTCACCAGCCTTTCATAGCATGCTTTTGAGACGTGCCAACCAAATAAATTTTTAACAAAATGAACATGCAGGCCTATTCTTACTGGTTCCAGTCAGAAGCATTGTGGAAAATGTTTTTATTCAGCAGCATCAGCATACCAAAATAATATGCGTCAGTCACTCTTGTCGTCCTCACTGTTTTATCAACAAAAAATGCATTGCTTAGCAGAGATATTAGTTGAAACACAAAACAGCTTGTCAGGAGGTCTGGGGACATCAGATAAGTGAAAGCTAGAATGAGGAGAGGAGATTATATCCAGAGGGGTAGGCTATGGCTTCAAAAGCTATTGTTCTCATAATTGCTCTATCGTGATCTTCTTAAAAGACCCACAAATCTAGCTAGCTAATACTGTATATTTCAGACCAACCAATGACAGGTTCGTACGTCTTCTATTTCCCAGCATGCCTTGTGTCATAAAATTACACCCGCGGAAAGTCTCAAGATTGTAAGTAGAGAAAAGTGTTTTTTAAAGCCATACAGTTTTAGTACACGCTTTATAAAAGTAACTGGCTGGATCACAGTACTGGATCTGTTTGAACTTGTCGACACACACTCCGTCGGAATATACTAGCTAAATTGCTTTGTTTAGCTAGAGTAGCTAGCCGACGTTAGCACTCATACCTTTTTGTCAAGTTGCTAAGTATCATTATGGTACGATTTGCATTCACAAGCTAGGAAGTTAGCTATTGTTAGCTACTTTGCTAGAAATCTTCGGACTCAAGGTTATGTGAATTTGCTAGCCGTCAAAGAAATACCTAAACGTTAACGTTACACCAAAGACAGAATGAGTTATACAAATCTTTGGTTACACTTTCGAGTTCTTGGTTTGAAGATACTATTTGGGCATGACATTTAGAGTATGCTATCTGGGGGAGACTGAATTACATTGGTTTTTGATTAGAACATGCTAATATTAACGTGGAACTGAAAGCGTTTTAGCAACAAATCAAACTGTATGTCGCATGCGCCGAATAGAACAAGTGTAGACCTTATCGTGAAATGCTTACTTACAAGTCCTTAACCAACAGTGCAGTTCAAGAAGAGTTAAGAAAATATTTACCAAATAAACTAAAGTAAAAAGTAACACAATAACGAGGCTATATACCGGTGTTGTGGCGAAAATCCCCCTCCTGACAGAATTTCCCTCCCTTCTAATTTCCTTAATTTTGTGGCTAGAGTCAAATACTTTCTGTGGCACACATCAGAGTCAAATACTTAATATAGAACAAATTTCACGTCAGGATAGGCAACCGAAATTAATAATGAATGTATGTGTGTTATATTAAACATAGAGGGAGTAAAATGTTGGCAAGCAATAAATTGCTGAATTATTATCCTTACACTTTCAAAAATACTAGTCGAATAAGACATGGGAGAGATGACGAATTTTGTCAAAGAGATTTATTTATAGACTAATACAAATCAGTAGCGGATTTAGGTACGGGCGACATGGGCGGGCGCGGGTGCTGAAGGTAGGGTTCACCCAGGGCGCCATACAAGCTAGAACCGCCAATTACACATGAAACAAATAGCCAAACTGAAAACTGCAGACAAATGCTTTCTGCTACTAAGATCAGTGAGACGTAGGCTAAACTGACAATGGAGTGAAGAGCAGAAATCTCAACTAGCAAGCAAGTTGCAGCAATGGAGAACGAGAAAGGGGGAGAATTCTGGCACAACACCGGTACCGAGTCAGTGTGCGGGGGTACAAGTTAGCAGTAATGTGTACATGTAGGTAGGGGTGAAGTGACTATGTATAGATAATAAACAGCGAGTAGCAACAGTGTACAAAACAAATGGGGGGGGGGGTCAATAGTCCGTTGGCAATTTGAGTAATTGTTCAGCAGTCTTATGGCTTGGGGATAGAAGCCAAATAAGTACAGACTCAGTCAGGAAGAGGTTGAAAATGTCAGGTGAAGACACTTGCCAGTTGGTCCGTGCATGCTTTGAGTACACGTCCTGGTAATCCATCTGGCCACGTTGTTTTGTGAATGTTGACTTGTTTAAAGGTCTTACTCACGTCGGCTATCGAGTGCGTTATCACACAGTCATCCAGAACAGCTGGTGCTCTCGTGCATACTTTAGTGTTTCTTGCCTCGAAGCGATCATAAAGGGCATTTAGTTCGTCTGGTAGGCTCACGTTATTGGTCAGCTCATGTCTGGGTTTCCCTTTGTAGTCCCTTTGAAGTCTTATTAAAATATGTTCATATACACCCCCAGGAAGAATAACACTTTTTTTCTTCATAAATTCATAGAACGTTTGGGAATATAGTAAGGCATTTATGAAAATTAGATTGCAATATAGTGGGAAAAGCGGCCGTGCGTTTGGACGTTGTAATAGACACTGCAGTAAATAAAAACATCTGTCTTGTCCAGGACCTGAGTCAACACAGATGTGCCATAGCCAATCAGAGCTACAGTAAGCCTATATAAAAAATTATCCATTTTCCACACGGGCCTGCCATAAATTCACTTTGAAGTTGACTGTGTTTTTACAGGCATTAGCAACAGCGTGACTTTAGATCATTAGAAAACGTTTGCCCTAAGCCACAAAATACACCTTAATGGATTTCTACAAATGTAAATACCACGGGAGTCTTCTTACATTTTGGGAACTTCAGTCCTACTGATCAAAACAACCATGAAAAGGTAGACTCCCTCAGTTGCCTATGCCCATCAACAAGATCAACAACTAATGCTAGCCAGAGCGAGATGAGCTAAAAATCTAATTAGGGAACATTAGATAAACCCTCTTAAACTTTTTCAGCTAGATAAACGATGGGGAATAGTAGCCTGCTCGTCCTTCTGCAGTTTGCCTGCATAATGCATGCTTGTCTCAACCCACGTTTTGTCAACTGAATGGGAACTTGCCTGCCTACCTGCCCATTTGATCAATGCCAAATACATTTGATTGATAACTAGGAGATGCACTAACTGTGGATAACAAGTTCAGCCTAGCTAGCAAAGCGATTCACATTTCTTGCTAGCTAACCAAATGACACCTGCATCTCTAGCTGTAGCCACCCAAAAATGATATGAGGGGGGAAAATTAAGTCACTCAGCCACTCATCCAATGACATGACATCCTCCTAGCAGCTAGCTAGCTAACTTGAGTCTGGGTTTTTAGCTTGCTTAATAAATATCTAGCTACATAAATAGATTCGCTAGCACAGGGGTGTCAAACTCGATCAGCACACGGGCCATATTAAAAACCACAACGAATTTGCGGGGGACCCAAACTGGCCATTGTTTTTTTAGAAAGAATATGTCCCTTTATAATGCCCACAATGTACTAGCATTTTAACATATTAAAACAAAAGATAAGTAATATTTGTCCAGTCTTTGCTGCTATGCTTGCAGATGTGCATAATATTCTGCGACCCTAATCAAAGTATTTAATAACTTCAAATAACAAAAAAGGTAGCTTTAGGTTGTTGTAACAGGGCTTTTTTTTGCCTCTTGTCCTTCAGACAAGTAGGACAGATTTTATTTTATTTTGTCCAAAAGCTCAAGTCACTTGTCCAAAAATAAAAAATGGTCTGTAACACAATGGCCAAAAAGGTGAATGAAAAGTTATGCAAATAACGACTTAAACAAAATAACCATTATTATGACTGGTATTGACAATAGAAGGCACCTGTATCAACTGAGTGTTGGTCATTTGCGGTTATACACAAGTGCCTGTGTGAAGTTATTTTAGGACATCGGACATAACAATGATGCATTAATGTATGCTAAATAGTTAACTAGCGAGATAACCAGCCAAGTGTTCATAATAAAAATGTGTTCATAATACATATATATTTTTTAAACAGCCAAGCGACACAATGTTTTGAATTGGCTACCCCCCCCCGCAACTGCCCACTGGCACACACGCAGGTGATACACACACCATTACTTTTCCAGGATTTTCATTGCTTTAACTGGGCAAAAAACTCTATCAGTTATCATCAACAAATTTGCAAGTGACTCAATGGAAATTATCAGCAAATGCGGCTTGCTTTGATCTCAAACTCAACTCGCGACTGCATGATTGAAAGACTGCTCGTACCTGTCAATGCAGGCCTACAATAATTAAACTCTCATGGGCTCTGCAGAAATTGAGAGGACAGTGAGCAAAACATTGCATCCGGAGCAGCCCAATTGTTATTGTGTACATAATTATTTTTTTCCTGACAACTTAAATCTATAATTCCCTTGTCCAACAATTTTCATGTCAAGCCCTGTGTAACATTTAAACTTAAAACGTGTTTTTTATTTTTTTTGTACTGCATGGATTACCGGTGCAGTTGAATGCAGCATTGCTGTTTGGTGCATTCAAAATGTATTGTAGTTGAGTGGCCAGCCTAGTAGGCTTGGGCGGTATACTGGGGTATTTGGAAATAGCCATTGGATGGTTTTTCAATATCGTATAATTTTTTTGGGTGAAGTTTTTCCTTACATTTGGATATTTAACAATTTAAGTAATTACCTGCAGTCAAAATGTGCAATACATTAGGAGATAAAACAAATAGCTAAATAGCTAACGTAGTAGCTTGGATGAATAAGGTGCCCAAAGTAAACTGCCTGCTCCTCAGTCCCAGTTGCTAATATATGCATATTATTAGTATATTTGGATAGAGAACACTCTGAAGTTTCTAAAACTGTTTGAATGATGTCTGTGAGTATAACAGAACTCTTATGGCAGGTAAAAACCCGAGAAAAAAATCCAACCAGGAAATGGGAAATCTGAGGTTGGTCGATTTTCAACTCAGCCCCTATTGAAGATACAGTGGGATATTGGTCATGTTGCACTTCCTAAGGCTTCCACTAGATGTCAACCGTCTTTAGAAACTTGTTTGGGGCTTCTACTGTAAAGGGGGGCTGAATGAGAGGGGAATGAGTCAGAGGTCTGCCAGCAGCCACGAGCTGGTCACGCGTATTCACATGAGAGGTAGCTCCCGTTCCATTTGCTTTTCTGAAGACAAAGGAACTCTCCGGTTGGAACATTATTGAAGATTTATGTTAAAAACATCCTAAAGATTGATTCTATACATCGTTTGACATGTTTCTACGGACTGTAACGGATTTTTTTGACATTTTGTCTGCAACTAGTGAACGCGCTGCATGAGTTTTGATTTGTTTACCAAACGCGCTAACAAAAGTAGCTATTTGGACATAAATGATGGACATTATCGAACAAATCAAACATTTATTGTGGAACTGGGATTGTGGAACTGTGGAACTGGGATTCCTGGGAGTGCATTCTGATGAAGATCATGAATCGTGAATATTTATAATGTTATTTCTGACTTCTGTTGACGGCACAATATGGCGGGAATCTTTTTGTCTTGATTGGGCTCTGAACGCCGACCTCAGATTATTGCATGGTTTGCTTTTTCCATAAAGCTTTTTTGAAATCTTGACAGCGGTTGCATTAAGGAGAAGTGGATCTAAAATTCCATGTATAACACTTGTATCTTTGATTAACGTTTATTATGAGTATTTCTGGAAATTGATGTGGCGCTCTGCAAAATAACCAGATGTTTTTGGAACTACTGAACATAGCGCGCCAATGTATACTGAGAGTTTTTGATATAAATATGAACTTTACCGAACAAAACATACATGTATTGTGTAACGTGAAGTCCTATGAGTGTTATCTGATGAAGATCATCAAAGGTTAGTGATTAATTTTATCTCTATTTCTGCTTTTTGTGACTCCTGTCTTTGGCTGGAAAAATGGCTGTGTTTTTCTGTGATTTGGCGGTGACCTAACATAATGGTTTGTGGTGCTTTCGCTGTAGAGCCTTTTTGAAATCGGACACTGTGGTGGGATTAACAACAAGATTACCTTTAAAATGGTATAAGATACTTGTATGTTTGAGAAATTTTAATTATGAGATTTTTGTGGTTTGAATTTGGCGCCCTGCACTTTCACTGGCTGTTGTCATATCGATCCCGTTAACGGGATCTCAGCCATAAGAATTAAGATGTCATGTTGTAGGCTGAACAAGATAATTAGGGCCGTGTTCCTGTTGGTCAGTCACGGGGTCCGCTCATAACACCGACCACACTAGGGCATACATGATAAAGGCTCAACATTTCTGACCCTGCCAGAACTTTGTCGGAGCCTACGACCACACGTAGTTGTACTTAATCGGCAGACCTAGACCCTGTCACACTGAACAAGCCAAGTCGTCCGACAACCATTTACTACCTAAGAGTTTGGGACGGCAAAATCGTGGCATAAGACCGCTAAAATCATAGTCGGTGGGCCTTACCCGCCGGTGCTTATAGCTGAGAACCTTTGGGATTAAACAGAATGACTTGTTAATGCCTTAGATTCTGGAGAGCAAGCTAGCTAGCTATGAGTTTCAGTTTGCATGTGGGTGTAGACTTAACGTTACATGTCATCAGATGGTTTGTTGCTTGCCAGAAGCACATCCCCCGCAGCATTTCACCAACTAACTGACTCCACTTTCTTTCCCTAAATTTAACTTGGTTACTTATTTTTCTCTGGTTGTAGGGGAATACTTCAGTAAGAGATTCAAATGACCTCAAACAGTAGGCCTAACTGTGCTGCTATTTTAAAAGGTAAATTATGTGTACACCTTTCATGCTTTGAATAGCTTGCCTAACTAGCTACAGCTTTTTCATGTATTTTCAAATTTTTCTGTGAATTAAGTATGGGGGTTTGATCTTTTCTCTAGATGTTGTTGCCTATGTTGACGTGTGGTCATCAAGTAAAACAGAGAATTACTCTAAACCATTCATCCAGCAGCTGCAGGATATGGGAGTTGAGGTGAGTTACCCTTTTATAGCTACACTGCTAACTAACTACACAGAAGTTTGTTTTTACTATGTGCAGTTTCACATGTGATTTTCCCTGTATAATTCCAGGTATCAAAAACCTTCAATAAACAAGTCACCCACGTAGTCTTTAAAAATGGCCATCAAGCCACCTGGAATAAAGCCAAGAAGACGGGTGTGAAACTTGTGTCTGTCCTTTGGGTGGCCAGGTAAACCTCAAGCTTAATTTCTGTGTATATTCTTTATTTTCTTTAAAGTGCACCATCATAGCAATGGCAACAATGTATCTTCAATATATTTTGGTCTGCGTGTTGACAAGTCAGTGATATGGCCATTTTGTTTTTGCAATTATTACACCAGCCACATGGTGTCACTGACTGACAAATAAAATAGTTGGGCGCTCTGTTATCCTAACACTCATGTTGTTTCTGTTTATTAATGCAGATGTAAAGATGATGGTGAACATGTTAATGAAGAGTTGTGTCCGGCATTAAATGATGAAGTCAATCCAGCACTCAAGAAAAGGGTGGTAAGCAAATGTACAAATCTTTGCTAGGTTTAAATAATTACTGTACATAACTTCTCTTTGATCACTGTCAACTCCTTGGCTGTCTGGAGTTAAACTATATTTATTTTATTTCTTAAAAATTGTAATAGTTGAGCAAGGACTTTTTACCAAAGAACATGAATAATTTGTTTATTGCTTTAATTAAGTGTATTTATTGAAAGGGCCTTAAAGTGTTTTTTTTTATGAGATTCAACCAAATCCAAAATAATATTATATATTTTCTTTCATACAGCATCGTTGTATGCAGCCAAGAGACACCCCTCAGAGGACCCCTGAGAATGACAGGCGCATGAAAAAAAAACTGGACAAGATGATCAAAGACCTAGTGCCAAAATCACCTCTTAGTAAGAAATCTGTCCTCATGTCTGACATTTTGTGCGTGGATGTGGTTTCATATTGAAATGTATTTCTGTATAGTTACAGATGTGTCCCCTTACATTATCGACGAAGAGAACGGAATAGTTTACAGTCCTTCTATGAAAAGGTCTGAGTCCATGGCACAGCGCCTGAAAGAAATGAGAGAAAAAAGGGAAAACCTCTCCCCGACAGGTATGTTTTATGTGTCTATGGCCAATTGTTTGATGTGTATAGTATGTTTAGCACCTGCAAAACATGGGCCAGAGTCTGTGAAAGAGCTGAGATATGTGGCAACTCTAGTTAATGATTTCTCTCAGCTTCACAGATACAATCTAGGTTATCACCTGAGCTCAAGCCTCCTCTTGGGAATACACCATCTCGCTCTTTTTTGCAACAACTGTGTAAGTACTTGGACATAAGATGCATTGACACTCATTTATATAATGCTATAAGTTTCAGTATCTTTTCTAATTCTCATAATGGCATATCTTTCCCTATGCAGATGAAGAACCGGATGAGGATTTTAATGCATCTGTTGGCTCAAATAAGACAGATGGAGAGAAGCAACATGAAGACACCATAGAAATACAGCACAAGAAAGACTTTCAGAAACCTTGGATGTCACCTTGCAGTGTTGTGCCGAGACAAAAGACAAGTCCGTTACCCAATTCACCGGCTAAAGAAAAAGCAAATAAACAAGACAAAAATCCTAAAAGGACCTCAGTCAAAAGTGATGGCATCAAGAAACACAGGTCTTTAGAGAGTCCATGCCTGGATGACCTCCCGGAGGGTAGCAAGAGTGTGCAATCAGTGTTTACGTTTGACAGTTTTGTAGTGGGAAAAAATAGACGATCAACCAGCAGAAGTAACATGTCAAAAGTCACACCACCTGTTAGAAAAAGCAGAACACCACAGTCTCTTCCAGAAAGTAAGCCAACTGTTAATCTGGACATTTCTAGCATTTCTAGTCGCCGTTCTTCTAAAATTTTACCAGAAAACCCCAATGTGCCTCATCAAACATCCGTAAAGATGACCACACTGAAATCAAAAGTGAGCCAACGTAGAAAATCCTTGCTTCCTGCTTTGGCAAGAACTTGCACTGTCTCAAATGACTCTCATGCCTCCTCCTGTGCATATGATGATGATGGGGTATTTGAGGACTTCTTCTCTCCAGCTAACAACCTGCGGAGACAACAAAGTCTCCTTTTGCCCTGCTTGCCCTCAGATTTGAAGGTTCTTGTTCCCTTTGAACTGGAGCCTCAGCCTAGCCCTGGGAAGAGGAAGAGGGGCAAGAGTGAAACCACAGGGTCTGAGTCAGCCAGTGCCAAAAAGAGAAAACATGGGGTGCCAAGTGTAAAAGAGTCCAGCAGTGTAAGCAGCATGTTGTCTCAACACGAGCACCCACACCAGGATACAAAAGGACTTGCATCCTCAGAGGACAATAATACAAAACAAACTGTGACTAAAAGAAGTGCACAATGCACATTGCCGTTCTCCAGAGTGCCTAAAGACTCAACCGATGATCTGACTTGTGCCCCTGAGAAGCAGAGCGCGTCAACAGATCCCACACAACTTTCAAAACCAAATTTGACAGCGGCCAAAAAATCACTAGATAAGCCAAACAGTTCATATATCCTACCTCGGCACAAGGACAATAAAGGGAAAAGTAGCCCACGTTTGGAAAGTATGTGAATTCTAAAACCTAAATATTACAAAATGTTGGGATGTTACCATGTCATCAATATAATCAATGCAATAGCATTTAAGAGATTGTTTTACTAATCAATATAACTGATCAACATAAAACACCTTCGACTCTCGGGTAGTAATAATGTGCTGTGAAATTGGTACTGTAGTTGTTCATGGTTTCATTATCCACATGAATGTTTACAATCCTTTCTCTGCAAGTGTCCCAAACTGGGGTTTTATCACAGCAACGGCATAGCACTTATTAGCCACATCAGAATTATTACCTTGATCAGTATTTTGTGAAGCAAAAGCTGAAAATATGTACTTTCATATTGGAAAATGTTTAGCCATGTAAGTTAAATTCACAGTATGATTAAGTTTTAGTATGGCTGTGTCATTCCAGCACAATTGGAAAATTGATTAAATTAACTGTTTTAATACTGATGTGATGGTACATTTTCAAATAAACAGATGTTAACCTTTCGTTCCAGATTAACCTTACTGACAATATCTGTTCGCATGATAGCCGTAAACACATAAACACAAGTGAATCAGCATTCAGCAGGAAGAAAATGCACCTGTGTGTGTTGTTTTGTAACGTTTTCAACATTTTCAGTTGTAGGCAGAGGAACTGCATATGCTGCAACAGCTGGTGTCACGGACACAATTTCTGACAATTTAAGCAAACAGAAAGGACAAGTCAATGTGGTGGAGAAGAGCATGGACAAAAATACAAAGGTAACCATCTAAGTTGTTGTGGTGTTTGCTGTAATTGTTATAGCCCAGCATTTAAACAGACTATAAACATACAATAGCATTTTCAACAATGTTATGGTTTAAAAAAAAATCTTAGATATTGATTAACCTGACAGTTTGCGAATTAAATACGAAACCTAAACTTTATAAACTTGTCCTCAATCTCTTGGTAAAACCAAGCCGTGGAGGAACAGTGGCATCTTTTTGCCTTTGTGTTCCATTCCTTTTGAATACAGCTGCTCAGAAAGTGAGCAGTACACGCATGAGTATTAATGGGTAGTCTTTGAAGCTGCTGCCACGGGGGCTCTGTCTGTGTAGTCTTCAGGGGTTCCTGTGTGTTACCTCCATGTTGGTAGCACAACATCCTTGTCTGTGAAAATGCACCTGGCTCAGTCTTTGTGTTCTCTCAAACTGAACAAAACTTCAGCTTTTAACACTATGGTGAAAATGGCTTTCATCTTCCCTAGGAACCTTGTTTGAATTCCCATGTGAACTGTATCGCAGAATGCATAATATTCTTTCATCGTTACATGATCGAGATTAAATATGAATTTAAATTATTAATTGTAACACTGTCATGTTACTTCTACCCCCAAATTCGTTTATTTTTAATTCCAGGAAATAGTTTACTTAGCAGGGTCTGGAAAACTGGCCACCTGTTTTACAACTGTGAAAGATGGTATTGGTTTTCTGTGCTAGGTTGCAGGTGCAACCTTCACAGAACAGCCCACGTAAGAAGAGCACTCATTATGAGGTTATGGAGTGCTTTGTTTGGATTAGACTCCATCCCCCTCAGCATCTGGACAAAGGTAGTCTTACCAAAAGTGGAAAGAAGTCATGTGCAAGTGCAACAGCCATGACAGAAACCACTTTTAGCCTCTTTGTTCTTTAGACAGTATCATACGTACCAAATTTAGACAATCTATGGTTTTGTAAAATAGTTTACTGAGGCATTACAGCATAGTGATTTTAATACTCACTAAAAGTAATTTTAAAATAACTCATTTGGTGAAAAGTTGTTTGGGTTGATGAAGCATGGCATCTGATGTGTACTTTGTACCCTTAGCAGCTAGGGGAGTTGTCCTGTATGTGTATCATGCAGCATGTGTATGATGCCCTAAAGTAGAAATGAGTTAATTTTACCTTAGTACTTGGCTCTATACGATGGCATTGTGTATGTGTCCTTAAAGAACTTCAGGAAATATGTCATAACCACTTTATTCATAGCATGTAGCCTAACCATGTGATTTAAGTTTTTCTATGCACGGCCTTTGCAAATTAACTCACTGTTCAATTGTGACAAGTTGTAATCAGATTTTTGTACTCAAAGGTGATTTTTCAGTTATAATTGGCCATCCCAGACCCCCAGATGGATTAGGACAAGGGCCTATGGAAGTTGACCTCTTTCACTGTATGAATAGGGCCTGAGTCATTTCAGTTTGCATAGACCGGCCATCAAGGGGACCTTGTCATACCCAAAAGAATTTCCTTCATTTGTGTGAGGCACATTGAAATGGAGCCTGGTGCAACAGTTCACCAACTCTTTGTCTCATGTTTATTTAGTGTGGACCCATTCTTCAACTGCTGCAAGAACATGTCCATTGCATAAGTGAAGCCAAAAATTCCCCTTGAGGAACCATTAAAACGTAGCTGCTGAAATTCCTTGTAGTTTGTTTCTTGTTGAATAAGTGAAAAGTTAATAGAACTGCTAGTGCTTTAGGGTTGTCCCCTCTAACAAAGTCCTCGTGGCCTTGTTTTGAAGTCTGAAAAGCATTCTCTTGCTCAGTAGCACACAATTACTACTGAAAACATTGTTTTCCCCCTGATAAATACCTTTCTTTGGTATTAGCAGCAGCTGCGTTATTTTCCATGTCACTTAATCAGCATCATCACAGTGGTGATGGTTTATGTCCATCTTAAAGATTAGTAACTTATTTCAGCACTGAGCTAAGGACAATCCTTTTGTAATTAATGATGACACAAACCATACCATGCTTTACTAAAGAAAGCTGAGAACTTTTTCACCAATTAATCCCTTTATGTGCATTCGTATAGAGATTTGTGGTGTGTTATAAACTCAGCAAAAAAAGACGTCCCTTTTTCAGGACCCTGTCTTTCAAAGATAATTCGTAAAAATCCAAATAACTTCACAGATCTTCATTGTAAAGGGTTTAAACACTGTTTCCCATGCTTGTTCAATGAACCATAAACAATTAATGAACATGCACCTGTGGAACAGTCATTAAAACACTAACAGCTTACAGACGGTAGGCAATTAAGGTCATAGTTATGACATTTTAGAACACTAAAGAGGCCTTTCTACTGACTCTGAAGAACACCAAAAGAAAGATGCCCAGGGTCCCTGCTCCTCTGTGTGACCGTGCCTTAGGCATGCTGCAAGGAGGCATGAGGACTGCAGATGTGGCCAGGGCAATAAATTGCAATGTCCGTACTGTGAGACGCCTAAGACAGCGCTACAGGGAGACGGGACGGACAGCTGATTGCCCTCGCAGTAGCAGACCACGTGTAACAACACCTGCACAGGATCGGTACATCAGAACATCACCCATGCTGGACAGGTTCAGAATGGCAACAACTGTCCCGAGTTACACCAGGAACGCACAACCCCTCCATCAGTTCTCATACTGTCCACAATAGGCTGAGAGAGACAATAGGCTGAGATTGGGGGGTTGAAGGCTAAGGGCCATTCTCCCCAGAAATGTCCGGGAACTTGCAGGTGCCATGGTGGAAGAGTGGGGTAACATCTCACAGCAAGAACTGGCAAATCTGGTGCAGTCCGTGAGGAGGAGATGCACTGCAGTACTTAATGCTGCTGGTGGCCACACCAGATACTGACTGTTACTTTTGATTTTGAACCCCCCCCCCACCCTTTTGTTCAGGGACACATTATTCCATTTCTGTTAGTCACATGTCTGTGGAACTTGTTCAGTTTGTCTGTTGTTGAATCTTATGTTCATACAAATATTTACACATGTTAAGTTTGCTGAAATTAAATGCAGTTGACAGTGAGAGGACTTTCTTTTTTTGCTGAGTGTATTGGGTATGGTAGATTAAAAGGGTTATTTTGTCACGGAGGCTCTAGGTGTTCTTGTTGAAAACCTTCAGATGAAAAGCAAGGACTTCTCTATAGAGGGGTTGGGCAGGGTGAATTATTTAGTATTTCTAACTTATTTATTTGAGTCATGATAGCCCTCGGACAAACAATCCTCAGCTCAGTCAATATACTGTGTTAGCTTCTTCTCATCCTAATGCCTGTTTTAAACTACCTCAGCCCCTGCCGTATGCTGCCAGTTTCCAACCCCCACATTGCTAATACGCAACAAGCAACCTTTTTATTAGTGATCACACCTGGCCACATATTGATGTCACGGACACCCTGTTATGCCTGTAAAGCAGTCATATATGGGGCTGTGTACTGGTGGGCTGTTTTGGCTGCCCTCTGCTCAGGAGGCCTTCACCCCAGACTTCCTGCTCGGGGACTGGAGAGCTGTTCCTGACAGGAAAGAGCCTGGTCGCCCTGTCAGTCTCTCTAACTGGCGCTCAGGTGTTCAGTGCTGATGGCCTGCTGTGTGGGGGACCACGGCACTGCGTCAGTACATGATATGGATGGGACAGAACCACACTAACCTACAATTCTATTTCAATACCGGTGCTCTCCAGCCTGTTTATCACTGTTCATGGCCTTGGGTTTCATTTCCTTTTCACACATCAAATATGCAGATATCCGGCATGTGGTGTTTTTTTGTGAAAATGAGCGAGATACTGTTTACCTATCCAGAGCTGTACCACTGTGTTGTCCCTCAATATCAACAATGGAAAGCAATAAGGAAATAGAAAACTGATAAAGCCTTTATCAATGCTATTATTCCATGGTAATTTTTGGGTGAATACTTTGTATTGAACCTCACTCCATGCTAATGTACTCTCAAGTGCATATAATTGGTTTACATTTGGTTGATTTTTCATTTCAGACTCTAAGGACATTAGTTATGACAAGCATGCCCACCGAGTAAGTATATCCAGCTGTATGACACATCCACCTTTTGAACAGATTAACATTTGATAGTGTCTTGTTGACTCTAATGCTTTTCCTTCTCAACCTACTAACCTAGGTATTTAGAAATCCCATTTCAGGTTTTCCTCTTTTCTCCTCTGGTTCCTCAGAAAGCAGCACACAGTGGCCCAGGTGGTCAGAGCTCTGGGTGGGTTCTCAGTGGTGGCCCAGGTGTGTGAGAGCACTACCCACGTGGTGTCAGGGGGCCACCGGCGGACCCTCAACATTCTCCTGGGCATCGCACGTGGCTGTTGGATCCTCTCTTTTGAGTGGGTATGTATGTTATTTTTGTGGGTCTTTGGCAACGTGAATTCGCTGATTTTAGATGGTTTGAGTGTTAGTTGAAGAACACAACACTGTTTAGCACACATTGTACAGTAGATTGTACATTACACATGATTTTGCCATCCATAAACTCCACAGCTCAAAAATTCTGGCCAATGGTAAACTCTAGTAATTTTCCCCTAAACAGATTTTGTGGTGTTTGGAGCAAAGACAATGGATTCCAGAAGAACCATATGAACTTTCAGATCAGTTTCCAGCAGCATCTGTAAGTAACTGAAGATTCTGCTAATATTGTATACCATTCATATCTAAACACATAGCCCTTGGGGTCAAATTGGTTAAATCTATGCTTTTATAATGAAATAGCCTGGTCAGTTTACCATCTTTTTGACTATCATAGACCTGGAATTCCAAACAGAAGGAAGTGGGTTGGAAACCTGCTAATTTTATTGCCATTCATTAACTTAAGGCGGTTGTTTTTTACTCCGGCATCCTGTGTCAGATGTGGATGTTGCCTCTTCCTGTCCTCCTTCATTCATGAATCTTTGTCCTGCATCTGTGAAGGGGAAGGGGTGTTTTAGTATAGAATATCACATTTCCTCTTGAAATCACACACAGTTCTGTTGTGGTGGCCATAACAATCCACACATTCCCTAAAGGCTTTTTTGGTGGGGGGCCAATCAGCATTTTTACCTGACACATACTCCATCTGTGCTGATTCCTCTGTCTTGTGGATTGTGTTGAGGTAAATAGCTTCCTGGCCGTTCCTGAAAAATGTCTGATATTTGCAGAAAATCTAACTGAATTGAAAGTTAAAGGCAATTTTAAAGCAAAGGCATATGACACATCAGACATTAAAACAAATATTTTATGTTTTGTGTTAAAGCAGAATGAAAACATAAGAACTGTAGGTTGTACTTTCAACATGATTGGAATTAAGTTCTAAAGTCTATTTGTTTACATTCCTGCTGTTGACAACCATTATCCATACTCCACATAGAAAAAGTCCAAAATAGACTAATCTTACTCATACCACAAGTCACTTAGAAGAATTAAGTGAAAATTAACTTGTGATCCCGAATGTTCACAAAACAATAGGTGAAGTATATTACATGAATAAGTTATGACCATAAATCACATTTCTACAATAAAACAATTAAATTAGATTGATAAATATAAGCAGATATGCTCCATAGTACTGGATAACTTGTACAGATTGGAGTCATGAGAGTATGTAGTCTAAGTCAGGCAAAAGAGGTGGAAGGCGAAGTAATCATGGAAAAAGTTTAACACACTTTAGGATTTGCAATTGATATCACGTGTGCTTGCATAATTAGGTTAATTGACATTGATGACATGTTTTGAGTAACATGCCGATCAAAGTTATCACATTGATTTTAATACATTTTGTGAACCATCTATACATTTGAATTAAATAATGTACAGTGCCTTCAGAAAGTATTCACACCCCTTGACTTTTTCCACATTTTGTTGACTTAGTGCGAATTTAAAATTGATTAAATTGAGATTTCGTGTCACTGGCCAACACACAATACTTCATGTCAAAATGGAATGATATTTTTACAAATGAATTAGAAATGAAAAGCTGAAATGTCTTGTCAATAAGTATTCAACCTCTTTGTTATGGCAAGCCTAAATAAGTTCAGAAGTAAAAATGTGCTTCACAAGTCACGTAGTAAGTTGCAATAATAGTGTTGATTTTTTAATGACTATCATCTCTGTACCCCATTCATACAATTATCTGTAAGGACACTCAGTTGAGCAGTGAATTTCAAACACATTCAACCACAAAGACCAGGGAGGTATGAGTACTCTCTGAAGGCACGGAGTATGTACAATTTCTGTAAGGAAGAAAAGCCGTAGATTCATTACAGATTGCCTTTTTGCATTATGTTCATATTTGATATGTATGAAGTATTGTGCTTTGTACCCTAGTTTTCTTTGCTTTTAAAATTAGGGCTATTGTTACATTTTTATTTTACATTATAAATTTAACTTATTTTCCAATTCATTGTATCAAATGTTAATGGGGTGAAATATTGTTATTACAAAATTAACTTTGTCAACCTTGCAATGTGTTACACACTGACATTTCCCCTAGTATTGCTTATTAATAGAAAACAATACTGTTATCTCTACCACAGTTCCAGTTTGCTATAAATACAAGATTTCCAACTGGTCATCTTTTGACTGCCTTGTCCTGGTTGGTTATGCAGTCCAAAGCCCATATATTTCTGAGTATAGATAGTTCATAGACTTTTCTGCTAGTCTTCACCTGTCCATTTTGTACAAAAGTTAATAAAACATTTTTTTTTTAAAGTGACTTGTTGGAGCAAAGCAAATTGTTCCTTCCCTTGTGGAATGTTCGGAAGTGATGAGGTTGCTGTTATGGAGCACTTTGGCCTGTTTGGTCTTTTTTGTTTGTCTGTGTTGTTGTTTCCCAGAGTGACAGAGCTCTGCTCTCCATTCTATGCATGTCTGTGAGAGGCATGTCTCTGTCACAGCCTCAGAAGTCTACTGGTCTGATCATCATTGTGGTGGACTTCAGTGAGTAGCCTGAGCCTTTCCAGTAGTACCATTTGATTCCATTGAATCGATTTGAGTTCTGGCCCTGCTGGAAAAATATTCCGTTCAAGTTGGAGGGGCCGCAGGCGTCAAACCACCAGCCTAGGAAAGCAGAAAACGAGATTGTCAGTCTGAGGGTTTTCAGGATGTGCATTGTCTATAAGACAACATGCCCAGTAAGTAACTGTGCTTCTCCTTCTAACATTGATGCTTTGAATTATCACATTACAACAAACTTGCACACTTTTGTACCTCTTTGTTGAGTTAAATGGGAAGGTCTGGATTGTTATCACATGGAGTGCAAGCTAGTCTAGGTCATTCCCCCCGGGTGTCTGTCATCTTAGTCCTATTTCGTTAATATGCAGCTGGTTATCCCCAACAATTCCCTGAGGTAGAGGGATTCCTCTGTGCAAGACCTCTGAGGGGACCCTCTCATTTGGAGAAGACCCTCTCATATGTCAAGTAAGCAGACACCGATACACTGAAGGAGTCCAAGTCTGGCCCCAAAGCAGTCCAAATGTCAGTGACATGGAGCAGGACCTCTATTCTGAGCTCCAAGAGAGGGAGGGGAAAAAATCCTCAGTTCCCAGACTATTAATGTCAGCAGTTGCAGGGGCAGAATTCCCAAATGAGCTCATCAGTGATTAACTCTGAGCTAATTTTGCTCAAGAACCTTGACCCCGCAACAGAAAGAAAAAACAAGAGGTCTTTTAACTTTCTTGCAGATTTCTGGGAGAAGTACCAAAGCTTGTGGGGGGGGGGGGGTCAAGTGGAGGGAATAATGAAGGGAATAAGTGATCTTCTTAATAAAGGCCAGTGAAAACTCGAAGGTGATTTGCAAAGGAACCTGTTCCTTACCTCCTGTTGTCAGTTGTGAGCATTTGCAAACACATTTGTCGTTGTCTGCATCTTTTGTGCTGAAATCACTTCCCGGCTGACCAAGGCTACTAATTTTGCCTGCTGTGCCACTGTAGCCTTTAAGGTGTATTCTGTGAAATGAAAACGGAGAAATACACTGTGAGGAGGAAGTACGTGATTGACATTCCTCAAAAGACCCAAGTTTAGGGAAGGAATTATCAGTGTTTTTCCTCTGGGTTTTTTTTCAGCAGTGGTGGCAATTATTTTGTTTGTTAGTTCTCAAAGATGATCTTATAAAAAAAATAATGCCTCCATTATCTTCATTATATATGGTTTTAGTCTAAGTTTACAATGAAAACGTTTTACCATCCCGAAAATTAAATATATTATATACAGTACCAGTCAAAAGTTTGGACACACCTACTCATTCAAGGGTTTTTATTTTGACTATTTTCTACATTGTCAAACAATAGTGAAGACATCAAAACTATGAAATAACACATATGGAATCATGTAGTTCCCACATATGCTGAGCACTTGTTGGCTGCTTTTCCTTCACTCTGCGGTCCAACTCATCCCAAACCATCTCAATTGGGTTGAGGTCGGGTGATTTGTGGAGGCCAGGTCATCTGATGCATGACTCCTTCACTGTCCTTGTTTAAATAGCCCTTACACAGCCTGGAGGTGTGTTGGGTCATTGTCCTGTTGAAAAACAAATGATAGTCCCACTAAGCGCAAACCAGATGGGATGGCATATCGCTGCAGAATGCTGTGGTGCCTTGAATTCTAATAAATAACAGTGTCACCTGCAAAGCACCATCACACCACATCCATGCTTCACGGTGGGATCCACACATCCGTTCACCTACTCTGCATCTCACAAAGACACAGCGGTTGGATCCAAAAATCTCAAATTTGGACTCATCAGACAAAGGGCAGATTTCCACTGGTCTAATGTCCATTGCTCTTGTTTCTTGGCCCAAGCAAGTCTCTTCTTGTTATTGGTGTCCTTTAGTAGTAGTTTCTTTGCAGCAATTCGAACATGGCCTGTTTCATGCAGTCTCCTCTGAACAGTTGGTGTTGAGATGTGTCTGTTACTTGAACTCTGTGAAGCATTTATTTGGGCTGCAGTTTCTGAGGCTGGTAACTCTAATGAACTTATCCTCTGCAGCAGAGGTAACTCGGGGTCTTCCTTTCCTGTGGCGGTCCTCATGAGAGCCAGTTTCATAGCGCTTGATGCTTTTTGCGACTGCACTTGAAGAAACTTTAAAAGTTCTTGAAACGTTCCGTATTGACTTCATGTTTTAAAGTCATGATGAACTGTCATTTCTCTTTGCTTATTTAAGCTGTTCTTGCCATAATATGGACTTGGTCTTTTCCCAAATAGGGCTATATTGTGTATACCACCCCTACCTTGTCACAACTGATTGGCCCAAGCACATTAAGAAGGAAAGAAATTCCACAAATGAACTTTTAACAAGGCACACCTGTTAGTTAAAATGCATTCCAGGTGACTACCTCATGAAGCTGGTTGAGAGAATGCCTAGATTGTGCAAAGCTGTCAAGGCAAAGGGTGGATACTTTGGAGAATCTCAAATATATTTTGATTTTGTTTACTACATGATTCCATGTGTTATTTCATAGTTTTGATGTCTTCACTATTATTCCACAATTTAGAAAATAGTAAAAATGAAGAGTAGCTGTGTCCAAACTTTCACTGGTGCTGTTTATTTTTTATGAATCTTTTTACAATATAAGGGAAATGCTGGAATTGAGTCCGCCATTTATTCCTTACTCTGCTAGCAGTAAACTATGTACAGGAGAGGTTGTATTTGTAGATGCGTTTTTTTTTTTTTTTTTTACTGACTTTTTATTTCTTTCTTTTTTTCCTGACTTTTTAACCTTTCCTGTGCTCCATGAGAATCTATAGGCTATGTCTACACACTAGTCATTTAGATGTTAAGTGACTCATGAAAGCTGCAGCAGGGTTTTCTGAAAGAAGTGCCCTGTAATGGTTTGGTTGTCATTCATTCTGTACAAAATTTTAACGCAGGTGATGAGATATTGATGTCAATGCTGACCTACATTGTTTTGTGGCCTCTCAATTCCAGTATAAAAATAATTTATATGGAAATCAGCTTTGTCTGGCTCTAGAATTGTCATTGGATATACTTTGAGACTAAAGGAATTAACAGGAGTGCGCTTGAGTTGAGGTGTGCTGCTCAAATAGAAAGGAAGTATCGGCTCTCTCCTTGAAATCAGCTTATGTTCTAGCAGGCGCTGGTGATGTCTAGGGGTACAGATTGAAGGTTTAGGAGACTGATTCATTTTAGCCTTCTGTGTCACAGATCCAAAACATTTTCTAGATGGCAACACATTTGTTTTGTACTGGTGACCCTTCCACCCCATGTATTTATGTGTATTTTCAGGCAAGTTAAATGTTTTGTTTGTCATTTGTTGATTTTCAAGAACATGACTTGCACACCATTTCATTATAATACTTTACACAAAATGTTTTGATATAGTAATGTTAATAGACTCTTATGCAGCTATGATGTATTTCAGTCCACATCGCAAAGTAATAAAAGCTATCACCTACAGTGGGGAGAACAAGTATTTGATACACTGCCGATTTTGCAGGTTTTCCTACTTACAAAGCATGTAGAGGTCTGTAATTTTTATCATAGGTACACTTCAACTATGAGAGACGGAATCTAAAACAAAAAAACAGAAAATCACATTGTATGATTTTTAAGTAATTAATTTGCATTTTATTGCATGACATAAGTATTTGATACATCAGAAAAGCAGAACTTAATATTTGGTAGAGAAACCTTTGTTTGCAATTACAGAGATCATACGTTTCCTGTAGTTCTTGACTAGGTTTGCACACACTGCAGCAGGGATTTTGGCCCACTCCTCCCTACAGATCATCTCCAGATCCTTCAGGTTTCGGGGCTGTCGCTGGGCAATACGGACTTTCAGCTCCCTCCAAAGATTTTCTATTGGGTTCAGGTCTGGAGACTGGCTAGGCCACTCCAGGACCTTGAGATGCTTCTTACGGAGCCACTCCTTAGTTGCCCTGGCTGTGTGTTTTGGGTCGTTGTCATGCTGGAAGACCCAGCCATGACCCATCTTCAATGCTCTTACTGAGGGAAGGAGGTTGTTGGCCAAGATCTCGCGATACATGACCCCATCCATCCTCTCCTCAATACAGTGCAGTCGTCCTGTCCCCTTTGCAGAAAAGCATCCCCAAAGAATGATGTTTCCACCTCCATGCTTCACGGTTGGGATGGTGTTCTTGGGGTTGTACTCATCCTTCTTCTTCCTCCAAACACGGTGAGTGGAGTTTAGACCAAAAAGCTCTATTTTTGTCTCATCAGACCACATGACCTTCTCCCATTCCTCCTCTGGATCATCCAGATGGTCATTGGCAAACTTCAGACGGGCCTGGACATGCGCTGGCTTGAGCAGGGGGACCTTGCGTGCGCTGCAGGATTTTAATCCATGACGGCGTAGTGTGTTACTAATGGTTTTCTTTGAGACTGTGGTCCCAGCTCTCTTCAGGTCATTGACCAGGTCCTGTCGTGTAGTTCTGGGCTGATCCCTCACCTTCCTCATGATCATTGATGCCCCACGAGGTGAGATCTTGCATGGAGCCCCAGACCGAGGGTGATTGACCGTCATCTTGAACTTCTTCCATTTTCTAATAATTGCGCCAACAGTTGTTGCCTTCTCACCAAGCTGCTTGCCTATTGTCCTGTAGCCCATCCCAGCCTTGTGCAGGTCTACAATTCTATCCCTGATGTCCTTACACAGCTCTCTGGTCATGGCCATTGTGGAGAGGTTGGAGTCTGTTTGATTGAGTGTGTGGACAGGTGTCTTTTATACTGGTAACGAGTTCAAACAGGTGCAGTTAATACAGGTAATGAGTGGAGAACAGGAGGGCTTCTTAAAGAAAAACTAACAGGTCTGTGAGAGCCGGAATTCTTACTGGTTGGTAGGTGATCAAATACTTACGTCATGCAATAAAATGCAAATGAATTACTTAAAAATCATACAATGTAATTTTCTGGATTTTTGTTTTAGATTCCGTCTCTCACAGTTGAAGTGTACCTATGATAAAAATTACAGACCTCTACATGCTTTGTAAGTAGGAAAACCTGTAAAATCGGCAGTGTATCAAATACTTGTTCTCCCCACTGTATATTCAATGGTCCTCCACACACACACAGACTCCCCCAACATTGTTTTTACATTACATATGTAGCCTATATTTAGACACCACACCTGGGAAACGTAGGCCTACCTGTAGTTTTCTGCTTCACTGCCTAGAGAGAACTGGTCATATAGTGAGAATCCTGCGTTTTCCTCCCAATCCATCATCTGTATTCTCAAGACGTATGGGTGCTGATTGGTCAGTATCGAAACAAACTCATTTCCCAACCAGTATTCACCTGAAGGGTTTCCAAAGCCCTTTGAAAGAACATGAAACAATGATTCGCCTTTAGCATGATCACAATGTCACAGTTGAGTTGCATTCTGAGATATTTTAACAAAACATTTTTCACTGTTTGTTGACACTTGGCAGTGTTATCTAATCTTTGTGCTGTGGAACTTGGATAATTTCCTTTAGCTCTCACCATTTTGTACTCTTTCCACGTACGGTGAAAGTCAACACGGCCATCAAATCGTTTTTGTAGTACTGTCCATCCACCCCCCTCTGTCTCCATGTCACAGTAAGCCTTCAAACAAAAAACATAGATTACTCCAACTATCAATGATAATAAATTCAGATTTTTGACTACACTGAGGGACTTTCGACTTCAGCAGCAAACTTGACAAAAGCAGTGCCTTCTCAGTCTAGTTGAATGGAATGGGAGGTTTCTTAAAACAAGTGATGTGCCAGAGTCTAACTCTAACCACTGAAAAGTATCTAAGGAGATCCCTACTTGAGCTCGGGCATGCACAAAACAAACCAAAGGCTGAGAACATTTGAATTTACTCTGAATTAACGGATTGGCTGTGGTGTTAGAAATGTTTTACTTATTTCTTAACTAGTCTCCATGTGATTGTACTTTTATTGTACAATATTAACATAAAAGTTTAATTCTACCTTAATCTCCTGTGTAGTATTGGGAAGGGTCAGTGAGTAGACTCCACTGTCTGTGTTTCCTGACTTGTAGACAGCAGCACAGTCTGGGTATGTGGTTGGTGTGTCCTGCATCATGGTAGGCTTGTTCCCTGCAAAAAGTGGAGGGCCGATCAAATTGATAATACAGCAAAGTTGTACATGTACTTTAACATACAGTGCCTTCGGAAAGTATTCAGACCCCTTGACTTTTTCCACATTTTGTTACATTACATCCTTATTTTAAAATTGATTTAAAAAAAAAAAATTTATCCTCAGCAATCTGACAAAGCAAAAACCGTTTTTTAGACATTTTTGCACATTTATTACAAATAAAATACTGATATCTTATTTACATAACTATTCAGACCCTTTGCTATGCGACTCACAATCGAGCTCAGGTGCATCCTGTTTCCATTGATCATCCTTGAGATGTTTCTACAACTTCATTGGAGTCCACTTGTGGTAAATTCAATTGATTTGGAAAGGCACACACCTGTCTATATAAGGTCCCATAGTTGACAATGCATGTCAGAGCATAAACCAAGCCATGGGGTCGAAGGAATTGTCCGTAGAGCTCCGAGACAGGATTGTGTCGTGGCAGAGATCTGGGGAAGGGTACCAAAAAATGTCTGCAATATTGAAAGTCCCCAAGAACACAGTGACGTCCATAACTCTTAAATTGAAGAAGTTTCGAACCACCAAGACTCTCCCTAGAGCTGGCCGCCCGACCAAACTGAGCAATTGAGGGAGAAGGGCCTTGGTCAGGGAGGTGACCAAGAACCCGATGGTCACTCTGACAGAGCTCTAGAATACCTCAGTGGAGATGGGAGAACCTTCCAGAAGGACAACCATCTCTGCAGCACTCCACCAATCAGGCTTTTATGGTAAAGTGGCCAGACAGAAGCCACTCCTTAGTAAAAGGTACATACACAGCCCGCTTGGAGTTTGCCAAAAGGCACCTAAAGACTCTGGGGCAAAGGTTCACCTTCCAACAGGACAACAACCCTAAGCACACAGGCAAGACAACGCAGGAGTGGCTTCGGGACAAGTCTCAATGTCCTGGAGTGGCCCAACCAGAGCCCAGACTTGAACCCGATCGAACATCTCTGGAGAGATCTGACAGAGCTTGAGAGGATCTGCAGAGAAGAATGGGAGAAACTCCCCAAATACAGGTATGCCAAGCTTGTAGCGTCATACCCAAGAAGACTCGAGGTTGTAATCGCTGCCAAAGATGCTTCAACAAAGTACTGAGTAAAGGGTCTGAATACTTATGTAAATATGATATTTCTGTTATTTATTTTTAATAAATTAGCCCAAATGTCTAAACCGGTTTCTGCTTTGTCATTATGGGGTATTGTGTATAGATTGATGAGGGGGAAAAGCAGGCTGTAACCTAACAAAATGTGGAAAAGTCAAGGGGTCTGAATACTTTGCGAAGGCACTGTAAATACATACTAGTATACTGTGACTTTTCAAAGGTTGTGATTTGATCAACAATTGACATTCTATATTTTACTAAACTGTGGCTTATTAGTTACGCTACAAAAATTGAATTGCCCATAGCATTCTGGTCTTAATTAGTGATGCCAATGTAGCCCCCTCCTAAGTCTACCAGACGCTGTCATAGTGTCACCCACCTCCACCTGTGGGGATAGAGATTGTGTAGATGAGGTTGTTGACGGTCTCAAGCAGCTCCTGTTGCTGCCGCTGCAGGGCAGAGTTATTGGTGGTGGCCCGCAGCAGCTGTTGTTCCAGCTCCTCGATGACAGCCGTCTGTCTCAGTACCAGTGTAGAGAGCTGCTCCTTCTCCTCCTTCAGCGTCTTCAGCTCCACCTGCCTCTGCTCCTCCATCTCCCCCACCCTCTTCTCCAGATAGCTGGGGAGGAACAAGGGCAAGGTACACGCTCAGAAACCCGTAGCAGAGCTGGTTGGCATTACTGGTCTTGTAGTATTTCATATCAAGAAGCAAATTGTTTTACGGGAACAGAACATATAAGCCTACAATTAGGCAAAAATGTGTTTAACAGAAAACACAGGAAATATTAGCCTAACTATTTAGGCTACTGTCTAGTGTTTGTAGCCTTGTTTTAGTTGAAGCATGATTTAGAGATGGGGCACCTGAATGAAAGGGAAGTTTGTTAATGCAAACAAATATCCTTACCTGTTTTTGTCATTCAGCTTGGTTATTTCATTTGTTTGGAAAATGAGCTGTTTTTCCAACTTACTCGTTGATAGAGAGTTCTCAAGAAGCTGACGTTCGAGCCGAGTTGTATGATTTATTACCTAAAGATTAAATAGAAATTTTAGATTAGATGGAGCTAGTAATTGCTGCAAGCCCTTTACAGATTAAATTAAGTAAACACCATTTTGATTTGTCATTATGTTGAATATTTGGCAAGAACCAAATGAACAAGTCATTTTACTTCTGTAATTTCACAACCTGTCCTTGAGGTACTCTCTCAATTAGGGATGTGGTATGATTAAATGAAAACTTGGTCTTTCCTGGTTAGAAAAAATCTCAAATTGGTATTATGTAATGGATGGATTCTGACATCTCCCTGTTTTTCTCTTGAGTAATTTGTTTCACAAACAATTCCACAGTTCACTGCAATACTTTTGGATCAGCTACAGTTAAAAATAAATTGTGCACAGCCAGCCATCAGTTTAGTTTTTTTCCCTCTCACTGAAAACATTTACAGTACACTAAATACAATACAGGGCCTCAATACACTTATCTTGTAATAGTAGCGCTTAACTTGATTACAATTTCAGTCCAAACTCGATTTGTAACAGTCCTATCTCACTTCATGTGCAAACACGGTTTTGTGGTTCGCTTCACTTTCTAACGAGCACAATGTGCATAGGCCTAGATGGTCGGAAAAATCTGTTTCGTAACAGGAAAAAACAGAACAATCAAATTCCAATAAAGGACAGATATGTTGGAAAGGGGTCAGGGGATGTAGGGTCTACTGTGAAAGTGGCTGTATAATGTAATGAAAGTCTCCTCACAGACGTATTGAACTCCTGGTTCTAGAAAGCCCCCTCTTATTTTCCAGTTTGAGGAACTGAACTCAGCAAAATCCTGTGCCAATTTGTTGTTTACATGAATGTTGGGTATGTGTCGGGCTACTATTGGACCTGGTGTTGGTGGCTTTGAACAAACGGATGTCTGATTGTGACAAATTGATAGACCCTTTCTTGTGGGAATACAATGCCGTTAATAACAGGAAATGCTGTGTAGTTCGTTCACAAAAGGTCAATGACTTTCTACAGCAAATCCTGGCCCTGTTGGACAGCATTAGATTTTTTTCATATTTTGCAAATTTTTATAACTTTTGTTTGGTGTAGGCTATTGGGTTTTGAATGTTTTATTCATTTAGCATATATTTTCAAAACTATATTAAGTAAAAGGTCCTCACCTGTGCCTCTACGTTAGTCAGCTTCCGTGTTTGTTCAACGGTCTGACTCAGCAGGTTAGTTCCAAACTCTATCATGGCTGCCGTGTGGTTGTGCACTGCATTCTGCTGGATCTGGAACATCTCCTGTTTCATGTTTTCCTGTATGTAGTTCTCCAGCTGCAGTAAGGATGAAGAAAAGTTGATGAAGGCAGGTTAGTGAGATGGTTTAAGTGATTTACCATGATATTGGGCCTTTGTCCATGTTTTCTCAGTAATGGTAGGGGAGCTGGAAAAGGAGTGGTTATATTTTGTACAGGGCATAAAGATTGGAGCGTACTGCCTTGTCCCCTGGCAGAGTTATTGGGCCATTGTGATGGGTTCAAATTAATTGTGTACGAAACTGTCGTTTACCATATGGATGTCGCAGTGAAAGTATAGGCTGTTTTTCTTTAGAATTACTATTTTTAAGCACTACCGCCTTGTCATGGAGTTCATGGCTTTCCCCCTTGTGTCTGACCTAGAAGTCTCTTGAGCGGTACAAGTGGGCAGAATTATCTGGTGACAGGCCAGGGATTTTTGACAAGTGTTTAGATTACATGATGTTGAAGCCTCTAAAAATTGGGTCAGGAAGTTCATGTGCTTCTGTTTTTCAGAGGGGTCAAAAATGAAAGACTGAGAATATTTTCCCAGCATCCCTGCTGATTCATATTTGATCTACACAAGGGATTAATAGCTTCCCGAAAATTAAAACGTTTTAATATGGTCATTTTTGGTCATATCAAATTGTATCACTGTCAATGGGGACTGCACTGGAATGCCCTTTCAACCTCTAAGGCTCTTTTTTTGTTAAATGTTACTGCTGACTGAGCCTTCACATGAGTTTGGTTAAGTCATTGTGAAGGCAAACTCATAATTGTAACATTCCTACCTGTAGAAAAGTTTGAAATAAGATTTTTTTCTCTCTTGTCTGTCCCACACTGTATAATTTTCTTTAGAGCAAATAAGAGCTTTAAATAGGAGTCTTGTACCCCTATCCAGTAGCCACCTGTCAAAATGAAACTGACAGATTTAAAACAAACCCAATCATAAAGCTCTTTCCTGCATTGAGTTCCTGAGTGGCAATCAGGCCTGAAAGTCTTGTAAACAGGATGGAAATGATGAGTGACGAGTTGCATCCTCTACGACACTGCGTCTTACACTGCAAGAGGATATTAGTAGCGTTAGTAGGCCTAGTCGTTCTGATCTTTGTTTGCGTAAACAATTAGGCTGTATACCCATCTGCCAAAAAGGTAAACTATTGGGACAATTTTAAAACGGGAAGTATATTTTGCTTTTTGCCATGACAAGTGCTGCAATCAGTGCTAATTTTGTTTGTCTTCCTTTCTCCACTTCCATCTTGTCTGTGTTCCTGGACACAGGCACGTGGAGGCTGGAAGAGTGTGTCATCGGAACTGCGAGCGGGACATTCCATTGACGGCAAATGATCTAATCAGTTGTTTACTCCACTCCTGCCTCTAAGTATTCCACGAGGAATTCTTGTTTGTACACCCGGTTTACATGAAAAGCGTGACGGCAAACTGACATTTTATTTTACCGGCACGACAGCAAAGTCCCTCATCCTGTCTTCCAATTTTGAGAGTGAGACAGTACAAGATTTTGAGGTATTACCTCGGCTCTCACAAATTGTATTTTCGTCAGTTGATGTACAATGATTTCCTCTGTCTTCGACTCGGTCTTACATGGGGAAGTTCAAAGGAAGACCTTTTCTTCTGTTATTACGTATAATGCCAATATACGGACAAGCTCTAGTGTATGAAATTGACACGTCAGGAAATTATTTATATGTTTAAAGGGCAATTTCAAGTGTTTGTTCATTAGCAATGTATTAGGAAAATGTATACTTATATTTTGGATAAGGCTTGTTAATTGTTAGTAGTAGTAATGTGCATGAAAGGACCCTTACATAGCTTACTTTTTCCTTTACAATGCCTCCAGAATTCTGGATGCGTTGAGTCAACCAAATTTTTACCAGGAGTCTCTTAACCTTTGCAGAGCTCCTATAGATTAGTTCCCCTCACTTAATGTTGGTTTTACATCAATCAATTAAGTATTGCAATTCTTTCCTTGACAGATATTAATGACAAAGTTCTTAATCCTTCCGGAGTAGTCACTTTGGGACGAATCCTAACCGCAAACACACGTTACGCTGACTTTTATGCAGCATAAATCATACATGTCAATTGATTTGAGATTTTAGCACAGTTACGCAAATGTATCTCACGTAACAAATCTGTCCTTGGAGGATAAAAGCCTGTGAGGCAGTAAATGCTTAATGAACTGAATGAAGGATCATTATGGAGTCTAAAGACTAGAGATTCACTATTTGAACCGCTTAATTTCTAGGTATTCCTCCGGTGTGAGGACATCTTATTAAAAAAGTAGCTCAATCACTGTCCTTAGCTTAAAAGTTGCTGTCTTTACCTTAAAAGCTAAATTATGTTCAGTGCCAAATTCAAAGCATCAAAGCCTACATTATTCTAAATAAAGTGTTCTTAAGCAGTGGCTCTGCTCTGATAAAACGGCAATGACAAAAGGTCTAGGTACCCCAATGACTGAGCTGGTGGAATGATTCAGGCCAGGGTCTGTTTTTTTTGGTTGTGAGCTGTGTGATCAGGCAATGAGTTGTGCTTGTCTTGTCAGAGCTCTATAGACCTCATCATTAATCAAACTCTAAAGAGTGGGAAAGAATGTAGGTAGCCTGAGCTCGTTCCTTTCACACAAGTGATGGCTCAGTAGCGCTGAAAGGGATGCGCAGATCCTTCATCTGGGCACCTGTGTAGAGGCTTTGTCACTACTCGGCCCTTCTCACCCACTTAGAGCCACCACAGCCCTGCTTCTGTGACACAGGCTACTTTCTCCCTACTTCGGCTCACATTCGCTTTCTTATTGCTCAAGACTGAATCCATGTGAAGATGCCCCCTTCAAATAGTAGGACAATGTCACAATTCACTTGCCTGCTTCCTTACAAGGAGGATTTTAAAAATCTGAATTAGTCTTTCAAAGCCTTCTTTGCAGTAACGAAGGTGACTGGAGTATAACGCGTCTGCACATCACTGAAAAGTTAGTGTGTATACTCATCTTTTCTGATGGGGTGGGAAATGAGACATTCCTATAGAAAGCAACTTCTTAATAATATTGTGCAGAGTGGGAAATCATGACACTACATCACCTCTGCACAGTAGGCTACATAATGAGCTCAGTTTGTCCCCCCCACTCCCCTCCAAATTATACCTCTATACCAAAGGCTGCAAAAACTTGCGGTCTCTTTATCATCTCAAGTTGATGTAACATGACGGCAGAGCAGCAGAACCATTCATTTACTTTTTAATCTCTGAAAGGTTCACAGCACCCAACGGGTTATCCGGAACCAAGTTCCTTGTTACGTTTTAAATGTAGGCACTATACCAGAGTGTACCTGGACATGCAAGTAACACATAACATACAAATTGGAGGGATGTAAAATATCATACTAAATAGAGGGACCCCATTGAACACAGACCTGCACTCCCAGTAGAGAAGCTGCTGTGTGACGTCAAGCAGAAGACTTTACCTTGAGGAGCCACTGTGTGTTGTTCTCAATGATGTTCTCCAGCTGCTCTAGCCTCTGGACCGACTCATCATACTCTGCCGGATCGTCCTTCTGGACCAGGTTGGTGTAGGTGCTGCTTGGGGTCTTGCAGTTGTCCTGTTCAGGCAGCAGGAAGGTGTAGCTGCACGGGCCATTTTGGATCTGGTACTGTCTCTTAGCAGCTGTTGGGTCTGTAGTTTTCCTGTAGCCTGTCCCCAGGGCCAGGCAGCCACTCAAGACCACCAGTAAGCCAACATAAAACATTTACAAGAATTAAAACAAAAATGTTATTGTAAAAATGTTACCCAAAGCTCTCCTTTTGGGTCACTGCCTTTGCAGTTGAATGTTTTTCGAGGTTAAATATTGTTGTATTGCTATCCTCTGGAATATCGAAGTGCACACAGTCCAATTCTTCAGGTTCTTTTATAGGCAGGAGGAGGGGATACAGTCAGTGGGTACGCCGGGTAGATGGTGTCATTCCTAGACTGCATGTTTCCCTCTTTTTCACTAAGCCTCCAGCCTCTTGATTTCAGCTGCAGTTGGCCCTCTGGTTACTAGCTATGGGAGTAATGGCAAGGCCCCTCCCACTATATCCCTGTAGCCAGTCACCACGAAGAGCTGCTAGGCTGGAAGAAGCAATGTGTAGACTCTACTTGTTACACACACACACAGGAGCAGATGCACTAATTAAACACTTCCCACCATATCCTCATCTTTGCCTGGGATAGAGCTTCATCAACAGGTCAGGGAGAAGGGCAGAGAGGATAAAACAACAATGCCCATATTTGTGTTTTCTCACAAGCCGATGGCCGAACATCTATTCAGGATGCAGCTTCCATCAAGTAAAGTCTGGAATTGCAATGTCCATCCTCAACCGTGGTAAACATTTTTCTCCCCACGACAAAGCACAGGCATTTGTTTAAGTGAGAATGTTAAAGGAAGGAGAGCCTTTTCTCTGTCACATCCCATTCCGATCTCTTTGCTCAGTCATAAAAAAACATTAGCTCTTATTTCCTGTCATTCTCCAACTCTGGGTTGTATCTGGATCTTGTTACACATGTAGGGGTGAGATCCAGTATGTTTACAGAGGGAGACGAGTATCTGGCTGGGGTTCTGGGGACATTAATAAAGCTCATCCTTCCACTTCATGTCATCATGATAAGATGCTAAATCTCAATTTTAATGTGACTTAAAATAGACTGATCTTGGCTTCACAGAGCCCTGTTGTCCAGATTGCCTGCTTTTTTTTTCCTGTGTGGGAATGAAGTAGTCAAGGTTCTTCATCTAGTCCTTTTTTTAAAGTATATTTTTTCCATCCTCTGATCCTGGCAACTGTAGACGAGCAGCTGGGGAACCATCAGAATCACACTACACTGTAGCCATGTCTGAAGCTAAGGTAATGTAGCCTGAATATTAGCTTATTGTGCTGTAGTAGTAACTTTCGATTACAATCTTCAGTGGTGCCTGGCTGTCGCCAGACCACGTTCCCCTCACGATTTTCCCACCTTTGATTTTAGAGGATGTTTCAGGTCAGGGCGGCTGTGTTCCCTGCATCCTGTCTCAATCCTTCTCAGACTATCATGGAGTAGCATGAGGAAAAAACGGCCCCAAATAGCCTAGTCATTTGAGCCCAGACCTAGGTTCAAATCATATTTATATTAAAAAAAAAAAAAAGCCTTTTTGTCCTTACTGATCAAATATTGTGATTATTCAGGAGTTCAAGCATGGTTTGATAATTATTTATTCTTAGGGAGGGGGTATAGGCAATACATTTTGCTGGGAAACTGTCTTCCAAGGAGACTTGTGCCTCTTGAGGAAAGCAGACGCTTAATTTCAAAGGTGCCAACCAAGCTCCGGAATGTTAATGGTTTGTCTGCTGTGTATCTAGATGTCCAACTGACACACTTGGCAAACATAACTAATTTACATTAACCTTTGGCTTAAATGGATGAGAGATCAAGTTGGGTCGGTGCAAGGTGAGGGTCACACATTAAAGGTCCAATGCAGCTGTTTTTATCTCAATATCAAATAATTTCTGGGTAACAATTAAGTACCTTACTGTGATTGTTTTCAATTACAATGGTCAAAAAGAAACAATAGCTTCTTAGCGAAGGGCAATTTCTGAAGCAAGAATTTAGCTAGGACTGTCTGGGAGTGGTCAGAGTTGGGAGGGGAAACTGAAAACTAGCTGTTATTAGCAGAGAGGTTTGGAACTCTTTCTTATTAATCTATTAACTAATTTACTGCCTGGTGAGGTCACCAGGTGGGCCAAAACATCCCACCAAAACAGGCAGAAATTTAAAGTGGTCTTTTCAAACCGCCCTCGCACTAAAAGGACATAATTTTCACATTTCCCGTTATTACAAACTTGGTGTGGAATTGTATATAAAACACAGGAATATCAAAAAAATGTATATTCCTAGTTTATGGCTTTTTGTAAAAACCGACATAAATAAGTTTAATGTCAAAACTACTAATCAGGCTGCTTATCGCTCAGTTTATACAATTAACATCAAACATAAGATTTATGGAGAGTGTATTGCATTTATTATCTTCAAGATAATGAGCCAGCCTGTGATGTAAAGTTGTTTTTCAGTCATTGTCTATTCCAATGATGTGAGCTATATCAAACAGCTGATATCACACACGGTGCGATGGAGGTGGTCTGTACAGGAAGTGAGTCCGCTTGGAGGATGTTTTGTCTTAAACCCCAGGGATGTTTCTCAATCATGATCATCTTCCTATTGCTCCACTGGCTTCATTCTTCATTTCCTTTAACACTAAAGCTGAACATATTTCACCTCTGAGTGAAACTGCTTGAGTCTCTCTTAGGTGTCCGCATGCATCCCATCTAAACAGTACGGAACATTTTGCATATATTACGACAATGTTTTTGCCTTCAGCAAGGGTTTTTTTCAGATTTTTTTTTGCACGTAATATTTTCTCGGGGGAAGCTGAAGTTTGGAACCCGAAGTCTACGCCACTTCGTTGGTGATTGGTCAACAGTAGGGATTCTTCAATTAAGTGTTTATCATTCAACGATAGACTCATTTTCATGCACATTTTTCACTTCAGAAATACTGCACCAAACATCCAAAATATACTGAACAAAAATATAAATGCAACATGTAAAGTGTTAATCTTATGTTTAAAAGTTGAAATAAAGGATCCCAGAAATGTTCCATACGCACTAAAAGCTTATGTCTCTCCAATTGTGTGCGTAAATTTGGTTACATCCCTGTTCGTGAACATTTCTCCTTTGCCAAGATAATCCATCCACTGGACAGGTGTGGCATATCAAGAAGCTGATTAAATAGCATAATCATTACACAGGTGCACCTTGTGCTGGGGACAATAAAAGGCCAATCTAAAATGTGCAGTTTTGTCACATAACTTGACATCTGTGGCATTATGTTTTGAGGGAGCCTGCAATTAGTATGCTGACTGCAGGAATGTCCACCAGAGCTGTTGCCAGAGAATTGAATGTTAATTTCTCTACCATAAGCCTCCTCCAACGTCGTTTTAGAGAATTTGGCAGTATGTCCAACCGGCCTCACAACCACAGACCATGTGTGACCGTGCCAGCCCAGGACCTCCACATCTGGCTTCTTAACCTGTGGGACCGTCTGAGACCAGCCACCCGGACAGCTGATGAAACTGAAGAGTATTTCTGTCTGTAATAAAGCCCTTTTGTGGGAGAAAAACACATTCTGATTGGCTGGGCCTGGCTCCCCACTGGGTGAGCCTTTAACCTCCTGGGGCCCACCCATGGCTGCGCCCCTGCCCAGTTATGTGAAATCCATAGATTAGGGCCTAATGAATTTATTTGAATTGACTGATTTCCTTTTATGAATTGTAACTCAGTAAAACCGTTGAAATTGTTGCATGTTGCGTTTATATTTTTGTTTAGTATAGATGTAAAATTGCGCGACCTAAGCTCTCCTATGCAAAAACATCAAAATTAATGACCGATGTCTTGAGTTATCTATTAATTCAGACTTTTTAGGTAGTGTATGCTGGCTATGGCATCTCAAAATTGACACTTTTTTTCTCATTTTTCAAGTGAAGGTCAAAGGTATGCGAGCACACTCTTTCACCTAGCCAAACCGAAGAATGCGGAAGCCTTTTGAGTGACAGTTTTGTACTTTGAGAAAATGATCAACATAGCCAAAGGTCTTACATTATTCCAAAGGTCTGTTAGTCTTGTCCCCTTTTAGGTATATTCTGTCTATTTCTAAGCATCAGTTCCTATTACAATGCATTGACCATCATCATATAGGCCTACCACACAATAACCAACATCCTCCGTTATTGAGGCGATCCATGAACGCATTGCATTTGCCTTCTACTCACACTCTCTCTTTAGTTCCCAGCACACACAAGAAGCTGAACTACAGGAAGTGAAGTGATGTAATAGAATGTGAAGGAAATGCGGCACGTTTTAGGCAGATGACCACAGAGGAAGGCTGTTCATTCCAGAAACACAGAACACGGAATGATTCAGGTGTTCTGGTTGAATCGCTACACCATTAGATGTGTGGGCGTGGATGTTTGTCTGTCAGTCGTTTCATGTCGGGAGGAAGAGCATCAGGGGGAAGGAAGTGTCGCACAATGACCTAGCCTTTTTTTTTGTTGTTGCCGGAATTGACATTCAAAATCCAATCTGCTTCATGCTCCTTTGTGGATGCTACAAGGCTCTATAGACACAATAGGCTACATCTGGTGTATAGTGTAGAGCAGTGGTTCCCAAATGTTTTATAGTCCCGTACCCCTTCAAACATTCAACCTCCAGCTGCGTACCCTCTCTAGCACCAGGGTCAGCGCACTCTCAAATGTTGTTTTTTTGCCATCATTGTAAGCCTGCCACACACACTAGAGGTCGACCTATTATGATTTTTCAACAGCGATAACGATTTATTGGAGGACCAAGAAAAGCCAATACCGATTAATCGGACAATTTCTTTATATATATTTTTTTTTATTTGTAATAATGACAATTACAACAATACTGAATGAACACTTATTTTAACTTAATATAATACATCAATAAAATCTATTTAGCCTCAAATAAATAATGAAACATGTTCAATTTTTGGTTTAAATAATGCAAAAACAAAGTGTTGGAGAAGAAAGTAAAAGTGCAATATGTGCCATGTAAGACAGCTAACGTTTAAGTTCCTTGCTCAGAACATGAGAACATATGAAAGCTGGTGGTTCCTTTTAACATGAGTCTTCAATATTCCCAGGCAAGAAGTTTTAGGTTGTAGTTATTATAGGACTATTTCTCTCTATACGGTTTGAATTTCATATACCTTTGACTATTGGATGTTCTTATAGGCACTTTAGTATTGCCAGTGTAACAGTATAGCTTCCGTCCCTCTCCTCGCTCCTACCTGGGCTCGAACCAGGAACACATCGACAACAGCCACCCTCAAAGCAGAGTTACCCATGCAGAAAAAGGGGAACAACTACTCCAAGTCTCAGTGCGAGTGACGTTTGAAACGCTATTAGCGCGCACCCCGCTAACTAGCTAGCCATTTCACATCGGTTACACCAGCCTAATCTCGGGAGTTGATAGGCTTGAAGTCATAAACAGCTCCTTGAAACATTGCGAAGAGCTGCTGGCAAAACGCACGAAAGTGGTGTTTGAATGAATGCTTACATGCCTGCTGCTGCCTACCACCGCTCAGTCAGACTGCTCTATCAAATCATAGACTTCGTATTTTATTTTATCTAACGGGTGGCATCCATAAGTCTAAATATTCTTGTTACATTGCACAACCTTCAATGTTATGTCATAATTACGTAACATTCTGGCAAATTAGTTCGCAACGAGCCAGGAGGCCCAAACTGTTGCATATACCCTGACTCTGCATGCAAGGAACGCAAGAGAAGTGACACAATTTTACCTGGTTAATATTGCCTGCTAACCTGGATTTCTTTTAGCTAAATATGCAGGTTAAAAATATATACTTGTGTATTGATTTTAAGAAAGGCATTGATGTTTATGATTAGGTACACGTTGGAGCAATGACAGTCCTGTTTCGCGAATGCGCACCACATTGATTATATGCAACGCAGGACACACTAGATAAACTAGTAATATCATCAACCATGCGTAGTTAACTAGTGATTTATGATTGATTGATTTTTATAAGATAAGTTTAATGCTAGCTAGCAACTTACCTTGGCTTCTTACTGCATTCGCATAACAGGCAGGCTCCTCATGAAGTGCAATGTAAAGCAGGTGGTTAGAGCGTTGGACTAGTTAACCGTAAGGTTGCAAGATTGAATCCCAGAGCTGACAAGGTAAAAATCTGTCGTTCTGCCCCTGAACAAGGCAGTTAACCAACCGTTCCTAGGCCGTCATTGAAAGTAAGAATGTGTTAACTGACTTGCCTAGTTAAATAAAGGTGTAAAAAAAAATAAAAAAAATACAGGTGTCCAAAAATACAGATTTCCGATTGTTATGAAAACTTGAAATCGGCCCTAATTAATCTGCCATTCCGATTAATCGGTCGACCTTTAACACACACATTATACGATACATTTATTAAACATAAGAATGAGTGTGAGTTTCTGTCACAACCTGGCTCGTGGGAAGTGACAAAGAGCTCTTATAGGACCAGGGCACAAATAATAATATACTCAATCATTTTTATCTTTATTTAGCCATCTTACATATAACACTTTATTTGTTAATCGAAAATGTTGAATAAATCACCACAGGTTAATGAGAAGGGTGTGCTTGAAAGGATGTACGTAACTCTGAAATGTTGGGTTGTATTGGAGAGAGTCTGTCTTAAATCATTTTCCACACAGTCTGTGCCTGTATTTAGTTTTCATGCTAGTGAGGGCCGAGAATCCACTCACATAGGTACGTGGTTGTAAAGCACATCAGTGTCTTAACAGTGCGATTTGTCAATGCAGGATACTCTGAGCGCAGCCCAATCCAGAAATCTGGCAGTGGCTTCTGATTTAAATAAAACTTTCACAGAACCGCTTGTTGCAATTTCAATGAGGCTCTCTTGTTCAGATATTGGTAAGTGGACAGGAGGCAGGGCATGAAAGGGATAATGAATTCGCTGTTTGTCATCCGTTTCGGGAAAGTACCTGCGTAATTGCGCACCAAACTCACTCAGGTGCTTCGCTATTTGACATTGTCCGTAAGCTTGAGTTCATTTGATGGAAAGACCTGTGTGTTGTCCTTGTTAATGCAGACACAGGAGAGCTCAAACTTCTTAAATCATAGCCTCAATTTTGTCCCACACATTGAATATAGTTGTGGAGAGTCCCTGTAATCCTAGATTCAGATCATTCAGGCGATTTAAAAAAACATCACCCAGATAGGCCAGTCGTGTGTGAAACTCATCATCGTGCAAGCGGTCAGACAAGTGAAAATGATGGTCAGTAAAGAGAACTTTAAGCTCATTTTTCAATTTAAAAAGTGTCAATAATTTGCCCCTTGATAACCAGTGCATTCTGTATGTTGTAAAAGCGTTACATGGTCGCTGCCCATATCATTGCATAGTGCAGAAAATACAGTGCTGTGAAAAAGTATTTGACCCCTTCCTGATTTCTTATTTTTTTGCACATTTGTCACACTTAAATGTTTCAGATCATCAAACAAATTTTAATATTACACAAAAATAACCCAAGTAAACACACAATGCAGTTTTTAAGTGATAATTGTACTTATTAAGGGAAAAAACCTATCCGAACCTTCATGGCCCTGTGTGATAAAGTAATTGCCCCTCCCTTGTTAAATCATGAATTTACTGTGGTTAATCACATTTTTTGGAAAGCTGAGTTCAATTTCACTAGCCACACCCAGGCCTGATTACTGCCAGACCTGTTGAATCAAGAAATCCCTTAAATACAACCTGTCTGACAAGGTGAAGTAGGCCAAAAGATCTCAAAAAGCAAGACATCATGCCGCGATCCAAAGAAATTCAGGAACAGATGAGAAACAAAGTAATTGTACATCTATCAGTCTGGAAAGGGTTACAAAGCCATTTCTAACGTTTTGGGACTCCAGCGAACCACGGTGAGAGCCATTATCCACAAATGGAGAAAATTTGGAACAGTGGTGAACCTTCCCAGGAGTGGCCGGCCTACCAAAATTACCCCAAGAACACAGCGACGACTCATCCAAGAGGTCACAAAAGAACACACAACAACATCTAAAGAACTGCAGGCCTCACTTGCCTCAGTTAAGGTCAGTGTCCATGACTCAACCATAAGAAAGAGACTGGGCAAAAATGCATCCATGGCAGAGTTCCAAGTCGAAAACCACTGCTGACCAAAAAGAACATAAAGGCTCGTCTCACTTTTGGCAAAAAAACATCTTGATGATCCCCAAGACTTTTGGGAAAATATTCTGTGGACTGACGAGACAAAAGTTGAACTGTTTGGAAGGTGTGCGTCCTGTTACATCTGGCGTAAAAGTAACACAGCATTTCAGAAAAAGAACATCATACCAAAAGTAATATATGGTGGTGGTAGTGTGATGGTCTGGGGCTGCTTTGCTGCTTCAGGACCTGGACGACTTGCTGTGATTGATGGAACCATGAATTCGGCTCTCTACCAAATATTCCTGAAGGAGAATGTCCGGCCATCAGCTCGTGACCTCAAGCTGAAGCGCACTTGGGTTCTGCAGCAGGACAATGATCCAAAACACACCAGCAAGTCCACCTCTGAATGGCTTAAAAAACAAAATGAAGGTTTTGGAGTGGCCTAGTCAAAGTCCGGACTTGAATCCGATTGAGATGCTGTGGCGTGACCTTAAAAAGGCGGTTCATGCTTGAAAACTCTCCAATGTGGCTGAATTAAAACAATTCTGCAAAGAAGAGTGGGCCAAAATTCCTCCACAGCGATGTGAAAGACTCATTGCCAGTTATCGCAAACGCTTGATTGCAGTTGTTGCTGCTGAGGGTGGCACAACCAGTTATTATGTTTAGGGGGCAATTACTTTGTCACATAGGGCCATGAAGGTTCAAATAGCTTTTTTCCGTTAATAAATAAAATCATCACTTAACCCAAGTAAACACAAAATGCCGTTATCTTTGTGTAATATTTAAATTTGTTTAATGATCTGAAACATTTAAGTGTGACGTGCAAAAAAAATAAGAAATCAGGAAGGGGGCAAATACTTTTTCACAGCACTGTACATGAGAGTTCAGCGGCCTTGCTTTAACAAAGTTAACCATTTTCACTGTAGTGTCCAAAACGTCTTTCAAGCTGTCAGGCATTCCCTTGGCAGCAAGAGCGCCTCTGTGGATGCTGCAGTGTACCCAAGTGGCATTGGGAGAAACTGCTTGCACGCGCGTTACCACTCCACTATGTCTCCCTGTCATGGCTTTTGCGCCATCAGTACAGATACCAACACATCTTGACCACCAAAGTTCATTTGATGTCACAAAGCTGTCCAATACTTTAAAAATATCCTCTCCTGTTGTCCTGGTTTCCACTGGTTTGCAGAAGAGGATGTCTTCCTTAATTGACCCCCCATAAACATAACGGGCATATACCAGGAGCTGTCCTAGGCCCGCCACGTCTGTTGACTCATCCAGCTGTAATGCATAGAATCCACTGGCTTGTATGCAAAGAAGTAATTGTTTCAAAACATCTCCTGCCATGTCACTGATGCGTCGTGAAACAGTGTTGTTTGATGAAGGCATTGTCTGTATATTTTTTGGGGGCCTTTTCCCTCAGCATTGTCCCAGCCATATCCGCTGCAGCAGGAAGAATTAAGAACCTCCACAATAGTATGGGGCTTGCCTGTGCTAGCCACTCGGTAGCTCACCATATAAGACGCTTCTAGCCCCTTCTTATTAATGGTATATGTTGCTTTTATACATGTCTTACTACTCGAAAGTCATCTTAATTCTCGCTCAAAAAACTCCTGTGGCTTATTTTTCAAATTGGCATGTTTTTGTTTCTAAATGTCCATGCAAGAGTGACGGTTTCATCGAGTGATGAGATAGTACTTTTGCAAATATAATGCACTGTAACTGAGGAAAGGCACTACTCCCAATCTAAGTGAACCCCAAATCAATGTAGTTCTCATCATATTTGCACCTTTTCGATGGTCCAACGTCCCTGTCTATTGTTCGGTGCTTTCCCGAGTAAGGGGGCAGCAGCTCTTTGGCTGCATCAGTTTCACAACTGTCAGTGTCCATGCTAGCTGGGCTAACAACAAGTGTAGAATTACTGATGCTAGCATTGGATGTGCTTGTGGAAGCGGAACAGCTTGTGTCGTCGACAGGTGTAGTACTGTTGGTAGTAGCAGTACTACCAGTAGAGCTGGTATATTCGTCTTTGGATGCGGGCCTTTCTTTTGTTAACCATTTATCAATTTTCGAGCAAACGGAATGAGCAGCAGCTACGTTTGGCTATAATACGGACCGTTAGTGGAATTCCCATGAGAGAGTAACGGTTAATGTGATTGGAGGTTAATTATTTTACTAGGCTACCTGTATTTGACATTGTGTTGTTGCTTAGATGGTTTAATTTTATTTTTGGCAGTGAAACGAGGCTACTCGGGCGAGAAAAAAACCTCTCCCAAATGTATAGCCCCGTTGGAAAATATGAATGTACTGTTTGAACATGTGAATAAAAATAAAACCATTTTCTTTTTGTTTTTTAAATGTGAATCACATTTATATTTGGCGTACTCCCGATAGCATTGCACGTACCCCAGTTTGGGAATACCTGGTGTAGAGGATATGTTTAGTTAATTCAATAGTAGTTTGTTCTTGGGACACATTTTAAGATCATTAAAACAACTTATTTTCAAAGATGCAAAACTGCTCCACAATCGCCCAGTGTGGCAGCCCACTGCTCCATCCTCTCCAACCTGTATATTGTATCTTTCGGAAGGGGTTGGGATAAAGCGGGTGGGATAAAGCGGAAGTAAAATTTTGGTTGGACCTAAGTGGCACTGAAATGCTCAAATCAATCTACATTGTTTTACATGTCGATGTTAGGTAACCTTGTTGAATGTGATGTTATGAAAATGCTTTGAACATAATATTAAACGTTTTCAAGAGCCTAGCACAAGCTTAGAGATGTGGCCGCAGCCATATTGAAACAACGTTATAGGAATTGATAGTTTATAAAAAAAAAAACAGAAATACCTTATTTACATAACTATTCAGACCCTTCGCCATGAGACTCGAAATTGGTGCATTCTGTTTCCATTGATCATCCTTGATGCTTTTACAGATTGATTGGAGTCCATGTGGTAAATTCAATTGATTGGACATGATTTGGAAAGGCAGACACCTGTCTATATAAGGTCCCACAGTTGACAATGCATGTAAGAGCAAAAACCAAGCCATGGGGTCGAAGAAACTGTCCGTAGAGCCCCGAGACAGGATTGTGTCGAGGCACAGATCTGGGGAATGGTAACCAAAACATTTCTGCAACATTGAAGGTCCCCAAGAACACAGTGGCCTCCATCATTCTTAAATGGAAGAAGTTTGGAACCACGAGCACTCTTTCTAGAGCTGGCCTCCCAGCCAAACTGAGCAATCAAGAGAGAAGGACCTTGGTCAGGGAGGTGACCAAGAACCTGATGGTCACTGACAGTGCTCCATAGTTCCTCTGTGGAGATGGGAGAATCTTCCAGAAGGACAACCATCTCTGCAGCACTCTACCATTCAGGCCTTTTATGGTAGAGTGGCCAGAAAGAAGACACTCCTCAGTAAAAGGCACATGACAGCCCGCTTGGATTTTGCCAAAATGCACCTAAAGGACTCAGACCATGAGAAACAAGATTCTCTGGTCTTATGAAACCAAGACTGAACTATTTTGCCTGAATGGGAAGCATCACGTCCGGAGGGAACCTGGCACCATTCCTACGGTGAAGCGTGGTGGCAGCATCATGTTGTGGGGATGTTTTTCAGCGGCAGGGATTGGGAAATAGTCTGGATCAAGACAAAGATGAATGGAGTAAAGTATAGAGATCCTTGATGAAAACCTGCTTCAGAGCACTCTGACTGGGGTGATGGTTCACCTTCCAACAGGACAATGACCCTAAGCACACAGCCAAGACAATGCAGGAGTGGCTTCGGGACAAGTCTCTGAATGTTCTTGAATGGCTCAGCCAGAGTCCGGACTTGAACACGATCTAACATATCTGGAGAGACCTGAAAATGGCTATGCAGCGACGCTACCCATCCAACCTGACAGAACTTGATAGGATCTGCAGAGAAGAATGTGAGAAACTCCCCACATACAGGTGGGGAGCTTGTAGCATCATACCCGAAAAGACTCAAGGCTGTAATCGCTGCCAAAGGAACGTCAATAAAGTACTGAGTAAAAGGTCTGAATACTCATGTAAATGTGATATATTTTTTTATATAAATTTGCAAAAATGTCTAAAAAACAGTTTTTGCTTTGTCATTATAGGGTATTGTGTGTAGATTGATCAGGTGGGGGGGAATATATTTTAATCAATTTTAGAATAAGGCTGTAACGTAACAATGTGAAAAAAGTCAAGGGCTCTGAATACTTTCCGAATGCACTGTATATAAGATTTTTTTTGAAAAATGTGACATGGCCGGAGGCCCATGGGCCTATAGTTTTTTGTTTAGATTTTTTGCTAAATGTTTCTGTTATACTACTCTATAATGAACCGTTGCCTGACTAGTGGGCAAAGGCCAGCCCCCCTACCAAGATAGACCAGCCCGGTTTTCTGATAGGCTGAGGTTACTCAACCTCACATTCATAGTCAAACGCGGCATCGGGAAAGATACCTGCTCTGACTCGTCATCAGTTAGACTGCCAAGATCATTGATCGTAAAAAATGGAAATCGTGCCTATAAACGTAGGAGCACATTCTACGTTATCACCTCACTCAAAACTTCTATTTTTGTGGCGGCTAAAACCATGATTTGGTCAAACGGTAAAGTGCATTATCCTCATGATTTCTCTGATGAAAGTGTGTGCCCTGCCGCTGTGCTTGTTTCGCTGGGGTATCCTGCTGTGATGAGCGAACCACTGTCCTCTCTGCACCATGCGCTACAGAGAGATGCATGCTGATCGTATAACATTTCAAAATGCAATTGGTGGAAAAAGTACTCAATTGTCATACTTGAGTAAAAGTAAAGATCTTAATAGAAAATTTAATCAAGTTAGTCACCCAATAAAATACTAAAGAAAGTCGAAAATAATTTGGTTTTAAATATACTTAAGTATCAAAAGTAAATGGAATTGCTAAAATGTACTTCAGTATCAAAAGTAAAAGTATAAATCATTTCAAATTCCTTATATTAAGCAAACCAGATGGCACCATTTAACTTTTTTATTTTTTTTAATTGATGGATAGCCAGGGGCACACTCCAACACTGACATAATTTACAAACAAAGCATTTGTTTGAGTCCACCAGATCAGAGGCAGTAGGGATGGCCAGGGGTGTTCTCTTAAGTGTATGAATTCGACCATTTTCCTGTCAAAATGTAAATGTAAGTAATTTTGAGTGTCAGGGAAATGTATGGAGTGAAAAAGTAAATTTATTTTCTTTTAAGTACAGATACCCCAAAAAAACTACTTAAGTATTTTTACTTAAGTACTTTACACCACTCGAAAAACTTGGATCCCACCAAATCATGCACTAGTGCCACCAACTGTAAAAGTTAGAGGCACCAGTGACACCAGGGGAAAATGTTAGGCTGGAATCCTGTAGTAATAAACACTCAGGGTAGGTGTTGATTCAGAGAACACATATGACCAGCACTAATTTGCAATATAGCCTAATGGCTTGTTTACAGTCTGTCTATTGATATGTCTGTAGACAATTGTCGTAGCGATATCATGAACGTGCTATTGTCGTCTGACATTAAACTTGTCATTATGAAAAAGTACACAAAACGGCAGCCTCTGCATGACATCAGCGGCCCGGTGCTCCAAATAGCATATGTTCTCTATTTTAACACTAATCTGTTTAAAATGAATTCAGTAAATGTCAGCCTAGCAAGCAAAGCAACTACAAGCAATTTTCTAAACAATGCTTTTTGTCCGTTGTTAGCTAGCTGGCTAGCCAGTTCAAATAATAAAATGCCAGGGCTGACTTCTTGTCCCAGTCCAAATCAGTGTTCCCTGATTTAAAGACACTGATAATCCTCATGTCTTAAATATGAATCCACCACTAGTATCACGCCCCATGAAGTGAACAATGTACTTTCAATGCTCAGTTCACTCTCCATCTGAACCATTTGACAAACCCTTGATAAAATAGTGATAAAAAGGCTGCTGCTATGTACAGAGGAGGACCAAAATCCTTTACAGCCTGTTTTCTGGCACTCATTCAAAAAGGAGCAGATTGTCCCTTTCAGCCTTGCAACCGTCCCATGCTGGACTAGGGTTGCAAAATCCAGTAATTTCCCCCCAAATTCCCAGGTTTTCTAGAAAACTTGGTTTGAGGATTCCGGGTTTTGTGCTTATTCCTGTATGATTCAAGGAAAATTTCAACCTGAATTTTTGGAAAACCAGGGAATTTGGGGAAAGTTACTGAAATTTTGATGGCATTGTATTGAATCTTTGTATTACTACAAGCTATGAGCTGTGTCAGCCAATGTCATAGGACTTTTGTTATCGCTTAGCTTCTCAGCACAATAAGGCTTACTTCCCATCGTCCACTCTTAGAGGCTGTGGATAAAGGGGTATTACTCACACAGAGATGTGGATTGGAGTCCGAGGTAACCAACATGTATCCTCAAAGTGAAAAGTAATTGTCTACCTGGTCTGAGTAGGGGATCACCTTTAGATCAAGCTTAGTATAAGGTACAATGCTCTACCCCTTGTCCAACCTCCAAAATGTGCACCGTTATGAACCTAAGACATTAAATCCATTGCCAAAATTACACAATGGAAAGCAGTAAACAAAATGAGTGGAATGAGTTCTTTCCATGTGGTTCGCTTTTTTTTTTTTTTGTATTTTCAATCATTACAAGTAAATAAGCATGGGCCCAGATTACAAAAATTACATGTAATCATTCATCATGACTCCTGTTATAACATATATACACTACTGGTCAAAGGTTTTAGAACACCTACTCCATTCAAGGATTTTCTTAATTTTTACTATTTTCTACATCGTAGAATAATAGTGAAGACATCAAAACTATGAAATAACACATATGGAATCATGTAATAACCAAAAAAGTGTTAAACAAATCAAAATATATTTTATATTTGAGATTCTTTAAATAGCCACCCTTTGCCTTAACAGCTTTGCACACTCCTGGCATTCTCTCAACCAGATTCACCTGGAATGCTTTTCCAAACCGTCTTAAAAGAATTCCCACATATGCTGAGCACTTGTTGGCTGCTTTTCCTTCTCTCTGCGATCCGACTCATCCCAAACCATCTCAATTTGGTTGAGGTTGGGGGATTGTGGAGGCCAGGTCATCTGATGCAGTACTCCATCACTCTCCTTCTTGGTAAAATAGCCCTTACACAGCCTGGAGGTGTGTTTTGGGTCATTGTCCTGTTGAAAAACAAATGATAGTCCCACTAAGCCCAAACCAGATGGGATGGCATATCGCTGCAGAATGCTGTTGTAGCCATGCTGGTTAAGTGTGCCTTGAATTCTAAATAAATCACAGACAGTGTCACCAGCAAAGCACCCCCAAACCATAACACCACCTCCTCCATGCTTTACTGTGGGAAATACATATGCAGAGATCATCCGTTCACCCACACCGTATCTCACAAAGACACGGCGGTTGGAACCAAAACTCTCAAATTTGGACTCCAGACCAAAGGACAAATTTCCATCGGTCTAATGTCCATTGACTCTGTTTCTTGGCCCAAGCAAGTCTCTTCTTATTATTGGTGTCTTTTAGTAGTGGTTTATTTGCAACAATTCGACCATGATGGCCTGATTCACACAGTCTCCTCTGAACAGTTGAATTTGAGATGTGTCTGTTACTTGAACTCTGAAGAATTTATTTGGGTTGCAATTTCTGAGGCTGGTAACTCTAATGAACTTATCCTCTGCAGCAGAGGTAACTCTGGGTCTTCCATTCCTTTGGCGGTCCTCATGAGAGCCAGTTTCATCATAGCGCTTGATAGTTTTTGCGACTGCACTTGAAGAAACGTTCAGTTCTTGAAATTGTCCGTGTTGACTGACCTTCATGTCTTAAAGTAATGGACTGTCATTTCTCTTTGCTTATTTGAGCTGTTCTTGCCATAATACGGACTTGGTCTTTTACCAAATAGGGCTATATTCTGTATACCCCCCACCTTGTCACAACACAACTGATTCGCTCAAACACGTAAAGAAGGAAAGAAATTTCACAAATTAACTTTTAACAAGGCACACCTGTTAATTGAAATGCATTCCAGGTGACTACCTCATGAAGCTGGTTGAGAGAATGCCAAGAGTGTGCAAAGCGTGGCTACTTTGAAGAATCTCAAATATAAAATATATTTTGATTTGTTGAACACTTTTTTTGGTTACTACATGATTCCATATGTGTTATTTTAATAGTTTTGATGTCTTCACTATAATTCTACAATGTAGAAAATAGTACAAATTAAGAAAAACCCTTGAATGAGTGTGATCTAAAAATGTTCTAAAACTTTTGACCGGTAGTGAATGTTATACTGCTAAGGGTTGTTATGGTTCACTCTGGCAGACACATTTATTTATAATTCGAACCTCAAATCCCTTTCATATTGTGTTGTATTTCACACACATTTTATTTCAATTCTGCACTTGTCAAGATACCAAGTTAGTAGATTGTTCTTCAAGTGGGGAAATGGTAGATGGTGTGTGATTTGGAGTCAGATTCGGTTAAGCTTTTTGGAGGGCATTTGATTGTACAGATAATGACAACAGCAACTCTGTTTGTATGAAATGTGGCTAAAATATAATCTTAACATGCAACAATTTCAAAGATTTTACTGAGTTACAGTTCATATAAGGAAATCAGTCAATTGAAATAAATTCATTAGGCGCTAATCTATGGATTTCACATGAATGGGAATACAGATATGCAACTGTTGATTACAGATACTTTTTAAAATATGGGCCTCACCATGGGCCACAGGTTCTCGTCACGGTATCTCTGTGCATTCAAATTGCTATCGATAAAATGCCATTGTGTTTGTTGTCTGTAACTTGTGCCTGCACACACCATAACCCCACCGCCACCATGGGGCACTCTGTTCACAACGTTGAAATCAGTAAACCGCTCACCCACGCAATGCCATACACCTGGTCTGTGGTTGTGAAGCTGGTTGGACATAATGCTGAATTCTCTAAAACAACGTTGGAGGCAGCTAATGGTCGAGAAATTAACATGAAATTATCTGGCAAAGCTCTGGTGGATATTCCTGCAGTCACCATGCCAATTACACGCTCCGTCAAAACTTGAGACATTTGTGGCATTGTGTTGACAAAACTGCACATTTTCAGTGGCATTTTATGGCCCCCAGCACAAGGTGCCCCTGTATAATGATCATATTGTTTCATCAACTTCTTGATATGCCACACCAGTCAGGTGGATGGATTATCTTGGAAAAGAGGAAATGCTCACTAAAAGGGATGTAAACAAAATTGTACACAACATTTGAGAGAAATATGATTTTTGTGGGTATGGAAAATGTCTGATCTTTTATTTCAGCTCATGAAACATGGGACCAACACTTTACGTGTTGTTTATATTTTTGTTCAATGTATTTACAAATTCAAGGTGTTTTTCTGCCCTCTCCTTGTGAAAAGAGAACACTGCAACACACTTGAGTTGTGACAACTAATGGTCAGGCAAACGCACAATACATATACAAAATGTACATTTCTGAATAACTACTCATTTAGCTATATTAAGATGAGCTCTTTTAAAACACCGCTGCAAACAACTCCACTCTTCCTGAAAATACATCCCATCTAAGACCATACCATGTCTCTCCTCCCAGATCTGCCGTCTGCAGCAGCACCTGTCTGCAGGGGAGCACCAGCAGGACCTCTTCCTGGGTCAGCCTGCAATGTTTGTCTCCCGGAACACCCAGCCCCCCACCCACAGCCTGGTGGAGCTCATCCAGCTGTGTGGGGGCACAGTCTGCAAAACGGTCCGGCAGACAGGCCTCTGCATAGGGGAGTACAACGGCAAGAGACCAGAAGGGAGCAGGATTCTCTCCGAGCAGTGGGTGCTGGGTAAGATGTCAGCCCAGTGTTAATTCATGTGTAGCCCTTTTACTCTCCATCCCATATACAGGTTGAAAAATGTAGATTACGTCACTGATAAGCACTTAAATTGGAACACAGTGGCTGTCAGGCTCTGGGTCACCGCTTTACTGCGATGTATGGGAGTTCAAGTTCTAGGCCGGAGCATCACCCGCAACAAGATGCCCCCATCCTTCCCGCAAATTGGGTTACATTTGCACATTGTAGTGTTGTCTCAGTAAGGGGAGTGCTGTAAATCAAGAGCACTCGATGTGTTCAGAAAGATGAGAAGTCGAAAATTATAAATATGTCTTTGTCACACAAGCAAACCACACACCCATGAGTCCAAATGTGCACTTCACATTTCCAACTCATGTCATTTACAGCATCGAAATGTATGATCGTAATGATGCTTTACAGAATGACATTGCGTCATACCCCAGGTTATTCTGAACAAAATGGGCCTATGTTCTCTGTGTTGTGAAGAAAATGGCCATGGAAGACTCACCTGAATGCACTCATGACATTCCATATGCACCAAAATTGTATTGTTCTCTGAAGTACCTTGGGAAGCCTAACACTGCAAGGTCGTATTTTATAACTTCACTAGTCATGTTGGCAATAGAATACGCTTTCAAATGATGCCCATCTGACGCAGATTGTGATTTGTGATGGGCTGGTTTTGAATTGCGTAACAACAGTAATTGCGTGAAGGTGGGGTGCATGGCTGCATTCCAAACAAAAAACTGTGCTCATTAAGTTCCTCAATGGAACAGCTAGGAGAGCTCCAGAAAGCATCTAATAATAGTTGAAGGCTCTTTCCTTGAGTTATAAAAGTGCATTGAAATTACTTAGGAACTGTGTACACTTTGAATAGCTGTATAGCCACTTGGAGACAACTCTCACTCAAACCCTTGACATTTTCAGTTTCTCATGTTGCACCTACCCCAAATGTTCATGAATATTTGTATTATGTTACTAAATGTTGTGATTTGTTTTTGGATTGTGTGGTGTTACATTTGGCTTTAGCTTAGAATATTTATGTAAATTGAAGTTTTTACCCTCTGTCTCATTATGTTTCTTTAACAATGGCATTCATTGACTTCCTTTTTCTTCTAGATTGTATCACACATCTCAAGCAACTTCCATATGAGAAGTATGACTTGGAATGGAAGTCCGGGTAATATGAAGTTGGACTCAAACATGGAGAGAACACACATGGAAATCGTTTTGGCTTTTTTCCCCCTTGAATGTGAATTGACTTTCTACTGTTATTGCATTCTATTTAATAAAACGTTTACCTTGTCAGAATGTTCATCGCAGCATAACTTTGCAGGTTTTTGTTTGATATAGACTGAAGTATAAGGACATCTCTATTTGTGATTATTTGTCACAAAACTAGTCATGTCAGTCCATCCACTCATCACAGTTCCAATTCAAAGATGAGTCTATTGTCAAAGCAGTGCTTTAATGTCATAGGAGTTTACTATGCATCAAAGATAGCTGGTTATACGACAAACTGATCTGGGACTAGGCTAGTGCTTATACAGTGTCTATTTAACAATTCACTCAGTAATTTACTGTTAAGTTATACTGGATAGCACAGGTCACACACTTGTCAGGTTTCATCAGACACACACTACTATCTAAATAACTTTAAAACTCAGCCTTAGTTTTCGGCAGATCTTGCTTTACTGCTGCTGGCATCTGGCACTGACACCAGGGTTAGTTCAATGCTGGGTCCTTGGGACATCCTTACCCTAACCTTAAAGGCCCAGTGCAGCCAAAAAATGTGATTTCCCTTTTCTTTTCTTTTTCACAGTGAGGTTAGAATAATATTGTGAAAATTATAATGCCCTTTTCATGTAAGAGTTGTTTGAAAAGACAGCCTGAAATGTCAGCCTGTTTTGGTGGGTAGAGTTTTTGCCTGCCTGGGGAATTAGTTACAAATAGCAGTTCCAAACCTCTCGGCCAATAACATAATTTTCCATTTTCTCCTCCCCACTCAGACCCCTCCCAGACATCTTGCAAAATTATTGCTAAGAAGCTATTTTATTTACCATTTTTAATTGAAAACAATCATAGTAAGGTACTTAATTGTTACCCAGAAATTATTTGAAATTGAGATTTAAAAAAATGATTGCATTGGAACCTTTATAACGTTTTAAATGTCAACTTAAATGGGGGTGATGTCAGAGATGGGATGTCCCAAGTATCCCGTTTAGACTTGTCCCTGACACCAGCACATTAGCAACTGTCATCCACCCTTAGCAACCCCCCAGTCTCAGAACTCTTCTTTAAACCAATCAGCTTGCACAATGTTGGCCAATGGCTTACGCCTCCAGCCTCCATCACACCAACAGTGTCATTGCATTCTGGTACACCAGAAGTACATTCATTTCCAATGGAATGCTCCGTTCCGTTTACCTTGCAGCATTGCATTGCAGAGGCAGCTGCAGTGCGTTCTGTGTGGTGCATATGTTGGATTTTATCGAAGTATGCATCAAATTGTATAAATCGGCAGTTTGACAGAAATGGTAGCAGAAGGTGAATGTTGGACTTTTGTTGCACACATATCCAGATGATGCTGCGTACCATTTTGCGCAAACACTGTAGGTGTGATCGAGGCGTAAGGGTAGGGTTTAGGGTCATTGTCTTCAGTCAGATAGCGTGACCGCAGTCTACACTGATTCCGCATTTATGTGGTAGTTGGAACTAGGAAACTGACATTTCCGACTTGCCAAATGATTGTAGTTATACAGGTGCCACTGCCACTTTCAACCAGTTAGCAAGTCGGACATTTTCTGAGAGTCCTAGTTTCGAGTAGTGCATGATGATGAGGGACGAGCGTAGCATAGGAGTGACGCCATCTGACATGACACTAGAGGTGCGTTCAGTTTGCTACTTTGCGGAACGGGTTTGGACTGTATGACAAGTTTCCCCAAAACGTTCTTGTACTTTCTTGAACAGACTTTCGCCTTGATCACACCTACAGCATCATTGCGCAAATTGGTACGCAACAGCAAGCTGTCTACAGCATACATTTATATATATATATGTTTGATAAATACAAGGTAAGTGCCACAAAGAATGCACTGCACCTGCCTCTGCAACTCAATGCTGGAAGGCAAACACCTTGATCACACCTACAGTGTCATTGTGCAAAATAGTATGCAGCATCATCTGGATATACCTGCAACAGAAGTTCAACATTCACGTTCTGCTACCATTTCTATGCATAGTTTGATGAAAGAAAAAAGACAAATCCAACATATGCACCACAGAACATACTGCAACTGCATCTGCAACACAATGCTGCAAGGCAAACTCAGCATTCCATTGGAATTGAATGTACTAGTGTACCAAAATGCAATGATGCTGTCGGTGTGATCATGTGTAATGTACTTCTGGTGTCCCAAAACCCTGTCAGTGTGAACAAGTTGTTTGAGGTACGTTTGCTCCCGTTTGGTGGGTGTGGCTTTAAGCAATGAATTACGTATTTAAAGGGAAGTAGCGATGCTGACAGCGTCCCACAACCCTTCCGGTGTTTCAACTGGTCGTTCTATACTGCAGCGTAGTACGGGTTACCCAGGTACGGGTTAAGTTTAGGGTACAGAAGCCCCAATGACCCCAGATAGCATGAATCATTATTAAACATGGATAGAATTTCAATAGCCAGTGCTATGCGGGATCATTGGGATGTCCCTACCTTAACCCCTACCATATTAATTTAAAATGTAATTTAAAATGTTAACTTCAGTGGGGTAGAGGGGTCCCAATGATCCCGGATAGCACGGACCAATCGCAATTGCTTCCTCGCTCCTCAAACCCCATTGGATGAGAAAGCCAGAAGTCCCGCCCCTCTGGCCTACTCCTCCAATGGGTTTTGAGGAGGCGAGGAGAACGCGATTCCCCCATTGAGTCCATGAGGCGTGTGTGTGACTTTGGTAGAGGTAGTTTTTGAACTAAAACTTCACTGTTGACTGAGGAGAATTTATATGCAAAGCATATAGTAATGATTTACCACTGCTGTTTTAACCGTGGTTTTGTACGAAACCATTCGTTTGGGTCATGTGCCGGTTGAGCAGTGTTTAGCCGCAAAGTAAGTTAGCTTAGCTAGGTAAAGTTAGCTAGCTATCGGAGATTCGAGGTCGTTTGCGATATGCATAACGTTGACATGTGGTGTTACTATGTGGCCGTTGTATAAGCTATATTTGCAACTTCTCATCCTAGCTTACTTTCAATAGGAAACAGTCAACCGAGAAGTGAACGTGCAGATATCTTATAGTTATAGCTAGTTGAACTAGCTATAAGTGTGCAGTAATACAGAATGCTGCTCTCCCTGGTTGTGCACACATACTCGTTGCGGTACTGGTTTCCTGCAGTGGTAATGCTAGGCACAGCTCCGGCTTATGTGCTGTCATGGGGTGCATGTCGTGTGCTTACCGCTGTCTTACCATCAAGACTATATCGCAGGATGGACGACCACCTCTATAACATCTACCAGAGCCTCGTCCTATTTTTCTTCGAAAACTATACCGGGGTGGAGGTGAGTAGGCCTGCATTTCATTTTAAGGATTCACATTGAACTGTTAGGTCCTAAATGGAATTGCATGCAACCTGTATTGCCTCCTGGCTTGCTATACGATAGCTGATTGCACGTGGTGAATCCTCACTGCAGTCAACCTATGCTGAAAATGATCGGTCAAGCTATACGAGCTGTAGAATTTAAGTGCGCGCATGCACTGCACATTATGGTATCACGCGGAATATGCTTGAAAGGAGAGAATCTCCGATCTATGAACCTCTTCTGAACCTCATATTTAGTGTTGCCAGTGAATTGTATGATGACGTGATGTTTACATCCAGTTACTTTATTCAAAAAGTGAGGTGAATTTGTATTGACTTTATTCACCGAGGTAAAGACAGTTTCAAGTTCGATATTCGACGTATATCGCTTTCAAACCTCAATAGACTCCAAATAAGTGTCATGGTGTTGGAAAAATTGCGCACAACATTGCACAGGTCTTATTTTCACGATTTAGACATTCATTTGCTTTCCAAAGCTAATAAACATGTGGTATTGTGAGCAGTGTTTTGTATTCCTAGTTGAATTAGTTAGGGAGCGTGAACAAAGTACAAACTTTTTTACATTCAAATTTCAATAGCTCCTTGGTCATGTGACATACTTACTTCAAACAAGGTTCAGAATGTCCACTGACTACTCTTCTATATTGCACACCCTTTAGTTTGTCAATTTTCATCACAAGATTTTACATGAATTTTTCCAAATGTAAAGTTTCAATAGTTCCTAGGTCGTGTGACCTAGTGACTTCAAACAAGGATCAGAATGTCCACTGAGTGGGCCTACATATTGCACACCCTTTAGTTTGTCAATTTTTATCTCACATAGTTTTACATGAATTTTTTTAATTTAGAATTTCAATCGCTCCTTGGTCATGTGACCTGGTGTCTTCAAACAAGGTTCCGAATGTCCACTGAGTGGGCCTACACATTGCACACCCTTTAGTTTGTCAATTTTCATCTCACGTGGTTTTATATGAATTTTTCATTATTATTAGTTTGACAATTACGGGGTCCAGTGTTGTTTACCCTTTTCTTTAATATTTATCTACAATAATTGGTAGTTCTAAGTATTTATTTTCCCTGTTCTTTATTTTTCCACAGTATTTAACAGTGGTACACAATAGGAAAGAGACAGATATCTCCTTTCGTCGTTAATATCAACCATAAAGGAAAAGGGCAAAGTACGAGAGTCATGCTATTAATTGTCCAAAGCAGGGATGGAGAGTGAGCTAGTGAGGTAGACTGCAGTGGTTTGCTGGTCAATACATATGCTGAACATGTAAGTAACCACAGTAATTGTGGCAAGTAAATCAATGAATAAAAATATAATATTGACAAATTAAAGAAATTGTATACCTTTAATATTTTCCAACATGTCAACAGACACTTAACTTCAATTAAGTATGAAACATTTCAGTGTTAACTTTCTCTTTATCCCTGGTTCTCTTTATCCCTGGTTGATGTATATTTCAGAGCCTCTTCAGTGTGGATGGGGTATAGCATACATTTTCAACAACAAAGACTGCACTTCCAGTTTGTGTTCTTTACTCTGAACTCTTTTGTCTTCATTCCTAGGCACAGCACATGGAACCTCAGTTGGCATGCAAAACATTCAATCAAAACCAAATAAAGCGTAACACGTTATAAATAATATCAAATATTAGCCATAAATTGTCTTACATACCGCCACTGTTGTCAGAAGATTATAAACATGTTAAATAAAGTTACTAACCCAGTCTTTGGGCCACATCCAGGTTCTTTATCAGTGGCACACATGAAGCAGTTGTTGGCTTTGTTGAACTCTGAAATCATAGGCATGAACTGAACATATGGCTGTCCCACACAAAAATAAAGAATTTACATTTACTTTGAATTAAATGTAATTACATACCAGACATTTTTAGCATATCCTCAGCCATTTCTTTTCGCAGTTGCTCCATGTGTTTTTTTAGGTTCCATATCAATTTGGGAGGGGATGTTGGAAGTTCTGTGCAACTTCCTTGGCCATCTACACCAAAAAATTAAATATAGTTTTTTACCTAATTGTCACATAACAGCTAAACATTCATTATTGAAAATATAACTATCAAACCTGCATGACAAAGACCCCACAGCTGAAGGTGTCCTGCTGCATGGTGTGAGTTATTTCCCCTCCTTTACACTTTGTCTGCCCAGTCTTTTCCATGGCGGGATCTCATTTTGAAGTATTCTCATTTTTATGTAAAAATAATGGAATTATGATTAGTTATAGGCAAATTAATACACAAGCCACATTTGTATGCTGTTTTCCTTATCACTATAATCTAGTAGTAATTTATTAGTAGAGGTAATTTCCTTAATGCCCCGTTCTACCCACAGCCTAAATGATAGGCACTGAACCATTTACAGGACAATAAAAGTAGCATATAGGATCCAACCCTATCACAGAGTGAATAAATGTACAGTCTTGGCCAAAAGTTTTGAGAATGACACAAATATTACTTTTCTCAGTCTGCTGCCTCAGTTTGTATGATGGCAATTTGCATATACTCCAGAATGTTATGAAGAGTGATCAGATGAAGTGCAATTAATTGCAAAGTCCCTCTTTGCCATGCAAATGAACTGAATCGGCAAAAGCAAAAAAACATTTCCACTACATTTCAGCCCTGCCACAAAAGGACCAGCTGACATGTCAGTGATTCTTTCGTTAACACAGGTGTGAGTGTTGACTAGAACAAGGCTGGAGATCACTCTGTCATGCTGATTGAGTTCGAATAACAGACTGGAAGCTTCAAAAGGAGAGTGATGCTTGGAATCATTGTTCTTCCTCTGTCAATCATGGTTACCTGCAAGGAAACACGTGCCATCATCATTGCTTTGCACAAAAAGTGCTTCACAGTCAAGGATATTGCTGCCAGTAAGATTGCACCTAAATCAACCATTTATTTGATCATCAAGAAATTCAAGGAGAGCGGTTCAATTGTTGTGAAGATGGCTTCAGGGCGCCCAAGAAAGTCCAGCAAGCGCCAGGACCGTCTCCTAAAGTTGATTCAGTTGCGGGATCGGGGCACCACCACTACAGAGCTTGCTCAGGAATGGCAGCAGGCAGGTGTGAGTGCATCTTGACGCACAGTGAGGCAAAGACTTTTGGAGGATGGTCTGGTGTCAAGAAGGGCAGCAAAGAAGCCACTTCTCTCCAGGAAAAACATCAGGGACCGACTGATATTCTGCAAACGGTACAGGGATTGGACTGCTGAGGACTGGGGTTAAGTCACTTTCTCTGATGAATCCCCTTTCCGATTGTTTGGGGCATCTGGAAAAAAGCTTGTTCGGAGAAGACAAGGTGAGTGCTACCATCAGTCCTGTGTCATGCCAACAGTAAAGCATCCTGAGACCATTCATGTGTGGGGTTGCTTCTCAGCCAAGGGAGTGGGCTCACTCACAATTTTGCCTAAGAACACAGCCATGAATAAAGAATGGTACCAACACATCCTCCGAGAGCAACTTCTCCCAACCATCCAGGAACAGTTTGGTGACGAACAATGCCTTTTCCAGCATGATGGAGCACCTTGCCATAAGGCAAAAGTGATAACTAAGTGGCTCGGGGAACAAAACAGATATTTTGGGTCCATGGCCAGGAAATTTACCCAGACCTTAATCCCATTGAGAACTTGTGGTCAATCCTCAAGAGGTGGGTGGACAAACAAAACCCCACAAATTCTGACAAACTCCAAGCATTGATAATGCAAGAATGGGCTGCCATCAGTCAGGATGTGGCCCAGAAGTTAATTGACAGCATGCCAGAGCGGATTGCAGAGGTCTTGAAGAAAACTGCAAATATTGACTCTTTGCATCAACTTCATGTAATTGTCAAAAGCCTTCGACACTTATGAAATGCTTGTAATTATACTTCAGTATTCCATAGTAACATCTGACAAAAATATCTAAAGACACATAAGCAGCAAACTTTGTGGAAATTAATATTTGTGTCATTCTCAACTTTTGGCCATGACTGTAGAGCGTTTTGTAGACTTTAAGAAAAAAATATTAAGTGACAGTTTCATCAGTGCATGCTTAAAGAAAGACATCACAGATGACAGTGCCCAATACAATAGAGAACGAATTGTAAGCACCAAAGTGTGTTTGTCAAAATAATATCTGAAAATGTCAGTTGTTGAACATAATACTTCTACTTGCAATAGCAATTTATGATATATGCAGTTGAGGAATATTCCATGTACCAACACTACATGTAGGACGGACATAAGACATTCCCACATACAATATTTTTTTATTTCACCTTTATTCATCCAGGTAAGCCAGTTGAGAACAAGTTCTCATGTACAACTGCGACCTGGCCAAGATAAAGTAAAGCAGTATGATAAACAACACAGAGTTACACATGGAATAAACAAATGTACAGTCAATAACACAATACAAAAGTCTATATACAGTGTGTGCAAATTAAGTAAGATTAGGGAGGTAAGGGAATAAATAAGCTGTAGTGGTGAAATATTTACAATTTCGCAAATAAACACTGGAGTGAGATGTGCAGAAGATTAATGTGCAAGTAGAGATACTGTGGCGCAAAGGGGCAAATAATATATAAATAAATAACAATATGGGGATGAGGTAGTTGGATGGGCTATTTCCAGATGGGCTACGTACAGGTGCAATGATCTGTAAACTGCTCTGACAGCTAACGCTTAAAGATAGTGAGGGAGACATGAGTCTCCAGTTTCAGTGATTTTTGCAATTCGTTCCAGTCATTAGCAGCAGAGAACTGGAAGGAAAGGCGGCCAAAGGAAGAATTGGCTTTGTGGGTGACCAGTGAAATATACCTGCTGGAGCACGTGCTACGGGTGGTTGCTGCTATGGTGACCAGTGAGCTGAGATAAGGCGGGGCTTTACCTAGCAAGGACTTATAGATGACCTGGAGCCAGTGGGTTTGGCGACGAATATGAAGCGAGGATCAGACAACGAGAGCATACAGGTCGCAGTGGTGGGTAGTATGTGGGGCTTTGTTGATGAAACGGATGGCACTGTGATAGACTGCATCCAGTTTGCTGAGTAGAGTGTTGGAGGCTATTTTGTAAATGACATCGCCGAAGTCAAGGATCGTCAGTTTTACGAGGGTATGTTTGGCAGCCTGAGTGAAGGATGCTTTGTTGCGGAATAGGAATCCGATTCTAGATTTAATTTTGGATTGGAGATGCTTAATGAGTCTGGAAGGAGAGTTCAGTCTAATCAGACACCTAGGTATTTGTAGTTGTCCACATTAGAGCTCGACCGATTAATCGGAATGGCCGATTAATTAGGGCCGATTTCAAGTTTTCATAACAATCGGAAATCGGTATTTTTGGACACCGATTTAAAAATGTTTTTTTTTTTTTTTTTTTTTACACCATTATTTAACTAGGCAAGTCAGTTAACACATTCTTATTTTCAATGACGGCCTAGGAACGGTGGGTTAACTGCCTTGTTCAGGGGCAGATCGACAGATTTTTACCTTGTCAGCTCGGGGGTTTGTTTTTGCAACCTTCCGGTTACTAGTCCAATGCTCTAACCACCTGCCTTACATTGCACTTCACGAGGAGCCTGCATGGCAGGCTGACTAACTGTTACGCGAGGGCAGCAAGAAGCCATGGTAAGTTGCTAGCTAGCATTAATCTTATCTTATAAAATAACACTCTTCACATAATCACTAGTTAACTACACACGGTTGATGATATTACTAGTTTATCTAGCGTGTCCTGCGTTGCATATAATCGATGCGGTGCCTGTTAATTTCTCATGGAATCACAGCCTACTTCGACAAATGGGTGATGATTTAGCGCTGTCGTTGCACCAAACCATAAATATCAATGCCTTTCTTTAAAATCAATACACAAGTATATATTAAGTCCATTCATTCCTAACAAAGACCGTAATTAATTTGCCAGAATTGTACATAATTATGACATAACATTAAAGGTTGTACAATGTAACAGCAATATTTAGACTTAGGGATGCCAGCCGTTAGATAAAATATGTAACGTTCCGTATTTCACTGAAAGAATAAACGTTTTGTTTTTCGAAATGATAATTTCCGGATTCGACCATTTTAATGACCAAAGGCTCGTATTTCTGTGTGTTATTATGTTATAATTAAGTCTATGATTTGATAGAGCAGTCTGACTGAGCGATGGTAGGCAGCAGCAGGCTCGTACGCATTCATTCAAACAGCACTTTTGTGCGTTTTGCCAGCAGCTCTTCGCAGTGCTTCAAGCATTGAGCTGTTTATGACTTCAAGCCTATCAACTCCCGAGATTAGGCTGGTGTAACCGATGTGAAATGGCTAGCTAGTTAGCGGGGTGCGCGCTAATAGCGTTTCCATCGGTGACGTCACTCGCTCTGAGACTTGAAGTAGTTGTTCCCCTTGCTCTGCAAGGGCCGTGGCTTTTGTGGAGCGATGGGTAACGATGTTTCGAGGGCTGTTGTCGACGTGTTCCTGGTTCGAGCCCAGGTAGTGGCGAGGAGAGGGACGGAAGCTATACTGTTACACTGGCAATACTAAAGTGCCTATAAGAACATCCAATAGTCAAAGGTATATGAAATTCAAACCATATAGAGAGAAATAATCCTATAATAACTACAACCTAAAACTTCTTGCCTGGGAATATTGAAGACTCATGTTAAAAGGAACCACCACCAGCTTTCATATGTTCTCATGTTCTGAGCAAGGAACTTAAACGTTAGCTTTTTTACATGGCACATATTGCACTTTTACTTTCTTCTCCAACACTTTTTTAAACCAAATTGAACATGTTTCATTATTTATTTGAGGCTAAATTGATTTTATTGATGTATTATATTAAGTTAAAATAAGTGTTCATTCAGTATTGTTGTAATTGTCATTATTACAAATACATTTTAAAATCGGCTTTTTTTGGTCCTCCAATAATCGGTATTGGTGTTGAAAAATCATAATCGGTCGACCTCTAGTCCACACATTCTAAGTCAGAACCGTCCAGAGTAGTGATGATAGGCGGGTGGGCAGATGCGGGCAGCGATCGGTTGAAGAGCATACATTTAGTTTTACTTGCATTTAAGAGCAGTTGGAGGCCACGGAAGAAGAGTTGTATGGCATGAAGCTCGTTTGGAGGTTAGTTAACACAGTGTCCAAAGAAGGGCCAGAAGTATACAGAATGGTGTTGTCTGGATAGAGGTGGATCAGAGAATCACCAGCCGCAAGAGCTACATCATTGATGTATACAGAGAAGAGAGTCAGCCCGAGAATTGAACCCTGTGGCACCCCCATAGAGACTGGCAGAGGTCCGGACAACAGGCCCTCCCATTTGACACACTGAGCTCTGAGAAGTAGTTGGTGAACCAGGCGAGACAGTCATTTGAGAAACCAAGGCTGTTCAGTCTGCTGATAAGAATGCTGTGATTGACAGAGTCAAAAGCCTTGGCCAGGTTGAAGTATACGGCTGCACAGTATTGTCTTTTGTCGATGGCGATTATGATATCGTTTAAGACCTTGAGCGTGGCTGAGGTGCACGCATGACCAGCTTGGAAACCAGATTGCATAGCGGAGAAGGTACGGTGGGATTCGAAATGGTCGGTGATCTGTTTGTTAACTTGGCTTTCTAAGACCTTAGAAAGACAGGGTAGGATAGATATAGGTCTGTAACAGTTTGGGTCTAGAGAGTCTCCCCCTTTGAAGAGGGGGATGACCGCGGCAGCTTTCCAATCTTTGGGGATCTCAGACGATGCGAAAAAGGTTGAACAGGCTAATAATAGGGGTTGCAACAATTGCGGCAGATCATTTTAGAAAGAGAGTGTCCTGATTGTCTAGCCCAGCTGAATTGTAGGGGTCCAGATTTTGCAGCTCTTTCAGAACATCAGCTATTTGGGTGAAGAATAAATGGGGGAGTTTTGGGCAAGTTGCTGTGAGGGGTGCAGAGCTGTTGACCGGGGTATGGGGTAGCCAGGTGGAAACCAAGCCCAGCCTTAGAAAAATGCTTATTGAAATTCTCGATAATTGTAGATTTATCGGTGGTGACAGTGTTTCCTAGCCTCAGTGCAGTGGGCAGCTGGGAGGAGGTGCTCTTATTCTCCATGGACTTTAGTGTTCCAGAACTTTTTGGAGTCTGTGCTACAGGATGTACATTTCTGTTTGAAAAAGCTAGCCTTAGCTTTCCTAATTGCCTGTGTATATTGGTTCTTAACTTCCCTGAAAAGTTGCATATCGTGGGGGCTATTCGATGCTGATGTAGTACGCCACAGGAAGTTTTTGTGCTGGTCAAGGGCAGTCAGGTCTGAAGTGAACCAAGGGCTATATCTGTTCCTGGGTCTACATTTTTTGAACGGGGCATGCTTATTTAAGATGGTGAGGAAAGCACTTTTAAAGAATAACCAGGCATCCTCTACTGACGTAATGAGGTCAATATCTTTCCAGGATACCCGGGCCAGGTCGATTAGAAAGCCCTGCTCGCTGAAGTGTTTTAGGGAGCGTTTGACTGTGATGAGGGGTGGTTGTTTGACCGCGGACCCATTACTGACGCAGGAAATGAGGCAGTGATCGCTGAGAAACTGGTTGAAGACAGCCGAGGCGTATTTAGAGGGCAGGTTGGTCAGGATGATATCTATGAGGGTGCCTGAGTTTACAGATTTGGGGTTGTACCTGGTAGGTTCATTTGGGTGAGATTGAGGGCATCTAGCTTAGATTGTAGGACGGCTGAGGTGTTAAGCATGTCCCAGTTTAGGTCACCTAACATTACAAACTCTGAAGATAAATGGGGGGCAATTAATTCACATATGGTGTCCAGGGCGCAGCTGGGGGCTGAGGGGGGTCTGTAACAAGTAGCAACAGTGAGACTTATTTCTGGAAAGGTGGATTTTTAAAAGTTGAAGCTCGAACTGTTTGGGCACAGACCTGGATAGCATGACAGAACTCTGCAGGCTGTCTCTGCAGTAGATTGCAACTCCACCCCCTTTGACAGTTCTGTCTTGGTGGAAAATGTATACACATGCATAAAGGCATTTTTCAGCTTTATGCATTGATGCATTGATGCATTGTGTCTTCTAACTGTCCGAAAATAAGATCCAAAGTGTTAGGAAATATTTGTTATCATAAATACAAAGGAGGATCTCTCCTCATACCTCTGGCACTTTAGCCAGACTGTGCACCACAGAGCCAATCAGGAGAGAATACATACAGGTCAACGGTGCCAATTGAAAGTCAAGGGGTGTGTCTGTGCCTTTTGGATTACTCTCTCTTTACACAGAATCCCTGTGGTTCATGTCTGCTCTGCGCATGTCTGAAAGTGACAGAGCCAGCAGCCAAGAGTTTTTCACAGTATGTCATAAAAAAGTATTACACTTATGAATGTATGTAAAATGCTAATATGTATTAGATCCAGTACAATGGAATAACTAAGACCAGAATTTGAATGCAGCGTGTTCCAATTCCTCCTTCTCTTTCTGTCCAACAAGGTCAACCAAAAACACGTGGCCTGATGGTTCATGCAGATACTAAGGAAGCAATATAGAAATGTATTGATCCCTTAAATGATTTTACTGTTAAATGACCCATATCACAACCCGCATACCTCTTCACAAAAATGTACCTAAATCAATTTTGGGAAAAGGATTTTACTCACAAAAGACGTAGGAATTTATTTTCCCAGTTCGAAATAGTAGGCCATGCATCAAATAACTATTTTCATCAGAAAAACAAACCCTCAAATGCAATATTGCATTTTGTAAGTTGTCTGCAGGTGGCTTGTTGTGAATGCACTCAAATATCAAGTCATTTTCAGGTTATATAAACTGCGTTCTAATTCTCAACGTAGAAGGATTTGTCTTAATGTACAGTATATGAAAGTGATGCTATAAAAAGGATTCTTTTACGTTATCAAGCTCACTGTGACTGACAAATCCCTGCCTATTTCTGTGATTATAAAGAGCATATGAAACATTGTTTTTCATGAGGCCTACCTGAGCGCCTTCCTTTAAGCACCTCTGTTTGAACACCTCTCCTGTCCTTGATCCATTCCACATACAGCCATTTGCAGATCTTTTCAGTGTCCATGTGAACGATAGTTATTGCGAGGATGGAACATTTGTTGACGTAAAAGTTTTTTTTTAAACACCCATGTAAAATGAAGGCCTGCAAAGCTTACAGATTTAAGTCTAATAGCATGAGATGAAAGTAGACAAACATCAGAGTGTGCAATATGAAGGCATAGTCAGTGGACATGCTGAACCTTGTTTGAAGTCATTAGGTCACATGACCAAGGAGCTATTGAAATTCTACATTTTGAAAAATTCATGTAAAACCATGTGAAATAAAAATGGACAAACTAAAGGGTGTGCAATGTGTGTCTATGCCATCGGGTTAGCTACAACCAGTTCTCAAAGTGTTTGGAGTGATGGTTAAAGAGCTATTGAAAATGTAAAAATGTGATTTTTCACCATGTTTACGGTCCCTAACTGCTGTTGGTGGACGTAAGGAAAACTACAGGCGAATATATCTTTTGAATATCCAACCTGAAACTGTCTTTACCTCGGTACATTATTCACCTTTTTTAGTTTCGCTTCGTAAACAACACACGGTAGTTCGGGTAGACCATCTTTAGTGATTGAGATTGCACTTAACTATGATTGCAATTGGATGTCATCACATAAGTTAGGTCAGGAATAGTCTTGCTGCAAAGAAACATCTAACTACTTTATAAAGGCACGGGTCTGATTTTAAAATCATTCGGATTAGTATAGCCACGATTGGAATTTGTAATCATATCCTATTGTCAAATATCAGCATGTATAATATTTGAATGGTTATTTTTTTATTGAAGAGCTAATTCAAATAGATTGCCAATACAAGTAATTACCGGGTTAGTTTCATCTCATATTCCAAAAATATGTATCCTGTATTTGAGACTCAGTGAAAGTTTAACATACTCTTTCAAATACGTTATGTAGCATTTTGAAAATACACATACATCGCATTTGTAATAATGGCATTTACATTACAGTATCCATTGACTTAGGACTCAAATTGCAGTTCCTATGCCTTCCACTAGATGTCAACAGTCTTTAGAAATTGTTTCAGGGTTGTATTCTGAAAAATTAGGAAGTAAGAGCAGTCTGAATGAGTGGACCCTAAAGTGTCACAGAGCTTTTTCATGCGCACGACTGAGAGTGTCTTTCTTGTTTACCTTTTATATTGACGACGTTATTGTCCGGTTGAAATATTATCCATTATTTAGGCTAAAAACAACCTGAGGATTGAATATAAACACCGTTTGACATGTTTCTATGAACTTTACGGATACAATTTGGATTTTTTGTCTGCCTGTTTTGACTGCGTTTGAGCCTGTGGATTACTGAAGAAAACTGAGGTTTATGGATATAAAGAGACTTTATCGAACAAAAGGAACATTTATTGAGTAAATGAATGTCTGCTGAGTGCAACCATATGAAGATCATCAAAGGTAAGGGACTAATTTTATCTCTATTTCTGACTTGTGTAACTCTTCTACTTGGCTGGTTACTATTTGTAATGATTTGTCTGCTGGGCTATGTTCTCAAATAATCGTAAGGTATGCTTTCGCCGTAAAGCATTTAAAAAATCTGACACCGCGGTTGGATTCACAAGAAGTTAATCTTTAAACCTATGTAAAATATGTTTTGTTTTCTGAATAAAATAAAAAAAATAGTATTTCTGTATTTGAATTTGGCCCCCAGCAGTTTCACTGGCTGTTGAAGAGGTGGGACGCTAACGTCTCACGTACCCAAGGGAGGTTAAACCCCAAAGAGCAAGTAATGCCGATGTAGAAGCAGTGGCTAGGAAAAATTCCCCTAGAAAGGCAGGAACCTAGGAAGACGAGTGAAACCAGGCTCCGAGGTGTGGCCAGTCCTCTTCTGACTGGGCGGAGTGGAGATTATAAGAGTACATGGCCATTAACTTCTCTGTGCACGGATCCCTTTTACGGGATCATTTTCCTAAACAACCACTGAATTGCAGGGCGCAAAATATTACAAAAATATTTATAATCATGCAATCACAAGTGAAATATACCAAAACACAGCTTAGCTTGTTGTTAATCCATCTATCGTGTCAGATTTTGAAAATATGCTTTACAGAGAAAGAAATCCAAACTTTTGTGAGTGTATCAATCAATGCTAGAACAGCTAGCCCCAAATTAGCATGGTCAGAAAAGCAATAAAATTAATCGCTTACCTTTGATAATCGTTGGATGTTTGCACTCACGAGACTCCCAGTTACACAATAAATGTTATTTTTGTTCGATAAATATTACTTTTATAACAAAAAAACGCCATTTGGGTTGCGCGTTATTTTCAGAAAACCAAAGCCTCGTTCCGTTCGATGAACATTCCAAAAAGTATCCGTAATGGTCGTAAAAACATGTCAAATGTTTTTTATAATCAATCCTCAGGTTGTTTTTAGCAAACATAATCGATAATATTTCGACCGTAACCTATTCAATAAGAGAGAAAAAGAAAATGGAGAACTCCCCTCTCGCGCGCAGGAACTATTCAGAGGACACCTGACTACTTTTGAAAAATCTAGCTCATTTTTCAAAATAAAAGCCTGAAACTATGTCTAAAGCCTGGTCACAGCCTGAGGAAGCCATTGGAAAAGCAATCTGGTTGATATCCCTTTAAATGGAAGAAAGACAGGCAAGGAAACAAAGATTTAAAAAAAAAAATATATATATATATATATATATATATATATATATATATATATATATATATATACACTGCTCAAAAAAATAAAGGGAACACTAAAATAACACATCCTAGATCTGAATGAATGAAATATTCTTATTAAATACTTTTTTCTTTACATAGTTGAATGTGCTGACAACAAAATCACACAAATTATCAATGGAAATCAAATTTATCAACCCATGGAGGTCTGGATTTGGAGTCACACTCAAAATTAAAGTGGAAAACCACACTACAGGCTGATCCAACTTTGATGTAATGTCCTTAAAACAAGTCAAAATGAGGCTCAGTAGTGTGTGTGGCCTCCACGTGCCTGTATGACCTCCCTACAGCGCCTGGGCATGCTCCTGATGAGGTGGCGGATGGTCTCCTGAGGGATCTCCTCCCAGACCTGGACTAAAGCATCCGCCAACTCCTGGACAGTCTGTGGTTCAACGTGGCGTTGGTGGATGGAGCGAGACATGATGTCCCAGATGTGCTCAATTGGATTCAGGTCTGGGGAACGGGCGGGCCAGTCCATAGCATCAATGCCTTCCTCTTGCAGGAACTGCTGACACACTCCAGCCACATGACGTCTAGCATTAGGAGGAACCCAGGGCCAACCGCACCAGCATATGGTCTCACAAGGGGTCTGAGGATCTCATCTCGGTACCTAATGGCAGTCAGGTTACCTCTGACGAGCACATGGAGGGCTGTGCGGCCCCCCAAAGAAATGCCACCCCACACCATGACTGACCCACCGCCAAACCGGTCATGCTGGAGGATGTTGCAGGAAGCAGAACGTTCTCCACGGCGTCTCCAGACTCTGTCACGTCTGTCACATGTGCTCAGTGTGAACCTGCTTTCATCTGTGAAGAGCACAGGGCGCCAGTGGCGAATTTGCCAATCTTGGTGTTCTCTGGCAAATGCCAAACGTCCTGCACGGTGTTGGGCTGTAAGCACAACCCCCACCTGTGGACGTCGGGCCCTCATACCACCCTCATGGAGTCTGTTTCTGACCGTTTGAGCAGACACATGCACATTTGTGGCCTGCTGGAGGTCATTTTGCAGGGCTCTGGCAGTGCTCCTCCTTGCACAAAGGCGGAGGTAGCGGTCCTGCTGCTGGGTTGTTGCCCTCCTACGGCCTCCTCCACGTCTCCTGATGTACTGGCCTGTCTCCTGGTAGCGCCTCCATGCTCTGGACACTACGCTGACAGACACAGCAAACCTTCTTGCCACAGCTCGCATTGATGTGCCATCCTGGATGAGCTGCACTACCTGAGCCACTTGTGTGGGTTGTAGACTCCGTCTCATGCTACCACTAGAGTGAAAGCACCGCCAGCATTCAGAAGTGACCAAAACATCAGCCAGGAAGCATAGGAACTGAGAAGTGGTCTGTGGTAACCACCTGCAGAACCACTTCTTTATTGGGGTGTCTTGCTAATTGCTTCTACTTTCCACCTGTTGTCTTCCATTTGCACAACAGCATGTGAAATGTATTGTCGATCAGTGTTGCTTCCTAAGTGGACAGTTTGATTTCACAGAAGTGTGATTGACTTGGAGTTACATTGTGTTGTTTTAAGTGTTCCCTTTATTTTTTTGAGCAGTGTATATATCACTTCCGGGTTAGATTTTCTCAGGTTTTCGCCTGCAGAATCAGTTTTGTTATACTCACAGACAATATTTTGACAGTTTTGGAAACTTTGGAGTGTTTTCTATCCTAATCTGTAAATTATATGCATATTCTACGATCTGGACCTGAGAAATAGTCCGTTTACCTTGGGAACGTTATTTAAAAAAATAAAATAATAATAATAATAATAATAATAATAATCTGACCCCTAGCGTCAAGAGGTTTTAAGGTCAGATCGTTCTTCAAGATTTTTTAACATTCAGAGATGACTAGCAGGGTCAAATAATAATACCAGTGGTTAACGAGGGTGCAACAGTTTAGCACCTCAGGAGTAAATGTCAGTTGGCTTTTCATAGCCGAGCATTCAGAGGTAGAGAGGGGTAGCACATCCAGTGAACAGGTCAGGGTTCCAACTACTCCACTATCTGTTATGCACTAGAAGCATTTTTACTTTACCATTTTGGAAATGCACCCCTCCAAACATACTTGCATCACATAAGCGATAATGCCATTCATCCCTATTAAAGACTCAATTAAAATAATGTTTCAAATACATGAATCAATTGAGTTTACATAAAGTATTACAACTACTCCACTATCGATCTTATGTACTAAAAGCATTTATACTGTACCATTTTGAAAATGCACCTCCAAACTACTTACACTACATACAAAAGGTATGTGGACACCTGCTTGTCGATCATTTCATTAAGAAATCATGGACATTAATATGGAGTTGGTCCCCCTTTGCTGCTAAAACAGCCTCCACTCTTCTGGGAAGGCTTTCCACTAGATGTTGGAACATTGCTGCAGGGACTTGCTTCCATTCAGCCACGAGCATTAGTGAGGTCGGGCACTGATGTTGGGAGGTTAGGCCTGGCTCACATTTGGCTTTCCAATTCATCCCCAGGGTTTAAGAAGGGGTTGAGGTCAGGGCTCAGTGCAGGCCAGTCAAGTTCTTCCACACCGATCTCTACAAACCATTTCTGTATGGACCTCGCTTTGTGCATGGGGCATTGTCATGCTGAAACAGGAAAGGGCCTAACTGTTGCCACAAAGTTTGAAGCACAGAATTGTCTAGAATGTCATTGTGTGCTATAGCGTAAGATTTCCCTTCACTGGAACTAAGGGGCCTAGCTCGACCCAAACTTTACAGTTGGCACTATGCATTGGGGCAGGTAGCCTTCTCCTGGCATCCGCCAACTCCAGATTTGTCCATCGGACTGCCGGAGAACGCGTTTCCACTGCTCCAGAGTCCAATGGCGGCGAGCTTAACACATGTCAATGAAAAAAGGAATTGTCCGTAGAGCACCGAGGCGGGATAGTGTCGAGGCACAGATCTGGGGAAGGGTACCCAAAAATGTCTGCAGCATTGAAGGTCCCCAAGAATACAGGGGCCTCCATCACTCTTACATGGAAGAAGTTTGGAACCACCAAGACTCTTCCTAGAGCTGGCCGCCCAGTCAAACTGAGCAATTGGTGGAGGTGACCAAGAACCCGATGGCCACTGACGGGGCTCCAGAGTTCCTCTGTGGAGATGGTTGTCCTTCTGGAAATTCTCCCATCTTTGCAGCACTCCATCAATCAGGCCTTTATGGTAGAGTAGCCAGATGGGAGCCACTCCTCAGTAAAAGGCACATGACAGCCCACTTGGAGTTTGCCAAAAGGTACCTAAATGACTCAGACCATAAGAAACAAAATTCTCTGGTCTGATGAAAGCACGATTTGGCCTGAATGCCAAGCGTCACGTCTGGAGGAAACCTGGCACCATCCCTACGGTAAAGCATGATGATGATGGTGGCGGCATGCTGTGGGGATGTTTTTCAGCTGCAGGCACTGGGAGACTAGTCAGGATCGAGGGAAAGATGAACGGCGCAAATTACAGAGATACTTGATTAAAAACCTGCTCCAGAGCGCTCAGGACCTCAGACTGGGGCGAAGGTTCACATTTCAGCAGGACAACGACCCTAAGCACACGGCCAAGACAACGCAGGAGTGGCTTCGGGACAAGTTTCTGAATGTCCTTGAGTGGCCCAGCCAAAGCCTGGACATGAACCCGATGGAACATTTCTGGAGAGACCTGAAAATAGATGTGCAGCAACGCTCCCCATCTAACCTGACAGAGCTTGAGAGGATCTATAGAGAAGAATGGGAGAAACTCCCCAAATACAGGTGTGCCAAGCTTGTAGAGTCCTACCCAACAAGACTCGAGGCTGTAATCGCTGCAAAAGTTATTTCAACAAAATCCTGAGTTAAGGGTCTTGTAAATTAAATATTTCTGTTTTAAAAAATTTATAAATTTGCTTTGTCGTTATGGGGTATTGTGTGTAGATCGATGAGAAAAAAACTATTGAATCAATTTTAGACTAAAGTTGTAACATAACAAAATGTGGAAAATGTCTAGGGTTCTGAATAATTTCCGAATGCACTATAGGTCTACTGATTTAGTCAGTGACAATGGAGTAGCCAATTGCTGCTTTCTCTGTAGCAAAGCCATCTTGAACAACTGCTTCATTCTTCAGTCATACCTGTTTTGCAGAGAAAATGCCTCTTAATGAAAACATGCAACAATAGCAAGCCTATCATCTTGGTCAAAAGGCTATAGCCTATTATTGAACATGCTACTCCTGTATAATGAAGCAGCTAATAAGTCATTTTCAAACATTTGCCAAAATGCAATTCGCGGGAAACCACCGTTCTAAACAGCGCACCTAATGCGAGTAGTTCCATATGTGACAGAGATGAGAATCTCAGTTAAGAGAGGGGATCTAATAGTAACAACTAGGATTGGTTGATAATGACTAGGATTGTGCCTTTGGCTTCTGGACAATGGAAGAAAGTTATGAAAACGAATAGGAAGTCTTTATAAAATAATTGCCTCCCTTTCTGTGGTTGGATTTTGGCTAGGCTACTTTGCTCATTTATGTAACGTCTTACCTTGCTTCAAAGTAAAACTAACAATATTTCAGTATATTACTTAAAGTAATGCTTACAAATTATGGTTAATAAGTGATAAGCAGTAATGGGCAGTCACTACCATTATGGGGCTCTTATTAAAGGGTAGGAAGCATGAGTTTTTACTCACCAAAGTAACAACAATGTGGTCAGAGTTAGTAACTTAGTTGTAGTCACGATCTGGTACCTATAACTACAAACTTATGTTTTTGGGTTATTACAAATGTATTAACTTATTTTCAGGTATCTTCTAAACTACCCACTGCAGTATTTATCAACGTCAAATGGAGGATCTACTCTGTGCTACCAAGTTTGTATGCTAGCTCTGTAGCTGGCTACGGTTAGCATCCTCATACTCTTCAGACTTTGTGGCTGTGTTATCTAGTGGGAACCCGTTAGCATGGCAGACTCTGGTGCCTTCTTGCCGTGGGCTCCAACCAATTGCTCTAATTGTGTAGCACTTTGTCTGTTCTCTTTTTTTGGTCACCTTTTCACCATGTTCTCTGTTGAGTTGGCTATGGGAGTTTTGTAACTTTTCCCTCTTTGGCTTAGTGCTAGCACGCTAGCTGACTGACATCTGGAATCTATCTAATTTAGATTTTCTTGCCATTAGATTTCACTCAGCTTGGTGAAGTGCCCGCTTCCCCCTTGCTTTTGTAGCTAACTCAACCTGCACTCTTTGAAAGGTTTTATCATCGGCTGAGCCCCAGCCAACAATCTGTAAGTCTCTGCTCTCTGCTTTTGATCTGTGGTTATGTTTTAGTTGTGGTGGTCTAGCTGGTCTCCAGTTGTTGGGCTCTGGCTTGCTGACCATAACTGTGGTGATTGGCGAGGCTAATAGCTATTTGGTTAAATGGCTAAAATTAGCTAGCTGGCTAGGATTACTGCATATAGCTAACAGGTTAGATAGTGTTATGTATTTCCCAAACTTTGGTTTACTTTAATGTAGCTGTAAGCCAGGTGTTGATTCCACTGCACAAGTCAGGCAATTGCTAACGTAAAGTTGATTTGTAACAATAAATTCATAAAGTATTTGCTTGTTGGCTGAAAATGAAGTTATACATTTGATATTATTTCAGTTGGAGTTTACATTACAGGAAATATTATATCACCTCAAACAATTCCCGACATGGTTTCGGGAATTCTGATTGGTTTAAGTAATAACTTGAAAAATTGAAAAATGAGGTGTGACTTTGCTTTGGGACTTTTGATGTGTATACTAATGCAAATCCATATGTTACATGTAGTTAGATTTTATGTTAACTACCCTTTAATAGTTTTATTCTGTGTTAAAGGTCATTCCAAAAATGGATCAATTTGAAGACCCCTTGAAGTATAAAATATCCAAAAGTTTTTGATTAAACATTTTATTTGGCCTTACTGCTATTAGCCCATACAAACTCATTAAATAACATATTCACTACATGGAACAACAGATAATCCCCCTTAAAATTAAGGCAGTTTGTTCTGAGTGTCTGACCTATATCTGAGAGATAAGATCAGGACACATTTTTGGAACTAAACAGTCTCCATATATACTTCCATTAATTTTTCAACTGTTACTGGGTGTCCATCAGACGAGTCTTGTGAGGCCTGTAGGCGTCTTAGAGCAAAACAACAGTGTTCGTGAGAGTTTCACCTTTGCACAGAGGGGTCATATTAGTGTGTAGCCCAAACGGTTTGGACACTATCGTTTTTCTTCTTCTCGAAAACTGATTATTTTTGAAGAATCTAACTGAAACCGAACCGGTTGTCATTAGTGTTGGACTACTTCACCAGTCCTCTAGGGAGCAAAATAATGGCTAGTTAAAAACGTGTGAATGTGGTCTGTATACGTTTTAGTGCTTTATGAGTCTGGGACATTGCATTAGGCATCCAGTTTTACCTGTGGTATGCTGTTTTATTTGTTTATTTTGTGGCACCACGCCTCTTAAATGTAAAGTCCCCATGTTAGATTTGTTTTTATTCAATTCCGTCTGGTATGAGAACAGTAGCCCCTATCTGCAAAAGCAGGTTGTCTGCGGAAAGCTGAGTATCTTGGCTATTGATCTGTGCCTTAAAATCGTTGGTGTGACTTACATTCATATGCCCATATATGGTAGTTAAGAGCAGGCCGAGCCGATGACCTCATTTCAAGATAGCTGCTACCTACTTTCCGGTTAGGATTGCGAAAGCATAAACAAAATAAACACGGAATACGTTGAATCACACCGAAATCCGGGACTCCACAGATCATGGGGATGTCTTATTTGTCCGTCTGTGACCTACCGCTATTGACCACCAGCCCTGAGTCAAAAAAATATTTTACACTAGGGCTGGGCGATATGTCCAAAACATCATATGGTATTTTTCAAATTCAACGGTATTTTATGTTTTTGATTAATAAAAGTTCTACATTTGCTTTGAGTAGTGCGTGACCCTAGGCAGCATATATATATATTCTAAATTATTTCAATGGGTCTTTCTGCATTCTGATTGTTTTATACTGTTCAACTTTAACCTAAAATAATTTCCTGCATTTCCATCAATTTCTGCATTTCCTGCACTCATTTCCACACTGCCACGATATGGGCAAAAAAACTAGGCCTTATTTTTAACCAAATGTTGCGATTTAGATCAAAACACTTGGGTGAACTGTTGGCATTATGGAAATAGAATGTTTATTATAATTCTATAGTTAGAATACTAATAATAGTGGGCACTTTGTGGCCTCCCGGGTGGCGCAGTGGTCTAGAGCACTGCATCGCAGTGCTATGCTGCGCCACCAGAGTCTGGGTTCGCGCCCAGGCTCTGTCGCAGCCGGCCGCGACCGGGAGGTCCGTGGGGCGACGCACAATTGGCTTAGCGTCGTCCGGGTTAGGGAGGGTTTGGCCGGTAGGGATATCCTTGTCTCATCGCGCTCCAGCGACTCCTGTGGCGGGCCGGGCGCAGTGCGCGCTAACTGAGGGGGGCGGGTGCACGGTGTTTCCTCCGACACATTGGTGCGGCTGGCTTCCGGGTTGGAGGCGCGCTGTGTTAAGAAGCAGTGCGGCTTGGTTGGGTTGTGCTTCGGAGGACGCATGACTTTCGACCTTCGTCGCTCCCGAGCCCGTACGGGAGTTGTAGCGATGAGACAAGATAGTAATTACTAGCGATTGGATACCACGAAAATTGGGGAGAAAAGGGGATAAAATTTAAAAAAAAAAAAAAAAAAAGAAAGAAAAAAAAAAAATAGTGGGCACTTTGAATACAGTGTTTAACATGACAACGAATTAAAAATGCTATGGATGAGTTATTGTGACAGGGTAGGAACCAAAGTGATGTTCAGTGTTGCCTAGGGGACCCTATAATCTTTGGCTACATTAAATCTTTATTCATGTAGCCAACATGGTCATGCTTCGCCTATTCCTCTTTGATTTCGAAGATACTGTTGCACAAACATGCTGATTTAGGCCTCCACCAGCACTGGTATCAGGCTGTATTAGCTAGCTACGTTTGCTCTGACTTTTAGCCAGCTGACTAGCGATTAGCATTAGTGGCTAACACGAGTTTGCTGATGTAAGAAACACAAACTAATATTGTAATTATAGAAAGCTTGTGGATTTATATTAAGGTTAAAGTGGAAACAACTTTGTTGCTTGTGCTGCATTGACCATTACACATGGCATATCACATTTAACAAACATTTAAATACTATTATAGAAGGTAAAGTAAAAACCCAAACCAGTCCGTGCATCAATACCGGTATAGTAAAATACGGTATACCGCCCAGGTCTATCTTACACAACGTTTTCACCAAACAACTAACAAAGTAAGCTTCGATTTGGTCTGTGTTTGAGCTATTGCTGCATGGGGGTTATGAAATGAATCCTTAGGTTGGTAGGAACAAATCGAGCCTATTGCCAATGTTATCTGATTTATGTATGACTTAACTACTAAGCCATTCCTTTGTGGTTCAGCTTTGTTTGCTATTTAGGCCTAGTCTGGTGATGACTTCATTTATTATGGGTGTTCTTGGATATGGCTTTCTAAATGATATTTCACATAGGCCGACAGTAGGAATACCAGTAGACACGTTGAAGACCTGGAATTCCCTACTATTTTCAAACATTTTGGGGTGTTTCTCAATATGCATTATACCGTGCTCCAAGCAAGCAAATTGGAGCATGCAATGGTCAGAGAATGACTCCAAATCAAACTGTCAAGCTAGCTATATTAATACGATTCACATATAGCTAGCTTCACAAATTCTAATGTTAATGCATTCTCAACCCTCTCGTCCTCACAAGAACGTCATTGGCGAACTAACTCGGAGCATGAGTGTGGATAACATTAGTATGCATATTGAGAAACACCCTTTGTTTTATGAAGCACACCAACACTTCTGAGTTGTGGTGTTTTAACAAGTGGCGAAGTTGGTTCATTAACAGCTTCTAAAAGGTTAAGATGATGAGACCCGTTTTTATGAACAAAACACTTAAGACACAGTTGGCTTGCCATTGACGTCCTCAGCACTGTGGATTTTCCACGAAATCCTGGGTGTATGTCTAATTACAAACATTCGCACAAATAATTTCAGTTTGGTTGCCACCCAAATTTCTTCCATTTTGTTTCTGTTTGTCATTATGCCCTTAAGTCTTTTAGGCCTAGTAAAACGATGTTCATTCTTCTTTAGATTGTTATTTATGGAGACGTGCCAAAGATTAAAGAGAATGTAGTCTACCTTTCCAACCATCAATGCACAGGTGAGCTGTTCCTTTTCAACAAAATGCTTAACTAATTCATTTCTGTTCATTCTGAGCGAGAATAATTTGTTAGTTAAAGTTTGGCACATGATGCAGTTGGACTAAAACCCTTGCTTTCTCTTGTCATACAGCGGACTGGATCATTGCTGACATGTTAGCCATTAGGCAGGAAGCACTTGGACATGTGAGATACGTCCTAAAAGATGGGCTGAAATGGCTCCCATTATACGGATGGTATTTCTCTCAGGTAATATATTTATCTAAAAGTTTTGTACTGTTAGATGCTATAATATATATTGTGCTTATTGGTAAGAGCGATTTAATCCTATTTGGTATACATTTTTTTATTAAAATTTCATTTTTAGCATGGTGGTGTCTACGTGAAGCGAAGCGCAAAGTTTGACGAGAAGGCAATGAAAAAGAAGCTCTCTTCACAAACAGTGTTGGGAACACCAGTAAGTATTTAAGGAGCACACTGACAGAAACTGTTTGATTTTGTGAATGTTATTTACTCCCAAAAGCATTTTTGGTGATAAGCATGTTATTTCTTGCATCGCAGCCAATAACTTTTTACATGGCTGCCAACAAAACTAATGTTTAATACTGTCACTTCATTCAATGGATTCTATTGATGGGCTGTGAGGCTGTCAGTGAAATACCATGAAAGTGCTCTTACTTTATCCCAATTTGTCATTCTTTGAAGAGCATTGCTATTCTTTTTTTTTTCTACCATGTTATTGACTTGTTTATTGTTTACTCCATGTGTAACTCTGTGTTGTCTGTTCACACTGCTATGCTTTATCTTGGCCAGGTCGCAGTTGCAAATGAGAACTTGTTCTCAACTAGCCTACCTGGTTAAATAAAGGTGAAATAAAAAATAAAATAAAATAAAAATTCTAAAATATACATGAAACCAACTAAAATAAATATCTATAAAGGCTGTTTTGGTCACTGGCATGTCCGTTCTAAATGTTTCCCTGTGCCTAGTCTATATCAGGAAGGACTGCTGTTGCCAAATAACTTCTTCCCAGGACACTAAGATCCACAGATTGTTGTTTGAGCTTCTGGGCTACCCTTTGTCCCTGGGCTTCTGTGCTAGCATTTTGTCATGATTTTCTGACTAGTCTTGTCTTCATGACACCCATGTTTTCATATGTGCATGGGTACAGTGCATTCGGAAAGTATTAAGACCTTTTTCCACAGTTTGTTATGTTAGTCTTTTCCTCATCAAGCTACACACAATACCCCATAATGGCAAAGCGAAAACAGGTTTTTAGAAATTTTAGCAAATTTGTTAATTGAAAAACAGCTTATTTACATAAGTATTCTGACCCTTTGAATTGAGACTAAAAATTGATCTCAGGTGCATCCTGTTTTCGTTGATTATCGTTGAGATGTTTCTAGAACTTGACTGGAGTCCACCTTTGTTAATTAAATTGATTGGATATGATTTGGAAATGCACACATCTGTCTATATAAGGTCCCACAGTTGACCGTGCATGTTTGAGCAAAAACCAAGCCATGAGGTCGAAGGAATTGTCTGTACAGCTCCGAGACAGGAATGTGTCGAGGCACATATCTGGGGAAGCGTAGCAAAACATTTCTGCAGCATTGAAGGTCCCTAAGAACACTGGCCTGCATCATTCTTAAATGGAAGAAGTTTGGAACCATCAAGACTCTTCCTAGAGCTGGCCGCCCGCCCAAACTGAGCAATCAGGGGAGAAGGGCCTTGGTCAGGGAGGTGACCAAGAACCCGATGGCCACTCTGAAAAGGCTCTATATTGCCTCTGTGGTGATGGTTGTCCTTCTGGAAGGTTATCCCATCTCTGCAGCACTCACCCAATCAGGCCTTATGGTAGTGGCCAGATGGAAGCCACTCAGTAAAAGGCACATGATAGCCCATTTGGAGTTTGCTGAAAGGCACCTAAATGACTCTGACCATGAAAAATAAGATTCTCTTGTCTGATACAATCAAGATTTAACTTGGCCTGAATGCCAAGCGTCACGTCAGGAGGAATCCTGGCACCATCCCTACGGTGAAGCATGGTGTGGCAGCATCATGCTGTGGGGATGTTTTTCAGTGGCAGGGACTGGGAGACTAGTCTGGATTGAGGGAAAGATAAACAGCGCAAAACACAGAGATCCTTGATGAAAGCCTGCTCCAGAGTGCTCAGACTTAGGCAAAGGTTAACCTTCTAACAGGACAGTGACCTTAAGCAAACGGTGAAGACAACGCAGGAGTGGCTTCGGGACAAGTTTCTGAATGTGCTTGAGTGGCCAGAGCCCGGACTTGAAACCGATCAAACATCTCTGGAGAGACCTGAAAATAGCTGTTCAACGACGCTCCCCATCCAACCTGACAGAGCTTGAGGATCTGCAGGTGTGCCAAGCTAGTAGTGTGATACCCAAGAAGACTCGAGGCTGTAATCCTTCAACAAAGTGCTGAGTAAAGGGTCTCAACACTTGTGATATTTTGCTTTGTCATTATGGGGTATTGTGTGTAGATTAATCCATTTTAGAATAAGGCTGTAACGTAACAAAGTGGAAAAAGTCAAGGGCTCTGAATACTTTCCGAATGCTCTGTATGTAGAGTTTAGAAACATAGTCTTAGACTACTTACCTTACGAGAAATGATGTGCTGATCTCCCCTGCAAGACTTCACTTGCTGTAACTCAACCCCCGTTTGTTTTGATTTCTGTGCAGATGTATCTTGTCATCTTCCCAGAAGGAACCCGATACAACCCTGAACTCAAGAAGATGATCAGCGACAGTCAGGCTTTTGCCACTAAAGAAGGTGCTCTTTCATACTTTCACATTGATTTATAAATTCCAAGCTAGTGTATTCTTTCATGACTAATAGCAAAGCTTTGGGGAGGATTAACGAATGGGGGTCATGTAGGGGTAATGCATTGGAACGGGTACTTCACCTTCCCCTCCCATGCTTAATGGATTCCTTATCCCACATTGAAAGTGATTGTTGTAGCACTGCTTTCTTTTTCAACCTTTAACCTCTGAAACTCAGCAACTTTGCATTGGCCATGTTCAGTGGCAGAATACAGAGGACTCGATCCCAAACTTTTTTTTTTAACTGTATAATGGTTTTTGGGTCATAAGGTATTTGGTAATAAGGTTTTGAAAAAATACAACTTGCAACTTTTTAAAGCAAGATACATTTACCGTGACAGCGGATACAATCTACCCACCCTCCCAACTAACTTTTTGCAATCTCTTGTCAAAATCTCACAACCCAATTGTTTGTTGACCGCATTAGAGTGGAACCTTAGACAAAATGAAACGCCACCTGGCTGTTCTATTTTTTTATCCTCGTCAGTGGTTTGCTGGTACAGTGCTAAGAGCTTGGCAGCTTGGACCAGTGAGCTCCTTTTAATTAAATATTTCAGAGGCTGTAGCTTATAAATTGGGCAAAAGGTTAATTTGTGATTGCAAAAGTATGTTACTGCTGACTTATAAGTGATTTATGTTGCTAGACCTAACTCGCAAGTTGAAAGGTTTGAAATGGCTTCTTGTTTAAGACCTTTTGTTTCATAAAGTAGGATATTTTCGTTTGGTAGCCGACTACCACACTACATGGACAAATGTATGTGGACATCTGCTCGTCTAACATCTCATTCCAAAATCATGGGCATTAATATGGAGTTGGTCCCCCTTTAACTGCTATAAAAGCCTCCCCACTTCTGGAAAGGCTTTCCAGTAGATGTTGGAACATTGCTGCGGGACCTTGCTTCTATTCAGCCACAAGAATTAGTGAGGTTGGCTACTGATGTTGGGCGACTACGTCTGGCTCGCAGTCGGCGTTCCAATTTATTCCGAAATGTTTGAGGTCAGGGCTCTGTGCAGGCCAGTCAAGTTCTTCCACACCGATCTCGACAAACCATTTCTGTATGGACCTCACTTTGTGTACGGGGGCATTGTCATGCTGAAACAGGAAAGGGCCTTCCCCAAACTGTTGCCACAAAGTTGGAAGCACAGAATTGTCTAGAATGTTATTGTATGCTGTAGCTTTAAGATTTTCATTCACTGGAACTAAGGGGCCTAGCCCGAACCATGGAAAAACAGCCCCAGACCATTATTCCTCCACCAAACTTTACAGATGGCGCTATGCATTGGCAGGTAGTGTTCTCCTGGCATCCGGCAAACCCAGATTTGTCAGTTGGACTGCTAAATGGTGAAGCGTGATTCATCACTCCAGAGAACGCGATTCCGCTGCTCCAGCCGACGCTTGGCATTGTGCATGCTGATCTGAGCCTTGTGTGCGGCTGCTCGGCCATGGAAACCCATTTCATGAAGCTCACGATGAACAGTTATTGTGCTGACGTTGCTTTCAGGAGCAGTTTGGAACTCTGTAGTGAGTGTTGCAACTGAGGACAGACGATTTTAATGCACTGAAGCACTCGGCGGTCCCATTATTATGTGAGCTTTTGTGGCCTACCACTTCTCGGTTGAAACATTGCTACTAGACGTTTCCACATCACAATAACAGCACTTACAGTTGACCGGGGCAGTCTAGCAGGGCAGAAATTTGTCGAACTGACTTGTTGGCAACTTATAACGGTGCCATGTTGAAAGTCACTGAGCTCTTCAGTAAGGCCATTCTACTGCCAATGTTTGTATATGGAGATTGCATGGCTGTGCTCTATTTTACACACGTCAGCAACGGGTGTGGCTAAAATAGCCAAATCCACTAATTTGAAGGGGTGTCCACATACTTCTTGTTTACTATAATGTACTTATTTTTCTATAAAATATATTAATACTTTTCAAACAGCTCATACACTTTAAGGGCATTATCATTTTCACAATATTATTCCAACCACAGTGTGGAAATATTAAAACACAGGAATATCACTTGACTGCACAGGGTATTTGATCTTTAGCATTAGCTTAATTTTATTAATAATATTGTGAAAATGATAATGCCCTTAAAGTGTATGAGCTGTTTGAAAAGACTGCCTGGAATTTCAGTCTGTTTTGGTGGAATGGTGTTTTGGCCTGCCTGGTGACCTTACCAGGCAGTTAATTAGTTAGTAGACCAATAAGAACGAGAGTTCCAAACTTCTGCCAATAACAGCTAGTTTTCCTCTCCTCTCGGACCACTCCCAGAATGTCCTAGCAAAATTCTAGCTTGAGAAATTGCTCTTTGCTAAGAAGCTATTTTTGTTTATTTTTTTTACCATTTTAATTGAAAACAATTAGGTACTTAGTTTGTTACCCAGAAATTGTTTGATATTGAGAAACTGCTGCTTTGGGTCTTTTAGATCATAATTCCTTGTGTGAGCCGCTTCTGAAGTTATAACATTTGCAATTGCTGATTTCTCAATTAACTGCTTTGGCCTTCACAGCCATATCACCATGAAATGGAATGCAATATATACCCAGTGTGGCACTCGATAAACTGCAGTCTTATGTTTGCATAGCAACAGATTTAACTACACTGAACAAAAATATTAACGCAACATGTAAAATGTTGGTCCCATGTTTAATGAGTTGACATAAAAGATCCCAGAAATTGTTTGTACACAAAACGCTTATTTCTCTCAAATGTTGTGCACAAATTTGTTTACATACCTGTTAGTGAGCATATCTGCTTTGCCAAGAGAATCTATCCATCTGACAGGTGTGGCACTTCAAGAAGCTGATTAAACAGCATGATCATTACGCAGATGCACCTTGTGCTGGGAACAATGAAAGGCCACTCTAAAATCTACAGTTTTGTCACACAACACAATGCCACAATGTCTCAAGTTGAGGGAGCATGTAATTGGCATGCTGACTGCAGCAATATCTGCTGGTGGACGACAATGAAAATAGTCTTTGTAGCAATTTAATTAAATGTTCAGTAGTCTTATGCCTTGGGGGTAGAAGCTGTTTAGAAGCCTCTTGGACCTAGACTTGGTGCTCCGGTACCGCTTGCCGTGCAGTAGCAGAGAGAACAGTCTATGACTAGCGTGGCTGGAGTCGGACAACTTTTTTGGGGCCTTCCTCTGACACTGCCTGGTATAGAGGTCCTGAATGGCAGGAAGCTTGGCCCCAGTGATGTACTGAGCTATACGCACTACCCTCTGTAGTGCCTTGCAGCCGAGCAGTTGTCATACCAGGGCAGTGATGCAACCAGTCAGGATGCTCTCTGGTGTAGAAACTTTTGAGGATCTGATGTCCCATACCAAATCTTTTAAGTCTCCTGAGGGGAAATAGGTTTTATCGTGCCCTCTTCATGACTGTCTTGGTGTGCTTGGACCGTGTTCGTTTGTTGGTGATGTGGTCACCACGGAACTTGAAGCGCTGATCCTGCTCCACTACAGCCCTGTCGATGAGAATGGGGGTGTGCTCGGTCCTCCTTTTTCTGTAATCCACAATCATCTCCTTAGTCTTGATCACGTTGAGAGAGAGGTTGTTGTCCTGGCACGACACGGCCAGGTCTCTGACCTCCTCCTTATATGCTGTCACGTCATTGTTGGTGATCAGGCCTACCACTGTTGTCATAGGCCAACTTAATGATGGTGTTGGAGTCGTGCCTGGCCGTGCAGTCATGAGTGAACCAGAAGTACAGGAGGGGACTGAGCACGCACCCCTGGGCGGCCCCCGTGTTGAGGATCAACGTGGAGGATGTGTTGTTCCCTACCCTTACCACCTGGGGGCGTCCCGTCAGGAAGTCCAGGATCCAGTTGTAGAGTGAGGTGTTTAATCCCAAGGTCCTTAGCTTAGTGATGAGCTTTGAGGGCACTATGGTATTGAATGCTGATCTACTGTCAATGAACAGCATTCTCACACAGGTGTTCCTTTTGTCCAGGTGTGAAAGGGCAGTGTGGAGTGCGTCTGTGGATCTGATGGGGCGGTATGTAAATTGGAGTGGGTCTATGGTTTCTGGGATAATTGTGTTGATGTGAGCCATGACCAGCCTTTCAAAGCACTTCATGGCTATAGACGTGAGTGCTACGGGTCGGTAATCATTTAGGCAGGTTACCGTAGTGTTCTTGGGCACAGGGACTATGGTGGTCTGCTTGAAACATGTTGGTATTACAGACTCGGACAGGGAGAGGTTAAAAATGTTAATGAAGTCACTTGCCAGTTGGTCAGCGCATGCTCGGAGTATACGTCCTGGTAATCCGTCTGGCCCTGCGTCCTTGTGATTGTTGACTTGTTTAAAGGTCTTACTCACATCGACTGTGGAGAGCGGGATTACATAGTCATCTGGAACAGCTGGTGTGCTCATGCATGTTTCAGTGTTACTTGCCTCGAAGCGAGCATAGAAGTAATTTAGCTCGTCTGGTAGGCTCGTGTCAATGGGCAGCTCTCGGCTGTGCTTCCCTTTGTAGTCTGTAATAGTTTGCAAGCCCTGCCACATCCGACGAGTGTCGGAGCCAGTGTAGTATGATTCAATCTTAGTCCTGTATTGATACTTTGCCTGTTTGATGGTTCGTCGGAGGGCATAGCGGGATATCTTATAAGCTTCCGGGTTAGAGTCCTGCTCCTTGAAAGCGGCAGCTCTAGCCTTTAGCTCAGTGCCTGTAATCCATGGCTTCTGGTTGGGGTATGTACGTACAGTCACTGTGGGGACGACGTCATCAATGCACTTATTGATGAAGCCGATGACTGATATGATGTACTCCTCAATGCCATCGGAGGAATCCCGGAACATATTCCAGTCTGTGCAAGCAAAACAGTCCTGTAGCTTAGCATCTGCTTCATCTGACCACTTTTTTTATTGATCTAGTCACTGGTGTTTCCTGCTTTAGTTTTTGCTTGTAAGCAGGAATCGGGAGGATAGAATTATGGTCAAATTTGCCAAATGGAAGGCGAGGGAGAGCTTGGTAAGCATCTGTGTGTGGAGTAAAGGGGATCGCTAGAGTTTTTGTTTTTTATTAATTTATTTTTCTCTCTCCTCTGGTTGCACATTTAACATGCTGATGGAAATTGGGTATAACAGATTTGTTTCCCTGCATTAAAGTCACTGGCCACTAGGAGCGCCGCCTATATGAGCTTTTTCCGGTGTGCTTACGGTGGTATACATCTCATTGAGTGCGGTCTTAGTGCCAGCATCAGTCTATGGTGGTATGTAGACAGCTACGAAAAATACAGATAAACTCTCTAGGTAGAGTGGTCTACAGCTTATCATGAGATACTCTACCTCAGGTGAGCAAAACCTTGAGACTTCCTACTGTTTATAAATATGCATAGGCCGCCAACCCTTGTCTTACCAGAGGCTGCAGTTCTATCCTGACGATGCCGTGTGTAACCCGCCAGCTGTATGTTAATCATGTCGTCGTGCATTAGTTGTACAGTTTTTAATGTCCTGCTGGTAGGATAAACGTGCATTTAGCTTGTCCAGTTTATTTTCCAGCGATTGTGCGTTGGCAAGGGAAGATTAGCCACTCGTCGGCAGATCCTCACAAGGCACCCTGATCTCTTTCCGCGATATCTTTTCCATCTCTTTCTCCTGCGAATGACAGAGATGAGGGCCTGTTCGGGTGTCTGGAGTAAATCCCTCTCGTCCGTTTCGTTAAAGAGTTTCTTCGTCCAGTTCAAGGTGAGTAATCACTGTTCTGATTTCCAGAAGCTCTTTTCGGTCATAAGAGACGGTAGCAGCAACATTATGTACAAAATAAGTTACAAAAATGCAAAATTAAATAAATAGCACGGTTGGTTAAGAGCCCATGAAACGGCAGCCATCCTCCGGTGCCATTACGTATATGGTTTTAGATAATTGCTGGTCTCAAGTGCAGCCGACATTCTTAATGATTTTAGTGATTACAACAACCGGGTGACATTTTGAAAGACTACATTAGTCACCTCTCAGTGAAGTATGGGCTCGTTTGTCCTTTGATCCTGCAATTTGTCCACTGTCTACCATTCAGATATGTGACCTGATTATTTAAATGGAGTGCTGTATTGCTGTTAGCATTTATTGGAAGATCCAAAAAGCATATGCATAACCATGGTAGCAATTGAAAGGGAACAGTTTGGAGATAGTGGTACAATTATTACATTTACTGTAGTGGTAAATTATTATATTTACTGTACTTTTCATTTTCGTTAGCAAAATCTGAAAATACTCTGGATACATGAGAGGAATATTCCTGGAAAATGTGGGGTAGGTGCATGTTTTCTAGCCTAACATCATTATTTGGAAACGGTATATTGATGATATTTTTGTTCTATGGAGGGGTGATGCAAAATAGCTCCAGGCATTCCATGCTTTTCTTAACTCCTGTTCTGAACATTTGAGATTTACTATGCAATCTGATACACGTCAAATCAGTTTTCTTGATCTTCTGATCTTGTGTGAAAATAATGTTCTATACACTGATCTTTACAGGAAACCTACTGATCGTAACAGTTTGTTGAGGGCTGACAGTTGTCACCCACTTCCCTTGAAAACTAGTTTGCCCTAAAGCCAATTCTGTCAAATCAAAAGAATTTGCACAAAAAAATCCGATGCTGGAGGAAACAGGTACAAAAGCATTTATATCCACAGTAAAACGAGTCCTATATCGACATAATCTGAAAGGCCGCTCAGCAAGGAAGAAGCCACTGCTCCAAAGCCGCCATTTAAAAAAGCCAGACTACGGTTTGCAACTGCACATGGGGACAAAGATTGTAATTTTTGGAGAAACGTCCCTCAGGTCTGATGAAACAAAAATAGAGCTTTTTGGCCCCATAATGACCATGGTTATGTTTGGAGGAAAAAGGGGGAAGCTTGCAAGCCGAAGAGCACCATCCCAACTGAAGCACGGGGGTGGCAGCATCATGTTGTGGGGGTGCTTTGCTGCAGGAGGGTCTGGTGCACTTCAAAATGGATGGCACCATGAGGAAATTATGTGGATATATTGAAGCAACATCTCCAGACATCAGTCGGGAAGTTAAAGCTTGGTCGCAAATGAGTCTTCCAAATGGACAATGACCCCAAGCATACTTCCAAAGTTGTGGCAAAATGGCTTAAGGACAACGAAGTCAAGGTATTGGCCATCACAAAGCCCTGACCTCAATCCTATAGAAAATGTGTGGGCAGAACTGAAAAAACATGTGCGAGCAAGGAGGCCTACAAACCTGACTCAGTTACACCAGCTCTGTTAGGAGGAATGGGCCCAAATTCAACTAATTTTATTGTGGAAGGCTACCCAAAACGTTTGACCCAAGTTAAACAATTTAAAGGCAATGCTACCAAATACTAATTGAGTGTATGTAAACATCTGACCCACTGGGCATGTAATGAAAGAAATAAAAGCTGAAATAAATCATTCTCTCTCCTATTATTCTGACATTTCACATTCTTAATCCTAAAACAATTTTTACTAGGATTAAATGTCAGGAATTGTGAAACTGAGTTTAAATGTAGTTGGCTAAGGTGTATGTAAACTTCTGACTTCAACTGTATGACATGGGTTTAATGATTTGGAAATGTACAGTGCACATTTGGACTCATGGGTGTTTGGCTTGTATGATATCAAAGCAGTATTTATTATAATCCTCATTGTCTCATCTTTCAAAATACTTTGAGTCCTCTTAATTTACAGCGTTTCCCTCACTCAGACAACATTGCAAAAGTTGCCCAATTACTGGGAGGGAGGAGGGGGACTACTTGTCACGCTCAAGTTCAGAACAGCCGTCAATCAAAAACCATACAGCACTGTGAAGCACAGAGCCTGAGCTCTGACCTCATGTATAGCATGTTACTGTACAGTTACTACGTTCCATTTGAGACACATATTAGTGCCCAAATCTGCCATTTTCAACATGTATACAGGTACGAGTGTAAAGGACTACCACTGCATGTTGCCTGGCACATCAGAGTTAACCAATGCTCTCCTGTTTATTTCCCTCAGGGCTGGCTGCCTTAGACCATGTTCTGACCCCAAGAATGAAAGCCTCTCACATTGCCATAGAGACCATGAGGGATCACCTGGATGCTGTTTATGATATCACTGTTGTGTATGAGGCAACACTGGGCAAAAGCAGTGATAGACAACCTGCCCCAACCATGCCAGGTATGAAGTTGTTCGAGACAATTCATTTCTTTCAGGTATTTAAGGGGAATGGAAACACTTTAGGAAGCAAAACTAAGCAAAGCGATGTATTCAATCCACTAATACTAAACATGTGCATTTAACAAACGCTCTATATTTAGTATTTTGATTATCGACAAGGCTGATTCAGAGGGATTGGGTTAAGTGCGGAAGACACATTTCACAATGCATTCAGTTGTACAACTGACTAGGTATCCCCCTTTTTATTTGAGCTATGGTCAGCGCCATTTTAAATTGCAATAGTAATGACTGATGCCAGTGAGTCACTGGCAGGAATCATCAAATTGTCTGTGGCAGCCTTAAAGTAAGGGTCTCGACCCAAAGTGGGTCGTTGACCTGTTAATGGTGGGTTGCGACGTGTCGGAGTAAATGTATAATTATTTAATTGATTTGGGCAAGTGCAACTGCGCTCACGGTTCAGTGCGCTCTCTGCTCAGTTTGGCAGCTGCGGGAGAGGGAGATGCCCGCTAAGCGTTTTACCAGATTTTCCCCCCGGCAGTTTTCTTGAAGATCACTCCGCTACCCATGTCGTTCAGCAGCAGGTGATGCGCTGTCAGCCACTGACTTGTCATTCCCTCTTGCCAGCACTCACCACTCATCAAATGGACTCAAGCTAGCCACAAGTTCTGACTGAGCTCGATCGCCATGGAACGCAAATACAGTGATGAGTTACTCTCATTTTCATACAAACTTTGAGAAATAACGAGGATCGCCCAGTGTGTTTTGTGCGGGGAAGAACTTAGTATTACTCGTAGCCGTCTATTTACCACCACAGACCGATGCTGGCACTAAGACCGCACTCAACCAACTCTATAAGCCCATAAGCAAACAAGAAAATGCTCACCCAGAACCGGTGCTCCTAGTGGCCGGGGACTTTAATGCAGACACTTTTACCAAAATGTCACATGTGCAACCAGAGGGGAAAAAACTCTAGACCACCTTTACTCCACACACAGAGATGCATACAAAGCTCTCCCCCGCCCTCCATTTGGCACATCTGACCCTAATTATATTCTCTAGATTCCTGCTTACAAGCAAGAACTAAAGCAGGAGGTACCAGAGTCTCGTCAATACGGAAGTGGTCAGATGACGCGGATGCTACGCTACAGGACTGTTTTGCTAGCACAGACTGGATAATGTTCCGGGATTCATCCAATGGCATTGAGGAGTATACCACCACAGTCGTCGGCTTCATCAATAAGTGCATCGATGACATCGTCCCCACAGTGACCGTACGTACATATCCCAACCAGAAGCCATGGATTACAGGCAACATCTGCATCGAGCTAAAGACGAGCTGCCGCTTTCAAGGAGCGGGACACTAATCTGGATGCCTGTAAGAAATCTCGCTATGCCATCCGACGAACCTTCAAACAAGCAGTGTCAATACATGATTTAAGATTGAATCCTACTACACCAGCTCTGATGCTCGTCGGATGTGGCGGGGCTTGAAAACTATTACGGACTACAAAGGGAAACCCAGACCCGAGCTGCCCAGTGACGTGAGCCTACCAGATGAGCTAAGTGCCTTTTTTATGCTCAATTCGAGGCAAGCAACACTGAAGCATGCACGAGAGCACCAGCTGTTCTGGATGACTCTGAATGCTCTCGGTAGCCAATATGAGCAAGACCATTAAACAGGTCAACATTCACAAAGCTGCGGGGCCAGATGGATTACCAGGACGTGTACTGGGGCGGCAGGGTAGCCTAGTGGTTAGAGCGTTGGACTAGTAACCGAAAGGTTGCAAGATCGAATCCCTGAGCTGACAAGGTACAAATCTGTCGTTCTGTCCCTGAACAAGGCAGTTATAACCCACTGTTACTAGGCCATCATTGAAAATAAGAATTCAAATCAAATCAAATTTTATTAGTCACATACACATGGTTAGCAGATGTTAATGCGAGTGTAGCGAAATGCTTGTGCTTCTAGTTCCGACAATGCAGTAATAACCAACAAGTAATCTAACCTACCAATTCCACACTACTACCTTACACACACACACAAGTGTAAAGGGATAAAGAATATGTACATAAAGATATATGAATGAGTGGTGGTACAGAACGGCATGGCAGATGCAGTAGATGGTATAGAGTACGGTATATACGTATGAGATGAGTACTGTAGGGTATGTAAACATAAAGTGGCATAGTTTAAAGTGGCTAGTGGTACATGTATTGCATAAAGATGGCAAGATGCAGTAGATGATATAGAGTACAGTATATATACATATGAGATGGGTAATGTAGGGTATGTAAACATTGTATTAAGTGGCATTGCTTAAAGTGGCTAGTGGTACATTTTTACATAATTTCCATCAATTCCCATTTTTAAAGTGGCTGGAGTTGAGTCAGTATGTTGGCAGCGGCCGCTAAATGTTAGTGGTGGCTGTTTAACAGTCTGATGGCCTTGAGATAGAAGCTGTTTTTCAGTCTCTCGGTCCCTGCTTTGATGCACCTGTACTGACCTCGCCTTCTGGATGATAGCGGGGTGAACAGGCAGTGGCTTGGGTGGTTGTTGTCCTTGATGATCTTTATGGCCTTCCTGTGACATCGGGTGGTGTAGGTGTCCTGGAGGGCAGGTAGTTTGCCCCTGGTGATGCGTTCTGCAGACCTCACTACCCTCTGGAGAGCCTTACGGTTGTGGGCGGAGCAGTTGCCGTACCAGGCGGTGATACAGCCCGACAGGATGCTCTCGATTGTGCATCTGTAGAAGTTTGTGAGTGCTTTTGGTGACAAGCCGAATTTCTTCAGCCTCCTGAGGTTGAAGAGGCGCTGCTGCGCCTTCTTCACAACGCTGTCTGTGTGGGTGGACCAATTCAGTTTGTCTGTGATGTGTACACCGAGGAACTTAAAACTTTCCACCTTCTCCACTACTGACCCGTCGATGTGGATAGGGGGGTGCTCCCTCTGCTGTTTCCTGAAGTCCACAATCATCTCCTTTGTTTTGTTGACGTTGAGTATGAGGTTATTTTCCTGACACCACACTCCGAGGGCCCTCACCTCCTCCCTGTAGGCCGTCTCGTCGTTGTTGGTGATCAAGCCTACCACTGTAGTGTCATCCGCAAACTTGATGATTGAGTTGGAGGCGTGCATGGCCACGCAGTCGTGGGTGAACGGAGTACAGGAGAGGGCTCAGAACGCACCCTTGTGGGGCCCCAGTGTTGAGGATCAGCGGGGTGGAGATGTTGTTACCTACCCTCACCACCTGGGGGCGGCCCGTCAGGAAGTCCAGGACCCAGTTGCACAGGGCGGGGTCGAGACCCAGGGTCTCGAGCTTGATGACGAGTTTGGAGGGTACTATGGTGTTAAATGCTGAGCTGTAATCGATGAACAGCATTCTCACATGGGTATTCCTCTTGTCCAGATGGGTTAGGGCAGTGTGCAGTGTGGTTGCGATTGCGTCGTCTGTGGACCTATTGGGTCGGTAAGCAAATTGGAGTGGGTCTAGGGTGTCCGGTAGGGTGGAGGTGATATGGTCCTTGACTAGTCTCTCAAAGCACTTCATGATGACGGAAGTGAGTGCTACGGGGCGGTAGTCGTTTAGCTCAGTTACCTTAGCTTTCTTGGGAACAGGAACAATGGTGGCCCTCTTGAAGCATGTGGGAACAGCAGACTGGGATAAGGATTGATTGAATATGTCCGTAAACACACCAGCCAGCTGGTCTGCGCATGCTCTGAGGACGCGGCTGGGAATGCCGTCTGGGCCTGCAGCCTTGCGAGGGTTAACACGTTTAAATGTTTTACTCACCTCGGCTGCAGTGAAGGAGAGCCCGCAGGTTTTGGTAGGGGGCCGTGTCAGTGGCACTGTATTGTCCTCAAAGCGGGCAAAAAAGTTGTTTAGCCTGTCTGGGAGCAAGACATCCTGGTCCTCGACGGGGCTGGTTTTCTTTTTGTAATCCGTGATTGACTGTAGACCCTGCCACATACCTCTTGTGTCTGAGCTGTTGAATTTCGACTCGATTTTGTCTCTGTACTGAGACTTAGCCTGTTTGATTGCCTTGCGGAGAGAATAGCTACACTGTTTGTATTCGGTCATGCTTCCGGTCACCTTGCCCTGGTTAAAAGCAGTGGTTCGCGCTTTCAGTTTCACGCGAATGCTGCCGTCAATCCACGGTTTCTGGTTTGGGAATGTTTTTATCGTTGCTGTGGGTACGACATCGTCAATGCACTTCCTAATGAACTCGCTCACCGAATCAGCATATTCGTCAATATTGTTGTTGGACGCGATGCGGAACATATTCCAATCCGCGTGATCGAAGCAGTCTTGAAGCGTGGATTCAGATTGGTCGGACCAGCGTTGAACAGACCTGAGCGCGGGAGCTTGTTGTTTGAGTTTTTGTTTGTAGGCTGGAATCAAAAAAATTTGTTCTTAACCTCTAATTCCTCCCAAACCCGGATCCGGGAGCACCCCCCACAGTAAAAAAGCTGACTAGCATAGCCTAGCATAGCGTCACAAGTAAATACTAGCATCTAAATATCATTAAATCACAAGTCCAAGACACCAGATGAAAGATACACATCTTGTGAATCCAGCCATCATTTCTGATTTTTAAAATGTTTTACAGGGAAGACACTATGTAAATCTATTAGCTAACCACGATAGCAAAAGACAACTTTTTTTCCCCCACCATTTTTCCCACCATTTTTCCTATCACAATTTCGACCAAATAAAGATATATATATAGCCACTAACCAAGAAACAACTTCATAAGATGACAGTCTGATAACATTTATTGTATAGCATATGTTTTTTTAGAAAAATGTGCATATTTCAGGTATAAATCACAGTTCTACATTGCAGCTGCAATCTGAAATAGTGCCGAAGCTGACAGAATAATTACAGAGACCAACGTCAAATACCTAATTACTCATCTTAAAACATTTCTGAAAAATACACAGCGTACAGCAAATGAAAGCCCAACATCTTGTGAATCCAGCCAATATGTCAGATTTTTTTAAGTGTTTTACAGCGAAAACACAATATAGAATTATATTAGCTTAGCACAATAGCCAGAAACACAAGCAATTTACCAGCAGCACAGGTTAGCGATCGTAACAATACAGCAAAAGATATATAATTTTGGACTAACCTTGATATACTTCATCAGATGACAGTCCTGTAACATCATATTACACAATGCATATAGGTTTTGTTCGAAAATGTGCATATTTAGCAGCACAAATCGTGGTTATACAATGTGATCAGTGGCAACAGGTCATGCATTCTGGCCGGCGTCATCTTGGAAAGGCACCTAATCTAATCAATAAATAATCGTAAACTTGACTAAAAAATACAGGTTGGACAGCAAATGAAAGATGCATTAGTTATTAATGCAACCGCTGAGTTAGAATTTTAAAATTAACGTTACTAGACATACAGTGTGCGTTACAGCCAGACTAGTGCCGCAATAATGGCGGACAAATCCGTTTACATTTTTCCACGTAAATACGGAATAACATCATAAATAGCTCTTACTTTTGGACGAGCTTCCATCAGAATCTTGGGCAAGGTGTCCTTGTCCAAAATAATCGTTGCTTGGTTGTAAAACGTCGTCTTCAACTTCGGAATTAGCAGCTAACAATAGCTATGTGGCCACAACATGCCCAAATCCTCAAAACGCAATACTAAGGAAATTCTAAAAATAGCAATATACTCGCATAAACTGATATAACTCGGTTTAAAATAACTTCGTTATGATGTTTCTAACACCTATATCGAATTAAATTACAGACGGATATATCTAAGGCTGATAACTGAGCGTTTCAAAATGCCATCCTGAGGTCTTGCTTTGCGTAATGACGAATGTCGAAAAGAGAGCTCCCTTCGTTCCTTGGCCTTTTATAAGGTTTGAGATCTACGTAGAAACTCCATTCCACTTCTCATTGGTTACTGACATCCAGGGGAAGGCGGGTGCAGTTCATGTCGACCCATAGGATACATACAGAGCTTTAAACTGATCTGAGAACAGAGCCTCGTTTTCAGACCTTCGCAGTTCCTGTCATGAATTTCGCTGCAGAAAGAGTTCTGGTTCACCCACAGACATAATTCAAACGGTTTTAGAAACTAGAGATTGTTTTCTATCCAATAGTAATAATAATATGCATATTGTACGAGCAAGAATTGAGTACGAGGCAGTTTAATTTGGGAACGATAAATGTCCAAGTTGAAACAGCACCCCCTGTAGTGTCAAGATTAACTGACTTGCCTAGTTAAATAAAGGTAAAAAATGTAAAACAAATACTAAAGCATGCACGGACCAACTGGCAAGTGTCTTCACTGACATTTTCAACCTCTCCCTGACTGAGTCTGTAATACCTACATGTTTCAAGCAGACCACCATCGTCCCTGTGCCTAAGAAAGAGAAGGTAACCTGCCTAAATGATTACCGCCCCGTAGCACTCACGTCGGTAGCCATGAAGTGCTTTGAAAGGCTGGTCATTTTCCCAGAAATGTCTGGATACCCTAGACCCACTCCAATTCGCCCCCCCCCCCCCCAGCAGATCCACAGATGATGCAGCCTCAATCACTCTCCACACTGCCCTTTCACACCTGGACAAAAGGAAATGTGTGTTTCTCACCTATGTGAGAATGCTGTTCATTGATTACAGCTCAGCGTTCAACACCATAGTGCCCACGAAGCTCATCACTAAACTAAGGACCCTGGGATTAAACACCTCCCTTTGCATCTGGAGCCTGGACTTCCTGACAGGCCGTCCCCAGGTGGTAAGCATAGGCAACAACATGTCTGCCACGCTGACCCTCAACACTGGGGCACCTCAGGGGTGTGTACTTAGTCCCCTCCTGTATTCACTGTTCACCAACGACTGCGTGGCCAAAGACGACTCCAACACCAAGTTTGCTGACGACACAACACTGGTAGGCACGACACTGACGACACAACGATGAGACAGCCTATAGGGAGGAGGTCAGAGAACTGGCAGTGTGGTGCCAGGACAACAACCTCTCCCTCAATGTGAGCAAGACAAAGGAGCTGATCGTGGAGTACAGAAAAAGGCAGGCCGAACAGGCCCCCGTTAACATCAACGGGGCTGTAGTGAAGCGGGTCGAGAGTTTCAAGTTCCTTGGTGTCCACATCACCAATGATCTATCATGGTCCAAACACACCAAGACAGTCGTGAAGAGGGCATGACAAAACCTTTTCCCCCTCAGGAGACTGAAAAGATTTGGCATGGGTCCCCAGATCCTCAAAAGGTTCTATAGCTACACCATCGAGAACATTCTGACCGGTTGCACCACCGCCTGGTATGGCAACTGCTCAGCATCTGACCGTAAGGCTCTACAGAGGGTAGTGCGTATGACCCAGTACATCACTGGGGCCAAGCTTCCTGCAGTCCAGGACCTATATAATAGGCGGTGTCAGAGGAAAGCCCATAAAATTGTCATACTCCAGCCACCCATGTCATAGACTGTTTTCTCTGCTACCGCACGGCAAGCGGTACCGGAGCGCCAAGTCTAGGACCACTGCTGCTAGTCACTGTTTATTATCTATGCATAGTCACTTCACCGCTACCTACAGTCGTGGCCAAAAGTTTTGAGAATGACACAAATATTCATTTCCACAAAGTTTGCTGCCTCAGTGTCTTTAGATATTTTGTCAGATGTTACTATGGAATACTGAATTATAATTACAAGCATTTCATAAGTGTCAAAGGCTTTTATTGACAATTACATGAAGTTGATGCAAAGAGACAATATTTGCAGTGTTGACCCTTCTTTTTCAACACCTCTCAAACTGCCCTGGCATGCTGTCAATTCACTTCTGGGCTACATCCTGACTGATGGCAGCCCATTCTTGCATAATCAATGCTTGGAGATTGTCTGAATTTTGGGGGTTTTGTTTGTCCACCCACCTCTTGAGGATTGACCACAAGTTCTCAATGGGATTAAGGTCTGGGGAGTTTCCTGGCCATGGACCCAAAATATTGATGTTTTGTTCCCCGAGCCACTTAGTTATCACTTTTGCCTTATGGCAAGGTGCTCCATCATGCTGGAAAAGGCATTGTTCGTCACCAAACTGTTCCTGGGTGGTTGGGAGAGGTTGTTATCGGAGGATGTGTTGGTACCGTTCTTTATTCATGGCTGTGTTCTTAGGCAAAATTGTGAGTGAGCCCACTCCCTTGGCTGAGAAGCAACCCCACACATGAATGGTCTCAGGATGCTTTACTGTTGGCATGACACAGGACTGATGGTAGCGCTCACCTTGTCTTCTCCGGACAAGCTTTTTTCCGGATGCCCCAAACAACCGGAAAGGGGATTCAGAGAAAATGACTTTACCCCAGTCCTCAGCAGTCCAATCCCTGTACTTTTGCAGAATATCAGTCTGTCCCTGATGTTTTTCCTGGAGAGAAGTGGCTTCTTTGCTGCCCTTCTTGACACCAGGCCATCCTCCAAAAGTCTTCACCTCACTGTGCGTGCAGATGCACTCACACCTGCCTGCTGCCATTCCTGAGCAAGCTCTGTACTGGTGGTGCCCCGATCCCGCAGCTGAATCAACTTTAGGAGACGGTCCTGGCGCTTGCTGGACGTTCTTGGGCGCCCTGAAGCATTCACAACAATTGAACCGCTCTCCTTGAAGTTCTTGATGATCCAATAAATGGTTGATTTAGGTGCCATCTTACTGGCAGCAATATCCTTGCCTGTGTTTCCTTGCAGGTAACCATGGTTGACAGAGGAAGAACAATGATTCCAAGCACCACCCTCCTTTTTGAAGCTTCCAGTCTGTTATTTGAACTCAATCAGCATGACAGTGATCTCAAGCCTTGTCCTCGTCAACACTCACACCTGTGTTAACGAGAGAATCACTGATATGATGTCAGCTGGTCCTTTTGTGGCAGGGCTGAAATGCAGTGGATATGTTTTTTGGGGATTCAGTTCATTTGAATGGCAAAGAGGGACTTTGCAATTAATTGTAATTTATCTGATCACTCTTCATAACTTTCTGGAGTATATGCAAATTGCCATCATACAAACTGAGGCAGCAGACTTTGTGAAAATAATATTTGTGTCATTCTCAAAACTTTTGGCCACGACTGTATGTCAGATGTAGACATGGAGAGAGAAATCAGCTAAAATTATTTGTGTAACTTTTATCTGTCTCTAGGACCATCCCAGAAGACTCCTGAGTGCCCAAAGAGAAAGAGTGATGGTCACTTTGGGGAAGCGGGCTGATGTTCCTGAAAGTGGAGAAGGAGCAGGCCATTCAACAGCCAATTCAAAGATACACCCATCCATAGAGGCAATTTGAGTGGAATTGTTTTTATACAGATTTTTATTTTTTTACCTGTTTCAAAAGACGTGCGACCTTGTCCCGGACCTGCGGTTTCGACACTTTCGCCCTCCTACCCACGGACCTGCTGTCTGGACCTGTGAATGCTCAGCGATGAAAAGCCAACTGACATTTGCTCCTGAGGTGGTGAAGTGCTGCACCCTCTATAACCACTGGTTATTATTTTGATGTAAAAAGGGATTTGTAAAATTTTTGCTATGCTGTGTATTCACTAACTGTGTGAGTAATGTGACATTTTTATAGTATCTGTAACATATTTTGGTATTTAATCTGCAATTTATCTTAAAGCGGCAGTCGGCAGTTGAAATAATAACAAAGTGTTCTTCCTGCTCCTCTTTCGGTAAAAAGCTGAGGGATGCGGCTGAAGAAATGTAACCACTCTCAAATTATGCATATGTCTTAAACATTACAGCAGGGTAGATTTACTAAATGAACTGGTTTTATTCAAACTCAAACCCTATGTAAATGCCACTTGCGCTTTATGAAAGAGACGGCATGCGCAGGGATGGTACGCCATACACCTCGTCCAATTCTCCCTTGTGTTCATAGGGTGAACTGGCGGTTAGCTGCCAGAGTGTATGCACTGCAAACAAAATCATAAAAGAGATTCTGATACTGAAACTAAATCATAATGTATTTATATTTAGCATGCCCTGTTTTTGGTTAGAATGAGATTTCATGAATCATGTCTGCGATTCAAATGCGTTACCATTGCGCCAAACAGCACTTGTGATAATGATCGTTATAGGTTACTTATTATATATGTTGAGCACTTACCCACTACTGTTAGCTTTCAAACAATGTATAATCAAGAAAAATTTCAGTAACCTCTTCTACCAAGAAGTGACACGTCCAATACATCGCCATCAAGACAGACTGACAGGAACTGCTGAGTGTATGTAATACAGCCACCATCCGCTGGTATTTTGTGCTGTATCCTCACCATCTCTCCAATATAATTACAAATCATTTGTAGACTGAAAATTGACCAAGAAGCCCAAACATATATTTGACTAAGACAATAATTTCAAACCTTGCTTACATTTGTATACGTTAACGTGTCTTTCTATTATATATGGGAATACTTGAGCAGATTTCTTAAATTAAAATCACTTGGAGCAGATTTCCTGGTGTTTTTACTCTTTTATAAAGGTGGTTCTGATCCTGAATGCTGATAGGCTGGAATGCGGTTTTAACCAGTGTCTATTCCACAAGCTACCACCAGCTAAATCTACGACGTTAAAATGCCTATTTACCTCCATCTGACTTTGCAATCCACTGTCTCATCAGTCCAGCCAGGCAATTGTATTTATAAAGCCCTTCTTACATCAGCTGATGTCACAAAGTGCTGTACAGAAACCCAGCCTAAAACCCCAATTTATTAACTTGATCTCCACTGTAAAAAGCATCTATACATTATTTCACATTTCTTTTAGACTAATATTTAGTTTTCAACAGCGGCGATTTATATAAACCTTGCTGTCTGCCTCTGACATTTGCAAGATTGTTTCAGTATTCAAATTCGATCTCCAGCTGTAATGTAATGAATGTATCAGGATGAGACAGACTGGCAGGCAGCATTTCTCAGCCTGTCGAAATCAGGAATCAGCTGGCATCGTTTTATGTATTATATATACAGTACCAGTCAAGCGTTTGGACACATGTATTCAAGGGTTTTAATTTATTTTGACTATTTACTAAGTGTGTGCAAAGCTGTCATCAAGGCAAAGGGTGGCTACTTTGAAGAATCTCAAATTTAATTTGATGTAACACTTTTTTTGGTTACTACATGATACCATATGTATTATTTCATAGTTTTGATATCTTCACTATTATTCTACAATGTAGAAAATAGTAAAGGGGAAAAAATGGAATGAGTAGGTGCCAACTTTTGACTGGTACTGTATGTGTTTGTGTATGTATATATACACACACACACATATATATATATATAGTTGAAGTTGGAAGTTTACATACACTTAGGTTGGAGTCATTAACTAATTTTTCAACCACTCCACAAATTTCTTGTTAACAAACTATGGTTTTGGCAAGTCGGTTAGGACATCTACTTCGTGCTTGACAAGTAATTTTTCCAACAATTGTTTACAGACAGATTATTTCACTTATAATTCACTGTATCACAATTCCAGTGGGTCAGAAGTTTACATACACTAAGTTGACTGTGCCTTTAAACAGCTTGGAAAATTCCCGAAAAGGATGTAGAAGATTTAGAAGCTTTAGAAGCTGTAGAAGATTCTGATGTGCTGCAGGAGGGACTGGTGCACTTCACAAAATAGATGGCATCATGAGGAAATTATGTGGATATATTGAAGCAACATCTCCAGACATCAGTCAGGAAGTTAAAGCTTGATCGCAAATGACCGCAAGCATACTTCCAAAGTTGTGGCAAAATGGCTTGAGGACAACAAATCAAGGTATTGGAGTGGCCATCACAAAGCCCTGACCTCAATCCTAGAGAATTTGTGGGCAGAACTGAATTAGCGTGTGTGAGCAAGGAGGCCTACAAACCTGACTCAGTTACTCCAGCTCTGTCAGGAGGAATGGGCCAAAATTCACCCAACTCATTGCTTGTGGAAGGCTACCCGAAACGTTTGACCCAAGTTAAACTATTAAAGGCAATGCTACCAAATACTAGTGTATGTGTATGTATATGTATGTATGAGTGTATGTAAACATCTGACCCACTGGGAATGTGATGAAAGAAATAAAAGCTAAAATAAATAATTCTCTGCTATTATTCTGACATTACACATTCTTAAAATAAAATGGTCATCCTAACTGATCTAAGACAAGGAATTTTTACTTGGATTAAATGTCAGGAATTGTGAAACTGAGTTTAAATGTATTTGGCTAAGGTGCATGTAAACTTCCGACTTCAACTGTATATACAGGATCAGTTCCAATACCATATTTACATTGTGCAGGGATACTGGAGTGATGGAGGTAGATATGTATAGGGGTAAGGTGACTAGGCAACAGGATATAAGATAAACCGAGTAACAGCAGCTTGTATGTGAGTAGGTGTGCGTGTGTGGAGAGTCAGTATAAAGGTATGCGCATATTATGTGTGAGTGAGGAGATGATGGTGTGTGTGTAAGGTCCTGTGAGTGTGCATAGTGAGTGCAATACTAAAAGGTCAATAAAGATACAAGGTTAACTCAGTCTGTGTATCTATTTTGTTAGCTATTTTTCAGTCTTAGTCCTTGGGGATATAAGCTGTTCAAGAGCCTGTTGGTGTCAGACTTGATGTAACGGTACCGCTTGCCATGTGGAAGCAGAGAGAATAGTCTATGGGTTGGGGGGTTGGAGTTAACGATTTTCCGAGCCTTCCTTCCACACTGCCTGATATTGATGTCCTGGATGGCAGGGAGCTCGGCCCGAGTGATGTACTAGGCTGTCCGTACCACCCTCTGTAGAGCCATGCAATCGAGGGCGGTGCTATTGCCCTACCAGGCAGTGATGCAGCCCAGTCAAGATGCTCTCAATGGTACAGCTGTAGAACTTTTTGAGGATTTGAGAGTCCATGCCAAACTTTTTCAACCTCCTGAGGGGGAAGAGTGTGTGTTTTGACTATTTGTAATTTTTTTGTGATTTGGACGCCGAGGAACTTGAAGACTTTGACCTGCTCCACTGCAGCCCTGTTATCAAATGTATTTATGAAGCCCTTTTTAAATCAGCAGATGTAACGGAGTGCTTTATACAGAAACCCAGTCTAAAACCCCTAACAGCAAGCAATGCAGATGTAGAAGCACAGTGGCTAGGAAATACTCCCTAGAAAGGCAGGAACCTCGGAAGAAACCTTGTAGAGGAACAAGGCTCTGAGGGGTGGCCAGACCTCTTCTGGCTGTACCGGGTGGAGATTATAAGAGTACATGGCCATTAAGGCCAGATGTTCAAACCTTCATAGATGACCAGCAGGGTCAAATAAAAATAAAAACCTTTTACTCCCTTCACAGAACAGTGCAAACTGTCTCTAACCAGAATAGAAAGAGTGAGGCCCCGGTGCACAACTGAGCAAAAGGACAAATACATTAGTGTGTCTAGTTTGAGAAACAGACGCCTCACAAGTCCTCAACTGGTAGCTTCATTAAATAGTACCCGCAAAACACCAATCTCAACGTGAATAGGTGACTCCGGGATGCTGGAGTTCTCTGTCCAGTGTCTGTGTTATTTTGCCCATCTTAATCTTTTCTTTTTATTGGCCAGTCTGATATGTTGTTTTTCTTTGCAACTCTGCCTAGAAGGCCAGCATTTTGGAAGAATTTAGGGTCACATCCATAATCTTCTGAACCTACATGGTGCCTCATTAACAACCTCTTGAACACACTTTTGATTTGATGGCTGACTACGTGGCCTAAGCCCTATGCTCTTCCTCATGTTCTGTCTCTCATTCATGTTTTCTCTGTTTGATAGAATTCCTGTGTAAGGAATCTCCAAGAGTTCACATCCACTTTGAACGTGTGGACATGAAGGAAATTCCTCCGGAGTCCGTGATTTTCCGTGGGTGGCTGCACAAGCGATTTGAGATCAAGGACCAGTGAGTATCCTCTTACTTACCCCCTCTCTCTAACCCTGTCTGACTATACGACACTGACCAACCTGCTATACACAATTTCCACATGTAGGCCAAGGTTCAGTTCATGTTAGGAAAATGTATCAGAAATGCTGCCACCACTTCAAATGGTGGACTGCAATGTTAATTTTAAGGATGTTAGAGCTGGTCTGTTTTGATTGCTCATTCAATCATATGAGTGCCCTGACTACACAATAAAAGTGTGCACAGAATATCCAGTTTTACGGGAAAACCTGATTGGAGGATTCCGGGCTTCTTGGTTATTCTCATTTGATGCCGTGAATCTTTCAACCATAATTTCTGGAAAATCTCAGAATTAGTGAAAATTTGCAGACCTAGAACTGACAATTAGAGTTATAAATTGGTATGATTGGCTAATTTTATACACAAACTGGGGATATGTGTTAACTCTAAAATGAACCTTCTCTTTCTCCACAGGATGTTGACTACTTTCTATGAGTCTGAGGATCCAGACAAAAAAGGCAAATTCCCTGGAGAAGGTCAAAGGTCCCATCTGAGTATTATGAAGACATTGCCATCGCTGCTATTTTGGGGGGGGCTAACACTGCCAATGCTGTTGACGGAGTCTGGCAGGAAACTCTATGTCCGAACCTGGGTGTATGGGACTCTGTTGGGATGGCTCTGGGTGAATGTTAGTCCATAGGAAGCTTGTGGTGGTCATCATGCCATCTGCTATGGGTATGGAAAGACGTTGCCCTTTCACTCACGCATCAAGCAGGGGAGTGTGTTTTTTCAAACAAAGCACTTGTTGCTGTTAAGGTTTATGGGCTTCTACAATTCTGTCCAAATGTATGGCTCATTTCCTAACTAAACAGCTGTAAGAGAGATTGGGAGAGAGAAGCAGTTTTGTTTCTTGTGCTGCTTGTTCCTTGCTCTATTGTTGTGTGCATCAGAACTTGCAGCCAGATAAGGTGAGAAAAATATAAATGGGGGATGTTGAAATGGAGGCATATTTCTTTCTTGAATTTCTCCCTTTATCTCAGCCATAAAATATGACTCAATAGATTTCTTCCCTAAACCCTTTAGGCCTGTTACATAATAAATGTAGCCAATTCTATACTTTTGCATGTCCCGTGTCCAGCATCCCTTTTCAACATGATGTAATCTTCCATTAGTTGACTAGAGTTAGAGTTCAGCTCTCTGTTTGAGATGTTATGCTGCGCTCATGTGCTCTTGGAATTATTGACATCTCGGGACAGAAACTCCCCAAAAGCTCCCAGAATGTTCAGAACTGAGTTTACAACATCCAAAAACGTTCTTTGAGTTTCTAAATAGGAGTGGGGAGTTCACATGTAAAAATAACATGTATCATACTCTGAGTCTGAACTTCCCAGTAAGATAGCTTAGAGTTTACTATTAGAGAGCAGATTTAATATTCAGTACTCACTACAAAGTACTCATTACAAAAGAGTGATTAGTGTTTATCCAATTGATTGATATGTTCATGAGGGTAATGTAGGGTTTAGGTCTTTAGTGATGGTTACTTAGCCATACATGTTTAATGTTCTCTTTTTTTAATGCCAAGTTCCAAGGTGTCTGCTGATTTTGTTTTGCTTGTTTGAGTTGTTGCAAAAGTTCTACAAATTGTTGCCAAACTTGATACAAGTGCAGGGGTATGGAATGGGTATTTTAGGTGGAGCAACACATCTGTAATCAGGTCAATGTCCTGTCTGCTCTACCTGAAGAACCAATATTCTATTGTCTTTTGTAGTTGATCTAAAGATTGCAAGTGTACTACATTTATTAGATTTTCTAAAACAAATTCTGTTGGGACAGCTTGTTATTCAGAGGAATTTTTGTGTACACTGCCTTTATGCCATGTTATAGATTACACAAGGGGTATGGATAGCTACGTATTGAGAAGGCCAACTGTAGAGTATCCCTATATAGAATTAATATTTCTTTGTATACAAAGCCAACTGTATAATATGCATCACTATAACAAAAAAAAATACTATGTCCCTTGTTTTTCATAATATAAACATTACTTTTTCCACTGTCACTTTACATGACGCTATTCTTAGCTCATTTATTTATTAAAGGGCTCTTCCGATAAGAATTTAATCAGGCAGTGATAATAGCAACTGCCACGCCAAGGCCTCGCTTCCTTATCCTATCCTTCCTTTAATAACAATGTAACGACAAAACAGTTAAAACGTTACTTCATTCAATTTGTTTAATTCCGTCAATTTGATTTAAAAAAGCAAACAAGCTGATTGTAAATAATAAAACAATTATTGTAGAAACTATTGTGCCAATTGTACACAGAAATGTATGCCTTCTGTAGGAGTTAGTCAGTCCTTGGCTTTGCTTCTACTGAGGACTGCAAGTAATGACTGCACTGGGACTCCCTCTACTGGACAGCACTTGAACTGTTCTGCACACCACAGTTTATTGGTCTGTCTTCAGTTTTTTATTTTATTTAATCTTTATTTAGCTAGGCAAGTCAGTTAACTAATTCTTATTTACATTGATGGCCTACCCCGGCCAAACCCTAACCTGGGTGACACTGGGCCAATTGTGCGCTGCTCTATGGGACTACCAATCACGACCGGTTGTGATACAGCCTGGAATCGAACCAGGATCTGTAGTGACGCCTCTAGCACTGAGATGCAGTGCTTTAGACCGCTGCGCCACAGTTCATGAGCTTTTGGTGGGCAGTAGTATATGCTGGAATATTTATGTTTTAAAGCACTTGATTTTGAGAAACTTGTGGAATTTCCAAAGTAATGTTTTAATATTTGAAATGTTTTGTTATTAAGTACCTCTTGGTGTTTCATCGAGCTAAGAGGAGTTTTTTTTTTTTTCAATGTCCATGTCTTTTTCATACACTGGCGCAAAGCTTCAAGTCTCTATTTTATTCTGATATGTACATGGACAGACTGTTGCTGAAATGTTGTAGTACTGGGACTTCTACCGCTGCCTTCGCTACAGATCAAACATTCCTAAAAAAAAATATGGAATGAAAATTGAAGGCTCTGAAGTTTATAATCTTTGCATGTTGATTGAATAGACTTCTATTTTTAATGTTCATTTCAAAATGTCGCTCTAAAACTAATCTAATGCACTGCTTAGAACGTTCAGAAGATTGTGCTGCTCTTATGCCTGTCCTTTAATACTTGTTAATGCAGTGCAGCCAAAGAGACATACTTATGTACTTCGACCTTATGTACTCACCTTTACCCTATAGCACATAACTGAACCTGATCTGAAACCATAAACTTGTTCAGTGATGATTCAAGCATGCTTGTGTTCATTTGTGTTTTTGAGACTTTAGTAATAAAGGAATGACATTCAAAATAATTTGGATTGAATTTCTTACTTTTTAGTGGGTTGAAAACTGGTTGAATGAGAAGGGTGCAGTCAATATCCTGAATATTCATCAGTCAACATAGTACCTGTTGGGTGATTGGTTGAGCCTTCTTGAGTGTGTGACTTCACAGATGCTCTACAGAGCCATATGCTTAGCTAGTTCGTCCCGCCGGCATGAGCAGTTAGCACCGTCTGAACGACTTTGGAAACCAGCTTCAGCTTCATCACCAAATTAATTGAGAAATAAATAAGTCTCACCAGCTAGCAACCAATTTATTTTGGTTTCGCTGTCTGATCATTCAAAAAACGATCACTTGTTATTTTTACCTTTCCACATACTGGTATGTGTTGCTTGATATGAGCAAGTTAACCCAAATGTATCAAATAGGCAGTGACGATTTTAGCATGTAAATCTTGGTGGGGCAAAAAAATGTGGTATGCATGCCAGCAAAGCCACTAAACAGTACATTAATTGCATTATAACAGTGACAGTGTCCACAAACGGCCTACATAAAGCTGTCCCAACATCTTACCGCTGCTACACCTGGCTATCAGCGGAGCCTTATCTGGCAGCGAAATGGTTCAATTCAGCCTCATTTATTGCCTTTAAAAAAACAGCTGATATGGCTGACTTGTTTAAAGAAATGTGGTTTCTAATGATAATTGAGATGTAGAAACTATGGAATAAGGGGACGACAAGCGGATAAGAGGAAGTTCATAATTTCGGTTAAGCCATTGAGCGAGCTAGGACGGACGTAGTCAATATAACTATTTGTTTAGCACTTTTGAAATGTACAGCGACAGAATTCAGAACATGGGCCGTTCTTAGTGTTCTCCCTTTACACCAAGTCGGAACCGTAGGATAAATAAAGGGGGCATATAAGCAGCCGATGAAAGCTCTTACAATATTCGATGATTACATTTCTCTAAAACAGGCTATAGGCTACATGTGCACCACCAAGTCAGAACAGTAGGTGAAATTAAGAGCGGTAAATAGACCAAATTATTAAGGTGAGGCACATGGACTAGTAACATCTTACTACACAACATACAGTAAGTATTACTTTCTTAGCTACAGTATTCATATATCCATGGCATATTACATAAATTATGCAGTGGCATACAATGCATTTTTGGACTCACCTTGTTGGGCTGTGCTCGCTTTGAGGACAATACAGTGCCACCGACACGGCCCGCTACCAAAACCTGCGGACTCTCCTTCACCGCAGCCAACGTGAGTAAAATATTTAAACGTGTTAACCCTCGCAAGGCTGCCAGCCCAGACGGCATCCCTAGCCCAGTCCTCAGAGCATGCGCAGACCAGCTGGCTAGTGTGTTTACAGACATATTCAATCTCTTCCTAACCCAGTCGGCTATCCCCCACATGCTTCAAGATGGCCACCATTGTTCCTGTACCCAAGAAGGCAAAGATAACTGAACTAAATGACTTCCGCCCTGTAGCACTCACTTCTGTCATCATGAAGTTCTATGAAAGACTAGTCAAGGATCATATCACCTCCACCTTACCTGTGACCCTAGACCCACTTCAATGTGCTTACCACCCCAATAGCTCCACATACGATGCAATCGCCATCACACTGCACACTGCCCTATCCCATCTGGACAAGAGGAATACCTATGTAAGAATGCTGCTCATTAACTATAGCTTAGCATTCAACACCAGAGTACCCTCCATGTTCATCATTAAGCTTGAGGCCCTGGGTCTCAACCCCGCCCTGTGCAATTGGGTCCTGGACTTCCTGACGGGCCGCCTCCAGGTGGTGAAGGTAGGAAACAACATCTCCACTTCACTGATCCTCAACACTGTAGCCCCGCAAGGGTGCGTGCTCAGCCCCCTTCTGTACTCCCTGTTCACCCATGACTGCGTGGCCATGCACGCCTCCAACTCAATCATCAGGTTTGCAGACGACACAACAGTAGTAGGCTTGATTACCAACATCGACGAGACAACCTACAGGGAGGAGGTGAGGGCACTCGAAGTGTGGTGTCAGGAAAACAACCTTTCACTCAACATCAACAAAACAAAGGAGATGATTGTGGACTTCAGAAAACAGCAGAGGGAGCACCCCCCTATCCACATCGACGGGACAGTAGTGGAGAAAGTGGAAAGTTTTAAGTTCCTCGGGGCACACATCACGGACAAACTGAAGTGGTTCACCCACACAGACTGTATAGTGAACCCCAGGAGGCTGAAGAAATGTGGCTTGTCACCTAAAACCCTCACAAACTTTTACAGATGCACAATTGAGAGCATCCTGTCGGGCTGTATCACCGCCTGGTATGGCATCTGCACCGCCCACAACTGCAAGGCTCTCCAGAGGTTGGTGCGGTCTGCACAACGCATTACTGGGGGCAAACTACCTGCCCTCCAAGACACCTACAGCACCCGAGATCACAGGAAGGCCAAAAAGATCATCAAGGACAACAACCACCCGAGCCACTGCCTGTTCACTCTGCTACCATCCAGAAGGCGAGGTCAGTACAGGTGCATCAAAGCTGGGACCGAGAGACTGAACAACAGCTTCTATCTCAAGACCATCAGACTGTTAAACAGCCATCACTAACACAGAGAGGCTGCTGCCTACATACAGACTTGAAATCATTGGCCACTTTAATAAATGGATCACTAGTCACTTTAATAATGCCACTTTAATAATGTTTACATCAATCAAATCAATCAAATTTCAATCAAATGTATTTATAAAGCCCTTCTTACATCAGCTGATGTCACAAAGTGCTGTACAGAAACCCAGCCTAAAACCCTAAACAGCAAGCAATGCAGGTGTAGAAGTACGGTGGCTAGGAAAAACTCCCTAGAAAGGCCGGAATCTAGGAAGAAACCTAGAGAAGAACCAGGCTATGAGGGGTGGCCAGTCCTCTTCTGGCTGTGCCGGGTTGTCGATTATAACAGAACATGTTCAAGATGTTAAAATGTTTATAGATGACCAGCAGGGTCAGATAATAATAATCACAGTTGTTGTAGAGGGTGCAACAGGTCAGCACCTCAGGAGTAGATGTCAGTTAGCTTTTCATGGCTGATCATTTAAAGTATCTCTACCACTCCTGCTGTCTCTTGATAGTTTTAAACAGCAGGTCTGGGACAAGGTAGCACGTCCGGTGAACAGGTCAGGGTTCCATAGCCGCAGGCAGAACAGTTGAAACTGGAGCAGCAGCACGACCAGATGGACTGGGGGCAGCAAGGAGTCATCAGGCCAGAATTACATATCTTACATTACTCATCTCATATGTATATACTGTATTTTATACTGTCTATTGCATCTTGCCTATGCCGCTCTGCCATTGCTCAACCATATATTTATATGTATATATTCTTATTCCTTTACTTAGATTTCTGTGTATTAGGTAGTTGTTGTGGAATTGTTAGATGACATGTTAGATATTGCTGCGCTGTCAGAACTAGAAGCACAAGCATTTCGCTACACTCGTAAAAAACATCTGCTGATTTGATCAGACCAGATAATTTTGTTTCTCGTGGTCTGGGTCATTGTCCTGTTGAAAAATAAAGCATAGTCCCACTAAGCGCAAAACAGATGGGATGTCGTATCACTGCAGAATGCTGTGGTAGCCATGCTGGTTAAGTGTGCCTTGAATTCTAAATAAATCAGTGTCACCAGAAAAGCACCCCCACACATCACACTTCCTCCATGCTTCACGGTGGGAACCACATATGTGGAGATAATCCGTTCACCTACTCTGCATCTCACAAAGACACGGCGGTGGGAACCATTAATCTCACATTTGGACTCATCAGGCAAAAGGACAGATTTCCACTGATCAAATGTCCATTGCTCGTGTTTCTTGGCCCAAGCAAGTCTCTTCTTCTTATTGGTGTTCTTTAGTAGTTGTTTCTTTGCATGAAGGCCTGATTCACGCAGTCTTCTCTGAACAGTTGATGTTGAGATGTATCTGTTACTCTGTGAAGCATTTATTTGTGCTGCAATCTGACGTTCAGTTATTTTAATGAACTTATCCTCTGCAGCAGAGGTAACTCTGGATCTTCCTTTCCTGTGGCGGTCCTCATGAGCCAGTTTCATCATAGGGCTTGATGCTTTTTGCGACTGCCTTGAAGAAACTTAAAAACTTCTTGAAATGTTCCAGATTGACTGACCGTTATGTCTTAAAGTAATGATGGACTGTCGTTTCTCTGCTTATTTGAGCTGTTCTTACCATAATATGGACTTGGTCTTTTTCCAAATAAGGCTATCTTCTGTATACCACCCCTACCTTGTCACAACACAATTGATTGGCTCAAACGCATTAAGAAGGAAAGAAATTCCACAAATTTCACACAAGGCACACCTGTTAATTGAAATGCATTCCAGGTGACTACCTCATGAAGCTGGTTGAGAGAATGCCAAGAGTGTGCAAAGCTGTCATTAAGGCAAAGGGTGGCTACTTTGAAGAATCTCAAATATAAAATATATTTTGATTTGTTTAACATTTTTTGGTTACTACATGATTCCATATGTGTTATTTCATAGTTTTGATGTCTTCACTATTATACTACAATGTAGATAATTGAGAGAGAAAAATGAAAAAGCCTGGAATGAGTAGGTGTGTCCAGACTTTTGACTGATACTGTATATAGACACACACACACAGTATGTTGTTGTGCTTTTATGGCTATATGCACCATGTCACTGCCTACTTCATTTGTCAATTTAGCAAACAAGACAACTCATATAGTGACTTTATCACCTATATTTTAGCTTTAATTAACTTTAAAAATGCAACATTTTCTCTCAGCCTCATGGCAAAATAGAATAGCATGAGATTAGCTATAAAACTGCACATTTTTCTCTTTGCCCCATGGCAGAATGTATAGAATTGCAAGAGGTTAACTGTTTCTCTACCCACCCAAATTTCTTCAGGCCCACCCAATCAATTGGATGCTCGAGGGGAGGGCGTTCATGCAGGAACCAATGGGATGCTCAAGGGTCGGGGAATAACCACATGCAGGAACGCCCCAAATTGTGGGCTGTAATCACACACTATTGGGGAATTGGAGAGAACCGAAATTGGTGCAGATGGTTGTGAGCACATAACTTGTGCATGCACTTCGGACTTTCACCGATCACTTCATTACCGTTCTCCTGGCAGCAGAATATTATGCTGGCAGCACAATCTTGGTTTTATCCCCCTACAAAGACATATGGAAGCCCTGAAGCCCAAGGCAAAAAAATCTACTAAAACTTACACTCTTGGAATTATCTTGTTTGAACGACTTAGTATCTCGTTTGAAAGATAATTGTTATTTTGTCTAACTTGTTACAAAGCTTGTCAGAACGTGTAAATGCAGTGGTTCCCAAACTTTAATAGTCCCGTACCCCTTCAAACATTCAACCTCTAGCTGCTTACCCCCTTTAGCACCAGGGTCAGCGCACTCTCAAATGTTGTTTTTTGCCATCATTGTAAGACTGCCACACACACAGTATACAATATATTTATTAAACTTAAGAATGAGTGTGAGTTTTTGTCACAACCTGGCTTGCGGGAAGTGACAAAGTGTTCATAGGACCAGGGCACTAATAATAATATAATACTAATCAATAATTTTGCTCTTTATTTAGCCATCCTACATATAAAACTTAATTGAATATTGTGAATAACTCACCACTGGTTAATGAGAAGGGTGTGCTTGAAAGGCTGCACATAATTTTGCAATGTTGGGTTGTATTGGAGAGAGTCTCAGTCTTAAATTTCAGTTGGCTATTTCAGTTTCAGTTGGCTATGAAAAGCCAACTGAAAATTATTCATGATTATTATTTGACCATGCTTGTCACTTATGAATATTTTGAACATCTTGGCATAGTTCTGTTATAATCTCCACCCGGCACAGCCAGAAGAGGACTGGCCACCCCTCATAGCCTGGTTCCTCTCTAGGTTTCTTCCTAGGTTTTGGCCTTTCTAGGGAGTTTTTCCTAGCCACCGTGCTTCTACACCTGCATTGCTTGCTGTTTGGGGTTTTAGGCTGGGTTTCTGTACAGCACTTCGAGATATTAGCTGATGTACGAAGGGCTATATAAAATAAACTTGATTTGAAATACATTTCCACACACAGTCTGGGCTTGTATTTAGTTTTCATGCTAGTGAGGGCTGAGAATCCACTCTCACATAGGTATGTGGTTGCAAAGAGCATCAGTGTCTTAACAGATACTCTGAGCGTAGCCCAATCCAGAAATCTGTCAGTGGCTTCTGATTCAATTCAATTTTCACAGAACCGCTTGTTGCAATTTCGATGAGGCTCTCTTTTTCAGATATCGGTAAGTAAGACTGGAGGCAGGGCATGAAAGGGATAATGAATCCAGTTGTTTGTGTCATCCGTTTCGGGAAAGTACCTGCGTAGTTGCGCACAAAACTCACTCAGGTGCTTCGCTATATCACATTTGACATTGTCCGTAAGCTTTAGTTCATTTGCACACACAAAATTATACAATGTTTGTTGTAAAAGCGTTACATGCTTGCTGCCCATATCATTGCATGTTGCAGAAAATACACGATAGTTCAGGGGCCTTGCTTTAAATGGTTAACTTAAGGGGCCTTAAGTTAACCATTTTCACTGTAGTGTCCAAAACGTCTTTCAAGCAGTCAGGCATTCCCTTGGCAGCAAGAGCCTCTCGGTGGATGCTGCAGTGTACCCAAGTGGCGTCAGGAGCAACTGCTTTTACGCGCGTTACCACTCCACTAGGTCTCCCTGTCATGGCTTTCGCGCCATCAGTATAGATACCAACACATCTTGACCATCAAAGTCCATTTGATGTCACAAAGCTGTCCAATACTTAAAAAATATCCTCTCCTGTTGTCCTGGTTTCCAGAAGAGGATGTCTTCCTTAATTGACCCCCCATAAACGTAACGGACATATACCAGGAGCTGTGCCAGGCCCGCCACATCTGTTGACTCATCCAGCTGTAACGCATAGAATTCACTGGCTTGTATGCGAAGCGACAAATGTCTCAAAACATCTCCTGCCATGTCACTGATGCGTTGTGAAACAGTGTTGTTTGATGAAGGCATTGTCTGTATAGTTTTTTTGGCCTTTTCCCCCAGCAATGTCCCAGCCATATCCCCGACAGCAGGAAGAATTAAGTCCTCCACAATATTATGGAGCTTGCCTGTCCTAGCCACTCGGTAGCTCACCATATAAGACGCTTCTAGACCCTTCTTATTAATGGTATCTGTTGCTTTTATACATGTCTTACTACTCGAATCTCAAAAAACTCCTGTGGCTTATTTTTCAAATTGGCATGTTTTGTTTCTAAATGTTGTCGTGGTAATTTCCTGTATTACTCAATAAAGAGAGAGAGAGAGCCAACCACACACAAGTCAGAGTTATATTATAAAATCCATCTTTAATAATATATAAGTTTCACCATAGACCTTTATGACTCTCAGATCAATTCAGTGTCTATCAATGAATTATCTGAGAGTCCTTACAAAACAATTCTTAGTTTCATTTATAGCCAAGATACACCCCTCTCAACTTACAAAGAATCCTTTACCCCAAAGAGGAGTATCCTATCGCTAGACAGCATCAGCTATAAATCATCGTTCAGTTTGGTCTCCCAAGACAAGGTTTCATGCTTGGTACTTCACTGTCTACCAAAACATTACCTTATCCAATGGCATATAACAATTGTCATTTGAGATACTCCCATCTCAAATACACCCCCTCCTGGATAAGCTCAGAAAAGACAGTGAACCTCTTAGGTCATATACCAGATCAAGATAAGGGCAACCTCAGAGGGGACATACAATGGTTCCAAACACTGCCTTACTCCTTCCCCCCTTGAGAAAAGTAGGGAGTGACTGGCGTACAGACATTGTATGAGATAACTAACTGATTCCCCATTAATAACGCCATCCCTTCACATGGTTTAGGAATAGTTACAGACACATTCCCATAAGAAAACAACGTTCCACTCTGTCCTCCTCCCCTTCTGATATTCTACATAGCACCACATGGTTTAACATATACAGTGGGGCAAAAAAGTATTTAGTCAGCCACCAATTGTGCAAGTTCTCCACTTAAAAATATGAGAGAGGCCTGTAATTTTCATCATAGGTACACTTCAACTATGACAGACAAAATGAGAAAAAAAAATCCAGAAAATCACATTGTAGGATGTTTAATGAATTTATTTGCAAATTATGGTGGAAAATAAGTATTTAGCTAAGTAACATTCTCTCATCTTTTTAAGTGGGAGAACTTGCACAATTGGTGGCTGACTAAATACTTTTTTGCCCCACTGTACATTGACATATGAAGACAAGCCTGACCTCTCCCCTCTCTGGCCCCAAGTTACTAAGCCCTATCACAGAAGAGGAAAATGCACTGCCAATTCTATAGTCCAAAGGGCACCATTCTAATGACAAGTGTCTCATAAGCATATGATGAAAATAACATCTTATCTATCTATGTTACTTAGCTAAATCTGATTCTGCCACGACAATGTCTGCGCAAGAGCGAAGGTTTCATTGCGTTGTGAGATAGTACTTTTGCACAGATAACACTACTCCCAATATAAGTGAACCCCAAATGAATGTAGTTCTCATCATATTTGTACCTCTTCGATGGTCCATTGTCCCTGTCTGTTGTTCGGTGCTTTCCCGGGTGAGGGGGTAGTAGCTCTTCGGCTGTATCAGATTCACAACTGTCAGTGTCCATGCTAGCTGGGCTAACAACAAGTGTAGAATTACTAATGCTAGCATTGGATTTGCTCGTGGAAGTGGAACAACTTGTGTCATTGAAAGGTGCAGGTGTAGTACTGCTGGTAGTAGCAGTACTGCCAGTAGAGCTGCTATGTGTCTCTATGGACGCGGGCCTTACTTTTTTTAACTATTTATCAATTTTCGAGCAAACGGAATGAGCAGCAGCTACGTTTGGCTACATACTGACCGTTAGTGGAATTCCCGTGAGAGAGTAACGGTTAATGTGATTGTTTGTTAATTATTTGGCTAGGCTACCTGTATTTGACATAGTGTTGGCTGTATCAAATAACATTTGATTTGATTTGATTTGTGTTGTTGTTTCGCTGAACACTAGATGCTTTAATTTGATTTTTGGCAGTGAAACGAGGCTACTCAGGCGAGAGAAAATCCTCAGCCAAATGTATGGCCCTGTTGGAAAATATAAATGGACTGTTTGAAAATGTGAATATTTAAAAAAATATATATATATATATTATTCCTTTTTTTTTTTTTATAATGTGAATCACATTTTTTTTTGGCACACCCCCTACGGCATTGCGCGTACCCGTTAGGGAATACCTGCTGTAATGCATTGGTTCCCAACCTTTTCTAGTGACTGTACCACCAACTGAATTTTGTTCTGCCTGGAGTACCTCTGAATTACCCCCGCATGTGCATTTACCAGTAGCCATATGGTCTCATGAGTTTTCTAAAGCAAGCAGCATAACAGCTGCACCAACGCGTAGGTACTCACACGACCAACGGACATGGGAACAATAACCGACAAAGACAGAAGGCACATATATAACATACTAATCAGGGGAAATGGGAACCAGGTGTGTGTAATCAGACATGACAGTCAAGGGTTGATGATGATGAATTCGGTTCAGTGAAGCCTAGAAAGCTGGTGACTTAGACCTCCGGAACTGGTGAACAGAATGAGCATCAGTACCGGGGGATCCGTGACAGCTGATTCAAATGAAATTAAATCAAAATGTATTTGTCACATGCGCTGAATACATCCTTACAGTGAAATACTTACTTACAAGCCCTTAACCAACAATGCAGTTTTAAGAAAAATAAGTGTTAAGTAAAAAATAGATAAGTGAAAAATGTAAATAAAAATAACAACTCATTAAAGAGCAGAAGTAAAATAAGAGTAGCGAGGCTATATACAGGGTGTACCGGTACAGAGTCAATGTGCGGGGGCACAGGTTAGTCGAGGTAATTGAGGTAATATGTACATGTAGGTAGAGTTAAAGTGACTATGCGTAGATAATAAACAGAGAGTAGCAATAGTATAACAGAGGGGTGGGGGGGACAATGCAAATAGTCTGGGTAGTCATTTGATTAGCTGTTCAGCGGTCTTATGGCTTGGGGGTAGAAGGCTTTAAGAAGCATTTTGGACCTAAACTTGGCGCTCCGGTACCGCTTCCCGTGCGGCAGCAGAGGGAATAGTCTATGACTAGGGTGGCTGGTGGCTGGAGTCTTTGACCATTTTTTGGCCTTCCTCTGACACCGCCTGGTATAGAGGTCCTGGATGGCATGGAGCTTGGCCCCAGTGATGCACTGGGCCATACGTATTACAGTCTGTATCGCCTTACGGTCGGACGCCAAGGCAGTGATGCAACCAGTCAGGATGCTCTCGATGGTGCAGCTGTAGAACTTTTTGAGGATCTGAGGACCCATGCCAAATCTTTTCAGTCCCCTGAGGGGGAATAGGCTTTGTAGTGCCCTCTTCACGACTGTCTTGGTGTGTTTGGACCATGAAAGTTTGTTGGTGATGTGGTAGCTCTCAACCTGCTCCACTACAGCCCCATTGATGAGAATGGGGGCGTGCTCGGTCGTCCTTTTCCTGTAGTCCACAATCATCTCCTTTGTCTTGATCACGTTGAGGGAGAGGTTGTTATCCTGGCACCACATGGCTAGGTCTCTGATCTCCTCCCTATAGGTTGTCTCATTGTTGTCGGTGATAGGCCTACCACTGTTGTGTCATCGGCAAACTTAATGATGGTGTTGGAGTTGTGCCTGGCCATGCAGTCATGAGTGAACAGGAAGTACAGGGAAGGACGGAGCACGCACACCTGAGGGGCCCCCGTGTTGAGGATCAGCGTGGCAGATGTGTTGTTAACTTTTATTTTTCTTATTTTTTTTATTTCACCTTTATTTAACCAGGTAGGCTAGTTGAGAACAACTTCTCATTTACAACTGCGACCTGGCCAAGATAAAGCAAAGCAGTGCGACATAAACAACAACACAGAGTTACACATGGAATAAACAAACATACAGTCAATAATACAATAGAAAAGTCTATATACAGTGTGTACAAGTGAGGTAAGATAAGGGAGGTAAGGCAATAAATAGGCCATAGTGGCAAAATAATTACAATATAGCAATTAAACACTGGAGTGATAGATGTGCAGAAGATGAATATGCAAGTAGAGATACTGGGGTGCAAAGGAGCAAAATAAATAAATAACAGTATGGGGATGAGGTAGTTGGATGGTGTCACGTTCTGACCTTAGTTCCTTGTTTATGTCTTTGTGTTGGTTTGGTCAGGGCGTGAGTTGGGGTTAGTAGTCTATGTTCTTTTTTCAATGTTATTGTATTTCTGTGTTTGGCCTGGTATGGTTCTCAATCAGAGGCAGCTGTCGATCATTGTCTCTGATTGAGAATCATACTTAGGTAGCCTGTTTTCCCCATTTTGGTTGTGGGTGTATATTTTCTGTATAGTGTCTGTTCACCTTGCAGAACTGTTTCGTTTTCTCCTCGTTGTTATTTTGTGTAGTGTTCTGTTTTCAATTCAATTATGACGAACACTTACAAAGCTGCATTTTGGTCCTCTTCTCCTTCACCAGATGAGAATCGTTACAGAAACACCCACCAACAAAGGACCAAGCAGCGTGGGAACATGGACTCCTGGACATGGGAGGAAATTTTGGACGGCAAAGGACCCTGGGCACAGCCGGGGGAGTTTCGCCATCCGAAAGAGGAGCTGGAGGCAGCTAGAGCGGAGCGGCGCCACTACGAGGAATTGGCACGAGGTAACTGGCACGAGAGGCAGCCCCAGAATTTTTTGGGAAGTGGCACACGGGTAGATTGGCGGACTCAGGTAGGAGACCTGAGCCAACTCCCCGTGCTTACCGTGGCGAGAGAGTGACTGGGCAGGCACAGTGTTATGCGGGGAAGTGCAAGGTGTCCCCAGTGCGCACGCATAGCCCGGTGTGCTACATCGCAGCTCCTCGAATCGGGCTAGAGTGGGCATCGAGCCAGGAGGGATGATGCCGGCTCAGCGCATCTGGTCCCCAGTGCGTCTCCTCGGCCCGGGGTATACTGCACCAGCCCTACGCACGGTGTCTCCAGTTCGCCAGCACAGCCCAGTGCGGCCTGTTCCAACTCCCCGCACTTGCCGGGCTACAGGGGGGATCCAGCCAGGACGAGTGGTGCTAGCTCTGCGCTCGAGACCGCCAGTGCGCCTCCACGGTCCAGTGCATCCGGTGCCTCGGCCAAGGACAAGGCCTCCTGCATGTCTCCCCAGCCTGGTGAGTTCTGTGCCTGTGCTAAGCACTAACCCTCCTGCATGTCTCCCCAGCCTGGTGAGTCCTGTGCCTTCTCCCAGAGCCAGGCCTCCTGTGTGTCTCTCCACTCCAGTGATGATCCATGGCAAGAAGCCTCCAGTGATAATCCATGGCACGAAGCCTCCAGTGATGATCCATGGCAAGAAGCCTCCAGTGATGATCCATGGCACGAAGCCTCCAGTGATGATCCATGGCACGAAGCCTCCAGTGATGATCCATGGCACGAAGCCTCCAGTGATGATCCATGGCACGAAGCCTCCAGTGGTGATCCATGGCAAGAAGCCTCCAGTGATAATCCATGGCACGAAGCCTCCAGTGATATCCATGGCAAGAAGCCTCCAGTGATAATCCATGGCACGAAGCCTCCAGTGGTGATCCATGGCAAGAAGCCTCCGGTGATGATCCATGGCAAGAAGCCTCCGGTGATAATCCATGGCAAGAAGCCTCCAGTGATAATCCAGGGCACGAAGCCTCCAGTGATGCTCCATGGTACAAAGCCTCCTGTGATGATCCATGGCACGAAGCCTCCAGTGATGATCCATGGCACGAAGCCTCCAGTGATGATCCATGGCACGAAGCCTCCAGTGATGATCCATGGCACGAAGCCTCCTGTGATGATCCATGGCACGAAGCCTCCTGCGATGATCCATGGCACGAAGCCTCCAGTGAGGATCCATGGCACAAAGCCTCCAGTGAGGAGTTATGGCACGAGGCCTCCAACGAAGGAAGCTAGGCTGGAGCCTCCAGCGACGCCCTCTAGTCCGGAGCCTCCAGCGACGCCCTCTAGTCCGGAGCCTCCAGCGACGCCCTCTAGTCCGGAACCTCCAGCGACGCCCTCTAGTCCGGAGCCTCCAGCGACGCCCTCTAGTCCGGAGCCTCCAGCGACGCCCTCTAGTCCGGAGCCTCCAGCGACGCCCTCTAGTCCGGAGCGTCCAGCGACGCCCTCTAGTCCGGAAGCTCCAGCGTCGCCCTCTAGTCCGGAGCCTCCAGCGTCGCCCTCTAGTCCGGAGCCTCCAGCGTTGCCCTCCAGTCCGGAGCCTCCAGCGTCGCCCTCCGGTCCGGAGCTTCCAGCGACGCCCTCTGGTCCGGAGCCTCCAGCGACGCCCTCTGGTCCGGAGCCTCCAGCGACGTCCTCCGGTCCGGAGCCTCCAGCGTCGCCCTCCGGTTCGGAGCCTCCAGCGTCGCCCTCCGGTCCGGAGCAGCCAGAGTCTCCCTCCTGTCCGGAGCAGCGAGAGCCGCCCGTCTGTCCTGAGCTGCCAGAGCCGCCCGTCAGTCAGGAGCTGCCAGAGCCGCCCGTCAGTCAGGAGCTGCCGGAGTCGCCCTTCACTACGGCGCTGCCGGAGTCGCCCTTCACTACGGCGCTGCCGGAGTCGCCCTTCACTACGGCGCTGCCGGAGTCGCCCTTCACTACGGCGCTGCCGGAGTCGCCCTTCACTACGGCGCTGCCGGAGTCGCCCTTCACTACGGCGCTGCCGGAGTCGCCCTTCACTACGGCGCTGCCGGAGTCGCCCTTCACTACGGTGCTGCCGGAGTCTCCCGCCTGTCCTGCGCTGTCAGAGTCTCCCATCTATTCGGGGCCTGCTGTAAGGGTCCCCAGTCCGAGGTCGGCGGCGAGGGTCTCCGCTCCAAAGGCGCCACTTAAGCGGGCAAAGACTATGGTGGAGTGGGGTCCACGTCCCGCGCCCAGACGCTCCCCTATAGGTTCAGGTTTTGCGGCCGGAGTCTGCACCTTTGGGGGGGGGGGGGGTACTGTCACGTTCTGACCTTAGTTCCTTGTTTATGTCTTTGTGTTAGTTTGGTCAGGGCGTGAGTTGGGGTGGGTAGTCTATGTTCTTTTTTCTATGTTATTGTATTTCTGTGTTTGGCCTGGTATGGTTCTCAATCAGAGGCAGCTGTCGATCATTGTCTCTGATTGAGAATCATACTTAGGTAGCCTGTTTTCCCCATTTTGGTTGTGGGTGTATATTTTCTGTGTAGTGTCTGTTCACCTTGCAGAACTGTTTCATTTTCTCCTCGTTGTTATTTTGTGTAGTGTTCTGTTTTCAATTAAATTATGACGAACACTTACCACGTTGCATTTTGGTCCTCTTCTCCTTCACCAGACGAGAATCGTTACAGATGGGCTATTTACAGATTGGCTATGTACAGGTGCAGTGATCTGTGAGCTGCTCTGACAGCTGGTGCTTAAAGTTAGTGAGGGAGATATGAGTCTCCAGCTTCAGTGATTTTTGCAGTTCGTTCCAGTCATTGGCAGCAGAGAACTGGAAGGAAAGGCGGCCAAAGGAGGAATTGGCTTTGGGGGTGACCAGTGAAATATACATTTACATTTACATTTAAGTCATTTAGCAGACGCTCTTATCCAGAGCGACTCTTATCCAGAGCGACTTATGATATCCAGTGGAACAACCACTTTACAATAGTGCATCTAACTCTTTTAAGGGGGGGGGTTAGAAGGATTACTTTATCCTATCCTAGGTATTCCTTAAAGAGGTGGGGTTTCAGGTGTCTCCGGAAGGTGGTGATTGACTCCGCTGACCTGGCGTCGTGAGGGAGTTTGTTCCACCATTGGGGTGCCAGAGCAGCGAACAGTTTTGACTGGGCTGAGCGGGAACTGTACTTCCTCAGAGGTAGGGAGGCAAGCAGGCCATATACCTGCTGGAGCGCATGTTACGGTGGGTGCTCCTATGGTGACCAGTGAGCTGAGATAAGGCGGGACTTTACCTTGCAAAGACTTATAGATGACCTGGAGCCAGTGGGTTTGGCGACGAATATGAAGCGAGGGCCAGCCAACGAGAGCATACAGGTTGCAGTGGTGGGTAGTATATGGGTCTTTGGTGACAAAACAGATGGCACTGTGATAGACTACATCCAATTTGCTGAGTAGAGTGTTGGAGGCTATTTTGTAAATGACATCGCCGAAGTCAAGGATCGGTAGGATAGTCAGTTTTACGAGGGTATGTTTGGCAGCATGAGTGAAGGATGCTTTGTTGCGAAATAGGAAGCCGATTCTAGATTTAATTTTGGACTGGAGATGCTTAATGTGAGTCTGGAAGGAAAGCTTACAGTCTAACCAGACACCTAGGTATTTGTAGTTGTCCACATATAAGTCAGAACCGTCCAGAGTAGTGATGCTGGACGGGCGGGCAGGTGCGGGCAGCGATCGGTTGAAGGGCATGCATTTAGTTTTACTTGCATTTAAGATCAGTTGGAGGCCATGGAAGGAGAGTTGTATGGCATTGAAGCTCGTCTATAGGTTAGTTAACACAGTGTCCAAAGAAGGGCCAGAAGTATACAGAATGGTGTTGTCTGGATAGAGGTGGATCAGAGAATCACCAGCAGCAAGAGCGACATCATTGATGTATACAGAGAAAAGAGTCAGCCCGAGAATTGAATCTTGTGGCACCCCCATAGAGACTGCCATAGGTCCGGACAACAGGCCCTCCGATTTGACACACTGAACTCTGTCTGAGAAGTAGTTGGTGAACCAGGCGAGGCAGTCATTTGAGAATCGAAGGCTGTTGAGTCTGCCGATAAGAATGTGGTGATTAACAGAGTCGAAAGCCTTGGCCAGGTCAATGAATACAGCTGCACAGTATTGTCTCTTATCGATGGTGGTTATGATATCGTTTAGGACCTTGAGCGTGGCTGAGGTGCACCCATGACCAGCTCGGAAACCAGATTGCATAGCGGAGAAGGTACGGTGGGATTCGAAATGGTCGGTGATCTGTTTGTTAACTTGGCTTTTGATGACCTTAGAAAGGCAGGGTAGGATAGATATAGTTCTGTAGCAGTTTGGGTCTAGACTGTCTCCCCCTTTGAAGAGGTGGATGACCGCAGTAGCTTTCCAATCTTTGGGGATCTCAGATGATACGAAAGAGAGGTTGAACAGGCTAGTAATAGGGGTTTCAACAATTTCGGCAGATAATTTTAGAAAGAGAGGGTCCAGATTGTCTTGCCCGGCTGATTTGTTGGGGGCCAGATTTTGCAGCTCTTTCAGAACATCAGCTATCTGGACTTGGGTGAAGGGGAAATGGGGGAGGCTTGGGCAAGTTGCTGTGGGGGGTGCAGGGCTGTTGACCGGGGTGGGGTTAGCCAGGTGGTAAGCATGGCCAGCCGTAGAGAAATGCTTATTGAAATTCTCAATTATCGTTGCTATTTGATGCTAATGCAGTACGCCACAGGAAGTTTTTGTGCTGGTCAAGGGCAGTCAGGTCTGGAGTGAACCAAGGGCTATATCTGTTCCTGGTTCTACATTTTTCGAATAGGACATGCTTATTTAAGATGGTGAGGAAAGCACTTTTAAAGAATAACCAGGCATCCTCTACTGACGGAATGAGGTCAATATCCTTCCAGGATACCCGGGCCAGGTCGATTAGAAAGGTCTGCTCGCTGAAGTGTTTTAGGGAGCGTTTGACAGTGATGAGGGGTGGTCGTTTGACCGCAGACCCATTACAGACGCAGGCAATGAGGCAGTGATCGCTGAGATCCTGGTTGAAGACAGCAGAGGTGTATTTGGAGAGCAGGTAGGTTAGGATGATATCTATGAGGGTGTCCGTGTTTACGGATTTAGGGTTGTACCTGGTAGTTTCATTGATAATTTGTGTGAGATTGAGGGCATCAAGCTTAGATTGTAGAATGGCCGGGTTGTTAAGCATGTCCCAGTTTAGGTCACCTAACAGCACGAGCTCTGAAGATAGATGGGGGGCAATCAATTCACATATGGTGTCCAGGGCACAGCTGGGGGCGGCCCGTCAGGAAGTCCAGGATCCAGTTGCAGAGGGAGATGTTTAGTCCCAGGGTCCTTATTTTAGTGATGAGCTTTGAGGGCACTATGGTGTTGAACGCTGAGCTGTAGTCAATGAATAGCATTCTCACCTGTGGATCTGTTGGGGCGGTATGCAAATTAAAGTGGGTCTAGGGTTTCTGGGATAATTGTGTTGATGTGAGCCATGACCAGCCTTTCAAAGCACTTCATGGCTACAGACGTGAGTGCTACGGGTCGGGAGTCATTTAGGCAGGTTACCTTGGTGTTCTTGGGCACAGGGACTATGGTGGTCTGCTTGAAACATGTTAGTATTACAGACTCAGTCTGGGACAGGTTGAAAATGTCAGTGAAGACACTTGCCAGTTGGCCAGCACATGCTCGGTGTATACGTACTGGTAATCCGTCTGGTCCTGCGGCCTTGTGAATGTTGACCAGTTTAAAGGTCTTACTCACATCGGCTACGGAGAGCGTAATCACGCAGTCATCCGGAACAGCTGATGCTCTCATGCATGCTTCAGTGTTGCTTGCCTCGAAGCAAGCATAGAAGTAATTTAGCCTGTCTGGTAGGCTTGTGTCACTGGGCAGCTTGCGGTTGTGCTTCCCTTTGTAGTCTGTAATAGTTTGCAAGCCCTGCCACATCCGACGAGTGTCGGAGCCAGTGTAGTATGATTCAATCTTAATCCTGTATTGATGCTTTGCCTGTTTGATGGTTCATCGGAGGGCATAGCGGGATTTCTTATAAGCATCTGGGTTAGAGTCCCGTTCCTTGAAAGCGTCCCCTCTGCCCTTTAGCTCAGTGCGGATAATGCATGTAATCCATGGCTTCTGGTTGGGGTTTGTACGTACAGTCACTATGGGGACGACGTCATCGATGCCCTTATTGATGAAGCCAGTGACTGATGTGGTGTACTCCTCAATTCCATCGGAAGAATCCCGGAACATATTACAGTCTGTGCTAGCAAAACAGTCCTGTAGCTTAGCATCTGTGTCATCTGACCCCTTCTTTATTGACCGAGTCACTGGTGTTTCCTGCTTTAGTTTTTTCTCGTAAGCAGGAATCAGGAGGATAGAATTATGGTCAGATTTGCCAAATGGAGGGCGAGGGTGAGCTTTGTACGCGTCTGTGTGTGGAGTGAAGGTTGTCTAGATTTTTTCCCCTCTGGTTGCACATTTAACATGCTAGTAGAAATGAGGTAAAACGGATTTAAGTTTCCCTGCATGAAAGTCCCCGGCCACTAGGAGTGCCGCCTCAGGGTGAGCATTTTCCTGTTTGCTTATGGCCTCATACAGCTCATTGAGTGCAGTTTTAGTGCCAGCATCGGTTTGTGGTGGTAAATAGACAGCTGCGAAAAATATAGATAAAAACTCTCTTGGTAAATAGTGTGGTCTACAGCTTATCATGAGATACTCTACCTCAGGCGTGCAAAACCTTGAGACTTCCTTAATATTAGATTTCGTGCACCAGTTAGTTGTTGTTTACAAATATACACAGACTGCCACCCCCCTTACCTGAGGTGGCTGTTCTATGTTGCCGATTCAGCCACGACTCGGTGAAACATAAGATATTACAGTTTTTAATGTCCCGTTGGTAGGATATTTGTGATCGTAGCTCGTCTATTTTGTTATCCAATGATTGTACATTGGCTAATAGGACTGATGGTAGAGGCAGATTACTTACCCGATGTCAGATCCTTACAAGGCACCCCGACCTATGTCCCCAATATCTCAGTCTCTTTCTCCTACCAATGACAGGGATGTGGGCCTTGTGGAGTGTCTGAAGTAAATCCTTTGCGTGCGACTCTTTAAGAAAAAATATTCGTCCAGTACGAGGTGAGTAATTGCTGTCCTGATATCTAGAAGCTATTTTCGGTCATAAGAGAATGGGGTAGAAACATTATGTACAAAATAAGTTACAAATAACGCGAAAAACACACAATAGCACAATTGGTTAGGAGACAGTAAAACGGCAGCCATCTCCTCCGGCATCATTATCCATCCATTGATATGATCATTTATTGACAGTTATTTGATTGCTTAAAACAGGGCTGCTTTTGAATGCCAGAGCATGTAAGTGGGCAAGAGGGGAGCGAGGAGGAGAGCGTAATTGGGCAGATATAAAAAATTGTGACTGCATTTTTTCCTGCTCCAATTTCTCTTTGGTACTGCTCAGTCACAAGCTCTGGGCATGCTCTGCTGTCTAGCATTTTTCATTTACTTTATCACTATTCTTTTAATTAGGCCCATTTGGTTGTAATTATTTAGCCTAACCCACCCACAGTAGCCTATATCTAGTTTATTTTCTACTTTCTAATATTAAGATATGTAGTTTCTATTTTGAAGGACTTCAAATGTATTAATGGATGTTTTAGGTAGGCAATATATAGAATAGAACCACCCTAATATAACTAATCAAGGCCAGTATCGGCTTCTTTTTATAGCTGTAATCGAACAGTCTGTCACCGAGGGCATGCGCAATGGTGATATTACCAAAAGAGAACACCGATTACTGGGACACTTTATTGTATGAAAAATAATAATAAAGAAAAGCCTCTCAATATACAATGGCTCTGCTGTGGTTCTGTGTAGCCTAGTAATTCTAATATACTTGAGACCAGTCTATTGCAGTTAATTTAGTCTACGATTTAATAAGTAAAATATCTTTGAGTAGTAAACAGGGAAACGAGTCCCAGACAGTTTGCAATAGAACATACCAGAGGGGGGCACTGTTTACTAGACTACCTAAATGATTGGAATCATCCATGGTTGTTGGTTATTTACCAGGTAACAAGAAGTGAAAACGAAACAAGGACTCAACCAATAGACTCCTTATTTTACTCAACTAGAGATTGAAATAAATGGTTTCTTTGAAAAGATGGGCCTGGTTGACATGAAAAATACATTCAAGGGAAAAGAATCCACAGACACAGATTATCTTTCTGCACATCTCTTTATTTACAGTGCTGGCTGCCATGGTTAACACAAACACAGGACATTGAATGCTACCTGAACTGACTCAGAAAAATAACATAAGTAGGCCTACAGTATCGCAGCGAGGTCAAACAAGTGTGTGTGTTAGTCAGATTATCTTGTGTCAACAGCAACACTATTGATTATTCTCTACCCCCAGTGCATGTGGTGTACTATGGTCTTTGCCATGCTCTCACTAACCCAGATTTTTTAAAATCTTTCTCTGTCTCTCCTTCCGGGGGACCTGAGGCTATTGGACCACGACTGAGGACATCCTGGCCTGAGGACATCAGTCACTTGCATGAACACATAAATGGGTTATTAGAAAAGTACATGAATAGAACACAGAAATGTGTTATTAGAAAAGAACAACCAATAATATTTCCATCATTTCCATCACACTGTGTAGCCTTGTGACACTGTCCTACTGGACTCACGATTATAATTCCTTACTTAAATGTAATAGAGTACTATGGTATATTGGAGTCTCGTTATCTTCCTGCAGATAGCAGAATTGAGTCACGCCTTCAGGTCATGACTCAATACTGCCTTCTGCATGATTATAATGAGACCCTGCAGGCCATGCCCTGATGGAATAACGGAATAAACTACCAAAAAGGAATAACCCGTGCCTGTTTACTGTACTAATAAGATATTTATAGTAAAATATCACATTTAAACAGATCCCAAACACACAAAGTAAATAGCCGCTGGTGTTATAGAGTCCAGAGAAAGTGGCAGTATGTAATGCAGGCTGTACGTATGCTATATGTTCTAATGGAGGTCTGCTAGATCGAAAGCTTACTACATGTGCACTCTCTTTCTTTGAAGTGTGCGGGGTGTATCAAATCACATCCTATCAAATTTCTGAGATATAGGGGGGTAAAATAGCTGTGGCATGATAATAACATGAGATTAGAGTAATAGCCTACATCAAATTACAGTCACATGGTTTGCTTGTTAAAACTGAATTGACCACAGACAATAGCAAAAACACACCTTTATTCAAGTGTCAGAACATAAGTCTCTCCATCCTTCTATGCCTTTATCAAGAAGAATGTTCAATGCACATACGTACATAGAGGTTATGTTTAAATTAACAAACAAAATTAATTACTGGGTTACTGTGGGTGGGGCAGGCTAAGTAATTACAACCGAGTAGGGTTAATTAAAATAATGGTGACAAAGGAAACAAGAAATGCTATGTAGAGCATGCCCAGAGCTTGTGGCTGAGCATTACCAGAGCGAAATTGGAGAGAGAGAGAGAGATGGCCAACACCATTTTTTAAATCTGCATCGAATTACGCTCTGCTCCTCACTCCACACTCGCCCACTAACATGCTCTGGCATTCAAAAGCAGCCCTATTTTAGGCTATCAAAGAACTGTCAATCATATCAATTGATGGAATCAGTGAATGGCTGCAGCAACCATTAAACGGTCCGATAAGCTGCATAACAAATTAGGCTTAATTAGACATAAGAACAATTAAGTATTTAAAACGCCTTTTTTTACGAAGTCGTTTAAACAAGATAATTCCTTGAGTCTACTTTTTGTCTTTCTTTTTTGCCTTGGGCTTCCGTAATGACATGCTAAACTTTGTGAATATATACAGTGCATTCTGGAAAGTATTCAGACGCCTTCACTTTTTCCAAATTTTGTACATTATAGCCTTATTCTAAAATGTATTAAATATTTATTTTACTTATCAATCTACACACAATACCTCATAATGACAAAGTGATAACAGGTTTTTAGTAATACCTTATTTACATAAGTATTCAGACCCTTTGCTATAAAACTCGAAATTGAGCTCAGATGCATCCTGTTTCCATTGATCATCCTTGAGATGTTTCCACAACTTGATTGGAGTCCACCTGTGGTAAATTCAATTGATTGGACATGATTTTGAAAGAAACACTCCTGTCTATATAAGGTCCCACACTTCACAGTGCATGTCAGAGCAAAAACGAAGCCATGAGGTCGAAGGAATTGTCTGTAGAGCTCCGACACAGGATTGTGTCGAGGCACAGATTTGAGGAAGAGTACCAAAACATTTCTGCAGCATTGAAGGTCCCCAAGAAGACAGTGGCCTCCATCATTCTTAAATTGAAGAAGTTTGGAATCACCAAGACTCTTCCTAGAGTGGCGGCCCGGCCAAACTGAGGAATCGGGGGAGAAGGGTGTTGGTCCAGTAGATGACCAAGAACGGTCACTCTGGTCACTCTGACAGAGCTCCAGAGTTCATCTGTGGAGATGGGAGAACCTTCCAGAAGGACAATCATCTCAGCACTCCACCAATCAGGCCTTTATTGTAGAGTGACCAGATGGAAGCCACTCTTCAGTAAAAGGCACATGACAGCTCACTTGGAGTTTGCCAAAAGGCACGTAAAGGACACTCAGACCATGAGGAACAAGATTCTCTGGTCTGATGAAACCAAGATTGAACTCTGTGGCCTGAAGGCCAAGCGTCACGTCTGAATGCCAAGCGTCGCGTCTGCCAAGCTGCAGGGACTGGGAGACTAGTCAGGATCGAGGGAAAGATGAACGGAGCAAAGTACAGAGAGATCCTTGATGAAAACCTGCTCCAGAGCGCCCAGAACCTCAGACTGTGGTGAACGTTCACCTTTCAGCAGGACAAAGACCCTAAGCACACAGCCAAGACAATGCAGGAGTGGCTTCGGGACAGGGCTCTGAATGTCCTTGAGTGGCCAAGCCAGAGCTTGGACTTGAACCCGATCTGAAAATACAGTGCCTTGCAAAAGTATTCATCCCCCTAGGCGTGTTTTCTATTTTTTTGCATTACAACCTGTAATTTAAATAGATTTCTATTTGATTTCATGTAATGGACATGCACAAAATAGACCAAATTGGTGAAGTGAAATTTAAAAAATAACTTGTTTAAAAACATTCTAGCAAATAAAAATCGGAAAGCGGTGCATGCATGCATATGTATTCACCACCTTGGTATGAAGCCCATAAATAAGATCTGGTGCAACCAATTACCTTCAGAAGTCACATAATTAGTTAAATAAAGTCCACCTGTGTGCAATCTATGTGTCACGTGATCTCAGTATATCTATACCTGTTCTGAAAGGCCCCAGAGTCTGCAACACCACTAAGCAAGGGGCATCACCAAGCAAGTGGCACCATGAAGACCAAGGAGCTCTCCAAACAGGTCAGGGACAAAGTTGTGGAGAAATACAGATCGGGTTGGGTTATAAAAAAATATCAGAAACTTTGAACATCCCACAGAACACCATTAAATCTATTATTAAAAAATTGAAAGAATATGGCATCACAACAAACCTGCGAAGAGAGGGCCGCCCACCAAAACTCACAGACCAGGCAAGAAGGGCATTAATCAGAGAGGCAACAAAGAGACCAAAGATAACCCTGAAGAAGCTGCAAAGCTCCACAGCGGAGATTGGAGTATCTGTCCATAGGACCACCTTAAGCCGTACACTCCACAGAGCTGGGCTTTACGGAAAAGTGGCCAGAAAAAGTCATTGCTTAAAGAAAAAAACTGTTGTTCACCAAAAGGCATGTGGGAGACTCCCGGAACATATGGAAGAAGGTACTCTGGTCAGATGAGACTAAAATTTAGCTTTTTGGCTATCAAGGAAAAAGCTATTTCTGGCGCAAACCCAACCACTCTCATCACCCTGAGAACTTCATCCCCACAGTGAAGCATGGTGGTGGCAGCATCATGCTGTGGGGATGTTTTTCATTGGCAGCGACTGGGCAACTGGTCTGAATTGAAGGAATGATGGATAGCGCTAAATACAGGGAAATTCTTGAGGGAAACCTGTTTCAGTCTTCCAGAGATTTGAAACTGGGACAGAGGTTCACCTTCCAGCAGGTAAATGACCCTAAGCATACTGCTAAAGCATCACTCGAGTGGTTTAAGGGGAAACATTTAAATGTCTTGGAATGGCCTAGTCAACGCCCAGACCTGATTCCAATTGAGAATCTGTGGTATGACTTAAAGATTGCTGTACACCAGCGGAACCTATCCAACTTGAAGGAGCTAGAGCAGTTCTGTCTTGAGGAATGGGCAAAAATCCCAGTGGCTAGATGTGCCAAGCTTATACATTTTTTATTTTTATTTTACCTTTATTTAACCAGGTAGGCTAGTTGAGAACAAGTTCTCATTTGCAACTGCGACCTGGCCAAGATAAAGCATAGCCGTGTGAACAGACAACAACACAGAGTTACACATGGAGTAAACAATAAACAAGTCAATAACATGGTAGAAAAAAAGAGAATCTATATACAATGTGTGCAAAAGGCATGAGGAGGTAGGCAATAAATCGAATAATTACAATTTAGCAGATTAACACTGGAGTGATAAATCATCAGATGATCATGTGCAAGTAGAGATACTGGTGTGCAAAAGAGCAGAAAAGTAAATAAATAAAAGCAGTATGGGGGGGTGAGGTAGGTAAATTGGGTGGGCTATATACCGATGGACTATGTACAGCTGCAGCGATCGGTTAGCTGCTCGGATAGCAGATGTTTAAAGTTGTTGAGGGAGATAAAAGTCTCCAACTTCAGAGATTTTTGCAATTCGTTCCAGTCGCAGGCAGCAGAGAACTGGAAGGAAAGGCGTCCAAATGAGGTTTTGGCTTTAGGGATGATCAGTGAGATACACCTGCTGGAGCGCGTGCTACGGGTGGGTGTAGCCATCGTGACCAGTGAACTGAGATAAGGCGGCACTTTACCTAGCATAGCCTTGTAGATGACCTGGAGCCAGTGGGTCTGACGACGAACATGTAGCGAGGGCCAGCCGACTAGGGCATACAGGTCGCAGTGGTGGGTCGTATAAGGTGCTTTAGTAACAAAACGGATGGCACTGTGATAAACTGCATCCAGTTTGCTGAGTAGAGTATTGGAAGCTATTTTGTAGATGACATCGCCGAAGTCGAGGATCGGTAGGATAGTCAGTTTTACTAGGGTAAGTTTGGCGGCGTGAGTGAATGAGGCTTTGTTGCGAAATAGAAAGCCGACTCTAGATTTGATTTTGGATTGGAGATGTTTGATATGAGTCTGGAAGGAGAGTTTGCAGTCTAGCCAGACACCTAGGTACTTATAGATGTCCACATATTCTAGGTCGGAACCGTCCAGGGTGGTGATGCTAGTCGGGCGTGCGGGTGCAGGCAGCGAACGGTTGAAAAGCATGCATTTGGTTTTACTAGCGTTTAAGAGCAGTTGGAGGCCATGGAAGGAGTGTTGTATGGCATTGAAGCTCGTTTGGAGGTTAGATAGCACAGTGTCCAAGGAAGGGCCAGAAGTATACAGAATGGTGTCGTCTGCGTAGAGGTGGATCAGGGAATCGCCCGCAGCAAGAGCAACATCATTGATACATACAGAGAAAAGAGTCGGCCCGAGAATTGAACCCTGTGGTACCCCCATAGAGACTGCCAGAGGACCGGACAACATGCCCTCCGATTTGACACACTGAACTCTGTCTGCAAAGTAGTTGGTGAACCAGGCAAGGCAGTCATTAGAAAAACCGAGGCTACTGAGTCTGCCGATAAGAATATGGTGATTGACAGAGTCGAAAGCCTTGGCCAGGTCGATGAAGACGGCTGCACAGTACTGTCTTTTATCGATGCCGGTTACGATATCGTTTAGTACCTTGAGCGTGGCTGAGGTGCACCCGTGACCGGCTCGGAAACCGGATTGCACAGCGGAGAAGGTACGGTGGGATTCGAGATGGTCAGTGATCTGTTTGTTGACTTGGCTTTCGAAGACCTTAGATAGGCAGGGCAGGATGGATATAGGTCTGTAACAGTTTGGGTCCAGGGTGTCTCCCCCTTTGAAGAGGGGGATGACTGCGGAAGCTTTCCAATCCTTGGGGATCTCAGATGATACGAAGGAGAGGTTGAACAGGCTGGTAATAGGGGGTGCGACAATGGCGGCGGACAGTTTCAGAAATAGGGGGTCCAGATTGTCAAGCCCAGCTGATTTGTATGGGTCCAGGTTTTCCAGCTCTTTCAGAACATCTGCTATCTGGATTTGGGTAAAGGAGAAGCTGGGGAGGCTTGGGCGAGTAGCAGCGGGGGGGGGCGGGGCTGTTGGCCAAGGTTGGAGTCGCCAGGAGGAAGGCATGGCCAGCCATTGAGAAATGCTTGTTGAAGTTTTCGATTATCACGGATTTATCGGTGGTGACCGTGTTACCTAGCCTCAGTGCAGTGGGCAGCTGGGAGGAGGTGCTCTTGTTCTCCATGGACTTTACAGTATCCCAGAACTTTTTGGAGTTAGAGCTACAGGATGCAAATTTCTGCTTGAAAAAGCTGGCCTTTGCTTTCCTGACTGACTGCGTGTATTGGTTCCTGACTTCCCTGAACAGTTGCATATCGCGGGGGCTCTTCGATGCTATTGCAGTTCGCCACAGGATGTTTTTGTGCTGGTCGAGGGCAGTCAGGTCTGGAGTGAACCAAGGGCTATATCTGTTCTTAGTTCTGCATTTTTTGAACGGAGCATGCTTGTCTAATATGGTGAGGAAGTAACTTTTAAAGAATGACCAGGCATCCTCAACTGACGGGATGAGGTCAATATCCTTCCAGGGTACCCGGGCCAGGTCGATTAGAAAGGCCTGCTCGCAGAAGTGTTTTAGGGAGCGTTTAACAGTGATGAGGGGTGGTCGTTTGACCGCGGACCCGTAGCGGATACAGGCAATGAGGCAGTGATCGCTGAGATCTTGATTGAAGACAGCAGAGATGTATTTGGAGGGCAAGTTGGTCAGGATAATGTCTATTAGGGTGCCCATGTTTACGGATTTAGGGTTGTACCTGGTGGGTTCTTTGATGATTTGTGTGAGGTTGAGGGAATCTAGCTTAGATTGTAGGACTGCCGGGGTGTTAAGCATATCCCAGTTTAGGTCACCTAACAGAACAAACTCTGAAGCTAGATGGGGAGCGATCAATTCACAGATGGTGTCCAGGGCACAGCTGGGAGCTGAGGGGGGTCGGTAGCAGGCGGCAACAGTGAGAGACTGTACATACCCCAAGAGACTTGCAACTATAATTGCTGCAAAAGGTGACTCTACAAAGTATTGACTTTCAGGGGGTGAAGAGTTATGCAAGCACAAGTTTTCAGTTTTTTGTCTTATTTCCTGTTTGTATCACAATAAAAAATATTTTGCTTGTTCAAAGTGGTAGGCATGTCTTGTAAATCAAATGATACAAATCCATTTTAATTCCAGGTTGTAAGGCAACAAAATAGGAAAAATGCCAAGGGGGTGAATAGTTTTGCAAGCCACTGTAGCTGTGCAGTGACGCTCCCCATCTAATTTGACAGAGCTTGAGAGGATCTGCAGAGAAGAATGGGAGAAACTCCCCAAATACAGGTGTGCCAAGCTTGTGGCATCATACCCGTGAACCCTCAAGGCTGTAATCGCTGCCAAAGGTGCTTCAACAAAGTACTGAGTAAAGGGTCTGAATACTTATGTAATTGTGATGTTTCAGTTTTTAATGTTTAATACATTTGCAAAAAAGTTTTTAAAAAACAGTTTTTGCTTTGTCATTGTGGGGTACTGTGTGTAGATGGATAAGAGGAAAAAAAGTATTTCATATATTTTTGAATGAGGCTGTAATGTAACAAAATGTGGAAAAAGTAAAGTGGTCTGAATACGTTCCGAATGCACTGTATACAATACCTTTCAAAAGTTTGGGGCCCTTAGAAATGTCCTTATTTTTTAAAGAAAAGCACATTTTTTGTCCATTAATATAACATCAAATTGATCAGAAATACAGTGTAGGCATTGTTAATGTTGTAAATAACTATTGTAGCTGGAAGCGTCAGATTCTTTATGGAATATCTACGTAGGTGTACAGAGGCCCATTATCAGCAACCATCACTCCTGTGTTCCAATGGCACGTTGTGTTAGCTAATCCAAGTTTATTATTTTAAAGGGCTAATTGATCATTAGAAAACCCTTTTGCAATTATGTTAGCACAGCTGACAACGGTTGTGCTGATTAAAGAAACAATAAAACTGGCCTTCTTTAGATTAGTTGAGCATCTGGAGCATCAGCATTTGTGCGTTCGATTACAGGCTCAAAATGGCCATAAACAAAGGACTTTCTTCTGAAACACGTCAGTCTATTCTTGTTCTGAGAAATGAAGGCTATTCCATGTGAGAAATTGCCAAGAAACTGAAGATCTCGTACAACGCTGTGTACTACTCCCTTCACAGAACAGTGCAAACTGGTTCTAATCAGAATAGAAAGAGGAGTGAGAGGCCCCAGTGCCCAACTGAGCAAGAGGACAAATACATGAGTGTGTCTAGTTTGAGAAACAGACGCCTCACAAGTCCTCAACTGTCAGCTTCATTAAATAGTACCCGGAAAACACCAGTCTCAATGTCAACAGTGGAGAGTCGACTCCGGGATGCTGGCCTTCTAGTCAGTTTTACAACTGAATGCCTTCAACTGAAATGTGTCTTCCGCATTTAACCCAACCCCCCCCCCCCCCCCCCCCCCCCCCCCCCTGTCTTAATCGACATCCACGTCTTCGGCACCCGGGGAACAGTGGGTTAACTGCCTCGCTCAGGAAAATACACCATATATAGTTTCTACAGGCACTACTGAGTACTCCCACCCCCACTTTTATATTTTTACAAAATATAGTATTTTTTTAATATATATTATTATTTTTTACTGTAAGCCCATATTGTCAACATACCAGTCTGAGCATTGTATTTTTCCATAGAGGTCTTAAAATAATGTTAAAATAAGCACAATAAAAATCGACATTGATTAAAATGTAATATCTTTTGAATGAGTTATCCACCTTGCAATGTTTTGAAATGCGAGCTTTTATTTGGAAGTTTTCTTCATTACCATATGAAAGTGACGTCATTGTTAGTGCTGCTTGCAGAATAGTAGTGATCCCTTCCTACTGCTGAACAGTAAACATTGGGACCACAGGCGTCTACGTGTGCAAATTTCTAACTAATTTGTTTTACGTTTAAATGAGCAAATACCAGGTAAATTCATTATTTTCAAATCTGAGTAGTATGCATACATTTCAAGTGGTGTTTTGTCAAGTGTTGTGTACCTTTCTGTTCGCTAGTTAGCTAGTTGTAGCTAGCTATTATTTTGTAGCCTAACGTTGGACTGGCTGAACGTTACTCCTTGCAGTCCAAGTACCTCACATAGTCTGTTTAAAGGGCGAATTTACTTTGGAAGCCCAAAAAGCCAAATACTCCCATCTAAACGCGAATCGAGTCTCAATTGCGATACAGTTATAAAAACATAAATCCCCCCTAAATTCACTGTCTTTATCATTGAGTCAGTGCCACTTTGGTTTGTTTTTGGACAATAATTTCCCACTCCAGGTTAGGTGGACGTCATATTGTATTTGTATCTCCCCTTTTCTTAGGCCTAGTATATGGATCAGACAACGTCGTTTTTATTGATCTGTTTGTAAGCGTCAGCAGAGTAGGCTACCCTGTAGTTTGTCGTATTAAAAACATTATGCTGTCTCCAGTCAATGTGTAGTAGAATTGCATGAAATGTATTTGATAAGCCTAATCTACGACACTACTCGCTCCATTGAACAGTAATTGAGTTATTATTAGCCTAAATTATTATTAGCCCAAATTATCACTATCCAATCTAATCATCACATTAGTAATAGTAGGATATTTTACATAAGTCTGCAAATGCGAGGATGCATGGAATTACTTTATTATAACAGTGCATGTTTATGCTGAAAATTAGCTTCCCCTAACTTAATACCTACACGCCGCCTATGTTAAAAGGTATAACTTGTTAAAAGTGATATGACATCTTTTCTAGGTCCACAGATAATCGGGATTCTATCATTACAACTAGGCTATAAAAACAAGTGTGCACGCTTGGGTGTCTGTACCAGTAAGAAATTAAATCTACTTTAACACCAGACTAACAGTCATGATTTAAGGGCTAGCTGTGAACACCCCTTCAAATTTGTGGATTCGGCTTTTTTAGCCACACCCGTTGCTGACAGGCGTATAAAATCGAGCACACAGCCATGCAATCTCCATAGACAATCGTTGGCAGTAGAATGTCTGTACTGAAGAGCGCAGTGACTTTCAACCTGACACCGTCATAGGATGCCAATTTTCCAACAAGTCAGTTCAAATTTCTGCCCACCTAGAGCTGTTATTGTGAAATGGAAATGTCTAGGAGCAACAACTGCTCAGCCTGGACCGCCAAGTGCTGAAGTGTGTAAAAATCATCTGTCCTCAGTTGCAACACTCACTACCGAGTTCCAAACTGCCTCTGGAAGCAACGTCAGCACAATAACTGTTCGTTGGGAGCTTCATGAAATTGGTTTACATGGCTGAGCAGCCACACACAAGCCTAAGATCACCATGCGCAATGCCAAGCGTCGACTGGAGTGGTGTTAAGCTCGCCGCCATAGTACTCTGGAGCAGTGGAAATTTGTTCTGAAGTGATGAATCACGCTTCACCATCTGGCAGTCCGTCGGACAAATCTGGGTTTGGCAGATACTCGGAGAACGCTACCTGCCCCAATGCATAATGCCAAATGTAAAGTTTGGTGGAGGAGGAATAATGGTTTGGGGCTGTTTTTCATGCTTCGGGCTAGGCCCCTTAACGCCACATACAGCATACAATGACATTCTAGACGATTCAGTGCTTCCAACTTTGTGGCAACAGTTTGGGGACGGCCCTTTCCTGTTTCAGCATGACAATGCCCCCGTGCACAAATCGAGGTCCATACAGAAATGGTTTGTTGAGATCGGTGTGGAAGAACTTGACTGGTCTGCACAGAGCCCTGACCTCAACTCCATCGAACACCTTTGGGATGAATTGGAACGCTGACTGCGAGCCAGGCCTAATATCCCAACATCAGTGCCCAACCTTACTAATGCTCTTGTGGCTGATTGAAAGCAAGTCCCCGCAGCAATGTTCCAACATCTAGTGTAAACCCTTCCCAGAAGAGTGGAGGCTGTTAACTTCTACTTGCTACGCATCCCGGATCCGGGAGCACCCCCATCAGTAAAAAAAGCTGACTAGCATAGCCTAGCATAGCGCCACAAGTAAATACTAGCATCTAAATATCATTAAATCACAAGTCCAAGACACCAGATGAAAGATACAGATCTTGTGAATCCAGCCATCATTTCTGATTTTTAAAATGTTTTACAGGGAAGACACAATATGTAAATCTATTAGCTAACCACGATAGCAAAAGACACAACTTTTTTCTCTCCACCATTTTCTTACTGCATAGGTAGCGTTCACAAATTCGACCAAATAAAGATATAAATAGTCACTAACCAAGAAAAAAACTTCAGACGACAGTCTGATAACATATTTATTGTATAGCATATGTTTTGTTAGAAAAATGTGCATATTTCAGGTATAAATCACAGTTCTACATTGCAGCTGCAATCTGAAATAGCGTAGATGCAGGCAGAATAATTACAGAGACCAACGTCAAATACCTAATTACTCATCATAAAACATTTCTGAAAAATACACAGCGTACAGCAAATGAAAGCCCAACATCTTGTGAATCCAGCCAATATGTCAGATTTTTTAAGTGTTTTACAGCGAAAACACAATATAGCATTATATTAGCTTACCACAATAGCCAGAAACACAACCGCATTTACCAGCAGCAAATGTTAGCGATCGTGACAATCCAGCAAAAGATATATAATTTTTGACGAACCTTGATATACTTCATCAGATGACAGTCCTGTAACATCATATTACACAATGCATATAGGTTTTGTTCGAAAATGTGCATATTTAGCAGCACAATCGTGGTTATACAATGTGATCACTAGCAACATTTCATGCATTCTGGCCAGCGCCATCTTGGAGAGGCACCTAATCTAATCAATAAATAATCGTAAACTTGACTAAAAAATACAGGTTGGACAGCAAATGAAAGATGCATTAGTTATTAATGCAACCGCTGTGTTAGATTTTTAAAATTAACGTTACTAGACATACAGTGTGCGTTACAGCCAGACCAGTGCCGCAATAATGGCGGACAAATCCGTTTACATTTTTCCACATAAATATGGAATAACATCATAAATAGCTCTTACTTTTGGACGAGCTTCCATCAGAATCTTGGGCAAGTTGTCCTTTGTCCAAAAGAATCGTTGCTTGGTTGTAAAACGTCGTCTTCAACTTCGGAATTAGCAGCTAACAATAGCTATGTGGCCACAACATGCCCAAATGTTCAAAACGCAATACTAAGGAAATTCCGAAAATAGCAATATACTCGCATAAACTGATATAACTCGGTTTAAAATAACTTCGTTATGATGTTTCTAACACCTATATCGAATTAAATTACAGACGGATATATCTAAGGCCGATAACTGAGCGTTTCAAAATGCCATCCTGAGGTCTTGCTTTGCGTAATGACGAACGTCGAAAAGAGAGCTCCCTTCGTTCCTTGGCCTTTTATAAGGTCTGAGATCTACGTAGAAACTCCATTCCAATTCTCATTGATTACTGACATCCAGGGGAAGGCGGGTGCAGTTCATGTCGACCCATAGGATACATACAGAGCTTTAAAACTGATCTGAGAACAGAGCCTCGTTTTCAGACCTTCGCAGTTCCTGTCATGAATTTCGCTGCAGAAAGAGTTCTGGTTCACCCACAGACATAATTCAAACGGTTTTAGAAACTAGAGATTGTTTTCTATCCAATAGTAATAATAATATGCATATTGTACGAGCAAGAATTGAGTATGAGGCAGTTTAATTTGGAGACGATATTTTCCAAAGTGGAAACAGCACCCCCTAGATTGACAAAATTAAGGCAGCAAAGGGGAACCAACTCCATATTAATGCCCATGATTTTGGAATGAGATGTTTGACAAGCAGGTGTCCACATACTTTTGGCCATGTAGTATATCTTGGTCTCGGCGACATTCTGACTTCTCCATACAGTTTTCAGCCATTAGTTTCGCCCATGACTGGCTCATGTGAACTACAATCCCGATGCTGTGTTTTAACTTTAACATTTAGAAACGTTAATCATTGCTTGCGATACAGCTTTCGAAACATATCTTTCATCGGCGAGAAACAATCCTTTAAATAAAAAAGATACACATACTGTAGCAGTTTTGAACTGATCCTTAACAGTTAAGTGTGCCTCCATCCGAAGAAACTACACTTCCCAGGTTACACTTACACAGGTGTTCGGCGCATGCTAGATAACTAATTACCTCAGGTGGTCGCCTCTTGTCTTCCGTAAAAAGCGCTGTAACATGGAGATATGGCCTTGTGGGAACACTAACCCTATCAAGGTGTGTATCAATTTAACCTTTTTTAAATTATTATTTCTCGTTATGAAAGATACGGTCCTTATGTTTCCAAAACTGTACCACAACTGACACGTGTTATTGTTCAGATTGAGCCAGTCCCTAAAATTAACACCCACCAAATGCGGGTAGATTTTGGCATTAGCGGGTAAAATGTCTATTTCACCAGCCACGTTGACGGGTGGTCAGGGTTCTACGGTGCGAGCATTTCACTCGCATTTGTGAATAAAAATAGTCAAGTATGATCACATTTATATTAAAATAAATGCTGCAGTAGCTGTAAGTATTTTCGCCGTTTTGTTTCATAGCTGGTAAAATAATCACAAAGTCAAAACTACGAATCCTATTGCCTATTTCACCTCGCGCTGCAACACTGCCTGGCTGGGGGCTGTGTACACGCAAAGAGTTGAGTGAAATACCTTTTTAGAAGCGCTGCGTACAGGCATAAAAGTTGGTCTAATTTACTTGAAACGAAGGTCTACTGAAGTGAGACTGTCATTGTGTTTCTTGGCTCTTTACTTTGTTTTGTTCACAAACTAGGTTGTTTTTCTGTTTGAGTTTCAACTGCTAGGAAAGAGAAGACCATATGGAGCCAAATACCTGCCAAAAAGTTGTTAGGATTGTAAGAAAATCCATTTGTAAATTGTTAGGATCGTAAGAAAAGCCTTGCGTGAAACATGAAATCTAAATGTTAAAATAGATCTGTAAACGTACAAACCCTATGTTACGACTATTAATATTTACACGTTAAATTCTTACTTTACGTCTCCCTTTACTCTGTTACAGATATTTTTTATGCGTACAAACTGTTGTCAGTAATGTGGCATCTGCAAAGGACATGATCTGAACGTAGCTAGTCGAAGTTAGCTAGTCAATCAAGCAACTCTAGCCCAGACGTTAGTTTGCAGCTTCCGGTTTAATTTCCAAAATAAAAGTCTGGAGCTTGTTTTAGAACTGCATTCAATAATGGCGTTATACCAGTAGATCCCATAGTATAGGCTTGGGCCTTCAACAAATTACTTGTGTGAGAATGATAAAGAAACAGAAGAGCCTTGTCTAGAATAACCACCTGAGCTGCAAAATAGAAAGCAAATATGATATTTTTTTTAATATATTTTTTAAATATTTTATTTCACCTTTATTTAACCATGTAGGCCAGTGTAGAACAAGTTCTCATTTACAACTGCAACCTGGCCAAGATAAAGCAAAGCAAAGCGGCAAAAACACACTTATAACACAATAGAAAAAATCTATATACAGTGTGTGCAAATGTAGTAAGATTAGGGAGGTAAAGCAATAAATAGGCCATAGTGGCGAAATAATTACAATTTAGCATTAACACTGGAGTGATAGATGTGCAGATGATGATGTGCAAGTAGAGATACTGGGGTGCAAAATAGCAAAAATAAATAACAATATGGGGATGAGGTAGTTGGGTGGGCTATTCACAGATGGGCTGTGTACAGGTACAATGATCGGTAAGCTTCTCTGACAGCTGATTCTTAAAGTTATTGAGGGAGATTTAAGTCTCCAGCTTCAGTGATTTTTGCAATTTGTTCCAGTCATTGGCAGCAGAGAACTGGAAGGAAAGGCAGCCAAAGGAGGAGTTGGCTTTGGGAATGACCAGTGAAATATACCTGCTGGAGCGAGTGCTACGGGTGGGTGTTGCTATGGTGACCAGTGAGCTGAGATAAGGCAGGGCTTTACCTAGCAAAGACATAGATGACCTTGAGCCAGTGGGTTTGGCGACGAATATGAAGCGAGGGCCAGTAGGTTAGTCAGTTTTACGAGGGTATGTTTGGTAGCATGAGTGAAGGAGGCTTTGTTGCAGAATAGGAAGCCGATTTCTAGATGTAATATTGGATTGGAGATGCTTAATGTGGGTCTGGAAGGAGAGTTTACAGTCTAACCAGACACCTAGGTATTTGTAGTTGTCCACATATTCTAAGTCAGAACCGTCCAGAGTAGTGATGCTAGTCGGGCGGCCGGGTGTGGGCAGTGATCGGTTGAAGAGCATGCATTTAGTTTTACTTGCATTTAAGATCAGTTGGAGGCCACGGAAGTAGTGTTGTATGGCATTGAAGCTCGTCTGGAGGTTTGTTAACACAGTGTCCAAAGAAGGGCCAGAAGTATACAGAATGGTGTTGTCTGCGTAGAGGTGGATCAGAGGATCACCAGCAGCAAGAGCGACATCATTGATATATACAGAGAAAAGAGTCAGCCCGAGAATTGAACCCTGTGGCACCCCCATAGACTGCCAGAGGGCCGGACAACAGGCCCTCCGATTTGACACACTGAACTCTATCTAAGGAGTAGTTGGCGAGGCAGTAGTTTGAGAAACCAAGGCTGTTGAGTCTAATCCGCTATCTAAATATGCCATGCTGTTGTGTGTTATCTAATGGCCATATAATTGCATAATTTATTTTTATAGCCGCGTGGGGCTATTGTGGTGATCATGTAACCTAATGAATCACACTTTTTCCAGTATTTGGGAGCACGGACTGTAGGCCTCATATTAGGCATTTCGACTGTTATATTAATGAATTCCATTCTATATAGGCTTGTTATAGCCATTTGCGTTACACAACCCCATCACGCAGAGGCTATATCCATTTCAATAAATGAGACAAAACTAAATATTGATTAAGTCTTGGCTGTAACCTGTCCTGAGCGAAATAGCCAAGGGGTCCCAAATGGTCAAGACTATCTATAGCCTATTCTTATTGCGAGATCTTTTTTCCCTATCAGTCACTGCACGTGCTGCTTCAACAATTTTTTCACATTTATTTAGAGGCTGTATTTAGAGGCCTGTGAGCTAGTCTCTTTGTTTTTATTTAACTAGGCAAGTCAGTTAAGAACAAATTATTATTTACAATGACGGCCTACTCTATAATAAAAACAGTTAAACACAAATAGTTAAAAAATGATTCCGCAAGACACCAGTACCCAAAATGAAGTACCCAAAAACCCTAAATTGCAATGCCTACAAGTTGAAGGACAATTTCTTTTATTTGGATAGGCCTAAATTAAACATTTAATTATTAAAGTGAATACACATGCATTTCAATAAACAAGTGGATAAGACTGTTCTATTCTCATTGGATCCTATTGCAACTCAGACAAATGACTGAATGGATGACATACTGACTGACTGAACTGAATGAAGGATTAATTAAATGTTCAAATATGTTGGAATGATGAGTTGCACGCATCATGCATGCTCTGCACTTTATTTGGCTAGTAGGCAAATAGGCCTACATTAGGGTAAAATTACTATGACTGCATGACTCCGGAAGGTCATCTTCTGAGGCTGAGGGGTGCTTTTCCTCAAGGCGCATTGTGCTGTGGTGCTGCATGGAGTTCACAAGCTCTTCAACTGGGCAGCAGTGTCGCAATGAGGGGAATGGCCTATACGGAGACTACCTAAGCTCCACTGCAACGTTTAACCTCTCCCTTGTTTATTTCAAAGTCCATATGTTCATGACCCAATTCATATAAATTATGTCAAATTATTTTAAATTCATATTAACTCCTCCTACAGAATATGTTTTGCAAGATTGAGTGATGAAATAAATATCAAAATATTGAGTGGCAAAGACTCCAGTGGTCATACATAATTCATAGATTCACCAAACATCTATTATTCTGTGTTTCATTATTCCTGGTATATACTACTGGTTAGGATTTCAGACAGAGCCCAGAGAATGGGATGGTGCAATATTGAATTAGTCATATTTTGATAAGGTACACTTCACCCAGCGACATGCCCATGCTGTGGAGATACACCTAGCGGACTGAAAATGAACTGTTGTAGGCATAATACAGCTAGTGCTATCTAGACTTGTACTGGCAAACAAATCCATTACCGTAGCTACCTAAATGTGAAGTAAACTCAACAGGAGTAATAGAGAATGGAGACTTTTAACTTGAAAACGTGCAGAATACCTTTTTCCGGGTTCCCTGACCTCTGTTTTTTTTAAATGTTATACTGCGTTATGCTTGTTCGAGTAGCACTCCTAACAGACTGTTTGGTGTACGTTTTTTTGTTGTTGTTGGTGAGATGAAACTGCCAAAACTCTGAAAGGTATTATTGTACATCAGAATTGCAACACAAGATTTGTTCAAGCCTAAAGGTCTGTAATCGTTACATGGTGTTTGTATGTTCACAGATTAAATTTCACGCATTGCTTTTCTTTCGAACCTAACAATACATATGTTCAAGCTTTTGGCAGGTATCTGGCTCCATAAGACAACACTTCTACTAATAAGGCTCAATCTCACAGGCACAAACATGACTGGAGTCTCACTATCATGATAACCTCCCGCCCTGAAAGGGGCAGGTGAAAATGTTTGTCTCATCTGTGATATTTTTGTTAAAAGACTCTGGTCACAAAAATGTAATTATTCAATATACCACATTAGAAATAAATGTTTTGTTTTAGAAACATTACAAGTCATGTGCATCTTTTTTTTGTGGTCTTTTGTTGGTGTAATTGTAGCAGCAAAAATAAAACCGCTGACTGGCTGGTGGACCAAAAAATAAATGTTATGACCTGGTGAGTGTCTGTGCATGAAAACGAACCATCTTTCACTTGAGAAATACTACAGATGATCCATTATATAGACCAGATACTCTAGTGGCAGTTATAAAAATGATAAGATATGTCTTCAAAAATGGAAGGCAGTCAGGAGGAGGCAAGATCAGGTGGGACCATTCTAGCCAATGAGAGGGCAGATGAACAATCTGATTTTGGGCCCAGTTATCCCTCGCTTTGACTCTTCCTCTCTAGAAAAACTGCTCCAACGCTAGGGCATTTTTTTCTTGATTTTCAAGCAAAGGTCTTTTAAGGGAAGGGGCTATGTGAGCACATTCTTTCGGTTTGCCTAGTCGAAGCCAGCCAAATCGAAATATGCAGAAGCCTTAAGATTTATTGATGTGTCCCAATACTCCTGTTCCACAGCACTGCAATGGCAATTGACTGGCTTGGATTTGGCTATGCTGCAGCCATAGCCCTGGGGGGATTCATGGGGTACAAGAAAAAAGGTAGGAGTTTCCAGTCAAGCATTTCAAAATACACAAAGCAACATGAATTTGTCTGTGTCATTGTTTCATTGACCCTGTTAACAAGACGATGGAAAGTAATAGCTATTTTTGTATTTTTTTACTACAGGTAGTGTCATGTCACTGATAGCTGGGATATTGTTTGGCAGCATGGCCACCTATGGGGCCTTAATGATTTCATATGACCCAACCAAGACTTTCTATTCCCTCGGTAAGTATGCCTACGTGTTGGTCACCAGAAACCTGAATGAAATATAATTTATTATTTTAGGCCTTGACATATCTTTAAATTGCATTTCATAAATGTATAAATCTTTATTTTCTCAGTTGCCTCAGGAGTGCTGACAATAGTGATGGGAATGAGATTCAAGAAATCTGGGAAAATAATGCCAGCTGGCATCATGGCAGGACTAAGGTGAGAATCACCAAATGTGCACTATACTCAGTATTGGTTACATTTAACTCCTTTTCATTGTATTTGTTTGAATGTTTCAAATTAAATAATGAACATGCACAGTCAATATGAAGTTATCATATCTGGTTTCTTTATTCAGTTTGCTGATGGTCCTGCGACTTCTCTTCATGGGTGTGATTGTAATGTGATTTGAACAACACAACTGTCTAAAGTGAAAATATCACTGCAAGGGATGAAGTTCCATTTGCACATTGTTTGTGCTTGCCTATGTATTGTTTTTGTAATGATTTGTTCAATGAATATGGGAACAGAAATACAGTAACATTTACTACTTGATCTGAAGGTATGACTACTTACTTAGACAATCATGTTTAGCTGCCTCACTGTAAATAACCTAATAACTGTTTGATATAAATGATGGAATAGCTTAGAACAGACATGAAGTGTTTAATTACAGCTGATATTTTGTTTAACAGCCTTTTGTTTTTTGTGTGTATTATTGAAAAACAAATACTTGTTCTACTTGAACAATTTGGTCCTTATTCATACATGTTACAAGAAATGACAATCTGGAATAATGTATATCTAATATTATATTCACTTCAACTCTTTACATTTCTTAGATAAGCATCAGTGCTTGAAGTTGAACACCTCATACACAGTCTTTACATAGAAGTCATCTGGTTGAGGCTTTCTCTTGCTGCCTGGCTGCAGGAACTTCTGAATAGCTGGCAGGCTTTTCATCCTCCCTTGAAAAGCCTGAAAAAATAATTTGCACCCAATCAAGAATGAATCAAATGAAGTATCTATGGATATTTTGACCTTTCTTTCAGATATGCTGCTGACTGTCCTAATTATCTCTCCTTCCTCCCAAAGTGTGCCTGGGTTCACTTTCCTTAACCGATTTGAAAGGAAATGAGTCAAATAAATATGCCTCCACCAATCCAATGCTTTTAGATTTGTGGGAAGTAGTGAACGAGGGCATACTTGAGAGATTATTGAGACGCAGTACAGTACATTTAATATAGACAGGGTGTTGTAGCAGTACATTCAAAACAGTATGGCCAGACTTATGTTTATCTGTATGAAAATGTGCAGCAGGTATGCAATATTCATATGCTGTTTGGGTTATGTGAACCTGTAACATGTTTTGATGAGATGCACTTCAAATGTATCAAGATTTGTCTAATAACTTATTTTGTCAAGAACAAAATACATTTGTAATAAACTTTACCTTAACAACAGGGAATTTGGAGAGAATTGTAGGAAATTTCTCCTCCAACATCAAGGTGATTTCAAGTAGCTGTACATCAGCACAGCTCAACTGATAACCCACCAGGTACTGGGAGCTAGCGAGAGCCTGTAAGAAATCAGCGCACACCCTCACATTAGACAATACATAAACTTGTACAGACGTGCCAACCTTTTCACTTAGCAGACATGGTATTTCGCAATGATAATAAAACTGCTTAGATTCAGGTTACTTTAGTGAGCCCTACCCTTCCCGGCCGGCCAAGGCCCACAGTACCTTTTCGAACACGGGAATGTAGCGGCTTGTAGCTTTCCTCTCAATGTCCTCCAGTTTAGTTTTCTTGGTGTCAGGTGAAATGAATGGCAACATCATTATCATTTCCATCAAGTCCCTCACACCTTCAGAATACATGTCAATCCTAAAGGTAAATGAAAACCAAACCCTTAGCAGAATTCCCCCCCTTTTGTACGAACAGCTACCATTATGCCTCTAACACAGCCAAACAAGTAAATACAAGTTATGACATTAAAATTCATACATGACTCGTTCTTTTAGGTCATTCCCGTAAAGATTGTATTTCCCTGCTATGTAGTTTAGGATAGCCTTGGTTTGAACCAGCTTCATTCCATCAATTTCCACCAATGGAACCTGCTCAAACATGAGTGCTCCATCTGGGGGGGAAAAAGGTCCAACATTTAAACACCCTTCAACACAATGAGCATGTTATCGGCGTTATTAACACCGTGACCAAACTTACCACTCAACAGCTTTACATATTCCTCGTGCTTTGTCATATTCACTTCTTCAAACTATGGATATAAAATGTATATTTTCAGAACGACATCAGTTTAGTGATCCATCTGTGCATCGCCTGTAGGCCTGTCCACTATTTCACTTAGGGTAGGTCTACTTGAAAATGCAAGTCCTGTAAACAGCCCACAGCCACATTTTTTTGTATTTGTTCAGCCTACTTACCTCAACTCCAGCAACTGCTAAAAGCCATCGAATTGACTCCATTTTCCCCCTCCCATTGAAATAAGTCAACACCACTTTTCCAGACATGGTGAAATTAAAGTTTACTGCAGGAAGGAAACAACCACACTCCATTACACTTTCATGTGCAAATGCAGTAATGTTGTGTTTGATACATTGCAGTAGATTTAGTGTATGCAGGCAAATCCCTGTCTGTTTGCTAAAAGTAATGTGCATTACTTTTACTGTGCATTTTAAATCAGACTACTCAAACTATTTTTTTTATTTAACTAGGCAAGTCAGTTTAGAACAAATTCTTATTTACAATGACGGCCTACAATGGCCAAACCCAGACAACGCTGGGCCAATTGTGCGCCTCCCTATGGGACTTCCAATCACAGACGGTTGTTATACAGCCTCAACTAGAACCATATATGAAAATAAAGCTGAAAAAAAAGCCTACAAAACATACGGTTGTCTGTTTCATTATCAACCTACAATTTTAAGATAAGTTTAAGAAATACTGACCTTGTGTGTCGGAGAGAAGTATGAACCTGTGTGAACACCAAAAAAGTTAACTTGCAAAGTTATGTAACGCCACACCTTTGGAACTCCTTCCGGACAATCTCAGGGCTGTTCAGACTGTTGGAGCTTTTGGAGCAAAGTCTAAGTGGAAAGGTTTCCACTTAGACTTTGATATGGTTATATACTGTATATTTGCTTTGTTTAAAAAAACAACGTTTTTTACTTTTATTTTATGAACTTTGAGATTATTCTTGTATAATAATAGTCATCTGCTAAATGACTTAAATAATAAAAAGCGCTTTACAAATGTCATAAATTATCAATGACGTAGCAGGCGGGGGGTGGGACGTCTCTTCTGCACTGTTCAACAAATCCAGTAAATGTGGAGGAGGAGTTAAGATGCAGTGTCGCCTTGTTAATGGTCGTCACTAGTTACCACAGCCACAAAGTCTTAAACCCTGCCTATTTCTACAATTTATCTTATTAAAATCAGATTTTAAACCTCAACCACACTGCTAATCTTATACCTAACCATAATTTAAGAAAGTTCATCTGTGTCGTTTACAGTGGGACAAATGAAGCATAGTGGGCAGAACAGGCAAGGAGGTGTGCAAAGCCAAGCACGAGCTAGCGAGAGCCTATTGGCGCCTTGTTCCGAAGTGCGAACAAACTCCATTCGACCTTGCACTCTTTCTAAACTATGCATTTTTTTTGTAACTTTGGCAAAGCGTTAAGTCTGTTACAAACACAGCGCACTGTGTTCGTAACAGATTCTAGTTTTGGGAACAGAAAAATGTATTAAGATCAATGTTTCATCAATGACAACATTTGCAGAATGTCAGCCCAGTTTACTTCCATCCTCTCCCACTTCCTCTCACTACATTTGGTGGTGAGAATGTTCAAAACGGATGCTTCAGGTCTGTGTCCTGTCCCTGGTGCTGCCCCCATTCAGCCATGTCGACAGTCTGCAGCTCACAGCAGACAGGCCCGCTCGCCCGACCCACTGTGGAACAGACCCCCTCCTTCCCACACAGCTCTCTCTGCAGTACAGGGCCGACGGGACATGGCGTTGGAGTGGCGTGCCCCTGCCCTGTGCACCATTGTGAAGTTGTATGGCTGAAGCTCCTCCAACCAGCGAGCAACCTGCCCCTCTGGCTCTTTGAAAGACATGAGCCACTGGAGAGCAGTGGTGAGTCCTTACAGTAAAGGGCAGGTCACCCAGGTAGTACTTGAAGTGTTTGATGGAAGCCACAACAGCCAGGAGCTCCCAACGGGTGACACAGTAGCGGCGCTCATATTTGTTGAATGTTTTGCTGAAGTACGCCACCACTCTCTCCCCCTCCGGCCCCACCTGAGCCAGCATCCCACCCATGCCCACATTGCTCGCGTCTGTGTCCAGGATAAAGGACAAGGTGAGGTCAGGGGGGGCAAGCACAGGGGCCTCGATCATTGCACGTATGAGGGTGTTGAAGGCCTCCTCGTACTCCACTGTCCAAATGAAGACCTTGTCCTTCGGCAGCAGGTGGTTCAGGGGAGCAGCGATGCTTGAGAAGCCCTGTCCAAACCTTCTGTAGTACGAGGCCAGGCCCAGGAAACCATTCAGCTGATGCTGGTTGGTGGCGGTGGGCCAGTCTCGGACAACACACACTTTGTCCTCCGTGGTTCTGATACCCTCCTTCCCCACTTGGTGGCCCAAGAAGGACACCTCTTTCCTCATGAAGTGGCACTTCTCGGGGTGGAGCTTCAGGCCTGCGGCAGCCACCCTCTCCAGCACATGCCATAGCGCCCCCAGGGCTGACTAGAAGGAGCTGCCATGGGCCAGGATGTCGTCGAGGTATACCAGACACTCCTGTTGGGGTATACCAGACACTCCCTGTCCATCAACGCTCAAAAGTAGCTGGAGCATTGCACAGGCCGAAGCACAGGACCTTGAACTGCCAGTGTCCTCTGTTAGTGGAGAACGCAGTTTTGGCTCTGGCCTCTGGGGAGAGGGGCACCTGCCAGTATCCACTGCGGAGGTCTAGTGAGGAGAACCAGGAGGACCCCCTAACCAGGTCCAGCGACTCATCGATACGTGGTATGGGGTCTGAGTCCTTCCTGGTTACCTCATTCAGCCGCATGTAGTCAGCACAGAACCTCAGCTTGCCCCCCTTCTTAGGAACCATGACGACTGGTGCCGTCCAGGGGCTGTCTGAGGGCTCAATGAAGTCTGCTCACTGCATCTCCAACACAGCCTTGTCTGCCGCCTCCTGGCGTGCCAGCAGGATACGGTGGGGATGCATCTTGATGTGCCGAGCATCACCTGTGTCGATCTCATGCTGCACCAGATTATTCTGACCCACCTCTTCCTCACTCAGCGCAAAGCTGTCTCTGAATTCAAACAGCAACTGCCACAACCATTCCTGCTGCTCGGGGTCAAGACCAACACAGTTTTCCCCCCATATCTCCCTCACTGCAGACAGTGTCCTCTACTCTCCCATCTGGGGTAGCTGGGCTGGGGGGGGCACGGCCCGGGCTCACGGAGGGATGTATCGTGGAGGTAGCTGGGGGAATGTAACACACAGCCGTAGGTGATAGAAGGGCTGGGAAAAAGTCACACACCGACGTGGGGGAGGGAGGGCAGCCATGTGTCTCTGCTGCTTTAACTGTTGGAGTAAGGGGGTAGTTGGGTTGTGTGAATGGGACATTGGGACATTGGGAGGGCCATGATGACTGCTGGCCCTCCCTGGAAGCTCAGTGTGCCCCTATTTAGGTCTAACTGGCAGCCTGTGCTCCTAAGAAAGTCCAACCCCAGGATTCAAGGGTCCTGCACAGCCACCACCCACACAGGATGACGTACAGTCCTGCCCACTACTGTCAGAGTCATTATTCCCTTTCCTTTCATGGGTGCCAGCTCACCTGTGACTGTGCGGAGCTACACAGCTGTGGGCTCAAACTGAGTCCAACCTGGCACAATATCCAGCCTCACCGGGGTTACTGTGGACCCAGTGTCCACCAGGGCAGAGCAGGGCACCCCCTCCACAGTGACAGGGACATGACAAAAGTCCCCAACACAGGTCCGGCCCACCACAACAACAGGCTCCACCTGCTTGCACTCGTCTGCTTCTGGGGGAAGTGGAGCCTTGCACCCACGTCCGTGCCAGTGGGCTCCTCCTGGCGATGGTGGTGGTTGGGAAAGAGAGCCAGGGGTCCGCACTGCCCCGTCTATGCGGACCCCGAGCCGTTTCCCTGAACTCTAGGGGACCTAGGGCAATCCCGGCGCAGATGGGACCAGGGCAAATCTGACCACGACTCCATTTTGTTGCTCCCAGCCTATAGACAGAAACTAAAACAGGAAACGTTCGTGCTCAGGTCTGTTCAACGCTGGTCCGACCAATCTGATTCCACGCTTCAAGATTGCTTCGATCACATGGACTGGGATATGTTCCGGATAGCGTCGAACAACAACAACGCTGATTCGGTGAGCGAGTTTATTAGCAAGTGCATCGGTGACTTCGCCAACCAGAAACCATGGATTGATAGCAGCATTCGCGCAAAACTGAAAGCTCGAACCACTGCTTTTAATCAGGGCAAGGCGACCAGAAACATGACCGAATACAAACAGTGTAGCTATTCCCTCCGCAAGGCAATCAAACAAGCTAAGCGTCAGTATAGAGACAAAGTAGAGTCGCAATTCAACGGCTCAGACACGAGAGGAATGTGGCAGGGTCTACAGTCAATCACGGACTACAAAAAGAAAACCAGCCCCGTCGCGGACCCCGATGTCTTGCTCACAGACAAACTAAACAACTTCTTCACTTGCTTTGAGGACAATACAGTGCCACATTCAGTGCCGCTACCAAAACCTGTGGACTCTCCTTCACCGCAGCCAACGTGAGTAAAACATTTAAACATGTTAACCCTCGCAAGGCTGCCGGCCCAGACGGCATCCCTAGCCACGTCCTCAGAGCATGCGCAGACCAGCTGGCTGGTGTGTTTACGGACATATAATCCCTATCCCATTCTGCTGTTCCCACATGCTTCAAGAGGGCCACCATTGTTCCTATTCCCAAGAAAGCTAAGGTAACTGAGCTAAACGACTATCGCCCCGTAGCACTCACTTCCGTCATCATCAAATCAAATCTTTTTATATAGCCCTTCTTACATTAGCTGATATCTCAAAGTGCTGTACAGAAACCCAGCCTAAAACCCCAAACAGCAAGCAATGCAGGTGTAGAAGCACGGTGACTAGGAAAAACTCCCATGAAAGGCCAAAACCTAGGAAGAAACCTAGAGAGGAACCAGGCTATGAGGGGTGGCCAGCCCTCTTCTGGCTGTGCCGGCTGGAGATTATAACAGAACATGGCCAAGATGTTCAAATGTTCATAAATGACCAGCATGGTCAAATAATAATAATCACAGTAGTTGTCGAGGGTGCAACAAGTCAGCACCTCAGGAGTAAATGTCAGTTGGCTTTTCATAGCCGATCATTAAGAGTATCTCTACCGCACCTGCTGTCTCTAGAGAGTTGAAAACAGCAGGTCTGGGACAGGTAGCACGTCTGGTGAACAGGTCAGGGTTCCATAGCCGCAGGCAGAACAGTTGAAACTGGAGCAGCAGCACGGTCAGGTGGACTGGGGACAGCAAGGAGTCATCATGCCAGGTAGTCCTGAGGCATGGTCCTAAGGCTCAGGTTCTCCGAGAGACAGAAAGAAAGAGAGAACTAGAGAGAGCATACTTAAATTCACACAGGACACCGGATAAGACAGGAGAAGTACTCCAGATATAACAAACTGACCCAAGCCCCCCGACACAAACTACTGCAGCATAAATACTGGAGGCTGAGACAGGAGGGGTCAGGAGACACTGTGGCCCCATCCGATGATACCCCCGGACAGGGCCAAACAGGAAGGACAGGAAGGATATAACCCCCATCATGAAGTGCTTTGAGAGACTAGTCAAGGATCATATCACCTCCACCCTACCTGACACCCTAGACCCACTCCAATTTGCTTACCGCCCCAATAGGTCCACAGACGACGCAATCGCAATCACACTGCCCTAACCCATCTGGACAAGAGCAATAACTATGTAAGAATGCTGTTGATTGACTACAGCTCAGCATTTAACACCCTGGGTCTCGACCCCACCCTGTGTAACTGGGTCCTGGACTTTCTGAAGGGCCATCCCCAGGTGGTGAGGGTAGGAAACAACATCTCCACCCCGTTGATCCTCAACACTGGGGGCTCCACAAGGGTGCGTTCTCAGCCCTCTCCTGTACTCCCTGTTCACCCATGACTGAGTGGCCATGCATGCACATCTCCAACTCAATCATCAAGTTTGCAGATGACACTACAGTGGTAGGCTTGATAACCAACAACGACGAGACGGCCTACAGGGAGGAAGTGAGGGCCCTCGGAGTGTGGTGTCAGGAAAACAACCTCACACTCAACGTCAACAAAACAAAGGAGATGATCGTGGACTTAAGGAAACAGCAGAGGGAGCACCTTCCTATCCACATCGACGGGACAGTAGTGGAGAAGGTGGAAAGTTAAGTTCCTCGGCGTACACATCACAGACAAACTGAAATGGTCCACCCACACAGACAGCATGGTGAAGAAGGCGCAACAGCGCCTTTTCAACCTCAGGAGGCTGAAGAAATTTGGCTTGTCACCAAAAACACTCACAAACTTTTACAGATGCACAATCGAGAGCATCCTGTCGGGCTGTATCACCGCCTGGTACGGCAACTGCTCCGCCCACAACCGCAAGGCTCTCCAGAGGGTAGTGAGGTCTGCACAACGCATCACCGGGGACAAACTACCTGCCCTCCAGGATACCTACACCACCCGATGTCACAGGAAGGCCAAAAAGATCATCAAGGACAACAACCACCCGAGCCACTGCCTGTTCACCCCCGCTATCATCCAGAAGGCAAGGTCAGTACAGGTGCATCAAAGCTAAGACCGAGAGACTGAAAAACAGCTTATATCTCAACGCCATCAGACTGTTAAACAGCCATCACTAACATTGAGTGGCTGCTGCCAACATACTGACTCAAATCTCTAGCCACTTTAATAATTAAAAATTGGATGTAATAAATGTATCACTAGTCACTTTAAACAATGCCACTTTATATAATGTTTACATACCCTACATTACTCATCTCATATGTATATACTGTACTCTATATAATCTACTGCATCTTGCCTATGCCGTTCGGCCATCGCTCATGCATATATTTATATGTGAATATTCTTATTCATTCTTTTACACTTGTGTGTATAAGGTAGTTGTTGTGGAATTGTTAGATTACTTGTTAGATATTACTGCATGGTCGGAACTAGAAGCACAAGCATTTCGCTACACTTCACTTTGCATTAACATCTGCTAACCATGACCAATAAAATTTGATTTGATTTGGCTTGTGTTTCGTGCCACCTGTAGCGACACATCACGAATGAGTTCATTCATTTCAGCCACCCATGTAGGCTTTTCCGGCTCTGGGCTGCTCTGGAGCTCCCTCTCCAAAGCCATCTCTAAGGCTATCTGCAATGCCTCAGGTGGAGCCAGCTGGGTCTTTATTGGCAGCTCGATCGGAGAGAGCTCCTGTATGAACTGGTCCCTTGCTAGCTTGCTCTGCACGGAGGGGGGCATGTGTATGAACTGCCCCCCGAGATATGTTCTCAAAGAATTTGTTCTTAACTGACTTGCCTAGTTAAAGGTTAAATAAATAAATGTAATTAGGTAGCACCCATAGTGGCTCTCCAGGCTGCCTGCGTCTATGGGGGGTGATAAGAGACTTTATAAAGCCTCGACAATCATACCACCGTGTGGCTGCCTTACTAACGTCTGCATCAATTAAGCCAAGGCAAACGTACCACCGTGTGGCTGCCTTACTAATGTCTGCGTGACGCCTGCGTTATTAATAATGAAAGTTATAATGTGCATAGTTTATATTTATATTAATTAAATCTCAATCATAAATGTTAGAAACTTACAATTTTTCCCGTACAAGCAGACATTCCAACGTAGACACCTTGAACTATAGTGTAGCCTACGCTTGTGTATTTCCTGTTATTCTAATGGCCTAGAAAAGATGATGCCCAATCTATAGGTAATCTATCTTTCCCTCAACACCTCATGGCATGGTATGTTATCTTATCTCGCTGTATACAGATCTAAATGTAGTTAGCCAATCACAGACTGTGTTGTTACCAGTTGCCAGTAGCCTACATCAGACAACCAATAAGAGTTGTGTCCACGGCTTTCAGAGGAGTTCATGGGTGTTATTCGGGTTCCTTGGGATGTACATTCAGTCGAATAGAGCAGTTCATAGACTTTCCTAGAGGGTACGTGCTATTCGGGATCCTTGGGATGTCCCTACCTCTATCAAGTATAAATATGAAATGGTTAAGTTTAGTGTTAGTTAGGGTAAGGACGTCCCAAGGAATCCGGATTGCAGTGACCGTTCATAGACTGAGAGACTGGCACAGTATTTGAGAGCTCGGCGGCGACACAGACAAGCGGCAGAAGCGATTTTCGAGTGTTTGCCCCAGATAGTTCCCTTAGAGACGATGAAAAGAATTACCAAGATGTACTTGATCCAATTGAGGAGTAAGTAGGCTATATTTAAGTAGTGATATCGTTTGGAAATATTTAGGCCTACTGTGTAAAGGCATATTTGGTTTATTTGAAAAATGTTTTTGTTGATAACGTATTGTCGAAAACACGTAGGCAATATTATTTACTGTGTCGATAGCGGAGTAGGCTAGTGTACAATAATGTAATTTTATGTGCTAGTATTATTTATCTAATTGATCAATTAAATTGTAAATGTGGATGGGTACACTACTTCATTCAATGATTACGGTATTGTACAAGGTAGATACAGGAGTAGTCTACAATAATAATGTAACTGAATGTGCTATAGTATCATTTATTTCATTGATGAATACATTTGTAAATGGGGATGGGTAGACTACTTCATTCAGTGAATACTGAATTTATTGATACCCCTGGAGTATGTTAATGACTGCTTTTCAGCTGTTGAACTATGGCAATGTCAAACTAATTTCTAAATCTCTTTCTTTTAGTCAAGATGTGATGAGCCAGAGCAACCAATCATCTTCACTGCAGCTGCTCAACCCACCACTCTCACTATTCTCCCTCCACAAGTAACCACAGCCTCTTCTCCTGTTCAAAATGGTGGTGCTATGTTGTGTGTTACACCAGGCAGATGTTTGAGTACAGAATGAAATGGTGTAAAACATTTTTTTAAGTACACTCTTTGAAAAAGGGGTTCCAACAGGTTCTTTGGCTGTCACCAAATGATAACTGTTTGGTTCCATGTAGAACCCTCTGTGGAATGGAGCCCAAAAGGGTTCTACCTAGACACAGAAGGGGTTCTACCTGGAACCAAAAAGGGTTATCCTATGGGGACAGCAGAAGAATCCTGGTAGTTTGTAGATAGCACCTTTTTAACTGAGTGTAGGCCTATATTGCACTGGTGGTTCTGTGGTTTTCTGTAAAAAATCTAATTCATTGGTGGTGGTGAGTTAAGATAATCAGAAAAACTGTGAAACATCCCCACTTTTAGCACACATTTGCACAGTAACCTTTTATGTGTGCTGAGGCATTTCTGATCAGTCAACATTGACAGGACCCCCCAAAAAAAGACATGCTTGGGGCTGCATCTCAGTGCTAGAGGCGTCACTACAGACCTTGGTTTGTTTCCAGGCTGTTTCACAACCGGCTGTGATTGGGAGTCCAATAGGGCAGCGCACAATTGGCCCAGCGTCGTTAGGGTTTGGCCAGGGTAGGTCGTCATTGTAAATAAGAATTTGTTCTTAACTGACTTGCCTAGTTAAATAAAGGTCTAATTAAAAAAAGAAAAACATGCAAACAAAAGATAACGTGTCTAACTTGAACCGTTATGCAATTATTAGGAGACTAGATACAAATAGCTAATCCTGGGTACCAATGTTCTAGCATTAATTTATTGAGGCAAGCAGATCAGAGATATCAAGGTGGTACTTAAGTATATGCCATGTGTATATGTGACACACACACATATGTATGGTCATGTTTTGTATGTTTTATTTTATTTATTTTGCCTCCCAGGTATTTGCATTTAATGTATGTATATAATTACTGCCGCTAGGGGAGCTGTGGCGTCAATGGAGTGCGTTAGTGAGATCTTTCACATTTCTTCTTCATTATGGAGAATTACTTGTTCTGAAAACTAACGTTTCTCCGTCTCATAATTTTATCCAATTAATTCAGGTATGTAGTGTGCAAAGTGCAATATGACTCAAAAATATTGAGGTAACATGGTTAATTACATAGTCCATGAGTTTGATGATGTTTGAAGGCAATTGAAGGGAGTGTTAACCGAGTGAAAAACTGGTTGGTATTTTATCCATTGTAAGTAATGGAGTTAGGCTAGGTTGCTAATGGTTTTCATGTAAGAGAAGGAATTAAGATGTCTGAATTTTTGTACTTTTATTTTACAACTTTTATTTTAGTTTAACAGTTCTCTAGCTTGATGCTAACCATATTTAGCTTGGCTAAGTGCTAGTTAGCTCCAGCCTAGTTAGTTTTAGTCAATGTCAGTTTACATGTTAGTGGTTTATAATGTAATGGTTGTACCAATGTTTCGCATAGGCGTCCAGTAATTACGTTTTTTGAAATTAACACTGATAGTACAGTGAGTTATATATAATGTGAACGTGTATGGTGACTCCAGGTTTGGATGAACGGACCAACGGGACTGCCATGGGCAAGTCCCTTGACGGGTACCAGGAATTGTAGAAGGACAACCAGAAGGTAATTATCTTTGCACACAACAGCAGCGTCCAGGCCTCCAGAGTATTCACTTTATCGCCTGCTGTTCAGACGGGAGCCGCAGCTGTTTACTGGGGTTAAACGATGCAATTGTATATAAAATTATTGCCTATACTGTAGTATAACAAATGTGTGATTGACTTAGTGTTTTTCTATTGATATTTTTGTATAACGTACTTTGAGATCACTGATACTCCACCAGATGTGGTGGAAGTTGTCGAACCAGATCAGAACGCCTTCGAGGACCACCTCCATGCAAGGATGTGGAGGTTTTTGACCAGGTAAAAATTATTGTCTGCTGTTAATTTATTTTCTGGCCTTCCAAGAGATATAAGAGATGCATTTGTAATAATATGAAATATAATTGCATTTATTTCTATTATCAATCAAGGTGAGACTGAACATGGACAAGGCGCATGAGAAAAAGGAGAGTCACCGGAGGAGAATCAAGGGGACCAAATGCTTCGACATCTGGGCGAATGACTTGGCTTGGAAGAAGGACGAAAGGAAAGTGAGACCTGGGAAAGCTTGGTGCTCTTTTGCTCCTAGCTGGGGTCAACATCCGTTAAGGTGAATCTAAAAATCTCAGATGATAACTATTTGCATTTGCCGCCTCATGGTGGGCGGCATTGCCACGTTGTCAGCAGTACCATCACTGGCCCAGGGATTTCTCCAAATAGTCAATCTCAAGGCTAACCACCACTTCCAGTTAGGTAGTTAAGGTCTATGACTCCAGTGGTCATGACAACACCCTGGAGTTTCTCTCACAACTGATCTCTATCTTTTCCAGGGACCATCCCTTACCTCCCTCAGCAACCCCACTGACATAAAAAATTGACATGTATCCTTTCTTTTCTGTCTGCCATTAACATTATTGCATGTCTAATCAAACAGTTAAATTAAATCATTCAATAACTGTATTTTGACATACATGATAATCCTTTGACCTGTGTGTTGGCTTGTTTACGTATGTCTCTCCTACCTTTTTCCCTTTACTCTGCTCCTGTTCTCCAGGACCTAGGGGTTCTGCCTAACACCCAGACATGGATCCACCTGATGTCCTCCATAACCAACCACCCTCTAACTTTTCATTACATCAGCTACTGTTATTGTCATTATCTGCTAAGAGCAATAAAACTATCATACTGGGCACATAATGTGAGATGCACAGATTAGCTAAAAACACTAGCACTTCAAACATTCAGAACAAAGAGGGCAGCAGCGCCTGGACTTTGCCGTTCCCCTCATCGAGTCCACCTTCCAAGACTGACTACCTGTTAAAAACATGTGACAGGCAGAACCTCCCATCCACACAGTACCCAACTCCTCTCTATTCCACACACTAGAATTCAGTATTTCAGTCTATGATTGCCATGTGAGTGTACAAAAATATCTGAAAGTAAATTGACACGCATGTACCAAAAAAAATTGACGTTTATGTATTTAAATCTAAAATATTGCCAGATTGGTTTTCACAGCTGTTTCATAAGGTTTTTATTATTGTAATGTATCCCTTGATGGTATTTGTTAGTTCAACATTATTCATTGTTGTATCATAGGACCTACAATAAATATATATTCAACCACAAAGGTGTATGAATGAGCTATGATTCTTTATTATGATTAAAAAGAGGACTAATATTATTTCAGTGTAGATAAGGGAAGGCCTGTTTAAAATGAAAATATGCCAGCCAGACAAGCCAGTGTATGAATAAAATGTATTTGCAAATGAATGGAGTGGAAATTAGCTGACTGGGATCTGTAAGGTAAGTAACAATGTGTGTGTGGTGGGTTGGGGGGGCATTGAAATTATATTATGTTTTACCCTGATGCCTGTTTATTCATGAAAAGCAGAAGATGGTAAATAACAATCGCAATGCTTAGCCTATGCAAATTAATAGGAATGCATTTAGCCTAATTGGTAACAAATATGATGTGGGATCCTAGTACGGATTTTGTTTGTCAAATCCAGATTAAATATAGGTCTTCATGTGTATCAAATCTGTAGGCGATTGTGGGCTAAATTTACGTTTACATTTAAGTCATTTAGCAGACGCTCTTATCCAGAGCGACTTACAAATTGGTGCATTCACCTAAATCAATGACAAACAGCTGAAATGTTTAGGCTTCATCATGATCTGTGGCTAAACCAGGCTGGGGTGTTTTCGGTTCGGGTTAGTCTAAGGTTATGCGTAAGAACGCAACTGCACTGAAATGAATAGCCTGATTCAATGGGATTCTCCTGAGTGATAAATGTTTTTATCTGTTAAGCTGTTTGGTCTATGTATAGACCTATAAAGATTCTAACTTTTTGGTATTTTGCAGTAGGCAGAGCTCTAAATTGCAGAGCATTTAATAAACCAACCACATTTTCCTGTGATATTTGAGGCTGAACAAGATCTTCGATAGGCTAGTAGACAGCAGAAATAATCATGTAGTTAATCATTGTTATAGCCTAGATTGCTTTATATCATCTGGACCATTGATTTTCCTATGGCTAAGCAAACAAGTGGTAGCATATGCTTTTTGCCTGTCTCTATAACAAGGGTTAGGCCTATATCCTCACATACCCCCTCAATTCAAACCTTGCTTTTAACCATAAGACATCTCCACAGAAATGTATAGCCTAAGGATTGCGTGGTGACAGTGATTGTGTCTGTTAATCCGGTAAACTGGGATGTGGGGGGAAAACGGGGTCTAATCATGACATCAGGGATTTTCAGGTCAGAGAAAGATGCCAGAGTTTCTGATTGAAATTCCGAGTTGGATGACCATTTAAAACAAAACAAAAATCACAGTCAGCTATTTTTTTTTTTTTGAGGTCCCAGTTGTCTTGAACTTACTGAAGTTGGAAGTCAGAGATTGCCGACTTCCGAATTGTTTTAAATGCGCCACTAGAGACCTAGGCTACCTCTTGTTTCTGAATAGGGCTACCTCCAACAAAGAAGCCCTTGTGTCTGTATTGATGTGAGAAATAGGCATATCTACACAGTAATGGTGGATGGCTACGATATCAACTAGCCTAATAGGTTTTGTATTGAGGTTATAGCCCTATTTAGGAAAAAAATACAATTTCCCCCCCCACCTTTATTTAACCAGGTAGGCCAGTTAACAAGTTCTCATTTACAACTGCGACCTGGCCAAGATAAAGCAAAGCAGAACGACAAAAACAACAACACAGAATTACACATGAGATAAGAAAACATAGTCAATAACACAATAGAAAAATCTATGTACAGTGTGTGCAAATGTAGTAAGATTAGGGAGGTAAGGCAATAAATAGGCCATAGTGGCGAATAATTACAATTTAGCATTAACACTGGGGTGATAGATGTGCAGATGATGATGTGCAAGTAAATCAAAAAATTAAATAAATTAGATGACTCTGGCAATGAACATGTAGAAGTTTGTAAGACATTCATGGTGAGATCTTTAATAATAAACTAAACAGACACTTAAACTAACACGTCGCTCGTAACACATGTAGACGTTTTTAAGGCGTTCATGGTAAGATCCTTTATAATAAACTTACACGCAAACTGATACATGACGCGAAGTGAACACAATGTGAATACTACGTCTACATAACATGTACGTATCACTTGACGTGAACGCGTCGGCAGTTTGACGCCTTACATGCTGACCAGACCGGACACGTCAGGTGCGTCGCAAAATAAATGTAGAAATCCATGTTATTCAATTATTGCACCCACACTGCTCGCGCGCGCCAACAAGCGTCTGCGATGCCAAGTGCTAAAATAGAACTCCTTTCTATTTCTGACGCAGATCGCGCTGAAAATCCTGCCTCTCCCATCTCCTCATTGGTTTATAGAAGCAGGTACCCACGTGCCATCTCCTCATTGGTTATACCCACGTGCGTGATTGAAAGACGAACTGTTTTGCCCGTCATCGTGGTAATACTATGATAGTTTAGATGCGATCACCATATAAATTCAAAGATGAAAAAGCCTGAAGGAGGAGAGATGACTAGAAACGATTCGGTTGGTCGTTTTATGTGTGGATTAATTGCCGGAGTAGAGGACCTTGTGCATTTCAGGTAAAATAACAACTCAATGTTTATATCCCAGGACAAATTAGCTAGCAACAGCAAGCTAGCTAAATAAGGCAAATTAGCTAGCAAGTGCAAGCTAACTAGCTAAATTTCCATACATGTTTAATGCTTTTTGACCTGTCCCCAAATTAATGTCATTGGTTCAGAATTTGTTTTGATATTTTAACCTGCTGTAGTGATTGAGTTTGATGTAGGGGGACAAAATAAATGTATGCACGATAGCGCACGCTTTCGGTTTGGGTTCCGTGTAAGAAACAAACTTGTCTCCATTGACAGTCCATGTTAATTCATGGCGGTATTTTATAGCGCTAGGAAGACATTAGGTGACTCGGTGAGCGGTATCAGTAGCTTCACGAGGCTTAATTCTGGCATGGATCACCACCCATAGTCGACGAAGCACTCATTCCCTCTTCAGCGCCCATCATTCTAGCAGTCACCCTCAAGCGGTCTCTGTTCTAAAGACATGACTGAAACAGGAGTCAACTTTGCAGCAATAGTTGAGAGGGGATGTTTCTATGGTGATTTAAAGGGAAATATTTAGAAATACACAATGAAAACAGGAACAGATTGTCTTCCTGGAGAGTGGATATTGAAATGTAGTCTCTTAGTATTATAAATAAATATATATTTAGTTCCTATTTAGTTTTGTATTCAGCGTGTTTTCACTCACAAACCTGCAGCTACTAGTTAGCTCGTCAGTTGACCTTCGAAGTTAGACAAGCTAAATTCTCAAGAGTAACTTTTTAACCATATATGGTAGATACATGGGGTTTGAACTATGTTTTTCTGACCGAATTCTCTATTGAATTAACATATTAGCGTAAACCTTGAATTAATTCATCATTTTATGGGTGATATTGGGGTTGGATAATTTATTTCGACATAAAGAAAAACTTGGCACCTCCCGACCTTACTCCTTAACGAAAGACTGAAGGCCGTGCAGGCTGAAAAACTCAGACACTCCTTCCGTGTAAAGTTGTTTTTGACGAAAATGAAAACTTGTCCGTTTTTCACTTTCACAAGGTCGGAGTAATAACATGTTCAAGTACTTAAGACGTTGACTCGAATCTAGGTTGTGCCGTTAGATTGAGAAAATTAACTAAGGATGAATATTTGTGTTTAGATGTCAAAATATCGTAAACATTTAAAAATGTTTTTTGGTCAAGGTTGGCAATGTGCTTTAAGAAGAACAATTGTAGAAATAGCCGGGGTTTATTACTGTGGCTGTGGTAACCCAATGGGAGGACTGGAGATGTGCATGTCAGCGTAGCATCATGGGTAAAATAACACATATATTGTGAATAAACATTACAAGACAAATCACATTTTCTCTGACGATTTCGCGTCTACATTTCCTCAAGAGATGTCATAACAAGCCATTTTTAAATATTAACATTTCAAAACGTAACTACAATTCGTATGGGTCTTTCTCAATATTTAAAGCGATGGGCTAACTAAATCTTATTGAATGTGTGAACAAGTGAGCCTAGGCTAGATTATGCACATGGAGTAATGAGTAGGGTTCTGTTTTAAATGCAAAAGTAATTTTTTGTGTGAAAAAAAACAAACTTTCTGCCTTCCAAATGAAAACTAGTTTGAAAGTTCAAACATATTTTATGGGAAAGAGATGTTTCTGGATGATGCATTATCAAATTAAAGCAATTAACACAATTAGAGTCTATCCACCAATGAGTTTATTGAATATAAAACCAAAACAGAATTGATGTCAAAGACATGACCTTACAGCTTGTCCAAAAACAGTTATCAAGAAAATAATGTGTCATTACAATACCACATAAATAAACATTTTGCAATGGCATTTGGTAACTGGCAGTTATATGTTTGTAGAATTTGGCCCAGCAGATAGGCCCTACTGTTGACTTGGTTTCTCTCTCAATAAAAAAAGAGCCATGTAATTCAATACAAAGATCATATTAATGCTAGTGTTAGCAATTCTGCTTGAAATATGCACAGAGTTGTTTTAAATATTTTTTTTAAACAATGAATAAAATCTAAAAGAATGCATCAAATACAAGTGTTTTCCTGTATTGCATTACAGAATGTCTCATGAAAGAAAGCACCAAGAAAAATATATTCGAACAAAAAAACAAGACAAATCGGCAACATAAAAACAGGGCTCAGCCAAAATATCACAGTGATATTTGCAATATAAAATGCATAAAGACTGGATAGGTAATTTAAACATCATGGAGGCGTTTTACAAAATCTATGGAACAAACATTCTACAAAGGCAACAAAGGGGGTGAGAAAGCTATGCAATAAACAAACCTGGTAGGGAATTTGTCACGAACAAAATTAAAAAATACATCTATTGCATGTGATAACACCAACTTTTTGCTGAGTGCATTTAGCCATATAATACACATACATTGAAAAGGTTGTACATTGAACAATATATACACAGAATAATACAAAACCAAGGTTATTGCTGTATAACACATACATACTTTGATATGAAAAACTGATGTTTTCCTTTTATAGGGAAAAGAGAAATCAGGAATACAGACATCTGTACCAGGCCATAACACAAGTGCCCCAAAGAGGCCACTAGCGGTGTCCATATTTGGCAGACCAGTCTGTGCGCCCATGGATGGCCTGTACTGGGGGGCGAGACCGTAGGCCAGGTGTAGTCTTGGTGGGTGACGGCACATAGGATGAGGCACCCATCTGACTTCTGCTTGACGACCTCCAGGTTGCATAATCTATGACAGCAGGGACAAGCCACATTATTACACAGCACTAAGCCTGGATTGACAACTGTGCATTGCGTCTGCTAAATGACTTAAATGTAAATGCATTGAGACTACAAAGATCACTCACTTGATGCTGTTGAGTCCCCTATAGGTCCAAGTTGCACTCTTTGGCCGGCAGAGTCAACCTCTTTTTTGAAATAGGATGGTACATATCCACTTGGAAGTGTATTTGAACCTGCAATTGGGCCATCAAAGATAAAAGGACATTCAAGTTATATTTTTACTGTAAACACACACAGACACCACAGCCCTCTGTTTAGTAAGGTGACAGGTGCCAGGACATTGGTCCCAACCCAAACCGTTACCATGAGTGTTTCTGCTAGGAAACGTCCCTCCTACAGGAATACTGCTGCTGCCCCAGAGGTTGCTTTCACTGTAGTCTTTGTTGGAATTTATTGCCATATTCTTTTTGGTACTTAAACCTGCGGGTGAGATAGGAGAGATTAGGAAGTAGAAGTTGAGAAAGTTTGCAATGTAACTTAATTCACAACAAGCTGCCCCTTGTGGCTCAACAAGACTAAATCATCATGACTCAGCAACATTAACCAATCCTTAGATTGGTAAATCAAGTGATGAAAATAATGTAGTTTCACCCAGATTTAAAAAATCATTTGGCATTCTATATCAGAGCATGTACATGCATATGTCTCTGATTTGGTAGACAAATGGCAAATAAAGCGAGTTCAAAGTTTACTGATAAAAAAGGCTCAATGCCGAGTGACCCCATTTTATGATATACATAACAGTAACTAGATGTTCCTTACTGAAAATATGAATTTGTAAAGAAGGTAATGTTTTTGTATTTTCTACCTGGTAGATATCTTGACTGCTTCAAGTAATGCTGTTTGGCAGAGGCTGTCCTCAAAGGCTCCTGGTAGGACATGGCCTTGTTCAGATTCAAAGGTGCATTGTCACCTGTCGACACCTGCCCCTTAACTTTGGGGTTGCTGAAATCCAAAACATTTCCGTACCTGAAAGACAAAGAAGAAATACATAAAGCCTTTATCTGAAAATATCAAACTGATAACACATGGGGACAGTCTCACCTGCTCAACGTCTCCTCTCTTCGTTTTTCAGTAGGAAAGTTTGTTTTGCACAGAGCATTTAGAGAGGTCAACTCTGTGTCCTCAAAGTCATCCCAGCCGTCACCCTTTAAAAGGCCTGAGCCGTGGCCCCATCGCCGGCGTCCTCCACCCTTAGGTTTCACCTGATAGCTTAAGTTGGCATTTTCAGCCTCCTGGGTCAACTGGAAAAAGGAAATAGTGTATTAACAAAGAAGCAAAATGGTTCAATTACATTTTATCAACTTTGCATGCCTAGCCATTGAATTTTGGATGAATTTAACAAGGTATTCTAACATCTAATGACAGGTTTACACTGATGACAAGCATTCGTGCTCAGCTAGCCCTGGTTGATGACTGCAAACTCACCTGGCTCGGCAAGCTCTTATCAACAATGTAAGGTAAACGGGTCTTTGGGACTCTTGCAGTCTCCTCCTGCTTCACAATGCGGTTGGGCTGCTCTCGCAGCAGCTCTGTGTGCCTCTGGTATAATGGAACCAGGGTAGGGGCTCGTTCGATCTGTTGCAGGGGCCTGGACGAGGTGAAATGTGGATTTGGGGGCACTGACTGGGGAGGGGGCACTGGTTTGAGCAGCAGTGGTTGATGCTGCTGTGATGATTGTGGAGGTAGAGGACCAGGCTGAGGCCTGCCCTGCTCCAGGATCTGCTGAGGAGTACCCAACGCCTGACCCACATAGAAGTACGAGTACCTGAGGGCCTGCAAATGGAGAATAAAATGATTGATTGGTTTCCATTGAGCCCTAAGCAGGACATATTAATCAGCCAACATGCCATTAAATGTTAGAATATCTCAAATTGTTTAGCTATGCACAAGCTAACATAGCTGTAGATCTATTAATTAATTCAGTATTCACCACTCTATTGGTGGATGTTAAAATAACTATTGTACAGATGCATGCATGTTCATATGGATCCATTCTCAACATTTCTTTTAGTACAGTTTATAACAGAGATATGCCCCAGCCAGGGTTAGCTACCTGTGCAGAGGCTGGCCTCTTCTTAGGGTCCCACTGGAGTAGGTCTCTCATGAGGTGGATGGCCTCAGTACTGGCGTTAGGGATCAGACTCCTCAGATTACTGGGGACACATTGAGGCCAGCGGAAATTCATGGCTACCGACAACTGGAAGCCCTCTGGCCAGTCATTCTAGAGGAAGTGGATTAAAAAAATATATTATTGAACTGCTTAAATTTCACCATACAGAAAAAAATAATAACAAATGTTATGACAAATAATCTGAGAAAAAGTTTAATTTCAAAAGCATGTCACACAAGACCAATCACATCTTCAGTGAGGTTTGAATTATGCATTTAACAACACCATGATACATTCTACATGAAGATGTGAGGACAGTATAGCTTATAATCAGGTTGATATACTGGATCTAACAGCCCCAGAAAACAAGGCTACCTTCTTTGGAGTTCCCAAGACTTGGCAAATTTTGAAGATGGTGTCCACTTCACTGGAGCCTGGGAACAGAGGCCTGAGGGTGTAGAGCTCTGCCATAATGCAGCCAACGGCCCACTGGTCTATAGGAGAGCTGTAGGTGGTGGACCTCAGCAGCACCTCTGGAGCTCTGTACCTGGATATCAAATCAAAAAGTTTGTCGCATACACAGATTAGCAGATGTTAAAGCAGGTAAAGGGAAATGCCTTTGTTCCTAACTCCAGCAATGCAGTAAATGTCTAACAGAACCATAGTAATACACAAATAATCCCCCCCTCCCCCTAAAAAAGAAGAAACAAATATCAGAACTAGCAATGTCAGAGTCCGGGATATACTTGGGATGTATAGACAAATAGGGAAAAAGTTATGTATAGCAGTAGTTATATAGGATGATCCATGTCGAGAATACTGTATGTACAGTGCATTCGGAAATTATTCAGACACCTTGACTTTTCCCACATTTTGTTACGTTACAGCCTTGTTTTAAAATTGATTAAATGTTTTTTCCCCCCTCATCAATCTACACACAATACCCCACAATGACAAAGCAAAAACAGGTCATTAGAAATTGTCGCAAATTCATAATTTTTATTTTATTTTATTTAAATAATACATTTACATAAGTATTCAGACTCTTTCCTCAGTACTTTGTTGAAGCACCTTTGGCAGCGATTACAGCCTCAGGTCTTCTTGGGTATGACGCTACAAGCTTGGCACACCTGTATTTGGGGAGTTTCTCCCATTCTTCTCAAGCTCTGCCAGTTCTCTCCAGAGATGTTCAATTGGTTTCAAATCCGGACTCTGGCTGGGCCACTCAAGGACATTCAGAAACTTGTCCCGAGGCCACTCCGGCGTTGTCTTGGCTGTGTGCTTAGGGTCGTTGTCCTGTTGGAAGTGAACTTTCGCCCCAGTCTGAGGTCCTGAGAACTCTGGAGCAGGTTTTCATCAAGGATTTCTGTACTTTGCTCCGTTCATCTTTCCCTCGATCCTGACTAGTCTCCCAGTCACTACCGCTGAAAAACATCCCCACAGCATGCTGCCACCACTATGTTTCACCGTAGGGATAGTGCCGAGTTTCCACCAGACGTGACACTTGGCCTCGGCCCAAAGCGTTCAATCTTGGTTTCATCAGACCAGAGAATCTTGTTTGAGGAGTGGCTTCCATCTGGCCACTGCCATAAAGGCCTGATTGATGGAGGGCTGCAGAGATGGTTGTCCTTCTGGAAGGTTCTCCCATCTCCACAGACGAACTCTATTACTCAGCTCTAGGAAGAGTCTTGGTCGGGTCTAAACTTCTTCCATTTAAGAATGATGGAGGCCACCATGTTATTGGTGGGTATTGTGTGTAGGTTAATGGAGGAAAAAAATATATTTAATACATTTTAGAATAAGGCTGTACCGTAACAAAATGTGAAAAACGTCAAGGGGTCTGAATACTTTCCGAATGCACTATACATAAAGTGAGTAATCAATTGGTTTAAATCAAATTCAAACAGTATAATGTTGCAGGAATGCTAATCTTATCTTTGTCTAACTACAGAAACGATTTTAGAACAATAGACATTACGTAAACATTAAAGTGAACAGTGTTCAATGACTGTACATAGAGCAGCAGTCTAAGGTCTCAACACAAGGAAGGGAGAAAGGCTTTATAGGCTGGTTGATGCTTCACGTGAGAGAAAATACAAGAGGAATCATGTTGTCACAAGCTGACAGAAAAGGAGACCAATAAATTCAGATTGATCAGTAAGACAGAACTTGATCAATCACAAAATGGTGTCACAGACACATCATATGGAGGTAACAAAACTAACCATCTTGTTGAAACATAGTCTGTGTACGGCGGCCGAGATCTTATCTCACGGGCAAGCCCAAAGTCAGCTATTTTCACCAGCTCTGGTCCCATGCACAGAAGGTTCTCAGGTTTCATATCCCTGTGAAAGAATCCTGAGGGGAAAATCATACAGCGAGCATACAAAGTAACAAGTGTACCTCATTTATAGAAAATGTGCAACTAAAAAACATCTCCATGCTAGTATACAGTGGATCATACCATGCTTATGAATAAATGCTAATCCCTGCAGTATCTGGAACATAATATTTCGCACAGCAGATTCAGGGAACAGCCGAGACCTGTAACATGATACAAATAACAATACATGAGCCATGATTTTGACCTACTGACATACTGAGAAAATGTATCCCCAAAGCATTGAACCCATTTCAAATATCCTATATTTAGGCTGTGTGATAAAAAATAAAAAAATGTATTTACCTGTCTTTCATTAGTTGATACAAGTTCTCCTTCATGTATTCAAACACAAAGTACAAGTGGTCATTTTCCCTTATAACCTCCTTGAGTTTGACCACATTCGCATGGTTGAGTTTCTTCAAGGACTGAAAGAAGGAACAAATTAGATTGTACCTCAGCAATCAAGAACAGGCATAAAGAAATCACCTCAATCTGTATATCATCAAAAACAGCTCTGCAACACTCCATGAAAGACTTCGATACATAAAACATTAACACATTGAAGGCCTCACCCTTAAACCTGCCATACAAAACATGTTTGTTCAAAATCAAAACATGGTTTGACAATCAAAGCACTTCCCTTTGGTCACTGGCCAGGATGTCATTGTAAAAAAGAATTTGTTCTTAATCGACTCACCTGGATAAATAAAAGGTCAAATTAAAAATATATATAATAACCTGTATATCATCTTGGGTACAGTGTGGGAGACAACTGGTATTTCTAAAAGTGCAGCCATTAGTGATTGTTTATGCTTCTTAATGTTTTAAGCAAACCAGGGCAGCTCAACAATGACAAGCCACCGGGGTCTGACAATCTGGATGAAAAATGACTGGGGATAATAGCACACGATATTGCCACATCTTCAAGTGTGTGCCCTCAGGCCTGGAGGGAAGCTAAAGTCATTCCACTACCCAAGAATAGTAAAGCCCCCTTTACTGGCTCAAATAGCCGACCAAGCAGCCTGTTGCCAACCCTTAGTAAACTTCTGAGGGGAAAAATGGTGTTGTTTGACCAGATACAATGCTATTTCACAGTAAACAGACTTTCAGCAAGCTTATAGGGAAGGACACTCAACAAGCACAGCACTTACACAAATGACTGATTATAGAATAACTATCTTCAAAGTAATGACTCGGGACGTTGGGTTTGATATGAAAGCTTATTTTAGTAATAATACTTTTGCACGTTACATTTACAAACTTTAGACTCTACAGAACAATGAATAATGAGTTGCTAGCGCAAAGGAGTCAGGATAATCACCTGTCAATTGTACTTAACTAGCGTGTTCGCTCTCTACTTCCTGTCGCAAGGCATTCTGGAACTTGCAGTCAAAAGCCTAATTCAATACTAACCAGTACAAAATATGTATGTAGTTCTCTCAATCTCCAACACACAAATTCTAATACAATTACAAATATCTTTAGATAGAGCTCGATGAATTAACTTAAACATTAACTCTGTAACCCATTAAAGTTACAACACTGATTGGCTGAGAGAAATTGATGAAAAAAGATTGTGTGGGCTGTCTTGTTAGACTTCAGTGGAGCTTTTGACGTTATCGATCATAGTCTACTGCTGGAAAAACTTGTTATGGCTTTACACCCCCAGCTATAATGTGGATAAACAGTTACTTGTCTAACAGAACACAGAGGGTGTTCTTTAATGGAAGTCTCTCAAACATAATCCAGGTAGAATCAGGAAATCCCCAGGGTAGCTGTTTAGGCACCTTGCTTTTTTCAATCTTTACTAATGACATGCCACTGACTTTGGTAAAGCCAGTGTCTATGTATGCGGATGACAACACTATACAAGTCAGTTACTACAGCAACTGAAATGACGGCAACACTTAACAAAGAACTGCAGTTAGTTTCAGAGTGGGTGGCAAGGAATAAGTTAGCCCTAAATATTTCTAAACCGAAAAGCATTTTATTTTGGACAAATCATTTACTAAACCCTAAACTAAATCTTGTAATTAATAATGTGGAAATTGAGATGACTAAACTGCTTGGAGTAACCCTGGATTGTAAACTGTCATGGTCAAAACATATTGATACAACAGTAACTAAGATGGGGAGAGGTATGTCCATAATAAAAAGTGCTGCTCTGCCTTCTTAACAACACTATCAACAAGGCAGGTCCTACAGGCCCTAGTTGTCACACCTTGACTACTGTTCAGTCATGTGGTCAGGAGCCACGAAAAACGACTTAGGAAAATTGCAATTGGCTCAGAACAGGGCAGCACGGCTGGCCCTTGGATGTAAACAGAGAGCTAATATTAATAATATGCATGTCAATCTCTCCTGGCTCAAAGTGGAGGAGAGATCGACTTCATCACTACTTGTATTCATGAGAGGTATTGACATGTTGAATGCACTGAGCTGTCTGACTGAACTACTGGCACACAGCTCAGACACCCATGCATACCCCACAAGAGGTCTCTTCACAGTCCAGAACAGACTATGGGAGGCGCACAGTACTACATAGAGCAATGACTACATGGAACTCTATTCCACATCAAGTAACTGATGCAAGCAGTAAAATTAGATTTAAAAACAGATAAAAAATAAATAAAAAACACCTTATGGAATAGTAGGGACTGTGAAGCAACAATAACATAACACAAACAATAACACACACGTGGATTTAGTACTGTAGATATGTGGTAGCGTAGGGGCCTGAAGACACACAGTGGGTTGTGAATGAATGTATTGTAATGTTTTTAAAATTGTATAAACTGCCTTAATTTTGCTGGACCCCAGGAAGAGTAGCTGCTGCCTTGGCAGAAGCTAATGGGGATCCATAATAAATACAAGCCACAGTAAACGGGTGAAGCAGGACTCAGTTTTCCCATGCACTGGACAGTAATGGAGGCAACTTTCAGCATGCCATATTTTCTTAGAAGGGAAAGTCATTATGGGTCTTGGTGGTGGCACATGCTATTTACAGTTGACATTCCAACTAAGATCCCTCAGGGGCTGGATTATTCTAATATGCTTCTTTGGTACCAAGCTCTGAAGTAAGGAATGAATGTCTGGCACAGGATCTAGAGTTCAAATCCAAGGGCAGTACACAGAAGAATCCCCTTCTAGATTACTTGTGCTGGTTTCTGTGGTTCTGAGCTGAGGTGGAATTTAAATAGTCATACAAAAACTGTAACAAGTGAAACAGTTAACAGCTGTGGTAGGTTGTATTTATTATGTTTCCATGTTTTGGAATCAATAGGTGGAGCATTTTACCCACAAGCATCATATCTGGAAAGGAGCACTTACTATGACCTCACGAAGATTCATGCATTCTTCCCATGAGTAGAACTTTCTCTTCATTCTGAAACAAATTTGCAATCATTCACGATTAGCTTAACTTAAAGGGATTTTTGGCAATGAAGCCCGTTATCTACTTTCCCAGAGTCAGAAGAACTAATGGATACCATTTTCATGTCTCTGCATCCAGTATGAAGGAAGTTTTGGAAGCCAATGCTAACTAGCATTAGAGCAATCACTGGAAGTCTGAGGTATCTACCAGCAATAGCGCTAATGCTACTTAGCAACTTCCTTGGGAAATAAAACTGGTATCCACAAGTTCATCTTACTCCAGGGAAGTAGATAAAGGGCTTCATTGTCAAAGGGCTTTATTATCCTTTTAATAAAAAGGACAGACATCATAGATCCTTTTTATTATAAAACATACTGGGACTCTTAATTGATATAAGAAGTTTGAGTCTTAAGAGATGAATACGTAGTGCGTAAAATATATGATTGAAAACACCAAACATGTTCATAACATGTAGGCCTTCTCTATTTCAATCTCAAGACAGAGAAACCACCAACATCATGGATTTACGCAGCTAATAATGGCTAGTCCGACATTACTATCTGTTCCAGCTGGCAGATAGCCGCTGATACGTTGGTAGTGAGGGATACTGCATGATTCTGGCAAGTTCTACCTGCCCAGAGTCAGACGAACTTGTGGATAACATTTTTATATCCCTGCATATATGGGTATGAAGGAAGTTAGTGGTAGTTTCACGAGCCAATCCTAACTAGCGTTAGCGCAATGACAAAGTCTACAGGTACAGTAGCGTTGCTTTACAACCAACCTTTATTTGGCAATAGGCTACTTTCTCAATTCCCGACTTGGAAGCCACCGCTGTCTTCTAAACTTCCATAGCTAGTTGCAGGTGGTTCGTTGGAATTTAGAAAATGCTGTTAAATTAAATAAATGTTTTGCTCCATGGTCAAAAATGTGCTGTTTACCCTTAACACTACCTACATATCAACAGCTATCCGCCAGCTGGAACAGATAGTAATGTCATACTAGCCATTGATTTATTAGCTTGGATTTATGCTGCTCGTCTGCGGCTGACCCACACATTTCCTGTCAAAGCTATAAATAGAATCCAGAGGCTTTTATGGTGCCGCCCAAAGGTACCGTACCCACCGAGATGCTTTTTTTATCAGCTAAATGGGTGGGCCTGTCAGTCATCCGTGCACTTTTATTTGTCTACACATCGGTCTAGCCAGCTGTCAGGTTAACCACACATACTGTGGGAGTGGCCACCTGCTAATGCCATTCCTAGCAAATCCCACAGGCACTGGCAGCTCATTTTCTACACGGCTTAGCAGCTACAACCACTTGTAGGCTAAAGCCCTTCAATTTAGCTACCAGAGGATAATATGTAGCCTACACTAGCTACCAACCCTGCAAGGATGTACTGGATAGGCAAACAGAGATCAGACATATTTTTTCAATGACAATGTGCCCTACACTCACTTCTTAATGGCGACTAGTTCCCCTGATTCCAGGCTGCGGCCGAGGATGACTGAGCCGTAGGTGCCATCCCCGAGCTGCCTGAGAGTGGTGTATCTATTCATGGCGCTGCCCTCTCCTCGCCATTGCCTAGGGGAAGATCAGATCACTATGGGCAGGAGGAACACAGAGGTGGCAGGCTTGAAGCCCCCTGCATCTGTTGAGTGTAACCAGATTTTCCTGTGACAACAGCAGTGGACCACAGGCACAGCTGCAGGACTCATGTTGTCATGGGCTTCTTGCCTCTTCCTGAGGAGAAGGGATGGGATGTCATTAGAGGAAGCCAGAAAACCAGCAATAAAATCACAGAGGGAAAATATACACTTGGTAGATGCTAACTACCTTTAGCACCTAATTTAGGAATGCAAATTTCGGTCAATTTTGCTGCCGACTAACTGACCCTCAGTAACCTTAACCGTCAACAAATATTTTTTACCCAGAAAAGACTATGCATGCATACAAGGAACGGCCAATTTAATTTAAGAGCTTAATGGAAACATGCAACAATAGCAAGTCTATCATCTTACAGTCAATAGGATATAGACTACTGTTGAGCATGCAAGCTAATAGAAGCTAATAAAACGTCATTTTCAAACATTTGCCAAAAGGCAATTCGCGGGAAAACACCGTTCTAAACAGCGCACCTAATGTGAGCGGTTACATGTGTCAGAGATGAACATCTGTTATACATTTTGAAGGAGGGGGCATCTAATAGCAACAACTATGATTAGTTGTTAATATGACTAGGATTAACGTTAGTTGCTAATACGACCTAGGATTGTGCTTTCAGCTTCTGGACAACGAAAGAAAGTTGACACGAAAACCAATAAAACAGGAGAGAAATGCTGGTTAAAGGCATGAGGAAGTCTCTAAAATAATTGCCTCCACGTTTCTGTGGATGGATTTTGGCAAGGCTACTTTGAATCAGGATAAAACATTATTTGAAGTAAAGTGTTAAAAAGCCTCAAGCTCACATTGCATAATGGTGGGTGACAGCCTGCCTTACCGTTGACTATAGCATATGCACTCGAATGGCAAATGGGAGGCGCGCTTTAATTACGAGTTGAGATGGATAAATAAAAAATACTAGTTTTAATCGTGGCCATCACAACAGTTAAACACGCGATTGCATTTAGAATTGTTATTTTTTAGGCAATGCCTAAATCGGCTCTATATGCTGGCGCGTGTGATAAATAAGATACATGACCACTAACGAAACGCACCAATGTCATTCCACAAAATTATGCAAATTAACTTGGACTGTTAAGCATGACAGGTCAAATGTATTTTCGTTAAAGGTTAATTAACATCTCTAGCGCCTATTGGTGAAGGCATCGGTTTTCTAAACGTGAACACGCATCGCTTGCGGTACGGTTTGGAAACATAAGGAATATCTTCCATATCAGCGAGAAATAAAAAACGAAAGGTTAAATGACTAGGGTTAGTGTTACCACACTAACAGACCGGAGGCAGACCACCTGTGTTACAGTAATTAGTTATCTACCATGTTCCGAACACCTGTTTATGCGAAGAAGGCCGCCAGAAACCAGTTGCAACTGAAAACTACTGTGGGCTGCAACTGTCGGTAGGACACTACTAATTAAGAGTACATACTTTGAGACTAGCTATTTCATCACTAGCTAGCTAGTGACCTAACGTTACCAAAAGACATGCATAAGATTAAGTGTAAAAAAAAAAAACTGGTAAGATTTCTGACCATAATGTCATGTTTACATAGTTAGCAGTACTGCTAGATAACTTACTGCTGCAACAAGAAACAAAACAATGCTGCAGCGAGCTAACGTTAACCACACGATCAATCTTTGATTGCTGCTGATAATGACAAAAATTAAGAGTAAAAGACGCTCACCCACTCTGTTTCAACTCGAATAACAAAGCATCGCTGAACTACAATAGTCAACCACCCTCACATCACAACAAATCACAGCTGCGCGACCACCAAGGCAAGGGTGTAGCCTATTCTTCTTCAGTGGTGTTTGGCAACCAATGTTATATTACCGCCACCTACTGGACTTTCCTCTTGATGTTCTTCCCACTTATGACGAAGCCTGTCTATTTTTTTTTAAATTTAAATAATTAGATAAGAACAGATTTTTTATTTACAATGACAGCCTACCCCAAACAACGCTGGGTCAATTGAGCACCACCCTATGTGATGCAGCCTGGATTCGAACCAGGGACACCTCTTGCACTGAGATGCAGTGCCTTAGACCGCTGCGCCACTCTGGAGTCTAACATCTTTTCTGTTCTGTTCTGACCATTGACTGTATTCTGACACCAACACCTGGTTGGAGCCATAGATAATGATAAAGGACTCTAGTGTCCAAAAGCTTGATTTAGCATGGGCAGAGCCATTGAGACCGTTCAACATTTTGAAGTAGTAGGTGGGACTTCCTATGGGTTATTAAGGAAGGATCTTCTTCTTTGGTATCATGGCATTCAAACATTTTGTTTGTGCATGCCACCACTTACTGTGCGGTAGTGTGTGGTCGATGACATTACATTTTGTGACACAAAAATAAAAAGAGCGAAAGGGAAAAATGCACCACCAACTAACCCTACGCCTACTGTATATACCACTATTTCATCAAATTATCCTACACCAGGCCGACGGCCTGGGAGGACGGGAGTCTTTCGTTCAACACACCTTGTAACTCTTCTGTGATTTATGTAACATTTCTGCAGTACAGTTGATAACCATGACAATGAATGCTAAGAAGCCAACCTTACTGAAGCACAAATTCGTATCACTCTGTATTGGCCTAGAGCTACTACTCACTCTTGACCTATCATCCTCTACTCTCTTCACTGCCTCAGCATCAGATACCGTCTGTTCTACTCTCACCCTGCCAACCTCAACCTGTCTCACACCGGGCACTTCTGATCCCCAGCAACATGGGCACCCCCACAATTGACACACATCCACCGATACTACAAATTCCTTTGTCCCATGCCCTCCTGCACACTTTTCACATCTCAGAATCTCCCTCCTACAGACTGCTGCAACCTGACCATGAGCTTGACATCTAAAACACCTTAGTGGGTTCGGCACAAAAGCTGTCACAGAATAACTGACATATCCTAACATGACTTTGTCAGGTAAAGACTCTACTTCATAACGACAGACAGTGTCTTCTCAGTTTTACCAGGTTCGCCACAGGTTCTGCGTCACACCAAACGGCAGGCTTCACAGACACAGCGAATCTTCCATTTCAGTTGCTCCACCTCAACACTTAACTCCACCCCAGTAATCACTCCTTTCAAAGGTGCCTGCTACGGACAGCAACACTAAATCAAATCAACAACAAAAAAAATCACATGCGCCGAATACAACAGGTGTAGACCTTACAGTGAAATGTTTACTTACAAGCCCTTAACCAACAATTCAGTTTGAAGAAAATCCCCCCCAAATTAAGAGTTAATAAAAACAAATAATTAAAGAGCAGCAGTAAATGACAATAGCGGGGCTATATACAGGGGGTACCGGTACAGTCAATGTGTCAGTTACAAAGAATAGTTCTCTAACATTCTCTGATTGGTGCCCATCATCACATTTTTTTATTTAACTAGGCAAGTCAGTTAAGAACTAATTCTTATTTACAATGACGGCCTACCCCGGCCAAACCCTAACCCGGCGCCGCCCTATGGGACTCCCAATCACGGCCGGTTGTGATACAGCCTGGAAGATGCCAATTGTTGTGGAAATTCTTTCACTGCACACTCAAAGTCAATATTAAATGAATCACTCTTTATTGTCAGCAAGCTGGATAGGTCACAGTCAAACTTAGATGCATTAAGTACCGGTCTGAAGTGAGGTCTAAAAAGGGCGTTCCTTACATAGAGCCGTATATACTGCTATCTAAACCTACATACACATTAATAATTGGATTGGATCCCACATGTGACTGACTCCGTCTCTATTTTAATTTAAATAACATATTCTGGGCGTTCTGCCAGATGCTGCTCCGGAGGGGGCCCCCCCTTAATGCTCTACACTTGGTGCTTTCAAGACAACTGGGAAATCGGAAAAGAACGATGTCAAATCATGACGTCAGTGATTTTCAGCTCTGAGTAAAACAAAGATGCCCGAGTTTCCGACTTGGAATTCCGAGTTGCGTGACCGTTCAAAACTATTTTTCACAGTCGGAGTTCTTTTTTCCCCAGAGTTCCCAGTTGTATTTAACGCAGTGAAGTCGGAGATTTCCGAGTTCCCAGTCGTTTTGAACGTGGTATAAGTACTCAGCTGTTCGAGGCAAGTCGTCGAAATGGCTGCATTTCTGCGATCTCTCAAATTTCCCCGATGTGTTGTCCGTTTTTCTGACCGTGATCTGTAGACCCTCATCTGAATACGTTTACGGACAACAGAAGACCACAATGGTAGCTCAATGTCGTTTGCTATGGCTAAGCCTTGCACATAGGCAGTTGTTATCTAGCTAGCTAGGCTAACGTAGCTAGCCAGCAAGTATGGTCACTAACGCCTACTGCTTTGCTGGTGGTTGCATGACCTGTCTCGTAAGCACGAAGGATACGAACTAACTCGCTAGTCAGCTAGCGATAGTTAATGTATTGATAAATTAAAATGGCCAGGTGTCAACAGATTAATATACAAACTAGCTAACTGTTTGACAAATAAAACATGGCAATGGCATGCTAAACCCTGATTGCTTCTATAAGTAGCCATCTCCACGATTTACGATGGAGTTGAGGGCAACTAGTCTGGGCGGACTGGAGCTCCGACGTCAGATACTTTTTAATATAATTTTTTTTAAACGACGGATTTCAGCAACCGAATAATAGCCTGCATTTACACATGACATTGTCCTCTGTGTAAATGAATTATATTTCGTGCGGATATACATCGTTTTTGATCACTTTTATGTGACATAGAAACTCCAGTCCGCCGCACAAGTCGCTGCTCAAATCCATCATAAATCGTGGAGTTGAGTTTAGTTGGCAATTGTTTAGGTAACGTCAACTAGCTAGTGCCATGTTGGGAATAGGTGAAGCCAAGAAAGGGTGCTTGTTTGCTAGCTAGCTATTGTGGTGCCAAATTTGTTTGAATAATAGTGTTGCAGCTAACTTGTGCACTTTTTTTGTTGCATGCTCACACCTCAAAGTAACTTAAACACTGATCACTTTTTCCTTCCTTGAATATTGGTTGGGTGTGGTTTGTCTGTCTTGTCTAATTAGCCGCTTCACTTCCATAAACACAGCTTGTATTTGGGAGAATGGGTATCGATATTGATGATTTAAGCCCTATTTGTTAAGACAGCCAGACACTCCACGTTTGTGATTCTCTGCCATGTTTAGGCCTATATTATTATTTTTTTACAATACGTTTATTTTTTTTGTTCTGCAGGCTGAAAGCATTATCAATTCTCGTGGCATTGTAGAAGATCATGAGGGAGATAATGAAGATACTGATGACTCAAACCTCCAAGTAAGATGGCCTATACAAAGGTCTAAACAATTGTCTCAGGACCACTCTGAGTGATAATGAAGAGTTTAATAGAAATCCATATTGGCATTTTTTTTTTGCCATGATAGCGTACCTATACACACAGTTATGAACAAAGTTTACAAGATTGAGGATTATTGCATTTTATGTGTGTACACAGGGATTGACATTAAAGTCTGAAATGCACTTGTCATGAGTATTTTTTTTGGTTGCCCGAAGATTATGATCAATTAGCTATTTACACACAGAATTGCCATATTATATTGCCTGCCTTTCACCTGCAAATAGGGGAGGAATCAGAAAGATCAGTACTGGAATAATTTTTTATTTAGTGATCAGTAAAAACATTCTCAGAGCAGGCTCAACTTGCCAGACTGCCATAAATAGTCTGTCTTCCACTTAAACAATGGGGAGGAACCAGAAATATCAGTTTTAGGCTACTGGAATTCTTTGCAGTATTCTATATATATTTTTAAATCACCTGCCCAATGGGGCAACCTCAGAGCATGCTAATCTTGTAAGACTGCTCAGTTCACTTAGGGAAACCCTTAATGTCAATCACTTATACACCGTTGTTCATGTGACTAGGTGGAGCTCAATGTGTTCAGGGCCCAATGGATGTCTGAACTGAAGCCCAACTCTGGGTCCAATGGGGGGAACAGAGGACTGTCGTCAAGAGCTGCAGACTTGAGAAGAAAACAGGAACTGGCCCGGGAGGAAAAAGTAAGCTGTTTTGTTAGAGCCATTTACACTGAACAAAAATATAAATGCAACATGTAAAGTGTTGGTCCAATCATGAGCTGAAATAAAAGATCCCAGAAATGTTTCATATGCACCAAGTGTATTTCTCTAAAATGTTGTGCATAAATTTGTTTACATCCCTGTTCGTGAGCATTTCTCCTTTGCCAAGATAATTCATCCACCTGACAGGTGTGGCATATCAAAAAGCTGAGTAAACAGCATGATCTTTACACAGGTGCTGGGGACAATAAAAGGCCACTCTAAAATGTGCAGCTTTGTCACACAACACAATGCCACAAATGTCTCAAGTTTTGAGGGAGCATGTAATTAGCATGCTGATTGCAAGAATGTCCACCAGAGCTGTTCCCGGATAATTTTATGTTAATTTCTTGACCATAAGCCGCCTCCAGCGTAGTTTTAGAGAATTTGGCAGTACGTCCAACTGGCCTCACAACCGCAGACCACGTGTAACCACGCCAGCCCAGGACCTCCATATCCGGCTTCTTCACCTTCAGGATCATCTGAGACCAGCCACCCAGACAGCTGATGAAACTGTGGGTTTGCACAACTGAAGAATTTCTGCACAAACTGTCAGAACCCGTCTCAGGGAAGCTCATATGCGTGCTCGTAGTCCTCACCAGGGGCTTGACCTGACTGAAGTGTGCCGTTGTCACTGACTTCAATGGGCAAATGCTCAGCTTCAATGGCCACTGGCACACTGAAGAAGTGTGCTCTTTACAGATGAATCCCGATACATTTTATCGATGGCAATTTGAATGCACAGAGATACCGTGATGCGGTCCTGAGGCCCATTGTCGTGCCATTCATCCGTCGCCATCACCTCATGTTTCAGCATGATAAATCACGGTCCCATGTCCCAAGGATCTGTACACAATTCCTAGAAGCTGAAAATGTCCCAATTCTTCCATGGCCTGCATACTCACCAGACATATCACACATTAAGCGTGTTTGGGATGCTCTGGATCGACGTGTACGACAGCGTGTTCCAGTTCCCGCCAATATCCAGCAATGAAAAGGAGTGGGACAACATTCCAAAGGCCACAATCAACAGCCTGATCAACTCTATGCAAAGGAGATGTCGCAATGCATGAGGCAAATGATAGTCACACCAGATACTGACTGGTTTTCTGATCCACACCCCTACCTTTTTAAAAGTTATGTGACCAACAGATTCATATCTGTATTCCCAGTCTTGTGAAATCCATAGATTAGGGCCCAATTAATTTATTTAAATTGACTGATTTCCTTATGATCTGTAACGCAGTAAAATCTTTGAAATTGTTGCATGTTGAGTTTTATATTTTTACTGTCATATAGAATATTAGTTTTACACCAGATTTTACTGCCTGCTATCAGCATCATCTTCACTATCGTTCTCAACGTTTGTTTCTTTGTCTTAGGCCAGAGAGTTGTTCCTAAAAGCTGTTGAGGAAGAAGAAAATGGAGCTGTTTATGAAGGTATGTCTTTGAGACAGGATATGCTTCACAAAATTAAATTTGTATTTTATGGTCAAAATTATTGACCATTAAATGTATCGTTCACCCAAATTACAAAATGACACATTGGTTTCCTTAATCAGTAAGCAGTCTACGGACAAGGTATGACCGCAACTGTTTCCAAATGCTAATATTTTTGCATTTGTAGCATATCTCATTCAAGTCATGGTACCATTTAGATTTTTTTGCACATCATGTTTAAATCATCTTAAAGTATGATTTTAAAAGTAATTACGATTTCAAATGTTAATATTGGTACCATGATTTGAATGGGATTATTGTGTGGCTATAGTTGGGATTGGGAATAATGGTTTTACACAAAGTAAAAGCTAAACTTCTTCCCCTCCCAAATTTGCAGCAATTAAGTACTATCGCAGGGCAATGCAGATTGTGCCTGACATTGAGTTTAAAATCAACTACAGTCGTTCTCCTGATCCAGATGGTGGGTAAGTCTTAATATGTTGGTATACAGTAACACTACAATGACGACTACATACTGAAAGTGTCATGCCTCTTTTCCATACAAGTTCTACCATGTGAATGATACTGCATATCTGTTTCCTAGCAATGAGAATGACATGGATGGTGAAATAGAGGATCTACTGGCCTACTTCCATCAACAGCTCACTCTGCAAGACAACTCTCTGAAGATATGTGTTCCTGAGGTGGAGATGACTCAGATGCACATTTCAGGTAGAGTTTCTGCAATAGTTAGAAAGGAAAAATCCCCACATCAAATAACATTAAAAAAGTTATGTTGGCAACTCTCATGCTACCACAGTGGTTTATTAAGATGCTCCCGCATACAATGTTTCAATCCCACTGGGATCTTGGTCAGGATTGGAACCTCTCAATAAACCACTCAATGAACCACTGTCTGGGAGAATATTGGATTTGCAGTACTCAATTAGTATACTGGATTTTCTGTCTGGTTTACCTTTACACAAACTTTGATGGACTTCTATACATTACATAATCTCTCTCACTGTCAGTCTGTTCCTTTGGGTTTCTGTCCACAGCACTGCCTCCAGAGGTCTTGATATACATATTCCGTTGGGTTGTGTCTAGTGATCTGGACCTGCGTGCCCTGGAGCAGCTCTCCCTAGTCTGTAGAGGCTTCTACATTTGTGCTAGGTCAGACCAGTCATTACAAATCCAACACATTTTAAATGTACTTGCCACAAACATGGTTTTGATTCATTTTAATTCATGCTAAACTTTCTAGTGCTGTGAAACACTGTCCATACACTGTATCAAACAGGCTCCTGAATGATGTATTGTTTTTTTTTAAATGAAACAGATTGTTATGCCCTTGGTGTTGATTTCTCCTCAGGGACCCAGAAATTTGGCGTTCGGCCTGTCTAAGAGTGTGGGGCCGGAGCTGTACCAAACTGGTACCCTTCAACTCCTGGAGGGAGATGTTTCTTGAGAGGCCACGTGTGCGCTTTGATGGTAAACACTAAGGAATATTACTTATTTATCATCCTTAGAGAAAGAAAAACCCTTCTAACATATGTGGATTTGTTTCATATACTTCTCAATTTTCTCAATACCAATGCACAATTGGCATGTCTAGCAAAGGTTGCATAGCTAAAACTAGATTGGTCCCATTTTATCAGATGCTTGTTTTGTTTGGTCAATTCAATGTTGATTTTGCAGGTGTTTACATCAGCAAAACGGCATACATTCGTCAGGGAGAGGAGTCCCTTGATGGATTCTACAGGGCTTGGCACCAGGTGGAGTATTACAGGTCAGTGCTTCAGTCAGTCACTAGTGTCCTTGTTATGACATGCTAATGACTGTACAGTCGGACAAGACTAGCTATAATGTTTGTGTCCCCAGATATCTGCGTTTCTTCCCTGATGGCCAAGTCATGATGCTGACCACGCCTGAGGACCCACTGGTCACCGTTCCTCGTCTGCGTAGCAGGAACACCAGGTATTTAAAATGCAACATACACTGGCATCCAAGTCTGGAGTAACACATTTGAGGGTAATAATGTGTTTTTAGATGATCACAACAGTTGGATTTGTAACATTCATGGCTTTCCTTTTCCCTCTACACAGGGTGGAGTCCATTATGTGTGGTCATTACCGTCTGTCACAGGACACAGACAATCAAACCAAAGTCTTTGTTGTTGTCTCCAAGAGAAAAGAAGAGGTGAGTGAGAGAAGTTACAGCATTGGACAGGGATTCATTGACGTGGGAAGGTATTTGCATATTTTGTTTTCCTGTTATTTGTTTACCCCTTTTTCTCCCCAATTTCGTGGTATCCAATTGGTAGTTAGTCTTGTCCCATCGCTGCAACTCCCATACGGACTCGGGAGAGGCGACAGTTGAGAACCGCGTGTCCTCCGAAACACAACCCAGCTTAACCAGGAAGCCAGCCGCACCAATGTGTTACAGGAAACACCGTACACCTGGTAACCGTGTCAGCGTGTATTGCGCCAGGCCTGCCACAGGAGTCGCAATGGGACAAGAACATCCCTGCAGGCCAAACCCTCCTCTAACCCGGACGACGCTGAGCCAATTGTGCACCGCTCCATGGGTCTTCCGGTCGCGGCCGGCTGCGACAGAGCCTGGACTCGAACCAGGATCTCTAGTGGCACAGCTAGCGATGCAGTGCCTTAGGCCACTTGGGAGGCCCGTTTGTTTTCCTGTTATACCTTAAACCCAACAAGATAGTCTGTTTCCTTACCTATTAACTGGTGCAGTGCAGGACACAGGATAGGATAAAATACTTTTTGGACTCATGTCATTGTTCACAGATAATTGAAGAGTGCTTTGGCTGTCCAGTTCTGACTGTCCGGATCCCTGTGTGCGTGTTCTCTCTTGACAGAAGGTGGCAGAGTACCAGAGAAACTCTCGGTTTTGCCGGCGGAACCCAGCGGCGCCCGAGACGGAGCACAGCTTTCACGTGGGACTGCAGCTGTCGTCTGGCGGGCGCCAGAGCTTCAACAAGCTGAATTGGATTCACCATTCCTGCCACATCAACTACAGGTAATACACTGGGAAGTTAAGGTTTTGATTTGACACCACTCATTCAATGAATGTCATTGCAAGAGAGAAAAGTGATTGGAAATGTAACTTTTCATTGAGTTCTCAGGTGTATCCATCTCCTAAAGCAGCATAAATGTTTTTTATTTTTATTTTTTAGATCCACCGGAGAAACGGTTGTCACTGCCTTCGACTTGGACCAGATGTATGCATCTTTCTTCTTTGCACGTGTGAAAAGCTATACAGCATTTTCTGAACGCCCACTGTAGGGAAGCCTAGAGAGAAGAGATAAACGTCACCACCCAAAAGTTTACACAACACTTAGACTAAATGCATATTTCTCTGCCTGTTGGCTTTGGGCTGAACTATGATTTTTAATGAATGTATCAACCTGCATCTGATTCTAAACTTAGTGTGTGCCACATAGCCATTATGTCTATGGCTGTCACAGAAAACAACAATTATTCTACTGATTCTTTTGAAGACTGGGTAGTTGTCCAGTATGATGACATAAAATGTCAATAATAGATTTTTCACCCATTTCCAATAATGAATATTTTGACGTTGTTTTTGTTAATTCTCTAGTAATATATTTTCTCCCATATGGTAAATCAACTGGAATAAACAAGTGGAAACTGTGTAGTTGTTTTTTATCACTATAAGGCGCACAACAAAAGCAGAACACTGATGGAGTTCCTCTTACCACACCCTCAATCGTAATACAACACTCTTCCTCGTCGAACACACATTTAAATTATTTCATTCTAAATCACTTTTTTTGACCAGGGAACACATAATCAATCCACTTATTGCATATTCTAGGAACCCAGGGCTGAAATGGATTTAGATTAAAACTAATTTGATTTACTATATATTTGTATCAGATTACAAAATATGTAAAATTGTAAAGGCTCTCTTTAGTGATATTTATCTAAATGGAATTGATGAAATGCATAACCTCAAATCAGCCTTCCTCTCAGATGATAATGGTGAAATGAATGATAAAATCTCATCTTTTCACATGCCCTTTGATAGTTGTTCAGGTGTGCTAGTGTGTCCTCATAAGCGTCATAAATAATATTGGCATGTTTTCCAATCCTGTAGATTTTTTTTCATCTTCAGAGCCATCATTTTTTATAACCCATGGATCAGTCTGGGGTGAAAAGAGAGTGTTCCCCCAGGTGATAGTTTGGTCACATACCAGGGAAGATTAGCATATAAGAACAGAGGAAGAAATCATCTAGGATTTGTGACATGACAATCCCCACAAGCTTCATGATTACTTATGGGGTGATATGCATCTATATTTAAATAATAGGCTTACTGTATGATAGCTGGCTTAATAATAGGAAGGTGTGTATAGGGAATATCATTGTAAGTGATAATTGCAATGGGGGGTGATAAGATCCTAGTGCTATTTATTTATTTAACCTTTATTTAACTAGGCAAGTCAGTTGAGAACAAATTCTTATTTACAATGACGGCCTACCCTGGTTATTGAGGAAGCAGTACTGGCTTTGACTTGATCAAAGTGCTCTAGAACGATGCCTGAAATACATCACAGGAGATACAGACAAAACATGAATGATTTTATTATTTCCAATCTAGGACATGGCTTTACTTGCATTGTTAGAAAGCTGAGAACATTTTTACAGACTACTGTAGATACACTTCTGATCTTGCAGTCCATTCACAGATTGGGAGGACATGAGAATGTTGTCATGCTGTTTCATTCTCAACTAGTCATTTATCTGAGAACATTTCATCATTTGATTACATAATTCAAACAGCTAACATAGCATTTCCACTTTTCAGTATTATGTGGCTATAAATGTCTTTCAAAGAGAGACATCTCTACAACATAAGTTGGTGATTTGGCCCCTGAACTTTATAATTAAGGCATATGTGGACTACAATACAACACCATAATTAAGGGAACAAACATAAGTAGCAACATCTATTAAGGAAATGCTTTGGAGAAAATGAGTCGCATTCAAACGTCATGGCTTGATGTAACTTGTAGCCTGATTCAATCTAATGAGTGAAAACAAGGAGTCAAACACTTGAGTGTAAGAGAGGTGTCGGTTTAAAACAGCATGAACCATGCACATATATTAAATATGATACAGAATTGTAAGTTTAGTTTGTACATTAAATGTATTTATTATTTTATGCGTTCCATGGAGTTGAGGTTGAAATTCAAAGAATACAGGTAGTACCAGTAATACTTGGGTAAAGAGATACTGAGAATATGAGAATGTGTCATACCAGAGGCTGGATTCTGAGGGTGGAGTGGACACCTTTATCTACTTCATATATTTTCAACCCAATCCATGACATTATCAGTGTGATTTTTGCTGCATAATATGTTGCAATAAAGTAGGTCATAAATATACAAACTGGGAAACATTAAATAGAAACTAAATTGCTACTGTAGAGGAATGGTCTTGTGCAGTAGCTAGGGCTCTCAATCTCAGACACCCATAACTAAAATATTACGTGATTGCATCTGTTCATGAGAGATTAGGGCTCTCATAAAATGTCCTCGTACATAAACTATTGCTACAACAACGGCAATATCTAAAGCAAGACCTAAAATATAAATGACAATTTCTAATATTTCTCGTTCACAGAATTCATTGTTCTGATCAGTGCCATTTGATGCAAATACTTTCAAATCTGATCAACTGATGGACAACAGACAAAGCTATTATTGCAACTGGTTTTGAGCTATAGCTCTCCTGAGTCATGAATTTACGGTGCAGGTGAACCTCTCTAAGGAGAGTTTCCATACTCACTGGATAAAGTTACTTACTGGATAAATTTGACACTGTGACAGCGTTCTCAATGCACCTGGTAGTTACTTGGCTCCAGACGATGAATACATAGATCATGTTAAATAGGAGTAATTCAACTTATCACGCACACGCAGAAGAATCTGACCCTAGTAACATTCCAGGGATCATTTGAGAGTGAAAGTACAGTCTTTACCGGTGTTTACCTCATTGCTGTACCTAAAACTTTAAAGGTGCTGGACACAATGATCTCATAGTTTATATGGAATAATAAAAGCCACAAATCCGTAAAGCCATACTGCAAAATCTAAAAGAACTAGGGGGTTTGGGGCTCCCTCACTTTCATGTTTTGGATTCAGCCTCTTGACTTTAACTCCAGGGTCAATTATACAATCCAAATCCTGTATGGCCACATCTTTAAGAGCTATCGTATGCTCTCCCCTACCAGCTCCATTTGCTACCTTCAGTAAAGATTACCTGGTCAGACAAACTCTCAAGATATGGAATAACCTAAGGCTGAACCTAGATATTAGTGATATTCTTGCCTACTCACCTTTTGTTTGTAGGCTATTTCCACCATCCCTTGCAGACAAAGCTTTTGATATATGGAGACAAAATGGTGTGAAATCACTCAGTGACCTCTATAAAGATGGCACCTTTGCATTATTTTAATTTCTTTCAAATACATTCAATTTTCCAAATGCCCATTTCTTTAGATACTTACAAGCCTGAGATTGGCCCAATATACACTGCTCAAAATAATAAAGGGAACACTAAAATAACACATCCTAGATCTGAATGAATGAAATATTCTTATTAAATACTTTTTTCTTTACATAGTTGAATGTGCTGACAACAAAATCACACAAAAATTATCAATGGAAATCAAATTTATCAACCCATGGAGGTCTGGATTTGGAGTCACACTCAAAATTAAAGTGGAAAACCACACTACAGGCTGATCCAACTTTGATGTAATGTCCTTAAAACAAGTCAAAATGAGGCTCAGTAGTGTGTGTGGCCTCCACGTGCCTGTATGACCTCCCTACAGCGCCTGGGCATGCTCCTGATGAGGTGGCGGATGGTCTCCTGAGGGATCTCCTCCCAGACCTGGACTAAAGCATCCGCCAACTCCTGGACAGTCTGTGGTGCAACGTGGCGTTGGTGGATGGAGCGAGACATGATGTCCCAGATGTGCTCAATTGGATTCAGGTCTGGGGAACGGGCGGGCCAGTCCATAGCATCAATGCCTTCCTCTTGCAGGAACTGCTGACACACTCCAGCCACATGAGGTCTAGCATTGTCTTGCATTAGGAGGAACCCAGGGCCAACCGCACCAGCATATGGTCTCACAAGGGGTCTGAGGATCTCATATCGGTACCTAATGGCAGTCAGGCTACCTCTGGCGAGCACATGGAGGGCTGTGCGGCCCCCCAAAGAAATGCCACCCCACACCATGACTGACCCACCGCCAAACCGGTCATGCTGGAGGATGTTGCAGGCAGCAGAACGTTCTCCACGGCGTCTCCAGACTCTGTCTCGTCTGTCACGTGCTCAGTGTGAACCTGCTTTCATCTGTGAAGAGCACAGGGCGCCAGTGGCGAATTTGCCAATCTTGGTGTTCTCTGGCAAATGCCAAACGTCCTGCACGGTGTTGGGCTGTAAGCACAACCCCCACCTGTGGACGTCGGGCCCTCATACCACCCTCATGGAGTCTGTTTCTGACCGTTTGAGCAGACACATGCACATTTGTGGCCTGCTGGAGGTCATTTTGCAGGGCTCTGGCAGTGCTCCTCGTTGCACAAAGGCGGAGGTAGCGGTCCTGCTGCTGGGTTGTTGCCCTCCTACGGCCTCCTCCACGTCTCCTGATGTACTGGCCTGTCTCCTGGTAGCGCCTCCATGCTCTGGACACTACGCTGACAGACACAGCAAACCTTCTTGCCACAACTCACATTGATGTGCCATCCTGGATGAGCTGCACTACCTGAGCCACTTGTGTGGGTTGTAGACTCCGTCTCATGCTACCACTAGAGTGAAAGCACCGCCAGCATTCAAAAGTGACCAAAACATCAGCCAGGAAGCATAGGAACTGAGAAGTGGTCTGTGGTCACCACCTGCAGAACCCCTCCTTTATTGGGGGTGTCTTGCTAATTGCCTATAATTTCCACCTGTTGTCTATTCCATTTGCAAAACAGCATGTGAAATGTATTGTCAATCAGTGTTGCTTCCTAAGTGGACAGTTTGATTTCACAGAAGTGTGATTGACTTGGAGTTACATTGTGTTGTTTAAGTGTTCCCTTTATTTTTTTGAGCAGTGTATATATATATATATATACACACAGTGGGGAGAACAAGTATTTGATACACTGCCGATTTTGCAGGTTTTCCTACTTACAAAGCATGTAGAGGTCTGTAATTTTTTATCAGAGGTACACTTCAACTGTGAGAGACAGAATCTAAAACAAAAATCCAGAAAATCACATTGTAAGATTAAGTAATTAATTTGCATTTTATTGCATGACATAAGTATTTGATCACCTACCAACCAGTAAGAATTCCAGCTCTCACAGACCTGTTAGTTTTTCTTTAAGAAGCCCTCCTGTTCTCCACTCATTACCTGTATTAACTGCACCTGTTTGAACTCGTTACCTGTATAAAAGACACCTGTCCACACACTCAAACAGACTCCAACCTCTCCACAATGGCCAAGACCAGAGAGCTGTGTTAGGACATCAGGGATAAAATTGTAGACCTGCACGAAGCTGGGATGGGCTACAGGACAATAGGGAAGCAGCTTGGTGAGAAGGCAACAACTGTTGGTGCAATTATTAGAAAATGGAAGAAGTTCAAGATGACGGTCAATCACCCTCGGTCTGGGGCTCCATGCAAGATCTCACCTCGTGGGGCATCAATGATCATGAAGAAGGTGAGGGATCAGCCCAGAACTACACGGCAGGACCTGGTCAATGACCTAAAGAGAGCTGGGACCACAGTCTCAAAGAAAACCATTAGTAACACACTACGCCGTCATGGATTAAAATCCTGGAGCGCACGCAAGGTCCCCCTGCTCAAGCCAGCGCATGTCCAGGCCCGTCTGAAGTTTGCCAATGACCATCTGGATGATCCAGAGGAGGAATGGGAGAAGGTCATGTGGTCTGATGAGACAAAAATACTCACCGTGTTTGGAGGAAGAAGAAGGATGAGTACAACCCCAAGAACACCATCCCAACCGTGAAGCATGGAGGTGGAAACATCATTCTTTGGGGATGCTTTTCTGCAAAGGGGACTGGACGACTGCACCGTATTGAGGGGAGGATGGATGGGGCCATGTATCGCGAGATCTTGGCCAACAACCTCCTTCCCTCAGTAAGAGCATTGAAGATGGGTCGTGGCTGGGTCTTCCAGCATGACAACGACCCGAAACACACAGCCAGGGCAACTAAGGAGTGGCTCCGTAAGAAGCATCTCAAGGTCCTGGAGTGGCCTAGCCAGTCTCCAGACCTGAACCCAATAGAAAATCTTTGGAGGGAGCTGAAAGTCCCTATTGGCCAGCGACAGCCCCGAAACCTGAAGGATCTGGAGAAGGTCTGTATGGAGGAGTGGGCCAAAATCCCTGCTGCAGTGTGTGCAAACCTGGTCAAGAACTACAGGAAACGTATGATCTCTGTAATTGCAAACAAAGGTTTCTGTACCAAATATTAAGTTCTGCTTTTCTGATGTATCAAATACTTATGTCATGCAATAAAATGCAAATTAATATTACTTAAAAATCATAGAATGTGATTTTCTGGATTTTTGTTTTAGATTCCGTCTCTCACAGTTGAAGTGTACCTATGATAAAAAATTACAGACCTCTACATGCTTTGTAAGTAGGAAAACCTGCAAAATTGGCAGTGTATTAAATACTTGTTCTCCCCACTGTATATCCCACAGGTACCATCTCACACCATTTTGGGTGACATATTCAACACAACGCCAAAATTTGCCCATCCACTGTGTATTCAAAATTATGAACTTTTGGCACTCCATGCCTACAATCATTGAGATAAACTTAGGAACAGGATTTAGGATTTTAAATTAAAAATATAACTGTGAGCAGCAATGAATGGGGTTCACAGGATGACAGAAAGGACAAGATTAGTTGGATAACAAAGCAAGCACTCTATCATGTAGGAACAATATCTTTACGAGCAATGATGAGTCTAAATACAAAATATGGAGTGAATCTGACATATGGTTCATTAGAAGATGATTGGAGATGATTTTCAGCATTAGCATTACATATGTGAAGAATGAGTTGTTAAAAGTTTCCTTGTTTTTTGAGATATCAACACCAAATTCAGTGTGGGACGTCCATTATAGCGATGACAATTTGATAGGCCACTGTGGAGTGGATTTACAGATTTGGGCACTGATAAATGCCTAAATTGGAATGCAGTGGCTGTACAGTAACATGCTTTACATGACATCAGAGCTCTAGCTCTGTGCTTCACAGCACTGTATTGGTTTTGACGGACAGCCATTCTGAGCACCTCACACGCGGGATGGAAGTTGCCCCCATCCCTCCAGCTAAATTGGGCAACTTTTGCAAATATATAAATTCTGAGTGAGGAAAATGCTGTAAATTAAAAGGACTGAGACATTGAGGATTATAATAAATACCGCTTTGATGTCATACAAGCAAGTGAAATATTTCCGTATAATAAAACTCATGTCATATACAGTGTCAATGTTTATGATCACTATGTTTGATGTACAGTTACAAGATGACATGGCATCATACCCTTGGTTGTTCTGAACAGAATTACCCCATTTGTCTATTGTGAAGAAAATTTGCCACGGTACTCACACCTGAATGCACACGTCTCCTTTCTATGCACATCAAAATGCATGTTTCCCTGAATTTTCTTTGTGAAAGCATAACACTGATATATCATATTTTATAACTTAGCTAGTCATGTTGGCAATAGAACAGGATCCAAATGATGCCCACCTGACCCAGACTGTGATTTATAATGGACCGTTTTTGGATTACGTATACAAAAACAGTAATTGTCTGAGGGCGGGGTTGAATGGTTGTGTTCCAAACAAAACAACTACAAGTGAGCTTGGCCTAGTTCCTCAATGGCACAGCTAGGAGAGCTCAAAAAAGCACCACATAGTTGTTGACTCTTTATGAGTCATAAAAGTGCATTGAAATTACTTAGGAACTGTGTACATTTTGGACAGGTGTGTGGCCACCTGGAGATACCAGTTAGTTTCAATCTAGCCCTATCCATATAGGCTGATTCCCACAAGTGTAAAGGGTTAAATGGACACGTAAAATCTGATTTGTCAATAACTCAGCCATCTTTTGACTAATCCCATAGCTTTTCTCAAGCTAAGTTAAGACATAAACCATGAGCCTACGTTCCAAATGTGGTCATATGGTTCATGAGAATAAGATTTCTGAAGTATTTCTTAGCATATGTGCTAATATGCATCTAATGTTATAGTGTGGCCATCTTGGAATGCATCAACACTATTTTCTCCAACTCTTTAGGGACTATTGTGATGAGTCCAAAAACCACATTTGGAGTGAATATGACTTTTAGTTCATGAGATTTCTTTATGATTATTTTAAGCATTAGCGTTGCATAGTCCAAAAAGTTAATTGTTAATCATTTCCTTATTTTTTTAAGATTTCAATGCCAAACTTAACATGCTTCATCATGGTAACGTCTTTGATGACCCTAAACAGTTTCAAGTTGATAGTCCATTGTGAAGAGGGTTTACAAAGGATTTAAATGGACAAGTAAAATTAGATTTCCTCTCTTAACCAATCCCTTAGCTTTTCTCAAACTAAGTTCAGACATGTACCATGGGCCTACATACCACATTTGGAAAATCTATCCTGACAGACCTTATGGGTCCTTGAGGCAAATTTGTTCAGCATGAGGAAAGACACCTAGATACAAGGTCTCCATGTCATATGGGGCTGCAGATATGAGGGTTTAAGTGAGACTGCTTGTAACAGCGCCACCTTCATGCCAATCAGTACAATTATTTTTCACCATGTTACTTATGGTGTATAGTTTGTGTGCCAAATTAGAAAAAAGGTTCCCAATCTATGCTCGAGTTATTTGCCCATGTCAAGAAAAAAAAATCTAAGAATAACAATAGGTTTCACAGCTTTTATGTGAACACCAAATTAACAGTTTGGAAAAAACAAATATTTTTTTAAAAGCTCTTCTATATGTACCACTCATGTTGTTACACACAAGTTACTACACAAATGCCAAGCTGTCTAAGTTCTACTCCCAAGTTGACCACAAATGTGAACAATGCCAACATACCTATGCAACTCATGAAAATATGTTCTGGTTGTGTGAGTGTCCAAAACTAAAAGGCTATTGGGATGCTATGTCTAATGCAATGTCCAATATAACACAAGTATCTATAAGTCCTGACCCACTAATATCTATCTGGGACAACCGTTGGTAATTCTGGAATAGCAAAGGCGGAAGCAAATGCCTTGGTTTATGCCTGTCTGATTGCCAGAAACCTGATTTTGACCCCCAGGAAAAAGCCAAACAGACCATTTTACAATCAGTGGGTTAATAGCATGTTGCAAATTCTCCCTTTGGAGAAAATGAAATGTACACAAAGTGGATCCACAACTTTATTTTATAAGACATGGCAAATTTTTCTTTTGTTGAAACCGAAACCGGTGTCAGATTGATTATGTACCTGAGTTTAGATTTGTACTAGTGTGTATATACTCATAACGGGAACCTCAATAAGAGGATACAAAGAAAAGAAAATCCTTGAGGAACATTGGGAAGGGAGGGTGGGAATGATACGGACACATGGTGTAAAAAAGAAAAAGATCACTATCTATTACTGGTATGTTAGGTAATAATGCTCAGCCATAAGTGACAATCCTGTTTGTTTTTTTCTCTTTCCTTTCTTGTATGCAAAGCCATTTTGGAACACAAATCAGTATCTAATTATTTATGTTGATATTGTACAGCTTATGTATTTTAATGCATTTTTTTGAAGCAACTCTTTTGCATACTTATAAATGATTGTATGACCTTGTGGTCAAATAAAATATATTGAGAGAAAAAAAACAGATATAGTACCTTTTACAAAACAGAATCCCCAAAATATATATTTTTCCCTCATGGACAAGCATGTAGACAAGTGCATATGTTGTGAATTAAAACATAGAAAATAAGTTATTATTTCTGTATGGGTCAAGGTTGATTAAAGCTTTGTCCCCACCACACTGAAGACAGACAAAGTTGAACATCTTGTGCAGCATTAAAAGGAAGTGGGTCTCTGGGGTTACTGTGCTGTGGTGTACTCCCTATGCTATGCTTGTTTAGAAACTCTAATGAACTTTGATTCAATATGAATAATAACAGGTTGCGGTGTGCAAAATGTTAGGAATCTCTTTCAGATAAACATGTCTTGTCTTTTGTGAATTAACTAGCTTAGACTCTTCTAATACATTTCTTCAATAGTAATCCTCATGAAGAAATGTATTATCCCATCTCTCCTAGCAACATTACATACAGTAGATATGTCCTACAGTTAGGATTGTAACAGTATTCAAGATTCAGTCCCCCCTCACTTTCCTGTGTGTAATGGTTTCCGTGGGTGTTACCCCATTCACATGGCCATTCAATGAAGCAACAGAGCCATTCTGATGATACTCCTTCTTTTGTGAAACAAGGTGTTTCTTGTAAGTCTAAAAACAGAGGGAAGGAGTCAATATATTAGGATGTGCTAAAAATCTGAACCCCCCCCCAAAATGACTGACAACAATGCACTGTTATATTTAACCCCGTCACCATCAGGGCAATGTAAAATACTTCATAACACCATAATTCATTAATAATAATAACAATAATAATTACAGTATGTCTAATTAATGCAAGGGTTTTATATTTGCTCACCTGAATGTAGAAGTTTGCAAAAAGGACAATAAGTGTGATGACATAGAATATCTGGAAATACAGCCACCCTCTGGGGAAACCACATGGCCAAATGACTGCACATGTCGTCTGGGACATGGTCAAAAAGAACTGAATCTAGAGAGTAAATGAGACAAAACTCAAATGACCTGTTTGTAAACTAAGTGAATATCAAATACACACGCAGAAATAATCAAAGAGTTTTGGAACATCTCCAAAATACATATTTCTGTAACTCAGTGCACTTAAAACACTGCTCCATCCACGGAAAACATTGCCATTGCATACAGTGCAGAAGATAAGAGGGATTAGAATGCACATGCTACTTTCACTCTGTACCAATGGCCCAATGGTTCATGTGGCCTTTGTCACATTCACAAAGACCCTGAGATTGGATGAACTATACACTGGATGATTACTATGGATGTGAAAGTCCATCTCTGAGGGTTTTAAACAATACATATGGAAATGCAGGCTCACCAGCTGTCCTTGTGTGATGTATTTCTTCCACCATAGATAGGGCCGCAAGCCCGGGACAGCAGAGAGCCCATAGTAAGAGTACATCAGGACATGGATGAAGCTGTTCAGGGAGGCACCGAAGTAGGCTGAGGCAGAGACATAAGATAGGGGGTAGATGATTAATCTACATTAGCAGTGTCAGAGACTATGGGGTAGATAATTAATCTACATTAGACATCAATTAATTACAATTATTGCCATTTTATGCCTGTTTTCTAACTTTCTTTGCATAGATGATTAATACATTACTATTCTAGGACACTGTGTGCCACAATGAGAGGGTAAAGCTATTACGAGGTGAGGGTACAGTATATCACTGCAAAAACATGCTGTGCAGTCCTGAAATAAAAGTAGGCTCAATTCACACTTAATTCTAACAACGGATCTACTTCACTTGAAGGTATCTCACTCACAGAATCAAATCAAGAAAAACATGTAGTCAAAGACACCTGTATGGCTACTTATAATAATATACCATGTACAGCACATTCAGAAAGTATTCAGACACCTTGACTTTTTCCTCATTTTGTTAGGTTACAGCCTTATTCTAAAATGTATTAAATCGTTTTTTCCCCCCTCATCAATCTGCACACAATACCCCATAATGAAAAAGAAAAAACAGGTTTAAACATTTTTGCAAGTTTATTAAAAATTAAAAAAAAACAAATATCACATTTACATAAGTATTCAGACCCTTTACTCAGTACTTTGTTGAAGCACCTTTGGCAGCGATTACAGCCTTGAGTCTTCTTGAGTATTACGCCACAAGTTTGGCACACCTGTATTTGGGGAGTTTCTCCCATTCTCTGCAGATCCTCTCAAGCCCTGTCAGGTTGGATGGGGAGCGTTGCTGCACAGCTATTTTCAGGTCTCTCCAGAGATGTTCGATCAGATTCAAGTCCGGGCTCTGGCTGGGCCACTCAAGGACATTTAGAGACATGTGCCGAAGCCACTCTTGCGTTGTCTTGGCTGTGTGCTTAGGGTCGTTGTCCTGTTGGAAGCTGAACCAACTCAACGTCAACAAAACAAAGGAGATGATTGTGGACTTCAGGAAACAGCAGAGGGAGCACCCCCCTATCCACATCGACGGGACAGTAGTGGAGAAGGTGGAAACAACATTTGCTTACCGACCCAACAGTCTTTATGTAATACATGTATCACTAGCCACTTTAAACTATGCCACTATGTTTACATACCCTACATTACTCATCTCATATGTATAGACTGTACACTATACCATCTACTGCATCTTGCCTATGCCGTTCTGTACCATCACTCATTCATATATCTTTATGTACATATTATTTATCCCTTTACACTTGTGTGTATAAGGTAGTAGTTGTGGAATTGTTAGGTTAGATTACTTGTTGGTTATTACTGCATTGTCGGAACTAGAAGCACAAGCATTTCGCTACACTCGCATTAACATCTGCTAACCATGTGTATGTGACAAATAACATTTGATTTGATCCTTTGCCCCAGTCTGAGGTCCTGAGCACTCTGCAGCAGGTTTTCACCAAGGATCTCTCTGTACTTTGCTCCATTCATCTTTCCCTTGATCCTGACTAGTCTCCCAGTCCCTGCTGCTGAAAAACATCACAACAGCATGATTCTGCCACCACCATGCTTCACTGTAGTGATGGTGCCCGGGTTTCCTCCAGACGTGACGCTTGGCATTCAGGCCAAAAAGTTCAATCTTGGTTTCATCAGACCAGAGAATCTTGTTTCTCATGGTCTGAGAGTTTTTAGGTGCCTTTTGGCAAACTCCAAGCGGGCTGTTATGTTCCTTTTACTGAGGAGTGGCTTCCGTCTGGCCACCCTACCATAAAAGCCTGATTGGTGGAGTGCTGCTGAGATGATTGTCCTTCTGGAAGGTTCTCCCATCTCCACATAGGAACTCTGTCAGTTACCATCGGGTTCTTGGTCACCTCCCTGACCAAGGCCCTTCTGCCCCGATTGCTCAGTTTAGCCGGGCGGACAGCTCGAGGAAGAGTCTTGGTGGTTCCAAACTTCTTCCATTTAAGAATGATGGAGGCCACTATGTTCTTGGGGACCTTCAATGCTGCAGAAATGTTTTTTGTACCCTTGCCCAGATCTGTGCCTTGATACAATCCTGTCTCAGAGCTCTAGGGACAATTCCTTCAACCTCATGGCTTGGTTTTTACTCTGACATGCATTGTCAACTGTGGGACCTTATATAGACAGGTGTGTGCCTTTCCAAATAATGTCCAATCAATTGAATTTACCATAAGTGGACTCCAATCAAGTTGTTGAAACATCTCAAGGATGATCAATGGAAACAGGATGCACCGGAGCTCAATTTCATATTTCATAGCAAAGGGTCTGAATACTTATGTAAATTTCCAAACATTTCTATAAAACATGTTTTCTTTTTTTATTAAGGGGTATTTTGTGTAGATTGATAAGGATATATATATTTTGTAATCCATTGTAGAATAAGCCTGTAATGTAACAAAATGTGGAAAAAGTCAAGGGGTCTGAATACTTCCGGATGCACTGTATATATGCTACTTGTCCAAGCCTATTTCAGGAATTGCGTATAAAGGTTCACCTAAAGCTCAGTGGATTTGACTTTAGTGGTTCTGAATTATTAATTGTGTAAACTGACTTGCTTATTCCACTGTGTTGAGGATAGAAGGGAAATACTGTGTTAGAACACTCACAGTGACCACAGGGCACCCAGTTCATGACGAACCACCAGATGTTGGGCATGCTAGCATGGTGGTAGATGTGCAGAAACGTGATCTGATGGTTGTTCTTCCGTAGGATGAAGAAGAAGGTATCCATAAACTCTATGAGCTTGGAGAAGTAGTACCACCACAGCACATTTATGATCTGAAATGAGAAAAAAAGCGAAGAATAAGAGTCAAGCTTTCAGCCAATACAATACTTTTTCTAGTAGTTCACTTTCCTGCAAGGACATACTCAATATTCATACATTGCCAGATTTGTATTTCACCCTATGAGGAATGGCCAGTGAAAATCATTTGACCAAAAAAGTTGTGTTGAGGGACAAAAAATGGTCATCTGTACTGAAATGCTCTTGAAATCTCTATTAAGGACACAAATAAAAATATGATCATCCACTGCTGTGACGGCAGGGACACTTTTACAAGTTTTAATTACTATAGAACAGGGATTCTTAAACTTTATCAGTTCGAGACCCAAATGAGAAATTGACCGTCCTCCCGTGACCCAAATCGTCCCCAAATCGTCCTCCAACAACCCAAATTAAGAAGAAATAGTGAGTGATTATATATGTATTCTCATAAATCGTGACCCACCTCCCACAAACTCAGGGCCCACTTTGGGTCCCAACCCATAGTTTAAGAAACCCTGCTGTAGAACTGCAATCCAATCACACATTTCACTACTGATGACAGCAGCACAGATTAAATAGACTGGCTGTCTGACCCTTTGGCTTCCCACTGGGCAAAAACTACTGGTTGAATCAACTTTGTTTCCATGTCATTTCAACCAAAAAAATCTGTGATGTTGAATCGATGTGGAAAACTGATTGGATTTGCAAAAAGTCATCAATGTAAGGGCTTTACATATTTTTTTCACCCAACTTCTGACCTAAATCCAAGGACATGGTGACATTTGTTGGTGATTTCACACTGAATTCACGTTAGTTGAGAACCAAAAGTAAATCAAAACTAGACGAACTGATGTCTGAGCCCAGTTGGTTATCTGTTAGAATTTGCAGGTACTGGCTGAGGTAAACTGTACCAGTAGAATTGGAAGCCACCAGGACAAGAACATATCAATAAAAGTAGCTCAGTACATATTGATCTGGTAATTAGTTTGTCTTTGAAGTTTGTCGTCAAGCTATTATTTGCATCTCTGGTAGTGAGCCAAAGGGTATGGAAATATCACAAAAAGAATGAACGAAAGGGTGAAGTCAAGCTGGTGTCAATGCATTTCTCACCCCACATACTATACACATTTTGAATCTAACAGATTGTTCACGTTATATAGAATTTAATATAAAACAGAGGGGTTATATAGAATGAGACTGCTTTACCTTGGTATCGGTTTCTCCTGCACTGTGTGTGTCTTGGCAATAGAAGTTATAATCCCCGTGCCACACAGCAGACACAATCTGGGGACAGAGAACAAGGTGATTTAGAAACACCTAGATTGTCATGTCTTTGGTATCTTCACACAGTTTGAATCACATTAATACCTCACTGCCCTTGTATTGTAATATCACATTTATTTCATTCTTGTATTGCAAGTGTCATAAGATCCCAAAAATTTAGAATTTAGCTTTCTCCCATACAAAATCTGATTGTAAACCTGTTAGAATTTACATTGGAATTTAGGATGCTAGCTTCACATACTTGCTGCAGGCGTGGACAGTGGGCAATATTATATCCTTGAGTAATTTTGTGTCTCCTCCTCTCCATTTTAGTCTCATTTACCAGAGAGAATATCAGTACCCTTTTTGTTGCCACTGCAACATTGTGACTGCATTGTTTATTGTTGTTGAGCAGACCAGTGATGCCACAGTTACTAAATGGAGGCCTTGTTCACACATTTCATCTCATTTGGGATGGATGGAAATGGCTCTGCCTTTATCCACCACTGCCTTGAATAACTGACAAAAACAAAGGGTTAAATGTAACGAGTGTAAATGTCCAGATTCAGGTTCAGCTTAAAGTGTATTATTTTAGCTGTGTTATGTGCTCAAACTCAGAGCACTACTCAGGGACAGAATTACCCCCCCTTTTTATGTTGTACTGAATAAAACATTTTCTGAAGAAAATTAATCTTTCCCACAGGATTTTAGTGCATTTGAATCGAGACAGGACCCAGTACAGAACAGGATGGTAAAAAAGCAGGGTGATTGGCAAATGTTGTGCTCCACTACTCAACTGGGTAATCTCGTACATGCAGAGGACACATCAAATACACAAAAGTCTCAACACAGACACTAATCACGTCAACAATGACATTGTTATGCCTGTTGTTTTAAATGTAATGCTGCATGCCCACTTTTACTATGTTAGCAAAACAATTATTCACAACAATATACTGCAGACTAGGCTATTTTCCTTGACTTATAATACAACATTTATCAGTACTACACTAATACTAAATCTTCTTTATTCTTATTCAAAACGAAGGATATATGGGGTAAATGTCCATATACAGTACCAGTCAAAAGTTTGGACACCTGCTCATTCAAGCATTTTTCTTTGTTTTTACTATTTTCTACATTGTAGAATAATAGTGAACACATCACAAATATGAACTAACACAAATGGAATAATGTAGTAATCAAAAAAAGTGTCAAAATGTTATTTTTATACTTTAGATTCACAGGGCGGCGCACAATTGGCCCAGTGTCATCCGGGTTTGGCCTGGGACGGCCGTCATTGTAAATAAGAATTTGTTCTTAACTGACTTGCCTAGTTAAATAAAAGGTTAAAGTCTTCAAAGTAGCCACCCTTTGCCTTGATGACAGCTTTGCACACTCTTGGCATTCTCTCAACCAGCTTCACCTGGAAGGCTTTTCTAACAGTCTTGAGGGAGTTCCCACATATGCTGAGCACTTGTTGGCTGCTTTTCCTTCACTCTGCGGTCAAACTCATCCCAAACCATCTCAATTGGGTTGAGGTCAGGTGATTGTGGAGGCCAGGTCCTCTGATGGAGCACTGCATCACTCTCAGTCTTGGTCAAATAGCCCCTACACAGACTGGAGGTGTGTTGGGTCATTGTCCTGTTGAAAAACAAATGATAGTGGGACTAAGTGCAAACCAGATGGGATGGCGTATCGCTGCAGAATGCTGTGGTAGCCATGCTGGATAAGTGTGCTTTGGATTCTAAATAAATCACTGACAGTGTCACCAGCAAATCAACCCCACACCTCCTCCATGCTTCACGGTGGGAACCACACACGCGGAGATCATCCATTCAGCTACTCTGCGTCTCACAAAGACAAGTCGGTTGGAACCAAAAATCTCAAATTTGGACTCAGACAAAAAGGACAGATTTCCACCGGTCTAATGTCCATTGCTTGTGTTTCTTGTCCCAAGCAAGTCTCCTTAGTATTGGTGTCCTTTAGTAATGGTTTCTTTGCAGCAATTCTACCATGAAGGCCTGATTCACGCAGTCTCTGAACAGTTGGTGTTGAGATGTGTCTGTTACTTGAACTCTGGGAAGCATTTATTTGGGTTGCAATTTCTGAGGCTGGTAACTCTTAAAGAACTCATCCTCTGCAGCAGATGTAACTGCGTCTTCCTTTCCTATAGCGGTCCTCATGAGAGCCAGTTTCATCATAGCGCTTGATGGTTTTTGCGACTGCACTTGAAGAAACTTAAAGTAATGTTGTTGCTCTTTGCTTATTTGAGCAGTTCTTGCCATAATATGGATTTGGCCTTTTACCAGATAGGGCTATCTTCTGTATAGCCTCCTACCTTGTCACAACACAACTGATTGGCTCAAACGCATTAAGAAGTAAAGGAATTCCACAAATTAACTTTTAACAAGGCACACCAGTTAATTGAAACACATTCTAGGTAACTGCCTCATGAAGCTGGTTGAGAAAATTCCAAGAGTGTGCAAAGCTGTCATAAAGGCAAAGGATGACTACTTTGAAGAATCTTTGTTTAACTTGTTTGATTTGTTTAACACTTTTTTGGTTACTACATGATTCCATGTGTTATTTCATAGTTTTGATGTCTTCACTATTATTCTCTCTTTATGTGTATTCAGACCTTGAAGTTAAGCATGATGATGGCATTCTAATTACCCGCTATTCGTTTAAGGTGGAGATCGATTTCATGAAGGTTTTATTTTTTCCCCACCATTATTTAACCAGGTAAGCCAGCTGAGAACAAGTTCTCATTTATAACTGCGACCTGGCCAAGATAGAGCAAAGCAGTGCGACACAAACAACAACACAGTGTTACACATGGGATAAACAAACGTACAGTCAATAACACAATAGAAAAGTCTATATACAGTGTGTGCAAATGTAGTAAGATTAGGGAGGTAAGGCAATAAATAGGCCTTAGTGACAAAATAATTACAAATTAGCAATTAAAACACTGGAGTGATAGATGTGCAGAAGATGAACGTGCAAGTAGAAATACTGTGGTGCAAAGGAACAAAATAATAAATAACAATATGAGGATGAGGTAGTTGGGTGGGCTATTTACAGATGGACTATGTACAGGTGAAATGATCAGTAAGCTGCTCTGACAGCTGATGCTTAAAGTTAGTGAGGGAGATAAGTCTCCGGCTTCAGCGATTTTTTGCAATTCGTTCCAGTCATTGGCAGCAGAGAACTGGAAGGAAAGGCGGCCAAAGGAGGAATTGGCTTTGGGGGTGACCAGTGAAATATACTTGCTGGAGCGCATGCTACAGGTGGGTGCTGCTATGGTGACCAGTGAGCTGAGATAAGGCGGGGGTTTCCCTAGCAAAGACTTATAGATGACCTGGAGCCAGTGGGTTTGGCGACGAATATGAAGCGAGGGCCAGCCAACGAGTGCATACAGGTCGCAGTGGTGGGTAGTATATGGGGCTTTCGTGACAAAACTGATGGCACTTTGATAGACTGCATCCAATTTGCTGAGTAGAGAGTGTTGGAGGTTATTTTGTAAATGACATCGCCGAAGTCAAGGATCGGTAGGATAGTCAGTTTTACCAGGGTATGTTTGGCAGCATGAGTGAAGGATGCTTTGTTGCGAAATAGGAAGCCAATTCTAGATTTAACTTTGGATTGGAGATGCTTAATGTGTGTCTGGAAGGAGAGTTTACAGTCTAACCAGACACCTAGGTATTTGTAGTTGTCCACATATTCTAAGACAGAACCGTCCAGAGTAGTGATGCTAGACGGGCGGGCGGGTGCGGGCAGCGATCGGTTGAAGAGCATGCATTTAGTTTTGCTTGCATTTAAGAGCAGTTGGAAGCCACGGAAGGAGTGTTGTATGGCATTGAAGCTCGTCTGGAGGTTTGTTAACACAGTGTCCAAAGAAGGGCCAGAAGTATACAGAATGGTGTCGTCTGTGTAGAGGTGGATCAGAGAATCATTAGCAGCAAGAGCGACATCATCGATATATACAAGAAAAGAGTCGGCCCGAGAATTGAACCCTGTGGCACCCCCATAGAGACTGCTAAATGTCCGGACAACAGGCCCTCCGATTTGACACACTGAACTCTATCTGAGAAGTAGTTGGTGAACCAGGCGAGGCAGTCATTTGAGAAACCAAGGCTATTGAGTCTGCCGATAAGAATGCGGTGATTGACCAAGTCGAAAGCCTTGGCCAGGTCGATGAAAACGGCTGCACAGTACTGTCTTTTATCGATGGCGGTTATGATATCGTTCAGGACCATGAGCGTGGCTGAGGTGCACTCATGACCAGCTCGGAAACCAGATTTGCATAGCGGAGAAGGTACGGTGGGATTCGAAATGGTCGGTGATTTGTTAACTTGGCTTTCAAAGACCTTAGAAAAGCAGGGTAGGATAGATATAGGTCTGTAACAGTTTGGGTCTCGAGTGTCACCCCCTTTGAAGAGGGGGATGACCGCGGAGGCGTTCCAATCTTTAGGGATCTCAGACGATACGAAAGAGAGGTTGAACAGGCTTGTAATAGGGGTTGCAACAATTGCGGCAGATAATTTGAGAAAGAGAGGGTCCAGATTGTCTAGCCCAGCTGATTTATAGGGGTCCAGATTTTACAGCTCTTTCAGAACATCAGCTATCTGATGGATTGGGATGAAGGAGAAATGGGGGAGGCTTGGGAAAGTTGCTGTTGGGGGTGTAGAGCTGTTGACCAGTGTAGGGGTAGCCAGGTGGAAAGCATGGCCAGCCGTAGAAAAATGCTTATTGAAATTCGATTATCGTAGATTTATCGGTGGTGACAGTGTTTCCTAGCCTCAGTGCAGTGGGCAGCTGGGAGGAGGTGCTCTCCATGGACATTACAGTGTCCCATAACTTTTTGGAGTTTGTACTACAGGATGCAAATTTCTGCTTGAAAAAGCTAGCCTTTGCTTTCCTAACTGCCTGTGTATATTTGTTCCTAACTTCCCTGAAAAGTTGCATATCGCTGGGGCTATTCGATTCTAATGCAATACGCCACAGGATGTTTTTGTGCTGTCAAGTGCAGTCAGGTCTGGAGTGAACCAAGGGCTATATCTGTTCTTAGTTCTACAGATGGTGAGGAAAGCACTTTTAAAGAGCAACCAGGCATCCTCTGACGGAATGAGGTCAATATCCTTCCAGGATACCCGGGCCAGGTCAATTAGAAAGGCCTGTTCCTTGTAGTGCTTTAGGGAGCGTTTGACAGTGATGAGGGGTGGTCGTTTGACCGCGGACCCATTACGGACGCAGGCAATGAGGCAGTGATCACTGAGATCCTGGTTGAAGACAGCAGAGGTGTATTTAGAGGGCAGGTTGGTCAGGATGATATCTATGAGGGTGCCCGTGTTTACGAATTTAGGGTTGTACCTGGTAGGTTCCATGATAAATTGTGTGAGATTGAGGGCATCTAGCTTAGATTGTAGGGCGGCCAGGGTGTTAAGCACATCCCAGTTTAGGTCACCTAACAGTACAAACTCTGAAGATAAATGGGGGACAATTAATTCATATATGGTGTGCAGGGCACAGCTCGGGGCTGAGTGGGGTCTATAACAAGCGGCAACAGTGAGAGACTTATTTCTGGAAAGGTGGATTTTTAAAAGTAGTAGCTCAAACTCTTTTGGGCACAGACCTGGATAGCATGACAGAACTCTGCAGGCTAACTTAACCCCCTTTGGCAGTTCTATCTTGGCGGAAAATGTTGTAGTTGGGGATGGAAATTTCAGAATTTTTGGTGGCCTTCCTAAGCCAGGATTCAGACACGGCTAGGACATCAGGGTTGGCGGAGTGTGCTAAAGCAGTGAATAAAACAAACTTAGGGAGGAGGCTTCTGATGTTAACATGCATGAAACCAAGGCTTTTACGGTTACAGATGTCAACAAATGATAGCGCCTGGGGGATAGGAGTGGAACTGGGGGCTACAGGGCCTGGGTTAACCTCTACATCACCTGAGGAACAGATGAGGAGTAGGATAAGGCTAAAGGCTATAAGAACTGGTCGTCTAATGCGTTGGGGACAGGGAATAAAAGGAGCATATTTCTGGGCGTGGTAGAATAGATTCAAGGCATAATGTACAGACAAGGGTATGGTAGGACTTTCTAATAATATCAGCAGGTTTTCAGAAACAATTGAGGGCTTTGTTGATGTTGGGTGAGAGATTTGTTTGTGTTAACAATGATCCTGTCAGAGACCAGCTGTGTCCCACTCGCTCCCCCACAGCATTGTCTTCTGGGGTGGCTTCAGTGCAAGACACCATTTTTGTCTAATCAGAATCACAATTTCCCTAATCCTCACAGAATCCTTCAACAAAATTAGCCAAATAAAACAATCCTTTAGCCACGACTACCAGTCACCCGATCCTCTCACTTCCCCTTATCCGCCTGCAGTGTTGCATTGCGATGATACAAACACCTCCTTCGGATGTCTGTATCAGTTCAGATCAGGAGTAGCCTGCCTACCTCATAGAACATATAGAAGGACAAGATCGTGAGGCCCAGATTGTAGACCAACAGGAGACCCCGGCAAGACACCGGCTGTCTGTGTCTCATGTACTTGGGCCCCATCCATACGATCAGCAGGTACATTACTGTTAGTGCAAAGGTTGGAGGGTAGTTGTCCAGAAGCAGCCATCCCTGTACCCGCTCATCTGAAATACATGGACAGAACAACCTGATACAGTGAGATGCTCCTTCTTTTCTGCACGTTATTCCCATATTTACTCTATTTCCTATCCAGTGAGATAGAGAGCATAGAGAGGGGTAGTTACATTGCAGGACAGGCATATTGGTTGAAGAGGGTAAAAGGACACAATACAGTTTGAGTGAGAATTGGCTGTGACTACAAAGCATGTTTGTTTAACTCCAGGAAAGGTTGCGCATAAAGGTGAATCATAAAGGTGCAAAAAGACATGGTGTATTCCACTGCATGTATTAACACACAATGCAAACATTTCGTGAGGAGATATAGTGTCATAATTAATTGTGTTAATAATTAAGCATTTATTCATATGATAATTCCTAAACTGTAATTTAAAATCACGTAATGAAACAGTAATAACACTTACCTCTGGGACCCATCCATGAGTCTATGTACATGTTTAGTTTATAATTAAAAGTCTCCATTTCTGACCTAAATAGACAGATGAAAGAGAAGAGAGTACCAAGTCACACATTGCAGCTCATCACCAGAGCCATAGTTATACATTCTGAAAGACCTGAAATGTATGGTAAACTACCACTTTGGTATAAATAAAATACCATATTCAAGCAGCACTGCTGGAATGTGACTGAGTAAATCAGCTTAACTGTGTTGACAAATATGTTTGTCTCTTAAATTACACACAGCAGCTTAAGGGAAATCAAAGCTTGGTTCATTGTACCAGAGGTACGATCATTTGGCACAACCAACTTTGGACTGAAAGAACACGCAAAGATGCCAGTCTGCTTTCTGCTTAGGCAAGCTATAAAGTAAATTTCAGAAGGTTAAGACTTAAGCGATAGTCCGACTACGGGCCCAATGCAATTGGCAGTCACTGTGACAAAAGTGTAATGCATTGCCATTCATAAGAAGATAACGTCAAATTCATCAAAGGCTATAGAATCTGGTTACTTCTTGACCACTCTTAGATATTTTTCATCATTCGGATATTTCCTTTATAATTATTATGGTGCCAAAGGAGCTGTTCAAGCAGTCCCAAACGGATACAAACATTTAAATTACTCTTGTAAGATAATTTATGGGTCAATAGAGGTTAATGAGCTCTCTTCATTGTAAGTAATACTTGTAGTTATTACTGACTTGTCTCCAAATGTTGTCATTTTATCTAAACAGCACCTAAACATCTTGTTTAAAGTTCGCTAATAAAAACAAAGCAAAAAGTAAATATAACAGAGAGCATCATAGCCTAATAGCGCATCAACTTATTATAGCAGGAAAGTTGGATAGCCTGTCTGCTGTGCTGGATCAGGATGTAGTTTACCATAACCTCACTACTGTCTAAATGTAGTCGTGTAGCCAAAGCCTATATTACTATTATAATGTTGTCGTTAACAAAAAGTAAAAATGTATGTCTAAATCAGCTGCCCAAATCCGGAAACATATCGCAAATAACAATGGCAATCGTTCGCATAGGAGGCCACCGACTAATCATCAATTGTTTTACATAGCCTAGCTAGAGGACCTAGTTGGCGAGACATGAACTATGAAACCGCTTCTTAAATTATATTATCAAGTGTATAAAATATGTAAATATTGTTAGCATATCCACAACTCAATGAAAACGAAGACCATCTTATTTCAAATCACATTCCAGCTCATAAACGTACCCCTGGAAGATGCGTAGCCTTGGCTGACGGGTCCCTAAGCACAAATGTGTAGCCTCGTCAGTCAGTGGAAACAGCCGGAGAAACACAGGGCGCGTCGAGCAGATCACTTTTGTCAGGTCAACGCCTTGCGAAGTGTGTTGCATTGTGGGAATAAAAATGTTCCGATTTCAGACTACAGATGACGACTGCATGAACTTTACAAAAACCATGTGATCAAAGGTCATGAAGTTATGACTTCAGTCGACTGCACCTTTACTCAGTTGCTCTTCACCACTTTATCATGCAGTCATCACCTGCATTGTGGGAGGCTCTATTGTCAACCAATCATTAGGGTGTTCTTTTTTGACCTATGCAAACGTGACCAAAGACTTGACTGAAACAGGAACTAACTTTGCCGCAATTCATGCATAGAGTGGATATGTACAATTGAATGTGACATTTGACGCTCAATTTGACGCTCAATTCCAAGGGATTTATTGGCATGGGAAACATGTTTACGTTGCCAAAGCAAGTGGAATAGATAATAAACAAAAGTGAAATAAACAATCTGAAATAAACAGTAAACATTACACTCACAAAAGTGTCAAAAGAATAGAGACATGTCAAATCTTATATTACTGGCAAATAATTGAAGTACAAAAGGGAAAACAAATAGACAGACTCTCAGTCTCTCTCACACCAAATTAATAGTACAATGTACACGCATACACTCGCCAGCCAGTTTATTAGCTACACCACCAATTTCACAAAAATGTATGGCTCCTACAGACATGGCCATGGCTTGCTATATAAAGCGGGCAGACAAGCATCAAGGCATTCAGTTACTGTTCGATTGAACATTAAAATGGGCAAAACGAGTGACCTAAACAACTTTGAGCGTGGTATGATTGTTGGTGACAGGCGCGCCGGATCCAGTATCTCAGAAACGGCCGCCTTTCTGGGATTTTCACTTTACCGAGAATGGAGCGACAAACAAAAAACATCCAGTCAGTGGCAATCCTGTAAGCGAAAACAGCTCGTTGATGAGAAAGGTCGAAGAAGAATGGCAAGAATCGTGGAAGCTAACAGGCGGGCCATAAACAGACGATTAACGGCGCAGTAAAACAGTGGTGTGCAGAACGGCATCTCAGAACGCACAACTCGTTGATCCTTGTCACGGATGGGCTGTTGCAGCAGACGACCACACCGGGTTCCGCTCCTATCAGCTAAAAACAAGAAGAAGCGGATACAGTGGGCACATGATCACCAACACTGGACAACTGAGGAGCGGAAAAACATTGCCTGGAACACTGCAGCGAGTTCAGTTAATTTGAGTGGCCTGCACAGTTAGTTTTAGACAGTGGTCTAGTAGGCTACTGTTGCTATTTGATCATAATGTAGGCCTACCAGAGTGGCCTACCATCAAAAACTACGGAGAAAATGCATCCCATAACATTTTAACAAGGAAATAGCTGTTCTATCATTCAGCCTACAGTAGCAGCCAATGTGTCGTGTTCAATGTAGGCCTACATTCCATGAGACTTTTGAAAAAAAACATGCAGAGCTTGACATTAACCTGTTTATCCACTTGTCCTCCAGACAAGGAGGTGACTGAAAATGTTGTTGTGTTGTTTGATACAAGAAATAACTTTACAAGATAAAATGTATTATTATTCCCAGAGCATTATCAGTCTAATTATGCTACCTTCTGCCTATTGGCTACTTAATTTATTCAAGCCTGTCTCAAAATACAACACTGCCACTTTAAGACATAAAAAGCTATTTCACTCTTTCAAAGATGTCTAGAAATGTACATGTTTTGTGCTCTTGTAGGAAGCAATATCTGCCCCATTGCTCACTACAAATGATCTATAACTGGACTAATAACTCACTAACTATCAAAGGATATGAACAAATGTGCCCACATGGCTACATGCAGCTCTCACTTTGATCTCAAAACAAGCTATCTACTCACTACCGCTCATGCGGTAAAGGCAGTACAGTTCAAATTGAATGGCACAGATCGATCTATGGCCTTTTTGCATAGAGGCCTACTACAGCTCTGATTGGTTATGCCGCACCGGTCTGTGTGTAGAGTATGGGCTGAGTCGTGTGTATCAATCCAGTAGAATCCTACTCCGATGCATTCTGCCTACAACATCTCTTGCATAGTTAGTTTTGCATAGTTAATTTTGTGTAGGTATGTTGCATTAACATTGGCTAATATTGCGTTGATTCGATCACAATTCCCACCGTAAAGGGAAACGTTGATAGTGTTTACTAAGAGAGAAAACTAGAAAGTTGAGTGAACTTCAAGCTATGCTTCTCTGCACGGGCTGATATGTATTCTGCACGCAGTCCAGGGGGAACAGTGCCAGTTTAGAGTGAACATTGCTGCCATGTTGCACTGCGCCTTGCTTTGGGAAAACCTACTTTCGACTGTGGCAGATGCACCTGCTATGATTTCACTCCTCGATTTTCGTCTGCAGTCTGTTGCTTTCGCCTTACTCAAACGAGCCCATTACCTATGCAATGCAAGGAAGTCAAGACTTCCCTCACAAACGGAAACTCTCCGCCAAACCCCTCCCTTCCGCGAATTTCACCCGTGTTTATAATGGCCAAAAGGCAATTTTTTTTTTTCATGAATTTTACAATATAGACAATTTAGATTTTGTGGCTGTTGAATCTAATGGAAACCATGTATCATCTGCACATGGTTTTGAAAATCACCGCACCAGTTTAAACACCGCCTAATCCTGATTCTTCCAAATAATCAATGACGAAAATCACACATAATTCTACATTACCAACGACAGATTCTCACCGTTTCATCTGTCGACGAGAATCTGACCACGAGAGATTAGCTAGAAAGTGATTTGCCAATCTGCTGATGTTGGCGTGCCACAGATAAACGTGTCCAATATAATGCCCAAATGCACATTTACACATGCCAAAGACCTATTCTCTTTTAGACAATGTGTTTATTTAATAATATTTGCGCACTATTTTACGTGTAACTTTATTTGCCAATGACATTTGCGCGACATTTTTAAAAATGCAGAATCCAGGGAATTGTCCTATGTCAGGAGTAAGGACAAGGTTACTCTTGGGGGTTTTATAGAACCCTGGATTTATAAAAAGTAACAAGACACGGAAACGAATGGCCTCTGCCCCAAGGCATTGGCCGATCATGTGCGGAGATATCACCCCATTCACATCTCGTCAGTGGAAACCAATCAAATCACTGCATCACTCACATGGCTATGCAGAGTCTGGCCATAGAGAACGATAGAGGCCTTTTCGCGATTGAGCTTCCACCATTTTAATGTAGTCAACTGTGTGGGACTTCCAACTTCATTGGCTGACCCCGTTGGAGTCATGTCCAACCGGGTCATCAGGCGGGATCAGCCAATCGTGAATAAGAAAATTGACTACTTTATGGAGATAGCCTCAATGGCTCGGCAGGTAGCCTAGTGGTTAGAGCATTGGACCAGTGACCAAAAGGTTACCCGATCACATCCCTGAGCTGACATGGTAAAAATATGTTGTTCTTCCACTGAACAAGGCAGTTAACCCACTGTTCCCCGGTAGGCCGCCATTGTAAATAATGATTTGTTCTTAACCGACTTCCTAGTTAAAAAAATGTTTTATGTTGTCACAGCTGCTTAGTGCTCACCAGTTTGTAGTCCTAAACCCCAGAAATTAGTAACTCCTGGTTTGTTCAGCTATTCCTATATTGAAAGAATAGGGTTTTGGGATAAATGCAAAAAAATAAGGTCTGAGTTTAACACAGGCTTAGGAGATCATATACGTTTTGTTCTATGAGATAATATCAGTCAGATAAAATGGCCTTGATGAATTATGAAGCCTTTATGTGCTTTTTGATTACGTAAATGCTTAATAAAAAATAAAGTGATGTTAGCTGATGAAGATTATCTCATATAACAAAACATATCAGATCTCCTAAACCTGTGTTTACCACAGACCTTATTTGGGGTGTTTATGCAAAAAAAAACTACAGAGAACTCAGGAGTTAGTGCCTACAAAAATATCCCATTACCATTGCTCTCTATAATTGCACAAATACAAAGATGAGTCCTCTATCTATCTCTATGGGTCTGGCTCCAGCAGAGATCTGTATAGCCTGATCTATCTTGTATCACCCGTTCAATGGTGAGAGATTCTTGCACAAGCACCCATTGACAATTTAGGCCATTCCGGCTCTTTTCAGTGAGCCGGCTCGTTCGGCTCAGCTCACCAAAAAGAGCCGTCTCTTTTGACTGCCAAACAGTTTTTTAAAAATTATTATATATTTTTTTTCAAGTCAGTTTGCGATAGTTTCACTATGATTGGTGTTAAAACAATTCTAATTAAATTATTAAATTAAATCATAACCACAATGTATTTAAAAATGCATTGGTTTGTTATGAAAAAGAATGCTATTAAACATTTGCATTTAAAGTATAACTTTTTAATGTATATAAACAAAGTACATATACATCTAACCATTCAAAACTAATACAATCTGAACACCATAAAATAATATTGCACCATATCAAAGAAAAATTAATAACAATTTGCAAAACTGCAGCATCCCACAAATTGAAATAAAGGTAAAAAAGGAAGATGCTATTACACATGTGCATTTGAAGTATAACTTTTTTAATGTATATAAACAAAGTGCATATAAATGTAACAATTCAAAATGTATTCAATCTGAACAACATAATAAAATAATATTGCACCTAATCAAAGAAAAATAAATAACAATGTGCAAAACTGCAGCATCCCACTTAAAACATTAAACTGGTCCCTCTTTTCTCTCTCTTCTTTATTGCCATATTATAACCAGCAGCACACAGCAATGCTGACCATATTTTGCTTTTATGAGAGATTTGCATTCAGAAATGCAAGCTGTCTCAGTTTCGAGGGGCTGATGCGGTTTCTTCTCTCAGTAATTTTTTGTCCCGTTTTTGAGAAGACCCTCTCATAGGGAATGGATGTGGCCACTATGCAGAGTCTCCCTGTCATGACTTTAGTAAGCCGTGGGTAAACCGAGGCCTTGTTCTTCCACCAGCTCAGAGTGTCTGCAGATCTTTGGAGGAGGGGCTCCTCCAAATAGGACCGGACCTCCATTATGGCATCTGCTGTGTGATTCCTTCGTACTGCATCCCCAGTCGGTCTCTCATCAAACAGCATCCAAACAGCAGACGTTTGTGGCATTACTGCTGGTGCTTCTGCTCCATCTGATCCCCCCTCTCAGTTGTCCTCTTCCTGTTGCCCTGGTGCCTGACCCAACTGACTGCTGGGGCTGTCCCTCCCTGCTGCTGAGGTTATTCTTTGAAGAGCCTCATCAATCGCCATGGCATCACTGAAGGCTAACTTCTTAAACCTGGGGTCAAGTGCAGCGGTTTCTGATAGCACGTGATTATATTCCATTCCGTGGAACTTTCTGTCCATTGATGAACATAGGTTCTCCATCAACTCTGTCACATGTCCTGTGGTTACATTTGCTTGTCTCTGGCGGCTGGCTGTGATTTTGCTGCAGACCCTTACACAGGAGTATCATTTTTGAGGCTGTCACATAGCTGAAAAGAGAGAACAGTAACTTATTAGTTCAGGTTCATGTTTTGTCTACTGATACTAGATTCTCATCTACTGCTCATATACATATATAATACTGGATTAATTAATGATGTAGTAATAACTGTTTATTGTACCTCTCTCCACTGATCTCCACAGTGACCTGCTCAAAGGGTTCCAGGACTATGAACACCTCCTCCACCACCTCCCATTCCTCTTGGATCAAAGCATCAACAGGTGCATTGACAATGGCTAGGGTAGAGATGATGGCATCCTTTGACTCAAGAAACCGCTTTAACATATAAAATGTTGAATTCCACCTTGTAGTGCAGTCTTGTTTAGGCCTCAGCTCAGGCATCCCCATCCCTACTGTGCTCCTGTGGAAGTATTCCACAGCTGCTTTCACTTTGTCCACAGTGGGCTTCATCACCTTCAGAGCATCTCTTACAATCAGGTTGATTGTGTGGACAAGACATGGATGATGGGTCCATTTTAACATTTCCATGGCTTTGGTTATGTTAGCTAAATTGTCGCTAACACAACAGACTACTTTTCCATCTACTTGCCATTCTCTGGCCACTCTCAACAGTTCCTCTGCCAAGTTCTCTGAGGTGTGTCTGTCACTGAACTCAAAGCAGTCCAGAAGAGAGCTAGACATTGAAAAATCTTCAATTAAGTGACATGTAACCGACATGTAAGAAGTGGTTACCCTTGATGTCCAGCAGTCAGTGGTAAGGCAAACTGCAGTAGCTTTTTGGACTCTTTACCACACTGAAGTCTGTGTGCTCTCGTACAGTTGTGGAATAGGTGATTTTGAAAGGGTTTTCCTGCTTGGAATTGTGTACATTATATTTAGACAATTGCTATAATTTCTAAAACCTCTGTCCTCCATGATCGACAATGGCTGGAAGTCGGTGGCAATCGGAAAACCAGGTGTGCAGGGAACAAGAAAAAACGAATGGATAAATGATTAATGGAGCGGCGATGGCTAGAAAGCCGGTGACGTCGAACGCCGCCCGAACAAGGAGAGGAGCCGACTTCGGCGGAAGTCGTGACAGTACCCCCCCTTGACGCGCGGCTTCAGCAGGGCGCCGACACCGGCCTCTGGGATGACCCGGAGGGCGAGGCGCAGGGCGATCCAGCCAGCGACGGTGGAATTCCCGCAGCAGTTCAAGGTCCAGCACATCCGCTACCAGAACCCAGCACCTCTCCTCCGGACCGTACCCCTCCCACTCCACGAGGTACTGAAGGCCCCTCGCCCAACGCCTCGAATCCAGGATGGAACGGACGGAGGACGCCGGGGCCCCCTCGATGTCCAGAGGGGGCGGAGGAACCTCCCGCACCTCAGACTCCTGGAGCGGACCAGCCACCACCTGACTGAGGAGAGACACATGGAACGAGGGGTTAATATGGTAATCGGGGGGAAGCTGTAACCTGTAACATACCTCGTCCACTCTCCTCAGGACTTTAAATGGCCCCACAAACTGCGAGCCCAGCTTCCGGCAGGGCAGGCGGAAGGGCAGGTTTCGGGTCGAGAGCCAGACCCTGTCCCCTGGTGCGAACACCGGGCCTCACTGCGGTGACGGTCCGCGCTGGTCTTTTGGCAAAGCGCGGCCTGCTGGAGGTGACCATGGGCGCTGAACCAATCATCCACCGCAGGAGCCTTGGTCTGACTCTGATGCCACGGTGCCAGAACCGGCTGGTACCCCAAGACACACTGAAAAGGGGAGAGGTTAGTGGAGGAGTGGCGGAGCGAGTTCTGTGCCATCTCTGCCCAGGGCACGAACGCCGCCCACTCCCCCGGCCGATCCTGGCAATAGGACCGCAGAAACCTGCACACATCCTGGTTCACTCTTTCCACCTGCCCATTACTCTCGGGGTGGAAACCTGAGGTGAGGCTGATCGAGACCCCCAGACGTTCCATGAACGCCCTCCAGACTCTCGAGGTGAAATGGGGACCTCGATCAGACACTATATCCTCAGGCACCCCGTAGTGCCGGAAGACGTGTGTAAACAGGGCCTCCGCAGTTTGTAGGGCCGTAGGGAGACCGGACAGAGGGAGGAGACGACAGGACTTAGAGAAATGATCCACAATGATCAGGATCGTGGTGTTTCCCTGTGAGGGAGTAAGATCCGTTAGAAAATCCACCGACAGGTGTGACCAAGGCCGTTGTGGAACGGGTAAGGGATGTAGCTTACCTCTGGGCAGGTGTCTAGGAGCCTTACACTGGGCGCACACCGAGCAGGAGGAAACATAAACCCTCACGTGCCAAGCCAAGGTGGGCCACCAGTACTTCCAAGTCAGACAGCGCACCGTCCGACCGATCCCCGGATGACCAGAGGAGGGTGATGTGTGGGCCCAATAGATCAACTGGTCACGGACAGCAGACGGAACGTACTGACGCCCGACGGGACACTGGAGTGGAGTGGGCTCTGTACGCAACGCCTGCTCAATGTCCGCGTCCAGCTCCCACACGACCGGCGCTACCAGGCAGGAGTCCGGGAGAATGGGAATCTGATCCATGGGCCGCTCCTCTGTGTCATACAGCCGGGAGAGTGCGTCTGCCTTCACATTCTGGAAACCTGGTCTGTAGGACAGGGTAAACACAAAACTGGTAAAGAACATGGCTCACCTTGCCTGACGAGGATTCAGTCTCCTTGCTGCCCGGATGTACTCCAGGTTGCGGTAGTCAGTCCAGATGAGGAAAGGGTGTTTAGCCTCCTCAAGCCAATGTCTCCACGCCTTCAAAGCCCCCTATTACAGGGGCTGAGTCACTGGCATACTGGTGCTCTTCCATGCCGTCCCTAGGAGGGGTGCGTCACTTGAGTGGGTTGAGTCGCTGACGTGGTCTTCCTGTCTGGGTTGGCAGCCCCCCTTGGGTTGTGCCGTGGCGGAGATCTTTGTGGGCTATACTCGCTCTTGTCTCAGGATGGTAAGTTGGTGGTTGAAGATGTCCCTCTAGTGGTGTGGGGGCTGTGCTTTGGCAAAGTGGGTGGGGTTATATCCTGCCTGTTTGGCCCTGTCCAGGGGTATCATCGGATGGGGCCACAGTGTCTCCTGACCCCTCCTGTCTCAGCCTCCAGTATTTATGCTGTGGTAGTTTATGTGTCGGGGGCTAGGGTCAGTCTGTTATATCTGGAGTACTTCTCCTGTCTTATCCGGTGTCCTGTGTGAATTTAATTATGCTAATTCTCTCTTTCGCTTTTTCTTTTTTTCTCTCTCTCGGAGGACCTGAGCCCTAGGACCATGCCTCAGGACTACCTGGCATGATGACTCCTTGCTGTCCCCAGTCCACCTGGCCGTGCTGCTGCTCCAGTTTCAACTGTTCTGCCTGCGGCTATGGAACCCTGACCTGTTCACCGGACGTGCTACCTGACCCAGACCTGCTGTTTTCAACTCTCTAGAGACAGCAGGAGCGGTAGAGATACTTTTAATGATCGGCTATGAAAAGCCAACTGACATTTACTCCTGAGGTGCTGACTTGTTGCACCCTCGACAACTACTGTGATTATTATTATTTGACCATGCTGGTCATTTATGAACATTTGAACATCTTGGCCATGTTCTGTTATAATCTCCACCCGGCACAGCCAGAAGAGGACTGGCCACACCTCATAGCCTGGGTCCTCTCTAGGTTTCTTCCTAGGTTTTGGCTTTTTTAGGGAGTTTTTCCTAGCCAATGTGCTTCTAGACTTGCATTGCTTGCTGTTTGGGGTTTTAGGCTGGGTTTCTGTACAGCACTTTGAGATATCAGCTGATGTAAGAAGGGCTATATAAATACATTTGATTTGATTTGATTTAACTACAGCCAACAGCTCCCGGTCCCCCACATCATAGTTCCACTCCACCGGGCTGAGCTTCTTCGAGAAGAAAGCTCAGTGGCGGAGCTTTGGTGGCGTGCCCGAGTGCTGAGGGAGCACGGCTCCTATCCCAGCCTCGGACGCATCCACCTCCACTATGAACGCCAAAGAGGGATCCGGATGGGCTAACACGGGAGCTGAGGTAAACAGAGCTCTTAGGTGCCCAAAAGCCCTGCCCGCCTCAACCGACCACTGCAGACGTACAGGACCCCCCTTCAGCAGTGAGGTAATGGGAGCAGCCACCTGGCCAAAACCCCGGATAAATCTCCGGTAGTATTTGGCAAACCCTAAAAATCTCTGCACCTCCTTTACCGTGGTGGGAGTCGGCCAATTACGCACGGCTGCAATGAGGCCACTCTCCATCTCCATCCCTGATGTGGAAATGCGATACCTTAGGAAGGAGATGGCCTGCTGGAAGAACAGGCATTTCTCAGACTTGACGTACAGGTCATGCTCCAACAGTCGTCCAAGTACCTTGCGCACCAAGGACACATGCTCGGCGCGTGTAGCGGAGTATATCAGAATGTCATCGATATACACCACTACACCCTGCCCGTGCAGGTCCCTGAAAATCTCATCTACAAAGGATTGGAAGACTGATGGAGCATTCATCAACCCGTACGGCATGACGAGGTACTCATAATGCCCTGAGGTGGTACTAAACGCCGTCTTCCACTCGTCCCCCTCCCGGATAAGCACCAGGTTGTACGCACTCCTGAGATCCAGTTTAGTGAAGAAGCGCGCCCCGTGCATTGACTCAATCGCCATGGCGTCAAGAGGTAGCGGGTAACTGTACCTCACCGTGATTTGATTAAGACCTCGATAGTCAATGCACGGGCGCAGACCTCCATCCTTCTTCTTCACAAAAAATAAACTCAAGGAGGCGGGTGAAGTGGGGAACCGAATGTACCCGACACAGGGATTCGGAGACATATGTCTCCATAGCCACTGTCTCCGCTTGAGACAGGGGATACACGTGACTCCTGGGAAGTGCAGCGTCTACCAGGAGATTTATCACACAATCCCCCTGTCGATGGGGTGGTAATTGAGTCGCCTTCTTTTTACAGAAGGCGAGAGCCAAATCGGCATATTCTGGGGGAATGCGCACGGTGGAGAACTGGTCTGGACTTTCCACCATTGTAGCACCAACGGAAACCCCTACACACCTCCCCGAGCACTCTCGCGACCACCCCGTGAGAGCCCTCTGTTGCCAGGAAATGGTGGGGTTATGACGAGCCAACCAGGGAAGGCCTAGTACCACGGGAAATGCAGGAGAGTCAATGAGGAAGAAACTCCTTGTGACACCCCTGCGTCTCCATGGCCAGGGAGATGGTTGCTTCCCTGATTAACCCGGACCCTAATGGTCGACTATCCAGAGCGTGTACAGGGAAAGGTCTAACCACAGGAATAATGGGGATCCCTAAACTAAGGGCTAACGCTCTGTCGATAAAGTTACCAGCTGCGCCTGAATCGACGAGCGCCTTATGCTGGGAATGCGGGGAAAACTCAGGAAAACAAACAGGTACAAACAGGTGGACAACAGAGGACTCTGGATGAGAGTGGTGCACTCACCTGGGGTGACGCCAGAGTGCCCTGCCTGCTGCCTCGACTCCCAGAGGGACCAACCCGGCACCGACCGGCAGTGTGCCCTCTGCGGCCACAGATGGTGCACGTGAAGGCCCCTCCTCCTGCCTCCCTACGCATAGCCCCTCCCAGCTCCATGGGCACCGGAGCAGGAGTGCTGGAAGATGTAACCAACAGAGCTCCCTCTGGACGTTCGCGGGTGACCAGCAGGTTATCCAACCGGATGGACAGATCCACCAGTTGGTCAAAGGTGATGGTGGCATCCCTGCAGGCCAACTCCCGTCGGACGTCCTCGCGCAGGCAGCATCGGTAGTGGTCGATGAGGGCCCTGTTGTTCCATCCTGCTCCGGCGGCCATGGTCCGGAATTCCAGTGCGAACTCCTGTGCGCTCCTCGTCCCCTGCCTCAAATAGAAGAGCCGTTCCCCCGCCGCTCTCCCTTTGGGTGGATGGTCGAAGACGGCCCGGGTGAACCCTCGAAGTGGTCCAATGCCGCGTCTCCTTCTCCCCATATGGCATTTGCCCACTCCAGAGCTCTCCCCGAGAGGCATGAGACGAGGGCGGACAATCTCTCCCTTCCCGAGGGAGCTGGGTGAGCGGTGGCCAGGTATAAGTCCAGTTGTAGGAGGAACCCCTGGCACTGTGCTGCCGTCCCGTCATACTCCCTGGGAAGGGAGAGACGCATCCCACTGGAACTGGATCCAGACGGGACGGGTAGAGGTAACCCCGGTGGTGCTGGTCGAGGCGCTGGAGAGACTTCCAACGCAATCCATCATGGCACCGAGATGATGCAGCATTGCTGAGTGTTCCTGGACGCGCTTCTCGACTCCTCTGACCGGGGTACCTGCTCCTGCTGACTCCATGGTTGGTTGTGTGATTCTGTCAATGATGTGCGTACTGGGAGCAGAGTCAGGTGCAGGAGAGCAGAGAGTTGTTAACAGGCGCACACTTTATTTATGCAGGGGAAAGCAACAGACAGACGCCACTGCATCGAAACCTCAATCCAATATGCCAAAGTGCAAAAACGCGCAAACAGTCAAAACAATAATGTACAAAGAAATAAACATACCTCGTGAATATAAAACACGGAATAACGCACACCAGAAAATAGCGCATCAAAAATGATACGTAACACGAAACAATCACACACAAAGACATGAGGGGGAACAGAGGAATAAATACATGTAGTGTGATTGGGGAATGAAAACCAGGTGTGAAGGGAACAAGACAAAACGAATGGATAAATGAAAAATGGAGCGGCGATGGCTAGAAAGCCGGTGACGTTGACCGCCGAACGCCGCCCGAACAAGGAGAGGAGCCAACTTCGGCGGAAGTCGTGACAGCAAAATCAATTTGGCCTTGTTCTGCTACAGACACAGACTTTGCCATAAACTGGTCCATAGAAGACTGCGTTGCTGTGGGTCGCGGAGTAGGCCTACTTGACTGAGTGGATACATCTCCACATGTTTCTCGAAGCTCCGCTACAGCTAGCTTCATAGTTGGGTGCACAGTTCGCATATGCCGGTATAGGTTGTGCGTAGACCCGGCTTTATATGAGATTTTGTTTTGGCAAATTCTACACTGTACTCTAACATTGTCTACATTATTAAAATGCATCCAAATGCTACAGTGCTTCCGAATCATTTTCCAGCTGTTGTTTTCACAGCTGTCCTTCCTCTCTCTCCTCGGCTGCGTGTGACTGTTGGCTCGGCCCTCCCTCACGCATTGGTTGACACGGCATGTCTGATTGACAGGAACAACAGGTGAGGCTGTTAGTCTGAGCAGACAGTAAGAACGAATGTGTGTGCGCTTGAGCATTTAGGCCTACATAATTGTATTTATTTTTTCGTTCTTTGAATTAGTTCATTCTATTCATTTAAAAATGTTGATTATTCATATCTTAATTTTTAAAAATTTGTATAAATAGATTTGGCTCTTCTGATATGCGAGTTGGCTCCCAACGTTCACCTACAAGAGCCGGCACTTAGACCCACCACTAATTGACATGGACATGGTCCAGATTGTCCAACCCAACAACCCAGGTTTCCGAGATTGTTGAAAAAGCTAATTCAATGGCCGGCATTCACTCGTTAGGTAGCTGTCATTTCTACTTTGCCAAGAAGAGGTAAGCCATGCTGCTCTCGCTTTCCTTTCACTAGGGCGTCTCGAAGCAAAATGCATGAAACGCATATCCAACGAGAAAAGATTTGTGATTTGGTAAAAAAAAAAGTATATATTTTCAAATCGTTGTCGTACGCATCGCTGCGTTTTTGACGCACTCCCAGTGTTGCCAACTTAGCTGCTTTGTCGCTATATTTAGCGAGTATTCAGACTCCTCTAGCAACACATTTTCAAAACAATCGACTAGCGACAAATCTAGCCACTTTTTCTGGTGTTATTGGAGACTTTTGGAGACTCTGACGTGAAAGCACGTATAGTTCTTACTCTTCTCAATGAGCAGCGGGTGCTGCCGTGGCCCCACCCCCGTACCAAAGCACCCACAGGTGGCCCAGTCCTCGCACAGCAGTCCCTCCCAGCTGCAGTCAGAGCAGGAGATGTTCACCCCTCCGCGTCCAGACTGCAAATGAATCGCGCATGCGGGAAGCCGCCGCTGGGATGTAAATGGGCGGGATGTAAATGTAAAATGTTCTTTGTCTAAAATAAATCAGGTGAGGCTGTCACAAAAATAAATCACTGCATTTGACTCACACAGCCTCAGTCACTTACTCACCTTGTCCACCGTGTTTGTGCCTCTCTGTGACATAAGCTAAACATCTAGCTGGCTAGCTCATCATGTCTCAGTCTAAACTGTACACTCAAAAATACAGAAAGGAGTGGGAATCAAACCCTGAATTCAAAGGCTGGTTGAAGCCGTTTATTGGAGATGATACACTGGCATACTGCCTGTATTGTAAGGCTACACCAAACTTAGTGATGTAAAAAAAAACACATGACAACTCAAAAACATACTCAAAAGGCAAAGCCTTATAACAGTTCCACCCAAAACAAGCTGCCATTTATGGATAAAAAATTTGACTCTGCAAAAAAGGCTGAGGCCACCATGGCATTAGCTATCGCTGAACACTGTTCCATGCTGGCATGTGATCACATTGGAGAAGCATGTAGAGCTGCTTTCTCAGACTCCACTGCTGCTACCCACTTCAAAATGCACAGGACAAAGTGCACAGAAATTATTAATGGTGTTCTAGCACCATACTTTCTGAGAAAGTTGGTCGCAGATGTGGGTGACCAGCATTTCAGCCTCCTCCTCGATGAGTCCACGGATGTAAGTGTTTCTAAGTACCTGGGGGTTGTGATAAGGTACTTTAGTGACACCAAGCAGACAATTGTATCAACATTTCTGAGGCTTGTTGAGTTGGAGGGAGGAGATGCCAAATCTATAGCCCGTGCTGTTGTGGCTTTCCTCGAGAAGGATTGTCTTAAAAAAGAGAAACTCCTGGGGATAGGGACTGACAATGCCTCTGTTATGACGGGGATTAACAATGGGGTCCATAAAGTGCTGAAGGAGGAGTATGGCCTCAAATATCTGGTTCTTATTTGCTGTGTGTGCCACTCTCTGCAGCTTGCTGTAAGTTATGCTTCCAATGACACCATCCCCCGTAGTGTGGAGTACTTGGTACGAGAGACTTATAACTGGTTTTCAGTGTCTTCAAAGCGCAGGGAAGCCTACAAGGCCATATATGAGACCATCAACTGTGGGGAGAAACCTTTACAGATATTCAAGGTGTGTGCCACACGTTGGCTCTCCATTGAACCCGCGGTTTCACGCATTTTGAACCAGTGGTAGGAGCTTAGGCTGCATTTTGCAGTCACCAAGTCCAGTGAACACTGCTACATGGCTGAGGTTGTATACTCCATGTACAGTGATCCTCAAAACATATTGTATCTGACTTTTTTGAAGTCAGTGCTAGGTGAGGTACAGTTGGCCATCAAGGCTTTTGAGGGAGAGCAAGTAGATCCTCTTAAGCTACTTGACAGCTTGGTTAGCCTGATCAAGTCTGTGAGCAGCAGGGTGCTGAATCCACTGGCAAATGTTGATGTACTCAAAGGGCCAATAGATGGATACATCAGTCCCAAACCGTACCTTGGTTACCTTTTTGAGTCAAAGGCAGCTGAGCTCCACCTTGCGCCTGAGGATGAAAACAATGTCTGAAAGCAGTGTGTAGCCTTCACCATCTCCCTCACTAATGAGTTGAGGGTGAGACTGCCAGACAACATCAAAGCATTGCAGTACATGTCAGTTTTCAATGTGGAGGAAACTCTAAGGCACAAAAAGAGCCCTGGAGAAATAGAAAAAATAGTCAAGCTCCTTGGCTACTGCCCTGCAGAGATAGACAAGCTTGTCCAGCAATGGCGTCATCCATCTTAGTAAATGGAATGAGACAAAAAACACATGTTTAATGTGTTGCAGCTTTTTGGCACATAAGCTGCTTACTCATTTAAGTCAGCTCCCTCAGTTGCTGAACCTGCCATAGAGAGCCTTGACCAAAATGACGATGACCCACTCTTTCTGTGAGCCAGCACAGCCTGTGTGTGTGTGGAGGGGGGTCTGGAAAAAACAAACAATTCACCTGAATTAGGGCCAGACTAGTTACCATAATTTTCTCATATTGCCATCTAAATGTTTTTGGTCCATTTAGATTGTTAATGTAGATTGTATACAAAAATGTTCATGTTCTACTGTGACCATAAGGTTAAAAACCAAACCAAATTAATTAAACTAAACTAAAAAAGAACAAAAAACGAACAACAAAAAAATGAAAAAACGAAGTAACTCTGCCAGAGTGTCTCTTTTGGGTCACTTTTGACAGTCCCAAGCCCGGATAAAGAAGGAGGGTTGGAATTGTGACATAAAAAAAAACAAGAATCGACAGAAGAAAGTTAATTTGTAGTTCTAAACATATTTAGGGTGTTTTTTACTCACTTTTGGTCTCCCCCACGACGTTATTCCTCTCTCCTACAGCGTCCATCACAATTACATGCACATGGCCAATTGTGCAAATTAGGCGATGACGTCATTTAGCGACTTCTAGCGACTTTTAGGACAGCCAATAGCTACTTTCCTTACTGAGGAGTTGGCAACACTGAAGTCCACAAGGGCAGAGAAAATGTGAGAGGAGGAGAGCGCGTAGATAGATGCGAGAAGGAATTATATATACAAGGAGATGTTTGTATGTCATTGCTATCAACGTGAACTATGTTTGTGTGTGTATTCATTGAGCCGATTCTGTTGAAAACTTTTTTCCCCCTTTCTATCTGCCTTGAGCGCTATATCAAACTTGCAACATTGTATCAACTGGGTACGGCTCCACGCTGTCCACTTTCCCCTGATTAATTTGCAGGTTCAGCGAAAGATACAGTAAGTAGGCCTAAGCAACATGAAAAACAAATTATAGGCCTAACATCATGCGCCTGCACAACAGCAGAAACCACTGGTAGTCCACTTTCCATTTTCATTTTATTACTTGTAGAAACTGTAGGCCAAAACTGAGTGTATGTACAGTACCAGTCAATAGTTTGGACACACCTACTAATTCAAGGGTTTTTCTTTTCTTTTGACTATTTTCTACATTGTAGAGTAATAGTGAATACATCACAACTATGAAATAACATGTAGTAACCAAAAAAGTGTTAAACAAATCAAAATATATTTTATATTTGAGATTCTTCAAAGTAGCCACCCTTTGTCTTGATGACAGCTTTGCACAATCTCTCAACCAGCTTCACCTGGAAGGCTTTTCCAACAGTCTTGAAGGAGCTCACGCATATGCTGAGCACTTATTGGTTGTTTTTCCTTCACTCTGCGGTCAAACTCATCCCAAACCATCTCAGTTCGGTTGAGGTCGGGTGATTGTGGAGGCCAGGTCATCTGATGCAGCACTCCATCACTCTCCTTCTTGGTCAAATAGCCCTTACACAGCCTGGAGGTGTGTTGGGTCAGTGTCCTGTTGAAAAACAAATGATAGTCCCACTAAGCGCAAACCAGATGGGATGGCGTATCGCTGTAGAATGCTGTGGTAGCCATGCTGGTTAAATGTGCCTTGGATTCTAAATAAATCAGACAGTGTCACCAGCAAAGCACCCCCATACCATCATACCTCCTCCGCAATTCTTCACGGTGGGAACCACACATACGGCGATAATCCATTCACCTACTCTGCATCTCACAAAGACACAGTGGTTGGAACCAAAAATCTGTAATTTGGGCTCATCAGATCAAAGGACAGATTTCCACCGGTCTATTTTCCATTGCTTCATGTTTCTTGGCCCAAGCAAGTCTCTTCTTCTTATTGGTGTCCTTTAGTAATGGTTTCTTTGCAGCAATTCAACCATGAAGGCCTGATTCATTCAGCCTCCTCTCAACAGTTGATGATGAGATGTGTCTATTACTTGAACTCTATGAAGCATTTATTTGGGCTGCAATCTGAGGTGCAGTTACCTCCAATGAACTTATCCTCTGCAGCAGAGGTAACTCTCGGTCTTCCTTTACTGTGGCGGTCCTCATGAGAGCCAGTTTCATCATAGCGCTTGATGGTTTTTGCGACTGCACTTGAAGAAAGGGGGTTAAGTGCGTGTAACTGGAACAATATTCCCTTTTTATGCTCTTCTCTCTCTGTGTTTTCTGACCTTGAAGTTAAGCATGATAATGGCATTCTAATTACCCGCTATTCGTTTGGGGGTGGAGATCGATTAAATTAAGGTGTTTTGGAGGTGTGTCTACAGATTTTCAGTATTCTGTCCTTGACTTAATTCCCTAATAATTCCACTACCTTTATGATCAAAGAAACCACGAATAAGGTCCAGCAAAATGTCGGTTCCAAGTGGAAAAAGCATGTACTTTATTTTTCCCGAAAGGAATAACCATGGTTGGTGCAGGCAATAGGCCTGCTATTGTATAATTTTTTTCCTATTATAATTCTATGTCAAATCAAATGTTATTTGTCACATGCACCGAATACAACTGGTGTAGACTTTATTTAACCCTTGTGTGGTGTTCATGTTTTTGTTATTCACCCAATATTCGTGGGTCTGATGGACCCACAACATTTGGTTTTTAAAACAATACAGCCATAACAATTAACTTAAAAATACTTAATACCTAGACTTGACTTATATACATTACAAGCAATATGGACAGAATACATGGTTAATAGTTGCAATTTACCTCTGCTAGAGGTAAAAGCGCGATTCATTTTCTTTTGTAAAATGTTATTTTTGTAAACAATAAATCATGTTTATCTTGAACAAATATAAATGAAACAAGGTTTTCATCATGATTGATGTTTATTGCTTTGAACTGAACAAATTGGAAGGACAAACTTTACATACAGTATTTTATGGAAATGATAAATGAGCCCCATTGAACACAAATTAAGGCCAGTCTACACACCACATGAGGGACAGAGTTTTACTGTGTGTGTGTGTGTGTTGCAAAAGTATTTATTGCACTTAATGCATGTGTACTGTGTCTTCCTGTCCTTCTTGGGTCCACACACATTGCAGCGCTTCTTCTTGTTGGTACCGGCTGCAATCTAGAATGATGAAAACACTTAGTTCAGGAATTTTACTAACATCTTACTCACTTACTCACTCACATACAGTATGTAGTTACAGCAGGCCAAGGTAGGAGAGTCAGACACACACACATGTAACAACATCATTCACACTTACTTCCGGTATTGGAGATGTTGGTTCTGTGGGTCGGGCGGATGGGGCACCAGCATCCTCCTCCTGAATCCTTCTGTTTTTTGATGTTCCTGGCCACAGATTCTCCCATCTCTATGCAGCGTACTCATGAGTACCACATTTTTGCCATTCTTTGGCATGTAGGACACTAGGGACGTGTCGGCCGTGAACACAAACTTAGAGGAATTTATAGGCCTGTTCCGTGTATTCAACAGCTGAGGTGGGAACTCTGGCTTGTTTTTCTCGTACTGTTCCTACCGTCGTCAGCTTCCTCTTGAGGAGCTCCTGTCCCAGCTTGTGCCAAATAAAAAAGCTATCGCATGTGATGTTGTGGCCACGGAGTCCCTGTGTCACGTCCAGGACAACCCACATCCCTTGGTTCTCAGGGGCTCCTCCATCTGGCTTCCTCGTATACACTTGCAAGTTCCACACATATGATGAAGCAGCATCACAGCCAGCCCAGATCTTGATTAATATTTTACGGGTTTAGACGGTATTGTCGTAATGTTTGCTGACTATCTATCATTAATGTGAAGACTGTTATGTCAAATCACTTCTCTGTGTAATTATTACCCGATTAAACTAATCACGTCAACAGTAATTAACTAGGAAGTCGGCACCACGGGAAAATGTTGTTTAAAGAGTCCCTAGTGGACGAAACCGATATGACGGCTTGGTAGACAAAGGAAAGGCGTGGGCACAGCTCAAGAGAGGGAAAGTCAGAGAAACAACACGGACATTCAGCTGATAACTACACCCATGGAAATGCTAATTCTTTGAACATGAACAGCCGCTCATTCGAAAATAAATAGCAATTTACATATTTACGAGTGTATGCCTTTGCTGTCCCTCTCTGTGATCGCCTGTCCGTCTGTCGACAAAAAGTATCTGGTTGCGTTCCCCAGAAGTCCCAAGATCTTTCGCGGATGTAGTTCTCTCAGCGGGCTCTGGATAGTGTCTGTTGTAATGGATACGTTAGACGTACCTGTTGTCGCTTGATAAGGAAATGTTCTCCAGAATGGATTTTGTCCTTTGATAGAGTTGTAGTTTAAACCATTCTGCAACATCTGGCTCACGCCTTAGTCTGATTGGTCTATAGAGTGGTAGATTTCTCAACCATTTGTAACGTATTCAGCTGGCGCTTTATTTAAATTGGTCTTTATTTAAATTGCCAACCATTTCAAAATGTAGCTACTGCTCCATGCTGTATGGTCTAATGTACATTTTGTCGGAAGTGGGTTTTATACTGGAGTAGAAAAGGGAGTGTTCCATGACGGCGATGTAAATGTCTGTGCTCACGGGGGCGTGGCCACTGACTGATCATAAGTTACTATGAAAAACAATTCTCATTTAGAAGACGAAGATCACATTGTTATCTTTCCAAAATTATTCTTATACTTAATAATAACATTCAGATGCAAACCCCATAATTGAGAAGTGTACACAAACAAAGATACAGTAATGTAGCGATACTGCTTTTCATGAAGTAAATTCAACATGGTCGTTCTTTGATTTCCCACCGACCATTCCAACTGTCTGGATTTACAGAAATATTGTTTAATTGTGATTATCCTGCAAGTTGCCAACCAACATAAAAATGACCCTGTGATGTCCTGGTTGTGGATCATCGTTGCAGTACCCCTCTGGTAGTTGACTTGGGTAGGCTTCATGAAAGCTGCAAAGCACCACAAGAATGGTCTGGGGAGGTCCTGGTTGGTGATCGCTATTGCGATCACAAAATCCGGGTAGGATTTTTGCAAATGGATCAGGCCGCCACAAGGATGGGCAGCGCGAATGTCCGGATCGGGATCGCTGTTCCGGACCCATCGTCTGGTCGTCCAGGCTGGTGGTTCTAGGCAATAACTTAGGCAGATGTTAACAACGCACACACTCTCAAGAAATACATAATTACATTTCTTCCCAAATGAGTGGTGTTGTGGCACTAAGTGATGGTTGTTTGGGGAACTTGTTTATGGCTCTACCAATTCCTAAATGTCAAAGGAAATGAAACGAAAAGGAATAAAAGCATAAACAAAATATATACAAAATATAGTTATCACACCTTAATCATCTAATTGGACTCTGTTCTATATATGTCCAAGGTCTTGGCAAAATGACCATATCATGGCATTGTCTAATGTCATATCTAGGGCATTCATAATTTGCGGTGTGTTGCTTAGGGCACTATCCTAAGTTGATAATTACATGATAAGTCTACAGCTGTAAGGCGCCAGCTTCGGGCAGTCTACAGGGATGACCTATGGACCTCTGTGGAGAAACTGGTGAGTACTGTAGCTGTAGAGTCAAAGGCCTCAGAGTAAATGTTCAACTTTACTACGGCTGGTATTTTGTTAGGACCCTTAAGTGATCTGAGCATAAATCCTCATTAAATGTCAATGTGTCTTACATCATTGTAGTGGTGATAGGTATGAAAGAGTCTATTTCATAGCTATGTTATCCATGGAGGAGCTAATCTCACGACGGAAGCACTGAACCGGTCACAGGCGGTGTGATCATGGTTTATGACTTCTAATAACTTTACTCCTGAATGGAGGGTTCTATTTATTAGTGGCATGTGTGTTAACCATCATAAGAGTGATCTGTAGATTCCCTTACACGTGTTGCAATCTGAGTGACAACTAACTCCTCTATCGCTGTTATCAATAGCAATTTGACTTGTGAGTACTCTAACCTTCTTACTGATTGTGGCTGGCCTGACTGTGCTGGAATTGGTACTGGTACTCAAGGGGACCAGTTATCCTACCGATTTATTCTGAAATGTTATCCTACCGGAACACATGATTAGAGCATGTTACTAGTTGCATTGTAGTTGAACCTACACATGGCAAGGAATTATTATTTTTGCCATTTGTTTTCTTCTTTTACGACCAGTGTGGTACACCTCAGTGATATCTTAGATGTGTTCTAAGGTTATCCCCGTTGAAGGGCCTGTCTGCTCTTCTCTGTTCTCATAGGGGAGTTTACAACTAGATTTTGTTTTCTGCTCTGGTGGCCTCATACAGTGTTGCACGTAGTCTCGACCCACCTCCCACCGGCCTAGATGAGGCTCATCATGGGTCTGGGCTAGTATTTCCCCCCTTTGTGTCTCGGGAACCCCCCACCAGCGGTTGGTGTTGGTATCCGAGGCACAAACGAAAAGATCGCACCCTATGTAAAAGTTGTCATCGACCAGCGTTGTCATTAGAATGGCTGTAACCTTTCAATCAAATCTCCTGGTGTTTGTGCTTCAAAATGCTCAGTGGCTGTCGAGGACTGTCAGTCAGCGTCCACTTGTGGCAACCTTTTCAGTACCTGCGAACTGAGACGAGGATATCTGTCTGTGATATTGTAAAGTGTTTTGCCAGTGGGAGTCATCTGGTCAGTTGCAGGACTAAAGCCATTAGTGTCATTGTAAGAGGTGACAGTCCCTCACAAAGAGGAAGATGCATCACCGGAAGCAGAGTACACTCAGAGTACAAGCTCTCTGAGTTGTAAGATGGGCTGTAGTTGCCAAGTAGGTAATTAAGGTGGGATACATGTTCAACAGAAACATTTGTTTGAATGGTAACAGCTCTTCCATTCCTGTTTCAGTGAGTAGGCCAAAGTAAGCTGAACGAAGCCTATGATGGTAAGCTTGTGGGTGTTCATTCTGAGCTTGTTTGACAGTGTAAGCCAGTGAGCTACTGTATTTGTAAGTCGCCGAACCACTGAATTCTAGTTTTGAAGCTGTGGCAAGTTTAGCGTAGTCGTTTAGCACGTGTTGCTGTGGTAGACGAATTAACCTCGTCACATGTCTATTCGATGTTCGCTTCAACAAGTAAAGCCTGTCAGAACCCGTTGTGTTCGGGTAGCCATCCAATGCATCCTCTACGTCAGCTAGGGACGTCTCAGTATCGTTTTGCTGACCTGGATCGGGGTCAAAGGTGGGGAAAGTTTTGACAAGTTTGTCAAGGAGTTCCGTGCCAAGCGGGTGGAGAGGGTTGGCTTCATCCTGTGGGAAAAATGGGGACGAAAGGCCAAGAGGAGAAGCCAAGCTTTGGGATTTGTTGGCAAAGAGGCGCCACATTACTCAGTGCCGAATGGCCAAGAAGAGAAGACTGAGGGACGCATGAGGGAGGCAAAGTCTGAAACCTTCTATTGTCTTCACCCCTTTGAGTACTGAACTCCAGATGCTTGGTTGGGTAGTCACGCTGTAGAGCGTGACCGTTCTGGAATTCCTCCAGATGGTACCTAAGGGTGGTATTCTGCTGCATAGCAGAGTCTACTTTAGCGCTTAAAGTACTGATTTTGGACATGTGAATGTTGCACTTGCTTCATTCGGTCTCATACTTATCTATCATGTTTTGCAGATAGAGGTCTTGAGTACGGAGCGAGAGATTCAGTGATTTCCTCCGCTTGCTTGGAAATCAATATTTCCATCTTCATCACCTGAGTTCTCTCATCATTCATTTGGTCAGCGACTTCAATGAGTTTTGCTGATTTGTCATTCAACTTAGTTGTTGTGTTCATTAACTTCATTAATTGTGTCTTTGGTCTGCAGCATTTGGACTAGAACATTGTTACTTTGAGTAACGTTCAACAAAACTGCATGCATGTTATCAAGTTGCTCGCTTCTGTTTGTAGATAACTCGTCAGATTTATCTAGTTTGGAGTGGACTACTTCATATTTAGTTTTGGCTAAATCGAGTTGTTCCTGTAGAAAACTATTTTGTTGAAGAGTTTGTGCTCGTTCATCGTCATAAGTATTTGCAATTACTTTTAATTGTTCCGTTTTTAAACGCAGTTCCTTGGCTAGCAGAATGTTTACATTTCCTGCTTTTGTCAATAGTTGCTCGATTCTCTCCACCTGTCCCCTCATATCAGCAGTGTCTTGCACGTGCTTCTGCTGAGCACTGCGGTACTGGACCGATGCCAATCTTTGATGGCGATACATAAGGTCTAAAGCGGAGAGAACCGTTACAAAGCTTGCGCCGGATGGTTGATTTTGGAGAACGTTGTTCGCAATTTTTGCTGTTTTTCCGCTAATGGCATAATTAGGGTTTATATCGCGGCTGAGGTCAGATTGCAGATTATTAGAACATTTGAGAGGATTATTATTATTTTTTTTTCTAAATTTGGGTTTAGTGTCTCTCTGTGTTCCACAGTCACATTCCAATCTCAATACTACAGAGCTCAGAAGCAGAGTATTTACGACCGCCATAAAGCTGTGGAGAGGGAGAGAGAAAGGGGGGGGTGCCTATGATCCTCCCCCCAAGGGCAGTCATGACAGTATGTACTGTCGGAAGGGGCAGCGGCCCTTAAATGGCATAAGCTACTGTTGTGTCTTTGGCTATGCCGGATTAAGTGTTATGACATGCTATTCTATAAAATACATTCTCCGTAATTAATATTACCTGATTGAACTAATCATGTAAATGTAATTAACTAGAGGAGGGGCACCACGAAATAATATTTATAGAGCTGTTATCTTCCTAATAAACTCTTAAAGACCTAATAATATTTTACATCAATAGCAGTCAATATTAATTGTCACCTTATTTCAGTCTCATCTGAAAGTTGTAAATTATTGGTTATCTTCACGAACCCTGGCTAACAAGTTGAATCAGCAATACAAAATTGGGTTTAATTATTTATTTACTAAATACCTAACTAATCACACAGAATCACACATACACAATTAAATCATAACTTGATTACAAATTGCCGTCATAAAGGAAAACGTCCCTAACGGGCGTTACAAATATGACAGCTTGTTACACAAAGGAAAAGGGGCTGTGTTTGAGTGAAAGAGCGGGAGACTGGAACAGAGGCGAAGCTGTGCTATCGTAAATACAGTATCTTATGCATCCTAAATTACCGCCCATTTGGAAAAAGAAAATGCAATAAATATTTACTCTGAGCTGCGCTTCAGTAGGTTGGTGGTAGATGGAAGACCGTGTTGCCAAACCGAGTCCTCTGTCCTTTGAAGAATGTCTCTGGTGGTCACTTGGATAAGTTGTAGTAACGTCGTTGTGTGGTAGATGGGATACTTTGTCTGTTCCTTCCTAACCTGCGTTTGCAGCTGCGGTCGCTAACTCAACGGCTAGGAGGTATCACTTCTGTCGTGAATAAGAGTTCAAAGTTCATACCATTCGCAACCAAAGCTCATGCTGATGTTGGCTTCGTCATGTAGTTTTATCTGAGCCATTCTGACATGGGATCGTCACCCCCATATCCTCGGAACAGAAGGCTACATTTTCGTCAATGGCTTATATAGTGGAGGGAGAGGGGTGTGTCTGAAAAGTTTATTACCCATGTCTCTTCACAGGGGCGGGCCACTGGTTGAGCAGAGGCCTAAACTTATGAAAGCCCAGATCTCTCATTTGGAAGCTAAAATTACATTTAATCTCTTCACAAATAATTTCATATTCAAACATTTGAATTAAACAACAATTCCATGTGAATCCGATACCTCTGATGTTTAGACTTTCCACAGTAGAGTTTATGTCATTCTATCATTGATGAGAATGTGCCAGAGGGCAACCGAACTGACATAATATACCTTAAGTACCACCGCATATGTCCAGTTGGTCGGATTACCAGAATATAGTTAATTTCCCCCCAACTTCTGATGTTCCCAGAATCTCTATGTTAACCAAAGGGGCTTTCTAATGTCACATCAGTAGAGTAGGGAGAGGAACGGGGGGGAAAGAGGTATTTATGACTCTCATAAACCTACCCCCAGGCCAACGTCATGACACTACTCATCAACAGTAACGTTGGGCCCAGGGTTGTAAAACAGGGGAAGGCGGTCCACCAACTTGTCCCACACTGACCTGATTGCAGCTAGCTTGTCTCGGTTATCGAAGTGGATAATCCTGGAAATAATGTGGAAGTTTTCCAGAGACATTGTTGCACATAAAAGTTCTCTGCCAGTTTCTGCATCCCGCAGGGATTCTGTGGATTCCCTGTTAGATCTGAAAACACCAGCAAGGATAAGAACCCCAGAGTATGCATGTATATGAGTTTGGTCCATCTCCTTCCATCTCTCTCCAAAAACACTCCTTCCCTCCAAACCAGTGCAGTCCAGAATGATTTTCTGGATGGTGTCTGGGATGAACAGTTAAAAAGAAGACTTTATGTCCTGCACATGAGTAACCGCTATCCGCGTCGGCCCTGGTTGCATCCTTATCACATTGGCAGTCATGCGGGGTGTCTCATTCCTTGGGCAAGAAGACCATTCAATTTCACAATTTTTGACATCCATATTTCTCCTCCTGCAGGCTGCTGCTGAGCTGGTTGCTGACAGGCTGGACCTGGGGCTGGCTGCTGACAGGCTGGTCCTGGGGCTGGCTAAGGGTCAATCTCGTCCTCTTCTTCCAACTCAATGTCAGACTCCGAATTGACAGAGACATGATCCATATTCTGAAAATTCTTAATCTTCCAAAGTGGAAGACCCTCCTTCCACACTAGCTTCTTTCTCTGCAAAAATTATTTCTAAGACCCTGTGAGCAGAGATTATTTTTGCCAAACTGATTGATTGTGGTAAGGAGCCACACATGCAAAGCTATTTATTTGTTGAGTCCCTCCTTGAATTTGCACCTGGCTGGGTTAGAGTGCGGGATAATACAGATTTTGTGTTTTACAATGTATCCGAATAATGTATTATAATAACATTGTGCAGGTTCCCGCAAGACATTGTGTAGTTTCACACACTACAAAGGGTAGAGTGTGAGAAAAGCAGGAGACAGGCAGACAGGCAGGGAGACAGACAGGTTATTGGTGTTATGTAAAAACAGCAAGCCCAAGGAGGAGGAAGACAGAGTGAAGGATCACAGCAAACCTTTTTATTTCATTTTTACTTGTTTTCATCTACATACACACACTTTTCCACACTTTTATTTCCCTCGGGTCCAGTGGACCCGAACACCACATATGTCATAAAAATGTGTAGGCGGTACACACTGTTGTGTCTTTGGCATCATTAAAAGTGAAGACTGTTATTTTATCAAATCAATTCTCTGGAATTATTATTACGTGATTAAACTAATCATGTAAATGCAATTAACTAGGAAGTCGGGGCACCAAGGAAAATCTTCAGATTACAAAGTTATAATTTTCCTAATATAACTCTTCAGATATTTTAATATCTAATCAATTAGTCTTCTTATTAATTAATTATTATTTACCTCACGTCAGTCTCATTCCAAATGTCGTAAATTGTTGGTTATCTGCACGAACCCAGCTTTTACTATGAATCATCCTTACACCAATTGGCTTAATCATTTATTTACTAACTAACTAAATAATCCCAGAAATGCATAAACAAACAACAGTAGACATATTTTACTAACAAGGATAGGGAAGATTCCCTAGTGGGCTAAGCCGATATGACGGCTTGGTGGACAAAGGGAAGTGGGTGTGGACTGAGCACATGCGGGAAAGACAAAAGGGATCACTACACAGTTGATAATTAAATTAATTGAAATGCTAATCTTTTGCACATGAACGCTCGCTCATTCGGGAATAATTGCAGTCAATATATATTTACGCCCGTGTGTCGTCGTGATCTCTGTTGGAATCGTCAGTCCGTCTGCTGGAGAGTTCATCCGAGTCTCTTTCTGTTTCCCTGAAGATGTTGGGGATGAATCAGAATGAGTTGGGTAACATAGATAAGATGTTTTATTTTCATCATATGCTTGTGAGATACTTGACATTAAAACCTTTCCCTTTGTCTATAGGGTTGGTAGTTGCAGTTATCACTTCTCGGCTAGGGCTTAGTCACATTGGGGCGCAGAGAGGGGAGAGGTCAGGCTTGTCTTCATATGTCAATGTAACTATTCCTAAACCATGGGAAGGGATGGTGTTATTAATGGGGAACCATTGTCACTATCTCATAAAATGTCTGTACGCCAGTCACTCCCTACTTTTCTCATTGGGGGAAAGAGTATGGCTGTGTCTGGAACCATTGTATTTCCCCTCTGAGGTTGCCCTTATCTTGACCTAGTATTTGACCTAAGAGGCTCACTGTCTGATTTTGAGTTTGTCCAGGTTTGGGAGTATCTAGGATTGACAATTGATATATGCCATTGGATGAGGTAATGTTTTCATAGACAGTGAAGTATCAAGCATGAGATTTAAACCTTGTCTTGGGAGATCAAACTGAATGATAATTTATAGCGAATGCTGTCTCTGTTTGGGATACTCCTCTCTAAAGTAAAAGTCTTTCTTTGTGAAGCAGTTCCTAATATCTGTGGTTTGTCATGTCGACTAGGGGGAGGATCTTTGCTATAAAAGATCCCAGTTGCCATTATGTTAGGCACTCTCAACTATTTCATTAGAGATACTGAAATGTTGAAAGTCAAATGCTATTGCAAAAGCTTAATGATTATTAAATGTGAAGTTTAAGTATAACTCTGACTGGTGTGTGGTTTACTCTCTCATCATTTGGTAATACAGGAAATTGCCACGACAAAGATCAGTCTTTCGTGGTTAGAATGGATACTTCAGAGTACCATTCAGAAATGTTCTCATAGATAGATGTTTCGGCGGTTGTCGGTAATCGCATCCCAAGTTTACATAATTTCTAGCTGCAGACTAGTAATTAGTGTCTAAGATTTGCTCTTATTCTGTAGGGATCGATAGTCTCAGAGTTTAACCATTTACAGCCGTGTAGCAAATGCTCCACGTGGTATGGTTAGGAATTCAATAATTATTCGCAATCACAGCTCACGCTGTGGGTTTGCTTAGTCTAACTAAAACCTGTGCCATCTCAGTTTCCACCGAGGTACTCGTGGTCTAAAGAGGATTTCCTCAGGAGGGTTTTTTATTCATAACAGTAGAAAAGGTGGTTCTATGATGCCTGATCGTGTCTGTGTTCACGGGGGCAGGCCAATTACTTAGTTAAACTTTAAAGGGAATATTCTCATTCGCTCACATTAAAGGTTTAACATCACATTACATCATTTCACAAATAGTTTCATCTTTGCTCATTTATTTTAAACAAGAATTAGATGCAAACCTCATAATTGAGAAATGTACACATTCAGAGATATAGTTATGTGTGTTTCCTGTCCTCACTGAGGTCACCAAATGAAACACACTCATCATACCCATCCCTTAAGTGTCCACGGACCATTCCCACAAGTGGACATTTTGTTTCAAATTCCCATTTTGGGGATTTAGGAGTTCGCCACGTGAAATCCTTTGTTCTCTCTCTCTCTCTCTCTCTCTCTCTTTCTGCATGGCCAGGGGGAGAGAGTCTCCGCCAGGAATTTATGACCTGAGATAACAGAACCTGGGTGTAGGAGAGAGTGGGAAGCAATGATCTATACCCAGAAAGGGCCACGTCATGACAATACTCAATGAAAATGTGTTATTTTACATGTTCTTCACAGAAAATGAGGCAAGGCCAATGAGTCTCAGGTTGAAAAATGTATTTATTTATTTTTGTAAACATTGAAAATGGGTCCCACAGACCTGAACACCACACAACGGTTAACACTTTTTTTGGTACTACATGATTCAATATGTGTTATTTCTTAGTTTTGATGTATTCACTATTATTCTAGAATGTAGAAAATAGTAAAAATAAAGAAAACCCCTGGAATGAATAGGTGTGAACAAACTTTTGACTGGTACTGTAAGGAAATCAGTCAATTGAAATAAATTCACAAGGCTCTAATCTATGGATTTCACATGACTGGGCAGGGGCATAGGCCTGGGAGGGCATAGGCCCACCCACTGGGGAGCCAGGCCCAGACAATCAGAATGATTTTTACCCCACAAAAGGGCTTTATTAAGGACAAAAATACTCCTCAGTTTCATCAACTGACCGGGTAGCTGGTCTCAGACGATCCTGCAGGTGAAGAAGCCGGATGTGGAGGTCCTGTGTTATTGTGTTGTGTGGCAAAACTGCACATTTTAGAGTGGCCTTTTATTGTCCCCAGCATAAGGTGCACCTGTGCAATGATCATTTAATCAGCTTCTTGATATGCCACACCTGTCAGGTGGATGGATTATCTTGGCAAAGGAGAAACGCTCACTAACAGGGATGTAAAAAACATTGTGCACAAAACTTGAGAGAAAACTTTTTGGGCGTATGTAAAAACTTTACATGCTGCCTTTCTATTTTTGTTTAGTATATTTAGCTCCAAAGGCCAGGGTAATTAAAACAATTCAAGTAATTAAAAAAATGCTAAGCTAGCTAGGTAATTAGAAAAATGTTAAACAAGAATACACACAAGAAATACACAATATCAATTATTTACACAAGAAACTAAAAAGGCTATAATATCTACTTGCTACCTGTCGATGAAAAAGGTGGAAGTTTTTCCAACCCTGCGCCTTGAGCAATGACGTCAAAGCTTGCGACAGAATATGTAGTTCTGTATGATAGCCACATTAGCGGCTAATTAACCTCTAATTCCTCCCAAACCCGGATCCGGGAGCACCCCCCACAGTAAAAAAGCTGACTAGCATAGCCTAGCATAGCGTCACAAGTAAATACTAGCATCTAAATATCATTAAATCACAAGTCCAAGACACCAGATGAAAGATACACATCTTGTGAATCCAGCCATCATTTCTGATTTTTAAAATGTTTTACAGGGAAGACACAATATGTAAATCTATTAGCTAACCACGTTAGCAAAAGACACCACTTTTTTTACTCCATCAGTAGCCATCACTAATTCGACCAAATAAAGATATAAATAGCCACTAACCAAGAAACAACTTCATAAGATGACAGTCTGATAACATATTTATTGTATAGCATATGTTTTTTTAGAAAAATGTGCATATTTCAGGTATAAATCACAGTTCTACATTGCAGCTGCAATCTGAAATAGTGCCGAAGCTGCCAGAATAATTACAGAGACCAACGTCAAATACCTAATTACTCATCTTAAAACATTTCAGAAAAATACACAGCGTACAGCAAATGAAAGCCCAACATCTTGTGAATCCAGCCAATGTGTCAGATTTTTTAAGTGTTTTACAGCGAAAACACAATATAGCATTATATTAGCTTAGCACAATAGCCAGAAACACAAGCAATTTACCAGCAGCACAGGTTAGCGACAGCAAAAGATATATAATTTTTGACTAACCTTGATATACTTCGTCAGATGACAGTCCTGTAACATCATATTACACAATGCATATAGGTTTTGTTCGAAAATGTGCATATTTAGCAGCACAAATCGTGGTTATACAATGTGATGAGTGGCAACAGGTCATGCATTCTGGCCAGCGCCATCTTGGAAAGGCACCTAAGTTTACGATTATTTATCGATTAGATTGACAAAAAAATACAGGTTGGACAGCAAATAAAAGATGCATTAGTTATTAATGCAACCGCTGAGTTAGATTTTTAAAATTAACGTTACTAGACATACAGTGTGCGTTACAGCCAGACTAGTGCCGCAATAACGGCGGACAAATGCGTTTACATTTTTCCACATAAATACGGAATAACATCATAAATAGTTCTTACTTTTGGACGAGCTTCCATCAGAATCTTGGGCAAGGTGTCCTTTGTCCAAAAGAATCGTTGCTTGGTTGTAAAACGTCGTCTTCAACTTCGGAATTAGCAGCTAACAATAGCTATGTGGCCACAACATTCCCAAATCCCCAAAACGCAATACTAAGGAAATTCCGAAAATAGCAATATACTCGCATAAACTGATATAACTCGGTTTAAAATAACTTCGTTATGATGTTTCTAACACCTATATCGAATTAAATTACAGACGGATATAGCTAAGGCCGATAACTGAGCGTTTCAAAATGCCATCTTGAGGTCTTGCTTTGCGCAATGACGAACGACGAAAAGAGAGCGCACTTCGTTCCTTGGCCTTTTATAAGCTCTGAGAACTACGTAGACACTCCATTCCACTTCTCATTGGTTACTGACATCCAGGGGAAGGCGGGTGCAGTTCATATCGACCCATAGGACACATACAGAGCTTTAAACTGATCTGAGAACAGAGCCTCGTTTTCAGACCTTCGCAGTTCCTGTCATGGATTTCGCTGCAGAAAGAGTTCTGGTTCACCCACAGACATAATTCAAACGGTTTTAGAAACTAGAGATTGTTTTCTAGAGATTGTTTTCTATCCAATAGTAATAATAATATGCATATTGTACGAGCAAGAATTGAGTACGAGGCAGTTTAATTTGGGAACGATAAATGTCCAAGTTGAAACAGCACCCCCTGTAGTGTTTTAACGGCAATTATTTATTTTTTTGGGGGGGGGGGTAATTACAGGCGAATATATTGATAAAAGTTACCTCATCCTAGAGAGATTTGTGAGGTTATCAAAGCGTCACACCAGGGTAAGCCTACAAGAAAAACAGACCTTATATAAAGTAAACTCAGCAAATGTCCTCTCACTGTCAACTGCGTTTATTTTCAGCAAACTTAACATGTGTAAATATTTGTATGAACATAGCAACATTCAACAACTGAGACTTAAACTGAACAAGTTCCACAGACATGTGACTAACAGAAATGGAATAATGTGTCCCTGAACAAAGGGGCGTTCAAAATTAACAGTCAGTATCTGGTGTGGCCACCAGCTGCATTAAGTACTGCAGTGCATCTCCTCCTCACGGACTGCACCAGATTTGCCAATTCTTGCTGTGAGATGTTACCCCAGTCTTCCACCAAGGCACCTGCAAGTTCCCGGACATTTCTGGGGGGAATGGCCCTAGCCCTCACCCTCCGGTCCAACAGGTCCCGCTGGCCATGGCAGAACACTGACATTCCTGTCTTGCAGGAAATCACGCACAGAACGAGCAGTATGGCTGGTGGCATTGTCATGCTAGAGGGTCATGTCAGGATGAGCCTGCAGGAAGGGTACCACATGAGGGAGGAGGATGACTTCCCTGTAAAGCACAGTGTTGAGATTGCCTGCAATGACAACAAGCTCAGTCCGATGATGCTGTGACACACCGCCCCAGACATGACGGACCCTCCACCTCCAAATTGATCCCGCTCCAGAGTACAGGCCTCGGTGTAACGCTCATTCCTTCGACGATAAACGTGAATCCGACCATCACCCTGGTGAGACAAAACCGTGACTCATCAGTGAAGAGCACTTTGTGCCAGTCCTGTCTGGTCCAGCGATGGTGGGTTTGTGCCCATAGGCGACATTGTTGCCGGTGATGTCTGGTGAGGACCTGCCTTACAACAGGCCTACAAGCCCTCAGTCCAGCCTTTCTCAGCCTATTGCGGACAGTCTGATGACTGATGGAGGGTTTGTGCGTTCCTGGTGTAACTCGGACAGTTGTTGTTGCCATTCTGTACCTGTCCAGCAGGTGTGATGTTCAGATGTACCGATCCTGTGCAGGTGTTGTTACGCATGGTCTGCCACTGTGAGGACAATCAGCTGTCTGTCCTGTCTCCCTGTAGCGCTGTCTTAGGCGTCTCACAGTACGGACATTGCAATTTATTGCCCTGGCCACATCTGCAGTCCTCATGCCTCCTTGCAGCATGCCTAAGGCACGTTCACGCAGATGAGCAGGGACCCTGGGCATCTTTCTGTTGTTTAGAGTCAGTAGAAAGGACTCTTTAGTGTCCTAAGTTTTCAGAACTGTGACTAATTGCCTACCGTCTTAAGCTGTTAGTGTCTTAACGACCGTTCCACGGGTGCATGTTAATTAATTGTTTATGGTTCATTGAACAAGCATGGGAAACAGTGTTTAACTTCTCTAGGATAGGGGTCAGCATTTTCACGTTTGGATGAAAAGTATACCCAAATTCAACTGCCAGCTACTCATCCCCAGAAGATAAGATATGCATATTATTAGTAGATTTGGATAGAAAACACTCTGACGTTTCTAAAACTGTTTGAATCATGTCTGTGAGTATAACAGAACTTATTTAGCAGGCGAAACCCAGAGGACAAACCATTCAGATTTTCTTTTGAGGTCACTCTCTTTTCAATGAGTTTTCATTGGGAATCCAGATTTCTAATTTACCTTCTTGCAGTTCCTACCCTTTCCACTGGATGTCAAAAGTCTTTAGAAATTAGTTGAGGTTTTTTCCTTTGTGTAATGAAGAAGTACGGCCATCTTGAACGAGGGTCACTTGAAGTCTACTGTTAGACAGAGGCGCGTGACCAGAAAGCTAGCTACAGTTTGTTTTAATCCTGTATTGAACACAGATCATCCCGTCTTCAATTTTATCGATTATTTACGTTAAAAAATACCTAAAGTTGTATTACAAAAGTAGATTGAAATGTTTTGGCAAAGTTTTCAGGTAACTTTTGAGATATTTTGTAGTCACGTTGCACAAGTTGGAACCGGTGTTTTTCTGGATCAAACGCGCCAAATAAATGGACATTTTGGATATATATCGACGGAATTAATCGAACAAAAGGACCATTTGTGATGTTTATGGGACATATTGCAGTGCCAACAACAGAAGCTCGTCAAAGGTAAGGCATGAATTATATTTTTATTTCTGCGTTTGGTGTCGCACCTGCAGGGTTAAAATATGCTTCTCTCTCTTTGTTTACTATAGTGCTATCCTCAGATAATAGCATTGTTTGCTTTCAGCCGAAAAGCCTATTTGAAATCTGACATGTTGGCTGGATTCACAACAAGTGTAGCTTTAATTTGGTGTATTGCATGTGGGATTTCATGAAAGTTTGATTTTTATAGTAATTTATTTTAATTTGGCGCTCTGCATTTTTACTGGCTTTTGGCCAAGTGAGACGTTAGCGTTCCACATATCACAGAGAAGTTTTAAACCCTTTACAATAAAGATCTGTGAAGTTATTTGGATTTTTACGAATTATCTTTGAAAGACAGGGTCCTGAAAAAGGGACGTTTCTTTTTTTGCTGAGTTTAGTTCTACAATCCCCTATGGAAAAATGAATGGTGGAAAAACGATTGGAACCATTTCCAGCTTTCCAGGAACCATTTCCACTCATACTGTGGTACTCAATGATTGCAGTCTCAGAATGGGTGAATTATGTAGCGAATGCTTGAGCAGCAGAATAATTCAGTTCGAGTCATCAGGCAATTCTAATGTTGCCAGAGAGGATGGTGCATTACTGCTACCAACAGCCCATGTGGAGAGTACATTTTGAATTAGAGGCTAGGTACAAGCTAGTGTTGTACTAGCTAGCTAGTGTTGTACTAGCTAGCGTGTACTAGTTAGCTGCACAAGCAACAATGGTTAACACAATGCCCTGGACGAAAGCTAATGCATCGACTGGTGTGTGCATAGCACACTGACGCCTTGGAACAAAGCGATAGAAGCGACCAACAAAAATCTACAGGTTGCACACGCACCTACTATCTGAGATGCAAAAATACCATCTGAGATGCACGCGCATGCTCTTTGAGATTTGCAGACCAGGGCAGCAGTACAAACACTTTTTAATTTGACCCCCTCAGCCCTCGTGTTGGCCACTTCCACCCCCCCACCTCCGTCGGAACCGGATGCAGTTTGATTGCCATCTTAAGTAGAGGTCCAATTCACAAATATTGCCCTCTCAACCCTCGATTTAGCTCGAGGGAATGAGTGAATAACTTTGGCTGTGTTTCAAACACATAAAAGACACACCCTCCACTTACCCTCGCCTTATGCCCTTGGGGGAATCCCCGCGGCCATCTTTGCCATCGGTCCAAATGATTAGCCAAGCAAGGGAAGTTGGCAATGTAAGCCCCTCTGCCCTCGCTTGTGATTGAGTTTGCGAGTGTACAATTCTGTTCACTCCGGAAACTGAAACGTCTGCCAAAACTTAAAACCAGCATAAGTATGTGGAAGTCAACGTACAAGTGCCAGTAAAAACAAATGTAAATAAGTTAGACATTTTGCTACTAATGCACATGATGGCACAAACACGTATTGTAAAATAATGATGTTTTTGTTTGGTTCACTTTTGGAAACGTTAGCTAGTGCATACAACTTTCCCTGACATCACACTTATACATTGTATAGATATCTATATATATAGATTCAGGAGCGCAACTTTCACTGGGGACGGGGGAAGGGTCATGCCCCCTCCACATTCTGAAATTGCATTTTTGTGTTCCCCAGTTTTATCATGGCACTGTGATTCAAGAAATGGTTTCGGTGTACTTTGGGACCATGAGGACGCCTCAGAGCGGTCAGGTAGGCTGTTTGGAAGTTTCAGCAGGCTGGATTAAGGACCACTCGGACACCAGAGTATGCGAAAAGAGGCAGCTGTTGTCTGTGTGTGTTGTGCTTTTTCTCCGAGTTGTAAAAGCAAGCAGAGCAGAAACTGGTTACTCTTTATTTGACTGATGTAGCTGGCAAGGTAACTGCTGTTTGACTTAACAGAACAAAAGTATTCATTCCCAGTGCTGAGCTAGTAGTGTAACTGACATGTAACGTTAGCTGATGTTTCATCCTCTCTCGACTGAAGTTCTGTTTGATGTGAATGAAAGTGAATGAACTAGCTAACCTCTAGCTATCTGTCAGGTATCTAACAGCTGTTGTGTGTATGGAAATGTTTTGTAGCCTTTGCTTTATCCCGTTTCAACAGAAGGAAATTAACTTGTCTTGTTTTCTCCAGTTGATATACCATCATTTTTGCCTCAATCCCAATAGAATAAAACATGAAACCAGTGGCCAAATGATCGAAGACTGATATTCTGACGTTTTTTGATAGCGCAATGTGAGTTTTTATTAGTCAGTATACCAATGTTGTAGTGCAAAAATTATTAGAGTGAACAAATGTGAATGATGAAGATGCGTCTAGCGACTTGTTGGTACCAAGGCCCAGCATGATGACACAATCAGGATTTATGGCATTGTTTGCATGACAGATCATCTGACCCACCTTATCTGTGGCAATCCTGATGAAGAGACATTCCCTCAGAAGTCCTGAAGCCAGGAGAGGTGAAGATTGATGAAACTTGAATTGACTAAATGAATGTCACTGTGTGAATTAAATTGTCATGTTAGGATTATTTCAATAGTTCACAAAGAGCTATACATTTTGATATGTTTCATTGTACTGTAAGTGCTATGGACTTATTGTTACAGAGAAACTGTTATTCTGTTCATCGGACAGTGAAAAGTTCAAAGAGGAGCGACACAGGGGTGCACCTGTATAATTTAAATACATTGGATCTAATCATCACAACTTATATGTGTTGTTTTCATGCCTTTGTTTTAATGTTTTGGGCCATGCAAAGTGATGTTAATTAGAAGATGGGAGATACTGAGATTTGGCGCTCTTGTAAAAAATTTAAGTTGGGTTTAAATGTTGATCATGGAGTCATTGGTAAACCAATCTCCTGATATATACTTGTATGTCATAGTGGTGAATTTTCTATACTGTTAAAAGACTTAATTTATATTTTGTATTAATTTCATCGTGAAGATTTATGGTATGTACCATTTGTTAATTCTATTTTTGCGAAACTGTAATAAATCGGATTATTTTTAAATGGATAGGAACCGTAGTCCTCACATTTCTGTGTAATATTACTTGAATTATCATTTGGTGAAATGTTTAATGGTAAATGTTATTCACAATATCCATAGCATATAAACTCTGTCTCTAACTGTGCATCTCTGAGCTAAGGTTAACTCAATAATTTAATGCTAGGACATTGATTGCTAGATATTAGCTCTTTGTTCCTTAGCCTCTTAATAATTGCATAACGGTAAACCTAGACATGTGTATCTTATAGTATTCCGAGTGGTGACGCAAGGCTCACAACCTTGGCTATACCCACTGGATACGATTATGGGCCTTTAGCCTTCGAATTATAGTGGAGTCAGATAGTACATCATATATTAGGGTCATAGACCCTCTACACTAGTTCTCTGTCATCCTCAGACAAAGTGAATTTTCATTATTCTACAACGTAACGTTATTGATCTGTCAGTTACCTGTCAGTTACCCTAGGAGATTCCCTACTTTTCACACTGACAAGGTATAAACAGCTCTACTTCACTGTCATGGTGCACAGTCCGTACACAACATTATGCTCATCATGTCTTAGCAGGATCAGATGGTAATTGGTGTCCCAGCAGGGTCAGACAGCCAGGGAAGACCAGTGTACAGAACTCAGGTGAATTTTGCAGTATATTATAACAATCAGTGAATGGATACAAAGTTCCATCTTGAGTTGATGGGTAGGCTACAGTCTGGGATCTGGGAATAATGGTCATTTCAATTATTGAACCATTGATTCTATTTTTGGATAATATAATGTATAAATGGATAAATGTACACCAAGGTAATTATTTGTTATGCTGCTTCTAAGTAGGATATGATGGTGAAATGGGGTCTCAGCAGGGCTTGGCAACCAGGGAAGACCGGTAGGTGACAGCACCGAGGTTAACTTTTACAGATGCAACACTTTATTCTGTCTGTGCAGCAAACACTGGACACACCAGAAGCTTCAAAGACTGTAACTACTGTATTTTAAGGCAGTCTGACAAACCTCAAGTTGATTTCCAAACTGTATCAAGGGTTGATAGAGGCTTTTCCCGATGACACAAAACATGTAAAACAAAAATGTGAGGAAGACCTGGGAGGCAATATTGATGAGGATGAATGGATACAGATATGTTTGAATGCCCAGTCATGTTCATATAATCTCAGACATAAATTACTGCAGTTTAAGACCATCCATAGAACACACTTTATGCCAGTGAAACTGAATATCATGCACTCAGAAATGTAATTCCTCTGCTGGAGGTGGGGGACATATTTGCATATGTTATGCTCTTGTGAAGGCAGGCTGAATTCTGGAAAAGAGTATGTTCTTTTATCTCAGCATGTCTACAGAGTCTCCCTTTTACCTGTTTTTGTTTGCTTGGAAATGTTGAAGAAACTGTGTAACCTGTCATTTTTAGCGGCTAAGAAATGCATTAATTGGAAGGTTGGTTATCATCCCACAATGGATGGCAGAAATGTCAAGTTATGCATCACTTAATTTGATTTATTACAAGATTAAGGTATACTGTGCAACTTTCATAAGGTCTGGATGCTTTATATGGAATACTGTCCGACAAAATAAGTCTGTATTTTCCTCCCGAGTGGCGCAGTGGTCTAAGGCATCGCAGTGCCACTAGAGATCCTGGTTCGAGTCCAGGCTCTGTCGCAGCTGGCCATGGCCGGGAGACCCATGGGGCGGCACAAAATTGGCCCAGCGTCGTCTGGGTTAGGGGAAGGTTTGGCCGGAAGGGATGTTCTTGTCCCATTGCGCACTAGCGACTCCTGTGGTGGGCCGGGAGCAATGCACGCTGACATGGTCGCTAGGTGTACAGTGTTTCCTCCAACACATTGGTGAGGCTGGCTTCCGGGTTAAGCGGCCTGGTGTCAAGAAGCAGTGTGGCTTGGCTGGGTTGTGTTTCGGAGGACGCACGGCTCTCGATCTTCGCCTCTCCGAGTCCGTACAGGAGTTACGGTGAGTGGACAAGACTGTAACTACCAACTGGATACCACGAAATTGGAGAGAAAAAGGGGGTATAAAAAAAAGGTCTGTATTGAAAACATGCCCAAGTCAGGGGAGATGCATATTTAGGCAATCCCTAGCTGCTGGGCTGCTCAGTCCTGGTCCTGGGGGTCTGCCGTACTGTTGATTATCACTCTGGCCTTGGCCTAACACACCTGAAACCAATAATGAATGCTTCACTAAGATCCTAAAGCTGAGTGGGGTGTGTTGGCTTGGGGCGCTGCAGGGCGGTTGACACCTAGGGCCAGGACGGGGCGATCCAGCTATATTGTGTGCAAATGAAAAGAGCTCTACAGTACCATTGTACTAATTGAGGAGAATAAGAACAATCCTACAATTATTTTTAATCCTGTATCTTTCGACACATTCATGAAAATAGTCATGGCCTCGAAACCGTCAAGCTGCATACTGGATCCTATTCCAACTAAACTCCAGAAAGAGCTACTTCCTGCACTTGGCCCTCCTATGTTGAACGTAATAAATGGCTCCCTATCCACCGGATGTGTATCAAACTCACAAAAAGTGTCAGTAATAAAGCCTTTCTTGAAAAACCAAACCTTGACTCGGGAAAAAATATATATAAATGAAAATCGGCATGTATTGAATCTCGCATTCCTCTCAAAATATTTAGAAAAAGCTGTTGCACAGCAACTCACTGCCTTCCTAATGACAAATAATGTATACGAAATGCTTCAGTCTGATTTTAGACCCCATCATAGCATTGAGACTGCACTCATGAAGGTTGTAAATTACCTTTTAATGGCGTCAGACCATGGATCTGCATCTGTCCTCGTGCTCCTAGACCTTAGTGCTGCTTTTGACACCATCGATCACCACATTCTTTTGGAGAGATTGCCTGGTTTAGATCTTATCTGTCGGAAAGATATCAGTTCATCTCTGTGGATGGTTTGTCCTCTGGCAAATCAATTGTAAGTTTCGGTGTTCTTCAAGGTTCTGTTTTAGGACCACTATTGTTTTCACTATATTCTACCTCTTAGTGATGTGATCCGGGAAACACAATGTCAACTTTCACTGCTATGTGGATGACACACAGCTGTACATTTCAAACAAACATGGTGAAGCCCCAAAATGTCCTACCCTGCAAGCCTGTGTTTCAGACATAAGGAAGTGGAGGGCGGAAGTGGAGGGCGGCAAATTTGTTTATTTTGAACTCGGACAAAACAGAGATGCTAGTTCTAGTTCCCAAGAAACAAAGATATCTGACAATTAATCTTGATGATTGTACAGTTGTCTCAAATAAAACTGTGAAGGACCTCGGTGTTACTCTGGACCCTGATCTCTCTTCTGACGAACATATCAAGAATATTTCAAGGACAGCTTTTTTCCATCTTTGTAACATTGCAAAAATCAGAAAGTTTTTAAAAAAAGTATGCAGAAAAGTGTCAAGGGAATTTAATAATTCCTCTATGTACTCATTAATTAAAATCAATCTGTCTATTTATAAGAATTTGTAAGAATTTGTAAGATACTTATTAACATAAAATAGACAGGATATAGTCTTATTAAAATTAGATAATAGTATTTAATCTCGGAGCACGCTCCCATTTAACCATAAACAACGGTTTATATACAAGATATGACGTCATTGGTTACAGAATAAATCTCCTCCTCTTGACCAAGATAAAACAGGGTTAAAAGTTCATTCCAACTCTCCAGCGCACACACATGACACACTATATCATTTATTCTCCTGAAGGCTCACTATAATTTATTACCACTTTAGCAGACAACTCAAGATAATGGAAGACCTAAAAAGTTACTCACTGCCTTATCTAAACATCTCAGGGCTAAGTTGGGTCAGTTCAACCATAGTTTAACGACCCTTTTTGCTTACTTTATAACCCACAGCACAAATCTCTCTAACTAAGTTGGAATGTTTTTATCCTCCTTGTTCATACTACCTAATCCCTTCCTTATGAATTAACATTATTAATCAGATATAATAATAATACCGTGCAGAGTTCAATTAGTTATAGTTTTATCTAAATGTAGACATTGTTTTAGTCATTATTCATACAGTTCCTAACAATCCACCCTAAATGACAAAACAATTCATAACAACAAATCAAACACTATATAGAAACATCAATGTTATACAAGAATAAACCAAACCAATACATGTATTTACACTCGATCATCATCAATGACTGTTCTAACCTACATCAGAATCATAACTCTTCTAATTAGAATTTTCCTTACTATCTTTATTAAAGAAACAGTCTATACATTGAAACATGAAACTATCTAAATTCTCTAAACATCAAATATGGTCTCCTCAGGTGTGAAAGATCCGGAGTCCTCTGCAGGGTCTGGAGCCATATATTCATCATTCCACTGGTCAGAACTTAGGATTGGTCCGTATATCACCATCTGTTGTCATCGAATACTCCAGAGTCCTAGAAATGAGTACCTTTCCCACAACATCCACACAAAACTAACACATTCACACAGGTGAAGGTTGCCCAAAACACAGTGAACATGACGTATATTCATTTCACAAACACACTTATCAAAAATTCATTAGAGCATTATCCACCCCAGAGTCCCCTGCCAGGGCCTTGGTCACTGATCCGTCTGGAGCTGTGTCATCGGGGACCAAACTAACCCCATACACCCCCACCCTTTTCAGCCAGCAACATATCCAAAACTATTCTATTCTATTCTGCCAAGCCATTCATTACATCTCTGGTATAATAGATGAAGCGCTGTTGATTATAATAAATATAATTGATCTAGTCCACATTCTTATAGAGAGTGGACTACCAGAAAATACTTGACTCTAATCCTGCTATGATCTAATTCCTCGCTTTGAATTCGTCTGGCACCCCACTGGAACACCAATGCTATCAATGTAACTCTATTGTCAAAAGATCATGACTGAGCACTCCTTCTCTTTCTTCTCCTGGCTCTGGGTAAAGGGCATGCCTACCTGCACTAATGCACCACTACCGGTCCAATTGGTAGGCAGGTTAGGTCACAGCTTCATACCTCCACACTCTAAACCGTTTTATCTGCCAGTCAGGTCCCTCATTGTCTCCTCGGTTGTAACATTCTCAGTCCTATTGCATGTACTGACTTCCCCTACTTCTCATCCGTGTGTTATGTAGCGATCCATAAAATCCTGTCACTGTGAAAGAGAAAATCTGGATGTAATCGGCACCTGGGGACACATATCACAGATCAATGCAACTGTCATAGTTCAGCTTCCTGCCCTCTTGAACCGCTTTATCATACAGGCCATTCCCATGGTTGTAGCAATTTCATCTGAACTATTCACACCGGCCCTTGGCTCTGGACAACTCCACGGTCAGTATCTGCTTTGTCAGGAGCTCTGCTTGTATTCTGGCTGACTATCATGTGCTCTAACTTCTCGTACCCGGAATGGCACTAGGTTGTCAACTGAAACCCTTACTTTCACTACACTCCATCTTCTTCCATACTGGGTATGTAGATTTATGTAGCCCTCTCTCATGATGTGAGCTATAACCTGTTTCCATGAACTACACAGGGACTTGCATAGATGTCTTCTACAATGGCTGCTCTTAGTCCTAACTGCCAAGGAGTCAGAGACCCCATTTGGTCTACATAGAACTCCACAGAGACATCCTTCCCAATCTCTACTCTAACTTCCTGTCAATCCAGATCAAGTGATCTCTTATGCTTGGTTAATACAAAATCCTCATTCTCTAACTATGTGTATAGCTACCCTCTTTGGCCTTCTCGGGGTTCATGGTGTATCAGGAATATGGCTCCCACGATCAGACAGCTCAGACCAATCAGCAGTCCTGTAAAGCCTCACCCTCTCCCGGAGAACATATCCTCAACTAGAGGCCAAGCCATACTTTCACTTCTATGAACGCTCACAGCGGGGAAAGGTCGGGTATAAGGGAAGTCTTCAGTAGGAGTGTAACCCCTGTACCCTGTTGGTATCGGTTCTGCTCCTACCCCTGTGATTGTTCGCCAGTGTCAGTGTGTCTTACCCTCTTACAATGCGTGACATGCACCCAGGTAGCTCTATCAACTATTCTCACAGCAAAGGCTGTCACCAGGAGTCCTCTGTACGGCCCCTCCCAACGGGGCTGCTTCCCTTCCTCAGGGACTGGATTGAGTGTATCACCTTCTCCTGTAATTCACCTGTAGTGCATAAAATCTTGGACATACAGGTTTGGTTAACAAACAACCTTTTCATGTGATCAACAATACTTCTTTCTACTTCTATATCTGCTTGTTTAGCTAGATTTAGTTTTAAATTAGTTTATCATCCAATAGGCCACATCCTATCCTAGACCACAACTTACCCATCCCCCCTTTGATACTTGGCTCTGCCAGGTAACAACATTGCCTAACCTAACCAATGACTTAGGTAAAATTAGTAAATTATCCTTATGTCTGACCTTATCATGTAGGAGCGCCCCTTTTATTCTCTGCATGTTCAATTCTCCCTTGGGCGTCCATTCATATCTATCCTTTTCCAATTCTCTGTCAAGTGACTTATCTACTTTAAGAAGTATCTGTGCTGCTTATATATGTTCTTAAATATATATATATTTATTGATTTAAACAGTAACCCTTTTCTCTCCTATCTTATTTCACAGCCTACCTTGCTCCTTTCCTGGTCCCCCCTCTCCTCTCTGCTCTCAAACCTTCAAGGTCTCAACAGTGCGGGGTAGACCCCTCTGTCTGCCTTTTTCTCATGATAGTCAGTAAAAACTATGTGTTCCTTTCAAATATTAACTAAGTGTCTCACTGTTTTGGCTTTATCTAAAATCATGGATTTTTTGAAAAAATAAGTCCTTACATAACCTTAATCAACCTATCTCCATCCTATCAATAATCCTAAATCATCACATATGTCATATATCCCTGTCAACTTTAATACTATTTAAATAAAAAATCTTCTAATGGTCAAATAAAGCAAAAACAACTGCTAACCATATCAAACCCATTCTTTACTAATAAGCTTTCTCCCCCAGGAGTCCACTGTATTTTATTTAACAATAACATTGGTTAACCTTAAACTCAGTCTCATAAATAATTAAATATATGTTTTACAGTGTGGATACCTTATCTACAGTAAATTACCACTCCTAAGAACTGAAACTTATTTCTTTTCATTAATAATTTTAATGCTTATGTATTTTCCTGCCCTATTGGTGTCACGTTCCTGACCTTATTTCCCTTGTTTTGTATTTATTTAGTATGGTCAGGGCGTGAGTTGGGGTGGGTTGTCTATGTGTGTTTTTCTATGTTGGGGTTTTGTGTTCGGCCTGGTATGATTCTCAATCAGAGGCAGCTGTCTATCGTTGTCCCTGATTGAGAATCATACTTAGGCAGCCTGGGTTTCACGTTTGGTTTGTGGGTGTTTGTTTCCTGTGTCAGTGTTTGTGCCACACGGGACCTGTTACGGTTAGTTCTTTTGTTATTTTGTATTGTATCTTGTGTTCGTGGATATTAAAATCATGGAGACTTACCACTCTGCATATTGGTCCTCCGATCCTTCTCGCCTCTCCTCGTCCGAAGAGGAGGAAGAGATAGACTGCCGTTACAGAAACACCCACCACCAAAGGACCAAGCAGAGTGGTAAAGGACAGCAGCATCAGCGGCAGAAGACACAGGACTCATGGACTTGGGAGGAGATTCTGGACGGCAAGGGACCCTGGGCTCAGCCAGGGGAATATCGCCGTCCCAAAGCAGAGTTGGAGGCAGCGAAGGCAGAGAGGCGCTGGTATGAGGAGGCAGCGTGGCTGGAAGCCCGAGAGTCAGACCCAAAAATGTCTTTGGGCGGGGGGCACACGCGGAGTGTGGCTAAGCCGGGTAGGAGACCTGAGCCAACTCCCCGTGCTTACCGTGGAGTGAGAGGGCGTCGTACTGGTCAGGCACCGTGTTATGCGGTGGAGCGCATGGTGTCCCCAGTACGCGTGCTTAGCCCAGTGCGGGCTATTCCATCTCGCCGCACTGGCCGGGCTAGGTTGGGCATCGAGCCGGGTGCCATGAAGCCGGCTCAACGCATCTGGTCTCCAGTGCGTCTCCTCGGGCCGGCGTACATGGCACCAGCCTTACGTATGGTGTCCCCGGTTCGCCAGCATAGCCCAGTGCGGGCTATTCCACCTCGCCGCACTGGCAGGGCTACGGGGAACATTCAACCAGGTAAGGTTGGGCAGGCTTGGTGCTCAAGAGCTCTTGTACTCCTTCACGGTCCGGTATATCCGGTGCCACCTCCACGTACCAGTCCTCCGGTGGCAGCCCCCCGCACCAGGCTGTCTCTCCGGTTTCTCTCTACAGTTGCTCCCGCCTGTCCAGCGCTGCCAGAGCCTTCCTCTTCTCCAGCGCAGCCAGAGTCTCTCATCTGTCCAGCGCCGTCTGAACTGCCTGCCTGCCCAGCGCCGTCTGAGCTGCCTGCCTGCCCAGCGTCGTCTGAGCCGCCCGTCTGTCCCGAGCTGTCAGAGCCGCCCGTCTGTCCCGAGCTGTCAGAGCCGCCCGTCTGTCCCGAGCCATTAGAGCCGTCCGTCAGTCAGGAGCCGCTAGAGCCGTCCGTCAGTCAGGAGCCGCCAGAGCCACCAGCCAGCCAGGAGCTGCCAGTCAGCCAGGACCTGCCAGAGCCGCCAGTCAGCCAGGAGCTGCCAGAGCCAGTCAGCCAGGAGCTGCCAGAGGCAGCTGTCTATCGTTGTCCCTGATTGAGAATCATACTTAGGCAGCTTGGGTTTCACATTTGGTTTGTGGGTGTTTGTTTCCTGTGTCAGTGTTTGTGCCACACGGGACTGTTACGGTTAGTTATTTTGTATTGTATCTTGTTTTCGTGGATATTAAAATCATGGAAACTTACCACTCTGCATATTGGTCCTCTGATCCTTCTCGCCTCTCCTCGTCCGAAGAGGAGGAAGAGATAAGACTGCCGTTACAATTGGCTAAAAATATCTCCTGTCCAAACCTCAATGTATCATATCTTCCCCCATTTATTATCGATGACAAATGGGATTTTTTCTGTTGTAATACCAAATCAATAATAGCCAATTCAAAACCTTCATAGCCAATGTTTAAAAACAGAATCCTGAACCACTTTCTCTTTCTCACTAGAGTTTATTCCCCTGCTCCCCATAATTTGTCCTATCTCAATTCCACTTTTTCCTCTGTGGTACAAACCACAATTAAGTCCAAGAGCTATAAACTCCATTATAATTAATTTACCTTAAACCTAGTATCCCAATTGACCACAATTTCATTATCCAAAATGGCCCTCCCCTGAGGCTGATCAGACCACAAGAGATAGCCATGATAAAGGTCAAAGTTTATACCACCCTTTTATAGTCATGTTCCATACCATAGACATTTAAAAAAAAAAACTTTATCAAAAAAATTCACTTGTATAATTAAAACTCCTAATATTCCATATGTGAGCGTACCCCTCTAAGATTTCCTCAATGTTTCATGTAATTCATTCAGTCTATCTAAATACCTTATTTAGAATACACATACCATTAGACTCAGACAACCAACTGTGATAAACGTGTACTGTCCCTTTAAAATAAAACAAACTCAGCCAGCAATAACTTTGCGGACCTTTCATTGTTCCCCGTAATGAAAACAGATCATGTTTAGAATACATCAACTTCTTGTTCAAATTCACTGGTGTAACCTAAATAATCAAACCAAAAATCAATAACCATTAGAACACATTATCACAATGTTTTACGATTCAATTATTTAGATCTCCCTCTCTTATAGCCAAATATATCCCAGTGAACGCTATCAATCAGTGATGGCCACCTAGCAATTTTGTTGCTAATTTTAGCATCTTTTCAGACTACCCTGACGATATTCAGCTACTTTGTGGGGTTTTGCTAGGCTTAGCGTGCTAAAATAACTATAAACTAGAAGGATTTTACATTAATTAAAGTTTAAGCTACTGACTCATGTAGGCCTGACAATTTGTCTTTGTTCTCAGGAGTAACAGTTCTCATAGCCTAACCATGAGGCCACAGCCTGAAATATGTGTGTGTATGCAACAATGTACAAGGGCATAAGATATGAACAGCAGTGTGAAATGTGTGTGTGTGTTAAGAAGGGCGCTGTACTGTGTGACCGAAACTGTGCTAATCTTAGAGAGGCACAGGAGGGGTGTAGAGGGAGGGGGGTGAATCAGGAGACTGCTGACTATGGTGTACAATAGACAATAATAGATAAACTATACACACGAAGATCATCTGTGAGGTTATGAATTATGCACTACAACCCAATACTATATGTGATTGTGATTGAATACTCAAATTGAATATTAGCAACTGTTGGCCTGGGCGCCTGGGTGTCTGTGTGTGTGTGCTGGAAGTAACAGTTAGCCCCAGATAAGTGTGCTGGGAAGCTGTGGTTAGCCTTGAGCGAGAACAGTGGGCTTTGTATACAGGTGCAAATAGCTCAGACAATGTTGCAGAGCTGTCTGACCTCAGTCTTTGGGGTGAGGGAGCGTAATCTACACAGCAACAGCGTCGGGACATCACATGCGCTAAGGGGCTAGGACTAGCTTAAGCGCCAACACCAACGATAGGCTGGGTGAGTCTAAACCACGCCCAGTCTCCACTCTGACAGGCCGGCTCGGAAGCGGGAACTATCTCTGTCATGAGTATATTATAATATCTTTGTCAGGAACAAGTGTCTTCTCTGTTTTTCATCCTGCGTGATGTTACACTGAACCCGTATATACGTTAATTGCATTTCCCATTTATTACTTAGTTAATAAAAAGTACATAGCATACAATTAGTGACTCATTGTCATACTTGTCCTTATACCAGATTGAATTGACGCAACCCTAACACTTTCAATAATGTATTTGGAACTTTGATCAACTTCTGGAAGGTGACTCAAAGCTATAATGCACGCATTTTCCTTCTAAATGACACAAACAATTTCCTCTGTCACCCTCAGTCACAACATCATTGCCGTGGCGACAAAAGTGCATTGTGAGTGATGTCAGTAACAGGCGCTCAACTCGTGGCCATGCCCCAGCGACTTTCAACGAATTGCACAATCATAGTTGACTGACTGTAGCAGCAGTTTTACAGGTTCGATAAACCAAACCCAATTTATCACAAATGTCAGAACTTGTATAGAACTTACAACATCAATCAACATCTCCCAATCAAAATTATACTGCCAGAAGTACAGGAAAGAGTGGGAGTCTGTCCCTAAACAACTTTCAAATCAATTTGAGTAACGTTATTGTGTATCCAACGTAATGACGCAGTTTTACGTTTTCACGATACAATTCAACCTAACTCCTGGCCAAGATATATCCCCTATTTGGATTGCGTTTGCTTTAATTCTCTTATTAAAGCAAAAAAAAACTTTCCCTACTCCAAAATTTAAACGTACCATGTACTTCGCTAAATTTATAAGAACATTTCGATGGACATAAATCTATTGTAATTCTCTCTTCATTATTATTTTAGAATTCATTAGATTTTGGTAACTGTCTCTTCCTTGATTCAGCATTTTAATTATGACTCCATTCCCACTACATGATTCAAACAGATCATTTAGACAACAGACATCGTCTTGCATCGAAATTCGTTTCGTTATTTTATTTATTTATTTATTTTTATTTAGATAAATCAGTCACTCAATTTAACCTAAACAATCCATTAAAAATGTTCAATTTATATCTTATACAAACACTAGCGACCGTATTTTTCTAGACAAACCATATAATTAGTTTAATTACAATCAAAAACTCAGATTTTAGTCAAATTATTTACCGGGAACCGAACCCGGGACTCTCGCGTTCCAGGACGAGAATTCTACCACTGAACCACCAAAGGTATGTGAATAACTACAAATTCTCCGCATTTAAACCGACTTTACATTTATCTGTATTCGTAATTCCAATCCCGAGTCAACAAAATATCCCCAATTTAAAAGCTCAAGCTTTTCCTCAGCGAGAATTCTTATTAATCTCGCTTTCGTTGTTTTTGACTCTCTCTTATTCTCCCGATCCCCGCGCCTGACCTCCCCCTTAATTAAATTACAATCTTGATGTTTATGTCCTAACCTGTCACAATGTTTGCAGGGAATATTACACTCCCAGGCGATATGTCCTAAATTATTGCAATTGAAACATTTTCATCTTTTTCTTTTGACTCACCTTACCCACTTTTCTCGACTTTTTTTTTCTCTACCTCTATTATCTCTCCTTCGGCTCCAGCAGACTCCACATATTTGGGTGGTGGTTGTACGGTTAGCTCCTGCAGCCGTATTCTCACCACGACTATTTCATCAACAGGATTACCTCTGTATACTTGGTCTACTAGAGAAGGACATAGTATTTGACTCCCACCCCATCGGCTAACTTTTTCATCTGTGGGAGCGGAGTGCAGCGTATTTTGGCTCTCTTTAGGTTTCCTCCTGTTATTCCCCTCTACTCTTTTCCTAGCTTCCGAAAGCCAGATCCTAGCTGTGTACAACCCTTGTTTATTCTGCTTCTTCTCATCCTCACCACACTCCTTATGTATCTGTTTTATAAGCAATTCTAGTTTTTCAACATTCAGCCTCCCATCAAATTCATACCGCTTACTCCATTTTGGACAGAATTCTAAGTTCCTCTTATCTTTCAGTTCCATAAAACGCTGGTCTCCCGTTAATACTGGGACCTCCTTGGAGGATTTACTACACATGTTTGATAAATCCTTGCCATTACCAGTAGTTATGGTATTTATCACTTATCTATGTCTTTCTATTTATTTATTTATTTTTCTATGTGTGTGTTACCACTTCCTACCGCTCTCACAATCTAGGTGTATATATTTCTATGATCTATTTATGTGCGTTTTACCGTTACCTAGTTATAATCTATGTGTATCAATTTATATAATTCTCTTCTCTGGAAACTTTATCTATATCGTTGTTATCGATCGGACATTAGATCTCACTTTCTCCTGTCAATTATTACCTAGGGGACATACATCCCTGGTTAAACTCGGGTTGTATTTATCCAATCTCACTTCGCTATTTTAAGTTTCCCTCCCACTCTTTTGGATATTATCTCTTTTCAGTATTGAATATGTTCAGTTATTCCGTTCGCCTAGGATTACCCTGCCTTCTCACCAAGCCTAATTTATCCTCACCTGTTTTAATATATCTATCCGCTACTTTTCATAGTCAGACTACTTCCCATATACAGATAGACCACTTAGGTTAAAACTTTATTTAGGTATGTCTTTTGAATTAATGGTTGTCCTATTTGTACAAAACCACCGTCCTATCTAACAACACTTACTATATCCTCCTTAATAACCCTCACGGCTTGCAAGGCCCGTATCATTAAGTTCATTATATTTATTTTCGGTAGTGCACCTACCCCAGGTCTTTTCGGACCTGTAACTTCCTCCTTGTATTTCGGTCATACAAGTAACCCACAATCTGTTTGGAATAGCGAAGCTCCTATTATTGATACATTCTAAACATGTTTAGAACTTCAAATCAAAGATAACTTACATCATACCCCCCACATTCGAGAATAAAGACTATTTACCGTCGTCTTGCAGACTGGGAAAAGCAATGCCGGTTGGATTCCGTCACCGTCTCTGTCGACCTCAGATATATATATACCGGCCTGTTTTTTAACCTCAATTCAGAGGCCAGTACTTTAAATAACGGGTCCAGACACGCCCGTGCACGGTTTTCGGCGTAATATTTTCGGACGACAGAGGCAAAGTTTGGAAATCCGGCTCGAAGGACCAATTGTCAAGGGAATTTAATAATTCCTCTATGTCCTCATTAATTAAAATCAATCTATTTATAAGAATTTGTAAGATACTTATTAACATAAAATAGACAGGATATAGTCTTATTAAAATTAGATAATAGTATTTAATCTCGGAGCACGCTCCCATTTAACCATAAACAACGGTTTATATACAAGATATGACGTCATTGGTTACAGAATAAATCTCCTCCTCTTGACCAAGATAAAACAGGGTTAAAAGTTCATTCCAACTCTCCAGCGCACACACGACACACTATATCATTTATTCTCCTGAAGGCTCACTATAATTTATTACCACTTTAGCAGGCAACTCAAGATAATGGAAGACCTAAAAAGTTACTCACTGCCTTATCTAAACATCTCAGGGCTAAGTTGGGTCAGTTCAACCATAGTTTAACGACCCTTTTTGCTTACTTAATAACCCACAGCACAAATCTCTCTAACTAAGTTGGAATGTTTTTATCCTCCTTGTTCATACTACCTAATCCCTTCCTTATGAATTAACATTATTAATCAGATATAATAATAATACCGTGCAGAGTTCAATTAGTTATAGTTTTATCTAAATGTAGACATTGTTTTAGTCATTATTCATAAAATTCCTAACAAAAGGTAATACATGCTTTTGTCACTTCTAGATTGGACTACTGCAATGCTCTAGTCTACGGCTACCCGCATAAAGCAATACATAAACTTCAGTTAGTGCTAAATACGGCTGCTACAATCCTGACTAGAACAATTTTTAAAAATCATATTACATTGGCTTCCAGTTAAGGATAAGGGCTGATTTCAAGGTTTTACTACTAACCTATGAAGCATTACCTGGGCTTGCTCCTATCTCTTCACGATTTGGTCCTGCCGTGCATACCTACACGTACGCTACGGTCACAAGACGCAGGCCTCCTTATTGTCCCTAGAATTTCTAAGCAAACAGCTGGAGGCAGGGCTTTCTCCTATAGAGCTCCATTTTTATGGAATGGTCTGCCTATCCATGTGGGAGACACAGACTCGGTCTCGAACTTTAAGTCATTACTGAAGACTCATATCTTCAGTAGGTCCTATGATTGAGTGTAGTCTGGCCCAGCGGTTAGAAGGTGAAAGGCAAGGCATTGGAGCGACAAACCTCCCTTGCGGTCTCTGCCAAGCTGGCTCCCCTCTCTCCACTAGGATTCTCTGCCTCTGACTCTATTACGGGGGCTGAGTCACTGGCTTACTAGTGCTCTTCCATGCAGTCCCTAGGAGGGGTGCATCACTTGAGTGGGTTGAGTCACAGACGTGATCTTCCTGTCCGGTTTTGCACCCCGCAGGCTCGTGCGGTAGAGGATATCTTTGTGGGCTATACTTAGCCTTGTCTCAGGATAGTAAGTTGGAGGTCTGTTGATATACCTCTAGTGGTGTGGGTGCTGTGCTTTGGCAAAATGGGTGATGTTAGATTCTGCCTGGTTGGCCCTGTCCAGCGGTATCGTCGGATGGGGACAGTGTCCCCCAAACCACCCGTCTCAGCCTCCAGTATCTATTCTGCAATAGTCTGTGCCGGGGGGCTAGGGTCAGGCTTATCTGGTGTCCTGTGTGAATTTAAGTATGCTCCCTCTAATTCTCTTTCTCTCCTTCTCCTCCCCGAGGACCTGAGCCCTAGCATCATGCCTCAGAACTACCTGGCTTGATGTCTCCTGGCTGTCCCAGTCCACCTGGTCATGCTGCTCTGAGGGAGGACCCCCAGACCCCCCGCCAGTTTAGGTCCCCCCACTAGTAAAATCAAAGTCCCCCCCCCTGTATAGATTCCATTGATCATTGCCAAATTGGCTTAGTCTCGTAGTGAGGAGCCTGTAGAATGTAGCTAGCTGTTTGGGAAAACCAAACTATAAAACTAGCTAGCCAGCTATGGGAAATGGTAGCCTGACAGGAGAGCTTGCTACGTTAGCTTGCTAATGTAGGCACATTAATAGCTTTAGGTTGGTTGTTTTTAATCTCAACTTCAAGATTTCCACTCCGACCATCACTCTCCCTCGCCTGGGCAAGGGATATTTAAGGTACACTCGAATGCGACGATGTAAAACCTCATTCAAGTGCTGAGGGTTTAGGGCCTAGTGCCGTCTACTTTGAGTTTGGACTGCAGCCCCGGTTGCCTCAGTGGCAACCTTCTTCCCCTTCTAGTGGGGAAGAAGGTCAAACTCTAGTGTGTAGGTAACTAAACATGAAGACATTTATTTTTTATTTTAAAACTGTGTTTTGTATATGGCTTGTATTTATTTTGTTGTCATTTAGCAGAAACTCTTTTGAACCCTGAGCAGGGAGTTGAAAAATCTGTCTGTGCCCTTGAGCAAGGCACTTAAACCTAATTGTTTCTGTATGTTTTGTATATGGCTTATATTTATTTATTTTTGTCATTAAGCAGAAACTCTTATCCAGAGTGACTTACAGAAGCAATTAGGGTTAAGTGACTTGCTCAAGGGCACAGACAGATTTTTCACCTACTCGGCTCAGGGTTCAAAAGAGCGACCACTCGGTTATTGGCTCAACGCTCTTAAAAACTAGGCTACGACCCGCCCATATCTACACATCAAATGTACAAAGTTCAACTGCAGTAACATACCATAGCCTACTTGACCTGCTCTGGAAACTTCAAAGCCTGAAAAAAACATTAAGTTTGAACTGCTTACCTTACAAAAAATTTCAGCATCTTTAAAAACATTTTGGTTATGAAAAATATGGCCTGGGCCAAATGGTTGAACATCAGCACTATGATAGCAGGGGCAGACTGGGACAAGAATTTGGCCCTGGCATTTTATCCACACTAGCCCAATTCACTGCACGTGCACCAGCCCATGATTTGGTCAGACCCAAATGATGAGTAGACCTAATCATCTTATAAATTCATTCGTAGTGCTTTATTAAGAAATGTAATACTGGACTACTGAGGTATTCAATAAATAAATTAATCTAACACACCCAAGCAGAAATGCATGATACAAGATATTTTGATGTGCAACCTAATACAATGATTGTCATGTATTTCGGGTTGACAATTACACTATAGTTGCTATATTTTACTGTCAAAATAGGACTCCAGAATTTCCTGATAGTTTTTGTTCAATAAAGATGAATTACATATCTTTATGTGCACTAATATCATAGGCTAATTAATTTTGGGTTCAACACCTGAGGAATTGGAGACTCAATACACTAACTAGATCTCAAAATAAATACTTATAGATCTATAAGCCTATGCTCTCGCATTGGCTGGTGCCATCGCATCTGTTCTGCTCCATATCAAATATCTTGGTTGTACAATAGTTGCTATTGAGCGGAATATTGAGAGTTAAGAAATAAAGATTATATCTACAGCAAGCTGAGACCCTCTTCTCTTCAACAGGGACAAGGGGACGAAGCTTCCAAAGCGGTGTTTTTCCTACAATTGCATTTTGAAATGTTATACGATCAGAACAAATGTTTCTCTCGAGCGCATGGGGTAGAGGAGTGGCTTTCGCTTCACAGCCACAGGCCCCAGTAAAACAGGGACAGGGGCAGTGCAGTTTCAATACAGGAATAAGGAAAATGCACTTTACTGTTTGACCAAATCATGGTTTCAGCTGCCCAAAATTTACTTTTGAATGAGGTGACAACGTAGAATGTGCTCCATCTGCGTTTATAGGCAAACTACCTGCCCTCCAGGACACCTACACCACCCAATGTCACAGGTAGGCCAAAAAGATAATCAAGGTCAACAACCACCCGAGCCACTGCCTGTTCACCCCGCTATCATCCAGAAGGCGAGGTCAGTACAGGTGCATCAAAGCGGGGACTGAGAGACTGAAAAACAGCTTTTATCTCAAGGCCATCAGACTGTTAAACAGCCATCACTAACATTGAGTGGCTGCTGCCAACATACTGACTCATCTCTAGCCACTTTAATAATTAAAAATTGGATGTAATAAATGTATCACTAGCCACTTTAAACAATGCCACTTTATATAATGTTTACATACCCTACATTACTCATCTCATATGTATATACTGTACTCTATACCATCTACTGCATCTTGCCTATGCTGTTCAGCCATCGCTCATCCATATATTTTTATGTACATAATCCTCCCTTTACACTTGTGTGTATAAGGTAGTTGTTGTAAAATTGTTAGATTACTTGTTAGATATTACTGCATGCTCAGAACTAGAAGCACAAGCATTTCACTACACTCGCATTAACATCTGCTAACCATGTGTTTATGCCCAATACAATTTGATATTGGACCAGCCAATCTGGCATTTGCCAAAATTGCCAACAATAAAATGTAATTGTGTTCGTTGTCCGTAGCTTATGCCTGCACATAGCATAACCCCACCGCCACCATGGCACTCTGTTCACAACTAAAAAAGTTGCCACTTTTATACTATTCAAGCGTAGGCCTATATTTTTAGGGCGTAGAACATAAATAAAAAAATCAATGCAGATGTAAAGAACTAAGTGTGGTCCCCTTGAAGGTACTATGTAAATGGGGTAGATTTGATCCATCCTTAATATGTAATGTATGGAAGATGTTTACATTGATTAGATTGGCATAACGCTCCAAAGGAACCATTCAACAGTAATGTACATTTGGTATGCCACTAGCACCCTCTAGTGAATGGTCTCATTCCACACTGAGCATATTATCGAGGAAACAGAACCAAGTAACCAAGATAAATACTGTACTTAGTGCTGTACACAGATTTATTCAATGAGACATTCCAACCAAATGCTAACATTCACTTCAATGCAATACTACTTTCTTAAAATGTTCTACTGTCATGTCAGCACAGCAAATCACACTTATTTCATTTAACATTTCTCACAAAAGCAACAATTATTTCAGACAAATGCAGATATACCACATTCGGAAACAAAAGAACCTTTGTTAATGTTTGTAGAGCAGATGGAAGTACAGTTTACACTTAAATATTAAAATGAACTTGTGTTCACTACATTTACCATGAACAGAAGAAAAATATTTACATATCCAATAACACATCAGATTGCATTTTTTTATGGTCTATCTGTAACAGTATATACAACTTCAATACACCGGCTTCACCTTCGCAATGCACACATGCAATTCTATGTTCTCCATTAAAACTTAATTACACTGGAAAAAATATAAATGCAACATGCAACAATTTCACAGATTTTACTGAGTTACAGTTCACAAGGAAATCAGTCAATTTAAATAAATTCATTAGGCCCTAATACATGGATTTCACAACTGGGAATATAGATATGCATATTTTGGTCACAGATAACTTAAACATTTAAATAAAAGTAGGGGCGTGGATCAGAACATTAGTCACTATCTGGTGTGACCACCATATGCATCATTCAGCGTGACATCTCCTCCACATATAGTTGATCAGGCTATTGATTGTGGCATGTGGAATGTTGTCCCACTCCTCTTCAATGGCTGTGCGAAGTTGCTGGATATTGGCGGGAACTGGAACAAGCTGTTGTACACGTCGATCCAGAGCATCCCAAACATGCTCAATGTATGACATGCGAGTATGCAGGCCATGAAGAACTGGGATATTTTCAGCTTCCAGGAATTGTGTACATATAGATCCTTGTGACATGGGTCTGTGCGTTATCATGCTGAAAAATGAGGTGATGGTGGCGGATGAATGGCACGATAATGCGCCTCGGGATCTCGTCACGGTATCTCTGTGCATTCAAATTGCCAACAATAAAATGTAATTGTGTTTGTTGTCCGTAGCTTATGCCTGCACATACCATAACCCCACCGCCACCATGGCACTCTGTTCACAACGTGGACATCAGCAAACCGCTCGCACACACGATGCCATATACAGTCTGCACGGTACAGTTGAAAACGGTACTCATCCGTGAAGAGCACACTTCTCCAGCGTGCCAGTGGCTATTGAAGGTGAGCATGTGCCTGCTGAAATTGGTTACGACGCCGAACTGCAGTCAGTTCAAGACCCTGGTGAGGGTGACGAGCACGCAGATTAGTTTCCCTGAGACGGTTTCTGAGTTTATTTGCAGAAATTAATCAGTTGTGCAAACCCAGTTTCATCAGCTGTCTGGGGGGCTGCTCTCAGTCAAAGAAGCTGGATGCGGAGGTCCTGGGCTGGCGTGGTTACAAATGGTCTACAGCTGAGGCCGGTTGGACTTACTGCCAAATTCTCTTAAACGACAGACTTACGGTAGAGAAATTAACATTCAATTCTCTGGCAACAGCTCTGGTGGACACTCAAAACTTGACGGCACATTTTACAGTGCTCTTTTCGTCCACAGCACAAGGTACACCTGTGTACTGATCATGCTGTTTAATCAACTTATTGATACGCCACACCTGTCAGGTAGATGGATTATCGTGGCAAAGGAGAAATGCCCACTAACATGGATGTAAACAAATTTGTGCACAAAAGTTGAGATTAATACGTTTTTGTGCGTACGGAACATTTGTGGGATTTTTTATTTCAGCTCATGAAACCAACACTTTACATGTTGCGTTTATATTTTTGTTTAGTGTAGTTTGGACCACTTCTTTGTTCAGCCAGATATTCAGGCTCTCTTTTCACGTGCATCATTGATGATGGACAACACATTAATTCATTGATTACAGCTGTGACAATTGGTTTATTTGCCCCGATTGACTGGGTCTCCAATAAGTTCTGGGCATCGCTCCTCTCCTTTTGAGATACTGTCACACTTGCGGAGTAAGTCGTAGTTTATTTTGTCAGTTATTACGCTGTCTTGCTTGTATTGAGTGTGCTTGTCGACAAACTCCCTCATCCACTTTGCCATGGTCATCAGTTCACCTACATCAGCAACAAGGAGAAAGCGAGCAATATCATGATTTTTGAGGGTTTTGATAATTAAGATGTTACACTAAGATATACACCAAAAACAAACAAGTTAATGTTTGGCATTTATAATCCTATACATTTTCATGTGGCTTCAGTTCAGATTCAACACTAATGCACAAAGAACTACCAAACCTTGTTGACAGTGTCAGGGAGCAAAATGTGCCTTCCACTATTGGAATGCTGCATGCTTTTACTAAGCTCCACCAATGATGTGATAATCCCATGGGCCACAACAATAGCCCACAAAAACATGTTACCCAACCCAGCGTCAAATTGTCATTGTCCATTTGCTAAATATACTGTACCTGAGGCGCGTCTCTTGATGAGCTTCAGGTAGTTCAGGATGGTGCATCTTGTATCGACGTCCACCTCCATGTTTTCCAGGTAGCAGTTAAGGATTGGTATCAGCCCTTGAAAAACTCCTTCCTAAATGATAAGAAACAACAACTCAAGAGTGGAGAGTGTTATCCTACGAAGCAAGCTAGATCTACTCAGGCTTTTAGAAAGCTAGCCAGCATCACATTTCACGTCAGGCTTCATCCATACTACGAAGGTGGATATCGTTTTCCGCCCAGGGTCGCCATGTCCATGGGTTGGCCGCAAAAATGGGCTACTTTGAAAACAATGTAACAGGGTGAAAACGTATTGGTCAGAGGTTGCAGGTTTTTGGGCCACTTCTAAATTGCACTGCAGCTGCCATGGAATTTTTCTTTAATTATTATTATTTTATTTCACTGTGACCTGCTACTGCTGACTATCAGGCAGTGAGTGGTGGGGAGGGAGGCAGTCATGACAAGTGATGTGAAAACAACAAACGATGTAATTAGCACTAGCTAGATACTTCTCCCACTATAATTCTTGTTTGCCTCGTTCGTTGTATCCTGACCGCACCCCAGTCTAACTAATCACTAGCCTACTAGAGGCAACACAGCAAGGGAAAGAAAATGAGAAATAGTCATCCAACAGTTTCAGAGAGAGGATCGAAGAATGTGCTTTCTCACTTGGTATGTTGCCAGGGCTTTAAATTAAGGTTGTCCCGTCATCCCGGGGATGCAAAAAAAAAAAGAAAATGTCTGGGATGGTTTAAACAGATTCTGGGACAACTACTGTCCATCAACAAATATTTAAAAGCAATAATGCTAATGCAACAGATCAGAACGTTTATCTTAAAATGTTTATAAAATATTATTTCTTCACATTATAAGTGCAGCAACGCGCACACGGCAGTAGGCTACGGGAGAAGGTTCCAAAATGCAATTAGCGGGAACACACTGTTCTAAAACTCGCATGGCACATGCAAGCGTTTTCATGTGACAGAGATTAAAATATGTTATAAATTTAGAAAGAGGAGATCTAAAGATGCAACAACTAGTATGGGTGTCTAATCTGAGTAGGATGTGCCTTTGCCTGGTGGACAAGGAAGTCGATTTGAAAACCAATAGAATAGAAAATACTGGTATCAATGGCACATTTTATAGTGTTTATAAAAGAATATGGTCTGATTTTCGCCTTATAAAATGACGTAAAACCTCCAGGTATTGAACAATTAAGTTTGGTTAAATTGGCTCGTGGCCATTTGATCTGAACGAATCATGCACAGAGTATCTCAACAGAATCAAGCCTTTAGATGTTAATTATCCGACATTACTGTCAAACATGACTGGCTTTTAGACTTTATGTATCTCAAAGTTCAGCTACATTTTCTGGCGCCTCCATATCAGTATCGATGTGGACATGATAGGTTATATGCATATTGGCTACAGCCTATGTAGGTTAATTATTTCTGTACAATTTTGCAAAATATTATTCCAATGTTGGCCTTTTTAGAGTATTATTTTTTTAATGTACATTTCTGGGTCAGTTGACAGCTGCATTTATCTATCAGTAGTAGGCTACTCATTAGCTTTTTAAAATCACTGTGAATGACCTAGGTCCTATGACCATAGCCATGTTGGCATATCAACCTCCCCAAAAATAAACTCAGCAAAAAAAGAAACGTCCCTTTTTCAGGATCCTGTCTTTCAAAGATAATTCGTAAAAATCCAAATAACTTCACAGATCTTCATTGTAAAGGGTTTAAATACTGTTTCCCAGTCTTATTCAATGAACCATAAACAATTAATGAACATGCACCTGTGGAACAGTCGTTAAGACACTAACAGCTTGCAGATGGTAGGCAATTAAGGTCACAGTTATGAAAACTTAGGACACTAAAGAGGTCTTTCAACTGACTCTGAAAAACACTAAAAGAAAGATGCCCAGAGTCCCTGCTCATCTGTGTGAACGTGCCTTAGGCATGCTGCAAAGAGGCATGAGGACTGCAGATCTGGCCAGGGCAATAAATTGCAATGTCCATACTGTGAGACGCCTAACACTGCGCTACAGGGAGACAGGACGGACAGCTGATCGTCCTCGCAGTGGCGATCACGTGTAACAACACCTGCATAGGATCGGTACATCCGAACATCACAGCTGCGCGACAGGTACAGGATGGAAACAACTGCCCGAGTTACACTAGGAACGCACAATCACTCCATCAGTGCTCAGACTGTCCGCAATAGGCTGAGAGAGGCTGGACTGAGGGCTTGTAGGCCTGTTGTAAGGCAGGTCCTCACCAGACATCACCGGCAACAACGTCGACTATGGGCGCAAACCCACCGTCGCTGGACCAGACAGGACTGGCAAAAAGTGCTCTCCTCTAACGAGTCACGGTTTTGTCTCACCAGAGGTGATGCTCGGATTCGCTTTTGTCGTCGAAGGAATGAGCGTTATATGAAGGCCTGTACTGGAGCGGGATAGATTTGGAGGGTCCGTCATGGTCTGGGGCGGTGTGTCACAGCATCATCGGACTGAGCTTGTTGTCATTGCAGGCAATCTCAACACTGTGTGTTACAGGGAAGACATCCTCCTCCCTCATGTGGTACACTTCCTGTAGGATCATCCTGACATGAACCTCCAGCATGACAATGCCACCAGCCATACTGCTCGTTCTGTGCGTGATTTCCTGCAAGACAGGAATGTCAGTGTTCTGCCATGGCAATTGAAGAGCACGGATCTCAATCCCATTGAGCACGTCTGGGACCCGTTGGATCGGAGGGTCAGGGCTAGGGCCATTCCCCCCAGAAATGTCTGGGAACTTGCAGGTGCCTTGGTGGAAGAGTGGGGTAACATCTCACAGCAATAACTGGCAAATCTGGTGCAGTCCATGAGGAGATGCACTGCAGTACTTAATGCAGCTTGTGGCCACACCAGATACTGCTACTTTTGATTTTGACACCCCTTTGTTCAAGGACACATTACTCCATTTCTGTTAGTCACATGTCTGTGGAACTTGTTCAGTTTATGGTCTCAGTTGTTGTATCTTGTTATGTTCATACAAATATTTACACATGTTAAGTTTGCTGAAAATAAACGCAGTTGACAGTGATAGGACATTTCTTTTTTTGCTGAGTTTATATACAGTATGTTTACATTTAAATTGCACCTCGGGAAGATTCTGGGACGGTAAAGAAAAAGTTAGTCTGGAGTCCTGTATGTAGCAAGCTAGCTAGCTAACATTGTCCAGAAAGCTGAAGTCAGAGGAGAGAGAGAAAGTGTTACACAGCAGCGCATAGGTGAGGACAGAGGAGAAATGATTAACTCTATTACGGACTATAAAATTATAATAGCAGTGAATGATTGATTAATAGTAGAATAAAACTTGATGTACTGGACTCATGATGGATCTCTTTCCTATCCATTTTGCTCCAGAGGGATGGATGACGGCGACATCAGGCTGCAGCCACACATGAATAGACATTTTTCAATTAAATAAAAAGCTAAAAAGCAAACGGTTGGCGCTATTGATTTTTATACTCCAGTTGAAAATACTATTGTTTTAGAGCAATGTGACTTGTACTAACACTATATCACATCTTAACCATTCACTATCAATCACTTCTGGTTCAAGAATTTTTTTTTTTTTGTGTGATGAACAAATAACAAAAGGGAGAAATGCAGAAAAAAGGTAAAGCAATTTGACCAGTTGTATTTAGATGGTCATTATGGAGACACCTTTGGATAAATGTGGCAACTCATCTTTTGCTGCGAGAGAAAAAAATTAAAAACTTTTCAGGTTAGCTAGACCTGGCAACCCTGCGTCGGCCTGTAGCTAAATCTAGCAGGCTTGTATCTGCACATGCCTGAACAACATTGCTAGTCGAACACAGAATTATTCATTGAGACATTACTGAAACATCAAACATGGATGAGTCAGTGCCATTTTCATTTGTGCTGAAATCAAAACGAAAGAACAGTTACCTTGCAAATTCAGCATGCTATGGTGTGAAATAGTCTTTTAGAAATGCAATCTATTTTATTACTTTGTCATTGCTGTCTTTGGTGTACTTATCAATGCATGATCACCTTCTTCCAACTAATATCACTCCCGAGGAACAGCTTGTTGCATTGATACCATAGACATATAATCCATAGACGGGTTTTGGAACCTCTAACCACCCTGGCAATTTGACTGTTAAACTCATGGGTACACTAACAATGGCTGCCAGTCTTGACTTGAATGGGAACTGCCATTATGGATTATACACTACATGACCAAAAGTATGTGGCTTTCCATTGTTGGAATATTGCTGTGGGGACTTTCTTCCATTCAGCCACAAGCGCATTAGTGAGGTCGGCACTGATGTTGGGCGATTAGGCCTGCTCGTAGTAGGCGTTCCAATTCATCCCAAAGGTTTTCTATATGGTTGCGGTCAGGGCTCTGTGCAGGCAAGTGAAGTTCATCCACACCGACCTCGACAAACCATTTCTCTATGGACCACGCTTTGTCATGCAGACATGAAAGGGTCTTCCTCAAACTGTTGCCACAAAGTTGGAAGCACAGAATCGTCTAGAATGTCATTGTATGCTGTCGCGTTAAGATTTCCCATCACTGGAACTAAGGGGCCTAGGCTGAACCATGAAAAACAGCCCCAAACCATTATTTCTCCAAACTTTAAAGTTGGCACTATGCATTGGGGCAGGTAGCGTTCTCCTGGCTTCCGCCAAACCCAGATTCTTCCAGATGGTGAAGTGTGATTCATCACTCCAGAGAACACGTTTCCACTGCTCCAGAATCCAATGGCAGTAAACTTTACACCACTCCAGCCAACGCTTGGCATTGTGCACGGTGATCTTAGACTTGTGTGCGACTGCTCAGCCATGGAAACCCATTTCATGAAGATCCCGAAAAACATTTATCGTGCTGACGTTGCTTACAGAGGCAGTTTGGAACTCGGTAGTGAGTGTTGTAACTGAGGACAGATGATTTTTACGCACTTCAGCACTCGGCGGTCCCGTTCTTTGAGCTTGTGTGGCCTACCACTTCACGGCTGAGCCATTTTTGCTCTTAGATGTTTCCACTTCACAATAACAGCACTTAGTTGACTGGGGCAGCTACAGAAATTGTTGGAAATGTGGCATCCTATGATGGTACCACGTTGAAAGTCACTGAGCTCTTCAGTAAGGCCATTCTACTGCCAATGTTTGTCTATGGAGACTGCATGGCTGTGTGCTCAATTTTACACACCTCTCAGCAACGGTGTGGCTGAAATAGCCGAATCCACTTATTTTAAGGTGTGTCACCATACTTTTGTATATATAGTGTATGTCTATGGTTGGTTGGGGCTGTCAATTATACTTTTACAATTTTTTAAATACAATTGCGCAAAAAATTTACAGTTTGGAAAGCAAATGCTATCATTACTAAATGTGTGATAGGTATTTTAACATAAAAAAATATATTAAACTCAAAAAGGGGGATACAATCTCTGCGAGAGGGAGGGTATCTTATTTAATTAGTCTTCAACTCATAGCTCAGACACTTAATTCAGGATAAATGTAGTTATCCCTGAGTTAGCCTGTTCGAAGCAGGTTAGTTCTGAAGGATTTGTTGCCATAGAAATTTACCTGGCTAAAAAGGTGAGCCACTTTCGTGGTACCGGTTATCCAAATTTGAACTCAAACCTGATTTGCAGTAAAGGGCTCAGGAGAAAGATATATTAAATTAGAACTATTATTAATAAGCACCTTTCCATTGATGATTGTGTCAATGCTCATCAGTATGTACTCATTGTCACCCTCACTGTCCAAGCCGTTCTGGGCCACTGAGGAGCTATCGAGGACAGGGTTACAGCCTATGACACAAGAGAAGAGGAAGCATTAAACTGTTTAGGCATTTTGACAAAACACACCCTGACCAGGTTTTTAAACAATGGACTTGTATCATCTCACCTTTATAGATGTCCTTCCGGAAGTAAAACATGCCCTCTTGGACTGCATTTCTTTCCTGGGCCACTTTCATGTTTTCGTCAACCTGTTCAAAGACGAGACAAAACACACTAAAACAAATGGTGGACCTTGTAGCCATAGCAGATAATATTCCACATTTTGGTGACTTTAATAGTCACATGGAAAAGTCCACAGACCCACTCCAAAAGGCTTTCGGCGCCATCATCGACTCAGTGGGTTTTGTACAACATGTCTCTGGACCTACTCACTGCCACAGTCATACTCTGGACCTAGATTTGTGCCATGGAATAAATGGTTGTGGATCTTGGAAATGTTTTTCCTTATAACCCTGGACTATCGGACCACCATTTTATTATGATTGCAATCGCAACAAATAATCTGCTCAGACCCCAACCAAGGAGCATCAAAAGTAATGCTATAAATTCTCAGACAACCCAAAGACTCCTTGATGCCCTTCCAGACTCCCTCTGCCTACCCAAGGATGCCAGAGGACAAAAATCAGTTAACCACCTAACTGAGGAACTCAATTTAACCTTGCGCAATACCCTAGATGCAGTTGCATCCCTAAAAACATTTGTCATAAGAAACTATTTCCCTAGTATACAGAAAATACCCGAGCTCTGAAGCAAGCTTCCAGAAAATTGGAATGGAAATGGCGCCACACCAAACTGGAAGTCTTCCGACTAGCTTGGGAAGATAGTACCGTGCAGTATCGAAGAGCCCTCACTGCTGCACGATCATCCTAATTTTCCAACTTAATTGAGGAAAATAAGAACAATCCGAAATTTATTTTTGATACTGTCGCAAAGCTAACTAAAAAGCAGCATTCCCCAAGAGAGGATGGCTTTCACTTCAGCAGTAATAAATTCATGAACTTCTTTGAGGAAAAGATCATGATCATTAGAAAGCAAATTACAGACTACTCTTTAAATCTGCGTATTCCTCCAAAGCTCAGTTGTCCTGGATCTGCACAACTCTGCCAGGACCTAGGATCAAGAGAGACACTCAAGTGTTTTAGTACTATATCTTTTGACACAATGATGAAAATAATCATGGCCTCTAAACCTTCAAGCTGCATACTGGACCCGATTCCAACTAAACTACTGAAAGACCTGCTTCCTGTGCTTGGCCCTCCTACGTTTGAACATAATAAACGGCTCTCTATCCACCGGATGTGTATCAAACTCACTAAAAGTGGCAGTAATAAAGCCTCTCTTGAAAAAGCCAAACCTCGAAACAGAAAATACAAAAAAGCTAAAATCGGCCTATATCGAATCCTCCATTCCTCTCTAAAATTTTAGAAAGAGCTGTTGGTAAGCAACTCACTGCCTTCCTGAAGCCAAACAATGTTTACGAAATGCTTCAGTCTGGTTTTAGACTCCATCATAGACTGCACTTGTGAAGGTTGTAAATGACCTTTTAATGGCGTCAGACCGAGGCTCTGCATCTGTCCTCCTAGACCTTAGTGCTTCTTTTGATACCATCGATCACCACATTGTTTTGGAGAGATTGGAAACCCAAATTGGTCTACACGGATCAGTTCTGGCCTGGTTTAGATCTTATCTGTCGGAAAGATATCAATTTGTCTTTGTGAATGGTTTGTCCTCTGACAAATCAACTGTACATTTCGGTGTTCTTCAAGGTTCCGTTTTAGGACCACTATTGTTTTCACTATATATTTTACCTCTTGGGGATGTCATTCGAAAACATAATGTTAATTTTCACTGCTATGCGGATGACACACAGCTGTACATTTCAATGAAACATGGTGAAGCCCCAAAATTGCCCTCGCTAGAAGCCTGTGTTTCAGACATAAGGAAGTGGATGGATGCAAACTATACACTTTTAAACTCGGACAAAACAGAGATGCTTGTTCTAGGTCCCAAGAAACAAAGAGATCTTCTGTTGAATCTGACAATTAATCTTGATGGTTGTACAGTCGTCTCAAATAAAATGTGAAGAACCTCGGCGTTACTCTGGACCCTGAGCTCTCTTTTGACGAACATATCAAGACTGTTTCAAGAACAGCTTTTTTCCATCTACGTAACATTGCAAAAATCAGAAACTTTGTCCAAAAATGATGCAGAAAAATTAATCCATGCTTTTGTTACTTCTAGGTTAGACTACTGCAATGCTCTACTTTCCGGCTACCCGGATAAAGCACTAAATAAACTTCAGTTAGTGCTAAATACGGCTGCTAGAATCCTGACTAGAACCACAAAGTTTGATCATATTACTCCAGTGCTAGCCTCCCTACACTGGCTTCCTGTTAAGGCAAGGGCTGATTTCAAGGATTTACTGCTAACCTACAAAGCATTACATGGGCTTGCTCCTACCTATCTTTCCGATATGGTCCTGCCGTACATACCTACACGTACGCTACGGTCATAAGACACAGGCCTCCTAATTGTCCCTAGAATTTCTAAGCAAACAGCTGGAGGCAGGGCTTTCTCCTATAGAGCTCCATTTTTATGGAATGGTCTGCCTACCCATGAGAGACGCAGACTCAGTCTCAACCTTTAAGTCTTTATTGAAGATTCATCTCTTCAGTGGGTCATATGATTGAGTGTAGTCTGGCCCAGGAGTGTGAAGGTGAACGGAAAGACTCTGGAGCAACGAACCGCCCTCGCTGTCTCTGCCTGGCCGGTTCCCCTCTCTCCACTGGGATTCTCTGCCTCTAACCCTATTACAGGGGCTGAGTCACTGGCTTACTGGTGCTCTTCCATGCCGTCCCTAGGAGAGGTGCGTCACTTGAGTGGGTTGAGTCGCTGACGTGGTCTTTCTGTCTGGGTTGGCGCCCCCCCCTTGGATTGTGCCGTGGCGGAGATCTTTGTGGGCTATACTCGCACTTGTCTCAGGATGGTAAGTTGGTGGTTGAAGGTATCCCTCTAGTGGTGTGGGGGCTGTGCTTTTGGAAAAGTGGGTGGGGTTATATCCTGCCTGTTTGGCCCTGTCTGGGGGTATCATCAGATGGGGCCACAGTGTCTCCTGAGCCCTCCTGTCTCAGCATCCAGTATTTATGCTGCAGTAGTTTGTGTGTCGGGGGGCTGGGGTCAGTCTGTTATATCTGGAGTATTTCTCCTGTCTTATCCTGTGTGAATTTAAGTATGCTCTCTCTAATTCTCTTTCTTTCTTTCTCTCGGAGGACCTGAGCCCTAGGACCATGCCTCAGGACTACCTGGCATGATGACTCCTTGCTGTCCCCAGTCCACCTGGCCGTGCTGCTGCTCCAGTGTCAACTGTTCTGCCTGCGGCTATGGAACCCTGACCTGTTCACCGGACGTGCTACCTGTCCCAGACCTGCTGTTTTCAACTCTAGAGACAGCAGTAGTGGCAGAGATACTCTTAAATGATCGGCTATGAAAAGCCAACTGACATTTACTCCTGATTATTATTTGACCATGCTGGTCATTTATGAACATTTGAACATCTTGGCCATGTTCTGTTATAATCTCCACCCGGCACAGCCAGAAGAGGACTGGCCACCCCTCATAGCCTGGTTCCTCTCTAGGTTTCTTCCTAGGTTTTGGCCTTTCTAGGGAGTTTTTCCTAGCCACCGTGCTTCTACACCTGCATTGCTTGCTGTTTGGGGTTTTAGGCTGGGTTTCTGTACAGCACTTTGATATATCAGCTGATGTAAGAAGGTCTATATACAGTGCATTCGGAAAGTATTCAGACCCCTTACATTTTCCCACATGTTAGGTTACAGCCTTATTCTAAAATGTATCAAATAGTTTTCCTCATCAATTTACACACAAAACCCCATTATGACAGTGAAAACAGGTTTAATTTTTTTTGCAAATGTATTAAAAATAAAACAGAAATACCTTATTTACGTAAGTATTCAGACCCTTTGCTATGAGACTCGAAATTGAATGTACTGGGAATTCCACAAAAACAACCAGTCTAACTTAATTGAATTTCATAAAATTCAGCGAATGAAAAGTAACAAGAAGAACAACTGCATTTTCACCTTTGACAAGGGGATGAGAAAGTCCAGTTTATAGGACAAGATAACCCTGGTGAGCAGGACGATGAAAACAACGTAAGCAGAGTTTTCAAAATCGGTAAGTTGCACCTGAAATAAAAGAAAACGTGCACTAAATATTTCTACACTAACATTGTACAAAAATAAGTTAAGACACAGTACATGTAAATCCTGTTGCAAGTATTGTTTGTTCATGTAACACTATTTAGCAGACATATATAAATTGCCACTGAGCATATTTCAGGTAAATATCCTAATTATATTAAATCTTTTGTGTCAGAGTTGAAAGGCTTATGCTACCTCCATGGGGCGGAACTCAACTCGCCATCCGATGTCCGAGTTTGGAGGAGGAGGTTTGAACCTCATTGTCTGCCAGTTGGTTGACTGCAGATTCTACAAGAGAGACGTGACATGGAAAATGCATTTTGATTATATAAACAAAAATTCCTCCTTTTAAAATCTGTCACAAGCATTGGTCTGGTTTTCAACAGTAATGCAGCCACAGTAAGTCAGTGGGTATCATTTTAACCTCAAAGTGATCCGACTCGTTTTCATCATCCAGGTGAATTTTCTCCTCAAAGAGTGACAGCGGATCCCGGATGAAAAGATGGGCTATGTGTTGGGCCAGCAGTTTGTCGATCCCTACAAAACACAGATTCTGATCACTTCTCTATAGAACATTTTATGATTAAAACATTAATACAAATCGAATACATTTCTTTTTAAAAAACATTGTCGTACAGTTTCAATGCTTAAACAATACATCACTTTTTGTATGATTATTTTACTATTCATTTTAAAATAATATTTTTCCCCAGTCACTTATCATTCACCATGTTCTATTACAGATGTCTTTGTTACAGTGTTTACCTGCATCCAGCAACTGTTTGTTGATCTCCTCGTCTATTGTCAGATCTATGTCATTGTACTTATCGCCACAACTGGAGAGGTAGCTGTCGATTGAATCATATCTTGATTTCAAGATTCGAAATTTGTTGCTTTTCAAAGGCTGCAAAGACAACACATTTTCACAGACATTAAAAGACCATGAATATGAGAAGTAGGAAAATCTGACAATTCAACAAACAAATAACTGAAAACCTGCTCTGACAAACGTTACAATTGAACACCAGGAAATCAACAGAGAAACTCATAATGCCTATCTGAGCCTGACACGGTCTGAGCTGGACACTCAACCCCCTGAAGCAACTAGCGACAAGCGAGTGGGCCTTATTTGGCAAGGTCATGTTTCTTTAATTAGGGGCCAGTTTTTCCTGATTGATCTGCTCACCTTCAGCCCTCTCTCTTCCCCAGTCCTGTCATCCACCGAGGCAGAAATAACTCCCCAGCGACAATCAATGTCTGACACATAGCCTCTGTAAAACGGCGAAGCAGCACTGAGGGCCATCTGTAAACAATCAACAGTTAGCTTTCCAGTTTCCACCACACAAAAAGCACTCGAAACAACCAAAGCGTTATTGAATACTGTAATGATTCAAACAAAGACAGCTACGACACCTTGGATTAAAGAAATTACTACTTAATGCAATTTTTTTCTGTACATTTTCTAAGCATATATCTTACCACTATGGGGCAGAATGTTGCTAGTTGGTCATAAAGGTACCTCGCCTCTTCAATGCTGCAAGCTTGGAATGTCACCTGGAAAAACATCATAAAAAGGTTCAAGTTAATTTAAGGACTAATCAACAGGCTTATATAAACATGCCCACAACCTTTAAAAAATATTCTCTAGTCTAGTATATGAACATGTAATTTATGATGTGCGACTGAAAAAAGGAACATGCATCCAAAGACAAACAAATAACGACAGTATACAATGTTACTATTAGTATAATGTGTAGCATATACCTGAAGACAGCAGTTGCCCATTCCGAAGCCCATGGCATCCATGTAGATGTGATCAGGGAGCGCTGCTCTGGCGGCCTCCCCATCATCCTCCGGAAACTTCTCCACAAATGGAGATGGAGTGCACTTGTCTTTAAAGACTAACAAGGAGAAAGAAGCACAGTGGAAAATAGATACCGATAAGCAAGCCGTTTCAAATTTGTATTTATGCAAATATATCCTAAATTTGACCAGTGAAAAAAGAAAATGACAAAATGTATTTGACTGAGTGGTGTAATTTTTAAGTGCAAATGGTGAAGACCTGTTTTTATTTACACTTACTGGGTACGTTGATCACTACCTTCTCTCCTCTTCTGTGACGAATGTTTCTGGTCAGGGTGCTGAAAAAACATTAACAACATTCTGTATTCAAGGGAATTCAAAAGAAGAGCTCAAACTTGACATATCATAGCAGTGAGACAACATACGGCAAATATACAATATATACACAAAAGTATGTGGACACCCCTTCAAATGAGTGGATTTGGCTATTTCAGCCACATGTATAAAATCGAGCACAAAGCCATGCAATCTCCATAGACAAACATCGACAGTAGAATAGCCTTCCTGAATAGCTCAGTGACTTTCAACATGGCACCGTCATAGGATGCCACCTTTCCAACAAGTCAGGTCGTCAGATTTCTGCCTTGCTAGAGCTGCCCTGGTCAAGTGTAAGTGCTGTTATTGTGAAGTGGAAACATCTAGGAGCAACAACATCTCAGCCAGACCTCAGTAATGCTCTTGTGGCTGAATAGAAGCAAGTCCCCGCAGCAATGTTCCAACATCTACTGGAAAGCCTTCCCAGAAGAGTGGAGGTTGCTGTGGCAGCAAAGGGGGAGCAGGTGTCCACATACTTTTGGTCATGTAGTGTATATGTGGAACAAAGGTAGCGCAATGCCTTATACTCAGCTGGCCCCTCCCCAGATTATGTGTTAAACGCTCTACAACAAAGCTTTCTTAGTGTCCAACATGCTTTCTCTGCCCTTAACCTTGTTCTGAACACCTGCAAAACATAGGGTCATGCGGTTTGGTAAGAAGAATGCTCTTCTCCCCACCAGTGTGCTTACTACCTCTGAGGGTTTAGAGCTTGAGGTAGTCACCTCATACAAGTACTTGGGAGTATGGCTAGATGGTACACTGTCCTTCTCTCAGCACACATCAAAGCTGCAGGCTAAGGTTAAATCTAGACTTGGTTTCCTCAATCGTAATCGTTCCTCTTTCAACCCAGCTGCCAAACTAACGTTGATTCAGATGACCATCCTACCCATGCTAGACTACAGAGATGTAATTTATAGCTCGGCATCTAGGGTGCTCTCGAGCAGCTAGATGTTCTTTGCAATTGGGGAATCAGATTTTCCACCAATGCTCCTTATAGGACACATCACTGCACTCTATACTCCTCTGTAAACTGGTCATCTCTGTATACACGTCTCAAGACCCACTGGTTGATGCCTATTTATAAAATCCTCTTAGGCTTCCCTCCCACTTATCTGAGATACCTACTGCATATACATTTAAACTCAGTTTTTCACAATTCCTGACATTTAATCCAAGTAACAATTCCCTGTTTTAGGTCAGTTAGGATCACCACTTTATTTTAAGAATGTGAAATGCCAGAATAATAGTAGAGAATGATTTATTTCAGCTTTTATTTCTTTCATCACATTCCCAGTGGGTCAGACATTTACATACACTAAATTAGTATTTTGTAGCATTGCCTTGATTTTCACTTTTCGCACCAAAGTACATTCCTCTCTAGGAGACAGATCACATCTCCTTCCTGAGCGGTATGACGGCTGCGTGGTCCCATGGTGTTTATACTTGCGTACTATTGTTTGTACAGATGAACGTGGTACCTTCAGGCGTTTGGAAATTTCTCCCAAAGATGAACCAGACTTGTGGAGGTCTACAATTGTTTTTCTGAAGTCTTGGCTGATTTATTTGGATTTTCCCATGATGTCAAGCAAAGAGGCACTGAGTTTGAAGGTTGGCCTTGAAATACATCCACAGGTATACATGGCAGCCAGTCAATTCACTAAAATGATGTCAATTAGCCTATCAGAAGCTTGTAAAACCATGACAATTTTCTGGAATTTTCCAAGCTGTTGAAAGGCACAGTCAACTTAGTGTATGTAAACTTCTGTCCCGCTGGAATTGTGATACAGTGAATTATAAGTGAAATAATCTGTTTGTAAACAATTGTTGGAAAAATTACTTGTGTCATGCACAAATTTGATGTCCTAACCGACATGCCAAAATTATAGTTTGTTTACAAGACATTTGTGGAGTGGTTGAAAAACAAGTTTATGACTCCAACCTAAGTGTATGTAAACTTCCGCCATACATACATATATACATTCAAGCCTACCTGAATCTTGGGTGTCCGTTTATGGCTTCATCTGGGAAAAACAGTGATTTGGACACTCCTTTTTCAACAGGTGTTGGGTTGTACTCTGGCTGTGTGAAGCCTGGACAACCTAACCTAAAACCATTGTTACAAGAATAACAATAATGTTAAGGTACTATAAATGAAATAAACAAAGTTTCAAATGGTTGAGTGAGTGACAGAATAGGTACTAAACTACCTTGGGAATGATGTGATGGTGGCAAGGGTTTCATTCTTATTCAGCACAGATGAGGCCTCTCGCCTCCTCTTTCCCATGTTGTCCTCCACTGTGTTGAACTCTGACATCGTCCCACCGTATGGCTGCCCCGGAGTCCCTTCGATCATGTAGCTGCCATACTCTGGCCTCCAAAGGGTAGGATGGCTCCAAAGAAAAACAAAGCATTATAAAAAAAAAAATGTAAAAGCCAACTTACGTTTTTAGAGGCCAATGAATAATGTTGTCTAACAAAACAAGGTCCTTGATCAGATAGAGTCCATTGTGTTATGCTGATCTTTCACATTAAAGTAAACATGTTTTTTTTTTAAATCTAATGTGAGACACTATCTCAGCAGGGGGGAAAATGCTGTGTTTGTGTTTCAGGGCACGTGCTCTTCAGTATGTGCGACAGAGGCAGTAATGAGGAATGCTACAGCTCTAGCTACAATTCCACACTGACACTGGTATTTCCCCTGGGTTAAGTAGGCTTCACAGATTTAGGACGTCATGGGCTATTAGCAAGAAGACCATTACTGTGGGGCTTGTACAAACACAAGTACATAAAATAGAGATAAAGGCTTTTTAACCTGCAGAAGGAATTTAACAGCCCACGGTGTAGCAGGCAGGGAGACTCAAGTGTATTTGTAAGAGCATAGTTAAAAAAATAAAAATAAAAGTAAAACTCATGCTGAAGTTGCATACTTGTAAAGTAGCCTTTGCATGAGCGAGCCATAAGGGAAGCTCCTTTATTTATTTATTTTTTAAAGTTGCTAAAGAGGCTAATGGAACACTGTCTTATGCAGTGACAAATGTCTTCAGTACCTGCAATGTAAAAAAAGGTTTTACAACCAAATGTCTATTTTTATGTAAATGACATGTTGTAGAAGGGTCAAGATACGTTTTGTGATTTCACTTGTTTGAGAAACCTATCCTAACCAGTGATTCACTTCCTCATCGCGATGTACAAAGCTCTGAAAAAATATGAACAAACACTCCAAAAACACCCAAATACGTCCTTTTAGAAACCAAAATGCCCTCAGTAAAGTAATGCAGGTCTTTAGATGTTGTACACATGAAATTATGTCATTCCAAACTATATCCGCAACATTATTTCAATTTTGTGCGACTCAAGCAGTTTTCCCCTATCCAGCTGTTCCATTTGAGTCGCAACAAAATGTAATATAGCGTTGCTGATAAAGTTCAGAATGACAGTACGGGGAAACAAAATATATATGAAAATACAGTTGAAGTCGGAAGTTTACATACACCTTAGCCAAATACATTTAAAATCAGTTTCACAATTCCTGACATTTAATCCAAGTAAAATTGCCATGTCTTAGGTCTGTTAGCCTCACCACTTTATTTTAAGAATGTGAAATGCCAGAATAATAGTAGAGAGAATGATTTATTTCAGCTATTATTTATTTATTTTGTCCCATTCCTCCTGACAGAACTGGTGTAACTGTCTGGTTTGTAGGCCTCCTTGCACGCACACTCTTTTTCGTTTCTGCCCACAAGATTTCTATGGGATTGAGGTCAGGGCCTTGTGATGGCCACTCCAATACCTTGACTTTGTTGTCCTTATGCCATTTTGCCACAACTTTGGAAGTATGCTTGGGATCATTGTCCATTTGGAAGACCCATTTGCGACCAAGCATTAACTTCCTGACTGATGTCTTGAGATGTGGCTTCAATACATCCACATATGTTTCCTCCCTCATGATGCCATCTATTTTGTGAAGTCCACCAGTCCCTCCTGCAGCAAAGCACCCTCACAATATGATGCTGCCACCCCCGTGCTTCACGGTTGGGATGGTGTTCTTCGGCTTGCAAGCTTCCCCCCTTTATCCTCCAAACATAACAATGGTCATTGTGGCCAAACAGTTCTATTTTTGTTTCATCAGACCAGAGGACATTTCTCCAAAAAGTACGATCTTTGTCCCCATGTGCAGTTACAAACCGTAGTCTGGCTTTTTTATGGCGGTTTTGGAGCAGTGGTTTCTTCCTTGCTGAGCGGCCTTTCAGGTTATGTTGATAAAGGACTCGTTTTACTGTGGATATAGATACTTGTGTACCTGTTTCCTCCAGCATCTTCACAAGGTCCTTTGCTGTTGTTCTGGGATTGATTTTCACTTTTTGCACCACAGTACGAACATCTCTAGGAGATGGAAAGCGTCTCCTTCCTGAGCGGTATGACGGCTGCGTGGTCCCATGGTGTTTGTACTTGCGTACTATTGTTTGTACAGATGAATGTGGTACCTTCAGGCGTTTGGAAATTGCTCCCAAGGATGAACCAGACTACAATTGTTTTTCTGAGGTCTTGGCTGATTTATTTTGATTTTCCCATGATGTCAAGAAAAGAGGCACTGAGTTTGAAGGTAGGCCTTAAAATACATCCACAGGTACACCTCCAATTGACTCAAATGATGTCAATTAGCCTATCAGAAGCTTCTAAAGCCATGACATCATTTTCTGGAATTTTCCAAACTGTTTAAAGGCACAGTCAACTTAGTGTATGTAAACTTCTGACCCACTGGAATTGTGATATAGTGAATTATAAGTGAAATAATTTGTCTGTAAACAATTGTTGGAAAAATTACTTGTCATGCACAAAGTAGATGTCCTAACCGACTTGCCAAAACTGTAGCTTGTTAACAAGAAATTAGTGGAGTGGTTGAAAAACGAGTTAATGACTCAAACCTAAGTGTATGTAAACTTCAGACTTCAACTGTATATGCAATCACTACTGTAAGTCGCTCTGGATAAGAGCATCTAATAAATTACTAAAGGTTTGAGCCCCCATACTGCACAACGAGGATGAGGAAGTGAATCGCTGGTTGGGGCAAGTTTCTCAAAAATAAGTTAGAACGCAAAAACTGTCTGTACCCTTTAATAACATGGCATTTACATAAAAAAAGCGATATGAGTGTAAATAAGAAAGATTCTACTTTAACATAAGGTATATACATGGCAGCCCGTCAATTTCTAAACAGATTTAAAGCTGACTTACTTGGGGTTTGTCTTTTCACCTTTGTCTTGAAGGGTTTCCAAAACCTCCCCACCATTGAGAACAAGACGAACCTTTTCATTTTTCTCATCCATTTCAATCAACATGTATTCCACCTAAAAAGGGGAGAAAAAAAAAACATTTTACATAACCAGTTTATATTTGAAGCCTGAAAAACTGTGTGCAAATGCAATGCATATCATGGTGAAATCCATTAGGCCTACAGCACATGTTGACCACTGACAGAACCCATTGGCTAAAAACTGATTGAAAGTAGAATCAAAGCTCATGTTGATTAGTGTTAACCTGTTGGGGATGAGGGCGCTGTTGTGGCTATTTATGCTAATCGTGTAATTTTTTGAAACGGCTTCCCACAAAGTTCTTGATCGTACAATATGCATATTATTATTATTATTGGATAGAAAACAGTCTATAGTTTCTATAGGAGTTGAAATTTTGTCTCTAAGTGGAACAGAGCCCATTCTACAGCAATTTCCCTGACATGGAGTCAGATTCCAGAAATTTTGGCCACTGGTCTGGAGTCAGTTAAAAGGCCACTGTTATTGCTATGACTATACGGACACTGCTTACGTCTTCCCCTGGATGTCTTTACGTGATGACGATTTGAATCGTGTCGATTGCGCGTTCACAGGCACTATAAATTAAAAAACCCTGAGGCTAATCAGTCTTTCCTTGCTGCGTAACGCGCGTGCTGGACACCGACCCGCTCCTGTTCCAAGCGTTAGTTTAGCCTGTTATATTTCTCCGGTCATCTTTTCACTCGTTATAGGAGTTAAAAACATCATAAGGTAGTTAATTTAAAGCGTTTTATAGCAATTTATATCCGTTTAGTGCGATTTTGGGACATTTATTTTTGCAACGATGTGAAAAGTTGGGCACGCTTTTCAGTTCATCCCGAACGCAGTTGACATTTCCACATGGCAAGAGGACAGCTTTCCACCAAAAGACGATTTCTCCCAAGAAAGGATCCTTTGCCCAAGATACTGATGGAAGAACAGCTCAAGGTAGGACATTTTTATTATGATAAATCGTGTTTCTGTCGAAACATTTTAGTGGCTTCGGACGCCATGTTTTTTGACGTAGCATCGCTTGGCGCAAGCTGTATTGAAAAGTAAGGATAATTTAAAAAATGTAATTCCGCGATTGTATTAAGAATTAAATTGTCTATCAATCCCTGTCCACCCTATATTTTTTAGTCACGTTTATGAGTATTTATGTATAAGAGTAGATCACTGTCTAAGTGGCGCACAGACTTTTTCTGACCAGCTGAGCTACATTCCACATTGTCTAACCATGATTTTGGTGGCTAAATATAAACATTTTCGATCAAACTCTATATGGATTGTGTAATATGATGTTACAGGAGTGTCATCTGAAGAATTCTGAGAAGGTTAGTGAAAAAATTAATATATTTTGGCGATGTTTACTTTTATCGCTCACTTTGGCTAGAATCAATGCTGGGCTGCTATGTGCTATGTGCTATGCTAATATAACGATTTATTGTGTTTTCGCTGTAAGACACTTAGAAAATCTGAAATATTGTCTGTATTCACAGGATCTGTGTCTTTCGATTCGTGTATGCTGTGTATTTTTACGAAATGTTTGATGATTAGTAAGTAGGTAAACACGTTGCTCTAAGTAGTTTGTCTATTCCATTTGTGACGGTGGGTGCAATTGTAACCGATGCCATCTACCTGAAATATGCACTTTTTTCTAACAAAACCTATCCCATACCATAAATATGTTATCAGACTGTCATCTGATTAGTTTTTTTCTTGGTTAGGGGCTATAAATATCTTAGTTTAGCCGAATTGGTGATAGCTACTGGTGTTGGTGGACAAATAAAAGATGGTGGATTATGCTAATGTGTTTTTAGGTGCTAATGTGTACATCTTTACATATTGTGTCTTCCCTGTAAAACATTTAAAAAATCGGACATGTTGACTGGATTCACAAGATCTGCGTCTTTCATTAGCTGTATTGGACTTTAATGTGTGAAAGTTAAATATTTAAAAAAAATATTTTTTTTGAATTTCGCGGCACTGGTTTTTCAGTGGGGGTGGGGGGGGAGTGCCGCTAGCGCCACTCTCATCCTAGACAGGTTAACATAATGTAGCCTGACGCTGCATTCATAACGAAGTGGGAAGGTGGGAATGACCAGTTGTGACGTGAATAAATCCTAGAATCGTTCCACCTCAAAAAACACAAGAGGACACCCACCATATCAGATAGATAGAAAAGATTTCATAACTATCTAATCAGTGTAGGCTGCAAGTAGACTACAGAGATTTGGCTAAATGAATTGAGCTGTGAGTTGGAGAGGTTGATCTTTAGTCTCTCTTTCGTCACGTGTCCTGTCCTGTCTGTGTGTGTGGCTGCGGTTTTACCTCCGTTCTGAAAATGTGTGAAGCCTACTCTCGTCAGTGTTAACTGAAGGAGATGGGAGCGGGAGATGCACATGACCAAAAATATATGGACACCTGTTCGTTGAACAAAATAATGGGCATTAATATGGAGTTGGTCCCCCTTTGCTCCTATAACTGCCTCCACTCTTCTGGGAAGGCTTTCCATTGTTGGAACATTGCTGAGGGGACTTGCTTGCATTCAGCCACAAGAGCATTAGTGAGTAGGGCACTGATGTTGGGCGATTAGGCCTGGCTCTCAGTCGGCGTTCCAATTCATCCCAAAGGTGTTCGATGGGGGTTGAGCTCAGGGATCTGTGCCGGCCAGTCAAGTTCTTTCACACCTATCTCGACAAATCATTTCTGTACGAACGTCGCTTTGCGCACGGGGCCATTGTCCTACTGAAACAGGAAAGGGCCTTCCAAACTGTTTCCGCAAAGATGGAAGCACAGAATCGTCAGTGCTAAGGGCCTAGCCCGAACCATTAAAAACAGCTCCCAACCATTATTCCTACTCCAAACATTACAGTTGGCACTATGCATTGGTTCTCCTGGCATCCGGTAGGGTTCTCCTGGCATCCGCCAAACCCAGATTTGTCCGTAGGACTGCCAGATGGTGAAGTGTGATTTATCACTCCAGAGAACTCGTTTCCACTGCTCCAGAGTCCAATGGCGGCGAGCTTTACACCATTCCAGCCGACGCTTGGCATTGCGCATGGTGATCTTAGGTTTGTGTGCGGCTGATCAGCCATGGAAACCCATTTCATGAAGCTCCCAACGAACAGTTATTGTGCTGCCGTTGCTTCCAGAGGCAGTTTGGAACTCGGTAGTAAGTGTTGTAACCGAGGACAGATGATTTTTACGCACTATGTGCTTCAGCGGTCCTGTTCTGTGAGCTTGTGTGGCATAACACTTCGCGGCTGAGCTGTTATTGCTCGTAGACATTTCTAATTCACAATAACAGCACTTACAGTTGACCAGGGCAGCTCCAGCAGGGCAGAAATTTGATGAACTGACTTGTTGGAAAGGTAGCATCCTATGACCGTGCCACATTGAAAGTCACTGAGCTTTTCAGTAAGGCCATTCTACTGCCAATGTTTGTCTATGGAGATTGCATGGTGGTGTGCTCGATTTTATACAGTTGTCAGAGCAACGGGTGAGCCTGTAATAGCCGAATCCACTAATTTGAAGAGGTGTCCACATACCTTTGTATATAAATTAAATCAAATTTTATTGGTCACATACACATGGTTAGCAGATGTTAATGCGAGTGTAGTGAAATGCTTGTGCTTCTAGTTCCGACAGTGCAGTAATATCTAACAAGTTAACAATTCATCAACAACTACCTAATACACACAAATCTAAAGGGAGGAAAAAGGATATGTACATATACATATAAGGATGAGTGGCATAGGCATGGTGCAATAGATGGTATAAGGTACAGTATATACATACAGTTGAAGTCGGAAGTTTACATACACCTTAATCAAATACATTAACTCAGTTTCACAATTCCTGACATTTAATCCAAGAAAAAATTCAATGTCTTAGGTCAGTTAGGATCACCACTATTTTAAGAATGTGTAATGTCAGAATAATAGTAGAGAGAATTATTTATTTCAGCTTTTATTTCTTTCATCACATTCCCATTGGGTCAGAAGTTTACATACACTCAATTAGAATTTGGTAGCATTGCCTTTAAATTGTTTAACTTGGGTCAAACATTTCGGGTAGCCTTCCACAAGTTTCCCGCAATAAGTTGGATGAATTCTTCCCCATTCCTCCTGACAGAGCTGGTGTAACGGAGTCAGGTTTGTAGGCCTCCTTGCTCTCACACGCTTTTTCAATTCTGCCCACAAATGTTCCATAGGATGGAGGTCAGGGCCTTGTGATGACCACTCCATTACCTTGACTTTGTTGTCCTTAAGCCATTTTGCCACAACTTTGGAAGTATGTTTGGGGGCATTTTATAAAAGTGGCCAGTGATATGAGTCTGTTAGCAGCCTCTCCGAGTTAGTGATTGCTGTTTAACAGTCTGATGGCCTTGAGATAGCTGTTGTTCAGTCTCTCGGTTCCAGCTTTGATGGACCTGTACTGACCTCGCCTTCTGGACGGTAGCGGGGTGAACAGGCAGTTGCTTGGGTGATTGTTGTCCTTGATGATCTTTTTGGCCTTCCTGTGACATCAGCTGCTGTAGGTGTCTTGGAGGGCAAGTAGTTTTCTCACATTGATGCGTCACCCTCTGGAGAGCCTTGTGGTTGAGGGTGGTGCAGTTGTCATACCAGGCGGTGATACAGCCCGACAGGATGCTATCGATTGTGCATCTGTAAAAGTTTGTGAGGGTTTTAGGTGACAAGCCAAATTTCTTCAGCCTCCTGAGATTGAAGAGGCGCTGTTGCGCCTTCACCACACTGTCTGTGTGGGTGGATCATTTCAGTTTGTCTGTGATGTGTACGCAGAGGACCTTAAAACATCCCACTTTCTCCACTACTGTCCCTTTGATGTGGATGGGGGGGGGGGGGGGGGGGTGCTGTTTCCTGAAGTCCATGATCATCTCCTTTGTTTTGTTGACATTGAGAGGTTGTTTTCCTGACACCACACTTCGAGTGCCCTCACCTCCTCCCTGTAGGCTGTCTTCGTCATTGTTGGTAATCAAGCCCACTACTGTTGTGTCTGCAAACTTGATGATTGAGTTGGAGGCGTGCATGGCCACGCAGTCATGGGTGAACATGGAGTACAGGAGGGGGCTGAGCACACACCCTTGTGGGGCCCCAGTGTTGAGGGTCAGCGAAGTGGAGATGTTGATTCCTACCTTCACCACCTAGGGGTGGCCCATCATAAAGTCCAGGACCGAATTGCACAGGGCGGATTGAGAGCCAGGGACTCCAGCTTAATGATGGGCTTGGAGGGTACTATGGTGTTGAATGCTGAGCTGTAGTCAATGAACAGCATTCTTACATAGGTATTCCTCTTGTCCAGATGGGATAGTGCAGTGTGACGGCGATTGCATCGTCTGTGTACCTGTTGGGGCGGTATGCAAACTGAAGAGGGTCTAGGGTGGCATGATCCTTGACTAGTCTTTCAAAGCACTTCATGATGACAGAAGTGAGTGCTACAGGGCGGTAGTCATTTAGTTCAGTTATCGTTGCGTTCTTGGGTACAGGAACAATGGTGGCCATCTTGAAACATGTCGGGACAGCAGACTGGGATAGGGAGCGATTGAATATGTCCGTAAACACACCAGCCAGCTGGTCTGCACATGCTCTGAGGACGCGGCAAGGGATGCTGTCTGGGCCAGCAGACTTGCGAGGGTTAACACGTTTAAATGTCTTACTCACATCGGCCACGGAGGAGAGGGGGGGGGGGGGGGGGCTCAGTCCTTGTTAGCGGGCCGCGATGGTGGCACAGTATTATCCTCAAAGCGGGCAAAGGTGTTTAGTTTGTCTGGAAGCGAGATGTTGGTGTCTAACGTAGCTGGTTCTCTTTTTGTAGTCAGTGATTTCCTGTAGACCCTGCCACACACGTCTCATATCTGAGCAGTTGAATTCCAACTCCACTTTGTCTCTATAGCAACATTGCTTAAGGGAATAACTACACTGTTTATATTAATTCGGCCATATTCCCAGTCCTCTTTCCATGGTTAAATGCTCTTTCTGTTTTGCGCGAATGCCACCACCCATCCACGGTTTCTGGTTAGGGTAGGTTTTAATAGTCAGTGGGTACAACATCAATGCACTTCCTTATAAACTCACTCACCAAGTCAGCGTATAGATCGATGTTATTCTCTGAGGCTGCTCGGAACATTTCCCAGTCCGCGTGGTCAAAACGATCTTGAAGCGTGGATTCCGATTGGTCAGACCAGCGTTGAATTGTTCTAGTCACGGGTACATCCTGTTTGAGTTTCTGCGTAAGACGGTAGGCGCAAGATGGAGTCTTGGTCGGATTTGCCGAAGGGAGGGTCTTGTATGCATCGTGGAAGTTAGAGTAGCAGTGATCGAGTGTATTGCCCGCGTGAGTGCTGCAATCAATATGCTGATAGAATTTAGGTAGCCTTGTTCAAATTTGCTTTTTTATAATCCCCAGCTACAATAAATGCAGCCTCAGGATATATGGTTTCCAGTTTGCATAGTGTCCAGTGAAGTTCCTTGAGGGCCGTCGTGGTGTCTGCTTGAGGGGGAATATACACAGCTGAGACGATATCTGACGAGAATTCCCTTGGGAGATAATACGGCTGGCATTTGATTGCAAGGAATTCTACGTTGGGTGAGCAGAAGGACTTGAGTTCCTTTATGTTGTGATTACACCATGAGTCGTTAATCATGAATTATACACCCCCGCCCTTCCTCTTCCCAGAGAGGTGTTTATCTCTGTCGGCGCGACGCATGAAGAAGTCCGGTGGCTGAACCGACTCCGACAACATATTCCGAGACAGCCATGTGTCCTTGAAACAGAGAATGTTACAATTTCCAATGTCTCTCTGGAAAGCAACACATGCTATAATTTAATCTACCTTGTTGTCAAGAGACTGGACCATGGCGAGTAGTATACTCGGAAGCGGTGGGCGGTGTGTACGCCTACGGAGTCTGACCAGGAGGCCACTCCGTCTGCCTCTTCTGCGGCGACGTTGTTTTGGGTCGGCTTCTGGGAATAGATCAACGGTCCTGGGTGGTGGTCCAAACAAAGGATCCATTCTGGAAAGTCGTATTCCTGGTCGTAATGTTGGAAGTTGCCGTTGCTCTGATATCCAATAGTACTTCCCGTCCGTATGTAATAACACTTGTGATTTTCTGGCCTAACAATGTAAGAAATAATACTTAAACACACTAAATACTGCATAGTTTCCTAAGGACTCAAAGCGAGGCGACCATCTATCTGCGCCATATTGCTAATGATCCATGTATATTGTATAGCTGTCTAATAAAATGTTTCTACAAGCACCGAATGCTGGCCAGGCACCAAGAAAGCGCCACCACCACTATCAAACCTTGAACCAGCTGCTAAAAAGGCAGCATACAAGTAGAAAAGGACGCACAAATTCATTCTGACCTGGAAAGAGGATTTCCATGGGTTCGACATGACACGAAGGGAGATGTCATGTACTGCTCGAAGTACAGCATTTCCTCAGTTTTGCAGACACGTACAGCGCATTTGGAAAGTACTCAGACCCCTTGACTTTTGACATTGTTACGTTACAGCCTTATTCTAAAATTTATTCATTTCCCCCCCTCATCAATCTGCACACAATACACCATAATGACGAAGCAAAAACATTCTTTAGAAATGTTTGCAAATGTATATATAAAAAAACTGAAATATGACATTTACATAACTATTCAGACCTTTTACTCAGTATTTTGTTCAAGCACATTTGGAAGCGATTACAGCCTCTAGTCTTCTTGGGTATGATGGTAAAAGCTTGACACACCTGTATTTGGGGACTTTCTGCCATTCTTCTCTGCAGAATCTCTCAAGATCTGTCAGGTTGGATAGGGAGCGTCGCTGCACAGCTTTGTCACGTCTCTCCAGAGTTGTTCGATCGGGTTCAAGTCGGGGCTCTGGCTAGGCCACTCAAGGACATCGAGACTTGTCCCGAAGCAACTCCTGCATTGTCTTGGCTGTGTGCTTGGGGTTGTTGTCCTGTTGGAAGGTTGAACCTTACCCCAGTCTGCTGTCCTGAGAGCTCTGGAGCAGGTTTTCGTCAAGGATCTCTCTGTACTTAGCGCCATTCATATTTCCCTTGATCCTGACTAGTCTCCCTGTTGCTGAAAAACATCCCCACAGCATGATGCTGCCACCACCATGCTTCACCGTGGGGATGGTGGCAGTTTTTGTGCCGCGACACAATCCTGTCTCGGAGCTCTACGGACAATTCCTTCGACCTCATGGCTTGGATTTTGCTCTGACATGCACTGTCAACAGTGGAACGTTATATACAGTCGTGGCCAAAAGTTGAGAATGACACAAATATTAATTTCCACGAAGTTTGCTGCTTCAGTGTCTTTAGATATTTTTGTCAGATGTTACTATATAATACTGAAGTATAATTACAAGCATTTTATAAGTGCTTTTATTGACAATTACATGAAGTTGATGCAAAGAGTCAATATTTGCAGTTGACCCTTCTTCAAGACCTCTGCAATCCACCCTGGCATGCTGTCAATTAACTTCTGGGCCACATCCTGACTGATGGCAGCCCATTCTTGCATAATCAATGCTTGGAGTTTGTCAGAATGTGGGTTGTTTGTCCACAAGTTCTCAATGGGATTAAGGTCTGGGGAGTTTCCTGGCCATGGACCCAAAATATAGATGTATTGTTCCCCGAGCCACTTAGTTATCACTTTTGCCTTATGGCAAGTTGCTCCATCATGCTGGAAAAGGTATTGTTCTTCACCAAACAGTTCCTGGTTGGTTGGGAGAAGTTGCTCTCGGAGGATGTGTTGGTACCATTCTTTATTCATGGCTGTGTTCTTAGGCAGAATTGTGAGTGAGCCCACTCCCTTGGCTGAGAAGCAACCCCACACATGAATGGTCTCAGGATGCTTTACTGTTGGCATGACACAGAACCTTGTCTTCTCCGGACAAGCTTTTTTCCCCCAGATGCCCCAAACAATCGGAAAGAGGACTCATCAGAGATAATGACTTTACCCCAGTCCTCAGCAGTCCAATCCCTGTACCTTTTGCAGAATATCAGTCTGTCCCTGATGTTTTTCCTGGAGAGAAGTGGCTTCTTTGCTGCCCTTCTTGACACCAGGCCATCCTCCAAAAGTCTTCACCTCACGGTGTGTGCAGATTCACTCACACTTGCCTGCTGCCATTCCTGAGCAAGCTCTGTACTGGTGGTGCCCCGATCCCGCAGCTGAATCAACTTTAGGAGACGGTCCTGGCGCTTGCTGGACTTTCTTGGGCGCCCTGAAGCCTTCTTCACAACAATTGAACCGCTCTCCTTGAAGTTCTTGATCCGATAAAATGGTTCATTTAGCTGCAATCTTACTGGCAGCAATATCCTTGCCTGTGAAGCCTTTTATGTGCAAAGCAATGATGACGGCACGTGTTTCCTTGCAGGTAACCATGGTTGACAGAGGAAGAACAATGATTCCAAGCACCACCATCCTTTTGAAGCTTCCAGTCTGTTATTCGAACTCAATCAGCACGACCGAGTGATCTCCAGCCTTGTCCTCGTCAACACTCACACCTGTGTTAACGAGAGAATCACTGACATGATGTGAGCTGGTCATTTTGGGGCAGGGCTGAAATGCAGAGGAAATGTTTTCTAGGATTCAGTTCATTTGCAAGGCAAAGAGGGACTTTGCAATTAATTGCAATTCATCTGATCACTCTTCATAACATTCTGGAGTATATGCAAATTGCCATCATACAAACTGAGGCAGCAGACTTTGTGAAAATGTATAATTGTGTCATTCTCAAAACTTTTGGCCACGACTGTAGACAGGTGTGTGCCTTTCCAAATCATTTCAAATCAATTGAATTTAACCACAGGTGGACTCCAATCAAGTTGTAGAAACATCTAGGGTGAGCAATGGAAACAGGATGCAGCTGACCTCAATTTCAAGTCATAGCAAAGGGTCTGAGTACTTACGTAAAATAGGTATTTCTTAGAGTCTGGTTGCCTTTTACAAGGAGCTCTTGCCTATGGCAAGGATTACATCAGATGAAGTTATGTCAGAGTACTCCCCGTACAAGAGCTTTGCCCAGGGCCGATCAGCTGTCCCAATGGACATTTTCCTCAATGTCCTGCAGTCAGGTGTGTACTAGGATAACGTTACCAATTTTATAAATGTGAGCTGTATATTTTGTTCAAGGTACACGGCACAATTGAACGAAACAAATTTGTTCAAGGCACATTATACATAATTGAATGAAGCATAAAGGATTTGTTCATGCTAAGAAACAATTAAGCATAAACAAACATTGGTTTTCTTTACTTTTATTTCAAAGGAAAGGAGCACAAGATTCAGGTGTCTGTCTCCACTGATGGAGGTTTACTTGGAGGACTGATCACACACACACACGTCTATCTCTGTGTCTGCATGCTAAGATGATATACAGGAGAATTATCCTAATTTAAAGCAGTAAGTATGAATAAACCATGTAACATTCTTAGTAAGTCCTATAAGTACTGTACATGCATAAAACAAGCTGGATCAAACAAACTAAAACTATAGGTTTCATGCTTGTAAATAAATTAGTGTTCAAAAACCATATGAATAGATTATTTATAAAAAAAACTATGTTTTGTTGTTGCCTTTAACTGCCAAAAATGCTTTATCAAGGTCCTTTCCTTAGTAGGAAGGTCAGCATTTGGGAGAAGTCATGAATGACAGACGCGTTTCCCACTAGTAATTACCAGTTGGAGGGGTGTTCAAGTGGATTTTTCCCAGTCGTACGTGGCAAATACCACCTTTCCACTTGGTTATTAATGCAGGGTGAGCCTATAACAGTACAATTGTGACTGTGACAAACAAGCCTGCTAGAAAGACAACTACCCACATGTTTAGAAATTTGTAGAGCTACATTTTTTTGCCATTGCTCAATATCACAAGTACACTGCAAACCTGTACATAGCCCATCTATAATTTAGCCCAAACAACTACCTCTTTCCCTACTGTATTTATTTATTTTTCTCCTTTGCACCCAATTATTTCTCTTGCTACTTTGCACATTCTTCCACTGCAAATCAACCATTCCAGTGTTTTACTTGCTATATTGTATTTACTTCGCCACCATGGCCTTTTTTTTTGTTGCCTTCACCTCCCTTATCTCACCTCACTTGCTCACATTGTATATAGACTTATTTTTCTACTGTATTATTGACTGTATGGTTGTTTTACTCCATGTGTAACTCTGTGTTGTTGTATGTGTCGAACTGCTTTGCTTTATCTTGGCCAGGTCGCAATTGTAAATGAGAACGTGTTCTCAACTTGCCTACCTGGTTAAATAAAGGTGATAGCTGAATTTATTTATTTTCTTTCAGCTCTCAATGTGTATAAGATGCACAATCAAGCCTAGAAACTATCACAGCTCAAATTCAACCGACATGATTTTCATGTTATTAATATCAGTTTACGTTTTTTATATTACTGAACCTCAAGCCCACAGAGGCTTTCAACATCAATAAAAGCCAAGGGCATAAAATTAACACAAATCAAAGTTTATTTGTCACGTGCGCCAAATACAACAGGTGTAGACCTTACAGTGAAATGCTTACTTACAGGCTCTAACCAATAGTGCGGAGAAAAAAAAGTGTGTGTGTGTGTGTGTAGGTAAGTAAAGAAATAAAACAACAGTAAAAAGACATTTGAAAATAAGAGTAGCAAGGCAATATACAGAATCCGGTTAGTCAGGCTTATTGAGGTAGTATGTACATGTGGGTATGGTTAAAGTGACTATGCATATATGATGAACAGAGCGTAGCAATAGCGTAAAAAGAGGGGTAGGCGGGTGGTGGGACAATGCAGATAGCCCGGTTAGCCAATGTGCGGGAGCACTGGTTGGTCGGGCCAATTGAGGTAGTATGTACATGAATGTATAGTTAGTGACTATGCATATAAGATAAACAGAGAGTAGCAGCAGCGTAAAAGAGGGGTTGGGAGGGGCACACAATGCAAATAGTCTGGGTAACCATTTGGTTACCTGTTCAGGAGTCTTATGGCTTGGGGGTAAAAACTGTTGAGAAGCCTTTTTGTCCTAGACTTGGCACTCTGGTACCGCTTGCCATGTGGTAGTAGAGAGTACAGTCTATGACTGGGGTGGCTGGGGTCTTCGACAATTTTCAGGGCCTTCCTCTGACACCGCCTGGTGTAGAGGTCCTGGATGGCAGGCAGCGTTGCCCCAGTGATGTACTGGGCCGTACGCACTACCCTCTATAGTGCCTTGCAGTCGGAGGCTGAGCAACTGCCGTACCAGGCAGTGATGCAACCAGTCAGGATGCTCTCAATTTTGCAGCTGTAGAACCTTTTGAGGATCTCAGGACCCATGCCAATTTTTTTTTCATTTCCTGAGGGGGAATAGGCTTTGTCGTGCCCTCTTCACAACTGTCTTGGTGTGTTTGGACCATTCTAGTTTGTTGTTGATGTTCAAATTCCTTGGTGTCCACCTGTCAACCTGCTCCACTACAGCCCCGTCGATGAGAACTGGGACGTGCTCGGTGCTCCTTTTCCTGTATTCCACAATCATCTCCTTAGTCTTGGTTACGTTGAGGGATAGGTTGTTATTCTGGCACCACCCGGCCAGGTCTCTGGCCTCCTCCCTATAGGCTGTCTCGTCATTGTCGGTGATCAGGCCCTACCACTGTTGTGTCGTCAGCAAACTTAATGACGGTGTTGGAGTCGTGCCTGGCCATGCAGTCGTGGGTGAACAGGGGGTACAGGAGGGGACTCGGCACGCACCCCTGGGGAGCTCTAGTGTTGAGGATCAACGTGGCAGATGTGTTGCTACCTACCCTCACCACCTGGGGACGGCCCGTCAGGAAGTCCAGGATCCAGTTGCAGAGGGAGGTGTTTAGTCCCAGGTTCCTTAGCTTAGTGATGAGCTTTGAGGGTACTATGGTGTTGAACGCTGCGCTGTAGTCAATGAATAGCATTCTCACATAGGTGTTCTTTTTGTCCAGGTGGGAAAGGACAGTGTGGAGTGCAATAGAGATTGCATCATCTGTTTGGGCGGTATGCAAATTGGAGTGGGTCTAGGGTTTCTGTGATAATAGTGTTGATGTGAGCCATCACCAGGCTTTCAAAGCACTTCATGGCTACGGACGTGAGTGCCACGGGTCTGTAGTCATTTAGGCAGGTTGCCTTTGTGCTCTTGGGCACAGGGACTATGGTGGTCTGCTTGAAGCATTTTGGTATTACAGACTCAATAAGGGACATGTTGAAAATGTCAGTGAAGACACCTGCCAGTTGGTCAGCACATGCCCGGAGCACACGTCCTGGTAATCCATCTGGCCCCGCAGCCTTGTGAATGTTGACCTGTTTAAAAGGTCTTACTCACGTCGGCTACGGAGAGCGTGATCACGCAGTCATCCGGAACAGCTGATGCTCTCATGCATGCCTCAGTGTTGCTTGCCTTGAAGCGAGCATAGAATTGATTTAGCTCGTCTAGTAGGCTCATGTCACTGGGCAGCTCACGGCTGTGCTTCCCTTTGTAGTTTGTAATAGTTTGCAAGCCCTGCCACATCCGACGAGCATCGGAGCCGGTGTAGTATGATTCAATCTTAGCCCTGTATTGACGCTTTGCCTGTTTGATGGTTCGTCGCAGAGCATAGCGGGATTTCTTGTAAGCTTCCGGGTTAGAGTCCCACACCTTGAAAGCGGCAGCTCTACCCTTTAGCTCAGTGCGAATGTTGCCTGTAATCCATGGCTTCTGGTTGGGATATGTACGTACAGTCACTGTGGGGACGACGTCCTCAATGTACTTATTGATAAAGCCAGTGACTGATGTGGTGTATTCCTCAATGTCATCGGAAGAATCCCGGAACATGTTCCAGTCTGTGATAGCAAAACAGTCCTGTAGTTTAGCATCTGCTTCATCTGACCATTTCTTTATAGACCGAGTCACTGGTGCTTCCTTCTTTAATTTTTGCTTGTAAGCAGGAATCAGGAGGATAGAATTGTGGTCGGATTTACCAAATGGAGGGCGAGGGAGAGCTTTGTACGCGTCTCTGTGTGGAGTACAGGTGATCTAGAATTTTTTTCCCTCTGGTTGCACATTTAACATGTTGATGGAAATTTGGTAGAACTGATTTGTTTCCCTGCATTAAAGTCTCCGGCCACTAGGAGCGCCGCCTCTGGGTGAGTGGTTTCCTGTTTGCTTATTTCCTTATACAGCTGACTGAGTGCAGTTTTAGTTCCCGGCATCTGTCTGTGGTGGTAAATAAACAGCCACGAAAGGTATAGCTGAGAACTCTCTAGGCAAGTAGTGTGGCCTGCAATTCATCATAATATACTCTACTTCAGGCGAGCAAAATCTAGAGACTTCCTTAAATTTCGTGCACCAGCTGTTGTTTACAAATATGCACAGACCGCCCCCCTCGTCTTACCGGAGTGTGCTGTTCTATCCTGCCGGTGCAACATGTATCCCGCTAGCTGAATATCCATGTCTTCATTCAGCCACGATTCCGTGAAACATAGGATATTACAGTTTTGATGTCCCGTTGGTAGGATATTCGTGATCGTACCTCGTCTAGTTTATTGTCCAATGATTGCACGTTGGCGAGTAATATTGACGGTAAAGGCAGCTTTCCTAGTTGCCTTCTGCGGGTCCGGACGAGGCATCCGGCTCTTCTTCATCTGCGTCGCTTCCTTTTGCGAATAATTGGGATGTCTGCCCTGTGGGGTGTTTGGAGAATATCGTGTGAGTCCTGCTTGCTGCTGTTGTTGAAAAAATCTGTCTAATCCGAGGTGAGTGATCGCTGTCCTGATATCTAGAAGCTCTTTTTTGCCGTAAGATACGGTTGCAGAAACATTATGTACAAAATAATTTACAAATATCGCGAAAAAACCTCACATAATAGCACAATTGGTTAGGAGATCGTAAAACGGCAGTCATCTCCTCCGGCGCCAAATGCGGGTCGATTTCAGTATTGGCTGGTAAGAATATATATTTAACCAGCCACGTCAATTTGCAGGGCTCTACAGTGCAAGTATTACATTTGTGAATAATAAATAGTCAAAAGTAAAATATGAGCAGGTGCGAGGTAGCGTTTGAAAACAGCTACTGCAGCATTCTTCTAAGTATTTCTTCTGTTTTGTTTCATAGCTGCTAATCAAACAAAGAAATGTGAATCATATATCCCAACTGGTGAAGTAACACTGCCTGGCAGGGGACCTGTGCGCACTGAGTGAAGTGCTGATAGATTCATTTTTGGATGCGTTGCACACAGGCATAAAAATTGGCCTCATGTACTCGAAAGCTTTTCTTGGCAATTTACAATATTTTGTTCAGAAGCTAGGTTGTGTTTCAACGTTACTTTGAGTCTGTTACTTCAACAGATAACGAAGAGACGTCCTACTCACTCAGATCCCAAATCTCACAGACACATGACGGACTTAAGGGGCCCCATTCCCACGGTAACCTGCACTTAAAGGGGCAGCTGAACATTTTGTCTCTGATATTTTGGTTAAAACTAGATTTTTTATTTAACTAGGCAAGTCAGTTAAGAACAAATTCTTATATACAATGTCGGCCTACCAAAAGCCAAAAAGCCTCTTGTGATGATGGGACTGGGATTAAAAACACTCCGGTCACAGACCCAAAGCTCCGGTCACAAAAAATGTAATGAAACTGAGCAATATACCACATTACTTCTTACTAATATATTTATTGTTTTAGAAACATTACAAAGCATGGTCATCCGTAAAATATATATACAGTACCAGTCAAATGTTGAGACAACTTCTCATTCAAGGGTTTTTCCTTTATTTTACTATTTTCTACATTGTATAATAATAGTGAAGACATCAACACTATGAAATAACACATATAGAATCATGTAGTAACCAAAAATGTGAAACAAATCTAAATATATTTTAGATTGACTCTTCAAAGTATCCACCCTTTGCCATGACAGCTTTGCACACTCTTGACATTCTCTCAACCAGCCTCATGCGGTAGTCACCTGGAATGCATTTCAATTAACATATGTGCCATGTTAAAAGTTAATTTGTGGAATTTTTCCCTCTTAATGTGTTGGAGCCAATCAGTTGTGTTGTGACAAGGTAGGGGTGGTATACAGAAGATAGGGCTATTTGGTAAAAGACCAAGTCCATATTAAGGCAAGAACACCTCAAATAAGCAAAGAGAAATGACAGTCCATCATTACTTTAAGATATGATGGTCAGTCAATCCATAAAATTTCAAGAACTTTGAAAGTGCGTCACAAAAACCATCAAGTGTTATGATGAAACTGGCTCTCATGAGGACCGCCACAGGAAAGGAAGACCCAGAGTTCCCTCTGCTGCAGAGGATAACTTTCATAGAGTTACCAGCCTCAGAAATTGCAGCTCAAATAAATTCTTCACATAGTTCAAGTAACAGACACATATCAACATCAATTGTTCATAGGAGACTGCGTGAATCAGGCCTTCATGGTCGAATTGCTGCAAAGAAACCACTACTGAAGGACACCAATAAGAAGAGACTTGCTTGGGTCAAAAAACATGAGCAATGGACATTAGACGGGTGGAAATCTGTCCTTTGGTCTGATGAGTCCAACAGATTTTTGGTTCCAACCGACTTGTCTTTGTGAGACGCAGAGTAGGTGAACGGATGATCTCACCATGTGTGGTTCCCACCGTGAAGCATGGAGGAGGAGTTGTTATGGTGTAGGGGTGCTTTGCTGGTGACACTGTCAGTGATTTATTTAGAATTCAAGGCACACTTAACCAGCATGGCTACGACAGCGATACACCATCCCATCTGGTTTGGGCTTAGTAGGACTATCATTTGTTTTTCAACAGGACAATGACCCAACACCTCCAGGCTGTGTAAGGGCTATTTGACCAAGAAGGAGAGTGATGGAGTGCTGTATCAGATGACCTGGCTTCCACAATCACCCGACCTCAACCCAAATTGAGATGGTTTGGGGTGAGTTGGTTTGGGGTGAGTTGGATCGCAGAGTGAAGGAAAAGCAGCCAACAAGTGCTCAGCATATGTGGGAGCTCCTTCAAGACTGTTGGAAAAACATTCCAGGTGAAGCTAATTGACAGAATGCCAAGAGTATGCAAAGCTGTCCTCAAGGCAAAGGGTGGCTACTTTGAAGAATATAAAATATATTTTGATTTGTTTAACAATTGTTTTGTTACTAAATTATTCCAGATGTGTTATTTCATAGTTTTGATGTCTTCACTATTATTCTACAATGTAGAAAAAAGTACAAATAAAGAAAAACCCTTGAATGAGTAGGTGTGTCCAAACTTTTGACTGGTACTGTATGTAATTGTGCCGAAAAAATATTTTGGCTGGTGGACCAAACATTTATTTTAGGCCCTGGTGTGCCATAACCTCAAACCTTTTCTATTCTCCAATGACAATACAAGATCATCAGCCATGAGGCTAAACTTTTATTTTTGATCATTTGAGCAGAATGGAGCAGACCTCTTCTACAAACACTACCACTACTACTTCTCCATTTTCTAAGAGACTAGTATTCATACAAATGGTTCCATAGCTTAAATAACTGAATAATAAATAAGTTACTGAACAAAGTTGAGCTGTCTAAATCAAAGACAGTTATGCAATGGTCAGCTGCTTTGAATGGGTTCAATGTTTATGGACAGAGTATAAACATCAAAGCATCCATTTGCAGGGGTGGAAGAAACGAATTACAACTACTTACGTTCCTGTAATTGTGTAGCTTTGTTGTGTACTTAAGTACATTTTCAAAACTATCCATTACAGAGTACAATCTAGAAAAAGGATACACATCATCATGGCAAGCACATAAAGTTTGAGCCTTTTGTAGCAGCTCGAAATGTTCACTTGTTTGTCAGTGACAAGTAACATGACCAGATGGACCAATACAATTCAATTCGACGCATTTCACAAAAACAGCCCAATCATAGCTGTGTATGCAAACCATATGATGATCTGTAGCAGGATTTTCTGGCAGTAAAAAAAAAAGGTAGCTACATGCCAAGAAAGAAAAAAAAGGTTTCCTAATCAACTTGAAGAATAAATGGTTCCTAACGAGATTGTATTGTCACCTGAACCTGCTCAGACACACACAGAGACAGAGCCAGGTCTTCTGAAGACCACGAGGAAGGACATCCCTGGCCGCAACTCAAAGAACACTTCAGCTTCAAGCAGAGAAGAGGAGACCGTGTAATTATGGAATGTAAGTTCTGCTTACCAAAGATGGTGGAGGTGGCTGCCTACAAAAACTCTGCGTCAAACTTGAGGAAACATGTAATGGTACGAAAAGTAAAGTTAGAAATATATTTTATCACCATGAATGGCGTTTGTTGTGTAGGCTAACAAAGTGTTGCTATTAGCCATTTGCAATCAATCTGTAGCATAATGCTAACATTAGCTAGCTCATCCTGTTGCTAGCTATTTAGAAGCTAACCCTGACCAACATCTTTACACAGCTGAAGGAACTATAAGCTGTAGTGCGGGCTACTACCGCATTGACATTATAGTGGCTAGTAGCCAGCCATCCGCATGGTGCGTCTCACAGGCAACCGTTGACAAGCTTGTCATTAATTTGATCTGTGAGGGCCAACAGCCATTCTCTGTGGTCGAACAACCAGCTTTTAAAGAGTTGGTAACCACACTGCATCCTCAATGCAAAGTCATCTTGAAAGAGATCGTGATACCTCACATCTCAAAATAGAGCTACTTAATGTTAAATCCCTCACTTCAAAGGCAGTTATAGTCAATGAACTAATCATAATCTTGATGTGATTAGCCTGACTGAAACATGGCTTAAGCCTGATGAATTTACTGTGTTAAATGAGGCCTCAGCTCCTGGTTACACTAGTGACCATATCCCCCGTGCATCCCGCAAAGGCGGAGGTGTTGCTAACATTTACAATAGCAAATTTCAATTTACAAAAAATCTTATTTTGAGCTTCTAGTCATGAAATCTATGCAGCCTACTCAATCACATTTTATAGCTACTGTTTACAGTTTCCTCACTGAGTTCCTATCGGACCTTGTAGTCATAGCAGGTAATATTCACATTTTTGGTGATTTTAATATTCACATGGAAAAGTCCACAGACCCACTCCAAAGGACTTTCGGAGCCATCATCGACTCAGTGGGTTTTGTCCAACATGTCTCTGGACCTACTCACTGTAACAGTCATACTCTGGACCTAGTTTTGTCCCATGGAATGAATGTTGTGGATCTTAATGTTTTTCCTCATAATCCTGGACTATCGGACCACCATTTTATTACGTTTGCAATCGCAACAAATAATCTGCTCAGACCCCAACCAAGGAGCATCAAAGTCGTGCTATAAATTCTGAGACAACCCAAAGATTCCTTGATGCCCTTCCAGACTCCCTCTGCCTACCCAAGGACGTCAGAGGACAAAAGTCAGTTAACCACCTAACTGAGGAACTCAATTTAACCTTGCGCAATACCCTAGATGCAGTTGCACCCCAAAAAACAAAAAACATTTGTCATAAGAAACTAGCTCCCTGGTATACAGAAAATACCCGAGTTCTGAAGCAAGCTTCCAGAAAATTGGAACGGAAATGGCACCACACCAAACTGGAAGTCCTACGACTAGCTTGGAAAGACAGTAATGTGCAGTATCGAAGAGCCCTCACTGCTGCTCGATCATCCCATTTTTCCAACTTAATTGAGGAAAATAAGAACAATCCCAAATTTATTTTTGATACTGTCGCAAAGCTAACTAAAAAGCAGCATTCCCCAAGAGAGGATGGCTTTCACTTCAGCAGTAATAAATTAATGAACTTCTTTGAGGAAAAGATCATGATCATTAGAAAGCAAATTACAGACTCCTCTTTAAATCTGTGTATTCCTCCAAAGCTCAGTTGTCCTGAGTCTGCACAACTCTGCCAGGACCTAGGATCAAGAGAGACACTCAAGTGTTTTAGTACTATATCTTTTGACACAATGATGAAAATAATCATGGCCTCTAAACCTTCAAGCTGCATACTGACCCTATTCCAAATAAACTACTGAAAGAGCTGCTTCCTCTGCTTGGCCCTCCTATGTTGAACATAATAAACGGCTCTCTATCCACCGGATGTGTACCAAACTCACTAAAAGTGGCAGTAATAAAGCCTCTATTGAAAAAGCCAAACCTTGAAACAGAAAATATTTAAAAAAGCTATCGGCCTATATCGAATCTTCCATTCCTTTCAACATATTTTGAAAAAGCTGTTGCGCAGCTACACACAGCCATCCTGAAGACAAACAATGTATACGAAATGCTTCAGTCTGGTTTTAGACCCCATCATAGCACTGAGACTGCACTTGTGAAGGTGGTAAATTACCTTTTAATGGCGTCAGACCGAGGCTCTGCATCTGTCCTCGTGCTCCTAGACCTTAGTGCTGCTTTTGATACCATCGATCAGCACATTCTTTTGGAGACATTGGAAACCCAAAATGGTCAACATGGATCAGTTCATGGATCGCCTGGCCGGTTCCCCTCTCTCCACTGGGATTCTCTGCCTTTAACCCTATTACAGGGGCTGAGTCACTGGCTTACTGGTGCTCTTCCATGCCGTCCCTAGGAGGGGTGCATCACTTGAGTGGGTTGAGTCGCTGACGTGATTTTCCTGTCTGGGTTGGCGCCCCCCCTTGGGTTGTGCCGTGGCAGAGATCTTTGTGGGCTATACTCGGCATTGTCTCAGGATGGTAAGTTGGTGGTTGAAGGTATCCCTCTGGTGGTTTGGGGGCTGTGCTTTGGCAAAGTGGGTGATGTTCTATCCTGCCTGTTTGGCCTTGTCCGGGGGTATCATCGGATGGGGCCACAGTGTCTCCTGACCCATCCTGTCTCAGTCTCCAGTAGTTTATGTGTCGGGGGGCTAGGGTCAGTCTGTTATATCTGGAGTACTTCTCCTGTCTTATCCGGTGTCCTGTGTGAATTTAAGTATGCTCTCTCTAATTCTCTCTCTCTTGGAGGACCTGAGCCCTAGGACCATGCCTCAGGACTACCTGGCATGATGACTCATTGCTGTCCCCAGTCCACCTGGCCGTGCTGCTGCTCCAGTTTCAACTGTTCTGCCTGCAGCTATGAAACCCTGACCTGTTCACTGGACGTGCTACCTGTCCCAGACCTGCTGTTTTCAACTCTCTAGATGGCAGGAGTGGTAGAGATACTCTTAAATGATCAGCTATGAAAAGCCAACTGACATTTACTCCTGAGGTGCTGACTTGTTGCACCCTCGACAACTACTGTGATTATTATTATTTGACCATGCTGGTCATTTATGAACATTTGAACATCTTGGCCATGTTCTGTTATAATCTCCACCCGGCACAGCCAGAAGAGGACTGGCCACCCCTCATAGCCTGGTTCCTCTCTAGGCTTCGGCCTTTCTAGGGAGTTTTTCCTAGCCACCTTGCTTCTACACCTGCATTGCTTGCTGTTTGGGGTTTTAGGCTGGGTTTCTGTACAGCACTTTGAGATATCAGCTGATGTAAGAAGGGCTATATAAATACATTTGATTTGATCTCCAGACCTACTGTTCGTTCAAGAATACATGAAGCTGCCAATCACATGAAGAACACAGTTATGGTACACCTTGGCAGGGTAAATTATGTTGCCACCATCACCGATTGTTGGACAGCTCATCAAAGGAATTACATCGTGGTCACATGTCACTGGACAGATGAAGAAACTCTGGTGAGACGTTCTGCTGCACTCACTTGCAAGAGATTGAGAGGTTCCCAAACATTTGATGTGCTTGCAGGTGCCCTCGATGACATCCATTGTGCATACAGAATCAGGGGGAAAGTGGTAAGAACCACAACCGACAGTGGATCAAACTTCATCAAAGCATTCAATGTTCTTGGTGAGCAGAGCCAGGCAGTAGAGTCCGCAGATCGAGACTCAGATGCTGAAGAGCCAGCAGAGCAGGTTGCATACCAAGACCCATATTCCATCCTGAAAAATGACAGTGGCCTAGAATATAAACTCCCTCAGCATCAATTGTGTGCATGTCACCTGCTGAACCTCATTGCAACAGATTCTGCGTTGGCAGAAACAAATAGTGATAGCTACAAAAGGTTGTCCAGGACGTCTTTGCCAAATGCCAAGCCATGTGGAATAAAATGGGGCGTTCAACCTTAGCTGCTGAAGTTGTAGAGAATGAGTGCAAACTGCAGTTCATCCGTCCAAATCAAACACATTGGTACTCAACTTACCTGGCTGTGGAGAGGATCACACGTATCATACAAGAGAAGGGGGAGGATGCCATAAGAAATTAGTGTGAAGAATTAAAAGTGAAAATGTGAGTAGCAATTATTTGAATCCAAGTTATGTTTTCCTATTACAGTAATATGTATTGTCCATGAAATTTTAGAATTCTAAGAGGTACTACATTTACCTTAATCCTTCAGGCTGAGCCTGGCAGAAATGTCCTTCTTGAATGAGTACTGCAAAGTGATGAAGCCTTTGGTCTCAGCTTTGAACATTCTACAGTCTGAGATCAACACGCATATGTGGTGGCTGCTGCCAGTGATCTTCTTACTAAAAACAAAACTTCAAAGGCTGGAAGCATCTTGCCAAATGTGCCTACCACTTATCAGAGCCATTCAGAACGGTCTCCAAAAGCACTTTGGAGAAATGATGAGAGGAGCCACAGCTTATTGCTGCTGCAATCCTTCTGCCAAAGTTCAAGACGTCTTGGACTGACAAAGCTGATGTCATCACAGCCAGTATGATTTCTTTACTCCAAAAGGTTTTAACCTCATTGTCCATATGATTATATATTTTAGTCTGAGTCTTTTCTTAAATAGTTTTTTTTGTTTTGTTTTCTATTTTCCATTATTTAAGTTGCTGGACAATAACCTTTTCATATAACTATGTTTGGGTACAGCCAGACATGGACTCACCTCATTAGAGAATTTGTTAGGTCTGAATGTATTTGAACAACTCAAATCAATCTCAGTATCTGAGAATAACAAGTGCGGAAGTCTGTGTTAGAGCTATTGCAATGCCAATACTATGATTGTGTTGCCAGCCACATAACACAGAGTTTGCTGAAACACTGAATATGTGAATGTTGTGTTGTTTCCAATGTACAGGTTTGGCGTACCTGAAGAATCATCTTGACACAATCACACAGGACGAGACTGCTCATCTAAGGCAGCATTCATCTGATGAAGATTTCTTCATCACTGACAACCAAACGGTCAGAAGGTACAGGGGAGGTGGATGGATATCTTGCTAGTCCATCGGACTAAATGGATTTACTTCATTTGTTTCCGTACATAAATAAGTTGCCGCCTGTGAGCGTCTTTTTAGCTGTGCTGGACTACGCTTCACTGCAAAGCGAGCTAGGATAGACTCAATTAACTTAGAAAATCAGCTCCTACTGAAACTGAACAGCAAATTCAGAGACAACTGAAGTGAGTTAAGTGTTCAATAGGCAGTTCCACAAAAAATATGCCTTTTGAACATTTGTATATGTTAAGTTGAAGATTAAATATTAAAATCAGCTGTGCTGAATCTTATCTTGTTGGTTATTTTCTGGTGTTTTATGGAACATTTAGCCTGTCAAACATTACATGTAAACAATATTACATATACAGTAGTATATTGAAAAGTTTTTGTAAAAGTTATTGTAAAAGGAGAATAAAAATAACCATCAAAATAGCAAATTATTTTAGAACTTGGTAACTTTTACTCTGAGTACTTTTTAAAAATGTGCTACTTTTTACTTTTAGTTGATTTTTTTTTTTACACCAGTACTTTTACTTGATTACAATTTAAATAAATTAACAGTACTACTGCTTGAGTAGGATTTTACAGTACTCTTTCCACCCATGTCCATTTGTGTGATTACTGGGAAAAAAATTATGATTATCATTTGTATGAACTACTGTACTGATGCCCAGATGTGACTGATATCAACACTAGTTACACTGTTACTGTAAATCGGTTACAAGTTTCATCATCACAATCAAGTTGGCACGTTGTCAACATAGTTGCAACTTCACTGGTGATAGCGCACACTCACTGACTGACATTACTGAGATCACATGTAATACAAAAAATACGTTTATGTAAAAGTTCAGCCATGGCAGCCTTACCTCATCACCCCATAACAATACATCCTTCTGTCGTTCTTTCACCTTGTTATAGATGTTGAGAAACTGAACGATGCCATGCTTCCTGACATGGTCTGCATACTTTTTGGTTTCTTCCCAGTTGAGCGGTGACCCTTGTGACAGCAAGCCCATAGCACAAGCGTTCGGCACCAACAGCGAGACTAGCGCGTACTATTTTGTTTAGCTACCGTTAGCTATTAATTTTGCTCGTTAGCTAACGTTATTTAGCCAAGTTCACCGATGTAGCTAGCTAGTTACTTTCAACAAAACAAAACTCGAGCAAAATTAACACTGATGTAGTTATTTAAATTGTAACGCTGATACTTATTAGGTAGCTAGACAAAAAGGGGGAGGCCTTCACATATCTCTTGCTATCTCGAAAGCTAATACAATGTCCCACGCGCGGAATAGAAATGCCAAGGTTGTTACCCCATGCAATACCTATTTAATTCAGAATAGAAATTACACTTAAATATATTTCCCGGGAATGAATCACTTCCTTATAACGTTAGTGAGAAACGGCCAATTCAATCCGCTAGCCAAGCATCCACTGTTTGAGTGTGCAAAATGTCCTAGTTCACAGACTTAACGTTGACTGAACACACGTGACCGTGTGGCGCGCGTCATGTTATGACTCAGCAATCTTTCCCTCCTCCCTCAAAACCTTCAATGAACATTATTCTCAATTTGGCATGCCAAAACCAGTCTACTAAGTATGTGTACTTAGTAGACATACTTTTTCAAGACTATTATTATTATTATTATATGTGTATTTTTTTCCCATTGTATTGTAAAATAATTAATAAATAATCTTACAAAAAAACAATATATTTTTGTACACACACTTTAATAGACTGGTTTTGGTAGATCAACTATAAAATAATGTTAATTTAAGGTTTTGAGGGAGGAGGCTAAGATTGCTGAATCATAACATGACACACCCCCACACAGTCACTTGTTCAGTCACAACATCCCCACCCCAGACACAGCTGCTCACACCCCAGCTCCAGCACCCACATCACTCTCTGCCACATGGCCTCAAACTGGACCATTTTGTTTCTCTCCTTCACCCACACACTTTCAACATTTAGATAATAAGCATTTTACCTTTCCATTGTGTTAACGATGGAGGGCTGGTTGATTTCCAGTTTTTAAGTCTGTGTTGACGAGTAAAGAATCTTCCAACCCATTGTGTGTCTCACTGCACCTTCATATGCCATATCTTTAAATATGCAGACAGACAGATTAAAAGTAAATTTACATTGTAATACTTCCAACAGCCAACTTTCTAACTCTGCACATAATTTTGGGACTTTATAGCGTTCCCAGAAGCCATGGACTATTGAGTCATTGTTAGTTTTACACTAAAGATATAACTCTGCTATTATGCTCTAGAATTTGTGAATTTTGTCTCTTGTGTAATACATTCTATACATTAATTGATACTGGATTAAGGCACGCATTTTCGTTAACTGTAATTTAGTTAGTTACGTTCCAACATCCCCTCCATCTTGTGCCAATATCAGTTTTTTAAAGTCTTGGTTCCAATAGTTTATGCTTTTTCTAAGGGAATGTCATTTGGATCGGTCTCTCCAAGGTTTTGTATATCTTAGCAATCATATAAATATAATTTTATGACACAAACAGGATTCCCTCAAGATTGTTCTGATGTCCAAAGATTTCAAATCGAAATTTCTTCATACAAAACTTTTAAGTTGCATGTATTTGAAAATATCTACATTGGTCAGTCCAACATTGCTTTTTAATTCTGTCATGGAAATACACGTATTTCCTATTACCAAGTCATTTACGGTTTCTATGACATTAGTTCTCCATGTGGACCAATTTATGGGTGAATTCGGAATAACTATGAAAGGATTGTTCCATACAGTTGTGTTTTTAGGGAGTGATATTGGTTATTGTAAAATACGTTTAATTTTCTTCCATATTGTTATCGTGTTCTTAACTATGATGTTGTTAATGTTCTTAGCTTTATCCTTTGAAAATAGACATGTGAAAAGATTCTGGGGATGACCATGTGTATCTTCAATATGTACCCATCGTTCCTCTTTAGTGCATTTTACTATACACTGTTACAGTGTCGATTTTAGCATGTTAATCTTGGTGGGGCTAAAAAAACGTATTTTTTTTTAGATGCATGCCAACAAAGCCACTACACTACACAACACAACCCTAAACAATACATTAACTGCACTATAACAGTGACAAACGATGCTCACAAACTGTTAGTTTTCTTTTCAGCACCATGGAGTGAATCCTTACCACCACTACACCTGGCTATCAGGAGCTTTGTCTGGCAGCAAAACAGTTCATTCAGCCTCATTTACTGCCTTTAAAAAAAACATAGCTGATATGGCTGACTTGCTTAAACAAACGTGGTTTCTACTGACAATTGAGATGTACAAACTATGGCATAAGGGAACGATGAGCGGATAAGAGGCAATCCGTAATTTCGTTTAAGACATTCATGAGCGAGCTAAGATGGACGTAGTCAATATAACTATTTGTTAAGAACTTTTGAAATGTACAGCGACAGAATTCAGAACATGGGCCGTTCTTACAGTATTCTCTCTGTACACCAAATCAGAACCATGTGTCACGGCTGGCTAGGTGTGTAGATAGGAATCAGGTGCAGAGAGCAGAGAGGTCCAGGGAAAAGATGCACTTTAACTTCTCTAGGATAGGGGGCAGCATTTTCACTTTTGGATAAATAGTGTGCCCAATTTCAACTTCCTTCTACTCATCCCCAGAATATAAGATATGCATATTATTAGTAGATTTGGATAGAAAACACTCTGAAGTTTCTAAAACTGTTTGAATCATGTCTGTGAGTATCACAGAACTTATGTAGCAGGCAAAACCCCGAGGACTAACCATTCAGATGTTTTTTTGTTTTGTTTAGGTGACCGTCTGTTCAATAGGTTTTCATTGGGATACTAGATTTCTAATCAACCTGTTTGCAGTTCCTACCGCTTCCACTGGATGTCACCAGTCTTTGGAAATAGGTTGAGGTTATTCCTTTGTGGAATGAAGAAGAACGGCCATCTGGAATCAGTGTAACGTTATGTGAACTGTTTGAGAGTTGCGCAAGACTAGAAAAGTAGCGTTAGTTTGTTGACCTCCTGTATTGAAAACAGATAGACCTGTCTTCAATTTGATCGATTATTAACGTTTACAAATACCTTAAGTTGTATTACAAACGTAGTTTGAAATGTTTTGGCAAAGTTTAGAGGTAATTTTTTAGATATTTTGTAGTGACTGTGCGCAAATTGGAAGCTATTTTTTTCTGGATCAAACGCGCCAAATAAATTGACATTTTGGACATATATGGACGGAATTAATCGAACAAAAGGACCATTTGTGATGTTTATGGGACATATTGGAGTGCCAATAGTAAGGCATGATTTATATTTTATTTCTGCGTTTTGTGTTTTATTTATTTATTTTTTATTTAACCTTTATTTAACCAGGTAGGCAAATTGAGAACACGTTCTCATTTACAATTGCGACCTGGCCAAGATAAAGCAAAGCAGTTCGACACATACAACAACACATAGTTACACATGGAGTAAGACAAACATATAGTCAATAATACAGTGAAAAAAATAAGTCTATATACAATGAGAGCAAGTGAGGTGAGATAAGGGAGGTGAAGGCAAACAAATATATGTATAAATAAATAAAAATATAAAAAGGCCATGGAGGCGAAGTGAATACAACACAGCAAGTAAAATAAAAACTAAAAAACACTGGAATGGTTGGTTTGCAGTGGAAGAAAGTGCAAAGTAGAGACAGAGATGATGGGGTGCAAAGGAGCAAAATAAATTAATAAATAAATACAGTAGGTAAAGAGGTAGTTGTTTGGGCTAAATTGTAGATGGGTTATGTACAGGTGCAGTAATCTATGAGCTGCTCTGACAGCTGGTGCTTAAAGCTAGTGAGGGAGATAAGTGTTTCCAGTTTCAGAGATTTTTGTAGTTCGTTCCAGTCATTGGCAGCAGAGAACTGGAAGGAGAGGCGTCCAAAGGAAGAATTGGTTTTGGGGGTGACTAGAGAGATATACCTGCTGGAGCGCGTGCTACAGGTAGGTGCTGCTATGGTGACCAGCGAGCTGAGATAAGGGGGGACTTTACCTAGCAGGGTCTTGTAGATGACCTGGAACCAGTGGGTTTGGCGACGAGTATGAAGCGAGGGCCAGCCAACGAGAGTGTACAGGTCGCAGTGGTGGGTAGTATATGGGGCTTTGGTGACAAAACGGATGGCACTGTGATAGACTGCATCCAATTTATTGAGTAGGGTTTTGGAGGCTATTTTGTAAATGACATCACCGAAGTCGAGGATTGGTAGGATGGTCAGTTTTACAAGGGTATGTTTGGCAGCATGAGTAAAGGATGCTTTGTTGCGGAATAGGAAGCCAATTCTAGATTTGACTTTGGATTGGAGATGTTTGATGTGAGTCTGGAAGGAGAGTTTACAGTCTAACCAGACACCTAGGTATTTGTAGTTGTCCACATATTCTAAGTCAGAGCCGTCCAAAGTAGTGATGTTGGACAGGCGGGCAGGAGCAGGCAGCGATCGGTTGAAGAGCATGCATTTAGTTTTACTTGTATTTAAGAGCAGTTGGAGGCCACGGAAGGAGAGTTGTATGGCATTGAAGCTCGCCTGGAGGGTTGTTAACACAGTGTCAAAAGAAGGGCCAGAAGTATACAGAATAGTGTCGTCTGCGTAGAGGTGGATCAGAGAATCACCAGCAGCAAGAGCGACATCATTGATGTATACAGAGAAGAGAGTCGGTCCAAGAATTGAACCCTGTGGCACCCCCATAGAGACTGCCAGAGGCCCGGACAACAGACCCTCCGATTTGACACACTGAACTCGATCAGAGAAGTAGTTGGTGAACCAGGCGAGGCAATCATTAGAGAAACCAAGGCTGTCGAGTCTGCCGATGAGGATGTGGTGATTGACAGAGTCAAAAGCCTTGGCCAGGTCAATGAATACGGCTGCACAGTATTGTTTCCTATCGATGGCGGTTACGATATCGTTTATGACCTTGAGCGTGGCTGAGGTGCACCCATGACCAGCTCTGAAACCAGATTGCATAGCGGAGAAGGTGTGGTGGGATTCGAAATGGTCGGTAATCTGTTTGTTGACTTGGCTTTCGAAGACCTTAGAAAGGCAGGGTAGGATAGATATAGGTCTGTAGCAGTTAGGGTCAAGAGTGTCCCCCCCTTTGAAGAGAGGGATAACCGCAGCTGCTTTCCAATCTTTGGGGATCTCAGACGACACGAAAGAGAGGTTGAAGAGGCTAGTAATAGGGGTGGCAACAATTTCAGCAGATAGTTTTAGAAAGAAAGGGTCCAGATTATCTAGCCCGGCTGATTTGTAAGGGTCCAGATTTTGCAGCTCATTTAGAACATCAGCTGACTGTATTTGGGAGAAAGAGAAATGGGGAAGGCTTGGGCGAGTAGCAGAGGGGAGGGCAGTGCTGTTGTCCGGGGTAGGGGTAGCCAGGTGGAAAGCATGGCCAGCCGTAGAAAAATGCTTATTGAAATTCTCAATTATAGTGGATTTGTCGGTGGTGACAGTGTTTCCTATCTTCAGAGCGGTTGGAAGCTGGGAGGAGGTGTTCTTATTCTCCATGGACTTCACGGTGTCCCAGAACTTTTTTGAATTTGTGTTGCAGGAAGCAAATTTCTGCTTGAAAAAGCTAGCCTTGGCTGTTCTAACTGCCTGTGTATAATGGTTTCTGGCTTCCCTGAAAAGTTGCATATCACGGGGGCTGTTCGATGCTAATGCAGAACGCCATAGGATGATTTTCTGTTGGTTAAGGGCAGTCAGGTCAGGAGAGAACCAAGGGCTATATCTGTTCCTGGTTCTAAATTTCTTGAATGGGGCATGCTTATTCAAGATGGTGAGGAAGGCATTTAAAAAAAATGACCAGGCATCCTCTACTGACGGGATGAGATCAATATCCTTCCAGGATACCCCGGCCAGGTCGATTAGAAAGGCCTGCTCGCTGAAGTGTTTCAGGGAGCGTTTGACAGTGATGAGTGGAGGTCGTTTGACCGCTGACCCATTACGGATGCAGGCAATGAGGCAGTGATCGCTGAGATCTTGGTTGAAAACAGCAGAGGTGTATTTGGAGGGCAAGTTTGTTAGGATGATATCTATGAGGGTACCCGTGTTTACGGAATTGGGGTGGTACCTGGTAGGTTCATTGATAATTTGTGTGAGATTGAGGGCATCAAGCTTAGATTGTAGGGTGGCTGGGGTGTTGAGCATGTTCAAATTTAGGTCGCCTAGCAGCACGAGCTCTGAAGATAGATGGGGGGCAATCAGTTCACATATAGTGTCCAGAGCACAGCTGGGGGCAGAGGGTGGTCTATAGCAGGCGGCAACGGTGAGAGACTTGTTTTTAGAGAGGTGGATTTTTAAAAGTAGAAGTTCAAATTGTTTGGGAACAGACCTGGATAGTAAAACAGAGCTCTGCAGGCAGTCTTTGCAGTAGATTGCAACACCGCCCCCTTTGGCCGTTCTATCTTGTCTGAAAATCTTGTAATTGGGGATGAAAATGTCTGAATTTTTGGTGGTCTTTCTAAGCCAGGATTCAGACACGGCTAAAACATCCGGGTTGGCAGAGTGTGCTAAAGCAGTGAACAAAACAAACTTAGGGAGGAGGCTTCTAATGTTAACATGCATGAAGCCAAGGCTATTACGGTTACAGAAGTCATCAAAAGAGAGCGCCTGGGGAATAGGAGTGGAGCTAGGTACTGCAGGGCCTGGATTCACCTCTACATCACCAGAGGAACAGAGGAGGAGTAGGATAAGGGTACGGCTAAAAGCTATGAGAATTGGTCGCCTAGAGCTACTAGAGCAGAGAGTAAAAGGAAGTTTCTGGGGGCGATAAAATAGTTTAAAGGAATAATGTACAGACAAAGGTATGGTAGGATGTGAATACAGTGGAGGTAAACCTAGGTATTGAGTGATGATGAGAGAGATATTGTCTCTAGAAACATCATTGAAACCAGGTGATGTCATCGCATATGTGGGTGGTGGAACTGAGAGGTTGGATATGGTATAGTGAGCAGGGCTAGAATCTCTACAGTGAAATAAGCCAATAAACACTAACCAGAACAGCAATGGACAAGGCGTATTTACATTAAGGAGAGGCATGCTTAATCGAGTGATCAATAAGGGTCCAGTGAGTAGAGGTTGGTTGGGGTCGTGGCGATCCAGACAGCTGGCCGGGTATATGGCTATCGGTAGCAGCATAGGATGGAGGTCTGTTTGTAGATACCTCGTGCGTTTCCGTCGGTAGGTTAGTGGGGTTCCGTGTGGTAGAGGGGATCAATCCAAATTGGCAAAATAGATATAGTGACCCAAGGAAAAAAAAAAAATAATAATAATAATAATAATAGTTGTCCGATATACTTATTCAGATAGCAGCCGATAAGACAGCTAACGATTAGCGGGCCCCAGATGAGCGTTCAGGTAACGTCGGGACGGAGGTGCCAGCTGGATAAATCCCTCGGGCAGATAACGTCGGCAGTCAGTCGCGGCAGTCAGTCGTGAAGGCCCGGAGGGGCTCCGTATCTGCAGCAACAACAAAAGAAACGGGTCCGGATAGGTGACTGTACCCAGGAATGGCTGATGGAACTCCTCAGCTGGCTAGCTCCAGAATGATTTGAGTTTGCTCCGGGGTCGACGTAAGCCAATAGTCACACGGTTTGCAGCTAGCTAGCTGCGAGATCAAGGTGCAAGTGTCCAGAGCCTGCGGCTGGAATCCGGGGAAACTGAGAGAAAAAAAAGTCCCGGAATGCTCCGGTCCGAGTCGCGTTGCACAAAAGTGCCGGTAGATTATCGAGCTAAAGGAATAGCTGATGACCACAAAACGTGGGCAGCTGAAACACCAACGCTAGCCAGCAAACCGGCTAATTTCGGGGCAGCTACAGATTAGCTTCTGGCTAGCTATCGGAGTAGCTTCTGGTTAGCTTTCAGGCTAGCTTCTGAATTAGCCCCTGGCTAGCTTCCACGATGGATTTTCAGATTGAGGTAAATAATACTTTTTTGTAATTGGTGGAGCGGGTTGCAGGAAAGCTTTTGCAGGAAAGCTTTTGTAGTTGAGTTCTTGGATAATAAAATAAATAAAAGATATGCGAAGAAAGGTGTAAATATATATATATATACAGGACACGACAATACGGAACAGAAAAAGACGTCTGAACTGCTAAGCCACCTTGGGAGAAAGGTGCGTCTGCAGGGTTGAAATATGCTACACTCTCTTTGTTTACTGTTGTGCTATCATCAGATAATAGCATCTTATGCTTTCGCCGAAAAGCCTTTTTGAAATCTGACATGTTGGCTGGATTCACAACGAGTGTAGCTTTAATTTGGTATCTTATATGTGTGATTTAATGAAAGTTTGATTTTATATCATTTTTTTGAATTTGGCGCTCTACATTTTCCCTTGCTATTGGCCAAGCGTCCCACATATCCCAGGGAGGTTAATGCGGCACCAAAAGTAAATGCCCAAACACGCAGGGCGCAAAACACTGACCAACCCAACACAACGGGTAACACGGTCCAGAGCACAAACAACACCAACGACACAAACGTGAATATGAAAATAATCCCGCACAACAAAGGGGCGGGTTCCACACGTTAAATAGGGAAGCAAATCAAGCACATACAAAATAGGAACAGGTGAAACTAATGAGACAAAACTAACCGAAAAGAAAAAGGGATCGGTGGCGGCTATTAGGCCGGTGACGACGACCGCCGAGCACCACCCGAAAAGGCGGGGGAGCCAACTTCGACAGGAGTCGTGACACCATGGGATAAATAAAAGGGGCATATAAGCAGACAATGAAAGCTCTTACAATATTCGATGAGCACATTTCTCTAAAACAGGCTATAGGCCTGATGTGCACCACCAAGTCAGCACAGTAGGCTAAGTAATGAGGGGGAAAGGGACCAAATTATTAGGGTGAGGCACATGGGCTACTAACAGCTTACTACACAACATACACTTAGTATTACTTTCTTAGCTACAGTATACATATCTCCATGGCATATTACATCATTTATGCATACAATACATTTTTGGACTCACTTTATTGTGCTGTGCCCACTTGAACAGGAAGGTGGAGCAGCGGTCCTTCTTGTGGGTAAATTTTGTCATCAAAGTCATTCTCTGGATTTATGGTGCTTTCAAGACAACTGGGAACTTGGAAAAAAGGTCGGAGCTCTGGAAAGCTCCAGAGCTCAGGTCGGAGCTCTGGAAAGAGACCAGAGTCCCCGACTTGAAATTCCGAGTTGGTTGACCGTTCAAATGTATTTTCCCAGTTGAAGCTAGTTTTTTTCCGAGTTCCCAGTTGTCTTGAACTCACTGAAGTCTGAGATTTCCCAGTTCCGAGTTTCCAGTGGTTTTGAATGCGGCAGAAATCATGCTGGATTGACAACATGCCAATGTACTCAACCTTTTCTGGCCCATGATGTTGTATGTGAATGTTTATCCTTTTAAGCTTGGAAAAGAGATCCTTAAACCCAGACCTGGACCACACACTCTCTCCACTGAATAGCAGGCTAGTGATTGCTTTGCAACGCTTGCAGTTAGCCACTAATTCCATCCAAACCACTCATTGTTGAAATTGCTATTTACAACTTGTTGTGTAATGTTTAGGTCCAATGGCAGATGAGCACCAATACGTTTTATCTATACTTTCATATGACAAGGATTGAAAAGGATTTTACAGTAGATTGTCGACTTGATTCATGATGATGACTGCTTGTCTAGCTTGCTAGGGAAGATTTTGAAAGTATTGTAGAAAAGGCCCATGGAGTTGGTGGAATAATCCTTTAATTCATGGCCACTTACTCAGCTGGGCCAGGGGAGCTTTAATTAGGTCAGGTGGAAATGACCGACAGATCTCATCCCCATAAAAGGAGGAAAACGCCATCCCCTGAACTCGCTGCTGTCTCTTCCTTAACTCCGTCTGCTCCAGAAGTTCTGTGCGTCCATGAATCCACGTCCACCGACTCTGTTACCTTTCATCTGAACTATCTGTTGCGATCGGGAAAGTGGGCCATCAGTTATTGTTTATAGTTATTACCGCGGAGTGCGGCTTGGAGCGCACGCTTCAAACATATTGTGTAATGTGAATGGTCAATGATCACGGCCCTACGGATCATCATAGGCCAATTATGTAATCGATATGGTTAATATGTAATGAAATTAATTACATGTACACATGAAGACAATTGAAAGGGTGAAATGAGAAACGTCATTGTTTGCTAACTGTTCGACTTTGATATCAAACTAATGGGGATTATAGATTGAATAACCATTCACTGTTTGTATTCTTTCATGATTTATGATAAATAGTTACGAGCCTAAATGACTCATGGATGATTCTTATCGATTTCCTAATGAACTCGATTGTTGAATTCCCTAATTATGTTAATAATGAATGATTGTTATGATTTGATTTTTGTGATTATGAATTTAATTGGATACATGTTATTTTGTTTCCTTTGTTATGCAACACCGACTACTCAGTAAATATACCACTTGATGGTTAAAGGAATTCCTGCCTCAGTCTCATCTATTCCTCTATCACCTGTCACACTTCACTGTCAGTCATCCTACCTGTCCAGCTACCCACACAGATTCCACTAATCTTTCAAGTATGATGTTGACATGATCAGTCCAATCAAACCTATGGTAGATATAACGTGATTTGATGGCATTTTATCTGTGGCCAATGACGTTGAGCCTTCATAGATGGGTACTTCTAATGTAAATCTATGGCAGCACATAAGTGGCTTGAATTTTCGAGCTTTCCACATAGATTTTGCAGTGACGTAGTGTCCCCATGTGTGACAGACAATCACGGCGCAACTAGAGAATATTACCAACCCCTACACATTGCATTTTCCGCTGACTAAACCCACCACCACAGAAATCACTTTTAAAATTATAACTGGTTTGTCTGTATTCGTTTTGTGAGGGCTGCGAGATGTTAACCAGGTATATTTGCCATTAAGTAGTATGCTTTAGTTGAGTTTAACCTGTAGTTGACTCTCTTCAAAAGTAAAAGATCATATTCCAGCTTAAGTTAAAACAAAATATGATTTATCTTGTAAAGATTTATGGGCTTTTTCTAAAATAGTGATTTATAAAAAAAGATCCCATTTGAATTTCTACCTCAGATTTACTGTAACTTTTGCTAAGTATGCGATTATCATTACCCTAATGTATTCGTTATTAACATTCCAAATTCTATAGAGGGTCGGATTTTCTCTGTCCCCTATGCCTACATTTGTAATGGTAAAGGTTCAAATTTTAAATACTTTTCGGTTCTTGAAGATGTGCTTTGTTCATTCTCCATATTCTGTCGCTATGTGTATTTTCTGCTGGTGTAATCTCATCATGATAATGGAGAATGATCCGATATCACTATGTCATAGATTTTTGAACCCAGTAAATTGAAAGAATTTTGGGAAATAGAAATGTAGCCAATTCTTGAATAGCCTTTCTTACTTTGAGAAAAAAAGGAGTAGTCTTTTGTAGTTGGGAATAGTAATCTCCAGGTGCCCTGTAAGTTATTTGTAGAGATTACATTTTTCAGCCTCTGGAGGTTCCTTAAGTGTCTTTTTGCGTTGCTACATCTGTCAATCTTATCGAATGTACGATTTAGGTCGCCTGCTAAATTAAAAGTTACTTTCTGGAATTGATCTAATATAGCTTGAATTCTATCTAAAAACAACAGATTTGCCCATGGAGGGATATACAATTAAATTAGTGTGTATTTTTCACCATGTAAGGTACATTTCAACATAAACAAATGGCGTTCTTGGTCTGTGTGCTGGGATAGAAGGGACAAGGGTGTATCCTTATTTATCAGGATGCCTACACCTCTGCTGTTACTGCAATAGGTGGCAGCATAGGTCTCTCCAACCCAGCTCTTTAAATTTCTCATTTTTTGAAATGTAACTCTTGCAACAAAACCACATCTGCTGACAATCTCTAAGTGTTCAAGAACCATATGCTGTTTTCCCATCATGGAGCTGTGCACATTCCATGTAATGAGTTGGATTTTTTCTTGTATACCTTTACCTTATCTGTTCTGTCTGTCATTGAAGATAAAACATTTTAGCAGACATGTCATATTAGGGCAGTGGGCATTCCATGGAATGGGAGAGTCATAGTATGAATACATAGTTAATGTATACATTACATATATAGAGTGTGGGCTGAGCAGACATTTAACAGAAAACACACAAACCATGACGCAAAGTACCTCTAAAAATCTATTGTAATGATGACAATGCAAGACAAGTGATTTCACTTACTGTGTTGGTCTTTCACCTAGTTAGCCATATTTGCCAAACTGGGTATTATGCCAAAGTCATAGTTTTTCATAATACAATGAGTAACAGACCAGGAAGAAATGTGTAGAATGCTCTGTGGCTGACATCATAGCCAGGAGAACATTAGGATTGAGTGCATGCCATTATAGGACTGGTTGGTCTGTTCCAATATCACCACTAAGTCAAAGTGGAATTACTGTCATGCATTGTGTCAAGTGCCAGCCTAGAGTAATGCAAGCAAAGTAGGCCTAACGGCTGGTGTTAACGGGGGACAATGTCGGGCGATGAAACAACGGAAGCCAGTCATTTTCAATAGAATAAAAGCGATGAGAAGCAAATTGGCTGAGGAACCGTTGGGCGACGCGAGGGAGCGTGAACAGGGTGAGACCTACATTGGGAAAGCTGAACTTTAAGCAAATACTTGGCGATATCCTGGCATGATTGACTAATCGAAGCTCACTATAGCTTCCAGCCTCCACTGAATTGGATGTGTGTATATATAGCACTGACTAGCATGCTCTTGGCTTGATAGCAACCTCATGGCGAGCCACTCTGGACGAAGCTAGAGTGGTTAGGCGATACATTGTTCCCAGTTAACATGGGAAGTAACCAGCAATGTCCACTAGGGTGAGTGATGGCCTCAGACAAAATTGCAGAGTTCATTCATTTTCAATGGAAGGAAGTGGCTTCCGCCAAAGTTAGCAAGGTGAGAGAAGCCCGGCAAACAGAGCGTTATCAGGGCGAGACTTAAATTGGGGAAAGCTCAATTGATAGGTCCACACAGGTTAAGTGATGTTTTCAACACAATCACAGAAGCGGGGTACGGAATCAGTCTTTCCCCATTGAAAGCAGTTCATCCAAGTTCAAGCAATAACACACATAATTAACTTGATTATAGCTCCCGCCCAGATGTCGTGAATGATATATACAGTACATTAGGAAAGTATTCAGACCCCTTCACTTTTTCCACGTTTTGTTACATTACAGCCTTAAATTAAAATTGATTAAATCATTTCCCCCCCTCATCAATCTACACACAATAGCCCATAATGATAAAGCAAAAACAGGTTTTTAGAATCTTTTGAAAATGTATTAAAAATAAAAACATAACCTTATTTACATTAGTATTCATACCTTTTGCTATGAGACTGGAAATTGAGCTTAGGTGCATCCTGTTTTCATTGATCATACTTGAGATGTTTCTACAACTTGATTGGAGTCCACCTGTGGGAAATTCAATTGATTGGACATGATTTGGAGAGGCACACACTTGTCTATATAAGGTCCCACAGGTGACAGTGCATGTCAGAGCAAAAACCAAGCCATGAGGTTAAAGGAATTGTTCGTAGAACTCATAGACAGGATTGTGTCGAGGCACAGATCTGGGGAAGGGTAACAAAAAATAAATTCAGCATTGAAGGTCCCCAAGAACAAAGTGACCCCCATCATTCTTAAATGGGAGACGTTTGGAACCACCAAGACTCTTCCTAGAGTTGGCCGCTCGTCCAAACTGAGCAATCGGGGGAGATGGTCACTCTGACAGTGCTCCAGAGTTCCTTTGTGGAGATGGGTATTGAGTAGACTGATACCCCATTTCATTGATCCCCAATCCTTGGGTAAAGCTGTACAGTGCAATATGAATGTCAATACACACAATAGGCTGACTGGAGAGGTGATTCACACAGTCACAGTCCCGTGAAAAGAGCAATAGTACAATGCTAACAATGCTAATATTTGTGTAAACTCTGCACAGTTGTGTTCTGTGGGTGCCGCCGAGTAGACTTATACCCCATTTCATTGCTTCACATTCTTTAAAAAAAAAAATATATTTTAATTTTTACCCCCTTTTCTCCCCAATTTTCGTGGTATCCAATTGCTAGTAATTACTATCTTGTCTCATCGCTACAACTCCCGTACGGGCTCGGGAGAGACGAAGGTCGAAAGCCATGCGTCCTCCGAAACACAACCCAACCAAGCCGCACTGCTTCTTAACACAGCGCACCTCCAACCCGGAAGCCAGCCGCACCAATGTGTCGGAGGAAACACCGTGGACCTGGCTCCCTTTGTTAGCGCGCACTGCGCCCGGCCCGCCACAGGAGTCGCTGGTGCGCAGTGCTATTAGCTAACCTAGCTAATACTTACTCACAAGGGTTCCTCAATCATTGCTAAGAATAATGAAAATGACTGCAGTTTCTACTGGTCATTGTTTTCGGGCTGGTTGTATTGGTGCTAGCTAGGTACCCCAGAAGTTGCGATCGAATAAATAATGCTTTATTACCAACGCGGTATTGTAAACATATCGTTCGTGGCTGGTGTTTGCTTGTTTGCAGACTTTTTGGTACAGCTTTGACAGTGCTACTGATAGTTGTGGTGGCGCTTGGCTTGCACGTGCAAATTCAGAACACACAGCATTCTATAATGCATTCTATAATAGAACTGTGTTATTTGATGTGTCAAAATAAAAGCTTATTTAACGCATCAAGTAGTGTTATTGTTAACTAGTGTTATTTGACGTATCTTTTTTGACACGGAAAGACCCAAACGGCGTTCCATATTATGTCGTGAAACTAATAGCAGTGACGCTATTACTGTGTATCTCCGGTAGGGCAACATCTGAATGCTATTACTGTGTAACTCCGGTAGGGAAACATCTGAATGCTATTACTGTGTAACTCCGGTAGGGTAACATCTGAAAAATAGCGCACTTGGTAGTGTGTACCGGTGCTCAAACAGTCGCGAAAGCAACATCTCTCACGACAGAGATTGGTTGATTGTCAAGGGCAATGAATGCCATTATCTTGGTGTTAATGGAATTCGCTTTTGAGTTGTCTCGCTGACATTCTCTTACTCTTTCAAATGACCGCTCGATTTGTTGACTGCTTGATCCACACAACAGACATTGTGGGCTAGGTTTAGAATGCTGTGTTGCACGTGTAGCACAAAATTTTACGTGGGTCATAACGTCATATAAACTCAGCAAAAAAAGAAATGTCCCTTTTTCGGGACCCTGTCTTTCAAAGATAATTAGTAAAAATCAAAATAACTTAACAGATCTTCATTTTAACGGGTTTAAACACTGTTTCCCATGCTTGTTCCATGAACCATAAACAATTAATGAACATGCGCCTGTGGAACGGTCGTTAGGACACTAACAGCTTACAGATGGTAGGCAATTAAGGTCACAGTTATAAAAACTTAGGACACTAAAGAGGCCTTTCTACTGACTCTGAAAAACACCAAAAGAAAGATGCGCAGGGTCCCTGCTCATCTACGTGAACATGCCTTAGGCATGCTGCAAGGAGGCATGAGGACTGCAGATGTGGCCAGGGAAATAAATTGCAATGTTTGTACTGTGACTCTAAGACAGTGCTACAGGGAGACAGGACGGACAGCTGATTGTCTCACAGTGTAACAACACCTGCACAGGATCGGTACATCCGAGCATCACACCTGCGGGACAGGTACAGAATGACAACAACTGCCCGAGTCACACAAGGAACGCACAATCCCTCCATCAGTGCTCAGACTGTCCGCAATAAGCTGAGAGGCTGGACTGAGGGCTTGTAGGCCTGTTGTAAGGCAGGTCCTACAAGCCCTTATAAAGCCCTTCTTACATCAGCTGATATCTCAAAGTGCTGTACAGAAACCCAGCCTAAAACCCCAAACATTTACATTTACATTTAAGTCATTTAGCAGACGCTCTTATCAAGAGCGACTTACAAATTGGTGCATTCACCTTATGATATCCAGTGGAACAACCACTTTACAATAGTGCATCTAACTCTTTTAAGGGGGAGGGGGGGGTTAGGAGGATTACTTTATCCTATCCTAGGTATTCCTTAAAGAGGTGGGGAGACAGGACGGACAGCAAGCAATACAGGTGTAGCAAGCAATACAGGTGTAGAAGCACGGTGGCTAGGATAAACTCCCTAGAAAGGCCAGAACCTAGGAAGAAACCTAGAGAGGAACCAGGCTATGAGGAGTGGCCAGTCCTCTTCTGGCTGTGCTGGGTGGAGATTATAACAGAACATAGCCAAGATGTTAAAATGTTCCTAGATGACCAGGAGGGTCAAATAATAATAATCACAGTGGTTGTCGAGGGTGCAACAGGTCAGCACCTCAGGAGTAAATGTCAGTTGGCTTTTCATAGCCGATCATTCAGAGTATCTCTACCGCTCCTGCTGTCTCTAGAGAGTTGAAAACAGCAGGTCTGGGACAGGTAGCAGGTCAGGGTTCCATAGCCACAGGCAGAAGAGTTGAAACTGGAGCAGCAGCACAGCCAGATGGACTGGGGACAGCAAGGAGTCATCATGCCAGGTAGTTCTGAGGCATGGTCCTAGGGCTCAGGTCCTCCGAGAGAGAATTAGTGAGCATACTTAAATTCACACAGGACACCGGATAAGACAGGAGAAATACTCTAGATATAATAGACTGACCCTAGCCCCCCGACACATAAACTACTGGAGACTGAGACAGGATGGGTCAGGAGACACTGTGGCCCCATCCGATGATACCCCCGGACAAGGCCAAACAGGCAGGATATAACACCACCCACTTTGCCAAAGCACAGCCCCCACACCACTAGAGGGATATCTTCAACCACCAACTTACCATCCTGAGACAAGAACGAGTATAGCCCACAAAGATCTCCGCCACGGCACAACCCAAGGGGGGGCGCCAACCCAGACAGGAAGATCATGTTAGTGACTCAACCCACTCAAGTGACGCACCCCTCCTAGGGACGGCATGGAAGAGCACCAGTAAGCCAGTGACTCAGCCCCTGTAATAGGGTTAGAGGCAGAGAATCCCAGTGGAGAGAGGGGAACCAGCCAGGCAGAGACAGCAAGGGCGGTTAGTTGCTCCAGTGCCTTTCCGGTCACCTTTACACTCCTGGGCCAGACTACACTCAATCATAGGACCTACTGAAGAGATGAGTCTTCAATAAAGACTTAAAGGTTGAGACCGAGTGTCACGGAATACTAGGTGTGTGAGGGAAGAATCACGCGCAGAGAACAGAGAGTTCCATAGGGAGAAGTGCACTTTAATATGGCACCAAAAGCAATGCCCAAAACACAGGGCGCGAAAAATATGGACCAACCCAAAAAACAGGGTACCCGGTCCGGAGCACGAACACACCCAACAACACAAACACGTAACACAAGAATAATCCCGCACAAAACAAGAGCGGGTAAACTAGCTTTAAATAAGGAAGCCCATCAGGCAAACACAAATAGACACAGGTGCAACGAATAAGACAAAACAAACAGAAAACGGAAAAAGGGATCGGTGGCGGCTAGTCGGCCGGTGACTACGACAGCCGAGCACCGCCCGAACAGGCAGGGGAGCCAACTTCGGCGGAAGTCGTGACACCGAGTCTCTCTCACATGTGTAGGCAGACCATTCCATAAAAATGGAACTCTATAGGAGAAAGCCCTGCCTCCAGCTGTTTGCTTAGAAATTCTAGGGACAGTAAGGAAGCCTGCATCTTGTGACCGTAGCGTACGTGTAGGTATGCACGGCAGGACCAAATTGAAGAGATAGGTAGGAGCAAGCCCATGTAATGCTTTGTAGGTTAGCAGTAAAACCTTGAAATCAGCCCTTGCCTTAACAGGAAACCAGTGTAGAGAGGCTAGCACAGGAGTAATATGATCAAATTTTGGGGTTCTAGTCAAGATTCTAGCAGCCATGTTTAGCACTAACTGAAGTTCATTTAGTGCTTTATCCGGGTAGCTGGAAAGTAGAGCATTTGCAGTAGTCTAACCTTGAATTGACAAAAGCATGGATTAATTTTTCTGCATCATTTTTGGACAGAAAGTTTCAGATTTTTGCAATGTTACGTAGATGGAAAAAAACTGTCCTTGAAACAGTCTTGATATGTTTGTCAAAAGAGAGATCAGGGTCCAGAGTAACGCCGAGGTCCTTGTCAGTTTTATTTGAGACGACTTTACAACCATCAAGATTAATTGTCAGATTCAACAGAAGATCTCTTTGTTTCTTGGGACCTAGAACAAGCATCTCCGTTTTGTTTAAAAGTAGAACATTTGCAGCCATCCGCTTCCTTGTGTCTGAAACACAGGCTTCCAACGAGGGCAATTTTGAGGCTTCACCATGTTTCATCGAAATGTACAGCTGTGTGTATTCCGCATAGCAGTGAAAGTTAACATCATGTTTCCGAATGACATCACCAGGAGGTAGAATATATATATTGAAAACAATAGTGGTCCTAAAACGGAACCTTGAGGAACCCTGAAATTTACAGTTGATTTTTCAGAGAACAAACCATCCACAGAGACAATCTGATATCTTTCCGACAGATTAGATCTAAACCAGGCCAGAACTGATCCATGTAGACCAATTTGGGTTTCCAATCTCTCCGAAAGAATGTGGTGATCGATGGTATCAAAAGCAGCACTAAGGTCTAGGAGCACGAGGACAGATGCAGAGCCTCGGTCTGACGCCATGAAAATGTAATTTACCACCTTCACAAGTGCAGTCTCAGTGCAATGATGGGGTCTAAAACCAGACTGAAGCGTTTTGTATACATTGTTTGTCTTCAGGAAGGCAGTGAGTTGCTGCGCAACAGCTTTTTCAAAAAATGAGAGGAATGGGAGATTCGATATAGGCCGATTAGCTTTTTGTATTTTCTGTTTCAAGGTTTGGCTTTTTCAATAGAGGCTTTATTACTGACACTTTTAGTGAGTTTGGTACACATCCAGTGAATAGAGAGCCGTTTATTATATACAACATAGGAGGGCCAGTAGGGTCAGTATAGGGTCAGTATGCAGCTTGAAGGTTTAGAGGCCATGATTATTTTCATCATTGTGTCAAGAGATATAGTACTTAAGTGTCGCCCTTGATCCTAGGTCCTGGCAGACTCAGGACAACTGAGCTTTGGAGCATACGCAGATTTAAAGAGGAGTCCGTAATTTGCTTTCTAACGATCATGATCTTTTCCTCAAAGACGTTCTTAAATTTATTCCTGCTGAAGTGAAAGCCATCCTCTCTTGGGGAATGCTGATTTTTAGTTAGCTTTGCGACAGTATCAAAAATAAATTTTGGATTGTTCTTATTTTCCTCAATTAAGTTGGAAAAATAGGATGAAACAGCAGTGAGGGCTCTTCGATACTGCACGGTACTGTAGCTAGTCGGAAGACTTCCAGTTTGGTGTGGCGCCATTTCCATTACAATTTTCTGGAAGCTTGCTTCAGAGCTCGGGTATTTTCTGTTTACCAGGGAGCTAGTTTCTTATGACATGTTTTTAGTTTTTAGGGGTGCGACTGCATCTAGGGTATTGCGCAAGGTTAAATTGAGTTCCTCAGTTAGGTGGTTAACTGATTTTTGTACTCTGACGTCCTTGGGTAGGCAGAGGGAGTCTGGAAGGGCATCTAGCAATCTTTGGGTTATCCGAGAATTTATAACACGACTTTTGATGATCCTTGGTTGGGGTCTGATTAGATTATTTGTTGCGATTGCAAACGTAATAAAATGTTGGTCCGATAGTCCAGGATTATGAGGAAAAACATTGAGATCCACAACATTTATTCAACGGGACAAATCTAGGTCCAGAGTATGACTGTTACAGTGAGTAGGTCCAGAGACATGTTGGACAAAATCCACTGAGTCGATGATGGCTCCGAAAGCCTTTTGGAGTGGGTCTGTAAACTTTTCCATGTGAATATTAAAGTCACCAAAAATTTGAATATTATCTGCCATGACTACAAGGACCGATAGGGATTCAGGGAACTCGGTGAGGAACGCTGTATATGGCCCAGGAGGCCTGTAAACAGTAGCTATAAAAAGTGATTGAGTAGGCGGCATAGATTTCATGACTAGAAGCTCAAAAGGCGAAAACTGGTATCATAAATGTTAGCAACACCGCCTTTGCGGGATGCGTGGGGGATATGGTCACTAGTGTAACCAGGAGGCCTCATTTAACACAGTAAATTCATCAGGCTTAAGCCATGTTTCAATCAGGCCAATCACATCAAGATTATGGTCAGTGATTAGTTAATTGACTATAACTGCCTTGGAAGTGAGGGATCTAACATTAAGTAGCCCTATTTTGAGATGTGCGGTATCACAATCTCTTTCAATAATGGCAGGAATGGAGGAGGTCTTTATTCCAGTGAGATTTCTAAGGCGAACACCGCCATGTTTAGTTTTGCCGACCTCGGCACAGACACGGTCTCAATAGGGATAGCTGAGCCTACTACACTGACTGTGCTAGTGGCAGACTCCACTAAGCTGGCAGGCTGGCTAACAGCCTGCTGCCTGGCCTGCACCCTATCTCATTGTGGAGCTAGGGGAGTTAGAGCCCTGTCTATGTTCGTGGATAAGATGAGAGCACCCCTCCAGCTAGGTTGGAGTCCGTCACTCCTCAACAGGCCAGGCTAGGTCCTGTTTGTTAGTGAGTCCCAGAAAGAGGGCCAATTATCTACAAATTCTATCTTTTGGGAGGGGCAGAAAACAGTTTTCAACCAGTGATTGAGTTGTGAGACTCTGCTGTAGAGCTCATCACTCCCCATAACTGGGAGGGGGGCAGAGACAATTTCTCGATGCCGACACATCTTTCTAGCTGATTTACACGCTGAAGCTATGTTGCACTTGGTGACATCTGACTGTTTCATCCTAACATCGTTGGTGCCGACGTGGATAACAATATCCCTATACTCTCTACACTCGCCAGTTTTAGCTTTAGCCAGCACCATCTTCAGATTAGCCTTAACGTCGGTAGCCCTGCCCCCTGGTAAACAGTGTATGATCGCTGGATGATTCATTTTAAGTCTAATACTGCGGGTAATGGAGTCGCCAATGACTAGGGCTTTCAATTTGTCAGAGCTAATGGTGGGAGGCTTCAGCGTCTCAGACCCCGTAACGGGAGGAGTAGAGACCAGAGAAGGCTCGGCCTCTGACTCTGACCCGCTGCTTAATGGGGAGAATCGTTTGAAAGTTTCTGTCGGCTGAATGAGCGACACCGGTTGAGCATTCCTACAGCATTTCCCTCCAGAAGCCATGAGAAAGTTGTCCGGCTACGTGGGCTGTGCGAGGGGATTTATACTACTATCTGTACTTACTGGTGGCACAGACGCTGTTTCATCCTTTCCAACACTGAAATTACCCTTGCCTAAAGATTGCGTCTGAAGCTGGGCTTGCAGCACAGCTATCCTCGCCATAAGGCGATTGTTCTCCTGTGTATTATGAGTACAGCGACTGCAATTAGAAGGCATCATGTTAATGTTACTACTTAGCTTCGGCTTGTGAAGGTCCTGATGAACCACGTCCAGATAAAGCGTCCGGAGTGAAAAAGTTGAATGAAAAAAAGTAGAGCGAGGGAAAAACAAAAAATATAAACGGTAATTAAAAAGTAAAATACGTAAAGTTGTCAGGTAATAAAGTAAGGTTAGCAACAAAACGCACAGCAGCATGTAAACAAGTCTGCCAGAAATGTCTGGGAACTTGCAGGGGCTTTGGTGGAAGAGTGGGGAACATTTCACAGCAAGAACTGGCAAATCCGGTGCAGCCCATGAGGAGGAGATGCACTGCAGTACTTAATGCAGCTGGTGGCCACACCAGATACTGACTGTTACTTTTGATTTTGAACCCCCCTTTGTTCAGGGAAACATTATTCCATTTCTGTTAGTCACATGTCTGTGGAACATGTTCAGTTTATGTCTGTTGTTGAATTTTATGTTCATACAAATAGTTACTCATGTTAAGTTTGATGAAAATAAACACAGTTGACAGTGAGAGGAAGTTTCTTTTTTTGCTGAGTTTAGGTATGCACGTCAGCTTTGACATCGGCGTTAAACTAGACATCGGGCCGATATCGATGTTGGCATTTTTTGCTAATAACGGCCGATTCTGATATGTTCACCGATATATCGTGCATCCCTACATGGAACGATTTAATCTTCGAGCTCCTTCCCTGACTGAGATCAGAGAGGGATCTACCCTGTAGTTGCTTGTATTAAAGATTCACTATTATACCTTAAATATTCTCTGCCTAGATTCTTTGGATACAGTTTTCCACAACAGAGGCATAAGCGGTCGCTTAGGGTCCTCGGCCACTATGGGCACGCCGACTCCTGAGTTTTTTAGAAACTCAGTCGGGGATCTCAACTTACTGTTGAGTTAGAATAGTAGAATACACAAAGTGCAAGTTCGAAATGTGGTTGTGCATCAGCAGTTTTTAATCTTGTTTTGTCAGTCACTGACAGTCTCTCAATTGACCATGTCAGCTAATAATTTTTGATTGGTAAGTTAGTTTAGCCAGTTATCTATATGGACTGGGAATGCAGGGCACATACCCAGGAGCCCTTACCTCCAGAGAGCCCACATGGATTTTCTTAGTCACTCTCACTCAGATATAATTAACATGGTATATGCCATGGCAAAATTAGTAGAACTGCAGGAAATTTGGTTTAAAACTGAAAAAAATGGTCTGCCCTATGGTAAAAGTAGTAGAATTACATTAAATGTATTATGAAATTGCAAACATTTTTCCTCGCCCCATAGCAGAAGGAGTAGAATTGCATGGAATTTGTTATACAAATGCACAAATGTCTCTCTGCCCCATGGCAAAAGGAGTAGAATTGCATGATATTTGTTATACAATTGCAAAATGTGTAAAACTGCTTTAAACTTGTTTTAAAACTGCAACATTTTCTCTACTTCGTATTGCAAATGTGTCGAATTTCAGTATATTAACTTTAAAAAGTGACTGCCCCTAAAAAACAACTAATCGCTTGAAAAAGGCCTATCCGGCGTCGATATGAGTCAGAAACTGTAACGATGTTCGCTGAGAGTCTGGAAACATGTTCAGGGAGTGAGTGTTTTAATAAAATAAACAGAACATAATACGAAACAAGAACCCCGAACAACGCACAGACATGAAACAGAAACAATGATGCCTGGGGAAGGAACCAAAGGGAGTGACACATAGGGCAGGTAATCAAGGAAGTGATGGAGTCAGGTGAGTCTGAAAATGTGCAGGTGCGTGTAACGATGGTGACAGGTGTGCGCCATAACGAGCAGCCTGGTGACCCAGAGGACGGAGAGGGAGCACACGTGACAAACATTTATTCTAGTGGCAAAATTACTACAAAGTGCAAATAGGATAATTTTGGATATAAAATCAGTCTCATCTAAAACAGAGTTTAGAACTTCGGTGTGTCACAACGAGTAAATTATGGTTGGTTTTGGATTACAATTATGTCAACAAATCATCCCCCCTTTTGCCAAACTCCACTTGCAAATCGCCCCTCCGGCCACTTCGCTTCCCATCATTGAATGGGGCTCCCATGTTTCATAGCCCCCAACCAAAGTGTTCAACGGATCACGGCCGTTTGAGACTGAAAAGCCCTTTACGGATTGACCATGCAATGCATGCTAGCAGCAGGATGCACTGCCAACAACTCAGTTTTGGCTTGGAAACATTTCAAAAGAAAGCAAATTATTAGTAGGAAAAACATTTGCCATGATTGTGATGTTGCCAGATTGACTTTAGATGCAGTATAACTTTAGCCAGTTAAATAAGATTGATGGGACCACCTTATTTTAGCTTGCCAACTTTAGCATTTCTAGCTATTTTTGACTAACTTTGATAGTAACAGTAATGGCAACATTGCCATCTCTCTAAAGTACATTTTACAACATCATAATATGGCAAAGTTGTTTCCTACTAGTTATTTGCCTACTTTAGCAAAGTCTTCGTATTTCCATGCCACTGTAGATTAGTGTAATTTACATGAAACAGTCACATTAGCCGCCGAGGTGCAACCCATGTCTAGGGCACAAATAAATATTGAATGCAGCTATGGTGCAGCCTGGTCTCATAGCCTAGATGTAACATAGTAAATGTAAATCCGGGACACTCAAATTAGCGTGATATGTTATGTTTGGTATGGTTACATAAGACAGAAGGTTACTTAAGGCAAAAACGAAGAAAGAATGGTTGGTTGAGGTGGATGGGTCGACATATAATGTGAACGTTTAGCAAACCAAAGGTTGCATGTTCGAATCTCATCACTGACAACTTTAGCATTTTAGTTCAATAGAAACTTTGCAAGCACTTACTACTTTTTTGCTACTTTGAAACTACTTAGCAACTACTTAGCATGTTAGCTACCCCTAACCTTAACCCTTTAACCTAACTCTAACCTTAACCCTAACATATCATATGTATTACAAATTAATAACATACTGTACGAATTGCAATAAGAATCATAATTTGAAACATATATGAAAGGGATGATGGACATCCACAAATTAATACATACTATATCATATTCAATGGATATTGTCCCGAGTTACTGCCCTGATGACACAGATGACTTCATCAACAACGACAGGTAATGTGTGTTGTGAAAAGCTGTATAAAAAAATACCTGGATGGATAAAATAGTAGGCTAATTCTTCAGTAGACCAGTAGAGTCATTTTGGTTGTGAAGTGCATTATCAAAAAGCTTTGTCCTTTCATTAGAACAAAATGCAATTTACCACTTGGCTGTCTATTATATCACCCTGTCGCAGGACCTCCCAGTCATCACCACCTCATACGATTGCATGCTGCAGTTGTTTGAGAGATGTCCAGTATGCAGGTGAACATGCAGCACAGAGAAGACAAGCAAGGGGTCTCATCAGCATCATACAGACATGCTCTCGCTGTCAACAACCTTCACTAGCTAGCTAGCCAGACAGTTTTAGAGGAATGATTCCATAAATGTTTCTTATTAGCTGCCAGTATGCCAACATTCCAATCAAACAATGCAGTCAATCCACAGGTTTACACTGGCTGAAATCAGTTGATGATAGGACAGTTGTAAATGCAACAAGTACGGATATTGTATCATATTTTAGCACTCACACAGCTTTCCAAGAAAACCAAAAATGCATATAAAGTATATAAACTGTTTGCATATATTTTAGACACTATTTATACATACAATTTGTATAAACCCGTATAAACTGTATTTATAATTATATGACAATATTTTAGGTTGACAATAAATCTATTACACAATTTCTGATATATCACATGCCTTACTTTTATTTTCCTGCATAAGTAAAATCTGGATTATGCCTCTACTGCCTTTCATTCCAATTAGACTGGTATGGATTTCTCACTGGCTGTCATTTTCACCCCATTCTGTAAGTTTGAAGGTTTATGACACAGCCTGTCTAGTAATTTAATAGGATCTCTATGAGGGCCACTAAAAAAATTGCCCGCTTGGTGGGAGGGTCCCCCACCTTTCCTCGCCTCTTTCTGGATGTACAGGGTTCTGGTCTGGAGCCAATGGGCCTTCTTCTCTACCTCTATTTATTTCTCCATTTGTCTCCTTCCCAAGTAATATTATTGTTCAAGTTGATCATTAAACATCTTTATAACTTAAAAAGGTTTATTTTCTTAACCAAACTACTATACAGTAAAAAACAACAATATAGGTTTTTCAGATATCAAGACAGAATCGCTCTTTTGAAAATAGCAAAACAGGGCAAGCAAACTTGATGGAATAATGAGTAAGTCATATTGCCATTTAATGACCTACATTGTTGACGTTATTGTATCACATATACACACTGTTAACCTTAGATCTGTAATTTATTACTGGTAACTCACAGATGTTGGTTTTGAGATTATCTGTATTATCTATGCTGCAAGTTACAGGGCTAAAATTGTTTTTGCACACTTCGGCACTGTGAAGAGGACTGAAAATGTCGCCCTCTGTAGTCTACTACTTGTACTTCTTCTCTATGTGAGGTTTGAACCTGAGAGTCACAACGATTCAACAATGGGTGGAGTTAGACCATGAAATAAGGTTGCTCATGTATGATTATTCAAGTTCATAGGCAAATATGTCTCACAGCCATGGGATTTACTGCAAATAGGCCAAGTAAGCTCAGACCTGTTCAGCAGACCTGGGTCAAATACATGTAATATACTTTCAAATATAGAAAGCATTTGAGGTGTGCTTGATTTAGCTCACTCATTTAATTAGACTATTCCCTTGGTTCCATTGAACAGGTCAAACTAAATAAACTTCTCATGTACAGTTATTATACTGATTGATTGATGATGAATAACTTTTTGTAGATGTATGCCTGCAAATGAAATTACTTGGCTTCTGTGGCCTCACAAAAGTATGCAAACTCATATCAAAGATAACATGAAATATGTGTTTGCATATATGACAGTAAATTATAGCTTTGTAAAAATAACAGAGAAATAGTCAAGTTCAGACAATATTTATGTAGTTTTTTTTATAGTGGTGTATAGCCTTGAAGAAAAAGGCTATAGGCGCAGTGAAATGTGTTGTTTTACAGAGTCAGCCATAGTAGTACAGTATGATGAGACAATCCAGCTTCACCTACAAGTGAGGGTTACCTTTTTAAAATGTAAACATAAGAACAAGACAAATCATGAGCTTTCAGGGAAATTAAGAGGCACTGTTGCAGAGTGCCCACACCCTTAACAGCTCAGGCTAATAGCTTAATGTTCCAGTATTCACCATTTTTTACAAAACATATATGACCACTGTCAAATTCATTTTTGACCCCATTCAACCTTCATCATAACTACATTCTCCCAGACAGTACATAGGATCATAATTTGACCTATATTGTCACAGCAAAATAATCCTGCAGCTACAGGATTTGAATGTTTAGTCCACAATGTTGCTTGATCGGTGGTTAGGCTATTAGCTGGCCAAAAGTAGTCTACATGAAAAGTGCTGTTAATATAACCATGTGTTAGTATGTGTTTTCAGTGAATGTATGGGTTTCACTAAGCTCATCTGCATTTCCTGCTATGCAGGAAGATCTCAAAAGAGTGATCAAATTCATTCCAATTCACATAACTGTACTGTGTAGTGTGTTAAATGCTCAAGTAAAAGAAGCAACAAATACTAACCAACAGCACCTACTCCTGGTAGGTACAATATAACATTTCTTCATGATTTATTAATCCAGCAACAGAGTAATTCCTTTACCTTCTGCATTGACATCTAATTTCAGAGACATTTTCTTTTCAAGTTTGAAATGTTATTTCACAGTTGTATACCTGTATATGATGTTTTAAGTATACAGTCTTCCATCATCGTATGTCTAGTCTTTGTTTATACTATATGTCACTGGAAAATAATGATAGTGACATTATAACAAGGGTTCAATATATGGGCATGTTTATGTGTATTGTACAAATAATGCTGTTACTATTCACACATATACCGTCAAATAAGTATTATATTGGGAATAACAGCTATGGTCTGTGGAGTATTGGCTGATTCAACTATTATGGCTGAATAGTTCCCAAAATAAAATAAATGTTCCCATCATAATAGAAGATTTTAATTTGTCTCACAACACAAAACAACTTCCTGAATTGTCACACATTAAAGCCTTAATAAAAGTCATGAAAACAATTTGAATATATCTGATTCAATTCCAGATTAGTTGTATGCGTGACATTTGTATGTTATCACTTTTTTTCTGACCTTAAGTAGGGATGATCACTTTCTGCATTGAAACCCATAAAGGATTTTCTGAAATGAACTGGCTAGAGGATTTTTGGTCTTGCTTTAATTAGCAAGTAAACTACTTTTCAAACGCCCTACCAGACTCTATATGCTGACTGGCGCAGATAAAACTGAGCTGGCCCTGGACTCTCGTGTTTTGCGTGTGGGTATGGTAACGACACAGCATGAGATGCCAACTGTAGCCTCTGGCAACTCATCGTCCTCAGTCCATTCATTGAGGTCAGGGTTATACACCTGGATGCATTTCTTGTACTTCTTCTCAATCTCGTTCCAGCCTCCAAGAAGATAGATCTTATTATTCATGCTGACGATACCAGCAGTACTCACTCCTGTGTTCAGGGGGGCAGAGTAGCTCCACTGCCCATTGTGAGGGTTGAAACACTCAACAGCTAAGACATCCACCCTCTCTCCACGGCCACCCAGCTGGCTGCCACCAATCACGTAAGCCCGTTCTCCGACTGTAGCAGCGGAATGCCAGCCTCTAGGGGAGCTCAAACTGTTCTTATCCTGCCACACATCAGTGGAAGGATCATAGCTGCACACAGCCCTGGAGTACGCATTGTTGATGTAACCACCGCTAACAAGGATCTTGCCATCAATGACGGAGCTGGCGTGGCAGCACCGGGGGATTTCCATGGGGGCTTTCATCTGCCATTGGTTGGAGGAGGGCACGTAGCACTCCATTGAAGCCTGGCATCCATCAGAGTTACGACCACCAATAGCGAACAAGAGGCCATTGAAGGTGTTGAGACTGAAGTGGGTGCGCTTCTGGATCATGTTGGTCAAATGAATCCAGCTGTTGAATCGAGGATCGTACCTAATTGCCATTTTTTTTTATTAGATACATATTATTATTCAATACACAATTGAATGTACAGTACAATAGTCTATCATGGTCTATGTAATATCGACCATACTTTTAGAGCAGAGAAAATACATTTACAATAGAATAAGCTTATATAGAATCAAATCCTCACCTGCAGAAGTTGCTGACAGCATGTTTAGCCTGGTTCCTGGCATCATTCTGGTCTTCACCACCAGCAACATAAAGGAAGCCATCCAGGACTGCCACACACTGATTGAAGCTCTTGGCTGGCATCTCTGTGAGCCTATTCCATACATCGTCATCATCCCTGTAGAGGACCTCTTTGCTGAGAGACTTCTCCGTCAAGGCCGGTCGTCCACCCACTGTCAGCATGACCCGGATGCCACCACGTACCTTTGTTCTGCGGGACTGCAGAATGTTCTGCTGGTAGGGCAACAGGTGGTAATTCATGGCGTCCACTAGGAGACGATGGCACTCGGGGTCCTGCATCATTCTGGGCACACTCTGGACATGGTTGACCAGGTCCATGGCTGAGATGGTCCCGAAGCGGATGTTGGTCAGAAGATCTGGGGCGTATTTCAGCCTCTTCTCGTTGAAGTCCAACCACTTCATGGCTATCTGAAAGGCTGTAATCTCAGAGGGCAACTGCAGAGAATCATCACTGAGGAAGTCGTTGATCTGCTCGTAAGTGAGCTTCAGGAACTGCTCCATCTCAGAGAACTCTATAAAGTTCTCCCTCATGAACTTCTGGGTGGCCTGCTTTGTTTCTTTGAGGTTGTAGGTGTCGGCGATGTTGGCCACGTACATGCAGTTCTCTGCACTGAGCTCCTGCATGAGGAAGTCGCTGCACATCTTCACCAGGGTGTTGATCTGCAACAACATGGCTGCTGCGATGGTGCTGCCAATGCTGTACAACGACAGGGTTAGTTTCCCTGAGTAGGCGTATGTGATGGCTGTGGCCAGGCCTGTGGGTGAAAGGTCGTTCAGGTCGATCTTTGTGAGGGCGGAATCCCTCTTTAAGATATTCTGAATGTACTCACTGCAGGAGGCCATGACAACTTTGTGGACATCGAAGGACTTTGACTTGGTGGAGACGGTCAGGTCACAGAGGAAACTGTCCTGCCTCATGGTACTAAGACCCTCCAAGAGATTAGGAGCATAAACAGGGTCAGTGACTTCACTTGAGATGCAGCTGAAGCCGTTTCCTCCCTCTAACAAGGTATTCAGCCCATTGATATTATTTATCGGGCTATCCTCGACCATTATGGTTATTTCATTGATATCCCCTTTGTTTTTTTTGGCAGTCTTGTTCTTTTTGGGAGCCATGTCTGCAGCAGAGGGACACAGCCCAGATCTACTGTAAAGAAAATAATAATATGACAGAGAGAGAGCAACCTTTTGATATTAACAATCACAATCACAACACTAAATGGTAAATAATACATTGAAGGCAAATCTGACAGATGTACAGTTTACTAAATATTGTCATACAAATTATTGTCAAACTCAGATGTGTAATATAGTAGGTAATAATCATTACCTGTATTTGTGGTTATAAGTAGGTCTGCTTTAAGAAAATATCAGTCAAATCAAAGTGTATTTGTCACGTGCGCCGAAAACAATAGGTGTAGACCTTACAGTGAAATGCTTACTTACAGGCTCTAACCAATGGTGCAAAAAAGGTATTAGGTGAACAATAGGTAAGTAAAGAAATACTGCATTTATGCTGCATTTATGCAGTACTGCTACTGCATTTATGCATGTTATATATGTTTCTGATATGTTGCTGCTGCCATTTGAAAATGTCTGTTGTGGAATAATTGACAAAGTGGTTGAATAAATCAAATCAAACTTGCACCAAATACAACAGGTGACCTTACAGTGAAATGCTTACTTATAAGCCCTTAACCAACAATGCAGTTTTTAGAAAAATAAGTGTTAAGAAAGTATATACTCAAATAAACTGAAGTGTGAATAAAGGAATGAAGTGGCTACATAAGGCTGTCTGAATAATAAATAAAAAATGTGTGCATTTATACTGCAATTTGGATATTTTAACCAAAGTTCAACACGTTAATGAAAATATAACCTTTTTTTTTTCTTCTGACATTTGGAGAGGATTGTGACAAGGGCATTACATTCCCAAACCATGTGAAGGCCTATTCTATCTTAGTTGCATTTTTGGCATTTATATTTAATACAAATTTAAAGCAATTTTGTTAGACATAATCGACGTCAACAATATTACTATAAACTGCCAACTCCCCCCACCCATCAAATAAATTAAAACAACAGTAGGTATAGTAGGACTATACCGGAATAATGCTATAGGCCAAGTCAGCAAGACAACATTCCTCTCTCTGCATCTGTCATGATTTATCAGTACCATGTCCAGGAATAGCAACGCTTGATAGTTCAACCATGACGTTCCTTTTATAGACTTTGTGGCGTGAGGACCTGGCCTAATGTCCTTCTAAAAAGTTATGTTATTATTAAGATTTTTTTTTTACAAGAAGTCCCAATGATCAACTAATCAATTAAATAATCCACGTTTCTAGAAATTATAAATGTAAAATAAATAATAAATAAACATTATTGAAAAAGTCATCAGATCTACAGCCAATAATAATAGCAGCCTACAATAAAATATTGAGCCTATAGTAAAAACTTGCCTAGTTATTTGGAAATCTGATGGAAATACACTGACAATACAACTATACTTACAAACTTACACATTAGGCTACTGTATTGTGTCACTGTGCCAATATCAAACCAAACCTGTTGACACACATATAGGCAACTTTATTCATTGACAGACAGAGAAAATTCAGTGACATGGGAATAATATGGCCTAAACGGGGACTTACTTACCAAAGATATGAGAAGCCGGTGAAGAAAAGACTTGCACCTCCAGATAGTGTGCAGGAGAGAGAGAGACTCGCTATACTCAATAGTGCCAGAAGAGCTGGGCAAGCTCCTCCTCTGAGCATATGCGAATAGAAGTATTGCACAATATGTGTGAGGAAGACACTTGAGTTTGGAGCTCTGAAAGCTGAAACCATACTCCTAATCAGGCAACCCGACACCCTAACAATAGTGTATTGATAGGTAATATGATAGCTGGGTTCACCCTGAATAACTTTTCATATAGTATAAACTACATTAAAATCCATCTTTCTGGCTTGATATCACAGGCCTAGTTGTCAACCAAATTTAATACCTCAAGAGCATCGAGAGCATCCTGACCAGTTGCAGCAACTGCTCGGCATCTGACCACCTTTACTCCACACACAGAGATGCATACAAAGCTCTCCCCCGCCCTCCATTTGGCAAATCTGACCATAATTCTATCCTTCTGATTCCTGCTTACAAGCAAAAACGAAAGCAGGAAGTACCAGTAACTCGCTCAATACGGAAGTGGTCAGATGACGCGGATGCTACACTACAGGACTGTTTTGCTAGCACAGACTAGAATATGTTCCGGGATTCATCCAGTGGCATCTAGGAATACACCACCTCAGTCATCGGCTTCATCAATAAGTGCATCGATGACGTCGTCCCCACAGTGACTGTATGTACATATCCCAACCAGAAGCCATGGATTATAGGCAACATCCGCATCGAGCTAAAGGCTAGAGCTGCTGCTTTCAAGGAGCGGGAGACAAATCCGGACGCTTATAAGAAACCCCGCTATGCCCTCAGACGAACCATCAAACAAGCAAAGCGTCAATACAGAATTAAGATTGAATCCTACTACACCGGCTCTGACACTCGTTGGATGTGGCAGGGCTTGAAAACTATTACGGACTAGAAAGGGAAACCAAGACGTGATGCCTTTTATGCTCGTTTCGAGGCAAGCAACACTGAAAGCTGAGACTGAAAAACAGCTTCTATCTCAAGGCCATCAGACTGTTAAAAAGCCATCACTAACATTGAGTGGCTGCTGTCAACATACTGACTCAAATCTTTAGCCACTTTAACAATTAAAAATTGGATGAAAATAAAATATTTTATTAAAAATAAAAGTATCACCAGTCACTTTAAACAATTCCACTTTATATAATGTTTACATACCCTACATTACTCATCTCATATGTATATACTGTACTCTATACCATCTACCGCATCTTGCCTATGCCGTTCAGCCATCGCTCACCCATATATTTATATATTTATATGTACATATTCTTATTCATTCATTTACACTTGTGTGTATAAGATAGTTGTTGTGAAATTGTTAGATTACTTGTTAGATATTACTGCATGGTCGGAACTAGAAGCCCAAGCATTTCGCTACACTCGCATTATCATCTGCTAACCATGTGTATGTGACCAATAAAATTTGATTTGATTTGACTCTGAGACTAAACACCTCCCTCTGCAACTGGATCCTGGACTTCCTGACGGGCCGCCCCCAGGTGGTAAGAGTAGGCAACAACACGTCTGCCACGCTGATCCTTAACACTGGGGCCCCTCAGGGGTGTGTACTTAGTCCCCTCCTGTATTCCCTGTTCACCCACGACTGCGTGGCCAAACACGACTCCAACACCATCATTAAGTTTTCTGACGACACAACAGTGGTAGGCCTGATCACCGACAACGATGAGACGGTCCATATGGAGTAGGTCAGAGAACTGGCAGTGTGGTGCAAGGACAGCAACCTCTCCCTCAATGTGAGCAAGACAAAGGAGCTGATCGTGGACTACAGGAAAAGGCAGGCCGAACAGGCCCCCATTAACATCGACAGGGCTGTAGTGAGCGGGTCGAGAGTTTCAAGTTCCTCGATGTCCACATCACCAACGAACTATCATGGTGCAAATATACCAAGACAGTCGTGAAGAGGGCACGACAAAACCTTTTCCCCTCAGGAGAGGGTCCCCAGATCTGGGTTCCCAGATCCTCGAAAGGTTCTACAGCTGCACCATCGAGAGAATCCTGACCGGTTGCATTACCGCCTTGTATGGCAACTGCTCGGCATCTGACCGTAATGCGCTACAGAGGGTAGTTTGAATGGCCCATTACATCACTGGGGCCAAGCTTCCTGCCATCAAGGACCTATATAATAGGCGGTGTCAGAGGAAATCCCATAAAATTGTCAGAGACTCCAGTCACAGTTGCAGTTAAAACTTAAGCTCAAAGAATCAAAGAAGCAAGGAAGGTTTTTTAGACGCACTAACAACAAGTGTAATTGCCTGTTTTAATCTGATTCTTTATTGTACAATTACTCACATCCTGGACAGTAATAGATTGACACCAATGATTCAAATTTGGTAGCCCTCGTTTGCTTTGTCAACTGAATCCCAATTATTGTACATTAGGCTACTGATTTACTAAAGAAATTACATGGCCGATTATATTTTAAACATGCATATTGTCTGTAGGGCTGCTTCCTAAATCAATTCATGAAATGCTTGTTTTGTTTGACACTAATGAATGTTTGAAAGAGTTTACAAACAACTATAGTTAAAGTTTACATGGGAGTTTCTTGTGACTGATTGTATGCTGCTGTCTCTGAGAAGGCATTGGGAAGGCACCACTTTAGATTGGATTGGGAGTGTGGAGAAGCAGGGGTAGACATAACATAGTAAACGTAAATCTGGGACACGCCAATTAGTATGATATGTTATGTTTCATATGGTATGCATTACTTTGTGGATGTCCATCATCCATTTTGTATGATATGTTCCGAATTGCAATTCGTACAATATGTTACGAATTTGCAAAACATATGATATAATAAGAATTCCAAATTGCTGTGGCTAACAGTGGCTAGATGGCTAACGCTGACGTTAGCTAGGGGGCTAACATTAATTAGGCTAGTGGTTAGGGTTACGGTTAAGGTTAGGGTTATCGGAAGGGTTATCTAACATGCTAAGTAGTTGCAAAGTAGCTAAAAAGTAGTAAGAGGGTGCAAAGTTGCTAAAATGCAAAAGTTGTCCGTGATGAGTTTTGAACATGCAACCTTTGGGTTGCTAGACAGTCGCTTTATACGCCCACCCCGACCAAGCACCCTACTTTCATTTTTGTCATAAGTAACCTTTGGACTTGTGTAACCATACCAAACGTAACATATCACACTAATTTCAGTGTTTCCCAGATTTAAGTTGACTATGTTACATCTAGCCTATGAGACCAGGTTGGGGTGGAGGAGAGTGTTGGAGGGAAGGGGAGATGCTCTGGTGCTATAATTAACAACCCAGCCAGTTGCCCAACTTGTGGCTACTGTCTGTCAATTCAGCACTGAGTTGCAGAAACACTTACTGGAATGGTTTTGTTTGAGATAATTATGAATACAGATGTAGCGCTCACCATCTGTCATGTGTGAAGACCTTGTTTTAAGTGTGTGCCTTGTGTATCTGGGCTGCATGTGGGGCCTCTGCTGCATACATGCATGCAGTAGGCTACGTAGGCAGCCACATTTTACAACCGAGGTGGATGCAGGCATTGCCCATTTATAGTTCATAGTAAAAGGAGTAGCCTAGCTGGGCGGGGGGTGTTCCCATACATAGCTCCTTCTCGGAATGCACATTCAGCAATTCTGACTTTCTAGTGAACCGAAACAAGGATTACCATTTTGGGATGTATGTCAATTTGTTTCAGCTTTCATACACATTTTCTTTTGTACTTTTTCACACAAATTCTGCATGATGTCCATGGTAGTTCATGATAAACAATAATGTTGGCCATTATAATCGTGCAAGGACAGTATTATAATGTATCCTAATCACAGGTGATTGGTGGCACCTTTATTGGGGAGGATGGGCACACATGGTTTTCATGTATTTGATGCAATTCCATTTGCTCCACTCCAGACATAATTATGAGCCACCCTCTCCTCAACAGCCTCCACTGATCCTAATGTAAACTGAAGGTTTATGCTAAACATTATGGTTTATGCATAGACATCTGTTTATTTTACAGGTCCTGAAAATCATAAAGAAACTACAGGAGTTGGCTGTAACCCTAGACATTCTTGCAGTAAGACACTCCTATACTTAATTTTTTGTATTAATATATTATATATAATTTAGCATAAAGAGTTGTGGCTTGCATGCACCGATTTTTATTCAATTGAATGTATGTTTGTCTTGATTCTGATTAGGAGACCGGAATCAGTAAAGCTATAAACTGTTTGCAGGAGAAGCAGCCAGGCTTATTAGTCAGACACTATAAGAAATTGGTTCCAAAAGAGACCTCAAGGTACAGTGTACTTAACGTACTTGCTTTGACTCATTTGGAATAATTTGAATGATGATTGTGTCCATTGTCCATTATCAGCATGTTTGAATTTCTCCCTAATACAGCCATACAGACAAGGATGATGCTTTGCAGAACAAGTTTTTGAAAACTGAAGTGGAGGTTCAAAACAGCTCAAAGGAGGAGTGCTCAAAACAGTTTCTTGGGTATGACGCTACAAGCTTGGCACAGCTGTATTTGGGGAGTTTCTCCCATTCTTCTCTGCAGATCCTCTCAAGCTCTGTCAGGTTGGCTGGGGAGCATAGCTGCACAGCTATTTTCAGGTCTCTCCAGAGATGTTCGATCGGGTTCAAGTCCGGGCTCTGGCTGGGCCACTCAAGGACATTCATAGACTTGTCCCGAAGCCACTCCTGCATTGTCTTTGCTGTGTGCTTAGGGCCGTTGTCCTGTTGAAAGGTGAACCTTCGCCCCAAGTCTGAGCTCTTGAGCGCCAAAGTGTTCAATCTTGGTTTCATCAGACCAGTGAATCTTGTTTCTCATGGTCTGAGAATCCTTTAGGTGCCTTTTGGCAAACTCCAAGTGGGCTGTCATGTGCCTTTTACTGAGGAGTGGCTTCCGTCTGACGACTCTACCATAAAGGCCTGATTGGTGGAGTGCTGCAGAGATGGTTGTCCTTCTGGAAGGTTCTCCCATCTCCACAGAGGAACTCTGGAGGTCTTTCAGGGTGACCATCAGGTTCTTGGTCACCTCACCGACCAAGGCCCTTCACCCCAGATTGCTCAGTTTGGCCAGGCGGCCAGCTCTAGGAAGAGTCTTGGTGGTTCTAAACTTCCATTTAAGAAAGATGGAGGCCACTGTGTTCTTGGGGACCTTCAATGCTGAAAACCTTTTTTGGTACCCTTTCCCAGATCTGTGCCTCGACACAAGCCTGTCTCGGAGCTCTACAGGCAATTCCTTCGACGTCATGGCTTGGTTTTTGCTCTGACATGCATTGTCAACTGTGGTACCTTATATAGACAGGTGTGTGCCTTTCCAAATCATGTCCAATCACTTGAATTATCCACAGGTGGACTCCAATCATGTTGTAGAAACATCTCAAGGATGATCAATGAAAACAGGACGCACCTGAGATCAATTTCGAATCTCATAGCAAAGGGTCTGAATACTTATATAAATAAGTTATTTCGTTTTTTTATGTTTAATCAATGTGCAAAAATGTCTAAAAACCTGTTTTGCTTTGTCATTATGAACCGGAAGAGGCAGGTGTATTCTGGTGCCAAGTCCGCCTTTCTGCCAACCATGATGTCCTTGTACCAGCAATGTATCCGGGCACTGAAGAACAACATTGACTGTGAGTATGGCTCAGGCAGGGAACCTCAACACTCGCACACAGGTAGTCCTTTGGATGGAGGGAATGTTGAGGCTCTGTGATCTTTTCCTAGTGCTCTATGAGATCAGAGGGGCCCCATTTGAAATCCTTGAGCCAGTACTAGAGCACTGTACACCTGATCAGCTGCTTCATATTGAAGAGTGCAACCCGGTAAGAATCCCAGTCTTAAACTGATTTTGAAGAGTCCAGATTTAAGTGTTGTGCCTGCAAGGGTTAATGCTGGAAAGACCTCTGATAACCTAACTTAACCCATAATCTAACTTGATCCATACTTGACCTATAACCTAACTTGACCCATACATGGGTAAAATGTATGCATGCATTACTGTAAGTCGCTTTGGATAAAAATGTCTGCTAAATGGCATATATTTATTATTATATTGACCCCTGCGTGCCTACTCACAAGTACTTCCTGTATATCTGATAGGATTGCATAGGTAATGGCTTCACCTTGGCATGTGATAGGCTTGGTGATGGGTTTTTCATGTTTCTTACACCAAGTTCTTACACCTCATTGCTGTGAATACTGATGGCTTAGATTTGTAAGGTTTTGTAAGAAATATGTTGTCAGTATCTACTGTGAGCAGATTTGTCATTGTAACTGATCAGCCAATGCTCTCTGACAGGTGTACGTTGGATTGACTGATCACTTATGGGAAAATCACTGTCAGCGAGACTTTAGGAATACCCAGCTAGAAGAGTACGAGTCCTGGAGAGAGATGCACATGAGGCTATATGAGGAAAGAGAGTGGAAGCTCCAAAGACTGACAAAAACCATAGTCTCTGCCCATTCAGGAAAACTCAAAGGTGTGTGTCAAGTTGCTGTTTATGTATAATTGTATTGCTTTTTTATTGATTAATATAATTCACAGGAAATCCTTATCGTTCAAGCTCTTGGACAGGTCAAAAGGTAGCCCTAGCTATCTTACCAATCAGCCATGTGATTGGTAAGTTGCTCATGCTCAGTTGATGTTCATTTGTTACTCTATTTTTCAACTGAGATTTTCCTCTTCTTTACAAACTCTGGTCACAGTTTGAAGTTACTTATTTGTATTTATTTAACCTTTATTTTAAGAGGGAAGACATATTGAGACTTAGGTCTCTTTTTCAAATGCACCGTGTATAATACAACATAAATATACACATTATACACAATATATACTGTATAGACAGTACCAGTCAAAAATTTGGACACACCTCGTAATTCAAATGTTTTTTTTATTTTTCAAGTGTCACTAGCAAAACACCCCCACACAATCACACCTCATCCTCCATGCTTCACGGTGGGAACCACACACGCAGAGATCATCTGTTTGGAACCAAAACCAAAAATCTCACATTTCCACCGGTCTAATGTTTCTTGGCACAAGTCTCTTCTTCTTATTGGTGTCCTTTAGTAGGTTTTTTTTGTGCAGCAATTCGATCATGAAGGCCTGATTCACATAGTCTCCACTGAACAGTTGATATTGAGATTTGGCTGTTGAACTCCGTGAAGCATTTATTTGGGGTGCAATCTGAGGCGCAGTTATTCTAATGAACTTATCCTCTGCAGCAGAGGTAACTCTGGCTATTCCTTTCCTGTGGCGGTCCTCATGAGAGCTAGTTTCATCATAGCACTTGATTGTTTTTGTGACTGCACTTGAAGAAACTTTCAAAGAGCTTGACATTTTCTGCATTGACTGACCTTCATGTCTTAACTTCTCTAGGGTAGGGGGCAGCATTTTCACATTTGGAAGAAAAACATACCCAAATTCAACTGCCAGTTACTCATCGCCAGGAGATAAGATATGCATATTATTAGTAGATTTGGATAGAAAACACTCTGACGTTTCTAAAACTGTTTGAATCATGTCTGTGAGAATAACAGAACTTATTTAGCAGGCGAAACCCCGAGGACAAACCATTCAGGTTTCTTTTTTTGAGGTCATTGGGACATCAGATTTCTAAGCAACTTGCTTGCAGTTCCTACGGCTTCCACTGGATGTCAACAGTCGTGAGAAATAGGTTGAGGTTATTCCTTTGTGTAATGAAGAAATACGGCCATCTTGAAGTCGAGGCACTCCTGGTGTCCTAGACATGCGTTTCAATCAAACAGAAGGCATGCTACATATCGTTTTAATCCTGTATTGAACACATATCATCCCGTCTTCAATTGTATCGATTATTAACGTTAAAATATACCTAAAGTTGTATTACATAAGTAGTTTGACATTTTTTGGCAAAGTTTAAAGGTAACCTTTGATATATTTTGTCGTCATGTTTGAGCAAGTTGGAACCGGTGTTTTTCTGGATCAAACGCGCCAAATAAATGTACATTTTGGACATATATCGACGGAATTAATCGAACAAAAGGACCATTTGTGATGTTTATGGGACATATTGGAGTGCCAACAACAGAAGCTCCTCAAAGGCATGAATTATATTTTTATTCTGCGTTTTGTGTCGCTCCTGCAGGGTTGAAATGTTTTCTCTCTTTTGTTTACAATGGTGCTATGCTCAGATAATAGCATCGTATGCTTTCGCTGAAAAGCCTATTTGAATTCTGACATGTTGGCTGGATTCACAACCAGTGTAGCTTTAATTTGATATCTTTCATGTGTGATTTAAGGAAAGTTTGATTTTATAGTAATCTTCATAGTAATTCATATTAATTTGGGGCTCTGCATTTTCTCAGGCTTTTTGCCAAGTGATACAGTAGCGTCTTGCCTAAACTCAGATTTTAGGATATAAATATGAACTTTACCGAACATAAAATACATGCATTGTGTAACATGAAGTCCAATGAGTGTCATCTGATGAAGATTATCAAAGTTTTTTTTATTTTATCTCTATTTCTGCTTTTTGTTAATGCTCTCTTTAGCTGGAAACATGGCTGTCTTTTTCTGTGACTTGGCTCATACCTTACATAATCGTTTGGTATGCTTTCGTCGTAAAACGTTTTTGAAATCGGACACTTTGGCTGTATTTACAACCAGTGTAGCTTTAAAATGGTGTAAAATACTTGTATGTTTGAGGAATTTAAATTATGGGATTTCTGTTGTTTTGAATATGGCGCCCTGCAGTATCACTGGCTGTTGATGAGGTGGGACGCTAACGTCCCACCTACCCTAGAGAGGTTAAAGTAATGATTGACTGTCATTTCTCTTTACTTATTTGAGCTGCTCATGCCATAATATGGACTTGGTCTTTTACCAAGTAGAGCTATCTTCTGTATACCCACCCTACCTTGTCACAACACAACTGATTGGCTCAAACGCATTAAGAAGGAAAGAAATTCCACATATTAACTTTTAACAAGGCACACCTGTTAATTGAAATGCATTCCAGGTGACTACCTCGTGAAACTGGTTGAGAGAATGCCAAGAGTGTGCAAAGCTGTCATCAAGGTAAAAGGTGGTTACTTCGAAGAATCTCAAATATATTTTGATTTATAAAAATAAAAAAATGGTTACTACATGATTCCATATGTGTTATTTTATAGTTTTGATGTCTTCACTATTATTATACAATGTAGGAAATAGTCAAATAAAGAAAAACCCTTGAATGAGTAGGTATGTCCAAACTTTCGACTGGTATTGTATTGGCATGAAAATACAAAAATACAGACACGGGAAGCACAAATAAAACATCACAAATCACCCAGAAAGACGGGTACATTGCTCAAACAAATAATTCCCCAATCAATATTTTCCCCGAACTGCACCAAAACATCAAGATGAAGTGACTTGGCAACAGTTGGACCAGTTGTTTTCAGTGACATGAGCAAGATTACTCAAAAATAATGGCCAGGCACTGGGTTAACAAAGACATGGCCATCTGTCCCCCGACCATCTGAGGCTATGAATAGATATGGAGTGTAACTAGCTACAGGGCTAAATGAGACCCTTTCAATTTGTCAGAGTCCTCATTGGCATTGTCAGGCTAAAGTTTGTTTATTAATATATGAGAGGATCCTAACAGGGTTGAGGTCAATTCTGAATTGAGTTGCGAATTGCTATTTAATTCCAATATCAATTCACACCTCACAGGAAACAGAATGTTTTAATTGAGTTTGAATGAAAGGAGGTAGAATTTAATTCAATGAAATTGAAATGGATTATCTATTATACACATCACCATTTACATTTTTATTTTGACATCATGTATTCTTACCAATACCATGTAGCATAAGGTTGTGTTTTCTCATGTCATTGAACTTATTCGTTTTTCATTGGTGGCCCAAAAACATCTGACCATGGACAACGTTTGTTTTATTCCCGTGGTCTACACACTACTCCCCCAAATGAAAATGATCAGCAACAGTAGCTAAGCAGGGTCATAACATGGCTGTTAGAGATTGATGTGATGGTGCTGGCTGAAATACCTTTGAGGTTTCATTCTGGTTAGAGACGGCACGCTTGTCCTCGGTCTGATGTCCACTGGTGGTGTACATAGTCTCTGCCCTGCCTTTACTCTGACATCTGTAGCATGCCGTTATTTCAGGCCCAGTGGAACATCAACAAATCATCATAACAGACATTGTACACTAGATTGGACTAATTTGACATCATTTGGCAGTGTCAATACAACAGAAATGGTTTGTTAACAGAAATTGCTGATGGTGCTTTCGAACTGATGCTATTCAAAAACAGGACACCAAACATTTTCAATATTAATCCTTTACTTGGTCTGTGTGTGTGGTTTGCAGTTTATCACCAACAATGTATTGATATGAACCCTTTAAAGAGCAAATGCCTTTAAAAAGCAACAAATCCCTTTCAAAAACACCTATTGTGGCATCGATATAAGTCAGAAACAGTTATTCTAGTGTAAACATTTACTTTAGTGTAAATAGGATAATTTGGGTCACAAAGTCAGTCTTGTCTAAAACGGAGTTTGTGACATCCGTGTGTCACAACGGGTAAATTAAGGTTTGGTTTTGATTTGACAATGTCCATTTGCCCACTAACATGCGGTGAACAGCTGCGGTGATTGCTCTCTATCCAATAGCATAGACAGTGAGACAGACCTGCCCAGCAGCTCCTACTTTGTGTACATAAGACAACACATTGCACATTTATTTACTTGAGAAATACTGCACCAAACTCTTTAGTTAGAACCTCCGGTATTGGAGTTGTTGGTTCTGTGGGTCGGGCGGATGGGGCACCAGCATCCTCCTCCTGAATCGTCCTCACGATGGCTGCAGAAGCCGGTGTCGTGTTGTTGACTATCATTAAATGTGAAGACTGTATATTATCAAATCAATTCTCTGTGTAATTTAATTACGTGATTAAACTAATCATGTAACTTTAATTAACTAGGAAGTCGGGGCACCACAGAAAAATGATGTTTATAGAGTGTCAATTTCCTGAATATAACTCTTTAGATCTTTTCATATCTTATCAAAACAGTCGCTTATCAATGAATTTTATTACCTCATCAGTGTCATTACTGAACGTCGCAAACCCTTGGAAATTGCTAATACTTTACATGAATGACCGCTCATTCAAAAATATATTGCAATTTACATATTTCCGGGTGTATGTCTTGTTGTTTCTCTCTGTGGTTGCCGGTCCATCTGCTGGAGAGAGTCGACAGAAAAGTCTCTGGTTGCGTTCCTAGTGGATACATCATGTTGTCGCATAGAATAGATGTTCCGTGGCTTTTGGGATTCTTCGTCCTTGGCTACGTACATTTCCAGCTGCAGACAGAAAAGGCCTCATCTAAGATTTGTTCCTTCTGTGGCAATGTTTTAAAGTTCAACCATTTCTAGCTGTGTAGCCAATGCTACATGCTGTATGGTCTTAGAAATTAAACCATTTGCAACCTTAGATTACATCGTGGTTTACGTGGTCTGGTGTGAATTGCGTCACGGGGGATTTTATACTTGGGTAGAAAAGGGGCCTTCTCATCGTGTTTGTGCCCACCTGGGCGTGGCTACTGACTGTGCATAAGTTACCATAAAACAACCAATTCTCATTTAGAAGACTACATCACATTGTTATATTTTCAAAAGTATTCTTATACTTATTCATTCATCTTATACAACATTCAGATGTAAACCTGACAGCTGGGAAATGTACACTTTAGGAGATACAGTGTTTCCTGTCCTTCATGAGATAACCAAATGAAACACACTCGACATGACTGTCCCTTAAGTGTCCACGGACCATTCCCACACTCTCAAAAATATAAATATTGTTTAATTCTCCCATTTTGGGGATTAGGAGTTTTGGCAGGAGAAGCACTTTGTTCTCCATAGACTCTCCCTCAATACAGCATGGCAGTTTCTACCAGGTATTTATGACCGTTGTAAAACCTGATGTGGGAGAGAGAGTGAGAGAGGGGAGGAGCCACGATATACACCCCAAAAGGGCCATGTCGTGAAACCGGGTCTTTGGGATATGTTGCCTCCTCTGGATTTGATGTCTTAACAATGCCTTGGTCAGCCCCTCGAGAAAGAGCCATCTGGAGCTTCCCTCTGTTCCAATCTGGGTTCAACGCCATCCAGATGACAAACGCTGTCACGACTTCCACCGAAGTCGGTCCCTCTCCTTGTTCGGGCGGCGTTCGGCGGTCGACGTCACCGGCCTTCTAGCCATCGCTGATCCACTTTTCGTTTTCCATTTGTTTTGTCTTTGTCTTACACACCTGGTTTCAATCCCCCAATTACTTGTTAATTATTTAACCCTCTGTTAAATGTTTGTTTGTGTGATTGTTTCTTGTATTGCGGTCCGTTATGTGTGGCCTTGGATTTAATTGACATGTATTGTATTATTGTTGAGTAAATTGCGTACATTACTCTTATCTGCTGTCCTGCGCCTGACTCATCTACAACAGCTACACACAGACAAATTACAAACGCGTTGTACCCCTAGATGTCCAAGATGTTGAAGAATATCACAAGTGGCCAGCGTAGGGTCCTTCTTTTGCAGATGTAGTCAGGCACTAGCTTGTCTAAATTGTCCACCCATCCTTTTGTGGCATTGTAATCCATTATGATTTCTGGTTTTTGATGTTCCTAGCCACAGATTCTCCCATCCCTATGCAGCATACTCATGAGTACCACATTTGTGCCTTTCTTTTGCACGTAGGACACTATGGACTTGTCGGCCGTGAACACAAACTTAGAGGAATTGATAGGCTTGTTCCGTGTATTCAACAGTTAAGGTGGGAGCTCTGGCTTGTTTTTTCATACTGTTGCTACCATCGTCAGATTTCTCTTGAGGAGCTCCGGTCCCAGCTTGTGCGAATTAAAAAAGTTATCACATGATGTTGTGGCCACAGAGTCCCTTTGTCACGTCTAGGACAACCTGCATCCCTTGGTTCTTCTCAGGGGCTCCTCCATCTGGCTTCCTCGTATACACTTGCAAGTTTCACGCATACGATGAAGCAGTGTCACAGGCAGCCCAGATCTTGATTCCGTATTTTGCGGGTTTAGATGGTATATACTGCCTGAAGGGGTAGCGGCCCCTAAATGGCATAAGCTGCTCATCAACAGTAACGTTAGGCCCAAGGTTGCAAAACAGGGGAAGGCGGTCCACCCACTTGTCACACACTGACCTGATTGCAGCTAGCTTGTCTCTCTGCCGTCGTATTAGTTGTGTCCCTCCTCCAATTTGCACCTGGCTGGGGTAGAGTGTGGGAAAGTACTGCATTTTTTTTTTTTTTTACAACGTATCGAAATAATGTATTGAAATAATTTATTGTAATAACATTGTGCAAGTTCCCGCAAGACATTGTGTAGTTTCACACACTACAAAGGGTAAAGAGTGCGAGAAAAGCGGGAGACATGCAGGTTCTTGGTGCTATGTTGAAACAGCAGGCCCAGGGAGGAGGAAGACAGAGTGAAGGCACACACACACACTTTTCCACACTTTTATTACCCTCGGGTCCAGTGGACCCGCACACCACATATGTAATATAAATGTGTAGGAGTGTGCATAGTGTGCACTCAATGAAAATTTGTTATTTTACATGTTCTTCAAAGAAAATGAGCCAGGCGGTTGAGATAATTTCATTTAAAATTGGTTGTCAAAATTAAACATATGAATTTTGTTTGGCATATTTTATTTCTCAACCAATGCCATTTAATAAAATTATAATTTGGTTTTCATTATCAGACTCCTGTATTTTGAAAACCAGGAAGTGAATTTTAGCAAAACCGAACCTCATTAATTACACATTTTCAGTAGTAATTGTGTATAAAATGGGAAATTACAAGACTGTAAAATGTTGTTGACGTCTAAAACATTTGAATGATGAAATTATTAAAATGTTACTTCATAATTTTAGGAACTCTTGAAAAATATGCTCTACCGGGTGGTTGAGTTGCCCATTAAAGGAATGCTATTTACTCAAAGCTAGCTATTATGGACAATGGAGAAATATTGCTATGGGATTTTTTGGTCTGTGCAAATACACACACATTTTCATATCAGTATTTACAGCACGTTTTGTACATAGTCCTACCATTTTAGGGAACCAAAAGTATTTGGACAATTCACTTAAAGTAGTCAAAACTTTAGTATTTGGTCCCATATTCCTAGTATGCAATGACTACATCAAGCTTGTGACTCATGAATACACCCCCCCTTCCCTGTTATTGGTAATGGTGAGATGTTATCATGTCTTGGGGTTATGATCTTTGTGCCTCATCATTCATTCAGGATTATCAGTACTCATGGTAGCATCCACATTAATGTACAACTGTTCAGAAACATATTCTCTTCTTATTCACAATAAAAGTGACCCCAAAATGACAACATTATTTACCATTAATTTCTATTGGGCACAAAATAATCTGAAACACAACCAAAACAAACTGCAAATGCAACCAACAAGTTTGTTGAGTCACAAGCTTTTTGTAGTCATTGCGTGCTAGGAATATGGGACCAAATGCTAAATGTTTGACTACTTTAATACACAGTGCGTATCCTGAGTTGTGATACTTATCACGACTCAGGATATGACGCAGATGCCAGGTCAGATTTCGGCAGGTACAGGACGGCAGGCAGGTCAGATCCAGGAAGAAACATGCTTGTAAGACCTGACAAAACAAGATGAACAGAAAACGCAGGTTTCTCACCTTGTCAGGAAAGTTTGCGGGATTCCACCCGGAGGGGCAGATCCCGAGTGGAAAGTCATACACTCTGTGATAGCAGGGAGCAGGGGTCCGGTGGCGGTCCGCCTGTCGCCGATACCTAGAGGTGGTCTTGAGAAGAGCGGACCGGGTTCTCTTCTAGGTTTGTTGACAGCGACGGACAAACATCTGGGCAGAGCGTATGCTGACTTCTTTCTCTTGCTCTGGGAAGAGCTGGGGCTGATATCCCAAGGAACACTCGGAGGGCGAGAGACCAGTGGCCGAGCAGGGAAGGGTGTTGTCGGCGTATTCCACTCACACAAGTTGCTGGCTCCAGGCGGTGGGGTTGGCAGAGACTAGGCAACAAAGAGCCGACTGGCCGTTAGACTGGGGATGAAAACCGGAGGACAGGCTGGCCGACAACCCAATGAGGGTGCAGGACGCCTTCCAGAACCGGGATGAGAACTGAGGACCACGATCGGAGACCATTTTGACTGCAAGTCCATGGATCCAGAAGACGAGCTGGGCCATCTTCTTGGCAGAGGGTAACTTGGGAAGGGGAATGAATTGGGGAGCTTTGGAAAACCTATCCACCACCGCAAGGATAGTGGTGTTGCCATCTGACAGAGGGAGACCAGTGACGATGTCCAGGGATATATGAGACCAGGTGCGGTGAGGAACAGGGAGTGGTTGAAGGAGGCCAGCTGGAGCTTGTCGTGGAGTTCTATTCTGTGCACACGGCGATGAATGCAGAGACATCAGGAACCACGGTGGGCCACCAAAAATGTTGTCGGATGAAAGCCAGGGTCCGACGGGAGCCAGCATGGCAGGTCAGTCTAGAGGAATGTGCCTATACCAGGACCAGGGAACATGCAGACCCCTGTATAGCCCCGTTGGTGTAGCAACGGGGCTATACAGGCGTGAGAGCGTGTCAGGCTTCACATTCTTGGACTGAGGGCGGTAGGAGATAGTTTAATTGAACCGAGTGAATAACAGGGCCCATTGAGCCTGCCTTGAGTTGAGGCACATAGTGGTGCGGAGATATTCTAGGTTCATATGGTCAGTCCACACTAAGAATGGATGTTGCGCCCCCTCTAACCAGTGCCTCCAGTCCTCCATTTCCCATGTCATATTTCCTCAGCAGGGTTAAGATGATGGGAAAGGAAAGCGCAGAGATGCAGCTTTTGGTCTTGGTCAGAACACTGGGACAGGACGGCCCCCACTCCGACGTCGAAGGCGTCGCCTTCCACCATGAACTGACGGGACTGTTCCGGATGGATCAAGATGGGAGCTGTAGTGAATCGATGCTTGAGATCCGAGGATGCCCGGTCAGCTGCTGGAGACCACGTGAACGGAACATTGGGAAAGGTGAGTGCTGAGAGGGTGGAAGCCAGGGTGCTGTAACCACGGATGAAACGGCGGTAGAAATGAGCAAACCCCAGGAAACGTTGCAGCTGTGCTATGGATGTGGGTTGAGGCCAATCCACTACCGCTCTCACCTTGTCAGAATCCATCTGATTGGCCTGGAACACTGCGGGAGCGTTGGTCAGTCCGAATGACATAACAAGTTACTCATAGTGCCCGCTAGCCGTGTTAAAGGCTGTCTTCCATTAAGTCTTCTTCCCGTATTCAAACCAGATGGTAGGCGTTCCGAAGGTCCAACTTAGAGAAAAATGTCGCCCCCTGGAGACGCTCGAAAGCCAAGGAGATGAGTGGTAGAGGGTAACGGTTTTTAACCATGATGTCATTAAGGCCCTGATAGTCGATACACGGGCGCAGGTTTTTGTCCTTCTCCACAAAGAAGAACCCAGTGCCGGCGGGGGAGGCAGATGGGCGAATACTACCTGCAGCAAGAGAGTCCTCAATGTACCTTTCCATAGTCTTAGTCTCCGGACCCAACAGTGAATAAAGTCGTCGCCGAGTCAGTGTAATTCCTTGGAGAAGATCGATAGTGCAGTCGTAGGTTCGATGCGGAGGGAGAGATGTAGTGAGGGCCTTGTTGAAAGCCTCTCGGAGATCCTGGTACTTCGCGGGAATGACGGAGATATCCGAGGCTTCTCCCAAGCCCACAAGAAGACGTTCTGTGGCAGGTTGCGCCGACTTCAGACAATGTGTGGCAGAACAGGCTTCAACCCATGATAGAACCAGTAACACAGTTGATCAGGGGATTGTGCTTCTGAAGCCATGAAAACCCCAAAACCACAGGCACATGTGGAGATTCAATGAGCAGGAACTGCTTGATTCACTGCGATTACCTGACACTCACAGGTTAATAGGAACCATATTGTGGGTGACTGCCAATAGAGCACCCATCCAGCGCTCTGACGTCCATGGGAATGGAGAGGGGTTGTGTGGAGATTCCCAGCTCTGACACCAGGATAACATCGATAAAGGTCTCGTCGGCCCGAGTCAATGAGCACCCAGAGGAATTTGGACTAGTCACCCCACAACAGGATGACATGGATAGGGGTACGAGTATTGGAGGATTGGACACTCCCCGTACGGCTCACCAGCGTACTCGTACCTACTGATGAGCCTGGTCTTCTAATGGACAGGTAGATATATAATGTCCTGTTGTTCCACAATACAGACAGCTCTTGGTGCTCAGTCTGCATAAGCGTTCAGCAGGAGACAATCTAGCCCTGCCCAGTTGCATGGGCTCCAGAGAAGGCAAGTCGATAGCCCTCTGTGATTCCCGAGGGAACTTGGGTGACATCGGATTTCCCCGGTGTTGTAGACGCCAAGGACTTCCGGGATTCCTTGGAGGCGAGGTGGGAGCCATGGATGAGCGAGTGTGACCGGGAACGGACTTCCTCCCTCCTACGTTCTCGCAGCCGCCCATCGATCCCTATGGTCAAGGCTATGAGAGAGTCAAGGTCCATGGGAAGCTCCCGGGCTGCGAGCTCGTCTTTAACCACCTCCAATAATCTATGAAGGAATGTGTCAAACAGAGACTCCGGGTTGCAGGCACTCTGCATAGTCTGCCACACTACGGGGGTCTTGACGCAGTTGAAGTATCTTCTGAGCAGCCTCCCTCCCGGACGACGTAGAATTGAACACCTTTCCAACCTCCGCCTCAAACTCCTCCATACTGAAGCAAATGGTGGATTGTTGCTCCCACACTGCCGTAGCCCAGGCGAGTTCCCTGCCGGACATCAGCGTTGTCAGGTACGCTATCTTCGAGTGACCTGAGGGAAACGAAGAGGGCTGCAGCTCGAAGATAAGGGAGCACTGGGAGAGAAACGCCCGGCAGGTTCCTGGATCTCCAGCGTAGCGCTTTGGAGGGGGTAAGCGTGGTTCTCTGGAAGCCGGGGTAGGCTGGGAAGAGGCTCCGCTGGTAGTGGGGTTACTGAGAGTCTGGGGGGTTATCGTAGTGGCTTGCTGCCTAGTAGATAATATGCAAAATTGCTCCAGCAATGCATTGAAAGCGTGATCATGGCGTTCCGCCAAGGTCTGGAGTCTTTTCATAAGGTTTTGAAGTAGCTCCTCGTGTCTTCCAATGGTGGCTCCTTGGGAAGAGACAGAGTTGCGAAACTGGTCCGAGTCTGCTGGGTCAGTCATGGCCAGTTTGTACTATCACGACTCAGGATATGACCCAGATGCAGACACAGGAGGCGGATAGTTCGATTCTCTGAATATTTATTATCACAAAGAGGCAGGTAAAAGGCAGGGCAAGGGCAGGCAGAGGTTCGTAAACCAGGTCAGAGTCCGGCAGGTACAGGACGACAGGCAGGCTCCGGGTCAGGATAGGCAGAAAGGTCAGAACTGGGAAGACTAGAAAACAAAAACTTGAAAACAGGAGAAACGGGAAACGTGCTGGTAAGACCTGACAAAACAAGATGAACTGGCAAAAGATAAACAGAAAACGCAGGTATAAATACACAGGGGACAAGCACAAGACAGGTGAAACAGATTAGGGTATGACAAAATACTTTTGGTTCCCTACATTGGTGGGACCATGTACAAAAACTGCTTTAATTTCTAAACGGTTCACCCGATTGGATGAAAATACCTCCCAAAAATACCCCCTTTTGGAGCTCACTGTAGCTATTGGACCATTTTTGTCTTTGTACAACAAGCTGTTTGCACATGCTGCTTGTAAAATAATCGATGTGTATGAATGATGAGTATGTTGGCCAAAATCTAAGTTGCACCTGGAATAATAAAATTCTCTTGCATTTCAAATATGATGGAACACAAAAAAATACAAAAAAACAATTGTTTTTTTCTTTGTATTATCTTCTACCAGATCTAATGTGTTATATTCTCCTACATTCCTTTCACATTTCCACAAACTTAAAAGTGTTTTCTTTCAAATGGTACCAAGAATATGCATATCCTTGTTTCAGGGCCTGAGCTACAGGCAGTTAGATTTGGGTATGTCATCTTAGGCGAAAATTGAAAAAAAGGGTCCGATCCTTAAAAGGATAACTACAACAAGGTGTGTCCGCTCCCTCATGCTTGTGTACCCAAAATGTTCCCGCTTTGGGGTATTGTTCAATAGGGCACTGTGGAATGACTCCAGATAACCTGAGTTTACAAAAAGAAAAGGTCAGAAGAAAGGGCTAGACTAAATTGATTACATAGTCTGGAAGGTACTCTGTGGTCCTCAGGCTACCTCTAACCACCTGTAACCCCATAACAAAAACCCTACAAACACTACCCAATTCATGTTTATACCATGCCGTCAGATTGCAAATATTTTGGATAATTTACCTTCACCTCGTGGAGAGCTAGGGGTTGGAAGCATATGTTGGTGGATTTAGATTCTGTACCACCTACAACAAAATACACAACAATAACTAATTTATCCACCCCCAGTCTGCTAGACTGGCTAGCTAAGCATACCTAACATGGACATTTCAATATTGCCAGCTTGCTGTTAGCTAACTAGAGCCACTAAATTGGCAGCGAGCTGAGACTAGATTGCTACCCAGTTGAGACTGGCTGAGAACCAACTAACCTACCATAGACAATTTATACACATTCATCACTGCTACCAACACACAGAGTGAGTTAGCTATATTGAACATATTATTTTTAGTAACAGAGTGTTTTTGAGAAAAAGGTGGAATATATGGCTACCAAATTGATATACTCTTTATTTGGTAACATTAGCTAGCTTACGTTAGCTAACGTCAGTCAAAGATAGAACGAACAAACAAACGTGTTTACTCTGCTGAAGTTAGCTACCAGTCTAGCAGACTACCATGTCATAGGCGAAATTGACTGACAGTTTGTTTACCAAAAGATTGCTATACGATTTAGCTTATGGCTTTCAGAGTTCAATACAGGACTGTAGCGTTATCTAGCTAGCTAACTTACCCAGCTAAGCTAGCTAACGTTAGGTTACCTCTAATTGAGAATCTTCAGTGTTGTTGTGAAGTAAACAATTTGCTGGTGTTCCATCACTTCTGAGCTGCCATCGAAATGGATTCCGCATCAGTTCAGCCTGAAAATCCTTCTGATAATCTTTGGTCTCCGCAGCCATCATTCCATTTAGGAAAAAAATTGCAGTCAGAGTGCAGTATAACTGCAGCTAGAGTGCAATTTAAATGCAGTAAATACTGCGTTCTAAATAACATAGCTTTTTTTACTGCAGTAATTTTGCAGTGTGACTGCAGTTAGAGTGCAAAATAACTGCAGTTCAACGGCAGTACACTACAGTTATTCTGCAATTACTGAGTCCAAAATACCACGGTGGACTGAAGTTACTGCACTTTTACTGCAGTTTCAAAACTGCAATCTTTTTTTGTAAGGGTCTTGATAGCCCAAGCCACTGGCAGAATCGGGGTGAATCTCTGGTAGGTAGAAGATAACTCATTTTCGCGCGTGTTTGTAATTAGCACAGCCAGGCACAGAACACTATACGAGCATGATGACAAAAATCGTGCCTGGAGAAGTTCTGAGATTTACTGTGTTTTGGTCGTTCGAGGTAAACAACGCCATTATTCAAGTTTGTTTGCATGCCCCCTCTACCTAGCGGGCGGTATCAGCATTAGCTATGAATGTCGGACTTTGTGGTTCACTATGAGCAGACCAATACACAGGGAGTTGAAACTTCCCGATTCTACCAGTGAAATTAAAATGTGCTAGTTCTAGCTTGTGATTTGGATAATTGTGATGTTTATGATAAAAACATAATGTTGTTAATATAGTAATGACTATATGCCGTGGCAAAGCCAGGGAGAAATTCCCCTTTAAATTTCATAAACCATGCATGATTGTTTTTGGCCTTACATCCACTTGTGGACATAATGTGAGCGTTCATTTCAGGGTGCTAGTGTTGTCATCAAGTAGGCACTAGCGCCTCTTGGATAAGAGAAGAAAATTAGAGGCAAGTCAGTCGTGCCCATCATATTATCAAGGCTCTCATTTTGTCAAGGGGCAGTGGTTCTCAAAATGTTTGGTTACTGTATACCCTAATCACATTCTGCTCTACCCAAGGTATCCCATCATATGCAACTGATCATTATGGCTATGCTCTTGAGTCTTTCCAAGTATCACCCGTGGGTATACCATATAGCCCCAGGGGTACTAGTACCCCAGGGTTGAGACCCACTGACCTAAATGTTCACCAAGTGGAGACTAATTATTCATCTTGATTTACAAAGGCAAGCAATGACTTGAGTTCAGACACTACACCCTCACTATTTAGAAAATGGGTTCTATATTTATATTAATTACTTTTGATAAATGGACATACATTTGGGTGCGTTCAACATGACAGAACGGTGTTTAACAAGTCAAACGAAACTACTATACTCAACGACCAGTGAAGAACAGTGTGATTGTGGCCCAGAGGGCGGTTGTGCATGTGGGCTGCATGAGTTTTGCGATTTCTGATGGTCACACCCATATTGATTAGGCCAGACTTCGCCACACCCACCAAACGGGAGCAAACGTAGCCCTACCTCAAAGGCGGTTGAAGAATGATGCACACCCTTTTGGTAATTCAGTACACTACAAACCGTCAAACGTATCAAACGTTGAACCAAACTGAATGCACCCCAGGTTTACATGTTCAATTCAGACAGGGAGCCCATAAAGACAGGTTTACATTTGAGAGAAATGCTTTATTTGAAAAAATCGCCCATGCTGAAATGCATTTAATTTTTTTTTATTTGTACTCTACCTACCTACTCTAAAGTATAACTCCAGAATGAACTGTATAAAAGATATGTATAACTGTAGGCTATTTCAGGCTAAAATAACACTGAGCTGAGGTACAGTAGGCCAACTGAAGAATGAATCAGAAGCCTATCTATAATCCTCTCTGGCTTCTACTTTTCTAGAGGGGGAGGGAGATATACAAAGGGAGGAGCGGTTAGGATTGGTGACGTCAGATTGGAATGAGGGAGTGAATGTTCCGGGTCAGACACGGGACTGAGAGGAAATTAACTCTGGGACAAGGAAAACAGTAGGTTACACGAAATAAAACAGAGATGTGATCGTTTTCTGGACACGATTAGAAAAACTACTAACATCAGAGTGGCGACGTGATTAAAGGATAAAGAACCAAGCGAAAATCAGGTGCCTATAAGTATTCAAAGTGAGATAGACAGCGTATGTATTCCATGGTGTCCAGTGCAATTTATTTACGCCTGTGGAGGTGGTTTCGATGTTTGTTTTCTTTGAAAATTCGTTCGAAGAGCAAGAAGGTGTTTGGCAAGCCATCTAGCTAGTTCAGTTCGAGTAGTAGCTGGCCGTATTCAGTTGCGCCTTCCGTTTCTTTTATTTGACGTCTTTTCGGGATATTTTTTAAGAACGGATTTTGCCATCACCCCGTGATGTTTCAGTGTATACCCCTGTGGCGGTGCAATCGTCATGTTGAATTGATCGATAAGCGGCACTGTTCTCTGTTATACGTTCCGGATGAGATCTACCGCTACAGTCGGAGTTTGGAGGAGCTTTTGCTGGATGCTAACCAACTCAGTGATTTGCCCAAGGTAAGCAGAATGTTTTCCAACTGGCTAAGTTAGCTAAGCTAAACCTGTAGAATGCGAAGTTCACTGATAAGGTTTACATGGTGGCATGTCAGGAAACAACATAAGTTGTAAGTAAATTAAATGTAACCAATGACCACGTGTTGTTGTTCATGTGATGGAAAATACCATAACCTGCAGTTTAAACAGATCGTTAGGTACATGATTGCATCTCAGGGGGTCATCATTACGCAATATCGTCATTCGTCAGGACAGAGAGGGAACGCGTATGTCGTAGACATTTTCCTTGGACAGATTTTTTACGTGGACTGATGCGCACGCCCTATTATTTGACATTATGCAAACTACAAAACATCGCCTACTACATAAATGACACTTTCTACTGTCATGCTATTTGATCTTTATTATGACGAGGGAAGACTAATCAGCTGCAAACTTCTTTATTCAATAACCAATCTACATAAAAAAAACATTAGGATCAGCTTGATTGTCACACATATCTGGCTATGTGTATACTATATGGTAGTTGTCAGTATTTGAAAGATGAAAGGTGAAATAGGCCTGTCACAATGATGAGTATCTCTGGCCCTGTGGTTTTGAAGTGACTACAACAGTTAGGCCTAGGCTTAGCCCAATAATGGACTAAAGGAGCTTAACTTTAGTCTTTATAGTCCAAGGACCTTGACATGTTCTGCTTAAAGGTAAATTGTCTCTGGAAGACAAAACAGCCAAATACTCCATATAAACAGTAGCAGTAGCATCACTGAGGAAGACAGGTCAGTTAAAAAGCCATATTACAACCTATGTTGTGATAATGGCATTGTTTACTCTAACACATTCGTCCATACACCACCGTGATATACAATAATACCGTGGCAACAAAAAGACAACAGTCACAGGGGCGGAATGAATTCAACTACACCTACTTTTGTTTCATCACAAAACCGGAGAGCAAGATCTGTCTGGTGAAGTCCACAAAGCAAATATTGCATACAAACAGTTATATCACCTGCGGCATGGTCAAGCACGTTAATGTTTTCGACAGTTTACTAAACAACTACTGATTTAGAAAAACAGAGTCAGCACAAAGAGAACAGGAGCACATCCTCAGCTATTCCAGCAACATTTCAACTTAAACATCATCAAATCAACAAGGCTATATGTGCTTAGTTTAATACACTGAAAACACATTTTAAAGATACCAAAAACAATTAGTCTTATCAATGTTGCAAAATATAATGTGGCTGTCCATGGCACTGGGGGGTGTGTGTGTGCGCGAGCAAGTAAAACAAACATTTTAGACTCACCCTACTTTTAGACTAGTTGAACGCCAATGCCATCTTCCTCTCTTTCATGTTGTCAACGGTCTATGGATCTTTCATACAGATACAGTACACTTTTAGTTTTTGTTGTCACAGGCTACCTAGCTAAAATGCTTGATAGCCTGACTTCCTCCCACGGGCAACAATGAACCAGCTAAGTTAGCTAGCTGGCTAGGTAATGTGAGCCTACTAGGCTACATATTGAACTTCAATCGTCTCAGGCCAGTGGCACAACATATTCACTTATGGTTAGATCAGAAACACTGTCATAATCATTGGCCTGTACAGAGAATTAAGTCAAAACCACAAGTCCAAATCCCCATCTCCATCCATGGCTTAGGAAAAAGACAATTTAGCAAGCTAGCAGGACATCAACATAAGCAGACTAGAAACAGACAAGTGATTTGATTGGTCTGAAGCCAAATCCCAGCTGGCCTCCCTTGGGGGGTGTTTTGCTGCACCTGGACTACCCACAGTTGAGCTCAGCTCAATGCTGATTGGCTAATTATGATTTTTTTTAATCAAGGGAGACAAATGATTGCTGGCATCAATCAATCAAATGCTATGGCAGCAACATGTTATACTCTTTTGGTCCAGACAGCATCAAATACATGGGCTACACATTAGAGGTCGACTGATTTATGATTTTTCAACGCCGATACCGATTATTGGAGGACCAAAAAAGCCGATACCGATTAATCGGTCGATTTTAATTTTTAGTTTTGTAATAATTTCAACAATACTGAATGAACAATTATTTTAACTTAATATAATACATCAATAAAATCAATTTAGCCTCAAATAAATAATGAAACATGTTCAATTTGGTTTAAATAATGCAAAAACAAAGTGTTGGAGAAGAAAGTAAAAGTGCAATATGTTCCATGTAAGAAAGCTAACGTTTAAGTTCCTTGCTCAGAACACGAGAACATATGAAAGCTGGTGGTTCCTTTTAACATGAGTCTTCAATATTCCCAGGTAAGAAGTTTTAGGTTGTAGTTATTATAGGAATTCTAGGACTATTTCTCTCTATACGATTTGTATTTCATATACCTTTGACTATTGGATGTTCTTATAGGCACTTTAGTATTGCCAGTGTAACAGTATAACTTCCATCCCTCGCCGCTACCTGGGCTCGAACCAGGAACACATCGACAACAGCCACCCTCGAAGCAGCGTTACCCATGCAGAGCAAGGGGAACAACTACTCCAAGTCTCAGAGCGAGTGACGTTTGAAACGCTATTAGCGCGCACCCCACTAACTAGCTAGCCATTTCACATCGGTTACACCAGCCTAATCTCGGGAGTTAATAGGCTTGAATTCATAAACAGCAGAGCTGCTGGCAAAACGCACAAAAGTGCTGTTTGAATGAATGCTTACGAGCCTGCTGGTGCCCACCATCGCTCAGTCAGACTGCTCTATCAAATCATAGACTTAATTAAAACATAAAAACACACAGAAATACGAGCCTTAGGTCATTAATATGGTCGAATCCGGAAACTATCATCTCGAAAACAAAACATTTATTCTTTCAGTGAAATACGGAACCGTTAATATTGCCTGCTAACATGAATTTCTTTTAGCTAAATATGCAGGTTTAAAAATATATACTTCTGTGTTAGAGAGGGAGGGAGACAGAAACGATGACAGAGGGAGAATAAAGCAGAACTGAAGACGTGAGATGAGAAAAGGCTAACAATACAGTAAGGTGGCAGAGAGAGAAAAACACAAAAAATATAAATGGCAGATTCAAACAGCCTCAAATAGATTTTTGGCGATTTTTTTGCATCTCCTTTTAATACTGATTTGCATCATCAGTCTAAAGATTCCTGTTACATTGCACAACCTTCAATGTTATGTCATAATTACGTAAAATTCTGGCAAATTAGTTCGCAATGAGCCAGGCGTCCCAAACTGTTGCATATACCCTGACTCTGCGTGCAATGAACACAAGAGAAGTGACACAATTTCACCTGGTTAATATTGCCTGCTAACATGGATTTCTTTTAGCTAAATATGCAGGTTTAAAAATATATACTTCTGTGTATTGATTTTAAGAAAGGCATTGATGTTTATGGTTAGGTACACGTTGGAGCAACGACAGTCATTTTTAGCGAATGCGCACTGCATCGATTATATGCAATGCAGGACACGCTAGATAAACTAGTAATATCATCAACCATGTGTAGTTATAACTAGTGATTATGATTGATTGATTGTTTTTTATAAGATAAGTTTAATGCTAGCTAGCAACTTACCTTGGCTTCTTACTGCATTCACGTAACAGGCGGGTTCCTCGTGAGGCAGGTGGTTAGAGCGTTGGACTAGTTAACCGTAAGGTTGCAAGATTGAATCCCTGAGCTGACAAGGTAAAAATCTGTCGTTCTGCCTCTGAACAAGGCAGTTAACCCACCGTTCCTAGGCCGTCATTGAAAATAAGAATGTGTTCTTAACTGACTTGCCAAGTTAAATAAAGGTGTAAAAAAACGGCAAAATCGGCATCCAAAATTACCGATTTCCGATTGTTATGAAAACTTGAAATCGGCCCTAATTAGTCGGCCATTCCGATTTAATCGGTCGACCTCTACTACACATACTGAGACAGAGGGACACTTTTTCCTTCGCTCTGATGATTTCTCCAGTGAGATTTGGCCACTTGCGAATTGATGGAAAGTTCTGAAAACACAGAGAGAGATGAAAGATACATTAAAATTATGAAATAATTTATTTATTGGTCAAATATTTGGGGAAGCCTGGCTTCCCTTGGCATTCATGAGTACACGCCACTGCATCTAAAGGTAAATTGATTCTCAATTGTGGTACGGTTCTAGAAACATAAATCCCTCTACTTTCCTGTCACATCAAAATAATTTCACAAGTGCAAACTATCTGCGTTTTAACCATTTCAATTGAGTGCTTAAATTGAGTGATCAGGGGCATGCAAATAGTTTTCCTTCACAGAAAATACATTGGTGCAACACATTCGGCAGAAAATAGCTTAATTTTCATCAGATGACGAGAAGTGCAATTTTTTTGCTTCTTTTTTGCAAAAACGATGCATGGCTATCATATTTCTAATGTTTATCATAGAATGTAGCCAGCTACATTTCCTAATGTTTTTCTGAAAGTAAATCTTGCGTTTTATTTAAGTATTTTAGATCAGCGTTTAGTAAACGCAGCAAAATTTAACGAGTTAATTCTGCATTAACGTGACCCCTGAGTCCACTCTGTCTTTCGACTGTTTTCCATAAACAAGCACTGTAACATGGAAATACGGCTGTGCGGGAACCCTAACTCTATAAAGGTGCATATCAATTTAACCTTTTGCTTTTTGAAAATTATTTCTCACTGATATGAAAGATACGGTCCTTTTGCTTCCCAAATCATACCACAAGCGATGAGTGTTAATGTTCAGCCTGAGCATCGGGGCTCTTAACAGAACTTCCCTGTACAGAAGACTCCTTAGTCCAATGTCTAATGTAATGGAACTGAGAGTCATGATCAAGGGCTAAGCTTAGGCCAATATGGAATTGACAAGGCAGTTACTGGAAGAACTGTGCAGATGCAAAGTTTAGTAACAGAATTACGGTAAAATCTCAGTTTTTTTTATAGACCACGATTTCCAAAAACTGCTAAATATCTGTTCTGAATTAAGATTCAAAGATGTCTTCAGAAAAATGGGGTGTCAGTTATGACATGACAGCTTATTGAACTACAGTAAGTGAAGTGGATTTACACCCGGTAACAGAGTTTTATGGTAGTGGAATTACATCATGGGTTCTGATCTGTACTACACAGAAAAGCATAATTGTAGACATGATTGTCATTCTCTTCATAGTGCATCCTGAATAGGTTCACAAAGGTAGAAATATACAATATCATCCTTCGCATATATGGGTAGTTTTCTACACACTGGACCGAGTTTGGGAAACCCTGGAGTAGAGTTCAATATAGTACATTATACTGTACTGAACTATACAATACTTTTCTTTACTGTACTCTACTGTGCGTCACTGTACTGTGCTGTCCAAACTTGTGAAACATAGACATCTATGATTGGTTCAGATTTGGTCCGGTCACCGGTCTGTTTGGGCCAAATCAAGGCCGGTCTGTCCTGAACCAAGAAACTACATCTGTGGATGTTGAAATCAAGGCCAGGGCAAACTGACCAAGTATCAACTACTTTTCATTGTCCATGGATGTCCGGTGTCAGTCGGCGCTCAGTGGGTGCGGACACTGGTTACAGTAAATGGAAAGAGCGGGCTCATGGGTATGTTTCAGTAAGGGCCGGGAGAGGTCACATTAACTGGAGAGAGAAGAGATGGAGAAAGGCAGAATTACGAGTTTTAATCACTTAATTTGTAAACAAAAAAGTATATAAGTAAAAACACTAACCAATTGGTAAATCTACCTTTATTTTTTAGTTCTGTGAACTTTCATTATCCTCATGATGGAGAGAAATAAAATAATCTTAAAATATATACACAGTGGGGCAAAAAAGTATTTAGTCAGCCACCAATTGTGCAAGTTCTCCCACTTAAAAAGATGAGAGAGGCCTGTAATTTTCATCATAGGTACACTTCAACTATGACAGACAAAATGAGAGAAAAAAATCCAGAAAATCACGTTGTAGGATTTTTTATGAATTTATTTGCAAATTATGGTGGAAAATAAGTATTTGGTCACCTACAAACAAGCAAGATTTCTGGCTCTCACAGACCTGTAACTTCTTCTTTAAGAGGCTCCTCTGTCCTCCACTCGTTACCTGTATTAATGGCACCTGTTTGAACTTGTTATCAGTATAAAAGACACCTGTCCACAACCTCAAACAGTCACACTCCAAACTCCACTATGGCCAAGACCAAAGAGCTATCAAAGGACACCAGTACAGCTAAGACGACTGTCCTTCTCTCAGCACATATCAAAGCTGCAGGCTAAGGTTAAATCTAGACTTGGTTTCCTCTCATATTTTTTATTTTATATATTTTGTAATTTTTTACATTTAACCTTTATTTAAGTAAGCAAGTCAGTTAAGAACAAATATTTTTTTACAATGACGGCCTATCCCGGTCAAACCTGGACGACGGTGGGCCAATTGTGCGCCGCCCTATGGGACTCCCAATCACGGCCGGATGTGATACAGTGGATCGTAATTGCTCCTCTTTCACCACAGCTGCCAAACTAACCCTGATTCAGATGACCATCCTACCCATGCTAGATTACGGAGCAGTAATTTATAGATCGGCAGGTAAGGTTGCTCTCAAGTGGCTAGATGTTCTTTACCACTCGGCCATCAGATTTGCCACCAATGCTCTTTATAGGACACATCACTGCACTCTATACTCCTCTGTAAACTGGTCATCTCTGTATACACGTCGCAAGACCCACTGGTTGATGCTTATTTATAAAACCCTCTTAGGCCTCACTCCCTCCTATCTGAGATACCTACTGCAGCCCTCATCTTCCACATACAACACCTGTTCTGCCAGTCACATTCTGTTAAAGGTCCCCAAAGCACACACATCTCTGGGTCGCTCCTCTTTTCAGTTCGCTGCAACGAGCTGCAACAAACACTCAAACTGGACAGTTTTATCTCTTCATTCAAATACTCAATCATGGACACTCTTACTGACAGTTGTGGCTGCTTCGCGTGATGTATTGTTGTCTCTACCTTCTTGTCCTTTGCTGTTGTCTGTGCCCAATAGTGTTTGTACCATGTGTTGTGTTGCTACCATGATGTGTTTTTCATGTGTTGCTGTCATGCTATATTGTCTTAGGTCTCTCTCGTTATGTAGTGTTATGGTGTCTCTCTTGTTGTGATGTGTGCTTTGTCCTATAAAAAAAAATCAAAACAAAATCCCAGCCCCCGTCCCCACAGCAGGCCTTTTGCCTTCTTGTAGGCCGTCATTGTAAATAAGAATTTGTTCTTAACTGACTTGCCTAGTTAAATAAAAAATGAAATAACACATATGGAGTCATGTAGTAACAAAAAAGTGTTAAACAAATCAAAATATAATTTAGATTTGAGATTCTTCAAAGTAGTCACCCTTTGCCTTTGACAGCTTTGCACACTCTTGGAATTTTCTCAACCAGCTTCATGAGGCAGTTACCTAGAATGTGTTTCAATTAACTGGTGTGCCTTGTTAAAAGTTAATTTGTGTAATTTATTTCCTTAATGCGTTGGAGCCAATCAGTTGTGTTGTGACAAGGTAGTCAAGGTATACAGAAGATAGCCCTATTTGGTAAAAGACCAAATCCATATTATGGCAAGAACAGCTCAAATAAGCAAAGAGAAATGACAGTCCATCATTACTTTAAGAAATTAAGGTCAGTCAAGTCACAAAACCATCAAGCGCTATGATGAAACTGGCTCTCATGAGGACTGTCACAGGAAAGGAAGACCCAGAGTTACCTCTGCTGCAGAGGATACGTTCATTAGAGTTAACTGCACCTCAGATTGCAGCCCAAATAAATGCTTCACAGAGTTCAAGTAACAGACACATCTCATCAGCTGTTCAGAGGAGCCTGCTTGAATCAGGCCTTCATGGTCGAATTGCTGTCGAATTGCTGCAAAGAAACCACTACTAAAGGACACAAATAATAAGAAGAGACTTGCTTGGCCCAAGAAACACAAGCAATAGACATTAGACTGGTGGAAATGTGTCCTTTGGTCTGATGAGTCCAAATTGGAGACTTTTGGTTCCAATCGACTTGTCTTTGTGAAATGCAGAGTAGGTGAATGGATGATCGCCACGTGTGGTTCCCAACATGAAGCATGGAGGAGGAGGTGTGGGGGTGCTTTGCTGGTAACACTTATTTAGAATTCAAGGCACACTTAACCAGCATGGGTACCACAGCATTCTGCAGCGATACGCCATCCCATCTGGTTTGCGCTAGTGGTTAGAGCATTGGCCCCTGTTCCCCGGGCGCCGAAGACGTGGATGTCGATTATGGCAGCCCCCCGCACCTCTCTGCTTCAGAGGGGTTGGGTTAAATGCTGAAAACACATTTCAGTTGAATGCGTTCAGTTGTGCAACTGACTAGGTATCCCCATTTGTTTTTCAACAGCACAATGACCCAAAACACACCTCCAGGCTGTGTAAGGGATATTTGACCAAGAAGGAGAGTGATGGAGTGCTGTATCAGATGACCTGGCTTCCACAATCACCCGACCTCAACCCAATTGAGATGGTTTGGGATGAGTTGGACTGCAGAGTGAAGGAAAATCAGCCAACAAGTGCTCAGCATATGTGGGAACTCCTTCAAGACTGTTGGAAAAGCCTTCTAGGTGAAGCTGGTTGAGAGAATGCCAAGAGTGTGCAAAGCTGTCATCAAGGTAAGGGTGGCTACTTTGAAGAATCTCATATCTATTTTGATTTGTTCAACACTTTCTTTGGTTACTACATGATTCCATATGTGTTATTTCATAGTTTTCTTCATTATTATTCTACAATGTAGAAAATAGTAAAATAAAGAAAAACCCTTGAATGAGTAGGTGTGTCCAAACTTTTTATTGGTACTGTATATCTGCCTTAATTTACCAAAAATGTAGACCCTTAGCTTTCATTTGACACCCAATTTGATATGTGACTATGAACTTCACATGTTGGTGCTCATGGGTCCTTTTTACATGGAAATGACCCAAGGTAAAACATTAGGGAACATTGAGAAAACATGCATTTTCATCCCATTCATCATTCTCTAAGCTTTCATTTAATATCTTCGTGTGAGAGTAGGAGAAGAGGGGAGCTCCCTTGCTTTGCATGCCATGCAGTAAGAAAGACCACAACCATAGTTGATGGTGCTCCTTGGCATGTAACTAATACGATCTAGGCTAGCTGAGTGAGCGCAAGACGAGTCAAACAGAATAAATCCCCAGATCACTGTTGTACTGTAATGTGCTCTGCTCATTGTGTGGTCCCATCACATTTGCTATCAAGGTGGTGATGTAACACTTGCCTTAACACAAGACAGGCCTATAGTATTTACAGTTGGTCATTTCCATGTAATAGGACCCATGGTGTCAAATTTGGTGTCAAATGAAAGCTAGGATTCTATATTTTGGGGAAATTAAGGCATAGATACATTTTTCAACCATGTTCCATCCCAGAAATGTGTAAAAAGCAAAGGCTTTGATTTCTGGTCACTCAGATGGGGAATGGGGTCTTTTAAAAAGAGTACCAGAAAAAGTCTTATAAGATATTAGAAATACACCAACACAATATTGTTGAAGTAACGGCCCATAACAATTAATATCAACATTTTATATTTCGTTTTTCAGAAAGTATTTTATATTGCCTAATGTCTTGTCATTTTGTTACCAAAAACGGACTTATCTTTAAGATATTTTCAGGAAGGATTATGAGAGTTCACAGAAGTACCAAGTAAAGGTATATCTACAAATGTAGTTATAGTTAACACTATTAAAGCTGATCTCCCCCCCAACTTTTTTTTTGTGTGTTTTTACTGATAACTATTTTGTTTATGAATTATTAAGTTATTAAAGCACTTCACACTGTTACCAAAACGGTAACAGTGACCGCAATTGAATTGCCCACAATGGGGAAAATCATAGTATTCACAAAACAGTCAGAATAGGGCAAATAACTTTTTGGTCCACCAGCCACTGTGGCAGGTAGATTTAAAAAGAAAAAAATTAATAGTAATCTACCAGCAAAAACAAGGTTTTAGATTTTTTTTGCTAATTTATGTATAAAAAAACAAATACAATATAACATTTACATAAGTATTCAGACCCTTTACTCAGTACTTTGAAGCACCTTTGGCAGTGATTACAGCCTCGAGTCTTGTATGACGCTTTAAGCTTGGCACACCTGTATGGCGCAACTTTTATTTGGGAGTTTCTCCCATTTTTCTCTGCAGATCCTCAAGTTTTGTTAGGTTGGATGAGGAGTGTTGCTGCACAGCTATGTTCAGGTCTCTCCAGAGATGTTCAAATCTGGGCTCTGGCTGGTTCACTCAAGGACATTCAGAGACTTGTCCCGAAGCCACTCCTGCCTTGTCTTGGCTGTGTGCTTAGGCTTGTTGTCCTGTTGGAAGGTGAACCTTCGCCCCAGTCTGAGGTCCTGAGCGCTCTGGAGCAGGTTTTCATCAAGGATCTCTCTGTACTTTGCTCCGTTAATCTTTGCCTCAACCCTGACTAGTCTTCCAGTCCCTACTGCTGAAAAACATCCCCACAGCATGATGCTGCCACCACCATGCCGTAGGGATGGTGCCAGATTTCCTCCAGCAGTGACGCTTGGCATTCAGGCTAATGAGTTCAATCTTTGTTTCATCAGACCAGAGAATCTTGTTTCTCATGGTCTGAGAGTCCTTTAGGTGCCTTCTGGCAAACTCCAAGTGGGCTGTCATGTGCCTTTTACTGAGGAGTGGCTTCCGTCTGGCCACTCTGCCATAAATGCCTGATTGGTGGATTGCTGCAGAGATGGTTGTCCTTCTGGAAGGTTCTCCCATCTCCACAGAGGAACTCTAGAGCTCTGTCAGAGTGACCATCAGGTCCTTGGTCACCTCTCTGACCTCTTGGTCAGGGATGTCACCTCTTGGTCCTTCTCCCCCGATTGCTCAGTTTGGCTGGGCTGCCAGCTCTAGGAAGAGTCTTGGTGGTTCCAAACTTATTCCATTTAAGAATGATGGAGGCTGCAGTGTTCTTGGGAACCTTCAATGCAGCAGACATTTTTTGCTACCCTTTCCCAGATCAGTTGAATTTACCAAAGGTGGACTCCAATCAGGTTGTCGAAACATCTCAAGGATGATCAATGGAAACAGGATGCACCTGCGCTCAATTTCAAGTCTCATAGCAAAGGGTCTGAATACTTATATAAATAAGGTATTTTTGTTTTTAATACATTTGCAAAAAATTTACTTTCACTTTCATTATGGGGTATTGTGTGTAGATTGAAAAGAAATACAATGTAATCCATTTTAAAATGCGTAACGTAACAAAATGTAGAAAAAGTCAAGGGGTCTGAATACTTTCCGAATGCACTGTGTACCACCTTCACTTATTTGCTTAACCAGAAACCAATTAACCAAATTGTCTATACAGACAGATATTCAGTGAAACAAAATCACATTAATTGATTATCAAACAAGTCGGTGAAGTCACAGGCTTTTGGTCGGGAGTAGGCCTCGGCTACTAGGCGACTGCGAGTGTAGAGCAAAATAATCCATTAGTTAATCTACATAACATGGCAAAATGTTCTAATAAATGAGCATACTAGACAAGATGATCATGGGCAGCACTCACCTCAATTTAGGTAACATTTTCCCAGCCTAATTGTAGCATAACCAATATCCAAATGGAGATTCAGGGAAAACAAAAATCTGACATTTATTGATTTATCAAAACGAGTCCCCACGCTTGTCTCACAGCATGATGGTGCTGTCCCAATCAAAACCGTGCTGAATTTATAATCTAGTTGATCACATGCGGGTAGGCTATTGCTTCAAATTTATTACAAGGAGTGGATGACTTTGTGAGTTTCAGTAAGCAACATTTTGATACATGCCTTGAATTGCATTTGCCTACTTTATTCCAATATTTCAGTCATTCAGGGATATTTATTTCCATATAAATTATTTTATGCATCCATCTAGTTGTGGTTAAGAAAACAGTGCATGCTTAGTGATGGGTAGGGCTGTTGTGGTGACCGTATTACCGACACACCGGCAGTCATGAAGGCAGTCAAATTCCACATGACCGTCTAGTCACAGTAATTAGGCTTCTCCAAGCTCTACTACTGCTGGTCATTAGTAGCCTCCCGAACTTGCTAACTGCCTGGTACTTAGTACTCTATTGTCCCTCTAATCACTCTGACATCAATGCAAAGGTGTTCAAAATCTAATCAAGCACTTCATGAGAGCCCTTGATCTCATGTTGCGCAACATTTCTATAGGTTATGCAATTGCAGGAGAATACAGAGTTTTGATGGCCTCTTAAAAAGAGGATCCCATCTTTCTATAGGCTAGGCCTACGAATTGTATTTATTTATTTATTAACTTTCCTAATATTAAGCACATAAGTTATACTCCTGTTGTAAATATAAGCAACCTGGCTGGCATGTAAATAAACCACGGGGAAAAGCATGCACCATTCGCTATTTAAGTGCATAGATGACATGTTATTTTTCCCACTGCCCCTGTTTCGATACGGGTGCATATGTTATTTAGTATATGTAAAGACAAGATTAAATCAAGAATAGCCTGATGGGTGACAATATTAGCCTATCACTTGTGAATTATATATTATCACTTGTGAATGATGCCCAGCATAAGAAACAATGGCTTTTTTTTGTGCAACTTGTTTGAATCATAGTCGTCTAGCTCATATGTTTTAATAAGGTTTGTATCACAACTAAAGTGGCCAAATAATTAAGCACATTCATCTGCTTTACAAGGGGTGTAGAGCCTAACTGGCATACATAAACAGCGAGTGAGTTTCAAGTTTGGGAAAGATAATTTCCACCATAAAAATGAACCCTTTTCTAATAAGCATTACATGCATAATGGCATTTGTGGTCACTTTTGATAATGGTGTTTTCCTGCTAATGGAACATTTGCACTTATAGCCTACTACCATGTGCACATTGCTGTGCTTGTAATGTGAAGAAATAGCTGAATAGTCTATAAAAACTTTAAGCTAGGGATGCACGATATATCGGCGAACATATCGGAATCGGACAATATTAGCTAAAAATGCCAACATTGGTATCGGCCCGATGTCTAGTTTAACGCTGATGTTAAAAACCAATGTCAAGCTGCCATGCATACCTATATAACATAGGTACAAGACGTAATGACCCCACGTCAAATTTTGCACTACACGTGCAACACAACATCCCTAACCTAGCCCACAATGTCTGCTGTGTGAATCGAGCAGGCATTTGAAAGAGTAAACACATTTCAGTGAAACAACTCAAAGGCGAAATCCATTAAAGCCAAGATAATGGAATTCATTGCCCTTGACAATCAACTGTTCTCTGTCGTGGGTGTTGGCTTTCGCGACTGGTCGAGCACCGGTACACACTACCAAGTGCGCTATTTTTCAGATGTTGCCCTACCGGAGTTACACAGTAATAGCGTCACTGCTATTAGCTTCACGACATACATACTATGGAATGCCGTTTGGGTCTTTGCATGTCAAAAAATATACAGTAGCACTGTCAAAGTTGTACCAAAAAGTCTGCAAACAAGCAAATACTGGCCACGAACGATGTGTTTACAATATCGCTTTGGTAAAAAACATAATTAGTTCGACCGCAACTTCTGGGGTAGCTAGCTTTATCTTGATACCTAGCTAGCACCAATACAACCAGCCTGAAAACAATGACCAGTAGAAACTGCAGTCATTTTCATTATTCTTAGCAATGATTTAGGAATCCTTGTGAGTAAGTATTAGCAAGGTAGCCACATGTTGTTCGCCTATTGAAATTGAACTTCAGTTAATGAAAATAAATAGCTAGCCAGCTACTTAACCCTGTTGCCCAAAGATAACGTTATAAGCAGCCAGCTAGCTTCATCTGGCTAGTGAGGCTCGACTGGACCGGGTTATGTGTTGTGAAGCTAGCCACAATAAGGATTAGGCACAATAGTGGAATTTGCGGTCTGCCTTCAAAATAAAAGTATGTCATTGACGGTGATGCAAATGAATACAAATAGTAGAATTATGCCACACTTTTGTTTTGAAGGCTAACCGCAAATTCCACTATTGTGGCTACTCCTTATTGTGGCTAGCTTCACATAGATGGGTCCGACCACCATTAATCAAATAAGAACTGACTTATAAATTAGGATTCTTTTAGATGACACCTAGCTATCTAGTTAACTATAGCTACTGAAACAGATTGTTGTTTTGCTATGTTTTTGGGGAAGAACATTGTTTGCATCCATGAGCTAGCTAGCTTTTTTTTTAATGACCAGCAAGATAGGTGTGCGAGACAACTTTACCAGAATCATAGCATACGTGTCAATGAATCGTTGTGACATAAGAAATACGAGTGCTAGTGTGATCAATGTGTAATAAGTACATAAAAAATTAATGAACGTGTTAAATTATAATGTGACGTGCAGTCATATTCAGATCCTGATTGGTCAACAAGCTTATTTGACTCGTCAAATAGTGTTATTTTACACATCTTTTTTGACATGCAAAGACCCAAACGGCATTTCATAAAAATACTGGTTGAGATAGGAAAGAGCACAGAAAGTTATTGAAATAAATAGTTTTTGATTGTTTTACTGGTAATGGGGACATATGTAAATGGAAACAAAATATTTTTTGGGGTGTGTGTGTGTAATCTTTATTTAACTAGGCAAGTCAGTTAACTTCTTTCAGCTAGGGGGCAGAATTTTTATGTTTGGAAAAATAACGTTCCCAAGGTAAACGGACTATTTCTCAGGTCCAGATGTCAATTATATGCATATTCTAGCAAGTTTCCAAAACTGTCAAAATATTGTCTGTGAGTATAACAGCACTGATTCTGCAGGTGAAAACCTGAGGAAATCCAACCTGGAAGTGCCTTTTTATTTGGAAAAATCCCTGTTCCGTTGCCTGCCCCTCCATTTAAAGGGGTATCAACCAGATTCCTTTTCTAATGGCTTCCTCAGGCTGTGACCAGGCTTTAGACATAGTTTCAAGCTTTTATTTTGAAAAATGAGCGAGATTTTTCAAAACGCGTCAGGTGTCCTTTGATTAGTTCCTGCGTGCGAGAGATGTAGCTCGACATTTTCTTTCTCTGTAGTATTGAATAGGTTACCGTCCGGTTGAAATATTATCGATTATGTATGTTAAAAACAACCTGAGGATTGATTATAAAAAAAACGTTTGACATGTTTCTACGAACACTACGGATACTTTTTGGAATTTTCATCTGCCTTTCAGGACCGGAACGAGCCTGTGGTTTTCTGAACATAACACGTAAACCAAATGGTGGTTTTTGGTTATAAAACGAATCTTTATCGAACAAAAATAACATTTATTGTGTAACTGGGAGTCTCGTGAGTGCAAACATCCGAAGATTATCAAATGTAAGCGATTAATTTTATTGCTTTTCTGACTTTCGTGACCAAGCTAATTTGGGGCTAGCTGTTCTTACTGTTTTGTCTAGTGATTGATAAACTCACAAACGCTTGGATTGCTTTCGCTGTAAAGCATATTTTCAAAATCTGACACGATAGGTGGATTAACAACAAACTAAGCTGTGTTTTGGTATATTTCATGATTATAAATATTTTTAGTATTATTTTTGAATTTGGCGCTCTGCAATTCAGCGGTTGTTTACGAAAATGATCCCGATAAAGGGATCCGTGCGGCAAGAAGTTAACCTCTCTAGGGTATGTGGGACAGTAGCGTCTCACCTCGTCAACAGGCAGTGAAACTGCAGGGCGCCAAATTCAAAACAACAGAAATCCCATGATTAAAATTCCTCAAACATACATGTATTTTACACCATTTTAAAGATACACTTGTTGTAAATCCAGCCAAGCAAACCAAACGATTATGTTAGGTCAGAGCCAAGTCACAGAAAAACACAGCCATTTTTCCAGCCAAAGAGAGGAGTCACAAAAAGAAGAAATATAGATAAAATTAATCACTAACCTTTGATGATCTTCATCAGATGACACTCATAGGACTTCATGTTACACAATACATGTATGTTTTGTTCGGTAAAGTTCATATTTATATCCAAAAATCTCAGTTTACATTGGCGCGTCATGTTCAGTAGTTCCAAAACATCCGGGGATTTACATCAGTTTACAGAAATAGTAATCATAAATGTTGATGAAAATACAAGTGTTATACATGGAATTTTAGATCCACTTCTCCTTAATGCAACCTCTGTGTCAGATTTCTAAAAAACTTTACGGAAAAAGCAAACCATGCAATAATCTGAGTACGGCGCTCAGACGACAAATCAACCCAAAGAGATATCCGTCATGTTGGAGTCAACAGAAGTCAGAAATAGCATTATAAATATTCACTTACCTTTGATCTTCATCAGAATGCACTCCCAGGAATCCCAGTTCCACAATAAATGTTTGTTTTGTTCGATAATGTCCATCATTTATGTCCAAATTCCTCCTTGTTGTTCGCGCGTTCAGTACACAATCTAAACTCACGACGCGCGTGCAAGTCCAGCGGAAAGTATGGACGAAAAGTCCCAAAAGTTATATTACAGTCCGTAGAAACATGTCAAACGAAGTATAGAAACAATCTTTAGGATGTTTTTAACATAAATCTTCAATAATGTTCCAACCGGAGAATTCCTTTGTCTTCAGAAATGCAATGGAACTCAAGCTAACTCTCACATGAACGCGCATGGTCAGCTCGTGGCACTCTGGGAGAGACTTTACTCAATCCCCTCTCATTCACCCCTACTTCACAGTAGAAGCGTCAAGCAAGGTTCTAAAGACTGTTGACATCTAGTGGAAGCCTTTGGGAGTGCAACATGACCCCATTTCCACTATCTTGGATAAGCAAAGAGTTGAAAACCTACAAACCTCAGATTTCCCACTTCCTGGTTGTATTTTTTCTCAAGTTTTTGCCTGCCATATGAGTTCTGTTATAATCGCAGACATCATTCAGTTTTAGAAACTTCAGAGTGTTTTCTAGCCAAATCTACTAATAATATGCATATCCTAGGATCTGGGCCTGAGTAGCAGGCAGTTTACTCTGGGCACGCTTTTCATCCGGACGTGAAAATACTGCCCCCTACCCAAGAGAGGTTAAAAGCTTAACTTCTTGTTAACCTCTACTTCATCACCATCCCTGATCCTGGGAGCATCCTCATCAGTAAAAAGCTGACTAGCATAGCCTAGCATAGGGCCACAAGTAAATACTAGCATATAAATATCATGAAATCACAAGTCCAATACAGCAAATGAACGATACACATCTTGTGAATCCAGCCATCATTTCCGATTTTTAAAATGTTTTACAGCGAAAACACTATGTATTTCTATTAGCTAACCACAATAGCAAAAGACTCAACTGCATATTTTCACAATTTTTTTACCGCATAGGTAGCTATCACAAAACCGACCAAATAGAGATATAATTAGTCACTAACCAAGAAACAACTTCATGAGATGACAGTCTTATAACATGTTATACAATAAATCTATGTTTTGTTCGAAAATGTGCATATTTGAGGTATAAATCATAGTTTTACATTGCAGCTACAATCACAAATAGCACCGAAGCAGCTAGAATAACTACAGAGAGCAACGTGAAATACCTAAATACTCATCATAAAACATTTATGAAAAATACATGGTGTACAGCAAATGAAAGATAAACATCTTGTGAATCCAGCCAATATTTCAGATTTTTTAAGTGTTTTACAGCGAAAACACAATATAGCATTATATTAGCTTACCACAATAGTCAAACACACAACCGCATTTATTCACCACATAGATAGCATTCGCAAAAACCAGCAAAAGATATAAAATTAATCACTAACCTTGACCAACTTCATCAGATGACAGTCTTATAACATCATGTTACACAATACACTTATGTTTTGTTCGAAAATGTGCATATTTTGAGCTGCAAACCGTGGTTATACGTTGTGAATATGTAGCATCGATTCACCAAATTATCCGGAGATATTTTGGACAGTCACCTAATCTGACCAAAGAACTCATCATAAACTTTACTAAAAAATACATGTTGGACAGCAAATGAAAGATACCCTAGTTCTTAATGCAATCGCCGTGTTAGATTTAAAAAAAGAACTTTACCATAACAAACAGCCTACGTTATAGCGAGACAGCGCCCGCAAAAAGGAAGGAAAATAGGACTAAACATTTTCCACAGAAATACGAAATAACATCATAAATGGTTCTTACTTTTGCTGAGCTTCCATCAGAATCTTGTACAAGGAGTCCTTTGTCCAGAATAAATCGTTGTTTGGTTTTAGAATGTCCTCTTCTCCTGTCGAATTAGCAACCTTAGCTAGCCAAGTGGCGCGAAGATGTCCATCTTCACCTAACGCAGAGAACGGAAAATTCAGAAACTCCCGATAAACGTTGAATAATCTGATAAAACTATATTGAAAAAAACATACTTTACGATGATATTATCACATGTATCAAATAAAATCAAAGCCGGAGATATTAGCCGTCTATACCAAACGCTTTTCAGAAGCCAATGCTGATGTCCTTCCCGCGCCTTGGTAGACAAAGGAAATTGTGGTCACGTCATTCCAAGAGCTCTTGTTCGACCTCAGATCAAGCTAGACACCCCATTCCACCTCCCACTGCCTGTTGACATCTAGTGGAAGGCGTATGAAGTGCATGTATATCCATAGATTTCAAGCAATTGAATAGGAAGGCCCTGGAACAGAGCCTCGATTTCAGATTTTTCACTTCCTGTATGGAAGTTTGCTGCAAAATGAGTTCTGTTTTACTCACAGATATAATTCAAACGGTTTTAGAAACTTGAGAGTGTTTTCTATCCAATAGTAATAATAATATGCATATTGTACGATCTAGAATAGAGTACGAGGCAGTTTAATTTGGGCACGATTTTTTACAAAGTGAAAACAGCGTCCCCATATTGACAAGAAGTTAATCCAACCGCATTGTCAGATTTAAAAAAGGCTTTACGGCGAAAGCATACCATGCGATTATCTGAGGACAGCGCCCCACACCAAAATATTTTTTCAACCAGCACAGGCGTCACAAAATCACAAATAGCGATTTAAATAAATCACTTACATATGAAGAGCTTCCTCTGTTTGCAATCCCAAGGGTCCCAGCTACACAATGAATAGTTGTTTTGTTCGATACAGTCCTTTATATCCCAAAAAGTCTGTTTAGTTGGGGCCAATGATCTCAGTAATCCACTCTTTCAACATGCATACAAACGAATCCAAAAAGTTACCAGTAAAGTTCGTCCAAACAAGTCAAACGATGTTTCTAATTAATCCTCAGGTACTCTAATATCTAAATAAATGATCATATTTAAGACGGAGAATAGTATGTTCAATAGGGAAGATAAATAACGAAGAGCGCGCACCTCATTCACACCCCAACAAGACCACTTTTCTAATGAGATACCTTATAGTTATTCCAACTACTTATTCATTTTTCAAAAAACAAGCCTGAAACCCTTTCTAAAGACTGACATCTAGTGGAAGCCATAGAAACTGCAATCTGGGTCCTATCTATTTGTATTTCCCATAGGCAAGCACTGAAAATGCCTGTGACCTAAAAAAAGTAATAATTCCTGTTGGATTTTCCTCGGGTTTTTGCCTGCCATATCAGTTCTGTTATACTCAGACATTATTTTAACAGTTGTAGAAACTCCAGACTGTTTTCTATCCAATGCTACCAAGTATATGCATATCCTAGCTTCTGGGCTTGAGTAACAGGCAGTTTACTTTGGGCACGTCAGTCATCTGAAATCCCGGACAAAAAACAGTATTCTAATGAAGTTGAGCCATTTTGCCACAACTTTGGAAGTATGCTTGGGGTCATTGTCCATTTGGAAGACCCATTTGCGACCAAGCTTTAACTTCCTGACTGATGTCTTGAGATGTTGCTTCAATATATCCACATAATTTTCCTGCCTCATGATGCCATCTATTTTGAAGTGCACCAGTCCCTTCTGCAGCAAAGCACCCCCACAACATGATGCTGCCACCCCCGTGCTTCAGGTTATGTCGATATAGGACTCGTTTTACTGTGGATATAGATACTGTTGTACCTGTTTCCTCCAGCAACTTCACAAGGTCTTTTGCTGCTGTTCTGGGATTGATTTGCACTTTGCGCACCACAGTACGTTCATCTCTGAGAGACGGTATGCGTCTCCTTCCTGAGCGGTATGATAGCTGCGTGGTTCCATGGTGTTTATACTTGCGTACTATTGTTCGTACAGATGAACGTGGTACCTTCAGGCGTTTGCTCCCAAGGTCTTGGCTGATTTCTTTGGATTTTCCCATGATGTCAAGCAAAGAGGCACTGAGTTTGAAGGTAGGCCTTGAAATACATCCACAGGTACACCTCCAATTGTCTCAAATGATGTCAATTAGCCTCAAATGATGTCAATTAGCCTATCAGATGCTTCTAAAGCCATGACATAATTTTCTGGAATTTTCCAAGCTGTTTAACTTCTCTGGGATATGTGGGATGGTAGCGTCCCACTTGGCCAAAAGCCAAACAAAATGTAGCGCACCAAATTCAAACATATTACTATAAAAATCAATCTTTCATGAAATCACACATGAAAGACACCAAATTAAAGCTACACATGTTGTGAATCCAGCCAACATGTCTGATTGCAAAAAGGATTTAGCTCAGTACATAGCCACAGAAAAACACAGCCATTTTCCCAGCAAAAGATAGTAGTCACAAAAAGCAGAAATAGAGATAAAAGTAATCACTAACCTTTGATCTTCATCAGATGACACTCATAGGACATCATGTTACACAATATATTTGTTTTGTTCGATAATGTGCATATTTATATCCACAAATCTCGGTTTACATTGGCGCCATGTTCAGAAATGCCTCCAAAATATCCGGAGAAATTGCAGAGAGCCACGTCAAATAACAGAAATACTCATAAACTTTGATGAAAGATGCATGTTTTACATATAATTAAAGATACAGAGGTTGCATTAAGAACAAGTCTGTCAAATAAAAATAAAAAAGCGTATGTAAAAAGCACACCATGCAATAATCTGAGACGGCGCTCAAAAACATCATCATTCAAACAGTTTTAGAAACTTCAGAGTGTTTTATATCCAATAGTAATAATAATATGCATATATTACCATCTGGGACAGAGTAGGAGGCAGTTCACTATGGGCACGCAATTCATCCAAAAGTGAAAATGCTGCCCCCTATCATAAAGAAGTTAAAGACACTAAGTTGACTGTGCATGTAAACTTCTGACCCACTGGAATTTTGATATAGTGAAATAATCTGTCTGTAAACAACAGTTGGAAAAATTACTTGTGTCATGCACAAAGTAGATGTCCTAACCGACTTGCCAAAACTATAGTTTTATTAACAAGAAATGTGTTGAGTAGTTGAAAAATTAGTTTTAATGACTCCAACCTAAGTGTATGTAAACGTCAAACTTCAACTGTAGAAGTACCTATTTCTTTGTTAACCACTCGAGACAGAATAGCCGCATGTGCACACTCTCTCAAATTGTTTGGAGAAGATATTTATATGTTCTTCAGCTTTGTTCAATTGTATTCTTAATAATATAAAATAATGTCACTGAATTATAAGCAAATCTTGTCTGATAAATGAACTAGTGTAGCCCACAGCCGTTTGGCATAGCCACATCAGGACCTAACATAGGGACAACTCAGCGTATGCTATTATTTTCTTCTTAAATAGTCTACATTTTCTTTATATCATGCTTCCTTAGACCTGTCTAAAATAAATAATGGCTTTATTGTGAAGGTGTATGATGGATTTATTAGACTTTTAAAAATGGCTTGTAAGCTATGTGTGGAAGCCAGGAGATTAATTAACAGTAAATTACTGTGTGACCGACCAGTTATTTGCTTGACAACCACCGGCTGACAATTTCGTGACCGCCACAGCCCTAGTGGTAGGCTATGCGAAGAGATGGGTGAAGTGACATGCCTTGCAAAGTTTAGAACCTGTAGGAGGATGGTTAACGGGCTCTGCCTAGCAACCATCAAGAGTTTGAGAGCTTAGTGCATGCCAATGCCGCCTCGGTATTACGGCTATGTTTCATACTAAGCCGTAGGCAGAACTTTACCGAAATGATTACTAGGTTGTTTGGCGGAAATACAAACTTTTGCTTTGATACTGTCAATACCTTTCAGATATAAAGAAAATGCAGAAAAAAGTTGGTTGTGTAATAAAGTTTGCGGGAAAATGTCTTAGTATGAAAGGGATAATATTGCTATGCGTCAACATGATTGTTTCTTTGTTCTGTTGTACTCTAGTCCTAGCATCACACCTGAAGTTTATTGTCATTGTCTTATGTTAAGATGCTATCTTAGCCTAATATACAAAAGACAGTACGAGTCAAAACCGGACCCCTTTCTCCAATATGCAAGTTTTAAAGATATAGGCTAGGGTGCTAGACCACACCTAAACGCCTTCATCTATGTAATAATTTCCCCCTTTTAAAAACTGAGCCAGCAGAGATGTTGTACAAGGTAACCATGTCAAATGGCTTGGAATTTTTGACATTCCCCTTTACCCCTAGCCATGTTGGGTAGTGTGACCTCTTGGGGTCTCTCATTTTGAGACCGAGTCAGTACCAGTAGTTTGTGGTTAATTAATTTGGCAGCTGTTTGAACAAGTCATCCTTGAGGATCTGTGACTTCGACTGGTCTTAATTATGCTTGTACAGTTGTTTAGAAAACCTTTGTTAGGCCACAGGAAAATGCCTAGGTTAAGCTAAATGTAGGCTGGTTTTGGTTGTCTTTGTTCAGTTTTCAAGCTAATACCTTTGGGTAATGTTATGTGCAAGGTAGAAGGTAGACACTAAACTTCACTATGTTATATCCTAAATCATGAAATGGACTATTAGTGATGATCAAATAGCCTAGCTCACAGACCAAACTAGCATATCACGCTAACCATGCTGTGGATGTGTCTTAGATTTGTTCTATTTTGTTGCCATTTTCTCTTTTTAAACAGCAGCTCTTCTTTTTGTAAAGAAACTGATACAGAGACAAATTTAGAAGTTTAGTTTGTCGGAGTCATTAGGCTATCCCTCAGTCTGACTTAACCCAATTAGATTCCAAATATTGACTTAGGAGTGGAGAACGGTTTAAGTATAACCTACTTGTGAGTTTCTGTCTGCATGGTGTGGAGGGTGGTTTAGAGGGCTGCGGGTCCAGACCGAGATCATTGCGGCACGGTTGATATTTTTCATGCTGCGGGCGGGAGCTGGTGGTCACACAGACAACTGTGGGACGATATTATTATTTTTTGTCCCGCAGATTATTTGGAAATGATTGTTTCTGCTTTGTATGTGTTAGCCTACCTACTGTATTAAAATGTTTGTTGCTTTGTTCACACACTCTGCTTCAAGTGAAGTGGCGTTCCTCTCTTCTCCTAGTTGGACGTGCAAGACCAAGTGTGCCTACAGTAAACGTTAGAATGTTTAAACGTAATTGGGATCCTTAAAGTAAAAAAAAGAAACCCTAACGAACCCCCTTTAAATTTGTTTTTTATATACAATTTTAATCACTGCAATTGTCACAAAACTACCACTAACAGGTCCCAAACATCATATAACAAATAACACAACAATGTTGTAATAATAGTAAGAGGAGGAAAAAATGACATTTTAGTTACTTTATTAACCGGCTTGAAGCAGTGCAGCAGCTTAAATGTGAATGAAGAGGTAAGCAGGGAGGGGGAGAGATGGCAGCGAACTTGACTTGCACTGGTACACAAAATTTTGCTAGTTATTTATCTGATTATGTAGTACCTGTCTTGACTGCATCAAATTGAGAGAAGCTAGCGTTAGGTAGACTAATTGAGACTACATAACTTTTAACTGTGTGCTTTCTCCCCTTCCCGAATTCTACAGAAATAACAACCACTCCATTCAAATTATTAAGTAGCAGCCTACCTGTTGGCTTTTGGTGTTGTAGCTTGTCCTTCTCATTTAACTTTTAGTTCTGTCATTTTAATTCCATCTTCCTTTAATTAGCCTAGATATCGCCTAATAACCACACGGAGGCTCTATGACTGAATCCTAGTGCTGGTTTGACTCGTGATTGGACGATAACAACAAGCTACATGCGCCACTCTCGTGAAACTCAAGAGCAGCAGCAGGATAAATGATACAATTTTCTCCCTCTGCTGGATGCGCGATGTAAACCATCTGCATTGTAAATGTGGCAGTTTAAACTTAAAGAAAAACAATTAATTTGTCACATCCCTGTGGTGTCGAGGTTACACGGAACCCAAACCGGCTGCGCGCGTGCGCTATCGTGCATACATTTATTTTGCCCCCCCACACCAAACGCGATCACGACACGCAGGTTAAAATATCAAAACAAACTCTGAACCAATGACATTAATTTGGGGACAGGTCGAAAAGCATTAAACATGTGTAGCAATTTAGCTAGTTAGCTTGCACTTGCTAGCTAATTTGTCCTATTTAGCTAGCTTGCTGTTGCTAGCTGATTTGTCCTGGGATATAAACATTGAGTTGTTATTTTACCTGAACTGCACAAGGTCCTCTACTCTGACAAATTAATCCACACATAAAACGGCCAACCGAATCGTTTTTAGTCATCTCTCCGCCTTCCAGGCTTTTTCATTGTTGAATTCATATGGTGATCGCATCTAAACTTTCATAGTATTACCACGACAACCGGCAACAAAGTTCGTCTTTCAATCACCCACATGGGTATAACCAATGAGGAGATGGCACGTGGTTACCTGCTTCTATAAACCAATGAGGAGATGGGAGAGGCAGGACTTTCAGCGCGATCTGCGTCAGAAATAGGAATGACTTGTATTTTAGCCCGTGGCAACGCAGACGCTTGTTGGCGCGCGCGCGCAGTGTGGGTGCAATAATTGAATAACATGGATTTCAAAATGTATTTTGCAACGCTCACACACGCGACGTATCCGGTCTGGTCAGCATGTTAGGCTTTTTTCTTAATGTTTTGCTTAAAGTCAATCTTGCATGTTACTAGGCTGGCTACACTGAGAAAAGTATGGAGAAAAGTAGCTACACAATTAAAAAATAAATAAACTCAGTAGAAAAAGAAACGTCGCTTTTTCAGGACCCTGTCTTTTTTGAAAGATAATTCGTAAAAATCCAAATAACTTCACAGATCTTCATTGTAAAGGGTTTAAACACTGCTTCCCGTGCTTGTTCAATGAACCATAAACAATTAATGAACATGCACCTGTGGAACGGTCGTTAAGACACTAACAGCTTAAGACGGTAGGCAATTAAGGTCACAGTTATAAAAACTTAGGACACTAAAGAGGCCTTTCCACTGACTCTGAAAAACACCAAAAGAAAGATGCCCAAGGTCCCTGCTCATCTGTGTGAACGTGCCTTAGGCATGCTGCAAGGAGGCATGAGGACTGCAGATGTGGCCAGGGCAATAACTTGCAATGTCTGTACTGTGAGACGCCTAAGACAGTGCTACAGGGAGACAGGACGGACAGCTAATTGTCCTGGCAGTGGCAGACCACGTGTAACAACACCTGCACAGGATCGGTACATCCGAACATCACAGCTGCGGGACAGGTACAGGATGGCAACAACAACTGCCCGAGTTACACCAGGAATGCACAATCCTGCCATCAGTGCTCAGACTGTCCGCAATAAGCTGAGAGAGGCTGGACTGAGGGCTTGTAGGTACTCACCAGACATCACCGGCAACAACGTCGCCTATGGGCACAAAACCACCGTCGCTGGACCAGACAGGACTGGCAAAAAGTGCTCTTCACTGATGAGTCGCGGTTTTGTCTCACTAGGGGTGATGGTTGGATTCGCGTTCATCGTCGAAGGAATGAGCGTTACACCGAGGCCTGTACTCTGGAGCGGGATAGATTTGTAGGTGGAGGATCCGTCATGGTCTGGGGCGGTGTGTCACAGCATCATCGGACTGAGTTTGTCATTGCAGGAAATCTCAACGCTGTGCGTCACAGATCATTAAAATCCAGACGGAAAATATTTACACAAGAAGCAACCTAATATCACACAGTCAAACTCTTCAGTTGGTGGAAGAGTGGGGTGACATCTCACAGCAAGAACTGGCAATTCTGGTCCAGTCCATGAGGAGAAGATGCACTGCGGTACTTAATGCAGCTTGTGGCCACACCAGATACGGCTACTTTTAATTTTGACACCCCTTTGTTCAGGGACACATTCCATTTCTGTTAGTCACATGTCTGTGGAACTTGTTCAGTTTGTCTGTTGTTGAAACTTATGTTCATACAAATATTTACACATGTTAAGTTTGCTGAAAATAAACGCTGTTGACAGCGAGAGGACGTTTCTTTCTTGGCTGAGTTGATATATCTTATTTACGTAAGTATTCAGACCCTTTGCTATGAGACTCAATTGAGCTCAGGTGCATCCTGTTTCCATTGATCATCCTTGAGATGTTTCTACAACTTGATTGGAGACCACCTGTGGTAAATTCAATTGATTGGACATGATTTGGAAAGGCACACACCTGTCTATATACGGTCCCACAGTTGATGGTGCATGTCAGAGCAAAAACCAAGCCATGAGGTCGAAGGAATTCTCCGTAGAGCTCCGAGACAGGGTTGTGTTGAGTCCCAGATCTGGGGAACGGTGCCAAAAAATGTCTGCAGCATTGAAGGTCCCCAAGAACAGTGGCCTCTATCATTCTTAATTGGAAGAAGTTTGGAACCACCAAGACTCTTCCTAGAGCTGGCCACCCAGCCAAACTGAGCAATCGGAGGAGAAGGAACCCGATGGTCACTCTGACAGAGCTCCAGAGTTCCTCTCTGGAGATGGTTGTCCTTCTGGAAGGTTTTCCCATCTCAGCAGCACTCCACCAATCAGGCCTTCACGGTAGTGTCCAGACAGAAGCCACTCCTCAGTAAAAGGCACATGGCAATCAGCTTGGAGTTTGGCACCTAAAGGACTCTCAGACCATGAGAAACAAAATTATCTGGTCTGATGAATGAGTTTGAACTCTTTGGCATGAATGCCAAGCATCACGTCTGGAGGAAACCTGGCACCATCCCTACGGGGAAGCATGGTGGTGGCCCTCCAAGCTGATTTCACTACTGCCCTCAAGGAACTTCACTGGACTTCATGCAAACTGGAAACCATATATCCTGTGGCTGCATTTATTGTAGCTGGGGACTTTAACAAAGCACATTTGAGGAAAAGGCGACCTAAATTCTATCAACTTATTGACTGTAGTACTCGCCTGGAAAAACACTGTGTTGACCATTGTTATTCCGACTTCCGGGATGCATACAAGGCCCTCCCCCGCCCTCCTTTTTGCAAATCTGACCATGACTCCATTTTGCTCCTCCCTTCCTATAGGCAGAAACTCACACAGGATGTACCCGTGCAAAGTACTATTAAACGCTGGTCTGACCAATCAGAATCCACACTTCAAGATTGTTTTGATCACGCGGGCTGGGATATGTTCCGGGTAGCTTCAGAGAATAATATTGATGTGTATATACCGAGACAGTTACTGAGTTTATCAAGAAGTGTATAGGAGATGTTGTACCCACTGTGACTATTGCAACCTACCCTAACCAGAAACCGTGGATACAGTTGAAGTTGGAAGTTTACATACACCTTAGCCAAAGACATTTTACTCAGTTTTTCACAATTCCTGACATTTAATCCCAGTAAAAATTCCCTGTCTTAGGTCAGTTAGGATCACCACTTTATTTGAAGAAAGTGAAATGTCAGATTAATAGTAGAGGAAATGATTTATTTCAGCTTTTATTTCTTTCATCATATTCCTGGTGGGTCAGAAATGTACATACACTCAATTAGTATTTGGTAGCATTGCCTTTAAATTGTTTAACTTGGGTCAGAAGTTTCAGGTAGCCTTCCACAAGCTTCCCACTAAGTTGGGTGAATTTAGGCCCATTCCTCCTGACAGAGCTGGTGTAACTGAGTCAGGTTTGTAGGCCTCCTTGCTCTCACACGCTTTTTCAATTCTGCCCACAAATGTTCCATAGGATGGGGGTCAGGGCCTTGTGATGACCACTCCATTACCTTGACTTTGTTGTCCTTAAGCCATTTTGCCACAACTTTGGAAGTATGCTTTGGGTCATTGTCCATTTGGAAGACCCATTTGCGACCAAGCTTTAACTTCTTAACTGATGTCTTGAGATGTTGCTTCAATATATCCACATAATTTTCCATCCTCATGATGCCATCTATTTTGTGAAGTGCACCAGTCCCTCCTGCAGCAAAGCACCCTCACAACATGATGCTGCCACCCCCGTGCTTCATGGTTGGGATGGTGTTCTTTGACTTGCAAGCCTCCCCCTTTTTCCTCCTAACATAACGATGGTCGTTATGGCAGAACAGTTCTATTTTTGTTTCATCAGACCATAGGACATTTCTCCAAAAAGTCCAATCTTTGTCCCCATGTGCAGTTGCAAACCATAGTCAGACTTTTTTATGGCGGTTTGGAGCAGTGGCTTCTACCTTGCTGAGCGGCCTTTCAGGTTATGTCGATATAGAACTCGTTTTACTGTGAATATAGATACTTTTGTACCTGTTTCCTCCAGCATGTTCACATGGTCCTTTGCTGTTGTTCTGGGATTGATATGCACTTTTTGCACCACAGTAAGTTCGTCTCTAGGAGACAGCTCCTTCCTGAGCTTTCTGACTGCTGCGTGGCCCCATGGTGTTTATACTTGCGTACTATTGTTTGTACAGATGAACGTGGTACCTTCAGGCGTTTGGAAATTGCTCCCAAGGATGAACCAGACTTGTGGTCTACAACTTTCTTTCTTAGGTCATGGCTTTCTTAGGTCATTCTTTTGATTTTCTCATGATGTCAAGCAAAGAGGCACTAAGTTTGAAGGTAGGCCTTGAAATACATCCACAGGTACACCTCCAATTGGTCTCAAATGATATCAATTAGCCTACCAGAAGCTTCTAAAGCCATGACATAATTTTCTGGAATTTTCCAAGCTGTTTAAAGGCACAGTCAACTTAGTGTATGTAAACTTCTGACCCACTGGAATTGTGAAATAATTTGTCTGTAAACAATTGTTGGAAAAATTACTTGTGTCATGCACAAAGTAGATGTCCTAACTGACTTGTTAAAAAACTATAGTTTTGGCAAGAAATTTGTGGAGTGGTTGAAAAACTAGTTTTAATTACTCCAACCTAAGTGTATGTAAACTTCCGACTTCAATTGTCGATGGCAGCATTCGCGCAAACCTGAAAGCGCGAACCACCACATATAACCATGGCGAGGTGCACTGGGAATATGGCAGAATACAAAACAGAGTAGTCATTCCCTCCGCAAGGAAATCAAACAGGCAAAAGGTCAGTATAGAGACTGTGGAGTTGCAATTCAACGGTTCAGACACTATACGTATGTGGCAGGGTCTAAAGACAATCAAGGACTACAAAAGGAAAACCAGCCACGTCGCAAAACCAGGAAAACCAGGACACCGACGTCTTGCTTTTGGACAAGCTAAACGCGTTCTTTGCCCGCTTTGAGGATAACACAGTTCCACCAACGCGGCCAGCTACCAAGGACTGTTGGCTCTCCTTCTCCGTGGCCGATGTGAGTAAGACATTACACGTGTTAACCCTCGAAAGGCTGCCGTCCCAGACGGCATCCCTTGCAGCGTCCTCAGAGCATGCGCAGACCAGCTGGCAGGTTTGTTTACGGACATGTTCGATCTCTCCCTGTCCCCTATTTCTCCCTATCTGCTGTCCCCACATGCTTCAAGATGACCACCATTGTTCCTATACCCAAGAAGGTAAAGATAACTGAACTAAATGACTACCGCCCCGTAGCACTCACTTCTGTCATCATGAAGTGCTTTGAGAGACTAGTCAAGGATCATATCACCGCACCCTAGACACACTTCAATTTGCTTACCACCCCAATAGGTCCACAGATGATGCAATCACACTGCACACTGCCCTATCCCATCTGGACAAAAGGAATACCTATGTAAGAATGTTGTTCATTGACTATAGCTCAGCATTTAACACCATAGTACCCTCCAAGCTCATCATTAAGCTCGAGGCCCTGTGTCTGAACCCCGCCCTGTACAATTTGGTCCTGGACTTCCTGATGGGCTGCCCCAGGTGGTGAAGGTAGGAAACAACATCTCCACTTAGCTAATCCTCAACACTGGGGCAACACAAGGGTGCGTGCTTTGCCCCCTCCTGTACTCCCTGTTCACCCATGACTGCGTGGCCATGCACACCTCCAACTCAATCATCAAGTTTGCAGACAACGCAACAGTAGTAGGCTTGATTACCAACAACAACGAGACCGCCTACAGGGAGGTGGTGAGGGCACTGGGAGTGTGGTGTCAGGAAAACAACCTCACGCAACGTCAACAAAACAAAGGAGATGATCGTGGACTTCAGGAAACAGCAGTGAGAGCACCACCCTATCCACATCGATGGGACAGCAGTGGAGAAGGTGGAATGTTTAAAGTTCCTCGGCTTACACATAATGGACAAACTGAAATGGTCCACCCACACAGACAGTGTGGTGAAGAGGCTGAAGAAATTTGTCTTGTCACCTAAAACTCTCGTAAACATTTACAGATGCACAATTGAGAGCATTCTGTCGGGCTGTATCACCGCCTGGTACGGCAACTGCACCGCCCACAACCACCGGGCTCTCCAGAGGGTGGTGCGGTCTGCACAACGCATTACCGGGGTCAGACTACCTGCCCTCCAGGACACCTACAGCACCCGATGTCACAGGAAGGCCAAAAAGATCATCAAGGACAACAACCACCCGAGCCACTGCCTGTTCGCCCCGCTATCATCCAGCAGGTTAGGTCAGTACAGGTGCATCAAAGCTGAGACCGAGAGACTGAACAACAGCTATCTCAAGGCCATCAGACTGTTAAATAGACATCACTTGCACAGAGAGGCTGCTGCTTACATACAGACTTGAAATCATTGGCCACTTTATTAAATGGAACAGTAGTCACTTTAATAATGTTTACATATCTTGCGTTACTCATCTCATATGTATATATTTTATTCTATACTATCTACTCTTAATCTATGTCGCTCTGACATTGCTCGTTCATATATATAAATATATACTTAAATCCTTTGACTTGGTATTTGTTGTGAAATTTGTTAGATTTTATTTGTTAGATATTGCTGCACTGTCGGAACTAGAAGCGCAAGCGTTTTGCTACACCCGCAATAACATCTGTCCAATAAAATGTGATTTGATCTGGCATGGACTGGAAGACTTGTCAAGATCAAGGCACAGAGCAAAGTACAGAGATCCCTGCTCCAGAGCACTCAGGACCTCAGACTGGGGCAAAGGTTCACCTTCCAACAGGACAACGACCCTAAGCATACAGCAAAGACAATGCAGGAGTGGCTTCGGGACAAGCTGCTGAATGTCCTTGAGTGGCCTAGCCACAGCCCGGACTTGAAGCCGATCAAACATCTCTGGAGAGACCTGAAAATCCTGACAGAGGTTGAGAGGATCTGCAGAGAAGAATGGTAGAAACTCCCCAAATGCAGGTGTGCCAAGCTTGTAGCGTCAATCCCAAGAAGACTCGAGGCTGTAATCGCTGCCGAAGGTCCTTCAACAAAATACTGAGTAAAGGGTCTGAATACTTACATTAATTAAATATTTCAGTTTTTTGTTTTTATACATTTGCAAACATTTCAAAAACCTAGTTTTTGCCATGTCATTTTTAGGTATTGTGTTTAGCTTGATGAGGGGGGAAAAAACACTTTAAACCATTTTATAAGGAGTCAAGGGGTCTGAATACTTTCCCAATGCACTGTATGTATAACTTTGAGCTGGATTCCCTGTCTTTGCAATTTGTTTATTTTCGTTTGCGTGTACGTTAGCATTTTTTTGCTAGCAGACTCCATGGAAATTCGTTATTACTTGTGCTAATTTATTTAGCAATCTGGTAATAAATGCTCAATGGGCTTTTTTGTGGGGGGGTTTGGCGCCCCATTGTGTACTAAGCCGGTAATCCCGGTGTGAGAGAAGGACGGAATGAGGATATGAAAATCTGGATACTGCCCAACCCTAGTCGAGGTGCAATCAAAAAATTGTGAAAAGGCGCAACGTGCGCATAGGCTACCATGTTGAGTGAACGATAGTTGTGCCTTTTCCAACCTAACGGTTGCAAGATCGAATCCCCGAACTGACAAGGTTAAAATCTGTCATTCTGCTCCTGAACAAGGCAGTTAACCCACTGTTCCTAGGCAAATAAGAACTTGAAAATAAGAATTTGTTCTTAACTGACTTGCCTAGTTAAAGGAAAGAAAGTGCAAGTGTCTGCTGTCTGTCCAACTCTGCTCTCTTCAAAATGTCTAGCCTATTGGCTGATATAGACTATACCGATAACTTAATATAATGGGCCACGTGAGAATTGCAGGTAATTTAATATTTCTTCAGTTATTTGTGTGCATTTTGATGTTGCCTATAGGGTGCAAAATAGCTGGCACCATGGCTGGCAAGTGAGCTGTCACATTCGCCTAAAATAACTTTGCGGGACTGGGGGGAAGCGGTCGTACAGAAAGCCAGCAGGAGCGGGCCGGTACGGTATGAAAAGCTGCGGTTGTGGGTGGCAGCGGGATGAAGAAATCTGTCCTGCGCAGACCTCTTGATGGGTTTCTTGTGTTGGGTGTGCTCTGGGGGTGAATAACGGTAACAGGAAGAGCAGGTTAGGCTAGCTGACATTGTATTCTGGAGCAGCTGATTGACCTGTCTTGTCGGGACATTGGAATAGGCCTAGTCTATAATGAACACAATAGAGGCTTGTGTGCTCCTCTGTCTGGCCTAAGGATCATTGAAACCATGAGTTTCAGGCCAGGAAAAAACATTCTATGAAACCAGTGTAGGTTTAATCCACACATCAGATAGGCTAGGCCAAGGTTGTATTGTCTGGGTGTGTGTGTCTGTGCCTCCATCCCAAGAATACCAGTTTACAGTTCAGTTATCATTAGGCTAGGTTTGTTGTTGACATAGCAGAATGTGTTATTGTGAACAGGAAAATGTAAATTTCCAAAACTCAACCACAATGTAATGTTTTTATCAGGTAACCGCACAAACACAGTCAACAAGAAATGCACATGTAGGCCTATTAGCTTGCCTATTTCATTCTCTAGTTTACATTTTAGCATGTCATTGTCACCTCTATTTGATTATTATTATAAGTAGGCCAAATCACAGCCTGGCTACCATTCAAACATAATATACAGTTGGTGTTGAAGCTGTAGGCCTCGAAAGTCCCAGTATTGATCTACTTTCCTTCACGCGAAGATGGGCAGGCCTTTGTCATAAAGACAACCTGCAATAGTTATGAAAGTTATATCAATGGTAAAGGATGATCAAAACATTGATGTATTTGAATGACTCCTTATTACCTTTTGAGTTCATAGCACCTAAGAACCACTAGGCTATTTAGCCTGTGTGTTACGCTATTTAGGCTAACTCGATTTCTGTCCTGAAGTTGTGAAACCTTGAACATTTCTGGAAGTTTACTTACCGGTAGAAGGTCTAGGCTACATTTTCATTTAAATGAATGTAAAATATGGAAGCCTAGATTGAGTGTGCTCTTCAAAATGCAAATTGGAGTCCAGTTCACCATCACTGATTGCATTGTTTGCAATCAAAGTAAGCTACTTGTCCTTAAAATAGGCCTACTTCAATAGAGATTTTTTTATACCTGTTATGCTGTAGCTTATTATTCATATTCAATTAAAGTGGAGGACTATTCCCTCACGACTTCTGTTAGTCTCACTATAGGTCTCTACTTCTAGGGTCAATGTGCATTTACACAGGCAGCCCAATTCTGATCTTTTTCCACTAATTGGTCTTTTGGCCAATCACAGCTCTTTTGCCCATACTTGTGCAAAATCACACAATTGGGCTGCCTCTGTAAACGCAGCCTAATTCAGATCTTTTGCCAATTCTTTGCATATCTGATACCCATCCAAGTTATACCACCTTTACACAAGCAGCCAAATTCTGATAATTTTTTCACTAATTGGTATTTTATACAATCAAATCAATCAATAATCAGAGGCTACACCAGTGTGAATATGCAACTCTGATATGGTTAATGTAAAACTGAGTGTGGACAGTCCGAAAAAAAAGATTAGGCCTAGATATAGAAATAAAATCTGATTTGAGTTTTTAAAGTGGCTGTGTAAACACAACCATAGTGTTCTTGAAAATGCTGTATGTTTTTGAAACAAGTCTTTTGGGGTTAATGTTAATATTTATGAAACAGAGATGGTGTCTGGAAGTGTCAGGATAAGGCAGCATCCAAGTAGGTCATCATCCAGATAAAAGAATAGGCTAGTTGATTTACATCAGAGAACTGGGTAGGAACTGAACAATATTTGCCAGACCACTGACTACCACTCTTAGGCCTAATTGCTGAACTTTTTGCTGGTTAAAACTTATTTAGTGAGTTGATTGTGGTCAAGTATGGTCTTTCAGTTAGCCTGTTATTTCATATGTTTAACAGTAGCTAGGTGTCCATCCAGTTGGCAACAGATTTTAATGCAAATAATGTAAAAACTATGTGCATTTTCCCACCAAACATTTTTCCATCAAACTGACTTGTTGTAGATAAGTCTATGTATGAGGACGTAGTGCACATATAAATATATTTTGCAGTAAAATTTCCATATACCGAATAAATAAAAAAAGTTAAGTTCAATGGGTTTCCATCACATTTTCAACTCTACCCTGTTTTTATAGCAAATGTGCCCACTCTGGTCTTGGCACGTGTGCTGAAAAAAATTGCTTACAGATAGCCTACATGAGGAGATTATTTTTGTTGGTTAAACGGCAGCCAAGCATTGATCATCATGTCACCAGAACAAAACCCTCGATATTTATTGGAAAGGAGCATCAAGCTCATCAGCGTGCGCTTTCACCACCCTGTGAATTTCATCTTAACTTATTGCATTTTTGTAGCCTTATAAACTGCATGCTTTCCCAAGTTGTAGTGGGATAACAACAAAGAAATTGTCTATCAACATTTAAAAAAATTGTACTGACATTTCCTGTTTCCATCAACCTGGTTGTGACTTTTTTTTCATGCGTCAGGTAAGTCATCCACATGAAATGGTTGGATGGAAACCTGGTTAGTCACTCAACATTTTAAAGTGGCAATCCGCAGTTGAAACAATAACAAAGCATTTCCCTGCCCCCTTTTGGTAAAAAGTTGAGGGATGGGGCTGGAGAAATGTGACAATTCTCAAATTAAAAGACAGAGGTATTGACGCAAGGACTGAACATCCATGATATTAAATTATAGTTTTAACCATATTTTGAGGTTATATAGTGTTTGTTTAAATACATTTGAGTTAAACAAGCTTATATTTTGAATTCTGATTGACTGTTCTTGTCTACTGTTGTGTTTTAGGTTTTGTGTGCACCCTAGGAATAATAGCTGTTGCTTCGGCAAAAGCTAATGGCAATACAAATAAACCAATAAAAAGACAACAGTTATATTTTTCAAGAATCAAGTGGTACATCATTAATTTTATAAGCCCCAAAATGGATGTACAGTAGCAACTGCAGATTGCCCCTTTTAATTGGGTTCATAGGTTTCTGGAAACATTTTCAGGATGGGACAAATAGTAGGCCATTGAAAACCATATTTTATCTAATTTGTTCACACTGAATGCTTTACTACGTCCATGTCAACTATACAGCTAGTCTAATATGTGTGTTTGTCTTTTTCAGCCATTTTTTCAGCTGCTAAAGCTACGAAAGCTGGGCCTGAGTGACAACGAGATCCAAAGACTTCCTCCAGAAATAGCAAACTTCATGCAGCTAGTAGAACTTGATGTCTCTCGTAATGGTGAGAAGAGAGAACCACTGGTCTTAAACACTGTTGGAAGGATCTTCAACCCCACCAAATAAACTCACATTGATTCAACCACTGGTGCTATGAATGAACAAACATTTTAAAACTGCTGATATTTTGATAACAATCAATCAATTAAATGTATTTATAAAGCCCTTTTTACACCACCAGATGTCACAAAGTGCTATACAGAAACCCAGCCTAAAACCCCAAACAGCAAGCAATGCAGATGTAGAAGCACGATGGCTAGGAAAAACTCCCTAGAAATGCAGGAACCTAGGAAGAAACCTAGACCTTGGTTATAAGATGTTATTACTATGATAGGCCTATATGTTAGAAAATGCAGCGAGTAAGTGCTAGACAAGCAATAGAAGTAGCTCAAACCACCAGTCATGCTCAGCACTATCCATCCTCTCGCTTTCACTGTACACATCAAACATATTCTCAGAGCCATAATGGTGTGGTTTCTCTCATAATGTCTGGACTAAAAGGGTTAACATTCCTCAAAGAAAGCTGCCATCACAGAACTTCCAAGCAGGACCAAATCCAGAATGCTTCCCAGCAGAACCAAATCACATGCAACTCTCCATGTTTGGCGCAACAAGCATGATAATTTAGTGGCGATTACAAATTATTTTAAATAGACAGTTCTCCTTTATGTATGTTTTATGTCTATCTGTTTACATTATCTGGATCAGTAGTTTTAAGTGTAATGTCTAGTTGGATGGACTTTCTGAACTATTTTGTCATCTTGATTGAGGGATGTCATAGTTAATGGTTTTATAGTTTGGTCAAGAAAGCTTAGGCCTGGCTAACAAAACTTGTCTTAATTTTATGTCCAATATTTATTTATATTGTTTCTCTATACCAGTGGTTCCCAAACGTTTTATAGTCCCGTACCCCTTCGAACATTCAACCCCCTCTAGCACCAGCGTCAGCGCACTCTCAAATGTTTTTTTGCCATTGTAAGCCTGCCACACACACAGTATACGATACATTTATTAAACATAGGAATGAGTGAGTTTTTGTCACAACCCGGCTCGTGGGAAGTGACAAAGAGCTCTTATAGGACCAGGACACAAATAATATAATACTAATCAATAATTCTGCTCTTTATTTAACCATCTTGCATATAAAACCTTATTTGTTCATCGAAGATGATTGCGAATAACTCACCACAGGTTAATGAGAAGGGTGTGCTTGAAAGGATGCTCATAACTCTGCAATGTTGTATTGGAGAGAGTCTCAGTCTTAAATCATTTCCCACACACAGTCTGTGCCTGTATTTAGTTTTCATGTTAGTGAGGGCCAAGAATCCACTCTCACATAGGTACGTGGTTGCAAAGGGCATCAGTGTCTGAATAGCGCAATTTGCCAAGGAAAGATACTCTGAGCGCAGCCCAATCCAGAAATCTGGTAGTGGCTTCTGATTTATATTCAATTTTCACAGAACCGCTTGTTGCAATTTTGATGAGGCTCTCTTGTTCAGATATCGGTAAGTGGACTGGAGGCAGGGCATGAAAGGGATAACGATTCCAGTTGTTTGTGTCATCCGTTTCAGGAAAGTACCTGCGTAATTTTGCACCCAACTCACTCAGGTGCTTCGCTATATCACATTTGACATTGTCCGTAAGCTTGAGTTCATTTGCACACAAAAAAATCATAGTGATGGAAAGACCTGTGTGTTGTCTTTGTTAATGCAGACAGAGAAGAGCTCCAACTTCTCAATCATAGCCTAAATTTTGTCCCGCACATTGAATATAGTTGCGGAGAGTCCCTGTAATCCTAGATTCAGATCATTCCGGCGAGAAAAAACATCACTAGATGCCAGTCGTGTGAGAAACTCGTCATCATGCAAATGGTCAGACAAGTGAAAGTTATGGTCAGTACAGAGAACTTTAAACTCGTCTCTATTTAAAAAAACGTGTCAATACTTTGCACCTTGATAACCAACGCACTTTTGTATGTTGTAAAAGCATTACATGGTCGTCTGTCAGGCATTCCCTTGGCAGCAAGAGCTTCTCGGTGGATGCTGCAGTGTACCCAAGTGGCGTTGGGAGCAACTACTTGCACGCTTGTTACCACTCCACTATTTCTCCCTGTCATGGCTTTTGCGCCAGTACAGATACCAACATGAGCAGCAGCTACGTTTGGCTACATACGGACTGTCAGTCGAATTCCTGCAAGAGAGTAACGGTTGTGATTGGATGTTAATTATTTGACTATGCTACCTGTATTTGTATTGTATGTATTGGTCCCGTGTGGCTCAGTTGGTAGAGCATGGCGCTTGCAACGCCAGGGTTGTGGGTTCATTCCCCACGGGGGGACCAGGATGAATATGTATGAACTTTCCAATTTGTAAGTCGCTCTGGATAAGAGCGTCTGCTAAATGACTTAAATGTAAATGTAAATGTATTTGACATTGATGTTATTTCGCTGAACGCTAGATGGTTTCATTTTATTTTTGGCAGTGAAACGAGGCTACTCGGGCGAGAGAAAAGCCTCACCCAAATGCATAGCCCCGTTGGAAAATATAAATAGACAGTGTGTGTTGATCAAGATGTATCTAACATGTATTTCTTTTCATCCCTCATATAGACATCATGGAAATTCCAGAGAGCATTTCTAACTGTAAAGCTCTCCAAGTAGCAGACTTTAGTGGAAACCCATTAACAAGGTAACTGAACTTTGAATTCATGTCGCCATAAATGTTTAGCAAATCGGAGTGAACAAAACAAACATACCGTAGCAACACAGTAGTGTAGCAGCACTGTAGTAAGTTATATCTAGGAACTTTGCATGACTTAGAGAAGGAGTTGTTCAAACACAAGCTATATTGAGAGGAAAACGGAGTAACTTTTATAAAGGTATTTTCAGACAGGATTTCTTTTTTGCTCGAACTGCTATCTGATGGACCTGTTTTAGTGACAATTTCATTGATGACATTGAAGAACTACAGAATTAGATCTGTTGTATTTAACAGGTAATTTATGCTAATGAATATTGTATGTTAAATTTTTTGCCCCAGTTTGCCTGTCAGCTGTCTCATGGTGAGGTCTGTATAGTTTGCACCCTAGTGGTGGCAGTCACAATGCCATATGGTTCAGTTTGGGACTGGCCATGCTCTGGGATGTGCAATTTGCCTACCTAGTAAACATAGCCTAGATCTCTCAAACTCAACTCTGGACCTCAAAGCCAGTTCCACTGCATTTTTACATAGTTATGCTGTAATCAGGGACTCATTTAGACCTGGGACACCAAGTGTGCGCAATGAATTATCAGGTAGAACAGAAAAACCAGTCGGCTCTGGACCTCATAGGGTAAGAGTTGAGTACCCCTGGCTTAGATGTTCTTGTTAGACAGCTTTACAGCTACTCAGTCGGGGAAGGGAATATGTAGTGCTCTGACCTGCAGATGATATAATACGGTTAAGCGTTGTGCTTTGGATTGTAATGTGGTATGGCATTACAACCCACAAACAAACCTTTCACACTCCTACACTCTCACACTGACAGAAGCATTGTGTGTCTGAGATTGTCTCTGAGTGACCATGTTAGATAGAAGGGAATCCTGTCATGAAGGCTTAAAACTATACAGTGCATTTGAAATATATATATATATAACAATTAAATCAGATTTACATAGTTATTCAGACCCTTTACTCAGTACTCTGTTGAAGCACCTTTGGCAGCGATTACAGCCTTGGCTCTTCTTGGGTATGGCGCTACAAGCTTGGCACACCTGTATTCGGGGAGTTTCTCCCATTCTTTGCAGATCCTCTCAAGCTCTGTCAGGTTGGATGGGGATGGTTGCTGCACAGCTATTTTCAGGTTTCTCCAGAGATGTTCAATCGGGTTTAAGTCCGGGATCTGACTGGGCCACTCAAGGACACTTGTCCCGAAGCCACTCCTGCATTGTCTTCGCTGTGTGCTTAGTCGTTGTCCTGTTGGAAGGTGAACCCTCGCCCCAGTCTGAGGTCCTGAGCGCTCTGGAGCAGGTTTTCATCAAGGATCTCTGTACTTTGCTCTGTTCATCTTTCCCTCGATCCTGACTAGTCTCACAGTCCTTGCCGCTGAAAAACATCCCCACAGCATGATGCTGCCACCCATGCTTCACCGTAGGGATGCTGCCACATTTCCTCCAGATGTGACACTTGGCATTCAGGCCAAAGAGTTCAATCTTGGTTTCGTCAGACCAGAGAATCTTGTTTCTCATCGTCTGAGAGTCCTTTAGGTGCCTTTTGGCAAACTACAAGCGACCTGTCATGTGCCTTTTATTGAGGAGTGGCTTCCGTCTGGCCACTCTACCATAAAGGCCTGATTGGTGGAGTGCTGCAGAGATGGTTGTTCTTCTGGAAGGTTCTCCCATCTCCATGGAGGAGCTCTGTTAGTCACCATCAGGTTCTTGGTCACCTCCCTGACCAAGGCCCTTCTCCCCTGATTGCTCAGTTTGTCCAGGCGGCCAGCTCTAGGAAGAAGAGTCTTGGTGGTTCCAAACTTCTTCCATTTAAGAATGATGGAGGCCACTATGTTCTTGGTGACCCTTCCCCAGATCGCTCTACAGACAATTCCTTCGACCTCGTGGCTTGGTTTTTGCTCTGACATGCTCTGTCAACTGTGGGACCTTATATAGACAGGCGTGTGCCTTTCCAAATCATGTCCAACTAATTGAATTTACCATAAGTAGAAGTAGAAACATCTCAAGGAGGATCAATTGAAACAGGATGGACCTGAGCTCAATTTCAAATTTCATAGCAAAGTGTCTGAAAACGTATGTAAATGAGGTATTTATAATTTCTAAAAACCTGTTTTCGCTTTGTCATTATGGGGTATTGTGTGTAGATTGAGGATACATTTTCTTTTTTTTTAATCCATTTTAGAATAAGGCGGTAACGTAACAAAAAGTGAAGGGGTGTGAATACTTTACAAATGCACTGTCATCAAATGGAAAGAAAAAGTTACAGTTCCTGTTGATAGATTAAACTTTCCTGTCAGAGAGGAAAGTAGTAAACCTGTATTAGCTTTATAGTATATTTTATAGTATTCTTATTGCCTATATATGCAATCGGATCCATTGATTTTTCAGGAATCTGCCACCATTTATTTCAGCTGCAAAGATCTGATTTTGATTTGAATTCCTCTCTTGTTTTTGCAGATTGCCTGAGAGTTTTCCAGATCTTCAGAATTTAACATGCCTTTCCATCAATGACATTTCATTGCAGGCTCTTCCCGAAAACATTGGAAAGTAAGTGCTTCTTTCTGGCAAAAAAAATAAAAAATAAAAAAAATGTTTCATAGTCCTGTCATACAGAAACGTGTTTAATGGGTTGGAATGTAGTTCTCACTTATGCGCTTTTGATGTTCATATGGGCTGTGACTTTGAACATAAAAAATAATGAGTAAGAAATGGTATGCTACTGTCGGTCATATTTCTTAGTCACAGGTGGTTATGAAACTGCTTCCTGTTTTTAAGTTCTGAACAATGTAATGACATACTGTGACTACAAATTGTCTGTAACTGACATTTTTGGAAGTTGCTGGCACTCACACCCTCCTTCAATGGACGTGGTTTGGAGCTGTGTGTGTTTCCATGACAATCTATTTTAATAAATACTGCTATGTTACTGTGTAATATCTTTTGGTAGTTTCATGACGATCCATTGTATAATTTCATGGTGTTATTTGATTTATGGCATAATAACTTACAAGGGTAGTATCAGTAAGTTCTGCTTCTTTCCTGTCCCCCTCTATCCCCAGAGACCCTGAAATTTCCTGTGTAATTTCCTCCAGCCTGCCAAGTTCGTTTACGTTTCACTTACAAAAGAATGCCAGCCCTTTCTCCCTTCAAATAACTGAATAATATATCATGCAGTTATCATACAGCAGCTACAGTCATAATCTCTCTTTAGGCTCCTACTAGGATTTTTCATCATCAGATGAGGCACTAATATTATACGACACCTCCAACACTCACCGGCCGTATATCGTTCTATACTCGTTGACAGGGCCCTTTTGTGGTATGCACAACGCAGCAACAGATTTTGAATTAAGGAACACTTGAAAAAATGTAACTAGTGTAAAACTAAATAGGCCTCTGTTTGACTTGACATATTGCTGTAAATTAGGGATTACTGTATGTAGCATAACCTTACATGGTTAATGTAAATATGGTGTTTTGCAGAATGATTCAGCTGTGTTTCTCTCTCTGTGATAAGTAGGTCTAGATTGTAGACTGAGTAATGTTACTTATTGTGCTCGATTAAGTCATATTAAAGCTGTGTTGATCTGATTTACCATGGTGACCTAGTAAGAGCTCTGTGACAGTTGGTGAAGATGTGAGAAGACAGACCTACTCGTGCATAAATGCACAGTGTTAGGCCAGATATTGATTGTTCATCCATTCACTCACTCGCTCGTCTAGCTGTGGAGGGCTGAAATGCTGTCACCCAAATGGTGTAGGCTTAATGGATTTTGTAGGGGGAAAAAACTATTTTCTACACCTCTGTTAATCTCTCGTGGACAGACACACGTAACATAAATTGTATCGTAGTGTCTGTCAACAGACTGTGGGATGCGACTAAGGAGGAACTTTGTTCCGATGTGTAGATTTTTCATCACTGATCATTTGAACAAATCACAGTTTTGCATCTTTCAAAATTTCGAAGGGGATGGGACATTTGACCCATATACTTGCCTGTAACTTCAGAGAGAGGAGGGTGGAGCTACCCCTTGACTTTTTCCACCTTTTTCTACGTTACAGCCTTATTCTAAAATTGATTAAACTGTTTTTTCTCCTCATCAATCTATGGACAATATCCCATAATTACAAAGCAAAAACAGCTTTCTTGAAATTTGAGCAAAAAAACGAAGAAAAACCTGAAATGACATTTACAAACAGTACCAGTCAAAAGGTTGGAGACACCTACTCATTCAAGGGTTTTTCTTTATTTTTTTTACTATTTTCTACATTGTAGAATAATAGTGAAGACATAGACTATGAAATAACACATTTTGAATCATGTAGTAACCAAAAACGTGTTAGACAAATCAAAATATATTTTATATATTTGAGATTCTTCAAATAGCCACTCTTTGCCTTGATGACAGCTTTGTACACTCTTGGCATTCTCTCAACCAGCTTCATGAGGTAGTCACCTGGAATACATTTCAATTAACAGGTGTGCCTTGTTAAAAGTGAATTTGTGGAATTTCTTTCCTTAATGCGTTGGAGCCAATCAGTTGTGTTGTGACAAGGTAGTCAAGGTATACAGACGATAGACCTATTTGGTAAAAGACCAAGTCCATATTATGCCAAGAACAGCTCAAATAAGCAAAGAGAAATGACAGTCCATCATTACTTTAAGACATGAAGGTCAGTCAATCCAGAAAATTTCAAGAACTTTGAAAGTTTCTTCAAGTGCAGTCGCAAAAACCATCAAGTACTATGATGAAACTGGTTCTCATGAGGACTGCCACATGAAAGGAAGAACCAGAGTTACATCTGCTGCAGAGGATAAGTTAATTTGAGTTAACTGCACCTCAGATTGCAGCCCAAATAAATGCTTCACAGAGTTGAAGTAACAGAGGAGACTGCGTGAATCAGGCCTTCATGGTTTAATTGCTGCAAATAAACCACTACTAAAGGACATCAATAAGAAAGAGATTTGCTTGGGCCAAGAAACACAAGCAATGGACATTAGACCGGTGGAAATCTGTCCTTTGGTCTGATGAGGCCAAATTTGAGATTTTTGGTTCCAACCGCCATGTCTTTGTGAGACGCAGAGTGGGTGAATGGATGATCTCCGCGTTTGTGTTTCCCACCGTGAAGCATGGAGGAGGAGGTGTGGTGGTGCTTTGCTAGTGACACTGTCAGTGATTTATTTAGAATTCAAGGCACACTTAACCAGCATGGCTACCACAGCATTCTGCAGCGATACGCCATCCCATCTGGTTTGGGCTTAGTGAGCCTATCATTTGTTTTTCAACAGGACAATGACCCAGCACCTCCAGGCTGTGTAAGGGCTATTTGACCAAGAAGGGGAGTGATGGAGTGCTGCATCAGATGACCTGGCTTCCACAATCACCCGACCTCAACCCAATTAAGATGGTTTGGGATGAGTTGGACTGCAGAGTCAAGGAAAAGCAGCTAACAAGTGTCCAGCATATGTGGGAACTCCTTCAAGACTGTTGGAAAATCCTTCCAGGTGAAGCTGGTTGAGAGAATACCAAAGCTGTCATTAAGGCAAAGGGTGGCTACTTTGAAGAATCTCAAATATATAAAATAGATTTTGATTTGTTCAACACTTTTTTGGTTACTACATGATTCCATATGTGTTATTTCATAGTTTTGATATCTTCACTATTATTCTACAATTTAGAAAATAGTAAAAACATTAATTAAAAACCTTGAATGAGTAGGGGTGTCCAAACTTTTGACTGGTACTGTATACATGTTTACTTTTTGTGCCATTTGATTCACAATAACCCACGATTTGATTTTAGGCTTTAATTTTCCAGTCCACAAGATTTTTAGATTTCTCTGCTCATTTAACTAATGCAGTTAGGCCTATATTTCAACACTGATGTCCAAGCCATATCTTCTGAGACTGGAAGCAAATATTTGCCTAGTTAAATAAAATCAAAATATATATACCTTGGCAAGAAACGTCTACTTACAGATTGTGCATAATAATTTATTCTCACCAGAGCTTCATAGCTCCGCTGCTGCGATTACTAAATACAACTATTTTCCTTTCTTTTGGGAACGAAGATATTACCTCCAAGCCATGTTGTGCTCCTAAAAGCCTAAATTCTTGGAATTCATTGACTCTGTCCTAGATGGCTTCAATCAGTAATCCTCATGAAAAGGATTACTGTATTTTCTGTTGGTTGTGATCATTTGGGGACAATAACAAACACCAAATGGCCCTCCCTCTTTTGCCTCTCTCCACAGCCTCTCCAACTTGGTATCACTGGAACTCAGAGAGAATCTGCTGACATATTTACCAGAGTAAGTACTTACCCTGGATAGATACTGTATGTTTCAGGGCAAAAAATTAATTGGAGGCAGAAGACAAGTAGGCCTACTTTATTAGTCCATGCGAGATGGAAATTCTTATTTCGCTCTGCTCCCAACCCCCCAGACATCACTGTTCCACAAACGCTCTGTGTTCCACAAAGTGTAAGAAGTAACGTCTGTGTGGCTACATTATAAGCATGTAACAAATTCGGTAGACCACAGATGAAGCCTTATGTGTTTCACATGACGTGTGTGTGTGTAGACTTTAGAGGTGATATAGAATTCAGTGTACCCTCTAAAGAGTTGTTGGTCTATATTCAGCCAATGCGCGACTATTATGTTGGCACAACAACAGTCTCTCTCTGAACATCTAACCATCTCACTACTTGGTATGTGGCCAATACATTTTCACTCGCACATGGTTCAAATTAAACAGCAGTGAAACAGACTGAGAATGAGAAGTAGATACAATATAAATTCGTCACTGTATGATGATTGTTTTTTTTTGTTTTTTTCAAACCCTATATGTCATGTTTTTTTACTCTATAACCCCTCTTGTGCATTCCACAGGTCACTATCACTACTTCACAGACTTGAAGAGCTTGACCTAGGGAACAATGAACTTTACAATTTGGTGAGTTTCTGACTTTGCAAATCTCAGTAAAGATGTTGATTTCTTGGAATAACATTCACACAGAAGAAAACAATATGCATAGCTACGCATGTGTAGAATGGGCAGCCCTCAAATCTCACTCAACCCTTTTCTTGTTATGTGAAACTTAATTGAGTGTACTGATAGAAATGCCTCCCTCTTATCATCCTGAAGGGGTAGTGTGACAGGGCCGTTGAGTTTTTAAGTTAAAGTCTGTTACAACATAATGTCAGGTTTGATGTTTATAAAAAGGTAACTCCGAGACAGAGACACACTCCCTCCCTGAGAGATTGACTGAAACCAGACGAGGCTAGGGAATGACAGTTTACACATGGTTGAAATTATTCCACAGTCTTGTTTACATTTGCCTCAGTCGTGTATAATTGTCTCTCTTTCTCTCGCTCTCTTTTTTTCTCGGTCTGTCTCTCTCTCGCTCCTTTTTCTCGGTGTCTTTCTCTCTCTCTGTGTCTCTGTCTCTCTCTTTTGCCTCCAATCCTTCCTCCCTCACAGCCAGAAACAATAGGATGTCTTGTCAGCTTAAAGGACTTGTGGCTGGATGGAAACCAGTTGGCTGAAATACCTGCAGTAAGATTTTTACGAGATATTTAGACTAATAATTGTCATTTTGTAAGTGCCTTGATATAATGGGTCTCCCGAGTGGCGCAGTGGTCTAAGGCACTGCATCTCAGTGCGAGGCGTCACTACAGTCCCTGGTTTGAATCCAGGCTGTATCACATCCGGGTGTGATTGGGAGTCCCATAGGGTGCAGCACAAATTGGCCCAGCGTCATCCGGGTGTGGCCGGGGTATGCCGTTATTGTAAACAAGAATCTGTTGACTTGCCTAGTTAAATAAAGGTAAAATAAATGAAAAATTACAGTTGAACTTGTATGATATGGTTTGATTCCCCAAAAAGTGAAAGGCTAACACCTATTTTTTAGGCTAAATTAATATTGCGACTTCTGTTGATATAATGGGATCACAAGAGCTGCACCATTATCTTTAGTCACTAACACAGACTGTGAAATGTATTTACAATTGAAGTGTGTTCAACCCGTAGGAGATGGGCAGCATGAAAAGCCTCCTGTGTCTAGATGTATCAGAGAACAAGCTGGAGCACCTTCCAGAGGAGATGGGTGGCCTGGTCTCCCTTACTGACCTGCTGGTGTCCCAGAACCTCATCAATGCTCTGCCAGAGGGCATAGGTCAGCACGCTGCTGCACTGTATACTACTATAGTGTGTGTGTTTTTGATTTTACTATCCTTGTGGGGATCAGAAGTCAGAAATTCGGACAAGTGGGGAGATTTCGTTTGTCCCCACAAGGAAAAAAGGCTTGGGGTTAGGGTTAAGGTTAGGTTAAGGGGTTGGGGTTAAAGTTCGGGTTAGGTTAAGGTTGGGGAAAATATAATTATGAATGGGAATCAATTGTTTTGGTCCCCACAAGGATAGTAAAATAAACGTGTGAGTGATGTGTGTGTGTGCATTTGTGTGCACTCATGCGTTTGTATGCATGTGTGTTTGTGTACATGTTTGTTATTGGTCACTTGTTTTACCATGTCATGCATTGGACCATGCTGAAACTGATTAGGTCAAAGATGGGATCAACATCAATGTAAACTGAGCATAAACCGGAAGTTAATCTGAATCACATAATAAGATAGTCCACATTTGGTAACTGAACTGATTTAATAACACAGGTGATGTGCCCCTTAGGGCACAATATAACTTTGGATGAATGGAAAATGAAATGTGACAGTCATTAAATCCATATAAAATGATTTGATGTTTTATTGATCTGTCGTTTCATTAGCCATAGGCTCTAGTGTTGGTTGCAAATCAACTAACTTGTTTTACGAATTATATTGATTGCCATGCTATCCTGACTACTCTCATATGTCTATATCAAAGTATGTAACATTTTTATTTTTTGCTCTGCAGGAAAACTAAGGCGACTGTCAATATTGAAAGCAGACCAGAATCGGCTTGCCCAGCTACCAGAGAGCATTGGCAACTGTGAGAGTCTCACTGAACTGGTGCTCACTGAGAATCGGCTACAGGTGGGTTTGTGGTTGCGCTATACTTGCTCATACAGTATATACATATTATTATGAGGGCAGCTTTGATAAGTAAGACCCAATTACTTTTCTTTTATGTAATTGAGATCACAAGACACATGGCTGACTTTTTCAGCCCACAACAAACACTTTAATTTGATAAACTCAACTCTGATGGCTGCCCTCTTCGGTCCTTTGAAAGACCTTCTGAAGGGATGTATTCTGTTATTATTGTGTAACCTTTGACCTCCATTATGCCCTTAGTCTTCACTTCCTAATAGGCTAAAAACATCTAAGTGTGCACCAGGAACTTATCCTCTTTACCACTAGCCAATCAGATATGTTTATGTCATCCTCACAGTGGGACTGTGCAGGTAATCCCCATGCTCAGGCCACTAGCCGGTCTACTGTCACTGCTACACCTATTACTGCATGTGCGAACTGTAGATGTTTAATGTATTATTTCTTAATTGTTGTTTCTCTCTTTAGAGTTTGCCAAGAAGTATTGGAAAACTAAAGAGACTTTCCAACTTCAACTGTGATAGGAACCGACTAGCGTCATTGCCTAAAGAGGTATGCTATAGTCTTTCTACATGTAATAGTTTGCAAATGTGAGACTTGTTGATGAATGGTAGGTCCTTCATGCTTCACAGGGCACCACAGTCCATAGTCTAGTGCAGGTATTCCCAACCTGGGGTACGGGTATGCGCAATGCCATCGGAGGTACGCCAATACAAAATGTGATTCACATACAAAATAACTTATTTTTTAAATTAAAAAAATAAAATAATCTTCACATTTTCAAACAGTCCATATATATTTTCCAATGGGGGTATACATTTTGGTGAGGTTTTTCTCTCGCCTGAATAGCCTCGTTTCACTGCCAAAAATGTAAATTAAACCATCTGTGTTCAGCGAAATAACAACATAATGTCAAATACAGGTAGCCTAGTCAAATAATTAACATCCAATCACATTAACCGTTACTCTCTCGCGGGAATTCCACTAACCAAACGTAGCTGCTTCTCATTCCGTTTGCTTGAAAACTGATAAATGGTAAAAAAAAAAGTAAGGCCTTGTCCATACCAGCAGTACTACACCTGCACTTGTTGACGACACAAGTTGTTCTGCCTCCACAAGCACATCCGATGCTAGCATCAGTAATTCTACATTTGTTGTGAGCCCAGCTAGCATGGACTCTGACTATTGTGAATCTGATGCAGCCGAAGAGCTACTGTCCCCTTACCCGGGAAAGCACCGAACAACAGACAGGGACGTTGGACCATCAAAGAGGCGCAAATATGATGAGAATTACATTGATTTGGGGTTCACTTATATTGGGAGTAGTGCCTTTCCTCAGCCACAGTGTGTTATGTGCAAAAGTACTATCTCACAACTCGATGAAACCTTCACTCATTTAGAAACAAAACATGCCAATTATAAAAATAAGCCACAAGTTTTTTTGTGCGAGAATTAAGATGACTTTCAAGTAGTAAGACATATATAAAAGCAATAGATACCATTAATAAGAAGGGGCTAGAAGTGTCTTACATGGTGAGCTGCCGAGTGGCTAGGACAGGCAAGCCCATACTATTGTGTAGGACTTCATTCTTCCTGCTGCCCCGGATATGGCTGGGAAAAGGCAAAAAAATAACTATACAGACAATGCTTTCATCAAACAACACTGTTTCACGATACATCAGTGACATGACAGGAGATGTTTTGAAACAATTATTGCTTCGCATATAAGCCAGTGAATTCTATGCGTTACAGCTGGATGAGTCAACAGACGTGGCGGGCCTGGCATAGCTCCTGGTATATGTCCGTTACGTTTATGGGGGGTCAATTAAGGAAGACATCCTCTTCTGGAAACCAGGACAACAGGATAGGATATTTTTGAAGTACTGGACAGCTTTGTGACATCAAATGGACTTTGGAGGTCAAGATGTGTTGGTATCTGTACTGATGGTGCAAAAGCCATGCCAGGGAGACATGGTGGAGTGGAAACGCGCGTGCAAGCAGTTGCTCCCGACGCCACTTGAGTACACTGCAGCATCCACCGAGAGGCTCTTGCTGCCAAGTGAATGCCTGACAGCTTGAAATACATGTTGAACACTACAGTGAAAATGGATAACTTTGTTAAATCAAGGCCCCTGAACTGTTGTGTATTTTCTGCACTATGCAATATGGGCAGCGATCATGTAACGCTTTCACAACATACAGAAGAAGTGCGTTGGTTATCAAGGGGCAAAGTATTGACACGTTTTTATTTTTATTGAGAGACTAGTTTAAAGTTCTTTACTGACCATCATTTTCACTTGTCTGACCGCTTGCATGATGACGAGTTTCTCACACGACTGGCCTATCTGTGTGATGTTTTTTCTCACCTGAACGATCTGAATCTAGGATTACAGGGACTCTCCACAACTATATTCAATGTGCAGGACAAAATTGAGGCTATGATTAAGAAGTTGGAGCTCTTCTCTGTCTGCATTAACAAGGACAACACACAGGTCTTTCCATCCTTGTATGATTTTTTTGTGTGCAAATCAACTCAAGCTTACGGACAATGTCAAATGTGATATAGCGAAGCACCTGAGTTGGGTGCGCAATTACGCATGTATTTTCCCGAAACAGATGACACAGACAACTGGATTCGTTATCCCTTTCATGCCCTGCCTGCAGTCCACTTACCGATATCTGAACAAGTGAACCGCATCAAAATTGCAACAAGTGGTTCTGTGAAAATGTAAGTTAATCAGAAGCCACTACCAGATTTCTGGATTGGGCTGCGCTCAGAGTATCTTTCCTTGGCAAATCGCGCTATTCAGACACTGATGCCCTTTGCAACCACGTACCTATTTGAGAGTGGATTCTTGGCCCTCACTAACATGAAAACTAAATACAGGCACAGACTGTGTGTGGAAAATGATTTAAGACTGAGACTCTCTCCAATACAACCCACATTGCAGAGTTATGAGCATCCTTTCAAGCACACCCTTCTCATTAACCTATGGTGAGTTATTCACATTTTTTGATTAACAAATAAGGTTTTATATGTAAGATGGTTAAATAAAGAGCAAAATTATTGATTATTATTTGTGTCCTGGTCCTACAAGAGCTCTTTGTCACTTCCCACGAGCCGGGCTGTGACAAACGCACACTCATTGTTATGTTTAATAAATGTATTGTATAGTGTGGGTGTGTGTGTGGCAGGCTTACAATGATGGCAAAAAACAACATTTGAGAGTGCACTGACCCTGGTGCTAGAGAGGGTACGCAGCTGGAGGTTGAATGTTTGAAGGGGTATGGGACTATAAAACGTTTGGGAACCACTGGGCAAGTGTATTTGTGCCAAGCTTTTATTATCTTAGCTATATTTTTTATGTTGTCAGGACATGAGGCTGCTTCCTTCTGAGTTTCTTTCTGGGATACAAGCACTTTTCCTTGTTTTTTTGTTTTATTGCTCAAAGTTTTATTCCATCTCCCGTTGTGATCTTACCTTATCGATCACGTTTTGTGATGCAGCAGTGAAGTAGTTCCACTGTACATTGTGATTTACCACCCCGTTCTTGTATTATCTGAATGAGTGCGGACTAGATCCAAAAGCAATTTCTTCCCTTGCTGCAGTGAGCCACTTCTTCTGTGGGTGCTCTAGAGTCAATGTGTGAGTGAAGTTGCCTATTTGTATGTAATGCTATGTTAACCATTTTACCCCAATACTGTAAGCAAAATGCTTGTGCATGCTAGGTCTGAACATGCTCAGAAAAAGCTAGCGTAAACCTTGATTGCATCTCATTTTGCCTTCATGATTTACCCTACTGCTTGGAAAAATTGATGTAAAATCATAGAAGCCTCAGTCATGAGTCAGTGGAATCTGGTTAGTGCATCCCCCAGTGATCACTGTATGATTTGCATGCAGAGCTTTGCTGGACTAAACCTGACCCCATCTGATTTTAATGGGTATTGTAAAAAGGCTAATCCTTACACCTGCTAACCAGCAAATCTGGTTTCTGTGAGCTGAATCCCATTCAGTGGAAGCGTCTGCCACAGTGGTACTATGCAGGCAAAGGTCGATTTGTCATATCGACCTGACCTGGAGCACTCTCACAGGCACAAAAGCCATCTCCCACTGTGACTGTCTTCACCCTAGACATGGCTGTGTGACTCTTCATTGTGTGTGTGTGACTTGACTATTGTCTGTCTGTACTTTAGCATGATTTCAGCTCTCCGGCTTCAGCTCTCCGGCTGTTGGCATGCTATCTTTTGTTTCTAGGGGATTCAAGCACAGACAAAACAAGTGCACACACACACACACTGACTGCAGTTCTCTGGTGTATTCAGCACTGGTTTATTGTCCCAGAATGCCTGCTTCGTGTGTGTGCGTGTGTGAGAGAGAGAGAGAGATACTGTTGTTGATTCTAGCCTCTTGTCTTTTAAAGCGAAGGCAAGCTCCCTCTGGTTAAAGTTTAATCTGAAAGAGCCCTTTAGTAGTTATACAATGCCCCTGTGTCTGAGTCCACAGCACTTTGCACAGATAATGTCATTGTTTTATTATCTCTAACCATTAACATAGTACTAGACAACTACTTGTTTACCACAGGTGTCGGGATGTAGCTATGTTTTTAATTAATAGTCATGACTGATAATTGGCTCAAAGTTTCAAAACCTGATCTTGTTGTGATTTTAAATCCACAGATTCAAGGTAAGATATCTGCTGAACCTTGGCTTGTTTCCATTTTAATTGAACAGTTGCATATTCATTTAGTATTGACCCCCCCCTAATGGCTAGGCTTTGAGTAGAACCTGTGTGTAGTCTACTAACTGTAACTCCTGCTGATATTTGACTTCTCTTCAAGGCACCTCTTTAAATCAATCTTAAGTACTCCAGTGAGGGCATCAGCTTAGCCAGATCCTTTTAAAACGATGAGACTCCATTACTGTATTTGTTCAGGTCTGTCTGGCCGCTGGCTGATAGTAGATTACAGTCTGACTACAGCACTTTAGCTGGCCCATCCGGTCCTTACTTCAACACACTACTAATTGCAGCTAATTTTAGCTCCTACTTTGCCAAACTCCATAGCCCAATTCTGTGGCAAAGCTCCCAAATGCTCTTAATGGTTTTACTATCTATGCCCATTATGCTAAATAGATTTTGGAACAATTAAGGTAATTTTTATAAACATAAATTCATTTTCTGTGATTTAGAAAATGCTACGGTATAAAGGTAAATACTTAATTTTGATAGTTTTTACGTGAACTGTTCTTACCAAAGCCTACTCCTCACTGCTCAAGATGTTTGTGTGCCTCAAAGAACACCTTCTCTGTTCGTATATGGAATTTTGTGGGTGTGTGATGATAAATTAAAACAGTGTCTTTAGAGTTTTAAATTGTCTTATTTGTATGCCTTTCTTCCCTAATCCAGATTGGAGGCTGCAGTAGCCTGAATGTCTTCTGTGTTCGAGGGAACAGGCTGACAAGAATTCCCTCTGAGATCTCTCAGGCCACAGAACTGCATGTGTTTGATGTGTCTGGAAATAGGTAGGCTACATAGAAATTAAATTCAATGCATCTTTATTAGCCTGTGATCATATTCACATTTATATCATATACACAACTGGTCAAAGTTTTAGAACACCTACTCATTCAAGGGTTTTTCTCAATTTTTTACTATTTTCTACATTGTAGAATAATAGTGAAGACATCAAACTTATGATATAACACATGGAATCATGTAGTAACCAAAAAAGTGTTAAAGAAATCAAAATATATTTTTTTATTTTAGATTCTTCAAATAGCCACCCTGTGCCTTGACAGCTTTGCTTACTATTGGCATTCTCTCAACCAGCTTCACCTGGAATGCTTTTCCAACCATTTTTGTTGGAAAAGAGTTCCCACATATGCTGAGCACTTGTGGGCTGCTTTTCCTTGACTCTGCAGTCCAACTCATCCCAAACCATCTCAATTGGGTTGAGGTCGGGTGATTATGGAGGCCAGGTTATCTGATGCAGCACTCATTCACTCTCATTCTTGGTAAAATAGCCCTTACACAGCCTGGAGGTGTTGGGTCATTGTCCTGTTGAAAAACAAATGATAGTCCCACTAAGCCCAAACCAGATGGGATGGCGTATCGCTGCAGAATGCTGTGGTAGCCATGCTGGTTAAGTGTGCCTTGAATTCTACATAAATCACAAGCAGTGTCACCAGCAAAGCACCCCCACACCATAACACCACCTCCTCCATGCTTCATGGTGGCAAATACACATGCGGAGATCATTCGTTCACCCACACCACGTCTCACAAAGACACGGCGGTTGGAACCAAAAATCTCCAATTTGGACTCCAGACCTTAAGGACAAATTTCCACTGGTCTGCTGTCCATTGTTCGTGTTTCTTGGCCCAAGCAAGTCTCGTCTTCTTATTGGTGTCCTTTAGTAGTGCTTTCTTTGCAGCAATTCGACTATGAAGGCCTGATTCACACAGTCTTCTCTGAACAGTTGATGTTGAGATGTCTGTTACTTGAACTCTGTGTTAGAATGGTGCCGGAAGAGATGGCAGCCATTTTACGGACTCCTAACCAATTGTGTGGGTTTTTTTTCACGTTATTTGTAACTGTGACAATAACATTTGATTTGAAGCATTTATTTGGGCTGCAATTTCTCTGGTTGGTAACTCTATTGATCTTTTCCTCTGCAGCAGAGGTATCTCTGGGTCTTCCAATCCTGTGGCGGTCCTCATGAGAGCCAGTTTCATGATAGCACTTGGTGGTTTTTGTGACTGCACTTGAAGAAACTTTCAAAGTTCTTGAAATGTTCCGTATTGACTGACCTTCATGTCTTAAAGTAATGATGGACTGTCGTTTCTCCCTTGGTTATTTGAGCTGCTCTTGCCATAATATGGACTTTGTCTTTTACCAAATAGGGCTATCTTCTGTATACCCCCCCCCCCACCTTGTCACAACTCAACTGATTGGCTCAAATTAACTTTTATTTAACCTTTATTTAACTAGGCAAGTCAGTTAAGAACAAATTCTTATTTACTATGACTGCCTATCAGTGCCTTTTAACAAGGCATACCTGTTAATTGAAATGCATTCCAGGTGACTACCTCATGAAGCTGGTTGAGAGAATATCCAAGTTGACAGCTTTGCACACACAAGTCCTAGGGTTGCTATTTTTTTGGTTACTACATGATTCCATATGTGTTATTTCATAGTTTTGATGTCTTCATTATTATTCTACAATGTAGAAAATAGTAAAAAATTATGAAAAACCCCTGAATGAGTTCTAAACTTTTAACCTGTAGTGTATATTATTATTATTTATCTTATTATACACCAGACCGAGTAATGCTTTTAGATGTAGCAAAGTAAGTCATAATATTTGACACCAATGTAGACTCTGAGCTGTCCACAAATCAATAAGGGTCACACAATATTCTCTGCAGTCTTTAAATAACACATTATCATCTCTCTCCAGACTACTCCACCTACCCATATCTCTGACCATGCTGCGACTCAAGGCCCTGTGGCTGTCAGAGAACCAGTCCCAGCCTCTACTCACCTTCCAGAATGACATGGATCCAGAGTCGGGGGAAAAAGTGCTCACCTGTGTTCTCCTGCCCCAGCAGCCTTTAGAACCTGACAGTAAAGGTAAGGTCTTCTCATGTACTACCAACTCTGTGGTCTTGTGGATAGAGTATCCGCCCTGAGATTGGAAGATTGGGGCACGAGTCATTTTTATTTAACCTTTATTTAAGTAGGCAAGTCAGTTAAGAACAAATTCTTATTTTGCAATGACGGCCTACCCCGGCCAAACCCTCCCCTAACCCGGACGACGCTGGGACAGTTGTGCGCCTCCCTATGGGACTCCCAATCACGGCCGGTTGGGATACAGCCTGGGATCGAACCAGGGTTTGTAGTGACGCCCCTAGCACTGAGATTCAGACCGCTGCGCCACTCGGGAGCCTGAAGACTGTAAAAATGTGACCTGATTCGTCTCTGCTTGGCACTCTGCATTAAAGGGAAGATTTCTTTTATCCTTCCAATACGACATATCGCTTTACATTTGTATTTCGGGAGAAATGTATATTTGATATAATGTAAAGAGGAGCACTAGACGAGCAAGAATGAAGCCACTGTCCACATTAGACGGTAAAGACCCTTATATCGAGTCCTCATTGTTTTTGCTAAAATAAATTGGCACTCTGAATAAAGCCAATTTATCATTTGACCATATCCTGTGATTTAAAAAAATTCTTTGTCAGCTAAAAAAAAGTTGCACTTATACAGCGTGCAGGCTTTTAGCATAGCCCCTTTTACACTGCTGCTGGCCTACCCCTACTAGCTAACCACTAGCAGCCTTGAAACACATCACTTATTAGCAGTTCAGCATATCAGCATTTCTTTATATAGTAGACATTGAACGTCGATAACCAAACTGGCTAAAACTCTGTTGTTGGCCGATGGTAGCTATAGCTAGCCACATGCTAGCCTGAGGGCTTCCTTTCGGAAAAGCTGACCACGACTCCATTTTGTTGCTTCCAGCCTACAAACAGAAACTAAAACAACAAGCTCCCTCGCTCAGGTCTGTTCAACGCTGGTCCGACCAATCTGATTCCATGGTTCAAGACTGCTTCGATCACGTGGATTTGGATATGTTCCGCATTGCGTCCAACAACAATATTGACGAATACGCTGATTCGTTGAGCGAGTTCATTAGAAAGTGCATTGACGATGTCGTACCCACAGCAACGATTAAAACATTCCCAAACCAGAAACCGTGGATTGATGGCAGCATTCGCGTGAAACTGAAAGCGCGAACCACTGCTTTTAACCAGGGCAAGGTGACCGGAAACATGACCGAATACAAACAGTGTAGCTATTCTCTCCGCAAGGCAATCAAACAAGCTAAGTCCCAGTATAGAGACAAAGTAGAGTCGCAATTCAACAGCTCAGACACAAGAGGTATGTGGCAGGGTCTACAGTCAATCACGGATTACAAAAAGAAAACCAGCCCCGTCGCGGACCAGGATGTCTTGCTCCCAGACAGGCTAAATAACTTTTTTGCTCGCTTTGAGGACAATACAGTGCCACTGACACGGCCCGTTACCAAAACCTGCAGGCTCTCCTTCACTGCAGCCAACGTGAGTAAAACATTTAAACGTGTTAACCCTCGCAAGGCTGCAGGCCCAGACGGCATTCCCAGCCACGTCCTCAGAGCATGCGCAGACCAGCTGGCTGGTGTGTTTAAGGACATATTCAATCAATCCTTATCCCAGTCTGCTGTTCCCACATGCTTCAAGAGGGCCACCATTGTTCCTGTTCCCAAGAAAGCTAAGGTAACTGAGCTAAACGACTACCGCCCCGTAGCACTCACTTCCGTCATCATGAAGTGCTTTGAGAGACTAGTCAAGGACCATATCACCTCCACCCTACCTGACACCCTAGACCCACTCCAATTTGCTTACCGACCGAATAGGTCCACAGACGACGCAATCGCAACCACACTGCACACTGCCCTAACCCATCTGGACAAGAGGAATACCTATGTGAGAATGCTGTTCATCGACTACAGCTCAGCATTTAACACCATAGTACCCTCCAAACTCGTCATCAAGCTCGAGACCCTGGGTCTCGACCCCGCCCTGTGCAACTGGGTCCTGGACTTCCCGACGGGACGCCCCCAGGTGGTGAGGGTAGGTAACAACATCTCCACCCCGCTGATCCTCAACACCGGGGCCCCACAAGGGTGCGTGCTGAGCCCTCTCCTGTACTCCCTGTTCACCCACGACTGCGTGGCCATGCACGCCTCCAACTCAATCATCAAGTTTGCGGACGACACTACAGTGGTAGGCTTGATTACCAACAACGACGAGACGGCCTACAGGGAGGAGGTGAGGGCCCTCGGAGTGTGGTGTCAGGAAAATAACCTCACACTCCAACGTCAACAAAACAAAGGAGATGATTGTGGACTTCAGGAAACAGCAGAGGGAGCACCCCCCTATCCACATCGACGGGACAGTAGTGGAGAAGGTGGAAAGTTAAGTTCCTCGGTGTATACATCACGGACAAACTGAATTGGTCCACCCACACAGACAGCGTTGTGAAGAAGGCGCAGCAGCGCCTCTTCAACCTCAGGAGGCTGAAGAAATTCGGCTTGTCACCAAAAGCACTCACAAACTTCTACAGATGCACAATCGAGAGCATCCTGTCGGGCTGTATCACCGCCTGGTACGGCAACTGCTCCGCCCACAACCGTAAGGCTCTCCAGAGGGTAGTGAGGTCTGCACAACGCATCAACGGGAGCAAACTACTTGCCCTCCAGGACACCTACACCACCCGATGTCACAGGAAGGCCATAAAGATCATCAAGGACAACAACCACCCAAGCCACTGCCTGTTCACCCCGCTATCATCCAGAAGGCGAGGTCAGTACAGGTGCATCAAAGCAGGGACCGAGAGACTGAAAAACAGCTTCTATCTCAAGGCCATCAGACTGTTAAACAGCCACCACTAACATTTAGTGGCCGCTGCCAACATACTGACTCAACTCCAGCCACTTTAATAATGGGAATTGATGGAAATTATGTATAAATGTACCACTAGCCACTTTAAACAGTGCCACTTAATATAATGTTTACATACCCTACATTACTCATCTCATATGTATATACTGTACTCTATACCATCTACTGCATCTTGCCTATGCCGTTCTGTACCATCACTCATTCATATCTTTATGTACATATTCTTTATCCCTTTACACTTGTGTGTATAAGGTAGTAGTTGTGGAATTGTTAGGTTAGATTACTTGTTGGTTATTACTGCATTGTCGGAACTAGAAGCACAAGCATTTCGCTACACTCGCATTAACATCTGCTAACCATGTGTATGTGACAAATAAAATGTGATTTGATTTGACCAAACTGGCTAAAACTCTGTTGTTGGCCGATGGTAGCTATAGCTAGCCACATGCTAGCCTGAGGGCTAACATTGCTAATGATATTAGCAGCAGTAACAGTAAATCCAGGTATACTGGCTAACACACATTGGCTACAATGATATGCTGCAAGTTATATCTTGCCTAGCTAAATAAAGGTAAAAAAGCCTGTAGCACATAAAAATCATCTGTCCTCGTTTGCAACCCTCACTACAAAGTTCCAAACTGCCTCTGGAAGCAACGTCAGCACAATAACTGTTTGTCTGGAGCTTTATGAAATGGGTTTCCATGGCCAAGTAGCTACACGTAAGCCTAATATCGCCATGCGCAATGCCAAGCGTCGGCTGGAGTGGTGTAATGCTCGCCGCTATTGGGCTCTGGTGCAGTGGAAATGCGTTCTCTGGAGTGATGAATCATGCTTCACCATCTGGCAGTCCGACGGACGAATCTGAGTTTGGCGGATACCAGGAGAACTCTACCTGCGCCAAAGCATAGTGCCAACTGTAAAGTTTGGTAGATTAGGAATAATGGCCTTGGGCTTTTTTTCATGGTTTGGGCTTTGTTCCAGGGAAGGGAAATCTTAACGCTACAGTATACAATGACATTCTAGACAATTCTGTGCTTCCAACTTTGTGGCAACAGTTTGAGGAAGGCCCTTTCCTGTTTCAGCATGACAATGCCCCCGTGCACAAAGCACGGGGGCATTGTAAAACTCTGTGTTGTTTTTGTCGCACTGTTTTGCTTTATCTTGGCCAGGTCACAGTTGTAAATGAGAACTTGTTCTCAACTGGCCTACCTGGTTAAATAAAGGTGAAATAAAATAAAAAGTGAGGTCCATACAGAAATGGTTTGTCGAGATCGGTGTGGAAGAACTTCACTGGCCTGCACAGAGACCTGACCTCAACCCCATCGAACACCTTTGGGATGAATTGGAACGCCAACTGCGAGCCAGGCCTAATTGCCCAACATCAGTGCCGACCTCACTAATACCTGCAGCAATATTCCAACATCTAGTGGAAAGCCTTCCCAGAAGAGTGGAGGCTATTATAGCAGCAAATGGGAGACCAACTCCATATTAATGCCCATGATTTTGGAATGAGATGTTCGACAAGCAGGTGTCGCATACTTTTGGTCACGTAGTGTACCTTGAAATAAAGAATGACAATCAGATTTAGTATTTGACTATACATTTCTGCAAAATGTGCAGTATTCTGTTGATTGAGTTGTAGTAGCTAGCTTGCTTATTCCATCCCCAAACACGCTAGATCCGTGTGAGTGGGCCAATTTGTTTTGTATGGCCCGATTCACTTAGATAGCTGGTTGTCCCTGTTTATTATCATAGTAGCAACATAACATGACAGCAACATAACATGACAACTCTATGGGCATTGTAGTACCTACCAACCCGAAGGGATAATCTCCGCATGTGTGGTTCCCACCGTGAAGCATGGAGGAGGAGGTGTGATGGTGAGGGGCTGCTTTTCTGGTGACACGGTCTGTGATTTATGTAGAATTCAAGGCACACTTAACCAGCATGGCTACCACAGCATTCTGCAGCGATACGCCATCCAATCTGGTTTGGGCTTAGTGGGAATATCATTTGTTTTTCAACAAGGCAATGACCCAACACACCTCCAGGCTGTGTAAGGTCTATTTGACCAAGAAGGAGAGTGATGGAGTGCTGCATCAGATGACCTGGCCTCCACAATCACCTGACCTCAACCCAATTGAGATGGTTTGGGATGAGTTGGACTGCAGAGTTTTTAATTTAAAAGAATATTTTTTATTTCACTGTTATTTAACCAGGTAGGCCAGTTGAGAACAAGTTCTCATTTACAACTGCGACCTGGCCAAGATAAAGCAAAGCAGTGCGACAAAAACAACAGCACGGAGTTACACCTAAATAAACGTACAGTCAATAACACAATAGAGTGAAGGAAAAGCAGCCAACAAGTGCTCAGCATATCTAGGAACTCCTTCAAGACTGTTGGAAAAGCATTCCAGGTAAAGCTGGTTGAGCGAATGCCAAGAGTGTGCAAAGCTCTCAAGGCAAAGGCTGGCTACTTTGAAGAATCTAAAATATATTTTGATTTGTTTAACAATGTTTTGGTTACTACATGATTCCATATGTGTTATTTCATAGTTTTGATGTCTTCACTATTATTCTACAATGTAAAAAATAAAGAAAAACCCTTGAAGGGGTAGGTGTGTCCAAACTTTTGACTAGTACTGTACATGTCATTAAACAGTGCACTGCTGCCACCACCAGGCTGTTTCTCTTGAAGTTGGTATATTTTTGATAATTGTATTTCAAATTGTGAAAATAAGTGTGTGTGTGTGTGTGTAAAATATGTTTATAAACTTTTGCATAAAGACATTTTTAGAAAGACTATCATCAATCTATATTGCCATAATTTCTTTCAAATCTAACAAACATCCATTTTCATCACCAGTAAGAAACTGCTAACATCTAAGAACTGCTAGCAAACTTGCTAGCACAACAAGTGAACAACTTTGAGAGGGCAAGCTTGCCAAATAGAGACCCCTGGAAATCATCCAACGAAAATAAGAACTGCAGTTAAACCGAAAATATACGGTCAGAGGAGAATAATTATTCTGATAAAGGAATTTTGGATGGGGGGTGAAATAGATGCATGCTAGAACAAAAGAAACGCAACGCCATGTGTAAATTAATACCAAATGAGTGCAGGAAATTTAAGAAATTCATAAATTATGGAATTGAACAAATAACTATGCAAATGGAAAACCATTGGTTGAGTTCTGGAATTTGAGGCTACAAAAAGGGATTTTAATTCCTATGCAATGTTCTACAAATAGGACTAGTTCACTGTCAGTTTTGTCCTATTATTTTTGTTGAACAGTAAAAAGCAATCAGAATGGAGAAAAGCCCATTCAAACCACTTGGAATTAATTTATTGCCATCCTAGGGCCATGCACTACCCATAAAGCATATTTAGAACTTTTATTATTCAGAAACCTCATACCGTCCTACCTTCAAAAATGATAAAAATACCAGGATATCATATTTTAAGCCGTCACTGAGCTTTGTATGTTCTACTGTCAAAACCACTATGACCACTAGCTATACCGCAGCTGCCTACAGTAAAAAGAGACCTGTAATGTCACAGGGATTCTTTCTATATGGGTTTCAATTTGTATTACGTGATCTTGGTCATTGGCAATTTCATCACCTAAAAGCTTTCTCATGGGTCACTGGCCTCTCTATACACCTACTGTATGTAATCATTTATAGATCAGCTATAAGCGCCTTTACTCCAAATTCTACCCCATAGTGAAATTTGTTTAATCCTACAGGTTATATCCTATTCCCATTCTACGTCACTCCTTTGCATATTCTCCAGAGTCCTACAAGCAATAGATTCGGTCTTAACATGATCAAAACCGTGGGGCACTTATCACATGATCTACTTGGAGAAGCACACAGTGTCCTGTATCCCTGATCCGTCGCTGTATTGGTGATGCATATTAAGAGGGGGAAGTGGGGATCACAGAGCCTCTAACCCAGGGTTGTCAAACTCATTTTTCCTGCAGGCTGCATTCGGTCTTCACCGAGGTCCGGAGGACTGTACATTTTCCTCGCCGTCAAAATGTACTAACATTTTTTTCCTATCCTTCGCTTTTGGAATTCGTTATGCTCCCTGATTGTCTAGTGGACCTGATTGGTGTCACAGTTTTGCCCCAGCTAACACACCTGACTCCAATAATCACCTAATCTTGATCTTCAGTTTAGAATGCAATTTGATTAATCAGCTGTGTTTTGCTAGGGATGGAGAAAGAAGTGTGACACCAATCAGGTCCTCGGGGACTGGAGTTGCTCACCCCTGACTCTAGTGTGACTGTTAGCTTGCTGGACAGAGTGAAGAGACTATAAATGTAGGTCTATTGTAATTTCTACACAGTTGAGATTTGGTTTTAGTCATTTCAATGTCGACGGAGATTGTTTTTCCCTGATTTATTTTTTGTAATACTACCGGTCAAAAGTTTTAGAACACCTACTCATTCAAGGGTTTTTCTACATTGTATAATAATAGTGAAGACATCAAAACTATGAAATAACACATATGGAATCAGGTAGTAACCAAAAAATGTTAAACAAATCTAAATATATTTTATGTTTGAGATTCTTCAAATAGCCACCCTTTGCCTTGATGACAGATTTGCACACTCTTGGCATTCTCTCAACCAGCTTCACCGGGAATGTTTTCCAACAGTCTTGAAGGAGTTCCCACATATGCTGAACACTTGTTGGCTGCTTTTCCATCCAAACATCTCAATTTGGTTGAGCTCGGGGGATTGTGGAGGCCAGGTCGTCTGATGCAGCACTCCACTACTCTCCTTCTTGGTCAAATAGCCCTTACACAGCCTGGAGGTGTGTTGGGTCATTGTCCTGTTGTAAAACAAATGACAGTCCCACTAAGCCCAAACCAGATGGGATGGTGTATTGCTGTGGTAGCCATGCTGGTTAAGTGTGCCTTGAATTCTAAATAAATCACCAACAGTGTCACCAGCAAAGCACCCCTACACCATAACAACTCCTCCTCCATGCTTTAAGGTGGGAAATACAAATGCAGAGATCATCCGTTCACCCACACTGCGTCTCACAAAGACACGGTGGTTGGAACCAAAAATCTCAGATTGTGACTCCAGACCAAAGGACACATTTCCACTGGTCTAATGTCCATTGCTTGTCTTTCTTGACCCAAGCAAGTCTCATCTTATTATTGGTGTCCTTTAGTAGTGTTTTCTTTGCAGCAATTTGACCATGAAGGCCTGATTCACGCAGTCTCCTCTGAGCAGTTGATGTTGAGATATGTCTGTTACTTGAACTATGTGAAGCATTTATTTGGCTGCAATTTCTGAGGCTGGTAACTCGAATGAACTTGTCCTCTGCAGCAGAGGTAACTCTGGGTCTTCCATTCCTGTGACGGTCCTCATGAGAGCCAGTTTCATGATGGTGCTTGATGGTTTTTGCGACTGCACTTGAAGAAACTTTCAAAGTTCTTGAAATGTTCCGTATTGACTGACCTTCATGTCTTAAAGTAATGATTGACTGTCATTTCTCTTTGCTTATTTAAGCAGTTCTTGCCATAATATGGACTTGGTCTTTTACCAAATAGGGCTATCTTCTGTATACCCTCCTACCTTGTCGAAACACAACTGATTGGCTCAAACGCATTAAGAAGGAAAGAAATTCCACAAATGAACTTTTAACAAGGCACACCTGTTAATTCAAATGCATTCCGGGTGACTACCTCATGAAGCTAGTTGAGAGAATGCCAAGAGTGCGAAGCTGTCATCACGTCAAAGGGTGGCTATTTGAAGAATCTGAAATATGAAATTTTTTGATACTACATGATTCCATATGTGTTATTTCATAGTTTTGATGTCTTCACTGTTATTCTACAATGTAGAAAATAGTAAAAAATAAATGAAAAACCCTTGAATGAGTAGGTGTTCTAAAACGTTTGACGTGTGTGTGTACACATTCGGAAAGTGTTCTGAGATCTTGACTTTGTACACATTTTGTTATGTTACAGCCTTATTCTAAAATGGATTAAATAAAATAAAAAATCATCATCAATCTACACACAATACCCCATAATGACAAAGCAAAAATAGGTTTTTAGATTTTTTGGTAATTTATAGAAAATTACAAACCGATACCTTAATTACTTAAGTATTCAGACCCTTTGTTGTGAGACTCGAAATTGAGCACAGGTGCATCCTGTTTCCATTCATCATCCTTAAGATTTTTCTACAACTTCATTGGAGTCCACCTGTGGTAAATGTCAGTTGATTGGACATGATTTGGAAAGGCACACACCTGTCTATATAAGGTCCCACAGTTGACAGTGCATGTCAGAGCAAAACCCAAGCCATGAGGTCGAAGGAATTGTCCGTAGAGCCCCGATACAGGATTATGTTTAGGCACGGACTGGGGAAGGGTACAAAAAAATGTCTGCAGCATTGAAGGTCCCCAAGAACACAGTGGACACCGTCATTCTTACACGGAACCCAAACCGCTGCGTGCGTGCGCCATCGGGCATAAATGTATTTTGTCCCACCACACCAAACGCTATCACGACACGCAGATTAAAATATCAAAACAAACTCTGAACCAATTACATTAATTTGGGGACAGGTCGAAAAGCATTAAACATTTATGGCAATTTAGCTAGCTAGCTTGCACTTGCTAGCTAATTTGTCCTATTTAGCTAGCTTGCTGTTGCTAGCTAATTTGTCCTGGGATATAAACATTGAGTTATTTTACCTGCAATGCACAAAGTCCTCTACTCCGACAATTAATCCACACATAAAACGGTCAACCGAATTGTTTCATCTCTCCTTCTAGGCCTTTTCTTCTCTTGACTTTATATTGCGATTGGCAACTTTCATATATTAGGTGCATTACTGCCACTGAACTCGTTCGTCTTTCAGTCACCCACGTGGGTATATCCAATGAGGAGATGGCATGTGGGTACCTGCTTCTATAAACCAATGAGGAGATGGGAGAGGCAGTGTGATCTGCGTCACAAATAGAACTGACTTATATTTTAGCCCTTGGCAACGCAGATGCTCGCGAGCAGTGTGGGTGCAATAATTGAATAATAAAGATTTCTAAATGTATTTTGCAATGCTCGCGCACGCGACACGAGCGTTGTAGTCAGCATGTTAAATGGGAGAAGTTTGGAACCACCAAGACTCTTCCTAGAGCTGGCCGCCCCGCCAAACTGAGCAGGGGGAGAAGGGCCTTGGTCAGGGAGGTGACCAAGAACCCGATGGTCACTCTGACAGAGCTCCAGAGTTGCTCTGTAGAGGTAGGAGAACCTTCCAGAAGGACAGCAATCTCTACAGCAGTCCACCAATCAGGCTTTTATGTAGAGTGGCCAGACGGAAGCCACTCCTCAGTAAAAGGCACATGACAGCCCGCTTGGAGTTTGCCAAAAGGTACCTAAAGACTCTCAGACCGTGAGGAACAAGATTCTCTGGTCTGATGAGGTCAAGATTGAACTCTTTGGCCTGAATGCCAAACGTCACGTCTGGAGGAAACCTGTCACCATCCCTATTGTGAAGCATGGTGGCGGCAGCATGTTTTTCAGTGGCAAGGACTGGAAGATTAGTCAGGATCGAGGGAAAGATGAACGATGTAAAGTACAGAGAGATCATTGATGAAAATCTGCTCCAGAGCACTCAGGACCTCAGACGAAGTTCGAACATTCACCATCGACCAGGACAACGACTCTAAGCATACAGCCAAGACAATGCATGAGTGGCTTCGGGACAAGGCTCTGAATGTCCTTGAGTGGCCCAGCCAGAGCCCAGACTTTACCCCGATCAAACATCTCTGGAGAGACTTGAAAATAGCTGTGCATCGACGCTCCCCATCCAACCTGAAAGGGCTTGAAAGGATCTGCAGAGAAGAATGGAAGAAACTCCCCAAATACAGGTGTACCAAGCTTGTAGCGTCATACCCAAGAAGACTTGAGGCTGTAATCACTGCCAAAGGTGCTTCAACAAAGTACTGAGTAAAAGTTCTGAATACTTTTGTAAATGTGATATTTCAGTTTATAAAAATAAAAAGTGCAACATATCAAAATAAAATGTGTCATTATGGTGTATTGTGTGTAGATTGATGAGAAGAAAACAAATATATTTAATTAATTTTACAATAAGGCTGTAACAGAATGTAGAAAAAAATCAAGGCGTCTGAATATTTTCCGAGTGCACTGTGTAACATTTTTATAGCATTTTTATTCAACCACCTGCGGGCCGGATTAAGTGGGATTCCATGCTTGATCTGATCCTACGCTGCCCCCAAGGGTCTGCTCCTCTGCTATGTATTGGAAAATTAAAAGACCTCAGTGGATTGGACAGCTTTAAAAAAAAATGTTTTTATTTATTTAACTAGGCAAGTCAGTTAAGAATAAATTCTTATTTATAATGACGACCTAGGAACACTGGGTTAACTGCCTTGTTCATGGCCAGAACGACAGACTTTTACCTTGTCAGCTCGGGGATTCGATCTAGCCATCTTTCGGTTACTAGCCCAACGCTCTAACCAGTAGGCTGCCTGCTGCCCCAGATAAAGAGGCTTACCTCCCGACTGAACTTCAGCCATTAAAATCTTTCTGTGCTGGGCGAGGAGAGGCTCGCTCTCTAACTCAGCTGAGGCCTGGTGGAATCTAGGCCTGATCCAACTGTTGATAGTGATTATTTTGCGCAATCTCCACAACCTGGTTGCTGCACCCATATGTCCCATATGTCATGTTTTTATTTTATTTGAATCATTGAGTGAATGACTACGGAGCATGTTTCTTGTTACGCCCATCCCCCTTAGTCCCTGACGTGCCTCGGAATGAGAGGACTATGTGCTTATGTTCCATTCCATGACCCTCATTCACTTGTGGAGCAGCAGATGAGGATCTAAAACTTGTGGAGGTCAAGTCAGTGAGCTCGAGTTGGGGGGGGGATTGTCTAGCTGTAAGCTTGTGGCTAAACTGGGATTTGAAACTGTGATCTGGATGGTTCCAAGTGCTCATCTGGGTGGTTTGGGGGTGCAGATTGAGTGATGCAATCATACCAAACACGTTGATTTTAATCAGTTGGAGAATTCAGGCCACTTTTGTGTTAGTTTTCACACAGGTCTTACATTTCAAGAGTGCATGTAAACATCATTTTGAAAAGCCAATTATTAATAAAGATGTGAATGATTACTATCCTCACACACACATCAAATGTATCCTGTTTTAGGCTCAGACAACCTGGCTCGCTGCGGTGCTCTGGAGAGCCTGGTGAATGATGTGGTTGATGACACCTGGGATGACAGGGCCATGAACAGGATCAGTGCCATCCACTTCCTGGATGATGACGATGACGAGGATGATGAAAAGGTGAGGTGAAGCGCTAGAAGTGTGTGAAGAGACTAAGGTTGTGGTGAGGAGTGTGTGAAGGGGAATGACAGGAGGCGATGAGGTAGAAAAGACCTTTCACCATTCACAGGGGTCGTTTGAAGCGTCAACTGTCAATACTCAATCACTAAACAAGGAATAGAGATTTAAAAATATATATATTCAACTAATATAAAGCATTGTTGAGTCCATTAACTGGTTAAACTAGGTTTAGTCTTTCAGATCTTTTAAATTACAGTCGGGTCCAAAATGATTGTTAGCCTTGATAAAGATGAGCAAAAAAAGACTGTATAAAATAAATAATACAAATACTGAGCTATATTGTATGTAAAAGGAAAAAAAGACAATTGCTCAGATAAATATTTTGTTTAACAATTTAATATTATTTTTCCTCAAAGATGAGAGTCAAAATTATTCGTCTGCGCTTATGGACTTGCCCTCTTCAATTCAAGTCTCATAAAATATTTTTAGAAAAGGGCTCAGTTCCATTAATAATAGAATATGCCATTTAGCAGACGCTTTTATCTAAAGCGACTTAGTCATGTGCGCATTTTTATTTATTTTTTACGTATGGATAGTCATTATCTTCGGAAGGTAAGGTATTGAAAACAGAGGTGCCAATAATTTTGACCCCTAGCTTTTTGAGAAAAAATGGACTTGTTAAACAAAATCTCTTTCTCTGTGCAACTGTATTAGTATAAAATAGTATCCCCATTTTCTTTAGCATACAATATATATACAGTATTAAAGAAAAACATTTTTATCAAGGTTGCCAATAATTTGGGACCTTACTGTATGTCCAAGTGCATATGTACACTCAGTTGCCAGTTTATTAGGTAGACCCATATAGTACCGGATCATAACCACATTTGCTTCCAGAACAGCTTGAATTCTTTGGGGACATGGAAATGTTGCTCAAATGGTATCAAGGGACCTAAGGTGTACTAGGCCTTGGACTCATGCTGCTTACACCAAATCCTGACTCTGCCATCAGCGTGACACAACATGAACCGGGATTCGTCGGACCAGGGCAATGTTTTTTTCCCACTCCTCAATTGTTCAGTGTTGGTGATTGCGTGCCCACTGGAGCCGCCACTTGTTTTTAGCTGATAGGAGTGGAACCTGGTGTGGTCATTTGCTGCAATAGCCCATCCGTGACAAGGACTGAGATGCGAATTTCACACCACTGTTGTTCTGCTCCATTATTTGCCGGTTTGTGGCCCACCTGTTCGCTTGCACGATTCTTGCCATTCTCTTTCGACCTCTAATCAACAAGCTGTTTTTTGCACTATTTTCAGGAAAGCCTAGACACTACTGTGCATGAAAAGCCTAGAAGGCCGCCATTTCTGAGATACTGGAACCGGCGCGCCAGGCACTGATGATCATACCACGGTTAAAGTTGCTTAGGTCACCCGTTTTGCCCATTCTAATGTTCAATCGAACAGTAACTGAATGCCTCAATGCCTGTCTTCCTGCTTTACAGTATATAGCAAGTCATGGCCATGTGACTCACTGTCTGTAGAAACGAACCATGCATAAACTGGTGATTGAGTGTATAACATATTATATACGTTGCTATGAAGGTAATATAATACATGACAGAATGACAGACCTGTTGTATAATCTGGGTCCATTCAGTCATACAGATCCGTCTCACTGTTTCTCCTCCCTGTCCCTCTTTGTTTCCTCCCCACAGGGAACGCTGATGCGACGGGCCACTCCTCACCCAGGCGAGCTGAAGACTATGAAGAAAGCAGCGGAGAACCTCCGCAACGACCTGAACGCCGCCAAAGGCCTGGATTCCAACAAAAACGAGGTCAATAATGCTACAGTCACCACGTCTGTGTGACTCTTACCTCAGAAACATTCTTACCTCCTGTGTCTCTCGCCATGTTCTCCTGCACAACCCCTCGAACCTACATTTCCCCACAAACCCCTCTGCGATCTACCTACCCCTCCTGCAGCTCATCCCTGGGACTCTGCTGTGATCCTCTTGTCCAGTATCTTACTTCATTTCCAATACCCTGCACGGTATCTGGCTCAGACTACCAGGGCCTATGTGCCTTCTTTTCAAACAGCAATAATATGCACAGGTGTGCTATTTTTTAAAGTTAGTGCTTTTTAAAGATGTATTTTTTCTGTTTTTTACAGACAATAGGTAGTTGCACTACTGTAAGTCTTAAGTATATTAAATATTGTTGACATCTTTATATATATTTGTTTTATTTTTTAAACACTGGGGGAATATTTCTTTTTACATTTTGGGGATACTTAGTTTTGGACCTACTGATTTAAGAATTATTGTATAGTCATTTGTGAATATTGATACTTTTATACTTTTTGGCAGCTCAGATGGTGTAAATTAAAACAATGTATAGCAAGTTTCTTAAACTATCGCAGAATTTAAAAAAAAAAATGTTATATCTTGGTATTTGGTACGTATTTTATTTCCTTTTTAGTGTTTTCTTTTTAAGTAAAGAAATTAACAAAAATGCAGTTGCTAATGTCTTATCAAAACAATATAATTCCCTTTGGGTGAGTAGACAGCCTCGAATCTTCTTTTCTACTCCATTGTCTAACTTCTTAATCAAATCCTAAACTCACTTTTATATAGACATGTTTGGTAATTTTGTAATTAAGTTTGGAACATGTACCATAACCACTCTCCCACAACAGATTGAGTGGAAGTGACAAGGCTGTCTTAACTTTTTTCATTGCGATTCACTGCTTTGAAATGTTTTCTTAATACCAGATACCAGAAACAGCTGCATTTTAAACATTTGCCACTTTCTCCCTTTAGCATATGAGCTTAGACTTTCAATGGCCAATTTCATTACAAACAAGGTAATAAGGACCAGGGTGGAATCTTTTGAAAATGCAGTTTAAGCATACACTAATGCACTTCTTTAAGTTTATTGCGTCTTAATAAAAACAGATTGTTCTTCAAATGGTACACTACAACATTGATTTAACTTTTTTTGTTTTAAATGTATTTCAAGGAGAGGACCATATAAATTTGTTTTAATGTGGAGTTCATCTTTTAAAATGATTTTCTTTAATGATCAAGCTGCACAAAAACACAATTTGAAATTGGCATGGACACTGAGCCTACAGATTTGGATTACTTTTAACCACTGATAAAATAAAATGGGTTTAAAACCAAACATGATTCGTTATTCCCCTTAACTTCGTTTTTAGTCCATTAGTCTTTAGAGTTTCAGCCTTTAGTCCTTTATGAAAAATGTAGACCTTCCGTTTTTGCTTCACCATCTCACAATTGTTAACATGTCATCTAACGTCTCATAACTGTTAACATGTCAAATCATAAATGCCATATTTTTTGTATTCAAGCCGCACATGCCCGTTATCATTGATTATTCTTAAATACTGTATGTATTTGCCATTAAAATTGGATTAGACTTTAACCGTTTAATTTTTTTAAAGGAAATCACTCAGTTTTAACAAAGCCCATTGATAAAGAGCTCATCAGGGTGGTCATTCACATACACACGTTAGTACTTTTTCCTCAACCATTCATCTGTTTTGTCCATCCAACTTGCATTGCATGACTTGTGTATATAGTATGCAACACCTCACCTAACTGTCATGTGCTGTATGTGAAGTCTGCTTGTCTTGAAATGAGAGTGTAAGTATGGACTGCATTCAATGTTGCATTCACAAAGTTTAAATTCCATGTGTTTATCTCAAGTAGATGTTTATATTGTATTAATACAATGCAATGAGTATCGTTATCCCTAACCGTGCCCTGGTTTTATTTAGGCTTTTAAAAGCAAATTATACATCCCCTGAACAGCTTGTATGATTTTCAAGTCTACAGTGCCTTCAGAAAGTATTCATACCTCTTGACTTATTCCACATTTTGTTCTTACAGCCTGAATTCAAAATGGTTTAAATATATTTTTTCCCCACCTATCTACACACAATACCCCATAATGACAAAGTGAAACATGATTTTAGACATTTTTGCTAATTTATTGAAAATGAAATACCTAATTTACATAAGTATTGACCCGCCTGAGTCAATACAAGTTAGAATTACCGCTGTGAGTCTTTCTGGGCAAGTCTGAGCTTTGCACACCTGGATTGTACACTATTTGCCCATTTATTATTTTCAAACCGCTTCAAGCTCTGGCAAATTGGATGTTGATCGTTGCTAGACAACCATTTTCAAGAATTGCCTAGGGTTTCAAATAGATTTAAGTCAAAACTGTAACTCGGCTATACAGGAACATTCACTGTCTTCTTGGTAAGCAACCCCAGTATAGATTTGGCCTTGTTTTAGGTTATTGTCCTGCTGAAAGGGGAATTCATCTCCCACTATCTGGTGGAAAGCAGACTGAACCAGGTTTTACTCTTGAATTTTGCCTGTGCTTTGCTCCATTCAGTTTCTTTTTGTATCCTGAAAAACTCCCCAGTCCGTAATGATTACAAGCATACTCATAACATGATGCAGCCGCCACTATGCTTGAAAAATATGGAGTATACAGATAGCCTAGTGGTTAGTGTTGGTTAGTGACCGAAAGGTTGCTGGAACAAATCCCGAGCTGACACGGTAAATACTGTCGTTCTGCCCCTGAACAAGTCAGTTAACCCACTGTAGGCCGTCATTGTAAATAAGAATTTGTTCTTAACTGACTTGTCTAGTTAAATAAAGGTTTCATTTTTTTATTTTAAAAAGTGTTGTATTGGATTTGCCCCAAACATAACACTGTATTGAGAACAGCATGCATGTTTTGGAATAGTTTTCTGTACATTCTTCCTTTTCACTCTATCAATTAGGTTAGTATTGTGGAGTAACAAGAATGTTGTTGATCCATCCTCAGTTTTCTCATATCACAGTCATTAAACTCTGTTTTAAAATCCCTGGGTGGTTTTCTTGCTCTCCGGCAAGTGAGTTAGGAAGGGCGCCTGTATCTTTGTAGTGACTGGGTGTATTGAAACACCATGCTCAAAGGGATATTTTTACCCATCTACCAATACTGTAGGTGCCCTTCTTTGTGAGACATTGTAAAACCTTCTTGTCTTTGTGGTTTAATCTTTGTTTGAAATTCACTGTGGGACTGAGGGACCTTAAAGATAATTGTATGTGTGGGATACAGAGATGGGGTAGTAATTCCAAAATCATGTTAAACGCTATTATTATTAAACAGAGGCCATGCAGTTTGTGACTTGTTAAACAAATGTGTACTCTTGAACTTATTTAGGCTTGCCATAAAAAATGGGTTGAATACTTAATGACTCAAGACAATTCAGCTTTTCATTTTGAATTACTTTGTAAACATTTCAAACAACTTCATTCCACTTTGACATTATGGGGTATTGTGTGTAGGCCAGTGACCATAAATCCCATTTTAATACATTTTAAATTCAGGCTGTAGCACAACAAAATGTAAGTCAAGGGTTTGTGAATACTTTCTGAAGGCACGATATCACCCTGCTTCTGAAGTGTTCTGGTCCTTAATAGATAACCAATGGAACTGTATAGCTTACTTTTCCTTATCTGCCATTTTGTAAAGGAAGTGTATACATCTCCCAAAGGGACTGTCTCTCTGATTTCATCATTCCTGGAAAGGCAGAGCTCACTGTTTCCTGCCATGTCAGTAAACTTCTATAATTGATTAAAGCCTCTAGATTTCTACAATATCCTTTGGTCTTAACAGCTGCAATGATGTACGTGGTGCTTTGCCTCTGAAACCTAACAGAAATTAAATACACTGCTCAAAAAAATAAAGGGAACACTTAAACAACACAATGTAACTCCAAGTCAATCACACTTCTGTGAAATCAAACTGTCCACTTAGGAAGCAACACTGATTGACAATAAATTTCACATGCTGTTGTGCAAATGGGATAGACAACAGGTGGAAAGTATAGGCAATTAGCAAGACACCCCCAATAAAGGAGTGGTTCTGCAGGTGGTGACCACAGACCACTTCTCAGTTCCTATGCTTCCTGGCTGATGTTTTGGTCACTTTTGAATGCTGGCGGTGCTTTCACTCTAGTGGTAGCATGAGACGGAGTCTACAACCCACACAAGTGGCTCAGGTAGTGCAGCTCATCCAGGATGGCACATCAATGCGAGCTGTGGCAAGAAGGTTTGCTGTGTCTGTCAGCGTAGTGTCCAGAGCATGGAGGCGCTACCAGGAGACAGGCCAGTACATCAGGAGATGTGGAGGAGGCCGTAGGAGGGCAACAACCCAGCAGCAGGACCGCTACCTCCGCCTTTGTGCAAGGAGGAGCACTGCCAGAGCCCTGCAAAATGACCTCCAGCAGGCCACAAATGTGCATGTGTCTGCTCAAACGGTCAGAAACAGACTCCATGAGGGTGGTATGAGGGCCCGACGTCCACAGGTGGGGGTTGTGCTTACAGCCCAACACCGTGCAGGACGTTTGGCATTTGCCAGAGAACACCAAGATTGGCAAATTCGCCACTGGCGCCCTGTGCTCTTCACAGATGAAAGCAGGTTCACACTGAGCACGTGACAGACGTGACAGAGTCTGGAGACGTCATGGAGAACGTTCTGCTGCCTGCAACATCCTCCAGCATGACCGGTTTGGCGGTGGGTCAGTCATGGTGTGGGGTGGCATTTCTTTCGGGGGCCGCACTGCCCTCCATGTGCTCGCCAGAGGTACCCTGACTGCCATTAGGTACCGAGATGAGATCCTCAGACCCCTTGTGAGACCATATGCTGGTGCGGTTGGCCATGGGTTCCTCCTAATGCAAGACAATGCTAGACCTCATGTGGCTGGAGTGTGTCAGCAGTTCCTGCAAGAGGAAGGCATTGATGCTATGGACTGGCCCGCCCGTTCCCCAGACCTGAATCCAATTGAGCACATCTGGGACATCATGTCTCGCTCCATCCACCAACGTCACGTTGCACCACAGACTGTCCAGGAGTTGGCGGATGCTTTAGTCCAGGTCTGGGAGGAGATCCCTCAGGAGACCATCCGCTACCTCATCAGGAGCATGCCCAGGCGTTGTAGGGAGGTCATACAGGCACGTGGAGGCCACACACACTACTGAGCCTCATTTTGACTTGTTTTAAGGACATTACATCAAAGTTGGATCAGCCTGTAGTGTGGTTTTCCACTTTAATTTTGAGTGTGACTCCAAATCCAGACCTCCATGGGTTGATAAATTTGATTTCCATTGATCATTTTTGTGTGATTTTGTTGTCAGCACATTCAACTATGTAAAGAAAAAAGAATTTAATAAGAATATTTCATTCATTAAGATCTAGGATGTGTTATTTTAGTGTTCCCTTTATTTTTTTGAGCAGTGTACAATCAACTACTGATAAATATGCATAGAGCTGGTCGTGCCCGGCACTGAATTGCATGAGAATGCAGTTCTCAAGTGTGTAAATTAATTAAGAAGAATGTAAACTAATTGAGACTGGAAAACAAAGTTTCCTTTCATCTGAAATGTAGACAGATATACCGTCCCGGTAAGAACATAATTTCACAAGAACTAATTATCTCTGAAAACAGTACTGCTACATTACATAGCATTCCTCCTCATGCCATGGTGCTTTTTTTGGCAACCTGTCTAGTCCCTGCACAGTGAACTCACTGTATCATAATTCCATTTTAATCCTTCAAAAATACAAATATTTAATCTGAGCATTATTAGTGCCAATGATCTGAAGGTAAATAAAAATGTTGTTCATAATCAAATAAAGTTTATTGCTGCTTAACAATACATAATCTAACACATTTTTCTGTGTTAAAGTATAATTTATGTATAATGTGCATCTGGTTTTCTCCTGGCTTTGTATTCTTATTGTGCAATAACTTCTGGATTTATCTAATTTTGAACAGCAATGCCTTAAAGGTTCAATTCAGCTATTTTGACTTTATCAAATATTTTCTGGGTAACAATTAAGTACCTGATTTGTTTTTTAAATTAAAATCTAAAAAAAATTAAGAAATAGCTTCTTAGCAAAGAAAAACCTCTCGAACAAGGATTTTGCTAGGACTGTCTAGGAGTGGTTTGAGTGGGGAAGGTAAAACTGAAAATTAGCTGTTATTGGCAGAGAGTTGTGGAACTATTTCTTATTGGTCTATTAACTAATTTACTGCATGTGTTACCATGAAAGGCCAAAACTCCCTCCCACCAAAACAGGCAGAAATTTCAGCTGGACTTTTCAAACATCTCTTACACTAAAAGGTGTTATCATTTTCACAATTTCAGTATTATATATACAATTTCAGTATTATTTATATATATATATAAATATATATATAAACCACAGGAATATCTCATTTTTGACTGCTCTAGGCCTTTAAGATGGAGATAATTGGAATGTACAAAATTAAATAGCTTTTGGGGTCTTGGCTACTATTTCACAGCACTTGGACACAGTCCACATACACTACATGACCAAAAGTATGTGCAAACATGCTCATTGAACATCTCACTCCAAAATCATGGGCATTAATATGGAGTTGGTCCCCCCTTTGCTGTTTTAACAGCCTCTCTTCTTCTGGGAAGGCTTTCCACTAGATTTTGGAACATTGCTGCAGGGACTTGCTTCCATTCAGCCATGAGCATTAGTGAGGTTGGGCACGGATGTTGGACGATTAGGCCTGGCTCGCATTCAGCGTTCCAATTCATGGGGTTGAGGTCAGGGCTCTGTGCAGGCAAGTCAAGTTCTTCCACACCGATCTCAACAAACCATTTCTGTATGGACCTCACTTTGTGTACAGGGCCATTGTCATGCTGAAACAGGGAAGGGCCTTCCCCAAACAAAATTGGGAGCACAGAATTGTCTAGAATGTCATTGTATGCTGTAGCGTTAAGATTTCCCTTCACTGGAACTAAGGCGCCTAGCCCGAACCATGAAAAACAGCCCCAGACCATTATTCCTCCTCCACCAAACTTTACAGTTGGCACTATGCATTGGGGCAGGTAGCGTTCTCCTGGCATCCGCCAAACCCGGATTCAAGCATTATTCATCACTCCAGAGAATGCATTTCCACTGCTCCAGAGTCCAATGGCGGTGAGCTTTACACCACTCCAGCCGACGCTTGTCATTGCGCATGGCGATCTTGGGTTTGTGTGCGGCTGCTTGGCCATGGAAACTCATTTCATGAAACACCTGACGAACAGTTATTGTGCTGACGTTGCTTCCAGAGGCAGTTTGGAACTCTGTAGTGTGTGTTGCAACTGAGGACAGACAATTCTTATGCGCTACATGCTTCAGCATTCGGAGGTCCCATTCTGTGGACTACCACTTCACGGCTGAGCTGTTATTGCTCCTAGACGTTTCCACTTCACAATAACAGTACTTACAGTTGACTGGGGCAGCTCTAGCAGGTCAGAAATTTGATGAATTGTTGGAAAGGTGGCATCATATTACAGTGCCACGTTGAAAGTCACTGAGCTCTTCAGTAAGGCCATTCTAATGCCAATGTTTGTCTATGGAGATTGTATGGCTTTGTGCTCGATTTTATACCTGTCAGCAACGGTTGTTGGCTGAAACAGCCGAATCCACTAATTTGAAGTGGTGTCCACATGCTTTTGTGTATATAGTGTACATTCCTGCTTATGAATTTAAAAGAAAAGTAAAGGCAGGTTGTAAGCTGACTGGTATGTACAAATGTTTATTGTGTTACTGTGCGTACACTGTGCACTATTTCAGTTTAAAACTAAATGACACAATTTTAAAGTAGATTTATTTATCTTTGAAGTGTAATCTCAATCAGCAAAATGAGCTCTGATCCACAATCAGACTAATCTGCCATCATTGTAGACTAATCATAACATGTTTAGCTATGCATGATATTTTCTGACTCTCCAGGGGTGTAGAAATGCTCAGGCTAACACATCCTCCAGTGGCAGCAGTAGCCACAACTGGCCCATCTCTGGCCTGCGCTGGGTGGGAGCCTCCAAGGAGCTCCTGCATGGGGGCCTCAACCTGTTCCCCGTCAATGACAGCGTGAGGGGGCGCTGCTCCAGTCCAGAGAAGGATGCTGAGCAGATCGAGGAGGAACAGCTTGAAGACGTGAGCGTACTCTTTTGATTAGATTTTCTTTCGATTTTGAGGTCTCACTTTGTTGACGTCCCACTTATTGGGTATATTTTTTTCTGTCTCCAGAGGTCAAGATCAAAAGGTTGTACTTAAGCTGCTGAAAGCTACAGATTGCAACTTTTCTCTTCCTTCTCTTCCTCCCTTCTCCCAGGATGGTTCCGTCCATTCCTCTGAGGGAGAGGGGATGCCCAGGAGGTTCAGGCATGACAGAGACAACCAGGAGGACAGGAAACTGCAGCGATGCAGAGCTCAGCAAGCAGGGCCCAGTCCCCAGTCCCCCCCACATAGCACTGAAAACCTTGCTAGCTCCGGGAAACAGGTCCAAGCTGGGGCTGCCGACAGGACCTCGTCACACGAATCGGTCATCTCCAAAGTGCCCTTAAGAGTAAATCTGCACGCCCTATGATATAATGTATTCCATTTGTTTTTCAAACTTCAGTTCCTACTAGTGCTACAATGCAAGTCCCATGGTATAGAAGCTTTGTGGTATTGGTGTACTATAATTTTTCATTTGTATGCAGGCCAAGTTCTTTCTGTAGGTCGCTCTGTTGAGATACAGTCTCATTTGTACTCTAATTGTGTTTTTTCCCACTTAGCTACAGATCAAAGTTTGCGGCCAGAGGGGCAGTCTGGGAATCAGCATTGCAGGAGGGAAGGGCTCTCTGCCTTACAAGGAGCATGATGAGGTCAGCCTTATCGCAGGAGCAGCAGAGCTGTCAGACTTGATGCAGCACTGCTGCAACTCCAATCGAAGCACCACCTCCTGCATTATAACCATAGTTAATAACAATATCTGTGGAGTGGCATTTATAAATGACAGGAATGTTAACCAGCAGTAATATAGCAGAATATTTACTTAAGCAGTTGATATTACATTTCAGTGGTAGGTCTCAGCTGACTTAAGAAGCATGAGAGATGCAGACAAATCCAGATTCCGATTATTGGAGGCGCAGTGAAACCACAGTTGATTAAAAAAATTCCCTTTATCATGTTCACCATTTAAATGCCAGTTGTTGTACTACTACTAGTGTATATTTTCCTTTTTCAGGGCATCTTTATTTCCAGAGTGTCGAAAGGAGGGCCATCAGAAAAGGCGGGGGTCCACATTGGAGACAGAGTACTGGAGGTTGGACCCAAACATCCTCCCATGTTTATAGTCCCTGTAGTTTTAGCCGATCTGATTATTTACATGTAGGTCTTATGACCACCATATGTTAAATCACCAGCCTACATCCCCTCCATACCAGGCTTAGTAAAAGAGGCCATTGCAATTCACCTCCTGGCCAGCGGAGGGTGCCATTAGATGGACACAAATGCACAAACTGTTGGCTGCAGTGTTAGACAGCTTCTCTTTCTGCATGTATAGGCTACTGTTACAACGGAGTTATGCTGGTTTGTAGAACAAAAAATATTTTGCTCTAAAAGCAAGTATACAAAAATCTATATATGAGTGATATTGATATTGGTCAAAGAATTGACCTTTCATTGGCACTACAAATTAAATGTCAAACTCTTAGACCAAATGTGGATATGAATGAGCTATTGTGGGCCCATAAATATACCTGTTTATTTTCAGTGAATGCACATTTTGATGCGATAGCTTCTATTACCCACCCTTGACCCCTGCTTCTACGTTTGTTGGCATCCAACCCGGATCATTTGTCACTTGTCCATCCAGGTCAATGGCCTGGACATGCAGGAGGTCAGCCACCATGAGGCTGTCACTGTCCTGAGGAATGCTGGGAGCTGCATCAAGATAAAAGTCATGAGGGAGAGGGCTATCCCGCGCCTCAACGCCTGCCGGGCCCAGCAGGAAAGCACTGTTGCCGTCACCGCGGAGACGGACATTCTCATGAGCTGGCAGCTTGTTGACCTGGAGGATGGACGCCAGCGACCCAAGGCCAAGCAGCCAGGTTCAGAGCCATCTGTGGATTGTGACCTGACCAAGAGGATTGAGGTTGGAATCTGTAACGGCAATGGAGGGGTGAGTGGAGTTGACCACTAATGGCTCTAACTATAATTGTGTTGACAAAAGAAAGGTGAGGCAGAACAGAATCATTTTAGGTTGGATATTTCACAGGTTTCAGAAAGTCCTCAAGATGTCCTTTTTAAAACGACTCCATTATTATACTGTCTTGTTTTCTCTGAACATTCTCTCCATCTAGGTTATGGTTTTCATTATTGTTCATGTCTTTGTTTCTTTTCAGTCTGATCTGCATAGCGATCTTAATTGGTCCTTCTTGAAACGAGAACCGGAGGTCTCGTTTAAAAGCAATGCACTTCAAGTGGTGAAAAATACCATGACGGTAAGCAAAAGGATCTTCGCAGGGGTCCTTTCCTCACCCCCTCTCCTTTATCTGCACTAGTCTGAAAAACTGACAAGGTGAAAGCCAGCTAGTGGAAGCTCATCATTAGGCTGGTTTTCACCTGGTCAAGTCTTTAACAACCAGTCCAGTTAATGGGAAGGAAACAAAGGCAGGACAGATTATATATATTTTTTAAGAGCCTCGAAAGACTTTCTGATGCACATAGCTGTGGGAAGTAGGGGTGCTGGGGGTGCTAATAAATGTAAATAATGTTGCCAAAATGTGTAAAAAAATATTTTTACTCCTGTCTGAACAGCCACATAGAAAAAAATTCAGCTACAGAGGATCAATAGCTTCTAAAAAATTGCTGTGGATTAAGTTATCACAAACACTTAGTCGGGAAGGCCACAATTTGGGCAGTACGAGCGCTAAATGTAGAACAGCTTGTTGCATTGTGGCCATAGACACAATCCATACAATGATTTTGGAACCTCTAACCCTGGCACTGACAGTTAAACTGATGTGTACACTAGCAATAGCTGCCAGTCCTGACTTGAATGGGAACTGCCATCTATGGATTATATTTGTATGGCTGTCAGTTTGCCCTTCACACATTTCAAAATACAATAGCGAGAAAAACGTAGACCTACTGTTTGGAAAGGAAATGCCTACGAATCTGTCAATTCTCAACAACGTTTGAGCGAACAGCACTGTTTTTCAAAGTAGCTTATCTTGAGATATTGGAACAAGTGAAAGTTTATTTGTAGCATACTATATACAGTATATATCAGGGTGTCCAATAGGAGAATTTGGTGCCAGACAAGTGACTGGGAAGAAGAAAATGTATTGGACATTTGAGAAATTGACCAGTTACTCTTGACCAGTTAAATTGACCCACCAGTTACACCCACGCCGCCAGCGCCATCAATAAACAAGTCATATTGGCCAAATAAGCCACTGTATGATATTAATCAAAAAATATATATATCGAACCCACAAATGCTGGTGCTCCAGATACTCAACTAGTCTACAGAAGCCCAGTTGTATTGCTTCTTTAATCAGCACAACAGTTTTCAGCTGTGCTAACATAATTGCAAAATGGTTTTCTAATGATCAATTAGCCTGGTTGCTGTAGATATTCCATTAAAAATCAGCCGTTTCCAGCTACAATAGTCATTTACAACATTAACAATGTCTACACTGTATTTCTGATCAATTTGATGTTATTTTAATGGACAAAAAAATTGCTTTTCTTTCAAAAACGAGGACATTTCTAAGTGACCCCAAACTTTTGAACGGTAGTGTATATACATAAAGGAAGAGAAGCTTATGCCTAACCCCAGAGAGATAGAGATATGCAACGACACCTGCATGCATTTCTTAATCCATGTCAGAGGCTACAGGATCTGCTATACAGATAAAGGCATGAAGAAGGAGGCTAATTTGTTATTTTTCAATCAAAATATTATATTGTTAGATTATAGGAATAACTCTGGTAGTCCTCAAACATTCTTCCTCACCTCAAGTTCAACTGTCGGAGTCAGTTGGAGGGCAAGTGTGCACTGCCTTCATATCATAGGCCTGCAGTATAATAGGTTAATAGCCACACCATACCAAACCTTCACAAAAGTTTCTAAACTTTATTAGGGTAATATCAAAAGTAAGTCAAGTCGTTGTTCATAGTGAAAATACGAGCAGGATATTATATTGCGGCAAACACAACATTAGTTGAAACTTCATTTGGCCAAAGATAATGTCCCAACAGAATGAAACAAAACACGTTTTGCTTTTTTAGATTTAGATTATTAAGTAGGCCTTCAATAATAATAAATACAAAAAATTGTATCCTACCTGAATAGTGAGTCACACAGTAGTAGCCCGCATTTGGCCATTTGTGTGGTATTAAAAAATATTCTGCTAATGTCGTCGATCATGTAAATGACGTAGAATCGGATGAAATGCGTTTATAAAATGCACCAAAAAAATCCAGACCCTTCTTTAAAAAAAGAATGTCTGCTGAGCTGCATGCCCGCCCCCTCCAGCATCTCCCACCTCAAAACATCTTCCCACCACGGCTATGCTGATGCAATCTTTGCAACTCGTCAGTCATCTCAGTGTCCCTTAGATGTACACTCTTGTTGAATAATTCATAATTTACAGTATTAGCACTATCAAACGCCCTTAACGGGATTCTTCACTTCAAATGTTTGTCAGATGTGTTCTAAGCTCATAAGTGGTGTAATATCAAGTTTAGATCCAACAATAGTATACCTCAACCCCAGATTAATCGAAAAAATCCACAACGTCAAATTTTATTCAGTGTGTCTTTTCCATAAATTTGGGATTGGGGTGTAAATTTAGACAACGGATAGTCAGATGTGGACTCATCACAACAATTGTGAAATGTCAGTATGCCTTCAAACTAACTCATTTTATTTCCCACCCATTAATGTTCAATTTCTGGGCAATTTCCTGCTAGATACCTCGGATTATCCTCACCCACCCCTCTACCTCAGACGATGATGTAGAGCCCTTGACACAGGACCCTGACAGTGAGGCATTAGAGGACTTTGAAGATCCTGACAGCCACATCCAGTCTGAGTGCTTTAACAGTGCTTTCTATCCCCCCTGACCACATGCCTAAAGTTTGCAATGTTGAAAACAACTGACTTGTTATACACAATCCACTGGTCACAGATGTCAGTTCAACGTGTAGTTTTGATTTACATTTGGTTGAGTTGTCAAATCAACAAAAAATGTCACCATGTCATTGGATTTAGGTTAAAAGTTGGGTGAAAAAAAATACGAAATTCCCTTGCGTTGATTACTTTTTCCAATCAGTTTTCCACGTTGATTAAACGTCAACATATACAACATTTTGGGTTGAAATGATGTGGGAACTGTCTTTTGTATAGATTGACTTGTTTAAAAAATGATATTCCAGCTAAAGATTTGTATACGTGATTAAGAAACTAGTAAAAATAGCTGCTACAGTAAATGGTAAGACCATTGCAAGAATTAACTAATTGAACAATGGGAGTCTTTGTTTTGGCACAACAATAGACTTGTTTTGCATTGCGTCAGCCACGTGGGAGACCAACCACAATGAATCAAGACAAAAAGAGTATTGTTACACTCCAGCTTCTCTGTCTCTGAAAGGGATATTCACAAAACAAAGGATAGTTATTCAGAGGAAAAATATCTGTACGACACTTAAAATCTGTTGTGCACTTTCAATTTAGAAGTTTGTGTTCAGTTGGGCAAAGTGTTATTTTTCTAGCTACCTCTACCAATGAGCCACATGTTTTGGCAAATGGTATGCCCCCCTAGCCATGAGAGAGAGATGTCATTTTACTCTCCCCAATAGGAGCTTAGATAAAATGTCACATGCCTGGAGTGACTATACAGTGGGTGTGACAGTCCCTGCCGAGGCTCAGGAGACAGTTTGAACCCTGGCCCCTTTTCCTAACACCTGCAACCCAATGCTGTCTTTTCACCTGGTGGAAATATTTCTAATGTATGAAAGGCCAGTGAGTCTAGATGTCATAAGCTAGTATCTTAATACTTCTATACTTGTCTGAGTCACTCGGAAAGGAGTCTTTCATGTAGTAGTTGTGGTGATGTCTTAAAATGTACTTTGAATTAAGAGAGTGTGATGTTAAGGAGAGATAGCAAATCAATTGATTTCACACTTCTCAGGTTTGATGCCTCGCCAATGCCTTTGGTATTCTCACCTCCATGTGTACACGATGGCCACTTCTAATGTTATTTCTAGAAAATTGTTTATGAAGACTCTCACCTGAGAGAATATTCTTGCTTACTCTTCAGTCCATGCTGAAAAGCACCAATGTTCCTCAGTTTAGATCAGGTTATGATATGTCAGTTGTGACAGAAATTATTCTAGGCAGCAAAGCAATAAACCTCAGTCTTCCTTGACATTATTCCATCAAGTCTCTGCTGTCGCTGAAAGGTAGCATTGGTATACCAGCAGAGGAGAGGCTTATTGTGGAAATAATGAAAGATTTATGTTGTGCCCACATTTTCTGCAAGACTCTTAGCCAGAGTGTTTAGTTATGCATTGCCTCTGAATAAAGATACCTTGTTTACTGATTCCAGTCTGTGTAAAATCAAAGAAAGAATTGTACTTAACCGGTTACCTGCTACTGTACTAGAACGTGGAACACTTTAGACCTCACTTTCCTTGTATGATATTATTTTATTTTGATGTTCATTCTCACCATTCTTATATTGCCAAATACTTAATTTCTCAATAAAAAGTTCTGAAAGTTTTGTTTTGCATTTTTTTTTTTAAAGCTCTGTGAAACCTGTATTTTTCCAAGTTAGAGGTAAGTGCAACTCAAAAGGGTGTACATGTACAAATGACACAGCTACACATTTATGTTCCTTGTTTGAAAGGGACCTTTTATTTGACCTATGATTATTTTCTGCTGTGCCGGTGCACCTCTTGTATCCCATTGGCCACAACAGCTTGGTATTCCCAGCTAGTCTGCAGGATGCTCAATACTCTGCTCAAATAGCTGGAGTGTTTGAGGAGCAAGGTCACGACCTCCGGCGTGCTCGCCTTTTTACCTTGTCTTCCACACACACTTTACATGTTTAAAAAAATGGGTGAGGGTTTTGACTCGATTTCTACAAAGCTGTACATGAAATAAACTTGTAAGGGTGGTGCACCCTGACTTAAATGTAAGATTGTCATTTCTACTGTATATAAACAGATGGCAGAGTATCATATTACTACAGATTATGTGTGCGTTTATTGGATTTAGACATTATGTAATTACATCTGTTGAAGTGAAAATATACTGAATCTGGTTTAGTGAAACTGTCTTGGGTAGGGTGGAGAAGCTAGCAGGTGTTTTAATAAATTGTTAAGGTATGAGTCCTGAGACTGATGGGTATAGCAGTGCAAAGTAATTATTGCCAGAACGTTTACACATTTGATGATAGATCATGTTATTGTTCAAGCATTATTGGTTTAATACATTGTGTAATTAATTTTTCATTCTCACAGAGACGCAAGAAAGGCCTATCGAGCAGCACAATGACTGATATGTTGAGCAGTACGATGATATGTGTGGACAGACGCTGACTGATGACACAAGGGAAGTAAGGGCTGAGACAGAGCTCTGATGTTTTTGTTCACATTTCTTGGAAACGCAGCAATAGAAAGAATGAAGGTCCGCACTCAGCAATTTGAAGTGGAAGAAAATGTTATCCATATTTCTCAGGAAATACACACCACAATACATCAAAATGCAATGGAGTGAGGGATAGCCTGTTGGTCAAGGTTATTCCTTCTGGCAGAAGTAGGTTGCTGTGCATTCATAGCTTTGCCATGGTGCAGAGAACATACCCAAGAATACTTCAATTACTACTGGGTTGGGTTGATATTTGCTGACACTAACACATCACTTTCTTTCGAATCAAGAAAGTCAAAAACGTATCGCTTAAATTAATTTGGAACGAAATAATGTCTATAACTGGTTCAAAGCAAATAAGTTGTCCCTAAATGTAAAAGAAATATATATATATTCCAATTCACACCGAAAAGAAACAGGGAAAAGGTTCAATCTCTTTTCAAATTCAGGTTAATAATTTTCGCTTTGAACTGCCACTGATCTGAACACCCCTTTTCTGTATCAGATTAGGGCAAATTTTACATCACTTACAGAAGTCAGTTTTTATGGAACAGTCTCTCGGACCACCTCAATAACAAACAACTTCAACTCCTTCAAATACAAAATGAAAAAATTATCTACTGGATATTCCATACAATGACTCATCCCAATAATCGTCTGCCGATCTGTCAATGTTGATTTAGCATTTGACCGGAATCGATCTAATTTATTTTTTATCCCTGATCCATCATGTTTTTCTTTGTGTAAATCCCCAACTATTTGCTTCTCTGTTTTAATAATCATGACATTTTTTGTTTTGTTCTATAAATATTTGAAACTTGCCCTTACAAGCCCCTCAGGTAGTTTTTTTTTTGTTTACCTCTCCTGCACATGCACTTTTCACTTGGCTTATAAACTCACATTGGTCACGTTCTCCTGCTCAGACGTTGCATGCATCAACCAATGGTTGTGTGCCACGTCATTGACTGTGCAGTCGGGCACCAGATTGCTTTAACATGATGGGGTTAGCTGATGCGTAAAATACCTATCCAGGCATTGTAAGATCTGGCAGGCGTCAGCAACCTGCATGCGCCCCTTGTCTTGTATTGTGCAAAATAATTGTCTACATGTGGCTCAAAAGCCAAAACCAATCAAAAACTGGATTCCTGGAAGAAAAAAAGTCCCACAAAGCAAAATGGCTTGTTTACAATTCATCAGTTTATTTTGGTTTACACTGGTTTTTGTTGAGTACTCCCAATATATTACATACTTTTTTTCTTGTAGCATACAAATAATTATGTTTTTTGACTGAATAGAGGCAGGGTTTGTCCCAGACACAGAAATTAGTTTAGGTAGGAGTAGAAATTAACTCAGTGCAGTGAAATACACCAACCATATACACTACCTATCAAAAGTTTGGGGTCACTTAGAAATGTCCTTGTTTTTGAAAGCACTTTTTTGTCCACTAAAAATAACATCATATTGATCAGAAATAGTGTAGACATTTTAATGTTGTAAATGACTAATGTAGCTGGAAGCAGCTGATTATTATTTATTTTTTAATGAAATATCTACATAGGCGTACAGAGACCCATTTATCAGCAACCATCACTCTGGTGTTCCAATGGCACGTTGTGTTAGCTAATCCAAGTTTATCATTTTAAAAGCCTAATTGATCATTAGAAAACCCTTTTGCAATTATGTTAGCACAGCTGAAAACTGTTGTGCTGATTTAAAGAAGCAATAAAACTGGCCTTTAGACTAGTTAAGTATCTGGAGCATCGGCATTTGTGAGTTCGATTACAGGCTCAAAATGGCCAGAAACAAAGAACTTTCTTCTGAAACTCGTCAGTATATTCCATGCGAGAAATTGCCAAGTAACTGAAGATCTTGTACAACGATGTGTAAGAGGACAAGTACATTAGAGTGTCTAGTTTGAGAAACAGACGCCTCAAGTCCTCAACTGGCAGCTTCATTAAATAGTACCCGCAAAACACCAGTCTCAACGTCAACAGTGAAGAGGCGATGCCGGCCTTCTAGGCAGAATTTCTCTGTCCAGTGTCTGTGTTGCCCATCCTAATATTTTTTATATGCCAGTCTGAGATATGGCTTTTTCTTTGCAACTCTGCCTAGAAGGCCAGCATTCCGGAGTTACCTGTTATACCTTAGACCCCCCTCCCCCCAACACCATGTACAGTATATTTGGTGAAAGATAAAAATCCAACCAAAATCGTAGCTGAGAGAAACACTTAGTGTATCATTTCAAAAGCACTATGTGTGGGGCATTAAACATTGTCTGCTGACATCTGGCATTGCACATGTAAACACAATTACTATGACAGAAGGGGCAGGCTGGCCAGCTCTGTTAGTAGATGTAATGTACAAATTATCTGACATTTAGCAGACGCTTTTATCCAAAGCGTCTTAGTCATATTTTACATATGCGTGGTCTGGGAATTTAACTCCCTACCCTGGTGTTTCAAGCACCATGCTCTACCAACTGAGCTACAGAGGATATACAGTACACACTTCTTCGTCTCGTTATATTGCAGTCCCAGTCCTAGACAGGGGGAGGGAAATGATTGGGCAGAGGTGGACAGGGACAGCTGTGACAGGAATGAGGAATGTGACACGCTCAAGGGCTTAAACTCCACTCCCAAGGTCTGCTTTCGTTGGCTTGTCAGGAGTGAGATGGACTGGCCGGGTGGGGGAGGGCACATTTTAAAGCCTAGTCTACTCCCGAACAGAGAATGAACTTGTTTTGAGCCACCTGATGAGTCATTATTCGGAGACACTCAGTCAGGAGCAACAGTCTGCTGTCTCGATTTACTGTCAGATTTCAGGTGGATTTGACTTGTCATGGGTAGACGAACAGGTCTGCTCTCTCTACTGCCGAATAAACTAAACCAGTTCTACTGCAGATTCACCCCCCCCATCATCATCTACCACCAACCCCTCCACTGTCTTCCCTTCCTCCCCTACTCCTCTACAGGCTCCCCTCCCCTCTGTCCCAATAGAGTTCACCAGCTTTTAGTCCTAATACCCAGACATTATTTACCTCTGGTTCGTTCAGACATCCCTATGGGGAAATTAATGGTGAAAGAATAGAGTTTTGGGGTAACCGCAGAAAATAAGGTCTGAGGTTAACACAGGCTTAGGAGATCTTATACGTTTTGTTATATGAGATATCAGTCAGTTAACGTGACTTATGAATTAGGAAGCCTTTATGTGCTTTTTTAAAATGAGAAATGTTTCAAAATTCACAAAAAGGATGTTAACTGATGAAGATTATCTCATAGAACAAAATGTGTAAGATCTACGCCTGTGTTTACCACAGACCTTATTTTCGGTATTTAAACAAAACCCTTTTTAAAAAAAAAACTAATTTCCCCGTAGGCTTTGTCCAACAAACCATGGCGGAGTCAGTGCCTACATAAAGACAATATTACTATTTATCTCTATGCCAAAAATAATAAATCATGTAATTTCTAAACGGTTCACCCGATATGGATGAAAATACCTTAAAATGAAAGCTGATAGTCTGCTTTACTTTACTTTCAAACCCAAACTTTTGGACTATAGAGCCAAAGAAGAAAAAGTGCTTCAATGTCCAAATAATTACAGAGGGCACTGAAATTAATATCATAAGCCTAATAGTACTGTAGAGCTCTTTTTACTTGTGCACAACATAGCTGGATTGCCCCGTCCTGCCCCTAAGGGTCCACGGCCCTGCAGCGCCCCAAGCCAACACACCCCACTCAGCTTTAGGATCTTAGTGAAACATTCATTATTGGTTTCAGGTGTGTTAGGTCAAGGCCAGAGTGACAACAAACAGTACGGCAGACCCCTAGGGCCAGGACTAAGCAGCCCAGCAGCTAGGGATATTTAATAGTTATCTTCCCTGACTTGGGCATGTTTTCAATACAGACTCCTTTTATCGTACAGTATTCAATATAAGGCATCCAGACCTTATGAAAGTTGCACAGTGCTTTCGGGAAGTTTTCAGACTCCATGACTTCCACATTTTGTTAGGTTACAGCCTTTTTGTAAAATGGATAAAATCAAATAAATTCCTCATCAATCTACACACAATACCCCATAATGACCAAGCGAAAACACGTGGACTCCACTTGTTGTAAATTCAGTTGATTGGACATGATTTGGAAAGGCACACGCCTGTCTATATAAGGTCCCACAGTTGACAGTGCATGTCAGAGCAAAAATCAAGCCATGAGGTCAAAGGAAATGTAGAACTCGGAGACATGATTGTGTCGAGGCACAGATCTGGGGAAGGGTACCAGACTCTTCCTAGAGCTGGCCGTCTGGCCAAACTGAGCAATCGAGGGAGAAGGGCCTTGGTCAGAGAGGTGACCAAGAACCCGATGGTCACTCTGACAGCTCTAGAGTTCTGCTGTGGAGGTGGGAGAACCTTCCAGAAGGAAAACAAATCTTTGCAGCATTCCACCAATCAGGCCTTTATGGTAGAGTGGCCAGACGGAAGCCACTCCTCAGTAAAAGGCACATGAAAGCCTGCTTGGAGTTTGCCAAAAGGCACCTAAAGACTCTCAGACAATAAGAAACAAGATTCTCTGGTCTGATGAAACTCGTTGGCCTGAATGCCAAGCGTCACGTCTGAAGGAAACCTGGCACCATCCCTATGGTGAAGCATGGTGGTGTCAGCATTCTGTTGTGGCAATGTTTTTCAGTGGCAGGGACTGGAAGACTGGTCAGGATCGAGGGAAAGATGAAGGGCGCAAAGTACAGAGAGATCCTTGATGAAAACCTCCTCCAGAGCACTCAGGACCCCAGACTGGGGTGAATGTTCCCCTTCCAACAGGACAATGAACCTAAGCACACAGCCAAGACAACGCAGGAGTTGTTTCGGGATAAGTCTCAATGTCCTTGAGAGCCTCAGCCAGAGCCCGGATTTAAACCTGATCGAACATCTCTGGCGAGACCTAAAAATAGCTCTGCAGCGAGCTCCCCATCCAAACTGACAGAGCTTGAGAGGATTCAGTTTTTTTCAAAATGTCTAAACCTGTTGCTGCTTTGTCATTATGGGGTATTGCGTGTGTGTATATTGAGGGGGTAAAAACGATAACACATTTTAGAATAAGGCTGTAACAAAATGTGGAAATAGTCAAGGGGTCTGAATACTTTCCGAATGCACTGTATACTCTTAGTCTTGTAAAAAATAAAATCAGTGATACATAACTTGACATTTCTGCCATCCATTGTGACACTGTGGGAGGATAACCAAACTTCCAATTTATGGCAATGCATTTGTTAGCCGCTATAATTGCTTGGTTACTTTCTTCTGATATATTTCCAGTATCAACATTTCCAAGCAAATAAAAACGGGGAGAAAAGAGACGTATAGACGTGCTGAGATAAAAGAACATACTCTTCACCAGAATTCAGCTAGCCTTCACAAGAGATTAGCATATGCAGATATGTCCCCTTTTGTGTTTTACACGTCCAGCAGAGGAATTACATTTCTAGGTGCATGATATTCAGTTTCACTGGCATATAGTACATTCTATCGATGGTCTTAAACTCTAGTAATTTATGTCTGAACATGACTGGGCATTCAAACATACTTGTATCCATTCAACATCATCAGTAGTGTCTCCCAGGTCTTCACATTTTTTGTGCCTCTATCAACCCTTGATGCAGTTTGGAAATCAACTTTAGAGGTTTGTCAGACTGAAACTACTGTATTTTAAGGCAATCGTTGAAGCTTCTGGCTCATCCAGTGTACAGAGAGAATAAATTGTTGCATCAGCAAAAATTCACCTCTGTCAGACTCTGACAGCCCTGTCAGACTGAGACCCCTGTCACCATTTGATTCAGATGTGGCATGACAAATAATTATCTTGGTGTACATTTACACATTATATTATCCAAGAATAGAATCAATCGTTCAATTGAAATGACTATTATTCCCAGATCCCAGACTGTAGCCTACCCATCAACTCAAGATGGAACTTTGTATCCATTCACCGATCCTAATATACTGCAGAATTCCCCTGAGCGCCGTAGACTGGTCTTCCCTGGCTGTCTCACTCTACTGCGACACCTGTCACCATCTTTTCCTGCTAAGACATGATGAGCATAATGTTGTGTACGGACTGTGCACCATGACAGTGAAGCCTGTAGAGCTGTTTATACCGTGTCAGTGTGAAAAGTAGGGAATTAACTTGGGAAACTGACAGATCAATGTTACATTGTAGAATAGTGACAATTCACTTTCTCTGAGGATGACAGAGAACTAGTGTAGAGGGTCTATGACACTAATATATGATGTACTATCTGACTATATTATAATTCGAAGGCTAAAGGCCAAAAATCGTATCCAGTGGGTATAGCCAAGGTTGCGAGCCTTGCGTCACCACTCGGAATATTTTAGGATGCATGTGTCTAGGTTTACCATTAAGCAATTAAGAGGCTAAGGAACAAATAGCTAATATCTTACAATCAATGTCCTAGCAATTATTGAGTTAACCTTAGCTCAGATATGCACAGTTAGAGACAAATTATACAGTGGCTTGCGAAATTATTCACCCCCTTAGCATTTTTCCTATATTGTTGCCTTACAACCTGGAATTAAAATAGATTTTTGGGGGGTTTGTATAATTTGATTTACACAATATGCCTACCACTTTGAAGATGCAAAATATTTTTTATTGTTCAACAAACAAGAAATAAGACAAAAGAAATGAACTTGAGCGTGCATAACTATTCACCCCCCCCAAAGTCAATACTTTGTAGAGCCAACTTTTGCAGCAATTACAGCTGCGAGTCTCTTGGCACATCTAGCCACTGGGATTTTTGCCCATTCTTCAAGGCAAAACTGCTCCAGCTCCTTCAAGTTGGATGGGTTCCGCTGGTGTACAGCAATATTTAAGTCATACCAAATCAAAATCAAGTTTATTTTATATAGCCCTTCGTACATCAGCTAATATCTCGAAGTGCTGTACAGAAACCCAGCCTAAAACCCCAAACAGCAAGCAATGCAGGTGTAGAAGCACAGCGGCTAGGAAAAACTCCCTAGAAAGGTCAAAACCTAGGAAGAAACCTAGAGAGGAACCAGGCTATGAGGGGTGGCCAGTCCTCTTCTGGCTGTGCCGGGTGGAGATTATAACAGAACATGGCCAAGATGTTCAAATGTTCATAAATGACCAGCATGGTCAAATAATAATCAGGAGTAAATGTCAGTTGGCATTTCATAGCCGATCATTAAGAGTATCTCTACCGCTCGTGCTGTCTCTAGACAGTTGAAAACAGCAGGTCTGGGACAGGTAGCACGTCCGGTGGACAGGTCAGAACAGTTGAAACTGGAACAGCAGCAAGGCCAGGTGGACTGGGGACAGCAAGGAGTCATCATGCCCAGTAGTCCTGACGCATGGTCCTAGGGCTCAGGTCCTCCAAGAGAGAGAGAAGGAGAGAATTAGAGAGAGCATACTTAAATTCACACAGGACACCGGATAAGACAGGAGAAGTACTCCAGATATAACCAACTGACCCTAGCCCCCCGACACAAACTACTGCAGCATAAATACTGGAGGCGGAGACAGGAGGGGTCAGGAGACACTGTGGCCCCATCCAATGATACCCCCGGACAGGGCCAAACAGGAAGGATATAACCCCACCCACTTTGCCAAAGCACAGCCCCCACACCACTAGAGGGATATCTTCAACCACCAACTTACCATCCTGAGACAAGGCCGAGTATAGCCCACAAAGATCTCCACCACAGCACAAAGCAAGGGGGGGCGCCAACCCAGACAGGAAGATCACGTCAGTAACTCAACCCACTCAAGTGACGCACCCTTCCTAGGGACGGCATGAAAGAGCACCAGTAAGCCAGTGACTCAGCCCCTGTAATAGGGTTAGAGGCAGAGAATCCCAGTGGAGAGAGGGGAACCGGCCAGGCAGAGACAGCAAGGGCGGTTCGTTGCTCCAGAGCCTTTCCGTTCACCTTCACACTCCAGGGCCAGACTACACTCAATCATATGACCTACTGAAGAGATAAGTCTTCAGTAAAGACTTGAAGGTTGAGACCGAGTCTGCGTCTCTCACATGGGTAGGCAGACTATTCCATAAAAATTGAGATCTATAGGAGAAAGCCCTGCCTCCAGCTGTTTGCTTAGAAATTCTAGGGACAATTAGAAGGCCTGCGTCTTGTGACCGTAGCGCACGTGTAGGTATGTACGGCAGGACCAACTCGGAAAGATAGGTAGGAGCAAGCCCATGTAACGCTTTATAGGTTAACAGTAAAGCCTTGAAATCAGCCCTTGCCTTAACAGGAAGCCAGTAGGGAAGCTAGCACTGGAGTAATATGATCAAATTTCTTGGTTCTAGTCAGGATTCTAGCAGCCGTATTTAGCACTAACTGAAGTTTATTTAGTGCTTTATCCGGGTAGCCGGAAAGTAGAGGATTGCAGTAGTCTAACCTAGAAGTAACAAAAGCATGGATTAAATTTTCTGCATAATTTTTGGACATAAAATGTCTGATTTTTGCAATGTTACGTAGATGGAAAAAAGCTGTCCTTGAAACAGTCTTGATATGTTCGTCAAAAGAGAGATCAGGGTCCAGAGTAACGCCGAGGTCCTTCACAGTTTTATTTGAGACGACTTTACAACCATCAAGATTAATTGTCAGATTTAACAGAAGATCTCTTTCTTTCTTGGGACCTAGAACAAGCATATCTGTTTTGTCCGAGTTTAAAAGTAGAACGTTTTCAGCCATCCACTTCCTTATGTCTGAAACACAGGCTTCTAGCGAGGGCAATTTTGGGGCTTCACCATGTTTCATTGAAATGTACAGCTGTGTGTCATCCGCATAGCAGTGAAAGTTAACATTATGTTTTCGAATGACATCCCCAAGAGGTAAAATATATAGTGAAAACAATAGTGGTCCTAAAACGGAACCTTGAGGAACACCGAAATGTACAGTTGATTTGTCAGAGGACAAACCATTCACAGAGACAAACTGATATCTTTCCGACAGATAAGATCTAAACCAGGCCAGAACTTGTCAGTGTAGACCAATTTGGGTTTCCAGTCTCTCCAAAAGAATGTGGTGATCGATGGTATCAAAGGCAGCACTAAGGTCTAGTAGCACGAGGACAGATGCAGAGCCTCGGTCTGACGCCATTAAAAGGTCATTTACCACCTTCACAAGTGCAGTCTCAGTGCTATGATGGGGTCTAAAACCAGACTGAAGCATTTCGTATACATTGTTTGTCTTCAGGAAGGCAGTGAGTTCCTGCGCAACAGCTTTTTCAATTTTTTTTGAGAGGAATGGAAGATTCGATATAGGCCGATAGTTTTTTATATTTTCTGGGTCAAGGTTTGGCTTTTTCAAGAGAGGCTTTATTACTGCCACTTTTAGTGAGTTTGGTACACATCCGGTGGATAGAGAGCCATTTATTATGTTCAACATAGGAGGGCCAAGCACATGAAGCAGCTCTTTCAGTAGTTTAGTTGGAATAGGATCCAGTATGCAGCTTGAAGGTTTAGAGGCCATGATTATTTTCATCATTGTGTCAAGAGATATAGTACTAAAACACGTAAGTGTCTCTCTTGATCCTAGATCCTGGCAGAGTTGTGCAGACTCAGGACAGCTAAGCTTTGGAGGAATACGCAGATTTAAAGAGTCCGTAATTTGCTTTCTAATGATCATGATCTTTTCCTCAAAGAAGTTCATGAATTTATTACTGCTGAAGTGAAAGCCATCCTCACTTTGGGAATGCTGCTTTTTAGTTAGCTTTGCAACAGTATCAAAAATAAATTTTGGATTGTTCTTATTTTCCTCAATTAAGTTGGAAAAGTAGGATGATCGAGTACCACATATTCTCAATTGAATTGAGGTTCGGGCTTTGACTAGGCCATTCTAAGACATTTAAATGTTTTCCCTTAAACCAATCGAGTGTTGCTTTAGCAGTATGCTTAGGGTCATTGTCCTGCTGGAAGGTGAACCTCCGTCCCAGTCTCAAATCTCTGGAAGACTGAAACAGGTTTCCCTCAAGAATTTACCTGTATTTAGCGCCATCCATCATTTCTTCAATTCTGACAAGTTTCCCAGTCCCTGCCAATGAAAAACATCCCCACAGCATGATGCTGCCACCACCATGCTTCACTGTGGGGATGGTGTTCTCGGGTTGATGAGAGGTGTCGAGTTTGCGCCAGACATAGCGTTTTCCTTGATGGCCAAAAAGCTACATTTTAGTCTCATCTGACCGGAGTACCTTCTTCCATATGTTTGGGGAGTCTCCCACATTCCTTTTGGCGATCAACAAACATTTTTGCTTATTTTTTTCTTTCAGCAATGGCTTTTATTCTGGCCACTCTTCCGTGAAGCCCAGCTCTGTGGAGTGTGCGGCTTAAAGTGGTCCATGGACAGATACTCCAATCTCCGCTGTGGAGCTTTGCAGCTCCTTCAGGGTTATCTTTGGTCTCTTTGTTGCCTGGTCTGTGCGTTTTGGTGGGCGGCCCTCTCTTGGCAGGTTTGTTATGGTGCCATATACTTTCCATTTTTTAATAATGGATTTAATGGTGCTCCATGGGATGTTTAAAGTTTCTGATATTTTTTATAACCCAACCCGGATCTGTACTTCTCCATAACTTTGTCCCTAACTTGTTTGGAGAGCTCCTTGGTCTTCATGGTGCCCCTTGCTTAGTGGTGTTGCAGACTCTGGGGCTTTTCAGAACAGGTGACAGTTAAATAAAGTCCACCTGTGTGCAATCTAACTAATTATGTGACTTCTGAAGGTAATTGGTTGCACCAGATCTTATTTAGGGGCTTCATAGCAAAGGGGTGAATACATATGCATGCACCACTTTTCAGTTTTTTTATTACATTTTTAAAATTTTATTCTAACAACAATTTTTTTTCATTTTACATGAAATCCAAATAAAAATCTATTTAAATTACAGTTTGCAATACAACAAAATAGGAACAATGCCAAGGGGGATGAATATTTTTGCAAGGCACTGTATATGCTATGGATATTGTGAATAACATTTACCATTAAACATTTCACTAAATAATATTATTACACAGAAATGTGAGGATTACGGTTCGTATCCATTTAAAAAATAATCAGATTCATTAGTTTCACAAATAAGAATAGAATTAACAAATGGTACATACCAGAAATCTTCATGATGAAAAGAATACAACATATCCTAAGTCTTTTAACAGCATAGAAAATTCACCACTCCGGCATACTCTATGATCGTTTAAACCCAGCTTCTATACTTCCAAGAGCACCAAATCCCAGCATCTCCCATAGTCTAATTAACATCACTTTGCATGGCCCAAAACATTTTTTTAAAAGCCATGAAAACAACACAAATATTCTTGGATCTAATCATCACAACTCTTATCTAAATTATACGGGCGCAGCCCAGTATCGCTTCTCTAACTATTCACTGTTCGACGAACAGAATAACAGCTTCTCTGTAACAATAAATCCATAGCACTTACAGTACAATGAAACATCAAAACTCATAGCTCTTTATGAACTTTTCAAACAATCCAAACATGACAATTTAATTCACAGTGACATTAATTTAGTCGATTCAAGTTTCATTAGTCTTCACCTCTCCTGGCTTCAGTGACCCTAGGACTTCTGTGGAAATGTATCTTCATCGAGAAAGGTGTGTTTGACCCTTGTGATAGCCCACAGATGGTCTGTCATGTAAACAATGCCATAAATCATGATTGTGTCATCACGCTGGGCCTCGGCGCCAGCAAGTCGCTAGACATATCTTCATCACTGGCCTTCTTCATCGTTAATTTGTTCACTCTCTTTTCCACTACAACATTGCTATACTGACTATTGAAAACTCGCATTGGCGCTGTCAGTCTTCAATCATTTGGCTGCTGGTTTCATTCATGTCTAGTGTAATTGAGGAAAAAATAATAGCTAACGTTAGTCAACTTTTGGTTAGCTCTAATGGTGCATCAGCTGGTGAAAATGAGCCAAGTTAATTTACTTCTGTTGAAATGGGACAAAGCAAAGGCTACAAAACATTTCCATACATTCAACAGCTATTTGATAGTGATACCTGACAGATAGCTACCACAGCCAGTTCAGCTCTAGCTAACGTTACATGTGAGTTACACTACTAGGTCAGCACTGGGAATAAAATAAATCATTTTTTTTCTGTTAAGTCAAGCTACATCACTCAAATAAAGAGTAGCCAGTTTCTCCTCTGCTTGCTTTTACAACTCTGAGAAAAAGCACAACACAGACAGACATCTGCCTCTGTTCGCACGCTCTGTGGTGTCCTAAATCCAGCCGGCTGAAACTTCCAAACAGCCTACCCAACCGCTCTGAGGCTTCCGCATGGTCGTAAAGCATACTGATACCTCTTTTTGTATCACAGTGTAATGATAAAATTAGGTGGACAAAAATGCAATTTCAGAATGTGGGGCGGGTCATGTCCCCAGTGAAAGTTGTGCCCGAGTCTTAGGTTCCGAGGACAGATTGACCGACTAACGGCCTGGTGCAGTCGCACAACCTGGAACTCAATCCAGTCAAAACCCGTGGAGATGGTGGTTGACTTCAGAAAATGTTCCTCACCATCTCTCCCCCTCGAGATTGATGGCTCAGCCATTAGCACGGCTGAATCATTAAAATTTCTAGGGACCATCATCTTCCACAACCTCAAGTGGGAGGACAACATCTCAGTGGTGACCAATAAGTCTCACTAGAGGATGTACTATCTGCACCAGCCGAAGAAACTCAACCTCAAACAATACTGGTTCGGTTCTACACGGCCACCCTTGAGTCCATCTTCACCTCTTCCATCACCGTCTGCATCTGCCCGCTCAAATGGAAAACTGCAGCTCATTGTCCAATCTGCTGAGAGAGTCATAGGCTATCCCCTGCCCTCCATCGAGGACCTGCACAACTCCAGGACAAGGAGAGGTGCAGGAAAGATAATCACTGACACCACCCACCCCATCTTTCAAAGACTCCCTTCTGGCAAACGGTTGAGGTCATTCATGACCAAAACCCCCCGCCACCTGAACAGTTTCTTCCCCCGTGCTGTGGCTCTCTCCAACCGACCATCGGGCTAATCGGGAGTAAGAGACGAACATTGCAACTTGACATCAATGACCTGTAATACTAATAACGGCACTATACTGCATTTGCACTATGTACACCTCTGCACATCACTGTATATTAACTGTATATATTTGTCCCTCTGCATATATACATATATCCCCTCTGTAAATTGTTTTATAGTCTATATGTTTACTGTATTTTGTATTGTATATTCTCCATGTTGACTTTTGACTGTCTGCATTCTGTTTGTATATTGTTTATTGCTGGCAGCACCTATTCACAAATTCCAGGTGTGTGTAAATGTACTTGTGGAAAAAAGTGATTCTGAAACCATGATAAATACAGCAAATATATAACTTATTGCAAAACAGCCAAATCCAAACCACATTTCAACACCCCATTAAGCACCATTTCTACAGAATAGGTGAGTTTCCAGATGCTCGTCATTAATCCAGCTTTAACTTAAGTTTAATTCACTCTTTCATCAGTACTTATACCAGAACTCTGCATGTACTGTAATTCTCAATATTAGGTGTTATAAAAGCTCTACCTTAGTAAAGCAAAGTGGATCCTTGTAAGTAGTATTTATGTAGTCACACATTCAAAGTCATAGATGCATGGTCACTCATCCTGGCACTGCATATGGTGATGGGTGTCAGTTCTGTTTTTGTCTGTCATGTCTATTTACTTTATTTCAAGTTTTTTTCTCATATTACATCTGTGAAAATGTGTATGCAGTAGTAGAGTCAGCATAAAAGGGGCCAACCAGCTGAGTTTTGTGCAGACTTTAGCATGTTTTATGTATGCATTGTCTGCTCCCCGGTGGTATCCATGGAGACGCAGGATCCATCTGCCACTAGTTGCCATTTTAGTGGCCGCCTCTTGGCGGTGGAGAGAGCAGTTTTACAGTTAATTTCCTGAAATTTTACACGTATGCACAGCACCAGTCAAAAGTTTGGACAAACCTACTTATTCAAGGGTATTTCTTCATTTTCACTATTTTATGCATTGTAGAATAATAGTGAAGACATCAAAACTATGATATAACACATGGAATCATGTAGTAACCCAAAAAGTTAAACATATCAAAATATATTTGAGATTTGAAATTCTTCAAAAGTAACCACCTTTGCCTTTGACAGCTTTGCACACTCTTGGCATTCTCTCATCCAGCTTCATGATGTAGTCACTTGGAATGCATTTCAATTAGCAGGTGTGCCTTGTTAAAATATAATTTGTGGAATTTATTTCTTTATTAATGCGTTTGAGACAATCAGTTGTTGTGACAAGGTAGGGGTGGTATACAGAAGATAACCCTATTCAGTAAAAGACAAAGTCCATATTATGGCAAGAACAGCTAAAATAAGCAAAGAGAAAAGACAGCCCATCATTACTTTAAGACATGAAGGTCAGTCAATCTGGAAAATGTCAAGTTTCTTCAAGGGCAGTCGCAAAAACCATCAAGCGCTATGATGAAACTGGCTCACATGAGGACGGCCACAGCAAAGGAAGACCCAGCGTTACCTCAGCTGCAGATAAGTTCATTAGAGTTACCACTCTCAGAAATTGCAGCCAACATCAACTGTTCAGAGGAGACTGCGTGAATCCGGCCTTCATGGTCAATAAAGGACACCAATAATAAGAAGAGACTTGCTTGGGTCAAGAAACACGAGCAATGGATATTAGACTGGTGGAAAATCTGTCCTTTAGTCTGATTAGTCCAAATTTGAGATTTTTGGTTCCAACCTCCATGTCTTTGTGAGACGCAGAGTAGGTGAATGGATGATCGCATGTGTGGTTCCCACTGTGAAGCATGGAGGAGGTGGTGTGGGGGTGCTTTGCTGGTAACACTGTCTGTGATTTATATAGAATTCAAAGCACACTTAACCAGCATGGCTACCTAATGGGACTATCGTTTGTTTTTCAACAGGACAATGACCCAATACACCTCAAGGCTGTGTAAGGGCTATTTGACCAAGAAGGAGAGTGATGGAGTGCTGCATATTCAGATGACCTGGCCTCCGCAATCACCCAACCTTAACCCAATTGAGATTGTTTGGGATGAGTTGGAGTGAAGAAAAAGCAGCCAACAAGTGCTCAGCATAAATGGGAACTCCTTCAAGACTGTTGGACAAGCCTTCCAGGTGAAGCTGGTTGAGAGAATGCCAAGATTGTGCAAAGCTGTCATCAAAGCAAAGGATGGCTACTTTGAAGAATCTAAAATATATAGTCTATTTGTTTAACACGTTTTGGGTTACTACATGATTCCATATGTGTTATTTCATAGTTTTGATGTCTTCACTATTATTCCACTATGTAGAAAATAGTACAAATAAAGAAAAACCCTTTGAGTAGGTGTCCAAACCTTTGACTGGTACTGTATGTAATTTCTTTGATTGGTTATTTCCTACCTCGCCTTTGATGGGATCACTTTCTCAGTTGCTCACCTGAAGCACCATCAAACAAATCTGAAGTAATAGCTTTCCATTCCATTTAACTTGGTCCTCTGCATGTTCTCTCTATAACACAGTGAATGGCAACTAATGCACCCTACAACATACAATACAGAGTGGATCACATAAGATTTCGCTGTGTACACAAAGCACAGTAATTAGGGGGCAACGGAAAGGTTGCGGTTCTTTCTGTAAATGTCTTACTATTTTAATGGAAAAATACTTACTCGTCCTTGGTCATGATTGCACCCTTCTGAGACTGCTGCTCCAGGGACCCCTCGGACAAACTCTGTTTACATTGAGAGAAAAAGAGCAAATACAATTGTGGCCATGCGTTCCCCAGGGCACAAAGCACAGTTACTGGCGATGTAGGTATCATTATTGTTATCGGTGCTCTGCATGCTGGATGCTGTCTGCAAGCTATTTGTGTCTTTTGTGTGTCTGTAAATGGAAGCCAGCACTTCTCTGCACTTATCACAGGGTAATACATGTTGGGACTCCATACAGTGGGGAGAACAAGTATTTGATACACTGCTGATTTTGCAGGTTTTCCTACTTACAAAGCATGTAGAGGTCTGTAATTTTTTATCATAGGTACACTTCAACCGTGAGAGACGGAATCTAAAACAAAAATCCAGAAAATCACATTGTATGATTTTTAAGTAATTAATTTGCATTTTATTGCATTATTTATTGCTTAAAGCTAGTGAGGGAGATAAGTGTTTCCAGTTTCAGGGATTTTTGTAGTTCATTCCAGTCATTGGCAGCAGAGAACTGGAAGGAGAGGCGGCCAAAGGAAGAATTGGTTTTGGGGGTGACCAGAGAGATATACCTGCTGGAGCACGTGCTACAGTTGGGTGTTGCTATGGTGACCAGCGAGCTGAGATAAGGGGGGACTTTACCTAGCAGGGTCTTGTAGATGACCTGGAGCCAGTGGGTTTGGCGACGAGTATGAAGCGAGGGCCAGCCAACGAGAGCGTACAGGTCGCAGTGGTGGGTAGTATATGGGGCTTTGGTGACAAAACGGATGGCACTGTGATAGAATGCATCCAATTTATTGAGTAGGGAATTGGAGGCTATTTTGTAAATGATATCACCGAAGTCGAAGATGGGTAGGATGGTCAGTTTTACAAGCGTATGTTTGGCAGCATGAGTGAAGGATGCTTTGTTGCGGAATAGGAAGCCAATTCTAGATTTAACTTTGGATTGGAGATGTTTGATGTGAGTCTGGAAGGAGAGTTTACAGTCTAACCAGACACCTAGGTATTTGAGGTTGTCCACATATTGTCTGACATAAGTCAGAGCCGTCCAGAGTAGTGATGTTGGACAGGCGGGCAGGTGCAGGCAGCGATCGGTTGAAGAGCATGCATTTAGTTTTACTTGTATTTAAGAGCAATTGGAGGCCACGGAAGTAGTGTTGTATGGCATTGAAGCTCGCCTGGAGGGTTGTTAACACAGTGTCCAAAGACGGCCAGAAGTATACAGAATGGTGTCGTCTGCGTAGAGGTGGATCAGAGACTCACCAGCAGCAACCCCATAGAGACTGCCAGAGGCCCAGACAACAGACCCTCCGATTTGACACACTGAACTCTATCAGAGAAGTGGGTTGGTGAACCAGGCGAGGCAATCATTTGAGAAACCAAGGCTGTCGAGTCTGCCGATGAGGATGTGGTGATTGACAGAGTCAAAAGCCTTGGCCAGGTCAATGAATACAGCTGCACAGTATTGTTTCTTATCGATGGCTGTTAATATATCGTTTAGGACCTTGAGCGTGGCTGAGGTGCACCCATGACCAGCTCTGAAACCAGATTGCATAGCGGAGAAGGTATGGTGGGATTCGAAATGGTCAGTAATCTGTTTGTTGACTTGGCTTTCGAAGACCTTAGAAAGGCAGGGTAGGATAGATATATGTCTGTAGCAGTTTGGGTCAAGAGTGTCCCCCCCTTTGAAGAGGGGGATGACCGCAGCTGCTTTCCAATCTTTGGGAATCTCAGACGACACGAAAGAGAGGTTGAACAGGCTAGTAATAGGGGTGGCAACAATTTCAGCAGATCATTTTAGAAAGAAAGGGTCCAGATTATCTAGCCCGGCTGATTTGTAGGGGTCCAGATTTTGCAGCTCTTTCAGAACATCAGCTGACTGGATTTGGGAGAAGGAGAAATGGGGAAGGCTTGGGCGAGTAGCTGTGGGGGGTGCAGTGCTGTTGACCGGGGTAGGGGTAGCCAGGTGGAAAGCATGGCCAGCCGTAGAAAAATGCTTATTGAAATTCTCAATTATAGTGGATTTATCGGCGGTGACAGTGTTTCCTATCTTCACTGCAGTGGGCAGCTGGGAGGAGATGTTCTTATTCGCCATGGACTTTACGGTGTCCCAGAACTTTTTTGAGTTTGTGTTGCAGGAAGCAAATTTCTGCTTGAAAAAGCTAGCCTTGGCTTTTCTAACTGACTGTGTATATTGGTTTCTAGCTTCCCTGAAAAGTTGCATATCACGGGGGCTGTTCGATGCTAATGCAGAACGCCATAGGATGTTTCTGTGTTGGTTAAGGGCAGTCAGGTCTGGAGAGAACCAAGGGCTATATCTGTTCCTGGTTCTAAATTTCTTGAATGGGGAATGCTTATTTAAGATGGTGAGGAAGGAATTTAAAAAAAATAACCAGGCATCCTCTACTGACGGGATGAGATCAATATCCTTCCAGCATACCCCGGCCAGGTCGATTAGAAAGGCCTGCTCGCTGAAGTGTTTCAGGGAGCGTTTGACAGTGATGAGTGGAGGTCGTTTGACCGCTGACCCATTACGGATGCAGGCAATGAGGCAGTGATCGCTGAGATCTTGGTTGAAAACAGCAGAGGTGTATTTAGAGGGCAAGTTGGTTAGGATGATATCTATGAGGGTGCCCGTGTTTACGGCTTTGGGGTGGTACCTGGGAGGTTCATTGATCATTTGTGTAAGATTGAGGGCATCAAGCTTAGATTGTAGGATGGCTGGGGTGTTAAGCATGTTCCAGTTTAGGTCGCCTAGCAGCACGAGCTCTGAAGATAGATGGGGGGCAATCTGTTCACATATGGTGTCCAGAGCACAGCTGGGGGCAGAGGGTGGTCTGTAGCAGGCGGCAACAGTGAGAGACTTGTTTTTAGAGAGGTGGATTATTAAAAGTAGAAGTTCAAATTGCTTGGGTACAGACCTGGATAGTAGGACAGAACTCTGCAGGCTATCTTTGCAGTAGATTGCAACACCGCCCCCTTTGGCCGTTCTATCTTGTCTGAAAAAGTTCGGGATGAAAATGTCAGAATTTTTGGTGGTCTTCCTAAGCCAGGATTCAGACACGGCTAGAACATCCGGGTTGGCAGAGTGTGCTAAAGCAGTGAATAAAACAAACTTAGGGAGGAGGCTTCTAATGTTAACATGCATGAAACCAAGGCTATTACGGTTACAGAAGTCATCAAAAGAACGCGCCTGGAGAATAGGAGTGGAGCTAGGCACTGCAGGGCCTGGATTCACCTCTATATCACCAGAGGAACAGAGGAGGAGTAGGATAAGGGTACGGCTAAAAGCTATGAGAATTGGTCATCTAGAACAGAGAGTAAAAGGAAGTTTCTTGGGGCGATAAAATAGCTTCAAGGAATAATGTACAGACAAAGGTATGATAGGATGTGAATACAGTGGAGGTAAACCTAGGTATTGAGTGATGAGAGATATTGTCTCTAGAAACATCATTGAAACCAGGTGATGTCATCGCATGTGTGGGTGGTGGAACTGAAAGGTTGGATAAGGTATAGTGAGCAGGGCTAGAGGCTCTACAGTGAAATAAGCCAACAAACACTAACCAGAACAGCAATGGACAAGGCATATTGACATTAAGGAGAGGCATGCTTAGTCGAGTGATCATAAGGGTCCAGTGAATAGAGGTTGGTTGGGGTCACGGCGATTCAGACAGCTAGCCGGGCCATCGGTAGCAAGCTAGCATTGGATGGAGGTCTGTTTTTAGCCAACTCGTGCGTTTCCGTCGGTAGGTTAGTGGGGTTCCGTGTGGTAGAGGGGATCAATCCAATTGGCAAAATAGATATAGTTATAGTGACCCAAGAAAAATTGTCAGATAGACAGTACAGGAGTACAGGAGTGGGCTGAGAACGCACCCTTGTGGGGCCCCAGTGTTGATGATCAGCGGGGTGGAGATGTTGTTTCCTACCCTTACCACCTGGGGGCGGCCTGTCAGGAAGTCCAGGACCCAGTTGCACAGGGCGGGGTCAAGAACCAGGGTCTCGAGCTTAATGACGAGTTTGGAGGGTACTATGGTGTTGAATGATGCGCTGTAGTCGATGAACAGCATTTTTACATAGGTATTCCTCTTGTCCAGATGGATTAGGGAGGTGTGCAGTGTGATTGCGATTGCGTCATCTGTGGACCTATTGGGGCGGTAAGCAAATTGGAGTGGGTCTAGGGTGTCAGGTAGGGTGGAGGTGATATGGACCTTGACTAGTCTCTCAAAGCACTTCATGATGACGTTAGTAAGTGCTATAGGGCAATAGTCATTTAGCTCAGTTACCTTAGCTTTCTTTGGAACAGGAACAATGGTGGCCCTCTTGAAGCAAGTGGGAACAGCAGACTGGGATAAGGATTGATTGAATATGTCCGTAAACACACCAGCCAGCTGGTCTGCGCATGCTCTGAGGACGCCGTCTGGGCTGGTAGCCTTGCGAGGGTTAACACATTTAAATGTTTTACTCACCTTGGCTGCAGTGAAGGAGAGCCCGCAGGTTTTGGTAGCGGGCCGTGTCGGTGGCACTGTATTGTCCTCAAAGCGAGCAAAGAAGTTGTTTAGTTTGTCTGAGAGCAAGACATTGTGGTCCGCGATGGGTTGGTTTTCCTTTTGTATTCCGGGATTGACTGTAGATTCTGCCACATACCTCTCGTGTCTGAGCCGTTGAATTGCGACTCTACTTTGTTTCTATACTGACGTTTAGCTTGTTTGATTTCCTTGCGGAGGGAATAGCTACACTGTTTGTATTCGGTCATGTTTCCGGTCGCCTTGCCCTGATTAAAAGCAGTGGCTCACGCTTTCAGTTTCACGCGAATGCTGCCATCAATCCACGGTTTCTGGTTGGGGAAGGTTTTAATAGTCACTGTGGGTACAACACCGATGCACTTGCTAATAAACTCGCTCACCGAATCAGCGTATTCATCAATGTTATTGTCCGACGCTATGCGGAACATATCCCAGTCCACGTGATCGAAGCAATCTTGAAGAGTGGAATCCGATTGGTCGAACCAGTGTTGAACAGACCTGAGCACGGGCGTTTCCTGTTTTAGTTTCTGTCTATAGGCTGGGAGCAACAAAATGGAGTCGTGGTCAGATTTTCCGAAATGAGGGCGGGGGGGGGGCTTTGTATGCATCGCGGAAGTTAGAATAACAATGATCCAGGGTTTTGCCAGCCCGGGTCGTGCATTCGATATGCTGATAAAATATTAGGGAGCCTTGTTTTCAGATTAGCCTTGATAAAATCCCCAGCTACAATAAATGCAGCCTCAGGATATGTGGTTCCCTGTCAAACACAGGAGGTTGGTGGCACCTTAATTGATGAGGACGAGCTTGCGGTAACGGCTAGAGCGGAGTCAGTGGAATGGTATCAAATACATCAAACACATGGCTTGATGCCATTCCATTTGCTCTGTTCCAGACATTATTATGAGCTGTCTTCCCCTCAGCAGCCTCCACTGCAGTGTCAAACATTATTAACAATGCACCAACTGAAGAGAAGGGAATTGTGTTTAAGTCAATACAACTACTTAAAATGTCAAGCGAAATGTCACAAGTTCATCAGATCAGAAAGAAATAGAAAATGTGTTTGACCTATGCCATGTTTGCACCCATTTCCATAGTGGTCTCAAACTTTGCCTATAGCTTTTGTTGAATTTCAATGCACCTGATTAAGCAATGATCATGTTTAATTTGCAACCTCAGTTGTCAATTAGTCACTGTTAATATGAGAATCAGTTTTGAGTGAATCCTTCACACATGTGGAATTTTCAATGTTCTTCAATTACTTAATCAAGCACTCGGTTGGTGAAATAATTTAGTTCAGGCAATCATAAAGCAAGTCTGTTGGCTCTGTAGTGTAGGAATTGACTGCACTATGAAAGGGACAGAATTGCATCAGGCTTGTTTTACATGAGGTGTGATTGTGAACAATATCCTTTTCTTAGGCAGGTAAATGCAGAGGAAATGGCTCAACGTGGTAGGGGCCTGTGACCATAGATACAAATGTGAAGAGTTCAAACCCTCGAGGTCTCTTTTCTTTACCGTGGTAACAAACAGAACACAAGTTATTTATTCAGAGCCCTTAGGATGTCCTTAGAGGTGTAGAGTGGGGTCCAAAAGGATTGACACCCTTGATGAAGATTAGCAAAAATGACTGTATAAAATAAATAATTCAAATACTGAGCTATATTGTATGGTACATTTTTTGGTAATTTTATTATTTTAAGCTAATACAATCGCTCAGACTAATATATTTTGTTTAACAAGTAATAATTTCTGTTCTCAAAAAAGGTAGGGGTCAAAATGATTGGCTCCCCTGTTTCCAATACCTTTCACTTTGCGAGTATAATGGCACTGAGCCTTTTTCTAAAATGTTTTGAGTTGGAGAACACCATGGGAGGGATCTTAGACCATTCCTCAATGCACAATCCTTCCAGATCCTTTGTCTGAGCCTATGAACTGCCTTCAATTCAAACCACATGTTTTCAATGGATTTCATGTGCAGAGAATTGTAATTTTCTAGCCAATAAACCATTTCTTTGTGGATTTTGATGTGTGCTTGGGGTTATTGTCTTGCTGGAAGATCCACTTGCAGCCAAGTTTCAACCTCCTGGCAGAGACAGACAGGTTTTTGGCTAAAATATCCTGGTAAAGGGCCCCAGGACCAGTGGAAGCAAAATTGTCCCATAAAATCAAAGATCCACCACCAGATTTTACAGTAGGTATGGGGTTATTTTCTGCTCATGCATTCTTATTTCGACGCCAACCCCACCAATGGTGTGCTTGGCCAACGACCTCTATTTTCCTGAGAGGTGACTCCTATAATTATATTAGTTAAGCTCTTACTTAATCAGTGAGGCATTTGATAGTGCGTGAGTATAGTACATGTTGTAAAAATAAAAAGAGTTGCACACTATATATGTATATATACACACACACACACACACACACACACACACACACACACACACACACACACACACACACACACAGGGGCCTCCCACTCCTCTTTCTATTCTGGTTAGAGACAGTTTGCGCTGTTCTGTGAAGGGAGTAGTACACAGCGTTGTACGATATCTTTAGTCTGTTGGCAATATCTCACATAGAATAGCCTTCATTTCTCAGAACAGGAATAGACTGACGAGTTTCCAAAGAAAGTTCTGGCCATTTTGAGCCTGTAATCGGAACCCTCAAATGCTGATGCTCCAGATACTCAACTAGTCGAATGTAGGCCATTTTTATTGCTTCTTTAAATCAGAACAACAATCTTCAGCTGTGCTAACATAATTACAAATGGGGGTAAAACACAGATGTTTCGGCATCACTGTGTAAGAGTGCACAGTGACGCCGAAACATCAGTATTTTACCCAATAAATTACTGGGAGTTTACAGTACCAGTCAAAAGTTTGGACACACCTACTCATTTAAGGGTTTTTCTTTATTTTTACTATTTTCTACACTATTTTCTACATCTACATATTTTTACTATTTTCTACACTTCTGCTGCAGATAAGTATTTTCTACATTGTAGAATAATAGTGAAGAAATCAAAACTATGAAATCATGTAGTAACCAAAACAGTGTTAAACAAATTGAAATTCCTCTCTTGGCATTCTCTCAACCAGCTTCATGAGGTAGTCACTTGGAATGCATTTCAATTAACAGGTGTGACTTGTTGAAAGTTAATTTGTGGAATGTATTTCCTTAATGCATTTGAGCCAATCAGTTGTGTTGTGACAAGGTAGGGGTGGTACACAGAAGATAGCCTTATTTGGTATATTGACCAAGTCCATAATGGCAAGAACAGCTCAAATAAACAAAGAGAAATGACAGTCCATCATTACTTTAAGACATGAAGGTCGGTCAATCTGGAAAATTTCAAGAACTTTTAAAGTTTCTTCAAGCGCAGTCTCAAAAACCATCAAGCGCTATGATGAAACTGGCTCTCATGAGGACCGCCACAGGAAAGGAAGACCCAAAGTTACTTCTGCTGCAGATAAGTTCATTCGAGTTAACTGCACCTCAGATTACAGCCCAAATAAATGCTTCACAGAGTTCAAGTAAGACATCAACATCAACTGTTCAGAAGAGACTGCGTGAATCAGGCCATCATGGTCGAATTGCTGCAAAGAAACCACTAAAGGACACCAATAAGAAGAAGACACTTTCTTGGGCCAAGAAACATGAGCAATGGACATTAGACCGGTGGAAATCTGTCTTTTGGTCTGATGAGACACAGAGTAGGTGAACGGATGATCTGCATATGTGGTTCCCACGGTGAAGCATTGAGGAGGAGGTGTGATGGTGTTTTGCTGGTGACACTGTTGCAGGAGAGTGATGGAGTGCTGCATCAGATGACCTGGCCTCCACAATCAACCGACCTCAACGCAATTTGAATTTTTTTATTTAACCGTTATTTAACTAGGCAACCAGCCAATTGAGATGGTTTGGGATGAGTTGGACCGCAGAGGGAAGGAAAAGCAGCCAACAAGTGCTCAGCATATGTGGGAACTCCCTCAAGACTGTTAGAAAAGCCTTCCAGGTGAAGCTGGTTGAGAGAATGCCAAGAGTGTGCAAAGCTGTCATCAAGGCGAAGGGTGGCTACTTTGAAGAATCTCCTTTTTGGTTACTACATGATTCCATATGTGTTATGTCATAGTTTTGATGTCTTCACTATTCTACAATGTAGAAAATAGTCAAAATAAAGAAATACCCTGGAATGAGTAAGTTTGTCCAAACTTATGACTGGTACTGTATATATACAGTGCATTTGGAAAGTATTCAGACCCCTTCACTTTTTCCACATTTTGTTACATTACAGCCTTGTTCTAAAATTGCTTAAATCGTTTTTTCCCCCTCAATCTACACACAATACCCCATAATGACGAAGCAATGACAGGTTTTTAGAAATGTTTGAAAATGTATACAAATAAAACTGAAATATGACATTTACATAAGTATTCAGACCCTTTACTCAGTACTTTGCGGAAGCACCTTTGGCGGCGAATGTAGCCTCGAGTCTTCTTGGGTTTGTCGCTACAAGCTTGGTGTAGGAGCCATTTTGGCCTGTTTATGAGTTGTGTATATGCTGTCTGTCAAGGGTTATTTTTACTTGTTTTGTACACTAGACGGCATTATATGTTGGGGTCATGGGTCACGTGTGTATATAGGTAGCACAGGTGGCCAGGAAGGTTTAGCACAGGTGAGAGGAGAGCACATACAGTTGTTACCGTATCACAGATACAGCTTATAGAATGCATCTCTCTGCACCTTTTGTATAGGAATATGTGTTTGGGAGCTATTTATATATGTAATAAATGGGAACTTCACAAAAGAGTAACATTTGGAAATCTGATTTTTGTGGACGCGTTATGGACAGCTCTCTCCTGTGGCAGTCCATATGGAATTGCCACTACACTTGGCACACCTGTATTTTTGACATTTCTGCCATCCTTCTCTGTAGATCCTCTCAAGTTAATTTGATAGTGCATGTGTATAGTACATGTTGGACATGTGTTCCAGTAAAAGGAACTTAGCACACCCAGGAGAGAGACACTGTTACGTCCCATGCTTGCTAAGGAGCTGGAAGTTATACAAAGGAACTTGCTGAGGTTCACTTAAGGATTGCTCAGGTTGCAGTAACTCATCTGAGTGGCTCATCAACTGTTCCTGATCCTGTGTCAGAATTTAGGATTTCCCAAACAGAGGGAGACTGAAGACACTATGTCGGACGGAGGGCTTTTCAAAGCGGAGGTGATCTATATCAGCGACTCTGAAAAAGAGGTAGAGCAGGTGACATGGTCCAACAGGAGTCATTTACTCGGGTAAGTGCGTGGGCTTATGTTCTTTTATTACTTCCTCAATATGATAACATTTACAGCACAACCAACAATAGCCTTAATCCAAAAGTGGATCTTAAAGCTTGTGGATTAATTTTCTATATTTTGCACCTTCTCTACTTGAGGCCTAGAAATATACACCGAGTGTGCAAAACATTAGGAACGTCTATGACAGACTGACCAGGTGAATCCAGGTGAAAGCTATGATCCCTTATTGATGTCACTTGTTAAATCCACTTCAAATCAGTGTAGCTGAAGGGGAGGAGAGAAGTTAAAGAAGGATTTTTAAGCCTTGAGACATGGATTGTGTATGTGTGCCATTCAGAGGGTGAATGGGCAAGACAAAATATTTAAGTGCCTTTGAACAGGGTATGGTAGTAGGTGCCAGGTGCACCGATCTGAGTGTGGCAAGAACTGCAACGCTTCTGGTTTTTCATGCTCAACAGTTTCCAGTGTGAATGGTCCACCATCAAGAATGGTCTACCACCCAAATGACATCCCGCTAACTTGACACAACTGTGGAAAGCATTGGAGTCAACATGGGGCCAGCATCTCTGTGGAATGCTTTCAGTACATTGTAGAGTCCATGCCCCGACAAATTGAAGCTGTTCTAAGGGCAAAAGGGGTTCAACTTAATTTGAATGTTTTGTATACTCAGTGAAGTTAAAGGTGGATATAAAAGTGGAGCAAGAAGGTTTTATAATACATTGTTTTGTCAGGGCTAACAGCTTGACTCCCATTTGTGACAATTTTAAATGACATGGCTTCTGAGATCCAATCTAAACATAGTAATGCAACTGACTAGCAAATGGCAGATCAGAAGCTTTAGTTCCAACCCTACTTGCCGTAATTCATACTGTTCCTATTATTTTGACCTTTGCTTGTTCTTATTAAATTAGATAACATACCTTCTGAGATTCAATCTGAACATAGTAATGCAAAAGACAAACAAATATATAAAGCGTTGGTTCCAATCCAGATTCTCCAGTAATTTTCTAAAATTCATTATGTTTCAATGGCTGTGACCTTCGGTTGGACCTTTTAATTATCTGCAAATAATTATCAACCTGTATGGACAGAACAATGAATTTTCAGTATTGACCAGACAAAAACCACTGGCTACTTTGACTTGTTTTGACCAGGGGTTGGAAACAAAATTATTTTCCAATCGTTGCATTCTGAACAGACCCATTATTTTTTCCGTTCTGTTCCAGTGTTCTGACCTAAAAAAGAAAGTTCTGAAACGGTTCAAACAAAAAAACAGTTACATTTAGCTAGACATTAAATGACTTCACCAATCAGTGTGGATAGAGTAGCTTGCTATGGAACGGGCAAGCTGTAGTTGTTTACATGCGTGAGATGCGACTTACATTTTGTGGGTGGGGAAGGTGGAGGAGGAGGCTTGAAGTGCTAGAAACCTTGTTATGACATGCATTATCTGAAATTGGCCCAGAGAATTATACCTATGGAGGAGAGTAACTGAGCGTCATATACGGTTAGTTCCCCAAAAAATATAGCGCAAAAATACGAAGAAAATCACACGCTGCATTTGTGTAATTTGCATTACTTATTCTCTCCTTCAAAGTTCCATATCTCCCTACTCTGGCTCTGGGGCCTGAGAGGGTAGTAAGGTTCATGACAGCCTTTCATGTAACTCCTTTGCCAAGAAGTCCTCCACCGCATCCACAATGATGTCCATATTTCTGAACTTTTTTTGGCAGTGTCGTTGATCACCATATCCATAAAGAGTACAACATTGCCTATCCACCACCATGGGCCCTTCAGGACTATTCGCTCCCTCAACCCCCTCGACAGCTGCTGTATATGATATGTTCTGGTTGGCACCGACTTTACCCACCTCATTTTCCTTCACCCTTGTCGGGCATTCCAAAGATCAAGCAACATGGTTCCCACCACAATTGCAACATTTCACACGATCAAAACTCAAACCCCACTCAATATGATCTTCTACACAACTTTCACACCTTGGCTTCTTTCTTCAACAAACACTTTCCACATGTCCAAAGGCACTACAGCGATGACACTGCAGTGCTCTTGGGACAAATGCTCTTACATGGTAATTTATTCCTATACGGTACCCAAACTTCCCCTCGGCTGGGAGGGACTCAAAAGAACAGATACCCTTCACTTTCTTTCCATTAACTACTCGATTCATCCAACGTGCATCAATCATATCTCAACCCACATCACCCTCAAGGGGTGCCCTGCTTCGAAAAGCTATGCACGACACGCCAACCTTCTCAAATCGAGTACAATGCAACACAAGCTCTTTTTGATACTCAGAAATACACAAAATCAAAACAAGTCCACTTCTCGTAATCCTCACTGCATTTCCTTTACCCGTCTCTCTTTCCACCAGCTTGGATATTTCAAATGGATTCCTCAGGTTTGGCAACTCGATCTGTACCTCCTCAACTAACCAAACTCCTACAAGATAAGAGGCATTCGCAGAACTATCCATTTTGTTTTCCAGCACTACTTTGGTCCTTTTCCATTCTTTTGTCCAATATTCATTGAAAGTAATTGCAGTAAAACAAGTTCACTACCTACTCCAGCTCCCGACATTTTTCACACCACTGTTTACAAATAGAGTATGTGGGAGGATGTCCTGTTAAAGGAATACGTTTCTGAGTGACAGAGTGAGGACTTTGCATAGGCGCTTTGTTGCAATTTTTGTGGGACTGAAAAAAATGCCTGGAACGTAAAATAACGTTATTAAATGGTTCCCATGCTTTTAAAATACCGGTCTGTTCCGGAACAGTATAGCTCACTTTAATTCCCGGTTCTGATTTTGTTATTAAACAATTTGAGTTATTCTATGGTTTTCTGTTCTGTTCCCTGAACCGGTTCCAACCTCTAGTTTTGACAGAACATAGAGAACTTGAACTAACTTGTTTTGCCAGATCCTGAAGTTGGGCCTCAGATTTGAAATGCATTATTGATTACAGCCAGCAAAAGGCCAGTATTGTTTACCATTTTCGAAATTGATTTTGCCTGAGGTGGCTCAAATTTCTTTACAAATTAACGCCAAAATGTTTATCTATAATGGTTAAACAATTCAGTATTTGAAATAATTTCAAATAGAAAAAACTAATCTAAATTATTGATAGTCATCTTCAGTTATCATTAGTCAACAATTTGTTAATATTTATAGAAGCTTTTTCTTTCTCCCCTGTTTATCTTCTCAGTTGAAATCTTCTGATCACACAACCCCACCCCCCTCCCTCTATCAATGTTCAGGCAGAAAATACAGTCCACCATTTTGTATTCGGGCCTGCTACTATGGAAACAGCTGTTAACAAACAACAGGGCATTTTTCAGCAGCTGTGTCACAACACCACTGTGGGTGCTGAGGTCAGTATGGGTCTCTTTTTAAGTAGAGCATCTGACTCAGATGAGAGACTAAGCCCTACTATCTCCCCAGACATCTTTGCCACTTCTGCTTCTTCAAAGAGTCAGAGCCAGGATTCCATCCTCTCTGACAGCTGGGACAAAGATAGGAGCTGGTCTGCATTGCAAATGTCCTCTGAGACGTCCCCTGTCTTTTGTAGCCGTGTGGTGTCCCCGTGCTCCTCAGTGAGATTTGGCATGTTCACACCCTCTGTGGTGCAAGTTAAGAGGCATTCCCTAGAACCTGGCTCCAGTTTAGTCCACATGCCGCCAACTTGCCTCTCACCATCTTGTTGTGAAAGTCCCCCCTTGTTCCCCTGTCCCCTCGCAGGCCCCCTCCCATGCGACTCTCCCAGCTAACGGCTATCCTCCGGAAGGGCCGCCTGCCAGTCCTGTCCTCCGCTCTGACTCTACAGAGTCCTTACTTTCCCTGCTGGCCAATTCACCATGGGACCTCCTGTAATGCCTGCTCTGCAGCCTCCAGCTTAGCCTCAACTCCCCTGGAGGTGTCCTCATCCAGAGCCCAGTCCTCAGTACACAGCCCAGCTCACAGGGATAGATTTGTGCTAGAGTCCCCTAGATATGTCACTGCCCCCCCCATCCATAGAGTCTAAGGAACTCTCCATCTCATGGAGAATGGTTGGCCGTCATAGCCCACCATTAAGACACTCGGATGAACTGAAATCAAACAATGGAATAATCTCTGTGAGGGTCACCTCCCATTCTTATGGAAGCCTTGTGTCTCCACCAGCCCTACCATTGTCTCAACCATTCACAAAGAACCTCCCCAAACCAATGGACTTCGTCAAAGTTCCACTCCCGAAAATTCCAAATCCACCTCTATACTCATCACACTCGAGACCCAGATACTGGTCTCCTGAGCCACTCAACAACTCAGTTAAATCAAGATTTAACTCATTGTCCCCTGAGCCTAAACCAAGTAACAACCAGGGGATCTCTGTACCTCAAGATTCAAATCCTCCTTTGTAGTCTTCACACTCAATACTTAAATGTCTGTCTCCTAATCCAGATCACAACCAAGGGACCTCTGCAAGTCAACCTCAGTACACACGATTCTCAGAGCTCAGATCCTCGTCTCCTGAACCAGTTAACACCTCATCAAACTAACAGTCGGGGGACCCATATTGGGTCCCTTAACAACTGGGGAACCTCAAAGCCCCAAGTTTCGAGTCCACTGTACTACTCATCTCTTTCCAGTCTGGATGCAATGTCTCCTAAACCTAGCTCTCTCTCCTGCTGTGTCTCAGGGGGCCATCTTTCTGCCCCATCCCACTAACCCAGTGGCACAGTTTCCTCTGCACAGAGGCACACAGATGCAATATCACCAACCCCTTTACAGGACGGCCTGAAAACACATACCCACTCCAGGCTGCATCGCAGTATCTCCCCAGCTAACAGACCTTTCTGCCTAACTACCACCCTCTACACACCTGAGCCCCCCACTTCCCCCTCTACACCCGACACTTCACCCTCCCCCTCTCCAGCACCCCCGACCTCACCCTGTCTCCCTCTCTCTCCCTGCGTTCCACACAATGTCCATGGAGGGAGATGTCAAATTCCAATGATGATAAAAAAGAAAGGTAGCTACTCTGCATGCTGGAAAACAGTTCAGTTTCATGCAGTACAATTGCACGCCACCTGCTTGCCTCATGTAAACAAGGACAAAGGAAACTATTCATGTACTGTGACAGACATACAGTACTGTAAGGATGATTGAGAATGTGGCAAGATGCCGCTCGGCTCAAAACTCTTACAGCAATTATATTGTCCTTTCTTCCCAACTGCCATATTTGCGTTTTAGAGTTAGGCAAATGTTTTTTTAATGAAGATGTTGTGGTGTTCATGTTCATTTTGTCTAAACAGAACTTTGTTGTTACATTGAGAAATGAAACCAATGAACTGTAATTCGCTCTGGATAAGAGCATCTGCTAAATGACTAATGTCAAATGTTACATACAGATCTCATATTACTGTATTTAATCATTTGTTTAAAATTTGTTTAAGTATTAATGTATAATTTGTACAGTTATCTTTTTTTAATTAGTTATTTGTTACATTTGACTGTGTAAAACCTAGTAGTACTACTTATTTCTCTGAGTGTGAGGCGGATATAAAGCATTTGCAAAACAAAAAGCTTCTTCGATTTAAAAAAAATAAATAATAATGTATTATCCTATATTCAACTAGGCAAGTCAGTTAAGAACAAACTCTTATTTTCAATGACGGCCTAGGAACAGTAGGACCAGCCTTGTTCAGGGGCAGAACGACAGATTTCTCCATTGTCAGCTCGGGGATTCGATCTTGCAACCTTTCGGTTACTAGTCCAACGCTCTAACCACTAGACTACCTGCCTCCCCAATGCCTGCCATTGATCTCATAATTTCTTTGAACAATAAAGCTAATTTACCAACATTTCTTAAAATGGTTATATAGCGTTTTGGAATGAAACCCTTAATTTCTAGCCTAGCCCAGCATGGGAATGTCACTATAAATAATACATTTTTTTATTTTATTTTTCATGTTCCTCCTCCAATCCCTCTCAACTCTAGCCACACAAGTTAAGCTACAAAGCCCTCGCTGCAATTCCAACAAACACTCTTCTGTTGGACCAGCAGGTGAGCACAGTCTACAGACGCTTCTGCTGTAATCCCAATATCTATGGCACCTAACTTGGTTCTCCTTTAAAGCGGAAATCAGCAGTACAGACAATAAAACTGAATCCCCACCCCTGTTTTGGTAAAAAGCTGAGCGATGGGGTTAAAGAAATGTAAACACTCAAAATTATAGACAGAGCTATGGATGCAAGGACTTGACCATCGATGATATCAACATTATATAGTTCTAACCATGTTTTTGAGGCTATATAGCATTTGTTTACATTTACTCTGTTTACAAACATTGGAGTATATAAAAACAAAAACAAAAGAAACGTCCTCTCACTGTCAACTGCGTTTATTTTCAGCAAACTTAACATGTGTAAATATTTGTATGAACATAACAAGATTGAACAACTGTGACAAACTGAACAAGTTCCACAGACATGTGACTAACAGAAATGGAATAATCTGTCCCTGAACAAAGTAACAGTCAGTATCTGGTGTGGTGACCAGCTGCATTAAGTACTGCAGTGGATCTCCTCTTCATGGACTGCACCAGATTTGCCAGTTCTTGCTGTGAGATGTTACCCACCTCTTCCACCAAGGCACTGACAAGTTCCCGGACATTTCTGGGGGGAATGGCCCTAGCCCTCACCCTCCAATCCAACAGGTCCCAGACGTGCTCAATGGGATTGAGATCCGGGCTCTTCGCTGGCTATGGCAGAACAATTACATTCCTGTCTTGCAGGAAATCACACACAGAAAGAGCAGTATGGCTGGTGGCATTGTTATGCTGGAGGGTCATGTCAGGATGAGCCTGCAGGAAGGGTACCACATGAGAGAGGAGGATGTCTTCCCTGTAACACACAGCATTGAGATTGCCTGAAATGACAACAAGCTCAGTCCGATGATGCTGTGACACACCGCCCCAAACCATGACAGACCCTCCACCTCCAAATTGATCCCGCTCCAGAGTACAGGCCTCGGTGTAATGCTCATTCCTTCGACGATAAACGCAAATCCGACCATCACCCTTGGTGAGACAAAACTGCGACTCGTCAGTGAAAAGCACTTTTTGCCGGTCCTGTCTGGTCCAGCGATGGTGGGTTTGTGCCCATAGGCGACGTTGTTGCCGGTGATGTCGGGTGAGAACTTGTCTTACAACAGGCCTACAAGCCCTCAGTCCAGCCTCTCTCAGCCTATTGCGGACAGTCTGAGCACTGATGGAGGGATTGTGAGTTCCTGGTGTAACTCGGGCAGTTGCCATCCTGTACCTGTCCCGCAGGTGTGATGTTCGGATGTACCGATCCTGTGCAGGTGTTGTTACACGTGGTCTGCCACTGCGAGGATGATCAGCTGTCCGTCCTGTCTCTCTGTAGCGCTGTCTTAGGCGTCTCACAGTACGGACATTGCAATTTATAGGCCTGGCCACATCTGCAGTCCTCATGCCTCCTTGCAGCATGCCTAAGGCACGTTCACGTAGATGAGCAGGGACCCTGGGCAACTTTCTTTTGGTGTTTCTCAGAGTCAATAGAAAGGCCTCTTGAGTGTCATAAGTTTTCATAACTGTGACATTAATTTTCTACCGTCTTAAGCTGTTAGATTCTAAACAACCGTTCCACAGGTGCATGTTCATTAATTGTTTATGGTTCATTGAACAAGCATGGGAAACAGTGTTTAAACCCTTTACAATGAATGATCTGTGAAGTTATTTGGAATTTTACGAATTATCTTTGAAAGACAGGGTCCTGAAAAAGAGACGTTTCTTTTTTTGCTGAATTTTAAATTGGGTTCTCATGGAGTGTGACAGTTGAACTAAGCTCATGAGGCATTAATAAATTGGTACATGTCATTACAAAAAAATGTATGTAGCAACTGCTGATTGCCCCTTTAAGTTCAGCAGTGTATTCTGATTTTGGGGCAACATGTTGAAGAAGGGGAAATGGATGCATTTTGAGTGGTCTGTTTTATCAGTCAAATAGAGGAATTAACATGGTTCTAATAATACAATTATTCTAGGAAAGAGTCTTCTCATTCTTTTGTATATACAGAAATAGTTTACCTTTAATTGTGACAGGGTTGATATGCTTTGGACTGAGGACAGCAGTAGCAGACCGAACTCTTTACAGAATGCCTGACAGCCTCAAACTCTTTCACGAATGAAGACTGAAACAAAAATACATGCCTCATTGGATAAAAAAAGTGGTTTTATTGATTTAGATATAGTAACTTTTGACATGCTAACCTCTCACCATTACAATAACAGGGGAGGTTAGCATTTTTGGGGGGAGGTATGATATTTGTGCGTCTAACTTTCTCACTCATCATTATTCACAATTCATTCAGGATTCTGCACAAAGTAATCTGAAACACAATCAAAACAAACAGCAAATGCATCAAACAAATGTGCAGTCACAAGCTTGATGTAGTAATTGTGTGCTATGAATATTGACCAGTCCTTGACCAGCACAAAAACATCCTGTGGCGTTCTGCATTAGCATCGAATTGCCCCCGCGATATGCAACTTTTCAGGGAAGTCAGGAACCAATATACACAGTCAGTTAGGAAAACTAAGGCTAGCTTTTTTAAACATAAATTTGCATCCTGTAGCACTAATTCCAAAACGTTTTGGGACACTGAAGTCCATGGAGAATAAGAGCACCTCCTCTCAGCTGCCCACTGCACTGAGTCTAGGAAACACCGTCACCACAGATAAATCGACGATAAACGATCATTTCAAGAAGTATTTTTCTTCGGCTGGCCATGCTTTCCACCTGGCTACCCCTACCCCGGCCAACAACTCTGCACCCCATGCAGCAACTTGCCCAAGCCCCCCTGCTTCTCCTTCACCCAAATCCAGACAACTGAGGTTCTAAAAGAGCTGCAAAATCTGGATCCCTACAGATCAGCTGGGCTAGACAATCTGGACACTCTCCTTCTAAAATTAACCACCAAAATTGTTGCAACCCCTATTACTAGCCTGTTCAACCTCTCTTTCGTATCGTCTGAGATCCCCAAAGGTTGGAAAGCTGCCGTGGTCATCCCCCTCTTCAAAAGGGGAGACACTCTAGACCCAAACTGTTATAGACCTATATCCATCCTTTCTAACATCTTCGAAAGCCCAGTTAACAAACATATCACCGACCATTTCGAATCCCACCGTACCTTCTCCACTATGCAATCTGGCTTCCGAGCTGGTCATGGGTGCACCTCAGCCATGCTCAAGGTCCTAAACGATATCATAACCGCCATCGATAAAAGACAGTACTGTGCAGCTGTATTCATCGACCTGGCCAAGACTTTCAACTTTCAAATCACTGCATTCTTATTGGCAGACTCAATAGCCTTTGTTTCTCAAATGACTGCCTCGCCTGGTTCACCAACTACTTCTCAGACAGAGTTCAGTGTGTCAAATTGGAGGGCCTGTTGTCCAGACCTCTGGCAGTCTCTATGGGGGTGCCACAGGGTTCAATTCTCGGGCCGACTCTTTTCTCTGTATATATCAATGACGTCGCTCTTGCTGCTGATGATTCTCTGATCCACCTCTATGCAGGCGACACCATTCTGTATACATTTGGCCCTTCTTTGGACACTGTGTTAACAAACCTCCAAATGAGCTTCAATGCCATACAACACTCCTTCCGTGGCCTCCAACTGTTTTTAAATGCTAGTAAAACTAAATGCATGCTCTTCTACCGATTGCTGCCCGCACCCGCCGTCCGACCAGCATCACTAATCTGGACGGTTCTTAGAACATGTGGACAACTACAAATACCTAGGTGTCTGGTTAGACTGTAAACTCTCCTTCCAGACTCATATTAAGCATCTCCAATCCAAAATTCTATCTAGAATCGGCTTCCTATTTCGCAACAAAGCCTCCTTCACTCATGCTGCCAAACATACCCTCGTAAAACTGACTATCCTACCGATCCATTTACAAAATAGCCTCCAACACTACTCAGCAAACTGGATGTAGTCTATCACAGTGCCATCCGTTTTGTCACTGAAGCCCCATATACTACCCACCACTGCAACCTGTATGCTCTCGTTGGCTGGCCATGGCAATATATTCGTTGCCAGACCCACTGGCTCCAGGTCATCTATAAGTCTTTGCAAGGTAAAGCCCCGCCTTATCTCACTGGTCACCATAGCAACACCCACTCGTAGCACGCGCTCCAGCAGGTATATTTCACTGGTCATCCCCAAAGCCAACACTTCCTTTGGCCGCCTTTCCTTCCAGTTCTCTGCTGCCAATGACTGGAACGAATTGCAAAAATCACTGAAGCTGGAGACTTAAATCTCCCTCACTAACTTTAAGCATCAGCTGTCAGAGCAGTTTACCGATCACTGTACCTGTACACAGCCAATCTGTAAATAGTACACCCAACTACCTCATCCCCATATTATTTATCTTTTTGCTCTTTTTCACACCAGTATATCTACTTGCACATCATCATCTGCACATCTATCACTCCAGTGTTAATGCTAAATTGTAATTATTTCACCTCTATGGCCTATTTATTGCCTTACCTCCCTAATCTTCTACATTTGCACACACTGTACATATATTTTTCTATTGCGTTATTGACTGCACGTATGTTTATCCCATGTGTAATTCTGTGTTGTTTTAGTCGCACTGCTTTGCTTTATCTTGGCCAGGTCGCAGTTGTAAATGAGAACTTGTCTCAACTGGCCTACCTGGTTAAGTACAGGTGAAATAAAATAAAAAATAAAAATATGGGACCAAATACTTAACTTTTGACTAATTTAATACACATAAGTTAATTTGTCCCAGTAGTTTTGGTCCCCTAAAATGTGGGGACTATGTATAAAAAGTGCAGTAATTACAAAACAGTTTATCCAATATCTATGTACAGTAAATACACTCGAATTAAATCTGACAGTCTGCACTTTAACCTCAGTCATTGTATAATTTCAAATGTGTCACTGTCCCAATACTTTTCTAGCTCACTGTATATGCCATGTAGCAGACACTTTTATCCAATGCGACTTAGTCACACGTGCATACATTTTATGTATGGGTGGCTCGGGGAATCGAACCCACAATCCTGGCAGTGCAAGCGCCATACTCTACAAACTGAGCCATACAGAACCACTTGAGGCCCACTTGACAAAGGAATAGAACTACGCAGATTTTGTTTAATACGGTATGTGAATGCGCTGTCATTCACCTGCATTAAACCAGAACATTTCCCAAATCAATAGGGAACAAAGGCTAATCTCTGCATTATGTACTGTATGTTGTGTCAGTCGATGTTTCCATCTCAATCTATATTGCTTTCACAGGCAATTGATGATCAAGTGGATATTGGAGATTCACAGGGCCCATTGGACAGGTGTATGAAAGAGGACACACATGGAGGAATCTGATTCCTAAGACACTGTGTACTTGTAGCATAAGTCATTTTGTAAATATATTCTATGAACCTTAAAGTATTGTATACTTTGAACTACCACAGAAGAATACCAGAAAAATTTACACATTTTATTGATTCACATTTAAATGCATTTCCCTTTGAGGAAACTGAGCATCTGTACTTAAAGTCCATTGCTTTCTCTGAAGTGTTCTGAATGGATGTTGCTGAGCAGTCCCTCAGATGATTAGCGGAAAACAATTGTCAGTTCTAAAGTACTAATTTCTTTTTTAAGTGGTCCTCCAAAGCATATCTTGCAGGACTATCTATAGTAACTTGATGATAAATGTCATAGTTTTAGTGCAAAGTTATTATAGCCTTGCCTATATGCCGCAAGAATGCAGATTTAACTGCTGGTTCTCTCCACAGGTGTGGTTCCCCTGCACAGTTGCGACAGCAGTCAGAAGATCTGTACGCTGTCATAGACAAAGTGTTAGAGGACCCCATTCCAATGGTGAGTTTTGTACTGATCTGCACTCACTCGAACCAAAACGGCAGAGATCAAAAAGTGTTCTCTTTTATGATTTATTTTGCCATCTTTCAGCGCAAAACATCCCCTGCTATCGCATATCCCAGGGAATCAAAGGAAAAGGTGCACCAAAGGTATGTAAGAAGAACTCACAGCAATAAGTAGAATAGAAGTTTATTTTTCCAAAAGGAACTTCAGTTGTGGTAAGTGGGATTAGATAAAGATAAAGACACGGTACGTAGTAAACATATAAACAGCAACATTCACAGATACAAATGCTTACAAGGTATATATACAAAATAAATATGTCACACAAATACATTTCATTTAAACACAGTGCTAATGCGGGTACAAAACTGTTGGTGGCTCTCTTGGTTATAGGAGAGCCTGCACCCTGATGGCACAACTGCATATTTACTGTTCAGTGGATGTGTTATCCAAAATTATTTCTTTATCCGTCTTACATGTAAATGTCTCGTACGCATGTATTTCATCTCTTATCTCAGGCTTTGTTCAATTTATCATGGATACGTTATTGGAAAGCAATAATGGGATAGCAAAAATACATGTGTTCTCATATTGGCAATCTAAAGCACAATGGAAAACATTCATCACTGTACATGTCTGTAAATCTCTGTGAATGATCTCAAAGCTCAAATAATCGAATTTCATTGGATGCAGGTACAGTAACATAATATCCCTTTAAGGCTGCATCCATTATTCAAGTGTGTGTGTGCATACATGCGTGGCATGTGAGAGTACTCAGATTCAGATAAAGTGAAATGAGATGGTCCTCTAACTGGCCGATAATTATGCTGGTAATGTCCCCTTCCATATGGCTACAAAGGATGAAACAAAAGGTGGATTAAAAAGACCAAGATAGTCCAGATATTAAAAGGTAACATGCAGGGTCATGACAGTCTACTTACACAATTACTACAAATAAACTGCACAGTAATTAGATTAACTTACTTTACCAGGAGTATACTTCTCATAAAGTTATCACTATTTGGGTTCATTGTCAAAGTCATTGGGACGTAAAACTAAATATGTGAGTATACATTTTTGTTTTGTTCCCTTAGTAATAAACTACACATATCCCAAAATAAATGAGAATACTTGTTATTGTGCATCTGGAAATCCAAACTTGCTCCCTAAAGAAAGAATAAATAAATCTGTTGGCCACATGGGAATACACCATATCTTTGCTGATGACTATTTACTGTGTCTGTAATTGAATGACTGAACAATGTATTATTCACTCCTTCTGATACTGTAATACGTTTCTTTGTTGTGATTTTTTCATTTCTCATATGCGTTTGTAGAAAATAAATGAATAGAAATATCCGGACAAAGATTGTCCTCATGAGTTTGAGATAACCTGTATGTATATGAAAACCAGTTGAAAGTAAACAATAACAACTATATTTTGTTGCAAAACACATGCACTTAGGGTAGGAGGTATTTTTGAGAAGGGGATTTAGTCAAGCTTTCTGGGTGGAGACCTGTGGAGGATTTTGGCTTTTATGATACCCTCACGGTGGGGATGTTCCACCCCCTCTGAGTCTTAATGCCCAGGCCAAGGCCTGGCCGTTCTGCTGCCCTAAGCGAGACCAAAAAATTCCCTCCTGCTATACCCCCACAAATCTAGTCCCAGTAAGCAAAATTACATTGAAAAGACATCTAAAATATGTATTTTCCAAACGTTGAATTTAGGTTCATTTTACGTTCTGGATGAAAGGTGAAAAAAAGTGTTTTCCGGACATTGAAATCAGGTTTATTTTTGGTTCTGAATGAAAATATGCATTTTCCTGATGTTGAAATAGGTTCATTTTTGGTTCTGAATGAAAGTTTAAATAGATGTCATTTATAGAAGTCTCTTTTTTACCAAATCAAGGCCGATCCAGACCAAATCTGAACCAAATATAGACGTTCATCAAAAATCTAGTCCAGCGACATTGAAATCAAGACTGGTTCTGACTGCACCAAATCTGAACCAAATATAGAAGTATATGTTTGGGCCAAATCAAGGCTGGTTCAGACCAGACCAAATCTGAACCAAACACAGACGTCTATGACTGGTTCAAGCCGGTCCCGACCTCACAAGAAAAAGGCATCTGGTCTGGACAGGACCGAAAGAAGATGTCAGCGTCAGTCCATGCTTACTGGAGTGTAGCCTACAGTGTAATCCCGCAATGGTATTTAATCAATGCCCATCCATGTGGTAGGCCTACCGTTTGTAAAGCAGGCAGTTGCATTGGCTTTATTAGTAATGATTCCTGTGACTAATCAATTTGGCTATTAAAGCTCTGACTATCTACTACCCAACTTTATCAGGAGTTATCCTGAGCCTATTTGCAATGATAATCAATGTGTTTACACGTCCTGACATGCAGAAGTATTTTCTTTTTCACTATGATAAGCTCATTGAAAATGTATGGATACAAACTTGAAACCACTGATCATGACAATTTAGCCCCCAGGGTGAAACTCCTGGACAGCAGCTGTGAGTAGCTTGATTGCCCATTCCATATTGTCCATTTTACTTTGACCCGCCCTGTGTTTAGGATATGGTGTTCGCTAACATGTCAGCAAATTTGATTGGACGCATTTTAGGTTAGATTTAGGTTTGATCGGAGAAAAATGCATGATGTAAAAAGTGTCCGTCTCATTACATTATCATACATTTTATCTCCAGCCTGTAGGCTACAAAAAAGCCCACATACTCTTTCTACCATATAGGATATCTGCTAAATTATTAATTTTAGAAGATTTTTTGATGGAACGTTGGTGGAGCACTGCAGCGATGCATCTCTTCAACAGCACCCCGGAGAGGCATGTTGGGAATGGAGGCGCAAAATATTTTGCACCCCTGCTTTTGACAAAGTGGACACTGCTTATTACAGGGTGGCATCAGAGCTCACCTAAAAAGCCCATGTGACACTGGTTGAGAGAAATGGTCATTGTTTTTGGGCAGAATTATGTGAGGTTTTAAGTATTGTTGGAGGTGCATCTTGATCAGTTTATCGTTGAAAATGCCCTCAATCTGATGCTATAGGCGGCTGCATAATCCTGCCTAATGGGCAGGCCATCCCTGTCAATGCCTCTTCCTGTCTGAAGCTGGACCTTTAATAAGCTATGATGAATGTAATATGTTATAGGTAATAGACTATGTCTGGAAAAAGTGGATTATTACAACATCTTATTGAAGTATCTCAGCATGCAAACAACATCACAGCTTTGTCTGGGGAATGGGACTGCATAAGACAGTATCTATCAGGATTCAGAAAAAAACCCAGTCATGAATGTTTCATAAAGTTACATTTACATGCACTGAACTTTATGAATCTTACATCAAGAGACAAATCATTATTTTCAAGATTTTGTCTGCCCCTTGAAATGTCTTCAGCACTTTACAGAAGTCTTAGAGGCCTTTGTCATCAAAGCCACAGGAAGACTCTAGCTAAAGGAAGATTAGTTCTCTGTGCAGCAAGTTGACACTTGGATGATATGAAAAAACTGAAGTACATTTTGTGCTGATATAAAACATGTTTTACAGGCAACTTACAACCTACAACCATCTGCCACTGTTGAGAGAGAACCTCCAGATCCATATAAGGTATGTATTCTATTGCAAATTTGTCAAATCTATTTAAACTCTGTAATACTAATTGAAAGTGTATATTTACTGTGAAATGTTTTCATTTATCTACAATAGCAAATTAATCATTACATTGCATACAGGTACAGTAACATAATCTCCCTTTAAGTCTGTATCCATTATTCCAACTTTCTTTGTATGTGGAAGTGTGTCTGTGGGGTGGAAAGCGGGATACCTAGTCAGTTGTCCAACTGAAATGTGTCTTCCGCATTTAACCCACTCCCTCTGAATCATAGAGGTGCGGGGGGCTGCCTTAACCGACATCCACGTCTTCGGTGCCCGGGGAGCAGTGGGTTAACTGCCTTGCTCAGGGGCAGAACGACAGATTTTTACCCTGTCGGCTTGGGGATTCGATCCATGGGGGTGTGGGTTTGCGTGTGTGCAAGCGTGACCTCATGCATGGCATGCGCGAGTGGACATATACAACCGGAAATGAGATGGTCCTCTATCTGGTCAATATGGCTACAAAGGATGTCACACACAGTGGATTAAAAAGACCAAGATAGTCCAGATATATTAAAGGGTCAGGATAGTCTACTTACACATTTAACACTACAATTACCACAAATAAACAGCACAGTAATTAGATGAACTGACTTTACCAGGAATAGTCTTCTCATAAAGTTATCATTATTTGGGTTTCTCTGCTTGCTTTCTCCCACATGTAGCAGTACACATCATTGCCAAGGTCATTGGGACGTGAAACTAAATATGTGAGTATACATTTTTGTTTTGTTCCCTTAGTAATAAACTACACATATCCCCAAATAATTGAGAATGCTTGCTATTGTGAATCTGGAAGAAAGAAAAAAAACGTTCCAGGCGCTTCAAAAAGATAAATCTGGTGGCCACATTGGAAAGCACCATAACTTTGCTGATGACTAATTACTGTGTCTGTAATTGAATGACTAAACAATGTATTATTCACTCCTTCTGATACTGTAATGAGGTGTTCTTTGTTGTGATGTTTTCATTTCTCATATGCAAAATATCCTGACAGATTGTTCTAGGATAGTTTTAGACATACCCTGTGCATTCAGAAAGTATTTAAGTATTCAACCCCCTTGTTATGACAAGCCTAAATAAGTTCAGGAGTACAAATATACTTAAGTCACATAATAAGTTACATGGACTCACTGTGTGCAATAATACTGGTTAACATGATTTTTGTATGTATGACTACCTAATCTTTGTACCCCACACATACAGATAATTGTAAGGTCCCTCAGTTGAGCAGTGAATTTCAAACACAGATTCATCCACAAAGGGCACATATTGGTAGATGTTGAATATCCCTTTGAGCATAGCATGGTGGTTATCGAATAAAATGTCATTTGTCACATGCGCTGAATACAACCTTACTGTGAAATGCTTACTTACAAGCCCTTAGCCCTTAACCAACAGTGCACTTATGAAAATTGGAGTTAAGAAAATATTTGAACTAAAGTTTTTTTTTTGAAATACACAAAAATGAGGCTATGTACAGGGGGTACCAAGTCAATGTGTGGGGGTACAGGTTCCTCAAGGTAATTTGTACATGTAGATATGGGTTTTTACAATGCTGGATGCCATTTGATTGTTCAGCAGTCTTACTGCTTGAGGGTAGAAGCTGTAAAGGAGCCTTTTGGACCTAGACTTGGCGCTCCGGTATGACCAGTCTATGACTTGGGTGACCGGAGTCTGAACATTTTAGGGGCCTTCCTCTGACACCACCTAGTATAGAGGTCCTGGATGGCAGAAAGCTTGGCCCCAGTGATGTACTGGGCCATACGCACTACCCTCTGTAGCGCTTACAGTCGGTGCTGAACAGTTGCCATACCAGGCGGTGATGCAACCGGTCAGGATGCTCTCGATGGTGCAGCTGTAGAACTTTGAGGATCTGGGGACCCGTGCCAAATCTCTTCTGTCTCCTGAGGGGAAATAGGCGTTATCGTGCCCCCTTCACGACTGTCTTGGTGTGTTTGGACCATGATAGTTTGTTGGTGATGTGGACACCAAGGAACTTGAAGCTCTCGACCCACTCCACTACAGCCCCATCCTGTAGTCCACGATCAGCTCCATTGTCTTACTCACGTTGAGGGAGAGGTTGTTGTCCTGGCACCACATTGCCAGGTCTCTGACCTTCTCCCTATAGGCAGTCTCATTGTTGTCAGTGATCAAGCCTACCACTGTTGTGTCGTCAGCAAACTTAGTAATGGTGTTGGAGTCGTGCATGGCCACACAGTCGTGGGTGAACAGGGAGTACAGGAAGGGACTAAGTACACACCCATGAGGGGGCCCGTGTTGAGAATCAGCATGGCAAATGTGTTGTTGCCTACCCTTACACTTTAGATGGTGTCTCAAAACACAGTCACTAAATGTGAAAAGGTAATCAATTTCTATAATGCCAATCCAAGTTATTCTGATGGATTTAAGTCCTTTATTCACAACCTTTCTTAAATCTCTTCCAATCATGACTTACTGACAGCAAAGTCAGGAAGCTTTCTGTTTACTGTCTGATTATGTATAGCACTCCCCTTGGGTGACGTTAGGTAGAGCTGCTGTGAAACTACAGGCATCTGCTTGGGGAAATGAAAGAATTTCACACTCCCAAAATAAACAGTATGTATTTGTATTGTTATGGTGCAACGTTTTAGCGTAATTTCCAGTTTCAAATCAAACCATATTCAGGCGAAGCACTCCTCCTGTAATGGAGCTTCTCATTTAGTCATCAGGAAAACGGTTGGTGTCAGTCTATTACAATCTTGGAGAAGAGGGATGAAACCATAAGGAAGGAGATTTATCACAGGAGTGAATGGATGGCGATGGGACCAAACACTATCTGCCAGTCATTGGGAAAACCGCACCTAATGTAATCAATGTACGCAGCTTTCAGACGAAACTGGGGCAGTGCCAAAATTAGATGAATGCTTCAGAAACAGGAACGCAAGTGGGTGCAGTAGCTAGACAAAAGCAATTCCACACTCACCTCAGGGCTTTTCTTCAACCACGTGCATGGGAAATATGTTTGGGCTTGGCGGTATGCCCCCGGTTGACTGAGTGAACAATACAGAGAAAACTAGGCCTTTCCTCCACAGAACTAAATATCTCTTTAAGTCATTTTGGCAAATACATAAAGATTTTTTAATTGAGGAAACTGGAAACGTTCTGGAACACTTGTCAGCTAATAAATAAATGGGTCAGAGTCTGCATCATTCCATCTTAATAACTTACATATGTCCCCCCCATCTGAACCCTCTTGTTTAGTTCTCAGACAGTTACCTTGAATTCCTGTCTCACATTCAATTTCTAATCCCCAGCGTGTCCAACCAATCTAATTCAAAGTGCTAAAAGCTCTCAAACTTTCAACTCGTGGTTCTAAAAGGTTACCATGGTGAACATGTTCTTATTTGACACATCCTTTGGTGACAACACAGCACAATGAGATGGAGGTGAGAACATAAGGGTACAGTGTATGTGCAGAAGGAAGGACCATACATTATAGTCATTAGCAATTAAAAGTAATAATTTAATTTCCTAATGGATATATTTTGCACTGGCAGAAGCCACAAATACAACTAAGCCTTATAAATGAATCCTACCATGTATCTAAAACGATACTGTTCAAAATAAAATAACCAAAGATTGTATAATGCTGACTAAAATGTCTGTCCTAGATATTTGTTTTGATCTGAATAGAGTTTATCCCTAATAACGTAGTATCAGAGTCAGCATGAAAACACCATCACAAATATATGAGGGCAATATCACTGAGCACTTCCAAGTATATGGTGTCTAGGTGAAAACATGCTTTTGAAAAACATCAGGGATGGTTTTTGAAATGTCAATGACTGACAATTTTCAATCGAAGCGGCTCGGACACAAAGCAAGGCTGTAAAAGTCATCAAGAAATGCCAACAACAAACAAAGTCTAAACAGAGAGGATCATTTCGGAGAATGTAGTGTAACACTGAACATGAAACACAGTATGAAGTTTAAAGTATTTCTACATACACTTAGACATTGAGTGGGTTCTGCCACAAATCTCTGATTTGACATTTCATGGTATTTGACATTCCAAGGCATTCACTTATGGTTTTGACATAACTTTCCCCCATGCATACAACAAGGTCTGCATACTCAGACTTCTCACTTAAATGTACACCTTGGTTACAGACCATTTAGGAACACTAGACTTAGCATGAGTAGCAATATCAATAGGCTAGGTGGTTTAGTAACATTTGGGGTCTCGTCTGGGATGCACTGTATATACCAAACATTAGGAACACCTTACTAATATTGAGCTACCCCTGAGTTCCCCACTGTCAAAAGCGTTCCACAGGGATGCTGGCCCATGTTGACTCCAATGCTTCCCACAGTCGTGTCAAGTTGGCTGAATGTCCTTTGGGTGGTGGACCGTTCTTGATGCAAACGGTAAACTGTTGAGTGTGAAAAACAGCAGCATTGCAGTTCTTGACAAACCAGTGTGCCTGGCACCTACTACCATACCCCATTTAAAGGCACTTAAATAGTTTGTCTTGCCCCTTCACCCTCTGAATGGCACACATACACAATCCATGTCTCAATATTCTTAAGGTTTAAAAATTGTACTTTAACCTGTTGCCTCCCCTTCAGCTACACTGATTGAAGTGGATTTAACAAGTGACAATAACGGATCATAGCTTTCACCTGGACTCACCTGTTCTTAGTGTTTTGTATACTCCGTGTACATTTTTCATGTTTGATATCAATTAAAGTATTGGTTTCCAAATTCTGTCCACTGGGTCTGGTAATCATTTGGGCCTTTATTATAAAACAAATAAGTCACACGGAGATCCTTAAACCATGGGTCCTCATTCGCTCCCTCACAACAGCTTAATTGTTATTTGCGGCACGATTTTCTTTTAATCTATTGAATAAATCTAGTTTTATTCATCTGATCATACGTCATGCAGCAAAATAACCACTTATTCATTACACTAGCGAGCATTAAATCATTACAGTCATGCTGCAGGTACATGAACTCTTAAGGTAATTATACACTAAGTAGAGGCACAGGTAAACAGAATAGTCAACTGGAGGCCAATGTTTTGATACGGCGAACGCCTCTTGAAGGGTATTTGTACTATTAGGAATTCCCCAATTCGTAGTGGTGTTCTATTTTGCGTGGTGTCCACTGTCCTAATCCCCCCAAAGCAGAAGAATCATTAGTGAGAATAAAGTTATGGACTCAAGATGCAAAGGGTATGGATCACATTTCTAGGTCACAGACAGGTGTTTCCAACATACTCATGGATCATGTACGCTCTTAGACAAAAAGGTGCTGAGTAGAACCATATAGGTTTCTTCGGTTTGTCCCCACAGGGGAACCATTTTTTGGTGCTAGGTTGAACCCTTTGCAGAGGGTTCTACCTATAACATTCTATAGGGTTCTTCATATAATCCTCTGTAAATGGTTCTACCAAGAACTCGTCATCTAAAGGTTCTTCCTAGAACTCTCTGAACAGTTCCTCCAGCCTTATTATGCTTTAAATTAAACTCTTTATGACAATCATTACATACTTGTATATCACAAGGCCTTTCCTTGAGGGCCTAGTTAGACCTTAACACGGTGGTGTGACTTACAGGCCTGATTATGCTGGCTTGCAAAGTGAAATGTAATTCCTATTTGAGAAGTCCGTCACTGGCCGCGTTTGACTGACACACACAGGCACAGAGAGAGAGAGAGTCTGCTCCGTTGTCAATTACGTTAGCAATGTGGGTAGACACACAAGTTAACTTCGCTATCTTACATACATTACACACTTTATTCTTACCTCCCGTCAGCAACAGTTTGTTATGATATACAGACAAGCGTTAATGTTAAGCAACGTTTATTGTACTTATCAATGTTATGGATGAGCGCGCTGTTTGTTTGGTTCTGTTCCTCTCTCTTCGTTTCTGTAGCTTCCGGGTATGCTGGTATGAGGACCAGAGCTACGGCAATCAAGCTGGCTTTGTAGTGCCTGTCCCGAATGGCTCGTTCATGTGAATGGGCATATTGGAAGATACCATGTCAGTAGGGATTGGAATTTTGTAAATGTGTTATAATGTATCATGAGAAACGGATTGCAAAGGTGCAATGTACATCATTCATGATGTTTAGCTGAGTGTAAAATGTAGGCTTTGATGATGATAATTACTTAATTAATTAGTGTTTAGTATGTTCTGATGGGAATGGCTTCCCCTACAAAAGGAGCCTCTCTTTCAGTTCAAAGGGGGTGCCCTTTTGGATTGAGCTGTTGATGGGGCAGCATTGTTTTTAGCTGTCCCATAATGTATACTTTTGATGGCAGTACTGTTGTTTTTCTTCCGGATTCACTATGTATATAAACACCCTTGCACCGAAGTACTTTTGCTGCTCCACCAACTTTTTATTTGATAGAGGTTAGGTTTTTCAGTTTAGCCTTCTGGCCTACTCTACATGACACTATTGGAATCAAGCGAGAGTGAGGATATCCAACAATTAGAACATTTAATCACACACGACCTGCATTCAGAATGACTGCCAGGGTAGGGAAGATTGATAGATGAGACTACCTAAATCATCTTAACTGGAGAAATCATCTCAATAACAGTTGCTATTAGACCAACTACTAAAATGTATGTTATTTATCTTTGTATAGCATAACATTAATCAACCAATCAATGTACATTGATTGAACAATCAGATATTGAACAAACAATTCTGAAAATAAACATGCTACAGCATGCTGGGAAATATGATAATGATTGGTGTGGTTTGAGTGTTTTACTCTACACAAAGCAAAAATTACACAATCACACTCAACTTTGGGTATTAACAGCAACACCGGGGTTATTTTACACCACAAAGTGTTAAGTTACTCCTGAATCAACACTAGAAATGTTACACTGAAAACCAACACTAGGTTAAACTGGCCCATTTGCTGTGTACAGTACTATACAATACACTGCTGGTTCACTAATATTCCCTTGTACCTGTGGATGTATTTCAAGGCCTACCTTCAAACTCAGTGCCTCTTTGCTTGACATCATCAAAAAATCAAATGAAATCAACCAAGACCTCAGAAAAAAAATTGTCTGGTTCATCCTTGGGAGCAATTTTCAAACGCCTGAAGGTACCACGTTCATCTGTACAAACAGTAGTATGCAAGTATAAACACCATGGGATCAAGCAGCCGTCATACCATCAGGAAGGAGATGTGTTCTGTCTCCTAGAGATTAACTTACTTTGGTGCGATAAATACAAATCAATCCCAGAACAACAGCAAAGGACCTTGTGAAGATGCTGGAGGAAACAGGCACAAAAGTATCAATATTCACAATAAAACGAGGCCTATATCGACATAACCTGAAAGGCCGCTCAGCAAGGATGAAGCCACTGCTCCAAAACCGCCATAAAAAAGCCAGACTACGGTTTGCAACTGCACATGGGGACAAAGGGGGTGCTTGGGGGGTGCTTTTCTGCACAAGGGACTGGTGCACTTCACAAAATAGATGGCATCATGAGGATGGAAAATTATGTGTATATATTGAAACAACATCTCAAGACATCAGTCAGGAAGTTAAAGCTTGGTCGCAAATGTTGGCAGAACTGAAAAAGTGTTTGCGAGCAAGGAGGCCTACAAACCTGACTCAATTACACCAGCTATGTCAGGAGGAATGTGCCTAAATTCAACCCATTTATTGTGGGAAGCTTGTGGAAGGCTACCCGAAAGGTTTGACCCAAGTTAAACAATTTAAATGCAATGCTACCAAATACTAATTGAGTGTATGTAAACTTCTGACCCACTGGAAATGTGATGTAAGAAATAAAAACTGAAATAAATCATTATCTCTGCTATTTTTCTGACATTTCACATTCTTAAAATAAAGTGGTGATCCTAACTGACCTAAGACAGGGAATTTTTATTAGGATTAAATCTCAGGAATTGTGTAAAAATGAGTTTAAATGTATTTGGCTAAGGTGTATGTAAACTTCTGACTTCAACTGTACATGGAGGTATTTTTTGTCTCTATGACATTCATAGGCTGAGCTATGACGTTTAACTGTTTGCTTTGAATGGGAATTAGAAGTCATCCTGTACCATGTGTGACCGACCGCATTGAGTTGGTCTTATGATACAAAATTTGAAATTGTATTTGTTTTACATTGGATTAAAGCACATACACAGAGCTACAAAATGGTATAGCATACACTGCATTTAAGGAACAATGGGAAATTAATTCAGCTTTGAAAGTAGATAAACTTAGAACCTCGCTTTTGAGAAAATGGTCTTAAAATGTTTTGGTACCTACTGGAGAGCTCTTCTTTGTCTACACCCATTAAGCATCGTTCACACCCTCTTAAACTTTAGCCCACCCATCTCTTTAAGGTTTGATCTGAGCAATCTCTCTTAACAGCAGCAGTCAAGCATACAAGCTAACTGGCTAACATTGACTAGCTACTTAGACACAAATGAGAGAACACCTCACTGAAAGTTTGATTTGAACATTTTACTCATCCTAGCAGAGCCAGTTAGGCTGTTATGTTATCCAGAGTGTTGGTGACTGCAACTGTGCTGCTGGCAACAATTGACGTTTTTTTGCCAATGTTTACTGACACCGGTCATATTCAATGGGTATTGAGCGTTCATAAATTCATCAGTTATTCTGCACGCTGGCACACTCAGACGAGAGTGTCCTGAAATCGGAGTAGATCGCCAGAGCAAATTTACCAGCTACGTCTATCAACAGTTGTCGCAGTGACATTCTATTGAAATGGTTACTTGCATAGTGGAGTCTTTTGTTAAGACATGTGGCTTAATGGTATACCAGTAGAGGTATATGTGACCGACCGGCTCAAATCGGTCATATGTAGCAAAATTTGAAATTGTGTTTTTTACATTGGATAAAAGTAGAGACTCAGAGCTACAACATGGTATATCATACACTGCATGAGGAACAATGGGAAAGTTATTCTGCTTAGAAAGTTGATAAACTTGTTCAACTCACTTTTGATAAAATGGCCTTTGAATGTTTTGGTACCTACTGGAGAGCTCTTCTTTGTCTACACCCATTCAGCATTGTTCACACCCTCTTAAGCCAGCCCCACCCATCTCTTTAAGGATTCACATGTGAGGTCATGTGCTAAACAGTGAGTAGTGTAGTAAAGATTAAGACTAAAAGTAGTAAAAGTAGTAGCCTACAATAAGTTAAAATTCCAGGTAAACAAAAAGTGTCCAGATAAAAATATTTAGATTACGATTAACCAGACACACTTGTCTTAATTGATGGCTCATGTGAAATGCTATAAGCCCCAGCCACATATTGCCAAGTGGATGGGTCTCTACAGAAGGTGTAGACAGTACAGCCAAATGGTTACTTGCGTAGTAGCAATATCAGAAATAGATAGTGTCAATATGAATAAAATATACAGTATGTACAAGAACAATATCAATATCAGCGATAGATGAGTTAGTTATATGCATACAATCAGGGGTAAAGTGGCTGAGCAGCAGGATAAACAAAAAAAATAGTATCAATCAATTTTATTTTATTTTTTTATTTAATCAATATCAGGAGAAAGTCACTTGAATAGAGGCACTGTAGATTGTGCTGATGACTGGTCCATCTGAACCATGCACGAACAAGGGAATCTATATTCGGAGAGCCTGTTTCTGTCCTGTCCTTGACTTTGGTGCAGGGCATGTGATGTCCATGATCTTTTTGAGAAGTCCATGATCTTCTCAAAAACATAAGTTTGTCTAGCTGTGTCCAGTCCAGCTGGTGCTTGTACAGGCAGACTATCTATGGGACGAAGGATGTCAGCGTTGCGCAGCAGCTGAAACCTTGTCCTGACTGAGTCAGAATGCTCCTTGGCGACAACAACACCAGGCTCCAGAGCATTGAAGCTGTAAAACAGGAAATAACAACAAAAAATTAGAAGACATTACAACCTTGCACAACATCAATTCACCTCCCAAGTTTAGATAAGAAGAATAACCTCATATAATGCAATGAAAATTATATTCACCTGATGTGCTGGTACTGCTTGAACAGTGGCAGCGGCCTGAAGTAAGGAGTCAGGTGTTGTTGCCAGCCATAGTTTTCCACTAGCACCGTACCATCCTCCAGTCCAACCAGCTGTGGGATGTTGAACCCTGTTACAGTGCTGTCCTTCACAACACCAGCAATCTCAGACAAAGTGTTCACGCTGGTCTTTCTGAAGCGCTGCTTGATGAGGCCGAAGCACCAGGTAAGTGAAGGTCCAGACTGTAGTGGAGCTTGAGCATGGTCCGTCAGGCACAATACCAGAGCACAAACTTGTTCTTGTTTTGGCCACTGCAGTTATCACAATTAAGGTCCACACGTGTTTCCCCAACTCCATAGTTGGTGAAGAAATGGTGCATGTATCTTCATGACTGAGCTTCTGCCTTTGCTGGATGACATGCCTTCATCAATTAAGTAGTTGCTTCACAGCAGACACCAAACAAGCCACACTTGCGAGGAGTTAAAAAGTAGTTGGGACCTGGCTGCATAGAGTCAGAAGGATAGTGCACCTGCAAACAACAAAATAACATTAAGTTAATGAAAAGAAAATGTAATGGAAAACATATTTTTTTTATGGATCATTATCAGGTAAGTTTCACTTACCTACAAATGTGCAGAGCATCAGCACTGCATACAGAAACATCATCTTGGAAACTGGAAGTTAAAATGAAAACACAGCCCGACTACACATACCTCTGGAAAATACAGAAATAATGTGAGATCAATAGTGCCTATCATGGAGGTCAATTATTAAATAATGAAAGTGTGTTGTATATGCTTTACATTCCAAGTGTTGTCATCGATTCCTTGTAGAGACGCCACACTGCTGCTTTTGTCACATGGGATGGCAGCAGCTTTCCACCAAAGTGTTTGTGTCCTGGGTGGCGTCCTGGTAATACTATTGCGTTATCCTCTGCGTAGTTATTGATGAAGTTCACAATTTGCTACAAGTCCTCATGCTTCAGGTGTAACCTGGCTTGCTTGGGCCAGCTCTCTTTTTGATGGGAGGCATTAGACCATTCTCCTTGTATGACTGGTGGAGGAGAGATAGGCCTGTTCTACTGATGCTGAAAGATAAATTCCAGATACAAATATGTTGCCATTATTATACAATAGATAGCCATAATCACCGTCAGACATACCTGGCTAACTTGATGGGTCAAGTAATCATCTGGCGAGGTGGAGTCTTTTGTTAAGACATGCTATCTAAACAATGAACCATAATCCTAATCCATAGAGTACTAGCAATACAAACAGATTGTCATAGCTAAAGTTAACCAAATAGGTTCAATGTTAGCTAGCTAACATTAGGCTATAACTGGCAACGTGAAATGGCATTCTGAGATTAAATTACTACACACAGATCATAAACGTAATGTTAGCTAGCGAGCCAGCCATCTAACGTCAGCTAGCTAATGTAAACTCACTCACTTTTGTACATCGCCTTGGTCCGTACAATTTACCTTATTTTAGCGCCCCAAAAACGTAATACTTCCAGATCAACTGTAATGTCAATACCATTGTAAAGCACACTTTCTCCCCTTTCCAACAAAATAAATGACATAACCTAAACACTGCTCGTTTCTGCATGATTCAAGAAGGCAATGAGCCCCATTGGGTCTTTTTAAAAATGGCACGTGGGGAAGCGAAACTAATGCGTGATAGTGAGAAGGAGAGATGTTGTGTGGCAAAATTACATTTTTTCACTCGATCTGTCCAATTTATCACCTTATCGTCTCTAAAATGTAAATAAAACACTATAAAGAGTTTATATAATGTGTGATTACATACCTATTTGAAGGTTTGTGTCGAATTTGAATCGGGTTTTTAGGACGGTGCTAAAGTGATCTTCAGAAGTAAACAGTTTTTTTGAGAGTCGTTATCGCTTGCAGTGATGATGCAAAATATGACTAGGTATCCCCCCCTTACCCCCGTCACTGTCCATTTCTTGTTTTTAAAGGATGAGAGAAGTGCTACACCTGGTGGAGAGAGATTGTAAGACAGAAATAGTAGCTTTATGCGTGCTGTACGTTACGGCATGACACGTCATGATGTAACGGAGGGTCTGTTTTTTCAACTTTTCTCCAATACTATAGACCCATTACCATGTCGATCAACGCTTGAATAGAAACGTAGTTCATACCCCAGATTTTGAAGTCAACAGTCCCATTAGTTTTCTTTGCAGCCTCGTTTGAATGTCGCGGTTGCGCACATTTGTACGGAATGGGGTGAGTTTACGTTAGCTAACAGTAAGATGTAACTTTTTTTATTTTTAAGTAAGATTTAACTTGGGGTCTTTTGTTTAGACATTTATCTAGATAGCTAAACAATGAACCATAATCCCAATCCACAGAGTACTAGAAATACAAACCGATTGTCATAGCTAGCTATAGTTAACCAAGTAGGTTCAATTAAAAACGTATAACATGGATGAATGCTTCACGGCAGACTGCAACCCCTTTCATTAAATAAGATGTCCTGTGTTGTTTCTGTTATGTTTGTACAGCTTGCTTGGCCCGTTGTGTCAACTCACTCTGGTTCACACTGACTGTGTGCAATGCCATAAGAATCATCTTAAGCTTTAACCTCCACCCAAACTCTGACCATTTTAATCGCCCTAGCAGAGCTGGTTAGGCTGTTTTCATGTTATCCAGAGCATTGGTGACTATAACTGTGCTCCTGGCAACAATTTAATTAAGCTTTTTTTGCAGACGTTTACTGACACCGGCCAAATTCAACCGGTGTTGAGCATTCGTAAATTCATCAGTTATTCTGCACTCTGGCACACTCAGATGAGAGTGCTCTGAAACAGTTTTTGCAGGGACATTCTATTGAAATGGATACTTGAATAGTTGAGTCTTCTGTTTTAGTTTTACTATGCAATAAAAAATGTTAAAAGCCGCGTTAGACAGGATTACCTACACAAACTGACCAGCTCAAATAGACAGAAGCGGGCTATATGGCAGACCAATCCAAACATCTCTCGGCATGTCCAGCCCACTCATTATCTCAGCCAATCATGGGTAGCGGGAAGGTTGCTCACTTTTTCTGTGGTTTAACCAACTAGTCTCATAATTTAACAATTTTATTCATATTTACAGATGGCATACAAGTTTGTTGTTAAGGCACATGAACCTTCGAGAAGGCATTTCTGCCCAAAAAACCCTTTAGATTTTTGTATTATTTCACATTCAAATGGCTCTCCTGTGAAGTAGTGACCCGCGATATATGCCTAGTTTCCTGAAACGGCTCACAGACTTTTTTAATGTACTCAAAGATCCATTATTAGCATGTTTTAATTACTCCTATAAAAATGGTAGACTTAGGTACTCAACAAGAATGTCTGATTTCATTACTACTAAAACAGGACCCAGGTGGTAAGTATAAAGATCCAGTCCATTTAAAAAAAACTGGAGGCCTCTTACACTTCAATATTGTGATGCAAAAATCCTGGTAATGCATAGCTCGAAGAATAAAAAAGGTTTCACCAGATATTGTTCATCCTTATCAGACACGTTTAAAAAAAATTGTTTACATGGACAATATATTGGAGATAATATACGATAATTACTTGAAACAATTGAACATTATGAAACATCAAAGATACCTGGCCTGGTCTTCAAAGCATATTTTGAAAAGGTGTTTGATAAAGTACAACTAGAATTTATATGAAAAATCCTGGATTACTTTAATTTCGGTAAATCTCTTATACAACGTGTTAAAGTTATGTACAGCAACCCCAGATGTAAAATAGCAAACAATGGTTACTTCTCAGAAAGTATTGAGCATTTAAGAGTAGTAAAACAAGACTGTCCGTTGTCTCCATATCTATTTATTATGGCTATTGAAATGCTAGCTAGTAAAATTAGATCCAACAAGAACATCAAGGGACTAGAAATCCAGGGGATAAAAACAAAAGTGTCAATGTATGCTGGTGATTCAAGTTTTTTCTTAAGTCTGCAATCTGGATCCCTGCACAGTCTCATTGAAGATCACTGTTCTTGCCTCTCTGGACTAAAACTTAATTATGACAAGTATACCATATTATGTATTGAATTGTACTTACAGATGGCATTCAAGTTTATTATTAAGGCACATGTTCCAGAAAGCATTTCTGCCAAAAAATGCATTTAGATTAAAAAACAAACAGTTTACATTCAAAGGACTCTCCTGTGAAGTAGTGACCAGCGACATATGCCTAATTTACTGAAACGAATCACTTGGGAGTCGGATGCAATCAATTAATTGAGCTATTAACTTTCTGAAAACTACACAATTCATAGGCAGTAAAAAAAAAATCATAAATATAATAATTGATTGTTCATAATACGATATTAAAACATACAGTATTTCTGTCAGGAAAATAGCATACAATCTGGACAAAACTTTGCCTTCAATTATTATCATCATCATGAAATAGCCTACCTAACAATAGATGTTAAATTATGTAGAATTGCAGAAAATAAATTTTTCATACATCAACATTTTCTTTCGGCCCTCATAAAATAAAGCTTTGGTTGTGCATTTAAAATATCTCCATAAAGAAATGTGTTTCTCCGACTTTTCCCTTACTCTAATGTACAAGTGTCCCCCAACAACCCAAGCTTAGAACTGACTAATCAATATTACTTAGAAAAATCCTTCTGGTGAAAAAAACCCTGAAAATTAAGTACACACATTTTAAGTGACATATTTAGTGTAGGCAAGAGACAAAAAAAGACTAGACATTTTTATAAGCAGCCTTTCTCTAAAAATGACATATGCACTAAGGTTTTACAGCAAACTCAGCTTATTACACCTGCTTCTGCGATTGATGTTCATAGGTCAACTTGTGGGTAAACATACAGTGCATTCGGAAAGTATTCAGACCCCTTGACTTTTTCCACATTTTGTTATGTCACAGCCTTATTCTAAAATTGATTAAATAGTTTCCCCCCCTCATACATCTACACACAATACCCCACAAGGAAAAGGCAAAAACAGGTTTTTAAAAATGTTTGGAAATGTTATAACAGATAAAAAACTGAAGTATCACATTTTATTCAGACCCTTTCCTCACTACTTTGTTGAAGTACCTTTGGCAGCGATTAAAGCCTTGAGTCTTCGTGTGTATGATACTACAAGCTTAACACACCTGTATTTGGGTAGTTTCTCCCATTCTTCTCTGCAGATCCTCTCAACCTCTGTCAGGTTGGATGGGGAGCGCCGCTGCACAGCTATTTTCAGGTCTCTCCAGAGATGTTTGATCGGGTTCAAGTACGGTCTCTGGCTGGGCCACTCAAGGACATTCAGAAACTTGTTCCAAAAGCCACTCCTGCGTTGTCTTGGCTGTGTGCTTATGGCCGTTGTCCTGTTGGAAGGTGAACCTTTGCCCCAGTCTGAGGTCCTGAGCAGGTTTTCATCAAGGATCTCTCTGTACTTTTCTCCGTTCCTCTTTCTCTCGATCCTGACTAGTCTCCCAGTCCATGCCGCTGAAAATCATCCCCACAGCATGATGCTGACAGGTTGCCTCCAGAAGTGAGGCTTGGAATTCAGGTCAAAGAGTTCAATCTTGGTTTCATCAGACCAGATAATCTTGTTTCTCATGGTCTGAGAGTCCTTTAGATGTAATGTGCCTTTTACTGAGGAATGGCTTGCCACTCTATCATAAAGGCATGATTGGTGGAGTGCTGCAGAGATGGTTGTCCTTCTGGAAGGTTCGCCCATCTTCACAGAGGAACTCTGGTGCTCTGTCAGTGACTATCAGGTTCTTGGTCACCTCCCTGACCAAGGCCCTTCGCCCCCGATTGCTTAGTTTGGTCGGGCGGCCAACTCTAGGAAGAGTCTTGGTGGTTCCAAACTTCTTTCATTTAAGAATGATGGAGACCACTGTGTTCTTGGGGACCTTCAATGCTTCAGAAATGTTTTAGTGATCTGTACCTAGACACAAACCCGGCTCGACCTCATGGCTTAGGTTTTGCTCTGACATGCACTGTCAACTGTGGGACCTTATGTGGACAGGTGTGTGCCTTTCCAAATCATGTCAAATTAATTTAATTTACCACAGGTGGACTCCAATCAAGTTTTAGAAACATCTCAAGGATGCTCAATGGAAACAGGATGCACCTGTGCTCAATTTCTAGTCTCATAGAAAGGATTTGAATACTTTATGTAAATAAATACAAATGTCAAAAACCTGTTTTCGCTTTGTCATTATGTGGTATTGTGTGTAGATTGCTGAGGAAAATGTTTTATTTAATCAATTTTGGAATAAGGAAAAAATCAAGGGGTCTGAATTCTTTCCAAAAGCACAGTAGATATGGATGTAGGTAGGGATAAAGTTAGGCAACAAAATAGATCATAAACAGTAACAGCAGCGTATGTGATGAGTCAAAAAGTTAGTACAAAAATGGTCAATGCAGATAGTTAAATAGTTAACCAAATTGCTACCTGGACTAACTGTTTAGCAGTTTTATGGCTTGGAGGTAGAAGCTGTTCAAGATCCTGTTGGTTCCAGACCTGGTGCATCAGTATCGCTTGATGTGTGGTATCAGAGAGAACAGTCTATTACTTGGGTGACTGGAGTCTTTTACCATTTTTAGGGCCTTCCTCTGACACTGCCTGGTATAGAGAACCTGAATGGCAGGGAGCTTCGCCCCAGTGATGTACTGGGCCGTACTCCCTACACTCTGTAGCACCTTGTGGTCGGATGCCAAGCAGTTGCCATACCAGGCGGTGATGCAGCCAGTCAAGATGCCCTCAGTAGTGTAGTTATAGGACTTTTTGAGGGTCTGAGGGCCAGTGCAAAATCATTTCAGTCTACTAAGGGGGAGACCCTCTTCACAACTGTGTTGGTGTGTATAGACCATGATAGAACTTTTGTGATGTGGACACCGAGGAACACTACAGCTCCATCAATGTGAATGGGGCGTGCTCAGCCCTCCGTTTCCTGTTGTCCATGATCAGCTCCTTTGTCTTGCTGATGTTGAGGGAGAGGTCTTTTTCCTGGCACCACACTGCCAGGTCTTTGACCTCCTCCTTATAGGCTGTCTCATTGTCATCTGTGATCAGGCCTACCACTGTTGTTTCCTTAACAAACTTAATGATGGTGTTGGAGTCGTGCACGGCCACACAGTCATGGGTGAACAGGGAGTACAGGAGTGGATTAAGCACGCACACCTGAGGGGTCCCGTGTTGAGGGTCAGCGTGGCAGATGTTTTGCCTACCCTCACCACCTGGGTGGTGGCCCATTAGGAAGTCCAGGATCCAGTTGCAGAAGGAGGTTTTCAGTCTCAGGGTCCATAGCTTAGTGATGAGCTTGGAGGGAATTATGGTGTTGAATGCTGAGCTGTAGTCAATGAACAGTATTCTCACATAGCTGTTCCTCTTGTCCACGTGGGAGAGGGCACTGGAGTGTAATAGAGATCTGTTGGGGCGGTAGTCAAATTGGAGTAGGTCTACGATGAGGGTGTTGATGTGAGCCACGACCAGTCTTTCAAAGCCATTTCATGGCTACAGATGTGAGTGCTATGGGGTGATAGTCATTTAGACAGGTTACCTTGGCGTTCTTGGGCACTGTGACTATGGCGGTATTACAGATTGGGCCAGGGAGAGGTTGAAAATGTCAGTTTAGACACTTGCCAACTGGTCAGAGCACGCTCTGAGTACGCGTCCTGGTAATCCGTCTGGCCCTGCGGCCTTGTGAATGTTAACCACAGGAGGTTGGTGGCACCTTAATTGGGGAGTACAGGCTTGTGGTAATGACTGGAGAGGAATGAGTGGAATGGTATCAAATACAATACGTCAAACGCATGGGTTCCATGTGTTTGATGCCATTCCATGCACTCATTCCCAGCCATTACTATGAGCCGTCTTCCCCTCAGCAGCCTCCACTCCACTGTTGAAAGGTCTTATTCACGTCGGCTACGGAGAGCGTGAATACACAGTCATCTGGAACAGATGGACCATATGCGGACTGTGTTATATGCATGTGTCCCTGGAGACAGCAACCTTACCTCGGTCCAGGGGCGGCTCAGTCTTGATTCCTTGGTCCCTCAGCCCAAGTGGATTATTGTTTGTTCAGTTTCTGGTGATGATAATAAACATATTGTAGTTATTTCAGGGGATTGCCCCAGCTGGGACTCAAACACAGGTCCAGCAACTCTCAAGCCAACACCTTAACCATTACGCCAAGAGGTTGTTAGGTGTTTGGTTGCTACAATATTCAAAAAGGAAACTACTGTTTACATCTGTCGTATCCTGTGCACGTGACAAATAAACATTGATTTGAACTACAAAAAGACATACCCAAAACAAAAAATTCAAACAAAACCTAAAGCACACATGGACATCAAACTCCATCAGCCTTACGGCTCTGCAAGCTGCCACACTCTGATTGCCCATACCTGTGTACACACTTAACAAAACTTCCTGACACAGCACAGCACCTGACCCAGTTGCTGCTGCCACCTCAGTATGGAGTGTGGAAGTGTAGCGTATTATGGTCCATCAGAGAGGAAGAGGCGGAGTGCGAGGCTTCACTCTCGTCCAAAATAAGCCCAATGTGTTTCCATGGGCTTATTTTGGACCTAAGCTTGTTGCCTTTGGGACAACAACTCCCATTGTTAGGGTGGAGACATGAGCATCTCGTCATTATATACAGATCTCTGGCTGTGTTCATGACAAGTGGGAAACTTGGAAAATACTGTAAACTGGGAGCAACAAGGGTGCATTCACATGCTTCGAAATCGGTGAGAGCGCCGATTTCCTAATGGAAAACAAGCTGCAGAAATTATAGTGTTCATAAACCATATGAATAGATTGGTTTATATTAATAATATTTTGTCATTGCATTTAACTGCTGAAAATGCAGGTAATTTCCTTATTAGGTCTCTCAGAGTTCAACATGTGGGAGAAGTCAGAGAACAGGGATGATAGACAACATTACCACTAGTAATTACGGGTTGGAGGGGGGTTTAAGTCGTATGCTCGTATATACAAATTTACGAGATATCATGAACGCAGCATGATTGTACTCATAAGAACTAAACTACCTTACTTCTTCCATAACACTGGCAACACATGTCTCAAACTATCCCTCTGGAGAGCTTTAGTTCACTAACAATTCATTAACCTCCTTTGATGCAGAAAGATCGTGTTTGGGAACCCTGAGCACATCCCTTCTGAATAGGCCCCTAATACATTTTAGTCTAGACTTTTTAGTAAATGTAATACTCTTCAACATCACTACCAATCAGATACACACTGATTGTATATATAATGTATAATCTGTTCTTGTAATTTATTTTAGGTTAGCAATGGCAATAAATACTCACTGTGCCATATGAGTCACTGATCTTGTGTTAGTGAAATGCCAACCTAATGTATTCGGTCAATTTAGCAGTAGTGTCAATTTATAAAACATATACATATATAGTACATAACCATTTTTGTCACTTACCAAACCAGCAACCTGGCACAACGCTCTCTTAACCGCTAGACTACCTGCCGTATATGCTAGACACGTTTAATGATGTATACACAGGTGACTGCCAAAATAATGGAACGGCTTGAGTATGAGGGATACAAAGTATTGTATATTGAAAGCAAGTACCTGAGTTATTTAAACAATTAACATCCTATCATGCTTAGGGTCATGTTTAAAAAATGCTGGGCAGGACATTATTTTGGCCATTATTTTGGCTACCATGGCTATGCTCCATAGGATGACAATGACACCATCCACAGGGCATGAGTGGTCACTGTATGGTTTGATGAGCTTGAAAACTATGTAAACAATATACCATGCATCTGTCACCAGATCTCAACCCAAATGAACACTTATAGGAGATTCTGGAGCGTTGCCTGAAACAGTGTTTTCTACCACCACCAACAAAACACCAAATGTCGCATCCCTCCAATACACTTATAGAATCTATGCCAAGGTACGTTGAAGCTGTTCTGGCTTGTGGTGGCTCAACTCCCTATTAAGACACTTTATGTTTGTGTTTCCTTTATTTTGTTGGTTACCTGTACGTGCTTAGACATGTTCCATTTGGTGAGATGTTTGGCCTAGTGCAACTGATGTATCCAGGGAGGATCCTCTTTGGTAGTCCACCCCCCCCCCCCCCCCTCTAAAATCCTCTCAACCAAGTCTATGGTTGAAACGAGCCCTTCCCCTTCCAAAATTCTAAAGATGACAGGTGTAGGTGCACCCCCTCGAAATCGTGATTCATCCAAATAATCAGTGACGCAAAAACCAGCACACCGGTAATATTTTTCCTCATAATCCTCTTATCCCACAGCTTCCTGACAGACATAACATTTTATTACGGATGTTAGGAGAGACTATTAGTATTTTTTTTAAATTATAATAATCGTCCCTACCACGTCGTCCATTATTTCCAGGTAACATACAGACCGTCTGTGTTTGTCCCATACCTAAATGTCACAATAGGGATACACACATTCTGGTGTGGAGTCCCACAGCTCTATTGTGCTTACATCAGAGTTGGTAATGACAACACCTGTCGGGGCATGCTCAAGCAAGAGTCAGACTGCCAGTAAGAGATTCCCTGCCAGTCAGAGATAAGGATAACATCATAGCAGGGCTTGATTTTCCCAGGGGGACTCAGGGCAGCTTCAGGGCAAAAACTCAGAGTTAATAAAAAAAGATGCACCTTACATGGCCTAATTAAGACTACAACCACTTCCAGACTATGTCTGAACAATGCAAGATCATATTTTGTCCTCCCTGAGTCCTTTCCTGTTCAGCATTGGGGAACTTACTACCAGAGGCATTTCAGACACATTATGAGGGTTCATGTACTGTATGTAACCTGTTATGTATATGTCACGACACAAAGACATGGGTTTGTGGACGAAAATGCAGATCTTGTCTGATTCACGTTCCTAGGATTGAACATGAATTTCTGAAGAAGTCAGGGTGTTATGCTTTAAATTTTACACATGCATTCGATGATAATACATGATATTCATTGGAACCTTTTGACTGACAAGATTCAAGGTGACGGTAGTAATTATATCTTTGCCATGTACAGTGGCATCTTTGTTTTTTCTTAGCACATTTCTTTCTAGCTTTATCTCAATGTATTCATGTCATAGATAATGGGGAAAAAACAACAACGTATAATCAGTCAACAATTGTTTCAGTTGAAAAAAGTGTATTTATTCTACAAAATGTATCAATTATAAGCCTCCTATTGTTTTAGCCCAAACAAAACATCCAACTGTGCCAGAAATGTAATACTTCAGAAAATCCACTACAACCATGCTATCAAACAACTAATGCCCCAGGCATCAACACAATCCTTATCTGATAATAGATATAAAATAATAGATAGTCTGTTCTATTAGTAGTGTCATGATTAATTATGAATAGATGTTTAAAAGAAATAACGAGCAGGATCATTGTACAGTGCATTCGAAAGTATTCATACACCTTGACTTTTTCTACGTTACAGCCTTATTCTAAAATGGATTATATTGTTTTCTTCCCTCGTCAATCTACATACAATAGCCCATAACATATCAAAACTCAGTTGAAGCACTTTCGGCGGCAATAACATTCTATATAGACAGGTGTGTGCCTTTCCAAATAATTTCCAATCAATTGAATTTACCACAGGTGGACTCCAATCAAGTTGTAGAAACATCTCAAGGATGATCAATGGAAACAGGAGGCACCTGAACTCATTTTCGAGTCTCATAGCAAAGGGTCTGAATACTTATGTAAATAAGCCATTTCTGTTTTTAATTGTTAATAAATGTACAAACATTTCTTAAAACCTGTTTTCGCTTTGTCATTATGGGGTATTGTGTGTAGATTGAGAATAGCTGTAACTCAACAAAATGTGGAAAAAGTCAAGGGGTCTGAATGCTTTCCGAATGCACTGTAGATAGGCAGACAGTCAAAAGACAAAGCAAGCTGTTATTCATTAAATATATGTGTTCTACATAAGTACCTCAGTAAAATGGAATTAAGGCGAGTCACTGAAATCCAGCCAGTGGGCCAATTTACTGAAACAGCAGCCTATCGAGCTCACTGAGTGTCATTGTCAGGAGTCAATGTGTTGCACTATATTTTATTTTGTCACCAACAGAAAAAACATTTGGCCTTCCCAGATGAGTTAATTTAACCAACTCTGAATGACGCCAAGGCCCCGTCTCTGCAAAACATTTATTGAGTAAAGGAATAGTGGTCTATTGCCCATAGTCCTGCTACTGCGCGAGCACACCCCCATTCTCATCGACGGTGCTGCAGTGGAGCAGGTTGAGAGCTTGAAGTTCCTTGGCGTTCACATCACCAACAAACTAACATGGTCCAAGCACATCAAGACAGTCGAGAAGAGGGCACAACAAAACCTATTCCCCATCAGGAGGCTGAAAAGACTTGGCATGGGTCCTCAGCTCCTCAAAAGGTTCTACAGCTGCACCATCGAGAGCATCCTGACCGGTTGCATCACTGCCTGGTATGGCAACTGCTCAGCCTCCGACCATAAGGCACTACAGAGGGTACTGCGAACGGGCCAGTACATCACTGGGGCAAGCTTCCTGCCATCCAGGACCTCTATACCAGGCGGTGTCAGAGGAAGGCCCTAAAAATTGTCAGACTTCAGCCACCCTAGTCAAAGACTGTTCCCTCTGCTACCGCACGGCAAGCGGTTCAGGAGCACCAAGTCTAGGTCCAAGAGGCTCCTAAACAGCTTCTACCCTCAAGCCATAAGACTCAGGAACACCTAATCATATGGCTACCCAGACTATTTGCATTGCCCCCCGCCCCTCTTTTACACCGCTGCTAATCTATTGTTATCATCTATGCATAGTCACTTTAATAACTCTTCCTACATGTACATATTACCTCAAGTAACCGGTGCCCCCACACATTGACTCTTTACTGGTACCCCCCCCCCCCGTATATAGTCTCGCTTTTGTTATTTTACTGCTGCTCTTTAATTACTTGTTGCTTTTATTTCTTATTCTTATCCATATATTTTTTAACTGCATTGTTGGTTAGGGGCTCGTAAGTATGTGAGTAATGTGAGTAATAAAATTTGATTTGATTTGATCACACAGCCCACGTAGGCATTTATCCCTGGAGCTCAAGCTGTCTAATGAGTTTAGAATGCTGACGAAACTGCTCTGTTTCTCAGAGAGATCGGATCATTTAATTATTTGAAATATGTTTAAAATACATTCAATTTTATAATTGTTTGAAATGACCTCAGGAAGCGTTTTTAGTTTTAGGCATCATTTAAAAGATAAGGTTTTAATATTTCTCAGATATTAGTACACATTTCATGCAGCGTTAATAATTAAACTATTTACCTTAGTTATTTATAAAATGCTCTATTAGCTAGGTTAATATAATGAATGGAATAAAGACCCCCCTCAGATATTTTCTATTTCTGACCAGGCACCAGTGATGAAAGTGTCATGTGTGCTCCCTCTCCGGCCTCTAGGTCATCAGGCTGCTCGTTATGGTGCACACCTGTCACCATCGTTACGCGCATTATGACACTCACCTGGACTCCATCATTTCCTTGATTACCTGCCCTATATATGTCACTCCCTTTGGTTCCTTCCCCAGGCGTCATTGTTTCTGTTCCATGTCGGTGCGCTGTTCGTGGTTCTTGTTTTGTTCATTATGTTTTCATTTATTTAATAAAAAACTCACTCCCTGAACTTGCTTCCCGACTCTCAGCGCACAGTGTTACAGAATGACGCCTCACCAAAGGGAAGCATCAGGGAGTGTTTTTTTCTTGTTTTGGAGGTGAAGTCCGGTCCGGGTGTCAAAACCGGAGCTACCTGGGAGGCCTCAGCCGGTTTGTCGGATTCCCATGCCTCGGCGAGTTTGACTGGCTCCTGAGCCTCGACGGGCTCCTGCGCCTCGATGGGCTCCCACGCCTCGGCGGGCTTGGCGGGCTCGGCGGGCTCTCGCGCCTCGGCGAGCTTGGCGGGCTCTCGCGCCTCAGCCGGTTCGGCGGGCTCTCTCGCCTCGGCCGGTTCGGTGGGCTCTCGCGCCTCAGCAGAGGTGACCGGTCCGCTCCTGATCCCCGGGATCGTACCTGTGGTTGCCGTCCTGCTGCTGGAGCCGAATGTGCCGGGGGGGGAGGGGCTACTGTCACGTATGCTCTCTCTCCGGCGCTCTAGGTCGCCATGCTCCCACGCCTCAGCTGGATTGACAGGTTCCCGCTCCATAGCAGAGGTGACTGGTCCGCTCCTGATCCCCGGGATCGTCATCTTGGTCAGTGTCCTGCGGCTGGAGTCGCACGTCAGGGAGGGGGTACTGTCACGTGTGCTCCCTGTCTGGCCTCTAGGTCACCAGGCTGCTCATTATGGTGCACACCTTTCACCATCGTTACGCGCATTATGACACTCACCTGGACTCCATCATCTCCTTGATTATCTGCCCTATATATGTCATTCCCTTTGGTTCCTTCCCCAGGTGTCATTGTTTCTGTTCCTGTTTCATGTGGGTGCGCTGTTCGTGTTTTCTTGTTTTGTTCATTCACTCCCTGAACTTGCTTCCCGACTCTCAGTGCACAGAGTTAAAAAAAGACTGTGGCTGCTTGCTGTATTCAACAGCTTTTCAGTTAGCTCCAGCTACACTTATGTAAATGGTAGAAGAGCTGGCAGTTGTTCTATTTCCATTTATCTTTTACCATGCTAAAATTACAAACCAAACAGAAAACAAAAGGGGCACAGGAAGTGGGGCAGCCCTGTAGGAAAACCCTGTGAATCTGATTGGAGTGCAATGTTTAAAATGTATTTTCCCCTTCCACGCTCCCCTTACTGAATCTGGAGAGGCAACTTCGGACCATAAAGAGATCATGTCAATACTAGCCTTATCACAGTGTTTCTGGTTACACAAGAATGACAGTCATGTTTACTTGATTTTATCTGCTTGGGATGGGAACACATTTTTGAAATGCTTTGAATTGTTGGGTCAACAGAAACCCAATCCCTTAACTATGGGATATACTGCAGGTATAGCTTTAGTACAAAATAAACTCTTACAAATAGCATCGGACTACAAATAACATTAGTATTATTTCCATTACTACTAATCATAACAAAAATACTGAGGTTTTCATGAGGTCTCAAAGTGTGTGACTGCATACACGTGTCAAATGCACAGCAGGTTAAATAGCTGAACTGTCCACTTTTGTAGAGTAATAATAGTTAACATAGTAAGGAACACAGTAGGTATTTCATGTGGTTGCCAAGTAAGACCTGTTCAGTGGAGCATATAATTGCAGTGATTATTAGTCAACTAGAATAATCATTGATGCACAGAGAATTATAAGTGGTCTCAAAGATATAAGGAATGTACTGTAATGCCCATTTGATTAATAATGTAAAATATTAAGGATTGTAAAATAATACTCTGTTCAATTAATTTGTAATAAAGGCTGCTCGGGCCCTATTGGCTTGTTCACAACCACACAGAAATGACTAGAAATGTATGCTTCAGACACCACATGCACCACAGAAATGGTGGAAAATGTACAGGTTCTTTTGGATCGGGGATGAGCAGGCAAAGTGAGTTAGAGGCAAACACAAAAATATTTATTCTTAAGGTATGGTTATCTCCATAAAACATCGCAATCGAGTTCCAAACATAAATCCATATTCATAGCTGAGTTCGGCATACTTTGCTATCAACTTATCAGTTGTTCTATTTTCCATTTATCTTCTACCATGCTAAATAAAATCATAAACATACAAACCAAATCAAAAACAATAGGGGCACAGGATGTGGTTGAAAAGGTAAAAGATCAATGGTGAAACTTCACAACTTGGCAACTCATGAAAAAAACATTTTCTCTGGGATTCCCACTTTCCGACATGGAGGGTCTTTCAAATGAAACTTCTCAGTCAGAACTAGGAATTTACGATAACTATGATAGCATGTGAAGACATCAATACACACATCTGAAATCACATGGTACATAACTTACTGAATCAAATCAAATGTTATTTGTCACATGCGCCGAATACAACCGGTGTAGACCTTACAGTGAAATTCTTACTTACAAGCCCTTAACCAAAAATGCAGTTTTAAGAAAATACCGAAAAAAAGGAAGAGATAAAAGTAACAAAAAATAAGAGCAGCAGTAAAATAACAATAGCGAGGCTATATACAGGGGGTACCGGTACAATTGAAGTAATATGTACATGTAAGTAGAGTTATTAAAGTGACTATGCATAGATAATAACAGAGAGCAGCAGCGTAGAAGAGGGGGGGGGGGGGGGGATGCAAATAGTCTGGGTAGCCATATGATTAGATGTCCAGGAGTCTTATGGCTTGGGGGTAGAAGCTGTTGAGAAGCCTCTTGGACCTAGACTTGGCTCTCCGGTACCGTTTGCCGTGCGGTAGCAGAGAGAACTGTCTATGACTAGGTTGGCTGGAGTCTTTGACATTTTTAGGGCCTTCCTCTGACACCGCCAAATATAGAGGTCCTGGATGGCAGGAAGCTTGGCCCCAGTGATGTCCTGAGCCGTACGCACTACCCTCTGTAGTGCCTTGTGGTCGGAGGCCGACCAGTTGCCATACCAGGCTGTGATGCAACTGGTCAGGATGCTCTCGATGGTGCAGCTGTAAAACCTTTTGAGGATCTGAGGACCCATGCCAAATCTTTTCAGTCTCCTGAGGGGGAATAGGTTTTGTCGTGCCCTCTTCAAGACTGTCTTGTTGTGCTTGGATTATGTTAGTTTGTTGGTGATGTAGTCCACAATCATCTCCTTTGTCTTGATCACGTTGAGGGAGAGGTTGTTGTCATTGCAGGTCTCTGACCTCCCTATAGGCTGTCTCATCATTGTCGGTGATCAGGCCGACAATGACTGTTGTGTCATCGGTAAACTTAATGATGGTGTTGGAGTCGTGCCTTAAGAGTATCTCTACCACTCCTACTGTCTCTAGAGAGTTGAAAACAGCAGGTCTGGGACAGGTAGCACGTCCGGTGAACAGGTCAGGGTTCCACAGAACAGTTGAAACTGGAGCAACAGCACGGCCAGGTGGACTGGGGACAGCAAGGAGTCATCATGCCAGGTAGTCCTGAGGCATGGTCCTAGGGCTCAGGTCCTCCGAGAGAGAGAAAGGGCCAAACAGGCAGGATATAACCCCACCCACTTTGCCAAAGCACAGCCCCACACCACTAGAGGGATATCTTCAACCACCAACTTACCATCCTGAGACAAGGCCGAGTATAGCCCACAAAGATCTCCGCCACGGCACAACCCAAGGGGGGGCGCCAACCCAGACAGGAAGACCCCGTCAGTGACTCAACCCATTCAAGTGACGCACCCCTCCTAGGGACGGCATGGAAGAGCACCAGTAAGCCAGTGACTCAGCCCCTGTAATAGGGTTAGAGGCAGAGAATCCCAGTGGAGAGAGGGGAACCGGCCAGGCAGAGACAGCAAGGGCGGTTCATTGCTACAGTGCCTTTCTGGTCACCTTCACACTCCTGGGCCAGACTACACTCAATCATAGGACCTACTGAAGAGATGAGTCTTTAATAAAGACTTAAAGGTTGAGACCGAGTCTGCGTCTCTCACATGGATAGGCAGACCATTCCATAAAAATGGAGCTCTATAGGAGAAAGCCCTGCCTCCAGCTGTTTGCTTCGAAATTCTAGGGACAATTAGGAGGCCTGCGTCTTGTGACTGTAGCGTACGTGTAGGTATGTACGGCAGGACCAAATCGGAAAGATAAGTAGGAGCAAGCCCATGTAATGCTTTGTAGGTTAGCAGTAAAACCTTGAAATCAGCCCTTGCCTTAACAAGAATCCAGCGTAGGGAGGCTAGCACTGGAGTAATATGATACATTTTTTGGGTTCTAGTCAGGATTCTAGCAGCCGTATTTAGCACTAACTGAAGTTTATTTAGTGCTTTATCCGGGTGGCCGGAAAGTAGAGCATTGCAGTAGTCTAACCTAGAAGTAACAAAAGCATGGATACATTTTTCTGCATCATTTTTGGACAGAAAGTTTCTGATTTTTGCAATGTTACGTAGATGGAAAAAAGCTGTCCTTGAAACAGTCTTGATATGTTCGTCAAAAGAGAGATCAGGGTCCAGAGTAACGCCGAGGTCCTTCACAGTTTTATTTGAGACGACTGTACAACCATCAAGATTAATTGTCAGATTCAACAGAAGATCTCTTTGTTTCTTGGGACCTAGAACAAGCATCTCTGTTTTGTCCGAGTTTAAAAGTAGAAAGTTTGCAGCCATCCACTTCCTTATGTCTGAAACACAGGCTTCCAGCGAGGGCAATTTGGGGCTTCACCATGTTTCATTGAAATGTACAGTTGTGTGTCATCCGCATAGCAGTGAAAGTTAACATTATGTTTTCAAATGACATCCCCAAGAGGTGAAATATATATTGAAAACAACAGTGGTCCTAAAATGGAACCTTGAGGAACACCGACATTTACAGTTGATTTGTCAGAGGACAAACCATCCACAGAGACAAACTGATATCTTTCCGACAGATAAGATCTAAACCAGGCCAGAACTGGTCCGTGTAGACCAATTTGGGTTTCCAATCTCTCCAAAAGAATGTGGTGATCGATGGTATCAAAAGCAGCACTAAGGTCTAGGAGCACGAGGACAGATGCAGAGCCTCGGTCTGACACCATTAAAAGGTCATTTACCACCTTCACAAGTGCAGTCTCAGTGCTATGATGGGGTCTAAACCCAGACTGAAGCATTTCGTATACATTGTTTGTCTTCAGGAAGTTTGTTTGTCTTCAGTGCTTCCTGCTTTAATTTTTGCTTGTAAGCATGAGTCAGGAGGATATAATTATGGTCAGATTTGTGAAATGGAGGGCGAGGGAGAGCTTTGTGCACGTCAATGTGTGTGGAGTAAAGGTGGTCTAGAGTTTTTTTCCCTCTTGTTGCACATTTTACATGCTGATAGAAATGAGGTAAAACTGATTTAAGTTTACCTGCATTAAAGTCCCCGGCCACTAGGAGCGTCGCCTCTGGATGAGCGTTTCCCTGTTTGCTTATACAGCATTGGTCTGTAGTGGTATGTAGACAGCTACGAAAAATACAGATGAAAACTCTCTAGGTAGAGAGTAGAAAACTCTCTAGGTAGAGACATCTTCCTTAGATGTCGTGCACCAGCTGTTGTTTACAAATATACATAGGCCGCCACCCCGTGTCTTACCAGAGGCTGCTGATTTATCCTGCCGATAGAGTGTATAACCCATCAGCTGTATGTTATGAATGTCGTCGTTCAGCCACGACTCGGTGAAACATAAAATATTACAGTTTTTAATGTCCCGTTGGAAGGATATACAGTACATGCTCATAGTTCGTCCTGTTTATTTTCTAGCAATTGAACATTGGCTAACAGTACCGATGGCAAAGGCAGATTAGCCACTCATCGCCTGATCCTCACAAGGCACCCCGATCTCCTTCCGCAAAATCTCATTTTCGTTCCCCTGCGAATGACTGGGATAAGGGCCTGTTCGGGTGTTTGGAGTATATCCTTCCCGTCCGACTCATTAAAGAAAAATTATTATGAAAATGAGATGAATAATCGCTGTTCTGATGTCCAGAAACTCTTTTCGGTCATAAGAGACGGTAGCAGCAACATTATGTACAAAATAAGTTACAAACAATGCAAAAAACAAACAAAATAGCACGGTTGGTTAAGAGCCAATACAACAGCAGCCATCCTCTCCGGTGACATCACAAGTTCAATGGGAGCTTTTGGCTGACAATTACAGGAAACCTTTTTGCATCTCCACTCCTCAAGTAATCCAAAGCCGCTGCAGAGCAGCTCTCTGTTAACTAATGTTCAATACCTAGCAATAGATATGTTTTTATTTGGTTTAAAAAACTAATTGGGATAACAAATGTAAAAACACTGAATCAGCTGATTTAAGAGAAGGTACTATTTACCAATTTATGTAGAATCTGAATCATCATCCCATGTAAAATGCTGTGGTTGGCATTTAAACATACAAGGACAAAGGGCTTACTGACTGTGTACCCAGAAACATAGGTTACTTTCCAATAACCATTAGCATACTGCTTAGAATGAAGCCTATGTATTGGCCTAACAGACCTGCTACACTGGATATGCTACTTAGGCTGAGCATGATCAGCAATTGACACGCTCTCATTGTTGTCAATGGCTGCGTTAGCAGGGTGGGTCTAAAGCGTAAAATTACTCTCTGGTTCATGTTTCAAGAATTTGTCATGTAGCTCGCGCACGAGCTCACGCTGACAATTACTGTAGTCACATCTTTGACATTATCATTTACTATTGTCCTCTCATTTCTACTCAAGTGCTTTAAGGGATATAGGGGCTAGACATTGATTTGAGATTCAGGCTTCCAATGTCCATTTCCTCGACGCAAGTCCTGCTTCATCGGTTCCTAGTGGGGCCTTCAGAAATCCCTTGCCAAAAACTGTACGGTAATGAGAAAAGAAGACACATGGATTTCACTCTGAAGTTTTATGAAGGATATTCTAGCAATGTGTGACTGTATGATAAGACTATGTGATGTCCATGTGTTACCCTGGATATAGAAAGAGTGATTTTAATTCCTTGTGAGAGATCAAATAAATGGTTTTGGGACGTTAACAATGTGTACAGTACACATATTGCACATACTAACAACTAAATATATCTGTTACTTGAGAATTATTTTGGACCTAATAGTGTAGGTTGATTGTTTAAATGAAATACAGCGCATTCGGAAATTTCACAACAACTACCTTATACACACAAGTGTAAAGGAATGAATAAGAATATGTACATATAAATATATGGATGAGCGATGGATGGTATAGAGTACAGTATATACATATGAGATGAGTAATGTAGGGTATGTAAACATTATATAAAGTGGCATTGTTTAAAGTGACTAGTGATACATTTATTACATCAAGTTTTTAATTATTAAAGTGGATAGAGATTTGAGTCAGTATGTTGGCAGCAGCCACTCAATGTTAGTGATGGCTGTTTAAGTTGAGGCCACGGGTGCCGCTAGCGGCACTCCTCCCACATTCCACTGAAAAGGCAGAGCGGCAAATTAAAAAAAAACATATTTTTTTAAATATTTAACTTTCACACATTAACAAGTCCAATACAGCATATGAAAGGTACACATCTTGTGAATCAAGCCAACATGTCCGATTTTTTAAATGTTTTACAGGGAAGACAAAATATGTAAATCTATTACACCACTTTTCTACCTCCATCAGGTTTTTACTCCATCACCAGCTATCACTAATTCGACCAAATAAAGATATATATATAGCCACTAACCAAGAAACAACTTCATAAGATGACAGTCTGATAACATATTTATTGTATAGCATATATTTTTTTTGAAAAATGTGCATATTTATGGTATAAATCATAAATTACATTTCAGCTACAATCAGAAATTGCACCGAAAGCAGCCATAACATTGACAGACACCAACGTCAAATACCTAATTACTCCTCATAAAACATTTCTGAGAAATACATACTGTGCAGCAATTGAAAAACAGGATTCTTGTGATTCCAGACAATATTTCAGATTTATTAAATGTTTTATAGCGAAAACAAAATGTAGCGCTAAATTAGCATAGCCACGCCAGCCAGAACCAGCTGGGCGCCCACGACCAGTTCACATGCACGACAGATATATGAAATAACATTATAAATTGGGTCTTACTTTTGCTGATCTTTCATCAGAATGTTGATCAAGGTGTCCTTAGTCCAGATGAGTCGTTCATTCCATTCAGAATGGTACCTTTCCCACTTCATTTAGCATGGGTACTAGTCGAGTGGCACGGATCTCTCCAACGTAAGCAAAGTCACAGAACGGAACACGGCAAAACTCCCGAAAAAATTCAAATAATCTGATTAAACTATATTGAAAAAACATACATTACGATGATATGGTCTCATTTATCAAATCAAATCCGAGCCGGAGATAGTTGACATCCGAAACGGCAGCAAAACAAAACACAATCTCTCTTCCAAGTCGCGCGCTTCAGACTTCCGGAAATGGACGGTCACGTCAAAGAAATAGGTCTTATTTCACGTCAGAACAAGATAAACACAAAATTTCTCCTCTGACGTCCTCTTGACACCCAGAGGAAGGCGTATGAGGTGTGTTTCGGGTCATAGGTGGCATGACCATGTATAGGCAGAGCGTTGAAGCGAGCATAGACATCTTGCATTCTACTTCCTGTTCAGGGAAAGTGCTGCCAAATGACTTCTGTTCCACTCAGAGAAAAAATTCAAACGTTTTTAGAAACTAGAGGTTGTTTTCTATCCAATAGTAATAAACATGTGCATATTGTACTAGCAAGAATTGAGTACGAGGCCGTTTAAAAATCATACGATTTTCACCAAAAGTGAAAATAGCACCCCTGGTCCCCAACAGGTTAGTCTGATGGCCTTGAGATAAAAGCTGTTTTTCAGTCTCTCGGTTCCAGCTTTGATGCTCCTGTACTGAACTCACCTTCTGGATGATAGCGTGGTGAACAGGCAGTGGCTCGGGTGGTTGTTGTCCTTGATGATCTTTTTGGCCTTCCTGTGACATCGGGTGCTGTTGGTGTCCTAGAGGGCAGGTAGCTTGCCCACAGTGATGCGTTGGGCAGACCGCACCAACCTCTGGAGAGCCCTGCGGTTGCGGGCGGTGCAGTCCGACAGAATGCTTTCAATTGTGCATCAGCAAAATTTTGTTAGGGTTTTAGGTGCCAAGCCAAAGTTCTTCAGCCTCCTGAGGTTGAAGAGGTGCTGTTGCGCCTTCTTCACCACACTGTCTATGTGGGTGGACAATTTCAGTTTGTCAGTGATTTGTCAGCTATTGATCCTCTGTGGCTAGGTTATAAGCCTACTCTTGGTGTAGCCTAGTATTTTGAATAAGTTCATTTCTTTCTGAACAGACAGCAGTAATTCTATAACTTTGGCAAATGTATTTCAATTTATCAGGGGTGCTGCGACATCTCCAGCACCCTTCCTGCGGCTATAATTCTATAAGGAAATCAATTATGAAGTGCAACCCTAGAGAGATGAAGGTTGCAGACTCATGTCTATCAGAGCAGAGAGAAGAAGAGAGATCATATAAAGTGAATCTCATTCTAGTTCTGTGAGAGATAGGCCTACAGACAGGCTTCTCTCTCTCACCAGAGCAATGGCCAGGCTACAATGTTGCGCAAAACATATAAGCTAAACCCGGCCGGCACAACAGAAATCAATTCTTAGAATATCCGACACATTTTTACATTACATTTTTTAGGGGGCAGGAGCATTACAGAGGAGTCAACTTGAATTAACTCTGGTTGCTTTTATAATAATTTTTACATTGCAAACAGTGAAAATCATTTTTCATGCCATGAGAGGTACTGGATCCTGGCAAATGGGTTCCGAAACCAAACAGCCCTTAACTTGAGAGGTGCCAGATCCTGTTCTGGCAGAATCCGGTTAAAATGAAGCACTGCCCATGTGTGTCAAGAATGGTCCACCACCCAAAGGACAACCAGACAACTTGAAACAACTGTGAGAAGCATTGCAGTCAACATGGGCCATCATCCCTGTGGAAGGCTTTTGACACCTTGTAGTCCATGCCCCGACGAATTGTGGCTGTTCTGAGGGCAAAAGGGGTTGCAACTCAATATTAGGAAGGTGTTCCTAATGTTTTGTACACTCAGTATAAATGTAATCAAATTAGTTAGCATGCACTGTTAAAGCTTACGTACATATTGCCATATTATAAAACGTGTAAAGGCTCCTTTAAATTTGATAGAAAAGACTATCAAAACCTCCATTGTCTACGTCACACAATTGAACTTTGAACTCTCAAAGAAGAAGAGGTGGGTGTGGCTACCTATCTGAAACAGGTTTATGGCAGCCCCTGTGCTGTGAGCAAGTTTAAAGCCTGAGCTATTTGCATGTGAACTGGAATCCACACCCTCCATCCACAAAGTGCTTCTCATGTTGAGACACCTCCTTGTCTTTGTTACTTTCAGTTGGCAGATATAAGCTTTTCCTCCAATACGGCTAAACAGTCAACAGAATACATTGAAAGATGCCAGACTGGGAAACTACAAGATACATTTTCTATAACTCATACTTTTAATGTAAGTAACTGCTATAGAGTTTAACATTAGACTGTTGTGACATGGAATGTAGAATATGCTTTCAAATAATTCAGTGGACTATGAACAAATAACGATAGGCATATGAGCTAAGAAGCATAATAATGTGCATAATCTTTATTAATTTAAATATTTTCTCATAAAAAGTCATGTATGTTGTTGAGGAAACTGTTTAAGTTAATATACATTCAACTTGACACATTGCATCATCACACAGTAGCAGTGAAAGGCAGATTCCAAAACATTGGTTTAAAAGCACAATAGGGAAAACTTTACTAAAACTATGAATACAATACAATTTTGTTTGTCACATGCTTCGTTGTAACGAGTGCGCTGAGAGTCGGGAAGCAAGTACAGGGAGTCCACCGGACGTGCTACCTGTCCCAGACCTGCTGTTTTCAACTCTCTAGAGACCGCAGGAGCGGTAGAGATACTCTTAATGATCGGTTATGAAAAGCCAACTGACATTTACTCCTGAGGTGCTGACTTGCTACACCCTCAATAACTACTGTGATTATTATTTTTTGACCATGCTGGTCATTTATGAACATTTGAACATCTTGGCCATGTTCTGTTATAATCTCCACCCGGCACAGCCAGAAGAGGACTGGCCACCCCTCATAGCCTGGTTCCTCTCTAGGTTTCTTCCTAGGTTTTGGCCTTTCTAGTGAGTTTTTCCTAGCCACCGTGCTTCTACACCTGCATTGCTTGCTGTTTGGGGTTTTAGGCTGGGTTTCTGTACAGCACTTCGAGATATCAGCTGATATACGAAGGGCAATATAAATAATTTGGATTTGATTTGGAGTGTGTTACGCTCGTTGATAGAAGGAGACCAAGGTGCAGCGTGGTAAGCGTACATCTTTCTTTATTTTGATGAACACCAAAAAAAATTAAGATAAACGAACGTAACGTTCTGCAGGCTACACAGTAACTGTACAAAAACAAGATCCCACAAATTAAGGTGGGAAAAAAGGCTGCCTAAGTATGATCCCCAATCAGAGACAACGATAGACAGCTGCCTCTGATTGGGAACCATACCCGGCCAACACAGAAATAGACAAACTAGAATGCCCACCCAAATCACACCCTGACCTAACCAAATAGAGAAATAAAAAGGCTCTCTAAGGTCAGGGCGTGACAGAGTGAGTGTTTTAATAAATAAACAAAATAAGAAATAAGAAACACACCGACATGAAACAGAGTCAACAACACCTGAGGAAAGAAGCAAGGGGAGTGACAGATATAAGGAAGACAATCAAGGAGGTGACGGAGTCCAGGTGAGTGTCATGAGGCACATCAACAGCATCATCCCAGAAACCCTATACCCACTCCAATTCGCATACCACCCCAACAGATCCACAGATGATACAATCTCTATTGCACACCACATTTCCCTTTCCCACCTGGACAAAAGGAACACCTACGTGAGAATGCTGTCATTGACTACAGCTCAGCGTTCAACACCATAGTGCGCTCAAAGCTCATCAATAAGCTAAGGACCCTGGGAATAAACACCTCCCTCCGCAACTGGATCCTGGACTTCCTGGCGGGTCGCCCCGAGGTGGTAAGGGTAGGTAACAACCCATCCGCCAGGCCCCTCAGGGGTGCGTGCTCAGCCCCCTCCTGTACTCCCTGTTCACTCATGACTGCACGGCCAGGCACGACTCCAACACCATCATTAAATTTGCAGATGACACACAGTGGTAGGCCTGATCACCGACAACAAAGAGACGGCCTATAGGGAGGAGGTCAGAGACCTGGCCGTGTGGTGCAAGGACAACAACCTCTCCCTCAACGTGATCAAGACAAAGGAGATTATTGTGGACTACAGGAAAAAGGAGGACCGAGCACACCCCCATTCTCATCGACGGGGCTGCAGTGGAGCTGGTTGAGAGCTTCAAGTTCCTTGGTGTCCACATCACCAACAAACTAACATGGTTCAAGCACACCAAGACAGTCGTGAAGCTGGCGTGACAAAACCTATTCCCCCTCAGGAGACTGAAAAGATTTGGCATGGGTCCTCAGATCCTCAAAAGGTTCTACAGTTGCACCATTGAGAGCATCCTGACTGGTTGTAACACTGCCTGGTATGGCAACTGCTCAGCCTCCGACCGCAAGGCACTACAGAGGGTAGTGCGAGCAGCCCAGTACTTCACTGGGTCCAAGCTTCCTGCCATCCAGGACCTCTATAACAGGCGGTGTCAGAGGAAGGCCCTAAAAATTGTCAAAGACTTCAGCCACCCTAGTCATAGACGGTTGTCTCTGCTACCGCACGGCAAGCGGAGCGCTAAGTCTAGGTCCAAGAGGCTTCTAAACAGCTTCTACCACCAAGCCATAAGTCCCCTGAACATCTAGTCAAATGGCTACCCAGACTATTTGCATTGCCCCCCCCCCCCCCCCCCTATCCGCACGCACCACTACCACTCTCTGTTGTCATCTATGCATAGTCACTTTAATAACTCTAACTACATGTACAGCTGAAGTCGGAAGTTGACATACAATTAGGTTGGAGTCATTAAAACTTGTTTTTCAACCACTCCACATATTTTTTTGTTAGCAAACTATAGTTTTGGCAAGTTGGTTAGAAAATCAACTTTGTGCATTACACAAGTAATTATTCCAACTGTTGTTTACAGACAGATTATTTCACTTATATTTCACTGTATCACAATTCCAGTGGGTCAGAAGTTTACATACACTAAGTTGACTGTGCCTTTAAATATCTTGAAAAATTCCAGAAAATGACGTTATGGCTTTATAAGCTTCTGATAGGCTAATGTATATCATTTGAGTCAATTGGAGGTGTACCTGTGGATGTATTTCAAGGCCTACATTCAAACTCAGTGCCTCTTTGCTTGACATCATGGGACAATCAAAAGCAATCAGCAAAGATCTCTGCAAAGAAATTGTAGACCTCCACAAGTCTGGTTCATCCTTGGGACCAATTTCCAAACGCCTGAAGGTACCACGTTCATCTGTACAAACAGACAGTACAAAAGTATAAACACCATGGGACGACGCAGTTGTCATACCGCTCAGGAAGGGGACGCATTCTGTCTCCTAGAGATGAACGTACTGTGGTGTGAAAAGTGCATATCAATCACAGAACAACAGCAAAGGACCATGTGAAGATGCTGGAGGAAACAGGTACAACAGCATCTATATACACAGTAAAACGAGTCCTATATCGACATAACCTGAAAGGCTGCTTAGCAAGGAAGAAGCCACTGCCCCAAAACCGCCATAAAAAAACAGACTACGGTTTGCAACTGCACATGAGGACCAAAATCATACTTTTTGGAGAAATGTCCTCTGGTCTGATGAAACAAAAATAGAACTGTTTGGCCATAATGACCATCGTTATGTTTGGAGGAAAATGGGGCTTGCTTGCAAGCCGAAGAACACCATCCCAACCATGAAGCACGTTGGTGGCAGCATCGTGTTGTGGGGGTGCTTTGCTGCAGGAGGGACTGGTGCATTTCACAAAATAGATGCATCATGAGGCAGGAATATTATGTGGATATATTGAAGCAACATCTCAAGATATCAGTCAGGAAGTTAAAGCTTGGTTGCAAATGGATCTTCCAAATGAACAATGACCCCAAGCATACTTCCAAAGTTGTGGCAAAATGGCTCAAGGACAACAAAGTCAAGGTATTGGAGTGGCCATCACAAAGCCCTGACCTCAATCCTATGGAAAATTTGTTGGCAGAACTGAAAAAGCGTGTGCGAGCAAGGAGGCCTACCAACCTGAATCAGTTACACCAGCTCTGTCAGGAGGAATGGGCCAAAATTCACCCAACTTATTGTGGGAAGCTTGTGGAAGCCTACCCGAAACGTTTGACCCAAGTTAAACAAGTTAAAGGCAATGCTACCAAATACTAATTGAGTGTATGTACACTTCTGACCCACTGGGAATGTGATGAAATAAATAAAAGCTGAAATAAATCCTCTCTCTACTATTATTCTGACATTTCACATTCTTAAAATAAAGTGGTGATCCTAACTGACCTAAGACAACTCTTCCAGCAGAAAAGAGAAAAGAGACACTCGGAGCGGACTTTTAGTCCAACTCAGGAGGCGCGCACACCACCCACTGCTTCCGACTATATTACTCGCTAATGTTCAGTCTCTGGATAATAAAGCTGACGACCTCAGGGCAAGGATTTCCTTCCAGAGAGACATCAGGGATTGTAACATACTTTGTTTCACGGAAACATGGCTCTCTCAGGATACACTGTCTGAGTCCATTCAGCCAGTTGGGTTCTCAGTTCATCGCGCAGACAGGAATAAATATCTCTCCGGGAAGAAGAAGGGCGGGGGTGTGTGTTTCATGATTAACTACTCATGGTGTGATTGTGATAACATACAGGAACTCAAGACCATTTGTTCACCCGACCTAGAATACCTCACAATAAAATGCCGACCGTATTACCTCCCAGGAGACTTCTCTACGGTTATAGTCACAGCCGTGTATATTCCCCCTCAAGCCGATACCACGACGGCCCTCAAGGAACTTAACTGGACTTTATGCAAACTGAAAACCACATATCCTGAGGCCTCATTTATTGTAGCTGGGGATTTTATCAAAGCAAATTTGTGGAAAACGTTACCAAAGTTTTATCAACATATTTACTGTAGTACTCGCGCTGCAAGAACACTCGAACAATGCTACTCCAACTTCCGGGATGCCTACAAGGCCCTCCCCCGCCCTCCCTTCGGCAAATCTGATTGCGACTCAATTTTGCTCCTACCTTCCTGTAGGCAGAAACTCAAACAGGAAGTTCCCGTGCTAAGGACTATTCAATGCTGGTCTGATCAATCAGAATCCATGCTTCAAGATTGTTTTGATCACGTGGACTGTGATATGTTCCCGGGTAGCCTCCGAGAACAACATAGATGAATATACTGATACGGTGACTGAGTTTATCAGGAAGTGAATAGGAGATGTTGTACCCACTGTGACTACTGTGACTAAACCTACCCTAACCAGAAACCGTGGATAGATGGCAGCATTTGCACAAAACTGAAAGCGCAAACCATCGCATTTAACCATGGCAAGGTGACTGGGAATATGGCCGAATACAAAGTGTAGTTATTCGCTCCGCAAGTCAATCAAACAGGTAAAACATCAGCATAGAGACAAAGTGGAATCGCAATTCAACGGCTCAGACACGAGACATATTAATCAACAAGTCTGTACAAGCTGGGCCAGCTGCAGTTAGTAGTTTAGAACACAGTGTGCTTCTGACAACATGAACACCTATTTCTGATGTGTACATTCTGACAGCTAGAATGTCTATGTATTGAAATGAGCTAATTACATAGTTATTGATTAACCAAAAAACAAACTAAGGGAAACTATTACAACATAACACTACACATGTCATTCCACGAATTGAGTCCCTTTTGGGTAGTTAAACTATGTAAAAAAAATATATATATTTCACCTAATTTAAACATTCTGTCATAAAACATTCTGACTATTAAAGGTATATGGTTGACGGAAACTGGGTCGCAATTTCCTCTTAAATCAGTCACAACTCCCCTGGTGATAGGGGAATGGAAGCATGTAGTGTGCAACAGGGAGGGGCAATTGAATGCATGCTTAACTTGGTAAAACATGATTAGCCTATCTATCTATGGATAACAGGGTTGACGTGTTGTGCCCACGAAACATCTGAAAATTGCCAAAAATATTAGAACCAACTCACCTGATTTTACAGTATGATTTGAGTATTAGATGTTCAATGTTTAGTTTGAAAACATAATTTAAAAATAAATATTTTTACCATATTAAAACAAAAGTTTGGTTCACATAACAGGATTGACCACTAATCAAATATTTTTAAAAAGTACCCAGAAATGAATTCCCCAAAACAACAAAACATCTACAGCTTTACAATGATGGTGAAAACTCAGGGAAATCTTGGGGTTAAGTGGGATATAATCTTCCTAGAAGTTAGACAAACATGAACCGGGAAAATACTTAAATGGGGATTTTCAGTGAAAACACATAATTTATTTCAATGAAAACACTCACTATCGCATTGTTTTTCTAACACGTTGCTTCTTGTCCATTTGACTTCCAGCGTCCACCATCTGTAACAGGGCTCGCTTAGCCACTGTGATGATGGAATCCGAACAACTCTCCCTGCTGTCATCCTTGAAAGGAGAGTTGCAGTCTGAGGATTACATTCATCCCCACTATAAGGAGGCCTATCGCCTTGCTATCGATTCCCTGGTGAATGGTGGCAGAGAGAGCTACCAGGAGTTCCTCAAGGCCGAGCGGATAGGGAGCTTTCTCTCAGAAGATGAACTCCACTTCATCACTACAAATGCCTCACAGCCATTGCCTAGCAGCCACACAGAAGAAATCAACGGCCCAGCACTGGACACTCCGGCCAGCAAGTCCTCAACTGGGACGTACTGGCCTGTGCACTCAGACATAGTGACACCCGACCTGGAGTTAGGATGGCCGATGGTCATGCATGATAAACTCCAAACCAATATAGATCTGCTTTTCCATCCACCCAGACTTAACAGCCCCACCATCAAAGAGGTGATCCGTAAACAGATTCAGGATGCCAGACAGGTACTTTAATCCTGCAATGCATTGTATCCACAACAATGGTAATGCTAATGGTTGTTTATGGAATGCAAATCACAATATTGTATTTTTTAAAGCTGCATGTTTAGCTAATATTGCCTGCTCCCCAACTGTGACTGTCTCTTTGTGTGTGAATGTGATAGCTCAAGAATCACAAATGTAAACTATTACAAGACAAAGTGACAAATTCAATAACCAGATTCCTGGCCCCATTTTATTTACAGCACAACTCCCTTTCCTCCCAGAGAAAAATTATACACGTTTCCTTTTCACTAGTCAGTAGTGTCTGAGGAGGTCAGGGTGTGTCTATAAAATCAGGTTTTGCAACTTACCTTCATGAGTAAAAATATAGGTGCCCCTGCAAAGGAAACTTTAGGTTACTTGCGTAACCTCAATTTGATGAAAATGCGAGTGGGATGTGTCACTTATGGGAAATGCTTAAGGGTTGTTAACAAGCCCACCAACATTCTCGACCATGTCTCTCTTCCTTGTGCTCTTGCAAGCAGGGAAAGGTGGTGACACATATCATTCGTATTCTCATAGAACCGGGGTTACGTTTCCTTTCAATGTGTCACTTAATAACCCTTTCTAACCCCAACCCTCTGTTTGCAAGGTTTCTATGCTTCATTGCAGGACCTTTTTGGACAGAGTGAAGATCTCTAAAGGAACAGTTGACTGCTATCTCACCTGTCACACAGGCCTCGACAGTTGCACAGTAGGGTAACAGTGTTATGCAGATGAATGAGGACCCAAAAGCGACGTAATAGTAACAGAGTCTTTATTCCAGTATAAAACAAATAATGATACTCCTGGATATAAATCAATGGAAATCCAAAACAGGAAACTGAAATCCTCTCGTCAATAGAGAGGAACGACTGGAGACGCGACCACAGACTGCAGGTCGCTACAGGAAGGCACAGGCCGTAGCTGACATAGACACCTGCTCACACGCAGCATCTGAAGAAGGCAAAAGAACACGACAGGGCGGAACAAGACACAGGAACTGCAAACATCAAACAAGAATCCGACAAGGACAGGAGCGGAAAACAGAGGGAGAAATAGGGACTCTAATCAGAGGGCAAAATAGGGGACAGGTGTGAAAGAGTAAATGAGGTCGTAGGGAGAATGAGAAACAGCTGGGAGCATGAACGGAACGATAGAGAGAGAGAAAGAGAAAGAACCTAATAAGACCAGCAGAGGGAAGCACAGGGACAAGACATGATCAAAGACAAAACATGACAGTACCCCCCCACTCACCGAGCGCCTCCTGGCGCACTCGAGGAGGAACCCTGGCGGCAACGAAGGAAATCATCGATCAACGAACGGTCCAGCACGTCCCGAGATGGAACCCAACTCCTCTCCTCAGGACCGTAACCCTCCCAATCCACTAAGTACTGGTGACCACGTCCCCGAGAACGCATGTCCATGATCCTCCGTACCTTGTAAATAGGAGCGCCCTCGACAAGGACGGGGGGGGGGGAGGGAAGACGAACGGGGGCGCGAAGAAAAGGCTTGACACAGGAGACATGGAAGACAGGGTGGACGCGACGAAGATGTTGCGGAAGAAGCAGTCGCACAGCGACAGGATTGACGACCTGAGAGACACGGAACGGACCAATGAACCGCGGAGTCAACTTGCGAGAAGCTGTCGTAAGGGGAAGGTTACGAGTGGAAAGCCACACTCTCTGACCGCGACAATACCTAGGACTCTTAATCCTACGCTTATTGGCGGCTCTCACAGTCTGCGCCCTGTAACGGCAAAGTGCAGACCTGACCCTCCTCCAGGTGCGCTCACAACGTTGGACAAAAGCCTGAGCGGAGGGAACGCTGGACTCGGCGAGCTGGGACGAAAACAGAGGAGGCTGGTAGCCAAGACTACTCTGAAACGGGGACAGCCCGGTAGCAGACGAAGGAAGCGAGTTGTGAGCGTACTCAGCCCAGGGGAGCTGTTCTGCCCAAGACGCAGGGTTTCGAAACGAAAGGCTGCGTAAAATGCGACCAATCGACTGATTGGCCCTTTCTGCTTGACCGTTAGACTGGGGATGAAACCCGGAAGAGAGACTGACGGAAGCACCAATCAAACGACAGAACTCCCTCCAAAACTGTGACGTGAATTGCGGACCTCTGTCTGAAACGGCGTCTAACGGGAGGCCATGAATTCTGAACACATTCTCAATGATGATTTGTGCCGTCTCCTTAGCGGAAGGAAGCTTAGCGAGGGGAATGAAATGTGCCGCCTTAGAGAACCTATCGATAACCGTAAGAATCACAGTCTTCCCCGCAGACGAAGGCAGACCGGTAATAAAGTCTAAGGCGATGTGAGACCATGGTCGAGAAGGAATGGGAAGCGGTCTGAGACGACCGGCAGGAGGAGAGTTACCTGACTTAGTCTGCGCGCAGTCCGAACAAGCAGCCACGAAACGACGCGTGTCCCGCTCCTGAGTAGGCCACCAAAACCGCTGGCGAATAGAAGCAAGCGTACCCCGAACGCCGGGGTGGCCAGCTAACTTGGCAGAGTGAGCCCACTGAAGAACAGCCAGACGAGTAGAGACAGGAACGAACAGAAGGTTACTAGGACAAGCGCGCGGCGACGCAGTGTGAGTGAGTGCTTGCTTTACCTGTCTCTCAATTCCCCAGACAGTCAACCCGACAACACGCCCTTCAGGGAGAATCCCCTCGGGGTCGGTAGAAGCCACAGAAGAACTAAAGAGACGGGATAAGGCATCAGGCTTGGTGTTCTTATTTCCCGGACGATAGGAAATCACGAACTCGAAACGAGCGAAAAACAACGCCCAACGAGCTTGACGTGCATTAAGTCGTTTGGCCGAACGGATGTACTCAAGGTTCTTATGGTCAGTCCAAACGACAAAAGGGACGGTCGCCCCCTCCAACCACTGTCGCCATTCGCCTATGGCTAAGCGGATGGCGAGCAGTTCGCGGTTACCCACATCATAGTTGCGTTCCGATGGCGACAGGCGATGAGAAAAGTAAGCGCAAGGATGGACCTTATCGTCAGACTGGAAGCGCTGAGACAGAATGGCTCCCACGCCCACCTCTGAAGCGTCAACCTCGACAATGAATTGTTTAGTGACGTCAGGAGTAACAAGGATAGGAGCGGATGTAAAACGCTTCTTGAGGAGATCAAAAGCTCCCTGGGCGGAACCGGACCACTTAAAGCAAGTCTTGACAGAAGTCAGAGCGGTGAGAGGGGCAGCCACTTGACCGAAATTACGAATGAAACGCCGATAGAAATTAGCGAAACCGAGAAAACGCTGCAACTCGACACGTGACTTAGGGACGGGCCAATCGCTGACAGCCTGGACCTTAGCGGGATCCATCTGAATGCCTTCAGCGGAAATAACAGAACCGAGAAAAGTGACAGAGGAGACATGAAAGGCGCACTTCTCAGCCTTCACGTAGAGACAATTCTCTAAAAGGCGCTGGAGTACACGTCGAACGTGCTGAACATGAATCTCGAGTGACGGTGAAAAAATCAGGATATCGTCAAGGTAAACGAAAACAAAAATGTTCAGCATGTCTCTCAGTACATCATTAACTAATGCCTGAAAGACAGCTGGAGCATTAGCGAGACCGAACGGCAGAACCCGGTATTCAAAATGCCCTAACGGAGTGTTAAACGCCGTTTTCCACTCGTCCCCCTCTCTGATGCGTACGAGATGGTAAGCGTTACGAAGGTCCAACTTAGTAAAGCACCTGGCTCCCTGCAAAATCTCGAAGGCTGACGACATAAGGGGAAGCGGATAACGATTCTTAACCGTTATGTCATTCAGCCCTCGATAATCCACGCAAGGGCGCAGAGAACCGTCCTTCTTCTTAACAAAGAAAAATCCCGCTCCGGCGGGAGAGGAAGAAGGCACCACGGTACCGGCGTCGAGAGAAACAGACAGATAATCCTCGAGAGCCTTACGTTCGGGAGCCGACAGAGAGTATAGTCTACCCCGAGGGGGAGTGGTCCCCGGAAGGAGATCAATACAACAATCATACGACCGGTGAGGAGGAAGGGAGCTGGCTCTGGACCGACTGAAGACCGTGCGCAGATCATGATATTCCTCCGGCACTCCTGTCAAATCACCAGGTTCCTCCTGAGTAGAGGGGACAGAAGACACAGGAGGGATAGCAGACATTAAACACTTCACATGACAAGAAACGTTCCAGGATAGAATAGAATTACTAGACCAATTAATAGAAGGATTATGACATACTAGCCAGGGATGACCCAAAACAACAGGTGTAAAAGGTGAACGAAAAATCAAAAAGGAAATGGTCTCACTGTGGTTACCAGATACTGTGAGGGTTAAAGGTAGTGTCTCACATCTGATACTGGGGAGAAGACTACCATCTAAGGCGAACATGGGCGTGGGCTTCCCTAACTGTCTGAGAGGAATGTCATGTTTCCGAGCCCATGCTTCGTCCATAAAACAACCCTCAGCCCCTGAGTCTATCAGGGCACTGCAGGAAGCAGCCGAACCGGTCCAGCGTAGATGGACCGACAAGGTAGTACAGGATCTTGATGGAGAGACCTGAGTAGTAGCGCTCACCAGTAGCCCTCCGCTTACTGATGAGCTCTGGCTTTTACTGGACATGACATGACAAAATGTCCAGCAGAACCGCAATAGAGGCAAAGGCGGTTGGTGATTCTCCGTTCCCTCTCCTTAGTCGAGATGCGAATACCTCCCAGCTGCATGGGCTCAGTCTCTGAGCCGGTGGGAGGAGATGGTTGAGATGCGGAGAGGGGAAGCACCGTTAACGCGAGCTCTCTTCCACGAGCTCGATGACGAAGATCTATCCGTCGTTCTATGCGGATGGCGAGTGCAATCAAAGAGTCCACGCTGGAAGGAACCTCCCGGGAGAGAATCTCATCCTTAACCTCAGCGTGAAGTCCCTCCAGAAAACGAGCGAGCAACGCCGGCTCGTTCCAGTCACTGGAGGCAGCAAGAGTGCGAAACTCTATAGAGTAATCCGTTATGGATCGATCACCTTGACATAGGGAAGCCAGGGCCCTGGAAGCCTCCTTCCCAAAAACTGAACGATCAAAAACCCGTATCATCTCCTCTTTAAAGTTCTGATAATCGTTAGAACACTCAGCCCTTGCCTCCCAGATAGCTGTGCCCCACTCCCGAGCCCGACCAGTAAGGAGTGATATGACGTAAGCGATCCGAGCTCTCTCTCTTGAGTACGTGTTGGGCTGGAGAGAGAACACAATATCACACTGGGTGAGAAAGGAGCGACACTCAGTGGGCTGCCCAGAGTAACATGGTGGGTTATTAACCCTAGGTTCCGGAGACTCGGAAGACCAGGAAGTAGCTGGTGGCACGAGACGAAGACTCTGAAACTGTCCAGAGAGATCGGAGACCTGAGCGGCCAGGGTCTCAACGGCATGACGAGCAGCAAACAATTCCTGCTCGTGTCTGCCGAGCATAGCTCCCTGGAACTCGACGGCAGTGTTGAGAGAATCCGTAGTCGCTGGGTCCATTCTTGGTCGGATTCTTCTGTTATGCAGATGAATGAGGACCCAAAAGCGACGTAATAGTAACAGAGTCTTTATTCCAGTATAAAACAAATAATGATACTCCTGGATATAAATCAATGGAAATCCAAAACAGGAAACTGAAATCCTCTCGTCAATAGAGAGGAACGACTGGAGACGCGACCACAGACTGCAGGTCGCTACAGGAAGGCACAGGCCGTAGCTGACATAGACACCTGCTCACACGCAGCATCTGAAGAAGGCAAAAGAACACGACAGGGCGGAACAAGACACAGGAACTGCAAACATCAAACAAGAATCCGACAAGGACAGGAGCGGAAAACAGAGGGAGAAATAGGGACTCTAATCAGAGGGCAAAATAGGGGACAGGTGTGAAAGAGTAAATGAGGTCGTAGGGAGAATGAGAAACAGCTGGGAGCATGAACGGAACGATAGAGAGAGAGAAAGAGAAAGAACCTAATAAGACCAGCAGAGGGAAGCACAGGGACAAGACATGATCAAAGACAAAACATGACAAACAGCCTCTGTTATGTCATTTTTTGGGTGTGTGTCGCTAACACAAAACCAGTCTCCAAGCTTTTAGCTCCGTCACTGGGACCCTTCTATTGTGCTTGAGGCCTCTTGAGGCGCTGGAAAGCGGGGAGATGTAATACTTCTCTTTCTAACCCCCTTTACTGTCTGCCCTGTGCCTGCAAAGCGAGTGAGTGGGCTGCAATCACTGTCAACCCACCGTTCATGCCTTCAGTTTGCCCGGGGTCCTCCTGGATTTTGGTACCCAAAATCCCACCTGCAGGCCTTGGGTGAGTGACAACTGTGTTGTCGTGCCCTGGAGCTTGTGGTTACACCCACCTCTCACCCAGTTTACGGAAGTAGAGCTTCTCCACCGTTTGTGTCCAGAATGTGCCTGGTGCATTTGATTGGATTAAAGCGAGAGTATTGCTCTAGAGTGACAATGACTTCTGTGTTTTTTGGGCACCTCCAACAGCTATCTTGAGATAGTGGAGGCTATTCCATTGGAAAATATAGTAGCAAGGGTAACAGCCCAGAATGGGTCGTTCCACCAGAGGTATGGCTACCTCTTAGGCAATGTTGTAAAACATCTCCTTATGGGAGATTTGCATGTTGAGCCAGCCCTCATACGTTTCTGAAGTCTTTACCGACTGGATGTCATTGCATCTTCCTGGGGCATTCTCCCTCAGTGTCGAAGCCTCTGAGGGGTGATGCTATTGGAACTACCCTGGAGAGCATGTCTGCATTACGGGTGTTGGCCATATGCCTTATGAATGATCTGTGTACGTTACACCATTTCTCCAAAAAATGCATTGTCTCTTTTTCCAAAAAGTGGACGTATAGGAGGGGCACTGGAACTCTAGATCGTGAAAGATTTTGAGTTGCCGGCTTGTCGCATTCAGATTTATCCTCCCACTGGCCATCCCCAGAGTACCATGGCTACTGGGTGAGGGTGGCAAGTCTTTACGTATGTTTGGGTCTGCAGATCCCTGCGTAACAGTGGCTATCAGGACTGCTTATAAAGCAGGAGAGTGATCTCTGCTAACCAGGGCCTGTGTTAGGTCTCTTCCCTGCCTCGCTCACTTAGAGTAATGGCACCTGGTAGTAAAGAGAAGGTGCGTTACTGTGTTGTTCGTGCACTAGACGGTTAGAGGTGAAAATGCCATAAGGCAAAGGAAATGGTTGGCCATAGTAAAAGGGCAAATGGCAATCTGTCATCCAGCTTGTATGTCTGAAGAGACCCGAGGGAGAGTGGACATGCTGACTTCCGTCCCTGGCTAGAACCTGAGAAGGTGCTGAGGGGAAAGTCCAAGGGGGGTAAGAGCACTTGGGGGTAAGAATGCACATCCTCCATCATCCCATGTGAGCAATGTCATGCAAGTGTGCTGTTACAAAGGGAATGTTGTTTTTTACCCAATGCAGATGTTCCACCCCACTGTCGGGCGAGGCAGAGATGGGGACGGGTGGCTTACGTTAAACCCGAGAGAGACGGGTAGGGCAAGGAAGCCGTAGGCTTTGCAAACTATCCTCCTCTGCTGATTAGGGCTGTGCCCTAGGTTGGCTGACCCATCCTGCCCCCCTTAGGGTGGTTAAGAGAGTGGAACTTTGCTGCGGCCAGGTTGCCCTGGTTTAAGAGCTTAGCCTGGGTATTGTCAGTCTGCTGTGTTGCCGGGGGTCTTGGGCCAACTTGGTGCCCCCGCCATGCTGTGAGGCTGGGGTGAGTTGCAGTGACCAACGGGCTGCCACAGGGCCTGGGTTTGTGGGGCAGGCAGAAGTTGAAGGCTTTGATTTCTTTCTTACGCATGTCACACTTCTGCCGCTTGGTGTCGACAGCGGGGTTAAACAACTCCTTGGGTGTCACAGGGTCATCCAGGAGGTTCACTTTTTCTTTGTCTGCTAAGAGCCCTTTCTCCCACCACCGCCAGACTCATGGTATGACCACAGCCTTGGATGGCATTACAGGAGGCACAGAGGTTTTGATACGTAATCCCAAGCATCTGGATTCAGGCTCGTCCTCCTCATCATCCCCTAGCTCACCTTCCCCCAACACTATGTCGTCAGACAGTGAGGGGAGGGAATCGAGGCTCTCCATAGCCTCGCCCCAGCTGGGCAAGGTTATGGAGGGGTTGAGCCTCCACCTCGGCCGGTGGCTGAAAGGGGAGGGGTTAGAGACAGCAAAGCATTTTAACCTCCTTCTCAAACCCACTCTAGAGAAATTTACAATGCTTACAGGAGTTGTGGTTCTCGAGTTCTTCCTGAGCATGTTACCTTCCCAGGCAATGTATGCATTGAAGGTGAAAATCCTTCCCTGCAATCATGGAGCCGCAAGCACAAGAACATGGGGTTTGAGTGCTTTTCTAGGCTAATTTTGGGATGGAGAAGCAGTGGCCATTATGCAGAACAGGGCTATGCTAAGATTCCTGTTGTAAAAACAACGTGTAAGCTCTTCGGCTTTAGTAGCCGTAAGCTAGCTAGTAGAAGCCTTGCGGCTAATACTACCTAGGTTGTGCAACGTGGGCACACTACAGCCGCGAGGTTAGTGTTGCGTTCGCTAGCTAACAGCTACCTTTGCTAAGGTGCGCTGTAGCTAGCACAGTGCTGGCCGGAGGAAACCGCGTGTGGCCAGTTAGACTTCGGGTAAATATTCTCCCACGACCGTAGAGCTGTGAGGCTAACCAGTCGGTCTAGTTAACATGAACGAGTAAATGCAGGTTTGAACCAGATGAGAGAAAAGTACTAGCAATACTAGTACTGTGATTGCAGGTAGTAGTGCTGGTGTGGTTAGCTCACTGTCCTAGAATTTAGGAAGTCTACAGATCAGTCTGATTTTATTGAGAAATGAGGTCAGCAAAATGGATATGTACATGTGCAGGCATAAGCTATAGCTTTACTGTGGTTTCTCACGTGATTTAGTCTACATTGTCTAGACAGTACTAGTTACAAGTATTCCAAGTATTAGCCAGATGAGGTGGGTGTGTACTGTATATAGGTAATACTCCCATCCATATGTCAAACCAAGTCAAACCTGTCACAGGGAATATGGTAAACACAGAGTGGCCATAGCCTTGTGATCACACACTAAGTCACTCCTTGAGATACTATACAGTATAGATTTTATTTAAAAAAAGGAAGAGTCAGCACAATGCGACATATTGTGTATATTATGAAAATCTTTCAACCAGGTCTAATAATGATAGGACTCGGGCACATATATTGTAATGTTCTGTGTGTTTTTTTCTGGTGGACATTTACTTTGATATACTGAGTAATTTAACAAGTGACACCAAAAAGGGATCCAAGCTTTCACCTGGATTTACCTGGTGGGTCTATGTCATGGTACTGTGCATCTGATGGCCAGGGTATAATATGTACCATAGGGGTATAACATGAAAATTATTTGAACTCTAAAACAACAATTAATAAACATTTTTACACTTTATAAGAGCATGCAGGGTCATGGTAATCACAGTCACAGTAATCACATGGAGTTCCTGAGCTTACAGTAATGTCTCACAAAAATATTTTGACATTTTATTTGACACTTTTATTGAGAGGGGGATACAGGTACACTACTGGTCAAAAGTTTTAGAACACCTACTCATTCAAGGGTTTTTCTTTATTTTTTTACTATTTTCTACATTGTAGAGCAATAGTGAAGACATCAAAACTATGACATAACACATATAGAATCATGTAGTAACCAAAAAAGTGTTAAACAAATCAAAATTTATTTTATATTTGAGATTCTTCAAATAGCCACCCTTTGCCTTGATGACAGCTTTGGCACACTCATGGCATTCTCTCAACCAGCTTCATGGGGTAGTCACCTGGAATGCATTTCAATTAACAGGTTTGCCTTCTTAAAAGTTAATTAATGGCATTTCATTCCTTCTTAATGCATTTGAGCGAATCAGTTGTGTTTTGACCTGGTAGATGGGGTATACAGAAGATAATCCTATTTGGTAAAATACCAAGTTCATATTATGGCAAGAACAGGTCAAATAAGCAAAGAGAAACGACAGTCCATCATTACTTTAAGACATGAAGGTCAGTCAATACGGAACATTTTAAGAACTTTGAAAGTTTCTTCAAGTGCAGTCGCAAAAACCATCAAGAGCTATGATGAAACTGGCTTTCATGAGGACAGCCACAGGAATGGAAGACCCAGAGTTACCTCTGCTGCAGAGGATGAGTTCATTAGAGTTACCAGCCTCAGAAATTGCAGCCCAAATAAATGCTTTACGGAGTTCAAGTAACAGACACATCTCAACATCAACTGCTCAGAGGAGACTCTATGAATCAGGCCTTCATGGTCGAATTTCTGCAAAGAAACCACTACTAAAGGACATCAATAAGAAGAAGACACTTGCTTGGGCCAAGAAACACGAGCAATGGACATTAGACCGGTGGAAATGTGTCCTTTGGTCTGGAGTCCAAATTGGAGATTTTTGGTTCTAACTGCCGTGTCTTTGTGATACGCGTTGTGGGTGAATGGAGGATCTCCGCATCTGTATTTCCCACCGTAAAGCAAGGAGGAGGAGGTGTTATGGTGTGGGGGTGCTTTGCTGGTGACACTGTCTCTGATTTATTTAGAATTCAAGGCACACTTAACCAGCATGGCTACCACAGCATTCTGCAGCAATATGCCATCCCATCTGGTTTGTGCTTAGTGGGACTGCAGTATAATTTCGTTTTCAACAGGACAATGACCCAACACACCTCCAGGCTATGTAAGGGCTATTTTACCAAGAAGGAGAGTGATGGAATGCTGCATCAGATGACCTGGCATCCACAATTCCCCAACCTCAACTAAATTGAGATGGTTTGGGATGAGTCGGACTGCAGAGTGAAGGAAAAGCAGCCAACAAGTGCTCAGTATATGTGGGAACTCCTTCAAGACTGTTGGAAAAGCATTCCAGGTGAAGTTGTTTGAGAGAATGCCAAGAATGTGCCAAGCTGTCATCAGGGCAAAAGGTGGCTATTTGAAGAATCTCAAATATAAAATATATTTAGATTTGTTTAACACTTTTTTGGTTACTACATGATTCCATATGTGTTATTTCATAGTTTTGATGTCTTCACTATTATTCTACAATGTAGAAAATAGTAAAAATAAAGAAAAACCCTTGAATGAGTAGATGTTCTAATACTTTTGACCGGTAATGTAGGTGGGAGCAACAGTTGGGGTGTCATAAGTGACATGTGCTTGGGAGTGTTACCACTGCACCACAGCTCTACACAATCCTTCATACTTTAATTCCCAAAAGATCCAAAAGGTGGAGCCATCAACACTAAGGTGTTACAATGGTATGCTAATTATTTTTAATAAATCATCATGTTAACCATAACCTTTTTTGTTATTTTCCCTTCTTTCCTTATAGGTTATTGCAATTGTAATGGACATTTTTACAGATGTGGATATATTCAAAGAAGCGGTTGATGCCTCCATCAGAGGAACTCCAGTTTATGTGCTTCTGGATGAATTTCATCTGCAAAGCTTTCTCTCAATGGCTGAGAATCAAGACATCCAAATCCCAAAACTTAGGGTACGTTCACATACTCTGTTACAACGTTGATTAATCTACTTAGAGGTTGATAATCAAAAGTATTGACTGATCCTCCTCTCATCGTATATACAGTATTGATTTGTCATTTTTAGTTTATCTTCACCAAAGAAAACAAGTGACTATCTTGAAGTTATTGAGGGATGATGATGTTTCGGCAATGTGAAAATAAGAATTCCAGCGTATTGTACCTCTCTATCTGATAAATCATTTACTATGGGTGCTCTCATCTTATCTACCAACATAGATAGGGCTCTAACTCCTCTAGCCCCACAATGAAATAGGGTGCAGGCCAGGCAGCAGGCTGTTAGCCAACCTGCCAGCTTAGTGGAGTCTGCCAATAGCACAGTCAGTGTAGTCAGCTCAGCCATACCCATTGAGACTGTGTCTGTGCCTCGACCTAGGTTGGGCAAAACTAAACATGGCGGTGTTCGCCTTAGCAATCTTATTAGGATAAAGACCTCCTCCATTCCTGCCATTATTGAAAGAGATCGTGATACCTCACATCTCAAAATAGGGTTACTTAATGTTAGATCCCTCACTTCAAAGGCAGTCATAGTCAATGAACTAATCACTGATCATAATCTTGATGTGATTGGCCTGACTGAAACATGGCTTAAGCCTGATGAATTTACTGTGTTAAATGAGGCCTCACCTCCTGGTTACACTAGTGACCATATCCCCCGTGCATCCCGCAAAGGCGGAGGTGTTGCTAACATTTACGATAGCAAATTTCAATTTACAAAAAAAAAAATGGCGTTTTCGTCTTTTGAGCTTCTAGTCATGAAATCTATGCAGCCTACTCAATCACTTTTTATAGCTACTGTTTACAGGCCTCCTGGGCCATATACAGCGTTCCTCTCTGAGTTTCCTGAATTCCTATCAGACCTTGTAGTCATAGCAGATCATATTCTAATTTTTGGTGATTTTAATATTCACATGGAGAAGTCCACAGACCCACTCCAAAAGTCTTTCGGAGCCATCATCGACTCAGTGGGTTTTGTCCAACATGTCTCTGGACCTACTCACTGCCACAGTCATACTCTGGACCTAGTTTTGTCCCATGGAATAAATGTTGTAGATCTTAATGTTTTTCCACATAATCCTGGACTATCGGACCACCATTTTATTACGTTTGCAATCGCAACAAATAATCTGCTCAGACCCCAACCAAGGAGCATCAAAAGTCGTGCTATAAATTCTCAGACAACACAAAAATTCCTTGATGCCCTTCCAGACTCCTTCTGCCTACCCAAGGACATCAGAGGACAAAAATCAGTTAACCACCTAACTGAGGAACTCAATTTAACCTTGCGCAATACCCTAGATGCAGTTGCACCCCTAAAAACGAAAAACATTTGTCATAAGAAACTAGCTCCCTGGTATACAGAAAATACCCGAGCTTTGAAGCAAGCTTCCAGGAAATTGGAACGGAAATGGCGCCACACCAAACTGGAAGTCTTCCGACTAGCTTGGAAAGACAGTACCGTGCAGTACCGAAGAGCCCTCACTGCTGCTCGATCATCCTACTTTTCCAACTTAATCGAGGAAAATAAGAACAATCCAAAATTTCTTTTTGATACTGTTGCGAAACTAACTAAAAAGCAGCATTCCCCAAGAGAGGATGGCTTTCACTTCAGCAGTAATAAATTCATGAACTTCTTTGAGGAAAAGATCATGACCATTAGAAAGCAAATTACGGACTCCTCTTTGAATCTGCGTATTCCTCCAGGGCTTAGCTGTCCTGGATCCGCACAGCTCTGCGAGGGCCTGGGATCGGGAGAGACACTTAAGTGTTTTAGTACTATATCTCTTGACACAATGATGAAAATAATCATGGCCTCTAAACCTTCAAGCTGCATACTGGATCCTATTCCTACTAAACTGCTGAAGGAGCTGCTTCCTGTGCTTGGCCCTCCTATGTTGAACATAATAAACAGCTCTCTATCCACCGGATGTGTACCAGACTCACTAAAAGTGGCAGTGATAAAGCCTCTCTTGAAAAAGCCAAACCTTGACCCGGAAAATATAAAAAACTATCGGCCTATATCGAATCTTCCATTCCTCTCAAAAATTTTAGAAAAAGCTGTTGCGCAGCAACTCACTGCCTTTCTGAAGACAAACAATGTATACGAAATGCTTCAGTCTGGTTTTAGACCCCATCATAGCACTGAGACTGCACTTGTGAAGGTGGTAAATGACCTTTTAATGGCGTCAGACCGAGGCTCTGCATCTGTCCTCGTGCTACTAGACCTTAGTGCTGCCTTTGACACCATCGATCACCATATTCTTTTGGAGAGACTGGAAACCCAAATTGGTCTACACGGACAAGTTCTGGCCTGGTTTAGATCTTACCTGTCGGAAAGATATCAGTTTGTCTCTGTGAATGGTCTGTCCTCTGACAAATCAACTGTACATTTCGGTGTTCCTCAAGGTTCCGTTTTAGGACCACTATTGTTTTCACTATATATTTTACCTCTTGGGGATGTTATTCGAAAACATAATGTTAACTTTCACTGCTATGCGGATGACACATAGCTGTACATTTCAATGAAACATGGTGAAGCCCCAAAATTGCCCTCGCTAGAAGCCTGTGTTTCAGACATAAGGAAGTGGATGGCTGACAACTTTCTACTTTTAAACTCGGACAAAACAGAGATGCTTGTTCTAGGTCCCAAGAAACAAAGAGATCTTCTGTTAAATCTGACAATTCATCTTGATGGTTGTAAAGTCGTCTCAAATAAAACTGTGAAGGACCTCGGCGTTACTCTTGACCCTGATCTCTCTTTTGACGAACACATCAAGACTGTTTCAAGGACAGCTTTTTTCCATCTACGTAACATTGCAAAAATCAGAAATTTTCTGTCCAAAAATGATGCAGAAAAATTAATCCATGCATTTGTTACTTCTAGGTTAGACTACTGCAATCCTCTACTTTCCGGCTACCCGGATAAAGCACTAAATAAACTTCAGTTAGTGCTAAATACGGCTGCTAGAATCCTGACTAGAACCAAGAAATTTGATCACATTACTCCAGTGCTAGCTTCCCTACACTGGCTTCCTGTTAAGGCAAGGGCTGATTTCAAGGTTTTACTGTTAACCTATAAAGCGTTACATGGGCTTGCTCCTACCTATCTTTCCGAGTTGGTCCTGCCGTACATACCAATACGTACGCTACGGTCACAAGACGCAGGCCTCCTAATTGTCCCTAGAATTTCTAAGCAAACAGCGGGAGGCAGGGCTTTCTCCTATAGATCTCCATTTTTATGGAACAGTCTGCCTACCCATGTGAGAGACGCAGACTCGGTCTCAACCTTTAAGTCTTTACTGAAGACTTATCTCTTCAGTAGGTCATATGGTTGAGTGTAGTCTGGCCCAGGAGTGTGAAGGTGAACGGAAAGGCTCTGGAGCAACGAACCGCCCTTGCTGTCTCTGCCAGGCCGGTTCCCCTCTCTCCACTGGGATTCTCTGCCTCTAACCCTGTTACAGGGGCTGAGTCACTGGCTTGCTGGTGCTCTTTCATGCCGTCCCTAGGAGGGGTGCGTCACTTGAGTGGGTTGAGTTACTGACGTGATCTTCCTGTCTGGGTTGGCGCCCCCCCCTTGGTTTGTGCTGTGGTGGAGACCTTTGTGGGTTATACTCGGCCTTGTCTCCGGATTGTAATGTTGGTGGTTGAGGATTTCCCTCTAGTGGTGCGGGGGCTGTGCTTTGGCAAAGTGGGTGGGGTTATATCCTTCCTGTTTGGCCCTGTCCGGGGGTTTCTTCGGATGGGGCCACAGTGTCTCCTGACCGCTCCTGTCTCAGCCTCCAGTATTTATGCTGCAGTAGTTTATGTGTCGGGGGGCTAGGGTCAGTTGGTTACCTGGAGTACTTCTCCTGTCTTATCCAGTGTCCTGTGTGAATTTAAGTATGCTCTCTCTAATTCTTTCGTTCTCTCTTTCTCTCTGAGAACCTGAGCCCTAGGACCATATGTCAGGACTACCGGGCATGATGACACCTTGCTGTCCCCAGTCCGCCTGGCCTTGCTGCTATTCCAGTTTCAACTGTTCTGCCTGCGGTTACGGAACCCCTACCTGTCCCAGACCTGCTGTTTTCAACTCTTAATGATCGGCTATGAAAAGCCAACTGAGATTTATTCCTGATTATTATTTGACCATGCTTGTCATTTATGAACATTTTGAAAATCTTGGCGCTCTCTAATTTTCTCCTTCTCTCTTTCTTTCTCTCGGAGGACCTGAGCCCTAGGACCATACGTCGGGACTACCGGCCGTGGTGACTCCTTGCTGTCCCCAGTCCGCCTGGCCTTGCTGCTATTCCAGTTTCAACTGTTCTGCCTGCGGTTATGGAACCCCTACCTGTCCCAGACCTGCTGTTTTCAACTCTTAATGATCGGCTATGAAAAGCCAACTGAGATTTATTCCTGATTATTATTTGACCATGCTTGTCATTTATGAACATTTTGAAAATCTTGGCTCTCTCTAATTTTCTCCTTCTCTCTTTCTTTCTCTCGGAGGACCTGGGCCCTAGGACCATGCGTCGGGACTGCCGCCCGTGGTGACTCCTTGCTGTCCCCAGTCCGCCTGGCCTTGCTGCTATTCCAGTTTCAGCTGTTCTGCCTGCGGTTATGGAACCGCCACCTGTCCCAGACCTGTTGTTTTTCAACTCTTGATGATCGGCTATGAAAAGCCAACTGAAAATTATTCATGATTATTATTTGACCATGCTTGTCACTTATGAACATTTTTGAACATCTTGGCATAGTTCTGTTATAATCTCCACCCGGCACAGCCAGAAGAGGACTGGCCACCCCTCATAGCCTGGTTCCTCTCTAGGTTTCTTCCTAGGTTTTGGCCTTTCTAGGGAGTTTTTCCTAGCCACCGTGCTTCTACACCTGCATTACTAGCTGTTTGGGGTTTTAGGCTGGGTGTCTGTACAGCACTTCGAGATATTAGCTGATGTACGAAGGGCTATATAAAATAAAATTGAATTGAATTGAATATGTGAGGTGCAGCAGTGGGGAGGGTGAAGGTTATTGCAGTGTCTTGTGTTATATACTGTAGATGGATTTCAGAATTAACCTGAACCACTGAAAACTTAGTTCTCACTCTATCTTACAGGGCGAGGTAGTTTACAGGTTGAGGTGGTTATTACCAGAGGTATTTAGGACACAGCCAAAAGAGTTATGCTTTCTTGTCATAGCATTTTACAAGGCTGCAATAAAGCTCTCTCGCTATTTCAGAGAGTCAATATATCTTTCATGCGAGGATACTGATAATAATCAGGCTTTGCATAAAGCGGTGTATTACCGTAAAATGGTCTTGCTAAGATGCCACTTTGACTGTCTTGGTCTACAGAACATGAGGGTACGCACAGTGAAGGGTCAGGATTACCTCTGTCGTTCAGGAGCTACATTTCATGGAGCAATGGAGCAGAAGTTTCTATTGGTGGACTGCCAGACAGTGGTGTACGGATCATACAGGTAAATGGAACTAGGAGGCCAGTGGTTCAGAATAAGGATTTCTCAATATTGATTCAACTGTTCTTTGGCTATAAATACAATCTACTGTATTGAGTCATTATGATGTTCTTTCTTTGTATTGCAATTGTGACTATTTGAACAGGCTAAGGCTTAAAGAGAACATTTTCTGGCTTTTGACCCCAATCTCATGTGTTTTTTTTTTTTTTTACCTCTGTGATATAAATAATGCATGGAATATAAGTATAAAAGTATATAAGTATTATATAAGTATAAAAACATTCTGTTCAATGTTACTTTACAGGGCTTTCTGTAGAGACTGTATTTGATTTCTAAGTAGAACACGGAACTTCTCTTGAGATATGAAAACATTTAAGATTGGGGATTTGTGTCTGAAAGGGTTGACTTTTCAAAAAGAATAACAGATAAAGAAATATTAATATTTTACTTTAGACAGCCAAAGGCTTATCTTTGATAGAAAAATTTGCCATAACTTAGAGATGAATTAGAGATGCTAAGGGTTGACAGCAGACAATTTATTGATAATGCAAAACTGTTTACCTTAGTTGACCTCGTGCATAGACTGAGCTGAACATGTCTGTTAGAGTTGACATTTGACACTGAAGTAATTGCTGCTCTACGTTTCTTGTTCTCCACCCAGCTTCATGTGGTCCTATGAGAAAATCAACCTGAGTATGGTGCAGGTCATAACAGGCCAGCTGGTGGAGTCCTATGACGAGGAGTTTCGAACGCTCTTCGCTCGCTCCTCCATGCCAGCAGTTCTCGCCCCTCCTGAGGGTGTGCTACTAGAAAGGAATGGAAGGCATGCTCTGGCAAAGTATGCTTCTCAATCCAGCCAAGCCTTTGAGAGGAAGGACCAGTTGAGACATACCCTCGACACAGTGTACAGGAAAGCCTGTGAAAGACAGATGGGCATGACGAGCCCTATCAGAGAGATGGAGGAGAGACTTTATGAGGAGGAGCCATTTCAACACAGACCCATGATCAATCATGGTGTGAGTGTTCAAAAACACATCCATCAGTTCCAGTCTGCAGAGACTGCAAACTTCCTGAAAAGACACAGTTATGCTGGGGAGAGACAAGAAGTCTTGCATGTTCCACACAACACAAGGTATGGGGCAAGCAATTGGAATGTGGCTGGAGATGGAGGTTATCACTGCGCCCCTGGAAGAAGCCACTTTTCCAATGCTATGGACGACAATTCTCAGGGGGCACAGATGTACAGAGGTCACAATATTCGGCAGTCCTACCACGGGAATGACAAACACACCCGCTCCATGCAGCAGAACATACCAACTTTGGAGTACACCGCTAAGTCCTTCTTGCGCACATATAGGATAGAGTCTTACCTCAATAACACTGACACTCCTATTGGGGAACCATGTGATTATCTGGACCAGTATGAAGCTCTGGAAAACAAATCTAGCTCATTCATTCCCTCCAGAGTTAGGTCATCCCTTGTTTTCAAGTCCACTATTCCAGAGCAACCGGAGACAAACAGTTACTCAAAAAACTCTTCCATACGTCAGGTTGATCCCTCTGCAAGGCAAAACAATGCACCGTATTACTCATCAATGCAATGGAATCCAGCAACATCAATGGAAAACAGAATGAGACAGGATGAGTTTATAATGAAGAAGCAAGGTCTGCAGATTTTGGATGATCCTAGGAATAACATTGGCTATGGCCCAGGAAGAGACCCACATCAGTCTGTCTATGCCAGCCTGGGCAGAACCAAAGGGGGACTGGTAATCAAAAACCCTGAGCTCCTCCAAGACAACTGGCACAAAAGGCACAGTGTGGCAGACCCAAAGTCCAACATAGACTACAGAGACAATAAAGAGTCCTCCAGTCACATGTATGGTGGGGCCTTTGTGAGGAAACAGGCAGATGGTGGTGGAATAAGAGTGGGTGCACAGAATGGAGGATATTCTTCAAATCTGAATGAGGATCAGAGATCTGTCTCTCAATATGATGTCAAAAACACAGTGGACATAAAGAGACCCCCTGTTTCCATTTGGAAAGAGCCTCCCTCCAGAACTGTGTCTGCAGCAGCCCTTGATATGAACAGCAAAGAGCCCACTTACAAGTCCACCAGTACAGCAATGGGCTCACCTCGTTTCCTCAAGAAGAGCTCCAAGAAAATCAGATCATTGCTCAACATACCAGAGAAAAAAGAGGGTTCCCCTCTAACCAAGGAAAATGTAATTCCAAAAAGGGGTGGTAGCTCAGACACCATAGTGACTGAGGAAGAAGAACAAAGACCAAACAGAGAGAGGAAGGTTGCATCGCAGAGTGGCACCGCAAATCCAACCAGATCCCCTACCAGGCTAAAGATGGACAAGAACCACTTTGCAGATGATATAGGAAAATCATCAGCCCCTCGTTTCAGCACTGACGAGCTGCAGCAAAACCCTCCTGCCAGAGCTACATCCATTAGGACACAGGGGCAGCCTACTGCCATTGATGAAAGACATGAAAGGGCAAGCCTTGCATCAGGAAACTGGCGTAGCGATCAGGGGGGCAGTAGTCGTTTGTATAGCAGATTTGAGCCTTTCTGCTCATTTGAGAAGAATCAACCCCACTCCTTACAATCTGCAACAGGCCCTGCACCCATACATGCCCCAGAGAAAACCAAGAGCATGCACTCTGCTAAAAGTAACTCCAACAATGAACAACACAACCACACTGGCCAGCAGACAACTAGCCACCATGAAAACAAACTGGGAAAATTTATACAAAGAGTAGGGAATTTCATTCACAAAAATAAGTAGTAGAAAAGAAAGTTAGCATAGGGAACCAATCCAACATGGATTACTGGTTGAATGATGACATTCAAAAAAGCAATCAAATTGTTGTCAGATTGGAAACAGTGTACTGCACCATTTAACTTGAAAACTGTTCACATGAAGAGCTGACATCCTTTCAGGTCTATTTAGAGCAATGGAAAACTGATCATTACTTCAATTAAATATCAATGTTTTGATTATTAGTAACACTTTCTACGAGGCACAAACATACAAGCAGGGTTCGGGACAAGGTATCACGGACAGTGAACTCAAGTCAGAGGACCGCAGCTGAGGTCAGACCAGCAGAACTGGGTCAGCAGCACAGTCAGGTGAACAGGTGACAGGGACAGCCAGGTATTGTCAGACCAGGTTGTCCTGAGGCACAGTCATAGGGCTCCGGTCCTGTGGTAGGTGAGACATAGCGAGAGAAATAGAGGTCAATAAGAGGTCAGATGCAGGGAATCCGAGTGGGGAGCCGACCAAGCAGAGACCACAAGCGGTGCCACTGCCAGACTACGCTCAATCATAGGACTGACTGAAGAGATAACCCACTGGGCACAGACGTCAGTTCAATGTCTAGCTTTAATTTACATTTGGTTGAGTTGTCAACTAACGTGAAATCAACAAAACATTTCACCGTGTCATTGGATTTAGGTGAAAAGTTGGGTGAATAAAATACGAAATCCATTACGTTGATGACTTTTTTCAAATCCAATCAGTTTTCCACGTTGATTCAACATCATCACATACAGTATATATATATATATATTTTATGACGTGGAAACAAGATTGATTCAACCAGTTTTCAGTCTAAGACTAAAAGAGAAAAGCTAAAAGAGTGTGTGTGTGTGTGTGTGTGTGTGTGTGTGTGTGTGTGTGTGTGTGTGTGTGTGTGTGTGTGTGTGTGTGTGTGTGTGTGTGTGTGTGTGTGTGTGTGTGTGTGTGTGTGTGTGTGTGTGTGTGTGTGTGTGTACACTGCAGTGAGGAAAACACTGAACACAATTTGTTAAATCTTATTTGCTCCTCGAGTCCATTATTTTCTATGAAGCTCATGCATTTAATCTGTTACATCAAATGAATGAGCCTCATAGAAAGTGTTATCAGATATTTATTTTTTCAAACCCAAAACTAAATCAGCTACTCGATGGCTGTGATGAGAGACTAAAAGTTAACTGTGTTAGATAGGATCGATTCATCTATTAGGATTTATGTTACAGTAGCTTAATTTCCATATGAAACACATTAAATGTCATCATTCAATTTTAAAAGATCACAATAAAGCTGTGATCACAGACAGCGGAAAATATTTTGTCACAATATTAGACAAACATATCCAGGGTATAGGATTTACAGTGCGTCCATTGCATGATTGGGTGAATGAGTTCATTTGTCAAAACCTGCTTGCAGTTTTTGGCACGATCGCAGCGTCTGGAGTGTTTTGATGAATATCTTTCTTGGTAAAATGCTTTGGCAAATATGCTTGAAAATGAAGTTCTATTTTGTTCTACTGTGGCTGCACGTGTTGTGGATACAGGTGTTGTGGGAAATGCAATGGTATTATGATGGGACAATTTTAGGGAAATGTACATTGTATGTCTTTGTAAATATAGTTGCTTTTTCCAAACAAATGTCATTGTGTTTCCTTTGATCTGTTGCTGTATGTGATATAGACCTACTGGGCAGCAAGGTTATTATATTATTATTATTATTATTATTATTATTATTATATTATTATTATTATTATTATTATTATTATTATTGTTTTTTTATATTAGGTTTTACTTCTAGTAGTTTTAAGATTTTTATTAGAAATTCTGCTTACAGATCATCTTTACTAGTTTTTATTGAGTTTAAGTTTCATCAAAACATTTAAATATAATTTTTATAAGCTTAAGTTGAAGTTTTAGTGTTAGGGACAGAAAGTAACCTATGTGTGGGAGGCTGGGAGACATTTGTGTTGTTTAGTTTTTGTGTTTTTGTCTCTTCTTGCCACTGTGGGGTAGTAATGCATAAGGTGATGGGTCAGGTCATAGGTTAAGTTAGGTTTAAAGGTAAACTAAGTGAGATGAGGTAGATCAGTGGTCACCAACCGGTCGATCGCGATCTTCAAGGCATTCCTAGTCGATCACCAAACATTTCTGTAGAAAAGCCAATGATAAAGACATACAGGATTGCGTTCCTTTTTTCCCCTTGTGTTGCGCTTTTGGCGGTAGGCACATTTGATTCAGAAGCCCTGCGCACCGGGTAGGCAAAGAGATCCCATTTTTAACCACTTAATTTGTCTGAAAAGACAAACTGCTTACCCGGCAGACTGGGAGATCTGTGGCTAAATGAGTGTGCCTACTGCCCTGGCCAATCGGATAGCTCAAATCACTGTGCCTCCCTACAGCTGCCATGACCCCAGCCACAGCAAAGTTTGATACTAGCCTGCGTGAGATTTAATAACTTTTAAAACCATGACCAGAGAGAGACTGTCAAAGAATACAGCAAAGAGCTGCTATTTTTGTGTGTGTTCATGTCAAATCAAATCAAATGTTATTGGTCACATACACATCGTTAGCAGATGTTAATGCGAGTGTAGCGAAATGCTTGTGCTTCTAGTTCCGACAGTGCAGTAATATATAACAAGGATTCTAACAATTCCCCAACAACTCCCTAATACACACAAATCTAAAGGGGTGAATGAGAATATGTACATAAACTCAGCAACAACAAAAAAACATCCTCTCACTGTCAACTGCATTTATTTTCAGCAAACTTAACGTGTGTAAATATTTGTATGAACATAACAAGATTCAACAACTGAGACATAAACTGTACAAGTTCCACAGACATGTGACTAACAGAAATGGAATAATGTGTTCCTGAACAAAGGTTGGGTCAAAATCAAAAGTAACAGTCAATATCTGGTATGGCCACAAGTTGCATTAAGTACTGCAGTGCATCTCCTCCTCATGGACTGCACCAGATTTGCCGGTTCTTGCTGTGAGATGTTACCCCACTCTTCCACCATGGCACCTGCAGGTTCCCAGACATTTCTGGGGGGAATGGCCCTAGCCCTAACCCTCCGATCCAACAGGTCCCAGACGTGCTCAATGAGATTGAGATTCGGGCTCTTCGCTGGCCATGGCAGAACACTGACATTCCTGTCTTGCATGAAATCATGCACAGAACGAGCAGTATGGCTGGTGGCATTGTCATGCTAGAGGGTCATGTCAGGATGAGCCTGCAGGAAGGGTACCACATGAGGGAGGAGGATGTCTTCCCTGTAACACACAGCATTGAGATTGCCTGCACTGACAAGCTCAGTCCGATGATGCTGTGACACACCGCCCCAGACCATGACGGACCCTGCACCTCCAAATCGAGAGCTCCGACTTTCCAACCTGAAGTTCACTGACGTTGTCACGTATACTCCCTCTCTGGCGCTCAAGGTCACCAGGCTGCTCATTATTACGCACACCTCGAATCAAATCAAATTTCAAATCAAATCACATTTTATTGGTCACATACACATGGTTAGCAGATGTTAATGTGAGTGTCGCAAAATGCTTGTGCTTCTAGTCCTGACAGTGCAATAATATCTAACAAGTAATATAACAATTCCACAACAACTACCTAATACACACAAATCTAAAGGGATGGGATAAGAATATGTACATATTAATATATGAATGAGCAATGACCGAGCGTCATAGGCAAGATGCAATAGATGGTATAAAACACAGTATATACATATGAGATGAGTAATGTAAGATATGTAAACATTATTAAGTTGACTAGTGATCCATTTATTAAAGTGGCCAATGATTTTGAGTCTGTATGTAGGCAGCATTATCAAATCATGATGACGTCATTGATCTTCAGGTAGGAGCTCTAGAAAAAGGCCCGATTTACAATTCCGAGTTGGATGACCATTCAAAACGTATTTTCCCAGTCGGAGCGTGTTTATTCCCGACTTCCCAGTTGTCTTGAACTCACTGAAGTCAAGTTTCCGCTGTTCCGAGTTAGTTGTTTTGAGCACGGCACAAATCATGCTTCATTGACAGCATGGCCAATGTTGAATGTTTATCATTTTAAACTAGGAAAAGAACCCCTTAATCACAAATTTGGGACCACACAGCCACTGTCACTGATTCCAAACCACCCATTGTTGAATTTGCGATTTCCATCTTGTTGTGTAATGTTTATGAATTTCTCTTCATTATTTATCTTCATACAACAAGGATTAAAAAGGATTTGCCAGTAGATTGTCGACCTGATTCATGATGATGACTACTAGCTAAGATTTTGAAAGTATGATTGTCACGAGAATTATGTTCTCAAGGTTCATAACCCAATTCATTTATAATACTCAGTCTGCACCCCAGAATTTATAATACTCAGTCTGCACCCCAGAATTTATAATACTCAGTCTGCACCCCAGAATTTATAATACTCAGTCTGCACCCCAGAATTTATAATACTCAGTCTGTAACCTAGAATCTGTAAGATACTGGTTGAAATGAGAACAGACAGAGGCCCAGCTACGATAGTCAGAAAGTTTATTTACGAGAGCGCTGGTTAGTTGTACAAAACCATTCATTTTATACTGGCTTCTTACGCACATACTTTCACACACAAACAGACTCCTTACGCACATACTTACACACACAAACAGAATTCATACGCACATACATTTGCACACAAACATTAGGTATCCTACGCACACACTGTCCTGCTACCCTGCCGACAAAGATTAGGGGAGTTCGTGAGAATCACTACCCGTCCTCCCTCAAGATAGGGAGAACCTGGGAAGTACTCTCAGTGGCCCCCAGCCAAGGTCGGCACCGAATCTTGCTCAGACAGTCTGTTTTTAAGATACTATAATAGACATATTGTACAGATATATTGTTATACCCTAATTCTGACTAAAAACTACACTCACGGATATATAATTCTACTGACTAAAACCACACCCATCATTAATTAATTATGATTATAATCAATTTCATATAATTATATGGTTTCAGGGTGGAGTATTCTAATCATTCATTTAAACCTATAAATTCCATCAACACACCCCACCCTTAATGATTAAATAATACACACAGATACCTCATATACTATATGGAAACATAAATGGTATCCAAGAATAATTCAAACCAATACATGTATGTACATTCGATATTCATCAATGACTGTTATAGGCCTATATCCAATCATAACGCTTCCTGTCAGGATTTGTATTACAATTTTATTACAAAAACTCAATGATGTTGACATGATCAGTCTAATCAAAGCTACTGTACATATTACGTGATATGACATAATTTTATCTGTGGCCAATGACCTTGAGCCTTCTTGGATGGGCACTTATAATCTAACTCTATGGAAGCACCCAAGGGGCTACAATTTTCGAGGTCTACCCTTAGACTTTGCGGGGACGTAGTGTCTCCATGAGTGACAGAACACTGAGCCTATCACGGCGCAACGCTCTGTATTTTCTGCTGGCTTGCCCCACCACCACAAATAGCACTAAACTAGGCTGAAACACCTGCATTTTGGAGATGCCTTACTCAAGGAAACAAAAAAGAGACCATGTTTGTATGCAACTTTATTAACACAATGATATATATCTCTTTTTTTACATTGTTTGCAAACTGATATGTGACATGTACTAATGCCAAAATAACATGCAAAACAAGCAAGCCCCCCCAAAATATGTTTTTTTGTTTTGTTTTTTTTCCAAAAAATGTGGTGCTAAGCCCCACCTTGTAACGAACGTCGTCGGGAGAACGAGAATAGGACCAAGGAGCAGCGTGGTAAGTGTTCATATTTTAATCAATCAACTGAACACTGAACAAAACAACAAAAAACGACAAACGAACAGTTCTGTAAGGTGACGACACACAAAACAGAAAACAACCACCCACCAACACAGGTGGGAACAGGCTACCTAAGTATGGTTCTCAATCAGAGACAACGATAGACAGCTGCCTCTGATTGGGAAACATACCAGGCCAACACACATATAAATACAACACAAGGACAACATAGAACACCAAACATAGAATGCCCACCCAAACTCATGCCCTGACCAACCAAAATAGAGACATAAAAAGGATCTCTATGGTCAGGGCGTGACACACCTGCCCTGAATGACGGGTCGCCACTGCTTATCCAGGATGTTGCACAACGATTTAAGTCAATAAGTCATTGTTTTAGTCAATGTATGATATATTTGGGATTGAAGCGGGAAATCTGAAGTGGTAACTTTGGAATATTTTCCGTGCCAATGAAGTGTATCCCCTGAGATATGCATGCTAAAACTTTTCAGTCTGTTTCTTTTCAGGGCTGGGTTTTATTTGAATGTTACCACCCACCAGCATAGCATTGTTTACTACTCAGAAACACCTGCAAAATTCTTCTTCTTCGTGAGTCGCGACTGAGCTGAGCAATATAATAGATAATCTTAGGCTGAGCCAATGCTTTTCGCCGTAGCCTACACCTGGCAGCCTGAGCTATGTAGCAAATTCAAATAGGGGGTGCATACTTATGTTTTTGCATCCAAAATGTATTGGATAATTTGTCAAGTTTAACAATGATTTTTGCTAGTCCGCATTTAAAAAATTGCTTGGGATATGATTGCATTTTGGAATGCCGCTACCCCCGTCGCCCCAAGATGAATGGTTTTGAACACTCTCCACTGATTTGATTGGTGCAGCTAGAAATCACAAGTGTCTACCAATGAAAAAGCACCCGCAAACGAAAAACTGTTGTATCTATTTTGTGCTGTTACATTTTTATTGGTGTTTCATTTCGTGTCTGATATGCTCAGGGTGCTGTTGCATATCATTTGCGGTGTGCATCATGAGCAGTCCTTTTAGCCTATCATTTCAATTCATTTAGCTGTGAGAACCATGGTATCAGCTTGGGTTGACTTGGCATGGGCTGACTGCCAGGAGCCTACCAAAGGATGCACCGTGTCCATTACATTGTAAAAAAACGTGTCTCTAGTCCAATCCGTTCAATAGGCTATCCATATTACTGAAGCTTCATCTTATTCTTTCTTTCTATGGCGGATTACAGGCCGCAATTTATAGAACATGCCAAAACATTGGAGATAACAATCGATGACAAAGTCAAACATATACTAATTTCCTTATTCATCTGTTGCAAAGTGTTCCCTAATGCTTATGACAAATCCATCTCCAGAACCAGCCATGTTCCCACCCCCAATTCATGAATATCTATTAGCAGCCTGCATCATTCTTCGGAGGTGGAACCTAAACGAGAATTTCCACTATAGGTCAGGAATTACATAGAAATAGGGGCAGCATTGCCCTCTGGTGGGGCCTTCAAAAGCAAAATTCCTACAATTCTACACATTTTGCCATGACTTATGCCATGTTGTTATAATATCTCAATGAGAATGACTAACAAAATCAATGGGGGCCACCTGAAAGTCAGGGCCCCTGGGCACGTGCCCGGTTAGTATTCGGCCATGATTACTACACGTTTAGATAGCTGGCTAGACTAACTACCAATCTAAAAATGTACATGGCTCATTGTCAGGTAATTGAGTGACTGACATAACAAGAGAAACTGCTGATGCAAAACCAAATTTCGAAATTGCACCTGGTGTATTTTACTATTCTTATTCTCAATAGTAAGTTGAGACCCAGACCCAGAGTTCCAAAGCAACTGCTTATGTCGCTTATGCCTGGAGCTGGCCTTGGGTGTCAAAGATAGTTGCAGTATAGTTTCAGGTTTTCAAATGGTTTTGTTAATTTTATTTCAGTTTACATTTTTTTTTTTTTCATGATTAGTTTTAAATTTCGTTTCAGTTTTAGTTTACTATAATAACCTTGCTGGGTGGTGCATCCTACAGTACCACTATTTGATTAATTATTTATTTCAGTCTGTTTAAGCCAGATAATCATTTTTTGGTCAGGTTTTATGTGTTAATGTTCAACCCAATCCTCTGACAAACTAAAGACACTTTCACAGTCAACATGGTATAGAAGCATAACTTGAATAGAGCACAGCATTATTTTTGTTTTGCATTCCACTAACTCTGAATTACATGTATTTGAACCATGCCTATTCATACTTTTAGTAGACGAGGTACCTGTCACTAACTACTATCACCTTTACATAGAAAGCTTATCATTCAATGTCACAGAGTGCATGCATCCAGGCATACAGCTTCTTCTAATTCATAATAGTTGTCATTGCATCAGCATATAAAAGCATTGTATTCATGTAGTACCTGACAAATTATTTCTGTCCCGAGTGGCAGGTCCAGCAACATATCAAGTGGTTGATAGCAAACAGGTTACAGAAGACTGCTTCCATTCTGACTGTAACAATGTACCTACCTTGTTATATTCTGAAAGGAAGATAAAAAGATAGACGAAAAACACGATTACTGCTGTCATGAACAATCTTGAATTGACTGTTGAGAAAATAAGAATTGATTGAGATGTTGGCTATCACAATTCTTAATAGAGTACAAATAAGACAGGCATAATACATATTTTATCTAAAGACAGTGAAAACAGACAAAATGCCATTCAGGGAAACATTTGAATACTGTACCTAACTGATAAATCAATGGCTAGTCCGATATTGCTAGCTGTTCCAGCTTGCGGTTGCCAGTTGATAAATTGGTAGTGTTAAGGGTAAGCAGCAGATTTTCAAACAACTTTTACTTGGCAATACTTCCTCAATTCCTGACTTAGAAGCCACCCCTGTCTTCTAAACTTCCATGGCTAGTTGCAGGTGGAACATGGCTTAGGGTTAGCTAAAATGCTCTCCTAGACCGGCACTGCAAGGCGCTATAGAGAGTGGTGCAGATGACCCAGTACATCACTGGGGCCAAGCCCACTGCCATCTTTACCGGGCGGTGTCAGGGGAAGGCCCGGAAAAAAAGACCCCAGCCACCCAAGCCATAGACTGTTTACGGTACCGGAGCGCCAAGTCTCGGACAAAAAGGCACCTGAACTTCTTCTACCCCCAAGCCATTTGACTGCTGAACAGTTAATCAAACGGCTGGCCGGACTATCGCATTGACTGTTTTTGGCACTTACTCTCTTACACTGACTCTATGCACACTTACTGGACTCTACACACAAACACAAACACACACACAAACACTCTCACACACACACACACGCACGCACGCACGCAGGCACGCACGCACGCACGCACGCACGCACGCACGCACGCACGCACGCACACTCGCACACACACACACACACACACACACACACACACACACACACACACACACACACACACACACACACACACACACACACACACACACACACACACACACACACACACACACACACACACACTACATACACTCACACACACACATGCATATTGACGACACACAGACACTCTCCACATATAGTGGCTTGTGAAAGTATTCGCCCCCCTTGGCATTTTTACTATTTTGTTGCCTTACAACCTGGAATTAAAATAGATTTTTGGGGGGTTTGTATCATTTCATTTACACAACACGCCTACCACTTTGAAGATGCAAAATATTTTTCTTGTGAAACAAACAAGAAATAAGACCAAAAAACTGAAAACTTGAATGTGCATAACTATTCACCCCCCCAAAGTCAATACTTTGTAGAGCCACCTTTTGCAGCAATTACAGCTGCAAGTCTCTTGGCACATCTAGCCACTGGGATGTTTGCCCATTCTTCAAGGCAAAACTGCTCCAGCTCCTTCAAGTTGGGTGGGTTCCGCTGGATGGGTTCCGCTGGTGTACAGCAATCTTTAAGTCATACCACAGACTCTCAATTGGATTGAGGTCTGGGATTTGACTAGGCCATTCCAAGACATTTAAATGCTTCCTCTTAAACCACTCAAGTGTTGCTTTAGCAGTATGCTTGGGGTCATTGTCCTGCTGGAAGGTGAACCTCTGTTCTAGTCTCAAATCTCTGGAAGACTGAAACAGGTTTCCCTCAATAATTTCCCTGTATTTAGCACCATCCATCATTCCTTCAATTCTGACCAGTTTCCCAGTCCCTGCAGATGAAAAACATCCCCACAGCATGATGCTGACACCACCATGCTTCACTGTGGGGATGGTGTTCTCAGGGTGATGAGAGGTGTTGGGCTTGCACCAGACATAGCGTTTTCCTTGATGGCCAAAAAGCTCAATTTTAGTTTCATCTGACAAGAATACCTTCTTCCATATGTGTTGGGAGTCTCCCACATGCCTTTTGGCGAACACCAAATGTGTTTGCTTATTTTTTTCTTTAAAAGCAATGGCTTTTTTTCTGGCCACTCTTCCGTAAAGCCCAGCTCTGTGGAGTGTACGGCTTAAAGTGGTCCTATGGACAGATAATCCAATCTCCGCTGTTGAGCTTTGCAGCTCCTTCAGGGTTATATTTGTTGCCTCTCTGATTAATGCCCTCCTTGCCTGTTCCGTGAGTTTTGGTGGGCGGACCTTTCTTGGCAGGTTTGTTTTGGTGCCATATTTTTTCCATTTTCTTTCCAATGGTGCTCCGTGGGATTTTCAAAGTTTTTGATATTTTTTTACAACCCAACCCTGATCTGTACTTCTCCACAACTTTGTCCCTGACCTGTTTGGAGAGCTCCTTGGTCTTCATGGTGCCGCTTGCTTGGTGGTGCCCCTTGCTTAGTGGTGTTGCAGACTCTGGGGCCTTTATACTGAGATCATGTGACAGATTATGTGACACAGACTTCACACAGGTGGACTTTATTTAACTAATGATGTGACTTCTTATGGTAATTGGTTGCACCAGATGTTATTTAGGGGCTTCATAGCAAAGGGGGTGAATACACGTGCACACGCTACTTTTCCGTATTTTTGGTATTTGAATTTTTTGAAACAATTTATTTTTTTCATTTCACTTCACCAATTTGGACTATTATGTGTATGTCCATTACATTAAATCCAAATAAAAATCTATTTAAATTACAAGTTGCCAAGGGGGGTGAATACTTCGCAAGACACTGTATGCTGCTGCTACTCTGTGTCGTGACTTTGCCCTGTTGGGTGAGGGTCATAATCCCCCCTTTCACCCCCCCCCCCCATGGTTTATGACCTACCATAAATACCGAACCCCTCTCTCCACTCTACATAATGGACTTTTGGAAAGCCCTTTTGTTACCACAGAGAAAGACTCTACAGGATGGTAACTTCAAAAATTGAACAATGAGACAATATTTCTGTAATGGAAGGGTCCATTGCTACTTAAAGAATATGATGTCAGATCAGTCATTGTTTTGGTAGATTGTTACTGATGATAGGACGACAGAATTCTATCTTTGAAAGTCTACGCATTATAGTTATCAGATTTACATCAAAATGTTGCAAAACTAATGTGATTAAACATGAAACTATTTGTGAGAAGATAAAATGTGATTTTAGCTTCTAAATGAGAGAATTGTTTCAAAAGTAAACTTATGCTCAGTCAGTATCCCCACCCACAGGAGCACAGACATTGGTTAGAAGGATGAAACGTCCCTTCTCCTTCCCAGTACAAAGGCCCCGTAACGTTCATTAACATTTAGTTCCAGAAATGTGAGGACTGCTGTCCGAATGTTTAGAAGGGCGAATTTCAACGTGGATGTGACGTTCACCACTCTGGAATGGTGAATTTTGAATAGACCAGCCAGAATACAGCACGAGCTGATTATGGCAACTTGGTATGAACTTTGAACTATTATTCACTATAGAAGAAGTGATACCTCCTAGACGTCGAGTTATCAGCTGCAGCTGTAAACGTACGTGGCCTAGGAAAGGACAGACAATCTCCTAAGAATCACAGGGTACTTCAACGTATCCACTCTACAACACTACGACCAGAAAGATTCTTCAAAGGACAATGGCGATATCTGCTGGGCAAACCAGTCTTCCATCTTCGACCCATCTATCGAAGCGCAGCTCAGAGTAAATATATATCTTGCATTTTCCTTTTCCGAATGGGCGGTTATTAGAATGCATAAGATTCTGTATTTACGGTAGCATAGCTTCTCAAGGTCTGATAGAGACCCAATTCCTTTGTTTCTCAGTTTTCCCGTTCTTTCATTCAAACTCAACCCCCTTCCTTTCTGTAACCAGCTTTCATATCGGTTTAGTCCACTAGGTACTTTTCATGACATGATTAGTAATCGATGTATGATCTATCCTGTGTATATATATGTAATTCTTTGTGATTACTAGGTATTTAGTAAATAAATAATTAAGTCAATTTGTGTATTGCTGATGCATCTTGTTAGCCAGGGTTCGTGCAGATAACCAAGTACTTTACGACAATCAGAATGAGACTGAATAAGGTGACTTAATAATTGACTGCTATTGATATAAATAAAAGATATTCAGATTTATCAGAGAGTTTATTCGGAAGACAGCAGCTCTATAAACACTCTTCCGTGGTGCTCCAGGTTATTAATGAGTTAATTGTTGCTGAGTGGCTAAGAAGAGCCCTTAGCCGTGGTATATTGGCCATATACCACAAACCCCCGAGGTGCCTTATTGCTATTATAAACTGGTTTCCAACGTAATCTGAGTAGTAAAAATAACCGTTTTGTCATACCATATATCACACCCCCTGCAACTAGCCATGGAAGTTTAGAAAACAGCGGTGGCATCCAGGTTGGAAAATGTGGAAGTATCGCAAAGTTAAGGTTGGGTGAAAATCTGCTGCTTAAACGTAACGCTACCATCGTATCAACTGGCTAATTTGTCTTTACGAGAAAAAATGAAAACTAACAGGTGAAGAGAAAACACTGTGAAAACAGACAGACCCAGTTTTCAGCAGAGGATGCTCTTCCTTTAGAGCACCTCAACATCAAAGTATGTGCTCGGAGGTTCTTGAGAGGGTGTGCCAGACCCTCACCCCCAGTAAATAGGGAGGAGTGCATGAGGCGATGGCCAAGTTTAATGATAGGCGCCAAACCAATGTCAAACCACTATGTGACCCCAATCAACTGCTGTAGACATTATTTGGGAGTAATTAAGAGCTAGTCTCTGTCACAGCAAGCCTCGGTGTCTGAGGCTAATGAACAACATGTTTTATGCATGACTAGACAAGTGCCAAATAGAAAAAGGTAGAGCGAGTCACAGGTCAAAAGGGATTGACAATATATTATCTGTCAATATTCTGGAAAAAACCCAAATGGAAACAAAATGCTGTCAGACAATGCTGTCAGTATGCTCATACAGTGCATTCAGAAAGTAATTAGACCCCTTGACTTTTTCCACATTTTGTTACGTTACAACCTTATTCTAAAATTGATTTAAAGAAAAACTTTATTCAGTACTTTGTTGAAGCACCTTTGGCAGCGATTACATCCTCGAGTCTTCTTGGGTATTACACTACAAACTTCGCACACCTATATTTGGGGAGTTTCTCCCATCCTTCTCTGCAGATCCTCTCAAGCTCTGTCAGGTTGGATGGGGAGCATCACTGCACAGCTATTTTCAGGTCTCTCCAGAGATGTTCGATCAGGTTCATGTCCAGGCTCTGGCTGGGCCACTCAAGGACATTCAGAGACTTTTCCCAAAGCCACTCCTGTGTTGTCTTGGCTGTGTGCTTAGGGTTGTTGACCTGTTGGAAGGTAACCCTTCACCCCAGTCTGAGGTCCTGAGCGCTCTGGAGCAGGTTTTCATCAAGGATTTCTCTGTACTTTGTGCCATTCATCTTTCCCTCGATACTGACTAGTCTCCCGGTCCCTGCCGTTGAAAAACAACCCCATAGCATGATGCTGCCACCACCATGCTTCACGGTAGGGATGGTGCCAGGTTTCCTCCAGATGTGACACTTGGCATTCAGGTCAAGGAGTTCAATCTTGGTTTCATCAGACCAGAGAATCTTGTTTCTCATGGTCTGAGAGTCCTTTAGGTGCCTTCTGGCAAACTCCAAGTGGGCTGTCATGTGCCTTTTTCTGAGGAGTGACTTCCGTCTGGCCACTCTACCATAAAGGACTGATTTGGTGGAGTGCTGCATAAATGGTTGTCCTTCTGGAAGGTTCTCCCATCTCCACAGATGAACTCTGGGGCTCTGTCAGGCTCACCATTGGGTTCTTGGTCACCTCCATGACCAAGGCCCTTCTCCCCTAATTGCTCAGTTTGGCCGGGCGGCCGGCTCTTGGGAGAGTCTTGGTAGTTCAAAACTTCTTCCATTTAAGAATGATGGAGGCCACTGTGTTCTTGGGGACTTTTAATGCTTTAGAAATGTTTTGGTACCCTTCCCCAGATCTGTGCCTCGACACAATCCTGTCTCGGAGCTCTACGGACAATTCCTTCGACCTCATGGCTTGGTTTTTGCTCTGACATGCATTGTCATCTGTGGGACCTTATATAGACAGGTGTGTGCCTTTCCAAATCATGTCCAATCAATTGAATTTACAACAGGTGGACTCCAAGGAAGTTGTAGAAACATTTTAAGGAGTTTTCTGTTTTAATGAGTCTGTCAACCAAAAGCTCTTCAAAGACCACAGTCTGATGTGCTGTGGGTTGTGTGTTCTGTAAACAGATTCCTGGGACGTCATCTGTGCTGGAGAGGAAGCAAAAGTCTCTCCAGGGTTCCATTTATCCTCCAGGACCTGGGGAGTCAGTCAGGGTCCGGACCAGCTTAGTGTCCGCTGAGATCAAACAGGTTCGGGCCTGCAGGAAGACCCATGTTGATGGTGGTCCTCTTTGTCTTTGCCCTCTGCTACCTGCCCATCAGCATCCTCAACGTCATAAAAAGGTAGCAAACAGCCTCTGTGGGTGTTCTGTCTCTCTGTCTTCAGGATCAATAGCCATTACCAGTAGGGTTCATCATAGAGAGGTTTCAATAAGTCAAGAGTTTACTCTGGGTTTGGAGAGGACTCATTTGACTCAAATAACAGTTCACAGTAGTCCCTGGTAAACATTGTGTTTACAGAAAAAGGTGATCACATACTGAGAACTAATCTGTAAACATTAAATTAGCATACCTAGATCAGATATGTTCTAATCTATATCAACACGATAAGCAAACATATGTTTGATGTGTGACACTCAGGATGCATATTACTTGCTAGTTATTCAAAGAATGAGGTAGAATTCAAATTTGGCTGAACTCTAATATTTGTTTCACCCCTCCATCTAGTAAATATGTACACTTGCGAACACCTGTCAATAAGCTATAATTCTATTTACCGTTTCAACACACTTAATTTAACAGCCTGGTGTCATTACTTATGAGGTCTCAATGATGTTACCTTGTCATTGCAGAGTGCTTGGGATGTTTAAGAACACAAACAGCAGATAGACTGTGTAGGCCTGGTTCATGTTCTCACATTGGCTGATATATGCCAACAGTGCTGCAAATCCAATCATCTATAACTTTTTAAGTGGTGAGTTTCTGGCTCATCTCAATATACACTGAGTGTACAAAACACAGCAGGGGTTCAGAAACAGCAAGGGTTCAAACTTAAGAACCGGATTCCTACATTTGAATATAAAAGATTTTATCAACCAAAACTATGCTACATTTTATCTCTGGGACCCTCAGGATGACAAATCAGAGCAAGATTACTTAAACAGGGTATGGTTTGTAGGTGCCAGGCACACCAGTTTGAGTGTGTCAAGAACTGCAACGCTGCTGGGTTTTTCACACTCAGCAGTTTCCCATGTGTATCAAGAATTGTCCACCTCCCAAATGACATCCAGCCAACTTGACACAACTGTGGGAAGCATTGGAGTCAACATGGGCCAGCATCCCTGTGGAACACTAGAGTCCACGCCCTGATGAATTGAGGCTGTTCTAGGGGCAAGAGGGGGGTGCAACTAAATATTAGAAAGGTGTTCCTAATGTTTTGTACACAGTGTACTTCATGATTTTATTGCCCCATCTGCTGGACAGTACAGCATATCACAAAGTTAGAGGGGAGCTTTGGAAGTAGGCTTTGACGTTCCAGTATAACTTGCTCAATCTATTGTAATGGTTAAAAACCTAGTACTGTAGTGGTAGAATTAACAGAATTGCCTGATTTGAAATCATTAACAAAGTGCCATTATGGGTTAACATTTATTGCTCTTCACATAATTTAGATTTTAATTAAATAATTTAAAATCCATTATTTAAATTAAAATGTGAATGATAACTATCCTTAGGCCTCAATATAATAATTGCAAATAAAGGAAAACTGTACGTACTGTCAACTGTACTGTAGAATCCCCTAGAGTCTATGTCCGCACCCACATGGAAATCTAATTAGGATCATAACGAGCTTCAATGCCATACAACACTCCTTCCGTGGCCTCCAACTGTACTTAAATGCTAGTAAAACTAAATGTATGCTCTTCAACGGATCACTGCCTGCACCCGCCCGCCCGACTAGCATCACTACTCTGGACGGTTCTGACTTAGAATATGTGGACAACTATAAATACCTAGGTGTCTGGCTAGACTGTAAACTCTACTTCCAGACTCATATTAAGCATCTCCTATCCAAAATTAAATCTAGAATTGGCTTCCTATTTCGCAACAAAGCGTCCTTCACTCATGCTGCCAAACATACCCTCGTAAAACTGACTATCCTACTGATCCTTGACTTCGGCGATGTCATTTACAAAATAGCTTCCAACACTCTACTCAGCAAATTGGATGCAATCTATCACAGTGCCATCCGTTTTGTCACCAAGTCACCTTATACCACCCACCACTGCAACCTGTATGCTCTCGTCGGCTGGCCCTCGCTACATATTCGTCGCCAGACCCACTGGCTCCAGGTCATCTATAAGTCTATGCTAGGTAAAGCTCCGCCTTATCTCAGTTAACTGGTCACGATAACAACACCCACCCGTAGCACACGTTCCAGCAGGTATATCTCACTGATCATCCCCAAAGCCAACACCTCATTTGGCCTCCTTCCAGTTCTCTGTTGCCAGTGATTGGAACGAATTGCAAAAATCGCTGAAGTTGGAGACTTTTATTTCCCTCACCAACTTTAAACATCAACTATCTGAGCAGCTAACCGATCGCTGCAGCTGTACATAGTCCATTTGTAAATAGCCCACCCAATCTACCTACCTCATCCCCATACTGTTTTTATTTTATTTACTTTTCTGCTCTTTTGCACATCAGTATCTCTACTTGCACATCATCATCTGCTCATTTATCACTCCAGTGTTAATCTGCTAAATTGTAATTATTCACTCCTATGGCCTATTTATTGCCTACCTCCTCATGCCTTTTGCGCACACTGTATATAGACTTTCTTTTTTCTACTGTGTCATTGACTTGTTTATTGTGTTATTGGCTTGTTTGTTGTTTACTCCACGTGTAACTCTGTGTTGTTGTCTGTGTCACACTGCTTTGCTTTATCTTGGCCAGGTCGCAGTTGCAAATGAGAACTTGTTCTCAACCATCCTACCTGGTTAAATAAAGGTGAAATAAAATAAAAAGCTTACCGATCGCTGCAGCTGTACATAGCCAATCTGTAAATAGCCCAACCAGCTCCCTACCTCATCCCCATATATGTTTTTGTTTGTCTGCTCTTTTTGCACACCAGTATTTCTACTTGCACATCCTCATCTGCACATATATCACTCCAGTGTTAATTGCTAAATTGTAATTACTTCGCCACTATGGCCTATTTATTGCCTTGCCTCCTTATTTAATTTGCACACACTGTATACAGATTTTCTATTGTGTTATTTACTGTACGTTTGTTTATCCCATGTGTAACTCTGTGTTGTTGTTTTTGTCACACTGCTTTGCTTTATCTTGGCCAGGTCGCAGTTGTAAATGAGAACTTGTTCTCAACTGGCCTACCTGGTTAAAGATTATTATTATTCTTTTTTTTAATAAACTAATTCCCCATCAGCTCTGTTAAAGCTAGAGTGTTTATTTGCATGGGCTGTGTCTCAATCCTCCACATCCACCGATATTGGCCTTCTGCATCTGTGGTGGAAGGTGGCAGTGCACCAGCGGTATTAGTCAGACCAGGAGACATCCCGAAAATTGGTCTTATCACAAATGTCTGTAGAGTCAGAATTGTTTGGGCTTGTTAGGTTCCCCAATAAGAAACCAAAAATCGTTGCTCAACAGAAAAAGAGAACTAACAAACTGACAACCCAAATTGACCAGGAGGGGTTTTAAAATGGGTTCTGAAAGGCATCCATGGGGGGCCTCCTGAGTGCTGGCCAGGCAACTCCAGTTGGGTCTTAAAAGGTCACCATAATGTGCAACTTCTGGATTTGCCTGTTATCAGACAAACTAAAAGAATAAACATGGGGAGTGAAAACAAACGTGGTGCAAACCCAAACAGAGGAAAACAAAGGTAATATGCTCTGTTCAATGACCTGAAGCACTAAACAGAGGTGTAGTTCTTCCAACATCTCTTTTTCCACGTGAAGCACTGGGCAACAGCTCTTAAATATCAGTTATGCAAGCAGAGGTGAAAAACCCATCTGACTAACGAGGACAACAGGTGCAGCACATCCTGATCAGCGAAGATTATTCTAATCAGTACACCACACCCAAATAGGACCAACCACGAAATCGAAACTGAAATAGAGAGAAATTATTAGAAACTAATATGACCCCACTATGGAAAGCTGAGACTCTCACGAGCACAATGGTTTTCCTCCACGACCCCCACAAGCTTCACAGGACTCATCTTAAGTTGGTAATGCAGATGTCCCAACTTCTGTCTGTAGCATCAGAACGGTTTGGCCTACAAAAACGAATGGAAAGCGTTGACTCTCACGTTGTTTTGCTCTACGACGCCCACAAGCCTCACAAGACTCGTCTGAAGGTAACCCAGTACTGGGCCGAAAAATGTATGGAAGTGAAAAGGGCATTTCCACACCAAAGGTATATGGGTCATTCCACATTAAAAATAAATACAAAATCCCTAGCTTTCTTATATCTCAAATATAGGACAAACACTTCAAAACATACTTCCTGTTGCTTCATTATTTTTTATTTATTTAACTAGGCAAGTCAGTTAAGAACAAATTCTTATTTGGGGAACAACTTATTTCCCCTACTGGGGAACAGTGGGTTAATTGCCTTGCTCAGGGGCAGAACGCCAGAGATGTACCTTTTCAGCTCAGGGATTCGATCTAGCCATCGTTCGGTTACTAGCCCAATGCTCTAACCACTTGGCTACCTGCTGCCCCCTAATAGCAGTAAGGCCAAATTCAATGTTTCAACAAATAATTTGTATCTACAGTGGTCGTAAAATCCTAAATCAAATAGCTAAATGATCCTTGGTCTTAAAACTAGTGGAGGCTGGTGGGAGGAGCTATAGGAGGACGGGCTCATTGTAATGGCTGGAATGGATCAAATATGTAGAAACACGTTTGACTCCGTTCCATTTATTCCATTCCAGCCATTACAATGAGTGTGTCCTCCTATAGCTCACCCAACCAGCCTACTCTGCTTAAAACACCCTCCATAAGGCTTAAACTCAACGTTGTGCTTTTTTCCACAGGGAAACTTAGAGTGGAATTCAAAGCAGCATTTTCCTGTCACTGTTTTGGCCAATGTCACAACCGAACAGAGGGAATACGGGCAAGAACAAACACTGACAGCCATAAATCCTGGTCCACTCAAGTCAACAACATGGACAATGTCTCATGGATATCTGACCATGTGGTTTAATCCTATCCTGGGGCATGCTTGGCGTTTGCATTATTGCACCATGCCCCCCAGGACACACTGGCATTCACTGTCACCATTATATGTACAAAGGTCACAATTACAATTCATACACTTTGTAACCTCAAGCTTTTCATAACAGACATATTGAATGAGACCACATACTCTGAATTGACTAGAAGCAATCAATACCCACTCCACTCTGTGAAAGCAAATCCCTCACCTGCTAGAACTTATACCCAGAGATAAGGAAAAACTAACTGATTGTAACTAGTCATTATCTGCTTCAGATGGATAACCCTTATATCGGCTCCAGTCTTTGATTCTCTTCCCTCCAGAGGCTAGGTTGAAGATAACAAAGGTGTTAAGACAACGTAATAATTCCATGTGGAAGCATGAACAAATAAACAAATTCATTGAACCAGCATCGTTGCTGATTCTACAGGATTAGCGAGTGAATGTAGCCTGACTGAAAGGGACCTAGACCAGATGCAGGAAGGAGCACCCCATGTTGTCGTACACTTTGTGTTAATTGTATTGTATTGTGTTTTTCTCTCATAATATATCTACTTTGTACATGTGCCAGGAAATAAACATGTATAAACCATTAAAAGGAGAAATACATTGGGGAAGCATTAACTTTACCATTAATGACTAACCAGGTTGTCTGGGCTATTGTTTCAATGACTGTGTCACAACTTCTGCCGAAGTCGATGCCTCTCCTTGTTCGGGCGGTGCTCGGCGGTCAACATCGCCGGTTTTCTAGCCATCGCCGATCCATTTTTCATTTTCCATTTGTCTTGTCTTGTTTTCCCACACACCTGGTTCTCATTTCCCTCATTATGTGTTGTGTATTTAACCCTCTGTTTCCCTCATGTCTTTGTGTCGTATTGTTTATTCTGTTTCATGTATTGTGCACGTTAATCTGTTGCGCTGGGTTATGTTAACCCGTATTGTTATTTCGTGTTCACTTTGCCGTGTGTTTTTGGTTCGCCAACATAAAAGGCTCCGTTGGCTACACCATATCTGCTCTCCTGCACCTGACTCCCTTACAACCATTTACGCATACCTGACAGACTGAATATACCCACCTCTTACATTACTGTCCTTATCCGCTAACGTTGAGAAAAGCAAAGTGGAGACCGTGCTGCGTTTTCTTATACTACTCATTTATTAGTGATGCTTGTAATTCACCCTGTCTTAAACATATTTTGTCATGTCAGTAACCATGAGTTTGCCAACTTTCAACATCTTACATTAGAATTAACTTGCATTTCTCTCAGAATATTCCAAGTAAATGTTACCAAGTGATTTCCTTTAATAACATAGGGCATGAAACTTTTATTCAGCCTGCTCTACAAGACTAGACATAACATAGTCAATTTAAATCCAGGACCCTCACATGTGTATGATATGTTACGTTTGGTATGGTTACATAAGACCTAAGGTTACTTAAGGCAAAAATGAAAGTAGGGTGGATGCATTTTAGCTAATTAGCAACATTGCACTACTTACTAGTTGTTAGCTACTTTGCCACTACCCAGCATATTAGCTAACCCTTCCCCTAACCATAACCCAGTAACCTAACTCCTAACCCTAACTTTAAACCATAACCCCTAGTCTATCTAACGTTAGCCACCTAGCTAACGTTAGCCACATCAAATTGGAATTTGTAACATATCATGTGTTTTGAAAATTCGTAATATATCATAAATGATGGACATCCACAAATTAGTACAGTACATACCAAACTCAGCAAAAAAAGAAACGTCCCTTTTTCAGGATCTTGTCTTTCAAAGATAATTCATAAAAATCTAAATAACTTCACAGATCTTCATTGTAAAGGGTTTAAACACTGTTTCCCATGCTTGGTTCAATGAACCATAAACAAATAATGAACATGCGCCTGTGGAACGGTCTTAGGACACTAACAGCTTACAGACGGTAAGCAATTAAGGTCACAGTTATAAAAACTTAGAACACTAAAGAGGCCTTTCTACTGACTCTAAAAAACACCAAAAGAAAGATGCCCTGGGTCCCTGCTCATCTGCGTGAACGTGCCTTAGGCATGCTGCAAGGAGGCATGAGGACTGCTGATGTGGCCAGGGCAATAAATTGCAATGTCCGTACTGTGAGACGCCTAAGACAGTGCTACAGGGAGACAGGACGGACAGCTGATCGTCCTCACAGTGGCAGACCACGTGTAACAACACCTGCACAGGATTGGTACATCCAAACATCACACCTGTGAGACAGGTACAGGATGGCAACAACAACTGCCCGAGTTACACCAGGAACGCACAATCCCTCCATCAGTGCTCAGACTGTCCGCAATAGGCTGAGAGAGGCTGGACTGATAGCTTGTAGGCCTGTTATAAGGCAGGTCCTCACCAGACATCACTGGCAACAACGTTGCCTATGGGAACAAACCCACCGTCGCTGGACCAGACAGGACTGGCACAAAGTACTCTTCACTGACAAGTCGCGGTTTTGTCTCACCAGGGGTGATGGTCGGATTCGCGTCATCATCAGACTGAGCTTGTTGTCATTGCAGGCAATCTCAACACTGTGCGTTACAGGGAAGACGTCCTCCTCCCTCATGTGGTACCCTTCCTGCAGGCTCATCCTGACATGACCCTCCAACATGACAATGCCACCAGCCATACTGTTATACTGCCATGGCCAGCGAAGAGCCCGGATCTCAATCCCATTGAGCACGTCTGGGACCTGTTGGATCGGAGGGTAAGGGCTAGGACCATTCCCCCCAGAAATGTCCGGGAACTTGCAGATGCCTTGGTGGAAGAGTGGGGTAACATATCCCAGCAAGAACTGGCAAATCTGGTGCAGTCCATGAGGAGGAGATGCACTGCAGTACTTAATGCAGCTGGTGGCCACACCAGATACTGACTGTTACTTTTGATTTTTGACCCCCCCCTTTGTTCAGGGACACATTATTCCATTTCTGTTAGTCACATGTCTGCGGAACTTGTTCAGTTTATGTCTGAGTTGTTGAATCTTGTTATGTTCATACAAATATTTACACATGTTAAGTTTGCTGAAAATAAACGCAGTTGACAGTGAGAGGACGTTTCTTCTTTTGCTGAGCTTATACGAAACATAACGTATCATACTTTATTGTAGTGTCTCAGACTTACATTTACTATTTTACATTTAACCCTGAGTTCAATCAGCTGCACCTCAAACTCTAATTCACTTATCTGTGTAATTACCCATAACCTCAGAGGTATAAGTATTTATCCTAGAGCCCACCTGCAAGTCAGACTCCCTTTCAACTGACGTAATAGCGATTGGCACGCAACAGGGGAAATCGCAGCTGCAAAGATCGGAGCTGTGCACTTGAAGAGGTCCTAACTGAAAGGGAAGGGATAGTGTTACCATGCAGCGAACGACAGGTGTGAAAACCACGGTGGTAATTGGTGAGCATTTAAAGTATGACGGTGATTTGAGATATGGGTGAATAAGGGACAAGCTTTCCTTGATAGCAGAAACGACTACTTCTGTGATAGCTGACCTATTTAGACAGTCTGAAGCTTCCTACTGAAGAGTAGCACAAGTGGTGAAGTTAAATAAAGGTATGATTATATCCATATGTTTAGTATGCATTTTCCAAACAAATGAGTGAGTAGGCAGCCTACATTGAACTTTGTTGAAATAATGATACACAATCTAGTTTTAAAGAGGAACATAAGCAATACAGTTTTGTATCGAAAGTGAATCAGTAGCCTGCTTTGCAACTTACTATGTGAAATTCACTCAGAAGAGGATGGGGAAAGTGTTTTATCGACCAAAATGTTGGAGAAGAGTTCAATCCAAATGTTTTTGTAAATATATTCCAGGTGTTCATGTTTACTAGATATCCAGCATCCAGATTTCATCCAGATCCACAGGCTGGTTGGCTTTTATGGACACCTGAATGTCAGAGTCAGATGTCTGTGAGAAGACACCCCTCAGTAACATCTGTAATCCTAAAGGTATTTTTTTACTGTAGGGGATTTCATCTGTTTTATGTGATTCCTAGGATTTAACCATATTGACATTGAGTGAATAAAATCAAAAGCCATGCAACATAAATTAAATTACAGTAGACAATGTTCAATTCCACCCCTGTGTGATATTGAGGAAACAAAATAATACTGAAGCAATAGCCTCAAGCCCATAGTCTTAGGTGGAAAATGTATTCCCACCTGCTATTTCCTAGAGCAGATGAAATTGTTGTCTCAAGGAGAGGGTAAATAGATCCTCAATGACTGTAATTCAGGGAGTTGAAATACGCTACATTGTTGTGGGAAATGGATTTGACATTTACATGTTTGTCTTTCTTTGGACTCCCACAAAGCTACGTCAAATATTCCCCCAAATTATTTGTGTTCATTCTGAGAAAATCAAACAATTCCTTTTTTGCCAATTACATGGTGGTTGGTAGCCCAGCCTGAAGAAAAAAAACACATATTGCACAGAATACATATCAGTGCAAATGTGCATCTATTGAAAAGCCTTTGAAAATCCTGCTTTTCTACCTCTTCTCTTTTAAGCTTGTACCTAGATGAACGCTACCAAATAAAAGCCTCAAAGGTCTGTAACATGACCATCCACTCCATTCTTGACCAATATCCTATCGTGAGAGGGTGTCTGTGTGCATGGCAGGAGCCTACTACCTCTCTCGAACAACTCACTTCACAATGCCTCCCTGAGACAGGTGCACTCATTCTCTCATACACAGTACACCGGCGTTTTTAGTTGTACTATCAAAATAGGCAACACCTAAAAGGAATTAATGAAGTAAACGTACTGTAGTACGGTAAATGTAATACTCCTTTGGAGGTATGTACATTACATGTGCCTTTTACATTACAATACATCTGTATCTGTTTGCTAATTATTTACTGTAGATGGTCAAGGCCTGAGCAGCTTTGTTAGACCCAGCTGGAATCCTCTGAAGGAACACCCAATTACCACCAGAGATAGCTGTTGGTCTGCCTTTCATAGTTGCCAGCAATCCCACCACTGTGCATTGGTGTATAAGAAGTTGAAGGACTCATGCCAGATAGGAAAAGACCAGTGCAACTCTCCAAGCTCTCAGGGCAGCTGCCTGTCATTGTGGATAGAACTTTCACCTCTCTGTCTAATTGTATGTGTGCCCTGAGCAGAAGAAAATGCCAAGGCATATGGAGTGTCATGAACAACAACCCCTGCATTCAGAATGCACTGGAGTTATTGTGTTCAACGAGTCTACATGATTTAAAGGACAGGTCTAATACAAGAATGAAGTTAACTGGTAATGGTAAGACACTCATTTCATCGTATGTACAGTAGTTTACATAACATTGAACTTTTATTTACTTTTGAAATCGACATAGGTAGGTAGCTTTATAAAGTTTTCAAATCTTTCTCCCACCCTATAACGCAACAGAAGAAGGGTTCAAATATGGACTGATTATCCTCATTTTCATACATTTAGAACCAGATTTGACGATTTTAACTATTTATGTTACTGGAAATATTGTAGTTTGAGTTATAAACAGTAGCACTTACTCCGAACCCTTATTTTTCAATTCATGACAGTGGAGGGTCCTGTCTGCAACAGATGACAATCTGCCTCCACAATGAGGTCTGCAAAGGGCACATGGTTCCTTTTGTGCAGGCTTGTTCAACAAAGCAATGCAACAGCACCCACTGTCGACAGGTCACTCAACAGTTCTACGCTGGTCTGCCATATAACGTTGCAGAGATGGTTGTCCTCTATGAATGCAACCCAGAGGATCAGGACGGTATGCATATTAAGGGGGGTCTGCACAGTGGCATATGTGGAGAACATTTGGAGGAGGCCAGGACCAAGATCTGTCTGGAAATCTTTGACAACTGCCTGGGGGAAGCGCTCTGCAGGTCTGTATTGGACAATCATGATAAAACATTTCTATAAGGCTGCAGGTGATTTCTCTGATGTTTCCATGTAGACATTGTAGTACCTGCCTGGGTGTTTTTTGTGTGTGACTTATTATGTCTACAGTATTTACTTTTTAAATTCACAGAAAAAAATGAGAATAATGGTAGAGCGAATGACTTATTTCAGCTTTTATTTATTTCATCACATTCCCAGTGGGTCAGAAGTTTACACTCAATCCTGAGCGGTATGACAGGTGCGTGGTCCCATGGTGTTTATACTTGCATACTATTGTTTGTACAGATGAATGTGGTACCTTCAGGCATTTGGAAATTGCTCCCAAGGATGAACCAGACTAGTGGAGGTCTACAATTTTTTTGCTGAGGTCTTGGCTGATTTATTTTCATTTTCCCATGATGTCAAGCAAAGAGGCACTGAGTTTGAAGGTAGGCCTTGAAATACATCCACAGGTACACCTCCAATTGACTCAAATGATGTCAATTAGCCTATCAGAAGCTTCTAAAGCCATGACATCATTTTCTGGAATTTTCCAAGCTGTTTAAAGGCGCAGTCAACTTAGTGTATGTAAACTTCTGACCCACTGGAATTGTGATGCAGTGAATTACAAGTGAAATAATCTGTTTGTAAACAATTGTTGGAAAAATTACTTGTGTCATGCAAAAAGTAGATGTCCTAACCGACTTGCCAAAACTATAGTTTGTTAACAAGAAATTTGTGGAGTGGTTGAAAAATTAGTTTTAATGACTCCAACCTAAGTGTCTGTATACTTCCAACTTCAACTGTATATGGCCAATATACCGGGGCTAAGGGCTGTTCTTACGCACAATGCAATGCGGAGTGCCTGGATACTATATTGATCATATACCACAGCCCCCAAGGTGACTTATTGCTATTATAAACTGATTACCAATGTAATTAGAGCAGTTAAAATACATGTTTTGTCATATCCGTGGTATACAGTCTAATATACCACAGCTGTCAGCCAATCAGCATTCAGGGCTCGAACCACCCAGTTTATAATTTTGCATATGTACTACTTGTTGTAGTAGTCCTGTTGGCAGTCGTTATTGTTTTTCGCAGACGGTAGTGCAATATATAAATAATAGAATACAGTGCAAAATACAATTGCAATAGAATCCATAGCTTTTTTTCTCATAGAATGCAGTGAGGGAACCCTCCTGATAAAGATTGTGTTGTAACTTTCTGACCCTGTTGACACTCAAACACGCTTGTATCTGTGTAAATATTGCGTATATGATGATGGTACAGTATGCAGTGGTATTTTTATTTTATTTTATTTTGTTTAACCTTTATTTAACTAAGTCAGTTAAGAACACATTTTTATTTACAATGACGGCCTACCCTGACCAAACCCTAACCCGGACGATGCTGGGCCAATTGTGCGCAGCCCTATGGGACTCCATTAACGTCCGGTTGCTATGCTGACTGAAATCGAACCAGGGTCTGTAGTGACGCCGCTAGCACTGAGATGCAGTACCTTAGAACGCTGTGCCACTCTGGAGCAAAACAATCTGTGCCCCGACCGGGAATCAAAGCCGGGTCGAAAGAATGGGAATCTTCCATGATACCACTACACCAGTGGCGCTTACGGTATACGTTTTACGATAATGCAAAACTTGTCTAATTTAAATTAGTTGGTGTCTAATGTTTTTTTTACTTAGTATTCTAAAATGCCAAAACATGACTCAGTTTTAAGATAATTTTGTGCAATTAAAACAAATGAACAGTCATAAGCCTAGCATGCTTGCTTCTGTGAGTGTCATAACACAGCGGCATGGTTTACATGATTACTCCTGGAAAAAGCTGATAGCACTCTCGTAAGTGGTGTGGAAGTGACATACAACTGGTTAAGTCAATGATGGTCAATGATGGTAATGATGGTCAAATAGTGACTCTTCCCTGTTAAGTGATGTTTTTTCCCTTGCTTCTATTGTCACTCCAATACTGTAGAGCTGATTCAGCCTAATTATAAGAAAAATCATTTAAAATCCTTACAGCCCTGTTTCAGCTCTTTTTTTCCTGGTATTTTATGAAGTAACAAGTACCTTGTAGCTTGCATTGCTACTTATTTCAAAGATAAATAAAGTGTTATGTTTCGTCTTTCAAAGAAAATAAAAAACCTTGTAAGTAGCAGAGTGTAGAATAAACGAATAACCATCCCATTTTCCCAAGGGAGCAAAGACAATAAAATATTTGTTTTATTATACAATACGTGTAATGTATTACCATTAGTTAATTATATTTGCAATATGCTAGCTGGCTACATGTATACAGACTGTGTTCGAGAATTGCATAATTAGGTTGATATATGAGGGTTGATGTTGGTATGTAGCAGATGTTTATGTTTAAGGTCATGTCTTTGCCCTGTCTCATGTCTGATAAGATGCATTGCTTTGTCATGTCCCCCTTTTCATTGAACTACAACACCTTAATCCAGATGTCTACAAAATGTATGATGTGCCTCCTTAAGCCCCTTTTAAGCAATGGGGATAAAACATTGTATTCTAACATTCATAAAATATTTTGGTAAAGCGTATTAAATTATGATTGTATGTTTTATCCTGTGATCAAGGAGATACCCTTACAGGAACATATGTAAAGGGTACTAAATGTAATTTTTAAAAACTTATCTCAAGTAAAATAATCATTAAAGTAATACAATATTGTCGCAAAATTTCAATAACAATGCTTTCATGTTGGGGAAAGGTTTGGCTGAAGGGGCCAATATGCAGGCAGCACTTTAGGCAAGCACTGAGAGTTTAGAAGGTCATGTGTGATCCGAAATCTACAGTAATCTTGCTCTGTAAACAACTTTGTTTAATCAACCTTTATTATCTTAATGTAATAAACATGTTGGATTCACCGTGGTTTACCATAACACTCTTCAGTGTATTTCTGTTGATATTTTCTCCAATCCAAGTACAATATAAAAGGGAAACCATGATGTATGTTACCTTGGTTTGCAAAAACAAAATTACCTTTCTAACTATTTATTAGCTATTAACTATTAACTCTTCATTTAATTTATAATATATATGCCACCCTTCTTGAACCCATAGAATAAAGGCACTACATACATTCAATATATTACTTATTATTATAGCACTGTCACATAATACACAATACATAATACTACATTCATTACTATTAAAAAGCAAATTAATAAAATACTTATGGATATTGACATTTGCTCAACTTATCTGCAAGAGCAAGGCGTTTAAAAAGGAGGACTGTCTACTGGAAGGGAGGTTAAATGCTTTGTTATACAACAAAGTTAATGTCGGGATTTAATTGACCAATATTTGATATTGTTCAGTGTTCTTATACTGTAGATATTGGCAGGCCTACTTCTACCAAAAGTAGCGGATGAGATGCTTCACCAGCTAAAATACATTTGTCCCTTCTGACTATTGCAAATACAATAGTTCAACATAAAGCTGCCGAATACTGTCCATTTAACTCTACAAAATGTAATTAATGAATGACCTTATCCAACTTATGGAATGGGGTCATGCACTGGTGAGAAGGATGAAGAGAGAGAAAACAAATACATATTTCAAATGTGAAGGCAGACATACTTCCATCTTGACAGAGCAAGCGACTTAGGAAATGAAAATACATTTTGAGGGAGATAATGATCGACCCACACTGGTTTTAAACCCAGCAGGACTCCCTTAACCCTCTCAGGTCCCCTTGTCTAATTGTAACCACATTGAGCTGGAAATGAATGGAAAGAGACCCCAAACAGAAACATCATGAATAACGTTCACAACTTAGTGAGGAGTCATCTCTTTTACCTCCTATCAGACAGACTATACAGTGATACAAGTTATTTGGTTATTTCTTGAATATAAGTAGGCCTTATCCAGCAACGCTTTAATAAAGTGCCTCTGCTAAATGGCTATACATTTTTGTCCAAAAAATGAAGTATAGTGCACTTTGTATTGTATAATTTGCTATCTATATGCAGCATGAAAAGGAACAATGTTCAAAAGGACAAGGTGTCAAGTATTTATCTTCTTCATGCGGCAATGCACAGAGTAATCGCCTCTTGCTTGGGCTACCTTGGAGTTGGTCTTGCGGTTTAAGGCTTTGCAGATGAAGTCACCTGCTTCAATTACTTTGGAGAGATCCACTCCCTGGAATGAAAGAAACAAAAGATCAAAGAAGAAAGAATGGCACCCTGCCGGCAGGGGGAGCAATTGCAAAAGAAACAGTTGTGGAAATGGAAACAGCAGGCCTGCACATACACATGAAAGTTATGCAGAAACCACTTCATGTACAACACATTTTATCAAGAAATCTATCCTATGAATGAAGCTTTCTCAGATGAAGGGGGAGGAGGGGGGGGGGGGTTCACTAGGGATTGCAAAGCCGTTTTCAAAGGCTATTTTCAGGTGATGTGAAGCAACACTCACGGTTTTAATGCCCATCCCATGGAGCATATAGAGAACATCTTCTGTTGACACATTGCCAGAGGCACCCTGAGCATATGGGCACCCTCCCAGACCTGCTACAGACGAATCCACTGTACAAATCCCCATCTGAGGTAGACACATACACACAGGAGAGACATTCAGCAACCACACGCACAGGGCAAGCAGAAGGTAAAATCCCATGCAGAACAATGTTCACTGTTCTCCTGTATTGTGATGTGTTGGTATAGTGTGCCCTGCCAGGGTTGTGTTTTTTTTTATGGGCAGTTAGGAGAAATGTGGTCTTCGTTTCTTTGAGATGAGCGGGCGCAGCAGCCTAGTGTCCCCCCACAGTTCAGCTTACTCATCCTCTTTGTCATACTAAAGCTGTGGCACATCATTTGCGGCATGTTTTTGGTAATTGCAGACTTTGTAAATGCACAAAGTTCCGTATTGTTGTGTCATGTTTTCTGATCCTCATGGTAGCTTGTGTTTTTCTGCACCACCTCTTTTTTTCTGCACACCTCACAAAATATACATTTGTGTACATACATTTTTGTTACTAGGCACAGCGATCTTCATATACATCAAGTGTTACTCAATTGTAACCACACTACTCTTGTTACAATCCATTCACTGGATAATTAGCCTTCTCCCTATGGTACGTTTCTAAATGGGTAATTCCAAAGGTGTGTGTTACTAAGCTTTGAAAAGGGGTTGTTTAAATTCAAGGCTATAACTCAATTTCAATGACACCCTCTGATGTCCTTGAATACAATGTCTCAGTCTTTTCCATGTCCTGAATAAATAGAGCACACCCATATGTAAAAATAATCACTTCTAAAATGTATTTCTTGTTTTGTTTAACGTCTCCGACTTCAATTTTGTTCATGCAATGTCCACAATAAAAATAATTGTCATAGAGAGTTCAACTTTCTGTGGGGAAATGCTTTTTACAGCCTGGCTACCAAGTGTCTGGCCTCCATATGAGAATTAATGATGCGTTGTGGGTTGTTCCCCTGCATGTCTGCGCTTTTGTTGGACCACGGTACCAAACAGCCAGAAAATTTTGCTTAGCAAGGGATAGGCTTACTGTTTTATGGTTGAACTTCGGTGCTGCAGGGGAAAAAAAGCTTTATCGTTGTAAAACATTCCCAAAACATCCACCTCATGTGGTCCTGGGGAGAAGAATCCGTATAAAGAGCACAAAAAGGCATAGCGACACGTTGTCCCTTCAGACATAAGCAAAGGAGACAGTAGGCGTAAGTAGAGCTGAGAGTGACAGTTATTCATTTCCAAGTTATGAAGACTACAAAATAGTTGAATCAATGTTGTTTCAGTGTAATTTATCAATGCACAGTGACATGGAATCTACATGGAAAATACATTGGATTTGAAAAATGTTTTGAGGGTGAAATTTCAACCACAGCATTATGTCATCATTGTAACCAATGTTCAACATAGACAAACCTTGTATAAAATGTTGAATTAGTACCTTTGAAACAACATCAGATTTCCAAAGTTACATCCACTATCAGAAAAACAATAGGCTTGGCAGCACTTCCTACTGGAGAGTTGATATATCTACAGCTATTAATTTGGTCTCCCATCCAAAGATTTGACACAGCCCAAGTTAGCTTTGATATTTGTCAATGACTACTACCAATGTGCTATCATGAGAATGGTTATTGAGAGATCTCTCAATAACTAAATATATTCACTGTTGCTATCGAAGTCATTCCAAACGGTAGGTTTAACAGTGCAAATGAAATGTAAAAATACTTTATAAGTCATATATAATCAATTATACTATTTAGGCCTATATAGCATTTGAAAAGTAATCAACAGCTATTGTTTCAATCCAACCCAGGGTTCAACTAAAAATAGACAATACATATAGGCCTAAGGTTTCAAACCTTGGTTGATTTCACATTTAATCTTCAAGGTAATCATTAATATGTTGGATTCACGTCTCCATCTCCAACAGAGCTGCACGTCTTGCTTTTCATTGTAATCAGAGGGCTAATATAAATACTATGCATGCCAGTCTCTCTTGGCTAAGAGTTGAGGAAAGACTGACTGCGTCACTTCCTGTTTTTATAAGAAACATTAATGTTTTGGAAATTCAAAATTGTTTGCACAGTCAACTTACACACAGCACTGACACACACACTTACCCCACCAGACATGCCACCAGGGGTCTTTTCACAGTCTCCAGGTTCAGAACAAATTCAAGGAAGCGTACAGTATTATACAGAGCCATGAGTGCATGGAACTCCCTTCCATCTGATATAGTGCAAGTGAACAGCAAGCCTGGTTTCAAAAAATGTATAAAGCAAAACCTCATGGCACAACGCCTCTCCCCCATTTCAAATCAAATCAAATTGTATTTGTCACATGTGGCAAATACAACAGGTGTAGACCTTACAGTGAAATGCTTACGTTCAAGCCTTTAACCAACAATGCAGTTTTAAGAAAATACCTAAAAAAAGTAAGAGATAAGAATAACAAATTATTAAAGAACAGCAGTAAATAACAAAAGCGGAGCTATATACAGGGGTACCGGTGTCAAGATAATTGAGGTAATATGTACATGTATGTAGAGTTATTAAAGTGACTATGCATAGATAATTACAGAGAGTAGCAACAGCGTAGAAGAGGTGGGGGGGTGGCAATGCAAATAGTCTGAGTAGCCATTTGATTAGCTGTTCAGGATTCTTATGGCTTGGGGGTAGAAGCTATTTAGGAGCCTCTTGGACCTAGACTTGGTGCTCCGGTACCGCTTGCCGTGCGGTAACAGTCAGAACAGTCTATGACTAGGGTGGCTGGAGTCTTTGACAATTTTGACACCGCCTGGTATAGAGGTCCTGGATGGCAGGAAGCTTGGCCCCGGTGATGTACTGGGCTGTACGCACTACTCTTTGTAGTGCCTTGCAGTCAGAGGCCGAGCTGTTGCCATACCAGGCAGTGATGCAACCCGTCAGGATGCTCTCGATGGTGCAGCTGTAGAACCTTTTGAGGATCTGAGGACCCATGCCAAATCTTTTCAGTCTCCTGAGGGGGAATAGGTTTTGTTGTGCCCTCTACACGATTGTCTTGGTGTGCTTGGACCATGTTAGTTTGTTGGTGATGTGGGCGCCAAGGAACTTGAAGCTCTCAACCTGCTCCACTACAGCCCCGTCGATGAGAATGGGGGCATGCTCGGTCCTCCTTTTCCTGTAGTCTACAAGCATCTCCTTTGTCTTGATCACGTTGAGGGAGAGGTTGTTGTCCTTGCAACACACTGTCAGGTCTCTGACCTCCTCCCTATAGGCTGTCTCATCGTTGTCGGTGATCAGGCCTACCACTGTCATCAGTAAACTTATGGTTTTGGAATCGTGCCTGGCTGTGGAGTCATGAATGAACAAGGAGTACAGGAGGGGACTGAGCACATACCCCTGAGGGGCTCCCATGTTGAGAATCAGCTTGGTGGATGTGTTGTTACCTACCCTTACCACCTGGGGGCGGCCCATCAGGAAGTCCAGGATCCAGTTGCAGAGGGAGGTGTTTAGTCCCAGAGTCCTTAGCTTAGTGATGAGCTTTGAGGGCACTATGGTGTTGAATGCTGAGCTGTAGTGAATGAATAGCATTCTCAAATAGGTGTTCCTTTTGTCCAGGTGTGAAGGGGCAGTGTGGAGTGCAATAGAGATTGCGTCATCTGTGGATCTGTTGGTGCAGTATGCAAATTGGAGTGGGTCTAGGGTTTCTGGGATAATGGTGTTGATGTGAGCCATGACCAGCCTTTCAAAGCATTTCATGGCTACAGGTGTGAGCTCTACTGTTCGGTAGGCATTTAGACAGGTTACCTTAGTGTTCTTGGGCACAGGGACTATGGTGGCCTGCTTGAAACATGTTGGTATTACAGACTCAAACAGGGAGAGGTTGAAAATGTCAGTGAAGACACTTGCCAGTTGGTCAGCGCGTGCTCGGAGTGCATGTCCTGGTAATCTTACTCACATCGGCTGCGGAGAGCGTGATCACACAGTCGTCCGGAACAGCTGATGCTCTCATGTATGTTTCAGTACTACTTGCCTCGAAGCAAGCATAGACATTATTGTGTTACTGGGCAGCTCTCGGCTGTGCTTCCCTTTGTAGTCTTTAATAGTTTGCAGGCCCTGCCACATCAGACGAGTATCGGAGCCGGTGCGGTACGATTCGATCTTAGTCCTGTTTTGACGCTTTTCCTGTTTGATGGTTCATCGGAGGGCATAGCAAGATTTCTTATAAGCTTCCGGGTTAGAGTCCCACTCCTTGAAAGCGGCAGCTCTACCATTTAGCTCAGTGCGAATGTTGCCGTAATCCATGGCTTCTGGTTGGGGTATGTATTTACAGTCACTGTGGGGACGACGTCCTCGATGCACTTATTGATAAAGCCAGTGACTGATGTGGTATACTCAATGCATTCGGAAGAATCCCGGAACATATTCCAGTCTATGCTAGCAGAACAGTCCTGTAGTTTAGCATCTGCTTCATCTGACCACTTTTTTATAGACCGAGTCACTGGTGCTTCCTGCTTTAATTTTTTCTTGTAAGCAGGAATCAGGAGGATAGAATTATGGTCAGATTTACCAAATGAAGGGCGAGGGAGAGCTTTGTACGCGTCTCTGTGTGTGGAGTAAAGGTTGTCTAGAATTTTTTTCCCTCTGGTTGCCCATTTAACACGCTGATAGAAATTAGGTAAATTGAAGTCCCCGGCCACTAGGAGCGCCGCCTCTGAATGAACGTTTTCCTGTTTGCTTATGGAGGTATACAGCTCCTTGAGTGCGGTTTTAGTGCCAGCATCAGTCTGTGGTGGTATGTAGACAGCTACGAAAAATACAGATGAAAACTCTCTAGGTAGATAGTGTGGTCTATAGCTTATCATGAGATACTCTACATCAGGCGAGCAAAACCTTGAGACTTCCTTAGATATCGTGCACCAGCTGTTGCTTACATAAATGCATAGGCCCCCGCCCCGTGTCTTACCAGAGGCTGATGTTCTGTCCTGCCGATAGAGTGTATAACCCGCCAGCTGTATGTTCTTTATGTCGTAGTTCAGCCACGACTTTGTGAAACGTAAGATATTACAGTTTTTAATGTCCCTTTGGTAGGATAAAGGTTTCAGTTCGTCCCAATTATTTTCCAGCGATTGAACGTTAGCTAGCAGGATGGAAGGCATGGGCAGATTAGCCACTCGTCGCTTGATCCTCACATGGCACCCTGATTTCTTTCCGCGAAATCTGGGCTTGGTCGGGTGTCTTTATTATATCCTTCCCGTCCGACAGTTTGAGGTGAGCAATCGCAGTTCTGATGTCCAGAAGCCCTTTTCGGTCATAAGAGATGGTAGCAGCAACATTATGTACAAAACAAGTTACGAACAACGCGAGAAAAAAAAAATAATAGCATGGCTGGTTAAGAGCAGATAAGACGGCAGCCTTCCCCCCAGCAACCATTACTGCCCCATGTGACCTACTTGTTGTTTGTATGTACTGACAAGTATGTGTAACTGATAGATGCACACACACACACTACATGTTCATGATTTTAAATGTATGTCAATTGTAGTCTTTTGTCTGTAATGTATTTTTCGTTATATGTCGGACCCCAGTAAGACTAGCTGTCGCTATTGGCGTCGGCTAATGGGGATCCTAATAAATCAAATCCATCTCAACCAAGTTAAAGAATAGGACTAAATCAAATCAAACTTATATTTTGTGCATTTAAAGTTTGATTAGATTAGATTTAGTCCTATTAATGAACTTAGTTTTTTTGGTTGAGCTGGATACATGAATCCAACATATGAATTATTCATTAGTAGGCATACTGGATATTGAATTGTGTTTGGTTGTCAATGCAAAGAAATATCACAATTTCTGCTTGGATAGTTCCATCTGTGCCACTTACTTAGTATGGCTTTAATTTGATATGTTGGATTCACATATCCATCTCACCAAAAATCAAAGTTAAATAATAGGACAAAATAAAATGTGATCAAATTTTAAATGCACTTTAAATAACGTTTGATTTGATTTTGCCCATTCTTTGACTTTGATTATTAGTTGAGATGGAGACATGAATCCAACATTTCAATTCTTAATTTGTAGACAAACTGGAATTAAAGCCAGACTTGTCAGTGGCACAAAATAAATACCTCCTTCAAATGTTGATATTTGGTTGCTTTGACAACTAAACACAATTCAATATAACTTTTGCAATACAGTAAATAGTCTACTGAGTTGTCAACAAGTTAACAAAGCATATGTTGTATTCATCTCTCGAGCTAAACCAAAAGTACAAGTTATAGAATAGGATTAAGCCAGTGACCCAGATGAAACTATCCAAGCATTAGAAATGTTGATATTTGGTTACGTTGCCAACCATATTTATTCAACCTTAAAGTGAGTAACATCTATGGCCACATTTTGAAGTTAGCCTACTGTAACTATAAATGTCTTACGTAATCATAGTGTATGTTCAAGATAGCATGCAAAGGTCGCAGGTCTGTGGAGATCTTTACAATTGCTATAAAGTTTTGTGCAGAATCTCGAACAGCATTGACCACTTGCACTATATGTAGGCTACTTTTAATATAATCTCAACTGCAATCCAGGTCATTTATTTGATTGTGCTATTAGATGAAGCACAGTGATAACACATTACATTGTTGTATACTGTAAATACAAAATATCTGACATTGTATTCCCATTTGAACTTTGTTGTGCTTTTAAATAGATGAAAGCACAGTGATAACACATTTAGATGACAACTAAACCAAAAATCAGACATTGTCTTTCATTGTAATTTGGCTTTGCTTTTAGATGGTTGAAAGCATAGTGATAGCACATTGGGAATTCAACAAACTTCTGGCTGACCAATGGCTCAACCAAATATTACCCCAATTTCCACATTTAAATGACGTGGTGTGCCCAGTGGGATTCGCCTTCAACCCACTTTGCTAATTCGTCTTCCATTAAATGTTAACCCTGTCTTTCAGAAAAAGATCATGAGCTTGCTTCGTACAAAATGTTGATGTCATAAAAACATCTTCAGTCTGGTAGATAAGTTTAATTATTCTTGTCGAATACCTTTACATTTCATTAAGACATTATGAACCATAGTGAAGTTTTACCAGATGTTTATTCTCATATCACAGGATATGCTGTTGTTTTTATGTTGGCTTTTAAACATGATTTATATGCTCCGATAGAGAACCTGAGTTTTATACAGTTATCAAGAGCCACGTGATAAAAACGTTGTAGGCCTGCCTACACAGCTTCACTTGTTACTTTCAGGATGGGGGAAAATGACTATATGATATGCCTCTGAGGACCTCAGGCCTCAAAGCTATCAGGTTATTTACAACAGCCTCGGAACCTTGCGTCTTCATCAGGACAAATTATGAAGCCAAGCATCTATTTTTCAGAAGCATCGCAGATTAAGATATCCGCAAGGTTTTCCACATAACAGCGACCGCCAGGAGAATATTAAAGACGTTTTCCTGCTTCCTTGGCAGAGCCAGATGTCAGAGGATCCCACGATGAGACAAAATTAACGAGCTTATCCTCCCACTGACCCCGCTGTGGCACGGGGACACATCAGACTGAAACCATGAAGGACTTCTGTCCTTGAGGGACAGCCGCAACAAACAACAATAATGGAAGCACCGTTTGTTCTCTGAATAACGGTCCTAATTGGTGCCTTTTCGCAGAGAAAATGGTCTATTTTATCCAGGGGCTGTCTGTAATTGCTGTTTGTGTTGGCTAAAGTGATCCACTCCGGTGTGCACTGCGCAAGAGATTTCCAGACCTTAGTTAACTCCAGGGCAGGATATTGTACTGGGCAGACTTTTTTGTTGTGTAAACACAGAGTTGTAATTTACCGTGCCAAACCTCTCGCATTCTGCCGCTAACTGCTAGAGTGCCAGATGGTCTCCGGTGGACCAGGGCACACCAAGAGCACAGCGATCCCTTTCGACAGTACGTCTGATTCCTGCTGCTATATGGGACGAAATACGCACAGGGACTGGTGGTCAGAAGGTCCAAATTGCCAGCATTCAATTAGCCTCTCACAGCTCAGAAACCAGATGTGGACTGGCTGTTAAAGAGCCACATTCAGTGAGCCGTGGAGGTATAAAAACAATGCATTCCTGACAAAATAAACTTTATAGTGTGCTCTGGCTGTTCACATCACATGATATGGGATTACGGAAGGCGGCTTATATACTGTAAGTGAACAACTTGAGAGATGGCCACACTCTACCCAGTATTGTTTGTTTTAAGTGTGGCCGTGCGTCAGTTGGGGCAGAAAGGGTATGTTCATTGAAGGGTTTGAGGCAGCAAGGTTTCGCCAACTCAGCCTTGACATTTCTCTATATAAACTGTGGAACTGAAGGAGATTGTATTCAATGGTAGCTTGCAAGGCTGACACATTTCTAACCTGGGGCAGCCCTTTCCAGCAATAAATAAGTCCTGCCACTGTAAAGCCACAACCTCTTCCTTGATATTTGTGGCTAATAGGGAGGTAGACAAAAACATAAATGGATTACTCAGAAGACCTTAAAGCATGAAAACCATCTATTGTCTTGTTGGACTATGGAGGTCATTGGCAAAGTAGAGACCACGCTCTTAAAGAAAGCACCTCTTACATTATAAACCACACAAAGCATTTGACTACCAAGGTTTGTACAGTAAGCTGAAGGAGTAATTCATACTAAATTCATACTAAATTTTGCCTCATGGGCTAAACCACTTCCTGTGCTAATCTATCCTTGTTGTTTGTAGAGTTCACTTTAATATGCTTGGTTTTTAGAATATTAAAATACACATTTTCCACCTTGGGATGGTGCAAGTACTTCATGTTAACATAAGGTTGATTCATTGATAGTGTTTTAATCTTTAATAAGGCACCATTTATTTGTGTGTTCGTGCTCTAAAGAGACCATGCAAAGGGGAACGTTGTCTTGGGGCTGGATTCAATCCGTATCGCGGAAGTATCATGGAAGATCCGCATTAAAATGTAAAGATAATTTCCGATTGAGCAGACATACTGTATGTAGCGTTTAGCGTGAATGCAGTCAGCGTTTAGCGTGAATGCAGTCTCCGGGAACGCGGGAACATTGCCATTAAATCAAAATTGAGCTATTAAGTGGATCTTCCTTGATACTTCTGTGATACGGATTGAATCCAGCCCTTGATGTCAAGCGCACACGGAGAGGAGTATTTTCCACCAAGTTACTGGCTTTCCTCATTGTGGTCACCTGGCACAGCTAATATCCTCAGCAGGCAATTAAATTGGAGTTCCTTATAGTCTGTCATGTTGGCAATGTTGCCAGATCACAAGCCATTTTTAGGGAAAGGTTAAAGTATTGTCATATGACGTGCTGTTGGCTAGCTAGCTATAGCACTAAACATGCTTATGAACATCGCCAAGACTGGTCCAAATTCTTGTTTGAAGAGACATTAACATTCACCTAATGTTAACACTCATTATTCCAGGGGTCTTTGCTCCTTGACCTATGAGTAATGCTTTCGTAATCAACCATGAAACCACATGAATGGACCTGTCTAAATGTTTAGTCACTTTGTTGAAAATTGGCTGAGTTGTTTACCACTGACAGGTCTTTACACCCATCTCACTTCACTTTCATGGCGCTCAACGTTACACCTACACAGCTCAAATGTAATGTCCTCTGGATTGTATGGGTTAACTCAAAACCATAGGTTTTATTGGACAACGTGCCTGTTTGATTTGTCATGACCACAGTTATGAAACATTATCATTCTAATTTCAACTTTGTCTCAGTCACTAGTGGTTCCCAAACACTTTGGTTCTGGGACAATTTGGGAGGTTTCTTGTAAACCACAAGTGAACATAAACATCTCTATCCAGGAATCCGGCAGAAATCACTACCCAGCAGGAATTAGCTACAACCCATTAGTGGGTCTCTCAAGTCACCATTTGTAAAACACTCATCTAGAGTATTTAGATGTATTGGACAAGATGGAATAGTGTCCCTTACTGACCCACTTACACCCATTATCAGAATAACATCCATACTTTCCACTAAATATTTAGAGAGAGTCACAAGATTAAAGCCCTGTCAATGAGCTTTGGCTTGAACTTGTTTTGCTTAGTGTAGAGGAGCTAACCATGAGTACAGATGTATGATCTTAATTTGATCTATATTGTCACAGAAAAATAATCCTGCAGAAACAGAACGTTTAGTCCACAATGTTGCTTGATCGGTGGTTAGGCTATTAGCTGGCCAAAAGTAGGCTACATGAAAAGTGCAATACTGTTAATATAACCATGTATTAGTGTGGGTTTTCAGTCAATTTATGTAAATCACAAAGCTCATCCGCATTTCCTGCGGTGCAGGAAAATTCTCAGCAAGATCCTACATCCGTAAGAACAGGTCTGACTTCTCAGCCAAGAGCGTCTGGCTACACTGAGTTCTATCAATAGCCCAGCAGTCAGCTGCAGTTTACATGGAAACGTTGGGCCGGATCAAATCTATTTCCCAGCAAAGTCTGAAAAATAAAGTACATACTTTCTCATTGTGTGACCCACCAAAGGTGGGTTCGTAACAAAGGCCCCCAGAACTTCCCCCCCAAAAGGTACAAAGAGCATGGAATGTCTTTATCATGAACAAAAGCAGAGGTAACACGGTTCGGACAGGGGATGGTGGAGTTCATTTCTCTCCCAGTTGGTGGTGTGGACAACTGGCACTCAGTAATGAAAAGTCTATGATAAAATCTTTCATTTCCACTGAGGTTGTTGAGATGGGAGGAGGACAAATGGTTGTCTAAATATCCATGCCTGTTATTATTTTCAGTGGTCACGGGGCAGCTGTGATAAATCAATTTCAATGTGATCCACAGAAAGGAATTTCACCCACCCTCTGGTTCTTCTCACCCCTTGTCAAAAGTGCCCAACATTAGGATCTGTTGTAACACTATTTTTAAATACAAACCAGAATGCTGTTTGGTGAACATGCACAATTCTTTGAACATGGAAGCAGATAAATTCATAAGTAAAGCCATGAATCAGTGCTAAAAGTTATGCAGACGTTGGGTTACTTAGGGTAAGAGGGATTGCAACACAGCAATGAAAATGGTCATAGATTTTCTTAAAGGAGAAATCTGCAGTTTAAACAATAACAAAGCCACTGATTTGGTAAATAGCTGAGGGACGGGGCTGGCGAAATGTTCCAATTCATAGACGGAGTTATGGAAGCAAGGACTGACCATCCATGAAATCAAAATTATAGTTTTAACCATGTTTTGAGGCTATAGAGTGTTTGTTTACAATGACTTTGTTTAGAAATAAATTAGTAAAACAAGCTTATATTTTGTGTTCTGATGAGGTAAGTTAATTGAACTAAGCTCATTGTGCATTTATAAATTATATTCTTCAAGAATGAATAGCTATATATCATTCATTTAAAAATCCCCAAATGGATGTAGCGATCACAGATTTCCCCTTTAAGTGGATAATTACTTTTTCTTGACATTTCGATTTTTTCTCTTTTTGAAATGTCTTACACACTTGACCGGGACTCACATTTCTCAATGAATCCAGCGATAGTCACTGCAACCTCCCTGTCTCAGTTACATAGTTGCTGCTGAGGACGGGTTTCTTTCGCATTCTCCATTTGCCATGTGTTTCTTAGCAGGCCAATGAAAGGATCATTTTCCCTGTGCCCTTTAAGTGCAGCATTGTCAGATAGTTCAACAACCAAGCGACAGATGAGTTGGGAGCCCCTCAGGGCTGGCCCGTCTCCCCCCTCGCACTCAATACCTTTGTCAAGGCCAGGGCACTGTCATGTGAAACAGACACCGAATAGGTGAGCCTTTGTGTGGACCCCCTCACATCTGCTGACCCACCCAGCCCCCAACGAGCATCCCTCCACTGCCGAGGATGACAAACTGGGAGACAGAGCACAATGGGTGCCCCAGAGAACTGATACAGCCATGTCTACATTACCGCTAGTTTATGTCCCGACTGAATCTCAAGTTATAGGTTCACTCCAGAGAGGTGGTGAAAAACACCATAGAAAGAGGGCTATTACAGGAAGCTTTTGTACAACTTAATTAGATTTTGTGGTCTAAGGAAAGGATGAAGCTTTATTAATGATCCGTGAAAGACTCTTTTATTCTCTTTAATGTAGGTGCTGGTAATAAGAGAGCCCAGTGGACCTATCTTATGTTCATTATGATTCTGGGATTTTTGGGGTGGGCAGTTTTTGTATTATTTTCCTCTGTAGGGGACTCCCAGATCATGTTCCCAATTCCAAATTGAGTGATGTGCCCTCTCCTATTTTCATATGTCGTATTGTAACATATACCTTTGTTTTTGCTATTTATGAATATATTTTCAGTCACGCAAACAATGCTTCCTCAATTCTCACATAAAACTGAGCACATAAGTTTGGCACACAAAATATGATACCATCTATGACCGACCACTTGATAATGTCACATTACCACATTGTTACTTACCATGCAGCCTTTCTCAAAAATGTTGCTAGATTTGAGTTAAACCGCACTTTATCAGGGTCTCTAAAAAGAACATGATTGACATAAACCATATTGCGCCTTACTGTTAGTGGTTACCTGCAGTGCGGTTAGGATGTTGGCCAGGGCCTGGCCGTAAGTGTCATGGCAGTGAACGGCCAGGGCGCTGCTGGGTACCTCCTTCATGACGCTGTGTAACATCTTAGCCATGGAGCCTGGGGTGCCCACGCCGATAGTATCCCCCAGAGACACTTCGTAGCAGCCCAGTTGATACAACCTCTTCACCACCTATAGCCAAGAATAGAGCAACTTAACAAAACAAGTCCCTTGGACATACAGGAGAAACAGACAGCAGCTCATAGCTACAGCATTACAGACATCTGAATGTTTTCTCTTTGTCTAGAAAAGGAAATCGGTCCTTATGGGGATTTGACATTGTTTAGATTACATGTACACATATAAAGTAGGCAATGCAGAAATTGTGTCTTACCTCTGCAACTTTAGTGGATTCAATGGGTCCCTCATATGGACATCCTAGTGCACAAGAAACATATCTAAAAGAAAACATACATGGGTCATAAACACACATGGCATATATTAATACATGGGTCATAAACATGTAAACTTTGGCAAATGTCACAAAGTGAATTGTACTAAAATGTAATCTCTCTCTTGTCAAAAACTCATATAATTTATTCTGTCTGTCATTAGAATTATGGTAGAGCATAAAATGAACAGCTCTTTTTTCTCGATTCACTAGCTGCCAGAGCAATATAGACTTCACATTTTATATCGAATTGGTGTTGAATATCTTGTTATATGTTCCTTATGTTGTTGACAGTAGTAATGAGAAATGATGCAGGGGGATGAAGTCAAACTATATGTCTATTCCATATGTGTAGGAAATGTTCACCGCTTGAAATAGTGGACAACATGTGAAAAGTAGAAAATGTTTCTCTTGGGCTCTCGGTCGTTAGACGATACTTCAGTTTGCAACCGGAATTTCCAGCAAGTTCTAGCTGGACTCCAGGGAAGGGAGTGCTGCCCTAACCATCTCCAACAGCAGGCATTAAATCACATTTGCCAGAACGCCTGTGTCAAACTGATGCGTTGCCATGTCAATGTGCAGTTGTTTGGGTGAAAGGGGTGCTACTGTACCACTGAATTTAAACATGCTTCATGTCAGCGGTTCTGTACTGTACATCTGGACTTGTAGTTGTAGTAACACATAGAGCGATGCAGTGCACACATCTGGAACTTCGCTTATTAACCTATTATTTCTGGAGTCATTTAACGCTGTGTTCCTTTGCTAATAGAGAGAGTAACAATAGGCCTATGAAACGTTTCACTGTAGTGTTTTCAATGTCTCAAATTGTTAATGTAAACATACACTATTTCACAACACACCTGCGAAGTGAACACACATGTTGAACTAACTATTTTGTTTATCATCAACATCAACTTTTGCACTGATAACTTGATTGTAATTTGAGTAAAGAAATTGCATTTTGCATTGTTCATGGTTGACATCAGCTATAGAGCCTATGGAATGAATGCAAGATGTTAAAGTCAAATCGTTTTACTCTGGTGAAGAAGCAAGTGAGGAATGATACAAACCCACGGACTGGAATCTGTCGTTGTTTGGCAGTGCAAATGACTTCCTCGAACCTCAGAATGCTCTCATCTATAGAGCAGTTGATGTTTTTCCTACTGAAGGTCTCAGATGCAGACCCAAACACGGCCACTTCAGTAGCACCAGCTGCAACCTTCAACAGGACAGAGGGAAGTTGCAACAGATATCAATTCTTTTGATATAATATTATGCAACACACAATCACAGTAAAACGTTTCCATTCATCTCAGGCATAAAGTGTACTCAGCTTTGATGTAGCACTATATATATTAACGGTAGTCGTATCGGGGGAGCCTGGGGAGATATCTGTTCATTTTGAAGAGTGTGATTTCTTGCATGAATAATGAAATGCTTACAGCATCCTGAAAGCCATGCATGTTGGGTGTCAGAACTGGATAACGGACATGAGAAGATCTGTGGATGGCTTGAAGTACTTCAGTGTGGTCCGCCATCTGAACAACAGACAAAAGCATAAGCATGTTAACAAAACATATCAACAAAGTATAGTCTCTTCCCATAGCTGCTGGTGAAGCGCCCTGCAACTGGCAAGTGAGACTAGTATGTAAAACTTATATTTACCAGAAGCTCATATAGAAATAGAGCTAGCTGTTCCACATCATATGTCTCAATAGTAAAAAAAATATATATAATATAATACAGTCATCTGTAGTTTATTTAATGAGGTGAGATGTCTTATATTTTACATATGCGAACAAAATAAAGCTGCTTGGAATAGGCCTATATCTCAGTGTCACACTGCTTTGCTTTATCTTGGCCAGGTCGCAGTTGTAAATGAGAACTTGTTCTCAACTAGCCTACCTGGTTAAATAAAGGTTAAATAAAAAATAAATAAATAAAAAGGATTTCCCCCCCAAAACATCTGCGGGTCTAGGGAATAACTGAGATGATGGAGAAGCAGGTTTCCCCTCCGTAGTCCTGGGGAGAACAATAAGAGCCTAATAAAATCACTCAACACACTTTCTGGGCACACAAAGAAGAGTTATTACCTGCGGTACCCACTTTGAAGACACAAAACTGGTGGCCTCGATCACAGGCAGGCCTGTTTCCGAGAGCATGTCTATCAGCTGGATTTTGACTCCTGTTGGAACCATTTCCTGGAAAACAATGACATGGAGACCAGCTCTTTCAGGATCTGATTCTGATCCCCTCTCAAGATTGGAGGTATACGTGGAGTGGACATCTGGGCAATTCAGCTGCAATGTCTTTGCAATCAGAGTAATTTACAGCACTCACCTGCTACTTGTACTTATTCCAAACATATTTCCTACAATTACAGCGTGTACTACCCCCAGAGTTTGACTTTGTCATCATGTCAATCTGTACAGCCACAGCAGACTTGAATATGGGAATGATAAAGTTGTGACATACTATACTCATACTAAACATACAACATATGAGCCATCTGGTAAAGTTTTGTCATGTTCCCCATAGATTTCAAGGGCAGTTGGTGTTCATTTGATCAATCACTTTTTTGAGAAGAAAATGTGAAACACATGCCTTGGGTAATCATAGAAAAATAATCCATATGTTTAAGGGGATCATCAAATCAACCCGGAATCAATCAAAAGGATTGTTACATAATACAAATCTAAATGTGGGCTTGCCACAAAGGAAGTAAGCTTTCAGCTTTCAGATGTCATATTGAGTTTGTAATGGTGTAGTGTGTAGTGAGCATAAATCATTTGTAGGGGAGACCGGGGTTGTTTTCACACATTTTACTCTCATGTGTATTTCTCAGGACCAGTATATCTTATAAGACCCTTTTCAATATTAGAAAGACCAAGGTCTTGGGTTGAAATGGGGACATTTTTATCCTCATATCTTATACCAACGTGGAGTTATTTGCCATCAAACACACTCTGTCAATTTCTGACAAGCAGACCCATTGCGGGGTTGGATGTCACACTATGGGGTTGGTCGTCACAATGTTTGCTAGTAGCTTATTCCTTTTGCAACAGGAAATGAAGCGAGTCTTAGAAATAGCCTTTCTTTGATTGAATGATATTCCTAACAAAATTCAGCATTTATGCCTTAAGAATAACATGACATTTTGAGTAAATTTGTGTATGCATGTTCAGCTTTTATGCATGTGTGTGTGTGTGTGTGTGTGTGCGTGTGTGTGGTTTTGTAACAGAAAAAAATATGTGTTTGAAAGAGAGGCAATGAAGGGAGCTCTTTATAGCACAAGCACAAAAAAAGCTTGGAATTTATTGTATACTGGCAGTGGTAATGTTGATAGTGACAACCAACCCCATATTCCAGGTGACAACCATCCCCTGAGACACAGGGCCATAACTAGGATTTTTGTTTTAGTGAGGTCCAGAAGGGGGGGGACTCTCTCAGCCTCACCACTGAGCGTCACATCACTGTCTGTCTCAGGAGCCTACTCTCTTTAAAGCAATGTTATTATTAGAACTTAGTAGTGTATTTTTTGCTCCTGCTGAGGTAGGCTCCGTTTAACGTTAGCTTCTTATTTCATCCTTCTAGCTAGATAAGTAAAACTAACCAGAGCCCTTCAATGTTACTGCAATAGAAGTCTCTGCTGGCAGATAGCCACCTGACTGACATATCTATAAGTGACTATTTACCAGTTGGGCACTTATTCTCTGAGAGTCTGTAGGGATGTCTGTAGACACGTCAGGAGTCGCGGGACGGCTTTAAAATTGCCTTTCGTCCGACATCTCACAAACACACTGTCAGCAGCATCTCTAGACTAGTTGCCTATTGAGCTGACTGAGAGATGGGGTAGTTTATTTCAGGTCACCCTCGACCTGTGCCGCGAGAGGGCTTAGTTAGACGTTTGAGAGAGTGGTGAATGTGCTGCTAAAAAGTCAGATCAAGAGTATAAGAAATCTGCCCTTTGATCAACGCTGGAGCAATCATTAGATGTTGACTCATAATTGATTTTCTTTATGGTATACATTTCTTTATTGTGCACAATATATATATATATATATATATATATATATATATATATATATATATATATATACAGTTGAAGTCGGAAGTTTACATACACCTTAGCCAAATACATTTAAACTCAGTTTTTCACAATTCCTGATATTTAATCCTAGTAAAAATGCCATGTCTTAGGTCAGTTAGGATCTCCACTTTATTTTAAGAATGTGAAATGTCAGAAAAATAGCAGAGAGAATGATTTATTTCAGCTTTTATTTCTTTCATCACATTCCCAGTGGGTCAGAAGTTAACATACACTCAATTAGTATTTGGTAGCATTGCTTTTAAATTGTTTAACTTGGGTCAAACATTTTGGGTAGCCTTCCACAAGCTTCCCACAATAAGTTGAGTGAATTTTGGCCCATTCCTCCTGACAAAGCTGGTGTAACTGAGTCAGATTTGTAGGCCTCCTTGCTCGCACACGCTTTTTCAGTTCTGCCCGCACATTTTCTATAGGATTGAGGTCTAGGCTTTGTGATGGCCACTCCAATACCTTGCCTTTGTTGTCCTTAAGCCATTTTGCCACAACTTTGGAAGAATGCTTGGGGTCAATGTCCATTTGGAAGACGCATTAGCGACCAAGCTTTAACTTTCTGACTGATGTCTTGAGATGTTGCTTGAATAAGTCCACATCATTTTCCAGCCTCATGATGTCATCTATTGTGTGAAGTGCACCAGTCCCTCCTGCAGCAAAGCATCCCCACGACATGATGCTGCCACCCCCATGCTTCATGGTTGGGATGGTGTTCTTCAGCTTGCAAGCCTCCCCCTTTTTCCTCCAAATATAACGATGGTCATTATGGTCAAACAGTTCTATTTTTGTTTCATCAGACCAGAGGACATATCTCCAAAAAGTATGATCTTTGTCCTCATGTGCAGATGCAAACTGTAGTCTGTCTTTTTTTATGGCGGTTTTGGAGCAGTGGTTTCTTCCTTGCTGCGCGGCCTTTCGATAGGACTCGTTTTACTGTGGATATACATACTTTTGTACCTGTTTCCTCCAGCATCTTCACAAGGTCCTTTGCTGTTGTTCTGGGATAGATTTGCACTTTTCGCACCAAAGTACGTTCATCTCTAGCAGACAGAATGCGTCTCCTTCCTGAGCGGTATGGCGGCTGCATGGTCCCACGGTGTTTATACTTGCGTACTATTGTTTGTACAGATGAATGTGGTACTTTCAGACGTTTGGAAATTGCTCCCAAGGATGAACCAGACTTGTGGAGGTCTACAATTTCTTTTCTGAGGTCTTGGCTGATTTCTTTTGATTTTCCCATGATGTCAAGCAAAGAGGCACTGAGTTTGAAGGTAGGCTTTGAAATACATCCACAGGTACACCTCCAATTGACTCAAATTATGTCAATTAGCCTATCAGAAGCTTCTAAAGCCATGACATCATTTTTTTGAATTTTCCAAGCTGTTTAAAGGCACGGTCAACTTAGTGTATGTAAACTTCTGACCCACTGGAATTGTGATGCAGTGAATTATAAGTGAAATAATCTGTCTGTAAACAATTGTTGGAAAAATTACTTGTGTCATGCACAAAGTAGATGTCCTAACTGACTTGTCAAAACTATAGTTTGTTAACAAGAAATTTGTGGAGTGGTTGAAAAACGAGTTTTAATGACTCCAACCTAAGTGTCTGTATACTTCTGACTTCAACTGTATATATATATATATATATATATATATATAGTACACAATAAAGAAAATCAAGTAAGGGTCAACTAAATATTGCTCCCAGTGTTGATCAAAGGTCAGATTTCTTATATTCTTGACCTGACTGAGTTCTAATCGCGCCTGCCTCTTTGCGAACGAGTGGAATCATAAACAGTGGTTTGTTCGTTATGTTCCCCTGGATTTGCCTCCCAGATTTGCCTTTTTAGCAGCACATTCACCTGTCTCTCAAACAGCGAATAATAAAAAAATTGAAATAGTTACGGCCATGGTGAGACAACTAACCCCAGTCTCCCCTAAATTAACATTACTTATTTGGGTGTTCATGGGTGGTGGGGGTTCTGTGTATGTCAGATGGGTGACTGTGACTAAAAGATATACCTTTTCATTTTGAAGTCCGTCTCTTGGCCCGACTTCAACAATTTTAACATACTCGGGGTATTCATGTGTTAAAGCTCGCTAAAAACGGAAAAATGAAAATAAAGAGTAATGTTAGACGTTGAACACATCATTTTAGATCTGTTGTCACAAACACTAATCAATCAATCAAATGTATTTGATGAAGTCCTTTGTACACCAGCAGTTGTCACAAAGTGCTTTACAGATACGCAGCCTTAAACCCCAAGAGCAAACAATGCAGAATCCCGGTGGCTATGAAAAACTACCTAGAAGGCAGGAACCTAGGAAATAACCTAGAGAGGAACCAAGCTCCGAGGTACGGCCAGTCCTCTTCTGGCTGTCTCTTCTGGCTGTAGCACTAACACATGATTATTTGCACCTTCAACTCTGTTTCTCTTCTACCATAATGTGTGTTACAACCTTAAGCCCTTACGCCAGAACAATTGAGCTTCAGGTCACTGCTGGCGCTTTAATAATGCATGAAATGTTTTCTTTAAACAGTCAAATGTGTGTCAGTTTTGAGTATCTAAATGTATCTAGTCAATTTGACAGTTGACAACAAAACCAGTCTACCAACAACATTATTACAGAGTTTGGGATGTTATACCTGACTAGTAACTCATCTAACTGTGGTAGAGGGACAGATGTGCGTAAAAGGGTTCTCACTTGATGCACTCTATCTGACAATAAAAATACTTCAGACAGACAATGCGGGAGGAACAGGATTCTGCTTTTAGGCCTCAAGTCAACAGTGGTACAATACTAAACAGATTGGTTATTACTTAATAGGCATACTAATTATTTTATATGCTCTTATCACGACAATGGAATGTATTCCGAAATAGAGCATTTGCACAGTGTGATGTCACTTAATATAGTGCCTGTTTCTACGTCCCTGGCTGATTCCCCCTCTCTGTCCTTTCACATGTCCCCGCCCTGCACCATCCCTTTATGTCATGAGTGAGTCATGTGCGCAGAGCAGCAAAAGCAAGACAACGACCCCCACCTTCTCCTCCTGCAGCCAGCGTGCTAGCCACGGATAATCCTGGATTAGTTCCTCGTAGCTCAGGCAGTGCTTCACCGTGGTGGGAAAGTTACCCATCTGAAAGGCTCCCGTTTGGCCTGTAGAGCTCCCCCAGGGTCATCTGGCTCCGACACCCGCAGTGATGGATCTTTACGTTCGACTGAATCGACTGCAACAAATGTACGTGTTGGAGTACTCTGATCAATATGCTCACGCATGCAGACAGGGTGGATGACTGAGGGCCTGGGTGCCACCCTCACTAAAACAATCACATTAGAGGACGGCAGCTGAGAGCAGAGAGCCGGGAGTGACTCAGCAGTTGCTATGGCAGCCGCATCCCTAGCAGGGAATGGATGGAGACAGAGAGAGGAGCGAGAGGAGAGAGAGAGAGAGTCAGCGAGAGAGAGGGAGAGATATTAAAAGAGGGGGTGAGACAGAGTGGCACATGGATGGGATGGGATGGTCAGTGGCTAGGTAGTTCACTGGGGACTGAAGTGTGAGCAAGTGTTTTGTCTGGACTAGTCTGACAGTGTTACAACCGACTGTGTGTGAGCTGAGCAGTCAGAAAGCGCTCAAAGGGGGAAGTACTTGCTTGCAGAGTCTCTGGGCTTTAGAATAAGAACAGTCACACACTGCTTATTCTAGGTCCCTCACTTCCCCGTTTCAGGATGAAATCTAAGGCTTCAGGGAAACAGGCTGCTTTGATTGATCTCCTGTGACTGAAACAGCTGAAGGTTTTCCATTGCCAGGCGTGCCAGTAGCTGCCAATGTCAACGTCGTAGCGTAATAAAATCCCCTTGTAAAGCCGGGGCACAATTTACCAGAGAAAGACCCATTCTTCCTCACCCAGATGTTAACAATAGAGAGGCTTAATGAAGTCCTAGAACTGAACCCTTTCACCACAATAAGCTGCCCTGCGATGAGAGACCCCTACCCCCCACTCAGGGGGAGAGAGGGAACTTGTATGACCGTCCCATGAAAGGTCTCCAGGTCTCTTTGTGTCACTGGGCTCCCAGGTTTATGTCCATCACTTGTCACCTCCCTAAATTTGAAAACTCCCTCATGGCAGATCATTTAGAATCCCGCCCTCACAACCTTCTTCCAGGCCACTGAAAATAGGGAAAGGTTTCAGAAGGGAATGCCAACCCTGCCATGTTTGCAGATGGTTTCCATGATAGGTGCATAAATCACTGTTAAATAGGAAGTAAGAGTTGAAATTAAATTGAAAGGTTGCTATTGTCATTTTAGTCAATTCAATAAAAACAGTTTGGCTGTAGGTTTACTATTCTGTGGAGTTTCTGCGGCAAGAATGAGGACACATACATTTCCTTTAAAAACTCACACCACTTTTGCTTTTTCCAAATGTTGTTGTGTTACAGCTTGAATTTGAAATGTTTTTTATTTAGATTTTGCATCACTGATCTACACACAGTACCCCATAATGTCAAAGTGGAATTATGTTTTTAGAAATGTAAAGAAATTAATTCAAAGTGAAAAGCTGAAATGTCTTGAGTCAATAAGTATTCAAACCTTTTGTTATGGCAAGCCTAAATAAGTTCAAGAGTAAAAATGTGCTAAACTTGTGTGCAATAATAGTGTTTAACTTGATTTCTGAATAACTACCCCATCTCTGTACCGCAAACATACAATTATCTGTAAGGCCCCTATGTCGAGCAGTGAATTTCAAACACAGATTCAACCACAAAGACCAGGGAGGTTTTCCTATCAGTTACAGAGTTTAATGGCTCTGATAGGAAATAACTGAAGACGGATCAACAACATTGTAGTTACTCCACAATACTAACATAAATGATGTGAAAAGAAGGAAGACGGTACAGAATAAAATAGACCACAACATGCATCATGTGTGCAATAAGGCACTACAGTAATACTGCAAATAATGTAGCAAAGAAATAAACTTTTGGTCTTGAATACAAAGCATTACGTTTGGGGCAAATCCAATACAACACATCACTGAGTACACTCTTCATATTTTCAAGAATGGTGGTGGCTGCATCATGTCATGGGTATACTTGTGAGTGGCAAGGACAAGGGGTTTTTTGTGGATAAAAAGAAGCAGAATAGAGCTAAGCACCAGCCTGGTCTCATAGACTAAACTTAAATGTAAATCCGGGACACATAAATTATTATGATATGTTATGTTTGGTATGGTTAGATAAAACAGATGGTTACTTAAGGCAAAAATTAAAATAGGGTTGTTGGTCTGTGTCGATGGGTGAGCGTATAACCCAAACGTCTAGCAACCCAAAGGTTGCGAGTTTGAATCTCATCACGTACAACTTTAGCATTTTAGCTAACTAGCAACTTTTCAAATACTTCCTACTTTTTAGCTACTTTGCAACTACTTAGCATATTAGCTAACCCTTCCCCTAACCCTAACCTTAACCCTTTTATCTAAGCCTTCCCATAACCTTAACACTTTTAGCTAACCCTTCCCCTAACCTTAACCCTTTTAGCTAAGCCTTCCCCTAACCCTAACCTTAACCCTTTAACCTAACCCTAAGCATAACCCTAACCTTAACCCTAACCCCTAACCCTAACCCCTAACCTAGCTAATTTTAGCCAGCTAGCTAACGTTGGCCACCTAGCCACCTAGCTAGAACTCATAACATATCATACATTTTGCAAATTCATAACATATTGTACGTTTCACAAATTTATAACATTTGCACATTTTGCAAATTCGTAACATATCATACAAAATGGGTGATGGACATCCACACATTAATACATATAATACAAAACGAACATATCATATTAAATGGAACATTTAGGATTTAGGTACAGAATAATACGAAATGCTCTGAGATCAGGTTGTAAGCACAGGTAAAATCCTAGAGGAAAACCTGGTTCAGTCTGCTTTCCAACAGACACTGGAAGACAAATTCACCTTTTATCAGGACAATAACCTTAAACACAAGGAGTTGCTTACCAAGATGACAGTGAATGTTCCGGAGTGACCTAGCTGCAGTTTTGCCTTAAATCAGCTTGGAAATATATGGCAAGACTTGAAAATGGTTGTCTTGCAATGATCAACAACAAACATGACATAGCTTGAAGGATTTTTAAAATAATAATGGGCAAATATTGTACAAAGCTCTTAGAGATTTACCCAGAAAGACTCACAGCTGTAATCGCTGCCAAAGGTGATTCTAACATGTATTGACTCAGGGATTTGAATACTTATCTAATCAAGATACAGATACATTGTTTCATTTTCTATTAAAAAAATTGGCAAATTCTTCCATTTTGACATTAGAGAGTATTTTGTGTAGATTGCTGACAAAAAAAAGACAATTAAATCCAGCTTAATCTCACTTTGTAACACAACAAAATGTGGAAAAAGTTAAGGGGTGTGAATACTTTTGAAGGTAGATGTAGGTACAGTATCATTAAAATGTATGCCTGCATTAATACTTCATTTTAGATAAATGCATTAAATGTAAAGAATTCCCACAGCAATGTGTTATTGCCAAAGCACATTTTCAATTCTACTCTACAGGACAATGTTATTATCTGGGGCTTGGACGAATAAGAATTGCCTCTACAGGGTACAATTTCAAAAGGCTGGTGCTGAATCTCTGACAGCTGGAGTAAACTACATAAGTTCAATGTCCCTAACTGGGCATTTAATGTTTCCCTTACATAAGAGCTATGCAGCTAAAAGAACAAAAATGTAGGCTCATCTTGACAAATGCCAGCTGCTAAGGGTAACTTTTAAAGGGGGAAAAGCACCCTTGGGGGAATCCCTGCTTATTGAAAGCAATGCAGTGCAGGTGAGTGAGGAAGTTTTATGTTCAAGATGCATATCAAAAGGATATTAAGATCGTTTTTTTCTTCTTTTTTTAAATAGCTTTTAATGATTCATGTTAAGGAAAATGAGACATTCTTCAGATCTATTGGCAAGTTAATTTAAATCTAAATCTAATTACACATGTTTCAACAATGCTTTCATAGCAAGTATATATATAAATGAATTAATGGATATGTTTGTTAAGAGCACAGAAGCACATTGGCAGTATGTCAAAACATTTCTGCACTGTTTTACTGGTGATTCCCTTGTGTGTAGAGGATCAATCTCCAGTTTAAATATAAGTCCTATACAGAAATCCCAATACACCTCTTACCGTAAAACATAAGGCACAGTATTCATCTATTAGGGCTAAATGATATATATTTTTATCACCTCACACACTGAAGAGTAATTGATGATACAACTAATGCACATCTTGAATATTCATGCATATGTATGGTCTGAAAGGACTCCTCTTTTCCAAATGCTTGAATTGATCAATGTTTCTCAACTTAGGTGCCAAACTAAAGATAATTTACTGCCAAGAAGTGTAAACAAAACGAAATAAATGAATCTCACAAAACATGATGACTTTTCTTAATTCACAAGTGGTAGGCCTACACGTATGCAACCACTCAGCACAGCATGGGCTAACAGCTATAACACAATATGCATCTGCATTCCTTTGTGTATCTCTTATGCACAATATATTTTAAGCATTAAACTCTTGGAGAACAAACAGATGATGAACAAATTTAGATATCAAAAATAAAACTCTATGGCAAATGCCAACAGTCATCCTGTTAAATACCCATCTTATCTGGAAAATGTTGCTTATGAGAAATTGAGAGTATATTTTTATCTTTTTATCTTCAGAAAGAAACAGATGTGGAAAAACACACTTTATAGAGAGCAGGTTTTTCACATGGCATGAAAGGGTTTTGAGCTCTCAGTATACTGAAAACAAAATGGAAGAAAGAAAACAGGATCCAGATTAAATCAATTTTCATCCCTCCACCCGTCTTCAATTCTAAACCTTGGATTTGATTGAATTGCTTAAAAGCACTGGTTGCAACAGAAGAGCCTTGTTCATTCTTCAACTGTGAATGCTAGAATAAGTTTCAACAATGTACGTTATTTATGGGCAGCAGGAAAGCTTTATAAATGTACTGTTCAACCATGGAAAGTTAGCACTAAATTAGCTTCCCAGTGATTATCTGGTTGCAAAGGTATGTGTCAGCTAAATCTGGTCAGAATGGATGGATTGAGATGTGTATGTAGGCGGCATCAAATATGCTGAATAGATACAATGTGATAAAAATAAATAGATCTGTGATACATTTGTCAGAACACTTGAGAATGCATTAAAAAAACAGAATGGTTCTTAACTATTTCACATTCTACCCTTCCCCGCAACTCAACTGTGTGTAAAAGAGAGAAAAAAATGACCTCAGGGAAATATAATTTTTTGCAAACGTAAAAGCCTTTATAAAAACAGCGGGTTACCTTATACAGTTCCTTCAGGAAGGTCGACTGGCTGGGGCCAACTTTCCACAGCTTTCCTCAGAGACAGCATGTGTGTTAAAGATTACTTTGCAGTAGTCACATTGCCTAGCACCCCTTGGTTTTTGGTTACAAAAGTCACTGGCCTGTGCATTGGGGCCACTGTCCCCAAATGACCATCAAGTGCAGGGCTAAGAGGGTCACGTAGGACATTCAACTTTACAAAGTAATTTCTCAACAGATTTGGATGTTCATTCCACTAAGCCGTAGTTGGCTTCGAGGCCCCTCGACCTCTTGACATGGCCTCTATGACAGCTCTATGTACACAGCAGCAAAATGTTGATTGTTAAAGTACTGTTCAGCAGGTGGGAATGCAGAATAGCTTACCGTGCGTTGCATCATTAAAGCTTGGAATCAGAATTACGATGAAAAGTGAATTTTTTGCTTAAACATTATGGATTGGCTGTAAGAGTTCTACATCATGGTCGATTTGATTCCTGAGAAGACTGCTGGCTGGCTATTAAATAGAACACTACTGTAGGTAACAACAGGTTTGACATTGATGTAACTGGGCAGATGTTTTAATGCAGTTTAGGATGTATTGTGCAGATTGGTTAATTGTACAGTAGAGGGTCCACTTGGGTTATAAATGATGATCTCTCAAACTGTCCCATCTCTTTGATGGAAGAAATTATATTTCATAGCATTCTTGACAAGAAGCTGAACAAAAATGAATAGAGTTAAATGGCAGCTGTTGATATCTCTATTTACTTTCTAAGTGACTTGAATCTCTTTTTCCAAAGCAAACATATCTTCCGCGGGTGTTGTGAGAGGATGAAAAGACAGTAGAGAGCATAACTCATCTCTTCTGGTGAGGTTTAATGCATTTTACTGACCTTCAGAACTTCACAAGAAAATGATGTGATTGATGAGGGCCCCAATGCACAACGTATTTTGTATCCAATGCAACAGTATTATTCCTTGTGCCTAGAACAACAGACAGAAGCTAGAACTCCTGCTAGCGTCCCCTAGCATGGTAAATTCATTTTACTCCACCTATCTGTCTTACACAACTCGACATATTTTGATGAAATATTTGTCTTGGCTACCACGACAGTGATGAAGATTGACTAAGGAAATTATATTTTCTTATTTTATCCAAAGACTGAAACAACAAATTCTGTTTCAATACACATCATTTTGGGATACTCTTGGTCATCAGGTTTCTGTTGTCAAGGATGTTACTTCTGGATGTATGACCACTGACAGGCAATATTTCTATTTGTTTTATTTTTATTTAACTTTTATTTAACTAGGCAAGTCAGTTAAGAACAAAGTCTTATTTACAATGACGGCCTACCGTCATTGCAGTAGTGTTTTTCTATTTCACTTGGGTCCTAGGGCCAGGAGTGTTTGACTTCTGATGGACTCTGGAAGGAGATCAGACTTCAGCTTTTGAGTCTTGATGATAAATCAGTTTGATTGATACAGGGTTGCGATGTCTGACCTTTTAAACCATTTCAGAAGAAGATGGTTAATATACTGTCTAGCAGATTTAGCCTTTTTTTCCCCTTACTATCTTTTTCTTTCTAAGTATTCTCCACTGCAAATCACATACTGTAGCTAATGGTCGTGTTGTTCTGTCCTGGAGTAGTATTGGAGAACATGCATACTGTTTAAAAGCCCTCTTGACTGCAGGCTTATGACCATGGCTGATTGTGAGGTACAGTAGCAGCCCTATAGCCTTGTACAGTAAGAAGAAAGCACACATTCTCTTCCCAAGTGCCCATGATGTGGTCAGAAGCTCTGACTTTATTCATGTTGGAATACAGGAACAAGTGAGAGGATCCAGAAGCTAGCCTGTTTGATTTGAGACATGCACTGACCACCCTGCCTCTGTTAACATTATAGATTGAGAGTAGCATTTTTATATTTCGAAGCTTTCGATGTTCCCGTTAAAAGCCTCAATGTCGGACTTTCATTTGAACGGCAGGTTTACGAGAATGTATTTATTTAAGAAAGTTATTTTATTAAACCAGTCACACTTTAAATGAAACAGCAGTCTTTAACACCTTTACAGCATTGTACATACATTTTCATGGCATGCTTCCTGTATTAGTCTCAACAATAGTTTATTTCTGTTTAGATGAAAACCATAACAAAACACAGCATTCCATAACTGAAAGTAAATCGAGAAATCTCCTATCATTACAAAAAAAAGTTAACATAAAATGTGACAGGAAAATATCAAATGGGGAAATATGGCATGATTTGGTAAGCAAGTCTCAAGAATAAATGACTGGCAAACTGTTGTTTAAGATTGATAGCAAGATGTTATCCACTGAACTTTAAACAGTATAGGCTGATTGACATGAAAGAAGGAAATTCACATAGGGTCGATGTAATTCTCAATTTATGTTTGTAGCAATAGAGGGGAACCTTGAATTTGTCCTAAATTTACAACAAGACACAAGTTAACCTTGGGAAAAAGCTTGCTTCTCATGAAAGCATGGCTGAAGATGAAAGTCAAAGTCACAGGGCAAACATTGCCAAGGCAAAGGTGCTTCATTTTATAATGATTGCAGAAGACATTTCAGGTCACATGCAGTTTTTTGTAACACCACCCCATTTTTATAGTTCAGGAAACAAATGTGCACACAAGCACACATACATATAGACGTATTCGGAGACATTCCTTGCGTGTCTTGCCTTGTCATACCAAACAACATGTAAAAATCTGACCCAGATGTACGTGCTTTTCAAGAGACACTGATTGAGCTATAATGGAAGTTCCAGCCCACCCACAGAAGACAAATATGGAGAACCATATGTGGAGCGATGACTAAAGTAAACTGCAAAACATTGTTATTAGATACAATTTCACCAGCCTTGTGGACAGAGTGCAAGCTGACACTTTGAAAATAAACTGAGGCAAAGAAAAATATTTAAAAATCCTGTAGTTTACCGAAGGGAAACAGAAGTGGGAATTACCCAACATAATGTACAATGGCTGTTGTTTTGTGGCAATTCATTTAGATGTATTCATTAGATCACTGAGAAACCAATGTTAACCCTAAAAGTGCCAACAGGGGTACATTTTGAACCCAAGTGGTCAAAAATGTAATACATTTTTTACCTTTATTTATCCCTCAGTAATTTTGGGACTTTGTCAAGCAACTAGTTACCAACAAGAAAACACAATTTACTATGATTCCTGTGTTAATATGGAGGAATTAACAAATATGTTGTATACTAGTTCGTAGCTAAGCTGAAAATGTAGACTCAATAGTAGACTCTGTGATAAAAGCACCACATTACATAACCTGAAAATATATTTTACATTTTTTAATTTCACCTTTATTTAACCAGGTAGAATAGTTGTTAACAAGTTCTCATTTACAACTGCAACCTGGCCAAGATAAAGCAAAGCAGTGCGACACAAACAACAAAACAGAGTTACACACGGAATAAACAAACATACAGTCAATAACACAATAGAGAAAAAAGTATATATACAGTGTGTGCAAATGAGGTAAGATAAGGAAGGTAAGGCAATAAATAGGCCATCGTGGCAAAATAATTACAATTTAGCAATTAAACACTGGAGTGATAGATGTGCAGAAGATGAATGTGCAAGTAGAGATACTGGGGTGCAAAAGAGCAAAAGACAGCAAAATAACAGTATGGGGATGAGGTAGTTGGATGGGCTAATACAGATGGGCTATGTACAGGTGCAGTGATCTGTGAGCTGCTCCGACAGCTGGTGCTTAAAGTTAGAGAGGGAGATATGGGTCTCTAGCTTCAGTGATTTTTGCAATTCGTTCCAGTCATTGGCAGCAGAGAACTGGAAGGAACGCGGCCAAAGGAGGAATTGGCTTTGGGGTGACCAGTGAAATATATCTGCTGGAGCGCGTGCTACAGGTGGGTGCTGCTATGGTGACCAGTGAGCTTGAGATAAGGCAAGGCTTTACCTAGCAAAGACTTATAGATAACCTGGAGCCAGTGTGTTTGGCGACGAATATGTAGCGAGGGCCAGCCAACGAGAGCATACAGGTTGCAGTGGTGGGTAGTATATGGGGCTTTGGTGACAAAACGGATGGCACTGTGATAGACTGCATCCAATTTGCTGAGTAGAGTGTTGGAGGCTATTTTGTAAATGACATCGCCGAAGTCAAGGATCGGCCGGATAGTCAGTTTTACGAGGGTATGTGTAACGAACGTCGTCGGGAGAAGGAGAAGAGGACCAAGTTGCAGCGTGGTAAGTATTCATAAATACGTTTCTTTAATAAATATGAACACTAACAAAACAACAACACGACAAACGAACAGTTCTGAAAGGTGACGACAAACACTAAACAGAAAATAATCACCGACACTCAAAGTGGGAAAACAGGCTACCTACCTCTTTGGGCTAGGTGTCCCGCTAGCGTTCTACAACGACAACATCCGGTCAGAAATTGCAGAGCGCCAAATTCAAAACACAAAAAAAGTAATATTAATCATTCATGAAAGTGTCATACATCATTCTTTAGCTTAGAATCTTGGTAATCGAACCGCTTTGTCCGATGTACAATAGGCTTTAAAGCGAAAGCATAGCATTTGATTGTCTGAGGACAGCGCTCCGCATACACCAGCATTAAAAACATTTTTCAAATCAGCAGAGACGTCACATAAATCAGAAATAGCGATACAATAAATCACTTACCTTTGAAGATCTTCCTCTGTTTGCAATCCCAAGGGTCCCAGCTACACAACAAATGGTTGTTTTGTTCAATAAAGTCCTTCTTTATATCCCAAAAAAGTCAGTTTAGTTGGCGCGTTTGATTCAGTAATCCACCCATTCCACTCGTTCAACGAGCAGACAAAGGAATCCTAAAAGTTACCGGTAAACTTTGTCCAAACACGTCAAACAACGTTTCTAATCAATCCTCAGGTACCCTAATATGTAAATAAACTCTAAAATGTAAGACAAAATGTAGTATGTTCAATACCGGAGATAAATAACGAAGTGCGCGCCCTCATTCACACGAGCCACAAGACTAGAGTCCTAAAGAGGGACATCTTAGAAAAGCTACAACTACTTGTTCATTTTTCAAAAAACAAGCCTGAAACCTTTTATAAAGACTGTTGACATCCAGTGGAAGGCATAGGTACTGCAATCTGCGCGCTTTTGGGTTGGAAATTCAATAGGCCAACATAGGAATGGCTTGGGAGCTCAAAAAACCCATTTTCCAGATGGATTTTCCTCAGGTTTTCACCTGCCATATCAGTTCTGTTATACTCACAGACATTATTTTAACAGTTGTAGAAACTCCAGAGTGTTTTCTATCCAATGTTACCAATTATATGCATATCCTAGTTTCCGGGCCTGAGTAACAGGCAGTTTACTTTGGGCATGTCAGTCATCCAAACTTCCAAATACTGCCACCTAGCACCAAAGAGGTTTTTAATGTGAGTCTGGAAGAAGAGTTTACAGTCTAACCAGACACCTAGGTATTTGAAGTTGTCCACATTTTCGAAGTCAGAACCGTCCAGAGTAGTGATGCTGGACGGGCGTGCGGGTTGAAGAGCATGCATTTAGTTTTATTTGCATTTAAGAGCAGTTGGAGGTCACAGAAGGAGAGTTGTATGGCATTGAAGCTCATCTGGAGGTTAGTTAACACAGTGTCCAAAGAATGGCCAAAGTATACAGAATGGTGTCGTCTGTGTAGAGGTGGATCAGAGAATCACCAGCAGCAAGAGTGACATCATTGATGTATACAGAGAAAAGAGTCGGCCCGAGAATTGAACCCTGTGGCACCCCCATAGAGACTGCCAGAGGTCCGGACAACAGGCCCTCTGATTTGACACACTGAACTCTGTCTGAGAAGTAGTTGGTGAACCAGGCGAGGCAGTCATTCGAGAAACCAAGGCTGTTGAGTCTGCCGATAAGAATGTGGTGATTTATCGAGTCGAAAGCCTTGGCCAGGTCGATGAATACTGCTGCACAGTATTGTCTCTTATCGATGGCGGTTATGATATCGTTTAGGACCTTGAGCGTGGCTGAGTTGCACCCATGACCAGCTCGTAAACCAGATTGCATAGTGGAGAAGGTACGGTGGGATTCGAAATGGTCGGTGATCTGTTTGTTAACTTGGCTTTCGATGACCTTAGAAAGGCAGGGTAGGATAGATATAGGTCTGAAGCAGTTTGGGTCAAGAGTGTCTCCCCCTTTGAAGAGGGGGAAGACCGCGGCAGCTTTCCAATCTCTGGGGATCTCAGATGATACGAAAGAGAGGTTGAACAGGCTAGTAATAGGGCTTTGCAACAATTTCGGGTGATAATTTTAGAAAGAGAGGGTCCAGATTGTCTAGCCCTGCTGATTTGTAGGTGTCCAGATTTTGCAGCTCTTTCAGAACATCAGCTGTCTGGATTTGGGTGAAGGAGAAATGGGGGAGTTGCTGAGGGGGGTGCAGGGCTGTTGACCAGAGTAGGGGTGGCCAGGTGGAAAGCGTGGCCAGCCGTAGAAAAATGCTCATTGAAAATCTTGATCATCGTAGATTTATCGGTGGTGACAGTGTTTCCTAGCCTCAGTGCAGTGGGCAGCTGGGAGGAGGTGCTCTTATTCTCCATGGACTTAACAGTGTCCCATAACTTTTTGGAGTTTGTGCTGCAGGATGAACATTTTTGTTTGAAAAATCTAGCCTTTGCTTTCCTAACTGCCTGTCTATATTGGTTCCTAACTTCCCTGAAAAGTTGCATATCGCGGGGGCTATTTGATGCTAATGCCGTACGCCACAGGATGTTTTTGTGCTGTCAAGGGCAGTCAGGTCTGGAAAGAACCAAGGGCTATATCTGTTCCTGGTTCAACATTTTTTGAACAGGGCATGCTTATTTAAGATTGTGAGGAAAGCACTTTTAAAGAATAACCAGGCGCCTTCTACTGACAGAATGAGGTCAATATCCTTCTAGGATACCCGGGCCAGGTCGATTAGAAACCCAACACACCTCCAGGCTGTGTAGGGCTATTTGACCAAGAAGGAGAGTGATGGAGTGCTGCATCAGATGACCTGGCCCCCACAATCACCCAATCACAACCCAATTGACATGGTTAGGGATGAGTTGGACCGCAGAGTGAAGGAAAACCAGCCAACAAGTGCCCAGCATATGTGGGAAATCCTTCAAGACTGTTGGGAAAGCATTCCAGGTGAAGCTGGTTGAGAGAATGCCAAGTGTGTGGAAAGCTGTCATCAAGGCAAAGGATGGTTACTTTGAAGAATGTAAAATATATTTTGATTTGTTTAACACTTTTTTGGTTACTAAATGATTCCATATGTGTTATTTCATAGTTTTGATGTCTTCACTATTATTCTATAATGTAGAAAATAGTAGGTGTGTTGAAACTTTTGACAGTGTGACTCGTTTCAGGAAACTAGGCATGTGTTGAGCGTCACTACTTCACAGGAGAGGCATTTGAACTTAAAAATTTCAAAAAAAATGAAATGCCTTCTGGAACATGTGAACCTTCATGTGTCTTAATAACAAACTTGTATGCCATATGTAAACACAAATACAATTGTTAAATTACGACCCAAGTTGGTTTAGCCATGGGAAAAGACTTGAACCTTCCCGCTAGCCATGATTGGATGAGATAATGGATTGGCTGGACATGCTGAGATATGAGTTCGGATTGGTCTGCCATGCAGCCCACTTCCGTCTATAATATGAGCTGGTCAGTATGTGTAGGTAACCCTTTCTAACACAGCTTTTTTGAAAGATATCAAGATGGCGCCGACAGAGTGGGTCGCCTCGCTACTAGTCCTTAAGAAACTGTGCAGTATTTTGTTTTTTTATGTATTTTTTCTTACATTGTCAGCACAGAAAATCTTAAGTGTTATTACGTACAGAAGTACTATTGGATATCAGAGCAACGTCAACTTAGCAACATTACGACCAGGAATTTCCCGAAGAGGATCCAAAAACATCGTCGCCGCAGAAGAGGTAGACGGAGTATCCTCCTGATCAGACATCGGAGGCGTGCACACCACACACAGCCTCCGAGTATATTACTCGCCAATGTGCAGTCTCTAGATAACAAGGTAGACAAAATTAGGGCAAGGGTTGCTTTCCAGAGAGACATCAGGGATTGCAACATACTTTGTTTCACGGAAACATGGCTCTCTCGGGATATATTGTCAGAGTCGGTACAGCCACCGGGATTCTTTATGCATCGCGCCAACAGAAATAAACATCTCTCAGGGAAGAAGAAGGGCGGGGTTGTATGCTTCATGATTAACGACTCATGGTGTAATCGTAACAACATACAGGAACTCAAGTCCTTTTGTTCACTTGACCTAGAATTCCTCACAATCAAATGCCAACCATATTATCTCCCAAGAGAATTCTCGTCCATTATTGTCACAGCCGTGTATATCCCCCCTTAAGCCGATATCATGACGGCCCTCAAGGAACTTCACTGGACTCTATGCAAACTGAAAACCATATATCCTGAGGCTGCATTTATTGTAGTTGGGGATTTTAACTAAGCAAATTTGAGAACAAGGCTACCTAAATTCTATCAGCATACTGATTGTAGCACTCGTGTGGGCAATACACTGGATCGCTGCTAAGGCCCTCCCCCGCCCTACCTTCGGCAAATCTGACCACGACTCCATTTTGCGCCTCCCGTCCTATAGGCAGAAACTCAAACAGGATGTCCCCGTGACGAGAACTATTCATGGCTAGTCTGACCAATCGGAATCTACGCTTCTATATTGTTTTGATCACGCGGACTGGGACATTTTCTGGGCAGCCTCAGAGAATAATATTGATTAATACGCTCATTCGGTGAGTGACTTTATAAGGAAATGCATTGAAGATGCTGTACCCACTGTGACTATTAAAACATACCCTAACTGTTACGGATACAAGTGTTCTGTGTGTATCCTGTGTGTATTTCTTTTCTCTCCTTCTCCCCTACTCACAGGTGACCATCATCATTCCCCAATCAGTCGCTAATCAGAAGGCACCTGCTCCTTTTCCCTTACCCAATCACAGTCCCTTTCCCTTGGTTTAAAACCCCTGTCAGTTGTTTTCTCCCCAGCTCAATCTCTTTTGTAAATGCCTCCTGTCTGTAGATCGCTTGTGTGTTTTGCAGTTACATGTCACTTGGTCCCCATCTGTGAGTATTTTTTTTGGTTATGGTGTTTGAGTGTTTGTTTGATGGTGGGAAAAGGGGGTAACCAGACAAGTTGCCCTTGGGCTACACTACCCGTAGTTAAACTTTGTTATATAAACACTAGTTAGAACTGGGCGGACCACCCCCTGTATTTTTGGTTAGTTAGTTAGCTGTTTGTGAAGTAGGCTAGTCTAGCTTAGGGGTGTTTTGAATTATTATTCTTTCATTCCTTGGGTCCCGCTCAGCCCCTTTTCCTGCTCCCCCCATTTACCGTGTGTTTATAAATAAACATTTAGTGTTTGACGGTAATTAAGTTGTCTGTGGTTATTTTTGTTCTCACTGTTACGTTGTCACGATAATAATTTGCATGAGTTGTGTTACGGGTCCCATTACCATCACTCCTAGATTGTCGGGCCAAAGGGATTCGTAACATAAGTGGGGGCTCATCCGGGATCCGTCTTTATTGACACCCATACCGCTTATGCAAATGGTTGTAGTGGTATAGTTCAGTGTTGAGCGCTGTGCTGAAGTAGCATTAGTGTTTGCTATTTTGGTTGGCTCTTGTGTGGTAGTTCAAGATGGCTACTTTTGATTTGAAGTCCTTTTTGGATAACCCTTCGTGGGAGGTTTTTGATAGATGTCGTAGGGTAGATTTAATGACCTTGGCTGACCATTATTCGGTATCGATTCCGCCGGGTTTAGTTAAAGCGGAGGTTAAACAACTAGTGTTAAATGTTTTGTTGGAAGAGCAGGTGCTTGTATTACCGCTGCCTGAGCCTACTACCCCTGTAGGGGATGTTGCTGCTCCTCTAAGCCCAGTGGTGTCTGAGGGCGAGGCTAAAGCACCTGCCACATTGCCCCGTTTTGATCCACTCTCCCCACTTTCAACCGGTGATGCCAGGAGGGATGTCCGTTCCATACAGTTCCAACTTGAGGCAGAACGAGAACAGCGGCAGTTCCAGTTGGAGATGTGTAAAATTGAGGCAGAAAAAGAGGAAAGGCGAGAGACTCTCCAGTTGGAGATGTGTAAAATTGAGGCAGAACGAGAACAGCGGCAGTGTAAAATTGAGGCAGAGTTAAAAATGCGCCAGATGGAACTGGAGGCATAGACAGCGAGGCTAGCCTTCAGGCCTGCAGTGACTGTTAGTGAGGAGTCCTCACCAGCTGTAGCTTCCAACACTTTTGACATTAGTAGGCAGATTGCCTTAGTACCTGTGTTCAGAGAGTCAGAGGTTGACTCCTATTTTTGTGTATTTGAACGTATAGCCGTAGCCTTGAAATGGCCTGAAGAGGTATGGTGCCTATTACTTCAGTGTAAATTAACTGGTAAAGCTCAAGAGGTTTTGTCAGCGCTACCTCTTGAGGACAGTTTAAATTATGAAGTGGTTAAAGCTACTGTTCTTCGCGCCTATGAGCTTGTGCCTGAGGCATACCGACAGAGATTTAGGTCTCATAAGAAGTCTTCTAGTAAGACTTATGTGGAATTTGCTAGAGAGAAGGGAAATCTGTTTGATAAATGGCATGCTGCTTGCAAGGTAACTGATTTTAACTCTCTCCGGGAGTTAATCTTGTTGGAAGAGTTTAAAAATTGCTTACCTGAACGCATTGTAGTGTACCTAAACGAACAGAAAGTATCCTCCCTGTCAGAAGCGTCTGTGTTGGCAGACGAGTTTGTGTTGACGCACAAGAGTGTGTTTTCGGCTCATACTGAGAGTAGAGTTACAGAATTGCCTACTTATAGCCCTAGTCGGCCAGCAGTATATCAAGCACGCCAGAAAAATGAGCGTCCCTGTTTCTATTGTCATAAGGTGGGACATATGATTAATGATTGCTTCCTGCTAAAACGTAAACAAGGGATGCCTCTTCGTGCCAAGCCACCAACAGGTGTTGGTCTAATTCGTACGGTTGTGAGGTCTGAAACGAAACAGGTGCCTAAGGGTAAATGTATTTTGAAAGACCCAGTTCCCGACCGTAGTTATGAACCGTTCATTTTCGAGGGGTTTGTGTCCCTAGCGAATGACGAAGCGTATCAGCGGCCGGTTAAAATCCTTAGGGATACTGGTGCGGCGCAGTCGTTTATATTGTCTGATGTGTTGCCCTTATCCGACGATACATACTGTGGTTCCAGTGTGTTAGTTCAGGGTATAGAAATGGGTTTTGTTCCAGTGCCATTGCACTTTGTGAAAGTACACTCTGAGTTAATCAGTGGAATATTCAGAGTGGGGGTACGTCCTAGGTTGCCAGTAAAAGGTGTGACCTTTATAATGGGTAACGATATTGCCGGAGGAAAGGTAGTACCCGTTTTGGAAGTAATGGATAAAAGTGACCACTCTCTCTCCAATGAGCTGGCACAGAGTTATCCACATGTGTTCCCCGCTTGTGCTGTCACTCGTGCTCAGACACGACAAGAGAGTGACGTGATAGATTTGTCGAAAACTGTTCTGTTCAAAGAGGATGACCAAGAGGATGGGTTGTGCGCTATCTCTGGGAAGCTGATCACCTCTGACAAACAGCCCAGGAAAGAAGAGAAGAATGTCGAACTTGTTGCTGATGCAATACAGTTACCAGTCACTCGTGAGCAGCTGGTTACAAACCAAAAGGTTGACACCAAGCTTGCTAAATGTTTTTCTAGTGTTGTCTCATTGGAAGAGGTAAAGAAGAAGAACGTGGCTTACTTCATTGAGGGTAATCTCCTCATGCGTAAATGGACATCCCATGATGACGCAGGCGGAGATTGGAATGCTGTTTACCAAATAGTGATTCCTACAGCCTTTCGACAAAATGTGTTATCCCTTGCTCATGATCACCCATGGTCTGGTCATTTAGGAATCACAAAAACATATGATCGGATCCTTCGCCATTTCTTTTGGCCAGGTTTAAAACAAGATGTGGCTCAGTACTGTCGTACCTGCCACACATGTCAGATAACAGGAAAACCAAATCAGGTTATTCCTCCCGCTCCTCTTTGTCCAATACCTGTCATAGGTGAACCATTCGAACATGTGGTGGTTGATTGTGTTGGACCGTTACCGAAGACAAAATCGGGTAACCAGTTTCTGTTGACAATTATGTGTATGGCAACAAGATACCCCGAGGCCATTCCTCTGCGTAGGATTACAGCCCCGGTAGTGAGTAAAGCCTTAATAAAATTCTTCACGACATTCGGATTACCTATGGTGGTACAAAGTGATCAAGGTACCAATTTCCTATCCAAACTCTTCAAACAGGTGTTAAAATCCTTATCAATTACGCACCGTGTGTCAAGCGCCTATCACCCAGAGTCTCAGGGTGCGCTTGAAAGATGGCATCAGACACTGAAGTCTATGCTACGTAAATATTGTTTAGAATCTGAGAAAGATTGGGATGAGGGAGTTCCTCTAGTTTTGTTTGCTGCTCGTGAAACTGTACAGGAGTCCCTAGGTTTCAGCCCGGCTGAACTAGTGTTTGGTCACGCAGTGAGAGGACCAATGAAAGTTCTTAAAGAACAGTTTTTGTCCCAAGAGTTGTGTACAGGAGATAAAAATGTGTTGGACTACGTTAGTCGCTTTCGGGAGCGCCTACACCAAGCCTGTGCTCTTGCAAAGGAAGCTCTGTCTTCCTCCCAAAGGAGCATGAAAAGACACTATGATAAAGAGGCTGTTTCTCGTCCACTACAGCCAGGTGACCAAGTACTGGTCTTATTGCCTGTTCCAGGATCTTCACTGTCAGCTCGTTTCTCTGGTCCTTACTTCATTGAGAAGAAATTAAGTGAAACTGATTATGTGCTTCAAACGCCTGATAGAAAACGCCAATCGCGTGTGTGCCACATTAACATGTTAAAAGCCTACCACACCCGACCCGTCACCGAAGTGGATAGTTCAAAAATAGAGGAAGGTACTGCTGTCTCCTCTGCTTCTACTGCTATGGTAGTGGACTGTCATATTGATGATGGTGAGGGAGATGGATTAGAGTTGCGCAATAATCAGCAGCAGTGCGTTAGATTGCCCAACTCAGAAATGCTGCTGTCTATCCAGTCAGGTCTGGTTCATTTAACGGACGGACAGGCCGACGATGTTGTGAGGCTACTACACAGTTTTCCATGTCTCTTTAATGACGTTCCTACTCGCACAAACGTGTTGGAACATGACATTAATGTTGGAAATGCTACACCTATCAAGCAACACCCCTATCGTATCAACGCTTCCAAAAGGAAGATAATGAGGGATGAAGTGACATATTTGTTGGAGAAGTACCTGGCTACGCCAAGTTCAAGCCCTTGGAGTTCTCCTTGCATTCTGGTTCCTAAACCTGATGGTACGTCCAGGTTATGTACGGATTATCGAAAGGTTAATTCTGTCACAATGCCAGATTCGTTCCCGTTACCCAGACTGGACGACTGTATCGACACTATTGGTGCTGCTAAGTATGTTACTAAGTTGGACCTCTTAAAAGGTTACTGGCAGGTTCCGTTAACTTCACGTGCTTCGGAGATTTCTGCCTTTGTAACCCCAGACAACTTCCTACAGTACTCAGTCATGGCTTTTGGGATGCGAAATGCACCAGCCACTTTCCAACGACTGGTTAACTCCGTATTAGCTGGAGTACCCAACTGTAGTGCTTATCTTGATGATCTGGTGATTTATTCGTCTGAGTGGTCAGATCATGTTGACTCTCTCAGGGTAGTATGTGAACGGTTGGCAGCTGCTTCGCTAACCCTGAACTTGGCAAAGTGCGAGTTTGGAAAAGCTACTGTTACTTATCTTGGCAAAGAGGTCGGCCATGGACAGGTGCGCCCTGTTGATGCCAAGGTCTTGGCTATAACTGCATTTCCCGCACCTACCACCAGACGACAGCTACGCCGCTTTTTAGGGATGGTTGGCTACTACCGTAGTTTCTGTCAAAATTTTTCTGCGGTAGTTGCTCCATTGACCGATTTGCTCAGTCCGGCTAAATCATTTGTGTGGTCTCCGGATTGTAAAATAGCTTTTGAATCTGCGAAAGGCCTCTTGTGTAATACCCCTGTACTTGCTGCTCCGGATTTTGAAAAACCGTTTCAACTTGAGGTAGATGCTAGTGCCAGAGGTGCTGGTGCTGTTCTACTGCAGCAGGACAAGAGTGGAGTGGATCATCCAGTGTGTTATTTTTCTCGGAAGTTTAATAAATGTCAAACAAACTATGCCACAATAGAACAGGAAGCTCTTGCTTTGTTGTTGGCTCTGCAGCACTTTGAGGTGTACATTGGTTCCAGTGCCCTGCCAGTGATTGTATATACGGACCACAACCCCTTAGTGTTTCTCCACCGCATGTACAATCAGAACCAGCGCCTAATGCGTTGGGCCCTTATCGTACAGAATTATAATTTGGAGATAAAGCATAAAAAAGGTTCTGAGAATGTGTTGGCAGATGCTTTGTCTCGTGTGTGAGAATTATGATGTTCGTATGTTTTGTAAATGTGTTCGCAATCCCCCTAGGGTTGCTCTTTTAAGGGTGGGAGTGTTACGGATACAAGTGTTCTGTGTGTATCCTGTGTGTATTTCTTTTCTCTCCTTCTCCCCTACTCACAGGTGACCATCATCATTCCCCAATCAGTCGCTAATCAGAAGACACCTGCTCCTTTTCCCTTACCCAATCACAGTCCCTTTCCCTTGGTTTAAAACCCCTGTCAGTTGTTTTCTCCCCAGCTCAATCTCTTTTGTAAATGCCTCCTGTCTGTAGATCGCTTGTGTGTTTTGCAGTTACATGTCACTTGGTCCCCATCTGTGAGTATTGTTTTTGGTTATGGTGTTTGAGTGTTTGTTTGATGGTGGGAAAAGGGGGTAACCAGACAAGTTGCCCTTGGGCTACACTACCCGTAGTTAAACTTTGTTATATAAACACTAGTTAGAACTGGGCGGACCACCCCCTGTATTTTTGGTTAGTTAGTTAGCTGTTTGTGAAGTAGGCTAGTCTAGCTTAGGGGTGTTTTGAATTATTATTCTTTCATTCCTTGGGTCCCGCTCAGACCCTTTTCCTGCTCCCCCCATTTACCGTGTGTTTATAAATAAACATTTAGTGTTTGACGGTAATTAAGTTGTCTGTGGTTATTTTTGTTCTCACTTACGTTGTCACGATAATAATTTGCATGAGTTGTGTTACGGGTCCCATTACCATCACTCCTAGATTGTCGGGCCAAAGGGATTCGTAACACTAACCAGAAACCGTGGATAGACTGCGGCAATCGCACAAAACTGAAAGCGCGAACCACTGCATTTAACCATGGAAAGATGACTGGGAATATGGCTGAATACAAACATTGTAGTTATTTCCTCCACAAGGCAATCAAACAAGTGAAATGTTGGTATAGGGACAAAGTGGAGTCGCAGTTCAACGGCTCAGACACGAGACGTATGTGGCAGGGTCTACAGGCAATCATGGACTACAAAAAGATAACCAGCCACGTCACGGACACCAATGTCTTGCTTCCAGACAAACTAAACACCTTCTTTGCTCGCTTTGAGGATAATACAGTGCCACTGACGTGGCCTTCTACCAAGGACTGTGGGCTCTCCTTCTCTGTGGCCGACGAGAGTAAGATGTTCAAACGTGTTAACCCTCACAAGGCTGCCGGCCCAGACGGCATCCCTGGCCGCATCCTCAGAGCATCCGCAGACCAGCTGGCTGGTGTGTTTATGGACATATTCAATCTCTCCCTATCCCCACATGCTTCAAGATGGCCACCATTGTTCCTGTACCCAAGAAGGCAAAGGTAACTGAACTAAATGACTACCACCCCGTAGCATTCAAGAAGTGCTTTGAAAGACTAGTCAAGGATCATATCACCACCACCTTACCTGCCACCCTAGACCCACTTAAATATGCATACAGCTCCAACAGGTCCACAGACGATGCAATTGCCATCATACTGCACACTGCCCTATCCCATCTGGACAAGAGGAAAACCTATGCTGTTCATTGACTACAGCTCAGCATTCAACACCATAGTACCCTCCAACCTCATCATTAAGCTTGAGGCCCTGGGTCTCAACCCTGCATTTGGGTCTTGGAATTCCTGACGGGCCGCCCCCCAGGTGGTGAAGGTAGGAGTGTGTGCTTAGCCCCCTCCTGTACTCCCTGTTCACCCATGACTGCGTGGCCTTGCACGCCTCCAACTCAATCATCAAATTTGCAGACGACACTACAGTGGTGGGCTTGATTACCAACAATGACGAAACAGCCTACAGGGAGGAGGTGAGGGCATTCGGAGTGTGGTGTCAGGAAAACAACCTCTCGCTCAACGTCAACAAAACAAAGGATATGATCGTGGACTTCAGGAAACAGTTTGAGGGAGCACCCCCCTATCCACATTGATGGGACAGCAGCGGAGAAGGTGGAAAGTTTTAAGTTCCTCGGTGTACACATCACGGACAAACTGATATGGTCCACCTACACAGACAGTGTGGTGAAGAAGGTGCAACAGCGCCTCCCCAACCTCAGGAGGCAGATTAATATAGGGTAGTAACTTTATGAGTTGGGAGTATGGTTCATTGTTTAGCTAGCTACTGAAGCTACATGTCTAAACAAAAAACGTGACTAGGCATATAACCATTTCCCTATACCGTTGACACCTTCTGTATCCTGTGCATGTGGCAAATAAACTTAGATTTTATTTGATATAGTATGTGTTTACCAGGGACAGTAATGTGAAGAACAACATGACCTGCACCAAACTCAAATTAGGATATAACGTTAGGCCAACGAGACAGTGTCCAAGTTCAAAAATTTTGTAACGGAATTCGTCCTCCTCATCTGACGAGGAGTAAGAAATGTCAGACCAATGCGCAGCGTGGTAAGTGTCCATATTATTTAATAATACTGAACACGACAACAAAACAAAAATAACAAAGTGCATAGATAAGAAAACCGAAACAGTCCCGTAACGTGAACAAACACTGACACGGAAGACAACCACCCACAAAACACAACAGAAAACAGGCTACCTAAATATGGTTCCCAATCAGAGACAATGACTAACACCTGCCTCTGATGGAGAACCATATCAGGCCAAACGAAAAACCCAACATAGAAACACAAAACATAGATAACCCACCCAACTCACGCCCTGAACATACTAAAACAAAGAAAATACAAAAGAACTAAGGTCAGAACGTGACAAATTTACCCTCCAAGGTGCGGACTCTGGCCGCAAAACCTGAACCTATAGGGGAGGCTCTGGGTGGGCATCTGTCCGCGGTGGCGGCTCTGGCGCTGGACGTGGACCCCACTCCACCATAGTCTTATTCCGCTTTAGTAGCGTCCTTTGAGCGGCGACCCTCTCCGCCAACCTAGGACTGGCAACCCTACTAAAGGGCCCCACTGGACTGAGGGGCAGCTCCGGACCGAGGGGCAGCTCCGGACCGAGGGGCAGCTCCGGACTGGCGGGCGGCTCTGGCAGCTCCTGACTGGCGGGCGGCTCTGGCAGCTCCTGACTGGCGGGCGGCTCTGGCAGCTCCTGACTGGCGGGCGGCTCTGGCGGCTCCTGACTGACGGACGGCTCTAGGGCTCCTGACTGACAGACGGCTCTAGCGGCTCAGGACAGACGGGCGGCTCAGACGGCGCTGGACAGACAGGAGACTCCGACGGCGCTGGACAGACGGGAGACTCCGGCGGCGCTGGACAGGAGGGAGACCCTGCTCTGGCAGCTCCTGACTGGCGCGCGGCTCTGGCAGCTTCTGACTGGCGGGCGGCTCTGGCGGCTCCTGACTGACGGACGGCTCTAGCGGCTCCTGACTGACGGACGGCTCAGGCGGCGCTGGACAGACGGGCGGCTCAGGCGGCGCTGGACAGACAGGAGACTCCGACGGCGCTGGACAGACGGGAGACTCCGGCGGCGCTGGACAGGAGGGAGACTCTGGCGGCGCTGGACAGGAGGGAGACCCTGGCGGCGCTGGAGAGGAGGGAGACTCAGGCGGCGCTGGACAGACGGGAGACTCAGGCCTGCTGAGGCGCACAGTAGGCCTGGTGCGTGGTGCCGGAACTGGTGGTACCGGGCTGGGAACACGCACCTCAGGGCGAGTGCGGGGAACTGGAACTGGAGGCCTGGTACATGGTGCCGGCACCGGAGGGCTGGTGCGAGGGGCTGCCACAGGAGGGCTGGTGCGTAGAGAAGGCACCGGGTAGACCGGACCGTGGAGGCGCACTACAGTTCTCGAGCACTGAGCCTGCCCAACCCTACCTGGCTGAATGCTCCCCGTAGCCAGGCCAGTGCGGCGAGGTGGAATAGCCCGCACTGGGCTGTGCTGGCGAACCGGGGACATCATGCGTAGGGCTGGTGCCATGTACACCGGTCCGAGGAGATGCACTGGAGACCAGATGCGTAGAGCCGGCTTCATGGCACCTGGCTCGATGCCCACTCTAGCCCGGCCGATACGAGGCGCTGCTATGTACCGAACCGGGCTATGCCTGCGCATCGGGGACACCGTGCGCATCTCCGCATAACACGGCGCCTACCCGGTCCCTCTCACTCCACGGTAAGCACGGGGAGTTGGCTCAGGTCTCCTACCTGGCTTAGCCACACTCCCCGTGTGCCCCCCCCCAAGACATTTTTGGGGCTGCCTCTCTGGCTTCCAGCCGCGCTTTCGTGCAGCCTCCTCATACCGCCGCCTCTCCGATTTCGCTGCCTCCAGCTCAGCCTTTGGGCGACGATATTCACCAGCCTGTGCCCAGGGTCCCTTGCCATCCAGAATCTCCTCCCAAGTCCATTTCTCCAGATATCGCTGCCGCTGCCCGTTACCACGCTGCTTGGTCCTTTGTTGGTAGGTGGTTCTGTAACGGAATTCGTCCTCCTCATCTGACGAGGAGTAAGAAATGTCAGACCAATGCGCAGCGTGGTGAGTGTCCATATTATTTAATAATACTGAACACGACAACAATACAAAAATAACAAAGTGCATAGATAAGAAAACCGAAACAGTCCCGTAACGTGAACAAACACTGACACGGAAGACAACCACCCACAAAACACAACAGAAAACAGGCTACCTAAATATGGTTCCCAATCAGAGACAATGACTAACACCTGCCTCTGATTGAGAACCATATCAGGCCAAACGAAAAACCCAACATAGAAACACAAAACATAGATAACCCACCCAACTCACGCCCTGACCATACTAAAACAAAGAAAATACAAAAGAACTAAGGTCAGAACGTGACAAATTTACCCTGTAGAATGCCCTGCTTTTATTTAATTTTTTATAACTTAACGTTAGCTAGCTAGCTGACAAGCTAGAAATAAACAAAAACATTGTTTTGAAAGTTGCTTTTAGTTGCCTGGTTTGCTAGATTGACATACACTAAATACATTTTTAAACAGGTGGGGTTATTGGTGTTAAAATACACCAGTTATGCTAATTTGGACCACCAGGCTGCTGATGTTATGCAGCCTGTAGTTTTTGTGTTCATACAATTTAATAACGACAATGACAAGTTTGATTTCGGACAACAATAGAATGTTTAATGATGTCACTGCAACAACGGTCAATAGACGTAGTATAATTCAGCGTTTTGTCTTGAAATCTTTGGTTGTTTAGTACATGGCATCACATGTGAATCCTTAAAGAGATGGGTGGGGCTAAGGCTTAAGAGGGTGGGAAAGATGCTAAGCGGGGTGTAGACACAGAAGAGCTCTCCAGTAGGTGTACCAAAACATCCAAGTGTCGTTTTCTCAAAAGTGGGGTTACAAGTTTATTAACTTTCAAAGCAGAATTACGTTCCAGAATTACGTTCCTAAAAGTCTTTACTTTTATCCAATTTAAAAAAAAAAAAAACGATTTCAAAGTTTGCTACATAAAACAGAATTCAGCCTGTCAGTCTCATATGATTATTTTTGGGAACGTAAACCATTTATTTGTGTTACAAAACAATAAAAAGCATTACTGTTTGACAGAAAGTGTCTTTTTGCCATAATTTCCAATTTGGGGTAAAAAATGACCCCTGTTGGCGCTTTTAGGGGTCGAAATATGTTGCCGTTTTTAGGGTTAAGGATATTTTATTTGAATCAGAACTTCACACAGTGTTGTTTTCCCCTTTCCCACATATTATTCTTCATAACGCCTTCTTCCACCGTCTATAGCGGGGATGTTACGCAACCTCAGAAATGTTTCAGCCAGCCATATTGAGGCATTTGGTGACACTTGTTATGTTGTTATAAAATACTGTATATCTGCATAAATAATAAATTATGATGAGAACTGATTGCACAGACAAGAGATTACCTGTCATGTTACTACTGCACTTAACCAGGTTCAACAAGTACAATGTAATGGCGTTGTGCTGTTCCACGATTCACAATGCACAGGAAAAAGTCAACCTTTTCCCTAATGGTCTTCAATTCCAACATTGAAACTGAGGGATTGGAATTGAAACAGCAAAACAAATGTCCCTACCCTACTTGCACATTACAAGGTTACAAAACCCCTGTATAGTGTTTGTTTTCTGTGTTCTAATACATCTGTTCTGATGTAGAGCTACATGCTTTCTGTGACTTATGTTTTGAACATTACAGAGAGAACCACCCAATCAACACGTAGCAATTCAGACCATCCCTATGTGATGGATGGGCCATCTCAGGAGCAGCTTCCTCTGCTCAGTATAGCACATTTGCTGAACAAGATGAAACTATGTTCCTGAACAACTGCTAGTACTGGTGGGTCTGTTTTATATATTAAATCAACAGAGTAACCGTACTGAGAGCGCTGAAACACAAAACTGACATTTCATCAGCACTGTGTGCAGTGCAGGGTTGCTACTGTTTACTGGCTTACAAAGCAGTAGATATAAAGGAGCTGATTGACATCTTCAAAAACCAGACTAAGATTATAGAATAATTTAGAATATTAAACAGCAATATATTCTGTTATCCATTGTCTGAGTTATTTCAAAAGGCATAACATGCTAAATGAGGACAATCTAAGTTAACCATGACCATGAAACCATAGGAATATGAAGGTTGATTCGAAATTGTAACATTCTTCGGCAAAGAAAGAAAAACACCCTACATAAACTTTAGAGGATTGTCATGGGTTGTTTTATGTCTGTTTTCAGAGCAGCCGTTTTGTGGTGTGTCTCAGAAGTAGAGGGTTGTTGATGTGATGGGTGGCAGGGAACCTCTGATTCACTGCAGGCTGTAATTCAGCATGGGGCCCTCCCAAGGGGAAGGGGGCAGTGTATCAATCTGCCCTCAGTGTGGCAACTGTTTCCCTTTCCTTTCATGTGGTCGGGAGGTTTACACTAAGAAGCCTGTATACTTGCTGAGAGTTCCTTAAAATAGGAGCTCATTCATCCTAGCCCCATACGTTATAGAGAGGGAGAAGTGTAGCTGGATTGGAAAGAATCCATGATATTAAACAGTAGATGGGATTGTAAAGTGCTAGAAGTAATCATGCCAGGCAACAGGCCACAGGAATGCAAATCATCCTCCACGCCTTAGTTAAGTTAGCAGGTGGCCTCTTATATTCATTGAATGTCAACACTCTTTTTCGATGGAGCGCGCATAACATCTGGGGAGGCAGGTCACTGTTTTTAATTAAGTGAAACACAGTCACTCAATGTTCTGCCACGTGAGAAAAAAATGCTATAAAAAGGGGAGGGTGAGGGAAGAAAAAGTACATTTCCTGTGTTTGGTGAATGTCAATACAGTTGTGTAAATACATATTAATCTTTAACCTAATCCCTTTGGTTACCTACATTTCCAAGTGTACTGAACATCGCTGGGCAACCAAAGGACTTCTCTGAAAGTGGCACGTTCTCTCACACTCTTCAGGAAGCCCTACTTGGACTGATTTGTCAGACCAGGGGTGAATGCAAGACCTAGTCATCCCAGGTCTCTGCTCTCATTTCATAAGTGAGCCGCTATCGTGAGAGCTTGTATTAGTCAGGGGAGTGTATGCACCTGTTGATATAACCTTCTTTGATTTGTCCCTGGTCTGCTCACTTTACAGGTGCAAGCCTCCAGCTTCCAGAATACAATTTGTGTGTGTGAGAAGTAGATTAAGCTGACTTTATTCGTCCAATTGTACAGAAGGTCCAACGGATATTTCGCTTCCGCTTTATCCCGACCCCTCCGAAAGCCACACACACACACATGTTGGAGAGGTTGGAGCAGTGGGCTGCCAAAGCCTACTATGGTGCCAGTGGAGCAGATGTTGTGGGGTTTTAAGTGCCTTGCTCAAGGGCACAACCGCATGCAACGCCATCTAGGATTTGATACCAACAACTCTCTGGTTGTTCTCACCTGATTTTTCCCGTCAGACCTGGGATTCAAACTGTCAGCCCTCCGGTTGCTGGCTCGCCTCTCTAACTGCTAGGCTACCTGCCGCTAGGCTACGGCATAAATAATAAATGAAAAAATATACTTTATGTATACTGCATAAACATGTCTAAGTTTCAATGAATCCAGCTCTTGGTGTGTTAGTGGTTATTAGGGGCTATTTCCTTAATGGTTAACTATTTGTTATTTTTTTCCATTTCAGCTAAGTGGGAGCTGGAATGGCAACTATGTCAAAAATCATAACCCTGATATAAGAGGTGTTTCTCTTTTTATCTCGAAAGACAGGAGGGCACTGTCAGTAGTCAGAAAAGCAGAACTGTCTTGAACTGAATTGTGTCTCCAAAGTGTTTGTGTGTAACAGATTAAACAGAATACATTTAGATATTCTCCCTCTTGGCAGTTATCTTTCTAATAGCTTGGATGTCCTAGCTAGTTGATTTAAAACGGTCACTTCTCTATGGCAACCCCATGCACAACGGGGCTTACCAACAGCTGCTTGGCAGGGCTCAAGTACCTTTCATGATTTAGTGCTAGCAAAGATGAGCACAGCACAACAACAAGCACTGCTATCCCACCACTGTAACTCAAACCCTGATGTTACTGATATATACTATGCATCAAACAATAATGTAGTGGTAAAACATTTGGGCACTGTATGGTCTAAACTATATATTTATTCTACATTCTCCAAAATAGGAGGGATGCCTCTTTCGTGCCTAGTGACTGTAGATCACCACACACAGCAACAAATAGGATGTTGTAATCCTCCCTGTCAGGAGAGAGCAGAGCTCTGCTCAAAGCTCCCAGCACCACTAAATACTAGCACTCTCTCACAACACCGCAGATTTACAGGCTCCCTGGGTGGACCCCTATGTTTATATCATACTTGTCAAACATTTATAAATCTCAGACGGTAGTCCGGCAACAGTGCATAAAACATCCATACAATTCCAAACACTAATACACGAAGACACCCTGGAGGCCGGCAGCTGGATGAAAAAAGAGGCATTGAAGTCTATAGAATAAAGATATGTTTGTCAATTGAGTTTCTATAAGGTGGGCTTGGTGTTTTAGGGCCCTCGAGGGTGGAAAAAAGACAGTTATTTTCAAGTTAAAATGGAAAATCTTTTAAGGAATGTAAGTTGTCTGTTTACTTTTTAAAGTGTTTTGGTTTAGTTTATAAAACACTGAAAGTATTTGAAAGCAATATTTTCCAAAAAATCATTTAATAATATATAAGCCACACTCTAATAATACAATAACGTGTACTTTTCTCAAACATATATTACTCAAATTATTATGAAGCATAACAACATGACAACAATAACATAATATCCATAATAATACAAAAATAACAGTGATATAACCACAATTGGGCAAACAATGTATTTTCTTAGGGTAATTTCATTCATTACGTATTGAGTATGTAAAATGAAAATATATACTGGCCGTAAAGTACGTTTTTAGGGAGCTACTCCACAATTTCTGTCTAGTTCTCATATATTCCTACAATAGACTGTTACTGAACTATGACATTTCCTGGGTCTGAGAATATAGCAGGCCAGTCCTCATGTTTTTTCAGTAAATGCTATGGAAAGATATATTCAACAGAATGTATGACATATTTGACGTAGAGGAAGTACCTTTCAGCATAACTTATTTGATAGAAAACATGATATATACATATATTTTATAGCCAGAAGTCTAACTATATATTTTATGATAGACTGTTTGAAGCCTGTGTACAGTGTAAACATGGTTATCGTCAAGGCCAGAGGAAAAACCCTAGAGTGTTATTCAAGGAGTCCTATTTGAAATACTTAATTTACTATTTTACATCATACCTTTAATGTGATTAATGTTGTGCCAGGCTGTTACTCAAATTACCTGAATACAGATTCTGCTTTTAACACATCTGAAGGAGAAATCAAAGAGAGTGTTGCAAGTTGCATACACGTAAGCTAGTATAGGCTACATACAATGTGCTTATAAAACCATAATAATCCAATGTTGATGGAATAATTGACACTATATCTAAGTAAGATAGCTACACAAAACATTTTCAACTGGTATGTCCTAAAATATGACCTCATTTAACTGTAGCAGCAATATGTAAACCTTTTTTGAGTGGTTATAATGGTTTAAAACAATGGTTTGAAAATGAAATCCAATGTAACAGTTTGAAAAACAGTGATATAGGTTTGCTTGAATAAAGCAATATTTTGGAAAAACTGGTATACTTTGTTGAGCCGTATCCAATAAACAATAAGATCCAATAGATTGATATTGTAGAGAGAGGTTTCCTTTTACTAAGATGTACAATGAAATGCTATAACTATTACAATGTAATTGTATATGTTCGCTATGGCCTATAGGAGAGAGTGCTAAGTGATGTCAAATATACATGGACTAATATTCATTGTACAATATTGAGTGTTATCACAAAAATAGGTGGAAATAAATAAGTTAATAAAACTAATATATACATAATACTGTACAGCACAACACAAATTCAGATCTATCTATATTGATATGAACTTTTCCAGCAATACCACATATCTGAAATACAATCCTGCTTGCCCATTAATGGCAACCACATGACCTAACAACCATGTTTCTGTATTTCTTGAGGATGACATTTGAGCTGTCATCAAAGTAAAGCACAGATATAGCGTTCAGCTTGGTCGGTGCACAGCATGGCTTTGGCACATTGTCAGGGAACATCAGATGGACCTGTGGAAGCAAATAGAAAGGACTGAGTATACAAATGAGATGGGTCATTCCCACAAAAATAGTGCCTTTTGCATCCCTTTTGATATTTCAGTTGGAATTGTGCACAAATATTGATTTTTAAAAGCCTGTTATATTAAATGAATAGCCCATTTAATATAGACCACATGGAGAATTCAATAAATCTTATTTTTTTTTACATGAATGAAGACTTGCATAAGTGACAACATTCTGCATTTTGACATGTCCCTCCGTGCACCCTCTGTGACTTCTAGGAAGCACCCTCTGTGACTTCTAGGACGATTTTAACCCACTTAACCCCAAAATGTCTCCATGTTTTCACCAGCATTGTAAACACTTCGTTATTTTGTTGCTTTGACAAAGTCAACCCTGTTACAGTCAACCCTGTTACTTTTTTTTACCTCATGAGAAAACGTGTTAAACTTGTTTTTTATTAAGTTGAACACGTGCTGTTTATGACAGAATATTACAATTAGGTGAAATCAAAGTTGTACTGAATTGGTGGAATGACCCAAAGCTGCAGCTTGAGCAGCTCAGAAAATCTAGATGTTGTGGAATTAATTATTACCATATTGGTAAAGCAATTCAATATGAATTCATAGGAAATAAGCATCTTGTGAGTTTTTTTTACATACCAGGGTTTGCACAATGGCGTGATTTGTCGCATTCATATGTGCATTGAGTGGAAAGGAACATTCCCCATCGCAGTAAAAAGCAGCATAACCTTCCGGGGCAATAATCCAGTCCTTCAAATAGAATACAGAAAATACAAAATAAGCATCAAAGTCCTCCTCTTTAATATTGAAGACACTTTATTGACACTTGATGGGTTTTCTTAAGTCTGTATGTTTCTGGTCTACTGCATTTAATACCATGGTTGAAACTAAAAGAGGTGCTTTTAACACACACATATTTGTAACACACATGTTATGACCACTTGTGACATTAAGCTCTGCCATGCTTATGTAGAGTAGATATGGTATGGTTCAAATAGTGTTCCATCTTTCCTACCTGCCATCCTAAGTCTCGGAAGCTGACGTAAAGTTCATGCTTCTTGCAGGCTTGTTTTTGCTCACTGGTGTTATGATCTGAAAACAACAAACAATGAATTAATCTCTCAAGTCTGCAAATTTATCATTAGGCTGTAGTTGTAGACATTAGTTTTTTCTTTCATACAGCACCTGTGAGCACTGTGGTATATTGTTTGCCCACAGTACAATAATTTTTTGACAATAGGAAATGTACACCAAATCAATCATTCATTAAATATTACCAAACTGTTAACAGCAAATGGCAGCACCAACTCATGTATAGTTATTACATTCATGTGGCCACTGAAGGGGTGTTGACTGGGTATCCCTAATGCACTGAACCACATCAGTTAAAAACAGCTGCCAAGCTGAAGCAAGTGCACAAAGACTTCTATACAATTACAGCCAAATTAAAATAATTAACTGAGATGGTCATTGTGGACGTTCTGTGTATCTTAGCTAGTTGTGTGAGGTGATTAGTACATATTCATATCCATGTACCATCTTTATGAGGAGCTGAAAGAGGTAATAGATTAGGCAGGTAGGTTTACTATTTTGAAAATGTATCTGTTTTATATTGATCTACATCAGGGATGGGCAACTCCAGTCCTCAGGGGCCGAAGGGGTGTCACACATTCCCCCCATGCCTAGCAAACACAGCTGATTAAACTAATTGTATTCTAAATAAGTTGAATATTGGAGTCAGCTGTGTTGGCTGTGGCAAAAGTGTGACACCAATCGGGCCCATGAGGACTGGAGTTGCCGATCCCGGAGCTTCATCTATACTGCAGTTGATTATTTAGACTTTTGATCTATTAATTGGAGCAGCATGCAGTCAAAACAAGGTTCCTTGGCAACAAGAGGCTGCTTGAGTAGACATAACATCCTGGAGTGTGTAACAGACTGTTTTAATGCACTGACAGGGAATAACAAATGGGACTGTAAGGCTTGCCATCAACCTTTCATTATCTGAAGTTAATTTGCCAACCTACTCCAGTCCAAACCCAAACCCAAAACAATTTCAATTATGGTTCACTCTCAGAAAAAAAGGGTACAGTTAGGGTACAGTATTGTTTCTTAGGGTACAAAAGATAAAAATACGCATAATGTACCTTCAGAGGTACACATATGATCTCACATGGTACTGTTTGGTACTTTTTAGGGTACATGTGCAGATAATCTAGTATAATGCTAAATCTTTAGACCCAATATTTTGAACATAAAAGTACAATCAATGGAGGTGTGGCTTAGTGGGGGCGTGGCTTTCAGTTAGTTATTTTGGGCCACCTGTGAGTGGAGGTGATGTGCCAGTTTATGTGGTCTATGGTTATGTTAATGAAAGTTTGAGCATGTCCTTTGCCAGTTCTGAAGTCTTTATAAAGGCTTACTTATGTGACAATAAAGGAGCTGTAATTAATATTAACCCAACACTGAGTAACCTTGTCAAAAGGTACAGACCAAGTGGTGTAATGGTGTAATGGTTAAGGTGTTGGCTTGACAGTTGCTGGATTCAGGTTTGAGTCCTGGTCAGGCTACCCCCTGAATTGTGTCAGAAGTGGGATGGTGGAGAGACATGTACACTTGAGGGACTTGTTATAGAAAATAAGTACATTTTTGCCGCTTAAAAAGAATGTGGTGGTACCCTAAAAAGGCAAATGCTACATTTTGTCTCTTTTAAGGTACAAACTGCAAGGGTACAATTATTTACCTATAACTAATGTTACAATGGACGTACCTTACAGGGTACCACTACAGTGACAAGCGTTTGTACCCCTTTAAGTACAATTCTGTACCTTTTTTTCTGAGAGTGTAGTTTAATAAGCCCACCTCCACTTTTGGGTGCCCGTGGTGATTCCTGTTGACCACCTGATTTGTTGCGGTTGTGGTTCTTTCTCTTTCCACCAGCAGCCCTGACAGAGCGCAACAACACTTCACTGGCCTTGAAGAATGACACTAGGAATGGCTGTTTGGATTGTGGCCCATTCCTTCCAACGATGCCAGCAGACTTCATGTTTATACTCCGTCCTTTTAAAACAACAAGCAATGTGAATAGCAGCAAACAGAAGCATAATTAGATCCTGTCTAATCAAATGCCTTGATATAAGGGAGCAATTAAACAAAACAAAATTGGTTAAAATGGTGTCATTAGAGTATTTTAATGTAAGCTTGCATTGTTCATATGAGCAAAGACGTATGATACGTTCCGTTTCCCAATTTGTATGATATTGTACGACTGCTATATGACCGCTATTCCATTCATAATGTAACCTAACGTAACGTAATATATCATACTAAATGGAGGAAAACACACAAACCACAAAGATTATTTATTATTTATTTATTGTCATATGTCATCAGCTAATGTATCTGATTCATAGATAATCCCAAAGAACATTCCATCAATGTCTTGTGGTTTTAAAGAAGATAAAAATATCCGTCTTCCTAGTATTCTTGTCATAATTGTTAAAACAGTCAGGTACTCCTTTGGGTTTTGAAATGTTTTCCTCATTTCCCCACACCAATGAAAAAAATGAAATCTTAGATGCAGGAATTATGGCTCAATTTATGATAGTTAACGTGCATTATTTTCCAAATAAACTTTGTAACATTAACATTGTTCTTTAAAAAAAGAACAAATTAGCTAAAACTGCCTTTATCTTTCAAGCCTCTTTTGACATGTGAAATATCAGATCCTGCTCTGAAGCCCCACCTCTATGAGGGATGGGCATCTCAGGTTGATCTCTCCTACTATGTGACATGAAAATGATCTGTCCTCGACATGAAGCCAAGCAACAGGTGTTCCCCTGGGCTTAGTTCTCCTTCCCCTATTGATCTCCCAGTCAGTGACTGGGCTCTGTTTTCTCTTCACAGGGATTATCCTACCTTTGCTATACATAGGGCACACAACGCTATCTGTCCTTCTCTCGTCTGACACACAGGTTATGATATGGTATGTATCTCTTCATGTCTGGTGAACATCAACATCTCAACCTCAAACCTTGACAACACAGACCTGTCCTCTCCTCTATGGATAGCTGTGTCTCCCTCCAAGATGGCAAAGAACATGGGTGTGACCTTGGAAAACCAGGTTTCTCTTTCTTTCACAGAGAACATCAATGACTCGGTCCGGTAGAGACTGCCTCTAAAGTAGGGGCCCCCAATTACATTCAGCCGTGGGCAGATTTTTCATTGAGCGGATGGTTGGGGGACGGAACATATAAATAATTTGTACACTGCAAATTGACCGCAAGAACCCACAAAAATAGAATAATTTCAAACCTTGATTACATTGAGATACGATCACATCTGCCCCTATTTATGCGTGGGAATACTTGGGAACAGATTTCCTAAATTAAAATCACTTTGAGCTAATTTGGCACACGGGCCGCCTATTTGGGAACCCTGCTCTAAGGCATCAGTGAATATCTACAAATTTCTCACAAGCTATTTAAGACCAGTCACTCATCATCTTGCTTGGATTACTGCAACTCTTTCCTAGTCTGGCTCCCCGGTCATGCCATCAGAGCTGTGCAGCTCATCAAGAACACTGACAGTTTATCCAGAATCTCACCCCATTTCTCAGCACTTTCACTGGCTACAGTTGGCACACCAGATTTGGACAGAGGTTTTTTGGCCCTCCAGGACTGACATTGAACAGCCCTGGCCTACATTGTTTTGATGGAAATTTCTCTTGCCAATCTGTATGCAAAGATAAATTCCTGGATTGACCAAGCCTGGTTGTTCCTTACCTGGATAAGAGTGTCTACTGAATTACAAAAATAATTTCAAGGCAAACTACTTTTGAAGCCTGGGGTAACTACAAAGTTTAACTGCTTTTCAATATTTAATTCCCTACAACAACAAAGGCGGATAAAAAATACTGCTTCCCTTACCATCCAAAGTCTCCACAGAGAGCTGCAGACCCATGTTCTGTAGTGGGTTCAGCACCCAGTGGTTACTAGTGGCTGTGATGTCAAAGACTAGCCAGCCCCCATCAGAGGCCTTGATCTTTTTGGAATCCAACAAGAATGTCTCTGCATCCCTGTTAAGGAAAACATTTATATAAAATCAATAAAAAATAACAAGTGAATGCATGTGATAACTTGACAGATGGCAATGCACATATATTACTATGGGTAAACTTTTATTTACTGGATAAAAAATATTTAACACAGGGGTGCTATAATTGACGGACCTCACTCTGCTCTTTGAGCTCTGGAACTAATCATGAAATTCCTGTTTATGCACCCTAATGTTGTTAAAACTTGCAAGGGCCACACAAAGAGAGAACACATGCTTCCTCTGGGTCGTTTAGACTTGGAAGCAGTCAAACAATTAATGAGGCCCTGACCTGCCATATTGGAAATCATTACATAAACAAAGTATCATTAAATAATCACTACATGATGCAATTTATTCCAGCTTTCTCTCTTAGATCTGAGCCAAAAACATCCTTTGACAAAAATGTATCTTACTAGTTACATTTGTTGTTCTATGTGCTCTATCCATCCTTTAAGCCCCATATTTTGACATTTCTCTGAAATATACTCCTCTCTCTAAGGAGTGCCTAATGACTCTTCAGCCGGATTAGAGACAATCTGTTTTCACAACCGCACAACATATGGATAAGCAGGATATTAATCAACCAGTCATGTACTCAAGGCCATAATTGCCAAGCAGTGAAAAAACACATTTATGTAACAGATTTGTCTTTGCTCTACCACCAATTTTAAACCATATGTGACTGAACTGTTGAGCAGTTCAACAGCAGCTTAATGATGGCTCCTTGGGGGAGGAGCAGAGAAAAAGGTGCTGAACTGTGAAACTCTGAATAATGTTTATCAAGCCGAAAAGTCACAGTTAGGAGCTGAGGAGCTAAATGTGTGATGGCTCCAGACCTCGGTGAGCCATAAAAGAGAATGCGATGACTGGGGCCTGGGGCTTCAGATGGGAGAGTTCAATGACTAGGACCTCTAGAAAAGCCCAAGAGGGTCATATCTCCCCTTCAATCAGCCTCACACATATTTGGCCAGTGAATGTGGGCCCTGCTTTAAGTAGACCCCTGTGTGTTCAGCTATGTCACGGCTTCCCACTTCCGGAACATTGTTAAGAGAAGCAGGTGGGCATGAGGGTTATGATGGGAGCCCCCTAGGCAGCCCCTAATGGGCCCACATGGCTTCAACTGAACTGGGATGCAACAAGCCGCCTGACAGGCAACACATAGACCAGGAGGAGTGATAACTGATGGACTTCCGAGGATTCACAAGTGGTGAACATGCTAATGGAAAAGCTTTATCCGTGGACTATATTTGTAAGAGCCCGGTGTGGTGAGAATGAGGCGGAACAAGGTTGGAGATACAAGGATGAGGTTCACAAATAGTCAGTCAGATGAAAGGAGCGCAATATAGGAAGTGCTTGACTTGGAGTGAAATAGGTTCCGGTACTCATTTTGGGTGCTGGTACTGTTTATATTTAGGTGCAGGAGCTCCACAACACTTTTGAGCTAATATTCTATAAGAGGAACAGGAGCTCAAGCATTAGAACATTTTAGGTGCCGGTCCTCAACTCTGGTGAGCTCCTACCCAAGTTAAGTACTGAATATAGAACACTTGTAGACCAGGCAAAGATAAACTGTAGAATTCATAGATGAAATCGATTTATTTAGTTAACATGTGCAAATGGAAATATATGTTTGTTCTAAAGTTTCAACATCTTATTGAAAACATATTATTCATGCCCAAATGCAAATGAAGTCAAACTGTATGTTTGGTCTTAATCAAAGGAAAAACATAATTGGACCAGAATGTATGCCTAACCATGTTGCTGAGTCTCTTTACACAGGCAGCCCAATTCTGATCTTTTGCCAATAATTGGGTAAAAGATCAGATTGGGGCTGCCTGTATAAACGCAGCCTTATTGCCTCCATTCTTGTTTGCTTCATCTTAAAAGATTGTTTCATCTTACACCAAGCTGTGTAGGCTACTGACTGCATTTACCACAGCTACTACTCTGATTTCCATAGAAGACATATTATAAACAGCACAATGGATGTTTTTAGTTAATAAAAGAAAGGAAACATAAAAATAACCTTAATCTGGCCCTTTAATCCCTCCCAAATTTTCTCCCCCATTTGGAAACAAAGTTAAGATAAGACAAAGGTATAGTTAAGCTTCTAAATTATAATATATACTTGTGACAAGCTTCCATTTCGTGGCATTTCTGATTACTTTGTGTTACTTACCAATCTAACGCCAAACGTGTATATCAGGTCATGATTTTATAATTCAAAGGAGACAAATGACCTTCTTGAAGACACTTGAAATAAGCACATTAATCAGGATAACGTCCTTCCAAACTTCCATGATGTGCTAGTGTAAACAGGATGTCTTTTATTTTCTGCCTAATTGCCTGCCTCAAGTGTTTCACAGAACAGTGCAGGTTTTAAAGGGACATTTGAAAGCCTCCCTAGGATTACGCTGACACAAGCATGTCCCCAAGTGCAGATGCTCAACTTTAGACAATGTTATCTAAAGACAGCCACTTTCAAATGCATCCATTCACAAATTCGAAGCTCATTTAAAGTGACAGTCAGAGTGGAGCTGAAGGATGCGACTAAAAACAAACAAAAGATAACTATTGTAAAATATAATGTGTCCGTAAAATGTATATAGTATGTATAAGCTGGAAGTAGAAGCCTAAGTGTTGTTGTCCATTAGTTTACTCAAATTAGGGGAGGGGTGGTAGGGTAAGGGGAAAATAATAAAGGAAAATATATATAATATATATATATTTTTACACCAAAAAAATATATGGGGGATTGGAAATGTTGGAGACAATTACATTGATGGAAGCCACAATCCATCTGCAATATTAAAGCTGATCTACCCCCTAAAAAAATGTATAATAATAAATAAATGTAAAAACAATTCAGTGGCAATCGGCAGGAGAAACAATAACAAAACGGTATCTCTGCCTCTGTTTTGGTTAAAAGCTGAGAGATGGAGCTGGAGAACTCTCAAATTCATAGACAGAGCTATGGATACAAGGACATCCATGGTATAAAAATTATAGTTCTAGCCATGTTTTGAGGCTATATAGTGTTTGTTTACATTTACTTTGTTTGCAAACACTAGAGTAAGACAAGCTTATATTTTGGGTTCTAATGGGGAATGACATTTGAATTAAGCTTATGAGGCATTTATAAGTCATATTCTCCAAGAATCAATAGGTATACGTAGTTCATTTCTAAGTCCAAAAATGGATGTAGCAACTGACTGGCCCTTTAAGCTGTGTTCAATTTCACAATGTGTTAGGTTCCCTTTTATGCTATGGTGATTGATAGATTGGTTGATTGATTGAATGATTGGTTAATTGATTGGCTGATTGATGTATCGATTCATTAATTCATTAAAGTATTTAAAGTATTTATTTGAAAATACATTTACAACTATATCACTGAGAGATTACATCTCACATATGATACAGAGTTCTTCCATTCTCAAAATATCCTGCATCAAAACCCAAATCAGCAACCATTGTGATTCTCTATCTGGCAAAAAGGCCAAGGTAGAACAAGGCAAACTGGTTTGTAAACTCACATGGCTGCACCTTTTATGTACCGTGATTCAGGATGCCTATAAACAATAATAGGGGACATTCGAGATGACTGGTTCCTCTCAGTTAAACAGAATAAGATGTGCTTTCTCTTCCCTTCGTATAGGTTTTTGACTGAGGAATCCACCACTCTAAACCATAGAATGATCAATTACATACAAAAGCCAATTCAGTTCATAACATTTAGATTTAGACACAATTTACAGTGACAGTCTAAAGAGGTATAAAACTGGATGTTAAGGATACTCTACTGTACATAGTACTATTGGAGAAAAACTACCTTGTGGAACTTTATGCGAATCATAAAGAATATAAAGGTCAGTTTATTCTATAGGTAGCCTTCAATATATTCTGTTTCTGCAGAGAGAATTTTAAATGTACATGGCTGAATTTATATCCCATTCCACAAGAATTTACAAGGTGATGATGTACTTTATATATAAAAAATAAATTGAATTGGGATGATTTGGGGGGTTGAAATGAAGGTCAGCTGGTGCTTACTTGTTTTGATATTCCTTGATGACCTGGTAGATGGTGACCTTCAGGGTAATGTTCTCATAGCGTGCATGACTGCCATCTTTATAGATCCGAAACTCAGCAGCAGTCACCGCCTCTCCCTCTGGGATCTGAGTCAGGTCGAAACGAAACTCCTTGTAGTGTCTCCGCTGATGGGAGAAATCTTTGTCTTTCTCCACTGAAAAAGAAGACTGGTCCATGAGGACTAAATAGAGGATTTGCATAACTGCATAATATTTAGAGGCAATGCATAAAACTTGATTATTATTACTGATACCTTCCCTGAGCCACAATAGATACAAATTGTGTTGCACAGACAGAATGTGGTGTGCCAGCAGTAACCTACCTAACTGAAAAAAGGTAACTTATCAAATGTTTTCACATTCCAAAAGCCAATCCAAACATTTTGACTCCAACAAAAGCACTCTCCAGTCCATTTAATCAGTCAACTGAGTACAGGTAGCAGTTTCCAGACAGGCCCTCCACTGTGTGCCGAACTGCATTCTCTGCCCATGATGAATGGGGCTGTCAGTTAAGAAAAACAGGCTGATTTCAATTAAAGACACTTTCGTCTGCCCCTCAACGTGACAAAAAGAGACCAGACAGACTTTTTTGACAAGATTTGAGTGACTGCTTTGACCTCATTTGCCAACCTAATATTGACCTCCTGTAGTTCCTATACAATACATTGGCCGTGTTTCACACAGGAAACCCATATTTATCTTTCTCTGACCAATTTGTTTAAACTTGTTTTATCTGAGGACAATGATGAACGAGTTTATACTGAATATAAAATGTGCACATAACAAAATGTTACGGAATTATCAATACAAACACAAACAAAGAAGAGCAAAGACGAGCAGAGTGCATTTTTAACCCTATCTGCAATCAAAGGCATGCCATTGTGCAGTCAAGAAGACACAAAGTGACAGCTAACCATCCAACACTGTTGCTAAATAGCAGCATAAAAGGATTGGGAGTTGAGGTGTGTTAGTGTTCTGGCACAGCCAGTGAAATCATAGAGTCAGTGAGTCCATTTCACTGATAGTTTATCTACAGTGAAAGTCTGTGGTTGCTTAACACACAAAGGTCAGGGGTCAGGTCTGCCTGTTACAGATTGGACTTGCACCATGATTAGCTATGGCCAGTAATGGGAAGCAGAAGTGAAGCTGAGTATATCAAGCATTTCAAGTGTCAGATAGCTGCAGATTAATTGGGAAGGTGGTTTGACTCACTAAAAAGTGTCTGCCACAGTTTCAGGGAATTAACTTTGTTTATGGAATTCATTTTTAATGAGAATTTGGAAGAAGAAGAAGTAGAGAATTTATACATATTTTGCATAATTTCTCATCGTTATGTCGATAAGAGTGAAGATGCATTTTTCTGAATACATCACGTAAATGATCTAATAATCAATATTAATCACAACATACTTCTATGCTACAACTATTAGTATTATAGGCGTTAGTAGTAGCATTAGTGTAGTGAAGTCAATTATTGCTGTAGTAGTAATACTTGTGTAAATAGTCTCATTGCACACTTTACCACTAACTGTCCCCAGAATGAGAGCACAGAGCTTTCAAGGCTGACTGTGTACATGCCATGCAGCTCTAAGTGGAAACAGATGTGACAGACCAAGGTGAGGGATTTTAAATCCAACAGCACCTTCACATTAATACATTTTACATGCTCACGCTATAGCACTCTTTAGCTATATCTCTTATAAGCCTCTTTTTTGTAAGATGTGTCCTCTGTAACTGTCGTTTTTGTTTATCATACTGGCACATGTAAGCAAGTATAACATTTCACTAGCTCCCTAACAACAAATTGTATACTTTGTTGTTTTTTACCGCTGGTGTACCCTTAAATACACATTTCACCCTCCATTGGGACGTAATGCTTAATGAAAAATGACACAAAACGAATTAACAATGCTACTGCCTTTACATCTAACTGCCCAAACCCAGTGCCACAAGGAATAAGTGCTGAAAAAGTGCAGGCCTCACTCAATCGCTTTCCTTTCTTTAACAACAGGAAATAATTAAGGTCAATTTAACCAAGGTCAGACAGTCATCTGATAAGTTATTATGAACTTCTGGGTCAAAGGTCAGAACTACTGATGAAACATTGCGTAAATTATAAGAAAGCTTTTCTTTACGCTACAATAAATGAAATGTTGACAATTTCAAAACATATAAATACTCCAATGCGGGCCTTATGAAGTATTTTGATAAACATATATTTATTCAAAATGCATGGTATGTTTCCTATGTAAGTCAAATATGACAGTTTAAGAGAAAATTCATGTATTTTAGGGGAAGTGTGACATGATGATATTGCAGTTGAATATTTTAAGATCTCCATAGAGTTGAGAATTTCAAGAATGTCCAGACAAACTCTTTTTTCGCTTATTCAAACCTTATTCAAAGAGCATGGATATGGTCTTCAAAATGTGGATTGTTTGTGCTTTTACCAGTGTTTTAACGTGTAAATATGGTCCTGCATTAATATCAGGCATCTGAAAGTCTGAAGTAGAATCTGATATTAAGATCGAAAAAGACTTCTAACTTCAAAAACAGTACCATGAAATGTATATTACTCAGACAAACAGCACTGTGACCTTTGAAGAGAATTTGCAAACATAGTTGTGAGCAGTGTGGCATTGTTCTTGCTATAGGTGACAAATGGGAAATTAAGGCCTGCTACAATAGGAATAGCCTATAACTTCTATTAATTGTAAATGTAACTGAATATCATCATTTTCTGCAACAAAATGAATATGCATACATTGGCTACTGTGGGAACATTTGTTTAACATGTTTAGGGTTTTTATTGTAGTCTAATGATGAAGATCAAATTCAAGAAAAACAAGTAATCATTCATTTTAATATAATCATTCATTTTAATTTAATATAAGGTTGTTAAATTTACTTTTTGACGAATCTAGCTGGTATTTTTTATTTATACATATAAAAAAACATGGTCTGAGCATATGTTTTCAGCATTGAAGGAAATTGTGTACTGACAATATACATTGTTTTTAATCATATATAAACGAATCTAAGCCTTTAGATATTAGCAGTGAGAAGGCCATGTGACAATTCTAAGGCTTAAAATACTGTGGTTTATCAGTGGCCACCATATTTTGTATTTTTTTTTGGTGCTGGAGCGCAAGGCATAAATCAGGCAGCCTGAAACTTTTCCCAAGTCAGTTCACTTACTTACCTAAGTTGACAAAGCTCATAATCATATCAGCATCGTTGAGAAAGTTGGTGTCGTGAGATGTAGTGAGTGGAGGGATTTGGCTCGTCAGAGGGGCCGCGCGGTAAGGTTGCGCCACACGAGTGTATCCCTGCGGATAGCCGTAGTTCCCTTTACGCGAGTTTCCATGAGCCTTCCCGCTGAATCCTTTCCCTGTAACCTCTTGTATTCCCAATCCTTCTTCCTCCTCAGTAGTCATGGCATTGTACAGGTCAAGCATGAACAGGGGTGCTGAGGATGCTTGTTTTCCTGGGGAAAAGGGCCTTGGACGATGTGGTAAACCCAAAATAGAGAGAATCTCTCTTTGAATCTCTCTCCGTTCATGGTTACGCAATCTCCTGTAAATAAAACTAGAATGCACATGGTTGTCGCCTAAACCACAATGAACCCAGTGTAGAAAACTCAAGCAGCTCCATAAAAGTCCAAATGTGGCCCGGTTCAAAGGAATGAAGGCTCTCATCTTACAATGATGTGTTTGATGATGATGTTACACAGGTATACAGTTGTTACTCGTGTATAAAATTGATCTCCATTTTAATACAAATATCACAATTTCTGAATGTTTTCTTGCAGGATAACATACAGGTTACTATGTCACATCACTTTTTAGGAGAACGCCTGCCTGCAATGATGTTCTTTGAAGTCTCACATCAATCTATGTTGTGGAGCTGTCCCTTCTCTTCGGCGTGAGGTCCCAGTTCCAGACATGCAGCAAGTTTTCTCGAGTCCTCCGCTTAAATCCAATGTCTCACTGTCACATGTTTCAAAGTAGACGCATCAAATGTGGAATTGTGACATTCTCTCGCACTTTAACTCCACTTATACACAATAGCATGCAGGTACGCCCATAAAAGTCGAAAAACCCCAACACCTTCATTGAATAGAAAGATAACAGCCCCTTTGAGTGATGTCGAGGAAATCACTAGACTATATAATATCACCCGTTGCCACTCGTTGCCACAGCGCGTAACGTTTTTGGAAAATGTGTTGAAGCTTGTTGTCCATCCAATGAGTCCATACCACCCAGCCAGGACCAAGTTTTTGCATCCACCTCTAGCGGCCGCAATAAAACTTAACCGACATGAAGATGAATGTGGCAGCTCAGATGTGTAAGGGGAGACACTTGAAATCTGAAACCTGTCTTAACGAGTCAAAGAAGAACAACATGGTCATTTAATTACCTCTACAGGGTTGGCCAAATCCGTGCGTTTTAGGAGAGGACATTTGGACAAATGCGTAATTTGATTATGTGTAATTTTAGGTGGTGATGAAGGCACATTTGTAAATTAATTGAATATAGAAATCTATCAATCAACGTTCATATTTGACCACATACAACATAGGTCGATGTCTTATTTGGATAGGCCCATCTATTTTCAAAAGGTAACATTTTTCTGATTCTCTGAAAAAATTACAATTGAGCTCGTTGTCTTCATGAGAAGACAATGGGCTGGTGAGGTGTGACATGTATGCAAGTTATCCTAAGGCCTCAACCAACACCTGTCCTACCTGGGAATATGCTCGTAATTACAATGGTAAATAATGGGTATCAAAGAGGATTATTTAAAGGCATGTGTAAGCCTGTGTATGCGGTGAGAAATTGGCTATTCATATACTTTGCCAGGTTTACAATATTATAATTGATTGGGTATTTAATTATATACATATTTTATAATTCATATAAATATTATACATAAAATATAAACTTTTTAAGGGGTTGATTGCAATAGTTAACGTTACATGCAAAAACAACCTGTAACCACTTTGTACAGTAGGCCTACCTCAGCTTTATTATTATTCATATGTATTATACAAGTGTCCAAGTTATTCGTTTTTGGTTGGCTCAGGTGCAATAGCTGTGCTGTCAATATGACCCTCAAGACATTTCACAGCATAAGGCATGTTGTACAAAGTATTTCTTTTTAATTCAATTGACTGAGCATCCCCATTGATTAAATTATTTCACAGCTCAGTTGCAGAATTATAACCCCGTTGCGCCATCTAGTGTAGGATTCCTACATCATCTGTTAAAACAGAAAGAGATCGAGACAGACACACACACCGCACGCACGCTCACACGCACACACATACACACACTAGCATTTATAACCGGATAATTCACCTCATCACTAGAGCATCCACTAAGAGTTGAACTTATAACTTGCTAATTGATAGTGAAATCTTTGAGCATTAGGATTAGATCTCAATGGCCTAGCCCAAGGTTTTCCAAACTCGGTCCTGGGCCCCCCCTAGGTGCACGTTTTGTTTTTTGCCCTAGCACTACACAGCTGATTCAAATAATCAAAGCATGATAATGAGTTTGTTATTTGAAGCAGCTGTGTAGTGCTATGGCAAAATCCAAAACGTGCACACAGGAGATGGGGGGGGGGGGGGACCCTGTTTGGGAAACCCTGGCCTAGCCTAAATAATAGGCCTTTATGATGGCATGTTGACATTACGAAAATACTCACTATAACCTCGTTTGAGGGATATAATTTCTTTCTTTCAAACATTTTCATTTTATTTAATTCATCAACTTTTTACACATTGGGTTTGAGGGTGTTTGATGGTTGCCTTTTTCAAGTATTGCCATATATTTTCAAGCGGTTTAAGTCAAAACTGTAACTTGGCCACTCAGGAACATTCAATTTCATCTTGGTAAGCAACTCCTGTGGATATTTGGCCTTGTGTTTTAGGTTATTATCCTGCTGAAAGGTGAATTTGTCTCCCATTGTCTGTTGGAAAACAGTTGTCTGTTGGAAAGCAGACCAAATCAGGTTTTTCTCTAGGATTTTGCCTGTGCTTAGCACTATTTTGTTTATTTTTAGCCAACAAAAAAAAACACCCTAGTACTTGCCGATGACAAGCATACCCATAACATCATGCATCCACCACCATGCTTGAAAATATGAAGAGTGGTACTCAGTGATGGATTGTGTTGGATTTGCCACAAACATAATACTTTGTGTTCAGGACATAAAGTTAATTTCTTTGCCAATTTTTTTGCAGTTTTACTTTAGTGCCTTGTTGCAAACAAGATGTATGTTTTGGAATATTTTAGTCTGTACATGCTTGCTTTGTCCACTCTGTCATTTAGGTTAGTATTGTAGAGTAACTATAATGTTGTTGATCCATCCTCAGTTTTCTCCTATCACAGCCATTAAACTCTATAACTGTTTTAAAGTCAACATTGGGCTCATGGTGAAATCCCTGAGAGGTTTCCTTTCTCTCCAGCAACTGAGTTAGGACGGACGCCTGTATCTTTGTAGTGACTGGGTGTATTAATATACCATCCAAAGTGTAATTAATAACTTTACCATGCTCAAAGGGATATTCAATGTCTGACTTATTTTGGAGGGAAAACATAATTCCACTTTGGCATTATGGGGTATTGTGTGTAGGCCAGGGACACAAAATCTCAATCTCAATACATTTTAAATTCAGGCTGTAACACAACAAAAGGGTGGAATTCTTATTTAATTTGCATGACACAACACACAAAGAAATAAAACAAAAATAACTTCATAAGTCATAAAAAAGGATTTAATTAAGGATACCAAAAATCACTGCAAAGGTCACAATTAAACATAATTTTGTTTTATAAAATCAGACACAGCAAAAATAAAACAGACCAAGCTCTCACAGGTAAAGCCCATTAATACACAATCGATTAGCTCAGTTTAATAAATAACAAAAAATACTTAAACTTGCTAGGCTAAGGTAACATTAGGTATGGTACGGAAAGGTAAGGTACTCAGGCACATAAATGCATATATCCACTAAGAGCAAAGAATTTGCAACAGACACAGCAAACTTCAGATGAAGTCAAGATGTCAACATGTTTCTTTTCACCCTCACTCTTTTGACTGAAAGTAGATAGGATTTCCCAGGTTTACATTTGTTATACTAGGTATCCTTTACGTAAGAAAAATGTGTATTTCTGTATTTTCATACAATACACAAACGAGTTATTGTGAAAAAAAGGAATATAAACTAAAATTGCAGTAATGCTCACAAGGTTTTGTTTTAGATGATAAAACATTTGGCTTTTGAACATAGCAGCCTCTGTTCTAGAGATACTGTAGCAAGCTCACAGATTTGCCCAGAAATGTTCTAATAATTCTTTAGATGTTGTTGACAATAATTGCATTCATCAATTTACAAATTATAATTATACGGGTGTTTAAACATTGCATATATAACTACAAACAAATTTGGTAAACAAATGTAGGGGTGACCAATTCTGGGTGACCATTCAGAAAGTATGGTGCAAAAAAAGCAACAGGGGGCAGTATAGAGCAATAAATTGGTATAGCAATAAATTGTATCATCAGCACTGTCCAAGTGGAGGTGCAGCCCTTTATTACTGTGTACTTGTTTGAGCAGTGCAGAATTCTTAACATTGGATTACAGTTTGCCCCAGAATCCAACCAATGCCAACCAAAGTCAACCAAATGTAGGAGCAAATACTATCATTCCTTAAAGGGATAGTGCAATTTTCCCCCCTGTAGCTGTTCCTATAGACTTCACACTGTCCCTTTAAAGCAAAATGGAGCTTGTGACATTACAAATCAGAATGTGACAAAAACAGAATGAAGATATAATGACGGCATAACCCACTGGGCTCAGACGTCAATTCAGCGTCTATTTCAAGTTGGTTCAACGTAATTTCATTGAAATTATGTGGAAACAACATTGATTCAACTAGTGTGTTCCCAGTGGGAAGTCAATGGTGCCATCTGTCAATGATTTTAGGAGGCGGGATAATGATGATTTAAAGTGTTTCACTGTTCAGATCCCTCTACACTTGTAAGATATCCAGACACAATGTGTTCCTGACTATCTAAGGGGGTCTGGAAGATCTGATCCCAATCATATCACAATGCATATTTTAATCATCTAAATGTGGGCACAATCAGAATGAGACAAGATCAGGACAAAGGACAAATGTTAGAACCAGGTATAAACTGGGCTTGAGAAAGCTCATGAAAGGACGCACATGGATATCTTTGCTATATACCGTACATGTTAAGAGGTACTTCCTGTTTCCGTGACTGAGGGGATATACTGTAAGAAATGTGATCTTCCTGAGATTGGAAAGATTTGCTGTTTTTCTTTGAGCGTTATGCATCAACTCCAGACTGTTCGATTGCCTGCCTGCTTGCTGCCATGTTGGGTCAATAGTTTGGTCCTTTACTAAAAGGATCCCTGCTCCTCATCATGACACCGTAACACATGGATAGATGGCACACCCCTGGCTGACCAGGCACCCCAGGGTTACCTCTCTTCCCCTCCTCCCCGTTTAGGCCAGGGGGTCCTGGTTTCCCTGGATGACCTGGTTTACTGTCTCCCTGGGGACCCATTGGACCTGGGAAAGTAGACAATTACAAATTAGGTGTTTCTCTTGTCGTTCCAAAACATGTTCTACTGGTTGCCAACAATTCCTAATCCTGTTATTTGATCAGTTTTTACTGAATCGGGGTAGTTAAGGTCACAAAAGGCGAACAGTGTGTTTATCTGCAGAAGAGGGAAAACAGGTTGCAACAGACATGAAATGACTCCCAGAAAGTCTCAAACAGCTTGGACCAAGGACATGATTGGAACAATGTGCAGTGACCCAGACACATCAATATTAAAATAATTGTACTGATTTCATTTCTATCTTGACTACCCAAGTAGAAATAATTATATTACATACAGTGCAATTGGAAAGTATTCAGACCCCTTGACTTTTTCCACATTTAGTTACTTTACACCCTTATTCTAAAATGGATGAATTGTTTTTTTCTTCATCAATCTACAAACAATAGCCCATAATGACAAAGCAAAAACAGGTTTTTAGAAATGTTAGCAATTTATTTTAATTTTTTTACCCGGAAATATCACATTTACATAAGTATTCAGACCCTTTATTTGGAAACACAGCAATTACTTTGGCAGCGATTACAGCCTGGAGTCTTTTGGGGTATGATGCAACAAGCTTGGCACACCTGTATTTGGGGAGTTTCTCCCATTCTAGGGAGTGTCGCTGCACAGCTTTTTTCAGGTCTCTCCAGAGATGTTCGAATCGGTTCAAGTCTGGGCTCTGGCTGGGCTACTCAAGGACATTCAGAGACTTGTCCGGAAGTCACTCCTGCCTTGTCTGTCTTGGCTGTGTGATTAGGGTCGTTGTCCTGTTGGAAGGTAAACCTTCGCCCCAGTCTGAGGTCCTGAGCACTCTGGAGCAGGTTTTCATCAATGATCTCTCTGTACTTTACTCTGTTCATCTTTCCCTCGATCCTGACTAGTCTCCCAGTCCCTGCCGCTGAAAAACATCCCCACAGCATGATGCTGCCAACACCATGCTTCACCGTAGGGATGGTGCCAGATTTCCTCCAGATGTGACGCTTGGCATTCAGGCCAAAGAGTTCAATCTTGGTTTCAGCAGACCAGAGAATCTTGTTTCTTATGGTCTGAGAGTCCTTTAGGTGCCTTTTGGCAAACTCCAAGCGGGCTGTCATGTGCCTTTTACTGAGGAGTGGCTTCCGTCCGGCCTCTCTACCATAATGCCCTGACTGGGTTGTGCAGCAGAGATGTTTGTCTTTCTGGAAGGTTTTCCCATCTTTACAGAGGAACTCTAGAGCTCTGTCAGTGACCATCAAGTTCTTGGTCACCTCCCTGACCAAGGCCATTCTCATCCGATTGCTCAGTTTGGCCGGGCGGCCAGCTCTAGGAAGAGTCTTGGTGATTCCACACTTTTTCCATTTAAGAATGATGGAGGCCACTGTGTTCTTGCAAACCTTCAATGGTGCAGCAATGTTTTGGTACCCTTCCCCAGATCTGTGCCTCAACACAATCCTGTCTCGGTGCTCTACAGACATTTCCTTCGACCTCATGGCTTGGTTTTTGCTCTGACATGCACTGTCAACTGTGGGAACTTATATAGACAGGTGTGTGCCTTTCCAAATCATGTCCAATCAATTGAATTTACAACAGGTGGACTCCAATGAAGTTGTAGAAACATCTCAAGGATGATCAATGGAAACAGGATGAACCTGTGCTCAATTTCGAATTTAATAGCAAAGGGTCTGAATACTTGTGTAAATAAGGCATTTCTGTTTTTTATGGGGTATTGTGTGTAGACTGATGAGATTTTTATTTAATACATTTTAGAATTAGGCTGTAACCAACAAAATGTGGAAAAAGTCAAAGGGTCTGAATACTTTCCGAATGAACATTATATACAATTTGATGTGCAGTAGCATACCATATGGAGTAAATATATTTCATATTTTACCTGGAGACCCTGGTGTTCCCGGATCTCCAATCTCTGCTCTTCCTGGACTCCCCTTCTCCCCCTTTATTCCTGGATCTCCTGGAAACACAAATAGAACGCAATGTGTTCCAGTAAAATCCAATGTTTACTTACGTTCTACTCGACTGTTTACCCGTACATACTGCACAGATTAATTGAGTCCTACCTTTCAAGCCACACATCCCAGGACGCCCAGGTCGACCTGGATGGCCCGGCTGTCCAATGGAACCAGGGTTCCCAGTAAAGCCCCTTGATCCCTGGGGTCCAACAGGGCCTGGTACTCCGGGAGTCCCGTCCCTGCTTTGGCAATGGTCACAGTAACTTTGCTGCTGGTTACTGAGGAGTAGCGAAGGCATCTCCACTGGGATAAAAACACAATGGAGGGGGGCTCAGATATAGGTGCAGTATAGAGAATACAGCAATTATCAAACTTGATCAATACTCACATCTAAGTACCTCTCTGCATATTTGCTGAATGATTTGCTTGGACATCTTCCTTCCCTGTGGAGATGTGACATTGATGGAACAATTATGATGATTGTTGATAAATGAGCAGTTGAATGTGAGACCATGCATGGTGGTGAGTGTACTGGTGGGTTACATACAGGTCTACCCTCTAGTCCAGGTGGCCCAGGAGGCCCAACATCACCGCTCTGTCCTCGAGGCCCAGACGGGCCTGTCTGCCCTGATAATCCTGGCTGGCCTTGGTGACCTCCCAATCCCCTCTGACCGGGGTCTCCTGTTGTCCCTTTCTGGCATGCACAAGAGCATAGTATAAGTACACACAATGCTATACTCTAGATGAGGACGAATGTTTGGCTATTCAGGGCTATAGCAACTTACAGAAGTCAATGACAGACTTACCCCCCCTTTTTGTCCCGATGAGCCATTAGAGCCCTATCAATCAAAGTGATGATGGCTGATTAGTAATGTTGCTTAATCACAATTCAAATCACAACTCAATTTGAGAGTTGTTCCCATACTACCACATTTCCAATACAATTCCTCTACATGAGTGTATTACAACATAGTCAGTGCTAGTCTACAATATGAAATTAATACATTGTGATGAGGAAAATATTCTTAGTTATGAATTATATACACTACCGGTCAAAAGTTTTAGAACACCTACTCATTCAAGGGTTTTCTTTATTTGTACTATTTTCTAAATTGTAGAATAATAGTGAAGACATGAAAACTATGAAATAACACATAACACAAAATATATTTGAGATTTGAGATTCTTCAAATAGCCACCCTTTGCTTTGATGACAGCTTTGCACGCTCTTGGCATTCTCTAAACCAGATTCACCTGGAATTCTTTTACAACAGTCTTGAAGGAGTTCCCACATATGCTGAGCACTTGCTGGCTGCTTTTCTTTCACTCTGCGGTCAAACTCTTCCCAAACCGTCTCGATTTGTTTGAGGTCGGGGGATTGTGGAGGCCAGGTCATCTGATGCAGCACTCAATCACTCTCCTTCTTGGTAACACAACCTGGAGGTGTGTTTTGGGTCATGGTCCTGTTGAAAACAAATGATAGTCCCACTAAGCGCAAACCAGATGGGATAGCGTATCACTGCAGAATTATGTAGTAGCCATGCTGGTTAAGTGTGCCTTGAATTCTAAGTAAATCACAGACAGTGTCACCAGCAAAGCACCCCCACACCATAACACCTCCTCCTCCATGCTTTACAGTGGGAAATACACATGTGGAGATCATCCGTTCACCCACACCGCGTCTCTCAAAGACACAGCGGTTAGAACAAAAAATCTCCAATTTGGACTCCAGACAAAGGTACAAAATTCCACCAGTCTAATGTCCATTGCTCGTGTTTCTTGGCCCAAGCAAGTCTCTTCTTCTTAATGGTGTCCTTTAGTAGTGGTTTCTTTGCAGCAATTCGACCATGAAGGCCTGATTCACACAGTCTCCTCTGAACAGTTGATGTTGTGATGTGTTACTTCAACTCTGTGAAACATTTATTTGGGCAGCAAATTCTGAGGCTAGTAACTCTAATGAGCTTATCCTCTGCAGCAGAGGTAACTCTGGGTCTTCCATTCCTGCAGCGGTCTTCATGAGAGCCAGTTTCATCATAGCGACTGATGGTTTTTGCGACTGCACTTGAAGAAACTTTCAAAGTTCTTGAAATGTTCCGTGTTGACTGACCTTCATGTCTTAAAGTAATGATAGACTGTCATTTCTCTTTGCTTATCTGAGATGTTCTTGCCATAATATGGACTTGGTATTTTACCAAATAGGGCAATCTTCTGTATACCCCCCTACCTTGTCACAACACAACTGATTGGTTCAAACGCATTAAGAAGGAAAGAAATTCCACAAATTAACTTTTAAGAACAAGCACCTGTTAATTTAAATGCATTCCAGGTGACTACCTCATGAAGCTGGTTGAGAGAATGCCAAGAGTGTGCAAAGCTGTCATCAAGGCAAAGGGTGGCTATCTGAAGAATCTCGGATTAACACTTTTTTGTGTTAACTACAAGTGTAGTTAGTTTTTGTGTGCTTACTACATGATTCCATGTTTGTTATTTCATAGTTTTGATGTCTTCATTATTATTCTACAATGTAGAAAACAGTAAATATAAAGAAAAACCCTTGAATGAGTAAGTGTTCTAAAACTTTTGACCTGTAGTGTAGGCTATGGAAGAATCACTGTAATGTGGTTAGAACAGTTTCACATTGAAAAATCATAGCATTTGCAAGCATTAAGTACTATGTAACTGGGCTTCCGAGGCTACTGTCCAATCAACTGTCCAATTGGATAAAATACTTTTATATTATAGCCATAATTCAATCATTGATGTACGGTGCAATTGAAAAGTATTCAGACCCCTTGACTTTTTCCACATTTTGTTATGTTACAGCCTTATTCTAAAATTGACTAAATTCATTTTTTTCCTCATCAAACTACACAAAATACCCCATAACGACAAAGCAAAATAGGGTTTTTAGTATTTACATAAGTATTCAGACCCTTTGTTATGAGACTCCAAATTGAGCTCAGGTGCAACCTGTTTCCATTGATCATCCTTGAGATGTTTCTACAACTTGGAGTCCACCTGTGGTAAATTCAATTAATTGGACATGATTTGGAAAGCACACACCTATTTATATAAGGTCCTACAGTTGACAGTGCATGTCAGAGCAAAAACCAAACCATGAGGTCGAAGGAACTGTTCGTAGAGCTCCAAGACAGGATTGTGTCGAGGCAGACTAGTCAGGATCGAGGGAAAGATGAACAGAGCAAAGTATAGAGAGATGAAAACCTGCTCAGGACCACAGACTGGGGCGAAAGTTTACCTTCCAACAGGACAACGACCCTAAGCACACAGCCAAGACAATGCAGGAGTGGCTTCGGGACACGTCTGAATGTCCTTGAGTGGCCCAGCCAGAGCCCAGACTTGAACCCGATCGAACATCTCTGGAGAAACCTGAAAATAGTTGTTCAGCGACACTCCACTTCCAACATGACTAAGCTTGAGAGGATCTGCAGAGAAGAATGGGAGAAACTCCCCAAATAAAGGTGTGCCAAGCTTGTAGCCTCATACCCAAGAAGACTCGAGGCTGTAAATGCTGCCAAAGGTGCTTCAATAAAGTACTAAGTAAAGGGTCTGAATACTTATGTAAATGTGATATTTCAGTTTTTGTTTTTTTATACATTTGCAAGCCTTTCAAAAACCTGCCTTTGCTTTGTCATTATGGGGTATTATGTATAGAATGATGAGGGGAAAAACAATTTAATGCATTTTAGAATAAGGCTGTAACGTAACAAAATGTGGGAAAAGCCAAGGAGTCTGAATACTTTCCAAATGCACTGTAATCATAGGAAGTGCAACTTACATGATTACCTGGAATCCCCATATCTCCCTTTTCACCTCTTAATCCCTGTAGAGAAAATTCAACTAGCAATTATGATGTTTGTTTTTAGTCGTACAATGTTTTTGTAATTTTTGCTTGTGATTAAATGTAAGGTCTTCAGTAATCAAGTCATTGTCCTTCAGAACAGATTTCAAATTTGCCAGTCATGATTTTAGAATGAGATTTTAAGGAAAGGTTGTTGCTACAGTTGAAGTCAGAAGTTTACATACACTTAGGTTGGATTCATTAAAACTCATTTTTCAACCACTCCACAAATTTCTTGTTAAGAAACTATAGTTTTGGCAAGTCGGTTAGGACATCTACTTTGTGCATGACAAGTCATTTTCTCAACAATTGTTAACAGACAGATTATTTCACTGTATCTCAATTCCAGTGGGTCAGAAGTTTACATACACTAAATTGACTGTGCCTTTAAACAGCTTGGAAAATTCCAGAAAATTATGTCATGGCTTTAGATGCTTCTGATAGGATAATTGACATCATTTGAGTCAATTGGAGGTGTACCTGTGGATGTATTTCAAGGCCTACCTTCAAACTCAGTGCCTCTTTGCTTGACATCATGGGAAAATCTAAAGAAATCAGCCAAGACCTCAGAAAACTTTTTGTAGACCTCCACAAGTCTGGTTCATCCTTGGGAGCAATTTCCAAACACCTGAAGGTGCCACGTTCATCTGTACAAACAATAGTATGCAAGTATAAACACCATGGGACCACGCAGTCATCATACCGCTCAGGAAGGAGACGCGTTCTGTCGCCCAGAGATGAACGTACTTTGGTACGAAAAGTGCAAATCAATCCCGGAACAACAGCAAAGGACCTTGTGAAGATGCTGGAGGAAACAAGTACAAAAGTATCTATATCCACAGTAAAACGAGTCCTATATCGACATAACCTGAAAGGCCGCGCAGCAAGGAAGAAGCCACTGCTCCAAAACCGCCATAAAAAAGCCAGACTACGGTTTGCAACTGCACATGGGGACAAAGATCGTACTTTTTGGAGAAATGTCCTCTGGTCTGATGAAACAAAAATAGAACTGTTTGGCCATAATGACCATCGTTATTTTTGGAGGTAAAAGGGGGAGGCTTGCAAGCCGAACACCACCAACCCAACCGTGAAGCACGGGGGTGGCAGCATCATGTTTTGGGGGTGCTTTGCTGCAGGAGGGACTGGTGCACATCACAAAATAGATGGCATCATGAGGATGTAAAATTATGTGGATATATTGAAGCAACATCTCAAGACATCAGTCAGGAAGTTAAAGCTTGGTCGCTAATGGATCTTCCAAATGAACAATGACCCCAAGCATACTTGCAAAGTTGTGGCAAAATGGCTTAAGGACAACAAAGTCAAGGTATTGGAGTGGCCATCACAAAGCCCTGACCTCAATTCTATGGAAAATCTGTGGGCAGAACTGAAAAAGCGTGTGCGAGCAAGGAGGCCTACAAACCTGACTCAGTTACACCAGCTCTGTCAGGAGGAATGGGACAAAATTCACCCAAATTATTGTGGGAAGCTTGTGGAAGGCTACCCAAAACGTTTGATCCAAGTTAAACAATTTAAAGGCAATGCTACCAAATACTAATAGAGTGTAAATCATTCTCTACTATTATTCTGACATTTCACATTCTTAAAATAAAGTGGTCATCCTAACTGACCTAAGACAGGGAATTTTTACTCTGATTAAATGTCAGGAATTGTGAAAAGCTGAGTTTAAATGTATTTTGCTAAGATGTATGTAAACCTCCGACTTCAACTGTATGTCCATGACAGTCAGTTTAATGGATATTTTACATCCAGAGACTCAGTCCAAGTGACTTCTTAACCGCAGTCCTGTGGTGACATTGTCATTTGACTCGGTATGCTACCTAGTTTTTCCCACAAAGATCATAGCTGTCCCTGTTTTCCATGACATTAAATTAAGAGGTTGTTCAACATGATTCCACTCCGGCTAAATGAAAGCAACCACATTTGGAAGGAGGTAGTGAACCGAGCATCCGATTACACCCCAAGCGGTCTTTTGTAAATGGAAAATGTAGCAACCTCTATTTATGTTTTCCCAAGCAATCTCTGGTCCATAAGTAAAAATTACTTTTCAATATGTTCTACAGTTACAGTATGTTCACTTTCATTCTTTGCTGTATACCATTATTTGTTCTCTTGGTCTGAGCAACATGGCAAAATACAATCAAACTGAATACTTGAAATGTCTGGAACATGAGGACAGACTCTCCATCCAAAGCCTCAGGTGTTGCTAATGGGTTTGAAATATCATCAGGTGTTACATAAGAAAACCCAAATTAAATGTTATGAATACCTCCCCTCCTCGTTCACCTGGATCTCCCCTTTTTCCCTGGTGAGATAGAAATGACACCGCAATCATATGTTATTCTTATGTGCAGTAAGAGAATATAGAGTTACGATTACAAATGTTTCAACTTCAATACCCACATACTGCACCACATCCATGACACATGCCATGGATATGACAGATGACAGTATGTTCAACATTATACAAGCCTCTTGTAGTGTTTCACTCGTTTTTTCAGATATTTTGTAGTAAGATTGCAACTTGTCCTGAAGTGGTAGAAATGAAATGAAAGACAAACTGAAAAGTACTGTTTATGATATTTCTGAAATGGTAAACTATTGTCTCAAGAAATGTCTGTGAAACAGTTCCTGTAAACAATACTGTTATAGATCAATTATGTATTTTACTGCATTCGATTAACCCTCACCTGTAAATTGCAGTCCTTGGGGTAATTTATTTATTTCATCCCATGAAAGACTTGCTTGTTTGCTGTAGTATAAATTAATATTCTTTATTGAAGTTAATGGAGGTAAATCTGGAAACACAGCTCACCATAAAGTAGGTTTCTGGCTCCTAATTCTTAATCAAAATGCAACGTCTGTATTTTTCCTCTCTCATTAAATAAACAAAATGTGATCGGGATGGCAACACTGAAAACATTTGCAGAAAACATTCCTAATGCTCAATCCCAGCTCAATCGTACACTACATCTCAGAAGAAGAAAACATTTATATCAATTTCAAAAGGATGTCAGATCCTCTTTGAACAGAACATTTTGTGAAAATGACTATAATTGCTAATTCCAATAATTCCAGTAATTGCTAAATAGGCCTACACACAGGTAAATCCCTATCAAACTGTCAAGACACAGTATTTTCCCAGCAGTTAAGAGTGATTTTGTAGGAGCCTGTAAATACCTTAGGTCCTGTCAAGCCTGGCATTCCTGGGTGTCCTGGCTGACCTGCTATTCCAGGGTCACCTGACATGCCCTGGAATAGCATTCATTCAATCAAGCATCATACTGTACATAGTAAGAACATATGGTAAGAACATGGTAAGGACACTTCGTCTTTTAGACGTTCTGTAGCTTACATCGTACTGAAAACAGTTCTAAATTGTGTCATGTATCACCTTTACTGTCTATTTACATTCACAATAGACATAATCAACAGATATGAAATGTTAAATGTTGACCTCTGGTCCTGAAACCCCTGGTTGACCTGGTAGTCCACTTTCACCTTTGTTTCCCTTTATTTGAAAAAATGTAATTAGTTAAAGGCGGAATTCTATGGTAAGACATAGCACACAAACCACAGTAGATACTGATATGGAAATAAAATTCTGCTTTGAAATCATAAAATACTGCTGTGGAGAAAAAGAAAAGCTCATAATCAGCATTAGAGTTTTAGGCGACAATTGATTTTTCTAAACGAATGTGCTCCAATAACTGCTGTCTGAAACGAAACCATGAATATGAAAACACTGCTCATGTCCATAAACTACTATTTCACTCCTGTGCCATTAACCAATACACATTGGCTCTCGTTAATGCGAGATCAGCTAATAAAAAGTGACAGGGAGACAGAGGGTCGATACCAGAGAAACAGACCGCTTTTGATTTCCATCCCAAAATTCCACTGACGAAGGCAATAGTAGCACTGTAGGCTTGGACCACCACTTCATTTGGCATCACTAGTATAGCCATGGCACTGCTCTAAACAACATACTCGCTAGAAGTTATATCCATGTAGAAAATGCTAACCCAAGCTAGGGTTGCAAAATTCCAGGAACTTTTAATAAATTCCCTCGTTTTCTAGAAATCCTAGTTGGAATATTTCAACCCTAACCCAAGCAAAACCATATGCATCAACAATAACACTGAGGAACTGACTTCACACACCAATAGACAAGGGACTGATATTCACAGTGCAACTATAAAATCCTGCCTTGTAAGGACAGATGAGTTAATGCATCCGGCAGCATTTGGGATTTCACAACACTGCTCAGCAGTATTTGGGATTTCATACCACTGCTCAGCAGTATTTGGGATTTCATACCAATACTCAATATCATTCAGAGATTTACAGTTGCTCTGTGTGGTCATCACTGCCTCTAGTGGTGGTGTTGCAACACTGCATGCCTGGGGCGTACATTCCCTGACACAGTACCAGTAAGATAGGGTCAAAACACTCAAATTGCTCCACACATACTTTACCTTCATTGGTTCACAACGTTTCAATGCTAATAGTGTAATAAAGGTATGTGTTGGAGCAATTGAGTGTGCAGGTCTTTACTATTGCTATTTACTATTGAGATTTTCTCAGCCTAGCACCCCATGAAAGTACATTTGACTATTTCTGCAAATATTATTCACATGGACATTGGGCAAAATACAATTGACATCATCCCTGAAAGGGTCTGTTCACAGGATGTTACATTTCTTGAACAGAAGAGAAATTACTTTACCTTAGGTCCAGGTTGCCCTGACGATCCAGGTTCACCAGGAAAGCCATTATCACCCTAAAGAAGAAAAACAATAAAACATAAATTTAAATATTCCCCGAATGTCTACACATTTGTTGTCATTGAGTAAGTGTGAAAATAACTTAGCACTATGTCAATACATATTTAAGCCACATATACTACTGTAAGTGTGATCCTGAATACATTTGGACAAATTGAAACTGGATCTATTGACTGCAGCCAACTTACAGATGTTCCAGTTGAACCTTTGGCACCTTTCAGTCCTGACCAACCAGCTTCACCCTGTAATTATAATGTTAGAATTAATAACATATGCAGTAACCTTTTTATATTGTAATTTTGTGCAACGGTTTGCCAATTCTGAAAAAAAATTATACATAAGAACAACTTTCTTCATTGATTACATGTGTTTTCTTTCTATCTGTCACATGACAGCTTTATTAAAGATTATTTATGTATTTCAATATCAAAACTCAAACCATAGTTTATAAAGGTCTGATCTTATGTGAAAAAATTATTGAGTCCCTAGAATACTTTTGATAAAGTTCTTCTTTGTGGGCTTGGCTGAAGTATTTTCAAATTTCAATAATCCAAAAATAATTTGTGCATTTTCCAAAAGCCATCAAAAACACTTAATTATCTTCTTATTTATTTTAGTCTATACTTTATAACGGTGCATGTAAACTGTGGTTGAACACAGCATAACGTTCATTCATAGTTTTAGACATAGACCAAGGGAATGTACAATAAAAAAGTACAATAACATAATAGCCTTTCTTGCAAGCACAAAATGTTTGCTAATGTAAAACTTGCTGGAAAGGAGATTGTGACTTTGAATCAATGTTTTTATTTAAAACACCATAATATCAATTTAATGGACAGTATGGGCATGTCCTGATATAAGAGCAGACCTTTATGATAATAACAGGAGCTCACCTTAGTTCCACTCTGGCCCACGTTTCCAGGCACGCCAGGCAAACCCTGGAAACAAAGACAGAGCAAATTAGGGTTAAGTGCCTTGCTGATTTTTCACCTTGGGTATTTGAACCAGCAACCTTTCGGTTACGGGCTCTAACCGCTAGGCTACCTGCCGCCCTTACTCTATATGACAGCACACAATGTCACTTTTTACTTACCATGATCATGGTATTAGCCTATACATTACAATTGTATACAATGCATTTGTATTCAATACAGTATATAGATGAAAGGGAGACAGTTAAGAATTTCCTCCCCCTCTAATGTAGCTAACATACATGGTTCACAGATGTATGGTTTTGTTTTCTTTCTTCTGAGAGTCTGGATTAATCACATATAAAATGTCTTTCCCCTGAGCTTCGCTTGCTTTATCAGCCAGCATGTTTAATGGCTTCCACAGGATGTTGTTAAAACAAATGCAAATACAGCCCTAATGCAGAGAACAGTGGTACTATATACTGTATCATTGGGTATCACAATGAATGGACAGGAAGATAGCGTCTTAAAACCTTAAAACCTCATTGTATTTATAATGCATCAGAGAGATTATTGTACCAATCTATATAACATACAGTATGTATGTGTGTGTGTTAACCCTTTGTTTATCTCTTCATAAAATGTTGATTGACTTTACATGAATAACTGGTTGACTCCTTAAAAAGATAAACCTAATAGTACAAATAGTTTTGTTGTCCAAGAAATACACTACGTTGAGAGGAATCATAAAGTTTGTATAGAGAAAATACACATGTTTATGTGCACCTATAAGTGTTCTCTGCACACAATAGTTTTCACTTGGATATAATCAGTCATTTCAACATGGAAAATGTATCTTGGACACTTTCAGAGTCTCATTACGACATAACGTCTCATACCTCAAAGCTAATAAAAAAGCCACTGTATATACAGTAGATGGTTTTAAATTAATAGTGACACAGTCCCAAAAATACTTTAGACAAGTTACTACTAATTGATATCAATAATAGGTGTTTCAGATACTTGAGGATAAGTTCCATGAAGTGGCATGGATGGATTCCATTTCCATGCAAGCTTACCCATTTTATCTGACCGCTCAGTGTCACAAATCTGGAGTTTATAATAAGCAGCATGTGTGTAGTGAACAAATATGCCATGTTTATGGAAATACTAAACAAGGCCTGCTACATTTAGTGATACCAAATATCCCTGATAATTCACTGTGGTCTAACCCTGTGCAAGATGAAGCCAAAGACAAAATATTGTGTACAGGCCAAGGTCAGTTGATACGTCATCTTTAAGTAGTCCCAGAGACGACTATGTCTCCTTTTTCAAGTATGATCTACTTATGTTCATAGCTGCATGCATATTATCTGTTGAAAACATGTCCTCCCTTTCAAAGATTTTAAACAGACATCTCTTTCACACTTCAACAAAGAATAACTTCAAAGGCTATACGAATATGGGTGACGTAACAGGTTCTTACGTAGTTGGTGTTTTGGCGGAAAATGAAGAATAACCAACAATGTCACATCCCAAGCAGGGATTGAGAAGCATTTTACATTTACATTTATTAATAAACATTGAGTGATGCTCTAGAATTTCCCAGAAATCTCTTACATTTTAGTAATTTAGCAGATGCTCTTATCCAGAGCAACTTACAGTATTGAGTACATACATTTTCATACTGGTCCCCCTTGGGAATTGACCCCATAACCCTGGCGTTGCAAGCACAATGCCCCACCAACTGAGCTACATGGGACTACATAGTTGTCTGTTCCCCTTTAAGTGGTTATGTCATTCATTCCTGATCTTCCTTGCCAATAGCATCTATTTCTCCATCAGTCTCAACACTGGTAGGCTCCTTGTTTTTTTTGTTGCCAATTTCTAAATAACTACCATCTTTAAAAAATCATGCTTTCCTAGATGTTTCTCTGTGTGAAGGTGCCTGGACCGGACCTTGGAAAATGTTTTTTGTTTTTTTACCACGTCCTATTCAGAGGTATGCTCCTCTGTTCTTCCTAAAATGCTTCCCTTTCTTGCCTTTGATGTTCATGTGGTAGACTAACTATATAAACAATGTTACTTGGCCATATCACGACATGCAACACTGTACCACAACTTTCTTATTCCTCAGATGTTTTTCATATAGCTAGCATGCCAAAGTGGTCAAAATCCACACATTTCACGACCTCAGTGGTAATCCCCCTAAGACCCCTAAGACTTTCATTATCAAACACACAACCATCAAAACATTATGTTAGCCAAATTATGCATATTCCGTTATACCTCACAGCATAATCTGATCTACTGGTCTTGTACTCTAAAAGCCATCCCACTGGGCACACAGTGGTTGAATCAACATTGTTTCCACATAATTTCAATGATATTACGTTGAATCAACGTGCAAAAGATGCTGAATTGACGTCTGTTCCCAGTGGGATAGATCTATGTTTGGCAGTTGAGCGTGGCAATATTTGATGTTAATGGACTAATGGGAAAAGTGCCTAACGTTTGTGAATGTACAGTTGAGTTAATAAACAGTTTATAATTGTTGCGCATATCCAACAAAACTACCTTGAAATGGCTCTTTAGTAATTTTTCATGATAAACGGTGGCAGATGTTTGGCAAATGACAGAGACTATATCTTGAGGGGATTGTAAAAGAACATGGAAACATGTTGCAAAATAACTCCTCAAGAATCCTCAGATGCTGCAAACATATTAAAAGCTGTTCCCTAGACCATGCTATTGATCAAATCACGAGAAATTACATCACTTATTAAAGATCAGGACAATTAGCCACATCAGTTAAGACACAATAAAAATCCATTGATGTGTCATATAAGACAGGGAATCAGATGAGCCAAAAGCTAATGTATGTGTAAAACAGCAAAGATGTTATTGGAATAGGCTAAGTAGTACATCAAGGTCAACTATGGTATGTGACACGTATTCTTGGATCACTGATGGAGTATGGGGGAGATAAGTGTTATTCTATGAACAGGTTGTGACTGTGACACTTAAATTACTTATGGCTCATTGAAGGTGATAAAGACATATTGGCACAAAGCATTTCAAATAGTATTTTCCTCCAATGGAATTATATTTATTTGCCTATCTATGAAAGTGTCCAAGAACAGCCTTTGTTACCTTCTCTTTACTTTGTTACATTGTGTTCTACTCATTTGAAATTTGACTGCAAAGAACTTCAGCTAGCACAGTGGATCTGGGCCGATTCCGGCTGTGAGTCGGGGCACTCGGCTGAGAGTCAGACTGGGCCCGACGTCATTTGGCCCGAGTCTGGGCCGCCTTCGGCAGTATTACTCATGGCTAGAATGCGGGATTGAGCTCGGGCTGATTCCGGTGTGAGTTATCTGGCCCAAATGTATTACTTGGGGCTCGGGTTGATTGGGGCTACTCTCTGGCAGATGATTACACGGGCTGCTTTATATAATTAACATTTCATTATTTATTTTTCCATGTTTTCTCATTGTTTCTGTGATCCAAAAATGTAATTAACATTTCAATTAAATTCTTTAAGAGTCTTTTCTGTTTAAGTAGTATTTTAGTATTTTGATACTTTGTACAAGGCAATTAATCAGCATTCAAAACTTTGTGGATGGGGCCTCCCGAGTGGCACAGCGGTCTAAGACACTGCTTCGCAGTGCAAACTGCGTTGCTACAGATGCTGGTTCGATTCCCGTCTGTGTCGCAGCCGGCCACGACCGGGAGACCTATGAGCAACGCACAATTGGCCCAGTGGCCCAGGGTTTGGCCGGCCGGGATGTCCTTGTCCCATTGCGCTGTGGCGATCCGGGCGCATGCACGCTGACACGGTCGCCAGATGTACAGTGTTTCCTCCGACACGTTGGTGCGGCTGGCTTCCGGGTTAAGCGTGCATTGTGTCAAGAAGCAGTACGGCTTGGCAGGGTTGTGTTTCGGAGGACGCACGGCTCTTGACCTTCGCCTCCCGAGGCCGTACGGGAGTTGCAGCGATGGAACAAGACTGCAACTGCCAATTGGATATGACGAAAGGGGGTACATTTTCTTTCATTTTGTATACATTTATTTACATTCACATCTGGCCGCTTCTGGGGGGATTCTGGTAAGATGCCGGCAAAGTCGGCTGAAATCTGGTAGACGGAAACGGCCCGATGTACTTGGACCGATTCTGTGCAGTGATTCATTTTGATTCCGGGCCGAGTCTGACACCCAATTCCGGGCCGATTCAATCAGTTCCGGGCCCCCGGTAGAGGGCCACTTCCTCATTGCTAGCTGGAAAATCAACATCCTTTCAATTCCAAACACCAAATATGCCCCGAAGGACCTTTAAAACCGCATGAGCTACAGTATCCTGCTTGGTCAGCAAAATGCTCACGTGCAGGTTTTGCTATACTGCATCCATTTGGATAGGGCCTGTAAGTAGTTTTGGAGGGCCAATAGGAGGTGCTCATCCATCTAATCTAAAAACCCTCCAATGGCTCAATGTGGCATCTTTCAGATACAACACTCATGATCTTCGCTGGTTATTGAAAATACCATGACACTTGTTAACCCTGGTGTCCTGGCTACAATTCCTTTGGTCACCCAATACAGTATGTCCACAGCCACCTAATCTTCCACAGCATCCAACTGGATCACTCAACCCATTCCTCCTCCCATGCCATTAATGCCATTGTCATCAACACATCTGGGAAAATAATAACTAAATAAATACATTGAAAATAAATAGAAAAAATATATATACAATATACAATCACTTCCTAAAGACACTAGCTTGAGGGGATTGCAGGCAGCTACAACTATTGCGCGGTTTAGTCCATAAAGACGCTCATTAGATGTTCTGGCAAACCACATGGCTTACAGCCCTGTGGAGCAACTGACTCATTCTCAAACATTTTAGTTCCATCACGCTTGTGTGGCCAAATCGGCAAACTGCACATTAATGGGGATGCCCTTGCATAAAACTTAATTTTTCAGATTAAAAAAATGTCTGTCCCCATATGACTATAACATTTTTCCAATTAGCTGTGTTCCCAGCATCACATAAAGTTATGTATTTCCATAATAGGGTTAATATCCTGGGATGAACTACAGGGGAACCACTCCAAATGTACTAGCTGTCAGAAAAACTCTTATGTTCCATGGTGTCTGCTTTGATTCAAATAGCCCCAGATGACCAAGACTGTTTTGGATATCTCCTGCTAAAGTCAAGGAACTTGTTTTATTTGAGGGGGTGGGGGGGCAATTCTGGAATTTTTCCTATTATAGAAACCCAAGCACAGAAAAAATAGACCATTTAGAGTGCATTGGAATGTAACGTCTAAATAAGCAATGGTTAAAGAAAGTATATAAGTGTTCATGACTTACAAGATGGCCCTCCCTTCCGTCTAGACCAGGTATGCCAGCTGCTCCAACTTCTCCCTATTGATTAAAAGATTATCAAAATATCATAAACACAGACATCATGCCTAATATTTCAGTGTACCCATTACAGGTACAGCTCAAAAGAGATAGCAGCACTCAATCATGTATTTAGTCATTGGATACTGTCTCAACTATCTTTGATACATAACGTTAGCAGTATAGGTGTTAGATGAGGTATCAGTGTGTTTGTACAGGATTAGCTCTCCATTTATCCATGATGTCAAGCCATGATTTGCAATAAACTGGCAATCAGATTTGCCAATCTAAAGACATTAGGAACATACAATGAAGAACTACTTTTGTTAAGGTGCTATATGTGAGGGAAAAAAGAAGAATATAAATCCAGAATTTATAACGCAGACACAACATCCTAAATGGTGATGAACTGCTGTTAAGATAATGAAAACCATGTGTCAGAGAAACCTGGAAACATCAATGACGGCTGAGCTGAGAAGGAACAAGAAGAAACAATGGTGCTAACCCATTTATAGATCACAATGGTGCTAACCCATTTACAAATCACAATGGTGCTAACCCATTTACAAATCACAATGGTGCTAACCCATTTACAGATCACAATGTGTGCTAACCCATTTATAGATCACAATGTGTGCTAACCCATTTACAAATCACAATGGTGCTAACCCATTTATAAATCACAATGGTGCTAACCCATTTATAAATCACAATGTGTGCTAATCCATTTATAGATCACAATGGTGCTAACCCATTTATAGATCACAATGGTGCTAACCCATTTATAGATCACAATGTGTGCTAATCCATTTATAAATCACAATGGTGCTAACCCATTTATAAATCACAATGGTGCTAACCCATTTATAAATCACAATGGTGCTAACCCATTTATAAATCACAATGGTGCTAACCCATTTATAGATCACAATGGTGCTAACCCATTTATAAATCACAATGGTGCTAACCCATTTATAAATCACAATGGTGCTAACCCATTTATAGATCACAATGTGTGCTAATCCATTTATAGATCACAATGGTGCTAACCCATTTATAAATCACAATGGTGCTAACCCATTTATAAATCACAATGGTGCTAACCCATTTATAGATCACAATGGTGCTAACCCATTTATAGATCACAATGGTGCTAACCCATTTATAGATCACAATGTGTGCTAATCCATTTATAGATCACAATGGTGCTAACCCATTTATAAATCACAATGGTGCTAACCCATTTATAAATCACAATGGTGCTAACCCATTTATAAATCACAATGGTGCTAACCCATTTATAGATCACAATGTGTGCTAATCCATTTATAGATCACAATGGTGCTAACCCATTTATAAATCACAATGGTGCTAACCCATTTATAAATCACAATGGTGCTAACCCATTTATAGATCACAATGTGTGCTAATCCATTTATAGATCACAATGGTGCTAACCCATTTATAGATCACAATGGTGCTAACCCATTTATAGATCACAATGTGTGCTAATCCATTTATAGATCACAATGGTGCTAACCCATTTATAGATCACAATGGTGCTAACCCATTTATAGATCACAATGGTGCTAACCCATTTATAGATCACACTGGTGCTAACCCATTTATAGATCACAATGGTGCTAACCCATTTATAGATCACAATGGTGCTAACCCATTTATAGATCACACTGGTGCTAACCCATTTATAGATCACAATGTGTGCTAATCCATTTATATTTCACAATGGTGCTAACCCATTTATAAATCACAATGGTGCTAACCCATTTATAAATCACAATGGTGCTAACCCATTTATAAATCACAATGGTGCTAACCTATTTATAAATCACAATGGTGCTAACCCATTTATAAATCACAATGGTGCTAACCCATTTATAGATCACAATGTGTGCTAATCCATTTATAGATCACAATGGTGCTAACCCATTTATAAATCACAATGGTGCTAACCCATTTATAAATCACAATGGTGCTAACCCATTTATAGATCACAATGTGTGCTAATCCATTTATAGATCACAATGGTGCTAACCCATTTATAGATCACAATGGTGCTAACCCATTTATAGATCACAATGTGTGCTAATCCATTTATAGATCACAATGGTGCTAACCCATTTATAGATCACAATGGTGCTAACCCATTTATAGATCACAATGGTGCTAACCCATTTATAGATCACACTGGTGCTAACCCATTTATAGATCACAATGGTGCTAACCCATTTATAGATCACAATGGTGCTAACCCATTTACAGATCACAATGGTGCTAACCCATTTATAGATCACAATGTGTGCTAACCCATTTATAGATCACAATGGTGCTAACCCATTTATAGATCACAATGGTGCTAACCCATTTACAGATCACAATGGTGCTAACCCATTTATAGATCACAATGGTGCTAACCCATTTACAGATCACAATGTGTGCTAACCCATTTACAAATCACAATGGTGCTAACCCATTTACAGATCACAATGGTGCTAACCCATTTATAGATCACAATGGTGCTAACCCATTTACAGATCACACTGGTGCTAACCCATTTATAGATCACAATGGTGCTAACCCATTTATAGATCACAATGGTGCTAACCCATTTATAGATCTCACTGGTGCTAAACCATTTATAGATTACAATGGTGCTAACCCATTTACAGATCACACTGGTGCTAACCCATTTACAGATCACACTGGTGCTAACCCATTTACAGATCACACTGGTGCTAACAGCAATAATATATTTCCACTGTTGGGGAACTCCCAGACAATAACAGCAAATCCTTTGGGGGTTCAGTTCAGATCGACTATGCCAAGTCAACCTGATGGTCCATGTTTTCATATGTCAATTCCATTCCTCTGCAAGTTAACTTTTCTTTGATTAAATAAAACATCTCAGGCTTATCCCCACCCCCCAAAAAAAAAATATATATAAAAACAACCTTGCACTTTTTCTACTAGCACTGACTGCTGATAAATTCTTGAGTAAAAATGTATTTACTACGACTGTGATAATTGGTTGTCTCACCTAGCTATCTTAAGATAAATCTACTAACTGTAAGTCTCTCTGGATAACAGCATTTGCTAAATTACTCAAATGTAAATGTAAAATGATCAGTGACATAAAAACAAACCTTTTGACCGATTTGTCCTGGAAGTCCATTCTTTCCATCTCTTCCAGGTAAACCCTGAGTTGAAGAATGGGAGAAGGAGAGATGTTTTCAAACTTAAAGGCACATCAGCTCCTGGTTTGACACCAGAGTACCTATACGTACTGGTTCTCCTGGATGTCCTGCTGGCCCAGGGTGTCCCCTGCCTCCTCTGTCTCCCTGAAATCAGCAAATCATCAAGATTACCAATATTGAAAGGACCAATGAGGCCAATGTACTGTATACATTTGTCAATATATTTGTCAACTTGAAAGCCCAAGCAAGTTGCCAGTTAACTACTACCTAACCTATACTTTAAGCACAGATCACTGCACATGTACATAGCCCATCTGTAAATAGCCCATCCAACTACCCCATCCCCATACTGTTATTTTTTGTTGTTGCTCCTTTGCACCCCAGTATCTCTACTTGCACATTCAACTGATGCACATCTATCACTCCAGTGTTTAATTGCTAAATTGTAATTATTTCACCAATATGGCCTATTTATTGCCTTAACTCCCTTATCTTACCTCATTTGCACACATTGTATATATACTTTTTCTATTGTGTTATTGACTGTATGTTTGTTTATTTCATGTGTAACTCTGTGTTGTTGTTTGTGTCGCACTGCTTTGCTTTATCTTGGCCAGGTCGCAGTTGTAAATTAAAACTTGTTCTCAACTGGTCTACCTGGTTAAATAAAGGTGAAATAAAAATAATAACAAAATATATACTGTTAATTTAGCCACTATTGTATATAACCATGTGATAAATGACAGTGTTGTGATATTCTTACCACTTGGCCATCTTTGCCGGAAAGTCCTGGTCCCCCTAAAAGACCTAAAGAGCCCTGGGAAAGAAATGAAATATACTGAAAGTTTGATAACAAGTTATTAAAATGCAACGCTCCTTACCTACCTTTCTCTGATAACATTTGATCAAGTGCCTCCGGAAACTGAGGCAGTGAAAGTATTTGAAACTTTACCTATAACACCTGCATTAGCAAAATGACAAGTGACAATGTGCTGATAATAAAACAGACACTGCCTCATAAAAAGAGCTGGTCTCTTGGATTCAAATGGAAAAATGGGTTGTATTGTCACATACATTTACTGTGCATTGCTATGTTCATAATATCAACGGTAAACTCTTACTGTACATGTAATAGTCATCAGATACTAATAGTTATAGATACTATTGTAGGCCTACGACATACTGCATGTGGTTCAGATTCAAAGATCCTGTGGTGTACCTGGGAATGTCCGGGGAAAACATCTTGCTGTTTTCCTTATAAACTACAATGTTTCATCCATGTGCTGTTCTCTCTTATTTACTTTGGTCTGATCTCATAAAATACACATTATCATATTTGATGTGGGATTCAGTTCAGCAGCTGTTTATTTCAATTGAAGACAGTTCTATTATGATACTTCAGAGACTGCATTTATCTCTCTACTATGCGTGGAAATACTTGGGAACAGATTTCCCAAATTAAGATCACTTAGAGCTGATCTGTTTTTTTTTTTTATGTCCAACAATGAAAATGCTAAATATATATATATATATACTGTATATATTTATATATGTTTTGCTCAGAAAACATGGGGCGTCAAATAAAACCACCCTCGGGCCGCCAGTTGGGAAACCCTGTTCTACAGAGATTCATACATTTGATAACCTCATTCAGTGAAGCCACTTTTATGGCGTACCTTTTCACCTGCTTGGCCCGATGGCCCAGGTAATCCCGGAACCCCTCTTTCACCCTGAAAAGACAAGAATTTATACATAAAATGTGTGTTTGATAAAAGGGATTGTAGATTATTAGAAGTAGCTTTTGATCAGTACTCTGGAATCCAATCATTGGTGATAATGCTTAAAGTGGGTCTTCAGTGTCATAAAATAGATCATGCCAATAAAACGTAATACTAATGCCCTTTTTTGACCTTCCTACCGAATCACCAGGCCGTCCTTGTTCTCCCTTGTTACCATCAACCCCGCGTCGCCCCTGAAATAGTGAACAGAAAGAGCAGCTCCATTGATTTACCATCAAATACCCTAGTCTGATCAAAACATAATTTGTTTTAGAGTGCAGCTGATACCTCTGTCCCAGTTGGACCCTGTGGCCCAGGAAATCCTCGGTTGCCATGGATGCCCTTTAATTTAAAAAGCGGAGAGATGAGAAGTCATGAGATATTCACCCTTTATTAATGTTGTTCATAGATAAAACACATGTATCAGCTGTGTGTTAAATTAAATTCCAACTTTTTAAAACATTCATACATACACCCTTCATAAGCTCTTTTTAAGGCTTATATACATAGATGCTTCAAAAGTCATTCATAAGGAATGCTATATGAAGGGTAACAAAGGGGTTTTGATACATTTGAGAAAGCATCAGATATAAAGACCTTTTATATCACTCTTCATGTAGTATTTTTTTTATTTCACCTTTTTTAACCAGGTAAGCCAGTTTAGAATAAGTTCTCATTTACAACTGCGACCTGGCCAGTCGTTGTCTCTGATTGGGAATCAGATAGAAGTTGTCAGTTTCCTTTTGGGTTTTGTGGGATCTTGTCTTGCACGACTTGCTTTACGTTCGGTTTGTGTTCATTGTTTTTTCCCGGTGTTACGTTTTCAAATAAAGAGAGAATGTACGCCTACCATGCTGCACCATGGTCCGGTCATTTATCATCCGACGACGAGCGCAACAAGTGACCAGTGTTCCATTATTAAAGTGACCAGTGTTCCATGTCTATATACATAGGGCAGAAGCCTCTAAGGTGTAGGGTTGAGTAACCTGGTGATAGCCGGCTAGTGATGGCTATTTAACAGTCTGATGGCCTTGAAATAGAAGCTGTTTTTAGTCTCTTGGTCCCAGCTTACACAAAGTTTACACAAAGTCCAGTGTAGTTCCTTGAGAGCCGTTGTGGTATTTGCTTGTGAGGTATTCTAGGTCGAATGAACAAAAGGACTGATCCTGTACGTTACCACAAGCACACCATGAGTAGTTAATAATGAAACATACACCTCTGCTTTTATTCTGCACAGAGAGTTCTTTATTCCTGTCTGCGCAATGTACTGAGAACCCAGCTGGCTGTATGGACGGGGACAGTATATCCGGAAAGGGCCATGATTCCGTGAAACAGAGTATGTTACAGTCCCTGATGTCTCTCTGGAAGGAGATCCTCACCCTGAGCTCGTCTACTTTATTATCCAGGGACTGAACATTAGCGAGTAATATACTCGGAAGCGGTGGAGGAAGGTGCACGCCTCCTGAGTCAGACTAAAAGTCAACTCAGAATACCTCTTCTCTGCTGGCGGCGTCTTGGAGCAACCTCTGGGATAAGTTCAGTAGAGTTGGGTGGTACGAACAAAGGATCCAATTCAGGAAAGTTGTATTTCTGGTCAAAATGCTGGTGAGTTACCGCCACTCTGATATCCAAAAGTTATTTCCGGCTGTATGTAATAACCCAAAAAACTGTCTGGGCTTACAATTCTGTATGGATCTTTACCCTTAGTACCATGGGAAACTAGGCTACTGTACAGGGTACAGTGCCAATTCTGTAATGTATTTTACACTTTCACACCCATACTTGATTACACTGCAAGTGGGCACCATTTGCTTATTTAATGTACAGTAAGTGTGCCAACAAATTCATTGGGGAAAATGTTGGGGTTGTCCGAATTAGATAATTATTCTCTACATAATCGCTAAATTCTATTTAATGACTCAAAACACTAAACGATGTTTACTGAACTCAAAGATTCTTAGTTGCTAAGGACGTTAACATATGCAATAAAACAGCCCCCATGTTTTGGAATAACCTCAAATGTAACATCTTCCCTAACTTCAGTGGTAGGATGACATGTATGGGTTTCATTGTTACATAGTATAGAATTTGAAATAAACTGATATCTTTCCTCTGATTACAAGTGATGACTTCACAAAACACTTGTGAAAGGCACTCTCTCATCACTTTATTGCACTTTTGTAGGAAGATTTGCTTCAACAATGCACTGCCAGTATTCAAAGGCCACAGTATGTTCACAAAGAACATATTGTACTGTAAACTGGTCTACACTTCTCATGACCTCAGTCATCAGTAGAGATCAGTATTGAGTGCAAGTTGAACACCCCACACAGACCAATTTACAGTATTTCAAAGCCTCTAATGGAAAAAGCAATGAAAATATATTACTTCAAAATGTCATCCGAACAGCGAGTTGATACATAGTTCATTGACAGAAAACAATGAACAAATTGAAGTCATGAAAATTATTGAAACAATAGGTCTTTTATCCATGATATAGTTTAGGCAGAAAAGGACACAAGTTGCCCTTGAATAATGATGATATTCTAAAATTGAATATATATTTGCCACTTGGGCAAACAATACTGAAAAATTTCAGGGCGGTTTCCCGGACACATATCAAGCCTAGTCCTAACCTAAAAATGACTTTCAATGGAGATTCTCCACTGAGCTTGCTTTATAGTCCAGGACTAGGCTAAATCTGTGTCTGGGTAACCGCCCCCACAAGTTCAGTGTGATAGTAACAGAGCTGGTACAAGCAATATCAGAAAAAGTGCCAGTCATGATCTTTGTTACTGAATTTCAAAGTTATTATGTGAGTATTCATGCAGAGACTGTTACCTTTCATGCTCAACAGTTTCAATGAAATCTGACTGCTAACGCACAAACACCTTCTGAATCAAGTTACAGTGACGGTCCCCTGCAAGGTACGATATACTGTACTCTTTCATGGAAACAATGACCATGCATCCCCCTAAAACATTTGCTTCATTCATACAAATGTAATATTCCCCTCAAGGTCTTCATCATGTTTCCATCATAGCTAGCAATCTCAACACACTCTGAGGGGTCTATTCAATGAATTCCGGTAAGACAATTCCGCTCCAACACAAAGAAACCATGCACCAACATAGAGTGAAGATATGTAGGCACTTTATCATTAACCTAGACACTGTACTGTATGTCAGAGCGACATTCACCTTCACAAATGAAATGACACATTCTTCTCTTTTTCTTTCTGTTTGATATTAGAGAGCATCTCAGGGAGGACTTGCTTCAATTACTATCTTCATGGTCTGTTTCATAATCATTATATTCTGACTATAGGCCACTTAACATATAATCAGGTGAAGATCCAATATGTTTTAATATCTTCAGTGGCAACCAGATCACTATATCAATGTCTACTCTCAGTCTCTGCAGATGTCCTGTATGGTAAAAAACTGTGGCAGCAATGATTACTTACATTTGACTACAATCTAGTCTAGGTACTGTAGATCTGGACGTATTATTTAAAACACAAAGCTTTCCTGCAAATAATGATATATGAATGGTCTCCATCTGGCCCTCCTCATATGCCCAGTTATCACACCAGTAGGAGTAACAAAGTTTCTCCTGCCTCCCAGTAGGAAGCAACAGCCTTTAGAGTTAGCCAAGTGCTCTTGCCAAGTACTGTACCTTACTGAAGAAATAAGACCCAAGGGGGTGTGGTACAGTTGAAGTCGGAAGTTTACATACACTTAGGTTGGAGTCATTAAAACTAATTTATCAACCACTCCACAAATGTCTTGTTAACAAACAATAGTTTTGGCAAGTCAGTTAGGACATCTACTTTGTGCATGGCAAGTAATTTTTCCAATAATTGTTTACAGACAAATTATTTCACTTATAATTAACTGTATCTCAATTCCAGTGGGTCAGAAGTTTACATACACTAAGTTGACTGTGCCTTTAAACAGCTTGGAAAATTCCAGAAAATTATGTCATGGCGTTAGAAGCTTCTGATAGGCTAATTGACATAATTTGAGTCAATTGGAGGTGTACCTGTGGATGTATTTCAAGGCCTACCTTCAAACTCAGTGCCTCTTTGCTTGACATCATGGGAAAATCAAAAGAAATCAACAAGACCACAAGTCTGGTTCATCCTTGGGAGAAATTTCCAAACGCCTGAAGTACCACGTTCATCTGTACAAACAATAGTACGCAAGTATTAACACCATGGTACCACGCAGCCGTCATATCGCTCAGGAAGGAGATGCGTTCTGTCTCCTAGAGATGAACGTACTTTGGTGCGAAAGTGCAAATCAATCCCAAAACAACAGCAAAGGACCTTGTGAAGGTGCTGGAAGAAACAGGAACAAAAGTATCTATATCCACAGTAAAACGAGTCCTATATCAACATAACCTGAAAGGCCGCTCAGCAAGGAAGAAGCCACTGCTCCAAAACCGCCATAGAAAAGCCAGACTACGGTTTGCAACTGCACATGGGGACAAAGATCGTACTTTTTGGAGAAATGTCCTCTGGTCTGATGAAACAAAAGTAGTTAGCCATAATGACCATCGTTATGTTTGGAGGTAAAAGGGGGACGCTTGCAAGCAGAAGAACACCATCCCAACCGTGAAGCACGGGGTGGCAGCATCATGTTGTGGGGGTGCTTTGCTGCAGGAGGGACTGGTGCACTTCACAAAATAGATGGCATCATGAGGGAGCTTGGTCGCAAATGGGTCTTTCAAATGGACAATGACCCCAAGCATACTTCCAAAGTTGAGGCAAAATGGCTTAAGGATAACAGTCAAGGTATTGGAGTGGCCATTACAAAGCCCTGACGTCAATCCCATAGAACATTTGTGGGCAGAAATAAAAAAGCGTGTGCGAGCAAGGAAGCCTACAATCCTGACTCAGTTACACAAGCTCTGTCAGGAGAAATGGGCCAAAATTCACCCAACTTGTTGTGGGAAGCTTGTGGAAGGCTACCCGATACATTTTACCCAATTTAAAGGCAATGCTACCAAATACTAATTGAGTGTATGTAAACTTCTGATCCACTGGGAATGTGATGAAAGAAATAAAAGCTGAAATAAATTATTCTCTCTACTATTATTCTGGCATTCCACATTCTTAAAATAAAGTGGTGATCCTAACTGACCTAAAACAGGGAATGTTTACTAGGATTAAATGTCAGGAATTGTGAAAACTGAGTTTAAATGTATTTGGCTAAGGTGTATGTAAACTTCCGACTTCAACTGTATATACAATTGAGCACACAGCCATGCAATCTCCATAAACAAACATTGGCAGTAGAATGGTCTTACTGAAGACCTCAGTGACTTTCAACGTGGTAACGTCATAGGATTCCACCTTTCCAACAAGTCAGTTTGTAAAATTTCTGCCCTGCTAGAGCCACCCGGTCAATTGTAAGAGCTGTTATTGTTTGGTGAAAATGTCTAGGAGCAACAACGGCTCAGTCGCGAAGTGGTAGGCCACACAAGCTCACAGAACGGGATCACCTATCTGTCCTCAGTTGCAACACTTACTACCAAGTTCCAAACTGCCTCTGCAAGCAACGTCAGTGCAAGAACTGTTTGTCGGGAGCTTCATTAAATTGGTTTCCATGGCTGAGCAGCCACACACAAGCCTAAGATCACTATGCGCAATGCCAAGCATCGGCTGGAGTAGTGTAAAGCTCGGCGCCATTGGACTCTGGAGCAGTGGAAACATGTTCTTTGGAGTGATGAATCACGCTTCCGACAGACTAATCTGGGTTTGGAGGATGCCATTAGAACGCTACCTGCCCCAATGCATAGTGCCAACCGTAAGGTTTGGTGGAGGAGGAATAATGGTCTGGAGCTGTTTTTCATCGTTCGGGCTAGGCCCCTTAGTTCCAGTGAAGGAAATCTTAACTCTACAGCATCACAATGACATTCTAGACGATTCTGTGCTTCCAACTTTGTGGCAACAGTTTGGGGAAGGCCCTTTCCTGTTTCAGCATGACAAGATCGAGATCGTGGTGGAATAACTTGACTGGCCTGTACAGAGCCCTGACCTCAACCCCATCTTACACCTTTGGGATGAATTGGAACGCCAACTGCGAGCCAGGCCTAGTCGCCCAACATCAGTGCCCAACCTTACTAATGCTTTTGTGGCTGAATGGAAGCAAGTTCCCGTTCCAACATCTAATGGAAACCCTTCCCAGAAGAGTGGAGGCTGTTATAGCAGCAAAGAGGGTAACAACTCCATATTAATGCACATGATTTTGGAATGAGATGTTCGATGAGCAGGTGTCCACATACTTTTGGTCGCCTATAAAATGGCGTCGAGAACATGGCTGACGTTTTACATTCTCCCAAACAATTGTGCAATTATTTTAAAAAAAAAATGCGTTTTGTGTGACTTATTTTTTTTACTTATTGTGTACATAATGTTACTGCTACCGTCTCTTATGACCGAAAATAACTTCTGGACATCAGAAAAGCGATTACTCACCGCGGACTGGAAGAAACCTTTAACGAGTCGGACGAGAAGAATATCTTGCTTTCACTGGAACAGGCCCAGATCCACGCCTTTTGCGTGAAGAAAAGACGCTGGAAATGGGGACGCAGATTGGGGATCCTTCTGAGAAGCCGGAGGCGAGCGAGTAAACTCCCAATGCCTTCCATTCTCCTTGCTAACGTGCAAATAAAATTTATGACCGAAGATTATCCTACCTACGGGACATTAAAAACTGTAACATCTTGTTTCACCGAGATGTGGCTGAACAAAGAAACGGACAATATAGATCTGCCGGGATTTTCCATGCACCGGCAGAACAGAGATGCTACCGCTGGTAAGAAGAGGGGTGGGTGTGTGTGTCTTTTTGTCAATAACAGCTGGTGCGCAATGTCTAATATTAAAGAACTCTCGAGGTATTGCTCGCCTGAGGTAGAGTACCTTATGATAAGCTGTCGACCACACATACACTATCTAGCCATCTATTTACCACCACAAAGCGATGCTGGCACTAAGACCGCTCTCAACCAATTTTATAAGGCCATAAGCAAAGAAGAAAATGCTCACCCAGAAGCGGCGCTCCTAGTGGCCGGGGACTTTAATGCAGGCAAACTTAAATCAGTTTTACCAGATTTTTACCAGCATGTCACATGTGCAACCAGGGGGAAAAAATCCTAGACCACCTTTACTCCACAAACAGAGATGCATACAAAGCTCTCCCCCGCCCTCCATTTGGCAAATCTGACCACAATTCTATTGTCCTGATTCCTGCTTACAAGCAAAAACTAAAGCAGGAAGTGGTCAGATGACGCGGATGCTACACTACAGGACTGTTTTGCTAGCACAGACTGGAATATGTTCCGGGATTCATCCAATGGCATTGAGGAATACACCACCTCAGTCATCGGCTTCATCAAAAAGTGCATTGATGACGTCGACCCCACAGTGACTGTACGTACATATCTCAACCAGAAGCCATGGATTACAGGCAACATCCGCATCGAGCTAAAGGCCAGATCTGACGCTTTCAAGGAGCGGGAGACTAATCCGGACGCTTACAAGAAATCCCGCTATGCCCTCAGACGAACCATGAAACAAGCAAAGCGTCAATACAGGATTAAGATTGAATCCTACTACACTGGCTCTGACGCTCGTCGGATGTGGCAGGGCTTGAAAACTATTAGGGACTACAAAAGGTTGCCCAGTGACGCGAGCCTACCAGACGAGCTAAATGCCTTTATGCTCGCTTCGAGGCAAGCAACACTGAAGCATGCACGAGAGCACCAGCTGTTCTGGATGACTGTGTGATATGCTCTCGGTAGCCGAGAGCGTGTGCACAAAACCTTAAACAGGTCAACATTCACAAAACCGCTGGGCCAGATGGATTACCAGGACTTGTACTCAAAGCATGCGCGGACCAACTGTCAAGTGTCTTCACTGACATTTTCTACCTCTCCCTGACCGAGTCTGTAATACCTACATGTTTCAAGCAGACCACCATAGTCCCTGTGCCCAAGGAAGCGAAGGTAACCTGCGTAAATGATTACCGCCCCATGGAACTCACATCGGTAGCCATGTGCTTTGAAAGGCTGGTCATGGCTCATATCAACAGCATCCTCCCGGACACTCTAGACCCACTCCAATTTGCATAGCGCACCAACAGATCCACAGATGACACAATCTCAATCGCACTCCACACTGCCCTTACCCACCTGGACAAAGGAACACCTATGTGAGAATGCTATTCATCGACTACAGCGCAGCGTTCAACACCATAGTGCTCATGAAGTTCATCCCTAAGCTAAGGACTCTGGGACTAAACACCTCCCTCTGCAACTGGATCCTGGACTTCCTGACGGGCCGCCCCCAGGTGGTAAGAGTAGGCAACAACATGTCTGCCACGCTGATCCTTAACACTGGAGCCCATCAGCGGTGTGTACTTAGTCCCCTCCTGTATTCCCTGTTCACCCACGACTGTGTGGCCAAACACGACTCCGACACCATCATTAAGTTTGCTGATGACACAACGGCGGTAGGCCTGATCACCGACAATGATGAGACGGCCTATAGGGAGGTCAGAGAACTGGCAGTGTGATGCCAGGACAACAACCTCTCCCTCAACGTGAGCAAGACAAAGGAGCTGATCGTGGACTACAGGAAAAGGCGGGCCCAACAGGCCCCCATTAACATCAACGGGGCTGTAGTGGAGCGGGTCGAGAGTTTCAAGTTCCTTGGTGTCCACATCACCAACGAACTATCATGGTCCAAACACACCAAAACAGTCGTGAAGAGGGCACGACAAAACCTTTTCCCCCTCAGGAGACTGAAAAGATTTGTCATGGGCCCCCAGATCGTCAAAAGGTTCTATAGCTGCACCATCGAGAGCATCCTGACCGGTTGCATCACCGCCTGGTATGGCAACTGCTCGGCATCTGACCATAAGGCGCTACAGAGGGTAGCGCGAACGGCTCAGTACATCACTGTGGCCAAGCTTCCTGCTGTCCAGGACCTATATAATAGGTGGTGTCAGAGGAAAGCCCATACAATTGTCAGAGACTCCAGTCACCCAAGTTATAGACTGTTTTCTCTGCTACCGCACAGAAAGTGGTACCGGAGCGCCAAGTCTAGGACCAAAATGCTCCTCAACAGCTTCTACTCCCAAGCCATTAGACTGCTGAACAATTCATAAAAATTGGCACCGGACAATTTACATTGACAACCCTCCCATCTTGTACACTGCTGCTACTCGCTGTTTGTTTGTTACCTATGCATAGTCACTTCGCCCCCACCTACATGTACAGATTACCTCAACTAGCCTGTACCCCAGCACACTGACTCTGTACCGTGCAACACTTCCGGGTTGGAGCGAGTAGTCGCATTCCGCTTCGCTCCACAGGTAGTATTACATTTCATTTCATTTCATTACAGTACAACGGTTTGATTTGTTTGATCTTAGCTAGCTACATAGCCGTCTTTGTATCAAAGATAATTGTGTAGTTTTGAGTAATTATCGAGGTTCGCTAGCCAGCTATTTTCGTCTTTCTGACGTAACGTAACGTAGTCAACACTGCTAGCTAGCCAGCTAGCCAGCTAGCCACCGAATAGCAGCACTGTAGAAACTATTAGAAACTATTACATTACAACGGAACAACGGAACGACTTGATTAGTGTAGTGTTAGCTAGCTACATAGTTGTCTTTGTATCTAAGATAATTGTGTAGTTTAGAGTAACTATCGGTTAGCTAGCCAGCTATTTTCGTCCGCCGCGCTGCCGTTCTCCTACCTAGTCAACACTGGTAGCTAGCCAACTTCTACCGAATAGTAGAAACTATTACATTACAACGGAACGACTTGATTAGCGTAGTGTTAGCTAGCTACATAGTTGTCTTTGCTGTCTTTGTATCCAAGATAATTGTGTAGTTTAGAGTAATTATCGAGGTTACCTAGCCAGCTACACTTTCAAACAAAGTCAACAACGCAGCCACTGCTAGCTAGCCTACTTCACCAGCCAGCAGTACTATATCATTTTAGTCAATAGATTTTTTGCAACGTAAGCTTAACTTTCTGAACATTCGAGACGTGTAGTCCACTTGTCATTCCAATCTCCTTTGCATTAGCGTAGCCTCTTCTGTAGCCTGTCAACTATGTGTCTGTCTATCCCTCTTCTCTCCTCTCTGCACAGACCATACAAACGCTTCACACCGCGTGGCCGCCGCCACTCTAACCTGGTGGTCCCAGCGCGCACGACCCACGTGGAGTTCCAGGTCTCCGGCAGCCTCTGGAACTGCCGATCTGCGGCCAACAAGGCAGACTTCATCCCAGCCTATGCTTCCCTCCAGTCCCTCGACTTCTTGGCACTGACGGAAACATGGATTACCACTGATAACACTGCTACTCCTACTGCTCTCTCCTCGTCTGCCCACGTGTTCTCGCACACCCCGAGAGCTTCTGGTCAGCGGGGTGGTGGCACTGGGATCCTCATCTCTCCCAAGTGGACATTCTCTCTTTCTCCCCTGACCCATCTGTCTATCGCCTCCTTTGAATTCCATGCTGTCACAGTTACCAGCCCTTTCAAGCTTAACATCCTTATCATTTATCGCCCTCCAGGTTCCCTTGGAGAGTTCATCAATGAGCTTGACGCCCTGATAAGTTCCTTTCCTGAGGATGGCTCACCTCTCACAGTTCTGGGTGACTTTAACCTCCCCACGTCTACCTTTGACTCATTCCTCTCTGCCTCCTTCATTCCACTCCTCTCCTCTTTTGACCTCACCCTCTCAGCTTCCCCCCCTACTCACAAGGCAGGCAATATGCTTGACCTCATCTTTACTAGATGCTGTTCTTCCACTAATCTCATTGCAACTCCCCTCCAAGTCTCCGACCACTACCTTGTATCCTTTTCCCTCTCGCTCTCATCCAACACTTCCCACACTGCCCCTACTCGGATGGTATCGCGCCGTCCCAACCTTCGCTCTCTCTCCCCCGCTACTCTCTCCTCTTCCATCCTATCATCTCTTCCCTCTGCTCAAACCTTCTCCAACCTATCTCCTGATTCTGCCTCCTCAACCCTCCTCTCCTCCCTTTCTGCATCCTTTGACTCTCTATGTCCCCTATCCTCCAGGCCGGCTCGGTCCTCCCCTCCTGCTCCGTGGCTCGACGACTCATTGCGAGCTCACAGAACAGGGCTCCGGGCAGCCGAGCGGAAATGGAGGAAAACTCGCCTCCCTGCGGACCTGGCATCCTTTCACTCCCTCCTATCTACATTCTCCTCTTCTGTCTCTGCTGCTAAAGCCACTTTCTACCACTCTAAATTCCAAGCATCTGCCTCTAACCCTAGGAAGCTCTTTGCCACCTTCTCCTCCCTCCTGAATCCTCCTCCCCCTCCTCCCCCCTCCTCCCTCTCTGCGGATGACTTCGTCAACCATTTTGTAAAGAAGGTCGACGACATCCGATCCTCGTTTGCTAAGTCAAACGACACCGCTGGTTCTGCTCACACTGCCCTACCCTGTGCTTTGACCTCTTTCTCCCCTCTCTCTCCAGATGAAATCTCGCGTCTTGTGACGGCCGGCCGCCCAACAACCTGCCCGCTTGACCCTATCCCCTCCTCTCTTCTCCAGACCATTTCCGGAGACCTTCTCCCTTACCTCACCTCGCTCATCAACTCATCCTTGACCGCTGGCTACGTCCCTTCCGTCTTCAAGAGAGCGAGAGTTGCACCCCTTCTGAAAAAACCTACACTCGATCCCTCCGATGTCAACAACTACAGACCAGTATCCCTTCTTTCTTTTCTCTCCAAAACTCTTGAACGTGCCGTCCTTGGCCAGCTCTCCTGCTATCTCTCTCAGAATGACCTTCTTGATCCAAATCAGTCAGGTTTCAAGACTAGTCATTCAACTGAGACTGCTCTTCTCTGTGTCACGGAGGCGCTCCGCACTGCTAAAGCTAACTCTCTCTCCTCTGCTCTCATCCTTCTAGACCTATCGGCTGCCTTTGATACTGTGAACCATCAGATCCTCCTCTCCACCCTCTCCGAGTTGGGCATCTCCGGCGCGGCCCACGCTTGGATTGCGTCCTACCTGACAGGTCGCTCCTACCAGGTGGCGTGGCGAGAATCTGTCTCCGCACCACGTGCTCTCACCACTGGTGTCCCCCAGGGCTCTGTTCTAGGCCCTCTCCTATTCTCGCTATACACCAAGTCACTTGGCTCTGTCATATCCTCACATGGTCTCTCCTATCATTGCTATGCAGACGACACACAATTAATCTTCTCCTTTCCCCCCTCTGATAACCAGGTGGCGAATCGCATCTCTGCATGTCTGGCAGACATATCAGTGTGGATGACGGATCACCACCTCAAGCTGAACCTCGGCAAGACGGAGCTGCTCTTCCTCCCGGGGAAGGACTGCCCGTTCCATGATCTCGCCATCACGGTTGACAACTCCATTGTGTCCTCCTCCCAGAGTGCTAAGAACCTTGGCGTGATCCTGGACAACACCCTGTCGTTCTCAACTAACATCAAGGCGGTGACCCGTTCCTGTAGGTTCATGCTCTACAACATTCGCAGAGTACGACCCTGCCTCACACAGGAAGCGGCGCAGGTCCTAATCCAGGCACTTGTCATCTCCCGTCTGGATTACTGCAACTCGCTGTTGGCTGGGCTCCCTGCCTGTGCCATTAAACCCCTACAACTCATCCAGAACGCCGCAGCCCGTCTGGTGTTCAACCTTCCCAAGTTCTCTCACGTCACCCCGCTCCTCCGCTCTCTCCACTGGCTTCCAGTTGAAGCTCGCATCCGCTACAAGACCATGGTGCTTGCCTACGGAGCTGTGAGGGGAACGGCACCTCCGTACCTTCAGGCTCTGATCAGGCCCTACACCCAAACAAGGGCACTGCGTTCATCCACCTCTGGCCTGCTCGCCTCCCTACCTCTGAGGAAGTACAGTTCCCGCTCAGCCCAGTCAAAACTGTTCGCTGCTCTGGCACCCCAATGGTGGAGCAAACTCCCTCACGACGCCAGGTCAGCGGAGTCAATCACCACCTTCCGGAGACACCTGAAACCCCACCTCTTTAAGGAATACCTAGGATAGGATAAAGTAATCCTTCTAACCCCCCCCCTTAAAAGAGTTAGATGCACTATTGTAAAGTGGTTGTTCCACTGGATATCATAAGGTGAATGCACCAATTTGTAAGTCGCTCTGGATAAGAGCGTCTGCTAAATGACTTAAATGTAAATGTACCGGTGCCCCCTGTATATAGCCTCGTTATTGTGATTCTTATTGTGTTACTTTTTTATTATTACTTTTTATTTTAGCTTGATAAATATTTTCTTCTTCTGGAACTGCACTGTTGGTTAAGGGCTAAGGGCTTGTAAGTACGCATTTCACGTTAAAGTCTACACTTGTTGTATTCGGCGCATGTGGCAATGAAGTTTGATTTGATTTGATATAGTATAAACCACTTTTCCTTTCATTTTAAAAACGTGGAAATGCCCTGGAATCCTTGACAGGCAAATCCTATTGGAGAAAGGGTGCCATTAGCACAGCTATGTACTGTGCATCTCTCCAAGTGTGCCCTTTAACCGTTACAACCGAATTATCTTGATATTCAAGAGCTCCAATTGGCATCGGACTGATTTGAATACCCATTCAACAATGAGTGGATGTTTGAATATAAAACGATGGAGTACTCACAGGCTTACCATCAGCACCAGCAGGACCAGCTTGACCGGGCCTTTCCATTGTTCCTGCTTCCCCCTGAAAGAGAACACAGCAGGTTATTGACTGGACCATTTGGACCTTTAACCAATGCAAGTGCACCACTCATGAAACCGTTGAACTACTCAGAAAACGTTTTTCGATTGCATGCTGCAAATTGTTTTAAAACATGTTCTTTGTGAGGACCATCAAACAGTAATGGTTTTGACCTTTCCTGGAAAATTTTATGTCACGGCTTTACTGACTATCAGTAAAACACATCTTTCCAAGTGCATGTCTCAGCAGGATAGGTTTAGCTTTACTTTATTCAAGATGCCATTTATTACAATTCCTGTTAATATATCAGCCCAAAATGTCCATCTGTGAACCAGCCATGCTTGTAGCATTTTGGATCTACCATCAAAACCTTGATGAGCAATCTTTTCCTGTTGAAAAACAGGATTTGCACCCATGCATGACCATGCCCTTATAAACACAAACATGTCTGAAACCTTGTACACTCTTATAGAATAAAGGGACCAGTTGCTATGGTAATATTGCTTAAAGGTACGCTACTTCAAAGCTTTAGTGTTAGTTTTAACATCTTATAATTATTTGGGACAATCTCCGTGAACAATGAAATGGGTCACAGAGCATTTTATTTTGTGGCCCATTTCAGTACATTTAATTTTGCCTAGAAGCCAGTCTGTTTCCACTTTTAGTCAACGTGTCATTCTCTTGCCAAACAGTCTGGAACTAGTCCCTATTTCAATGTTTAGTTATTTCCATCAATAAAGACGTAGGACAGTGGGGCAGGTCTTATTGATAACATCTCCCAACCACAACCCAATCACATGCATTGCTGTCACCTTGATGTACTGTAGGCAGACAGCCACATCTGCCTCAACCTTATCTTTCTATTTGGCTGTACTTACGAAATGCGTTAGACGAAATGCTCATGCAAGTTGCGGGGAGACAAAATGTTTTGTTACAAAACTGTTCAAATGTGGAATGCTTTCAGAAGTGTATTTGATTTGCACAGCAGCATGTTCCGGATGGAAGGAGTTGACACTGGATTTAGAAACTGGCAAGTCTCGGGGTGTAAGACTTCTGACTGACCTTCATGCCTGGAAGGCCAGGGGGTCCGGGAGGACAGGTACAGGGTTCTGGAGTGGGGTCCACGTCTATATCACCAGGGCCGTTTGCACACTGGAATAAACAAGAAACACATCCTTCACTAATCACACATTACATCGCTTTCACTAAGCTATACTATTAATCAATTATTGTACAGTGGGGCAAAAAGGTATTTAGTCAGCCACCAATTGTGCAAGTTCTCCCACTTAAAAAGATGAGAGAGGCCTGTAATTTTCATCATAGGTACACTTCAACTATGACCCCACCATAATTTGCAAATAAATTCATTACAAATCCTACAATGTGATTTTCTGGATTTTTGATGAAAATTACAGGCCTCTCTCATCTTTTTAAGTGGGAGAACTTGCACAATTGGTGGCTGACTAAATAGTTTTTTGCCCCACTGTATCTGATTTCCTGCTAACAGACACTCTCAAACAACAGAAGCCAAGAGAGTGCATTCAGTTCATGTCTCTTAGCAGCAGCCTTATCATTTAGCTTTTAGCAGCCCAGAAGCATTGACACAGCAGACACTACCAGCAAAATGACTTTGTAAACGTACAGTTGAAGTCGGAAGTTTACATACACCTTAGCCAAATACATTTAAACTCAGTTTTTCACAATTCCTGACATTTAATCCTAGTAAAAATTCCCTGTTTTAGGTCAGTTGGGATCACCACTTTATTTTAAGAATGTGGAATGTCAGAATAATAGTAGAGAGAATAATTTATTTCAGCTTTTATTTCTTTCATCACATTCCCAGTGGGTCAGAAGTTTACATACACTCAATTAGTATTTGGTATCATTGCCTTTAAATTGTTTAACTTGGGTCTAACGTTTCAGGTAGCCTTCCACAAGCTTCCCACAATAAGTTGGGTGAATTTTGGCCCATTCCTCCTGACAAAGCTGGTGTAACTGAGTCAGATTTGTCGGCCTCCTTGCTCGCACACGATTTTTCCGTTCTGCCCACAAATGTTCCACAGGATGAGGTCAGGGCTTTCTGATGGCCACTCCAATGCCTTGACTTTGTTTTCCTTAAGCCATTTTCAACAACTTTGGAAGTATGCTTGGGGTCATTGTCCATTTGGAAGAGCCATTTGCGACCAAGCTTTAACTTCCTGACTGATGTCTTGAGATGTTGCTTCAATATAGCCACATCATTTTCCTCCCTCATGATGCCATCTATTTTGTGAAGTGCACAAGTCCCTCCTGCAGCAAAGCACTCCCACAACATGATGCTGCCACCCCCGTGCTCCACGGTTGGGATGGTGTTCTTCGGCTTGCAAGCCTCCCCCTTTTTCCTCCAAATATAACGATGGTCATTATGGCCAAACAGTTCTATTTTTGTTTCATCAGACCAGAGGACATTTCTGCAAGAAGTACAATCTTTGTTCCCATGTGCAATTGCAAACCGTAGTCTGGCTTTTTTATGGCAGTGGCTTCTTCCTTGCTGTCAACATAGGACTCATTTTACTGTGGATATAGATACTTTTGTACCTGTTGCCTCCAGCATCTTCACAAGTTAATTTACTGTTGTTCTGGGATTGATTTGCACTTTTTGCATCAAAGTACATTCATCTCTAGGAGACAGAACGTGTCTCCTTCCTGAGTCAGTTAAGAACAAATTCTTATTTTCAATGACGGCCTAGGAACTGGCTTGTTCAGGGGCAGAACAACAGATTTTTATCTCGTCAGTTCGGGGATTCAACCTTGCAACCTTTCGGTTACAAGTCCAACGCTCTAACCACTAGGCAACCTGACGCCCCAGGTATGATGGCAGCGTGGTCCCATGGTGTTTATACTTGCGTACTATTGTTTGTACAGATGAACGTGGTACCTTCAGGCGTTTGGAAATTGCTCCCAAGGATGAACCAGACTTGTGGAGGTCTACAATTCTTTTTCTGAGGTCTTTGACGATTTCTTTTGATTTTCCCATGATGTCAAGCAAAGAGGCACTGAGTTTGAAGGTAGGCCTTGAAATACATCCACAGGTACACCTCCAATTGACTCAAATGATGTCAATTAGCTTCTAAAGCCATGACATCATTTTCTGGAATTTTCCAGAAACTTAGTGTATGTAAACTGTATGTAAAGTGTATGTACACTTCTGACCCACTGGAATTGTGATACAGTGAATATAAGTGAAATAATCTTACTGTAAACAATTGTTGATAAAATTACTTGTGCCATGCACAAAACTATAGCTTGTTAACAATACATTTGTGGAGTGGTTGATAAACAAGTTTTAATGACTCCAACCTAAGTGTATGTAAACTTCCGACTTCAACTGTAGTTCTAGATATGCCAAAAGTTCCTGGATGTTGTACTACCGTACATTTGCCAAAATACAAAGTATACACGCAGTGGACATTGTTTCCGTACTTTTTGAAGCAGGGCTTCACAACGTTTTCAGATTTGAAGAAAATGGTGGAAGAAATATGTAGCCGAAGTCCGACAAGAGCGAATACAAATGAATTGCTTTAAATAATTATGACAAATGTTAAGAAAATGTTGAGCAATGTAATAAAGTAATTACTTTTTAAATGACTTACACTACACGTTATGTTGGCTGACAATGTGTTGGCTACGCTATCCTTACGAACCGCATAGCATATCATTACAGCAGTAGGTACTACCTTTAATGTTAGCTAGCTACCTCGTTAGTTGGCTACTAATACATCGAACTTGCCAGTATATTAATTATATGCTATCTAACTAACTACCCAAAGTTTATTGACTTAATTCGTCACATCAGTCTTAGCTAAGTGGTATAGTCGTTGTGCGTTCTCAATGGACAGAAATTAGCTCTGGCTATCTACTCCGATTACAGAGCACTCTCGTCTGAGTGTGCAGAGCGCAGAATAACTGAGTCATTTACGAATGCTCAACACCCGTTTATATGGCCGGTGTCAGTAAACATCAGCAAAAAAGCTAATTAAATTGTTGCCAGCAGCACAGTTACAGTCACCAACACTCTGGATAACATGAAAACAGTCTAACCAGCTCTGCTGTGGTGAGTAAAATGGTTAGAGGGAGGTGTTTTCTTATTTGTGTCTGGAAGTAGCTAGCCAGTTAGCTTGTGTGCTTGACTGCAGTGCTGTTGTGATGGTCAGAACGCTCGGAACAACCCTACTCCTCAGCCAGTGTGCGCTCTGAATGCTCAGAGAGGGGAAACACTCAGAAGTTAGGAATGGACAATCAGACAACGCTCTGAATTTAAGAACTACTCTGGCTCTCCAGATTGAATTTTCAAACACAAAAATGTTTTGCTAGTAATTTGTTATGCTAACAAGCTAGCAAGAGTTTGCATATGAACAGAATCAACTTCCGGTAGACAGGCGTAGCGCTAGTATGCTCAACTGAAAGGATAGCGTTCGTTTACAGTATACCAAAGTGAACTAATAGTATTTAGTATGTAGTATATACTCATTAAGTATGTAGAATACAGTATGTTACTATGGGTATTCAAACACAGTACTTGACTGCATATTCATTCAAATAAGTGAAGAATATTAGCTTAGACTCACTTACCCTGAAATCCATAAAATTCCATGTAACTACAGGTATGTGCAACCTAATGTAAAGTGTGCCTAAATGCTATTACTATGTGATTACAAAGCAGTTACTTTGTCACTACATGTTATTACAATGTTATAACTACAGTTATTCCTGTGTAGTTACATAGGTATATGGGTAATTTAAGGTAAAGTGTTGTTGCAAAAGACCATGCAATAAAATAATTCTTACCTCTAGTGATGAAAATGAAACTAGGGGTTTCTTTGTAATAAAGCAAAGCCATCAGCCAAAATACATACCTCTCCGTTCTGGAAATAAAAGGAGCGAGATTATGTCATTGAAGCACCTGGCAACCTGTAATCTCACCATAATAGACCAATCCATTAAGACAATAACACAGGTTGAATTGAAGGTCAATTAATCATTGCAAGTCATGCCGGGAGTGACAGAAAGAGAGAGAGAGATGTTGGCATGCGGAGGTGTATTTTCAGTGCGTCGCTCTCTCTCTTTGTTGCTCCCAAACTGAAATCCAGAAACCACAGATGCAAAACAATGGTCTGGCATTGTGGATTAGTAGTGAAATAAATAGCCAAGCCAGTGGAGCATTAGGCCACTGCTTCACAAACAGAATAAATAAAATGTTATTTGTCACATGCACCGAATACAACAGGTGTAGTAGACCTTACTGTGAAATGCTTACAAGCACTTAACCAACAATGCCATTTTAAGAAAATAGAGTTAAGAAAATATTTACTAAATAAACTAAAGTAAAAAAAAATGTAAAGTAACGGAAAAAAATAACAATAATGAGGCTATATACAGGGGATACCGGTACCAAGTCAAGGTGCGTAGGCTACAGGTTAGTCGAGGTAATTTGTACATGTAGGTAGAGGTTTAGTAACTATGCATAGATAATAAACAACGAGTAGCAGCAGTGTAAAAACAAAGGGGGGGGGGGGTTGGCAATTTGATTAATTGTTCAGCAGTTTTATGGCTTGGGGGTAGAAGCTGTTAAGGAGCCTTTTGGACCTAGACTTGGCACTCCGGTACCGCTTGCCGTGCGGTAGCAGAGAGAACAGTCTATGACCATTTTTTGGGCCTTCCTCTGACACCGCCTAGTATATAGGTCCTGGATGGCATGAAGCTTGGCCCCAGTGATGTACTGAGCTGTACGCACTTTTCTCCTGAGGGAGAAAAGGTGTTGTCGTGCCCTCTTCACGATTTTCTTTGTGTGTTTGGACCATGATAGTTTGTTGGTGATGTTGACACCAAGGAACTTGAAACTCTCAACCCACTCCACTACAGCCCTGTCAATGTAAATGGGGGCGTGTTCGGCCCTCCTTTTCCTGTAGTCCACGATCATCTCCTTTGCTTTGCTCACGTTGAGGGAGAAGTTATTGTCCTGGCACAACATACACTGCCAGGTCTCTGACCTCCTCCCTAATAAAATATCAAATACCCAAAATAGGCTGTCTCATCGTTATCGGTGATCAGGCCTACCACCGTTGTGTCATCAGCAAACTTAATGATGGTGTTGGAGTTGTGCTTGGCCACGCAGCCGTGGGTGAACAGGGAATACAGGAGGGGACTAAGCACGCACCACTGAGGGGCCCACGTATGGAGGATTGTTGCCTAGCCTTACCAGCTGGGGGTGGCCTGTCAGGAAGTCCAGTATCCAGTTGCAAAGGGAGGTGTTTAGTCCCGGTCCTTAGCTTAGTGATGAATTTTGTGGGCACTATGGTATTGAACGCTGAGCTGTAGTCAATGACCAGCATTCTCACATAGGTGTTCCTTTTGTCCAGGTGGGAAAGGGCAGTGTGGAGTGTGATTGAGATTGCGTCATCTGTGGATCTGTTGGGGCGGTATACAAATTGGAGTGGGTCTAGTATTTCCGGGATGATGGTGTTGATGTGAACCATGACCATCCTTTTAAAGCACTTCATGACTACCGACGTGAGTGCTATGGGGCGGTAGTCATTTAGGCAGGTTACCTTCGCTTTCTTGGGCACAGGGACTATGGTGATCTGCTTGAAACTTGAATGTAGGTATTACAGACTCGGCCAGGGAGAGGTTGCCGTCAGACGGTAAAATAACAATGAGAGCAATATGCATGAGGTAAGCAGAGGTGAAGGCGCTCCACCACAGTAGAAGCAGGATGAAGCAAATCACAAGCGTTACATGTAATAATCTATTAAACAATGGTTATATAATGGCTAATCATATTCCTGGTACCATATGCTTCAATGCACAACTGAAATGGAAAAATAAGAAAGTAACTTTTTGACAAAATGTCATCAGATTTCAAAATAACATCATAGGCCATGGCGTGTCCAGGTCATTTTGAATGGGGTGGCCAAGGTGGGGCACAGACCCAGTTTTACGGGCCTACTAAGGTCAAAAATGTGTTATGGGCTTTATAGTGAAGACATAATTTAACTGTAAAAATCTATTACCTTTAAATGTGTCATGATGAACGCAACCAGTCATGATTCAAAAAGTAGGTTAAGTAGGTTACATTCGCACGTTCATCTACTCCAAAATAAATCCAACATCTCCAACACCCGCCATTTGAATGGAAAGGGACATCTATTACAAACACCATAAGTTTAATGACGTTCAGACTACAAAGTGGCGTATATTCATGGATAAAAAAGAAACAATAAAAAAGAAACAAAAGTATAAAATGATTTCTCATTCCTATCTATCCACGTTGATTTCATACTGTTTTTGGCCAGACAGCATCAGATACATGGGCTACACATTAAGACAGAGGGGCGTTGTTTCGCTCGCTCGAATGCTTTCTCCAGTGAGATTGATGAGTCTTGCTGTCGGTGCACATCTTGGTAAAAATGCATAAAATTTATATAAAAATATATTCAGAGCCGACCTATTAGATAACATAATTTCTGGGGGGGCCACTAGGTGGCCACCCCCTGGACACGCTACTGATCGTAGGCTTGGATTTTCTGATACTAAGCCATGGTGGTATGGTGGCATATAGTGGTGCATTGTGATCAAGAACAGATAAAGAAAATATGAGATCCCTTAAAAAACAGAGCTTGGTTTTAATGTGGCACATTTACTACAAGCACAGATCCAAACAGGTGTTTATACTCACAACTCCTGGTATTTCACAGGCGGTCTCACGGTTGTTCTGCTCGGGGTCACAGTAGATCCTGAGTTTCATGATCTCAAACTGTTAAAGATAGGAATCATCCATGAGTCTGGGGGAAAAGCAATTCATCCCTAACAAGAGGCTGCTTTATCTTGCTAACAGTTTTCTAATGATCAATGAGTCATAAGTCTGTATCGTCACTGTACCAGGATGTTATTTCTTTAGACTTAAGTGATAACTTCAATATATTTACGATAATTTTATGGGTTTAAAAACAAATCCAGATACATTCTGGTTGCACGTCTCAAATTTGCTTAGCCAAAAGTAGTTTGAATACTGTAAAATAGATAATGTCAAACCAATTAAAACACAACATCATTATGAATGATTGCAGGTTAGCATGTTTGGCACACATAAAGTAAAGACTAAATAAGACGTAGAGGACAGAGAGGATCTTCATGCCAAGATTGTCTAATCTAAGGTCAGTATGTTTCAGAGGATAATGCAGACCCTTGACTCTTGACATCCTACTGTTAAACAGTTAGACCAGTAGAGGTTCAAATGTGATCCAATATAAACAGTTATCTTGCTCAAAGAGGCACAAATGCAGGTTATTGGTTGTGAAAATGTTGTCTCTGGATAAACTTACTGGTACAGTTGTCTCTTTGCTGACATACTTTCCGATCTGGGTCTTCCCATTAATGAAGATACCAACAGGAGGTTCCAACGGCAGGGTTTCAATTTCCAGGTCATCAACATACAGGATAACATCTTGCTCAGTGACCAGTAACCTAAACTGGTGCCAGTTCTCATCAAATAGTTTCTATTTGACCAAAAAGAGGATAAGGAATTATTATGTGTACCAAGACAGAAATGTAGTGGGAGCTATACGCAAGTACACGCCGTATACCCACTTTCTTTTCAGTGGGCTTTGCGTATAGGCCTACTCACTTCTTACATCTTAATCCCCACTGATGCGTATCAAAATATTATAGTATTATAGGCCTACGCTGTATCAATTATTTAGGGTGAATTCAGAAAGAATGGGACATCATATAAACTGGGACAGCTTAATCCTGAACCGTTTATTTATTGGTCTGACAAGAGAAAATCAAAACTATTGTTACTAAGCCCTTGCAGAGAAACCGTATTAACAAAATCACATCACTTAATTTGTGTGGCATCATAGAGGGGGGCAGAGCAAGCTTCAAATATATTTTTTTCTGTTTTGATGTTAAGGTTATAAAACTGACATAAATAATGCACTGTGACAAATTGTGATGTAAATATGCATTCTATATACTTGTGCATCAAAATACATTTAAAAAAGTTGCCAATATTATGTTTACATTTTGTAATTCAGTCATTTGTGTTGATGTCCCGCGTTACCAACCATAGTTAGCTAAATTAGGACAGCATAGAGTAGCTGAAGCGGGACAGTCTTATAGGCTTTTGCAATGGAGGAAAGAGATCCAGTCTACATTAGGGAGGGATCCCCTGTACTTAGGTTAGGCAGGGCTCTTGTTCTTGTAGTACTATATCCTGTTATTAGTACTGTTATTTGAGTGAATTCAGAAAAAGCGGGATGGTGTGCATTTCCATCTTCAGTAACCTCTTCAGACATCTATCCAACATACTAGCCGAACACCAGTGGAGGCTCCTCAGAGGAAAAAGAGGAGAATCCTCCTCCTCGGTGAGTTTCATAAAAAATATAAATAGTGAAACATTAAAAAAGTTATGCTTTTTATGTAAAAACTGTACTAAATATACTGAACAAAAATATAAACGCAACATGCAACAATTTCAAAGATTTGACTGAGTTACATTTCATATAAGGAAATCAGTCAATTGAAATAAATTCATTAGCTGCTAATCTATGGATTTCACATGATTGAAAATACAGATATGCATCTGTTGGTCACAGATACCTTAAAAAAGGTAGGGGCATAGATCAGAAAACCAGTCATTGACCATAATTTGCCTCACATCTCCTTCACATAGAGTTGATCAGGCTGTTGATTGTGGCCTGTGGAATATTGTCCAATTCCTCTTCAATTGCTGTGCGAAGTTGATGGATACTGCCGGGAACTGGAATACACTGTCATACACGTTGATCTCTTCTCTAAAACGAATTGGTAGAGCTCTAACGGTTATCAGTTATGATATGAAGTTTTGGCTTGGAAAAGTTTTTTGACCTGGTCACAGACAGCTGATGTGTTGTGCACTGAAGTCCATAAGCGAATGGAAAATGTGAGAGGAGGAGATCACATAGATGCTAGAAGGAATTATACAATGAAAAAAATTATCTTGCTGTTTGTATGTGGCTGTTATGAAAGTGAACTGTGTTCGCGTGTGATCAGGGGTGTATTCATTCCGCCAATTCTGTTGAAAAATGTTTCTAAAATGGAAGCAAACGGAACTAAACGGGGATAGACATACATGAATTTATCCAATAGAAACTGTTGTTTGCAACTTACTAATGATTACACCAGATCAGCTAGATGCAGGCAAGAGTGTGCGAGGCGGTATTGAATGTGTCACTGTCTGATTATTCAACATTTTCTCTACACCTGTGCACCAACGCTGTAAACTTTCATCCATAGGATTGTTTGTAGCAACCTCATGATGGGTAGTAGCCTAAACCTATCGATGTTACAAAGAGCTGGGTGAATGGAATATGAATGACATTCATCCAATATGCTGAAATATAAATAAGGCTATGCTTATAGAAAAAATGATCGTCCTCCCTCATTTTAAACGGCACCGACCGCCACTGCCAAACACATGATACATTGCTAAAATCTTCAGATTATTGCTAATCACACACAATTGAATTGAATTGTCATTGAGGTACAATTAGGCTATAATGGTGTCCCAGTTTATCTAACCTGCTGTCCCAGTCTACCAACAGAAAATATGGTTTTGACTCAGTGTACACAAATGGGTGTGTCATCCCTCCTGTGAATATGATATCAACATTTTGTGTGTGTGTGTGTGTGTGTGTGTGTGTGTGTGTGTGTGTGTGTGTGTGTGTGTGTGTGTGTGTGTGTGTGTGTGTGTGTGTGTGTGTGTGTGTGTGTGTGTGTGTGTGTGTGTGTGTGTGTGTGTGTGTGTGTGTGTGTGTGATTAGGAAACATCTTGAAGATTTTGGAACTGTATCATGTGTTGGGCTAATATGTTGGATAGATGTTGAAAGAGGTTACAGAAGACCAAATGCAAAAAGATTTATACTTATTCCTTATTCACCCTAGTACAATAGAGAAATCATGCACAAAGTAGCCTACACAACTGCAAAGCATGTGAAACACATTCACATTTGGCCCATACACATAGCTAGTTCCAGCAGAATATCAGGCAGCAATACCTCTCAGCTCATATACCTCAAGACACATGGAGCAGTTCACAGAATTTAACGACATCGGTAGCCGGTAATGTAGGAAAGACGTTTCAAATTATAATATCTACCAGTAAATGCTAAGGCAACAATGGGCAAAATTAGGTATGGAAAAAGTTGTCTGAAAGTCTTGGTTGAATCTTGGTTTGATTGAACATTTCTAAAGGCTTTTCCAAAAAACCTTCCCAATCAAATGTTGACTACCAAGTAGGCCTACCCGGCAGAATGATATCAAGATGATTTGTACAAATCTGGAGGGCATTTGTTTTGCAAACTCAATCACTGTAGGCCTACAATGTACAGTACAGAACCACAATTAGCCAAATGGTCTCTTGCTAGGTGCACAATTGAATTAAAAGGCAACTATATTTTTTGATATTATTTTTACTCAAAAATAGTCTCCTGATGTGGTTTTAGCATTGTTGTGAACTTAGGACATCCACATCTTTTCTTGTTTATATTTTATTTTGAGAGTGAAAACCTGAAAAAACTATAGGGAAACTCATTAAACACTAGAAGGAAAATGTGAGTATACCCACTTCTCCATGTACCACTACACCACTGTACAAAGGTTAACAAAGACTAGGAGAATCTAACAACTTGGCAACTATTGAGTGCAATGGATATTTGAATTATTGTTGTGCAATCACAAAACATTGATAGAAAGAACATTGAAGAAACAAAGAATAAAGAACTTCACATGTAACAAAGACACAGAGCGCAGAAAAGCCATAGCTTTAGTACTTCAGTTTTCTTTTTTGTTAAAATCACTAAGGTTAGAATTTAAGGAATCCAAGACACTCAGCTCAGGCAGCACAATTCGTGCAAAAATGTACAGAAAGTATTTCAGCAGATTTTTTTGTGTGGCTTCATTCTTGGGAAAAGACACACATTTTTGTGCAACTTAATTCGAAGGATAATACACACTTTCGTGCGACTTCATTCACAGGAAAATACATTTTTGGGGGTCAAACTTCCAAAGAATCTTTTGAAAGTTATTAGAGTAGTGCATAATGGGCAATGGTGTTCTACACCGCCTTTTTTTGTGGCTCACATTTATTTACAGTACCAGTCACAAGTTTGGACACACCTAGAAAACAGTATTGGCATTAATAAATTAAAAAACAACGCAAGGCTAGTATTATAATATAATTATTTCGGAGACAACCTGGTTGATTAACAATATTGATTAACAATATTGCTTTTTTTTATATATATATACAGTACCAGTCAAAGTTTTGGACACACCTACTCATTCAAGGGTTTTTCTTTATTTCTACTATTTTCTACATTGTAGAATAATAGTGACAACATCAAAACTATGAAATAACACATATGGAATCATGTAGTAACCAAAAAAGTGTTATATATTTGACATTCTTCAAAGTAGCCACCTTTTGCATGATGACAGCTTTGCACACTCTTGGCATTCTCTCAACCAGCTTCATGAGGAATGCTTTTCCAACTGTCTTGAAGGAGTTCCCACATATGCTGAGCACTTGTTGGCTGCTTTTCCTTCTCTCTGCGGTCCTTCTCATCCATAACCATCTCAATTGGGGTGAGGTCGGGTGATTGTTGAGGCCAGGTCATCTGATGCAGCATTCCATCACTCTTCTTCTTGGTCAAATAGCCCTTACACAGCCTGGAGGTGTGTTTTGGGTCATTGTCCTGTTGAAAAACAAATGATATTCCCACTAAGTGCAAACCAGATGGGATGGCGTATTGCTGCAGAATGCTGTGGTAGCCATGCTGGTAAAGTGTGCCTTGAATTCTAAATAAATCACTGACAATGTCACCAGCAAAGCACCCCCACACCATCACACCTCCCCCTCCATGCTTTACGTGTGAACCACACATGCGGAGATCATCTGTTTACCTACTCTGCGTCTCACAAAGACACGGCGGTTGGAACTAAAAATGACAAATTTGTACTCATCAGAGCAAGGGACTGATTTCCACCAGTCTAATGTCCATCGCTCATGTTTTTTGACCCAAGCAAGTCTCTTCTTCTTATTGGTGTCCTTTAGTAGTGGTTTCTTTGCAGAAGTTCGACTATGAAGGCCTGATTCCCGCAGTCTCCTCTGAAGAGTTGATGTTGAGATGGGTCTGTTACTTGAACTCAGTGAAGCATTTATTTGGGCTGCAATCTGAGGTGCAGTTAACTGTAATGAACTTATTCTCTGCAGCAGAGGTAACTCTTGGTCTTCCTTTCCTGTGGCAGTCCTCATGAGAGCCAGGTTCATCATAGCGCTTGATGGTTTTTGTGACTGCACTTGAAGAAACTTTCAAAGTTCTTACATTTTTCCGGATGGACTGACCATGTCTTGAAGTAATGACGGACTGTCGTTTCTCTTTGCTTATTTGAGCTGTTCTTTATAATATGGACTTGGTATTTCACCAAATAGGGCTATCTTCTGTATACCACCCCTGCCATGTCAAAACACAACTGATTGGCTCGAACGCGTTAATGAATGGTGATAAATGCTCAATCTGAAGGGTTTCACAGCCCTATAATAATGATACAAGGTATATCAACTTAAAAAGGGTTTATTTACAATCTATTTTGGTATATGATGTTGGGAATGTTGATATTGGAGAGTCTGAAATGAATTAAATACACTAACCCTAAGCTATGTTCAATGTCAGCAGCAATTTCCAGTAAGAAATGCTCTGTCTGAAGCCATTCGGCTATCGGTTTCACAGCCCTGAAATAATGATACAAGTTATATCACCTTAAAAATTGTTTATTTACATCCTCTGGGGTATACCATGTTGGGCAAAGTGGTATAGGAGAGTCTGACATATAACCCCTAACTTGAGTTCAGTCTTCGCCAATGAGAACCAAGATTCTAGGCCGTAGAAAATCCTACATCCATCTCATTAGATCAGAACAGGATGGATGAACAGTGATTCATATTACTGGTTTGCATCCTAAAAAAGTATAGTTGTGTTTGGTTGCATAACACACTTACATTATGTGTCTACCCATATGATATGGATCATTGTAAGGTTATTAGATATATAAGCTTCAGTAACCAAAGAACACCATGGTTGTAATAACACTTTAAACAGGTTCTTTGTAAATGTGTAGAATGTGTTTGTTTTGGGTCCACACTGGTAAGTTAACTTATGTAAATGAGACAGTCACAAAGGATTTTCTTCTGAATAACTGGTCAGGGCATAGCACTTTCCACTCAGCTTCAGACAACTTTGATGTAAGGCTTGATCACACCTGTAGTGACTATTTCTATCCATGACGCCCATTGCTGCTTATCCATTGTTCACTAGATATATCAATGTAATTATACCCAACACAATGTTGAAAAACAGAATGCTTCCCACCGCTAGATCACATAACTCGACATGAGCTGGAAGTGATCCCAACACTGCCACCAATGTAGCGGAAGAAAGTGAAAGCTGCAACAGGGACTCTAACCAGGGCTCATACGTGGCAAAGTGAGCCCTAACAGGCTGACTACACCGCTCGCGTTGCAAAATAAATTTAGAAATCTATAATATTCAATTATTGCACCCACACTGCTGGCGCATGCCAACGAGCGTCTGCGTTGCCAAGGGCTAAAATAGAAGTCAGTTCTATTTGTGACGGAGATCGCGCTGCAAGTCCTGCCTCTCCCATCTCCTCATTGGTTTATAGAAGCAGGTACCCACGTGCCATCTCCTCATTGGTTATACCCACGTGGGTGACTGAAAGACGAACGAGGTCAGTGGCGGTAATGCACCTAATTTATGGAAGTTGCCAATCGTGATATAAAGTCAAGAGAAGAAAAAGCCTAGAAGGAGGAGAGATGATTAGAAACGATTCGGTTGACCGTTTAATGTGTGGATTAATTGTCGGAGTAGAGGACATTGTGCATTTCAAGTAAAATAACAACTCAATGTTTATATCCCAGGACAAATTAGCTAGCAACAGCAAGCTAGCTAAATAGGACAAATTAGCTAGCAAGTGCAAGCTAGCTAGCTAAATTGCCATAAATGTTTAATGCTTTTCGACCTGTCCCCAAATTAATGTAATTGGTTCAGAGTTTGTTTTGATATTTTAACCTGCGTATCGTGATCGCGTTTGGTGTGGGGGAACAAAATAAATGTATGCATGATGGCGCACGCGCGCAACCGGTTTGGGTTCCGTGTAATGGCCATTGCATGAAAGCCTAGTAGGCCTCTGGACACAGGCAGTAGGCCTACAATGCTGGCGTATGCCTTGTTACAATAGCCTAAGTATATAACATGAGTGACACGACCGTAATAATCATCATGAAACAGCCTTGGAAATGCTATAAGTGCAAGCCAACATAATTCATTATTTTACATTAACCTGTTTAATAAGGATCAGCGTCCCGTTGCAAATCATGCAGCGCGTTATGTCAAGATCGCAGATTTTAGAGAAACAACAAATGTCGGTGTCATATATCGGCTGAAAACCTAAATTCTTGTTAATATAACTGCACTGTCTAATTTACAGTAGCTATTGCTGCGAAAAAAATGCCATGCTATTGTTTGAGGCGAGCTCCTAACAACAAACAGTTTTTTCACCGCGATAGGTTTGATAAATTCACCTCTGAAGGTGAAATGTGTACTTACATTCTAAAATCTTGCTCTGATTTATCATCCAAAGGGTCCCAGAGATAACATGAAGTGTCGTTTTGTTAGATAAAATCCTTTTTCATGTCCTAAAAAGGTCCATATAGCATGCACGATCGATTTTGTAATTACACTCATTCAATTTGCAAAGATAGGAATCTGTGAAAATCTCACCCTAAACGTTGTTTCAACAAGTCAAATCACGATCGTATCTATTCCTCAGAGATCCTAGAAGGTAACAAGACATCAATATTTCATTAGGGGTGTAGTATATCCTATAGGACACCATATTTGGTCAGAGAGCGACGCCTTCATGGCACGCCGATGACGTGGGCGGCCGTTACTTGAACGGCTGTATCTTTGTCAAATAAGCACCAATCGGGATCAAACAAAGCTAGCTAGATAGCCAATGAACTGGGCTTTATGGGAGTATCTGGAAACCATGTATTGTTGTTAACACGTTTTTGTTTTATATAAATAAATGTGGGACACAAAAAAAGGCAGTGTAGAACATCATTGCCCAAAATGCACTGCTTCAATAACTTTCAAAAGATTGTTCAGAAGTTTGCCCCCCAAAAATGTGTGTATTTTCCTATGAGTTAAGTCGCACAAAAGTGTGTGTATTTTCACATGAATTAAGCTACACAAAAACGCACAAAAACATTTGCACAAATTTAGTGTGAGATTGTGTTGGTTTAGGCATGTCAGGAATACATTTTAAAGTAGGCCTCGGCTAGCATATGGCCATTAGAAAAACTTTGGATGATTTCAAATAGTCTGACATGGTGACTGCTCTAGGAAGTTTGATCATCTGACCATATTCAAACATTATTATTTCAATTCTCTACCTTCCATTCTTCTCATGTCTTCAATCCCCCACCTCCTAATCCTCATATAGTCATGAACGTTAGTCGTTTTCTTGAAAATGTTTATTTGGAATATAACAGCACCAATGTAGTTTTCTGTCATGTCATTAGTATAATGTATACTAAAAGTAATATCATTAATGTGTGCAATAATAAACAATATCACAGTGATAACTTTTCTATGAGCCCTCTTTGTGTTTTATGGACTTTATGGATTATACATCTGCCTTAGAGATGTTCATGTTGATTACCAGTTCCGATGAGAAATGAATGAATGACTTAGACAGACTATTTTTGTTTCTCTTTTCCTTTTTGACATTTTCATTGAGCCTTGGTAAAGTACTATCATGTCATGTGTCTGTTTTGGTGATTTGGAAGCCAATCACTCATGATGTTCACGTACCTTAGCAGGTTCTTGTTGGAAGACCACTTTCTGAGTACCACTTGGTGCTACACTGGTTGTGGTGAACATGATATTGCGTTCAAATCCATTTAGTGTGACTGCCATTTGTGGTTTCCCGTCATTGGTCTGTATCCTCCAAAGGTCCCACTCTTCCCTGATCAGAGACCCCTTGTACCTCAGTGTGGACACAAAGACATAGGAGGGAGGCAGGCCATCTGGAAACAAGTTCCTGTGGGCCAAAAATAAAACAATCAGTTAATCACATCACTATAAAACAACCAGACTGATGTGTACCAGAGAGATATAGTAGACTTAGCAATACAGACATGGCATGATGTTTTAAGCTTACTTTGTGCTTTCACTCAGGTCAACACGAGATGTCACCTGAAAGGCCTTGGCACCATAAAAAGACCCTTGAGTTTTTTTAACTTTTTTGGCCAAATCCAGATAATGTAGAATATCGAAGCCCTTGACATCACCGTTATCGACTGGGATTCTGCTTGGACAAACAGTCTCTGAAATGGAGCGAATGAGAGAGTTTTGAATGAAATGTACAGAAATACAACATGGCAGAGTGTGTTTTTTTCATAGAAGCGCCACCATTCTTTGCTCAGGTTGGGCTGTATGTTCATTTAGAGTAAATCCATGGAACGCAATAATTTATTTCATTTGGCCTGGACGCCGAAGTGTAAAAAAATCTGTAATAAAATACATTGGCATGGAACACTGGACATTTTGCAAATATGCAGTCTGGCTAAAGAACATTCCTCTCATTGGAAAAAAACTGACAGAATTTGACCATTACACCCACACCCTAAACACACATCTTAATTATTAATAGGACTTGTGAAAGCAAAAGTGCCCACTTTAAATGTGGTAAAAATTATTCCTGCCTTTTTATTATATTTATTATTTAGAACGCTACTCCTCTGACATTGTTTAAGCTAAAAACGCCATTCAAACATTCAAATGTATAGACTGTCTGGAATATTACGCTATTATACAACTTTTTGATAACATCTATAATTTTAAACTACAAAACGTTTTTGTCCTCATCTACTTAAATAAGATTTTGTCAGCATTCTAAAGGTTCCGTTCTTAAAAACTCCCATGACCTCCAAAATTCTATTCCAATTTAACAATTCACGGGTTGCACGTTTCAGCACAGTATTGTTTTGAATGTCTGTTTTAGGACTGATGCCCAGCTGAGCATTCTACTCAATGCAGTGTCAGTGCTGATGAAGATTTAGTCTAAATTGCATTAGCGTGGCTTAGGAACACAATGACATTTCAAAAGGAGGCAAGTAATTAGTAGGATAAGCTTTTGTCATCATTGTGATGTCACCAGATTGACTTTAGATGCAGTAAAACTTTAGCTACCTCACTAAGATTGAGGGGAGAGCACCAGAATTTTTGCTAGCTAAACATTAGCATTGATAGCTATTTCTGACTAACTTTGCTAGCTCATGGCAACATTGCCATTTCTCTAAAGTAAACTTGACGACATCATAATGATTGCAAAGTTGTTTTCTACTAATTATTTGTCTACTTTAGCAAAGTCATCGTATTTCCAGGCCACTATAGTGTAATTTTGATGAAACAGTCATTAGCACCCGTTCAGAAAGACTGAGCATTACCCATCAGTCGGAAATAAATATGCTGCAGCATATGTAGATCATTGACAGTGGCAACGACGCAAACGAGTGACAGAGGTGCAACCCATAAATACAACCTTTGACACAAATCCGCTACTTTGACCACTTTCCCAACAAGTTAGACATAGAACGTATAAAATCTTAGTAAATGTCTCTGCTTTTGAAATTTCAAATCATATTCTTATATACTTATATACTTATATTCCACCAATCAATAGGTACTGCTGTTTTAGTAACCACATCAACATTTTACATTTACATTTTAGTCATTTAGCAGATGCTCTTTTCCAGAGCAACTTACAGTAAGTAGTCCATTCATCTTAAGATAGCTAGGTGTGACAACCACATATCACAGTCATAGTAAGTACATTTTCCCTCAATAAAGTAGCTATCAGCAAAGTCAGAGCTAGTAAGAGGGGAAAAAAGTAAAGTGTGAATGTTAGTTCACGAAAGGCATTTTATATAAAAAAATTAAAAAGGGGGTAGCTGCCCTCCCATAGGGGTGGTAGGGCCAAGAGTTCAGAGGTGGCAGAACGGAGTGCTCGGGTTGGGGTGTAGGGTTTGAGTGTAGCCTGAAGGTAGGGAGGGGCAGTTCATCTTGCTGCTCCGTAGGCAAGTAACATTGGCTTGTAGTGGATGCGAGCTTCGACTGGAAGACAGTGGAGTGTGCGGCGGAGCAGGGTCACATGGGAGAACACCAGGCGGGCTCCAGCATTCTGGATAAGTTGCAAGGGTTTGATGGCACAAGCGGGGAGCCCAGCCAACAGCAAGTTGCAGTAGTGCAGATGGGAGATGAGAAGTGCCTGGATGAGTCACTGCCTTGATGTTTGCAGAATACAACAGGGTCATGCCAAGGTTATTTGCACTCTGGGAGGGGGAAACCGTGGAATTGTCAACCGTGATGGAGAGGTCTTTGAGCAACCTACAGGTCAACAACTAATTTCATGGAGCTAACTTCCCACTGTTGAATTAACTGCCACAGAACTTACATACATTTCAAATTATAGGTTAGGGAAAAGCGCAATGAATAGTGCCACTTTCTAGGATGTCAATATAAATTAATGTATTTATGGTTGTTTCAAATTTTGTCTTGCCTTTTAATAATTATATAGTCTCAGTCAAAAGTTTGGACACACCTACTCATTCAAGGTTTTTTAGAATAATAGTGAAGATATCAAAACTATGAAATAACACATATGGAATAAAGTAGTAACTAAAAAAAGTGTTAAACAAATAAAACAACGATATATTTTTATTTAAGATTCTTCAAAGTAGCTCCACTTTGCCTTGATGACAGCTTTGCACACTCTTGGCATTCTCTCAACCAGCTTCATGAGGTAGTCACCTGGAATATATTTCAATTAACTGGTGTGCCTTCTTAAAAGTTAATTTGTGGAATTTATTTCCTTCCTAATGCATTTGAGCCAATCAGTTGTGTTATGACAAGGTAGGGGTAGTATACAGAAGATAGTCCTATTTGGTAAAAGACCAAGTCCATATTATGGCAAGAACAGCTCAAATAAGCAAAGAGAAATGACAGTCCATCCTTACTTTAAGACATGAAGGTCAGTCAATCCGGGAACATTTCAAGAACTTTGAAAGTTTCTTCAAGTGCTATGATGAAACTGGCTCTCATGAGGACCGCCACAGGAAAGGAAGACCCAAAGTTACCTCTGCTGCAGAGGATAAGTTCATTAGAGTTACCAGCCTCAGAAATTGCAGCCCAAATAAATGCTTCACAGTTCAAGTAACAGACACATCTCAACATCAACTGTTCAGAGGAGATGGCGTGAATCAGGCCTTCGTGATTGAATTGCTGCAAAGAAACCACTACTAAAGGACACCAATAGGAATAAGAGACTTGCTTGGGCCAAAAACATGAGCAATGGACATTATACCAGAGGAAATCAGTCCTTTGGTCTGATGAGTCTAAATTAGCGATTTTTGGTTCCAAACGCTGTGTCTTTGTAAGACGCAGAGTAGTTGAACGGATGATCTCTGCACATGTGGTTCCCACCATGAAGCATGGAGGAGGAGGTGTGATCGTGTGGGGGTGCCTTGCTGAGCTCAGCGTTCAACACCATAGTACCCTCAAAGCGCATCACTAAGCTAAGGATCCTGGGACTAAACACCTCCCTCTGCAACTGGATACTGGACTTCCTGACGGGCCGCCCCCAGGTGGTGAGGGTAGGTAGCAACGCATCTGCCACGCTGATCCTCAACACTGGAGCTCCCCAGGGGTGCGTGCTCAGTCCCCTCCTGTACCCCCTGTTCACCCACGACTGCATGGCCCGGCATGACTCCAACACCATCATTAAGTTTGCAGACGACACAACAGTGGTAGGCCTGATCACCGACAACGACGAGACAGCCTATAGGGAGGAAGTCAGAGACCTGGCCGGGTGGTGCCAGAATAATAACCTATCTCTCAACGTAACCAAGACTAAGGAGATTATTGTGGACTACAGGAAAAGGAGGACCGAGCACGCCCCCATTCTCATCGACGGGGCTGTGGTGGAGCAGGTTGAGAGCTTCAAGTTCCTTGGCATCCACATCAACAACAAACTAGAATGGTTCAAACACACCAAGACAGGCGTGAAGAGGGCACGACAAAGCCTATTCCCCCTCAGGAAACTAAAAAGATTTGGCATGGGTCCTCAGATCCTCAAAAGGTTCTACAGCTGCAACATCGAGAGCATCCTGACTGGTTGCATTACTGCCTGGTACAGCAATTGCTCAGCCTCTGACCGCAAGGCACTACAGAGGGTCGTGCATACGGACAAGTACATCACTGGGGCTAAGCTGCCTGCCATCCAGGACCTCTACACCAGGCGGTGTCAGAGGAAGGCCCTAAAAATTGTCAAAGACCCCAGTCATAGACTGTTCTCTCTACTACCTCATGGCAAGCGGTACCGGAGTGCCAAGTCTATGACAAAAGGCTTCTCAACAGTTTTTACCCCCAAGACATAAGACTTCTGAACAGGTAATCAAATGGCTACCCGGACTATTTGCACTGTGTGCCCCCCCCCCCCCCAACCCCTAATTTTACGCTGCTGCTACTCTCTGTTCATCATATATGCATAGTCACTTTAACCATATCTACATGTACATACTACCTCAATCACCCTGACTAACCGGTGTCTGTATGTAGCCTCGCTACTTTTATAGCCTCACTACTGTATACAGTCTGTCTTTTTACTGTTGTTTTTATTTCTTTACTTACCTATTGTTCACCTAATACCTTTTTTGCACTATTGGTTAGAGCCTGTAAGTAAGATTTTCAGATTTTTTTGTATTCAGCGTATGTGACAAATAAACTTTGATTTGATTTGATTACACTGTCTCTGATTTATTTAGAATTCAAGGTACACTTTACCAACATGGCTACCACAGCATTCTGCAGAGATACGCCATCGAATCTGGTTTGTGCTTAGTGGGAATATCACTTGTTTTTCAACAGCACAATGACCCAACACACCTCTAGGCTGTGTAAGGACTATTTGACCAAGAAGGAGAGTGAATGAGTGCTGCATCAGATGACCTGGCCTCCACAATCACCCGACCTAAACCCAATTGAGATGGTTTGGGATGAGTTGGACCGCAGAGTGAAGGAAAAGCAGCCAACAAATGCTCAGCATATGTGGGAACTCCTTCAAGACTGTTGGAAAAGCATTCCAGGTGAAGCTGGTTGAGAGAAGGCCAAGAGTGTGCAAGGCTTTCATCAAGGCAAAGGGTGGCTACTTTGAAGAATGTAAAATCTAAAATTCATTTTGATTTGTTTAACACTTTTTTGGTTACTACATCATTTCAAATGTGTTATTTCATAGTTGTGATGTCTTCACTATTATTCAACAATGTAGAAAATAGTAAAAAATCAATTAAAAAAAACCTTGAATGAGTAGGTGTGTCCAAAATTTTCACTGGTACTGTATGTGTTATTGTTTTTACCATCGATGACCACTTTTAAGTGCTATCCTTTGGGTCCACATTGTACATTTTATTGTACAGTCGTGGCCAAATTTTTTGAAAATGACACAAATATTAATTTTCACAAAGTCTGCTGCCTCAGTTTGTATGATGGCAATTTGCATATACTCCAGAATGTTATGAAGAGTGATCAGAGGAATTGCAATTAATTGCAAAGTCCCTATTTGCCATGCAAATGAACAGAATCCCCCAAAAAACCTTTCCACTGCATTTCAGCCCTGCCACAAAAGGACCAGCTGACATCCTGTCAGTGATTCTCTCGTTAACACAGGTGTGAGTGTTTATGAGGACAAGGCTGGAGATCACTCTGTCATGCTGAATGAGTTCGAAAAACAGACTGGAAGCTTCAAAAGGAGGGTGGTGCTTGGAATCATTGTTTTTCCTCTGTCAACCATGATTACCTGCAAGGAAAAACATGCCATCATCATTGCTTTGCACAAAAAGGGCTTCACAGGTAAGGATATTGCTGTCAGTAAGATTGCGCCTAAAAAAAAAAACGTTTATCGGATCATCAAGAACTTCAAGGAGAGCGGTTCAATTGTTGTGAAGAAGGCTTCAGGGCACCCAAGAAAGTTCAGCAAGCGCCAGGACCGTCTCCTAAAGTTGATTCAGCTGCGGGATCGGGGCACCACCAGTACAGAGCTTGCTCAGGAATGGCAGCAGGCAGGTGTGAGTGCATCTGCACACACAGTGAGGCGAAGACTTTTGGAAGATGGCCTGGTGTCAAGAAGGGCAGCAAAGAAGCCACTTCTCTCCAGGAAAAACATCAGGGACAGACTGATATTCTGCAAAAGGTACAGGGATTGGACTGCTGAGGACTGGGGTAAAGTCATTTTCTCTGAGGAATCCCCTTTCCGATTGTTTGGGGCATCCGGAAAAAGCTTGTCCGGAGAAGACAAGGTGAGCGCTACCATCAGTCCTGTGTCATGCCAACAGTAAAGCATCCTGAGACCATTCATGTGTGGGCTTGCTTCTCAGCCAAGGGAGTAGGTTCACTCACAATTTTGCCTAAGAACACAGCCATGAATAAAGAATGGTACCAACACATCCTCCGAGAGCAACTTCTCCCAACCATCCAGGAACAGTTTGGTGACGAACAATGCCTTTTCCAGCATGATGGAGCACCTTGCCATAAGGCAAAAGTGATAACTAAGTGGCTCGGGGAACAAAACATCGATATTTTGGGTCCATGGCCAGGAAACTCCCCAGACCATAATCCCATTGAGAACTTGTGGTCAATCCTCAAGAGGGCGGGTGGACAAACAAAAACCCACAAATTCTGACAAACTCCAAACATTGATTATGCAAGAATGGGCTGCCATCAGTCAGGATGTGGCCCAGAAGTTAATTGACAGCATACCAGGGCGGATTGCAGAGGTCTTGAAAAAGAAGGGTCAACACTGCAAATATTGACTCTTTGCATCAACTTCATGTAATTGTCAATAAAAGCATTTGACACTTATGAAATGCTTGTAATTATACTTCAGTATTCCATAGTAACATCTGACAAAAATATCTAAAGATACTGAGGCTACAGACTTTGTGAAAATGTATATTTCTGTCATTCTCAAAACTTTTGGCCACGACTGTATATGTCTGTTACCCAAATAAATTAAATTAAATTAAATTCAGCACTGGTGGAGCATATTCTAAACATTAGACAATTAGGTAACAATGTGACTTTTGACACATATTAGCTACTTTGACCACTTTCCCAACAACTTAGACAAAAGCTTAGAGCACCTGAAATCTTAGTCTACTTCTCTGCTATTCAAATCTAAAATCAGAACAGACATATTATACCAATGTAATGTAGCTGTTTTAGTAACTGCATTAAATACATTTTCTCTACATTTTTCGAAATAACTTGAATGTTGATGTCACGGATCACCCGGTACTGCTGCTCATTCCATTCACCAGCTCCTGAGGTCTATGTCACCGGCTTTCTAGGCATCACTGAACTGGATTCATTACCACCAGCCCCGGACTGTCTTGTCTAATTACGCACACCTGGTTCCCATTCCCCCTGATTAGTATGTTATATATGTGCCCTCTGTTCCCCATTGTCTTTGTCGGTTATTGTTCCCATGTCCATTTGTCTTATGAGTACCTGTGCTTTGTTGTTTCAACTTTCGTAGTATATGTATTGTGCACTTGTTATTTTGGGTCTCGTGTAGTGTTTTTACGGGTCTTGTCCTGTGTAATTATTAGAGGTTTAAACCTCACTCTTTTGTTTGGGTTACATCCCTGTGTATTTTATATACGTGTTTGTTTTTGGATTCGTCCCCGTGCCTTTTTCATGACATGTATTTTTGGGGGGAGTAATAAAGCCCTATTACATATTCTTGCGCCTGTCTCTGATCATTATACAACGTGACAGTTAACTACTTTCCTAACAAGTTAGACAAAATCTTAGTCTACTTCTCTGCATTTAAATCTAAACTTAGAACAGTTCTTCCACTAGCACATAAATACTTTCAAAGAGATAAAGCAAGTCCCACAATTGTTCTTAATGGAAAAGTACCTTCTAGTCCCAGTAGGCTATTCATTTACAAGGGATCATACTTCCTTATTGTTTGAATGTGGATACAACCTTTCAAATAGGTACCATTTTCCAAACTATTGCTCTATGTTTTGTTCTGGGTGTTGTTCTTGATAAAACTCTTTTGTTCTAGAAGTATTTTCAACAAGGCTGTAAACATCCAGTCCGTATTCTTGTTATGTTGACTACCATGACGCCAAGTGCCAAAAGCCATGCACATACTGTACCCCTTTCAGTTTTACAAAGATTAGGTATAGGTCAATAAAAGTTTAACCTGGTGTCCTAGCAATAGCTTCCCTAACCTTTACTTCACCCTGAAGCAGTGACATCACGTTGACATGACTCTCTTGACACAGTTTGGCTAGTCATCCAACACAGTAAACAACTTCAGAAAACATTAGATTCCCAATCATTAGATCTTGAGAAAACATTACATTTCAAGACATTTCCTGTATAAGAGCTTTAATGTCTACTAATGTGCAAACATGTTAAATCAACCGAAGGGTCTTTAGAGAACCACACCTTAATTTTGAACAACAGAAATATCAGCCCCACCACATGGTTTGTTGTAAAGCTGAGGGATGGGGCTCATGAGAATCCCCATTTCTTCATTAGAAAATGCCTACCTTCACACAACTTCTGCCTTATGGTCTCACGCATCTTGGAAATAGCTTTATAGTCATCGACATAAAACACATAGGTGGAGGAGGGCTTGTTTCCAATAGCGTTCAACTCCTCCTCTTCCGTCTCAGATCCCACACCAATGGCAAAGATTATTATTCCTCTTCTCCTGGCTTCCTCTGCTGCTGCTTTCACCTCATCTTGTGACTTTCCGTCTGTTAGGACCACAGCAATTCTAGCAACACCCTTAGGGCCTCGTTCAGACAGGTTAAATAGTTTGTCGCTAGCAAACTGTATGGCCGTCCCAGTCCTTGTGTTTCCCCCCATGTAGTCAATGGATTCCATGGCTCTGATGAGATCCTTGCTACGAAGGTGCTTCCCTAACGGGATATTTATGATTGGATCATCACTGTATTGGACCACACCGACCTGGGTGAACTTCTGGCCGATGTTAAAGCTTGTGGTGATGTTGACGAGCCATCGCTTGACTATTTCAAAGTTCACATCAGCTACACTCCACGAACCGTCTAGGATAAAGACCAAATCGCTTGCAACAGTTTTACAACCTGTAAGAGAGATGATAAAGATGAGTGGTTTTACACAGCCTTGAAAAAAGATGAATGAAGAGTATTTACTTCTTATAAAGGAATGGCCTTTACCAATACAGTACATAGAAAGCTTTCCTGAACATCCATTCTGCATTTATAGTAAAAGTGAGCGATAATGGACACCATGCAATGGAAATGTGTCACATATAACGATGAAGACAGAAGCACTCTTACTGAATCTCATGTCCTCATCTTGTGCTGCACAAGACAAGTGAAGGAGCATGAAGCACAGACACCGCAAGACACAATGCATGGATCTGGTTTTGCAACGCATGATACTGAAGTACCAAACTCCAAATGTGCACCTATAGGGAAAGGGAAACAACACATGCATAGCTGAATTGTCATTCCAATTATTCTAATCAGTTAACAAATCAAAGGACTTCAGACAGTTTTTTTTCTCTCTCTCTCTCTCTCTCTCTCTCTCTCTCTCTCTCTCTCTCTCTCTCTCTCTCTCTCTCTCTCTCTCTCTCTCTCTCTCTCTCTCTCTCTCTCTCTCTCTCTCTCTGTCTCTCGCTCTCTCTCTCTCGCTCTCTCTCTCTCTCTCTCTCTCTCTCTCTCTCTCTCTCTCTCTCTCTCTCTCTCTCTCTCTCTCTCTCTCTCTCTGTGTGTGAGTACTCAGAATACTTTTGGTCATACTTCTTTGTTTCTCTCTGGCTGCTTTAGGAAACTGTGTATTTCATTGCAGTTTCCAGCAAGTGAAAGTAAGAAACTGCAGACATAAAAAGAAGCAGCTATAAATGAGGAACTGCACAGGAAGTTGGTGCACGTTAATTGGGGAGGACAGGCTCGTGGTAATGGCTGGATTGGTATAGGTGGAACGGTATCAAACACATGGTTTCCATGTGTTTGATGCCATTCCATTCTCTCCATTCCAGCCATTATTATAAGCCATCCTCCCCTCAGCAGCCTCCATTGAGGAACAGATACTGTACAGTATGCTCCATAGAAAGCATTTGTGATTTGTGGAAGGAAGGTAGGTATGGACTTTGGTCAGCTCAGTCAATCCAACCGATTAACCTAAAGCAGTGGGTTTTCCTGAGACAATGACTAGACTTGGATAGGTCAATTCTGCAATGACCGAGATCTAACCCTCGTCCACCATATGTAACTGTGCTGTCGGTTTGTTGTCACAGCCATAACATGACTGGGTTTTTCCACTCCCTGACCCAGGATTTGAGGCACAGCTCAGTGAGGGGCCAAGCTGCCACGGTAGAGCCGGCCATTTTGTTCCGGCCCTTTCCCCCCAACCCGTCCTGAGCACCGGGGGAAGTCGCTGGAAAGCAACACTGTGACATGAGCCAGTCAGCATGGCTTTTCCCTCTATCGACTTCCCTCCGATCTGGATAATTCTACATTTCTGACGAAACCACATGGAATTCATTTACGGCGTCAGACAGTGAAATTCCTGCTCTGGATAGTGACCAAACACATGTAGTCATGACAAATGAATGGCAACCATTGTCCAAGAGATAAAGAGACCTGATTGGACGACAAAGTTAACGTTGCACATTCCTGAATTTGCTACTGTACATTAAAGCTTGATGGAGTATGCACCACCTGGGATACATGCCAGAAAATTCTCTAAAATGACCCATTGATGCATTTATTTTTCAGGTCATTGCGGTGCCGTTCACCATATGGCTTTTTTCCCCTTCTATGACCGACTCATTGACCTCTGATGTTATTGGGGCAGTGAAGACACTTTATAGCTCTCCACCTTGATCAAGATGACAATGGCAGGAATAATGACGCTGGTGTGCAGTTATTATAACCCTCCCCTAGAAAAAGACAACATTACCAACATAAAGATTCTTCTGCCAGACATATTTCCTAAAACTTGAACCCAAAACATGACTTCCAATTCCTTGAGGGATTTAGAGTCTGAGTTATTCATCTAGTTTGCAGCAATACTGAGTACAATATTTATGTAATGCCTGGTGGGTTGCATCCAGCTGGACAAGGGAGTCAGGAAGCTCATGTTGAACAGCTGATTCCTCCTACTTTTCCAGAAAAGGTGCTACCAAAAGAGTTAACCAGACTAAAAACACAATTACAGATTTTCTGGTTCCTCGATCTGGTTCTTACCCACCCGTCTTTGGTTGCTATTTTCTTCTACATCATAGAGCTGTTGTTAAGGATAAAAGTTGATGTATCGTTTTCACAACTGCAGCACCTGCAGCCTTTTTTTACTTAAAATGGGGGAGTTAATCAGCTTTAATATTGCAGATAGATTGTAGCTTCCATCAATATAATTGTCAGCATCGTTTCCAATCCCCCATATAAGTCAAGTGGTCTGAATACTTTCTGAAGGCACTGTATATATATACAGTGGGGAGAAGAAGTATTTGATACACTGCCGATTTTGCAGGTTTTCCTACTTACAAAGCATGTAGAAGTCTGTAATTTTTATCATAGGTACACTTCAACTGTGAGAGACGGAATCTAAAACAAAAATCCAGAAAATCATTTTGTATGATTTTTAAGTTATTAATTTGCATTTTATTGCATGACATAAGTATTTGATACATCAGAAAAGCAGAACTTAATATTTGGTACAGAAACCTTTGTTTGCAATTACAGAGATCATACGTTTCCTGTAGTTCTTGACCAGGTATGCACACACTGCAGCAGGGATTTTGGCCCACTCCTCTATACAGACCTTCTCCAGATCTTTCAGGGTTCGGGGCTGTCGCTGGGCAATATGGACTTTCAGCTCCCTCCAAAGATTTTCTATTGGGTTCAGGTCTGGAGACTGGCTAGGCCACTCCAGGACCTTGAGATGCTTCTTACGGAGCCACTCCTTAGTTGCCCTGGCTGTGTGTTTCGGGTCGTTGTCATGATGGAAGACCCAGCCACGACCCATCTTCAATGCTCTTACTGAGGGAAGGAGGTTGTTGGCCAAGATCTCGCGATACATGGCCCCATCCATCCTCCCCTCAATACGGTGCAGTCGTCCTGTCCCCTTTGCAGAAAAGCATCCCAAAGAATGATGTTTCCACCTCCATGCTTCACGGTTGGGATGGTGTTCTTGGGGTTGTACTCATCCTTCTTCTTCCTCCAAACACGGCGAGTGGAGTTTAGACCAAAAAGCTCTATTTTTGTCTCATCAGACCACATGACCTTCTCCCATTCCTCCTCTGGATCATCCAGATGGTCATTGGCAAACTTCAGACGGGCCTGGACATGCGCTGGCTTGAGCAGGGGGACCTTGCGTGCGCTGCAGGATTTTAATCCATGACGGCGTAGTGTGTTACTAATGGTTTTCTTTGAGACTGTGGTCCCAGCTCTCTTCAGGTCATTGACCAGGTCCTGCCGTGTAGTTCTGGGCTGATCCCTCACCTTCCTTATGATCATTGATGCCCCACGAGGTGAGATCTTGCATGGAGCCCCAGACCGAGGGTGATTGACCGTCATCTTGAACTTCTTCCATTTTCTAATAATTGCGCCAACAGTTGTTGCCTTCTCACCAAGCTGCATGCCTATTGTCCTGTAGCCCATCCCAGCCTTGTGCAAGGTCTATCCCTGATGGTTTTATCCCTGATGTCCTTACACAGCCCTCTGGTCTTGGCCATTGTGGAGAGGTTGGAGTCTGTTTGATTGAGTGTGTGGACATGTAACGGCCGTCCCTCGGTGAGTGAGTAGACCAAGGCGCAGCGGGTGATGAATACATAATGTTTATTTGACAAGACGGAAAAACACGAAACGAAATACACTTGAATGATTAACAAAATAACAAAACGAACTAGACAGACCTAAACTATGAACTTACATGAAACGAGGAACACATAAACAGGAACGACCGAACGAACGAGACGAGACAGTACCGTGTGGTGCAAAATACACAGACACAGCGACAATCACCCACAAACAAACAGTGAGAACAACCTACCTTAATATGACTCTCAATTAGAGGAAAACGCAAAACACCTGCCTCTAATTAAGAGCCATACCAGGCAACCCAAAACCAACATAGAAACAGCAAACATAGACTGCCCACCCAAAACTCACGCCCTGACCATCACACACATACAAAACAACAGAAAACAGGTCAGGAACGTGACAGAACCCCCCCCTCAAGGTGAGAACGCCGGGCGCACCAGCACAAAGTCCAGGGGAGGGTCTGGGTGGGCATCTGACCACGGTGGTGGCTCAGGCTCCGGACGCTGTCCCCACACCACCATAGTCACTCCCCGCTTCTGTATCCCCCTCCCAATGACCACCCTCCAACTAAACCCACCTAGATGAAGGGACAGCATCGGGATAAGGGGCAGCAGCTCCGGGATAAGGGGCAGCAGCTCCGGGCTGAGGGACTCCGGCAGGTCCGGGCTGAGGGACTCCGGCAGGTCCGGGCTGAGGGACTCCGGCAGGTCCGGGCCGAGGGACTCCGGCAGGTCCGGGCCGAGGGACTCCGGCAGGTCCGGGCCGAGGGACTCCGGCAGGTCCTGGCCGAGGGACTCCGGCAGGTCCTGGCCGAGGGACTCCGGCAGGTCCTGGCCGAGGGACTCCGGCAGGTCCTGGCCGAGGGACTCCGGCAGGTCCTGGCCGAGGGACTCCGGCAGGTCCTGGCCGAGGGACTCCGGCAGGTCCTGGCTGGACGGCTCTGGCAGGTCCTGGCTGGACGGCTCTGGCAGGTCCTGGCTGGACGGCTCTGGCAGGTCCTGGCTGGACGGCTCTGGCTGGTCCTGGCTGGACGGCTCTGGCTGGTCCTGGCTGGACGGCTCTGGCTGATCCGGTCTGGCGGAAGGCTCTGGCTGATCCGGTCTGGCGGAAGGCTCTGGCTGATCCGGTCTGGCGGAAGGCTCTGGCTGATCCGGTCTGGCGGAAGGCTCTGGCTGATCCGGTCTGGCGGAAGGCTCTGGCTGATCCGGTCTGGCGGAAGGCTCTGTAGGCTCTTGGCAGACGGGCGGCTTTGCAGGCTCATGGCAGACGGGCAGCTTTGCAGGCTCATGGCAGACGGGCAGTTCAGGCGCCGTTGGGCAGACGGGCAGTTCAGGCGCCGCTGGGCAGACGGGCAGTTCAGGTGCCGCTGGGCAGACGGGCAGTTCAGGCGCCGCTGGGCAGACGGGCAGTTCAGGCGCCGCTGGGCAGACGGGCAGTTCTGTAGGGAGGAGACGGAGAGACAGCCTGGTGCGCGGTACCGGAACTGGAGGCAATGGGCTGGAGACACGCACCATAGGGAGAGTGCGTGGAGGAGGAACAGGGCTCTGGAGATGCACTGGAAGCCTGGTGCGTGGTGTCGGCACTGGTGGTACTAGGCTGGGGCGGGAAGGTGGCGCCGGATATACCGGACCGTGAAAGAGGACACGTGCTCTTGAGCACCGAGCCTCCCCAACCTTACCAGGTTGAATGGTCCCCGTAGCCCTGCCAGTGCGGCGAGGTGGAATAGCCCGCACTGGGCTATGCAGGCGAACCGGGGACACCACCTGTAAGGCTGGTGCCATGTACGCCGGCCCGAGGAGACGTACTGGAGACCAGATACGTTGGGCCGGCTTCATGGCACTCGGCTCGATGCCCAACCTAGCCCTCCCAGTGCGGCAAGGTGGAATAGCCCGCACTGGGCTAAGCACGCGTACTGGGGACACCGTGCGCTTTACCGCATAACACGGTGTCTGACCAGTACGACGCCCTCTTACTCCACGGCAAGCCCGGGGAGTTGGCTCAGGTATCCAACCCGGCTTCGCCACACTCCCCTTTAGCCCCCCCCCAAGAAATTTTTGGGTGTTACTCACGGGCCTCCAGCCTTGCTTCCGTGCTGCCTCCTCATTATGTCGCCTCTCCGCTTTCGATGCCTCCAGCTCCGCTTTGGGGCGGCGACACTCCACTGGCTCTGCCCAGGGTCCTTTACCGTCCAGGATCTCTTCCCATGTCCAATCCTCCTTTTCCCACTGCTGCTGTCGTGGCTGTGCGTTAACCCGCTGCTTGATCTGGGTTTGGTGGGTGATTCTGTAACGGCCGTCCCTCGGTGAGTGAGTAGACCAAGGCGCAGCGGGTGATGAATACATAATGTTTATTTGACAAGACGGAAAAACACGAAACGAAATACACTTGAATGATTAACAAAATAACAAAACGAACTAGACAGACCTAAACTATGAACTTACATGAAACGAGGAACACATAAACAGGAACGACCGAACGAACGAACGAGACGAGACAGTACCGTGTGGTGCAAAATACACAGACACAGCGACAATCACCCACAAACAAACAGTGAGAACAACCTACCTTAATATGACTCTCAATTAGAGGAAAACGCAAAACACCTGCCTCTAATTAAGAGCCATACCAGGCAACCCAAAACCAACATAGAAACAGCAAACATAGACTGCCCACCCAAAACTCACGCCCTGACCATCACACACATACAAAACAACAGAAAACAGGTCAGGAACGTGACAGGACAGGTGTCTTTTATACAGGTAACGAGTTCAAACAGGTGCAGTTAATACAGGTAATGAGTGGAGAACAGGGGGGCTTCTTAAAGAAAAACTAACAGGTCTGTGAGAGCCGGAATTCTTACTGGTTGGTAGGTTATCAAATACTTATGTCATGCAATAAAATGCAAATGAATTACTTAAAAATCATACAATGTGATTTTCTGGATTTTGGTTTTAGATTCCGTCTCTCACAGTTGAAGTGTACCTATGATAAAGATTACAGACCTCTACATGCTTTGTAAGTAGGAAAACCTGCAAAATCGGCAGTGTATCAAATACTTGTTCTCCCCACTGTATATAAGGAACTGTAAAAAAATGCAAAGGTTGACATATTAAAGACAGTCATTTAAGACTGCAGGTATACAGTGGCTTCGGGAAGTATTCAGACCCTTTGACTTTTTTCACATTTTGTTAGGTTTCAGCCTTATTTCAGCCAGATTCTCTGGTCTGATGAAACCAAGATTGAACTCTTTGGCCTGAATGCCAAGCGTCATGTCTGGAGGAAACCTGGCACCATCCCTACGGTAAAGCATGGTGGTGGCAGCATCATGATTTAGGGATGCCTTTCAGCGGCAGAGACTGGGAGACTAGTCAGGATTGAGGCAAAGATCCTAGAACAGAGAGTTCAGAGAGAGAGAGAGATCCTTGATGAAAATCTGCTCCAGAGTTCTCAGGACCTCAGACTGGGGTGAAGGTTCACCTTCCAACAGGACAATGACCCTAAGCACACAGCCAAGACAACGCAGGAGTGGCTTCGGGATAAGTCTCTGAATGTCCTTGAGTGGCCCAGCCAGAGCCCGGACTTGAACCCGATCGAAAATCTCTGGAGAGACCTGAAAATATTTGTACAGCAACTCTCCCAATCCAACATGACAGAGCCTGAGAGGATCTGCAGTGAAGAATGGGAGAAACTCCCCAAATACAGGTGTGTCAAGCTTGTAGCGTCATACCCAAGAAGATTCAAGGCTGTAATCGTTGCCAAAGGTGCTTCAAATCAAATCAAAGATTATTTGTCACGTGCGCCGAATACAACAGGTGTAGACCTTACAGTGAAATGCTTACTTACAGGCTCTAACCAATAGTGCAAAAAAGGTATTAGGTGAACAATAGGTAAGTAAAGAAATAAAAACAACAGTAAAGAGACAGTGAAAAATAACAGTAGCGAGGCTATGTACAGTAGCGAGGCTATACAAGTAGCGAGGCTACATACAGACACCTGTTAGTCGGGCTGATTGAGGTAGTATGTACATGTAGATATGGTTAAAGTGACTATGCATACTGTATATGATGAACAGAGAGTAGCAGTAGCGTAAAAGAGGGGTTGGCAGGTGGTGGGTGGCGGGACACAATTCAGATAGCCAAGTTAGCAAATGTGCGGGAGCACTGGTTGGTCAGCCCAATTGTGGTCCACAATCCAGTTGCAGAGGGATGTGTTTAGTCCCAGGATCCTTAGCTTAGTGATGAGCTTTGAGGGTACTATGGTGTTGAACACTGAGCTGTAGTCAATGAATAGCATTCTCACATAGGTGTTCCTTTTGTCCAGGTGGGAAAGGGCAGTGTGGAGTGCAATAGAGATTGCATCATCTGTGGATCTGTTTGGGCGTAATGCAATTTGGAGTGGGTCTAGGGTTTCTGGGATAATGGTGTTGATGTGAGCCATTACCAGCCTTTCAAAGCACTTCATGGCTACGGACGTGAGTGCTATGGGTCTGTAGTCATTTAGGCAGGTTGCCTTTGTGTTCTTGGGCACAGGGACTATGGTGGTCTGCTTGAAACATGTACTGAGTAAAGGGTCTGAATACTCATGTAAATGTGATATTTCATGTTTCAGGGGTCTGAATACTTTCCGAAGGCACTGAACACATCCCGTCTTAAATGACTGTCTTTAATATTTCAACATTTGCATTTTAAACTTAATTGCTTAAAATAATGCAATAAAAAGTTATTCCATCCCAAAATCAACAACTGCTGTTCAGTATGTACTACTTCGCCAAAATAAGGTGGAAATGTATTACTGCCAAGTTCCTCAGGCAATGATGGAAAAACCAAAACATTATATCAGCTCTCCCTTAAAATCAAATAAAGTAATGACCACCATGAACCCTTATCATCACAGTGGACTGAACCACTTGGAGCCTGGGAGGGGTATTTCACCATCAACATGTTCCTATTTTAGAATGATCTACAGGCCAGGGGTTTACTTATGGGATTGCCTGGCTTTTGTTTCGTACACATATGTCACAACTGCAGAAACTCATGAAAATAATAAATGCAAGCCCCTGGTCTTGGTACCTCTATGGATTATTTTCCCCAAACCTTTTTTTTCGGTTTACAAGGAGACTCAGACGAGGGCCCAGCAGAGTTCAGTTGAGCTCCCAGCAAAGTTCAGTTTAATAATTCCATTCATTCTTTGCATATGACAGTGGGACAAACAAGGGACTGATAACTCCTCTTAATGTCTTCAGTTTGCTACCTGCTGTCTGCCACTGCAGCAGCTCAGATCATAGGAATCTACACACTAGTAGATTATCACATCTATTGAGACATTGATAAGCACAAAGCTTCAGTGAAAGATACAACACACTAAAACACACCGAAACAAAATGCATGTCAACGATTGAAATTGTACTAAAAGTCCATACTAATCCTAAATCCAAAAAGAATGCAATAAGGTACTCCAACAGGTGTTACTTGCCTTACAATGCATTAAGCAATTTCATAATAAACCATTTTCAAACAAGAAACTATTAATTTAATAATTTCAACGTGAAACATTCTTTAGCATACTGTAGATACACGTATTGTCATCAAAGTCCCTTTCAGACACAAATTCAACAAGTGTACAAAATGTAGTTTTCACAAAATGGCAAAAGAACCCCCCCCCAAAAAAAAAAAAGTTACCAGAGGTTAGTGGAGAGTCCTCTTGTCAGTGTGTGCGGTCACCTTCTCATAGGTGTTCTGTGGCCATAGCCGTGGCGAGCTCTAGGCAGAAGAAGAAGCTGGGTTTGGGGAGGAAGTTTCAGCACTGCACCAAATGTTCCTCCTATGAGTGAAAGCCTCCCCTCTCCATCCACTTTCCATCTCTCTCTATAGCTCTCTCTTTTCCTCTCTCCCCTCTCTCTCTCCCGCTCTCTCTTTTGTTCCTCCCCCCTCTCTCTGTCCTTTCCGACTTTTTAACTGGCCAACAGCCACTCTCGATTATCCAGGCTTAAAGAGAGGCAGATAAGAAATATTGAGAGACAGCCCCGTTCTGTCAGTTCCAGGGGAAAATAGTAGTAACAAGGACAGCATGCTTCCAAGCCGCTGAGGGTTTGGATTGTGTACAGTGGGTGAGGGTAGAAACATGGAGTCTGGAGGGTTCCGGGAGCCAGGGTGTGTTATACATAAGGCTGCATGCGTTCCTTTCCATTGATTTGTAGCCTAATTTCTTATGGGCCTCCATATCTCCATTGTCATCTCCCCATTATGTGGTCATGGAAGGAATTTACCAAGGTGGACAGCAGGAGATCATCTTCTACAAGTGAGCAAAGAAAAAGATGCAAAAAATGACTGTGAAAAGGTACCGTTCCTAGTACCCTTACAGCTGAAATTCATCAAAAATGTCCAGCCAAATCTGATATCAGTTGAGAATGTTGTTGTAGACGTTCGTTTTATCATATCTGTTTGAGTTTCATAACTCTGCAGCATCCTGGCCTGATTAACTAATGAGACTCCGTTTTGGCTTTCTGCACCTAAGTATTGCAATGATTAACAGTGGCAGTTTCAGAATACATGTACAGGCTGTAATACTCTCAGTGCCGCCCAGAAGACACAATGTTAGGCCTGCAGAATGTAAATCTAATGAGACTAAAAATACACATATTGTACACATCAAGATCACTTCCCAACCTGACCTACTAAGGGAACCAAAGACTCAGTGTAATAACTAAGATAAACTGCACATGAAATGCTGTCCAGATACCGTAGGAGGATATATGAATTCAAATATGATCGGCATCTCTTCGAGGAAAAAAGGTGTTTGCGCTATTGATACACGCTGTTACATATGAGCTAAATAGTTAAAAGCTGATGTAATAAAATACTGCACACTGCTTACTGTTTTGACATGATTGTGCCGTGATAGGGTGGCATCTATGAAAGATAAATGTCTAACATAACCCCATGAAGACAGCATGCTAATAGAGAGATAAATAATGTCAGAAACATGGCTGTTTTGTTGAAATGTTGATGACGGAATTTTACATAAAGTATCTAGCATAACTTTAGTTAGTTGTCAAGTCGACAGGAAATTGAGTGGTGCCCTGGAAAATGTTGTTAATTCATAAGAGTGGTCTACGAAAAGTACATTGCCTGAAAAATATAATCCAACAGAATATTTATTGGTGTTTCACATGTAAGGGTCACCATCTGATTGGTCAAAACGTTGTAGTGAGCTAGTACATTTGTAGTAGGTTCTCAACGTACCAACATAGTCTGAGCTGTATACTGTAAGTGACTGAAATGACAACGTGAAGGTCGTAGGTGCATTCCCAAACTTGACCAGACATGCTACATTTTTAAGACTTCACAGCTTCAAGGGCACCAATGAAACCGTTGAACTACTTTGTCTAATAAACAGGAAACTATTGAGACTAATTTCCTCCCAACACGTTGGAGAGTCAATATTAGCTTACATGTATCGGCAAGATGATGACATGTCAATTGAAATTCTCCTGACAGTAAATGTCAGGCTGAAATGGTGCACCTCAGATTTGCAGCTGTATATCCCTCTTGGACATGCTCTGATGGAATGGAGAGACGTGTAGAACAGGATTCTGTTTCTCCACATGATATGCCTCCATCACCTCCATAGTGAAGACATCATCACCCTCATCCTAAAGGAAACCACTGAAAACTCACAAGCACCATAAGCAAGTGTAGCACGTACTGATGTTATACTCATCAAACACAAACCCATCATTCAATTGCCTGAAATAACATACAACCATCTTCCAGCTGCTCAGAGCACTCCAATATAGCACAGAGAGTTTCTTTGCAAAATCCATTAGACATGTTCTTGTTCTGAAGTCAAGCAGCAGAGACTTCCTGAATCAGACCTGAGATACCATGTGTCTCGGCGTACCCTTGTGGTACAGGGCCCACCTGTTGCCAGTCTTCTGGCAACTGAGTTCAACACTAGACAAATGGTTCATCTGTGGTTTACACTGCCATGATGGATGACTTTTCAACGGGAACACCTGGAAAACTAGAAAATCCCTGGTAGTCCTGTCGCTCTAACTTGAAAAGTTACTCTAGTTACTCTCAGACAATCCTCTAACGTCTGACAAACACTGATCTCGTGAAGCGACTGTGTACCACATAGGGGAATGGCCGATACTGGCTCAGTGGACACACAGCCCATGCAAAAAACAGGACGTCTCTGGCATAAACACATGGTTCTATTTAATAAAATGTGATGATGTCACTGATTTCAGCGCGGGCCAAACTGACACTCTCTCCCACTTTTCAGTTTCCGGGTCAAGGAGGGGAGGAGGACAGAGGAGTCGAGGAGAGGATAGGACTTTTGCTCAATTGAGAATCTCCCCTACTCTTCTTACATAGCCTGTAGTATACTTTGGATGGAAGGGCTGGTACTCCAACTAAAGAATACCCTCTCCCTCTTGCGATGACCACTTTTCCATCTTAATATAATTAATGACATCAATAAGATAATATTATTTTCCTATTTTGCCCACATAATCCAGGCTCAGACATGTTGGAGTCATTGTACAATAACACAGGTAGATTTTGTTTTGTTGGCTTGTTAGTAATGTAAACCCATTCCGACGATTCTTCACGGTTAACTGAAGATGAAATAAAGCATGTTCCTCTCTTTAAACCTTTATATCACTGCCCTCAATTTGAACCTCACAATAACAAACCAGCTTCTTGCTATTGGCACGGTGCATCTGTGGAGTGGTAATGGTTCATAATTCCATGCAATAAACGGCAATTAACATGATCACTTGTGCGGTTGGCCACATAGATTAGTATGATGCGTTGCTAAGGCGAGTGATCAGGCTGACTGAGAAACTCCTGAGTGGAATAATAGCAAGATTCTTCATGGAGAGAATTGGCCAGGACAGAACAGAACATCCTCTGAAATGAAGGAACCCCACAGAGCAAAGCAGAGGAGAGCTCCGCTGCTGCAGCCCAGGATGCTGTAGGCCTGCAGCTACAGCTGAGGTGTCATCAAGAAGGTGGGAGAAAAGGATGGCCACCTATGTGGGTCTCTCACAGGGAGAGCTAATAAACACACTGTAAAGAGGTACAGTACATGAAGACAGGAGAGACCCTCGTGTGCTCCTCCACAGGACCTGTTTCTGTCTCAACTCCAATGGGCCTGGTATGTGGAACAGGGCAACCCATGTAAACTACATAGTAACCCATTTGTATGTTAGGGCTGGATTCAATCCGTTTTGCAGAAGATCCGTGTTAAAATGTAAAGGTAATGCAGCAGGTACCGAACACAGGAACGAACACAGGAACATTGCCTTTAAATTTCAATCACTACAGTATAGCGAGGATCTTCCACAATACTTCTGCAATACGGATTGAATCCAGCCCTTAACCTACACTCAGGAAAGAGATCTGAGAAGAAGAAGAAGAAGAAGAAGAAGAAGAGGCATTAAATGATAAATATATGTTTTGATTGTATTTTGCATGTGAGCGAAAGACAGATTTCAAAACAGAAGCACATCCAACACAGCTGTTAATTCATTCTCAAACATGAGAACAGACCTGTTGATGTTGTGGGAGTTATGATTAGTTTTCGTGTTTGTCTACAATCATAACCATATGTTTTAAAGATATGCAAGCAAACTTCTTGTGAAATGTACAGGCATTGAGACATTGTTTCATTACAGAATTATAAATAAAACACATGGGACTCATGAATTTAACAAGCCTCAATCTACCAGATATAGAATAATGCATGTCATGCGATAACTGTCTAGGCCTGAAACACAAACAAAAACAGGCACACAATGTGTACTGTTCATTTTTTATTCACATTTATGTTCCAGATCTTTCCACTACAAGAGGTCGTTTTGTTGGTTACTTCATAATGATCCAACATTATGCCTTCTGGATGACACTTAAACCTGCTAGTAACAAGGCATACAAAAACGTAATCAAATAACGCATGACTTCACAACTGACATTAGGCACAGACTGACACAAACTGTTATTTTGAAAAGACATTCGACTATAACAGTATGCTGCCATAACAGTAACCATTGGCTAACGGTAGATGCATGCCAGATGAGTAATCATTGGCTGCTAGCCATAACACAAACCGTTGGCTATCAGTAGCTGCTAGCCATAACAGTAACCATTGGCTAACATTAGCTGCTAGCCAAAAGAGCAACCAATGGCTAACAGTAACTGCTAGCCATAACAGTAACCATTGGCCAACAGTAACTGTTATTGATTTAAGTAGCTAGCATGCTTCAACAGAATTGTGATAAACACTTTGCTGAACAATTTGTGAATTACAATTAAGAATTGTACACTTGATTTTGTATTGAATTTGTATATAATATTCTCAATAATATATCATAATAAAAAAGAAAACAGTGGAGGAATTGTTACAGTAAAATAAGTTAGTAGTAATTTTTTGTGCTTTTATTATAAAGATCAGTGACATTTGAAGACAACTAGGACCAGTTTAAATAAAATGTGTCAAATAAACTTTCAAATCAAAGCATTTTTACATAATATATAGATATTGGTGTATTTTTCAAATGAACAATGAGAATGGGATGTTGTTTTAAGGCCTACAGCAGATTTGTTCAAGAAAGTAAAATGGGTGAATCTCAGTCTTTCGCAGTGGAGATTGGATGCATATTTACATTGAAGCATTTTGACTTTGATTTTAATACATTTATTAACAAAAAATCTCCTCTCTCTCCCAATCCACCCCTCCCCCACTCCTCATTTCATGATACATCCACGCAGCTTGGACAAATGTTTCCTCTATGGGTGTCTTCTCAACCTCTGGGGTGCATTCTGATGTGATCCGTTGGTTGTGTTGTTGTTTAGCAGAACGCACCCAGTGGTCTGACACACACCTGGGACTCCTCGTAGTCCTGGGTGACCTCTTAGTCCAGGCCGGCCTACATGGCCTCTCTCGCCCTCTCGTCCTGGTGTGCCATTGAAGGCTCTGCCAGGTCTTCCACGTTGGCCTGGTGGGTAAAGGAGGGGAAATGGCTGTTAGCTAATAGTGGGTAAATAATGATTGTACCTACCAACTACTACACAGCTTTGAGAGTTTGCAGTAGACTTTATGTTGACTTCCCATTTCCATTTGCATTTGAAAAAGACAATTATTCAACATGCACCCTTCTACTTACCAAGAAACATGCATCTGTTGTTACAGTATATAATAATTACAATAGAACTGGGCCTGTCAAAGCTATTGTTGGATTTTCTTTGATAAGCTGTAAATGGTTATTCAGACGATAAAAAGGATGCAATGTGAAATGTGACATTACCCTTTGGTCCCTGGTCTCCGATATAGCCAGGTAGGCCATGGCCCTTTGCTCCCTCGTCTCCTTGGTCTCCTTGATCACCTGGAAACAAGACACAACGTTCTCAAAACATGAAGGACATCAGGAAAACCCATGAATTTACCACCCCAAAATATGCATGCCCCCGGGACTGAGCTGGTACACAGGAACCCGTTGTTCATGTTGATTAACAACCATGTGTTACTGAGATCATTGCTGGATACATTTATAAAACGCCTTGTAAATATTCTTCAATTTCATTAGCTTGGCTGGGGAAATGTACCATAAGTGTGACGTCATTGTTAGGCCCTAAAACAATACATTAGAATTCACCACAAGAACACACACAACGCCATAATTAGTTATGGCTATACATCTGCTTCATTCAACTTTTGGTTGACATGGTATTTCTTTTCATATTCGTAGGCAAAGTAAGAACCAGTTTTATTGTTTACTTTTAAACAAATACATATTGATGCACGTCATGACTGATCTAAACATACTGTCATGGGCCCGATTTCAACCCTAGTTAAGCGTGTGTAAATGGAACATAATTTTGCTTTTATGCACTTTTCTCTCTATGCCTATTCTGACCTTGAATTTAAGCATGAGAATAACGTTTTATTCACCAGGTATTCGTTTGGGGTGGAGATTGAATAAATGAAGGTGTGGCGGAGGTGTGTCTACAGATTTGCAGTATTCTGACCTTGACTTAATTCCATAATAATTCCACCAAGAAAGCATGAATACGGTCTAGCAAACCAAACGGTTCCAAGTGGAGTAAGCATCTACTTTATTTTTACACCAATCTCCAAGCACTGTAATTTCCAACTTGATAAGAGCTTGGTAAATTAGTAATCATGTTAAAGATTAGCCACTATCAGTATCGACCGCCAGTAGGCCTAATAACAACACATATTCAACTGACAAATTACTGTTAGTTCCCCCTTCAGTTGGTAAAGCTTACATTAACATTCCATTTAATTACATTGCTTCATTTACCTTCATTGTCTTCCTCTATAAATGCCATCACAGCCATGTGGTTGTTGCTGAGGATCATTAGTAACAGTTGATCATATTTAAAAAATACATGTAGGCTAATTAAATCGTTATGGAGCTGAGCGCAGACCAACCCATAACAGTTTGAACCCGACGCAGGGCACAACACTTGGCCGTGTCATCACACAGTTCCATGGCAATAGACGAGGGTATAGTTGTATGTGTTCTATTGTTGTCACGTTCTGACCTTAGTTCCTTTGTTTTGTCTTTTGTTTTAGTTGGTCAGGGCGTGAGTTGGGTGGGTAATCTATGTTTTCTATTTCTGTGTTGGTTTTCTGTGTTTGGCCTGATATGGTTCTCAATCAGAGGCAGCTGTCAATTGTTGTTCCTGATTGGGAACCATATTTAGGTAGCCTGTTTTCTGTTGGGTTTTGTGGGTGGTTGTTTTCTGTCTTTGTGTGTCTGCACCAGATAGAACTGTTTCGGTTTTCACTTTTGTTGTTTTGTATTTGAAGTGTTCTGTTTTTTGATTTATTATTAAATTAAGATGAACACTAACCACGCTGCGCTTTGGTCCTCTCCTTCCACCGACGAAAGCCGTTACAATTGTACACTGTTATCCCTATTATAATTATATGTGTACTAATCTGCCAACATTACCATGGGTTGAAGAACTGAATGTGGCAATTTTCAGAATGAATCAAAGCACTGTTTTCTTTCTTTCATGCGTAAAGGCTCTCCAAACCTGTTTTTTATGATTCATAGATACTTTCCTGAACCTAAATAATGTATAAGATCAGAGTATCAATTGGTGCTGAAACAGAGACGAATATGCATATAGATGGCTTTCTTTCATTGATCCCTAATAACTGGACCTGTTCTCTCAAGTCTGTGGGCTAAAATCTAACTAAAAGGTACACCGTATTTAAAGGGATGGCTTAAGATAAATGTACTGAAAAACCTATTGAATGAAAATCTTTTGGCCAGCAAGTGGGAGGGTTTTCAGTGGTTGAATTAAATGTATTCAGAGCGCACAAGGTAGCCACACATGCAGAGCGCGTTACATGACTGAATAAGGTAAGAATACCAAATACTGAAAAGTGCCTATGAAAGGTGTGTGTAGAAAAGGCATTCATTCCTAAGTCGGAATCGTTCCCCATGGTGAACAGCAATGGCTAACATATAGACACATACATTTTCTGCATCTAAGATCAATCAAATCTAGAATCGGCTTTCTATTTTGCAACAAAGCCTCCTTCACTCACGCCGCCAAACTTACCCTAGTAAAACTGAATATCCTACCGATCCTCGACTTCGGCGATGTCATCTACAAAATAGCTTCCAATACTCTACTCAGCAAATTGGATGTAGTCTATCACAGTGCCATCCGTTTTGTTACCAAAGCGCCTTATACCACCCACCACTGCAACCTGTATGCTCTAGTCGGCTGGACCTCGCTACATATTCGTCGCCAGACCCACTGGCTCCAGGTCATCTGTAAGTCTATGATAGGTAAAGCTCCGCCTTATCTCAGCTCACTGGTCACGATAACAACACCCACCCGTAGCACGCGCTCCAGCAGGTATATCTCACTGGTCATCCCCAAAGCCAACACCTCCTTTGGCCGCCTTTCCTTCCAGTTCTCTGCTGCCAGTGACTGGAACGAATTGCAAAAATCGCTGAAGCTGGAGACTTACATTTCCCTCACTAACTTTAAACATCAGCTATCTGAGCAGCTTACCGATCGCTGCAGCTGTACATAGTCCATCTGTAAATAGCCCACCCAATCTACCTACCTCATCCCCATATTGTTTTTATTTACTTTGCTTCTCTTTTGCACACCAATATCACTACTTACACACCATCATCTGCTCATCATCATCTGCTCATCTATCACTCCAGTGTTAATCTGCTAAATTGTAATTACTTTGCTACTATGGCCTATTTATTGCCTTACCTCCTCATGTCATTTGCACACACTGTATATAGACTTTTTTTCTTCTATTGTGTTATTGACTGTACGGTTGTTAATTCCATGTTTAACTCTGTGTTGTTTCTGTCGCACTGCTTTGCTTTATCTTGACCAGGTCGCAGTTGTAAATCAACTAGCTTACCTGGTTAAATAAAGGTGAAATAAAATACAAAAATAAAAAATGCAGAGATCAATTTAGTTCTGTCAGTCATTCATTTGCACAGTATTTCTCACCTGGCTGTCCTTGTTTGCCTGTGTCTCCAGCCTCCCCATAGAATCCTGGTTGTCCAATCTCTCCATTCATACCGTCAATACCATTACCGCCCTAAAACCACAACAATCTATAGCCTTGAGTAAGGTGCAGAGCTTTGACAGAGATATAATGTTAGACATTTACACAATACGATTTGTGGTTCCTGATCGCTGGCTGGTTATCGAAGGTCACAACAAGATGCATGACAGAAGCATTTGTATGCATTTGTGGTTTCATGAACTTCTACTAGCCTGAGAGATTCTGTGGTTGGAGGTAGAAACTTTTTGGGTTGCATTTAGAACCCTTTCTACAGAGAGTTCTACGTGGAACCCAAAAAGGTTCTACCTGGAACCATAAATGGTGGTCCTATGGGGACAGCAGAAGAACACTTTTGGAACCCTTTTTTTCTAAGAGTGTAGAAAAGATTAGTTTGGGGAACCTGAACAGGGTCTGTCTTATTGCGTAATACATGTGGAAAAGGCTTTCCACTCCAGGGATGCTGGTGAATCCCTCCAAGAACCGTTCAACCCAGAGCAAGTGCTTCGTCTGTGACTTCTTATTTTGTCTTCACAGGGACGTGGAAAGTCTGAATGTTTTCATTCCAATCTATACTGCCAAATAATTTAGCTTTCTTACTCCTGGCGCTTGCAATATGTAAGCATTTTACTTGGCCTGGGAAACACAGAAACACAATAATGTATGGAGTGTGCACTTCAACAGTGTTCCTGAGCAAAACACCCTATATGTGTAATGAGGCTTAAAGGAATATTCTTGGCATCCTCCAGACAGTGTCCATGTTCAGTTGTTAGAGGATTTCTAAGATAGTAATAAAACACACACACACACACACACACACACACACACACACACACACACACACACACACACACACACACACACACACACACACACACACACACACACACACACACACACACACACACACACACACACACACACACACACACAAAGCATAGTAACTCTAACACATGACACTCACTGGAGGTCCCGGTGTTCCCTTCTGTCCTGTGGGACCGGGGGCACCCAAGGGGACGTCCCCGTAGAGTGGGCACACGGCAGCACATGTCCTCTTCACAGAGTTGGCAAAGGTGGACATCTGTTCCAGCACCACTCTCTTGCAGACCTCAATCACGTGTTGAGCGGGGAGGGTTGGGCCCTGTGGAAACAAATCATGACTGCATCCATTACTTGGAGATTACTCAACAGTGGGACAATGACATGCGATATGGAATATAACATTACAGGACAGGGCAGGCCCAACCAATGGCATGCAAGGCTCTGTGAGGAAATCGGTGAGTGTATGTAATGAATGGAGAGAAACACAAACAACAATTTTTTTGTTAGGCACATTATAGATTTACAGCCAACTCTTGCTGTGAGTCACAAAAAAAGAAACATTAATGAGAAACCATTTACAAGCCTTCTCGACACTGTTACCACACATGGTCTATGCCAATCGCTATAATGACTAAGTCTGTCAGAACAGCTCTGATGACGTTAGTTTAGGGTATCTGTTATATATCTTTTATCAAGGAAAACAGAAGATAGTTGGTATATTGGCACAATGCAGGTTGGAAATATGGTGGCTTGCTTTAAATGGATCAGTCAGTGGATCAGTCAGTACAAAATTATGGCAGTCAATAGTGTCACTGTTTACACAACACAATTGAAAGCAGGTTCCAGGCTCTCTTATCACTGGGTGTTGTTGGTGAGTCATCCATTGCATGTGTGACTTTTGTGAGTTTTACTATGTGAGACATATACAGTATATGTAAAGGTGGTACTGGCATCGTCTTTTTTTTTTTTTTACCCAGACAGTCAGTAAAAAGGCCTACTTTGATATCCAACGCTTGTGGCACCTGCCCAAAACAAATTAAGTTACTTGACCTTTTCAGATCCTGCTGAACATGGCACTTTCTGTACGTACCGGTGGCCCTGGCGGACCCTGAAACCCGACTGGTCCTCCATCACCCCGGATCCCATTAGTTCCGACTGGGCCTGTGCGTCCAGGCTCGCCCCCTGGCCCACGCTTCCCCCGACCGCCGTGGGGACCCTGTGCACCGACGTCTCCAAACTAAAGCACAGACAGAACATCAACAGAAATGTTCTGTAATACACCCACAACATACTGATAGGTTGTTAAATGCCCGGGACTAAACTACAATTCCTCTAACGTGGTCCCCATTTAGTAGAGCACACAGACAAAACCCACTGGGCACAAACTGGTTGAATCAACGTTGCTTCAACAAAACTTGTCTATATATTGTGACGTGGAATCTACATTGAAAATACATTGGATTTGAAAAAGTCATCAACGTAAATGGATGTTTTACGGTTGAAATTTCACCCACAGGATTGTCATCATGGTAACCAAAGGGGTCCCTGATGATCTTCTAGGACTTCCTGCGACACCTGGTGTTGTAGGTGTCCTGGAAGGTAGACAGTGTGCAACCAATGGTACAGTACGTACCACCCTCTGTAGCACCTTGCGGTCCGCGGCGGTGGAGTTGCCGTACCAGGCTGTGATGCAGCCCGACAGTATGCTCTTGACGGTGCTCCTGTGAGGGCCCTCAGGGACAGGCCCAATTTCTTCCGAATCCTGAGGTTGACAAGTCGCTGTCGTGCCTTCACCACGGTTTCCATGTGGGCGTGCACAGCCTAGTTCCCCCTGAAGTCCACAATCAGCTCCTTTGCTTTTCTGACTTTAAGGGAGAGGTTGTTTACCTGGCACCACACCGTCAGAGTGCCTACCTCCTCCCTGTAGACCGTCTCATCATTGTTGGTAATCAGGCCTACTACTGTCGTGTCATCAGCAAACTTGATGACGGAGTTGGAACAGTGTGAGGCCACGAGGTCTTTGGACACTGTGCTAACAAACCCCCAAACGAGCTTCAACGCCATACAACACTCCTTCAGTGGCCTCCAACTGCTTTTAAATTCTAGTAAAACTAAGTGCCAGCTCTTCAACCGAATGCTGCCCGCACCCTCCCGCCCGACTAGCATCACTACTCTGGACGGTTCTGACTTAGAATATGTGGACAAATACAAATACCTAGGTGTCTGGTGGGACTGTAAACTCTCCTTCCAGACTCACATTAAGCATCTCCAATCCAAAATTAAATCAAGAATCGGCTTCCTATTTCGCAACAAAGCCTCCTTCACTCATGCTGCCAAACATACCCTCGTAAAACTGACTATCCTACCGATCCTTGACTTCAGCGATGTCATTTACAAAATAGCCTCCAACAGTCTACTCAGCAAATTGGATGTAGTCTATCAGTGCCATCCGTTTTGTCACCAAATCCCCATATACTCCCCACCACTGCGATCTGTATGCTCTCGTTGGCTGGCCCTCACTACATATTCGTCACCAAACCCACTGGCTCCTGGTCATCTGTAAGTCTTTGCTAGGTAAAGCCCCACCTTATCTCAGCTCACTGGTCACCATAGCAACACCCACCCGTAGCACGCGCTCCAGCAGGTATATTTCACTGGTCATTCCCAAAGCCAACACTTCCTTTGGCCGCCTCTCCTTCCAGTTCTCTGCTGCCAATGACTGGAACGAATTGCAAAAATCACTGAAGCTGGAGTCGTATATATCCCTCTCTAACTTTAAGCATCAGCTGCCAGAGCAGCTTACCGATCACTGTACCTGTATACAGCCAATCTGTAAATAGCACACCCTAACTACCTCATCCCCATATTATTGCTTACCCCCTTGCTCTTTTGCACCCCTATATCTCTACTTGCACATCATCATCTGCACATCTATCACTCCAGTGTTAATGCTAAATTGTAATTATTTTTGCCTCTATGGCTTATTTATTGCCTTACCTCTCTACTCTTCTACATTTGCACGCACTGTACATAGATTTTTTAATTGTTATTTTATTTTGTGTCATTGACTGTACGTTTATTTATGTGTAACTCTGTGTTGTTTTTGTCGCACTGCTTTGCTTTATCTTGGCCAGGTCGCAGTTGTAAGTGAGAACTTGTTCTCAACTGGCCTACCTGGTTAAATAAAGGTGAAATATTTTTTTTTTTAAATACACAGGGTACAGGATAGGACTGAGGACGCACCTTTGTGGGACCCCCGTGTTGAGAATAAGTGTGGAGGAGGTAATATTGCCTACCTTCACCACCTGGGGGCGGCCCGTCAGGATGTCCAGGACCCAGTTGAATAGGGTGAAGTTCAGTCCCAGGGCTATGAGCTTTGTGGTGAGCTTAGTGGGTACGATGGTATTGAAGGCTGAGCTGTAGTCGATGAACAGCATCCTCACATATGCATTCCTTTTGTCCAGGTGGGTGAGTGCAGTTTGCAGTGCAATGGCGATTTTGTCATCCGTTGATTTGTCAGTGTGGTAGGTGAATATGAGAGGGTCGAGTCTGTCGTGGAGGGAGGAGGTGATGTGGTCTTTGACTAGCCAATCGAAGCACTTAATGATGACGGAAGTGAGTGCTACGGGTCAGTAGTCATTCAGTTCAGTTACTTTCCCTTTCATGGGCACGGGGATGATAGCGGACATCTTGAAGCAGGTGGGGATAGTGGCCTGAGCGGCCTGAGCCTGAGAAAAAGGCACATGACAGCACTCCTGGAGTTTGCAAAAAGGCACGTGAAAGACTCTAACAGCATAAGAGTCGGACGGGGCGGCAGGTAGCCTAGTGGTTAGAGCGTTGGGCCAGTAGCCGAAAGGTTGCTAGATCAAAGTACTTTGTTTCTGGCCATTTTGAGCATGTAATCGAACCCACAAATGCTGATGCTCCAGATACTCAACTAGTCTAAAGAAGGCCAGTTTTATTGCTTCTTTCATCAGTACAACAGTTTTCAGCTGTGCTAACATAATTGCAAAAAGGGTTTTCTAATGATCAATTAGCCTTTTAAAATTATAAACTTGGATTAGCTAACACAACGTGCATTGGAACACAGGAGTGATGGTTGCTGATAATAGGCCTCTGTACGCCAATGTAGATATTCCATTCAAAAACTGCCGTTTCCATCTATATGACAATAGTCATTTACAACATTAACAATGTCAACACTGTATTTCTGATCAAATTGATGTTATTTTAATGGACAAAAAAATAGATTTTCTTTCAAAAACAAAGACATTTCTAAGTGACCCCGAACTTTTGAACGGTAGTATATATATTTTTTAATCCCAGCCCCTGTCCTCGTAGGAGGCCTTTTGCCTTTTGGTTGGCCGTCATTGTAAATAAGAATTTGTTCTTAACTGGCTTGCCTAGTTAAAGAAAAGTTCAATTTAAAAATATATATATATATATATCCTCTCAAGCTCTGTCAGGTTGTATGGGGAGCGTTGCTGCAGTCATTTTCAGGTCTCTCCAGAGATGTTTGATCGGGTTCAAGTCCGGGCTCTGGCTGGGACACTCAATGACATTCAAAGACTTGTCCTGAAGCCACTCCTGCATTGTCTTGGCTGTGTGATTTGGGTCGTTGTCCTGTTGGAAGGTGAACCTTTGCCCCAGTCTGAGGTCCTGAGCACTCTGGAAAAGGTTTTCATCAAGGATCTCTCTGTACTTTGCTCCTTTCTTTTTACCCTCGATCCCGACTCGTCTCCCAGTCACTTCCGCTGAAAAACATCCCCACAGCATGATGCTGCCACCACCATGCTTCACCGTAGGGATAGTGCCAGGTTTCCTCCAGATGTGATGCTTGACATTCAGGCCAAAGAGTTGAATCAGACTCTTTGGCCTGCTGCACCACTCGGGAGACTTAACAACAATTATTTTTACAAATGTCTTCTGCAATGACTCTGTCGTCCCCATTTTCTTTCACTGTATGTGACTATGGCACTACAATGCAAGTAAAGTATATTTACCTTGCCTTTGGGGCCCTTTTCGCCCTTTTCTCCCTATGGAAAGTAAATAAACCCAGAGTGAGTACAGATAGATAACATGGGCTTCATGAATACTGTTCAAGATGAAGTAGAAACAATTGAACACAATGACATTTTATACATGAAAAACAAAGCAATAGTATAAGTACCTTTGCACCGTTGACTCCTTGGATCCCTTCAATGCCTGTATCTCCCTGTAAGATACAATTGAAACAAAACAGATGATTAAAATGCCATTGCACATTCTAATTATTTTTCACAGACTATCTGTCTGAACATGTAGTCCTCATGGACTGAAACACAACACAGCATGTCCTTGCTACCTTCTTTGACTCTAATTCATCTGATCTATAGGACAGTGTTACTCGCACATTCATTAATCTCTACTAGTCTTTGATGGCCCACAAATCTTTGCCATCTTCTTTTTCTCATCCAGGAACAGGATATGTGTGTGTGTGTGTGTGTACTCAGGATGTGTGTGTGTGTGCGTGTGTGTGTGTAGTCAACGTGTCCCCAGAGTCCTTCGCCTCTGTCCTGATGGATGGCAAATGTTAAATAAACATGTACATCAGAACTACTGCAAAACCTACTTTGTTTTGTAGGGGACATCATGTTCCAACAGCAGGCCAATCCATGTCTCCCTTTAGACTCTGTATCAGTCTGATGTCTTCATAACAATTACAGGTACACAAAGAATGACAAGAAAAGGAGATGCAAAGTGCTAAATGCCTAATTCACAGCAATTCTATTTAGTGTTCCTGGGAGAGTGTTTAATAACATTTTAATGAAGCATTACTGATGTAGTGTGTAAAACAAAAGTCCATAACATGATTCAGACTTTTGAGAAAAACAAATAAGAGTTACTAAACAAATAGATTAAGGCTTGTACAGATACTGATTTTCATGTCTTAATCCATTTGGCCTTTTGAGCGCTTTTAAAGCCAGCACGAAAGGCTCTTAAAATAGGTTATATTCTGATTTGAGAGCTGACACTGGAAAGAGAACAAAGAAGCCCATGGTTTTACTCACACACACTTTGTAGTCTGAAGCCACTACGAGCCATCTAATGACGCAGCCAACATGGAGTGTGCTATGCACTGCAGTGCAGTGGGAGTTGTCTCTCATCAGACAGGATCAAACTTAAAAAACATGTTGAAAGTCCTATATTTGATCTACACATCCGGGGTTTTATATATACAGCTCTGCAGTCTGCATGAGTGAATGTCGTTTTTTGCCGTACATTTTTTTACATGTTTTAAAATGCATGAACAGCTGCATTAATTCATCTTGTTGAGAGTCAAATATTTGATCAAACTACTTCCGGGGTTCTATGGAATCTGCATTATTCTCACTCTACATCAGAGAATGTGGTTTCACGCTGTGAGAGAATTTACATGTTTCATAATGCATAAACAGACACATTGATTGTTTAACGCACATATGATTGAGAGGATTGTAAGAAAGCCATCCTGTAAACACCTGTAAAAGGCCCCGTCCAGACCACATGGTGCAAAGCAAGCTTTGAGTTTGGTATCAGCAGGCACATAAACAGGTAGAACAGGCCCTGAACAGGCCCCCAAGGGAGTTTAGTACCTACGTCACCTCAGGTTCAGATGGGGAGAGAATAGGATTTTCTGTGAAACAAGAGCCATGGCTCTGCCGTGAAAGCCAGTTTGTCACCACTAGTGAACATGCCTTAAGAGCAGAGCAGCCATTTGAGAATTAAGGAGAAGAGGAGAGCCAGTCAGGCGGGGAGAACTAAATGAATCATCCACTAGTTTTTTGTTGTTCCACCCTGGACATGGGGATTGATGTGGGGTGGTTGACTGGTTAATGGGGGGTAGTGAGCTACAGAAGCTCTGTTTGTGGTGACACATGAATCCTCAAGAACCGTCAGCAGTAACATGACAATTGTATCCGGCTGCTCTATAAAATGACCAAAAATGTAAAGACAGGACAGGTAATACATTTTGTCTGTGCACATCTCTGGATATTGATTTAGGGTAGGTCTAGTGTTTCGTCTAGTGTTGTAACTTAGTCGTGAAATGTTGGTACTGTATTGAATACAGTAGCAAGTCTCATGATCAAATCAGTTAATTGCAAAGCTGTGCTTTTATGTAACATTCTGAAGAACGTCATCTAAATTCACTAACACTTACAGTACAGTATATAGGTATTGGTCACCAGATTTACCTTAGCGTTGAGAACACAGAGATATGTGGTGATAATGTTATGTGATCTAGGTGTAGACTAAGGAATGTCTTGACACTTGACTTCATAATTTGAGTGCTATCACACTTCATTATAGAACTCCCTACATGTTGCTCTTCTAGCAGTACAGTAGGTGAATAACGTTGATTACCTTGGGGCCTGGCCGTCCAGCTACTCCCACATGCCCCTGTTGGAGAAATTACATGTTTTAGTGGTTTGGAGAGATTAACTTGTATTTCAAATAGTTTACAAAGAGTCATCCGGAACACTCACGACAGGTCCTGGGGGTCCAATAAATCCGGGTCTTCCTGGCTTTGCTGCTGATCCCTTATAACCCCTGGGGCCCTGGAGAGAGAAGCATTTCTTAAATTTAGCAGAGGGATCACTTAATTTTCACAGTAAAAAATGATCCTGTACAGTAGGATGGCAAATGACTGGACACGGACATCTGTTGAGAAGGATACATTAAATAGTGCTGCTCCTCAATACTCCTCCTTGAATGCAATGGGTCCTTAAAGTGAGACTTGTGAAGATTTGTATTTGTATTTGTATTTATTATGGATCCCCATTAGCTGCTGCCAATGGGGTCCAGCAAAATTAAGGCAGTTACACAATTTAAAAAACATTTCAATACATTCACAACAGATTTCACCACACATTAAGTGTGTGCCCTCAGGCCACTACTCTACTACCACATATCTACAACACAAAATCCATATGTACGTGTGTGTATAGTGCATATGTTATCCTGTGTGTATGCATGTGTCTGTGCCTGTGTTTGTGTCTCGTCACAGTCCCTACTGTTGCATAAGGTGTATTTTTATCAGTTTTCAGTTTTTTTTTATCTGATTCTACTGCTTGCATCAGTTACCTGATGTGGAATAGAGATCCATGTAGTCATGGCTCTATGTAGAGCTGTGTGTCAGTAGTCCAAACAGACAGCTCTGTGCATTCAATACATCTCACAAATACAAGTAGTGATGAAGTCAGTCTCTCCTCCACTTTGAGCCAGAAGAAATTGACATGCATATTATTAATGTTAGCTCTCTATGTACATCCAAGGGCCAGCCATGCTGCCCTGTTCTGAGCCAATTGAAATTTTCCTAAGTCCCTCTTTGTGGCACCTGACCAAACGACTAAACAGTAGTGCATGTGTCAACAAAACTAGGGCCTGTAGTACCTGCCTTGTTGATAGTGCTGTTAAGAAGCCAGAGCAGTGCTTTATTATGGACAGACTTCTCCTCATCTTCACTACTGTTGTTTTGACCATGACAGTTTACAATCCAGGGTTACTCCAAGCAGTTTAGTCACCTCAACTTCCTCAATTTCCACATTATTCATTACAAGATTTAGTTTAGGTTTTTGAGGCATTGTCCCAAATACCATGCTTTTAGTTTTTTTTATATTTAGGTCAAACTTATTCCTTGCCTCCCATTCTGAAACTAACTGCAGCTCTTTGTTAAGTGTTCCGGTCATTTCAGTCGCTGTAGTAGCTGACGTGTATAGTGTTGAGTCATCCGCATACAATAATATACTGGCTTTACTCAAAGCCAGTAGCATGTCATTAGTAAAGATTGAAAAAGGTAAGGGGCCTAGAAAGCTGCCCTGGGGAATTCCTGATTCTACCTGGATTATGTTGGAGAGGCTTCCATTAACAAGGTTCCCGAGTGGCGCAGTGGTCTAAGGCACTGCATTTCGGTGCTAAAGGCATCACTACAGACCCTGGTTCGATTCCAGGCTGTACCACAACCGGCTGTGATTGGGAGACCCATAGGGCGGCGCACAATTGGCCCAGTGTCGTCTGGGTTAGGGTTTGGCCGGGGTAGGCTGTATTTGTAAATAAGAATTTGTTCCTAACTGACTTCCCTAGCTAAATAAAATAAATAAAGAACACTCTCTGTGTTCTGTTAGACAGGTAACTCTTTATCCACAATATAGCAGGGGGTATAAAGGCCTAACACATACGATTTTCCACCAGCAGACTATGATCGATAATGTCAAAAGCCAGACTCCACAATCTTTTTATCATCAATTTCTCTCAGCCAATAATCAGTCATTTATGTAAGTGCTGTGCTTGTTGAATGTCCTTCCCTGCTGAAAGTCAATTTGTTTACTCTAAAATAGCATTCTATCTGGTCAAACACTGTTTTTTCCAAAAGTTTACTAAGCTATTTGAGCCAGTAAAGAGGGCTTAGATAGTGGATTTACTTTTGCTTCCCTCCAGGCCTGAGGGCACACACCTTCTAGTAGGCTTGAATTGAAGATATGGAAAATAAGAGTGGCAATATCGTCTGCTATTATCCTCAGTAATTTTCCATCCAAGTTGTCAGACCCCGGTAGTTTGTCTTTGTTGATAGACAATCATTTTTTCATCTCTTCCACTTTACGGAATTCAAAATTACAATGCTTGTCTTTCATCATTTGGTCAGATATACTTGGATGTGTAGTGTCAGTGTTTGTTGGTGGCATGTCATGCCTAAGTTTGCTGATCTTGTAGTTGGCAATATCAGTGGGTTTTGTGATGAATGAGCCATCTGATTCAATGAATGATGGAGCTGTTTGCCTTTTTAGCCAAAATGTAATTTAAGGTGCTCCAAAGCTTTTTAATGTCATTCTTTATATAATTTATCTTTGTTTCATAGTATAGCTTCTTCTTATTTTTATTCAGTTTAGTCACATGATTTCTCAATTTGCAGTATGTTTGCCAATCGGTTGTGCTACCAGACTTATTTGCCATCCCTTTTGCCCATCCCTCTCAACCATACTATTTTTGAATTCCTCCTCAATCCACAGGGATTTAACAAGTTTTACCGTCATCTTCTTAATGGGTGCATGCTTATTAGTAACTGGAATAAGCAATTCCATAAATGTGTCATGTGAAGCATCTGGTTGCTCCTCATTACACACCACAGACCAGGAAATATTCTTTAAATCATCAACATAAGAATCACAACAAAACTTCTTGTATGACCTCTTATACACTATATTAGGCCCAGCCTTTGGAACTTTGGTGTGAAAGATGTGAAAGACGACTGTACTTACAGTTTGGCCTTGATGCCCCATCTCCCCTGCCGGCCCCAGCATTCCTTTCTCCCCCTGTTTAGGGTAAAACCACACACTTTAATTAACATATATGAATCTAATAAATAAAATGTTTGTTTTATTGGCTAGTTCTGTTACCATTATTCCGAATTGTCCGTTTCTGCCCTCCGGGCCCTGTGGTCCTTGATAAGCCTTGAGAACGGATAGATAATAGAACAGATCAGATACAGACAATATATATGGTGCACATTCCCAGGGTCATCATGTCTCATGAGGGGTATTCGACATGTTGCTGATGTCCTAAGAATACATGGTACACAAGGTCAAAGCATTCCTGTAAACAGCATCATGGATGATAAAAGACTGTGAACCTACCTCTACTCCTATGTCACCATCTCTCCCAGGCAAACCAGGGTCTCCAATAATGCCCTGTAGAGATATGTTGTTATTGGTGTTACTAAAGGTTTGCCAAAGCTTGCTCATCTCTGAGATTAAACGTACATTTTAGTCGGAATAACTCACCTTTTGTCCAATGGTGCCATATCTTTCTTCTGCTCCTTGGGCACCCTGGTGTTGACAAACAAGTTGAATAATGAGACTGTTGGTATCACTGATATATGTCATTTTATTTGATATAGCAGTATGTCCATTTCTAGTTCTACTGCATATGCTTGTAAATATATACTATTGTTGTTGGTGAATAATGTAAAGCGGAGGAACTGTTTGCATGTTTAGAAATGAGAGACGTGATGATGTGACATACGTACAGGTTTGCCCTTTTCCCCAGTAGCTCCGGTCTCTCCAGGATCACCTACAACACCCTGTCAAGACATAGAACGTCAACGTTAAGACAAACCACATGTGGGATGAAAACAAAAAAATGTACTAATGTAAAACCTCTGTGGCTTCATTTATTCTGTATATTTATTCTGTTTCACTGAAATGAGACAAACTTTACTTTCAATTCAAATAAACTGTTAATAGTCACATGCGCCGAACTCCAACGGGAGTAGACTTTACCAAGAAATGCTTGCCTACGAGCCCTTCCCAGTGAAGGGAAATTAAAAAGTAACATAAGTGGAATGAAATAATAATAAAGCTATATACAGGGAGGACCAGCACCTGATCATTGTGCAGGGGTACAAGGTATTTGAGATAGATATGTACAGTGCATTCGGGAAAGTATTCAGACCCTTTTCCACATGTTGTTAAGTTACAGCCTTAATCTAAAATGTAGTAAATAACACATGTCCTCATCAACATACACACAATACCCCATAATGACGAAGCAAAAACAGGTTTGTCTAAATTTTTGCATGTTTATAAAAAATTCAAAACATAAATACCTTATTTACGTAACTATTCAGACCCTTTGCTATGATACTCAAAATTGAGCTCTGTTGAATCCTGTTACCATTGATCATCCTTGAAATGTTTCTACAACTTGATTGGAGTCCACCTGTGGTCAATTCAATTGATTGGACATGATTTGGAAAGGCACACATCTCCCTATATAAGATCCCACAGCTGATCCCACAAGCCATGAGGTCGATGGAATTGTCCGTAGAGCTCCGAGTGTCGAGGCACAGATCTGAGGAAGGGTACCAAAAAATGTCTGCAGCATTAAAGATCCCCAAGAACACAGTGGCCTCCATCATTCTTAAATTGAAGAAGTTTGGAACTACCAAGACTCTTCTTAGAGCTGGCTGCCCGGCCAAACTGAGCAATCGGGGGAGAAGGGCCTTGGTCAGGGAGTCGACCAAGAACCCAATGGTCACTCTGATAGAGCTCCAGAGTTCCTCTGTGGAGATGGGAGAACCTTCCAGAAGGACAACCATCTCTGCAGCACTCCATCAATCAGACCTTTATGGTAGAGTGGCCAGCCAGAAGCCACTCCTCAGTAAAAGGCACATGACAGCCTGCTTGGAGTATGCCAAAAAGACATGAAAGGGCTCTCAGACCATGAGAAACATGATTCTCTGGTCTGATGAAACCAAGATTGAACTATTTGGCCTGAATGCCAAGTATCACGTCTGGCATCACGTCCTTGAGTGGACCAGCCAGAGCCCGGACTTGAACCCAATCGAACATCTCTGGAGAGACCTGAAAATAACTGTGCCGGGATGCTCCCCATCCAACCTGACAGAGCTTGAAGAATGGGAGAAACTCCCCAAATACAGGTGTGCCAAGCTTGTAGCGTCATACTAAGAAGACTTGAGGCTGTAATCACTGCCAAAGGTGCTTCAACAAAGTACTGAGTAAAGGGTCTGAATACTTGTGTAAATGTGATATTTCCGTTCTTTATTTTTTATAAATTTGCAAAAATGTCTAAAAACCTGTTTTTGCATTGTCATTAAGGGGTATTGTACATATATTGATGAGAGAGAGAAAACAATTTCATACATTTTACAATAAGGCTGTAACGTAACAAAATGTGGATAAAGTCAAGGGGTCTAAATACTTTCTGAATGTACTCTATGCACATACTGTACATTTACACAATTTGTTCCTGTTTGTTGTGACTGGAGATGTTTTAATGTCACTAAGGACTTCTTCATCTACAGTGGAATTTGATGGACAGTATCTCCAGTAAACATCCTCACTGCCTTGTTAGCTGACCTACAGATAGTCCTCCTACTAGGAAATCACTAGGGCTAAAAGTGCTACCATTACTAACTCAATTTGTTGAGTCAAGACTATTTCCAAACCTGGCCAGAGGTACTAATGTTGTTTGTGCTGATTTTTTGTTGTTGTTGCCTGCGCTACAGACAAATATATCGGTGACTAGAAAAGGCCCCTACTTTTGTGTAGAAAAATATTTTCCATCTTTATTATTATTAAAAATAAAAAATTGAAAAGTATTATTATCTGATTTTTCAAGCACCCCTACTTCCCGCGGCTATGATTATCATAACAAGTGGGCTTGACTGTGTGGCCCCTCAACATACCTGCGCTCCCTGTGCCCCAACCGGTCCTTCAACACCGGAGGGCCCTTCTTCTCCCTACCAACAAGAATACAAGCATACAATGTTATTGAAAATGAAATAATTCGTATGAGAGAACATGGAGAAATAAGACTGTCTGGTGGATTAAATGATATTCACTTTCACTCCTGTATATCCTGGAATTCCTTCATATCCAAGTGGACCTGGATCTCCCTTCAAGAAGACAGACAAGTTAGTCAATGATGATAAAACCAATGACAATACTGCAATATGTGTCTCCCATCTTTAGAAAAACGTACAGTTCCTCCTTGTTCTCCGGTCTCACCCAGCTCTCCAGGTGACCCCCGAGTTCCCTGTAATCATCAAAACACCCATATGAGACCCTCTTAATCTTCTATTACATAGTACAAGCACGACACTCAGGAAAACAACACACTCATTAAAAGTAGCAACTTTGTTACTTTTCAAAATGACTACATATGCTCGGAGCCATAATTATTATACACTGTATATATGACTCTGCAATCTGCATATGCTGAGTGGAAGCCTAGGGGATTTGAAGAGAGACCACATGCTCCATGACGAACCACAACACAATCTACCTTGAAGCCCCCGGCGCCTTGTAATCCCTTCAGACCTTTGGGACCTCTGTCGCCCTGAAACACAGCAGCTCGTTAGCACTAATCTGTACTGTGACACCACTAACCAGCTAAAGAGATTATGGAAATGTGTTTGATGGTGGATTACATCAAGGCCATGAAGTCCTCTCATCCCCTTGTTTCCTTTGATTCCTTCAATGCCCTGAGGGAGACAGGTTGTTGTTATACACATTTTATGAATTTGTTTAAACACAAACAAACATTGAAACAAAGGTGTTGACTTCTGAGGGTATGTCTTACCTTAGAGCCTGGCTCCCCAACATGGCCATAGTCACCTGTCTGTCCCATACCTCCCTGCGGCAGAAAAAAAATAAAAATTAGTTTGAAAGCAGACTAGGGGAAGAAAGGCAGTGTGAGCTGCATAGCAAGCAGGTGGAAAACCAGATTATGCTAGACACACTACATGACCAAAAGTATGTGGACACCTGCTTGTCAAACATCTCATTCCAAAATTATAGGCATTAATATGGAGTTGGTCTACCCTTTGTTGCTATAACAGCCTCCACTATATGTTGGAACATGGCTGCGGGGACTTGTTTCCATTCAGCCACAAGAGCATTGGTGAGGTTGGGCACTGATGTTGAGCGATTAGGCCTGGCTCACAGTTGGCGTTCCAATTCATCCCAAAGCTGTTTGATGGGGTTGAGGTCAGGGCACTGTGCAGGCCAGTCAAGTTCTTCCACACCGATCTTGACAAACCATTTCTGTATGGACCTCACTTTGTGTATGGGGGACATGTCATGCTGAAACAGGAAAGTGCCTTCCCCAAACTGTTGCCACAAAGTTGGAAGCACAGAATAATTTAGAATGGGATTGTATGCTGTAGCTTTAAGATTTCCCTTCACTGGAATTAAGGGGCCTAGCCCGAACCATGAAAAACAGCCCCAGACCATTATTCCTCCTCCACCAAACTTTATAGTTGGCACTATTCATTGAGGCAGGTAGCATTCTCCTGGCATCGGCCAAACCCAGATTGATGAAGCGTGATTCATCACTCCAGAGAACGAGTTACCACTGTTCCAGAGTCCAATGGCGGCGTGATTTACACCACTATGGCCGAAGTTTCCATTGCGCATGGTGATCTGAGGCTGATGTGCGGCTGCTCGACCATGGAAACCCATTTCATGAAGCTCCCAACGAACAGGTATTGTGCTGACTTTGCTGCCATAGGCAGTTTGGAACTCGGTAGTGAGTGTTTCAACCGAGGACAGACGATTTTTTAGCACTCGGCGGTCCCAATCTGTGAGCTTGTGTGGCCTACAGTACCACTTCGCTGTTGAGCCATTGTTGCTCCTAGACATTTCTACTTCACAATAACAGCACTTACAGTTGTCCGGGGCAGCTCTAGCAGGGCAAAAATTTTACGAACTGACTTGTTGGAAAGGTGCCATTCAATGACAGTGCCACGTTGAAATTCACAGAGCTCTTCAGTAAGGCCATTCTACTCCCAATGTTTGTCCATGGAGATGAAATGGCTGTATGCTCGATGTTATACACCTGTCAGCAACGAGTGTGGCTGAAATTGCGCATCAAGATTATTTCACTTATATTCACTGTATCACAATTCCAGTGGGTCAGAAGTTTTCATACACTAAGTTGACTGTGCCTTTAAACAGTTTGGAAAATTCCAGAAAATGATGTCATGGCTTTAGAAGCTTCTGATTGGCTAATTGACATAATTTGAGTCAATTGGAGGTGTACCTGTGGATGTATTTCAAGGCCTACCTTCAAACTCAGTGCCTCTTTGCTTGATATTTTATTTATTTATTTTATATTTCACCTTTATTTAACCAGGTAGGCAAGTTGAGAACAAGTTCTCATTTACAATTGCGACCTGGCCAAGATAAAGCAAAGCAGTTCGACACATACAACAACACAGAGTTACACATGGAGTAAAACAAACATACAGTCAATAATACAGTAGAAAAATAAGTCTATATACAATGTGAGCAAATGAGGTGAGATAAGGGAGGTAAAGGCAAAAAAAAGGCCATGGTGGCGAAGTAAATACAATATAGCAAGTAAAACACTGGAATGGTAGATTTGCAGTGGAAGAATGTGCAAAGTAGAGATAGAAATAATGCGGTGCAAAGGAGCAAACTAAATAAATAAATAAATACAGTAGGGGGAGAGGTAGTTGTTTGGGCTAAATTATAGATGGGCTATGTACAGGTGCAGTAATCTGTGAGCTGCTCTGACAGCTGGTGCTTAAAGCTAGTGAGGGATATAAGTGTTTCCAGTTGCAGAGATGTTTGTAGTTCATTCCAGTCATTGGCAGCAGAGAACTGGAAGGAGAGGCGGCCAAAGGAAGAATTGGTTTTGGGGGTGACCAGAGAGATATACCTGCTGGAGCACGTGCTACAGTTGGGTGTTGCTATGGTGACCAGCGAGCTGAGATAAGGGGGGACTTTACCTAGCAGGGTCTTGTAGATGACCTTGAGCCAGTGGGTTTGGCGACGAGTATGAGGCGAGGGCCAGCCAACGAGAGCGTACAGGTCGCAGTGGTGGGTAGTATATGGGGCTTTGGTGACAAAACGGATGGCACTGTGATAGACTGCATCCAATTTATTGAGTAGGGTATTGGAGGCTATTTTGTAAATGACATCGCCGAAGTCGAGGATCGGTAGGATGGTCAGTTTTACAAGGGTATGTTTGGCAGCATGAGTGAAGGATGCTTTGTTGCGAAATAGGAAGCCAATTCTAGATTTAACTTTGGATTGGAGATGTTTGATGTGAGTCTGGAAGGAGAGTTTACAGTCTAACCAGACACCTAGGTATTTGTAGTTGTCCACATATTCTGTCCACATAAGTCATTCTGTCCACATAAGTCAGAACCGTCCAGAGTAGTGATGTTGGACGGGCGGGAGAGCATGCATTTAGTTTTACTTGTATTTAAGAGCAATTGGAGGCCACGGAAGGAGAGTTGTATGGCATTGAAGCTTGTCTGGAGGGTTGTTAACACAGTGTCCAAAGAAGGGCCAGAAGTATACAGAATGGTGTCGTCTGCGTAGAGGTGGATCAGAGACTCACCAGCAGCAAGAGCGACATCATTGACAGAGAAGAGAGTCGGTCCAAGAATTGAACCATGTGGCACCCCCATAGAGACTGCCAGAGGCCCGGACAACAGGCCCTCCGATTTGACACACTGAACTCTATCAGAGAAGTAGTTGGTGAACCAGGCGAGGCAATCATTTGAGAAACCAAGGCTATCGAGTCTGCCGATGAGGATGTGGTGATTGACAGACTCGAAAGCCTTGGCCAGGTCAATGAATACGGCTGCACAGTATTGTTTCTTATCGATGGCGGTTAGGATATCGTTTAGGACCTTGAGCGTGGCTGAGGTGCACCCATGACCAGCTCTGAAACCAGATTGCATAGCGGAGAAGGAATGGTGGGATTCGAAATGGTCGGTAATCTGTTTGTTGACTTGGCTTTCGAAGACCTTAGAAAGGCAGGGTAGGATAGATATAGGTCTGTAGCAGTTTGGGTCAAGAGTGTCCCCCCTTTTTAAGAGGGGGATGACCGCAGCTGCTTTCCAATCTTTGGGAATCTCAGACGACACAAAAGAGAGGTTGAACAGGCTAGTAATAGGGGTTGCAACAATTTTGGCAGATAATTTTAGAAAGAAAGGGTCCAGATTGTCTAGCCCGGCTGATTTGTAGGGGTCCAGATTTTGCAGCTCTTTCAGCTCTTTCAGGAGAAATGGGGAAGGCTTGGGCGAGTTGCTGTGGGGGGTGCAGTGCTGTTGACCGGGGTAGGGGTAGCCAGGTGGAAAGCATGGCCAGCTGTAGAAAAAATGCTTTTTGAAATTCTCAATTATAGTGGATTTATCGGTGGTAACAGTGTTTCCTGTCCTCAGCGCAGTAGGCAGCTAGGAGGAGGTGTTCTTATTCTCCATGGACTTTACAGTGTCCCAGAACTTTTTTGAGTTTGTGTTGCAGGAAGCTAATTTCTGCTTGAAAAAGCTAGCTTTGGCTTTTCTAACTGCCTGTGTATATTGGTTTCTAGCTTCCCTGAAAAGTTGCATATCACGAGGGCTGTTCGATGCTAATGCAGAACGCCATAGGATGTTTTTGTGTTGGTTAAGGGCAGTCAGGTCTGGAGAGAATCAAGGGCTATATCTGTTCCTGGTTTAAAATTTCTTGAATGGGGCATGCTTATTTAAGATGGTGAGGAAGGCATTTTAAAAAAATAACCAGGCATCCTCTACTGACGGGATGAGATCAATATCCTTCCAGGATACCCCGGCCAGGTCGATTAGAAAGGCCTGCTCGCTGAAGTGTTTCAGGGAGCGTTTGACAGTGACCGCTGACCCATTACGGATGCAGGCAGTGAGGCAGTGATCGCTGAGATCTTGGTTGAAAACATCAGAGGTGTATTTAGAGGGCAAGTTGGTTAGGATGATATCTATGAGGGTGCCCGTGATTACGGCTTTGGGGTGGTACCTGGTAGGTTCATTTATAATTTGTGTGAGATTGAGGGCATCAAGTTTAGATTGTAACATGTTCCAGTTTAGGTCGCCTAGCAGCACGAGCTCTGAAGATAGATGGGGGGCAATCAGTTCACATATGGTGTCCAGAGCACAGCTGGGGGCAGAGGGTGGTCTATAGCAGGCGGCAACGGTGAGAGACTTGTTTTTAGAGAGGTGGATTATTAAAAGTAGAAGTTCAAATTGCTTGGGTACAGACCTGGATAGTAGGACAGAACTCTGCAGGCTATCTTTGCAGTAGATTGCAACACCGCCCCCTTTGGCTCTTCTATCTTGTCTGAAAATGTTGTAGTTAGGAATGGAGATTTCAGAATTGTTGGTGGTCTTCCTAAGCCAGGATTCAGACATGGCTAGAACATCCGGGTTGGCAGAGTGTGCTAAAGCAGTGAATAAAACAAACTTAGGGAGGAGGCTTCTAATGTTAACATGCATGAAACCAAGGCTATTACGGTTACAGAAGTCATCAAAAGAGAGCGCCTAGGGAATAGGAGTGGATCTAGGCACTGCAGGGCCTGGATTCACCTCTACATCACCAGAGGAACAGAGGAGGAGTAGGATAAGGGTACGGCTAAAAGCTATGAGAATTGGTCGTCTAGAACGTCCGGAACAGAGAGTAAAAGGAGGTTTCTGGGGGCGATAAAATAGCTTCAAAGTATAATGTACAGACAAAGGTATGGTAGGATGTGAATATAGTGGAGGTAAACCTAGGTATTGAGTGATGATGAGAGAGATATTGTCTCTAGAAACATCATTGAAACCAGGTGATTTCATCGCATATGTGGGTGGTGGAACTGAAAGGTTGGATAAGGTATAATGAGCAGGGCAAGAGGCTCTACAGTGAAATAAGCCAATAAACACTAACCAGAACAGCTATGGACAAGGCATATTGACATTAAGGACAGGCATGCTTAGTCGAGTGATCATAAGGGTCCAGTGAGTAGTGAGGTTGGTTGGGGTAACGGTGATTCAGACAGCTAGCCGGGCCATCGGTAGCAAGCTAGCATAGGATGGAGGTCTGTTTTTAGCCACCTCATGCGTTTCCGACGGTAGATTAGTGGGGTTCCGTGTGGTCAATCCAGTTGGCAAAATAGATATAGTTATAGTGACCCAAGAAATTTGTCCGATAGACCTATTCAGATAGCAGCCGATAAGACAGCTAACGATTAGCGGGCCGCAGATGGGCGTTCAGGTAACGTCGCGATGGAGGGGCCAGTTGGATAACTCCCTCGGGCAGATAACGTCGGTAGTCCAGTCGTGAAGGCCCGGTGGGGCTCCGCATCGGCAGTAAAACGGGTCCGGATAGGTGATTGTAGCCCAGGAGTGGCTGATGGAACTCTTCAGCTGGCTATCTCCGGAATAATTGATGTTTGCTCCGGGATCGACGTAAGCCAATAATCACACAGATAGCAGCTAGCTAGCTGCGAGATCCAGGTGTAAATGTCCAGAGCTTGAGGTTCAAATCCGGGGATATGGAGAGAAAAATAGGTCCGGCATGTTCTGGTCTGAGTCGCGATGTACAAAACTGGCGATAGCTTTTCGAGCTAAAGGATAGCTGATAACCACAAACCGTGGTTAGCTGAATACTGATGTTAGCCAGTAAACTGGCTAGCTTCTGGTTAGCTTCTGGGTAGCTTCTGGCTAGCTTCTGGCTAGCTTCTATTGTGGATTTCAGATTTGAGGTAAATAATACTTTTTTTTTTAAATTGGTGAGGCGGGTTGCAGGAGAGTGTTTTGAAGTTGAGTTTTTGGAAAATAAAAATATATAAAAGATATGCGAAGAAAGATGTAAATATATATATACACGGGACACGACAAGACGAGGACAAATGACGTCTGACTGCTATGCCATCTTGGAATCAAAGAATCATGGGACAATCAAAAGAAATCAGCCAAGACCTCCCCCAAAAAATTGTAGACCTCCACAAGACTTGTTCATCCTTGGGAGCACTTTCCAAATGCCTGAAGGTACCACGCTCATCTGTATAAACAATAGTACGCAAGTATAAACACCATGGGACCACGCAGCTGTCATACCGCTCAGGAAGGAGACACCTTCTGTCTCCTAGAGATGTGCGTACTTTGATGCGAAAAGTGCAAATCAATCCCAGAACAACAGCAAAGGACCTTGTGAAGATGCTGGAGGAAACAGGTACAAAAGTATCTATATCCACAGTAAAACGAGTCCTATATCGACATAACCTGAAAGGCCGCTCAGCAAGGAAGAAGCGACTGCTCCAAAACCGCCACAAAAAAGCCAGACAACGGTTTGCAACTGCACATGGGGACAAAGATCATGCTTTTTGGAGAAATGTCCTCTGGTCTGATGAAACAAAAATAGAACTGTTTGGCCATAATGACCATTGTTATGTTTGGAGGGAAAAGGGGGAGACTTGCAAGCCGAAGAACACCATCCCAACCGTGAAGCACGGGGGTGGCAGTATCATGTTGTGGGGGTGCTTTTCTGCAGGAGGGACTTGTGCACTACACAAAATAGATGGCATCATGAGAAAGGAAAATTATGTGAATATATTGAAGCAACATCTCAAGACATCAGTCAGGAAGCGAAAGCTTGGTCGCAAATGGGTCTTCCAAATGGACAATGACCCCAAGCATACTTCCAAAGTTGTGGCAAAATGGCTTAAGGACAACAAGGTATTGGAGTGACCATCACAAAGCACTGACCTCAATCCTATAGAAAATTTGTGGGCAAAACTGAAAAAGCGTGTGCGAGCAAGGAGGCCTTACAAACCTGACTCAGTTACACCAGCTCTGTCAGGAGGAATGGGCCAAAATGTATCCAACTTATTGTGGGAAGCTTGTGGAAGGCTACCAGAAAACATTTGACAATTTAGGCTACCCGAAAAAGTTAAACAATTTCAAAGAAATACTACAAAATACTAATTGAGTGTATGTAAACTTCTGACTCACTGGGAATGTGATGAAATAAATAAAGCAGAAATAAATAATTCTCTCTACTATTATTCTGACATTTCACATTCTTAAAATAAAGTGGTGATCCTAACTGACCTAAGACAGGGAATTTTTACTGGGATTAAATGTCAGGAATTGTGAAAAACTGAGTTTAAATGTATTTGGCTAAGGTGTATGTAAACTTCCGACTTCAACTGTAATTCTAGTGAAATGTGCACTTGCGTCAATCAGAACACACAAGCTCACCTCGGGGACTTTCTTATTTTTCTGTTTTGCACAGTGTTCATGCAGAACCCCGCTTAGGCATGCGTAATCATATGACTGAATTTACAGTAATTAGATGTGAAATAATAAATTATGTCATGAGTGAACTACTGTAGAGTGGTGTATCACAGCCGTCCATGGTGACTGTTATACAGTAGTCTTGGCCAGTGGAATGTGGCTCTGACTGATTGTATAAGACAGACCAGACATCGGAGCAACACATTGGAGTTTCCCAACCTGTCAAGTGTGTGGGCATGACAGTGAGTTATATGCATTTCATTGTGGCCTTTGAATGGAATATACAATATCAATCCAAACACTTGAAGTTATCATAATAACCATAACATTTCCTTGGAGGAGTTAGATGTTTACAGAAGGATGAAATCTGAACATGGGCTATTAGGGGTTTCTAGTAGTACATGATGACTATAATGATGTGTTAAATATTTCCTTTAGACCGAAGATCTAAGTAGTGCGAGACATGCTGACCCCTGAAACATGGAGTTAGTGTTAACACAGTGTAGACCACAATTTATGACCCGAGGAAAGATGTGTCATAGCTAAGGGAAAATTGAACAACTTATTCTGTAAGTGTTTCCACACAGATGCCCATATCCTCACTCATATAAGACACTGTTTTGGCCTTTGAATTGGGGTTATTCTACTTGGTCAACCAACACCTTTGATCAAGACCAACAGTCCTCTATTCCATGGCACCAGTTTACTAGCCATCTCACTTCAGACCACGCCATGCACAGTCAGCTGCTAAGAGGCTAACCTTGGAGACGCTAAACGCTTTATCCAGAAGCATGACCGTGAACTTTACAACTTTACTAATGGAAGGACCACCCACCCACCGGGATGGTCAGTTCATATATTGGAGCCAGGGAATGCCCTCCTTAGACGTCAGCGGGGGTGGCTGTAAACATGGTCGTGCTCTGTGACTTACAGATTGGCAGGGGGTGAGGGTTCCACTGAGTCACAGAAGACAGATGTTGGCCCCCAACTGAGCTCCAGAAACAGTATGTCCCCCTCATCCGCCTGTCTTTGAGTGAGTACCCAGCGTAGTCGTGTCTGTGTGTCTGTGTGTCTGTGTGTCTGTCTCTGTCTCTGTCTCTGTCTCTGTCTCTGTCTCTGTCTCTGTGTGTGTGTGTGTGTGTGTGTGTGTGTGTGTGTGTGTGTGTGTGTGTGTGTGTGTGTGTGTGTGTGTGTGTGTGTGTGTGTGTGTGTGTGTGTGTGTGTGTGTGTGTGTGTGTGTGTGTGTGTGTGTGTGTGTGTGTGTGTGTGTGTGTGTGTGTGTGTGTGTGTGTGTGTTTTCGCCCAGAGTCTCTCCAGACTAAAGGGCATGTTAAATGCCAAGCCAACAACTCGTCCTCTGTCTTTGAAGACCCACTGCCAGCCTTGCACACTATTGGGCACATGTTCTCGGTTCTCTGGGTTGTGTTTAAAAGACATTAAGCATTTTAACTCCAGCATACCACTGAGTACTGGAGCTACATCAAAGAGGTAAATTAGTCATAACTCAGTCTCAATGGAAATAATCATGTCTACTGCCTAAAGTCTACAAGCAGGATTATGTTTGCATAGTCAAACATGTAATTGAATCCTGATGCAATGAGTATGCCATGTCCTTTCACTAAACTGCTTAATAAACATTTTGTCCTCTACTCTGCGCTGGATGGCTCTCTATTGTACTTTAAGAGGCATTCTGTTCTCAACTCTCTCCAGTCCTCTGACAATGACAAAGCATTCTTCCTGAGTGCTAAGTAAATGAAGGGCAGTAGTATGATGTTGATGACTACGATGACTACGATTAAAACAATTATGAAACGACATTCATTATTAGGCATTTGCAATAATGTTATGCAACTGTCTGCTTTCGCTGTCTGTGGAATTCAACACATTCAGATTCAATCTATTAAGTGTTCTATTAAGCATCTCCTAATGTTAAAGTGAAACCAGACAGTCTACGATCCTTTGCCATATTGATCTAAACCATTTCCCTTCCAATGCAGATAAGCCTGGTATTGAAACATGGATCATCCAGCACTCTGCCCTTTTATTACCACTTCACAACCATTCTCCATTCTCATGCGGTGCTCCCCAGGGACAGATGCATACGGCCTTCAGTAGTCCCAACGTGAGTGGGGGCCCAGTGTTTACCATTTCTAGGCGTCCCTGCGTCTGCTCCTGTTTCCATCATACCGTTTCTCAGTTATACTTCCATTGCCCTTTTCCACAACTTCACTGCTGTCGAGCAAGCAGGGGTTGTTCTATTTAATTCACTGTAGAAACCTCCTCAGTCAATATGGGGCCTACAGCCCAACATCTAATGTCTGCATACTGTAAAATCTACAAAGACCAACAGAGAGCATACATTCTGAGCGACAATTACTCTAAAGTGTTGACCCTCACCAAATACAGCTCAACTCAACACCGTAGTGAGAACTATAATGAGAAAATGTACTTACCCAGTTGCCTAGTCTTCCTGGCTCTCCTGTGTTGCCTGGGAGACCTCTGTGACCCTGCAGATGGAGAAATACAGTGGTAGCAGTTACCATTAGCCTGGACCATGAGCAAGCCAAGTTGGTCTCATCCTGTATGTGCTGTAAGCAACTCTTTTACCTATCATTGCCAATGAACGAACACAGAGACTGGCCCGTCAGGCTAATGGCTCTCAGCTCATGATTCAAAGCAGTGGTGCTGTAATGGGAACTGTAATGAGCCTAGTAGTCACCTTTGGTCCTGGTGGCCCCTGGTTGCCAGGCTGTCCGGGCATACACGTACAGGTGGCCCTTCCTGCTGTCAGTCCAATTTCAGCATACCCTCCACACTGAATAGAATAGAACTTGATTCGTCCATCTGTAGGGACAGAACTAATTCTTATGATTGGTTCCCTACTCCCTAGAGACACCACACAAACACACAGCACACATTTGGGAGGAGCACGTAGTGGACGTCTATGGGAGACAATGAGAGTACAGGCTAGATTAAAAGACATACTGTACTGTACGTATCGCTCAGTGAGGAACATGAACCCGCTGACAGTCGCATCCAACTCACCACACTGGAGAGCTCACAGCAGTCCTCTGAGTAGGCCTTCTCTGGATCACAGGACACATCCATCTGCTGGAGGTCTACCTACAGTACCAGGACATGAGATATTATGGTCAGTGTGCTTTCATATGAACACTGAATTGACTGTGCTGCCTTCATCAATGTTGACTACAATTGCAAAATACTGTAGGCAACCCAGCATGATTTGGTCTGAACAGCACAGAACTTACACAGGCGGAGCGGTCTCCCACAGCCCTCTTTACAATGGAGGTGTAACCTTGGTGGATGATGAGTCTGGGATTGTCGATGGGCTCCACGCTCACCTCCTCGCAATCCACCAGCAACTTGACCTTATCGCCCTTGACCTGCAGCGCCAGCTTGTGCCACTCGCCGTCAAACAGCTTTTCCACCCGGTGGAATGTGCGCAGCATCTGGGTGCCACGGGGGCTGGTGTAGAAGAAGTCCAGAGATCGTGTGTTGCCCTGGAAACGGAGGCCCACCTGTTCACGTCCATCAGTGTCGCTGACCTGCCACAAGTTCCAGGACCTCTTGGCGGCGTCCTTCGTAACCTTAAATGTGGCAATGATGGAGTAGTCGGAAGGCAGGCCGTCGGGGTACACATCACTGTTGCACGACAATCATGGTGTATTAGGAGACACTGAACATAGATCAAAACATACTATTTTCATCTAGAACATGCATTTGCATTTGTAGTGCAATTGTATTTAGAATAAAACGATCAAATACTTTTGAAACAACACAATCAGTGTTGCACGGGCTTAACATTTGATAGCTTTTCCCACTGCTTTTAAACCTCTGCTTTTGGTTTCAAAACCACCCTAGTTGGAAACTAGTTGGAAACTCTGAAACTGAAACTTAATCTACCATTAATGTTTTCAATCACAGCAGGCCTGTTGCACAACCTAATTGTATACACCATCTTCTCTCCCTCTGTGGCTTCCTGTCAAGGCAAATCACTCCGGTTGCCTTTTTGATGCTATACTTTGACATTTTACATCATTCTTTGTTTCCATGATTTGTATTTAATTTATAGTAACACACTTCTGCTATTCAACATAAACATATATTAGTTGTCAGGCATTGAACATTTTACATTTTTGTAAAAGAAAATGTAAGGGAGTACATCAGATTTAATATTGCAGATAGATTGTAGCTTCCATCAATGTAATTGTCTGCATCCCTTTCAATCCCCCATATATATTTTTTGGGAAATATATATACATATACACACATACACATACATACAGGCATTGAAAGTTCATTGGGGACAGCTTTGCTGGCCACAACATACAGAGGGAAAAGACCCAACAAATAGATGAACTATTGATGTTTAATGCCTCCCAGCAATAAGTAGACAGACAGCATAAATCTGTGTGTAGCCTATCTATGCCAAGAAAGTGTCAATGAGGGTTTGAAGATGGCTGGGGAAACCCTCCCCTATTCCAATTTAACGATGATGTCTTCATTTCCAAAGGAAACCCTGGATGATAGGCTGATACACTATAACTACTCATAATGCATTTTGACCAACAACACATCATTATGCTAATCAACAAACGAGTCAATTACTAGATTCATCCATTGTGATGACTGAATGAAATTCCAGTCGTGTTCCACCAACTGTCCATTGGTGAACATCAAGTTATGAAGCAAAGGCACATTTGTAGGTTTCCGTGCAGGAGTGGAAATCAAATCTGTTGTTTGGGAGAGACAATTACACTGAGTGGAAAAACCACGGATACCCCATTGGCAAAGGAGCAGAGAATAAACGTAGCTCATACAATACACGTCGCTATTAATCTTTCATTTTGGTGCATGGTCCTAGCTCATGTTGACTAGCTCACATGGGAGGAAAGTAGGAAACCTTAAGATAAACATAATTATTCACCGTCAGTGAGGAGGAATGACAAAGTTTGGGCGCTGGGTCTCGTTCAGGAGGATGCAACATACTGGAAATACTATAAATAAAGCTAATATGATGACTTTTTCTACATGTCAGTGAGGCATGTCGATTCTATAACAACATGTTTCTAAAGTTCGAACAATGTTGTGCCATACCCATACACTTTGGTTGATTACTTTTATCTGTACATTTGTGCCTTTTTAATTATGGAATTATTTTAACTATGTGTGTTAAGTTTGTATATCAGGAAAATTCTACTCAGGACCACTTGAGAAATAAGTGTTTTCCTGTGTTATCCTCTGAGAATCAACTTTACATCTTGACATTTATTTCTTTGAAACCTCACAATCAAATTCCAATCTATTCTAATCAATTTGGCCTCAAATGTGCATGCAGACAGTACCTCATTGTTTTGCGTAGGTGGATGGCAGGGTTCACACGGTAGGCCACTGAATCCGGTTCAGATCCGTCTACTTTCCTCACCCCTCTGGACTTAGATACACGGAACTCCTCTAGCATGTCATAACCTCAGAGTAAAAACATGCAGCTCAGTTTTTCACCAATGTCATGTTCATAGTGTTGAAGGGTTAAAGTAAGGCAGTGAATGATGAGGATCTGGATGCATTTTTAGACATAAAACACATCATTTGAAAAAGTCACAAAGTAGATTGAACAGTGCAGTGGCAGTGGGCATGTGGAAGGACTGGACAGGTGAATAAATCAAAAAGTGATTTATCGCAAAATATGATCAATCAAACAATGATTATTGGTATTCATGTTACTGGTATTCAACAGCATCAAACTTTTTCAATCTAATGTTTTGTGAAATAGTTATTTGTTCAATTAGTGTTGATTTACAGTAACTTTAACAAAGAACAGAACACTTGATTACACACTACAAAATGTCATTACACTTGGCACAACATTAATTCAGTTGACTCTCATTCCCAGTTGAAGGGTGTCATATTTCCTAATTCTATGGGTGTCATTTCATTCAGAAAATGGGAAGTCCGGATGTTTTTGACCTCACAGTGACGTCAGTTGGGGTTAGTAGTGATACATTCTGTTAAACCAAAATCCCATACTGACTGCAGGAACTACTCAAGAGGGGAAGGATGTGTGCTCTTCTGAGAGGGTTATGGTTTTATGTACCAGTGCTGCCACTTGCTGGTCATACAGAAATAGAGGATCAAATTATATTGCATTGCAAGGAACACTGTTCATAAATTTCCACGCCAACCAACTTTGCTAATATTGGAAAGAAAGAAAACAGACAGTTTTGAGAAAAGCTAAAAATCAATCAAGCAGTATTATTATACCCACAATAAACAGCAAAAGGAAAAAAATGGCATTTTATGGTACTTACTTGGTAATTCCTGGCATTTGGTCAATCCAAAGAAATTGAAAACCAGCATTTCTTTTGAGGCTGGCATTTTCTAAATGTGATGTGCCAAGGATTATAAACACCTGCAAAAGTAAAATAAGCAAAGTTCTAAGATCAAGGAAATCTCACTTAAATGTTAGCATTTCCCCCGATTATCTATAGTGAGGAACAGTGCACTGTTTTACTAAATTGGTAGGATTAGGTCTATTGTAATCAAATGCAAATAAAAAATACTCAACAATAGAATAACATTACCCTACTCCAGTAATAATAGAAATAACAGCATTCTAGAAGAAATGTTGATTACACATGAACACAAAAATATGTCAGACATGTATTTTACAGGTTTATGTAGGTCTATAAATCAGCATCAAATAATCTATAAAAATGATGTCACTTTTCCATCTGGAATTAAATGATGTCCAATAATAATATTAAATCAAGTCCAATCATGCAATTGGTCAGAAAAGTGCCTATAATAACTTGGTCACAGCTAACCGTACCGAAGGAGTCATATAATTATTCATGAACCGTAAAAAATATATATATCAACTTCACTATGTCAAAAGAAGATTATCCCAACAAATCAAATCATACAATATCAAATCATGTTCACATATGCTCAAATCTCAACCATTGAATAGAATTGAGATATTTCATTTAGTCAAAAAAGTAGGCTGAAGTTAATTTGATTCTTTGACATTTTGTTCCCATAAAACACTATTCATTATCCAGATCCAAAACCGGTACAGTAGAATCTACTTTACTGAATTGATGGAGCTATTATCTTAGTCTACTCTTAAATGAGACAAATTACACGTTTTTTTCTTACTTTTCCATATATATATAATTATTTATTTTGATCCCCAATTTTGTGATATCCAATTTGAATTAGATGCCAGTAATATTTGTCCACAATAAATCGATGGCCAATTGTTTCCAGCACACACAAAACCCACCATCATATTTAAATTACATTATAACAAAATCGAAACATACCTATATATGAATGTAGACAATATTGTAAAGATCACTCACATATTCCTGAAAAAGAGGCCCGATGTGGACTGCTTTCGGTTCCTTTACAGTTCCCGCAGTGAGGATATAACCAATTTTAAAGTGGCATCCCTAGGCCAAACCATGCCTTAAACCATTCAGAAAGATAGTGGCTGGTCTCAGGAAGACCTGACCCTTCCTTGCGCTCCACTCTACCTTCGGTCCCCACAGGCCTGTCTCCTCTGCTGAAACACACTGGTTGTCCTGAGAACGCTCAGGGCAACCATTCAGTTCTTCTTTCCTTTTTTACACACGTTAGGAGCACAAGCAAAATCTAAATCTTTCGACGCATTATTGATTGGGATGGCATAAAATAGACTGAAATGAATTTGCAAGGAGCATGGTAGCCTGTCCTTTCCTACACCTGTCATCTCCTCTGAAGCCTCCCTAATCATTATTCAGCAATAAATATGTACATTTTTATTTGCATATTAACTTGTCACAGTTCATATACGTATTTTCATTATTTTAGGCTACTTTTATAATCATACTTTTATCAACTAAAAGGTGAAACATTTTTGGTTATGTGACCGCCTTCCCAGGACAGTCAGTTGCTGTCCCGATTTCCACTGGTAGAAACGTGTAGTATGTCGCATTCATACGCGAGGAGCGCTCCGCAAACGTTCCCCGCACAGAGAATGGTGGTGCAGGGAATACCATTAACCCAAAACCCGTAAAACACTGCACTGAACCTGGGCATGTGGCCTAAAATAAACGAGAGTTGGATTTGTCAAATGTACCCTGCTTGTGGACCTTCACTGATGACATGGCTCTGAATGAAAAATCTAAATGTATGTTCTTTTGAGGCACACACCTTGGCATTAAAGGCACAGTCTGTACATGTTTTGTTATTCATTTCAACAAATTAAATATAACCAATTGATCTGCTCCTTTGTTTACATTTATGTTGACCCACAGATGGTATGGGCTGCTTGTAGGCTATAGGCCCATAATTGAGACAAACTTGTCTCTAACTTGACATTTATGGAATGAGCACCACTATCAGAGCTTTTACACAGCTCTTAAATTCGAAAGAGGTAAAAGTTTATATGATCTGAGAGATTTGGAAGAAATGATCTGTAAGAAACTCACAGGTAGACCATGTTGAAATGCAACAATACAGATCAAGTTTCCACATTTTCTGGGGTGAAACTATCCCCTGCTCAACTATTGTTGTCCTATTCAAAGATATCGAGTGGGTTAAATGCAGAAGACACATTTCAGTTGAATGCATTCAGTTGTACAATTGACTAGATATCCCCCTTTGCCTTTCCCTGTATATTATATAATAACACAACGAGTCATCACTGGACTTTATGAAATACTTCCCATTTCCATATGATGCTAGATTTCTTTTGTCTCCTGTTGTCTCTCCACTACATCCTATTGGGTCAATCTACAGAAATTATACATTATACTGTAACAATAATGTATAACATCATATAAAAAAACAGACAAGTATGTGACCCATGTCAGTATCCCATGGTAGCTTTCGGCTAGCAGATTTATTACAAAACGTTAACAGCGATCATTTCCACTCTAGCAAAATGAACCATACACTGACGAATGCACTACAGAATGTCTACTCAGGGTCCGGGGAGGCCAATGTCCAAGGTAAAATGGCACACATCGCTGTAAGTTGACCAAACAAAACAGTACTACCTAAGGTAAGGTGGAGTACTTTAAAGCCTGGATATTGAGGGATTTCTCTGTGAACTTGCCATCAACAGTCATCTCAGTCAGAACATAATTATTTGCAGTGTTTACTATGTGGTAGGCTACATGTATATTGTATTGCCCTTTAAATGCATTTTGGCAGTACATCATTGCATTTTAAATAGATAATAGATAATTGAGGTGTCCCACAGGGTAGCGTGATGCACCGTCTGTCACACGCATGTCAGCATACAGAACATTCAGTAACCCTCTCACGAGTACAATGCTGTGTGTTACCATTCATTAGTGTGTAGAATTGTTAGTTGACCATACAGTGTGGTCTTCTCCATGTTTTTTTTTCTTTTCAGTTTCTTTAAACTTTTCAGATTTAGCGTCAATAAAATAAAATAATCATAATAATTTGACATTATTCACATAAAATTAAATACATTAAGACAAACACAAGGCCATTGGCATTCCATTCTCACTTAATAATAAACCATTTTTCTATTCAACAGAATATTTTACATCTTCACAAGACTTTAAATAATCAACACATACGCCAGTCTCTCTTGTCACTTTGGGCCAACGTGACTCCTGTGGTTGTCTCAAGGCCCCTGACTATCTCTTGGAGGTCTGGGCCAGTTTGCTGGGGGTCGACCTTCTTTGAGGAGTGGGGATTTTGGAGGGCTTGCCTCCGTGTTGACGTGACGACGAGCGGGGTGTAGCCCGACTGGTGTCACCCACCGTCTCCGATGTGTCGGAGCACACCGATGCGATATCCGAGATGTCGAAGTCTGAAGCATCGCTTCCCCTCCGGCTGCTCCCTCGGCTGCCTGCTTTACTTCCAGGTCGGCTGCCGGACCTTCTCGATTCTGGGGGACAAAAGATTCCGGTATGGTTGTCTGGTTACAGCGACTGGCAACGTTAATAGCAGAGCCAAACAGCAGAGCCCTTTAGAAGACAGAAAGCAGTCACTGCTTTTCAAAAGAATGCTCTACTCACCAAATCCTATCGCCTGTCCCCGTGCTTTCATCACAGCAGCATTGATCAGGGTTCCCGGCTCTTCACCCGACTGGAAACCTTTTCCTGACAAGTATCCAGGGAGCCGCAGTTTACTTCCCTGTATCGGAGTGCTCTGCAAAAGACAGAGCATTTGTTAGCATTTTTCTCTATGTTTACAAAAAAATATCTTGGTACACAATGGTAAATCACAGAAGAAGACGATACTGTGTTTGAGTTGATTCTCTAGTCTAGTACATCGACTCTTCGAACACTGGTAATTCTTCTCTAATTAGCATGTTATGCAATGTGGCATTCTGATGAAATCTGATGAAATCCCACAGACATCCAATGTAAGGGGTTATTGTGTTGAATGAAAAGTTGATGTACTGTATGATATTTAAGTAACAACCTAAACGTGTACAGTGGATTAACAGATAAACAGTTCAACATGCAACACAGAACAGCGGGCCAGTTCTTAGTTTGAGTTAGTTAGAGAAGGTTTTTGACAATAGAGAGAATGTTCCACAACGATCACCAGTTAGTACTTTAAAACATTAAATAAAAATCCCAACTGAAATCGGGCCTCTAATAGACAACAAATATACAGCTTATGTACTCGCTTCAATCACAATTTGCTCCCTACACCTCCCCTTTGGCCTTAACACTTTGATGCTAGCAGATCTGTAAGGCGTAAGCCTTCTCAATTCTGGGGGATTGTGTAGTGGTGGAAGCTCCACCACTACACATTTTACACCTATCCAGACTCTTTAGATCAGGGGTGGTCAAACTTCTGGGCTTGGTTATTTATTTAGAAATGTAAAATGTAAACAATATCTTTTTAGGGTCTTGAAACAAAAGCTTTTTTGAAAGTAATCATAAAATTAGAATTCAAACATTAATCAGATCGCAGCCATATAACAACACATTCTGATTACCATTATTAAAGATGTATAAAACATTTCACCATTGTAGCATAGAAACTGCAACCGAGTTTCTATGTTCATCAGGCTAATAATGTTTTGGGAAAATGTTGCAGTTTTAAAGCACATTTTCTGCAATTCTACACATTTTTCTAAGGGGCAGCGGGAAAATGTAGCAGTCTTGAAACTAATTCCTTGCTATTCTACTCATTTTGCCATGGGGCAGAAAGAACATTTTGCAGTTGTAATGCCTGTTTCCTGCAGTTCTACACATTTTGCCATGACGAGTGGTGGGAAAAGTACCCAATTGTCATACTTGAGTAAAAGTAGAAAATGACTCAAGTAAAAGTCACCCAGGAAAATACTACTTGAGCAAAAGTATTTGGTTTTAAATATATTTAAGTATCAACATTAAATGTAATTGCAAAAATATACTTAAGTATCAAAAGTAAAAGTATAATCATTTCAAATTGCTTATATTAAGCAAACCAGATGGCACAATTTTCTTGTTTTTATTTATTAATGAATAGCCAGGGGCACACTCCATTTACAAATGAAGCATTTGTGTGTAGTGAGTCTGCCAGATCAGAGAGAGTAGGGATGACCAGGCATGTTCTCTTGATAAGTGCATGAATTGGACCATTTTCCTGTCCTGCTAAGCATTCAAAATGTAATGAGTACTGTTGGGTGTCAGGAATAACATATGGAGTAGAAAGTACATTATTTTGTTTTGGAATGTAGTGAAGTAAAAGTAAAAGTTGTCAAAAATATCAATAGTAAGTACAGATATACACAAAAACGACTTAAGTAGTAATTTAAAGTATTTTTTACATAAGTCATGGCTAGTGGTGTAAAGTACTTATGTCATGTTGATATGATATCTGAGTGAGAGTGACTAACAAAATCAATGAGGGCCCCCTGGAAGTCAGGGCCCTTGGGCACGTGCCTTGGGTGCCTGGTCAGTAATTTGACCATGATTACTACAAGGTTAAGATAGCTGACTAGACTAACTTACCTAGCAAACTATAAAATGTTAGCTGACATGGGATAATTGATTGACCGTCAATAGCTATGTTTCCATTAACTTGTCCAGTGATTTTTTTTCGACATTAGAAAGTTTGCATAGAAAATAGATGCAACAATTGCCTGCTAGGGTGAATTTCCATTTAACTATCTTGAGTCGATAAAAACTGCTGATTGGAATGGCGTCACAGAATCGCAAGAACCTACAGTGTGGAATAAAAATGTAGTGGTTGAATTGTTTCCATTACCCATTTAGGCAAACTGTGCTTTAATACATTGGCGACAACTGTATGCCTTTCAACCTATCTGTTTCCTGATAGAATGCAATAAATTAGTCATATTTGCCACATTCTAATAATTCTCATGTGCCTAACATATCGCCACGGCTGCCTAGGTTAGTCCGTGCCATGGTGAAACTTGCACTCCTGCAGATCTGAAATAATTGGATGGTAAAACTTGTCAGCCAATCAGAAAAGCAAGGTGAAGCAATTCAGGTATTCTTGAAACTCAGGAAAAACATTATTTTTATAGTTATTTTTTATTTATTTTGCAAGCAGTAGGCTAGGCATTTAGAATTAAAGCTGCAATGTGCCATTTTTTTTATAGAGCTGTCGTTATCATTGAAAGAATGTCTTGCATGATCTGTTCTGTGTGCGCTATTTCTATGCTTCCCGATCATAAGTTTAGTTTTTGTGTCTTTTACTTTCGGTTTTGTTCACCAGCTTCAAACAACTGAAAATACAATATTTTTGGTTATGGAAAATCTATTTCACAGCAGTTTAAATGGTAAAATGACTCTCTACACTATACTTGCTTGTTTTGTGACAGAACCTGAAATTAGGCGAACTATTAGAATTTTAGTAACCAGGAAATGGCGGAGCGATTTCTTCATAGTGCATCTTTAAATGTGGAGTGGAACTTATAGCTATGTGATGACATCACGTGCCCCACATACCTACAAAAGTACTCGGCAATCATAATTTATTCACAGTTAATAATTTATTCACAAAAACACAGTTCCCATCATCATTTGTAGCAATAAAGAAAGATAAAGAAGAAATAAATCCACTCCTGTCGAACGGATGAAAATGTTGTCGATCTTTAGAAAATGTCTTCTTTATCTGCCGTTACCAATATTTGGTTGGCCATGCTTTAGATATTCAATGATTGTGAAGTTAGGGCCAAGGGGAAGGGGTAGGGCTATCTAAGTAGTTATTAGTGTAAAAATCGACTTTATTTCATTTTTCCTTTTACTCAGACACTATACAATTCAGTTAGATGGTATAGTAGGAGGCAGCAGTTGTTAGGTTCAGAGCTCTGGAGCGTTCCAGACCCTGTTGATTCACTATACCTCAGAGGATGAACCTTGGCTCTCAAAGGAGTCTGATGATTTAAGAGGAGTGGAGGGTTTGCTGTTTGTCAGCCAGGGTTTATCATAATTGCGAGTTATGTGTTGGGGAGTCTGGGGGAATAATGGCAAGTCAAACACACAAACACAGGGATTCAGATGGAGAAATCAATAACTAAAAGGAGTACAGGTAGACTAAATGAAGAGCTATGATATATGACAAAAGAAAGGAATGATCAAAATATATCAGACAACAAAAAACTACATATATAAACAAATGATAAAATAGACAAATGACAAACAATAGATATGGTTGGGAGCATGTGGGGAATGGCAGACAAACCAACACACACCATTTCGGTAGAAATTGTTCAAATACAACTAGCTTCCTATGGTCATTAAATTCAAGTCATTAGCCAATTTTGCTCTATTGTCAGTGAAGTTAATAAATGTATTTGCTGTGGAAGAAGGAGTATGTAGTCAAAAGCTGCTACCCAGATTGTGGGCGTCTCTTACCTTGGGTGTGCTGGGCAAGGCTGGGTTATTATGCTGGGCAGGACAGCTATGGCTAGAGTTTGACCTGTTGGGAGAGGCAGCCCGTGACGACGGTCGCGACCTACGACCTCTATACCGGAAGCTTGCCATCACCTGAGTGGTGCCCTCTGGGACAATGAACTTTTCTCGCAGCTCCATGTTTGTCCTGCCTTTGGCTGGGGGGTAAAATATGACAACATACAGTAAGACATATGCATGGTTGTTGGTGTATGATTGATTATAAGTAAGGTGAACCTAATTCATTTCAGTGGAGTGAGTAAATGTATGATGAGTACCTGCTTTTAGAAACAGCAGACCATTTGAAATGAATACAGGTTGTTGTTTATACTATTTGTGATTGGACTATTGTGCAAATAAATGAGTGTGAATGAAGGACATGCAGTTTCACATCACTTAGCCACACTGGCAAACTCACTGAAAACAAACAATCCCAATAGGAAGTGCTGTGAAAAGGACATTCTTAACCGATAGAGATTCATATGGACAGAGTGCTTAATGTACAGTACAACAGACTCACTCTGCACATACAAATCAATAAACGCCTCCATCACCCCAACCTCGCAAAACAAAACAAAATAAAGATACATATTAGCTGACTTTGCTCTCCAATTAATCTCTACCAGAGTAGAAGAATCTATGGTCACCCCAAAAAATTGATGCTGAATTCCAGTGGCTTAGAACATCAGCCATATACCTATAAGTAACTATTTCTCCCCAGCATAGCCTTTGGGTGGGAATAGTAAATTGCTGGGAAACCCAGTGATTGTCAGCGGCACTGCAAAAAGAAAAGGTGCACAAAGCCACTGGCTGCTTTTTAGATAGATAGATAGATAGATAGATAGATAGATAGATAGATAGATAGATAGATAGATAGATAGATAGATAGATAGATAGAGAGAGAGAGAGAGAGAGAGAGAGAGAGAGAGAGAGAGACAACAATAGAGAGAGAGAGAGCGATAGATAGAGAGAGAGACAGCGATAGAGAGAGACAGCAATAGAGAGAGAGACAGCAATAGATAGAGAGAGAGCGATAGAGAAAGAGAGACAGCGATATAGAACGAGAGACAGTGATATAGAGAGAGAGAGAGCGATAGAGAAAGAGAGACAGCGATATAGAGAGAGAGAGAGAGAGAGAGAGAGAGAGAGAGAGAGAGAGAGAGAGAGAGAGAGAGAGCGATAGAGAGAGAGAGAAAGAGAGAGAGAGCGATAGAGAGAGTGATAGAGAGAGCGATAGAGAGAGAACGATCGAGAGAGAGAGAGTGATAGAGAGAGAGAGAGCGATACAGAGAGAGAGAGCGATAGAGCGAGAGAGACAGCAATAAAGAGAGAGACAGCGATAAAGAGAGCGATAGAAAGAGAGAGCAATAGAGAGAGCGATAGAGAGAGAGCGACAGAGAGACAGCGATAGACAGCGATAGAGAGCAATAGAGCGATAGAGAGAGAGACAGCGATAGAGAGAGAGACAGCGATAGAGAGAGAGACAGCGATAGAGAGAGAGAGAACTGGTGTTAGCCTGGAGGTCAGTAAGTAAAGAGAGATTCAGAAGTAGGTGATGTGACTCGGAGAAAATGACGGCATGCATGAAGACCCACAGACTGCTGGATAACAGGAGAGTGTGAGTGGAGTCGCTTTATGGGAACGCCATTAACAATGAGCACTCCAACACACCCGTTTTGTACACACACCTACACATTAACACCCGCACACATACGGTGATGCAGACACACATACCACTGGGGGGTTCATGGAGCAAGGTGAGAAAGTGTGAGATTTGTTGCCAACCTATAGGAGACTGAGTAATTGAAGAGTTTGATTCCGAGCGCAACATTTTACTCCCGTGGTGATGAACTGGAGAGGAAGGCGTAGGAAGCAGTAGGAAGGCATTTTTTAGCAGGAAAATTGAAACACATATAGAGGAACTTACTGCATGGCAGTAGGATCTGATATTGTAAGCAATTGAGTAGCAACATACACTCAGATACACACTCAGACACACACTCAGACACACACTCAGACACACACTCAGACACACACTCAGACTTAGACTCTACATGCCACATTCAGCCTTATCCAGCCATATCATTTAATCAGAGTGAAAACCATTACACAACATCAAATCATATGGTAATAAATACTGAATCAGCTGTAGCACCGCTATCTAAAAATAGACAATTAAAACATAAGTGACACACGAGTGAAACCGAATCCAGAGATTTGCCTTTCTTAAAATTAATGACATTTTATCAAGTTTACCCTGTCCTGTCTGGTGCCTTACCTCGACACGGGTCGTTCTTTACAAGGAACTCATCCAGTGCCATCCAGCCTCCACCAACGCGCACCATCACAGTGCTCCGCAGGATCCGCACCAGACGCAGCTGTTGGGAGTCTCCGAACTGCAGAGGGAGTAGGGAGGACAGAGAGGAAGATGAGGCGGGAGTCACTGAGCACTACTCTGCATCAACAACACTGGACAAGACTTGAAGCTGTGCAACACCAGAAACTAGCAGATGCTACAATTTGGAGATTGTTAGGAGGAAGTTTATCCTTCTATGACTTGGTTCCTGATTGCCTGATTACATTGCATTTTCTGACTTGTAGAGTACAACGACTAGTTATACATATGAAATATGACTTAACTAAAATGGATTTCACTTAATCACTAGATGAGAGGAGATGGTTTTGCTGTCTGGTTTCTTTCTTTTGTTGCTCAGCCAAGCCCATTGATTGAGACACAAAGCAACAACATCAAGGTTTCATTCTCATAGACACAAATGAAGGGTCAATCCAACTGGTTTAACCTTCTCAGAATGTATTAGTGCATTCATCATTGTCAACAATGTGGGATTGGTGTGTGACTTGTGAAATTGGGATACGTTGATTTGTAATTGTGGTGAAATGGGTAACACTTTACTTGATACCACCTGTCAACAGGCTTATCGTAGCCTACATACATCTGTCATAATCATGATATAACAACTGGTATTTTGACTGGTTAGGGCATCTGAGGTCAATATCATTGTTATGACAATGTTATATATCCATTATGATTAAGGTTGCAAGTAAATGTAATAATTAGTAAGTTAATAATTTGTCACAAAGGGTTGCAATATTTTCATTAATCAATATTATAATTTAATATTGGAATGTTTACTTATTTTCTCATCTAATAATTTTTTTCACATTTTCAACTGGAAACTCCTATAACAGGCTGTATAATATAAAGAGCATTAGACTGAAGAGATGATACTCAACCACTAGGGAGCACTATATTGTTGCAGTCTATCCTTACCTTCTTTTGGGATATTTTTGTTATTTTCGACTTTACTATGGGATGTTTGCATGTAACTTGCAAAGCTTTCAAACAAGCCTGATATGGAGGGTGAACAAACAGCCAAGCGTCATAAGATGAGGATTTGCAGGAGAAGCCAGCCAGTTGGATATGGCCATGGGGTTAGCAGATTTGACAACACAACAATCATGGCCTCATGCTTTCCATCAAACATTGTCACATCATAGCACAATCAATAGCACAAACAGACAAAACGGACAAAATCTCCTGCACACCAACAACGTGAACAGTTGCACTTTCTATCACTACAGTACAAACCACCATATTCATAGAGGATGCATTGACATTGATGGAGGAACCAATGCAGCTAAGCTCCAATGAGGAACAACATGGGGGATGGCATCGTATCATCTCTCTAGTCAACCACGGTGTAAACAATCAAACATGACCACACATTGATGAGCCTCCAGTTAGGTGCCTATTGTAACAATCTCATTTAAATTCAAACTTTGCACTATGTGATTCCCATAATGATTGAATGACACTGGTGAATTTTGTGATCAAGTACAGTAAAAGTGATGAATAGAATTGGACAATGATCTGGAGAATAAAAATAGTCACAACAAATGGCTTAAGAATGCCCATTTACCAGAATACAGCTTTCCAAAACCGCAACGTGTAGGTGGGGGGTTAGATTTTGACTGTCCCTGTTTGCTATTATCTCATCATCATGTAAGCAGTGAACCAGACCAAACTGTCAAAAGAATTGTTTAAGTTGATTTTGAGTAATAAACAAATACAAACTGGTGAAGAAGACACACATAATCTTACAAATACATGCTGTATATGTTTCCCCTATATACCCCTATTCATTCTCCTCAACAAACAGCCATCAAGCTTCAGAAAGTGAATGGACCATTCATTTTATATGAGTTATGTATCCTGTATTACAACACGCATTTCTTTGCCCATTTGAACTCAATAAAATAAAATCAAGCAAGATAATTTCCTAACAATGGAAAGGTGTTCGCACATCTTTAAAGGAAAAGCAGTTAATGTTTGTTGAACAAAAAAAGCTGTTATACAAAGTCATGTCAGCCATTATTGAGACAAATCAATCCCAGGAAATAAAAGAGAAGCAACAGACAACCACACATTAGAAGCATTCTAAATCCCAAACTGCCCAACGGTTAAATTAAAGCACATGAAGGGGTAAAAACTTGGAAAACCTATCATTTCTTATTGGAAACTCAAATAATAACTCAAATAATTTAATCAGCATTGGACTTCAAAGCATTATAACACTTGACTGCCTTACATGCTGATTTTTAGTTTTAGAAATGATCACAAGCTCAATGTTATTTCCTATCTAAATAAGAGCATTACTGCCACTATTTTTATCTGCACAATCAACCAGTACAGGTTATATATACACAAAGATGCATTTTATGACACTGTGGCCATTTAATTCTTGGCATGAGCTGAAGAAAGACCATGACCCAAAAGGGGATCATTTTATTGCACAGTCATTCCTAGCAGGCTACTACATCAATGGTCCTCCACCTGCACCAGTTATAGGCACCAGCTGCTTTCCCACGCCAGCCAGCCAGACCCAATCCAATATCCCAACTACTTATGCCGGTGGAACTACCCACATAGCTATTATTATTATTATCATAGACTAATAAACAAATTAAAAGTGAGCCTTTTCAAGTGAATGGAAATGTCTGAAAGAATTATTGCTTTCAGACAATTGGAAAAGAAACAGGGTCAACAAAAAAGAGAGGAGGGGTTGATTAGGCACAGCACCACATCATAGATAACAACAAAGAGAGGCTTGAGCCTGTCATATGTACCTGGTTTCCAAGGTAGAACTGGTCGTGGAAGGGACAATGAAAAAAAGTTACAAATTAGTTTTTCATAAAGCACATGTTTCACTGAACACTTAAGGTAACGTATAGGGTATACACAAAATCCTCTTACCCTGTATTTGTTGGCACCAATTTGCTCAACTTGGAATCGTTTAGGACACTTGCATTTTGCCACTTGGCGTGTAACCTACAAAAGAAAAAAACAGCATTATTTAGACATCATTTATATTGCGGGAAGGTAATACATAATGTTCCAATGATTTACGGCAGCGATCATCAACTATATTCAGCTGTGGACTGATTTTTTCTTGAGCGGATGGTCGGGAGACCGGAACATAATTACAAATAATTTGTAGGCTGCAAATTGACCGCAAAAATATAAACTCAGCAAAAAAAGAAACGTCCTCTCACTGTCAACTGCATTTATTTTCAGCAAACTTAACATGTGTAAATATTTGTATGAACATAACAAGATTCAACAACTGAGACATAAACTGAACAAGTTCCACAGACATGTGACTAACAGAAATGGAATAATGTGTCCCTGAACAAAGGGGTGGGTCAAAATCAAAAGTAACAGTAACAGTCAGTATCTGGTGTGGCCACCATCTGCATTAAGTACTGCAGTGCATCTCCTCCTCATGGACTGCACCAGATTTGCCAGTTCTTGCTATGAGATGTTACTCTTCCACCAAGGCATCTGCAAGTTCTCGGACATTTCTGGGGGGGAATGGCCCTAGCCCTGACCCTCTGATCCAACAGGTCCCAGACGTGCTCAATGGGATTGAGATCCGGGCTCTACGCTGGCCATGGCAGAACACTGACATTCCTGTCTTGCAGGAAATCACACACAGAACGAGCAGTATGGCTGGTGGCATTGTCATGCTAGAGGGTCATGTCAGGACGAGCCTGCAGGAAAGGTACCACATGAGGGAGGAGGATGTCTTCCCTGTAACGCGCAGCGTTGAGATTGCCTGCAATGACAAGCTAAGTCCACCCCAGACCATGACGGACCATCCCCCTCCAAATCCGACCATCATCCCCGGTGAGACAAAACCCTGACTTGTCAGTGAAGAGCACTTTTTGCCAGTCCTGTCTGGTCCAGCGACGGTGGGTTTGTGCCCATAGTTGTTGTTGCCGGTGATGTCTGGTGAGGACCTGCCTTACAACAGGCCTACAAGCCCTCAGTCCAGCCTCTCTCAGCCTATTGCGGACAGTCTGAGCACTGATGGAGGGATTGTGCGTTCCTGGTGTAACTCGGGCAGTTGTTGTTGCCATCCTGTACCTGTCCCGCAGGTGTGATGTTCGGATGTACCGATCCTGTGGAGGTGTTGTTACACGTGGTCTGCCACTGCGGCGAGGACGATCAGCTGTCCGTCCTGTCTCCCTGTAGCGCTGTCTTAGGCGTCTCACAGTACGTACATTGCAATTCATTGCCCTGGCCACATCCGCAGCCCTCATGCCTCCATGCAGCATGCCTAAGGCACGTTCACACAGATGAGCAGGGACTCTGGGCATCTTTCTTTTAGTGTTTTTCAGAGTCAGTAGAAAGGCCTCTTTAGTGTCCTAAGTTTTCATAACTGTGACCTTAATTGCCTACCGTCTGTAAGCTGTTAGTGTCTTAACGACCGTTCCACAGGTGTATGTTCATTAATTGTTTATGGTTCATTGAACAAGCATGGGAAACCGTGTTTAAACCCTTGACAATGAAGATCTGTGAAGTTATTTGGATTTTTACGAATTATCTTTGAAAGACAAGGTCCTGAAAAAGGGACGTTTCTTTTTGTGCTGAGTTATAATACTTGACTAAAACATAATCATTTCAAACCGTGCTAGCATTTGTATACAATCACGTGTCTCTCTATTAAGCGTGGGAATACTTTGGAACTGGTGTTTTTACAGTCTTTTATGTCCAACAATGAAACAATGTTTTTGCTCAGAAAACTTGGGGGGCCAAATAAAACCAACTGCAGGCCGCCCGTTGGGGGAACCCTGATTTACGTTCTGAGTTATATGTCAACACATATACAGTAGTACCTCATCTTCAATTTTGTCTGCATCTGTGAGGGGTTTGTATGCCTCTTTGTTGGGATGAAGGGCAGCCACAAACTCATAGTAGTCGATGTAGCCGTCACCATCCCGGTCAAATATGTCTGCCACCGCACTCATCTCCAGCCGACTGGTAGGAAATTCTGGAATGTAAAATAAAAAAACAGGGGTAAGAATTCTCTCATTTATGGGAAACTTGACACTCAACGCATTTTCACACTAGCATACTGAACTGAATCGTACTGTGCTGGCTCAGATATTTTATTTTCCGCATTGTTCTTTCCAGCATAGTTACATCTATGGTGAATGTGTAACCATGCCAGCCCAGAGCAGCTCAGCTTGGCTTGGCTCTGTAATGTGAGGGTATAGGTCAGGGGTGTAAGGGTGTAAGGGTACAGGTCAGGGTGTCAGGTAGCCTAGCATTTAAGAGCTTTGGGCCAGTAATTGAAAGGTTGTTGGTTTGAATCCCCGAGCTGACTAGGTGAAAAATCTGTCGATGTGCTCTTGAGCAAGGCACTTAAACCTAATTGCTTCTGCAAGTCGCTCTGGATAAGATGCAAAATGTAATTTTGCTGGGGGCCAAATTGGTTATATTTCCTCGCTGTCAAAATTAGCAAAACATTTTCCTATATCCATAGTTTTTCAACGCTCCCTGACTGTCTATCATTCATTTAGGTGATTATTAGAGAGCTGGTCAGTCAATAAACTGTATGAATGTAGGTCCATTATTATTTCTACAAAGTTTCAATTTGGTTTTAGTCATTTTCAAGTATATTGACTTCGTTCCCCTCAACCCCCTCACAATTGTATTTTCTAATTGAATATATATACATGTATATATAATTTTTTTACTCAAACCACCTGCAAGCCTGATTGGATCCTCTCACAAGACTTACTGGAGGAGAGGATGCCTTCAATGAACTCCTGTCTGGTGACCTTTCCATCCTGGTCCTTGTCAATGCGTCTGAAGAAGTCCATGACACGTGACTTCTTATGGTTCATCCATCGCATGTAGCGCTTCCGCCACACATCAAAGTCAAAGTTGGCAAATTCCTTCAGCTGAAAAAAAATAAACCACAATACATTGTACACTATGACATACATTATATTGCACATAGTGATAATTTCTGAATGTCTCCATAAAGAACATAAAGTAATGAACATTTAGCTAACATAGCGTTAAATGATCAGATGTACCTCCTCAAGTCTGTCCATGGCATCATTGAGTTTCCTCCTCCTGTCCAGGGCCAGTAGCCACACCTGCTGCCACTTGCTGACCAACAGGTTGACCCTGGGGTTCTTGGTCTCTATGGGAGGCTGTGACGCTGATGGGTACATGGCTTGTGTGGGAGAACGCTTTCCTGTAAGTGAAAAACAACCTCCTGTTTAGTGATACCGCTTGTCCATTGTATAACTTTTGTTCCATACAGGACAAAACATAGGAATGATATCATTTCGGGGACAGAGAGAGTGAGGTAAGCTATGAGGATGTTGTGTCATGGTGCAGGCAGTGCATCAGAGCAGGGCCAGATGGCTGAGGTCAGGGTGTTTAGGGGGCCCCTGGTAGGGTACATACTTCCACCTCTTCCTTTCTCCAGGACAGGGATTTGGGACTGGATGGCAGGCTCGCTACCACCCGCAGACTTTCTTTTGTGTGTCTTGGTGATCGTGTCAACATCTGGTTGTTTCCTGGTCATTTCCTCCATGAATGTCTGCAGGGCCACACAAAAACAACATGTTTTCAGTTTGTACTGTATACTGTATTCACTTCAAAGGCAATGTACATGCATGCACAGTACACATACAGTAACTCATGTTACTAGAAAGAGGGAGCTACTCTTCTAATAACAACTCTAGTACTACTAGACTGGCATTGAACAGTATTGCAATGGGAAATGTTTGATCAACCAAGCACCAAATAATACACCAAACTCCACCTTCTACAATTTGCTTCCTTTACATCATATAGTAAAGGAGGATAACACACGCTCCTGGTCACACTGTACCTGGTGTTCAGCAATAAGAGCTTTGACCTCGTCTATCTCCTGAGGCAGGACCTCCTTGTCCTTCTCGTTGAGTGTTGCCTCAGCCCACTGCAGCCAGCCCAGCAGACTCTCCAGCAGCTCCTGAGTGGCAAGCAGATCACTGAGGGCCATGGCCAGGCGCTGCTGGTGCTGCCGTGCCCACGTCTGGACCTAATATGGAGAAACATGAATAATCAATTTAATGCAGCTGGTAATTTAGCAGACGCTTTTATCCAAAGCAAACCACAATTGAAAGTGATATATATTCAGTAACATGTGGTCCATGCGAATTCAAACCCACAACTCTGGTGTTAGTAGCACCATGCTCAAACCCACTGAGACATTGGAACAACCCAGTGAGTCATTTGAACCCCCAACAACAAGATTTACATTCATGGCTTTCCACTTAAACTAGGATTAGGTACAGCCAAGTGAGAAAGTACTGTATCGGTATGACTGAGAAACGCGAAGAAACATCCTGGCAAGCATTGAGGTTATGCAAGTGATATTTAAGGAGATGGCAGACTGCTTTGCCATGAAATAGGCCTATGATCTCTCACCCTCCAGTATGACGCACAGCAAACAAGCATGTAAGTGTTCACTGACCTCCTCGAACCGGGCTTTAATGATGGTGTTCCAGTGTTTGATGGTGGTGATAGAATCTGGGTGGCAGATGGTCAAGATAGCCTCCCCCATACTGGTGGCTTTGTTCAGGCCTACTCTCTTCTCCTCCTGCTTCTTCATGAACTCCTGAAAGAGAACGGTTGGTTTCCATTAGCAATCGACAATGTTTGCGTCAAAATATAAATAAAAAAGAAACCTAGCAGCCAGTATCTCTGTTTCTCTGTTCCTCTTTCAATACCTGATCAAGTGGAGATGAAGAAAGTAATGATATGTGAAGTCAGGGGAAACTATTTTAGATCCAGTGAGATCATGCTTGAGGAAAAGTCAATATTGTGAAGCAGTTGGAATGGAATATCAAACCACCATGTAAAATCCATGTATGGCATTTCTACTTTTACTGGCAAGTGCGATGGACGTGTAAAGACTGTCAAAGTGAAGTGTGTTTTAAATGTCGACACTACATTATGAGAGTACCTCAGCAGAAAATAAAGATAGTCGAGTGGAGAAACATACCCACATTCTCTGCAAATAACTGCCTTAAATGCCATATGTTTGAGCTAGGTACTATTTTGCTCAGAATGAAAATAGTTCTATGCAAGCCTGATCCCTAAAGCGTATACAAGGCTTTAATAGCCCAGAAAAACTCTTAATCTATGGCCCGATATTGCATTTCACATTTGGTCAGCTTTTATCTAAAAGCTTTATTCTATATTATGGATATTGTTGGATTTTGCTTTAGGGACCAGTGTGCAACCCCTGGAAGATAATCTGTAGGGAAACACTGTGTTGTTCTATAGGATGACGATGTTCCAGGTTAAATGTCACTTGCCTTGTGCTGCTCGATAAGAGCCCTGAGGGCATCCTCGTCGTCGGGCAGGGTGCCATGGAAACGAAGGCTCTGCTCAGCCTCGGCCAGCCACTCCAGCAGGATATGGACCGTAGAGTGGAACTCCTCAGCCTGCAGCCAGAGGACAGGGGACAGAGAGGTTCACCAACACACAGGTCTCCAAAAAGCATTCCTCGAAGCACTCAGCCAGGTCCTAATGGTTGCATTCCAGGATAGTTTTTTTAGCAGACACACTGCACTACTCAGTAGATTGCTATGATCATATGAATGATGTTTCTAAGACGTTTAACAGATCTCTTTTTTTATATTAACCCATCCACCACCCCCCAAAGCTTTGTTAGATCTGATCATCTGTCAAACTGAATAAAAAGATGTCCTGCAATGCCACAAATGTAATTTGAATAGGTGATATAGAGAGGTTTGGCATAGTGAGAGTCCTACTTGACACAATGCCTGTTCCAGCCGGGTCTGTTTAGATACGGAGCGGGCGCACACAGTCTCCCAGCGAGCGCTCAACTCCTGCATCTGAGCTTTGACCCAGGATGAGTCTTCATGGCTGCTCTCAATCAGGTCCTTAGCCGAACGCTTCAGGGCCACAACGCTCCCTGTCCTCTTCCCCAGCTCCTTCTGGAACACCTGGAAGATACGTCAGAGAGAGAACTAATGAGACACGACACACAGACGCAGAGATACATGTAAACAAACACACAGACGCAGAGATACATGTAAACATACACACAGACACAGAGATACATGTAAACAAACACACAGGCACAGAGATACATGTAAACAAACACACAGACGCAGAGATACATGTAAACAAACACACAGACACAGAGATACATATAAACAAACACACAGACACAGAGAAACATGTAAACAAACACACAGACACACATACATACGCACACTGATCATGTTTCCCAATAACCACAAACTCCATCTATCCATTACTGAATATACAGCTTTTTGCCACATCACAAGAAAGTATTGCTAGAATAACCCGTGTGCCAATATAAATTAGACCAGGTTATACAAACAGTCATCTAGCACCATTTCCCTCAGGGCTAAGCTGTCATCCTAAATAAAAGAACCTAAATCAACACTGATTGTGAAAAAAAAGATGAATACAGTTCAACAGGGCTGAAACCTATCCAGCTAACACACTAACATTGTGCTAAAAGCACTTCCAATTTGAACAGTGGTGGGAAGGTTATTTTCTAAATGTAATCTGTTACAGTTACTTGTTACCTGTCCAAAATTGTAATCAGTAACGTAACTTTTGGATTACCCAAACTCAGTAATGTAATTGGTTTACTTTCAGTTACATTTGGATGACTTTCCCCTTAAGAAGCATTAGAAGACAAAAAGGATCCATCAAACGTATTTGGTGTGTCATCATAGTGGTCTCTGATTTGTGGTCAGACTCGCTCCGGCGGAACAAACTTAAACTTAAACCTTTTTTCAATGCTGATTTGAATGTGATGGAGAAAACAAAAAGGTGTCATCATTTACTGTTTTGCAAATATCCAAGAAGTAATCATCTATTTTTTTTTTTTTAAGTATCTGTAATCTGATTACATGTAACCGATTACAGTGGCTTGCGAAAGTATTTGCCGCCTTGGCATTTTTCCTATATTGTTGCCTTACAACCTGGAATTAAAATAGATGTTTGGGGGGTTGTATCATTTGATTTACACAACATGCCTACCACTTTGAAGATGCAAATATGTTTTATTGTGAAACAAACAAGAAATAAGACCAAAAAACTGAAAACTTGAGCGTGCGTAACTATTCACCTCCCAAAGTCAATACTTTGTAGAGCCACCTTTTGCAGCAATTACAGCTGCAAGTCTCTTGGGGTAAGTCTCTATAAGCTTGGCACGTCTAGCCACTGGGAATTTTGCCCATTCTTCAATGCAAAACTGCTCCAGTTCCTTCAAATTGGATGGGTTCTGCTGGTGTACAGCAATCTTTAAGTCATAACACAGATTCTCAATTGGATTGACTAGGCCATTCCAAGACATTTAAATGTTTCCCCTTAAACCACTCAAGTGTTGCTTTAGCAGTATGCTTAGGGTCATTGTCCTGCTGGAAGGTGAACCTCCGTCCCAGTCTCAAATCTCTGGAAGAGTGAAACAGGTTTCCCTCAAGAATTTCCCTGTATTTAGCGCCATCCATCATTCCTTCAATTCTGACCAGTTTCCCAGTCCGTGCCGATGAAAAACATCCCCACAGCATGATGCTGCCACCACCATGCTTCACTGTGGGGATGGTGCTCTCGGGGTGTTGGGTTTTGTGCCAGACATAGCGTTTTCCTTGATGGCCAAAAAGATCAATTTTAGTCTCATCTGACCAGAGTACCTTCTTCCATATGTTTGGGGAGTCTCCCACATGCCTTTTGACAAACACCAAACATGTTTGCTTATTTTTTTCTTTAAGCAATGGCTTTTTTTCTGGCCATTCTTCCGTAAAGCCAAGCTATGTGGAGTATACAGCTTAAAGTGGTCCTATGGACAGATACTCCAATCTCCGCTGTGGAGCTTTGCAGCTCCTTCAGGGTTATCTTTGGTCTCTTTGTTGCCTCTCTGATTAATGCCCTCCTTGCCTGGTCCGTGAGTTTTGGTGGGCGGCGCTCTCTTGGCAGGTTTGTTGTGGTGCCATATTCTTTCCATTTTTTAATAATGGATTTAATGGTGCTCCATGGGATGTTCAAAGTTTCAGATATTTTTTATAACACAACCCTGATCTGTACTTCTCCACAACTTTGTCCCTGACCTGTTTGGAGAGCACCTTGGTCTTCATGGTGCCGCTTGCTTGGTGGTGCCCCTAGCTTAGTGGTGTTGCAGACTCTGGGGCCTTTCAGAACAGGTGTATATACAGTATACTGAGAACATGTGACAGATCATGTGACACTTAAGATTGCACACAGGTGGACTTCATTTAACTAATTATGTGACTTCTGAAGGTAATTGGTTGCACCAGATCTTATTTAGGGACTTCATAGCAAAGGGGGTAAATACATACGCACGCACCCCTTTTCCATTTTTTATTTTATTTTTATAATTATTTGACAGAAGTAATTTTTTTCATTTCACTTCACCAATTTGGACTATTTTGTGTATGTCCATTACACAGAATCCAAATAAATATAAATTTAAATTACAGGTTGTAATGCAACAAAATAGGAAAAATACCAAGGGGGATGAATACTTTTGCAAGGCACTGTACATGTTACTCCCCAACCTTGCTTCTGCACCCCCATGAAGTCATCTGGATGAATTTGAAGGCCATATATGGAGGGTGACTAAACCAAGCTCTGACTGTTGATCTACTTCAGCGCAGTGACTCAGATATCCTGCCAGGCCATGCACCCTATATTTCTCTGTGCCTCAGCAATCTCTTGTCTCTGCCAATTCAAACCAGCGTTTTGTCACATAACACAAGTTCCATTTCCGACAAACATTTATGGGGGGGAAAGAATTACCGCTCTCGGGGCCATAATCCTATTTCATATATTTAGCCTGTGAGCCACAGGAAGGAGAATGAAATACGCTGAACAATGAGAACAGCAAATCCACACACAGTGTAGCTTCTGAATTTTGACTCCTATTACATGGTACACAAATAGGTAGGATATGTTTGAGCTTTAGAATCAAGTCAGATACATTTGCTTAGGCCCAGTAGGCACCTACTGCCATTGTTCCCTTGAACAAGGCACTTAACCCCCAAACTGCTCCAAGGCTACAACTCCTGTGGCTGCACAATAAAGATCTATTCTACGAATGTTTCTTTTTTTTACCTTGTGACTGTCAATGAGATTAAGGACCAGGTCTATATCTCCATGTACTGGCTGGTCCTCGGCCAGCTGAGGCTCCACTCTGTACAGCCAGTCAATCAGGGCCTGAAGGGCATCAGTAAACTGACCAGAGAACAGCAGTGCCTCCTCAAGCTTGTTTTGCCTGAGAGGAAACACAGATCATTATTTGTGAAAATACGTAATGACCCCTGACAGCAGAAACTATCATTGTTTTCTATTATATATGCAATATCATTACGATTTGACAGCAAAACTCGACTGCGGCAATATGCATTTGAAAGGAATTATAGTTGAATCACAGTATATCGAAAGTCTTCACAAAGCCCACAGTTTCAGTATCCATCATCATCAAGATTAGATGACAGTAAAATATATAATAATATGCATATTATGTGTCCGATACACAGCAATGTGCAGGTCATGTCCTCTTACCTCTCAACTGACTTGCCACAGACAGTGTCCCACTTGTCCCTCAGTTCACTCAGCATGTCATCCAGCTTCTGGTTGTCGTCCTGCAGTGACGTCTTGTCCTTCAGGGCACGTCCCGTACGACTGGTTGTGTCATACAACGAGTGCTTGCTCCCCAGCGCCTTCTGGAACTCCTGCGTGAACCAATGGTGGAGAGACATGGTCATTATATAGGCTAGTTTATCCTATCCAAGTCAGCCTGTGGCTGGTTTTTAGCCTCATCTCCAGCCGTTCAACGTTTATACGGTGTGTCTGGCAAAGAGAAACTAGTAGATATTAGACTAGACAGCTGCACAGCCAACAGTGAAATGTCTGAAATTTAACAGTAGCATAAGCAATTTGACCATGGTCTCACTTTCTGTTTTTTTTAACGAATTGACAGATCGTCAGCAGCACAATTGAGAAACCACAGCTGAGTTATTTCTGAGGCACTACATATGATTTAACAGGTAGATTCCTTCACAGAGGATTGTCCCCCTAAGCTACAGTCTACATTCTGTCATGGATTGAAATTTGTGAGTGGCGTGTGTGACCTATTTGCTCATAAAGGACACTATGTAGTGGCTGAAACCAAAACAAGGGGTCACAATTCAAGCGTCTTTCATCCATACGGATTAAAAGTATCCAAAATCAGGGCCGTCCCTAATACATTCTGTACATCCAGGGATTATGAAAGGATTAGCAAAAGCGCCTCACACACAACAGCTCAAGGACAACAACTGAATAGCCTAGTCCCTGACACCTAAAGCACTAATGAACACTGTATACTATAATTAAAAACAAAAACAAATGTTTTAAGCGAGAAGTAGGCATTGGTCTGAAGACGAAAAATAAAGGAACTTCACATGAGCAGCACAATGCTTACTCCACCAATGCTCTACAGTACCAAGGCTTTCCAGCACACAGCTTTGACCTACTTCATTAGCTGTGCTGGTCTATCGTAGTTCAAACAATGTGTATGCAGGTTGCTTGAGATTCAAACCTTCTCAAACAGCCTAATTCATACTCTAAGAGGAAGCGTTCCCACAATAATGTGATTTGTACCGCATACAAGTTAAACTTTTGGATTCTTCATACACCACACTAATCCCATTCCACGACCTTTTCAAGCTTTTTTTTTTATTATATGAAAGCAAGCTTTGCTTTTAAACTTACAAGACAATCATGCTTGATTGGGCAAGCTATTTTGTCTTGTAGTAATTATTACTTGTAGTAATTCTGTAGTAAAGTATTTTAGCAATACATGTAATTTAGAAAAAATAAATCATAATCTTTTTTTGGTCAGTAGGTGCCCAACATAACAACAGGTTGTGGTGTGTTGGACACAGTCACTCATATATAAAGGTCTACCGAGCCTGTCTCCATTCCTGATTTCTGTAACCATTAGTTTACCTGTGTAACATTAACATAAGCTCAAAAACACTTGTTTTGCGAACATGGTCCTGTTTTATCAATTGCTGTGCTGATCAATGGGCAGTTCATTACCTCTCTCAAATGAATATGGAGCTTAAAGTTGTGTATTTGTATTAATTTAAGCAAAATAAAGATGGTGACGCTATAATAATGCACACATACAATAGGCCTATATCTAAAAATACCTACAGCCTAACAATGTATACAATAAGGCCTATATCTAAACATACCTAGAGCCTAGTGTATGTATGTATGTATGTATGTATGTATGTGTGTATATATATATATATATACTACAGGTCAAAAGTTTTAGAACACCTGTCACGTATAATCCCTCTCCGCCCTCTAGGTCATCAGGCTGCTGATTATCCCGCACACCTGTTACCATCGTCTAGCGCACCTGCACCTCATGACACTCACCTGGACTCCATCACCTCCTTGATTATCTTCCCTGTCACTCGCCTTGGTTTATTGACTCTGTTTTCATGTCATTGCGTTGTTTGTGTTACATGTTCATTGTTTCTTTCATTTATTAAAACACTCACTCCCTGAAATTGCTTCCTGACTCTCAGCGCACTCGTTACAACACCTACTCATTCAAGGGTTTTTCTTTATTTTTACATTGTAGAATAATAGTGAACACATCAAAACTATGAAATAACACATATGGAATCATGTAGCAACCAAAAAGTGTTAAACAAATATTTTATATTTGTAGCCACCCTTTACCTTGATGACAGCTTTGCACACTCTTGGCATTCTCTCAACCAGCTTTATGAGGTAGTCAACTGGAATGCATTTCAATTAACAGGTGTGCCTTCTTAAAAGTTAATTTGTGGAATTTCTTTCCTTAATGCGTTTGAGCCAATCAGTTGTGTTGTGACAAGTTGGGGTGGTATACAGAAGATTTGGTAAAAGACCAAGTCCATAGTTACTAGTTCAACGCTCTAACCACTAGGCTACACTGCCATTCCAACTAATCCTCAAGCTCTTGAATAGCTAGTTCAGAGCTTCAGCAAAATGTGAAACGTCTGTGGGTCCCCGAGGAGAGGTTTGAGAACCACTGCAGCAGAACACAGTAGAGTGCAGTAAATTTCAGTACAGCAAAAAAAAGTAGAGAAAGTATTTTCAAAATGCATTGAAAACCAAAAAGGAACCTGATTTCAACATCCGGGAATATACGTATTTTCAATGTCTGAAAAAGACGTCTTTTAAACGTAATTTTGCTTACTGGGTTCAGATTTGTGGGAAGACACTGAAAAGTAACTTGACACTGTTGATCAGTCAGCGCAAATTTGGATTAAAATGGCATGTACACTAGAGCCACGTCTTTCTTGTGCCTTTTGCAGCTTGTTTCTAGCCTAAAGCATTGCAGTTATGCATCCTAGTGTACATTTATATAATCCGGGTTTTGGGGGACATTAGCTCTCTTCCCCACCCCTAGAGCAGTGCTAACTATCTTTTGTGGAAAAATGTGGGACTGGCATTTGGACGTGAGCTTGTTATCGTTAGCTAGCTTCTGTGTCAAGGTCAGCTGTTGTTGTCTGGCTCTAGCTATCTAGCTAATGTCTGAAGTTATTTGTGTAACAAACCTTCCATAAACAAATATAGCTATCTAGGTTTCAGATAACTGGTGTTAGCTAGCTAGCTTGAGAGGCTAGCTACTGGAATTTGGACAAGCACGCTAACGTTAGCTAATCAAAATATCGGTTTGCATTTATTGATTAACCACAGACTGTATACTGTACCACCATTAACAGTGAGCTCCAAAGTTTTGGGAGAGTGACACATTTTTTGTTGTTTTGGCTCTGTACTTTAGCACTTTGGATTGTATATGATACAATGACTATGAGGTTAAAGTGCAGATTGTCAGCTTTAGGGTATTTTCATCTATATAGGGTGAACCATTTAGAAATTACAGCCCTTTGTGTACAACATTTTAATGTGGATGCTACCATCATTACAGATAATCCTGAATGGATTGTGAATAACGATGAGTGAGAAAGTTACAGACACACAAATATCATACTTCCAAGACATGCTAACCTCTCACCATTACAATAACATGGGAGGTTAGCATTTTTGGAGGGGTATGATATTGTGCATCTGTAACTTTCTCACTCATCATTATTCACGATTCATTCAGGATTATCCATAATCATGGTAGCATCCACATGAATGTAGAAGTGTTTATAAACATATTATATTCTTACTTACAATAAAAGTGACTCCACAATACATTATTTACCATTAATTTCTATCGGGCACAAAATAATCTGAAATGTGTAGTGTCACAAGCTTGATATAGTCATTGCGTGCTATGAATATGGGACCAAATACTTAACTTTTTACTTCTTTAATAGACATAAGCGAATTTGTCCCAATACTAAAATGGGAGGACTATGTACAAAAAGTACTGTTGCTTGACCCAGTTAGATAGAACTCTGAGATTCGGCTAAAAAGATGTTAGCATTGTCAGAATTTTACAAAAAGGTAGCACATCATTGGCTCTTAATGGACAGAAATGAGCATGTGAGAGCAATAAATTATAAATGTAATAAAAACTGTTGCACCTACAAACGTATTCAATCCAAAATATATTAAGTCCAAGTCCAACCTTATGGACACTAGCATCGTTTCAATCCATCATCTAGAATTTAAAATAGGTAGGCACAGAAAATACTCTGAAAACTCAATTGCTAACGACCCTGTTAAGAAAATGAGGTATGTGGTTCTTTGTAACGGCTCATGACGAGAGGCGTGGAGTGTGTTGTGTACCTCCAATCAAGCAGATTTGCCGATATTTATAGAGATTGGTGTCATATTGGCTTAGATATGGTAGGGAGGTTTGAATTTAACATTGAGTTTAAAAAACAATGTCATACTATTTTGGGGGCAATAATGTATAAATCCTATACCCTAAAATGGCTTTTATAGTAAAACAGTGTTAGATTTCTCTTTGTATGTTTCACTATTTAAAAAAAACACAAAACTGTGGTTTTAGACAGCTGCGTTTGAAATTTACAGTTTTGATAAATGACTATGGTGCTGCTGCAGATGTTTACTGTGCTAAATGACTCTCCTTCATAAAAGTCTGACTACCGGAGGGGTCTCGCCAACTCTTTCATTAACAACCCCCCCCCCCAAGGAAAATGATTCAATGAGGTTTAGTTAGTTCAGTCACCTTGTGCTGGGCCAGCTGCATCTTGATCTTGTCAGGGTCGTTGGCGATTTCCAGCTCCGAGTCCAAGGCCTTCTCCGACTCGTCCAACCATTCCGTCAGCTTGTTCCAGGTTTCGTGGAACTGAGGGGAGAGATGTAGCAAATGAGGCTTGCGTAAACCGCACTGTGATATATGACTTCCTTTGATTTATTGTTCTATGTTTGGATGAGTCTACTTTCAGCGCCAAGAAAAGTGATGGGTTCGTACTAATGAAAGAGCTCTGAGGCCAGTTTGTATCACCAGACTCCCTGTAATACTGATACAGCTTTCCTGCGATAATAAGCACCATAATGTAGTTGTGACACATCGTCTAGTCGACTTTTGTCTGCAAAGCATTAAGGTACTGCACGGTATTTGACCTCACACCTCGTTAGTGACCTCACTTCTCTGTTTCTCTAAAAATGCCTAATGCCCAGTTATGTGGAAAGATGATGACGTCTACTACAGTCCACCTGTCTAACTTCCTCTGTCACCCTCTCGCTCACCCCCTCTCTCCCTTTCTCTCCATCTCTCCTTCCACTATGAGTCTCTCTCTCTCTCTCTCACTTATTTTTTTCGACTTACATCAATTTCATATCCCACTTCAGTGTGACTAGACTGCTGACTCCTAGCATTTCAGTTTAGGCACTGTGTACTACTGTGTAATACTGTACCAACTGTGTAGTACATCAAGTGTGCCCAAGGTGCTGTACCTGTTTGGCCCTCTTCCTGGCATCATCCAGCAGACGGCCCCTTTCCACAGACCTCTGTACCACCTTCTCCCAGCGGCCCTGCACACTGATCAGCAGGTTCTTGATCAGCACCACATCCTGCTTCTGGCTGAAGTACTTCAGGTGGGTCCCTGTCTTATCCAGCTCAACGATCTGCTCCCTGTGGGAGTTCACCTCCGTCACAAACACCTGCCAATACACACACATCAGAGGATCATGACAAATGTTACAATAGTGTTACACAGCGGAGTTGATCTTTTTTTTAATACAATTTTTGTAAGTAGAATGTTCACTTGACTAATAAGCAGTGTTCTGGATGAGAGTCAAATGGCCTTGTTGAGCCGTGGTTGGCCTGCTTGCACTGCAAGCTGTCTCGGCTATGGAACCTAAGCCCAACAATTGTTTGTGCTATTGATATCATTAATACAAATTAAATCAGGATAGGAGGCTGTTTAGGTTAATTATTAGATAATACTGAACACTGAAATGACAAATCATCAAAACCTATCAACATGTAAATCGATGTGTTATGTTAATTGTCTTCACAGCGACACATACCTTGTGCTCATCTATCTGGAACATGATGTTTTCCAGGATGAGGGAGGCAGGAGAGGACATAGTGAGAGTCTGTTCAGCTTGGGTCAGCCAGTTGATGAAGTCCTGGAGAGAGTTATGGAACTCTGTGGCCAGAGTCAAGGCCTCCTCCAGTTTCACCTGAAGCACAGAGACAACAAAGCCACCTGAGAAACATTGCATGCTTTCCTACTGACACAAACATTCACACAAGGATGTGCACACACACAAACTGACAGACAAGTTTGCCTAGCAAATACACACACACACACACACACACACACACACACACACACACACACACACACACACACACACACACACACACACACACACACACACACACACACACACACACACACACACACACACACACACACAAAGTCTTGTACAACTAACCTTGTGGGGACACACAATTCAGTCCCATTCAAAATCCTATTTTCCCTAACCCCTAACCCGTATTCTTACTCTAACCTTAACCCAAAAACCTAACCTTAACCCTAACCCTAGCTCCTAATGCTAAAACTAACCCTAGCTCCTAACCCTAACCCTTAATGTAATTCTAACCCTAACACTAATTCTAACCTTAACTTTAAACCCCTTGAAATAGCATTTGACCTCGTGGGGACTAACAAAATGTCCTCAATGTCCTCACAAGAATAGTTAAACACATCCATACAGACACACACACACACACACACAAACACTTACCAAAAAACACACACAGGTTGTTTGTTCATTTGTTGCCACAGCATTAGGTAATGATTGTAATTGGTCCAAACATGACTGACCTCTGTTTAGGCAGAGGAAGTCAGCATCTCTGAACTAGCTCAAGGGAAGAGGATGAGCTATCAAAACGATGCATCCTCTACAGTTATAAAAATAGCATCAATTAGCCTTTGATTGAATCAAACAGATGTATTCAGTGTGGTCGGTCCAACAGGGAGGATGAGTTTTGCCTTTGCCAGGCAAGCAAAAGAGTACAGCTAATGCTATATCCTCATCACGATAAACAATGTGGTAATAACATTACAGTCATTACAAGCCTAATGGCAAGTAAGTACTGTCTCCGGTATACAGTGATGTCTCTTTCTCCATGTTGGTTAATTTAGCTTTAATTCTGAATGAAGTGTGCTATCTTGACAAGCTAGCAAAATGCTTAGAAACTGCAGTGAGTTAAGTCGTAGAGTATGCATGGCATACAGTACAGTACAGTACACCATAGTTCAGTGGTCACCAACCTTTTCTGAGTCAAGATCACTTTCTGAGTCAAAATGCATGCCGAGATCTACCGCTCTGATTTTTTATTAACGTGACTTAAAAAACGTAAGCCTATGCAACATTAACCAATTAAAAACAGTACTGTAGCAATGAGGTTTGTGCAGTAAGCTATAGGCCCAATATATTATCACCACATACTGGCTTTGCCTGAATTTACCTGCCAATGCATTGTTGTTCGGGACATTTTTTAAAATTATATTTCAAAATTTGAGGTAGGCTATATGATCACAACGGTAATAGATCCATTGGTGTATTACTTGTGAGGCATAGCTGAGTGAGCATACATTTAAATAATTTGCTTTTTATTTTACTGGGCTGATGGTGCCTGCATCTGATGGTCAGTCTCAGCAAAGGGAGAGAGCAGCAGACTGAGCGTCCGTCTCTCAACAGCCCTCCGCTCTCCCTTTCCTCCACTGACACTGACCAAAAAGAGACATCGTCTTCCAGCTGATGGCGAAACTCGAGTCGCACCACATTATTTCTACCTCATGCACAAATTCATGTTGTTACTCCTATAAACAGAGAAAGTGAAATATTCCTTGACATTAAAAAAGACCCAAGCCGCTAATAATAACAACAACGCAAGCCTATAGATACACTTTCCTACTCATTCATTACTGCTGCACTGCTTGTTGTAGCGCTGAGTGGAAATAGGAGGAACGTGCATTTAATGGCTTATAAAAGTGTTGAATACAAAGTGTTGACAGTGCTGAGTAAGAACTTAAACATGAACTCACTCATAAAAACAGCAGCTCTTTGCTGTATTCGTTGACAGTCTCTCTCTAGTCATGGTTTTAAATGTTTTGAAATCTCACAGTATACATTTTTACTCGGTCATCTGAGCAATCTGATTGGCCAGCGGTAGACCTATAGTGCACTTGATTTCCTCTCCAGGCCCACCAGGAAGCCAGAGTTTGTACCTTCAGACACACGAAATGAAAACAGTTTGCCTGACGGCGCGCAGGGCAGCTGATTTGGCTGCACCTACCACCAACAGCCCGAGACTATTTGATTAAGAGACTTGACTGAGTTAGGAACAAACCCACGTCCAACCCCAGCATTCCCTTTACATCCCATCCAACGTTTCAGCTGTTCATTAGAATGTCTCTGAAGATAAGAGGACTGTTCCATGATGACTAATGACTGATGAGTCAGGCACTTCCCAGTAGAGATCTGATCTGATGGGTGACCACATCCTATGTGCTTGCCAACCTTATTTGCTGTACAGCATTTATTACCACCTCATGGATTATAGGTTTAAAATGTACAGTAGAGTACAGGGTATGGAAGGGGAGTGAACAAATGCTGAGCATAAATGTCCCACAGGGGATATAATAAATCTCAACATTATGAATCATCAGACAAGTTCAGAACACTTGGTCGGGTGTGACCCATTCTAGCCAGGGTTTCCCTAGATAATTTGTCAGACGGAGCACAATGGCCCTCAAATAATCCCAAACATCCAGTGCTTCTCAAATTAACATTTCCAATTGAAACCAATTTAAGCCGCTTTTTTTTACGCAGGAAGTCTGGGCAGAGCTAGGAATGGTGGCCCATTCTGAAAGGGAACACTTGATTCATCCCATCTTAGCCCAACAACACTGCTCCATGTCGCTTTACACTCCCTACCTTTCTCTCAGCCACCTTGACCTGTACCGACTCCCTCTTGTCCTGCAGGTTCCTGAGGTCCTGCTCTGTGTTGCTGTCCTGGCCGGAGGGGGTCATGGTGAGCAGCTGCTGACCTTTGTTCATCAGCTGCTGGTAGAGCTCCTCCTTGGCCTCTAATGTAGAACATAACTCCTGCAGGAGACCAAAAACATGAGGGGCTTAGAAAATATGTCTGCTGTTAGTATTAGTGTCCATTATAAATGAGTTGTTTGGATCCTGGATGCTGATTGGCTGTCAAAGACACACCTAAAGTCATGCCATTTACCTGTGACGGTATTTAGCACAGAGCACGGCCTCTTGGGCCTTATTGCTTCAATAATAGCACTGAAACTACTGTTTTACATTTCAAATTAATGGAATTTGGACAATAAGTCCAGTATACTTTCATTGTTGTCATTCTGTCAGTGTCCATGTCCGCTTTGTTACTGCTTCTTTACCAGTTTATTTTGTAAGCTAATATAATCCAAATCAAGTCCAAACATGACGAAAGAATGAGAGTATTAAGGGCAATCATAGCCAAGCTTTTCCACAAGCAAATTCAAACCTTCAAATCCCAAGTAAGTTCAGAGTCTTATAATATAATTTTTTTCTAAACAATCTCCTGTTTTGGTTCCCATAATGCTAAATGGAAGTCCCAGAATGGAGCATTCATAGGATAACCCAGACACTCTCACTATCAGAGGAAAGGCAAACAAGAAAAAAACAGAAGAACATGTCCCCTCCCAACATTCTCTGAGCACAGTCAGGGTTTAATCCATTTGTACACTTTCTTTGGGAGCTTTAATGAGTAGGACACATTATCGTACATTTCGCAACATCATTTAATTTTCACACTTCACACTTCAGAAAGAAACTGCAGACAAGGCCTGAGTTGCGCCCTTACAAGCCTGCCATCTGTATGAGGCCTTTTATATGGTTAAATACATACCAGATGGGCGTTAAGCTGCTCGCGGGCCGTGTCTGGTAAGCCTCCCACAGCCTTTGATGCTAACAGCTGACGCTCTGTGTCTTTCAGCCATTGCTGCATGTCTTCGATCTCGCCATGGAAACCTTGGGCCTGCAACACAATACAGCCTGAGTCAGAACAATGGACCTCATAGACGTATTGTGTGGAATTCAAGGGTGGGAAAAGGGAATGTTATGAGAAGTTATTAATTCCTCAGATACATTAATGGCCAAACATGGTTTGGTCTGAGGTTATTTGACAGAGTGAACGATGGTGTCTGTGAACAGTTTAATCAATGAACATATTCAATGTTTAATTGCCTGAAACCAGCATGGCTTTTTTCCTTCTAATTGTTTTCATTAATTTAATTCCCCATTTGAACCAGATAATGTAACAATGTCTACACTCAATGTTACAATGTTGTCTACGCACCATGTTTTACATATTCATTATACAGTATGTTTGTTTTAGAAATCCACTTTTGTCCGTAAAATGCTTCTGACAGAGCTTTGTAGGTTTACTGCGTACTAAAGGGAAACATTATTGGAAAATACATTGATTTGATTTTTGGCAACCCTTTCGCAACCCTCTCTAAAAATCAAGAGAACTTACGTTTCGGAAAGTTTATTTCATACTCTTAAAACATTCCTTATTCCTGGCCATAAAACTGTTAGTAATAGTAGAAATATACTTAATAACAACCCTTTAAAAATTATTCAAATAAAATGACATATTCACTGGTCATTCACATTCCTTACATCACTCCTTTGACACCTTACATCAAAGCATTCCCCAAAATGTCAAAGTTATGAATAAGAGCACCTATAGCTGGGTTAGGAAAGGGGAGGCAGGAGGTGGAGGGCTTACATTATTTCTCTGTACCTCATACTCCCACTACTCTAAAACCTTCTTTATGAATTTTTGAAAAACAACATTAATACAATCCAGCAGAGAACATCAATCATAGCTTCAGTTTCAGATATGAGTCATTATCATTATGATTCTATTTGGCAGCTGGGTATGGTGAAGGGGTGAGGCAGACTGAATATGAATCAGGGTGAGGTACAGATGTAGGATCTTAATTTGACCTATATTGCCACAGCAAAATAATCCTGCAGCAACATGATTTGAACGTTTAGTCCAAAATGTTGCTTGATTTGTGGTTATATTATTAGCTGGCCAAAAGTAGTCTACATGAAAAGTGCAATACTGTTAATATAATCGTGTGTTAGTGTGGGTTTTCAGTGAATTTATGTAAACCACAAAGCTCACCTGAAAATTCTCAGCAACAAAAGAGTAATCAAATTAGGATCCGACATACAGTGCGTTATTTCATAGTTTTGATGTCTTCACTATTTTTGTAAAATGTAGAAGATAGTTCAAATAAAGAAAAACCCTTGAATGAGGAGGTGTCCAAACTTTTGACTGATAGTGTATACCTGAAGCAGAGCACCGTCTAGCTGGTGTCTCCTCTGCTCTGTCTTCTCCAGGATGGTCTTCCAGCGCTGGGTGAGGTGCTCCAGTTTGCTCTGCAGTCCAGAGGCTTCCTCTCCAGAGGTGGACTCCACCAGGTCAGTACCAGCCTTATTGACCACCTCCACCGTGGTCTTATGGGCCAACACATCGTTCTGGAGGACCTGGAAACATCAAAGTACAGGGATGGTTAAACACTAGGCCAGTGAGATCAATTAAATAAACAAGGCCCAAAGATCAGATAGCACTAAACTGGACAAAAAAAATGCTAAAAAGAGTGATAGTGTCTACTCCATATTAATGCCGTGTTCACGTCATGTCGGGAACTCAACCAATAGGAAGCTCTACGCGAATAACTTACGTTCATTTTGATTTAGAGGTCCCGAGTTTCGGACATGACATAAGTATCTCTGACTGTCTATTTATTCTAATAGTTAAGTTCAAATATGGTATAATCTGCTAAACTCTTATGGGACATACGTTTAGTAATGGAAAGGAGAAGACTAGATAAATCTGCTGCATGGTGGATTAAATCCCTGCATGGTGGTCCTCAACCAGACTGGTCAGACTCACATAACTGGCTCAAAATACACACAGCCATTAAGGTGTCAGATAGATTATAAAGTATAGGGGCTTTTGGAGAGGGAAGTGAAATAGATCAAATGAATTTGAAAGACTGTGGTCTGGGCAGATTTGTATGTGCTTATAATACATGTTGTACAGTGTTGTGTATGCAGACTGTGTAGGATTGAACTTTGATGTTTGTTGTTGTGGTTAATCCAAAAGGTTATGAGGGTCAGGAGGTAATGAAAGGGTCACGTCAAGCTGCTCTGCAGTTACTGTAGTTGCATGAAAAAATACTGAAATAACACTTTATACAAACAAGGGGAGATATGTCTTACGTGGTGCTTGGCGAGCTCGATCTCAATGGCTTTGGGGTCTCCTGCAGCCTTCCTCTGCTCATTAAGCAGCTCTTCCGTGTTGCTCATCCAGGCCAGAAGCTCATCCAGCGCATGCTGGAACTGCCCCAGAGCCAACAGCGCTCCCTCTAGTTTGTGCTGCACACAATCAGAACAAACACAAGTTCATACAAGAGTCACATGAAAACACTCCTCATATGAACTGACCCATAATCAGTCTCTCTTTCATGGGAATGATAGGGAAAGTGGCCTTTTCCAGTTAGAGAAACAGTACACTGTTCATTGTCTTTAAAATGTTCTGATTAAGCAATAAAGTCAGAGGGAGTGTGCTATATGGCCAATATACCACGGCTAAGGGCTGTTCTTAGGCACGACACAACCCCCGAGGTGCCTTATTGCTATTATAAACTGGTTACCAAAGTAATTAGAGCAGTAAAAATAAATGTTTTGTCATACCCATGGTATACAGTCTGATATACCACGGCTGTCAGCCAATCAGCATTCAGAGCTCTAACCACCCAATTTATAACTGCGTTTATACAACGGGTGGGTCTAATCCTGGACGCTAATTGGTTAAAACCACATTCCAGCCGGTGTCTATACAAAATAAGACAAATGTCTTATCTTCAACAAGTACAGCACACACTCTAGAAATAGTATTGAATTATATTTACAAGGTTCTGCTATTTTCAATCACCCCCCTTCCCTCACCCTACTATAGTAAACCTCCAGCCCCTGTCTGACCCACCTGTCTGTTGATGATATTTTCATCCAGGTTGTCCCAGAGCATTTTGAGCTCGGTCATGGGCTCTTGGATGGCACAGCGGTCGTACTCTTCCGTCACCTTCTTCAGCAGTAGGCCCGCCTGGTGGTTCAGACGCTCCATCTCAATCTGCAGCTGATACGCCTCACCTTTGAACTCCTGAAACACCACACCACACAAGGGATTGTCAAGGGAACCTGTCAACATAACTACAGGGCTATGATCTGGAAAACACAAAAGATCTGACCCTTCCAGCCTCTCACAGTGAGGTAGGGCTCATTGATAATGTACGCTCCCCACCATAAGTTATATTTTAATATACACTGAAAAAATATATAACCGCAACATGTAAAGTGTTGGTTCCATGTTTCATGAGCTGAAAAATCCCAGAAATGTTCCATACGCACAAAACGCTTATTTCGCAAAAATGTTGTGCACAAATTTGTTTACATCCCTGTTAGTGAGCATTTCTCCTTTGCCAAGATAATCCATACACCTGACAGGTGTGGCATATCAAGAAGCTGATTAAACAGCATGATCATTACACAGCTGCACCTTGTGCTGGGGACAATAAAAGGCCCCTTTAAAATGTGCAGTTTTGTCCCACAACCCAATGCCACAGCTGACTCAAGTTTTGAGGGAGCGTGCAATTGGCATGCTGACTGCAGGAATGTCCACCAGAGCTGTTGCCAGATAATTGAATGTTAATTTTTCTACCATAAGCTACTTCCAACATTGTTTTAGAGAATTTGGCAGTACGTCCATCTGGCCTCACAACCACAGACCACGTGTAACCACGCCAACCCAGGACCTCCACATCCGGCTTCTTCACCTGCCTGATCGTCTGAGGGGGGTGCTGAGGATAATTTCTGTCTGTAATTAAGCCCTTTTGTGGGGAAAAACTCATTCCAATTGGCTGGGCCTGGCTCCCCAGTGGGTGGGCCAGTGCCCTCCAAGGCCCACCCTTGCCCAGTCATGTGAAATCCATTGATTAGGGCCTAATTTATTTATTTCAATTGACTGATTTCCTTATACAGTATGAACTGTAACTCAGTAAAATCTTTTAAATTGCTGCATGTTGCGTTTACATTTTTGTTCAGTATAACTACCATTGATACAGATCAAAATCTTTATTAAAAGATCACTTACTGGGAGCATGTGTCACGCCCTGACCTTAGTTATCTTTGTTTTCTTTATTATTTTGGTTAGGTCAGGGTGTGACGAGGGTGGTATGTGTGTTTTTGTCTGGTCTAGGGTTTTTGTATGTCTAGGTTGTGTGTGTAGTCTAGGCATACGTAGGTCTATGGTGGCCTGGATTGGTTCCCAATCAGAGGCAGCTGTTTATCGTTGTCTCTGATTGGGGATCCTATTTAGGTTGCCATTTTCCAGTTTAGTTTGTGGGTGATTGTCTATGTTGATGTTTGCACTTGTTATTATTAGCGTCACGTTTGTTATCTTGTATAGTTTGTTTCGGTGTTCTTTCGTTGTCATTAAAATAAGATGTATTCACATCACGCTGGGCTTTGGTCTCCTCACTACGACGATCGTGACAGCATGGGAATCACAGGAGGTTGGTGGCACCTTAATTGGGAAGTAAGGGCTCGTGGTAATAGCTAGTGCGGAGTAGGTGGAATGGTATCAAATACTTCAAACACATGGTTTTCCATGTGTTTAATTCCATTTGCGCCTTTCCAGACATTATTATGAGCCTTAGTCCCCTCAACAGCATCCACTGATGGGAATAGCAAACATTGAGCGACATTACTTTTTTCTATTTGTTCAGTTCCTGTGAAAATGTGGATGTGCCTAAAACCACCTCCATTAACTATTCCTTTTGAGAGACACGATAGCTTTGTCTTGTTGTAGATCAAAGGACAGAAGTCTATTGCATTGCTCTCTGGAGTATTAATGACACTGCTGCAGTGTTCCTCCACTGTCGTCCAATAAGGACAGGACATGAACTGAACATTCACAGCATAAGAACAGATGTTGTTTGCTCTGTAATGTTGATATGAAATAAATCAACACAATAACTTGGGGGAGAGCAATTCAAAGTTCTTCATGATGTTTCGATCAGATACATGTGGAAATAGATCAATGGTTTGGTCTAAGATTGCTCATACATCTAGCTAATGAATTCTATATAATACAGGAACACAATACCTTGAGTTCTTCAATCTGCTGCTTGACAGTGTCTAGGTCTGTACCCACAGGTGACATAGAATCCAGTTTGTGCTCCACGATATCCACCCAGTCAAACATACCCTGTAGATAGAGGGAGTGGGCACCATTGTCACTGGGAGAATACAATGCTAGCTTTAAAACAGCTCAGATTTCACATTATCATTAATATATCACTTAATCCACCAATTATTGTCATGGAAAACCAACACTGTCAATGAAAAAGAGTTATTAGCACATGGTGAAATAGAGGTGGACCTTAACTTAATCACTCAAGTCTAGGATGGTTGTAAATGGGTAGTACATTTATAACCAACAGACTACATCTAAGCCTTTTTAAACCACTTCATTAAATTAGACACATACTCCACTACAAACAATCACAACCAATATAAAGAGAACAACAACTTACAACCAATATAAAGAGAACACATAAATGAAGGATACCCAAATATAGCAACACTGCCTGTCCAATTTACTTTGATCTATCTGTGCCTAGTAAATTGCTCAAAGTCATTGTAAACTCTGTCCCTTGATTCTGTCTGAGAGGTGTGAACGACGATGCAAATGTAAAACAATGATTAACATGGCAAACACTGATTAACAATAATACAATAACATTGCTTGATTAATAGGTCCAGTGATAGGGCCTTTGAATAACACAAAACCACTGACACTTCAATCAACATTAATTAAGACGTGAACATGTCTTGAGTAATGGGGGTGACTTTCTCTTTCCTATGAGTAAATACAGAGGAGGCACAGTGAAACTTCTGAATTCATTGAGTAATGACACCTCAAACTACTCAGAAGTTTCGCATTACATACTAACAATGGTATTCATCTCCTAAGAGTCCAAACCGCTAGCTGCTTAGTGTTAGTCAGTGTATTCAATGACAGCAAGGCAGTGTTCAGTAGGCAAGGAATGGGAGATAACGTTTTATCTGATCTTGAGCAATGAGATTTTCAATTTCTGTTGCAAAACATTTTCCCATTGTGTGCCCTACTGAACAGGTCCTGGTGTATGACAAAGCATAGCAGCTAAATCATAATGAACAGTAATGTACCTGCAGGCCATCCTGGAACTGCATAGCAGCCTGCATGGCCTCATCCAGTCTGTCCACTCTCTCCTTCCATGTCTTGTTCAGAGTCTCCCATGCCGAGTTCACCTGGGGAAAACAACAACAACAAAGGTCAGGGAATAGGATCCATGCACAGCTGTTGGATACAAATACTGCTCTATATACAAATACAAATAAAGAAATCATGATCAAATTAGATATATGATTTCCCAGCATTACATATATCCTTATGTAAGTCAATAAGATATCTACAAGTACTAAGGTATCTGTCATTTAGTTTGCATTTTTTCGAGTCCTTGAGCAAAGTGGTTTGTTTCTTCTTATTTAAAGGTGATGTTCTGATGTCATTGATTACCTCATCAATACTCTTCTTTATGACTGGCTTATCTGGTTCGCCACAGGCAGCCATAAGCTCCGCCCCCAAGTTCCGCACCACATCAAGCTCCTCCTGAAGCCCGTCAATCTCCTCCTTGAAGCTCTGGGAGAAAAAACAACTATCAGTCCCGAAAAGTACATTAATTACTATCACATCAAACTGTATATAGATTACATTGGTAATGGTATCTTGTTTAAGCTGCTCCAATGGTTACATGTTACATAAACGTAAGGAACTTTATTTAACATAGCAAGACAAAAAGAAATGGTTCACTGTAATGCTCCTAATTCAAATCAAATCAAATGTATTTACAAAGCCCTTCTTACATCAGCTGATGTCACAAAGTGCTGTACAGAAACCCAGCCTAAAACCTCAAACAGCAAGCAATGCAGGTGAAGAAGCACCTTAAAGTGAACATGTTTTGATGCTCTTTTACCTCCAGAGATTCCTGCTGCTGTTTCACCACAGAGGGGTCGACTCCAGGCTCCTCCAGCTCCCTCAGCAGGTCCTGGGTGTCCTTGATGGTAACGATGAGGGCACAGTGGTCACACCAGAACTTGTCTGCCAGGTCCATTACATCCAGCAGCTTGGCCTCCCTCTCCTCCATCAGGGCATGGATCTCATTCCAGGTGAACACCATCTGGTCCAGCTTGTCTTGCACAGCTTGGAAACACGGAGAAGTAATAGTCTTATTTATTTAGGTCTTCTAACCGTTCTGTACAGGGGCGCAACTTTGGTTTTAGGAGTGGGGGGGACATAATTATTATTATTATTTTAATTTATTATCCACTCGGATAAACACTCCAAACAGCCTACCCGACCGCTCGGAGGCGTCCGCATGGTCCTAAAGCACACCGTTGCCTGTTTTGTATCACATTCCAATGATAAAATTGGGGGGCGGGTGGACAAAAATGCAATTTCAGGATGTGGGGGGACATGTCCCCATCCCCAGTGAAAGTTGCGCCCCTGGTTCTGTAATATGGTGTGGTGTCTTTCAGTTTGAGACTAGGTCTTCAGCCAACTCATTTATTTGGCTAGAGAGAGAACTTCAGCTGCTTTTGATTGGCAGCTGATGTAGCGGCTGAGCTAGCCATCCAAACCATACACTTCAACAACAGCTGAAGAGAGTAAACAATGGGTTGACCTGTAGTAGTGTGTGGCTACAGTCATGTGCTGTACAGTCTTCCCAAACATCTCCAAATCTAGCAGTCCTAACAAGCATTTCCCACAATGATAGGTGCAGGGGAAACAACAGACGTTACCTTTAGCAGATATGTCCTTGTCAGCTCCCGCTGAGCGAGCGATCATCTCCTCTCCACGCTGCTTGAGCGTGTCGTAGGAAGGCTGCAGTTTCTCCAGGTCCACAGACACAGCCTTGTTCTCTGTGATCTGCTCCCTGATCTTCTCCACCTCCACAGAAATGGAAGGAGGCTGACGCAGGCGCTCAGCGATCCGCTCCAGGGACTCCAGCATGGGCTCGATCTTGTCATGGAACTAGGGGGAGAGGAACATGGTCAAACTGGCTGTGTGGGTCTAAACAATCTACATATAATTATCAAATTAAGTACTTAAGTATTTATCCAAAGCACTTTTATTTAGTGAAATACTAAGGGTTAAGAGACTCAATCAATTAGCCACTAGAACAAGCAATCTACTACATCAATGCTCATTACATGCTCCTGGAAGGACTTCCAAACAACTAACCCTCATTTATTTTCAAAGTCAAAATCAATCAACCTAGAACAACAGGGCCATTGTCTACTTTAATATAGAGATGCAACCCTGTTGAACCCAACTGACTCTGCAGGTGAAATCCATTCTCTCTGAACCAGACGTGCCCTGCTGCTACCATTGGTATTTTTGTCCTGTTTTCAAAGGAAGGATATGAATAATGTTTCCTTTCCCTCTAAGGACTTTTATAATTCCGTTTCAGCTTCAGATTTCATTAGAGCGATGTCATTATTTTTGGCAGGTCATCAAACAATCCCATCGCAAAAACTTTTAAAAACATCCTTTTATCCCCAACATAAGCCATCTTAAGACCAATGTCAAACTCACACACTTGTGCGTCCATAGAGATTTTTACCTGTATAAACAAAGGATATATAAAAACTAAATAAAATAAGTGAAAGTATGTTACCTGTGTGGATTTGGAGATGGCCTCATCCAATGTGGCAGCCCTCTGTTTGACATCAGCCTTGAGCTGGGCGTAGAGCAGGTCTGTGGCTGTGTACTTCTCCCTGATGGGGATCCCCTCCACAGGACTCAGCTCTAGAAGCTGGGGACCCGTCTTGTTCATCTTGTCGATGTGGGGCTTGTGCTCTGCAATCAGCTCTCGCATTTGCTGTGGTGGATATATGACATTGTCAGTTAGAGAAACACAAAGACACTGTGATAGGATTTTCCCTAAAGCTTTGTAACACTCTAATGATCCTTTGTCTATTTCCTTCAGTGATGTTAAGATGATCTTAGTGTGAAACTCACCCCTGATTTCACAAACAATATTAGAAAATCCATTGGCACAGAGACAACTAGCTAATAGACTTTAAGTTGGGCTCACCCTGAGCTCCTCCTGTTGCTGTCGGAGAGCTTCGTACTCAATGGCCAGCAGTGGGAGCTGGTTGAAGCTGGTGCGGGTCTCCTGGAGCCAGGGCCACAGCTCCTCGTAAGTCTCCCAGAACTGGCTGGCCAGAGACTGGGCTCGCTCCAGCTGCAGGCAGCGCTCCGAGTTCAGCTGACTTACCACACCGTACTTCTCCAGGAGGGCTTGGATCTTGACCTGCAAAAAACAGAACATAAAAAAACTGAGTTGATGTATGCTTCTTAGAAAAAAAAGCAAGGCAGCTACACATGCTGGTGCAATTCATTTATCATTTAGACAGCAAGCTGCCTTCCTCAGGGTTTCTGACAGAAATCTCTATCAAAGGCTCATATGCTACGTTCATGGACGCACAAGGTTACTCTGGAGGTATTCTACCAACAACAGATGGATGTCAGGAGTTCATTCCATTTTAGGACTTTTTTACCTTCAAGGCTTGCTTTTCATCCTCATCCTTGCTGTTCATGATGGCCTCGCCTGTTTTCACAATGTCATCCACAGCATCCTTGTGTCTCATGATGTCCATGGAGAAGACCTGGTCAATCAGAGGAGGATGTTTGAATGGTAACTTACACACAGTGAACACACAGCTGCAGCACACATCATTGTTTCCTGGACTTGTTTGTTTGCACGGTGGTGGTGGCGGCTAATGTCTCTACAGGCATATATACAGATACACAGTACAGGTACATGACAGACAGACTGACCTTCTGGGCCTGGAGCTGTGCTGTGGTCTGGTCCTGTTCCAGCCTGATCTCCCCCAATGACAACATCTTCCTCTCTGCTTCAGTAAGCCAGGCCAGCAAATTGTCAGCTGCTTGTTCAAACTGCACAGAAACACAGAAAACATCCCATCATGAATGGTACAATAGGCCTAATTAAAGGTAGATTGAGCAATATGATGTCATTATACACAGCGAGGCAACTGCCTGTTCCCAATGTGGGTATGCCTCAAGGGGGAGCATAAATTGGGAAGAACTAATACGGGCAGTCCTGGTAGATTTCAATTCTATTGTTGTTCATGCCTGTAAGCAGGAAGTCCCCCTGCTGAATATAATCATGAAATATTGCTTTATTTTATCTTAAAATATATAAAAATAAATAAAATAATATCTGTTTTTGGGACGTAAAATCTAGTCATGAGTTTGACAATTCATTGACGACCATGCAACATTATACCCTACTTTCTTAGGTGTCTGCACTACAATACAATTTTTAATGAGCAAATAATAAGATGCAAATGTAATCATCCTCTATAACAGTTCCCAGTGTTTAATGAACAATAATGACAGAAAACAAAGCTCCCTAGAGGCCAAAAAGAGGCTAAACAAGGGAGGATTTAGTGCTGAAAGCAGATGGGATTAAGACTATAATAGCCCCAATCACCCAGAACAGAAATTAGCATTCTGGTCAGCGGTTCCTTTTGTTGTTAAACTCTTTTGAATGGCTGTGTTCCCATTTAGTATGTTATGTCTGTTCCTCTGTTTACAGTGGCCTACTGTAATGAGTGGTTGTTTTACTATACCTGCTGTGATTTCAGTATGGCGGCGTTGATCTGCTCCACATGCTGTGTGATGGTGTCACTGGCGGCCTTGTATCTGTCGTTGTCCTCTGTCACCAGCTTGTCCAGGCCCTCCCGGGCCCTCCATGGGACCAGCTCCAGCAGAGAGCTGCTCACCTCATTCAGTTTGTCCACCTGGGGCTTGTGATCCATGGCTTCTTTCAGCAATGCCTGGGTAACACAAAGGGCCATACAGTGAGCACCAATCTATCTCTCCATGCACTGTGTTTAAAAGTGATGTAATATGGCTGTCGTAATTCTATCCTGATGTTACAGAATATTCCAAGTAATACCATTTTGCTTGGAATACCGTAATACCAAATGACAGATTAAAACTAACAGAGGTCACATGGCAAGTGCACATATCTGTCATCCCCACCAAAAAAACTAACCCAAGCAATACATATACAGAAACGTAATAACTAGTGTTAACTGCTTCCCCCAACAAAGTGTCAAACAAAACAGGCCTATCATTACCTTCTGCCTGTCTTGTGCCTGGATGAGCTGCTCTCCTACAGGCTCCTGAGCAGCAAAGGCGGTGAGCTCAGCTTCGACATTCTTCAGCCAGGAGCTGAGGTCTTCATGGGTGTGCTGAAGCTTGGAGGCCAGGGTCAGGGCCTCGTCCAGGGTCTTAGACACGTTACCACTCATGGAGTTGATCTCAGTGTATCTCGTCTTTATCCCGTCCAACTTGCCTTGGATGACAACCACCTCATCACCTACAAAAGGTAAAAGTAGATACATTAATTCAGATTAATCATTCTGAAGTGTTTCATTCAAATTATAGGTGTAGTATTCAACATATCGTCTCACCTGTTGTTTGTTTCAGCAGCTCCAATCCATTGGAAATGGCTTGATCAACATTCTGCTTCCTCAACTCAATGTCTTCATGTAGGGCCTGGACAAGACACAAAACATTAGCAACAACTCATCTGACTTAAACAGCATTGGGAACCAAGAAAGAATTTGATTTTTTTCACACAAACTAAACTTACACGAAACTGAAAGTAACAAAGTAGTTAGATGTAACTTAAAATTACTTAAAAACAATGTAAAGAGATAAAGGATGAATTAATGTTAGGCCTGAAGAGGAGTGTGATGGTAGTAGTACCAGTTGTTCTGTACACTGCTTTTCAAGAACGTCCATCTTGTAGTCTTTGACGGACACTTCGCTCAGCCTAGTGTGCACTTCGTTGAGCCAGTTCATGAGGGCCACCTCGTCCTCTCCAAAGAGCTGGGCATTGGCCAGAGCCTGCTGCAGCATCTCAGCCTTCCTCCTACAGCGCTCCTGCAGCTCTATGTAACTGGCTTGGGTGAAGTCCAGCTTAGACTGCACCAGCTCCTTATCGTCCACTGAGCTAACCGGCTTGAGCATCTGACCCAGGCTGATGGCCTGAACCAGGTCTTTACTGTGACCCATTATCTCCTCCTCTAAGGCCTGACCACATCACCACCACACATGGAACACACACCAGGGGGATAAACAAAAAACACACACACAAACACAGTTGGGGGGAAATGAATACTGAACCAATAAGAAACTTAAAATGACAAACATCAACTGAATGCAAATGATGATAAAACAGACAACAAATCATGAGAAACTGAAAACAAAGGATTGGGCGACTGAAGTAACATCAATGACTGAAACATGAAGTATCTTACCTTGTGCTGGGAGATCTGCACTTCCAGCTTGGTAGTCTGTGTGCCGATGGGTTCAGATTTGGCCAGGTGTTTCTCTGTGGCAGAGAGCCACTCAGACAGAGGCTCCAGTGTCTCATGGAACTGCTGAGCCACAACTAGAATGCTCTTCAGCTGTTTGTGCCTACATTACCCAGCATGCCAAGAGAGAACAGAAGAGGGACAGATGAATAATGAGACAGGTTTACTCCCTCAACTAAAGTCTGGCCTGGATACCAAGATACTGGGTGCCAAGATAATTGTCTCCTCAAAGACCTCTGGCGCCCAGTCTCAAGATAACACAATTGAATAATTATACCTAACAACTGTCACTTACGGATGGCGGGGGAGGGTCAATTAATTCTGTCTTTAGGGAACTTATCCAGAACGCAACACCTCATTTGGTTGTATCGTCCAACCCTTTACATGAACCCTTTACACGTGGTGGAATTGGACTATATTGATAGGGTTAAATTAAAATGTTTCTTCCAGAAGAAATATGAAAGGCATATGCATAAGCATGGTAGCGATTGAAAGGGAACAGTTTGGAGATGATGGGGGAATGATTAGACTAAAGGTGAGGACACAACAGTTCATCTGACACAATACTGAATCCAAACATTACACTGTTGATTTTATGTGCATTTTACATTTACTGTACCTTTCGCAGCATTTGTTGATAACGAAATCAGAAAATACCCTGGATACATTTAGTAACATGATAGGAATATTCCTGAAAAATGTGGGGTAGGTGGAACATAAGACAAAATATTACTTGGGTTTGAGTGAGAGGACTAACTGGTGTCTCCAAGTGGACATGCACCTCTCCAAAGTGTGCACAGTTCCTAAGTAATTTCAATAAACTTTTATGACTCAAAGAAGAGTCTTCACCTATAAGGCCTGCTTCCCCCCCATCACACAATTACTGTTGTTGTTTACGCAATCCAAAAAACAACATGACAACATGACTAGCTAAGCTATAAAATATGATCTTACAGCGTTCGGCTTTCACGGGGCAATTCAGAGAAACAAATTGTAATTTTGGTGCGCAGAGAAAGGACTCATGCGTGCATTCAGGTTTGTGATTCCACTGCAAACTTTCTTCAGAATAGGCAAACATAGGCACAAAAATTCTGAACTACCCAGGGTATGACGTCATGTCCTGCAACTGTACATCAAACATAGTACTCATAAACAGTGACACTGTACTGTATGACATGAGTTTTATGATATGGAAATGTGAAGTGCACATTTGGACTCACAGGTGTTTGGCTTGCTTGTATGACATCAAAGCTGTATTTATTCTAATCGTCAACGTCTCATCTTTCGAAACACATCGAGTCCTCTTAATTTACATTTCCCTCACTCAGAAAACAAAAAATGTGCAGAAGTTGCCCAATTAGCGGGAGGGATGGGAGCAACTTCTTGTCGCGTGCTGTGCTTAAGTTCAAAACACCTGTCAGTCAAAACCCATACAGCGCTGTGAAGCGCAGAGCCTGAGCTCTGACATCATTAATAGCAAGGTTTCCCAAACTTGGTCCTGGGGCTCCTCCCTGGGTACACATTTTGGTTTTTGCCCGAGCACTACACAGCTGCTTCAAATAATGAAAGCTTGATGACGAGTTGGTTATTTGAATCAGCTGTGTAGTGCTAGGAGGGCCAGGACCATGTTTGGGAAACCCTGATTATAGCATGTTACTGTAGAGCCACTGCGTTCCAATTTAGGTGCTTATCAGTGCCCAAATCTGCCATTTTTAACCTGTATACAGGTACGAGTGTAAAGGGCTATGACTGAGGAAAGGGATGGCATTTCCGTAGCAAAAATCCAATCAGCAGATTTTCCACAATGAATCAGAACTATAATATTAATTGCATTTTCAAACACTTTGCTTAAATACATCTGTCAGGGAAGTGTTGGTTGTGCAGACAGACCTGTTCTCAGCCTTCTTCAGCAAAGCGTCCCACCTCTGCCCCAGGCACTCAATCTCCTTCCCCACCTTCTCCTTTTCCACAAACTCTGCTCCCAGGTCCACAACCTTCCCTCCTTCCTTCTTAATCAGCTCCACCGTAGGCCTGCGGTCATCGAGCAGCCTCTGGAGGAGCTGTCCAGGACAAATAAAGGTGAAGAAGTTACGAGGTTCAACATGCTCCGATCCGAGCACAATTATTGCTTACAGTGCATTATAGGGAAATGATCCACGCTCTAGAATGACCATCAAGCCAATCAGAAAGGAGTATTCAACAATGCCATGGTATTATAAAGGTTAATTCAACAGAAGCTTTAGGATAGCCCTAAATAATGCTCCACAATGGACGCCAATAAAAATGATAAATGGCTGAATCAGTAAAGCCTACATGGACTCTCTGAATAGGATTTAATGTATGTGTAAATTGGCAGCTACTGATGTTGTAAGTGTGTAATCAGTTCTCTTTTGGCTTACTATCTGCTCCTGGATCTGTGCCTTGACAACTTTGAACTCAGCAGAGGGTGGTTTCTGATTGGACACCAGCTCCTCCGTGTCCGTCAGCCAGCTGAGCAGGGACTCCAGAGCATCCTGGAACCTCCCACAATGCAATAGGGCCTCGTGCAGCTGCGCTGACCGCTCAGCAATCTATAGAAGACCATTTAAATATAGGCATCACATGTATTACGATATAGGCGGTAGGTATTATGGCCAAATAAAACTCAGTCTCAGTAACTAATTATAGCTATAAAAACATTAAGCAAGAACCACATGGGAGTATTATTCATCAAACGTGTCTAAAGTTTGACCTCTTTCACCTATGTAAAAAGCAATAAGGCTTGAGTGTGAAGTAGATTAATAACCCAGAGACAGGCTAACCTTTTTGTTGAGTGTGTTCCATCGAGTGTTGCCATCCTCCAGGTCATGTTCAAGGCCCTTAGTGCTGGTACCTTTGGCGGCGTTCTGGATCAGGCCCTGGCCCAGCCAGTTGATGTCTTGCAACTGGGTCTGTAGTGGATCAACCTCCTCTTTCTGGAATACCTGTGGCCAGAGATAATAAAATACATTGTGTATTATCAGACGCAGAACAACTTAGATGAGAGACCGGATGAGAGATAATTATTTCTCTCAATAAGACAGATGATGTCAGAGGTTCATAAGGGCAAGACTTCAATAAAGACAAAACAAGAGATGTTTGATGTTGCTTTTAAAGAAATATGCCTACCCTACGTTTTAAGAGAGCTCTCGGGAATGAGACATTGCTTTCAGTGTGTTATCCAAGGGTGTTATCCAAATTGGACTGAATAAAGTCCTTGATTCATGCTATACTTTTACATTTTCAAATGTGTATTAAGAAAGATAAGACATTCCGATTGTTTACACAAATCCAGCCATTGGCAAGATATTTAAAAAATGTAAAATATCTCTGTTTGCCCTCCTGATAAACATGAGTCAGTTCATTGACATGTTGTGGTTATTTGTGAGCCATGCATTACCCATAAAACAAAACAAAGAGAGTCAAAATGGATTATCAGCTATGCACTTTGACTGTCTACAATTAACAATAATGTTTCAAAAATGCAGCTGAGCATTACAACATGTTTCGCCAGTCCCTGAAGAGTGATTGTATAGACAGGCTGCTGGCCTAGGCCACAGAGCTGGCATAACAACAACCTCTTTCTGACAGGTCAGCACTGCAGCTTCTAGAAAGGAAAGCACGGCAATTAGTTGGAGCACAGCTGTGCAGCATCACACCAGACAGACTCACAGGCCAGGCTGGCGTACTAAACCCAATTCAGACCTAATGTAATCTGATAAACAAGACTAGCATCCCAGGAAACACTAATCAAAAGTGCCGTATTTATTTGGCCCAGTTGAAGGTAAAAACACGCTGCAATGCTGGAGTTGAAGGAGACTATTTTGGGGTACCTGGGGGGAGGAGAAGCCCATGAGGTCAATTTCGGAGCATGCGGCTATAGCAGTTAACAGGCTCTCGATCTCGTCGTCCCCTATTTCTTGGTACGACCGTGGCTCACTGCCATTGGCCAAGCAGGCCTCCCTTTCCACTGACAGCAGGAAGTCCTCCAGGTCCTCCATGCTGTATTTCCGTGGTTCTATAGCTCCGTGGTGTTGCAAGTCAAACGGTTTAACACCCATATTTTGTCTACACTCTGACCGCGGCCCAGAATTCACATAGGGCTCCGGCTGTGTGACAACCACGCTGACCAACTCACAGTCTGACTGGGAGGACATGTCCTCTAGCAGCTCGGCGGTGGGGAGCTCATCGTAGCTCGCTAGCGTCCTAGAGATACCATTTTGGACCCTACTGGCTGATCTCGAGGACCTCCTGCCAGTCGAATCCCTACTGTTTGATCTTGAGGAGCGCCTGCCTGTGGAGTCCCTGTATTCCCCATTTGTGATGGTCAACTCTGTTTCACTCAAGTCTGTCACACAGGTGTCATTCCCCTCCTGGGACTCCTGTACAGGGTTGTTGCTCTGTCCTGGGTTGTACAGTTCCCTGGGTATGTTGTCCCTGACCGGGGAGAAGGGGAACTCCTCCTGCCCTGAGCTGTGGGAGCAGCTTGGTTTTATCTCCCCAGACACATGCATGGCCTCGGAGGAGGAGAGGCTCCTGGTGCCTGGGCGTGGTTTCCTGGAGGCCCGGTGGGAGCGGCGCTCCCTCTCTGCGGTGGGGCTGCACAGGCCTGAGTCCTCCTCTGATGTCAGGGAGTTGGTGACACTCCGTCCCCTCCTGCCACGGGCCAAACCATGGCTCGACCTATCCACTCCGTCTGAACATAGGGTTCCACTGCGACTGGCGTACTCCCCTATGTTAGTGGGAGCGAATGTCCTCCAGGATCGCCGGTGGTGCGGGCGCTCCTTCTTCTCCCCTCCCTGCCCCAGACGAGTCTTAGGGAGTACCGTTCCCGCTCCCCTGATGATGTCACCGTTCAGTTTCAGGCCATCAAAGACAGCACACTCCAGTCTAGCTGCCTCGCGGGTGCGGAGCTCAAAGGCGCTGGAGGAGGTGAGGACTCCGTTGCCACACAGGCTGCTCATGTCCAGGGTGCGGTGTGTGTAGGGTAGGGTGCCAGTGAAGTGCCTGGAAGCCAGGCTGCCCTTTGAGCCACAATCAATCTGCTCATTGAGACGGACAGTGTCATAGATGGATCTCTGGGGAACGTAGCAGTCATCAATGTTTAGGTCCTCCTCCTCCCCTTTTCCCACACAGGAGGGGTTCTGGCGGAGGCAGTCTGGTCTGCTAAGAGGTTTCCCCATCTTAAATCCAACTGCACTGACTCAGAGATAATAAAATAATACTAATGTGGTCTGAGGTACAGTATATGTTGTTTCAGTGCAAATATTTGCGGCTAAAGCAACAAGCCAAAAAATACTACTAAAAGTGCATGTTCAATATTCACTTTTTTAATTTACTTAATTTGCTATATCAAAACCAATTTCTTATAAAAAAAATAAAATTAACAATTCACAATAATGGGTGCAATTACTTAGACAAATTCAGAATATATAAAACAGACCTAATAATCGTAATAATCCAAACAGTAAAAATAATGGAACTCAATAACACTAAAGCAACATATCACCCTCACTCAGAAAGTGCACCGGCTGTGCAATCAGTATCTGGAACCGTCCAATCCGTTCATTGAGTCACCTATCCTCAAATAATTCCCTACTTGGTGCTGTCCTCCCCATTGTCAAAACGTCATTATAATTGTCCTCCCTTAAAAGTGCTTATTTTATCCCTTAAATCCCGCTGGTATCCATGTAGGCTGTGGAAGGGCTTCAGTGCAAAGTGGCATATCCTGATACAAATCCACAGGGCTCTATGAAAACAAAGGGCGAGAAGAGCCGGTGCTCCTGGATAAACAAAAATGCCTGCCCTGCCTCTCTGGTGGTTCGCCCTGCAATGACAGACAGACACCCTCCTGGCAGAGAGGCTGCAGGCCCCGCCCCCGCTAGCTCATTATTCAGGCAACATCTGCCACAGAGGGCTGCTCCGGCACATGTTGATTGGTCGGACGCTTGACCCTTTTTTTTCTCAAATTCTCTCCTTCTATCTCCAGTCCATATGACTTAACTTCTTGGTCATCTTCTGCGTGCTGGCACCATCACTCTCTCTCACTCTCTCTCTCTCTCTGACTGAGGGGATGGGAGAGGACGGGGGGAACACACAACACGCACTAGCTTTCCTCCTCTGAAGGAAGAAAACATTTAATCACACCAGACCAGCAGACAGCGGCAGCTCCCACTTTGGTGACATCACGCTGGGCTGAAATAGATCTCTATGTTTTCCCTTTTTTCCTGTTCCTTCTCTGTTGTTTTCCTGTGGATGGTTGCTGTGGACCCTGCAGATATTCTTAATTACTCTGGAATGCTGAGGGAGGCACAGGTCCCAGGTAATTTAACACCCACAGCTCTGCCAAATCCATGGCATGGTGTGTCTTTTTTATGGCGAGTGACCTGGGTCGTGTGAGAGAAGAAAGGAGGAATGAGAGAGAGGGATAATGAGAGGAATTCATTTTGTGTGCAGCACAGAAGGCTGATAACAGAAAGGAGTTGAACCATCCCAACTCCTTCCACCACCACGACCCCTTTCCACAGTGAGAGGAGAAAAAAGGAGGAAGTCTGGCAGAGATAAATAAGCGGTTAAATAGATCTGTTGGGTTTAGAGAAAGGATATTCAGCAGCTGAATCCCACATCATTTTGACAAAATCCAGGCGTTGAATTAAGGGAGGGCAAAGTGTTCCTCTTTTCATCCTCCTTTCCCTGCACCAAGGCTGTTTCCGTTATCCTGGCCCACACTAACTGGTTTGGCATTAGGAATGTGATTTTAGTAAACTGGGGGTTTGATCTCCGAATTAGAAAAATGTGTCATAATGAGATGTTTTTTTTAAAGAGAGCGACTTCACTAATGCCCATTCCAACCAACATAGGATACACCTTAACCAATCAAAATGACTCAAATATCTCCCTCAAAACCTATAGAGCACTTACACATAACTCTTATTACATTGCATGTGAGTAAAGTTATTCACAAGGACAGGCTATTCAAACCAAAGGTTGCAGAAGGGCCACATTTCTTTGTGACATCATCTGCAGAAAAATCCCTTTCAACAGAACTACTCATCAGTCACTCCCAACAACGAAAACCATTATAAAGGACTAGACAAAGAATTCAATGAGACAAATTCAAAAGCTTCTCTTGATTGTGTATAAGTCCACTCCTAGTGCATACAGGAACAAATTCATCTCTTAGGTGTCTTAGGTGAATCACAATCCCAAAACACAAAGGAAAAATGCAATGTGTTACCATGAAAAGTGATTTGCCAATCCTAGCAAAAACAATGTGTTACCAACTCAGATCCTTCTGGTACATTTCTGGTGTCATGTTCCACCTTGGGGAGAGTGATTTGATTTGTGTGTATCATCATCGGGGTAAGTGAGCAAGCTGGGCTACACGATGGGGTCTCCCCAACGGCCCTTTTCCCCTCATCAACTTCAGTGAGAGGAATAGCTATGATTCAGGAGAGAGAAATTCCTTTTAGGTTCATAGGAGACACTGATGTAATGTCTGAGTAGAAACTTTAACAATACGCCCCGACACATCCCACCTCCCCAACCCCCAGCAGGTTTTGTCACTGAGCTGAGCTCACACTAACTATCAAGAAGGACTACATACACCACATCCTTCCCAGCAAACCTTCCAGATCCCCTAACTACAACAACAATAAGAGTGAAACACTGGACTCGGGAGGGGAGGCTCTTACAAACCGTGACCTAAAATGGTAACGCAACAAAATGAGTTCACTTATTGCTGCCTTTTTATGTTTATTTCTTTCACAACAGCTGCCAATGAAACCCCAAAATACACCAAGTACCAGAACTACGAATAAACCAAGCAGGGATTATTATAGACCACATGAAACCCCTATTCACACTGCAGACATCCCATTACGTTTGGTCTCGGTCTGTGTCCACAGGTTTCCGAGCATCAAAACAGGTTTTTAGACACCAATTAGGAAATACCTTGTGCTGTAATGGAATTAAGTAGGGTTCTTTTTGTGATTCCTTATTTTCAGGGAACTTTTATCAGAGAGAGTAGCTAGCGGCCTGAATGAGTACAATGGTGTTTTCCCGCAGCAGCTGACGTGTCTGTGTGCAGGCCTACCCAACGAGACTTAGAGATGGGACAATGAGAGGGTGATAGGGTGAGCACAACCAGCAGGGAACACGTTGCTCAGCAACAGCTGGTAGTAGTCAATATTATGGGATGGTTCATGGTTACCAATCAAACCCTCTTAAAAAACCCTATCAGTCCTGAGACCCCAGCTAAAATTGGCTTTTCATTTATCTGCATGTCCAGCCCTTATATTTAGCCTCACAATGAAGGGTTTTACCATGTTCTTTTCAGGAGAACCAAGGCTACAAGTAGAACACAAGTAATTTGACATTAACAGTTGCATTAATGAGTTTTATTGATAAATGTCAACAACAAAAAATATGGTTTGCCAAGGCAAAAACATGATAAAAATGTATTTATATGGGGCCTCCCGAGTGAGGCATCACTACAGACCCGGGTTCGACAACAAAAAATGTAATGGCTGTGTCACAACCAGCTGTGACTGGGAGTCCCATAGGTTGGAGAAAAATTGGCCCAGTGTTGTCTGGGTTAGGGGAGGGTTTGGCCAGAGGGGATTTACTTGGCCTGCAAGCTGACTTTGGTCATCAGTTGAACAGTGTTTCCTCTGGTGCAGCTGGCTTCTGGGTTAAGAAGCACGGTTTGGCAGGTCATGTTTCGGAGGATGCGTGACTTGACCTTCACCTCTCCCGAGCGCGTTGGGGAGTTGTAGCGATGAGACAAGATCGTAATTGGATCACAATTTGATATCACAAAATTATTTAGTTTTATTTATATGAATGCTGTGAGTACAGAAATTGTTTGCTCACCAGGAAATGAATATCCAACTTTGTGACAGAAACTATGTGAATGTATTATAGTATTATACATTTACATTTACATTTAAGTCATTTAGCAGACGCTCTTATCCAGAGCGACTTACAAATTATAGACACTATGTCCTGGGATTTCCTATGATTTTCTATGTAGAAGAACGACATTTGTGTAGCTTGTGAGCGTCATAGAGCAGAACATGTTACACGTGTGTTTTCGTGAGAGTCTCAACTTCTCATAGATAGATTTTAATAGCATGTAGCTCAAACCATTCAGATTCTACAGACCTGGCCCGGGCACCTTGGGGATCCACCCTTGTCTCTCAAACCCTTCACTAGCTCAGTCCCCGTTAACCACACAGACTCATGGTTGGTATCTACAGATGAAATAGATGAATCCAATGGAACAACCCAGAAGTCTGTAGCTCAAAAACACAATGTTTAAAATGGGTTAACTGGCACAAAATGACATTATATATTATTATAATTCCAGCTACCATTCAGAACATTGACTGGAGTTCTACTAGACCTATATTTTGATATAACATTTGAAGGTATTTATCTAAAGGCTGATGTTTGTGAATGTACTTGTGATTTAAAAAACAACAACATCAAAACAAAATGAAACAAATTCCTTTGGCCTATATTTTCAAACAGATGTGTAATGCTGTAGTATGAAACATTTCATTAAAAGTAATACAATGTTTTGATATGATGCTTTCAGCCAATAAATAACTTTTTTCTTTTTCCCAAATCTGAATAGTTAATCCCCTTCTATCAACTCTAACAGCATTTACAGGCTTTTAGAATGCTTTGTATCCCGCTTTAAGGCATGGTAATGGGTATCCCTGTTTCATCCACCACTGATATACCAACAAAAGCCTTGATAATATTATGGCACAATTATGCTGTTGTTAGTGTTTTATTTATATTCTCTCATATCTTTCGTATTAAGAAAGTGTTTTATAAAATAATTGTTGTTTTATTTCATAGAGAGCGCATAAAGACTTTTTACACATTCAAGCTAACATCAAAGGAAACTTGACTGATGAGAGAAAAACTATGTAAATACAAAAACAATAATGTTGAATAATTAAAAACTCCTAGTAGTGGTAAATGTGTTGGTTGGAGAAGGAGTCTGTAGAGTTCAGTATAATGTAGGGGAGTGAATATTGCACTGCAGGAATATGGTTTCTGGCTAGTGGTTACTATTCCGGCTCCTTTTCCATTTCTGTAGAATCCAGATATTGCTAATACAGCGTAAGCATGCACTACTAGATGCCTTTATTGTTAACAGCAACGGTATGACATATAGTAACCACCACCTCAACATGTTCCACAGCTAGAAAAGCAATGCCCTGTATACTCTTAAATTCTACAGGGGAAAGTTCAAGTTCAGCTAGGCAGATACAGCAAAGTCATGCACACCAATGATGAGCATCAAAAACCATCCACAGACAGGCTAACACAAACTTTAAGACTTTTAGTTAGCTCTTTTTAAAGAGGAAGAGCAGATGCTCAAACACCAGTGAATTAGCTGGTAGGGCTGAATAATGAAACAAAGCACTTGTTCACTCTTTCATGCCAACGAGTGAGTCACCACTGACCAGGTAAGGCCACGCTCATTTTTGTACTATATATTTTTTGTACTTTTTACCCCTTTTTCTCCCCAACTTCATGATATCCAATTGGTAGTTACAGTCTTGTCCCATCGCTGAAACTCCCGTACGGACTCGGAAGAGGCAAAACACGACCCCGCCAAGCCGCACTGCTTCTTGACACACTGCCCGCTTAACCCGGAAGCCAGCCACACCAATGTGTCGGAGGACACACCGTACAGCTGGCGACCGAAGTCAGCGTGCATGCGCCCGGCTGCCACAAGGAGTCGCTAGAGCGCGAGCGCGATGGGACAAGGACATCCCAGCCGGCCAAACCCTCCCCTAACACAGACAACACTGGGCCAATTGTGCACCGGCTCATGGGTCTCCTGGTCGCGGCTGGCTACTACACATTGAACTTGGATCTGTAGTGATGCCTCTAGCACTGTGATGCAGTGCCTTAGACCGCTGCACCACTCGGGAGGCCCCACACTCATTCTTAAAGTGGAGGAGAGGGAGAGGGGAGCAGGAGTCAGGCTGGGTAATGCTCATTACCCCGGGCCAGTGCAACATAGGACACCCCACTGGTTCTTAGCTGGTTCCTGGGTCGCTCATCACCCACCCACCACAATGGCATCTGGGCCAGTCAGAGCTCTTTTGTCTGGACCAGATGATCAGCAACATACTGAAGCAGTATTCCCCAGGAGGGTCACGCATGTGGCCACCAGGACCAAAAGACAATTACAGAGCCCTGTTGTTTAACTTACAATACCACTGGGGTTAATGCTGCAAATAGCATCACGCAAAATCCCCATTGGAACTTATTGAATTAAGATAGTGATGTGGATTTATTTCCAGAGATTTCCGTGGAAACTAGAACAGTAGATCAGTAGATTGTGGGTGAAACTGAAATGGTCTAATGGTTTTCTACTGCACTTTGTTTATTGATGCTTTGTGTCTTTACTGTTCATCTGGTTTTAAAGTACTTTTATTTCATATTGTACTTGTACTTGTTGTATGTTTTTAAACTGTTGCAACCAAATTACCTAGTAATGGAATGTTTTGTTGTAGCGAGTTCAGTAAATGAAAATAATATTTTGGTGTAGGTATAGCTCAAACAGACACTCAAGATCCTATGTTACTCCAGGTGTTATACGTCTTACTAATGGTTATTTTAGGGTAGTACTGTATGTAAGGATGATATCTTTCTGGCAGGGTTATGTCATCCAGTTGAGTGATGTGGCTGGTGAAAGTGAGAGCGCTAGAGTACAATAGTAAAGCATGAGCTGAAATAATATGATACCATAATGTAGCCAATGCGTAAGGCATGCCATGGAAAGTTCATGGGCATTTTTTCCATCATCAAAACCACAATTAATCACCATTAGTGGTGGCAACCAAGTTTGATAATACAGTATCAGCCTTTGCATTACATTTACTTTACTGTAAAATGTTAACAAAATGTAATCTTACCTTGAAAGCTTCCAACTGTTGGTTGATGACATCTGTCTCCATGCCAACTGACCCTTGACCCTCCTCCTTGACCTCGGCTCCGCCCAGTTTGTTAGTGAACTGCTGTAGCTTGGAGTAAAGCTCATTCAGACGGGTGAGTGTACTCCCCACCTCTTCCTCTCTCCCTTTGGCTCTGTCCATCAGCTTGCCACACTGCTTACTCAGAACATCCAGGTCTCTCTTCAGCCCCAGAAGGTCTGGGGAGGCCTCAGTTTCCAGCATCTTCTTACATCTGTCCTCTCCTTGAGCTGTGTCTGCCATCAGCTCCTGCAGTTTCTCCACAAAGCCTTTGATGCCGCCCTGCTGCTCATTCAGAGTGGCCAGTTCGCGGCCCACAGGAGCCATGCTGTCAAGCTCATCATCTAAGTCTGCGAAGCGGGTGAACATCTCGCGGATGTTGGTCTGGAACTGCCCGATGCCCTGCAGCTTGCACTCCAAGTTGGAGCAAGTCTTCCCTACATCCTTGCTGAGGGAGCCGTACTCTTTCTCCAGGCTGTCGGCCTGAAGGAGGAGGTCTGTCACCCCGTCAGCTTCGGGGACGTCGGCCACTAGGCCCTGGGCAAGACTCTTCAGGTGCTCCAGTTGTGTGTTGACCCCATCCAGGCTCTTCTGCTGGGCCTTCATGCTGGTCAGGTTCTTGTCGCTGTAGGCCTGGACCCCCAGTGATGAGTAGGCGACAAGCTGCTTCTTAGCCCCTTCCAGCTGGCCCTTGGCCTCTTTGTGGGTGTCGTTGAACTCCTTCAGCCTCTGTGAGATCTTGTCCAGAGACTCCCTCTTGTTCTGGACCCTCTCTGTGACCCGGTCCACGCTCTGCCCAATGGCCGCCTTCTCCTCCCTGACGGCCTCTGTGTCTGCATTGGCCACCTCCAGGAGGCTTTCGGCTGCAGTGTTCAGCTGCGCCACCAGGCCTCTGTGTTTGTCCACGTCCTTCTGGATGGCCTTCAGCTGGGAGATTGAGCTCTCCACCTCCGCTGGGTCCACGCAGAGCCTGACGCTACCCTCCCTGACCTCACTCTCCTGGACCCAGGACTGGAGCTTCTCAGCATGCTCGTGGTACTTCTGGGCCCTCTGCAGCGCTCCCTGGAGCTTATCCTGGCGCTCGGATGAGCTCTTCTTCATGTCGTCCCAGTTGGAACGCAATGTGGCCAGCTGGCCCTGCAGCGACACCTTCTCTGCCCCATCTGTGTTCTGGAGGAGGGTCTCCCCCTCCCTGATGATGGTGCTGTATGGTTCCTCATGTTCACTGAGGGCCTTCTGCAGGGCACTGTGCTCTTTCAGGCTTTGCTGAAGGGTCTCCACCTGGGCTGAGACTGCCTGGGATTTAGACTGCTCCTGGAGCGTCTCATTCATCCACTCCTGGAAGTCTTTGGAGGTCTGGTGGAACTGCTGGGAGCTTGCGAAGGCCGAGTTCAGCTGCTGGATCCGCTTCACTAAAAAAGAGCATGTACATTAATGTAATTTAGATGCAGAGGAACAAAGCATACATTTATTATTCAGAATGACAATGTCTACCTCATCATGAAACTCCTTCAATGGTTGTCAAAGTTTCAGACATTAAACCACAGTACAGCCTGAAGCTTCTCATTAAAGAGAAAAAAACATATAATATAAAAAAAATGAAAGCAAATTAAATCAAAGCCAAACCTGCTTTATCCTCCAACTGTTTGAAGGGCTTGGTGACCACCTCCAGCTGCCTGGCTAGGTCTGTTTTCAGGTAGTCCTCTGTGACCAGGGCAGAGAGCTCCGAGCAGAGGGTCTCAGCCTCTTTCAGTCTCTTCCTCTCCTCCCTCAGCTGGCCAGAGATGGTGTTAGCCTCCTCCAGCTGCTTCTTCACCACGTCAGGCTGACTGCTAAGGGCCTGCTGGCTGTTGAGCCGGGTCTCCAGTGAGGCGGCGCTCTGGCTCAGGCTCCTCAGCAGATCCTGGAACTGGCCCGTCTTCCCCACGGCCTGGTCGATGAGGCCGGCTCGCTGTCTCAGCTGCCCAGTCAGGCCCTGCCATTTCTGGGTCACGGCGGCCAGTTGGTCCTTCACCACCTTCCCACCAGAGGAGGGGTCCTGCTTGCCTGATGTGCTCAGGATAGCAGCAGCAGCCTCATTAAGCTGGTCATACTGTGGCTTACGGCTGTCAAACTCGTTCAGGAGGATCTAGGAGGGACAAGTCAATATGACCTTAATAAATAAGCAATGCTGGTGTTTAATAATGCACATAATGTGCAAAATGGTTCAACCTTTTCAATCTTAATCATCTCGATTTTGATTAATTCTGGCAAGCCTCAACATTTGGCCTGCAGACAAAACAATGACTGTCTTTAACATTAGCTTATGTGTGAAGTAGGTGACATTGACATTGAACTGTACATGGTGGTAATAATTTCAACACTAACTAATATGTCCCATACTGAAGTACCTGGACTTGCTGCCTCTGTGTGTTGAGCATGTTGGGGTCCATGGAGAGGGGCCCCAGGACACTGAGCATCATTTCCTTCTCTGAGAGCCACTGGCGGAGCTGTGGCTCCGTGGTCTGGAACATGTCCAGGTTCCTGTTGGACTCCTCCAGGTGCTGCTTCCTGTCCTCCACCGACCCGCTTACATCCGCCCAGGCAGCATCTGAGGAACAAACATCGGTCAGCACAAAACACCCTGGCACCTTGAACTTTTCACAGCCCCTACTGATTAGGTCTTAGCTGTATGAGTCTGCCAAGTTTGTTGGTGTGGGGGAGGCCAGGTATTCTGTCATGGAAAAGGGGGAGCGGTTGACTGGACTGGACTGACCCTGGGTAAAGCTCTCTGCATTGATGCAGTAGATATTAAAACATTTGGAGACAGACAGATGGGATGCTGCATACTGCATACCTATCTGTGCCAGCATCTGCTTCCATTTGGCTGCTTCAGGGGAGTCTGGGTGTTTCTCAATCAAGTGGAGGAGCTTCTCTCTCAGCTTCTGGAGCTGCTCACGCTTTTGTTTCATGTCCTCCTCAAAGGCCTGAGAAAAATAGAGATATAGTGCTTGACTAAAACCATCATATATTTGATTCATTGGCTCTTCATGCACAGAGTAGAGACAAGAGGCACCTGGCCTAAAACATTGGCTTCCCACAGAGCATTTTGCATACCAATAATAATGTGAGATATTTCATATGATACCACTGGATGTACTAAACCACTACTATAATAAGCCATAGGGACAACAACTATTACAATGTAGAAACAGTCTATGCAGACCAGGCCTTGGCTGAATCTACCTTCTGTTGCTCCAGTTGTGTTTTCATGGCGTCTTTCTCTGTGGACGCAGAGTTCCAGGATGCTGTTGTCTTCTTCATGTCCTTCAGCCATGTTATCATGGCATCTGTCTCCTTCTGGGCCTCTGCCACCTGCTGCACCAGGCCAGAGAGCTCTGCAGCCCGGTCCTTCAGTAGTTCTCCCAGGCTCTCGTGGCCCTTGTTGATATATGACATGTTCTGCTGTACCACCATCACCTCTGTGGGTGGTTAGAGGTTAGAGGTTAGAGTGTTAGACACCAGCCAGTTTACCTTTTATAACAACAATGACTTGGACAAGGCACTGCTGTAAGCAGTTACAGCACTACTGGAAATGGTCACATCAAAATTGAGTTTGTGAATTTATTCTGTGATATTGTTTTGCAGTGTGGTCTAAACACAGCTGCTTTGAAATGGGTTTTCATGCTATTGAAGGTATATTGAAAATAGATTGAAATCATGTTCTTAATACATTGGAATGTAAAAAGAATGGGACATTTCCAGTAGAGAGAATCAAGGATAAGTACAAGACGAGGTCTAAAACAGACAATTTCTACCTAACAAGCCATTAAATTATAAGTTGTTATGATAATGTACAGGTCTGGAACACTGTGTAGATACATTCCTAACATGATACACTGTAAAGAAAAAGTACCTTTATTGGTTAGGTAGGCATGGTTTCCAGGGCCACCACCGTTAGCAACAGCTGATCGCAAAACAAAAAAATACATAAGATCATGCTTATTTGTTAAGTACAAATGTCAAAAGCAAACTAAACTCTATTGGGTTGTCATACATGAAAAAGATCATTGTATGATCACTGTGGTTACATTGAGATCAGGGTCATGTTCTGTACAGTACAGCGTAACGTGTTGCAACAGATAACGGGTATCTCCCGTTTCATTGTTTTCTCATTCCCGAACACAACCACTTGCTTAAAAATATCTCTAACAAATTGCTTTGAGATAATCAAACCTTCTGAAAGCATACAGTACCTGACGTGTGTGACATCTTGGTCTTGGCTGGAGATGTGAGAACACTTATGAAGCTACATAGCGCAGATCCTTTGCTATTTATATCTTGGACAGCAGAGCCTTTGGTTGTCCATTCCTCCATTAGAGCCTGCAAAGAGATGAATCAAACCAAGAACATAGTTTACACAACACTGTCCAGAATAGGGCTGCAATTTGCATGGCTACATTGAGAGAACACTGAATGACTCTGTCTTGACTGTTAATTGTAAGAAGCAGGACCAAGCTAAATATATTTGGAGCAATGCAGCATCGAGACTAAAATCTCCTCAAAGGAAACCGTTTTCGATGTCAAGTCATGATTCATTTCATTTTAAACTGTGATTTTTCGCATGGTACAAACAAATTATTCAATATGCAAATGTTTTATTAAGTGTGGAGGGATTTGTGTTTTAATCTTTGATGTTTGACCTATTTACTTATGGTTCGTTACTCTCTTGTCTTTTATCTTTTTTCTGTGACACACTGTACCAGTTCATCTCTGATTGGAAGTTTTTTTCTGGCAGGGAGTCACGGTTATTTAGTGTTTGACTCCCTGACGAGTCCTATGTAAAACACTTCCCATCCTTTTATTACTTTGGCATGGAAACTACTGTGAAATCAGGGAGGACAAAATAGTGATATATCGCACCGCACTCCTCTTACTCTATTACAAAAACACATTTAGTGCCAAACCTGTGACGTGGGTAATATGACATGAAAACATGGGCGGCAGGTAGCCTAGATGTTCGGCGGTGGAGGAGAACTTCGTGGGCTATCCTCAGCCTTGTCTCAGGGTAGTAAGTTGGTGGTCTGTTGATATCCCTCTTGTGGTGTGGGGGCTGTGCTTTGGCAAAGTTCGTGGGGTTATATCCTGCCTGGTTGGCCCTGTCCGGGGGTATCATCGGATGAGGCCACAGTGTCCCCCGACCCCCCCGTCTTATCTGGTGTCCTGTGTGAATTTAAGTATGCTCCCTCTAATTCCTCTCTCTCTCTCCCCTCCCGGAGGACCTGGACCATGCCTCTGGACTACCTGGCCTGATGACTCCTGGCTGTCCCCAGTACACCTGGTCGTGCTGCTGCTCCAGTTTCAACTGTTCTGCCTGCGGCTATGGAACCCTGACCTGTTCACCGGACGTGCTACCTTGTCCCAGACCTGCTGTTTTCGAACTCTTCTCTCTCACTACCGCACCTGCTGTCTCGACCTCTGAATGCTCGGCTATGAAAAGCCAACTGACATTTACTCCTGAGGTACTGACCTGTTGCACCCTCTACAACCACTGTGATTATTATTTGACCCTGCTGGTCATCTATGAACGTTTGAACATCTTGAAGAACAATTTGGCCTTAATGGCCATATACTCTTATAATCTCCACCCGGCACAGCCAGAAGATGACTGGCCACCCCTCAGAGCCTGGTTCCTCTCTAGTTTTTCCTAGCCACTGTGTTTCTACATCTGCATTGCTTGCTGTTTGGGGTTTTAGGCTGGGTTACTGTATAGCATTTTGTGATATCTGCTGATGTAAAAATGGCTTTATAAATAAATAAAATTGAAAAAGAAATGTGAGAGCATTGGGCCAGTAACCGAGAGATTGCTGGTTCAAATCCCCGAGCCAACTAGGTGAAAAATAAGCCAATGTACCCTTGAGCAAGGCACTTAATCATAATTACTCCTGTACGTTGCTCTGGATAAGAGCGTCTGCTAAATTACTCAAATTAAAAAATTTAACATAAGGCCATTTGAAGAACAAGCTCCACATTCACCTGCACCTTTGTAACATAGCTATGCAGTTGTCCTTCTTTGCACTAAGAACAGAGGTAGAACATTGCATTTCCATAATGCAAATAAGTCAGGGGGCCTATCTAGTACCAGACCAGTCTGTCTGCTCACTCACATTGACTCTCTGCAGGTCATTCAATAGACTCTGTTCACTGCTGGTTGGCTGAACCACAGGGACTTTCTCTGTTGTCTCCTCCAGCCACGTCCTGAGAGCTCCGGCTGCATCCCTGAAGTCTCCCAGCTGGTCCTGGCAGGAAGACACCTCCTCCTCTCTGTGTTGTAAAAGGGAGAAGACAACCACAGTCACATCACATCACAGAGACATATCAAATATGCCAAAACATGACTGTCAACTGGCGAAATAAAATAATGATGTTTCATCTGTGTCAAATGAGAACAAGTATCCCCACAAGTAGATTATACATGAGGATCAGCAGGTAGCTCTGCAACCGTCATCTTCACGTACTTCTCTTTCACAGTGTCTTTGAAGGCATTGAAGTTGTTGGAGAGGTTGTCAATCTTTCCCTGAATCTGGGCCATGCTTCCCTCTGGACCCATATTGGACAGCTCCTTTGACAGCTTTTGCAGTATTTCCACATCCTTGGCATGTTCAGCCAACTCAGTGTTAGTGTCCTACAGAAACATTAGAACAGTTAGAACAATTGGAAGATCACTATTGAGCAATGTGTGGTTGAAAATGAGCATTCAATTAACATATTTGATGACTAGCTACCTGCATGAGCTGCGAGAGCTCGTTGACATTTTTCCCTGGCCCGTCTGTTTCGGAGAGGGCCTGTGAGCGCTTGAGCACAAACTGCTGCACCTTGTCCGAGGTCTTCTCGAACTCCTCCACCTTGTCCTTCAACTGCTCCAGCTGCTCCATTTTCTGCTTGTGCTTGTCACAGGTGTCAGAGAAGCGCTGTGACAGGGCATCCATTTTGGACTGCAGCAGAGCCGCGGCGGAGGGGTCAGCTGTCTCCACAAATTTCTTCACCTTGGCCTTCATGGCCGAGATGCTACTCTGGCGACTGGAAATATCCTGCTCCAGAGCCTTGAAGAAAAACACAATGGATGACAAATATATATTTTAGAGACATTTTAATGTTTTTCAATGTTTTTATAGCTTAGGTTTCATCATCTGTAGAAGATCATGCAGAGACAAATTCCAAATTAACTGTTGAGCATAAATAACCAGTTACAGTAAGGTGAATATATGGTGAAATGGCTATTTGACTGGTAAAAACAGTTACACAAAGTTAATGTTTACAGTACATACTGCCCCTTTGCTCAGCACATCTCCAATGGCTGCTGAATCCAGAGGGACTTGTCCTTTCTCCTTCACACTCTTCTCTACTCCCTCCATCCATCTCATCATCTCATCCAGGCCATCCTGGACACTCAGGGAGCGGGTCAAGGTGATCTGAAGCTTCTCATTACGATCACTCACTGACTTGGACAGGTTGTCATACCTTTCCACAATATCATCTGAAAGCAAAGACACAATGCAATGGTTTTAGGGTCAATGCTTAGCACTGGTAAAAGTTCATACCACTTGGAAATTATGAGCAAATCAAGTCAGGGTTTTCACTGTTCTCTCTGTTTGACCTTTCTGCTAAGGTCAAACATATGGAAAAGATTACTGTATCATAAATATACAGCACATACAAAAAATACTTTTGAGTCGGCCAAGCGCAATATCATTAGGGACAGGGTAAAACATTTTACATTCAGCATCACTCCGTCAAGGGAAATATTGTATTCTTTCTAACAAAGACATCTACTTATATTTCAGGATGTTGTGTATCTCTTATTAAAATAATCAGAATTCATGTAAACATTACAGTTTTGGAAACATAGGTTGTCCAAAATAATTGGTCTCTTGGCACCACTTACCCCGGATATGGGGTATGTTGAGCCGCTGGACAGGGTAAGTTGAGCCACCTACAAATTTCTGTACTGAATGAAATATTACCACTACCTTCAAAAACCTTCTCCAATCTTAATTTCCCAAACCCAATTCAACACAATCACAATAACTGTTTTGTCTTTCAATCATTTTAAGCATGTTTGAACACTGGCTTAACAACTTACAAACACTATGTACTTTTTAAAAACACTTTTAACATATACCAGGACCTGGTGTTACCTCATATCCCTGCGATAATGCCTGGCATTACGCTTGGGAAGAAAACATTTACATTTGCTCAAACTGTGGCTCAACTTACCCCGTGGCCATTGGCACAACTTACCCCAAGGCAAAAAAATGTATTAGCCCACATAGCTACAAGGATGAACTTTCATGCTAGGTTTAGGACCTCATATTGTAGCTTATAGAGACCCCAACTGATGTATAGAACAATCTCAAAATGTACTTTGGTTAAGATACAAGCATCATGAAACCTCTAGAACAATACATTCATTTGACATGGTGAAAAAAAAATTGGGGACCTAACTTGCTTACCACTTTCCCCATGTGGTTTCTTCCTTCACAGACTCTATGATATGATGACCTCTTCCTAAATATTTGGTCAAATTATTACATTTGTGTATGGTTTCCTAGAAACAAGGGATGGCTCAACTTACCACACTCTCCCCTACTTCTATTTCACTCCAACAGTCATGAATCACTATGATAGTAACCACACATTGGCAGTGGCACTATATTGTCAAGTATTTCATTATTTTTAGAAATAGCATTGGATGAGAATCTATACTTAAGACTGATTACTCACCTACTGTCTCCTGGATCTCGTCCTGATTGGTCAACAGGTCCCCCTCAACAGTGACCAGAGAGTCAGATGTTTTGCGGAGTGTCTCCACAGCAGTCTGACGACCAGTGGTCTGATTTTGCAGAGCCTGACCATGACAAACACAGGCAGACAGAAGATTAGACAGTCAACATGTCTAACAGACAAACCACACTGCTCCATATAGATATATCAATAAACTCCAGCTATATCTTTATTACAATGCTGTAATTATACAGGTTTAAAGCTGGAGACAAATATTTTGTAAAAGCATCTAAAAACAAATAGTGTTATTCAAACACTCAAATACTAGAGCTCCACTACTGTAACTTTACATATACCTGACTGGTTGCACTCAGCGGAAAACGTAGCATTTCCCTGACATAAACTACATTCTTGAGTTTTGGGCACCTCTAATCTTCTATATCTCTGAGCCACTGCAATGCAACTCCATAGAGAGATGTAATGGAACATGACTTTACTCCCACTCTCTCTCTCTCTACACTACATACTTTCAGTTGCAAGCCAGCTTGACTCAGAGAGTACTGCAGGGACATCATTTATTAAAGGATACTAGGCATTCTCTACACCTCTGTCCAGTCCAACTCCAACCGTAACCCCCCCCCCCCCCCCCGCCTCAAAGGCATAAGCAAGAAAATGTACGAATGGTTAGGATATTCATGTCTTGGGGACTGCTTTGAGGTTTGAATTTGGACCTATAAATAGCAGTGTTGTTTTAAAGTGAGTGGAAACACTGTATATGGAGAGGGAAGTTTGAAGCAGTGTAATGACCTCTAAACCCATTCAGTTCTCAGAGCCGTCAGTGAGTAAACTCTGAAAAAAGGCTGTTCTGTAAACAGCTATTCCTCCACTTGCCCTCCTCTAGCCCGGAGTCTGTTACACTGTGGTAATGTGCTTTGTCTGGATAAAACACATACTGATTTGGTGAGATTTTATTTTTTTTGTCATACCTTGGTGTCCTCCAGCTGTTTCTGTAGGGTTTGAGGGTCGGCAGCAATGGCCTCAGACTGTTGCCTTCTGGCTTCCTCCGCTGAGTTGTTGAGCCACTTCAGGAGACCAGCGGTTGAGTCCTCGTACTTCTTGTACTTGTCCACCACATCTTTGAGGTTGTTGCCGAGCTCATTGCACTGAAAGAAATTAGTTTTGATGTTGATCGCTGTGGTAGTTACTAACTTGGAATGCATGCAGTATAACTGCCTACTCTTTTCTGTATCTCAACCTATAGAAAAGCTGGACAGCAATATATAATAAAATAGCATTTAATCTGAATTGTTTTTAAGATCAACAGTTACACAAAGTCAACCTTTGCCTCTCAGTATGAGAGTGAACCAGTGTTGTGATACAGAACAATGACTCATTTGCTTTCATTTTGATTAAACAGAAATGCTTCCACCGTGTGGTGAGAGTAGGATATTACATCCATAAAAAAAGAACATTCAATCAGCCTGAGATGTGTGTCTCATTCAGTGTTCACCGTACTGATTTAAATAGGTAGGCCTCCTGGTGTTACCAAGGTGGTTCAGTGAACAACATGAATGTGATCAGTAACCTTGCTGAAGACTTCGAGACTAGGCTTTAGTCCAGCGGGCTAAATCAGTCTTGTGGTACTGGTATATAAAGTTTACCTGAGAGTGCAGGGCTTTGTAACGGCTAGCAACCGAGTCCAGCTTATCCTTTACAGCAGCGCAGGTTCCAGTGGTATCCACCTCCAGCTGGGCATCTTTCCCCTCAGGGTCCATGCGTCCACAGGCTTTCGCCACGTCCAGCACCTTCTGCCCTGAGATGGTGATGAACCGCAGGTCCCCCTTGTGGGAGATGACGTCCTCAGAGAAGCTCTTCTGTCTCTGGAGCTTCTCTGTGAGGATGTTCAGAGCTCCAGCGGGGGCTCCCAGCTCCCCCACCTCCCCCTCGGCCTGCTGCAGCCAGCCCTCAAACTCCTCACAGTCTCCTTGGAACTTCTTCAGCTCCTCCTGGACTTGGACCACCTGCTTCATCTGCTGTTCTGCCTGGGTAAGGGAAGCGTTGTACCGACCCTTCAACTCCTGGATGTCCATCTGCAGCTTGTCTTTCTCCGTGGAGGACAGGGCATGGGCCTGGTGGTCCAGCAGAGCCTGGGCTGACTGGGTGGCCATGATCATGTCCTGCTGCTGGGACAGGATCTCCTGGTGACGAGCCTGGAAGAGGAGAGAGTCCATTCAAATTCCAAAAGCTTTATTGTCAAATTGACATAGTATGGAAAATTGCCACATGAAAAACCTACAACACTGACATTTAACACACAGGACAAGATATGAAATTAAAAAATAAAATAAAGTGAAAATATTGCATTTAAGTATTGGTTAACTCTTGAGGTTCCTAGGGTCTCCGCCGAGCTAGGTAAATCTGCTTTTAGTTTTAATGGACTCTATTGCTGGAACGGATTTCAAAATACATTTTTTATATGTATTAGTATTTTTTTATTTAACCTTTATTTAACTAGGCAACAAATTCTTATTTAAAATTACGGCCTACACCGGCCAAACCCGGACGATGCTGGCCAATTGTGCGCTGCCCTATGGGCCTCCCAATTATGGTCGGTTGTGATACAGCCTGGATTCAAACCAGGGTAACTGTAGTGACGCCTCTAACACTGAGATGCAGTGCCTTAGACCGCTGCGCCACTTGGGAGCCCAAAATTATGTTCTGGTGTCATTCAGGCACTTTGAAGTATTGACTGGGGACTTATTTGTTGAGGAATGTAACTGTTTTTCTGGGTGATATGTGATGTTTTATTTGTGCTTCCCATGACTATGTTTTTGTATTTATATATATACTGTATATACAGTGGGGAAAACAAGTATTTGATACACTGCCGATTTTGCAGGTTTTCCTACTTACAAAGCATGTAGAGGTCTGTAATTTTTATCATAGGCACACTTCAACTGATGGAATCTAAAACAAAAATCCAGAAAATCACATTGTATGATTTTTAAGTAATTAATTTGCATTTTATTGCATGACATAAGTTTTTGAACACCTACCAACCAGTAAGAATTCCGGCTCTCACAGACCTGTTAGTTTTTCTTTAAGAAGCCCTTAAGGAAAGGACCTTGAGATGTCTCTCACAGTTGAAGTGTACCTATGATAAAAATTACAGACCTCTACATGCTTTGTAAGTAGGAAAACCTGCAAAATCGGCAGTGTATCAAATACTTGTTCTCCCCACTGTATATATACACATACATACATACACATATATATACACATACATACATACACATATATACACATACATACATACATACATACAAAAACCTATATACATGTATATATACATATATACATATATATATATATAAAAGAAAAGAATAAGGAAAAGTTCAATGCAGCTATTAGAAAAAGGGACCTGAGTCTTGTGTAACAACAAGCCACTATGAATCAAGCACCACCAGAGAGAATAGGTTAATTTACCTTGACCCTATCATACTGCTTGTCCAGGTCCAGTTCTGGGGTCTTCTCTGTAGCCTGTCTGCCAGTGTCGTTATCTGTAGTCTGGAGAGCGTTTCCATTGTTTCCATTGGGGTCATCATCCTCTCCCAGAATGTTCTTGGCTGAGGTCTCCGATGGCAAAGGCATGTTCCCGTTCTGTTTGCCCATATGGTCTGTCTGATCGACCCCCATCCCTTTCTCATTCCCTATGTTGTTGATCCAGTCCAGCAGACCCTCGATCTTGTTCTTGCTCTCCTCAAGCTGCTCAACAACAGCTTCCTAAACAGGTAGAATATAGCGAGTTATATGATGTTGGCTAAATTATATGATTAAATAGATAACTATACATTTTGTACATTTATATTTTATTTTAATAAGTAAGCAATCATCAAGCTGAATTACATAAATAATTGTATGTGTCTTTAAGCGGATCTATCTTTTCCTGTAAACTACCTACAATAGAAAGTTTAACTGTCATGATTCAGATTTGCACCGAGTTATGGTATATGGATAATGTTGATGTAAAATGTAATATGTTTCCAACCTTCTCAGTCTCCTGTTTGATAGCAGTAGTCACAGACTTCTCCACGTCTTTCCTTGACTCCTCGGCCCGTTGGTTGATGAGTTTGACCTTGCTCTTGGCGTCCTCCAGCTTGCTCTCGATGGCAGCGATCTGATCTGGGGTCAGCTTAGACCGGTTCTCATCCAGGAACTTCTTGGTGCTGCCGATGACCTCATTCAAGGCACTGCCGTTGGTCAGGATATCTTTCTGCAAGGCCTGGACATTCAATATTTAACACACAGAGACACAGATGCAGACACAGGCACAGAAAGCATGATAACAGAAATGTTAGGTGATAAATTAGTGAACCCATCAAACAAGATTCAGTATAATAGCAATACATGTGTAACACAATGTGCATAATTGTGTTATGATAAATGTGTAGCAATGACATCATACTTAAAATAAAATAATGTAGCCATACATTCTATAGTTCAGGTGCAATTCATTTATTAGATAACCAACATTTCGTCAACAAGCTACTGTACTGTACCTGATGCTCTTTCTGGACCTGCTGCAGGTCTTCCACACTCTCTACACTCTTGGCCTGCTGCTGCTGGCCTATCAGACAGTTCTCTGTATTGGTCAGGTTGTCACACAGCTCCTGCAACTTGTCTGAGAACTCCTTCTGTTTCTCCACCAAGCACTGCACACACCAGAGAGCAATGTTACAATGTTACACTCCTCCCAACAGCATACACTACATAGTACGCATTAATCATACTGGACGTTTGTAGATAGTCAACCCCTGATGACAATGGTCTGAGTATGCTGTAAACATGCTAGCCACTCAACAGGCCAGCATTCTGACATGGTAAAGAAAGAGGACGGGTTTAGTAGAGAGCAATAGGACATTTGTTCACAAGTGTGTTAGTGCTGAGGTTGGTTGAGAAAAACGTTCCCACACTGAAGATGCCTTTGGAGTTTGTCCTCTGGAGTTTAGAGTTTAAAGGTGTGTTGAAGCCTGTGAAACGTGAACACGACCAGGAGAAAGATTAGCGTTTGGCAGTGGTCAAGCAATGGTCTTTTTGGTGTTAAAAGAAACATGCAAGAGACTAACTTCTCATTAAAACACATTCAAAACACATCATTATAAATCTGACTTAATGAATTCTAGTGACATTATTTTATATATATTCTAAAATATATATCATGACCATAATTTGTTTATGTAGCTATAAAATACACACACAGCCACACTTCACTTCAACCAATACATTTTCATAGTTTTCTCAACAAACTGAAATCAACTCTTTCCAAGGTGCAATGGCCCTAAGCCCAGTCATTTGGGTCCAAACCTTCTGCTGACTCTCATTCTCGCTGATCTCCAGCTGGAGTTGAAGGGTGCGTCTATGATTGGCCACCCTCTCCATCTGATCCTTAATTGCCCTCTGGGTGGCGCTGAGAGACTTGAGGAGGTGCCTGCTCTGGGCCGGGCTCAGGAACTGGGCATGCTCTGAGATAAAGTACTGGATGTCAAACGCAGTGTCCTCCAGATGCCTCTGGGTACCTGACACATTAGTCTCCATGTCCTAGAAACACAGACAGGGGTCATGGAAGGGGGCTGAACCAATCAACACAACTCATTGGATGTATAAATGTAAACCATAATATATTGTGTCATTGGTTAATTCGAGGGAAAAACCACAAACTTTTCATTTAACCTTAAAATACTGTGTATTTTATTCATATATACTTGAAATACACTACTGTAGGTGAATGTGGAACATAAGGAGAATAAGGTATGAAAAGATACCTCATTATTCTGGATCATTTCTTTCACTGTGTCCACGTCATATGTGTTCATGATGTCGAGGTTGTAGGTCATCTCAGAGTTGTCATGAATACAGCCTGATAGTTGATTAAGGGTACTGAGGAGCTCCTGGTATGTTGACTCCAAATTGGCCTGAAAAACACAGTTCATACAATGAGGATTAATTTCATAGACTTTGTATTTACTGCAGTTCAGTAATATAATTTCCTAGATCAAAACAATGAGAAACAAACACTGACCTTCCCTTTATCAATAGCCTGCGTTAGAACGTAATTCCTTTCTGCAGACATTTGGCAAACGTCTGCAAATGCTGGCTGCAACTCTCGAAAGGCTGAAGCCAGATCTTGGTGGATATGCGTGGGAATGAGTTCATTAGCAGACTTTAACAGCTGCTTGGCTATGTCCAGATCTCTGGTTAGAAAGCTATCCAGTGTAGACAGATGTGCTTCCAACAACTAGAAACAGAAGTGGGTGAATGTTGAGACAGATGCTCATGCAAGGAGGGGACACTCAGAAACAGAAAGAAAAATGTAAGTGGCTAGAAAGTACCGAAGGTGCCACATTCTTTCAGGGATGCATTGTTATTATAATGCATTCAATCCTTTCTATGGTGCATTTAAGTGTATGTGATACAAACCTGAGATTCCTCCAGCTGACTGTGTAACTCCTCCATGTTGTTACTCAGAGAGCCCTGCTTGGATGACAAGTCGTTCCTGATCTCCACTAGAACATCTGCATGATCCTGAAGTCTACCAACACACTCCAGATAATCCTGGGTGGAGTACTGTTTCTGAAAATACATAAAATACATAACATATATGAATAATTTCAAATAAATACATATGTCATATACATGAGTAGTAGTTATTTTATATGCATTTATATGCGTTTCGAACATAAAACTTACCCTGACCTTAGGATGAACTGCTCCAGCATTGCCTGTGTCTGAAATGGTTTCAACCTCAGTAGATTGATATAGGTCAAAACCTTCCATGGGATCTGCCACGGCACCTTCAGCCTCATCGGACGAGTCCTCCTCCTGGATGATCTCCAGGTTGCGTGGCCTGTCCTCATCAGGAGCACCCCCCAGAATACTGCTCAAGGCTCCAATCACATCTCTGAGCATGGCAGGGTCTTGGCTTGAGGATACACTTTGAAGAACCTGCTGAAACCTAATCTGGATCATATCAGATGGAGGTGTTTCTTCATGGGGTGGTTTCCCTCCATCCAGACTAGTTTTACCTGAACGGAGAGCCTCATGCTTCAACAGATCCCTGAGGAGATCTGGACTATTACTTTTCACAAGCCCAGGAGCTGCATCTGTCTCACTACCAAAATCACCAGAACCTCTTCCATGGGACAGTGGATTGTCCTGTATCAGGTTGATGATGCCCTCCAATGCTTGGGTCTCAGCCTTTTGTAATTCATCGACATCTGCCCCCTCCACTCTCATTCTCACCAGCTCACCTAAACCGGACCTTAGAGCACTATAGATGGCCGACGCAGGTGGTAGGACACTATCAGGTGTCATGAAGTCTGGTTGAACATCAACAGTCATCAGATGGGGATGATTCTCATCAGCAACGCATAGATTTAGCCTATTTCCATCCTGCGTAAGATCTGACCCCAGGCCAGGCTCTTTACCCTTTACCAGATGCTGTAAGGTAATTTCTGATGTTGAGGTGGTATTGGAGGAAGAGTCTGGTTGAACAATAGCAGCCATCGGCTGGGGATGATTCTCAACTGCACCACATTCATCTTGTTTAACAACTGATCTCATACCTGGCTCTGTTGCCTTTAATGGATACCCTGGGAACATTTCTGATGCTGATGACGAACTTGTATCAGGCAACTTCTCAGACACAACTGAGTTACATTTGCCAGTACCTGTCTGTCCTGTCTGTGATGACTTGGACACAGTGGGTGAATCAGCTTGATCAGTAATCTGTGAGACACTACCATCAGATGAATCTTCTTGTCTCCCTGAGGATGGTTTGCTGTCATCACCTCTGCTTGATTCAACCCTGTCATTAGCTTTAGCGTTAACATTAGCGTTTGAATTTGACAGATGTTTATCAGTCAGTGTCAGATCAGGGGTAATTCTGTTAGATATCACTTTAGTGGGAGCAGTTTCTAACTGCTCTTGATCACCGATATCATAGCTGTCATTATTGTCACAGTGTGTTTCTATGATCAGTACACTGGATACAATAGCTAAATCAGAGGAGTTAGTCAACTGCACTGGAGTCTTTTTTTGACCTGTTGGCTTACTCTGACTGTACCCATTCTGAGAGAATGTAGGCTTGATATCTCCACTAATATCCCCATCTGACTTCACTAGCGATTGCTGAGGTGGCACAGTGCTAAACGATGAAAGTCCATCACTGTTTATTACCATTTTATCCACATTGACACCCACGACTGCGGACACTGTGCTTGTTACATCGCTAGACAAATCTCTCAGTGATGAGCTATCTATTCTCTGACCTGACTCCTTGACTAGCTGGCTAGCTGGCGGCTGAACTGCGTTCAACACATTCTCCATTTTCCTCTCATCAGACAACAGATCACTATGTGATGAGCAGGACACGCCCGAGTCACTCTGAACAGGACTGACAGTCTGGTTCCCCATTATCTCACGGTATCCTGCTCCCAGCTGCCCATCACCCGGAGTGAAGCCGATTGCCTCACAGGACAGATCCGTGCCTCTCCTCAGAGAACTGTTACCATCTTCCTCTGTCTGTCTCACCTCTTTAGCCTGGGCCTGAGGAGCTCCGCTATCTCCACTATCACTCAAACTGAGAGAGTTTGATCTGTTTGACAACATGTCATTGTGGATAGAATTTCTAGACCCAGGGACCATGTCTGACAGTGGACTGGTAGGGGCCTGTGAGGAACCATCTTCCCTTAATGAAGATGATGTGTCAGGTTGATGGATGACACGTTCCCCTGTTACCTGATCTGACAGGATAGGTGATAGGATCTGTCTACATACAGGCCCATGACTAATGTTGAACGAAGGTAGTAAGGACTTCTGGGAGTCGCAGTTCTGTTCTCTGTTTCCTTCTGCATCCAGATCTTCCCCTGCATGTCTATTCCTATTCTCTTTACCTTCTTCCCCATTGACATCCTCATCAGGGGCGTCAAGAACCAAAACCGGCACATTTTTGTCTGTTTGATGTTGACGTATATTCTCGGCCTCGTTGTTGTCTATGAGGCCCAGACTCTGGGAATAAGAAATGCTGTGCATGCAGTTTCTATCAGGGTCGATGATTGCGTTGTGTACTGGGTCTGAGTGAAGGATCTTTTCAGCCAAATCATCATCAATCAACCCTGAATCCAGCGCTTCATTTACACGAATAGTGCATCCGGACTTGGAGTCATATACACCACCCAACAGGCTCTGCTGTTCCATGATCTGCAGGGCTATCTGGGAGGATATGGAGCCTCTAGACACAGCTTCTTTCAGGGTTGCCACTGTGCTTCTCTCATCCCCTAAAACCTCTCCCTTGTGGAGCTGCAATGCCAGAACTTCTAACACAGTCTCCTCATCCACAAGGCCTTTATCAAGAGCTGCATCAAGGTCATAGCGTTTCCCAGAGATGATGTCCAAAATACCACCCTCCTCTAGTTGGGCTCTGAGAAGGTGGATCGCAAAGCCTCTCTCATCTTCATTGTCCCATGCTTCTTCCTCAGTGCATGGAAACTCTGTGGATGTGTCAAGGGTGTCTGCCAATAAAGTGGACAATGGAGATGATTCAGATTTTGTGTTCTTGTCTGTCTCACAGCCAGGTGTATTTGTGGGACGTTGTGGGGAATCTTGTGCACCCGGTGGCAAGTTCAGGCCTGTGTCTTTCACTGAGCACAAAGTAGAGATTTTCAATATGGGTTGTGTGGCTGAACCTCCATTGAAAGTCCCTTTAGGTTGATTATCTGAAGCAACATCTGTTTCTGAATCAATTTTAATTGATGTTGGGCTTGTGCGCATTGTGTTTTTTTGATCGATTCTGTCAGGCAAAACACACATTTCAGACGCGTGCTGCCTGGTATTCTTGAGCTGCCTGGAGTCAATAGATATGGATGATTTGTCTGTGAAACTGTGTACTATCTCCCTTTCGGAATGTTCTACATTATTGTCAGAGCTACAATATTCATTTTCTGCTGGCACGCTTTTGGAATTCTGCACAGCTGAGGGGAAACTTGTGTCTGTGTCATTCACCGAGCACAATCTTTGGTGGGTTGACCTTTCCAAAATGACTTGGGTGGCTGACCCTTCATCGAAAGTCCCTTTTGGTTGATTAACTGAAGAGGAGGTTTTTAAATCAAACGCCAATGGTTCTGGGCTTGTGTTATTAGTGTTCTTTAGATAGATGCTATCACACAAAACACTTCTTTCAGAATCAGGTTGTCTGGTATAATTTTCAGAGCTAAACGATTTATCTGTAAAACCTTGTACTAGCGCCCTTTTGGAGTCCTGTACACATGAGGGCAAGCTAATATCTGTGTCATGTACAGAGCATGATCTAGGAGTTCTGCTTTTCAAAATGGTTTGTGTGGCTGAACCTCCATTGAAAGTCTCTGTTGGTGTATCTGAAGATATATGTGAGGTTTCTACATCAATGTCAAAGGGTACTAGACTTGTGTTGTTTGTCCTCTTCTTCTTCTTTTTCTTCTTCTTAAAAACACTTGCTTCAGAATCACCTGAGCAGGATCTAGGAGTTGAGCTTGCCAAAGTGGTTTGTGTGGGTGATCCTCCATTGGCTGTCTCTTTTGGTTGATTATCTGAAGCTATTTCAGAGGTTTCTAAATTCATTTCAATTAGTGCTAGGCTTGTACTGGTAGAACTAACCTCTACAGATGCTTCCACTGTGAGGCCTTGTGCCACTGTCCTTTTGGAATCCTTGACACCTGATGACAGGCTCATGTCTGTGTCATTCACTAAGCACAATCTAGGAGGAGCTGAGTTTTCCAATATAGTTTGTGTGGCTGAAACTGCATTGACAGTCTCTTTTGGTTGATGATCTGAAGCTATTTCTGAAGTTTCTACATCAATTTCAAACGACAATGGGCTTGTGCCCTGTCTGTTCTTTTGATAAATGCTATTAGACAAAACATTGGCTTTAGAATCATATTGTCCAGCATTCATTTCAGAATGAACAGCTACAGATGCTTCCTCTGTGACACGTTGTGCTAGCAAGCTCATGTCTTTGCCAATCACTAAGCAAGATTTAGTAGGGGATGAGCTTTCCGACATGGCTTGTGAGGCTGATTCTCCTTTTGGTTGATTATATAAAGCTATATCTGAGGTTTCTAAACCAATTTCAACGGATGATGGGCTTGCGTTCTTTTGATAAATTCCATCAGCCAAAACACTTGTATCAGAATCATGCTGTCTGGTATTCTTATCAGAGCCAGATAACTCTTCTGTGAAATCTTGTGCTAGCATGCTTTTTCCAACCTGTGCACCTGAGAGCAAGCTCATGTCTATGACATTTACCGAGCACGATTTGGGAGAGGTTTGTGTGGCTGAAATTCCATTGAAAGTCTCTTTTGGTTGATTATCTGAGGTTTCTACATCAATTCCAATAGGATTTATACGTATTGTGTTATTTTGATAGATGCTTATTTCAGAATCCGGCTGTGTGGTATTGTTTACACAGTCAATAGCTGAAGCAGACTCCTCTGTTCCATCTTGGGCTAGCACCATAAACACATTATTAGAAAAGGCTTTATTGTCAGATTGATTATAATTTGACTTATCCTCCCTGAAGAAACTGGATGCATGATGGTCTTTCATTGTTCCATCGGTTTCCTCGTTAATGTGCAAATATCCCAAATCCTCAGTATTGCTTTCAAACGAGATCTCTGAATCTTCAGAAATATCTTCTTTCAAAGAAATATCCACAAAAGCGGCCTTACCAAGTGCAGTGTTTTGTAGCTGGTTTTCAGATGTCTCTACTGAAATGTTAACTAAAAGTTCAGCCATTTTAGTCAACTGTCCATCGAATATTAAAAGCCTTTGTCCGGATTTTGGATCCATGTAACTATTCATCATGAGGTATGAGATAAATAACTGTTTTGCCTCGATGGGAGATGGGGCATTTATGTTCTCATCATCAATCTCAATATCATCTGTAGGGCGATGGGATCCTCCAATCTGAAGCTCCCTCAACATCAGCCAGCTAGAAAATCTATCATTAAGGTCGTCAACATCAGGAAAAACATCTGGTATTTCAATGGTTTTCAACACCTCTGCTGTATGTGTGTCAATGAAACCATTTTGAGTAGCAGAGTTAATATCCACTACCTCTGAGTCTTCTGCTATGTAAAGGGCAGCTATCTTCTGTCTATTGCTGAGCAGTTTGAATGCCAGCTGATTGGTGATGATTTCATGCTGCAGAGAGGTAGACACGGTCAAGATTTCACCAGAGTGAGGCCATAAAAGTCCCATGAACCCCTTCTGTTTCTCGAGAACCAAGAGTGCACTGCTAGAGCTCATCAAATCACACTGAACAGCCTCATCCACCGATAGCCTTTTGCCATTCCGAGGGTTTACTATGCCTCCATTTTGGGCCTGCTGGCTCAGTATCCCAGTGGCAGTGCCTTGATCAATCAAGCCTTCTGACAGTGCTTCCTCTACGGTGAGCTTACGGCCTGTTTTGGGGTTGACGATACCACCTGCAAACAGCTGAGCCCCCAGCAGCCTCATCGTGGTCTGTCTGTCAATCAAGCCCTCATGAACCGCACTAAGTACACTAATCTCCCTCCCAGATGTCAACTCCATGTTTCCATTGTGGCTTTTCTTCACCGGCAGCAGTCGCAGTCCAGTCTCCACATCAGCCACGCTCCTCTGCACCAGCTGGGTGAGCGAGACCTTCTCTGCCGTGCCGGGGTTGATCAGGTCCTTCCATGTGTCCTGTCTCTCCAAGAGCTTGACGTACAGAGGGGCAGGGATCAGGCCAAACTGAAAGGCCCTCTCCAGGGTCAGTACATCGCTCGTGTAGGACACCCTCAACCCACCTGTAGCCAGCTGGATCTCTATAACCTTCATGGCCAGGCGCTCAGAGATGGCCCACTCTCTAAGCGCTGCTATCACAGGGAGAGGTTCTGAGGAGAACAGTGGGCTCAGGATACACTGGTTGGCTTCGTTGAGCTCTCTGAGCTGCTTCCAGGTGGGCTCGTCAATGAGGTTGTGATGGAAAGCATCGTCCAGCTCCAGACACATCCTTAACTGAGGCAGAACGAGGCCAGAGGTGATGAGCTGAGCCTCCAGGAGACAGAGCCCAGTGTTATGGTCGATCAGGCCGCTCTGAACAGAGCTAAACACAGAGTAGACCTCTACACTTCCAACTTCGAGTACCCCCTCAATGGTCTGAAACGCCTGTGGAAAAATAAATTAAGCATGAGCAGACATATTCAACAACAAATTGTAAAATCCAAAATGTTATGATACAAATCATATAGTTGATTTATTATTGACAAATTGTCATAATTTATACTGTATTCTAAAGCAAGGTGAAACATTTACTCACCCCTCAGGCAAGCATGTGAATGTTAACAGTTCATATGCAAAAGTGCAAGGCTGTGTCAGTGTGATTCAACAGCAAGAAGAAGTAGACACACTAAAGGCTGGCATGCATCTGGGAACAGAATATTCAGTATCTTGCAAAACAAGAGAGCAAGTTAGACACAACAAAACAAGGCTGTTATATTTGGTTGTTGGTGACCACCTGTAAGAATTAAAAGGAGATCACCAAAGCTTGGTTTCAATGATGGCTGTGAAAAGTCAGAATGAGGCTGGGTGACATGAAACACTCATGCTCCTAGAAATAGAAGCATGTTTACAGCATACTCAGTTTCACTGGGTTTTGAAGAAAAATCTACTTTCCCTTCTCTTGAGAAACCTACATTCCCTTACAAGTCAACATAGTGTTTTTAAGATGACAATGAATGTGGCACAAGAGAAAACCTATCACACCATGCCAGAGTCCATTATGGGAAAAAGGGTTAGTCATGCAGTTGAACAGTAGATGGCACTTGTGCATAATTTCTCACACCACACTGTAAACTCCCATCCAGTGGTTCAGAGATTAAGTCCAGTATCTAACCTGCTCGGTAGATGGCGTCTGATCAGAACACTGCTGGGAGAGATCACTGTAGGCCTGGTGGAGGGATTTCAGCTGCTCCTTGGCTTCCTGCTTCTCATCCTCAGTCATTCTGCAACTCAGGACATCAGAGGCATTTTAGTTCTATTATCATAATCATATCATTAAATAATTTAAGGCATACAAAATATAATTTAAATAATTTAAGGTGCAGAGAGACATGAACAAAAGTCAGCCTTAAAAACCTCACCAATATATGTTATGATAATTCAACTCACTTGTCACTGTGTTTAGTTAGCATCAGCTGTGTCGTCCTCAGTGCTTCTGCAATTTGCTCCTTCTTTGTTACAATTTCTTCCATTGAAACCTGAAATAACAATTGAATCAGAGATCATTGCTAGGCGAGCTAGGGAGTCCTCAGTGCTTCTGCAATTTACTCCTTCTTTGTTACAATTTCTTCCATTGAAACCTGAAATAACAATGGGTATACCTTATACATGTATATACATCTTACTGCTTATTCTGATCACTCGATATGCCACTTTGTAGCATCATATTTGTCACAATAATATACACTGACTTTTCACAAAAAGTCAGGTTTGGGTTTGTGCTATATTCTAAACTCAGATATCCAGTTCCTGATTTTCATTCATTTGATTTGCACAAAAATATTTCTTTGGTTTGTTTTTCTTATCATATAGTAATCACTTAAAATAACTAGTGCCTAGAGTTTTTCCTGACGACGTGAACCTGACCAGGAGAAACCAGGTCAAAGCAAGTCCGACTGGGGCGCAGACTTTCTCCTCGCAGGTCAAATGTTCATGAAAAACTCACCCTGATCATAAGATCATTTTCTAAGAGAAACTGTGCATCCACAATGTAATGCTTTTCAATGTAAAGCCCATTTAATAATTGTATGCAGAAAAATGGCTTTTCATTTTAATCCATATAAAAAGTGTTAATGGTGCAAAATGTTCAGTCCTTGCATATTAAGGAGAATAACATGTTCCAGGAGTAGGGGGTATTTATAATCAAGTAATATTGAAATACTAGAATGCTTATGTAACTGTGTCATCTTTGTTTATATCGTGAGTTATGGGTATAATTACAAAAGCCCTGAGGAGTCAATAGGACGACAGAGACCATGGGCTAATGATTCAAACTTGGGGGAAATCATTTTCTGCTCATATTCAGATGTAAGGGATTGACCCAAACTTATATCACATATTTGTAATAGGGTAAAGAAATAATTAGAGAGTATCAAAAGCATTGTCTTTATTAGAACTATGCACATACAGTAACAGTGAAAGGTTGTGCGACTTTTTGAATTTATTGCATATTCTTGAAATTGAGCACGACCATCGGAATATAAAATGCTATTTTTGCATGACAGGTTATACACACATAATTGTGGGCATAATGATATACTGTATACAATGACAATATGCATATAACAAATATACAGGAAATTAAAGCGTAAAGTAACAGTCAATGCATGTTTGCACACAGTATTTACCTGGGGCTTACTAGAGGCCTCTGTGCTGGCTTTACCATCTTTGCTCTGGCCAGGTTTCACACTGGACATCCAACCTAACAGCTTGCTAACTTTATCACCATGCTCTTTCTTCTCCTCATCAACAGATCTCTAGGATTTGAGGAAAGAATTTCAAAAAGGCGGTTAGGATCAGAGTTTTTAAATCAGAAAATGGGGTTATGCAGACATTCAACAACAGATAAACCTCTAAGGAGACCCCCAGCCATATTTCTGACCTCTATTTGGACAATGAACAGTTTAAGCTCACAACATACAAATCAGTGTTTGATTTATGAAGTTTATTGCCATGTGGAGCATGATGTTTACATGTTATGACAGTTGGCGATAAAAAAACTGTAATTGTTTATCATTGACTTTACACATCATGCTAAAAGAATAATTCATCCCTGATTTAATGAACTCCATATTCATAATTTAATTAACATTCATATAATTCCAAGTCAAATAAAATTCACACGTAATTAATTATTTCTTATTTTAAGTGTAGAACATTTCAGTCCAAGAACTTGATTGAGTCATTCTTTGCTGTGTCAATCAAATATTCTGTTTTCCCTATTTACAAGCCATGGAGAACCAAATACTGTTCACTCAAATGTGACGATAGGTCCATAAATATTGGAAAGACGACTTAGCCCCAACACTAAGAACCTTTGTCGTCTCCAGTAGTCTGAGCCCGGTGTGGCCGTCATAGACACCCTTTTCCAGGGCATCCATGAATGAGATTTTCCTCTTCGTCTTTGGGCAGGTGAGGCTTTTGGGGTAAGACTTCTCATCTTTCAGGAATGAGGCAATGGCTTTGTCAACCAGGAAACTCTGAACAGCCTCATCCAGTGAGATTCTATCATGAGTCTCTGGGTTAATCAGTCCTCCAGTCAGGAGCTGGAATTCCAGGCATCGAAGGCCCACGTCTTTGGGGAACAGGTTCTCCTGAATGGCCTGAGCTACACTCAAGGTCTTTGCTGTCTGGGGATGGATGATGCCATAGTAGGCTTGCTCACACTGTTGGAGCTGGCGGGCAAACGTCTCGTCTAGGAGACCTCTACGTAGAGCCTCGGTGACTGTGGCTTTCTCCCCAGAAGCAGGGTCACAGATGCCCCCGGTGCAAGCCTGGGCCTCCAGCAGCCTCAGTGCAGTGAGTCTATCGATAAGGCCCTGCTGATGTCCCTGGAGAATGGTCACCCTTCTCTTCTGAGTGACATCCCACAGACCAGCCAACGGGCTGTTAGCGTCCGGAACAACTACCATTCTTGAAAGGATAAGGTCTGCCAGCTCATAGACGCTGATGAGCCCACTCCGATAACTTACCAGTTCTGTAATTTCAAGGAACTTCAGATCTAAGGCAGTTTCGATGCAAAGCTGCCGTCCACTTTTGAGATCTGTGATGACGTGTAAAGGGCTTTCGTTGACATCGACAGTGGACTTTTCCTGCCATTCACTGTCCTGCTGAGACAGAAACAGGTAGGTCAACTTATCGATGTGGTTGCCCTTAAAGGCTTGGTATGTGGACATTTCCATACCAGAAGCACTGTTGATGACTGATACTCTGTGACAACTGGAGAAGGAAAAACTGGAGAGATTCTTCTCGCCAAAAGGCAGGAGATAGACACCACCATCTGTGTCATACAAACAAGTTTTCAGCAGTTCACAGTAGTAGGCCTTCTGTCCTGAATCAGGTTTGTGGAAGCCTTTGGGGTTGCTGACTGGGTCGTACAGACTCTGTAGGGTAGCTTTGTTCAAGAGACCCTGATCAACAGCCATGTTAAGGGGCACCCTAACACCAATCACTGGGTGAACTAATCCTCCAGTGGCTATCTGGGCCTCAATGATCTTCTTTCCTTTGAGCCTGTCAACAATCCTTTCCTCCATGGCCTGAAATACAGACAATGTTTTACTGCCATGGACATAACCAGTGACTGCTTTTTCAGCATCCATCAGTTTGTCTTTCAGATCTAACCCAACAACGCCGTTCTCCAGAGCAGCTTGAACTGAGAGAGTTTGTCCAGTTAAAGGATCTATAACACAGCCAGTTGCAGCCTGTGCCTCCATATACTCAATAGCATATGTCTTAGCTAAAAGGCCTTTCTCTGCAGCCTCCAAGAAGGATATCTTTTTCTTGCTCGACTCCAAGTAGATTCCGGCAATAGCAGTGGGTTTGCCGATGAACTGAACGAGTGATGATTGGACCTCTTCTAATGTGACAAGGCCAGTTTCTAATTTCTGCAAGGTTTCTCTATCCAAAAACTTTGTTTTGATCAACTTCCTGATACTGATACTGCCTCTGTGTCCTTGGAGCTTTGGGGAAAAAGGACGGGTTGTTGTCTCACTCTGCTTCAAACTACTTTCTTTTGACATAGAGGCAAAATGAGATGCATTGGATGACATGTCTTTGACATTATATGAGCTTGTGTTAGTGATGCTTGTAACACTTGGACTTATCCCTGCCTGACCATCCAGAGACACTAACTTTTTTGTTATTGCCATCGCTTCCGTTTTTTGACTTTGGTTCTTAGCAATCAAATTCTGAGACTGTTTTTGCTGGACTGTTGTAGTCTGCACAGTAGAATAATTTGTTTTCGTAATTGTTTGATTCTGTAAACTGCTTTGATTGCTGACAATTTCCATTTTGCCTCTCTTCACTCTTTGCAGTTTTTCCAGTACTTTGTCTTTCTCCGCTGTTGCTATCTGTTGGCATAAGATGTGAATAATCATTACATATAGAAAATACCTTGAGATCATTTATCCTTGCTTATTGAGTGAAGGAAATGAGCTCAACAAATGAAATATTATTATTATTATTATTAATTTGTCATACAAATATGCATTTCAATTGTGTCTTGTTTATTTTCTACAAATACTATGCACGTTTTAGATGAATGTAAAAAAAATATATATTATAGTCATGGATATATACCTCTGAGGACACTTTTATTTTGATAAGCTCCTCCTCCAGATTGCGGTTTGCCTCTTCATATGATGACACCATTTTCTGTGTTAACAAAAGCTCAGTCTTCAGTTTGGTAACCTCATTGCCTTTGTCACACTTATGATAGGTATGACTTGTAGTCTCCACTTCCTTTAGAGTCCTACATTCAGTCTTAATCGTGACCTCCAGCTTCAAGACCTTTTCCTGAAGACCTCTGACCTCCTTGCCATAGGAAACAACCTGCTCGTTGAGGGATCTTGCTTCCTTTTCCTTTATTCCTAGTTTCTGCTCACTGTCTGTCAACATTTGTTTGAGCTTTGTGATCTCTTTTGAATTTTCCTTATGAATGTTTTGCAGCTGAGTAATGCTAGAGTTAAGCTGCATTTTCGCTTTATCTAATTGAGCAATTTGAGATTTTGCTTTCAGCAGGTCATGGCTAATAGTGGTTCTCTCATTTTGCACTTGCTCCATTTTAATACAAACCTTGTCTAATTGTTGTTGAGCTTCCTGCTTTAATTTCAAAGTGCTCTCATTGAATGTTTTGGTTTGACTTGTAGTCTCCACTTCCTTTAGAGTCCTACATTCAGTCTTAATCGTGACCTCCAGCTTCAAGACCTTTTCCTGAAGACCTCTGACCTCCTTGCCATAGGAAACAACCTGCTCGTTGAGGGATCTTGCTTCCTTTTCCTTTACTCTTAGTTTCTGCTCACTGTCTGTCAACATGTGTTTGAGCTTTGTGACCTCTTTTGAGTTTTCCTTATGAATTTTTTCCAGCTGAGTAATGCTAGAGTTAAGTTGCATTTTCTCTGTTTCTAACTGAGCAATTTGAGATTTTGCTTTCATCAGGTCATGGCTAATAGTAGTTCTCTCATTTTTCACTTGATCCATTTTAATACGTAGCTCATTTATTTGTTGTAGATCATCCTGCTTTAACTTTAAAATGCTCTCATTTAATGTTTTCAACTGTGTAATTTCTTGCTGGAAAAACTTGGTGTTATTCTCTGCTAATTCTGTACTGTGTGAAGGTTCTCTGGATTTCTGCTCCAATTCCAGTTTGATATGAGACTCCTGTAATGCATGCATTTGACTCGTTTCCATCTGCACTAACTGCAGCTGTCTCTCATATCCCTGCTTTTGCAGTTCAAGTTTGCTTTTCAAGTCCTCCAGCATCCCCTTACAGTTCTCAAGTTGGTCTTCCAGCTTCTGGGACTTCAGCAGCAGGGCTGAACTTTCTGTTTGTTTTCGCTTTACCTCCTTTTGGGCTTGTTCCAGCTTTCCCTTGAGAATGGTGAGGTCAGATGCCAACGAAAGGGTTTTCTCTTTGGCTGCGCTTCTCTCCCTCTGAAGGACAATGATTTCCTGTTTGAAACTTGATGAAGATTTGTCAGAGCTGGCGGTGATTTCTTTTATTTTCAATCTACTCTTCTGAATATCTGCCTCGAACTCTTTGACTTTAGACTGGCTGATTTTCCCTTCCTGGGTCACTTTAATTAATTCATCTTTTGTTCTTCTCAAGACAGAAATCCTCTCTTCGAGTTCTGCTTCCAAGGTAACAAGTTTTTGGTCAGCAATTATCTTGTCCTGTTGAAGGGCACTAGTTTCCTGCTTCATATTCACTGTCATTTCCTCCAACATCTGCTGACAGTTCTCAAGTTCGTCTTCCAGCTTCTGGGACTTCAGCTGCAGCGCTGAACATTCTGTTTGCTTTTGCTTGACCTCCTTTTGAGCTTGATACAGCTTTCCTTTGAGCATGGTGAGATCAGATGCCAATGAAAGGGTTTTCTCTTGGGCTGCGCTTCTCTCCCTCTGAAGGACAGTAATTTCCTGTTTGAAAGTTAATGAGGATTTGTCAGAGCTGGCAGTCATTTCTTTCATTTTCAACCTACTCTTCTGAAGATCTGCTTCAAACTCTTTGACTTTAGACTGGCTGATTTTCCCTTCCTGGGTCACTTTAATTAATTCATCTTTTGTTCTTCTCAGGGCAGAATTCCTCTCTTCGAGTTCTGCTTCCAAGGTAACCAGTTTTTGTGCAGCTACTGTCTGGTGCTTTTGAAGGGCACTAGTTTCCTGCTTCACATTCAGAGTATTATCCTCCAGCAGCCGCTGACAGTTCTCAAGTTGGTCTTCCAGCTTCTGGGACTTCAGCTGCAGCGCTAAACTTTCCGTTTGCTTTCGCTTGACCTCCTTTTGGGCTTGATCCAGCTTTCCTTTCAGCATGGTGAGGTCAGATGCCAATGAAAGGGTTTTCTCTTGGGCTGCGCTTCTCTCCCTCTGAAGGACAATGATTTCCTGTTTGAACGTTAATGAGGATTTGTCAGAGCTGGCAGTGATTTCTTTAACTTTCAACCTACTCTTCTGAAGATCTGCCTCGAACTCTTTGACTTTAGACTGGCTGAATTTCCCTTCCTGGGTCACTTTAATTAATTCATCTTTTGTTTTTCTCAGGGCAGAACTCATCTCCTTGAGTTCAGCTCCCAAAGAAACCAGTTTTTGGTGAGCCATTGTCTTGTCCTTTTGAAGGGCACTAGTTTCCTGCGTCACATTCACTGTCTTTTCCTCCAGCATCCGCTGACAGTTCTCAAGTTGATCTTCCAGCTTCTGGGACCTCAGCTGGAGTGCTGAACTTTCCGTTTGCTTTCGCTTTACCTCCTCTTCGGCTTCTTCCAGCTTTCCTTTAAGCATGGTGAGGTCAGACGACAATGAAAGGGTTTTCTCTTGGGCTGCGCTTCTCTCCCTCTGAAGGATAATGATTTCCTGTTTGAAAGTTGATGAGGATTTGTCAGAGCTGGCAGTGATTTCTTTCATTTTCAACCTACTCTTCTGAAGATCTGCCTCGAACTCTTTGACTTTAGACTGGCTGAATTTCCCTTCTTGGGTCACTTTAATTAATTCATCTTTTGTTCTTCTTAGGGCAGAACTCATCTCCTTGAGTTCTGCTACCAAAGTAACCAGTTTTTGGTGAGCCATTGTCTTGTCCTTTTGAAGGGCACTAGTTTCCTGCTTCACATTCACTGTCTTTTCCTCCAGCATCCGCTGACAGTTCTCAAGTTGATCTTCCAGCTTTTGGGACCTCAGCTGGAGTGCTGAACTTTCCATTTGCTTTCGCTTTACCTCCTCTTCGGCTTCCTCCAGCTTTCCCTTGAGCATGGTGAGGTCAGATGCCATTGAAAGGGTTTTCTCTTGGGCTGTGCTTCTCTCCCTCTGAAGAACATTTATTTCCTGTTTGAAACTTAATGAGGATTTGTCAGAGCTGGCAGTGATTTCTTTCACTTTCAACTTACTCTTCTGAAGATCTGCCTCAAACTCTTTGACTTTAGACTGGCTGATTTTCCCTTCATGGGTCACTTTAATTAATTCATCTTTTGTTTTTCTCAGGGCAGAACTCATCTCCTTGAGTTCTGCTACCAAAGAAACCAGTTTTTGGTGAGCCATTGTCTTGTCCTGTTGAAGGGCACTAGTTTCCTGCGTCACATTCACGGTCTTTTCCTCCAGCATGCGCTGACAGTTCTCAAGTTGATCTTCCAGCTTCTGGGACCTCAGCTGCAGGGCTGAACTTTCCGTTTGCTTTCGCTTGACCTCCTCTTCGGCTTCTTCCAGCTTTCCCTTGAGCATGGTGAGGTCAGATGCTAATGAAAGGGTTTTCTCTTGGGCTGTGCTTCTCTCCCTCTGAAGGACAATGATTTCCTGTTTGAAACTTAATGAAGATTTGTCAGAGCTGGCAGTGATTTCTTTCATTTTCAATCTACTCTTCTGAAGATCTGCCTCAAACTCTTTGACTTTAGACTGGCTGATTTTCCCTTCATGGGTCACTTTAATTAATTCATCTTTTGTTCTTCTCAGGGCAGAACTCATCTCCTTGAGTTCTGCTACCAAAGAAACCAGTTTTTGGTCAGCCATTGTCTTGTCCTTATGAAGGGCACTGGTTTCCTGCTTCATATTCACTGTCTTTTCCTCCAGTATCCGCTGACAGTTCTCAAGTTGGTCTTCCAGTTTCTGGGACTTCAGCAGCAGGGCTGAACTTTCTGTTTGCTTTCGCTTGATCTCCTCTTCGGCTTCTTCCAGCTTTCCTTTCAGCATGGTGAGGTCAGACGCCAACGAAAGGGTTTTCTCTTGGGCTGCGCTTCTCTCCATCTGAAGGACATTGATTTCCTGTTTGAAAGTTGATGAGGATTTGTCAGAGCTGGCAGTCATTTCTTTCATTTTCAACATACTCTTCTGAAGGTCTGCTTCACACTTTTTGATTTTAGACTGGCTGATTTTCCCTTCCTGGGTCACTTTAATTACTTCATCTTTTGTTCTTCTCAGGGCAGAATTCCTCTCCTCAAGTTCTGCTTCCAAGGTAACCCGTTTTTGGTGAGCCATTGCCTTGTCCTTTTGAAGGGCACTAGTTTCCTGCTTCATATTCACTGTCTTTTCCTCCAGCATCTGCTTACAGTTCTCAAGTTCGTGCTCTAGCTTCTGGGACCTCAGCTGGAATGCTGAACTTTCCGTTTGCTTTTGCTTGACCTCCTTTTGGGCTTGTTCCAGCTTTCCCTGGAGCATGGTGAGGTCAGATGCCAACGAAAGGGTTCTCTCTTGGGCTGCGCTTCTCTCCCTCTGAAGGACAGTGATTTCCTGTTTAAAACTTGATGAGGATTTGTCAGAGCTGGCAGTCATTTCTTTCATTTTCAACCTACTCTTCTGAATATCTGCCTCGAACTCTTTGACTTTAGACTGGCTGATTTTCCCTTCCTGGGTCACTTTCATTAATTCATAGTTTGTTTTTCTCAGGGCAGAATTTAACTCCTCAAGTTCTGCTTCCAAGGTAACCAGTTTTTGGTGAGCCATTGTCTTGTCCTTTTGAAGGGCACTGGTTTCCTGCGTCACATTCACTGTCTTTTCCTCCAGCATCCGCTGGCAGTTCTCAAGTTGATCTTCCAGCTTCTGGGACTTCAGCCGCAGGGCTGAACTTTCCGTTTGCTTTCGCTTGACCTCCTTTTCGGCTTCCTCCAGCTTTCCCTTGAGCATGGTGAGGTCAGATGCCAACGAAAGGGTTTTCTCTTGGGCTGCGCTTCTCTCCCTCTGAAGAACATTGATTTCCTGTTTGAAACTTGATGAGGATTTGTCAGAGCTGGCGGTGATTTCTTTTATTGTCAGCATACTCTTCTGAAGATCTACCTCAAACTTTTTGACTTTAGACTGGCTGATTTTCCCTTCCTGGGTCACTTTAATTAATTCATCATTTGTTCTTCTCAGGGCAGAATTCCTTTCCTTGAGTTCTGCTTCCAAGGTAACCCGTTTTTGGTCAGCCATTGCCTTGTCCTTTTGAAGGGCACTAGTTTCCTGCTTCATATTCACTGTCTTTTCCTCCAGCATCTGCTGACAGTTCTCAAGTTGGTCTTCCAGCTTCTGGAACCTCAGCTGGAGGGATGAACTTTCCGTTTGCTTTTGCTTGATCTCCTGTTGGGCTTGTTCCAGCTTTGCCTTGAGCATGGTGAGATCAGACACCAACGAAAGGGTTTTCTCTTGGGCTGCGCTTCTCTCCCTCTGAAGGACATTGATTTCCTGTTTGAAACTTGATGAGGATTTGTCAGAGCTGGCGGTGATTTCTTTTATTGTCAGCATACTCTTCTGAAGATCTGCCTCAAACTTTTTGACTTTAGACTGGCTGATTTTCCCTTCCTGGGTCACTTTAATTAATTCATCATTTGTTCTTCTCAGGGCAGAATTCCTCTCCTCGAGTTCTGCTTCCAAGGTAACCCGTTTTTGGTCAGCCATTGCCTTGTCCTTTTGAAGGGCACTAGATTCCTGCTTCATATTCACTGTCTTTTCCTCCAGCATCTGCTGACAGTTCTCAAGTTGGTCTTCCAGCTTCTGGAACCTCAGATGGAGGGATGAACTTTCCGTTTGCTTTTGCTTGCTCTCCTGTTGGGCTTGTTCCAGCTTTGCCTTGAGCATGGTGAGATCAGACACCAACGAAAGGGTTTTCTCTTGGGCTGCGCTTCTCTCCCTCTGAAGGACATTGATTTCCTGTTTGAAACTTGATGAGGATTTGTCAGAGCTGGCGGTGATTTCTTTTATTGTCAGCATACTCTTCTGAAGATCTGCCTCAAACTTTTTGACTTTAGACTGGCTGATTTTCCCTTCCTGGGTCACTTTAATTAATTCATCATTTGTTCTTCTCAGGGCAGAATTCCTCTCCTCGAGTTCTGCTTCCAAGGTAACCCGTTTTTGGTCAGCCATTGCCTTGTCCTTTTGAAGGGCACTAGTTTCCTGCTTCATATTCAATGTCTTTTCCTCCAGCATCTGCTGACAGTTCTCAAGTTGGTCTTCCAGCTTCTGGAACCTCAGCTGGAGGGATGAACTTTCCGTTTGCTTTTGCTTGCTCTCCTGTTGGGCTTGTTCCAGCTTTGCCTTGAGCATGGTGAGATCAGACACCAACGAAAGGGTTTTCTCTTGGGCTGCGCTTCTCTCCCTCTGAAGGACATTGATTTCCTGTTTGAAACTTGATGAGGATTTGTCAGAGCTGGCGGTGATTTCTTTTATTGTCAGCATACTCTTCTGAAGATCTGCCTCAAACTTTTTGACTTTAGACTGGCTGATTTTCCCTTCCTGGGTCACTTTAATTAATTCATCATTTGTTCTTCTCAGGGCAGAATTCCTCTCCTCGAGTTCTGCTTCCAAGGTAACCCGTTTTTGGTCAGCCATTGCCTTGTCCTTTTGAAGGGCACTAGTTTCCTGCTTCATATTCAATGTCTTTTCCTCCAGCATCTGCTGACAGTTCTCAAGTTGGTCTTCCAGCTTCTGGAACCTCAGCTGGAGGGATGAACTTTCCGTTTGCTTTTGCTTGCTCTCCTGTTGGGCTTGTTCCAGCTTTGCCTTGAGCATGGTGAGATCAGACACCAACGAAAGGGTTTTCTCTTGGGCTGCACTTCTCTCCCTCTGAAGGATAATGATTTCCTGTTTGAAAGTTAATGAGGATTTGTCAGAGCTGGCAGTGATTTCTTTCATTTTCAACCTACTCTTCTGAAGATCTCCCTCGAACTCTTTGACTTTAGACTGGCTGATTTTCCCTTCCTGGGTCACATTAATTAATTCATAGGTTGTTCTTCTCAGGGCAGAATTTAACTCCTCAAGTTCTGCTTCCAAGGTAACCATTTTCTGGTCAGCTATTGTCTTGTCCTTTTGAAGGGCACTAGTTTCCTGCTTCATATTCACTGTAATTTCCTCCAACATCCTCTTACAGTTCTTAAGTTGGTCTTCCAGCTTCTGAGACTTCAGCAGCAGGGCTGAACTTTCCGTTTGCTTTCGCTTGACCTCCTCTTGGGATTGTTCAAACTTTGCCTTGAGCATGGTGAGGTCAAATTCCAACGAAAGGATTTTCTCTTGGGCTGCGCTTCTCTCCCTCTGAAGAACATTGATTTCCTGTTTGAATGTTGATGAGGATTTGTCAGAGCTGGCAGTGATTTCTTTCATTATCAACCTACTCTTCTGAAGATCTGCATCAAACTCTTTGACTTTAGACTGGCTGATTTTCACTTCCTGGGTCACTTGAATTAATTCCTCTTTTGTTCTTCTCAGGGCAGAACTCATATCTTCAAGTTCTGCTTCCAAGGTAACCAGTTTTTGGTGAGCCATTGTCTTGTCCTCTTGAAGGGCACTAGTTTCCTGCTTCATATTCACTGTCATTTCCTCCACCATCCGCTTACAGTTCTCAAGTTGGTCTTCCAGCATCTGCGACCTCAGCTGCAGGGCTGAACGTTCCGTTTCCTTTTGCTTGACCTCCTTTTGGGATTCTTCCAGCTTTCCCTTGAGCATGGTGAGGTCAGACCCCAACGAAAGGGTTTTCTCTTGGGCTGCGCTTCTCTCCCTCTGAAGGACAATGATTTCCTGTTTGAAACTTGATGAGGATTTGTCAGAGCTGGCAGTGATTTCTTTTATTGTCAACCTACTCTTCTGAAGATCTGCCTCGAACTCTTTGACTTTAGACTGGCTGATTTTCCCTTCCTGGGTCACTTTAATTAATTCATCTTTTGTTCTTCTCAAGGCAGACCTAATTTCCTCGAGTTCTGCTTTCAAGGTAACCAGTTTATGGTCAGCCATTGTCTTGTCTTTTTGAAGGGCAATTATTTCCTGCTTCATATTTGCTGTCATTATTTCATTACTTCCAATGATTCCTTTCATACTCTGCTTGCATTGCAAAAGCTCCCCCTCCAATGCCTTTACTTTAGCCAGATAACTCTGGCCCTCATTTGACTCATTCTGCAGCTCTGCCATTGCCTTCTTCAGTTTGATGTTCAGATCATTCACTTCACCCTTTTGCTCTTGGACTTTCTTATTGGCCAAATTCCTCTCAGTGCCAACAGAGCTAAGCTCAGACTTCAGATTCATGATTTCCTTCTCGTAGTTGTTGAGGTTCAAGCTGATAGCTTTGTTTTTCTGCTGGAGTTCAGCTGTTCTCTTCATCTCCTCGTTGTAGTCCCTCAGTTTGATCTGAAGCTCATGGGACATCTGAGATTTCTTCAGCAGCTCCTCCTCAATGACTTTCACCTGAGATTTGGTGCCATCCACCTGAGACTTTAATATGTTGATTTGCTGGTCTTTGATTTCAGTTTCCATGGTGATCTTCTCGAGTTGAGCTCTCATCTTCTGCCTGTTGACTTCCATCTCCATGTTGACCTTCTTAAGCTCATCTACTTTTTTCTGCAATTGCACAACCACCATTCCACCTTTCTGAAGTTCTGCTTCCAGGTTTTTAGATTTGAGTTGTACATCCTGTTCAGATCTTGTCTTTATGTTGGATTCTTCCTTGGTTTTTTGAAGCTGTTGTTTCCAGTTCTCACTCTCACTTTTCAATGATTTGACCTTTTGTTCAGAGAATGATTTTTCTCGTTGTAATGACTCCACACTGACCTTAAGACTTATGACCTCATTGTCTAATGACACATTCATTCTCGTCAGTTCATTGATCTTGAACATCAACTGGTCTGCCTCAGCCTGTTTGGAGGCCAGCTCTTCCTCTAAACATTGCATCTTGTGACTACTCTCCTGTTCCCTGGAGTTCTTCTGGAGCAGTTTTCCTTGGTTGAGCTTTAACTGTTTTTTCAGGCCTTCAACCTCTGTCATGTGGAAAATAGTTTTCTGTTCCAATAAAGACTTATCCCTCTGGAGAGATTTGATTTGCTCTTGAAAGACATGGATTGATTTTCTCAGCTCTGAAGATTCCTGTCTGAGCTCCTCTGACTTTTGTCTCATGCTGCTTCTATCCGATTCCATGTCCAGCTGAAGTTTCTTCAACCTGGTATTGGCATCGTCCAAAAGCTCTTTGAATTGTTGCGCTTTCTCCTCTGCTATCTTTTTATGCACCAGCACAGAGTTCAGCTCTGACTTAAGCGTCTTGATTTCGGTCTCGGCTGTTTTCCTCGCCATGGCCAGCTCCTCCTGTTTCTGCTGCAGGACTTCTGCCTCCACCTCTACATGGATCGTCTGGATGCTGTTGGTGGAAGAGGAATGTTGCATCCTCTGCAGTGTGCGATTGTGCTCCTCAAGATCCTGGACGTCGCTGTTCTTCCTCTTCAAGTGGTCCTCCAGTTTCTTCCGGGCCAGGGTGCTCTCCTCGATGTTCATCTTCAGCATACGAAGACTCTCCTCAAGAGTAGACCGTTTGGCCTCTGACTGCTGGACCAGCTGTCGTGCGTTACTTAACTCTTGCTCAATGACTGCTTTGCCCTTCACAACCATGTCTAGTTCTGCACAGTACTGCTGAGCCTCATTCTCGGCCTTAGACTTCTGGAGGGTAAGGTCCTCTATGGTACTTTTTTGCATCTTTACCTCTCTCTGTAGACTGGTCAACTGGGTTGTTCTGTCAGCCAATGAGGTCTCCAGTTCTTGTACCTGCTGCTGAAGCTGTCCAATCACCTCCTCCCCTGCTACCTTTTGGAGCTCCCAGCTCTCTGTCCAGGTGAGGTACTCTGTCTTTTCTGATTCTTTCCTATTCTACAATGCAAAAAAGAACAAGTCATGCACTACCTCATACTTAAAAGGAAAACTCCACTCAAAACACTGTTTTGGTAGTTGTTTCATTAGTCCATTGTTGATATATTCCCAAAATGTTTTGCATGTCAGCAATCAAGTTTTCAAGATATGTAACTTTCAAAATACAGAAATATGGCCTGTATGATGCATGTTGCAGTGTGTAACATTTTTGTATTTTGTAAGTTACATATCTTGAAAACTTGATCGCTGACATGAAGATGGGTCTTTGGGTGGAGTTTTCCTTTAACATTGAAATAAAGTGAAAGTTGTGTTTATGGTATGGTTATTCTAACATGCTTACCAAAGTAAGGATTGTTGCAGTGTTGTTAATTGTCCCAAAGAAATGCCACCACGAGAGTATGTTTCAGATTCAATGAGAGAGAGAGGAGACAGCTTCTTCCTCCAAAGAGAAGTCACCATCACCAGCAATGATACAAAAGAATGGCTCTTTGTATCAGCATTACAGCTGCGTATGACACCATATCGCATGATTTGTCTTGAACAAAGCAAAACATCTACATTCATCAGCGCTGAATGAATGACACACAGCAGTGAAGAGAAATAAACCCTTTGAGTTGAAGCGTCATATTTATGGCTTTAAAGGTGAGGGTCCTGTTAATTCAATATGGCTGGGAGCAAACCCTCTTAACACAATAATGTGAGGGGGGAAAAAAGGCAGTTCAAAGTATGCACAGCGATTTGCGCATTGTAAATCTAATATTCACCAATCCCCTACCTCTTCGCCTTCTGTTCTCTTCAACGTCTCACTGGCAAACTTTACATACTGCGTCATGGAGGTTACTACGGCCGTGTAGCGAGTTCGGAGGTCCATGAACTGAGGTAGGGGCAGAAAACAAGGGTCACTTTCTTTAGCACACACAACACACTCAGCAACTAGTTTACTACTGTTCCATTCTAACCTCCTGAACGATGGCATCAGCTGAGTTCTGCATCCTCCGTCTCTTGAGCGGGGACTTGTGCTGTGAGTCAACCATTGCTCTGTAGGTCATCAGCTGTAGCTCATAATCCTGACAACAGATTAGGGAATATTACGCTGGTGTTCAAGTGCTCTTCATGCAGACATATCATATCAGGTCAAAACTGTTACAGAGATAACTTACTTTAGCGCCAGATGAGTACTGCTCTGAGTACTTTTGGCATTCATCAATTCTGCTCTGCTTATGTTCCATTTCTGCAACAAGGACCTTCTGTTGGTTGAGCAGCTCAGCAAGCGCCTTGCTGTCCTCTGGCTGGTTCTCCTGGGTCTTGAGCTGAGCAGTCTCCATCTCTCTGACCCAGTCATTTAGACTGCTGTAGGAGTCTTTGTAGTACTTCAGAGATTTACTGATGCCCTCCAGGTCCCGAAGTCTGAAGCAGATATCATAAAGAGTATCTTGCCTTAGTATCCGTAAAAGGTCATATTTTACATTCCGCTTATTCACATACAGTGAACAATAAGTGTTTCTCACTACTCTTTACTGGTGTATGGAATTAAATCTGTCCCTAAACATTTGAGTTGACCTGAAAACACTAACCTGCTGTCAATTTGGGTGTGGACATTGTGCCACCTCTCTCCCAGCTGGTCAGCCTTCTCCTTGTGCCAGTCCAGGTCAAAGTCCCGCTCGTTGTGAGCCTTGAACATGTGGTCACTGATTCCACGGGCCTTTTGCAGCCCATCCTCCAGGTCATGGAAGACCTCCCGCTGTTCGTCAATCTCTGAGCGCCATTGCTAAAATAAAGTAGAGGAAAGACATGGCTCAACATCAATCATAGCATGATAGTGGCTCTCGAGGACTGGGTTCCACAAAATAAGAATTTAACTCCAGCAATCATTTTGCCAACCATACAGAGAAAACCAAAAGATTGAATAGGATATATTGCCATTTTAAATGTTAAACTACTACTGAGGGAGCTTACCTTGAGTGTGCTGATGACTGTGTCAATGGACTTCAGGTCAGAGTTCACAGCGTCTTCCTCAGAAAGTTTGGCCTCAAAGAGCTTCACTAGAGCCTCTGCATTCTGGCTGTGCCTCACCACCAAGCTCACCGTCTTCAGCCTGCAGAGACACCATAGAGACAGTGTAACGTTATCTATATCAACATTTTGCAGTGCATCTATGAAGTCCTTATAAAGGGTTTATGAAGGCTTCATGAAGACTTTAAAGTTGCATTTAAAGTGGGACCATAAAACCGAATTGCAAATGCCTTGTTGATTTTGAATGTGCTGAGGATATTCTAGCCCTGTACTGAGGAGGGCCATAACAGTGTCTGTGCCCACTTACTTCTCCAGGTAGATGGAGGACATGGAGTAAACCTGGCTCATGCTCTGGATGAGGACGTTGAGGTCAGAGGAGAGGGCGGGTACAGAGGGAGAGGCCGTGGCCTGTCTGAGGAATGTCTCACACTTCTCCTTCATGTTCTCCAGATCTTCCATTAGCTGATCCAGCTCTGCCTTCTTCTTCTGCAAGGGACGAATTTGGAGGAGTTAAGTCAATATGAATAGATCACACCTGGGTCAAATACATACAGTACAGTACATTAAACACTTCACAATTTAGGTGTACTTGGTTTGTCTTGAAGTTCACACTCGTGATATTATTCTATTGGTCTCATTGTACCTGGAAAAGTAAATCAAGCACAGATGTATTTGACATAATGTATTTGACCCATGTCTTGAAAAAATATGATGAATAGATGTGTAAGACAGAGAGATACATTCTGAATAGTGAGTTGTAATATGACAGAGTAATGATACAGTCTGAATAGTGAGTTGTAATATGACAGAGTAATGATACATTCTGAATAGTGAGTTGTAATATGACAGAGTAATGATACAGTCTGAATAGTGAGTTTTAATATGACAGAGTAATGATACAGTCTGGTTAGTGAGTTGTAATATGACAGAGTAATGATACAGTCTGGTTAGTGAGTTGTAATATGACAGAGTAATGATACAGTCTGAATAGTGAGTTGTAATATGACAGAGTAATGATACAGTCTGAATAGTGAGTTGTAATATGACAGAGTAATGATACAGTCTGAATAGTGAGTTGTAATATGACAGAGTAATGATACAGTCTGAATAGTGAGTTGTAATATGACAGAGTAATGATACAGTCTGAATAGTGAGTTGTAATATGACAGAGTAATGATACAGTCTGAATAGTGAGTTGTAATATGACAGAGTAATGATACAGTCTGAATAGTGAGTTGTAATATGACAGAGTAATGATACAGTCTGAATAGTGAGTTGTAATATGACAGAGTAATGATACAGTCTGAATAGTGAGTTGTAATATGACAGAGTAATGATACAGTCTGAATAGTGAGTTGTAATATGACAGAGTAATGATACAGTCTGAATAGTGAGTTGTAATATGACAGAGTAATGATACAGTCTGGTTAGTGAGTTGTAATATGACAGAGTAATGATACAGTCTGAATAGTGAGTTGTAATATGACAGAGTAATGATACAGTCTGAATAGTGAGTTGTAATATGACAGAGTAATGATACAGTCTGAATAGTGAGTTGTAATATGACAGAGTAATGATACAGTCTGAATAGTGAGTTGTAATATGACAGAGTAATGATACAGTCTGAATAGTGAGTTGTAATATGACAGAGTAATGATACAGTCTGAATAGTGAGTTGTAATATGACAGAGTAATGATACAGTCTGAATAGTGAGTTGTAATATGACAGAGTAATGATACATTCTGAATAGTGAGTTGTAATATGACAGAGTAATGATACAGTCTGAATAGTGAGTTGTAATATGACAGAGTAATGATACAGTCTGAATAGTGAGTTGTAATATGACAGAGTAATGATACAGTCTGAATAGTGAGTTGTAATATGACAGAGTAATGATACAGTCTGGTTAGTGAGTTGTAATATGACAGAATAATGATACAGTCTGAATAGTGAGTTGTAATATGACAGAGTAATGATACAGTCTGAATAGTGAGTTGTAATATGACAGAGTAATGATACAGTCTGAATAGTGAGTTGTAATATGACAGAGTAATGATACAGTCTGAATAGTGAGTTGTAATATGACAGAGTAATGATACAGTCTGAATAGTGAGTTGTAATATGACAGAGTAATGATACAGTCTGAATAGTGAGTTGTAATATGACAGAGTAATGATACAGTCTGGTTAGTGAGTTGTAATATGACAGAGTAATGATACAGTCTGGTTAGTGAGTTGTAATATGACAGAGTAATGATACAGTCTGAATAGTGAGTTGTAATATGACAGAGTAATGATACAGTCTGAATAGTGAGTTGTAATATGACAGAGTAATGATACAGTCTGAATAGTGAGTTGTAATATGACAGAGTAATGATACAGTCTGAATAGTGAGTTGTAATATGACAGAGTAATGATACAGTCTGGTTAGTGAGTTGTAATATGACAGAGTAATGATACAGTCTGAATAGTGAGTTGTAATATGACAGAGTAATGATACAGTCTGGTTAGTGAGTTGTAATATGACAGAGTAATGATACCTCTTGCTCTGTGATGCGCAGGATACTCTGCTCCAGGTCGTCTCTGTCCAGTGGGGTGCGGATCTGTCGGATCAGGTGCTCCTCCTGAGCCTCCAGACGCATGCGGAAGTTACGCACCTCAGAGATATACAGGTTGTACACAGACTCCTCATGTTCCTCTGTTCAACACAAAACCATAGAATGAGTAACAACCAAACAACGAGAGGACACCAAGTCTAAGTGTCCAAACACTTGGGATTTTTCTCAGTCACTGGTCTACTGCAAGCTGTGTAACAGTAACATTAGTAAACAATCTAAATGAATATGTACTGTATTCGGAAATTATTTAGACCCCTTCCCCTTTTCCACATTTTGTTACGTTACAGCCTTATTCGAAAATGGATAAAATACCCCAAAATCCTCATCAATCTACACACAATATCTCACAATGACAAAGCAAAAACAGGTATTTATAAATTTTAGCAAATGTATAAAAACAACAGAAATACCTTATTTACATAAGTATTCTGACCCTTCGCTATGAGACTCGAAATTGAGCTCAGGTGCATCCTGTTTCCATTGATCATCCTTAAAATGTTTCTACAACTTGATTGGAGTCCACCTGTGGTAAATTCAATTGATTGGACATGATTTGGAAAGGCACACACCTGTCTATATAATGTCCCACAGTTGACAGTGTATGTCAAAGCAGAAACCAAGCCATGAGGTTGAAGGAATTGTCCGTAGAGCTCCGAGACAGGATTGTGTCGAGGCACAGATCCGGGGAAGGATACCAAAACATTTCTGCAGCATTGAAGGTCCCCAAGAACACAGTGGTCTCCATCATTCTTAAATGGAAGTAGTTTGGAACCACCAAGCCTCTTCCTAGAGCTGGCCACCCGGCCAAACTGAGCAATCGGGGGAGAAGGGCCTTGGTCAGGGAGGTGACCAAGAACCCGACGGTCACTCTGAAAGAGCTCCAGAGTACCTCTGTGGAGATGGGAGAACCTTCCACAAGGACAACCATCTCAGCAGCACTCCACCAATCAGGCCTTGGTAGAGTGGCCAGACAGAAGCCACTTCTCAGTAAAAGACACATGACAGCCTGCTTGGAGTTTGCCAAAAGGCACATAAAGACTTGAAGACCATGAGAAACAAAATGATCTGATCTGATGAAACCAAGATTGAACTCTTTGGCTTGAATGCCAAGCATCATGTCTGGAGGAAACCTGGCACCATCCCTATTGTGAAGCATGGTGGTGGCAGCATCGTGTTTTTCAGCGGCAGGGACTGGGAAACTAGTCAGGATCGAGGGAAAGATGAACGGAGCAAAGTACAGAGATATTCTTGATGAAAACCTGCTCCAGAGCGCTCAGGACCTCAGACTGGGGTGAAGGTTCACCTTCCAACAGGACAACGACCCTAAGCACACAGCCAAGACAACACAGGAGTTGCTTCGGGACAAGTCTCTGAATGTCCTTGAGTGGCCCAGCCAGAGCCCGGACTTGAACCCAATGAAACTACTCTGGAGAGACATGAAAATACCTGTGCAGCAACGCTCCCCATCCAACCTGACAGAACTTGAGAGGATCTTCAGAGAAGAATGGGAGAAACTCCCCAAATACAGGAGTGCCAAGCTTGTAGCGTCATACCCAAGAAGACGCGAGGCTGTAATCGCTGCCAAATGTGCTGCAAAAAGGACTGGGTAAAGGGTCTGAATACTTATGTAAATGTCATATTTCAGTTTTTTATTTGTAATAAATGTGCAGAAATTAAAAAAATCATGGTTTTACTTTGTCATTATGGGGTATTGTGCGTAGATTGATCAGGGGGGAAAACTACTCAATCCATTTTAGAATAAGGCTGTAACGTAACAAAATTTGGAAAAGGTCAAGGGGTCTGAATACTGTATATAATTCAAAACACATCTCTCCCGGACATAGCAGAGAGAGTGTGAAGTGAATGAGTTAATGAATCATGAAAACTACTGTATTAATCTCTGGCACCATTAATCAAATCTGGCACCGTTATTGCAAAGTGTTTACAAACAATCCGCATATTATTAATTAATTATGCTGATTAATTGGTGGGCAATCAAGCAAATCAACACCTCCCTAAAGTCCTCTGCAGGAGATTCTACTACCTGTGGTGACATAAGACCAAGTATCTAAACATACATAATTGCAAGATCAGGGGAAACATATAGGGAAAATGTAGTCACACACCCAGACACACGCATCAGTATGCCCACACACACAAACACACCCTTTCCTACAGTTCTGGCCATGGGGACCCTGGCAGGTTCAAACATAATTCCATGCTTTATGCCTAATAGTTTTAAAGAACCATCCGTCTGCCTCAAGGACTGCTGCCAAAACATGTACCAGCGAGCTCCTGAGTAGAAGTTAGCTAATAGTTTAGCCTTGCTGCAGACTAGCTTAGCTTAGCCTTGCCTTTCTCTGTAGACTAGCTTAGTTTAGCCTTGCCTCTCTCTGCAGACTAGCTTAGCTTAGCCTTGCATCTCTCTGCAGACAAGCTTAACTTTGCCTCTCTCTGCAGACTATCTTAGTTCAGCCTTGCCTCTCTCTGCAGACTTGAGCAGCTCCTCGTAATACTCCTTGCAGGTCAACACCTCCCTCTCTAGCTGGGAACAGTCTGCCATTGTGAACACCTCCGACTCCTCGCTGTCCTCCAGGAAGTCCTCAAAGTGGGACTGCAGGTTGCTAAGGACCTGCTGGTGCTCGCCTGGCAACATGGTCTTAATCTGGGGAGAACAGGGGAAAACACATGAGACAGACCCATACCTGGAAACCTTCTAGAATGTTCTCTGAAAAGGTACAGTCAGCACCAACTATAATGATGAAATGACAGGTAAAGTCGGTGAGTATAGGAAACACTAGGCTTAATAACAGTAATCACTTTCTTTCTTATGAACACCAAAATCAGTAGAAGATGCATAATTATACCTTTATCACTTTAAGTGTTGCTAATGGGGTCTAGAAGTTGATTAAGTAGATAAGTGTAAACGTACTGAGGACACGTTCCAGTTACGGATGGCTCTGACGTCCGCCATCAGGTAGTGCCAGGAGACCACGCTCTTCATGTTGATGTGCGAGTGGTGCCACAGAGTCAGGACATTCTGGTACAGCTGCTCAATTCTGCTGGCCTGGTCCACAGCCTCCTTGTTGGGTGGAGGCACAGTGAAGCAGACAGAGGGCACCATGGCCTCATTGCCAGACGGACTGATCACCTTCCACTTGGCCCGGTGAGAGTTACTGGCCAGGACACACTCATCATCCTTATAGATGGTGATCTAGGAGTGAGACGAAGTGAGACATGACAAATCAAAACGACTACAATTTGACTCTGAAATCCAAATCAACTCAAAGTATCAAACTTTTGATCCGCTATCTAAATAAACATCCCTGGAGTTAACATGGCTAAACATGTTCCTTAGAGACCTCAATTTACATCTTGTTACTACAGAAGATAAGTTTGACAACTCAATGTAAATTATGCGACTTGTGATGAACTACTTGAATGAATAGAAAATGGAGAGTAGCACACAGGGGCGCAACTTTGGTTTTAGAAGTGGGGGGGCACATAATTTGTTTTTATATATATATTTTTTTTTATCCAGTTGGATAAACACTCCAAACAGCCCACCCGACAGCTCGGATGCGTCCGTATGGTCCTATAGCACACCGTTGCCTCGTTTTGTATCACTGCCCCGTCCCCCCCGTCCCCAGTAAAAGTTGCGCCCCTGGTAGCACATACATGTATCTCTAACAAGAGACTCAAATAGCACCTCTATTTGTCGGTAGTCACAGATGGCTTTGACGGGTATGGAAGACCTGATAGGGGTGTCTGGGGTTCTGGGCTTGAGCTGGACGATGGCCTTGGCCTTGCCCACCAACCCAGCCACTGTGCTACGGTACTGGAGGAGCTGCTCCTTCTCATCCTGGGGACAGACAGACCACACCCATGTTCCAGCATCAGTCAAACACACGGGTGGATTATGATACTTCACCAGCTCAGCATAAGCAGAATTCTCTCACAGGGATAGTTAGTTCATGTTTAATGGTGGGGGTATTCATTTGGAACCTCTAGGAATTCATAATTGGATTTCTGACCATGTGAGTCTTTGGGATTGGTCTATGTGTCTCATTTAACAACATAGTTTGGGAATGCCAGCTTACCATGGACTCCTGGATGTGATCCTCCAGCTTGTGTACGCTGCTTGTCCGATCACAGCCATACTTTCTTTGGATGTCACCTTGTAGGCTCTTCAGGTAGTCCATGGACTCTTTGGCATCATTGAAAAACTGTATGGAAGTGAGGAAAGGAGATCAGATTAGCTTTTTGCAACTAGCAGGCCTTCATCCCTTTGTTTGAGGAAAACAGATAACTCACCTCGAAATAGACTGAGTTGTCTTTCAGGTGCTGCTCCACACAAGAGCAGAGCTGTAGAATCCAGCTCCACTGGGTCTGCATGGCTGCTCTATATGCCTAGAGGATTCCACACAGAAACATGTTACAATTAAAAATACCCTATGATGGTTCTTCTAGGAATAAGTTAGTGAAGCAATTGAAATGTTGTGTATGACACTATTGAGCACCAACGCAGGTTTAGCTGAAAATGAGTAATCATATTTATATTTGAATGGACAAATTACCACATTATCTGAGGCATACAATCTAACTGATTTATCATATAAAAAAATATTGGATTTACACTAAAGAAGTTTATATCAGATGGTTATGGAGTGGTTATGTGACATCTGTAAACACAGACAGGGCTTACTTCAATAGTTAGCCTGGCAGGGTGGTTCTCCTGCAGAAGGTTCTCTGCATTATCCTGCACAGACTTGATCACCTTCTCCTTGTCGTCCAACTCTCTCATCAGATCCTACAGAGAGAGAGACAGAGACAGAGAGAGACAGAGACAGAGAGAGACAGAGAGAGACAGAGAGAGAGACAGAGAGAGAGACCGTGACAGAGAGCAAGACAGAGAGAGAGACAGAGAGAGACAGAGACAGAAACAGAGAAAGACAGAGAGAGACAGAGACAGAGAGAGAGACAGAGAGAGAGACCGTGACAGAGAGAGAGACAGAGAAAGAGAGACAGACAGAGAGACAGACAGAGAGAGACAGAGAGAGAGACAGAGACAGACAGAGACAGAGACACAGCGAGAGAGAGAGAGAGAGAGAGAGACCCGAGATGTCACACCGCGTCCTTGGCATCCAACCATTGCCTGAGACCAATCCCTTCCCAATCGGGATACCTACACTATGACTTGGAAGAGGCTCGTATGGCACGCATCTCTAAATACCAGCTTGAACCAAATCCCATTGGATACACATTGAACCGATTCATCTAATTGATTCTAAGATGAATAGGACGTTGGTAATATAGCCATATCCATGTGTTTAAATGGTATGATGTAAGCCCCAAACAAGCCCCTACGACTCATTTCCACCCATACGTTATGTAGCCTTTGTACTTTGTTTTCAGAGAAAACATACCACCCTCAGAAATAAGATTTCCACAAGATATTGTTTCACCAGAAGGAAATGTGTTAATCCCTTTAGGTCAACTGAGTCAAACTCACTTCCTGGTGGGAAGGCTGTACATGCCAGCGGTGGATCCTTGCCAGAAATGCATAGCTCAGATGTTTAGCCTCAAAGTCACCAACAACTGGCTAATAGAATAACTTTCTAAACACACCTATAATGTTAAAGTAATTGTCTACAAGAATGAATAGGAACTGAATAATGATATTATATTCTGTGAGCAAAATATGGAAATACAATGTTCTGAACAGTGTCGGGACTCACAGCGTGGTACTCTCTCTTCTTGGAGATGTTGCCGTTGCGATCGCTCCAGTCGAAAGCGACCTCTTCTTCCTCTTTCTCGTTGAGCCAGATTAGTTCCATGGTGGCCCGCGACACAAAGTCATGCAGGCTCTCCAGGTTCTTCTGACGCTCCCGCGAACATTTCTACAGAAGCCCAGAACCACAGGAAATAGTCAGGTTGTCCATGTTGTATTAAAAATAGTAGAGAAGTAATTATTTTGTTAGTTAGAACTACCAATTATTTTAACAGGAAACGTACCAGTAACTTCCCATACTGATATTCTAAGTTGCCCAGCTTCTCAGAATAACTTAGTTTTTGCGCTTGGGTCATCTGAATCTGAGATAAATAGACATACCATATGTTTTTATTAGTTGACATTTAAAAAACGTTGCAGCATTGAGGGGTTTGCACTCCAAACAAAACAACTGAATGTGATGCACAGAGATATTTCTAAGTTTGTCCAGACAGAAACTTGGCAGAATAGGCGGACTGTTGCTTGTACATACCTCACTAAGTTTGGCTTCTTTAAGGCTCATTTGAAATTCTTCGATGGCTCTGTGAACACTTCTGTGGTTCTCTAAATGTGTTTCCACACTTGGCAAATCGGCTCCCCAATCTCCGTGATCCAATTGCACCTTCAAAGGAAGAGAAAACAATTAGGAATTGGTCTCAAAATGTCTAAATCACAAATATCAAAATGTTGGTCCTCACCTGCATCTCCTCCACCCAGTTGATCAGGTCCTGCACAAAGTTCATGTTGACCTCCTCCTTGGTCATGTTGGGGTCCACTAGCGAGGACTTGCCAAGGGGCTTGCGGATCTGCATGTGTTTGTGGTGTTGGAGGGATCCCGGATCCATGCCCCCTCCTCCGCCCCCCATATAGGCCTGGATTGACCCGGGCTGCATGCCGCCAGGTGTCATTGCGGGGCTCAGGGCAGGGGTGAGGCCCGGGGTAAAGCTGGAGGTGAAGGTGGAACCGGGAGTTCCCAGGCCTCCAGGGGTGAGGGCTGGGGTGAGGCTGGAGTTGTGATTCGATGAAGAGAAGCCTGAGTTGAGACTCTGAGTGATGCCTGAGATCACCATCCTGGTCTGTTGGGTGGTCAGGGTGCGTCCTTGACTGTACACAGAGGAACACTCTGCCCTCAGCCCCAGCAGGTCGTCACGGAGCTTGGATACCCTGGATCATACACACAACACATGATGATATGTTTAGAAATAGAGTTGAATGATTTTTTTTATCAGTTTAATGAAGATTTCACAACAAATGTTATGTTTATTTATATGTGTTGCATGGCATTTAGAGAAAGCAGTGAGTTTGCACCTTTGAACAAGCCGATCGGAGCAGTAGAACTTCCCGTCCAGTAGAATCTGGATGTCAACCACCTGCTGTCTCAGGTGGTTCTCACATTCCAGAAGGTACCCAGAGACCTCTGCTTCGTTCTGGAACTGGACCCCAGACTCTAGTCTCTTAGCATCCTGAGAAAAAATGAAAATGTCCAAACAGTTGGTGATGTACTTTTCTATTACAAAGTTCAATAACAATAATGATGTAAAAAAAATAGACACAAAATTTGCCTCATCAAATAAACATCAGTAAAAGCAGGACCTGGAGAATTCTGTGCTTTTGTTGTGAATATGCTGTTCCAATTTTTATTTTATTTTTTATATTTAACCTTTATTTAACTAGGCCAGCCAGTTAAGAACAAATTCTTATGTACTTACAGACTGCAGGGCAGTTCGTGCTAACGCTAGTTTGTCCTCTCCAGTGACACAGTCCCGCTGGACTCTGGTTGCAATCTGCTGCAACATTTCAAGCCTAAAAGAAAAAATACAATAATTGACATTCATATTAAAGATGTCATTTTACAGAATAAACAACAAAGGTGTGGCACTACAATGGCATCAGTTCCATTTGAAAATCCCATCTGCAGAAAATACATCTACAAACAAACAAACAAGAAAAGCTTGGACAGCCCTGACTTCTAATAGTTAACATCACCTTGATCCATCCACAGAGTTGTTATTGAGAAACATTGGAAAGACGGCAGTGCTGGAGAGCAGCGGCTCTATGGCTGGTCCTGAGAGAGTGCTGTTGCTCACAGACGAGACAGTGCTGTATCCCATGTTGTATGCCATGTTGTTGTGCATGCTAGAAGACTATAGGACTATACTGAGCCACTCAGAGAATCACACTAGCTAGCTAATTTCGCTTCCATCTGAAATAGGAACTCCAGCACAGACATACACACACTCACAGGTCCAACTGACACAAAGTGTTTTCTTCTCCCCCTTTTATAGGCCCATCCTTGTACTCATGCAACGAGGTGAAGAGACAATAAAATAGAACCCACACCTTAAAGAACATGTTGCCCTAGGCCATAGAAGCTCATGGCATTATTTGTACAATTCATTACAGGTTCAGACAGTAACAGTCAGGGTTGGGTAGGTTACTTTCTAAATGTAATCCGTTACAGTTACTAGGTAACTTTCCAAAATTGTAATCAGTGACGTAACTTTGGATAACTCAAACTCAGTAAGGTAATCTGATTACTTTCAGTTACTTTTAGATTACCTTCCCCTTAAGAGGCGTTAGAAGAAGACAAAAATGTATATTACAAATCAATGTTTACATAGCTGGTCATAAATGGATGTTGCATTTGCTTTATGGGTTGGTTATGTAGGCTTCTTCTAACCCATTGCTTTATACAACTGATTCTCATTTGATTAGGCTATATCTTTACATTAAAAACAAAGTTTGTCAGATTTCCAGTCATTCCAATTAATTTAATACCCCTTGAGTAATAGATCTTGGTAATATAGATTAGCCAAATTGTTTTACCTGAGCATAACCCAAAAACTAAGGACTTATTAGCCAACTCTGTTGTTTATGATGTTGTTGTCATGGAGGAGTGATTGTACTCATTGCTTCAGGTCGAAAAATAAATGTTGCTCTCATGGAATGGCATGCTTTGAGCACTACCGAAAAGTGCTATTTGCATGTGAAAAATGTATGCCATGTTCTGCATGCTATAGGACTATTGTTTACGTTTTTGTAGGTGACACTTTGATATCTCGATAATTTACAGCTGTTTAAGTCTATCAAAAGTATGCCAATTTGAGCATGTGTCCGTGAGGCCTATGCAATTTTTTTTATCAACACAAATTTAATTGAGCAATAACATGGTCTTCTTAAATGAAACTATTTTTTGACAGTATGGAGCACAATGCCACGGAGGAGTTTAGAAGGGAGGAACTCCCTCAAACTTTTCTTCCATAGGCTGGGATCCACACTATGCAGCTGTTGCAAGAGTGAATTTTCACTGTCTGTCCACTGGTCGCAAAAACAATGATTGATAAGCAGCTTAAACTTCTTCAATTCAACCATTATTGGGTTAAAATACAAATAAATATTTGTGAACAGCCATCCATAACGACCACAATCCATAACGCGCAAATAGCTAAATGAGAGAGCAGCAGTGTGATTCACATCAATGCGCTATGTAGATAACAATAATAAGTGATATGTGTACCACCACTGCTGTTGTCCTTAGCTTTATTCAAGTTGGATCATCTTTGGATGCCGACAGCAGTCGCACCATTAGAAGACTTTGGCCTACAAAAGCCAATTCCTCATCTTTTCACGTTATCCATCAAACACATTTGGTGTTTCCTCATCGTGGTCTCTGACTTGTGGTCAGAGACCACCAAAAAATCTACCTGAGCTTTTTTTCAATGCTTATTTGAATGTCATTGAGAAAACAGAAAAGTGTCATAATAATCCTTTCTGAATTAAAAGTAATCCTATAAATATTAATTTAGTTTTTCAAATCTGTAATTTGATTACAATATTTTTGCTGGTAATTTAACAGATTACAGTTACCGTTTTTTTTGCAATCAGTTACATTTATTACATTTTTAACCCTTATTTTACCAGGTAAATTGACTGAGAACACATTCTCATTTACAGCAAAGACCTGGGGAATAGTTACAGGGGAGAGGAGGGGGGATGAATGAGCCAATTGGAAGCTGGGGATGATTAGGTGGCCATGATGGTATGAGGGCCAGATTGGGAAATTTAGCCAGGACACCGGGGTTAACACCCCTACTCTTACAATAAGTGCCATGGGATCTTTTAGTGATCACAGAGAGTCAGGACACCCGTTTAACGTCCCATCTGAAAGACGGCACCCTACACAGGGCAATGTCCCCAAACACTGCCCTGGGGCATTGGGATATTTTTTTTAGACCAGAGGAAAGAGTGCCTCTTACTGGCCTTCCAACACCACTTCCAGCAGCATCTGGTCTCCCATCCAGGGCCCGACCAGGACCGACACTGCTTAGCTTGAGTGGCAAGCCAGCAGTGGGATGCAGGGTGGTATGCTAGTACAGTATGCTGCTGATTACATGTAATCAATTACTCCACAATCCTGGTAACAGTTTATGGTAACAGGGGTTGTGGCACATACTGTACAACTGGGCTTCTATTGGTTTGCAAAGCCAATAGTTATCTACATAATATCACACAACATTACCAGATATCAACAAGCCAGGTGATTTCCAACATAAATAGTACCTGCAGTCCAAAAACCATTCATGCGAGATGTCATGATAAGAGTACAATGTGCCTGTGACTGTGCCAGAATGTCAGCTTTTTAACAACCTGATGTTGACAAGAGATTATGGGAACACCCACCATCAGCGCTCTAAAATACCTGAAAAATATCACTGAATGGCTTGAGCCGATACACTAGGCATGGAATCACAGCACAATTAATGCCTACAAACCTGACCTGAGACATAGAAAGTGACTTTTAGGAAAAAAATAGCTACCTCAGTTTGAAGAACTCAGAATTTAACCAAACCACAGACCACAGCATGTACAAGGGTAAAGACCATGTCATTTCATGAACCACAGAATAATCAAATTACTGCACATCCTTAAACAGAAGTTTAGACACAAACGTCTAATTATAAAAGAGGGGGACTTCATGTAACACAAATAAGCAGTTCACCAGAGCACTCACCATTGACCCTGAAACCAATCACTAAATACAGTTTTTCATAGTCATTCTAATCAGGCAATTGGGTAAAATCTTCAATCTTAGTTAGCTCATGTACTTACATGACTTACATGGCTGTCATGTAAATACGGGATTAGAATTACAAATCATAGTAGTGTGTGGTGCACCAGCAGCATCAGAAGGATGACCCTTCATACCTGTCCACTTCAGGCCTCAGGCTCTTCTCCCTCTCCAGCATGGCCACGATCAGCTTGCCCCATTCCTTCTCCACATCATTGGGGTGAAACCCCTGAGGCAGCTGGATACGACCAAACTCCATCCACACCTGTCCCCCAACACATACACAGCAACATCTTAGTTAAGTTCATTGTAGTTTGCTGGTTTGGAAAGAGCTGTGTCGCGGTAGCATACCTCCAGCATTTTGTATAGATGCTTGATTTTGCTCTTCTCGGTTTCTTTCAGTGGGATTTCATTCTCTTTAAACTGCAAGTACTGTGTATAAAGTGCCTGTAAAAAAAAACATTAGTTCAGTGCAAACATAGCCACATATCAGAGAAATATTGAATCAATAGAATCAATACAGTTTGTCTCTGCTAACATATATGCATCTAATATCTGTGTATACTCACACTAGTCTGCTTTGAAATTACTGTACCACACAGAGCTCCTGTTGTATTAGCAGCTATGGACTATTTGAAATAAACAGAGCTGCTCTCTGACACCTGTCAATATAGCTCGCTTTAATATTTCATTTCATTAACATGACGCTACTTATGGGGCCATTTGAAGCCTCAGAGAGCTTGGGCTCCTAGCCTCAGGCTTTCAGGGCCAAGCTCTATAAACTGATATCCAGCTTACTGAAAACCAACCAGACAAACACTCCAGATATTGGAGGCTTATTGGAGGTTAATTCTTGATCAAATTAGGGATCTTTCTACCATTCAATATGGCAGAAAATGTGTTCATTCAAGCTGCATTTGATCTGTAATGACATTTCCTTTGTGCTTTACCTTTAGTTCCACTGGGTTGTTAGGGAACGCTCTGTCTGACATCAATCCCACGTTGTGTTTGATCCACTGGATCAGGTAATTCACCATGTTCTGGTACTCTACCCATTTGATATCAACATCCTGTTAAGAAAAAAAATATCAGTATTAATCAATACATTGGCTCATGTAGGGATATGTGCATTTTCTAAATGGACCAAGTTCTTGGGGTAGAGCGTATTTTGAGCGTATTTCAAGTCGTTCAAGCAATACATCTATAGGGCAACTTGTCATAATATTTATTTGAACAGTTGGTGCTATACAAACTAAACTACAAAAACAAGTAGTTAAGACTCTTTGCTGTGGTTATTAGTGTACACACATTTCAGCATTCTTCCATCGCCTTTAAAAGAACATTTCTACAATTTTCTCAGAGGGCTTTCAGCAGCTAAATACTCCCTTTTAGCATCCTGCTCAGACTTACAGTATTTGCCTCAACAAAGCCAGATTGAAAAAAATGCCTTCCAATAGACATATGAGTGATGCAATGGAATGCATATTTGCATATAACATCTGTGCCCAATCCCAGCCAAGTATCAAGTTTCGAATCAAAGTTGAGATCCAAGTAAAGAATACAGTCAAGGAAGTATGCCAAAGGTAAGGCAAAAATACTTGTCACTGATGTGAATTCAAAGGATCTGTGTGAAATATACAGTTGAAGTCAGAAGTTTACATACACCTTAGCCAAATACATTTAAACTCACAATTCCTGACATTTAATCCAAGTAAAAAGTCCCTGTCTTAGGTCAGTTAGGATCACCACTTTATTTTAAGAATGTGAAATGTCAGAATAATAGTAGAGAGAATTATTTATTTCAGCTTTTATTTCTTTCATCACATTCCCAGTGGGTCAGAGGTTTACATACACTCAATTAGTATTTGGTAGCATTGCCTTTAAATTGTTTAACTTGGGTCAAACGTTTTGGGTAGCCTTCCACAAGCTTCCCACAATAATTTGGGTGAATTTCGGCCCATTCCTCCTGACACTTTTTCAGTTCTGCCCACAAATTTTCTATAGGATTGAGGTCAGGGCTTTGTGATGGCCACACCAATACCGTGACTTTGTTGTCCTTAAGCCATATTGCCACAACTTTGGAAGTATGCTTGGGGTCATTGTCCATTTGGAAGACCCATTTGCGACCAAGCTTTAACTTCCTGACTGATGTCTTGAGATGTTGCTTCAATATATCCACATAATTTTCCTTTCTCATGATGCCATCTATTTTGTGAAGTGCACAAGTCCCTCCTGCAGCAAAGCACCCCTACAACATGATGCTGCCACCCCCGTGCTTCACGGTTGGGATGGTGTTCTTCGGCTTGCAAGCCTCCCCCTTTTTCCTCCAAACATAACGATGGTCATTATGGCCAAACAGTTCTATTTTTGTTTCATCAGACCAGAGGACATTTCTCCAAAAAGTACGATCTTTGTCCCCATGTGCAGTTGCAAACCGTAGTTTGGCTTTTTTCTGGTGGTTTTGGAGCAGTGACTTCTTCCTTGCTGAGCGACCTTTCATGGTTATGTCGATATAGGACTCGTTTTACTGTGGATATAGATACTTTGTACCTGTTTCCTCCAGCATCTTCAAAAGTTCCTTTGCTGTTGTTCAAGGATTGATTTGCACTTTTCGCACCAAAGCACGTTCATCTCTAGGAGACAGAACGCGTCTCCTTCCTGAGCGGTATGACGGCTACGTGATCCCATGGTGTTTATACTTGCGTACTATTGTTTGTACAGATGAACGTGGTACCTTCAGGCATTTGGAAATTGCTTCCAAGGATGAACCAGACTTGTGGAGGTCTACAATTTATTTTCTGAGGTCTTGGCTGATTTCTTTTGATTTTCCCATGATATCAAGCAAAGAGGCCCTGAGTTTGAAGCTAGGCCTTGATACATCCACAGGTCCACCGCCAATTGACTCAAATTATGTCAATTAGCCTATCAGAAGCTTCTAAAGGTCATGACATCATTTTCTGGAGCTGTTTAAAGGCCCAGTCAACTTAGTGTATGTAAACTTCTGACCCACTGGAATTGTGATACAGTGAATTATAAGTGAAATAATCTGTCTGTAAACAATTGTTGGAAAAATCCCTTGTGTCATGCACAAAGTAGATGTCCTAACTGACTTGCCAAAACTATAGTTTGTTAAACATACATTTGTGGAGTAGTTGAAAAACAAGTTTTAATGACTCCAACCTAAGTGTATGTAAACTTCTGACTTCAACTGTACATGCAGTGATTGATTTAACATGGTGATAATCACATTCATAAAAACACATTTTACTGTGTTCGCTTTCAAGAGGAAAGTACACTGCAGTCAATGGCTTAAAAGGTATAAGTCAACCCATGCTGTTAATAGGAATATGCTGCTTTGTATTGAGGTGAACTTTGCTTTCATTATATATATTTTTTTTTAAATACAAAACAATGTTCTTAACTATAATTGCATAGGAGATTTAAGTGTGCTGTACAAGAATCTGTTCATCATGTACGTACATTTGCATTGATACCGTCAACACCATCAGGTACTTTAGGGAATACATCATACAGTGTGGAGACGTATGTGATGACCGACTTCTCATCAGGAGACTGCACATCCATGTCTGGTGAGAAAAGGTGAAATTAGATCAAATACACAACACGGTCATCATAAGGTACTGTACATGATACCAGAAAGTTTTTAAAATCAGACATGAATACTCTGGGCTATTTGAATCCTATTTATGCCATATGCTTGTTGTGTCGTTTTCATTTTGTAAAGCATCTAATAAAACAAATAGCAGCCAGTATAACTGTAGGATCTTAATTTGAGGCAGTTTGCTACAGCAGGAAAATAATCCTGCAGCAACCTGAAATGTCAAATATTATGTGAATTACAATTAAATGGGAAGATTTTTAGAGGTTAATACATTTTTCATAAGGGAAAATAAACTCTGAAATTGGAAATGACACAGTTTAGAAGTCTTTTTAAAGCTTAAATACACTACAAGTTACACATTTCCTGCACTGCAGGAAAGTTCTCCTGCAGCATGGTGATCAAGTGAAGATCCTGCATCTGTAAGTAAAGCTGTGTATAGAAGTCATCTCCCCACTCGGGTAATAATGCATTGCATTTCTTCAAGCTGATTTACTCTAGCAAAGAGGTGTTAATGGCAAATGTTAACTTGCTGTGTCAAACAAACTGTTAGAGACGAGCATGTGGATAAACAGAACAACTCACCCTCGGGGTCCAGTAGTCTGGCCACCCCAAGCCGTTCAGCCACACCAAAGGCCTGTTCTAAGTTTGACCGGCTAGTCTGAGCCGACACTCTGCCCATATCCACCAGATCAGGTCTGCAAAGGAAGATAACATACTAATGGAGCTCATCTGTTTTATGAAATGTTAATATGTGATACTTTTGGATGTGGAAGAGCACAAATGTAGTATTTTGGCAAATTAACATTTAGGGTGGTTTGTTTTGTTATGTTTTAGGTTATTTCAGCTATTTCAGCACACACTATTCTTCTTGAAATATGTTGGTATTAGTAAGGAACTTCTCATTGAAGAAAACATATTTGTTTGTAGAAAAGTTTTAGTGTGAGGAAAAAATTGTTAGCAATGTTAAATGAGCCTCTAATATACTCCTGTAAATAGTAAGCTAACTACAGAGGAAATGCCTAGGGACACAGTGCAGTCCCGGACTTTCCAGAGAAATAAATATGCGTTTGCTCAAGAGCCAAAGACAGTCAGGCCAGCCAAAAAGAGGTCAATGGTTAAGTTAAACAATTCCACATGACCCACACATACGTCAATAACTTGTGTTGGGTTATGTGTCCATTGAACTTAAGAAGGCTAGGACTGCAAATAGTGATGTGACATTGACCATAACAAACAAAAGAGAGGCGGGAGAAAGGAGAAATACCTTTCCATCTACTGCAGTCTAGTTCATGTCATTTTAGGTCAGTCCAACAAGGTAGAATATACAGGGTCTGAAATCCGATACTGTCTAACTGAAAATGCAACCACTAAGTGCTGCCTTATTGGGTTGATGGGAAACAGAGAAGTCCAAGACTCAAAATGTGGTGGTGAATCACAGACGTGACTCAGCAAAAGACATAAAAGTAAACAAAGGAGGAAAATAGTTATGTTCTTATGAACTGTAAATTGTTGCTGTTATAAACTGGAAATATACTCATATGAGGTGATATTCCAGTTAAACCCTGATGAAAGACTAATTATATATATTTTTTAAATATATCCCTAAAAAAGCATTGTAAAGCAAACAATAAGGCCACTGTGCTGGAATTTAAATTAAATATAGGGATTGGTGATACAGGGGTCTCTTTTTCAGATACAGGTTCCGTATATCAAGTGGTACCTGTATTTATGAATGAGGGTGTTACCTGTATTTGTAAATGGTGTTATACATGTATTTGTGAATGATGGCATTGCCTGTATTTGTAAATGGTGTTACCTATATTTGTGAATGATAGCATTGAACAGCCTCCCATCCCTCCAGGAGGTGGTGAAGTTGTTACAGCGTACACCCACATAGCCCTCTGTCATCTGCTGGGACCACATCAGCAGCCGCTCCTTGGCTGTCATGTCCTCCGACTCCCCGCAAACATGGATCTCAGAGATCTGGAGAGGAACAACACAAACAAGTTATTATAAGGAACAACACAAACTAGTCATTACACCTACATTACCATCAAACACCTAAATTACCATCAAGCATATGGGTGAGACAGACTATATCGGGAACAATAAAGTATATCATACCTCATGGAAATACTTCAGATGTTAGGAACATATGTTTGAATTGGGAGCCAATCTAGAGTCACAGATAGAATAACTAATAACAACATAAATGTGCTACATTCATTATATTGTGTTGAATGAATACACACATGATAAATGTCTGCACCAAATTCATACAGCTACACCTCAGTAATTCCTTATTTGATTCATACTGAATCAGTGTCCCTATTGGACATCTCAAATTGGCAGCTGGATAATAAATAATCCATTCGTTGGCACAAGTTAAAGAGTAAGGGTACGATGATCTTAAACCAAACACATTCCCCTGACGTTTCAACACAGTCGACATCAGGAAGCAATTCCATGTATCTATGCTGGAGGAAAAACATGATCACCTCTGACCTTGACAACAGGAAGTGACCTTTGAGCCTCTTCCTGCTGTTGTCATGCTTCATGTTTCGCTAGGCAATGCTGACCTAGCTACACTTTAACAATCGTTGAGTAAGCAAAATGATGGTAGCACTTTATTTGGAAAGTCCCAAATATATGGTTTGTAGATGTTCAGTATACTGTATGTTCAACTAACTGTCAACAAAATTCCAACTATCTATTAACCTTAGCCCTAAATCTGTCCCAAACCGGTGAGCAAGCAAAAATGGACATTGAAATTGGGGTTGAAGGTGAGTAACACAACATATTGTAGCAGTCGTGTTCAGTAGATTTGGGGGCATACTAAAAAGATGATGCTATGTGCTGCCAGATGGACCACTAATTTGTGTAAAAATTGCTCAAATGACCCCAAGGTTGTTGCACTTTCCTATACTTGGAATTACGTCATGGAAAATAGTGGTCCTGCCGTGATAAGCTGCTTCCTTTGGTATTTTACCTTTAGAATCCGAAAGCTGGGATATCTAGTAGCAAAACACAGACACTGATATAAACTGTGTCTTAGAAGTAAGGAGTGGGAGAGTTATATGGACCTGGGCAATCAAAACATCAACATTTCAAGGAGAATCAAAGAGAACAAATAACCTTTCCAAATGCCAGCTGTTTATCACTGAGGTATACAACATTTTAAAGATCAAAAAACAGTTTAGAATCTGGTTTGACATAATGGGTAGAACCTTAGTAGCCAAGCTCGAGCAGAGGTGAGGCTCACAAGAAACACTGCTGAGTGAAATATCTTGTGAGGAGAATCATAGCAGTGAAACAAGCTAATTACCTACTCAGCGCTTTCTAATTATCTCTGTGTCCATGTGTTGTGGCTTTGTAGGCTGTATATTACAGCTCCACATCACAGCATGTGATGATGCCAGTTATGTTGTTGTTTGACTCAAAGGGAATCTTAGACTATGTCATAGTATAATTATAGTTGTCTTCTGAATGGTTTTAGAGAGCAAATGGCGGTTAGCAGTCTGCCAGTACAGCACACGGAAAGATTGTGCTGTGAAGTCCAATCACACATCAACACAAACACTGTCTCCATGCAACACCACTGCAATAGAACAACACTTCACAGAAGAATGAAAACATACGAAAGCAAAGATCATGTTTGCTATTTCAGAATAACAGTGCATCTGTATCATGTAAGAGGAACCAAACCAAGCCACCAGTTGTACAGTATTACAGAGTTACAGTAGCAAGCTACTGATACGGTAGCACATTACATTTTGGTCCACACATGTTGGCTGGCTATAAATAGCCTGCACTTAGTTTACCTCTTGTTGGGCGGATGTACACTTGGCAGATGCTTGGAGAGGCTCCAAATAATCTGGAGAGCGGGACCCTCCATCAGAACAGCTGTGAAACTTCCTCCTCCTCTTCCTGTGCACTTGAGTGCTCCATATGATTTTGGGGAGCCCTTCTAGGTTCCCAGATAGGTTGTGATCTCCGCCTCCTCTCAGGGTCCGGAGCATATGCTCCACGGCTCCGAATGTCACCGCCCGCCTCAGCTGCCTATGTAGCAGCTTCTTCTCCAGCAGACCATCCTTAGGAGTGATACTCTTGGAGGTCTTGGTGATGCCATGGAGCTTTTCCTCTCTGTCTGTCTGGTGTGCAGAAATCCATCCAGATCGCAATGCTAACTTCTTCCCAAGAGGAACTTTGGGGACCTCCCCAACATACACCCCTTTGCTGATACTTCCCAGCCTAGGTCTGGGTGTCTCCCCTTCTGGTGCCCCAGCCTGGCTCTCCCTGATGCTCCTGTCTGCTCCATGCTGGAGCTCTACCCTTCTGGGGATATCCTCCTCACTCTGGACACTTTCTCCTCCTCGGCTCCGGAGGGATTCCGGCCGCTGAAACTCCCCCGATTTCCTCTTCTTCTTCCTCTGGAAGTAGCGCCGGCCGCGGAGCTCTTTGGACTCAGGGCTGAGCGGAGCTTTGGTGGGATCCACATAGCATTCCTCCTTGGGGCCCCGCACACAGCCACACACATTGCCCATGACTGTCCTAAGTTCCCTTCCTATAAACAGCGTTAAGTTCCTAATTTCACACTGGGATTCCGTGAGTGAACTTAACTTGATCCAAAGCTCCGTTAGTCCACCAAGAGGCAGCCATAGTTTTCCTCCAAGGGGGCGGAGAGGAAGCTACGGCAGGCAGCCCGGCAGCAGACACAAACACCCCTCCCCTCCACACAGCGCTGGGTTAGCTGGAGAGAGAAAGTCTGTCTGTCTCCCAAAAGAAGCTAAAATTTCCCAGGCACTTCCTTCTGTCACTCCTTTCTTCTGTGACTGCTCTCCTCTCCTCTCAACTCTGCTCTGCTCTCAGGAATCGTCTCTCAGTCTCTGACCTTTGAAACATTTCCCTGGCCCGGCTAATCCAACAACACCATAAATGAACTGCAGGAGAGGCAGAGGCACAGCCACGTCCCACAAGTTTCTACTTCACAGCTCAAAGAAAGAGAAACAGTCCTAGTTCCTGTTTTGGTCTGTCCTCCTGTGATGTCCTCCTCATCTGAAGTGTAAACACGGGCACCTCCAGACCCCCTTCGGGTGTTAAGTTTCCCCAAATGTGCCTGTCTGTAACGAGGCTGCCGGTCTGAGGAGGGCGGAGGGAGCGAGGTGCGGCAGCGGGACAGGATCAGATGGCTGTCGGTTTTCTGCTCTGCCGGCTGATGACCACTGATTACACCGTATGGGAAAACTTTGCTCAGAAAGTTGGCCTAACCTGATAGGCCGTACCAAGCGGAGAATCCCTGCCTATCATAGGGGCTTTAAAAATAACAGGGCAGCATGTGTCAACAAAAGCAGCCGATGCAAATCCTGCTAGGCTAACAAAGCACTTTGACTTTGCCTATCAATCAGACTGTATACAATCGCAAAGCCAGAGGTGGGGCTTGAGTCCAATGGTTTAAACAAACACTATTATCCAATCGGACCATTGCCATCCCATTTCAAATGGAGGCAAATACAGTATACACTTTTCACAGGAAGTGACTCATGTATATGACCTATGGAACATACATAATGATTCAATTATATGTCATTATATATGTGACATATGTAGCAAGTACGGTCCATGAAAGTCATATAAAGCTTGTGTTTTTTTAAATATTCAACAAAATGTTCCGAACAACCACAAGTGAGTTGACAAATTGAGCTAAACTGGCAAGGCCTCAGGATGAGTGTTGATTGAAATAGTATAAATCATTTCTTTGCATAGCCCAACTAAAAATAACTGTCCCACCAGGCTCTGGCTCTATTCTGACGGCAGTGACATTTCCCCTGAAGGTTACAGTCTGCTAGGCCCTGCCGTTTACATACTGTATACCTGGCTGGCTGCAGTACATACACAATACACAGTATACTTAGCACAAAAGCAAAACTACTTGATCAACCACAACACACGAGCAGCCTATTTTTACTTTCATATAAATCTACTTACTATGTAAATGTTCATATTCATTCATGTGGTGTTTCAATAATATCAGAGTTTTGAAAAACTGTAATTTGTCATTCATTGCAAACCAATGTGGAAAATGTAATTACAGTCTTTCAGCATCGAATAAAGTCTTAATATATAGGCCTATATTTTGCTGACTCATCTTAGCCTTTTTTGCAAAGTCATCATACTTTATCCTTTCATCCTTTTTATCCACCTGTCTAACAGGATGTTAGTGCTCCCTGCAAATAGCTCTGTCTTTAATCTCTTGTTTGATCTGCCAATGACAAAGGCTAGAGAGGGGTGGAAGGATGGAAGGAGGGAAGAGAGACGTGTACATTATATTGAGATGGAAGACTTCATCCTGTCACATACACCTGTATTATCAACCCTGGTGAAACAAGTCAAAGCCTCCACATTTGTTTTCGTGTGCCTCTCCGGACCTCAGTTTATTGAGACATCTAACAGGACCTTGACCGTAACCCTTGGAGACCTTGACTGTCAGTCAGACGACACTGCAGAGACCAAAGAGCTACAGTATGGAGCATCGTCATGGCAAAGTATTCAGGTTTCACTGCAGTTATTCACATGAAAGGAAGACAATGCACCAGTCTTCTCAATGCCTTGTCCCAAGGGGGGTATGCAATATGCGTCCCATTGTAGGGAATACCACAGGGACTTCAATGTATTCAGTATGTAAACGCACCTGGGAGACGACTTTGTAAACCAATTGTCAACAAGAGGTAGTAGTCTGAAACACTTCTGTATAACTTTAATCGCTACAGTTTATAGCTTCAGTTCCTATCAAACCATAGCAAGTGACGGATGAATGACACATTCTCAGAAGACATTCTTAAAATAAAAAATATCAGAGAAGTAATACAATGTCATTGGATGAGCATGACCGAATGGCTGGATCATCATACTAAAGGTAATGTCAACTTAGTCCTTCCAAATTCTTTTCAATAGAGTCACGTAGCAAGCATCCAAACAGGGTTGGGTTCATCGCTATGTCACATAGTGTTTCTGCCAGCTGGGCTTAAACCCCACACATAACTGATCAACATTTTCTCCCTCTGTGCCCTGCAACCCTGAAAAATCAAGAATATACAGGTCCATAGCTACTAGCTAGTACAAATGCCCAACAGCTCGCATGAGTGACAGGGGCAGGTGTAGGCACACATCACCCAAGCTACCTGTCAGGATGTTTTATGATTCCAAGCCATAAGAAAAAACTTTAATTATTCTTCAACAAGCACTTCAAATGATTCACTTTCAAAATATTCAGTCTTTTTTTGTGTTTTTATCAGACCTCGATGAGTCTGGGATGTGCAGGCAACAGAGGAGAATGGGTAGATGTTGAAGCATGCAACTAGACATCGCTGCTCTCTGTCTGTTGGATTGTCAAGGTGTTTTCTGTTGTAGATGAACTGTGGCTAACTATCAGTGCTTATTTGTCCATGTCCTTCTACCATGGTCTGGTTCTAGGTCAGGGTGTCATAACGCTAACTATCAGTGCTTATTTGTCCATGTCCTTCTACCATGGTCTGGTTCTAGGTTAGGGTGTCATAACGCTAACTATCAGTGCTTATTTTTCCATGTCCTTCTACCATGGTCTGGTTCTAGGTCAGGGTGTCATAACGCTAACTATCAGTGCTTATTTGTCCATGTCCTTCTACCATGGTCTGGTTCTAGGTTAGGGTGTCATAACGCTAACTATCAGTGCTTATTTTTCCATGTCCTTCTACCATGGTCTGGTTCCTGGTTCTAGGTCAGGGTGTCATAACGCTAGCTACTGCTAATATTCCTCTCCCATACTGTAACCCAGTAGAGTCAAGCCTGCAGGCTGACTGTGCCAGATATATTAATAATCCATAGCAGGGGCCTGAGAAAGAGAGAGAGAGAAAGAGAGAGATAGAAAGAAAGAGAGAGGAGAGAGATCAAGTGCGAGCGAGGGAGAGAGAGGAGGGAAGAGAGAGAGAGGGGGAGAGAGTACGAGAGAGAGAGAGAGAGAGAGGAGGGAAGAGAGAGAGAGAGAGAGAGAGAGAGAGAGAGAGAGAGAGAGAGAGAGAGAATGAGAGAGAGGGGAGAGAGAGAGGGAGCAAAAGAAAGAAAGAGAGAGGAGAGCGAGCAAGAGCGAGAGACAGAGAGAAAGAGAGGGGAGAGAAATGAGAGAGAAGGGAGGGGGAGAGAGAGAGGATGAGAGAGAGAGAGAGAGAGAGAGAGAGGGGAGGAGAGATGAGAGAGAGGGGACGGGGGAAAGAGAGAGGGAGCAAGAGCGAGAGAGAGAGAGAGCGGGGGAGAGAGATGAGAGAGAGAGAGAGAGAGAGAGAGAGAGAGAGAGAGAGAGAGAGAGAGAGAGAGAGAGAGAGAGAGAGAGAGAGAGAGAGAGAGAGAGACAGAGACAGAGAGACAGAGAGAGACAGAGACTGGGCACTAGCGAGTTGTGCTTCACTAGGCCTCAGAAATGCAACACTAGATCATCCTAGTGCTGCTACTGATGTGCCATACACCCCCCAGTGTGCAGGCGTGTGTGTGTAGGGGTTTATGGCTTGACCCCTAATACAAGCCAATAGCTTCCATATGCACGTTGGTGAATGTACAGCTGCAGCAACACAGTAAAGACTGTGTGTGGTACTACACAGACATGGGCACAAATGTTCTCAGGGTGTGGGGACACCGAAAACAGATGAACATTAGTACTGCAGGCGAGACGAAGGAAGGGACACTTACTCTATACAAACAAACTATTTCCTGCACTTGTCATCACACAACACATAACACTGGAGGGAGGGACGTGTCCAACCTCTTCCCTCCTTTTACTTCAACACTGAAGCACAAACAGTACAAACACGTAATGACCATTTCACCATTTCAGCTCAGATAGCTATTAGGTCTGAGACACAAACACACTTGCGGACGATGCAGTTCCTCTCATTGAGCTGTGAGGTGAGTGGTTCAGTGTTGTCCTCTGTGTGTGCGTGTCGTTCCAGGACGACACACACACACACCACACACACACACACACACACACACACACACACACACACACACACACACGAAAACACACACAAACACACACACAAACACACACACACACACACACACACACACACACACACACACACACACACACACAGAGAGAACCACTCACCTCACAGCTCAACGAGAGGAACTGCATTGTCCGCAAGTGTGTGTGTGTGTGTGTGTGTGTGTGTGTGTGTGTGTGTGTGTGTGTGTGTGTGTGTGTGTGTGTGTGTGTGTGTGTGTGTGTGTCTCAGTCACCTGATCTCAAACCAATTGAACCCTTATGGGAGATTCTGGAGCGGTGCCTTTTTTTCCGCAATCATCAACAAAACACCAAATGATGGAATTTCTCGTGGAAGAAAGGTTTCGCATCCCTCCAATAGAGTTCCAGACACTTTTAGAATCTATGCCAAGGCGCACTGAAGCGGTTCTGGACGCTCCTAGTCGCCCAATACCCGATTAAGACCTTTTATGTTGGTGTTTCCTTTATTTTGGCAGTTACCTGTATATGCCAGCAGGCAAACTGCCACAGACGTAGGCCTATGTTAAAATAACCATAGGCATGACACTTTGTTAGACTGGTTTGACATCTTGTGGCCAACGAGGGAACAACAGCTATAAAAAGAGAAACTGATAGTTTAGATGAGTGGTCACCAACCTTTTCTGAGTCAAGATCACTTTCGCTGTAAAAAGCAAGCTGAGATCTATGGCTCAGATTTTTTAAACAGAAGTTAAAAATGTTTACATTAACCTAATAAAAACAGTTCTGTAAGAATGAGGTTTGTGCAGAAGGCCTAATACATTATCACAGCATACTGGCTATATACCTGGCCTACCAATATTGTTCTTCTCAGACCAAAATATATTTCAAAACTCGAGCTTTGACAACAAAATAAATCAGTTCGTGTAGCACTTGCAAGGACATAGCTGGGTATAAATTGAAATAATTTGCAAATAATTTGCTTTTTTATATTACTGGACTAATCTGTCATGGTGTTTTCAAGACAACAGGGGGAAAAAACTAGGTCAAATTATGACGTCAGTGATCTTGAGGTCAGAATGTCGGAGCTCTAGAAAGATGCCCGAATTTCCAACTTGGAATTCTGAGTTCATCTTGTTTTTTTCAGGGTTTCCCGTTGGCTTGAACGTACTGAAGTCGGAAGTCGGAGATTTCCAGGTTCCCAGTTTTTATTAACACAGCATTAGTCTCAACAGAGGGAGGGTGAGAGCAGCAGAGGGTCCGCCTCTCGTGGTCACTGCTCTCTCCTTCCTTTCCTCTAGTGAGACTGACCAGAGAGTAGGGCTGTGGCGGTCACAATTTCGTCAGCCGGTAATTGTCAAGCAAATGTCGGTCTCACGGAAATTGACTGTTAATTAACATAAATACATTTAGTATCTCCTGGCTTCCACACAACCCACTGATGCAGACCTTTGGAACATCTACATTTTAAAAAGTATAATAAATCCATGTAATATAGCCTACACCTTCACAATAAATCCATTTTCTTTTTTTGACAGGTCGAAAGAAGCATGATATGAAGAAAATGTAGTCTATTTCAGAAGAACAGAATAGCATACTCTGAGTTGTTCTTATGTTAGGTCCTAATGTGGTAATGCCAAATGGCTGTGGGCTACACTAGTTCATTTAGCAGACAAGATTTGCTTAGAATTCTGTGGCATTATTTTATAGTATGAAGAATACAATTGAACGAAGCTGATCAAAATAGAAAGGATATTTTCTCCAAACGATTTGAGGGAGTGTACACATACGGCTATTCTGTGTTGAGCGGCTAACAAAGAAATAGGTATTCCTACAGTATATGCTTAATTTAGAGTTAATGTAAGTTTAGTTGTTCTACAAACGTTGGGCTATATGTTTAGATTTTTAATACATTGTAAGGCTGCATGATGCGACTAATGACGATTTGAAAAAAGTCGCTTGAAAGGGATGAGCTCTGCCTAGTTTTTTTGCGCAGGCTGTACACACTACATCAGTCACTCATTCACAATTTGACATGCCTAGAATTTCACGGCGGCATCTCCTTTGTGTGGCCGTAATGCACACTAAAAAAGTCCATGTAATTTGAGGCCAGTGACCGTTGTGCCCTTCTCCCTGAGTGCTGAGCATCACCTCTCACTCACATGGCTCTCCATCACGTGATCGGGTCTTTCTCACAGGCTACAAGTGAAGACAGACACATCGGAGAAGCAACTGCGCGTGTCCTTATCCAATTCCTAGGTGTATACTGAAGATTATTTATTTATTTTATTTATTTATTTAACTAAATAGTCAGTTAAGAACAAATTCTTATTTACAATGACGGCCTACACTGGCCAAACCCAGATGACGTTGGGCCAATTGTGCGCCGACCTATGGGACTCCCAATCACAGCCGGTTGTGATACAGCCTGGATTCGAACCAGGGTGTCTGTAGTGATGCCTCTAGCATTGAGATGCAATGCCTTAGACCGCTGTGCCACTCGCCACTTAGAAACAAGATGTCCTAACAAACAGCAAAAGCACTAGCCTATGTCAATCTACTTTCACCCATAGTACAAACGTTGACCTATTCTATTTTGTGCGAGAAATAAATATTCCAAACATAGTCTGGGACAGTTGTGGGATGCGATAGATCCCAAATTGAAAAAAAGTTTTTTACGCAATGTGGCTGACGCAACAGATCAGAACGTGTAGCTTAAAATGCTGATAAACTATTAGGCTATTTCTTCACATTATAAGCGCAGCGATGCGCACACGGTAGTAGGCTATACGCACGAATGTTCCATTAGCGGAAAACACCATTATCAAAAGTGACCGCAAATGCAATTATGTATGTAATGCTTTTATTATAAAAAGCTGCATTTTTATGGTGAAAATTATCTTCCCCAAACTTGAAACTCACACGCTGCGTATGTATGCCAGTTAGGCTCTACATCCCTTGTAAAGCAGATTAATGTGCTTACCTTAAGCCTTATCGAAAACATATAGGCCTATGGGCTAGGCTACATGAGTTGTGCGACTATGATTTGAAAAGGTTGGGGGAAAAAGGCATTGTTTCTTATGCTCATGAGCTCTCATTAAGTGTGACAGTAATATGGTCACCGCAACAGCCCTACCAGAGCGGGGACACTGTCTTCCACCTGATGGCGAAACTCGAGTCACACTGCATCTGCCTCATGCACAAATTCATGTTGTTCCTATGACCACAGAAAGTGAAATATTCCTCAATATTAAAATAAACACGACGAGCTGCCAATACACTTGGCTACTCATTCATTGCAGCTGCTGTGTGAGTGAAAGTATGGAAAGTGTGTTTTAGTGTTGAATAAAAACAGTGTTGACAGTGCTGAATAAAATGTTTAACATGAACTCACTCATAAAAACATTAGCTCTTTGCTGTATTCTTTGACAGTCTCTCTCTGGTTATGGTTTTAAAAGTTCTGAAATCTCTGAAATCTCACGCAGGCTAGTATCAAAATTTGCTGTGGTCGGGTTTGTGGAAGCTGTAGGCACAGTGATTTGAGCAATCCGATTGGCTAGCGCAGTAGGCAAACTCGATTTAGCCGCAGATCTCCCAGTCTGCCGGGTAGGCGGGTTTGTCTTTTCAGACAAAGGAAATGGTTCAAAATGTGAACACTTTGCCTTTCCGGAGAGCAGGGCTTCTGAATCAAGTGCACCTACCGCCAACAGAGCAAAATACAAAAGTAGCACAAGCCTTTATCGTTGGCTTTTCAACAGAAATGTTTGGGGATCGACTAGGAATACCTTGAAGATCACAATCAACCGGTTGGTGACCACTGGTTTAGATGGTTCAAACAGAACCAAATGTCAGTCTTATGCTGTCATGCCCTGACCATAGAGAGCTGTTTATTCTCTATGGTGGTTGTGGGGCGTGACAATGACTAGGGCGGGTTATCTAGGGGAATTATAATTCTATGTTGGCCTGATATGGTTCCCAATCGTTTATCGTTGTCTCTGATTGGGGATCATATTTAGGTAGCCATTTTCCCCATTGTGTTTGTGGGATCTTGTGTTTGTGTAGCTGCCTGTGAGCAGCCCAGAACGTCACGTTTCGTTTGTGCTTGTTTGTTTTTGGTGAGTTTCGATTTATTAAAATATATGGAACTCTACGCACGCTGCGCCCATTCATTATGACGATCGTGACAGAAGATCCCACCACCAAAGGAACAAGCAGCGTGGCCAGGAGGAGCAGGGATCCTGGGCCCGGGAGAAAAGGGAGTGAAGGACATCATGGACATGGGAGGAGGTTATGGCAGGGGACAAGACCCTGCCATGGAAGCAGACGGAGGCAGCGAAGGAGGATCAACGACGACTCCGGGGTTCGCAACAAAGACGCAAGCACGAGAGGCAGCCCCCAAAAAACAATTGGGGGGGGGGGGCACACGGGGTGGTTGGCGGAGCCAGGTTTCAGACCAGAGCCAACTCACCGCACTTGCTTCAAGGAGTGTGTGACCGTTCATTCACCATGTTATGCGGTGATACGCACTGTGTCTCCAGTGCGCATTCACAGCCCGGTGCGCTCGGTACCAGCTCCCCGCACTTGCCGTGCGAAAATGAGCATCCAGCCAGGACGGGTTGTGCCGGCTCAGCACTCCTGGTCTCCAGTACGCCTCCTCGGACCAGGATATCCTGCGCCGGCCCTACGCACTGTGTTTCCAGTGCGCCTTCACCGCCCAGTGCGTCCTGTGCCAGCGCCCCGCACTTGCCGGGCTAAAGTGAGCATCCAGCCAGGACGGGTTGTGCCAGCTCTACGCTCCAGACCTCCAGTGCGCCTCCACGGCCCAGTATATCCTGTGCCAGCTCTACGCACTCAGCCTCCAGTGCGTCTCTCCAGCCTGGTACGCCCTGTGCCTGCTCCACGCACCAGGCCTCCAGTACGACGGTCCACAGTCCGGAACAGTCCGGAACCTCCTGAGACGGTCCACGGTCCGGAACCTCCTGAGACGGTCGGCGGTCCGGAACCTCCTGAGACGGTCGGCGGTCCGGAGCCTCCTGAGACGATCTACGGTCCGGTTCCTCCGGCGACGATCCACGGTCCGGAGCCTCCGGCGATGATCCACGGTCCGGAGCCTCCGGCGACGATCCATGGTCCGGAGCCTTCGGCGACGTATCTGCGAGCGGAGTGGGTACTTCGTCCCGCACCGGAGCCGCCCCCGACGGTACATGCCCAACCGGACCCTCCCCTATTGAGTCGTGGTTGGGGCGTGACAATGACTAGGGTGGGTTATCTAGGGGAATTATAATTCTATGTTGGCCTGATATGGTTCCCAATCGTTTATCGTTGTCTCTGATTGGGGTTCATATTTAGGTTGCCATTTCCCCATTGTGTTTGTGGGATCTTGTGTTTGTGTTGCTGCCTGTGAGCAGCCCAGAACGTCACGTTTCGTTTGTGCTTGTTTGTTTTGTTTGGTGAGTTTCGATTTATTAAAATATGTGGAACTCTACGCACGCTGCGCCTTGGTCCATTCATTATGACGATCGTGACATATGCAAGCAAATCCTAAAAGATACAGAACTGTAGCAAGTTTAAGCAACATGTTAGCTTTTCAATCACACTGGCTTCAATATACTAGCATTTTCTGTAAAATGTAAAAGAAACATAATACCTCAATCCAGAACCTTTTAAATTACAGATATCTTAATTTGGTCAAAACAAGAGACCTCATCTCCCAGCTCCATGCGTGACATAATATAGCTGGATATGATCATCCTAATCCTCAACCAAATTAACATTAATAACACTAGCATATGCACACTGATTATCATTTGCTAAGAAAAAAAATACAGCAATGGAGAAAGGATACTAGCACAGATTCACACAGCTGGAAAATGAAAAACACAGTATGAACAAAATGTGTGATTTGAGATTAACTCTTACCTGAAAGTGCAGAATTATGGTCCATATCAATCCCAGCGTCAATTTGGGATTCCCGTCTGTGATGTCATCATTTCTGATGTTGACTAGCTTGACCTGAAGAAAAGAGTTATAAACAGTTGGCTAATAAGCATGATACACAGAAGTGATGCATTCCAAATCTACATCAACTTAAACAGCTTAAGAAATGTTTTATATTGATCCGCAAAGCACCTTTATTCTTAGTAGGGTAGGTTAGCATCCCTGAAGAACATCTGTAGATGTCTCTATTTCCAAAACCTATTAATATGTCTTTAAACTTGTAATAAACAGGGTACATACACATTAGTGAGAATTTGAATTTGTTCATCAGTATTACCGTCATACTCACCGTAACAGATCATTTATAAAATCCCCTTTAAAATGATGCATAAAAATGCATACATATTCTGAGAGTAATGTCTATCCTCTTTTTAGAACAAGTGGAAATTCCCAAAACAGATGCTGGTAACGAAGTTGTGCTAGTAAATCACTGTTTACTATTATTATGTGGCCTTGAGTCCACACCTCTATACCACAAGGCGGCACTATAGTGTGGTAGCTTATAGTAATGTGTTGAAATGTCATGTGCTGAAATATCATGTCCTCATTCTAATAAACTAATGCAGTTTGATATTGTTCCAAACAAATAATTTCATATGCAAATACTTTATTGTGGTCCAATGGCTAAAATTGTCATGCTTGGTACTCTACCTAATTTGATTGAAAATAACTTGCCATGATGTTTAAATCATGGCCTTTCATTGATATGCATGACAATCCCTGTCATGTGCAAATAAATGCCATTTTATTTTATTATGAGAGAGCAAGCAGTGAAACCGAAAGCAGAGGCAATTTTCTTTCACCCTCTAAATTGTGCTTTTTCAAGTCTGGGCATAGCTATTTGTAATAATATAATATCTTATCTATCCTTCCCACAGTTCAGTGCAACATTGATGCTACCGCTACCCTTATTATGATACAGTACAGCCTTAAATCAACAGCCGGATAGAAAAAAAGCACGTGAATCTTTAATTTGTCTGTTTATGAATATGAATGAGGTGTGAATGGGCCTGGTATGTCATTAAAACAATGGCATAATTTAATGATCTATGAATCCTTTGTCTCAGGCCTTGGGTTGCTTTCACTGACGTCATGTCTGGCAGGCTGCAGCTGGGCAGTGAGCACTGTTCTCCATCTCTATCACTTCCTGACTGTGGTGGATGTGGGGGAGGGGCAATCAGAGATGTAACCACCCTTGGGAGATGGATTCAGCATGTCCTCTATTGTGAGTCATGATGAGGGAGGTATTGAACCCTTTATGAGGTAATGATATTGGTTAGTCCTGTCATGGTATGAGCAGGGTTTCTGTTTTGATGAGGGCATTCAGTGTGCTTTTCAATATCTTCACATAGTGAAATGGTTATCAGAAATTCCTCTACACATATGTTCTAGCATTTCGGCAAATGTGATTGGTCCTTACCTGCCGCCTCTTTAAGTAGTCCAGTGCTATCTGTACATTCTGGAGTCTGTGGAACCGCATCCTCCCTTTCTCCCGAGGCTGTGGGCATAGAGGAGGAACGGGAAGAGGGGGACACGTTAGTGACTGCCATGTGGTCTCTCCCTTTCCAAGGACCAGGGACTCACCACACCATTAGTAGTATGAGGACACCGGACATGCCCTTGCCAGGGTCTTACCCACTCATCTGCTGAGGGAAAGAGAGAAAAACCAAAAGGGAGGGAACAAACAAATCCGGAGCCAGGGTGGTCTACAAAACGCTGCTATTACTACACACCAGTCGCCATACCCTAGCTCTATACGAACAATTTAAAATAGGTTACGGAAATAATTCCAACCCTGATTAAAAGGCAAATGCAGTTTAGTGGTATCAGTGGGCAGACTTTAGGACCATGTGGATGCCTGGGAGCGGGAGGAAAGGCTGTTTGTATGGCTGGCTAGCTTTATGGAGAGCGCATCTATGCAGCTGTAGGGAACAGCGCAACTTTTTCTCAAAACTGTGCAGAGGTAAAGATGGCTGTAGTAGATGGCTTTGGCTAGGTTACTGCTGCTTGACTAGATATTAAAATAAACTAGAGTGTAGAAATGCAGTAAATGAGCTTCAATTTGATCAAAATTCATTTGAGAGGAATTTTCATCAAATGTTTTAGCATTTGTATTACTTTGCCATACCCTAGGTTTATCTGAAATTACGCAACTGGGACACACTGCATTTACGAGATAGAAAATACATGTATCTATGTATTTTCAAACTGTGAACTGACAGAACACATAATCTGATAGAATCAGTGCTGAATTGGGCAGGAGTTTACCGGAAATGAGTGATAAACTCATTCCAATGAGGACTAATCACACAAACAATAAAGACCTTTCCCAGTTCCAAAAAGCATCTAGGATTCATATAGATGTGAGGACTAAGTGTCATGATGTGAGCAGAGAGACAAACTCCTGTGACGGACACAGGAGCACAATGGAGGGACACAGCGTGAGATAATGAGATGGAAACTGCGTCACAAGCCAGCCAGTACCCTGCCGATCCACAGCGGCAGAATACGACCCAGGGATGAGCTGCAGTACAGCGCTCTGGATTCAGTAATTACTCTCCTGGCTGGTCAAGAGAAGAGGCGGAGGAATCCCTTTCAATTCAATAGCAGAGTGACAACATTCACAAAAGCATTTTCCTCAATGGCTCACCTCATTAACTTGGTACAATCAGTCAAGTGGCCTTCTGTTGGTATACATTGAATACAATAGAAAGCCACTATCTGATGAAAAATGTCCAATGGTTCATAAAGGTTGATGTTCAGTTTGATTGTATGGCTCAATGATGCACAAAGCTACTGAGGATGTACTTAAAGGCCCAGGCGGGGATCTTGTAAATCACACAGTAATGTGATTGATTTGTACATGTGCTTGCAATCCAAGACGGAAGTGCATGGTGCTGTTCTTTTACTTTACTATGGCATGCACAATATACACTACCGTTGAAAAGTTTGGGGTCACTTAGAAATGTGCTTGTTTTTGAAAGAAAAACAATTTTTTTGTTCATTAAAATAACATCAAATTGATCAGAAATACAGTGTAGATATTGTTAATGTTGTAAATGACTATTGTAGCTGGAAATGGCAGATTTTTAATGCAATATCTACATAGGCGTACAGAGGCCCATTATCAGCAACCATCACTCCTGTGTTCCAACGGCACGTTGTGTTAGCTAATCCAAGTTTATCATTTTAAAATGCTAATTGATCATTAGAAAACCCTTTTGCAATTATGATAGCACAGCTGAAAACTGTTGTACTGATTAAAGAAGCAATAAAACTGGCCTTCTTTAGACTAGTTGAGTATCTGGAGCATCAGCATTTGTGGGTTCGATTACAGACTCAAAATGTCCAGAAACAGAGAACTTTCTTCTGAAACTCGTCCGTATATTCTTGTTCTGAGAAATGAAGGCTATTCCATGTGTAACCGATGTGAAATGGCTAGCTAGTTAGCGGTGGTGCGCGCTAATAACGTTTCAATCGGTGACGTCACTCGCTTTGAGACCTTGAAGTAGTGGTTCCCCTTGCTCTGCAAGAGCCGCGGCTTTTGTGGAGCGATGGGTAACGATGCTTCGTGGGTGACTGTTGTTGATGTGTGCAGAGGGTCCCTGGTTCGCGCCCGGGTCGGGGCGAGGGGACGGACTAAAGTTAAACTGTTACATTGATGCTGTTGACCCGGATCACTGGTTGCTGCGGAAAAGGAGGAGGTCGAAAGGGGGGTGAGTGTAACCGATGTGAAATGGCTAGCTAGTTAGCGGTGGTGCGCGCTAATAGCGTTTCAATCGGTGACGTCACTCGCTTTGAGACCTTGAAGTAGTGGTTCCCCTTGCTCTGCAAGAGCCGCGGCTTTTGTGGAGCGATGGGTAACGATGGTTCGTGGGTGACTGTTGTTGATGTGTGCAGAGGGTTCCTGGTTCGTGCCCGGGTCGGGGCGAGGGGACGGACTAAAGTTAAACTGTTACACATGCGAGAAATTGCCAAGAAACTGAAGATCTCGTGTGTACTACTCCCTTCACAGAACAGCGCAAACTGGCTCTAACCAGAACAGAAAGAAGAGTGGGAGGCCCCGGTGCACAACTGAGCAAGAGGACAAGTACATTAGAGTGTCTAGTTTGAGAAACAGATGCCTCACAAGTCCTCAACTGGCAGCTTCATTAAATAGTAACCTTAAAACACCAGTCTCAACGTCAACAGTAAAGAGGCGACTCCGGGATGCTGGCCTTCTAGGCAACTAGTCTAAGGAAGGCCAGTTTTATTGCTTCTTTAATCAGAACAACAGTTTTCAGCTGTGCTAACATAATTGCAAAAAGGGTTTTCTAATGATCAATTATCCTTTTAAAATTATAAACTTGGATTAGCTAATACAACGTCCCATTGGAACACAGGAGTGATGGTTGCTGATAATGGGTCTCTATACGCCCATCTAGATATTCCATTAAAAATCAGCCGTCACCAGCTACAATAGTCATTTACAACATTAACAATGTCTACACTGTATTTCTTATCAATTTTATGTGATTTTAATAGACCAAAAAATATGCTTTTCTTTCAGAAACAACATTTCTAAGTGACCCCAAACTTTTGAAAGGGTAGTGTATGTTTTTTTGATGTTGAGAAAAAACAATGAATTGAACATGATCTTGGGCCTTTAGTTCATAAGCCAAGCACATTTCCATCATGTAATCCATCTCAGTTTCTCAGCTAGCAATTGGGTCTAACCTAAAATCAAAGAGAATGCAACTTGACCTAACCATATAAACAGATTGCTATAGTGCTTACTACGGGCCACTAAAGTAAAAAGCCTGTGGTGGGATTGTTGTTCCACTCTCGTTAATGTCCACGGAACACGCTGCATTAGTCGTGTTACAAGGGGGAGGACGGTGAACCACACCAACCGCCTTATCATCAACCTGCTCATCTCCATGCTGCTCAACCGCACATGCTTCTGCCGAACTCACCAACCGCAACGTCTTGAGGAAATCACGCTCCCTTGGCTTACCAGGCCGAGTAAACGTGAGCGCAGGAAAGAAACACAAGGGGAGACAAATAGACAAGGACACAAGTTGGACAAATGAAAAGGAGGACGTAAAATGAACAGAACAAATCCAAAATAGAAGAAATGGAGGAGGAAGAGGGTAGAGAGGAAACAGGATGTAAACAAAAGAACGTGTGGGCGACTTCAAGGAGAAATATTAGCTACACCTATTTTAGAGGGAACCTAATTTCTCCTGACATGAGTTACAGAGAACTCATGCTGCTGCAACCCACCAAACAACTGACATCAAAAGACAGCTATGATTATGATTCATTTTCATATTCTCTAATATGATGACATTTGAGTATGACATTTGAGTGATAACAAACAGCCTTAATCAAAATTCCTACGTCTCCAATCCAGCCATCATTTCTTTCAAGTCGTGTTTTTTTTGGAATGCAATAACATTGAAAACAAGCATTGTAATGCAGTTAGTTTCTCCCAAGCCTTGAAGCATAAATGGTCTTGGGGCGTTTTCACATATCTGATTGTCTGATTCATGCATCTGATCGACACTATAGCTGTAGGATATACTGCATATGTGGGCTTTAAGTGTATATAAAAACAGTAAATTCTGGTTCTTGATCAAGAGGTTGCTTCAGGACCCGATTGATAAACAAAGTGATATAATACATTCATAGAAAAAAAGGTGCTATCTAGAACATAAAAGGGTTTTCGGCTGTCCCCATAGGAAATCTCTTTAAAGAACACTTTTTGATTCCAGTTAGAACCCTTTTGGGTTCCATCCCACTGGGCAAAAACTGGTTGCATCAACGTTATTTCTACATCATTTCAACAACAAAAATGTAATCTGATGACTAAAACTGAATGGATTTTCAAAAAGTCAACAACGTAAGGGAATGTCTTTTTTATGTCTTTTTTTAACCCAACTTTTAACCTAAATCCAATGACATGTTAAAAATGTTGGTTGATTTCACAATAGTTGACCTCTCAACCAAATGTAAATCAAAACTAGACGTTGAGATGACGTCTGTGCCCAGTGGGATGTCGAACCCTTTCCACAGAGGGTTCTACATGGAACCCCAAAGAGTTCTACCTGGATCCAAAAAGGGTTCTCCTATGGGGACAGATGAAGAACCCCTTCAGGAACCCTTTTTTTCTAAGAGTGTATGTGTCTGAAAAAGTGGACCCTGAACTCTTATTTACATTTCTTGTGTGAAGAAAATTGTACTTTCCTGGAATTCTCATGCAACGTGATACTGCACCAGGGAACAGAAATCATATATGAAAACTTCCTTTACTTGAATCAGAATCAAACAATGGAATTAATTGTATTATCTAGGGGTTTAGAAGCCAGGCAAACCATCATGTATAATGTCACTCTCTGTTCAAACCTTTCTTTCAAGAATTTCCAAAAAGGAAATGTCTTGAAAAATGGCACCCTATTCCCTACAATATATGAACTCTGGTCAAAAGTATCCTATGGAATAAGGTTCCATTTCAGACATACCCTCTGACTCATAAGATATACATGAGGGGTGATAACAGGCTAGAGCTACATTACCATGACAACACACTACTCACCAATGACTGGCCAGACAGGACCTCCAGCAGTGAGATCAGGTTATGTCCATCTCGTAGGTCTTCATACAAGTCATTTACATGCTTCCGTACCTAAGGCCAGAGGAAAGGAACGTCATTATCTCTTCCTGTTGAAATAATTAAGGCACTGGGGAGGGCAGTAGTAAACATGATGAGGGTGCATATCTATTGGAATATTGAAATCAGTCTTGTGTCAAATAGTACGTCAATTTAGCTTGGAGTTTGCACTTTTGAGCCTATTGCATTGAAGTGGGAAAACTAAATCAAGTGCAGCTCAAGTACTTGACACAATGTATTTGACCCAGGTGTGATTAGAATCTGTGATAAAAAAATTACAAGATTATGTTTAATACTGTTTATGCATCGAAAGGTTGTTTCATGCAATAGAATAGGGTTATTAGAACTCTCTCATCTGTGTCTGTGTGAACTGAGAGGAGCCTCTAAAGCTTGGGCTGGCAACTGATTAAGTGACGGAAACCAACAGCCACATTCCATTCTGTGATTAGGGTGTATGTGAGGGAGATGTCTCCGGTCTGACTGAGCCTGCATTTCATAGACTCAATCGGTGTCTGTAAGGTACCAGGGATGAGATCTGTTATGGCACAAACACTCACATACACATGCTAAAACACGCACTCTACAGACACGTACACATGGATTTTGTATTGTAGATATGCTAGTAGAGTAGTGGCCTGAGCGCACACACTTAATGTGTTGTGAAAAGTGTTGTGAAATGTAATATTTTTTTAGGACTGCCTTAATGTTACTGAAGCCCAGAAAGAGTAGCCGCTAATGGGGATGCTTAATAAATACAAATAAAAAGGCCTTATTAGCATAATTCCCATCAGGTTCCCTACCTACCTTCAGACACTAGTGCCCTACCTCTGTATAACAGAGGGAGCACATGGCTTTGACACATATCCATGGCCCTCAAATAACTCATCCTGACCCCACACTTAACAACTCCAGTCCCAGGCTTTCTCCTCCCTGTAGGCCCATCTCCCATTCTTCCTGTCCTGAATACCACCAGGCCTGTGAAATCCCCCAGCTGCCCGGTGGCCTGCTTTTACCCAGGCCAGGTGGCATCCCCTCTCCTCTCTCCCACATAACCCCAGCAAACAGGCACAGCTGTGGGACCAAAATAGACCCGCTCCCTGGATCCCCTTTTACTAGTTGGTCAGCCAAATATTTCCTCACGCTATTACTCAGCACTTTTAAACTCCCCCGGACAATGTCACAGGGGATAAGGCATGTTGGCCCTGGCACTGGAGAGTACAGTAGTTAAAATGCCTTTCTTTCCATGTGTACAGTTCACTCTCAAATTCAGATATTGTATTACAGTTTGTAGTACCGGCAACAACATCTAAGATGATGGGGAAAATAATGAAATATTGAGCTCAAATAGCCAAAATATTCGACCTCCATCTGTAGTATAAAAAAAGTTGAGCCTTGTAACTCATGCCATCGTTGCAACATTACTCCAATAATCCTGCTCCACTGCCCTAGCAACATAAAATGTCACTCCAAATGAGATCACATTGTCATGTGCCATGTGTTAGCTTAGGGGGTTTACAACACTTTTGCCTTCGACCAAATAAATCAGGCTAAATCACTTGAATAGGTGACAAAAACGGGATTATAACTCGCTCCCTAAGCACATTACACAATAAACTGCCATGGATTTGCATGCATAATAAACACCTTGTCTTTATATAGTTTATGCTTGCTCATATACTGTTTTACAATATGGGAAAGTGGGAAATTAATCATTTAATCAGTTACTCTGCCTCTGACAAGGGGATCCCTAATTCCATGGCAGATGAACCAAAGCAATTTAGATTATTTCGGAGTCAATGAAAATGACTGGGTACATGTATACCGCATCATGGGATGGGTGGAAGAAGATATGCAGTTAGTACAAACTCTGGCAAGCTAGCAAATGCCATCTCCCATTGGCACCTCTGCTAAGCATCTATCATCAGTTATGTAGCCCAGGATGAAAGGCTGTGATGCTTTGCTGATCACTCTTTAATGGGTTATTCACCTCATCAGGTAATGACACATTATAGTTCATCTTCATGGAAACTGACAGGACTAAAACATGAAACAGCCTGTCTTTTAGTGATGTTTTATGCTACTATAGGTAGCGTTAGCTAGCGCTAGTCAGCTGTACCTGCACCAAAACTCAAGTCATTTTTCATTTTATAGCTACTTTTTAAATAGTGAGCGAAAATGTTTTAACCAATTTCATTTCCTTGACTGATCAAAACTTGTTTTCTCATGGTCCCTCTTGTCTCTCAGCAGCAGACATTTAGTGAGTAATACGTTTGGAGCATCACATTGCAATATCGAATTGCAATACATATAGAATCGTGAGAATCGCAATGCATATTGTATTGGCAACTAAGTACCGCAATAATATCCTATCTTGAGGTCCCTGGCAATTCCCAGCCCTACTGTCTTTCCATTATCATGACCATTATACCATCACTCTTGCATCTGTATGTTGTAAAAACAGTAACCATTTCAACACAGAACGGCCTAAAGGTGACGACAGAGAGGTGGAGGTACAATACACTAATTAGGCATTGAGGTATGTGAGAAATGATCTACCCATGGGACCGGATTCATAATAACCAAGAGTCTTAGTGACATGGAAAAATCAAGAGATGTTCATGATTAATGTGCATCCTTAAACTGAACGTTGCTAGTATGCTACCACCGTAACTGTGATACAAGTCAACAATATTAAAACATACTGTAGGCCTCACTCTCTCTCATATTACAGTCTCTATGTAGATCATTGAACTGGAAGGCCAAATAAAGTCTCCCCAATCCAAAAAAAGGAACAATGAATTGGGAAATAAAATGAATGGTACAGCATGTTTCTAAAAAGCTCTGCGGACAATCAATTCTTACCTTTAGGAGATGTTGGTTTATCCATTTTGTAAAAGTCTTTTTCTGCACTCTGTCTCTTTCATCTGAGAAAAATACATAAAAAGACATTTAGCAAAGTACTTTACATACATACAGTAAGCATGGTGTAACTTTAAGACACACACATGCAGACACACACACAAACAAACAAACACACACACACACACACACAAACACACACCCACACACACAGGGGATGGTAATTTGCATGAAAAGTGGAATTGTGATTTACTACTACAATGAGCCAGCCGTTCATTCCTCTTATCAATGTACTGTATATGCTTCACTCGGCGTGGTCAGTTCAGAAGGGAATCCGAGTGTGGTAGCATCAGCGGATATTGCACCAATTGGATTTGCACTCTACTTACATGCGGTCTATTTAAGTTGACCAGTTCTACACATGCTTCCTCAAAGCTGAATGTCATGCACACGCATGCGCTGGTGTCTCTTGCTGCCGTGCTGCTGTATCGAGCTGTTACTCGCTATGCTTGCTGTTTCTTAAATCCCACCACCACCCTGGCCTCCACCTGTGGGTTTTGTGTTTCTTTCTTTAGGGGATTTGATATAGCATATCATGTAGGGCTGACTCCATTGAGTCGACTGATTGAATGTTTTGTCGATAGGCTGTTGGTCGACCAAGAGTTTTTTAGTTGAGCAATTTTTTATCACAGTGCTTAAAGCAGCAGACAAGCTCAGTAGCCTACATATAGTTGATTTTATTTAAACATAGGGTGTGTCTATATACTGTATGGAAAAACACACGTTTGAAAATTTCGATTGGTCGAAAGAACAGACGACTCTAAGTCGACCAACATTTGTTTTATTCGGTGACAGCCCTAATATCGTGCTCACTGCCTGTACTTATATTATCACCTTCGTATGATGCTTCGCTCTGGCAGTGAGCTACCGTGAATGAGCCGAGCCCTAACGCCAAAGACCATGCATGGTTACATGTACACATTTCCTTTCTGAACTACTGCATACATAATGATTAGATACAAGACTATCCTAATACTCTTACACATGTGGGTTCATTTCTAGTGAATACAGTAGTCTCCAGAGAGATTGATATTTTTGGAAGCGTAATGAAAAAGAATGAACTTCAATGCATGAGGCATAGCTTCCATTACTCATGGTTCAGTATTGTACACGGTCTACCACATTATTTTGTGTTTCCTGTATCCATGACAACCAGACTGGCCGCTGCCACATGCAGGCTCTCACAGACTTGAGTCTCTCTGGGATAGAAATGGAAACATAAAGGCTCAATTGTGAGCTGTCAAGGCAAACTTTCGCCAGGTATGCTACACAGACAAAAACATTTGCTCAGAGAATCTAACACAGACAAAATCCCTATACTATATTTCTGTATCATTAGCCTAACAAAATCCATTACTGTACAACACTGCACATGGCGGTAGGCTAATGGTCCTGAAACACACAGCTTGGGGGGAGAGACCCTCCTTACTTCTCTCTGCATTACCTGACTCACACAGGAAGATTAAGAGAGAAAGCTGCCAAGTGGGATTCAGGATTCAGGCCAGATACCTGTCTGTCCTACTTTATATTTCTGCCTAAAGTTCCATCTGATATAAGCCCTCAGAGGAAGACATTGATACCAATCACAAGCCCAGTAAATCATGCAATCTGCATCTTCTTTGACTTTGGAACCAAAATGCAAATAACACAGATAACCTCCTCCTTTTACAACACAGCATAACACAACAGAATTTAGCCTTGGGAGGTTTAAAGTCCCCCTCTAAATGAGAAACTAGTGGAAAACTTCCTTGCTCAGTCAGAAACTGAAATTCCCAATCCTTGGATTCTGGATGGAGTAAAGCGAAGCAGGAAGAGATACTGACCCATGCAGCACATCAACGTCACCAGGTGAGCGCTGAGTTCCCCGTCACGCCCCAGCAGGTGCCACATCTCCCTAGCCATAGTTAGCTCCCGGGGGCTCTGGAGAGAGTGCATCATGGTCCCAGCAGAGGGACGGCATGTGTGTGAGATACCGACATTACTGAAGGAGCAGCAACATACTCCTCCTCCCTGCCTGCTTCCCTGCCTGCCTACCTCTAGCGCAGCCTGCTGCTACTCCCCTTCTCGTCAAGCATCCGGAATGAGTCCTGTCAGATTTTCCACAGCAACTCAGAGGTTTTCTTACATGTTTAATGTTTACTTAAGGTCACAGCACAACGCGGCTCAATTCCATTAAGGGACTAATAAGGCTCCTTAAGAAAAGGAGAAAAGGTATTTTTCTGATTAAAACCTATTTTTTAGAATGACACTTTACATCTGACACAGATGGGGGCATCAGTTTGGAGAATACTATTGCAGTAGCCTGTATGCAACTATAGTATGTTAAAGCTTGTTTGTCTAATTGAATGTTGAGTAGAACATAGGAATAGATCTAACAATTATATTTCTTATAGGTATTTAACTGATGGATAAATTAGATTACTACTAAGGCAATTAAAGTTGATGTAGTGTCTTTAGGTAGAGAGAAGTTAACTAGCAATGTAATCAACAAATTGATTCATCTTGTGCAATAACATGCAATAACGTCCAACAACCAACAGACTCAATTTCAAAAAATACAAACACTTTTTCCCCTCAGACTCGCAAAACGTACAAAATCTGGATAAAAACTCTATTCATCAAAACAATCAACCTCCCAAAAAACAGCATATCAAAATGGCAATTAGTCACGTTGTCATAATATTAGCTCTTTACTGAAGAGAACATCATGGGTTATTAACTATTTTCCGTCTTACTCTGAGGTCAGTAAATTAACTAGACAATCAGTATAATTTGTCAGATCCTTGACAAATCTAATTTTCTCTGCAATGAGTGGTACATCCCAGAGGAGTGAGCCCATGCTGAGACAGTTATAAAAAGATCAGACTGTATGTTCTATGTCAGATGTGACACGTTTGTGAGGCTGATGTCCTTGAATTTCAAAGGCAAACATATTTTAATGAATTCTGGATCCAAAAATATTCGTCTGCATTTTTACTGTATGTGCTTTATTTGTACTACACATTTTTCACATCCTACAGTGTATCACCCACAACAATGTCAATCCCTGGTTCATCAAACACATCTAACACACCGAGCACACTCAATTGCGCTCGTTGGGCAATAACTACAATACCAACTGAAATTAAGACAAACACACTTTACTTAGTGCTATACAACATAAAATATTTCCCCTAAAATTACCATGAAAAAAACAGGCAATAACATGAGGTCATACATTGGTCAGTTTTGAGGCAGAATACTGATGGGTGATTGGTAATTTAGGCCTATGCCTAATCCAGATGTGTCTCAAAGGTGCTGTCACTGTCAGTGGTTATTAGCTGCCTTTTTCATTTGGTTAATATATAAATAGTGTGCGTGTAAAGCTGCAGAGAATTCACTACTGGGCTGGGAGTCTGGGACTAGGGATTGCGCCAAATGTTAGTGAACAGAATTGCACCTGAGAGAGGAAAAAATATCCATCCAGCCTATACCCTTGTTAATAAAAAAGTACAGTGTTTTAAATCCACCACTGCCATAGTAGTGTACCAGACACCTGCTGCTATATCACTCCTTCTCTCTCCCGCTCTCCCTGAACATATATCTCCTTTTCCCTCGCTCTCTTTCTCCATAAACGTTAAGTAAATCACAACTGCGACTGGGTAGAGCTGAGCTGAGCTAGGCCTTCAGGACGTTACAATGTGTGATCCTACTGGCCTGAGGCTGCTTACTACATAATACATGAGTATAGCCAGAGACTCATTAATACAAATGGAGTCTTCAGGGAGTGTCCAAGGCAACACCCTTCCCTGCTCAAAGCCCAGAGACAGGATGAATTTGCTGTATCATTGACCACCAATGCTCATTATTATGGTGCAACTAAGGATGACAGTTTAAGTTTGAAATAAATCCAGTAGTAGCTGGTTGGATACAGTACCACTGAGTTTGTGGAATGTGTGTAAGAGGGGTAATCTTTAGAGAATGGTGCCCTCTTGAGGGACAGGTTGAGAGAACATGGGCCTACAATTATTTCACTTTGAAATATTATAAATCTTACTTAAATGTTCTAAAATAGTGAAGAATAATTTCATCAAAACCCAATATTACTTACCAATGTGTGTGATGAGGTATATTATATACAGAGTAATCAGAGGCTGTTTTTACAACCACATTATTAGATTTAATTGGTAGTATAGGTCAGGACTGGATCTCATAAATACCAGTGCTGGTTTAGCAGCTAAACACTCCATTAAAGTCAGGGAGAATAGTTCCAGTCCCATCTGATCTACTCAGACCTGCCCAGCTTCCTTCTGTAACAAATAACATGATGTCAGTGTCAGGATTTGGCTAGGATTGTTCCGATTTTGGCCACTAGATGCCCCCATTGTGCTTTTTTGGCCCTTTTGTTTTCCCTTGTTTCCAGTTATTATTTGCACCTGGGCCTCGTTTCCCTTGAATGTATTTAAACCCTTAGTTTTCCTCAGTTCTTTGCTCTGTGTTTGAATGTTAGCACCCAGCCCCAGCCATGCTGTGAACATTTGTTACTCCAGTTGGACTCTCTTGTGGTACTCTGTTTTTGTTCTCGTTTATTTATTTTTGATTGCTCCAGTTGGACTCTCTTGTGGTACTCTGTTTTTGTTCTCGTTTATTTATTTTTGATTATCTTTTGAGGCTTTTTCCTGCTGTACCTACCTCCTTGTGGATTTACCTTTTGACTTGGAGGATTACCTTTTTCTCTTGGTATTACTTTTGACGTTGTGGATTTATATTTTTGCCTGAAGATCTTTCCTTTTTACTTTATTAAAACACCGTCTCAAGTACTGCTGTGTCTGCCTCATCTTCTGGGTTCTGCTGACTATTAGTGGCTCAGTTTGCTAAGTGACTGTTTCTCACACCGGAGACCTGAGTTCGTAACCGGGTCCTGACAGTCAGATTAAACATTATGACCATCAGCTGATGACTGCAGTACCTTATCACAACCTACTGGCACATAGTCATCACTCGCACTCACCAACACATTATAACGTTTATATCCAATAAACCTTGTGATGTTGGACTTTTATTTAATATTTTATTCAACCAGGAAAGTCCCATTGAAATTGACAAGTGAGCCCTGGCAATTCCCCATCATATATTCTCCATTGCCTGGCAAAACTAATGACCCTTACTTGAGGCCTTCTCCAAGACATTGAAGTTGATCCAGTCGGTAATCTGCAAGTTAAACACAAATGCACACACTGCAGGACAGGCAAACGTAAATATACTCCTCATTAGCACACATGGTCTGGATCATCAACAAAACAAGGATCTGGTCACTGCTAGACGAACAGAGTGTGTGGAATCCAGGCCCTCTCTTAGCATAACCTTAAGTTAATGAGAAACTAACTGTTGATGTGTGGAAGTGCAACAGTCCATCCAGGGCCATGGAAGTGTGTTAAATGTGTTACCTAACAGCTCTTGACCTCTGACTTCATTAATCTGTTTCACTTTCACTGTTGCCAGGTTCCACTTGAAAGGTTACCCTTTGGAGTCTAAAACCAAAGGAGAGGAATACCTTTGAAAATGACTTTTTAACCGGTTAAACATTGGAACATCATGTGAGATTGCAAAATGCCAGAGGGGAATATGTTGAATATACATTGTAAAACTACACGTCATCGGCCATATCTAATTATTTAATTGATTTATAGATGTTTTAATGTGATCACATATAGCGCCTTCAGAAAGTATTCACACCCGTTTGACTTTTCACCCCCAAAAATGTACAAATTGGGATTAAAATGGATTGTCTTTTTTTCTCCAACAATCTACACAAAATACTTTGTCATGTCAAAATTATATATATATTTTTTAGATTCATGAAAAATAAAACACTAATATATCTTGACTTGATAAGTATTCAACCCCCTGAATCAATACATGTTAGAATCACATTTGGCGGCGATTAGTCTTTTTTGGGTAAGTCTCTAAGATTGTACAATATTTGCCCATTATTCTTTTTAAAACTCTTCTAGCTCTGTCAAGTTGGTTGTTGATCATTGCTAAACAGCTACTGTCAAGTCTTGCCATAGATTTTCAAGACGATTATGTCAAAACTGTAACTAGGCCACTCAGGAACATTCAATGTCGTCTTGGTAAGCAAATCCAGCACAGGAGGTAGGTGCCACCTTAAATGGGGAGGATGGGCTCGTGGTTATGGCTGGAGCGGAATCAGTGGAATGGCATCAAATACATCAAACACATGGTTTCCATGTGTTTGATGCCATTCTATTTGCTCCGGTCCAGCCACTATTATGAGCCATCCTCCCTTCAGCAGCCTCCAATGAACTCCAGTGTATATTTGGCCTTGAGTTTTAGATTATTGTCCTGCAAAAAGGTGAATTTCTCTCCAAGTGTCTGGAAAGCATACTGAACCAGGTTTTCCTCTAGGATTTTGGCTGTGCTTAGCTCTATACTGTTTATTTTTATCCCCCAAAAACTCCCTTGCCGATGACAAGCAAATACAATGTTTTTGATCCTCAGTTTTCTTGTATCACAGCCATTAAAATCACCATTAGCCTCATGGTGAAATCCCTGTGAGATTTCATTAATCTCAGGCAACTGAGTTAGGAAGGACGCCTGTATCTTTGTAGTGACTGGGTGTTATAATACACCATCCAAAGCGTAATTAATAACTTCACCATGTTCAAAGGGATTATTCAGTGTCTGCAATTTTTTACCCATCTACCAATAGGTGCCCTTCTTTGTGAGGCATTGGAAATCCTACCTGGTCTTTGTGGTTGAATCTGTGCTTGAAATACACTACTCGACTGAGGGACCTTACAGATAATTATATATGTGGGTACAGAGATGGAGTAATCATTCCAAAATCTTGTTAAACACTATTATTGCACACAGAGTTCATGCAACTTACTATGCGACTTGTTAAGCAAATTTTACTTCTGAACGTATTTAGGCTTGCCATAACAAAGGGTTTGAATACTTAATGACTCAAGACATTTCAGCTTTATTTAGTTTATTCATTTGTTAAAATTTCAAAAAACGAAATTCCATCTCAATTTAATCCATTTTAAATTCAGGCTGTAACACAACAAAATGTGGGAAAAAGTCAACAGGTGTGAATACTTTCAGAAGGCACTGATATGACTCACAGACAAATCCCAGCTTGTCAAGCATTGCATCATGTAGGGATAAAGTACTGATAAGAGGTGTCCATTTCAGGGAAGAGAATCATAATGACTGACAATAACAAAAGGGCTGTGACTTTTAATCTTACAGTGCAACTGGTTTCACTTACAACTACAGTCATGACATAATATATTTTAACTTATCATGTTTACTGTACTTCCACTCTCTCAAGTAATGTCACATCAGTCCTCCATTCAAATCATGTTTATGTTCAGTACGGAGAATATTATACTTTTTTTTTTACATTGAACCTTTCTTTAACTAGGCAAGTCAGTTAAGAACAAATTCTTATTTACAATGACACCCTCCCGGGGAACAGTGGGTTAACTGCCTTGTTCAGTGGCAGAATGACAGATTTTTACCTAGTCAACCCAGGGATTTGATCCAGCAACCTTTCGGTTACTGGCCCAACGCTCTAACCACTAGCCTACCTGCCGCCTCAAAATGCTTTGAAACATTTTGAAACATTTAAAAACGAGGATGTACTACCTGAATTGGTCCAATAAGAATAGAGACTTTCATTTTCTGATGCATAATGTTTTTCGCTCTGGCATGTGTACCCTACTGAATTTGACCCTGGTCAGGCATCCAGCAGCGTGGTCAAACCTGGACAGCCATTGATCCAGTGGGACAGTTGGTGTTCATTTTGGACTTCAAAGAAGTGTATCGACATGGCTAGAAATAGCCACTACGGTTAAGGGTCAGACACACCGAGAAATCTGACAGAGAAATCTGTCGGCAGTTCACTTTTTGTTGTTCACAGAGAACAGTTTTACCACTGTTTTGCTTCATTTAAACACTCCAGGCCACAACGTGGCAGTAGTGTGTTTGGCTTGTGGTTGCTGTAGCTAATGTAAGCTAACTAGCAAGCTGTGCTAATGTTGTTGCTAGCTAGCTAAAATTTGAAGTAAGCCCTTGTCGATACTAACCAGATGGCCACAACTAGATTATTACCGTAGCTAGCAACATTATTTAATTAAATCACAATGGATTTGTTTTTGAATGAAGCAGCTACCTGTTAGCTGTCGAGAGTCAGAGGAGTAAGTTAGCTAGCTAGCTAGCAATGTTGTGCTAAATGGCAATGCAAACTGTTTAGCTCACATTAGCTAGCAAGCAAACTGGCACATGCGATAATGGAGAGGGAATTACTAGCTAAATAGCTAGCTTGGTAAAGCATTTAGTGTTGTGTGCAATGTACTGCACGTACCACCCCATTCGTTTCATGTGAAGTGTGTGTGACTGCCTTGCTCAGTTAGCAAGCTAACTAATGCGCAGGGGGACATTATCAAACTGAACCTAACAAAAACATCCTTCTTCAAGCACAAAACTCCTTAGCTAGATGCAAAAGATGTAAAGACTTGCTCTAGAAAATAAATATGTCTTATGCAGCTTTATTGTTTCAGTTAAAACAATTCTGATGAAAAGGGAATTATACATTTTGTGGTCACTTCTATCATCTCCCCCACGTGACGGTTTGTGCTCTCTGACTGGCTCAAAGTCAAGTGACAAGCATTGCGATTCTACAAGTAGATTTAGTTTATTTAATCAAGGTCTGGGTAATTAGTATGTTTTATAGCTTATAATCAGTTATGTACTGTGGTAAGTCTTTAAAATAGAAACCACTAGGAGAGAGAGCTAATTCTAGGAGCTATGTCTGGTGTTGTCTACACAATATAGCTACCCGGACTATCTGCAATGACCCTTTTTGCACAAACTCTTTTGCCTCATCACATACGCTGCTGTAACTGTTAATTATATATACTGTTGCCTAGTCAATTTATCCCTACCTATATGTACATATCTACCTCAATTACCTCATACCCCTGCACATCGACTCGGTACTGATACCCAGTGTATACAGTATAGTCAAGTTATAGTAACTCATTGTGTATTTATTCCTCATGTTATTATTTGTATATTATTTCTCTATGCATTGTTGGGAAGGGCCCATATGTAAGCATTTCACTGTTCGTTTACACCCATTGCTTACGAAGCATGTGACAAATAACATTTGATTTGATTTGAGTATTGGGCTTGTAAATTATGTAATTAATTAATAAGGTTTAGTTTAGTGTTTAGTTTAGTCTATTCCAAGGTTCCTCTCTTCTGTCTCTCATTCTGACTTCTGAGTACATGGAAGGAGAAGCCATCATAAAATCACATGATGTGTGCCCAGAGCAGTACTTATAAACACCTAAAAAGTCCCACAGTCCAGACAGATTATTCTGAGGGAGTGGAAATAGCAGCAGCACTGTTTTCAATGACAGGAGCTTCCAAAGACAGTGGTGGGAAAAATAAGCAAAGTCAAGGAGATACTACCATGGCACTAAACAATGGCCTTTCTCTCACTTCTCTGGCCTCCCATTCACACAAAGGTTGAAGTAAAGAAATGGATCAATGTCACAGGGGCCTTTGCCTTACAAGCTACTGTATACTATCAGTGGCCAGTTTATTAGGTACACCCTGTTCACGAAAATTGATCGCTCCTACAGACAGTGAGTCACGTGGCCGTGGCGTGCTATATAAAGCAGGCAGACAGGCATTGAGGCATTCAGTTACTGTTCGATTGAACATTAGAAGGGCAAAACGAGAGACCTAAGCGACTTCGAGCGTGGTATGATCGTTGGTGACAGGTGCGCCGGATCCAGTATCTCAGAACGGCCGCCCTCCTGTTTTTTTTTTTTTAGCATTGTCTAGGTTTTACCGAGAATGGTGTGGGAGAAAAAAAACAAATAAATCCAGTCAGTGGCAGTCCTGTGGGCGAAAACAGTTTGTTGATAAGAGAGGTCGAAGGAGAATGTCAAGAATCGTGCACGAATTGTGCCAGTTAACAGAACGGCATCTCGGAATGCACAACTCTTCGATCCTTGTCACGGATGTGCTATTGCAGCAGACAACCACACCTATCAGCTAAAAACAAAAAGAAGCGTCTCCAGTGGGCACACTATCACCAATACTGGATAATTGAGGAGTGGGAAAACATTGCCTGGTCCGACGAATCCTGGTTCCTGTTGCATCATGCTGATGGCAGAGTCAGGATTTGGCATAAACAGCATGAGTCCATGGCCCCATCCTGCCTGGTGACAACAGTACAGGCTAATGGTGGTGGTGTAATGGTGTGGGGAATGTTTTCTTGGCACATGTTAGGTCCCTTTATGCCAACTGAGCAACGCCACACCATGTAGAAGCCATGCCCCGAAGAAGTCAGGCTGTTCTGGAGACAAAGGGGGGCCTGACCTGGTACTCGGTGGGTGTACCTAATAAACTGGCCACTAAGTGTATGACTGCTTGGCACAGCCAACCACTGCCACCCTTTGGCAGCCATTTCAGTCAGGAAGCCTAAAATAAAGTACAGCTCAGTGCAGAAACAGGCACATCCTCTCATTCACAGAACAGCTCAGTAGAGTAAAGCCCCCCCCCCCCCCCCTCCCCCTCCCCCCCACACTGTGCAAGAGTCAAGATGCCAAAAGGACTGCAAGAAACAGGGCCTTACAATAACACATTAACCCTATAATGTCCTTCCAGTGTAGACAAAACAACAGCGTCACAGATGCCTTACTGAACCGTCTTGTTAGACAGCTCTCTCCACTCTAGTTTCCAGCAATAAATCTCAGCCTGCCCTGTCTGTATTACATAGTCAGAATTACAAGCTGATGCGCTAACGGACATGTTGTCAACAGTGTGAGGAATCCAGATGAGAGGAAAACAAAGGGACAGGGGACAGAGGGCGAGAGAATGAGAGAGACGTCGGAGAAGGGTGCTCTCCTTCCTTCTCGGTCTCTCCTCAGGGCAGGGCAGCATCTGAAGTATGTGTTATCTAGGACAGAAGAACAGACAGCCATGTTCTTCACAGCATGCCGCCTGGCCCAGACTGCCTTCAAGGGCACACTTCCAGGCTCCAACAGTCATTGCTCTAGCCTCTAGCCTGAAGGCCTGTCCAGGCCCCGAAGAGCTAAACAGGAAATCAAACTACAAGAGAAGTGTGCTGCCTCTCTCTCTCTCTCTCTCTCCTCCAATCTCATTCTCTCCCTCCCTCTATATCATTCTCTCTCTCCCCCTCCGCACCTCCCTACCTCCCTTTCTCTCTCAGAGTCCCCACAGAGATCCAGTCAGCAGATTCTGTCATACATCTCCCCGGTCAGAGCCGGCTAACTGATTAGAAAGGAAGTTGTGTGTAGAGGAGATATGAGCCATGGCTGCTTGTAATTTTCCATATCCTCCTACTGCCAATAGTCTTTTCCTCAGCTACTACACTGAGATGTCATTAGGCGTCCTGTTATGATTCTGCTAATAACACAAGAAAGTCAGATCAAAGCATTAAATATTGGCTATTAGGGGCAACTGACAAGAGGAGGGAAATCCTGCCTGATGATACAAGGTTTTACACATTGAATAACTATAAAACAGCAACTTTAATATTACATTTAATATTATTGTGAATTTGAATTATTAAGGTGTTCGGCTATCCTTAGATAATCTCCTCTCTTTCTAAATCTGTTTCAAAGAAAGTGCTTCACCAATACGGCAGTAGAGAACCTGGATGACAAGCTGCAACCATCATCGACTGAAGGTGAGGCTGGCAAAGTGCCCTTAGACATGAGCTATGAGTTATCACCACATGAGCCATTCAACAACGTCAAGGAGAGGTGAATCAATCCGGAATGAGCGCCTGTGTGTGTATTAGTGTATGTGTGTGTGTGTGTGTGTGTGTGTGTGTGTGTGTGTGTGTGTGTGTGTGTGTGTGTGTGTGTGTGTGTGTGTGTGTGTGTGTGTGTGTGTGTGTGTGTGTGTGTGTGTGTGTGTGTGTCTGTGTCAGCATGTGATAACTAACTCAGCTGCTTCGGAACACACAGTCCTTGTCAGGTCACCCATGTAGAGACTGAAAGCCAAGGAGGGAGAACTGAAAGCTTCTACATAAGCTTCAGTCCCACTGGTCAAATTCCTTTTTGAAATGTGAATTAGGAGATAATTGTGTGATAAACTCAGTGCTTCATGTACAAAGTGGAAGACAGTTTGGAGCCAGAGTATAGTGATGTGTATTGATTTTAAACTCAAGCCATTAGAGCAGACATTTAGGCCCATATATTACAATCCACTGTAGATCTGTGAGATATGGTATTGATACTCTTTGTATATAGCTTCATTCTTGTGTGTGTTTTTTGTGTTTAAAAAAAACGTCTTATTTAACTCTGCATAGTTGTAAAAGAGCTTGTAAGTAAGCATTTCACTGTAAGGTCTACACACCTGTTGTATTCGGAGCATGTGACTAATACAATTTGATTCAATTTGAGAGGCTATAGGACTGAGTGCTAGATTCACTAACCTTCCAGCACATAGACTACAGTGCAGACTGGCAATAGGAGTAGGATCTTGTAAGGAGAGCAAAACATACACCTGTCTACAATCATGGCAGAGTTTGGTTGCTATTTGTGTATCCATGGTGACTTATTACAATGCTATGTGGTATAATAGAGATGTTCACAGAAATCTATGGAGACTGACAGAGTACCTGACTATGTACAATGTTCCTGCCCTTGTTTGTGCAGGAATGACACCTGCAGAGCAAGGACGGTTTGACAGTGAATTGTATCTGTTCCACGGGTCCCTTAACTTATCACCAGTAGGGGTTTGTTTTGACAGACACAACGTTAGGTAGGAAAATACATATGGCACGTGGTCACTGTTGTCCCTGACTAAAGAAAACATCATTGCTTCAGAGTCTTGTAGGAGCTGGGTAGACTTGAATTGCTATCCCCAGGTTCCCTTTTTCTTATGTAAGCAATTGTTCAGACCAGTGAAATGATAGTGCCGGAAACACATTTTAAAACACTACATTTTAAACATGCATCTCATGCAATTCTGAATTTTGTTATTCATGAAAGCAAAAAAAACAGCACTGCTGATACCACACTGATACTAGGGGCCAAATAACCAAAACTGAAAATAATTACAAGCATTTTATAATGAGTAAAAGAAGTAGCATCTTCAATATTGTTCTGCATTCACTCACTGCCTCTTCCAAACAGATAAAATAACAAAGATGATTAAATCATTTCCAGCAATTATTATTTGTTCCCAAGTGCCAGACAGACCATAAACTGAGGACGTAGAAAATGTATTTTCCACAGCTGTGATGGGAGTGTTTCCTTCCCAGCATCCTCAGATGTGTGAAGAGCAGGGCGTAATACATTAGCCTAGAGGGGAGGGACAGTGACTCACCATATGACCTCACACAGACAGAACTGACACTGTGAGCCAGCCAAGGCCAAAGAGGGAGGTGCCGTCAGGCTACCATGACAACTCATAAACACGCATTTGTCCACATTAGCAAATATGTACCTAAAAAGACACTGGCCTAATCAAATCCCACTCCTCTCACTGCATGTCCAAATAGACAATTATAGGTTATATTCTACAAACTGAAATGTTATCTGTGCACTCTTAGAAAAAAGGGCTCCAAAAGCGTTCTTCGGCTGTCCCCATAGGATAGGTGAACCCTTTTGAGTTCCATGTGGAACGCTCTATGGAAAGGATTCTACATTGGAACCCAAAAGGGTTGTACCTGGAACAAAGAAAGGTTCTACCAAGGGTTCTCCTATGGGGACAGCCGAAGCACACTTCTAAGTTCTAGATAGAACCTATGTTCTAAGAGTCACCACTGTGACCCAAACTAAACGGAAAAACTACAGCTGATTTCTCTTACTTCCAGACTATCTACTCAATTTTCACTCTTCTCATTAACGAAATCTGCATTCACTTTCAACAATATCTTCTCAATTAACAGAATGTAATCAATAGAATGAATTTCTATTCAACTAAAGAGAGCTTGGTTGTATCAAAACATTGTAATCACCTCACAATACATTACAATGCCACAGGGCTGACCCCATTTAGTCGACTGGTCGATTGTTTGGTCGACAGGCTGTTGGTTGACCGAGATTTCTTTAGTCGAGCAGTCGCAAAAAAAATTGTTTTTCATGGTGCATAAGACACCTGTCTGATTCGCGCCTGTCTCAGTGGTCTAATCCATTGTGGAGGCCACGGGATGGCACAGTCCATCACTGTAAGACATGTGATACTGAAATTGTGTATGGTTATATTATGTAAAAATAATGGTGCAACACGGTCACTGTCCGCGGTTCTGAAACATAATCTTCAGTTCACCGTAGAATTGGCGCCTTCCCTATGTTGCTATGTGCATAATAGCAAAGTTAACCAGCATATTAGGATTGAGAAAAATGCGGCGGAGGCAGCAGCAGCAGAGACAGGGAAACAGCCCTTGCCTTAGCATAATTGTCTAAGAAAATTGAGGAGAGAGGAAACCCCAAAATTAATCAGATCTATAATCAATAGCCTAACTGTTAAATGTGCCTAGCTTTATAAAACATCCATATATATCTTCAGAAATAAGACAGATCCTGCTTCTGTTGCCTGTTTGAGTGTTTGTTTAATAGCCTACTTATTGCGTGAGCACCAAGCCTCATGCAATGGCAAAATATCGGATAAAGCAATTTCACAGATTCGGCTGTTTTCGTTAGACTAGCCTCTCTGGTATTACTTTAAATTTATTTAGTGTTGTTACACTGTTTCAAACAGGCAGAAAAATAATATTGTAATCTAACAGCACCTGTTTGTCACACATAATATGCACGCAGCTCTCGCTCCAATTCCCTCCTTTTTCTTGATCTCCTTTTTCTTGTTATTATTACAATTATTAGTATTATGATCATCATTATACTAATAAGTAATGTCGTTATCATTAGTAGGCTTTGTATAGTAGCCTTGTATAACCACCATCGTCCTGTTTAGTCTTAATACTGTAACATATTTAGGCCTATATTTGAATATTTAGGCTACTGTTTCAATCATTCATTTGTTCATGCCATCACACCGCATTCGAGACATTCATGCTATGAAATCTAATCAAGCATTTTAGTTTTAAAATTAAAAAACAAAGGGAGCTTTGAATAATTAGCCTAAACAATAAATAAACTGCAATTCACGAACACATGCAAATGTTTAGTCTGCTGTAATAAAGGCTTTATACATTTTTTCTCTCGTTAGAACAGACTCTCTGGTACACTTTTTTTATTTACTGTTGTCTACACTGTTCCAAATGGTCATAAAAAGTAATGATATTGTAATCTTTTTATTTATTTTTATTTCACCTTTATTTAACCAGGTAGGCCAGTTGAGAACAAGTTCTCATTTACAACTGCGACCTGGCCAAGATAAGGCAAAGCAGTGCGACAAAAACAACAACACAGAGTTACACATAAACAAACGTACAGTCAATAACACAATAGAAAAATCTATCTACAGTGTGTGCAAACGTAGAAGAGTAGGGAGGTAAGGCAATAAATAGGCCATAGAGGCAAAATAATTACAATTTAGCATTAACACTGGAGTGATAGATGTGCAGATGATGATGTGCAAGTAGAGATACTGGGGTGCAAAAGAGCAAGAGGATAAGTAACAATACGGGGATGAGGTAGTTGGGTGTGCTATTTACAGATTGGCTGTGTACAGGTACAGTGATTGGTAAGCTGCTCTGACAGCTGATGCATAAAGTTAGAGAGGGAGATATAAGACTCCAGCTTCAGTGATTTTTGCGATTCGTTCCTGTCATTGGCAGCAGAGAATTGGAAGGAAAGGCGGCCAAAGTAAGTGTTGGCTTTGGGGGTGACCAGTGAAATATACCTGCTGGAGCGCGTGCTACGGGTGGGTGTTGCTATGGTGAACAGTGAGCTGAGATAAGGCGGGGCTTTACCTAGAATAGACTTATAGATGACTTGGAGCCAGTGGGTTTGGCGACGAATATGTAGTGAGGGCCAGCCAACGAGAGCATACAGGTCGCAGTGGTGGGTAGTATATGGGGCTTTGGTGACAAAACGGAGGGCACTGTGATAGACTACATCCAATTTGCTGAGTAGAGTGTTGGAGGCTATTTTGTAAATGACATCGCCGAAGTCAAGGATCGGTAGGATAGCCAGTTTTATGAGGGTATGTTTGGCAGCATGAGTGAAGGAGGCTTTGTTGCGTAATAGGAAGCCGATTGTAGATTTAATTTTGTATTGGAGATGCTTTATATGAGTCTGGAAGGAGAGTTTACAGTCCAACCAGACACCTAGGTATTTGTAGTTGTCCACATATTCTAAGTCAGAACCGTCCAGAGTAGTGATGCTAGTCGGGCGGGAGGGTGCGGTCAGCAATCGGTTGAAGAGCATGCACTTAGTTTTACTTGCATTTAAAAGCAGTTGGAGGCCTCGGAAGGAGTGTTGTATGGCATTGAAGCTCGTTTGAAGGTTTGTTAGCACAGTGTCCAAAGAAGGACCGGATGTATACTGAATGGTGTCGTCTGAGTAGAGGTGGATCAGAGAATCACCAGCAGAAAGAGCAACATCATTGATATATACAGAGAAAAGAGTCGGCCCGAGAATTGAACCCTGTGACACCCCCAGAGACTGTCAGAGGTCCGGACAACAGGCCCTCCGATTTGGCACACTGAACTCTATCAGAGAAGTAGTTGGTGAACCAGGCGAGGCAGTCATTTGAGAAGCCAAGGCTATTGAGTCTGCAGATAAGAATACGTTGATTGACAGAGTCGAAAGCCTTGGCCAGGTCGATGAAGACGGCTGCACAGTACTGTTTATCATCGATGGCGGTTATGATATCATTTAGGACCTTGAGCGTGGCTGAGGTGCACCCATGACCAGCTCGGAAACCAGTGGAGTGGAGAAGGTCGAGAAGGTATGTTGGGATTCGAAATGGTCGGTGATCTGTTTGTTAACTTGGCTTTCGAAGATTTTAGAAAGGCAGGGCAGGATGGATATAGGTCTATTTGGGTCTAGAGTGTCTCCACCTTTGAAGAGGGGGATGACCGCGGCAGCTTTCCAATCTTTGGGGATCTCAGACGATACGAAAGAGAGGCTAGTAATAGGGGTTGCAACAATTTCGGCGGATAATTTTAGAAAGAGAGGGTCCAGATTGTCTAGCCCAGCTGATTTGTAGCAACTGTTTGGCACACATAATGGACATAACACTCATGCAATGCTTGCTCCTATACCCTATTCTTTTCTTGCTCTCCAGTAGTTTACACAACTAGGTCAAAGGTCTTCTATAGATCTGACTCCCCCTTTCTCTCCTGAGCAACCAGTAAACATTAGCCCGTTTTGAGTTTCTTTTTCACATTCTCAGCAACCATTTTGCTGTCACGTGTTATTGTGTTCGGAGTTTGTTATATTTATTGATGTGATTATGATAGGCTTTAGGTGCTATTGGTCACATGCATGTGATGCTTACATGTTTCACATAAAGAGAGCAAGGGTTGAGTGAATAGGGAATGTTTTTCGTAAACAAATTAGGGATTTCAGTAACTGAACTTTTTTTGCCAGAATCAAGTAATAAACTAAATGGCTGAAATGATTGCAGCTTGCAGCACGGACAGCGCAATAAACACAGCTGTGCTGTGGTGCCTTTTCACTGCTGTAGGGAGGTGAGCGAGACAACGTGCGTCACACACACAAGCACTCGCTGTCATTTTTTTAAACACAGTGTGACCATAGGGCACTTTCTTTGGTGATTTGTGTTTCTTAATTACTTAATCAAGCAGTGTGCTTAACTTCTTTGGGACAGGGGGGCAGTATTGAGTAGCTTGGATAAAAAGGTGCCCAGAGTAAACTGCCTGCTACTCAGGCCTAAAAGCTAGAATATGCATATAATTAGTCGATTTGGATAGAACAATTCTGAAGTTTCTAAAACTGTTTGAATGACGTCTGGGAACTCATATGGCAGGCAAAAACCTGAGAAAAAATCCAACCAGGAAGTGGGAAATCTGAGGTTTGTAGTTTTTCAAGTCATTGCCTATCGAATATACAGTGTCTATGGGGTCATATTGCACTTCCTAAGGCTTCAAGTAGATGTCAACAGTCTTTAGAACCTTGTTTGAGGCTTCTACTGTGAAGGAGGGGGAATGAGAGCTGTTTGAGTCAGGGTCTGGCAGAGTGCTATGAGCTCAGTCTCGCAGGCTCCCGTGAGAGTTAGCTGCGTTCCATTGCATTTCTACAGACAAAGGAATTCTCCGGTTGAAACATTATTAAAGATTTATGATAAAAACATCCTAAAGATTGATTCTATACTTTGTTTGACATATTTCTACGAACTGTAATATGACTTTTCGTCTGTACTTTCGCCTGGACTTGCAAGCGCCTCCTGAGTTTGGATTTGTGTACTAAACGCGCAAACAAAAAGAAGGTATTTGGACATAAATGATGAACTTTATCGAACAAAACAAACATTTATTGTGGAACTGGGATTCCTGGGAGTGCATTCTGATGAAGATCATCAAAGGTAAGTGAATATTTATAATGCTATTTCTGACTTCTGTTGACTCCACAACATGGCAGGTATCTGTATGGCTTGTTTTTGTGTCTGAGCGCCGTACTCAGATTATTGCATGGTGTGCTTTTTCCGTAAAGCTTTTTTGAAATCTGACACAGAGGTTGCATTAAGGAGAAGTTTATCTATAATTCCATGTATAACACTTGTAGCAATGTTTATTATGAGTATTTCTGTAAATTGATGTGGCTCTGCAAAATCACCGGATGTTTTGGAAGCAAAACATTACTGAACATAACGCGCCAATGTAAACTGAGATTTTTGGATATAAATATGAACTTTATCGAACAAAACATACATGTATTGTGTAACATGAAGTCCTATGAGTGTCATCTGATGAAGATCATCAAAGGTTAGTGATTCATTTTATCTCTATTTCTGCTTTTTGTGACTCCTCTCTTTGGCTGGAAAAATGGCTGTGTTTTTCTGTGACTAGGTGCTGACATAACATAATCGTTTGGTGGGCTTTCGTCGTAAAGCCTTTTTGAAATCGGACACTGTGGCTGGATTTACAACAAGTTTATCTTTAAAATGGTGTAAAATACTTGTATGTTTGAGGAATTTTAATTATGGGATTTCTGTTGTTTTGAATTTGTTGCCCTGCAATTTCACTGGCTGTTGGCGAGGTGGGACACTACCGTCCCGAATATCCCAGAGAGGTTAAAGCATCAGATAAGCTCAGTGCATATGTAGTTGATTTTATTCAAACACTTAGCGTGTGTCTGTCTATATATGGAGAAAAAAATCAGTTTAAACATTTCAACTAATCGATAGGTCGAAAGAAAAGGACGACTCTCGGTCGACCAAGGTTTTTGTAGTCGGGGACAGCCATACAATGCCACAACTCTTCACTTCAGAGACATTCATAATGAGATCAGCTCCATGTGTTCACAGTGAATGACAAACATATTATTCAAATGGAAAATGATTTAAGCCCTGAGCAATTATATCAAGACAAGATAGCTAAACAACCACAGGTTGCCCTTAGCGATAATGTCAGTTATCATTGATAGAACCAAAACAATAATTGCTTTACTCATCTTTCTTCTTGGAAGCTATTGATGTCTAAAGCAGTATACTGTAAGATATCCTAACTAAGAGCTCAGAGTCTGACTCATTCCTCCCACACTAGATTTAGTTGTTGTAATAGGTTCATCCAGATCAATACAGGGCTGGAAAGTAGGCCTAATGGAACAGGGTTGTGCACTGACTCAAATGTCAGAGGATTCACTGATCAACGTAATATTGCTGCCTTGTTGTCTGCACTAGTTTGTCTTTGATGATTTTGTTTGTTCCTCTTTGCATATACTGTACAAAGCAAACATCAGCCAAATAGTGAACAACTTTCACATTATAGACCTACTGTATTTATAAGATAAACAGAGGAACGTGATCCGGACAAAGTGTTCTGTTCTATCATTGTGTACTAACCAAGGTGGCTTCAATGGCTTGGTAATGCAGACTTGAAAGTCCTCTCTCTGCCCAAACCTAATATGTTTGGGCAGAGAGAGAAGTTTCAAGTCTGAATTACCAAGCCACCTTGGTTAGAAGGCCTATAATGTGAAAGTTGTTCACTATTTGGTACAACCATGATGGTGTCAAGCCCAAGCATGTTTTAAAAAGAATAAACAAAACATTTTATAGAAAACTACCATCCATTAGCCTACTGAATACTAGTGTCACTGACTGTACACACGAGGAAAGACATGTTAACAGACTCAAAGAGGCGGATCTGTTAGCCTAGATTTTACTGCAGACCATGGGGCACCAAGCTGACACATTATTGGTGGGAACCAATCCAGGAATTTGATGGACTGAAATAGCTTTTACCACTCAAGACTTTCAACTGGAGCAGTTCTCAAATGACCCTTGAATAACAGCTAACGTACATTCAACATTAATCCAAATGCTTTTCATTGCACAACCTTGGGTAATACTTACAGTACCTTTACATTATACTATATTTACTGACAACTGAACGCACCATACAATATACATAAATGATAACAGAACACTGCCTGCCCAATCAACTGACCAGTGTTCGATTTAGAACAGGATGCATCCGGTTCTGTCTGACCAGCTGAGGGTGGCTCACTTGTGACTAAGCACTAAAATAGCAAATAGTCCTGTCAAGCAAATACATTACCTACAAAGGAACAGGTCCTAGAGCGATAATGGCATACTTCAGGAGGCTAAAGAGTATCTAGCACCAACAAATTATCTTAGCCTTATTGGTGCTATTAAACAATCTCTAATGCCTTTTCAATTATTTTAAAACCACATGAAGCGCCCCTAAACTGATGTCATGACATCATTTCAACAGTCCTATGAAATTGACCTTTGGAGAGTTGGGTTAAGAGAGGTTTTCAACAGCCAGACACACTCAACCTAATCTGTCAGAGTTAGCCTAGCCGTGCCTCGTCTACAGTACGCACGCACTGTTTTCATTTGTCTCAGCGCCACAGTCACATGGTTGGGGAGCGAGTGAGCGAAGTGGAGGGTTGGGACGTCCTCGCGGGTCTGACATGATTAGGAATGTTATGGCCTAGTGCTGAGTATGCACCCGGCTTGGGTTTCCTCTGGGACTGCCAATGTTAACCACGGAGCCTATTCCAGCCTCCAGCACACTTCAGTAGTCCCACATCTCACACCATCACAGTACGGCCCAGACAAAGGATCCTAACCACAATCACATCGGGAGCATGGCGCACAGACAAGTCTCTGACTAGGATTTAGATGCGGCCTCTCTTCTGTCTGGACACAATGTGTCTTTTGTACAGTAACAGACATTCTCCATAGAGAGCCTGCTCTGCTGTATGTGTGGGATTGGCCTGGACATTTGAATGTGATGAGTGGGCTGTCAGACTCGGAGGAGAGTGGGAGGTTAGGCCCGGCACAGGGGACCAGGAACAAAGACAGTGACTGTGCAGAAAACAGCTGTGTTTTAACTCCTCATTGACTTTATTCAGTCAGTCAGTATTTGTACCAGTGGATGAGCTACCTATAAAGATTGTGGTTTGAGATCCTGCAGCACACTTGCAGGAAAACATTATTAAGGGCATTAATCTGAGAACCATAAGGGAATGGTGATCTGCAATAGCCAGACCACACCCTAGAACGAAAAGGAGAAAACAAAGGCCCAACATCAGACAGAGAAGAAGTGTGGTATTGAGACTCAAATGTCATTATCCGAATGTCATTCAGGCTGGGAAGGAATATGTGCTCTGAGAGCAGTCAGGCATAAAAACTGAATTTGCTATCATATTGTAACAACCCTAGCCCTAGCCAAATGTGATATCCCTATTGGAGGAGACTGTATAGTGGGCTTACATAGGCTAAGGTTGTAACAATATCACAATCCCACTGAATAACACAGATAAAACATCAGGGATGAGGCTGTAAATACCAAAGGCAGATGCAGATCTGTTGGCAAATGAAAGAAACATTGGAAACTTGCCATCACATGGCTCAAGCTCATAGACATGGCTCAAGCTCATAGACATGGCTCAAGCTGATAATAAGGGCAGGGGTTAGAAATAGCATGGACATATTGCATGGGTTCTAAAGAGGGTGAGGAGAACTGTAAAATGCATATTGCGAATAAAGATATGCATGTTCGTGTGTGATGAAAAAATAAACACAGAGGTGCTGAGGAATGTCACCACTACCAATTTCTAAGACAGTAAAGATACCAAGCTTTTTTCTTTGACAGTATCCTGCACTTTTGTAAACTATGAGATAGTAAAGATAAAACAGTGGCATTATCAGTTTCTACTTAGATAGATAGAGCCGGTATCATGCATTTTAACAAGGTATTGATAATGGTTGTCCATAGTCACGTATAGCGGTAAGAAAAAGTATGTGAACCCTTTGGAATTACCTGGATTTCTGCATAAATTGGTCGTCAAATTTGATCTGATCTTCATCTAAGTCACAACAATAGACAAACATAGTGTGCTTAAACTAATAACATACAAATGATTGTATTTGTCTTGTCTCTATTGAATATATCATTTAAACATTCACAGTGTAGGTTGGAAAAAGTATGTGAACCCCAAGGCTAATGACTTCTCCAAAAGCTAATTGGAGTCAGGAGTCAGCTAACCTGGAGTCCAATCAATGAGACGAGATTGGCGATGTTGGTTAGAGCTGCCTTGCCCTATAAAAAACACTCACAAAATTTGAGTTTGCTATTCACAAGATGCATCGCCTGATGTGAACCATGCCTCGAAGAAAAGAAATCACAGAAGACCTAAGATTAAGAATTGTTGACTTGCATAAAGCTGGAAAAGGTTACACAAGTATCTCTAAAAGCCTTGATGTTCATCAGTCCACAGTAAGACAAATTGTCTATAAACGGAGAAAGTTCAGCACTGTTGCTACTCTCCCTATGAGTGGCCGTCCTGCAAAGATGACTGCAAGAGCACAGTGCAGAATGCTCAATGAGGTTAAGAAGAATCCTAGAGTGTCAGCTAAAAACTTACAGAAATCTCTGGAACATGCTAACATCTCTGTTGACGAGTCTACGATATGTAAAACACTAAACAAGAAAGGTGTTCATGGGAGGATGCCATGGAAGAAGCCACTGCTGTCCAAAACAAACATTGCTGCACGTCTGAAGTTTGCAAAAGTGCACCTGGATGTTCCACAGCGCTACTGGCAAAATATTCTGTGGACAGATGAAACTACAGTTGAGTTGTTTGGAAGGAACACAACACTATGTGTGGAGAAAAAAAAGGAACAGCACACCAACATCAAAACCTCATCCCAACTGTAAAGTATGGTGGAGGGAGCATCATTGTTTGGGGCTGCTTTGCTGCCTCGGGGCCTGGACAACTTGCTATCCAGGCCCAAGTTTATCAAGATATTTTGCAGGAGAATGTTAGGCTATCTGTCCGCCAATTGAAGCTCAACAGAAGTTGGGTGATGCAACAGGACAACGACCCAAAACACAGAAGTAAATCAACAACAGAATGGCTTCAACAGAAGAAAATGTGCTTTCTGGAGTGGCACAGTCAGAATCCTGGCCTCACTCCGATTGAGATGCTGTGGCATGACCTCAAGAGAGCAGTTCACACAAGACATCCCAAGAATATTTCTGAACTGAAACAGTTTTGTAAAGAGGGATGGTCCAAAATTCCTCCTGACCGTTGCATAGGTCTGATCAGCAAATACAGAAAATGTTTGGTTGAGGTTATTGCTGCCAAAGGAGGGTCAACCAGTTATTAAATCCAAGGGTTCACATACTTTTCCCACCCTGCACTGTGAATGTTTACACGGTGGATTCAATAAAGACATGAAAATGTATAATTGTTTGTGTGTTATTAGTTTAAGCAGACTGTGTTTGTCTATTATTGTGACCTAGATGAAGATCAGATGAAATTTTATGACCAATTTATGCAGAAATCCAGGTATTTTCAAAGGGTTCACATACTTTTTCTTGCCACTGTATGTCACGGGTGACACTTTCTGTCCCATAAACAGCTCTCGCCACGCTAAATTGCAGATATCTTACAAAAAACAATGGTCGTTGTAAAAAAAAAAAAGAGGTGCATTGTTTAAAGTACGTAGGTTAAGCAAATTGGCTTGTCCCAGAAGTGATGTGTATACCTATTTTATTACAAATATAATGTCTCTCTTAGTTTTATGTCCTTGGTGTTTCTGCCTTGAACATGACTCATTACAAAGATCAGCACGGAACCTAAGCAGGGCTCTAAAGTGCAACAAAATATTTACATTTACATTTACATTTAAGTCATTTAGCAGACGCTCTTATCCAGAGCGACTTACAAATTGGTGCATTCACCTTATGATATCCAGTGGAACAACCACTTTACAATAGTACATCTAACTCTTTTAAGGGGGGGGGGGGGGTTAGAAGGATTACTTTATCCTATCCTAGGTATTCCTTAAAGAGGTGGGGTTTCAGGTGTCTCCGGAAGGTGGTGATTGACTCCGCTGACCTGGCGTCGTGAGGGAGTTTGTTCCACCATTGGGGTGCCAGAGCAGCGAACAGTTTTGACTGGGCTGAGCGGGAACTGTACTTCCTCAGAGGTAGGGAGGCGAGCAGGCCAGAGGTGGATGAACGCAGTGCCCTTGTTTGGGTGTAGGGCCTGATCAGAGCCTGAAGGTACGGAGGTGCCGTTCCCCTCACAGCTCCGTAGGCAAGCACCATGGTCTTGTAGCGGATGCGAGCTTCAACTGGAAGCCAGTGGAGAGAGCGGAGGAGCGGGGTGACGTGAGAGAACTTGGGAAAGTTGAACACCAGACGGGCTGCGGCGTTCTGGATGAGTTGCAGGGGTTTAATGGCACAGGCAGGGAGCCCAGCCAACAGCGAGTTGCAGTAATCCAGACGGGAGATGACAAGTGCCTGGATTAGGACCTGCGCCGCTTCCTGCGTGAGGCAGGGTCATACTCTGCGAATGTTGTAGAGCATGAACCTACAGGAACGGGTCACCGCCTTGATGTTAGTTGAGAACGACAGGGTGTTGTCCAGGATCACGCCAATATAAAATAAAACAAAAATATGTTGCTGTGCGACCATGAGTTTTATTTTGGGAGCACTGTACGACTATGAAAAGAACCTCCCAGATAATAATTGTTGTAATGATAAGGCTTCGCTGTTCTGTTGTTTCCGAGTGCCCTAGAGCAACAAGTGATAACGGCTTTTAGCCAAACCAGGTCAAAAGATCTGACCTGGCACAACATTTTTATCTTCCTGTATTACATTTATTCATAAACCATGTCATTGGCCGTTTTAAAACTACACTTTGTTCAGTCCTTTTATCTCATTGGCTAGCTAGCTAACACCCTGGTAACTTTACCACTCTATCCAAATATTTGGGGGCACAGAAAGAAAGGAAAAGGGATAGCTTCTTCAGGAGATCGATGATGGTAGCAATGAATGAAAGATCTCTTGCATGTCATCATCACAAACCTGACGTTTTTATTAAAGAGACAGTGTACAATTTTCAATGTAATGCATCTTAGGTGGAAAATAGTGTTTTTACATCATGTAGAAACATAATAGTCACTGCAGGAGTGGTAGGGTAGTCCAAAATATCTGTGGATTCATCTGGCCTATTACCTAAATTTCTATAGGCACTAGATTTGTAAACAAACTCAAACCACCCCTCCCCTGATAATTCTTGCATTAGATTGCATAGTTAATTTTTTATTTGCAAATCCTTGAAATTATGAATGCCCTTGGTATAACAGTTGTAATTACATAGCAATAATGCATATAGTTTGAAGAAATATTGTACAGTACGTGTGATGTGCACCTTTTACTTGGCAGTATGAAAAGCCAGCAAAGTGCAGACTTTAGAGTAGCACGATCAGATATTGCAGTCTAGTGTACTTGTTATGCCTCTGCATCTCTGTGTCATGAGGAACAGAAAGACATTTACAGAGGTGTTCTATAAATGGGAGGGGTCTTCAGGCTCTCCACACAGGATACCATATACTGTAGCCTACATTAATGTGTTGGGGTAGGGGACTATATTCATCTTGAACCTTTAATTTAGCTTCATTGCTTGCTGATATATTACGATCCAGGATCAATCTGACAATGCTGCCACATCCCAAACTACTGTAACAGTTTTTTTTATATATTCAGAATCAAAGACATCTGAAGTTGAACAGATGAACATATTATATAACGCAGAATTGAGGCCCACATTCTGGGAATATTTGAAGACCTACTGGAATCTCTGTGTCCTGACCTTGTGAGGCTTTTCTTGAGGGTAGGAAAAGCTTGGGTGAGGATGAGGTGCCATCTTTACAGATTTCTTGTTAAGAATAGAAATCACTTTGTTTATAAGACCTTGTTATACAGTACAGTTCCTGTGCTAATAAAATTGCATCATACTACACCATGATGCGCTTTCAGAAACCTGTCTCCAAGACAGTATCTATAATAGAGAGCACATCAGGTTATTGCTGAGTCACTGAAAGGCTTTACGGCACTTCCTGCGCAGCTACTGTACATGGTGTCAGAGAGAAAACCTGTGAGGGGAGGCGAGACAAGAAGACAAGGTTCTCCTCCTGTGGTTGTGATGCTACATATTTGTGTTGCTAACTTGCTACATAGCCACGTCAATCAGCCGGTAAACCAAGTGCAAAGTAGGCCTACTCCACTAGATATCTGTGCTGGTAGCATTTTAATCAATTTGCCTTAGCAGTTTGTTACTGTAATGGATAGCTAACTGCAGGCGCATAAAACAACACTACACTAATGCCATTCGTCAATATACTAACTCAAATAACTCATTTTTCTTTGAAGGTATCTTTTTCATTGTAATGCGATTTGCTATGTGATTTCATCCAACATTTCAAAAAGTAAGACCAGTAAATGAGTAAAGACATCTCTGTGCATGATGTACCTAAACTGAAAAAGTGCATTCCTGTGCACACATTCAATCACTACAAGCCCCCAGTCCAAACTCTAACACAGCCATTCAATGGACACTGCCTTGATGTTTTGCCACAACATCTTTGAATTGAATGAAAGAACCCATTGACATGTTAGGAGAGACAGTCGATCCACAACAGAAAAAAAATTAGGCCCACTCCCAATAAATCTTCAGTATTCTTAACTACGGTAGGCGATCAACTGTTTGAAAAGACCACAAAGGCTCCCAAAATTCATCCCCACCTCCCATCTAGAGGCTTTACTAGAACACTGTGCTCCCATACATCCACTCACTGTCCTATGCAACAGCCATTGTATACAGTATATCCAAGAAACCGTGGGTTGAACTCTAAACTGTGCTCAAATGTACAGATCTTTTGTTGGGGGCTGTATTTGATTCCAGGTGAAAACTATGGAATTACTACATTTTAAAAGAAACAAGGTCTAATCCTTACATCTTTGATAAAACAGCGGTGGATTAGTGGAGTACCGATCCAAAGAAACCTGTTTCTAGTGTGTTATTAAATCAAATTACTGAGGTATGTGGACGGACATTCTTACAAGGCTCGAATAGTAAATAATGAGTGGTGCCTATTAGACTGCACATCTGAGGTGCATAACCAACGTGCAAACATCCAAATGATTTCCTTTCAAACACATTAATATAATCATTGTTTAAGGTTAGTGAGTAATTGAGTTTCCCATTAAGGGTTGCTATGGACAGCTGACTTTCCAATGGCAGGTCACAGTGCCACTGCGCCAAAGGCCGTAACACCGGCCTCATTAAAACCAAAGCATGTATCCCTCCACACAGAGGCTGTCACCAAAGCATGCTCAGCATGTGATAGCTAAGGGAATTGAGAAATCCAATGTACAGTATCTGATATCACTAGCAATGTCAACATCCGCACAGCAGATGGATGACACCGCACTTCCAATATTTAGGTGAGATGCATATAACAGGCATACTGTAACAGGTGCATTGTGAAAATCTAACTGTGCATTGGTGTGTAGCCTAACTGTCTGCACAATGGACAAGCAGTCACAGTATCTGCAATAAGCTATGGTTATTTTTCTCCATGGTTTTGGTCAGGAACAGTAATATCCATTTCCAACGAGCTGCCAATCAACTTCAGGAATGTTTCAGCCACACAATATTAAATAATTTGCTGACTTTGTCCATTACACAGCTACAGTACATGCAGACAAGTATCGCATGAATTTCAGCAACCAACATAGAAAAATATTTAACTTTAATGTTTGATTGTTTGCCAAAAGCTAAACAATGAATGACAAGGGGACCAAGTGCACCCTGAGAAGATCTACATCTTTAGCATGCTACGCAGGTTTGACCACACCTGGTGTTTCTATTCATACTAATGACAGGGACAGATGAAGGTGTCACATGCAGGATGTGAACTGTGAAAATACATCCTCCCAACTTGACTGTTCCATTGTATAATTTCTACTTTAACTTCATATTTCCGTATTTTACTATTAGTCGGGAGAGGAAGCATATAAGTCACACCTTAGTATAAACCATCCTAATGATCAATACTTTTCCTTGACGGGGAAAACTACTTCAATGCTGGGACGAAGTTTATTTTCCTATGGACAAGGATATGAATGAGGACATGTTGCTAGTTTGTTTTACTTACTCAATGTTTGTTTTGTTTTGATTGAATAAGATTGAATAAGATATACCTATAATGCCATCAAAGTATTCATACCCCTTGATTCCATATTTTGTTGTGTTACAGCCTTAAATCAAAATTGATTAAATTGATTTTCTCACATATCTACACACAATACCCAACAAAGTGAAAACATGTTTTTAGAAATGTTTACAAATGTACTGAAAATGAAATACAGAAATATATAATTTACATAAGTATTCACACTCCTGAGTCAATACATTGTACTAACTCTGTAATTGTTTTAAAGTCACCATTGGCCTCATGGTGAAATCCCTGAGCGGTTTCCTTCATCCCCTGCAACTGAGTTAGGAAGGACGCCTGTATCTTTCAACCACAAAAACCTCCCTCGTGTTTGTGGTTGAATCAGTGTTTGAAATGTACTGCTCGACTGAGGGACCTTACAGATAAGTGTATGTGTGGGGTACAGAGATGAGGCACTCATTCAAAAATCATGTTAAACACTTTTATTGCACACAGAGTGAGTCCATGCAACTTATTATGTGACATGTTAGCCACATTTTTACTCCTGAACTTATTTAGGCTTGCCATAACAAAGGAGTTGAATAGTATATTGACTCAAGACATTTAAGCTTTTCATATTTGATAAAAAAAATGAAAAACATAATTCCACCAGTGACTAAAAATCTCTATTTATTCCATTTATAAGTTCAGGCAGTAACACAACTAAACCTGGAAAAAGTCAAGGGGTGTGAATACTTTCTGAAGGGACTGTAAATACGTGTTTAATTGATGCACAACACCAATCTCACACAAAGAGAAGCTTTGGGGAGACATGAGTCTCTCTGTGCTTTATAGATGTACAACAGACAAAGGCTGTATATTTGAGGGGTTGTACTTTTCAGAAGAGGGGGGGGGGGGGGGGTCATGAACCCCGCCAACATTAGAGACAGGTCAATTTACACCTCAATAATATACCATGATGAATTTTATTGATAGGAAATTATTTTCCCACTGTAAAGCACCAGGCAATTACTGGCATTCTGTTTCATTACACAACACAGTGCTACTCAATTCTCATTTTATTATTGGATCCCCCCGCCACCAATTATGCTTTTGGTTTAGCCCATTCCTTAGACACTGTGGTTTGTGAGAGGGGAAAACCATACCATACCATGGTAAATTCATAAGCACGAATAAGAATGAAAGAAAACTATTTTCGATTGCGAAGTGATGAAAAGTGTGTGAGCGCTATTTCTCAAAACTAGTGATAATTGGTAACGGTTACATATATATAACATTGGTAGTATTATAAACCTTAACATATCTAGTTTCTAGTAGGCTACAGCATTAGAGAAGGGCTGTTTCTATGATCCTCGGGCAGTAGGCTCAAGCAAGCCTGTTTCTCTCCCCAATCAGAGGCAGCCTGCCTGTCTCCCAATCTCTAAATCATGTTTATGAACCAATTTTATTTTTTCTTTCAATTTGACAATGTACAATAGAAACAGGGCCACCCTAGTCTTCATTGATAGGGCTCTCGAATGGCGCAGAGGTCTAAGGCACTGCATGTCAGTGCAAGAGGCAACACTAGAGTTCCTGGTTCGAATCCAGGCTGTATCACATCTGGCCGTGATTGGGAGTTCCATAGGGCTGCGAACAATTGGCCCAGTGTTGTCTGGGTTTGGCCGGGGTATGCCGTCATTGTAAATAATAATTTGTTCTTAACTGGATGTTCCCCCATGATGAAAGGGCACTGATCTAGCTAATGATAAGCAGAAATATGCACAAATAAATATTGGCAAGCTCATGACTCAGCCTATTTATTTATAGCCACTATGCTGTATCAGTTGAGCTACAGGTGATAATATTTATTGCTACATAACAAACCAGCCTGATAATATAGACCAATATGTTGTTAGGCTCATTTCTGGAGGGGAAAATTATATTTTAGATGGGGTCAGCATTTTTTTTTTCATTCATTTTGTAGTACAAAAGTCATCAGAACTGACAATAAAAAATGACATGCTAAGCGTGGTGAAGGGTACACATATAAGCATAATGGGTTATGACATTTAAATTGAATTAAAGCAGGGGTGACTTTCTGAACTGCTTATTACCAAAACATTCATTACACTCTTAGAAAAAAGGTGCTATCTAGAACCTTTAAAGGTTCTTCGGCTGTCCCCATAAGAAAACTCTTTGAAGAACCCTTTTGGGTTGCTGGTAAAATCCTTTTGGATTCCATGTAGGACCCTTTATACATGGAACCCAAAAGGGTTATACCTGGAACCAAAAAGGGTCCTCCTATGGGGACAGCCGAAGAACCCTTTTGGAACCCTTTTTGCTAATAGTGTATGATTCAGTATTGAACTTCCTCCTTAGTCCCATTATAACTTTGTAATGAGTCCTCAAAGAAGGTGATTTCCAGCTATGTGTCACATCAAACATAACTCAGATCTTTAAGTGACGAATGTCATTGTCACATGCAGCCATGGAGCTGTGCTGGAGTTTTAAATGACAGACCAATGGCCTTGCAACGCATAGCCAGCAACTTAAGGGAAATCCCTGTTTGAAATTATCACAAGGCATATCCTAGTATTCAAAGGCTGGGGTCAAATCAATGTTGGGCTCAAATCACTGGAAACACTTAACAAAAATTTAATTTAATAAACTATTGATAAGAAGTGTACATACTAAATTAGTATTCCTGTATTAATAAACATTACAAACATTTATAAAGATTTATACGTTTTGAGAAGAATTTACAGCATAAGCATTTATAATTATTATCACCAACAAATGCATGTAACATTGCACTTCCTCAGGTGAACTGTTAGTTCAGTACTGAAACCTGTCTAACCAGTGTAAGAGCTGGCATAAAACATAATTGGATGAAGATTAGGACATCAGTAGGCTACCTACTCAATCTATCAAAGTAAAGAAATAATATTGATATGATATCGGTTTCGCTTGGTTGCGATTCATAACATTATGGTAAACATAATAAGTGTGGACCGAAGTAATTTTTAGAAAGAAAAATGTTTTTTGTAACATTTTAAGTAGATGCATGTACAGTTGAAGTCGGAAGTTTACATACACCTTAGCCAAATACATTTAAACTCAGTTTTTCACAATTCCTGACATTTAATCCTAGTAAAATTTCCCTTTTAGGTCAGTTAGGATCACCACTTTATTTTAAGAATGTGAAAATGTCAGAATAATAGTAGAGAGAATGATTTATTTCAGCTTTTATTTCTTTCATCACATCCTCAGTCGGTCAGAAGTTTACATACACTCAATTAGTATTTGGTAGCATTGCCTTTAAATTGTTTATCTTGGGTCAAACGTTTTGGGTAGCCTTCCACAAGCTTCCCACAATAAGTTGGGTGAATTTTGTCCCATTCCTCCTGACAGAGCTGTTGTAACTGCGTCAGGTTTGTAGGCCTCCTTGCTCGAACACGCTTTTTCAGTTCTGCCCACAAATTTTCTATGGGATTGAGGTCAGGGCTTTGTGATGGCCACTCCATTACCTTGACTTTGTTGTCCTTAAGCCCTTTTGCCACAACTTTGGAAGTATGCTTGGGGTCATTGTCCATTTGGAAGACCCATTTGCAACCAAGCTTTAACTTCCTGACTGATGTCTTGAGAAGTTGCATCAATATATCCACATACTTTTCCTCCCTCATGGTGCAATCTATTTTGTGAAGTGCACCAGTCTCTTCTGCAGTAAAGCACCCCCACAACATGATGCTGCCACCCCCGTGCTTCACAGTTGGGATGGTGTTCTTCGGCTTGCAAGCCTCCCCATTTTTCCTCAAACATAATGATGGTCATTATGGCCAAAAAGTTCTATTTTTGTTTCATCAGACCAGAGGACATTTCTCCAAAAAGTACGATCTTTGTCCCCATGTGCAGTTGCAAACCGTAGTCTTGATTTTTTTATTGCGGTTTTGGAGCAGTGGCTTCTTCCTTTCTGAGCAGCCTTTCAGGTTATGTCGATATAGGACTCGTTTTACTGTGGATATAGAAATTTTTGTACCTGTTTCCTCCAGCATCTTCACAAGGTCCATTGCTGTTGTTCTGGGATTGATTCAACAAACAGATCACTGACCATCTCGAATCCCACCGTACCTTCTCCGCTGTGCAATCCGGTTTCCGAGCCGGTCACGGGTGCACCTCAGCCACGCTCAAGGTACTAAACGAAATCATAACCGCCATCGATAAAAGACATTACTGTGCAGCCGTCTTCATCGACCTGGCCAAGGCTTTTGACTCTGTCAATCACCATATTCTTATCGGCAGACTCAGTAGCCTCGGTTTTTCTAATGACTGCCTTGCCTGGTTCACCAACTACTTTGCAGACAGAGTTCAGTGTGTCAAATCGGAGGGCATGTTGTCCGGTCCTCTGGCAGTCTCTATGGGGGTACCACAGGGTTCAATTCTCGGGCCGACTCTTTTCTCTGTATACATCAATGATGTTGCTCTTGCTGCGGGCGATTCCCTGATCCACCTCTACGCAGACGACACCATTCTATATACTTCCGGCCCTTCCTTGGACACTGTGCTATCTAACCTCCAAACGAGCTTCAATGCCATACAACACTCCTTCCGTGGCCTCCAACTGCTCTTAAACGCTAGTAAAACCAAATGCATGCTTTTCAACCGTTCGCTGCCTGCACCCGCACGCCCGACTAGCATCACCACCCTGGACGGTTCCGACCTAGAATATGTGGACATCTATAAGTACCTAGGTGTCTGGCTAGACTGCAAACTCTCCTTCCAGACTCATATCAAACATCTCCAATCCAAAATCAAATCAAGAATCGGCTTTCTATTCCGCAACAAAGCCTCCTTCACTCACGCCGCCAAACTTACCCTAGTAAAACTGACTATCCTACCGATCCTCGACTTCGGCGATGTCATCTACAAAATAGCTTCCAATACTCTACTCAGCAAACTGGATGCAGTTTATCACAGTGCCATTCGTTTTGTTACTAAAGCACCTTATACGACCCACCACTGCGACCTGTATGCCCTAGTCGGCTGGGCCTCGCTACATGTTCGTCGTCAGACCCACTGGCTCCAGGTCATCTACAAGGCTATGCTAGGTAAAGTGCCGCCTTATCTCAGTTCACTGGTCACGATGGCTACACCCACCCGCAGCACGCGCTCCAGCAGGTGTATCTCACTGATCATCCCTAAAGCCAAAACCTCATTTGGACGCCTTTCCTTCCAGTTCTCTGCTGCCTGCGACTGGAACGAATTGCAAAAATCTCTGAAGTTGGAGACTTTTATCTCCCTCAACAACTTTAAAAATCTGCTATCCGAGCAGCTAACCGATCGCTGCAGCTGTACATAGTCCATCTGTAAACTACCCACCCAATTTACCTACCTCACCCCCCATACTGCTTTTATTTATTTACTTTTCTGCTCTTTTGCACACCAGTATCTCTTCTTGCACATGATCATCTGATGATTTATCACTCCAGTGTTAATCTGCTAAATTGTAATTATTCGATTTATTGCCTACCTCATGCCGTTTGCACACATTGTATATAGATTCTCTTTTTTTTCTACCATGTTATTGACTTGTTTATGGTTTACTCCATGTGTAACTCTGTGTTGTCTGTTCACACTGCTATGCTTTATCTTGGCCAGGTCGCAGTTGCAAATGAGAACTTGTTCTCAACTAGCCTACCTGGTTAAATAAAGGTGAAATAAAAAAATAAATAAAAAATTGCACTTTTCGCACCAAAGTACGTTCATCTCTAGGAGACAGAACGCGTCTCCTTCCTGAGCGATATGACGGCTGCATGGTCCCATGGTGTTTATACTTGCGTACTATTGTTTGTACAGATGAATATGGTACCTTCAGGCTTTCGGAAATTGCTCCCAAGGATGAACCAGACTTGTGGAAGTCCACAATTTTTTTCTGAGGTTTTGGCTGATTTCTTTTGATTTTCCCATGATGTCAAGCAAAGAGGCACTGAATTTGAAGGTAGGCCTTGAAATACATCCACAGGTACACCTCCAATTGATTCACATTATGTCAATTAGCCTATCAGAAGCTTCTAAAGCCATGACATCATTTTCTGGAATTTTCCAAGCTGTTTAAAGGCACAGTCAACTTAGTGTATGTAAACTTCTGACCCACTGGAATTGTGATACAGTGAATTATAAGTGAAATAATCTGTCTGTAAACAATTGTTGGAAAAATTACTTGTGTCATGCACAAAGTAGATGTCCTAACCGACTTGCCAAAACTTTAGTTTGTTAACAAGAAATTTGTGGAGTGGTTGAAAAACAACTTTTAATGACTCCAACCTAAGTGTATGTAAACTTACGACTTCAACTGTATGTAGCCGTACGGAGCACCAATAATAAAACACCTCATTGTCTGACCCAGTGACTGGAGACAAAAGTCAGACACAGATTCCAAATGATGCTACATCATATGATTCCATTATGCTCTAGTCAAGGGCCGTTAAGCAGGCCACAGTTGACTGTCTGTTGCTGTGAGAGAGAGAGAGACCACGTAAATATCCATTGTTAGTGACTGACCACTAGTTAACAAGGAATCACAGTATCATACACAACTAACCCATTCACACGGATTACCTTTTCTCATTCACTGCTCATTCAAATGTTGCAGATAACATTGGAGAGATCTAAAATATAAATGGGGGAAATTAATCACTGTAGGAGACGGAGTCTATTCGAGATTCACACTATTGGCCTGGCAAGGGACTACAGATGTTTAATTTGACCAGTTTCTCACAGGGAAATAGGAAATGTTAATTATTGTGTGGATTATAATTAATGAAGATTTGTGTAGGGGTTGATACATTTTTAGTTAGGGTAAATCAAGTCTGAAATGTTAAAGTGGAAATCACAAATTTTATAAGCCTTTTTAAAACTTGAATACACTTAAAACTTGCATGCAACAACAGGGTGATCAAATTAAGATCCAACATCTGTATGTGTAGGGGGGTGATGTCATCCAGCTAGCGGAGAATGCTTTGCTGTAGACAGGATATTGAAAATGTAATGTCTTCTGCAGGTTTCCAGTAATAATTGACTTGGCCTCAAGACTTGTCAGCCTGAATGTAATGCTTGATGGACTAATGGAAGATAATAGGCCTGCTGCATCTTTGGCTGATCCTCTCTTTGTGTCAGCCTACATTGATAACAGCTTGGTCAATTGGTCAGACAACAGTTACAACAAAAGAGGGGTCATCAACTCAAAGATATTCAAACCTTCATAGAAATGTTCATTTAAATAACATCTCCTGCATAGTCTAATATTTCATCTAAATAAATAAACATCTCCATAATTAATAGGCCTACCAAAATATAGCCTATAGTCATTTTGAGATTGCTTTTCTCATGTGACAAAAGTGACAGTAAAACGTTGAGACAGCATTCTTTCTTTACATTGAGGAACACCCCTCCTCCAATCGATGCATCAATGCAAATTTTACACAATTCTAGTATAATGTCGCACAAATCCAAGTCAATTTGGCTTTTTACAAGTGCTAAACACAAACTTTCGAATTCTAATATAAACTGACAAGGCTATAGACTACAATCAAATAGCCTAGACTGTCATGTTTCCATTCATTCCGACCCGCTGTCCTCCAGTCATCAAAGCTCAGTGGCTTGCTGACACACTTGTTTAGGGCTTTAGCCTACCACGGTGCAATTGTCCCATACCAGGGCTATTCCCTCATTGTTTCATTTCGAATCATTGTAGACCTACCAATCGGTATAGGCGGCCAAAGTAATTAGCATACCTTTGTATTTTTCGAGGACATCCTCATACGCTTGAAGGTATTCCTTTTCGTCGGCGAGCATATAACCTGCCGGCGCCGCGTTGTAGTGAGCCATTACCCGAACTCCACCATAGGGCTCTCTATAGGCTGGACATTCACCAGCCGCTATGGCGAGTGTGTAGCCTAGTTCTAGTTGCGGGACAGGGATCCGGACAGAGGATTGACCAGCGCCGTTGTTACATGGAAGGAAACGCCCCTATACCCCTCCCCGGTAGGTCAAACCACCACTAGGCGAGACTTCTTCTCCGGTTTCATGAGAACATCTCGGGTGTGTTCTGTGACAGTCTGGGAGGGATTGAGGGGAGAGAGGGCTGCTGGACATAATAAATGCCATCCCATATCAAGCGGGCGCGCCTGAGCAATACTAATGCACGCGTCTCCCCTCCCTGCTCTCTCTCTCTGCGGAGTCCACCATGACTCCAATTCCAGTAATACCAGCACACTAACGCGACGATAACAGAATGACTCAGCATCAACTGCTGTGCAAAATAATCATTAATAAGCACTGATGCCAGTGATTTAAAGACAGTCCACAACGTTTCCATTCCATGAAAATGTGCCTATAGCTAGATAATTTAAGCATAGGAATAGGATACTCGCTATCCAATTGTTTCACTTGGTTGGCCTTGCCTTATTAGGTAGGTCTATTTCCAATCCAACATACCTCACTCAATAGAGGCATGAAAAGGATGACAACTGTCATAATTCATAAATCAAGGCCTACATTGTGCATTCGTTATAACATAGAGATTCTTCTAAATAATGTCACACTGATAAAAAAAAGACTATTGTTTGTGTTATACATATGATACACTGAGCTGGAAGATTGCTTTGAGTCTCTGTTGCATTGAGTCTGCTGAAGTCCCGGTGCTACAGCAGGCAGAGGAGATGTCCTCACAGGTCCTAATACTAAAAGGGTTTAATTCCAGAGGAAATGCAGTCTAGAATAAACAGATGGTGCTGATGATGATGCATTTCAACACAGTCTAGGTTCCATTCAACCAGATTCTTTCCATAAAATGTAGAGAATCAATAGGAAAATAGCTTACTTTCGAAGGAGAAGTGATCAAGACTGGTATAGACAATTTAGGGCTGGGCGATGTGGCCTAAAGATCATACCTCAATTTGTTCTAATTTATGGGCGATTCACAATATATATCTACATTTTTTAAATGTTTTCTCAAAATAAGCTTTGTTGGACAATTAAAGCTCAAGTACACTGCATTTCAAACAGTCAGCAATAATTTAATGAATTCAGGGCTTGTGAAATTATACCTAGGCTAAATATAAGCCTTCCACAACCATAGGACCCACTAATAATTGTATTACTTTATCAAAATAGTTTAACCTGCTTTTTGAAATAATCACTGATATGGCTTTCAATTCTGTCTATGAAAATGCACATTTTGTTGCACATTTAACCAGAACCATGCATAATGCACATTCACTAATAATGACTAACTTATTGTAGTAGGCATTATAGAAAATTATTAACACAGGTCTCATGAACAATTTCTCAAGCACAAGCCCATGTAGAGTAGATTAGCCATCTTTATATTTAAAGTTTAGCCAACTTGGATCCATTTTCTAGCTAACAAGGAAGAACAGTTGAATTGTTATTAACACACCCTTTTATCTGTTTCCAAATGTTTGAACAGCATGCTAGCCTGTCCACTTTGTTCAGATGTTGAAATCAAGTAACCTACTCAGGCCCGGTCCACTCATTAGGCAGGATTATGCGGCCGCCTATGGTGGCAGATTGACAAGGGCGGCATTTTCTGAACTAAACTGACCTAGACGCACCTCCAATAACTCATAAAACAATACATAATTTTGCCCAAAAACAATAACAATTTCTCTCAACCAGTGGCATATTGGCTTTTTAGGTGAGAGCTGATGCCACCCTTTGATAAGCAGATCCCACTTTGTCAAAGGCAGGGACCCAAAATATTTATCTTGTCCATTCCCAGCGTGCCTCTCCAAGGGTTCTGTTGGAGAGACGCATCGCTGTGGCGCTCCACCAACATTCCGTCAAAAAAATGATCGAACATAAATCATGTAGCAGATATAGCATATGGTAGAAAGAGTATGTTGCCTTTCCTACAGGCTGAAGATAAAATGTATGACAATGTAATGAGATGGACACTTTTTACATCATGCACGTTTCTCCGATCAAATAGCCTAATCTAAATGTCGCCCAAATAAAAAATGACATGTTAACAAACAACATATCCTAAAAACAGGACAGTTCAAACTAAAATGGACAGTATGGAATGGACAATCAGGCTGTCCAGGAGTTTCATTCCGTGGGCAAAATTTTAATGAGCAGTGGTTTCAAGTTTGTATCCATAAAAAAATGTATTAGCTGATTATAGTGAAAAAGAAAATACTTCTGCATTTCCTACTGTGTAAACACATTGCAAATAGGCTTAGGATAACTGAGTTGGGTAGCTGATATTCAGAGCTTAATTAAATAGCCAAATTGATTAGTCACATGAATCAGGACTAATAAAGCCAATGCAATGGACTGTTTTACAAACGGCGGGCCTACCACATCGATGGGCATTCATAACATTCCATTGTGGGCAGACATGGTTGGCTACACCCTAGTAAGCACGGACTGACACCGGCATCTTTTGGTCGTCTTTTTTTGGTGTTTTACAAACAGTAAACCTAGCACATAGATGGGCTTTCCTAAAATGTAATTTCATGTGACACTGTAGGCCAGGGATGGGCAACTCCAGTCCTCTGTGGCCTGATTGGTGTCCCACTTTTGACCCAGTCCCAGCTAACACATCTGACACCAATAATCAACTAATCATGATCTTCAGTTTAGAATGAAATTAGTTTAATCAGCTGTGTTGACTAGGGATGGGGAAAAAATGTGACACCACTCCGGCCCCGAGGACCGAATCCTACTATAGACTATACCTCAGTAAGAAAGGGCCGACGCTGAAGCCTTTTGGACATCTTTGTTTGGTGCTGTCCGGACTAGACGACTATGTTTGGTTCAGATGTTGTCCGGTCTGGACCAGCCTTGATTTGGCCCAAACATAGACATTTATAAATTACATATTTTCAACTTTCATTCAGAACCAAAAATGTACCGGATTTCAACGTCCGTAAAATACGTCTTTTCACCTTTCATTCAGAACTTAAATTGAACCTAACTTCAACGTCAGAAAAAATATGCATTTTAGACGTCTTTTCAACATAATTTTGCTTACTAGGACTATTCTTGTAGGGGAACAATTTTTTTGGTCTCGCCAGGACCGGCCCTGAACCTACCTTATTTCTCAGAATGAGAATGAGTTGCCAATTACTTATATAATTGTGCTTGATGCTTATTTCACATTTATAACACAGACTAGACAGCTAGTATAACAGTCTTTGGCTAAAATGCTGCTTGCTGTATGTGATAGTGCAAAGCTGTGTGTGACAACTTATGTCACGACTTCCACTGAAGTCGGTCCCTCTCCTTGTTCGGGCGGTGTTCGGCGGTCGACGTCACCGACCTTTAGCCATCGCTGATCCATTTTTCATTTTCCATTGGTTTTGTCTTGTCTTTCTTCACACCTGGTTCCAATCCCATCAATTGCATGTTGTGTATTTAACCCTCTGTTTCCTCTCATGTCCTTGTCGATGATTGTTTGATTGTATGTTATGTGCAAGTCATGTGTCGGTGTGCGACGGGTTTTGTACCCACTTTTATTATTTGTGTATTTTGGTTTTCTGAGTTTTGTGAGCACTTATTAAACGACTCCGTTTATACCAAGTTCGTTCTCCTGCGCCTGACTTCCCTGCCACCAGCACGCACCCACTACAACCTGAGCATTAATTTTCCAGAATCAATGTTAATTTATACTCTCATTTTAGTAGTATCTGCTCTGCATGCAATTTGAGGAGTTAAGACATAAAAATGGTATGGTTAGAAAGGTTAACTTGTCCTCTATTACAGTAAAGAAATGTCTCAATGTGTTTTGGTGTCCATATGACCCATTCTATTGGACCAAACCTCAAATGCAAATAGTGTCAGAGAGGAAGAAGTGATCTCTCATCTTTGTTGTTGTGAGTGGCAGGGGGAGGGGCTTTTGTGTGTGTGTCTGTGTGTGTGTAAATGGGGAGGCGCACAGTCACAGCAGAAGGAGCGACCCTTACAATAAAAGATTGCAGTTTTGAAACTGCAGTAAAGGTGCAGTAACTGCAGTTACACTGCAAAAACACTGCAATAAAAAAAACGGTGTTACTTTGGACGCAGTATTTGCAGCATACTGCAGTTATAATGTACTCTAACTGCAATCAAAAAAATAAACATGAGAACAAGCGAACATAAACGCACATAACAAATTAAAATAAAACTAGATTCTTGTGATACAGGACTTTGGAATATCACGCAAAAACATTCATTTGAATTAATCAAATAAATTCAATACATCGCCCAGCCCTGGGACGACTGTCACAGAGATATGAATAAGATTAACAAAATGGGCGAAATCAGAAGGCAAATATTCTACAATATCAGGCATCACTAGGAAAGGGACAGATGCATCCACCTGAACAATGATCACATCCTGCCATCAGGCAAATTCAGGACTTGCGAATTGAAGAGATAATTTTTTCAAACTAGCTAGTAATCTATGGATCCTGAGATTCAGCAAACAGAAAATATGGAGTTTAGGCCTACTCACAACGTGAGCAATTGGATTACGATATGATAGTTTATTGTTTCCATTTTTTTTAATCAAAGCCAAAATATTCTGTTGATGAATGTCAACAGCAAGATTCTGAGAGGTCACCAAGAAGGGAAAGGAGGTGAGCAAGACAGCACACCCTGCAGATGTGCCAAGAGAGTCCATACCATTCCCAACCAAATACTCACCTTTTATGGTCCTGGGCATATGACTAAGGATTAATTCCTGAATTGAAAAGTGCATGGGCCTATTATAGCCCTGTCTATGCTACTGAACTGAAACTATGGTCCAAGAACAGTCTTTTTGCAAAAAATAAAGAAAATAAATGCATTTAGCAAGGTCACCCCTAGAATGTATCATTACTACTCTCATTTGTTTCACAGACTACATTTACAGTAAATCACACAGTTCAACTACTACAATAGCTTGCTCTCCTGTGAAATTCTTAGTTTATGGCACAGAAGTTTGTCAAATAATTCCAATCGCATTTAAATTATTAAAAACATTCTGTAATCAAATAAACAGCATCAGACCAACATAAAAGTTGCAATCACAAAGGCCCTGCAGCTTGTGTCAGCCCATGTAATACATGATTAATAAACCCATGTATTAGAGGATTACAAAGAATCATCTAATTCCGATTCTAGTATCCTAATGCACAGCATATGCACAGGCTATGATGACCGCTCGTTGCACTTTCACCTAAAGAAGTCAATCTCAACAGCCAATCTTGGATTGCCCCCAGGTGGTGAGGGTAGGCAACAACACCTCCGCCATGCTGATCCTCAACACAGGGGCCCCCCAGGGGTGTGTGTTCAGCCTCGTTCTGTACTCCATGTTAACCCATGAACTCCAACTCTATAAACATGTTTGCTGACGACAGTGTAGACAGCCTACAGGGAGGAGGTTAGTGCCTTGGCAGAGTGGTGCAGGGGTAATAACCTCTCCCTCAACGTCAACAAAATTATGGAGCTGATCGTGGACTACAGGAGATAGCAGAGAGAGCACGCCCCCATCCACATCGACGGGGTCACTTCAGGAGGCAAAATAAATTTGACATGGCCCCCAAGACCCTCACAAACTTCTACAGATGCACCATCTAGAGCATTCTGTTGGGCTGCATCACCACCTGGCAACTGCACTGCATGGCTCTCCAGAGGGTGGTGCGGTCAGCCCAACACATTACCAGGGGCACACTGCCTGCCCTTCAGAACATCTACAGCACCCAGTGTCATAGGAAGGCCAAGAAGATCATCAAGCACCTCAGCCACTCGAGCTATGGCCTGTTGACCCTGCTACCATCAGGTAGATGGAGACAGTACAGGTGTATCAAAGCCAGGACCGAGAGAATGAAATGCGAGTATAGCGAAATGCTTGCGCTTCAAGTTCCGACCATGCAGTAATATCTAACAAGTAATCTAACCTAACAATTTCACAACAACTACCTTATACACACAAGTGTAAAGGAATGAATAAGAATATGTACATAAACATATATGAATGAGCGATAGCCAAACAGCATAGGCAAGATGCAGTAGATGGTATAGAGTACAGTATATATATATATGAGATGAGTAATGTTAGGGTATGTAAACATTATATAAAGTGGTATTGTTTAAAGTGGCTAGTGATACATTTATTACATCAATTTTTCCATTATTAAAGTGGCTAGAGATGAGTCAGTATGTTGGCAGCAGCCACTCAATGTTAGTGATGGCTGTTTAACAGTCTGATGGCCTTGAGATAAAAGCTGTTTTTCAGTCTCTCGGTCTTAGCTTTGATGCACCTGTACTGACCTCGCCTTCTGGATGATAGCGGGGTGAACAGGCAGTGGCTCGGGTGGTTGTTGTCCTTCCTGTGAGGCCAAAAAGATCATCAAGGACAACAACCACCCGAGCCACTGCCTGTTCACCCCGCTATCATCCAGAAGGCGAGGTCAGTATAGGTGCATCAGACTGTTGAATAGCCATCACCCATCACCTGCCGGCCTAGCACCTTAGATACTATCACTAGCCGGCTACCGCCCAGTGCTCTGCCCTGCACCTTAGAGACTGCTGCCCCATGTATATAGAGTCATTGAACACTGGTCACTTTAGCAATGTTTACATCCTTTTTTACCCACTTTATATGTAGATACTGTATTCTACTCATGGCTCAACCTATATAACTGCTGCACACCATTTCTATTCATATAGTGTCCATACTGTCTATACACACCATTTATATATACTGTGAAAGAAAATGTTATTGTCTCAAGAGATAAGCCTTGAATTGTACACAGCATCTCCTCTCACTCCATCTTGGTTTGTGCAGGTGACTGTGAACTCCTCCTCAGACCAATTGGCAGTACGCCCAGAACATTGCTCTGGGAACCAAAATAAGTATCTCAGTTTCAAGGTCCCAGCTTTGAGAGAAGAAGTCTCGTCAGTCACATGCAGGAGCCAATGTTAATAAAGAATAATGTAAATTATGCTTACATGACTTGTTTGTGTAGCCGCATCTGCATATAAGGACTGAAAGGGAACGCCCTCTGATTTTTCACAAGCTTGCACTGAGTTTGTGAAACTCTCCGGCCGTGATAATAAAGATTGATATGATTTACATTGAATTTGAGTCCTTAGTGGGGAATTTCCACGACAATACATTGAGTGTACAAAACTTTAGGAACACCTTGCTAATATTGCATTGCACCCCCTTTTTGCCCTCAGATCAGCCTCAATTTGTCAGGACATGGACTCTACAAAGTGTCAAGCATTCCAGAGGGATGCTGGTCCATGTTGACTCCAATACTTCCCATAGTTGTGTCAAGTTGGCTGGATGTCCTAGGAGGGTGGAGAATTCTTGATACACACGGGAAACTGTTGAGCATGAAAAACCCAGCAGCATTGAAGTTATTGATACACTCAAACTGGTGAGCTTGGCACCTACTACCATACCCAGTTCAAAGGCACTTCAAATATTTTGTCTTGCCCATTCACCCTTTGAATGGCACACATACACAATCTATGTCTCAATTGTCTCAAGGCTTAAAAATCCTTTAACCTGTCTTATCCCCTTCACTGATTGAAGTGGATTTTACTACTGACATCACTAAGGGATCATAGCTTTCATCTGGATTCACCTGGTCAGTCTATGAAAGAGCAGGTGTTCCTAATGTTTTGTATACTCAGTGTATTCCGGACTCTGACATTGCTCATTGTGATATTGCTAGTTGTGATATTTCTGATATTTTTTTACTTTTTGGATTATTTGTGTATTCTTATTGTATTGCTAGATATTACTGCACTGTTGGAGCTAGAACCATAAGCATTTCAGTGCATCTGCGATAACATCTGCAAATCTGTGTAGGTGACCAATAAACTTGTATTTTATTTTATTGGATGGACAATAGAATAGAGGATGTAATGTGAGCATTCCCAGACAGCAAATAACACACCACAGCTATACAGGTTTTTACAGTAGCCTAATTATCTAATTTGTTTATTAACTTATGAGACAAAATATTATTTGGGCCTAATTATTGGCTACAGAAGCCTATATTACAAACATGTGTCTTTGTCTAAATTGGACATGCATCAGAAGTGACAGCGCTGACATATGGGAGTGTCCACTGTCCAGCAGCAGCGTCAGTCTACTGTAATTATGCAGAATAAATAAAAAGCCTGTAGCCTACTTGTAAAAAATCTACAATGCATCACAGCACAGTGGCTAAATTTGCCATATCTGATAGATTTGCAGAATCAATAGGTCTATTTTATGTTATATTATCAGCAGCAGCACAAACAATGAAATATTGACACTCACCTGCAATCCTGAGCACGGCTCTCTCTGCTGGATCCAAAACGGATCCTCCCTGAATTTTTCGCTTATGTCGCTCGTGCCTGGGTAGGTTCCAGGGTAACGTGTCCCCTGGTGCCGGTGAGACCGATCCAGATTTAAAACTATAATCATCTTCGTCCGAGAAATCGGCCGATGAAGACATGGAACAGTGAAGGGAAGCGTTGCCCGAACCGGAGCTCTGTTAAAACAATAGAAATAAATTATCAATGTGTTGCGAGGCAACACACATACAGCGCAGACAGACACAATGAAACATTTCTCACCATCGCTGCTCCTACGTTTGCCTAAACTGATGCGCGTAACCTAATGTAAATGCACATTGATAGCTCAAGGGAGGCACCGTAGCGTGAGCCACCAGCTCGCCTAGCAATGATCTCTGATTCAACAATAAAAAGAAAAGGCACAAGCAGGCATTAAGAAGGAACATCGATTGTATCTGGCTCCCCCGCCAGGCCAGAAATAAGACTTACCGCTGTATACATGGTGTCGGTTGAATAATATCGAAATCCTTTATCAATTTGCTGCAAACTCAGACAGCAGCAGGTTATGTCATTTTTTATCAGAACCACGCCCTTCTAGCGATGCACTCTGCCCATTAAATTAGTGAAGTCTCTCCTTTGAGATGAAATTATGTCAAGTCCCCAGAGCAGAGTGCGAATAGATTGGGCCAGGGCGAGTAGAATGCGATGCTAGAGCTGTAGCATGTCAACGCGTCACCATCCTAGGATACAGAAGAAGACGGATGGAGACTAGAGAGGATCCCAGCGCTCTAGTCCTGATTATTAAATCGGGAAACTGTGGCCAATGTCGCTGTAACTGTTACAGCGCCATCCTGGGTGGGTACGTGCATGTCTAGTGGTGACTGCGTAGCCTCCACGTTGATGGTCGAAAACCAATCAGAAATCCAGACTGGTCCATGAACATCCTTTGTCATCAACCTGGTCTCATCAGCCATGCACAGCCGCGTTGTTGTTTTGCTGCCTGATGCGCATGTGCCTGCACTGTGTGCCATTGGCTAGAATTGTTCCTAGTTGACAATGAATGTGCAATTTTAGAGCACTATCTTTATCATCAATATATATGAAACATATCTGGGTTCTGCAGGCTTATTCATTACAACCTATCTCTGTCTGCCTGTGTCTGTGTGTCTGTCTGCCTGTCTGTAGGCTGTCTGCCTGGGCCCTGTGATAGGGTAAGGGTGCAGATGCATAACAAATAATTTGCCACAGCAAGTGTTGGCACATCCAAACAGGGTGTGGCTGGTCAAAAAGCAATAGGGCATACCAGTCACATGTGGACTTCCATTGCAAAATTATAGAACAGCATTGCTGTTTGCAATCTGAACAAGAGTAGGACATTGACAATTACCTCTGGGTGATTTCACAATCACCAACCTGTTCCCAGCATGGATTGTGACTATTTACTGTGGCCTGAGGGTCTATCAACAAAGCATTCTCTTGTTCAATGGTGAGCACAAACGTGCTTGAAATTATACAAACAATGCATGATATGACTTAAATATAATGATCCATGAACTTTGGCTATGCATTTATTGCATTTGAGTGAACATCAATCTTTGTTATACCCTCCAAATATCAATACCACTTCATGGTTTTAGACTACTGAGTCATGGTCATATCATATTGTAGTGAAATCAGGGGGTTGCCCTGACCAGGATTCGAACCCAGGTCCAGCGACTTTCAAGCCAACACCTTAACTGTTAATGGGGTCGCTAGGTGTTAGGTTAAAGTAACTGTCCAGTGAAAATCTCACTTTTAAAATATCATATTCTGTTAACTCATACCTAAACAATGGAGTTGACTCATCCTATATTCATAAGTGGCCAAAGCATAATTTGGAGAAAAAAACACTTCAAAAACCTCACCTCAAACTGGTATCTCAAACAGATTGTTTAAAAAATGCTTGCTATTTCCTCATGGAGGATAATGTCATCATCCTGAGGAGGATAAGCTGGCCAATCAGCAGTCTACTGACATTAATATTTTTAAGGCTGTGGCTGCAGAGCCTGACTTTTCCCAGACTAGAGCTTATGAGCATGTGCAGATCGCGTTCTATACTTTACACACAGTCACTGCTCTAGCTATAGAGAAAAGGCAACTCTTACAAATGGTAGACTTACCAATTTAATAAAGTTAGATCAAAGCTGAATCTATGTTTCCATGATCACATAATGATCGTATTCTACATAACTGAACCGAATATAAAAGCATAGTATAACATTACTGTAAGATAAAAACACCACTGCATTTTTCTCTCATGGGGGCAATACACAACAGCGTGCGCCACAAGGCAAAATACTTGACTATGCTACAGTTGGTTAACACCATCTGCTCTAAAATTCGCTCACTGTACATCATTCAAAACAACACTGTAGGCTACTTCGAAACAACACTGTATAACAAGAAGATCTAAATGCATATCCCCATGAAACTGATTGAGATCAAATGGTTGGTATGCAAATGCTGCATGAAAGTTTTACTGGTAAAACCTGAAGAATTATCATTCATGATTGACAGTTGGAAATGTGAAGGGAAGACCACAACCATGTGTGTTAAGTAGAGGTAAAGAAACAGATGCGTAGACCGTGATCCGCACATGCGCAGTAGCTTCGGGACCTTTAGTCCAGGAAAAAAAGGTTTGGGAAAAAAGGTCTGGGAAAAGTTGGATCAGCAGCCACTCCATATATTTTTAATGACCGCTATAAGGACACACCACTATTGTTGGGGTACGCCCGCACCATTCCAACACAGAAAAGCTGCCTTTTAACATACTTAATTGCCATTTATTGGAAGGGAAACTATTTCACTCATAATTGAATTAATAATAGGCCATATTTCATAGAAATCTGGAAAGACTGGACAGTTACTTAAAGGTCGCTACAATGCTTCGGCCCATATTATCTTTATTGTGACCATAGTGTTAGGAGAAACCCACCACCTCAAACAAAGCATAACTAAACACTTGTTTTAGGAGATTGACAAGCCCGCCCGCCACATACTTGGTGAGTCACCACTCATACTCAACTTACTTTTTTCTCGGTTACGTCAATAGCGTTGAGTATTGGTAGTAACGTTCTCCATATACCTTCCTACAAGACTACAACACCCAGAATTATGTCAGGAACAGGACAATAAAAATTGCACTGATGTGATGGGTTAATATTTGCTTTCATACTTTCTTATGTGTGAATTGAAAAAGTCGCATAGCAATTTAGAATAATTATAAAAAAATTGTTCAATGGTAGTCTATTGCTATTACCATACATTGAATAATAAATTAAGAATCAATATATTTCTTGAGAACTTGAGGATACAAGAGAAAAGGATCCATCAGTAAATGTCCATGTTTACAAAAACCAAACATTATACATTTGGGAAAAGAAACATTCAAATTGACATTGATGATCTATTGCAAATAGGCCTACACAATTGTTTTATTTATTCTAGAGGTAATTGTAATATTGGCCATTTGAAACAATGTAATCATAACACAAAGAGGTCTATACATTGTTTCAGTAACTTCATGATACTCAGTTGTAACTTGAAAGTCCATACTGAGCTAGATTTATCCAGAGTAAACTAAGAAAATGTAGACACCCAAAAGTACATATGAACCAACCTTCATTTTCTAGCACTACATCCTGTTTTCCCCCCAGTAGCCTAATGAGTTTGGCATATGGTGAGGTTTAAGGGTTGTAGCCTACAACTGAGATGATTGTTAATATAAACAATCGAGAATAATTCAGTTGCAGCAACATTATGGCATGGTATATGTCAAATGTTTGTTTGATGCGTGTGTCAACATGCAAAATGACAACATGGGCAATATCAAGAAATTGAATACATTTTAAGGCTTCAACTTTAACATTTGTCAGTGTTCATAAAATGTCAAGCTGCAATAGCTTTTCGAATAACAGCGTACCAAGGCATGATGTGGTACAGAAGGCCAAACTATTGAAGGAAAACTGGCGCTTAAAAACCATCCATTGCATCGATGTCAATGGGGATTACGCGCGCATTTTAAATTGGTTACAATTTTAAATGGGTAATTAATTTAAGGAAACATATCATCGATGTAGCCTATACTTGTCAATTGAAAAATATAAAATAAATCGGCCTAGTGTTAATTGACCATGCAGATTTAATTTAGAATAGATAGCATAAATGACTATGGCTGCTGGATTTAGGCTATATTACCCAATAATATACCTACGGGTTTGCGTGTTGGGGTGACTTGTACTGAGTGATAGAAGTCTGGAAGGACTCTCTTCTTCACTTTTCGTTTTCTCACAGTTGTGGATGAGTCACTTTGATGCTCACTCTCGGGAATTTCGACAAGAGGCTTTTCCTCTGCAACTCGAGCGCGCGCCCTCCTGGCATGGCGCGGGCTGTGCCTGAAGCCCTGTAAAAACATGGCACATCATGTCCAAAAGGAGAGAGAAAAATATGCTGAAATCGTTTAATATGCTTGAGACATATAACTATTTGGATGATCAATATATTATTATGAATCACACTGACACATATTGCAATTAATGGATGAAACTGGGGTTTTGTATAGCTACAGGATCTAATAGTATAATCGTGTAATTAAGTACACTGAACAAAAATATAAATGCAACATTTAAAGTGTTGGTCCCATGTTCCATGAGCTGAAATAAAATATCCCAAAAATGTTCCATTTGTACAAAATGCTTATTTCTCTTAAATTTTGTGCACACATTTGTTTACATCTCTGTTAGTGATCATTTATCCTTTGCCAAGACAATACATCCACCTGACAGGTGTGGCATATCAAGAAGCTGATTAAGCTGCATAATCATTACACAGGTGTACCTTGTGCTGGGGGCAATAAAAGGCCACTCTAAAATGTGCAGTTTTGTCACACAACACAATGCCACAGATGTCTCAAGTTGAGGGAGTGTGCAATTGGCACACTGACTGCAGGAATGTCCACCAGAACGGTTGCCAGAGAATTTAATGTTAATTTCTCTACCAGAAACATTGTTTTAGAGAATTTGGCAGTACATCCTACTGGCCTCACAACCGCAGACCATGTGTAACCAAGCCAGCCCAGGACCTCCACATCCGGCTTCCTCACCTGCGGGATTGTCTGATACCAACCACCCAGACAGCTGATGAAACTGTGGGTTTGCACAACTGAAGAATTTCTGCACAAACTGTCAGAAACAGTCTCAGGGAAGCTCATCTGTGTGCTTGTCATCACGGCCCCATGTCGCAAGGATCTGTACACAACTCCTGGAAGCTGCACATTTCCCAGTTCTTCCATGGCCTGCATGCTCACTAGACATGTCACCCATTGAGGATGTTTGGGATGCTTTGGATCAATGTATATGACAGCATGTTCCAGTTCCCGCCAATATCTAGCAACTTCGAACAGCCATTGAAGAGGAGTGGGACAACATTCCACAGGCCACAATTAACAGCCTGATCAACTCTATGAGAAGGAGATGTGTCACGCTGCATGAGGCAAATAGCAGTCACACCAGATACTGACTGTAACTCAGTAAAATCTTTGAAATTGTTGCATGTTGCGTTTATATTTTTGTTCAGTGTAGTTGGTTTTTAATGTACAATTTGTTTTAGCCTATATAGGCATATTTTGTCATTTTTCATTACAATGTGGATAATTTTTTTCAGAATTACAGTCAAACTGCAGAAAGTGCAGAATCAGTCACTTTATTTATTGATCACACATGCGCAATGCGCATAACACTAGTCTAACAATAGCACACCAACAAATCCAAAAAGTATACCGGTAAAGTATAATAAAAGTAACACAGAGCACCATTATACTTCCTTCACAATCTTGTATTTGGATAAATAAAAAATGTCTACTTACTGACCTTGACAGAAGTAATAGCCTAACCAATGATTGATTACCTCTGATCGAAAATGATGCGTCCGGAGACCAGCTTCTAGGACAAATGAAAATATTTTCTAACACTCGGATACCTTCAAACACACCACATATGAGGCCTGTTGTCTATGGCTACATTTAGGATATCATAATGATATAATAGGATACCATAAGACAAATTAATACTGTGTACGTTACAGTACACCTGTGAATAAGGTGGACAAGATACATTTGGACACTGACAGTAGCCTAATAGATGATTTCATCCTCAAGGCTATGCACATAGCAGTCTAAACTGTAGCCTATAGGCTATGTTTATCTGCTGAAAATAATGGCAATTCAAGTGTGTCAAACCGCTAAAAATAGCACATGGTACAGTTTAGGTTATAACCTATTTAACAGGTTATCGTGTGAAAATGCTTGAACATATTACAGACATGCCACGCATTTGGTTTGGTGGATTAGCCGCACTGCTTGGAGATGCTGACGCCTCTACTCACCGCGACTCCTTGAGCGCCCTGAAAGCACGGATTTAATAGGATGTTTCCCGTTACGAAGCCTCCGATGCCAGCAACAGAAAAATAGAATTGTTGCAATAGTTCCCACCAATAGCAGCAATAATAACAAGACAACTTGAATACTATACGGTCTTAATAAAACCAAAAACGCCGCAGCAATCATTATAAAACGCGATGTAGGGCAGCGCCACCTCCACACAGATATCCGGCTCCACGTATACTGCCCTAAATGCTGAAAGCGAACGAATATATTGACACAGGATATAGTGAATTTCTCATCGCAGCCAGAAACATGGGCTACGCTACAGACTATTCTACAGTTCTATTGATTTCAATAACGTATTTTAAAGCATCAATCCATGACTCAGCCGAAGAGCTTTTTTACAACTCAAGCAGGGGGAGTAAGCATCATGCATCTCTGAGCTCAGCACAGCAAAGATGTTGCAGGTGGAAGATATTTAAAGGTGTCAGCCCGGGAATCATGATCAGTCTCTATCATTAACCTGCTTAAATGTATAGTCTCCGATACATGATTAGAATACTGTAGGATGAAAAAAGGCCATGTAGGCTATAAGGCTAGGCTGTAATAACACATAGGCCTAGTATAGGCCCATTTGTCATGAAATTACTCTGCTAAATAGAAAATTGCTAGTAGGCCAGCTGGCTAAGATAAAGCACAGAGGACGTTTTTGACATTGAGTATTTGACATGGAATGAAAATTATGTTCCATAATTTATATTTTTATTTTTACTAAAATATCAAATATGTAATTTTTTTCCAATAAAAATAATTGCCTTCATAATTAATGAATTAATGACGAGGACGAATTATTTTTCCACTTTTCCCCACAATGCGGCTGCAGCCCCGCCGTGAGCCTTTCATTAGAACTCCATATCCCAGGAACACCCGCAGGAGATCAACAATCCCGTTTGCGCGAAAACGCAATTTTGTGAGTGTCTGCTCGTGCTTATTATTTTCATAATTTACCTTAACGATAATTAGCTAGCTAGTTATCTATCAAACTAGTTGGCTAGTTACATTGTTTACCGAATATTTGCATTAATTTAGAGATATAGCTACCAGCTTGTTGTGCAAGTACAGTAAGCAAGCTGTCTAACGTGTTTTCTTCCATGTTTCAACTAGCTAGCTAACTAGCTAGTCAACATAAACTAACTAGCTAGTCAGCATAAGTGTTGGAGCAGTCATTCACACTAGTGCTAGAAGGGATTATAGCTAATTAGTCTCGAACCCACACGCGATGGCAGATTGGAGTAGGCTTGCATGAAAACAAACAATTGTTAAATTGCTGCTAGATAGCGAACGTTAACATTGTAACAATGTAAGTTAGCCATTTGTCATCCGTCCAGCCAGACATAATACTGAAGACGTTGATAGATAATAATTTTGACAACGTTGTTGATTATCTGTGCGATTTGGTTGAGTTGTCTGTTTTTTATGTAATTGTTTTCTCCAGATAAAATCAATGTCCTCCCCAATTGGAGCAAATGATGAAGATGAGGTGGAGTTTGTGTCAGTAAGTGATTTGTCATTTGTAGGAACAGGGTTCAAAGGTTTCTCTACTAGCTATGTTGCCATTCACCTTTCCAGGAAAGTTAGGGGTAATAATTAACATTAAACATTTTCATCCAATGCATTAGTTTAAATGAAATTGACCAGTGTGAGTGGTCAATTGGTTAGTGTGAGTCAGTATATTTTTATACAACTGTCAAGAAAAAACACCTTTTAAGACAGTGTCCAGAAGAGTCAAGTGTTTGAATGACACAGTATCAGACAGTGTCTCATCCATTTAACTATCTCGTTTTAGGAGGCTCCACTCAGACCTGTACTGGAATGTATTGATTTACTGAGTGATGGGGAAGACGATGGAAGTTTACCCACAGCTGAGACAGTGAGTGTGTCAAGTGAAAGATAATACATTTAATACAAACTGTAATGACATGGAAAGGTGGTTGGAAGACCAGTTCCAAAAAGTTACATGTTATGTATGTAATAGGTTTTGTGTACTTTTTTGTATGATTGTTAAGATTGAAGATGAGATTGAGCGACAGAAAGCTCAGGTCACCTCCACTTTGGACAGATTAGCTCGCCAAGTGGCTGTGGCGAAAAAGGAAAGAGCAGAGAAGTGTGAAGCCTTCAAGGTAAGGACACAAAGTTCAAACTGGTATGATCATCATATTAGCCATTGCAGCTTGTTGTGTATTTGTCTTTTGTGGGTGCTATTGTCTCTTCACAGTTCTTCATATTGGTCATGTCAATGCTTGCCTTATTTCAGGAGAAGCAAATCTCACAAAAGGCTCATGGACGGCAGGAGCTGGCATTTAGTCCCAATGGTAACGCATATGACGCCAAGCGCTGTGTGGATATGTGGTTAAAGATGCCAGGTAATGTAGTCTAGTTAGCCTCGGAAGGCTTTTAATTTTTTTACTTCAGATCTGGGCCCGTGTTCAAAACGGATCCTAGATCAGCGCTACAGGCACACATGAAATGTAATTTAATTTTGTAGAAAAGCAGGATCTCAGTCTTACCATTGTCTGTTCTTAGGTGTCAATACTGGAGCTAGCTGGAGACGCAGACAGGTCCCCTTTCCCACCGGTAGCTCATCCACACATACCTGTCCAGTGATCAACTGTGGTCGGGTTTATGACAACGTACCTCTCCTAGAAGGTCACTTGAAAAGGTTAAATTATGAGATTTATATTTCTATAACCATTATACATAATAAACAACCTACTTTTAATTTAGCCCTGAGAACCTTTTTTTTCTGTCTGCAGGTTTGACCACTCTCCTTGTGACCCAACCATCTACCTGAAAGGAAGCCCAACCGAGCTGTTTGCTTGCGTTGCTTGTGGTCTTAATTTTGAAACCAAAGAAGCTTGGAAGGTGCATCAGCAGTCAAAGGTTGGTTATGCCTGTAAAATCAACTACTGTTAGAAATGGCTGCACTTTGAATTGTGTTCAGTCACTGCTGTCATTCAAATGTGCTCTATGCAGTAATTATACCTACAAATAGCCCTAAAGTAAAGGAATCAAATACCATTAGGGAAAAATTGAATTTTTGAATGCCGTTTTGGTAGTCCGATCGACCACCTTCACACAGTAGTGCCTTCCTGTTTGGTTCTCAGTAGGAGGTTGAAAACATAAACAGTGTAACAATACTTCACATTCCTGAAACATATTTTGTTATTGGATGGAGGACCTCAAAATGATCACTAAGAAAATAGTGTTGACATCTATCACTACCAAAGCAGTAGAGAGCAGCATTTAGCTGTGACCCAAATAAAAAATGGAATGTTATTTTATTTGTCACATGCTTTGTTAACAGGTGTAGACTAACAGTGAAAATTCTTACGGGTCCTTTTCCAGCAATGCAGAGAAAAAGATCAAATATAAATAGTGACAAGAGGAATAAATACACAGTGAATAACAAGTACAAATAACAAACATGGCAATATACAGGGAGTACCAGTAGCAAGTCGATTTGAGGTAGCTATGTACATATTGGTAGGGGTAAACTGACTAGGCAACAGGATAAATAATAGACTTTGCTGTAGCAGCAGCGTATGTAGTGAGTGTGTGGCGACAGTGTGGATTTTGTGTGTGTATGTATGTAGTGCTCGTGTGTGTGTTGGGGTGTCGGTGTATGTACAGTGGGGAGAATAAGTATTTGATACACTGCCGATTTTGCAGGTTTTCCTACTTACAAAGCATGTAGAGGTCTGTAATTTTTATCATAGGTACACTTCAACTGTGAGAGGCGGAATCTTAAACAAAAATCCAGAAAATCACATTGTATGATTTTTAAGTAATTAATTTGCATTTTATTGCATGACATAAGTATTTGATACATCCGAAAAGCAGAACTTAATATTTGGTACAGAAGCCTTTGTTTGCAATTACAGAGATCATACGTTTCCTGTAGTTCTTGACCAGGTTTGCACACACTGCAGCAGGGATTTTGGCCCACTCCTCCATACAGATCTTCTCCAGATCCTTCAGGTTTCGGGGCTGTCGCTGGGCAATACGGACTTTCAGCTCCCTCCAAAGATTTTCTATTGGGTTCAGGTCTGGAGACTGGCTAGGCCACTCCAGGACCTTGAGATGCTTCTTACGGAGCCACTCCTTAGTTGCCCTGGCTGTGTGTTTCAGGTTGTTGTCATGCTGGAAGACCCAGCCACGACCCATCTTCAATGCTTTTACTGAGGGAAGGAGGTTGTTGGCCAAGATCTCGCGATACATGGCCCCATCCATCCTCCCCTCAATACGGTGCAGTCGTCCTGTCCCCTTTGCAGAAAAGCATCCCCAAAGAATGATGTTTCCACGTCCAGGCTTCACGGTTGGGATGGTGTTCTTGGGGTTGTACTCATCCTTCTTCTTCCTCCAAACACAGCGAGTGGAGTTTAGACCAAAAAGCTCTATTTTTGTCTCATCAGACCACATGACCTTCTCCCATTCCTCCTCTGGATCATCCAGATGGTCATTGGCAATTTTCAGACGGGCCTGGACATGCGCTGGCTTGAGCAGGGGGACCTTGCGTGCACTGCAGGATTTTAATCCATGACGGCGTAGTGTGTTACTAATGGTTTACTTTGAGACTGTGGTCCCAGCTCTCTTCAGGTCATTGACCAGGTCCTGCCGTGTAGTTCTGGGCTAATCCCTCACCTTCCTCATGATCATTGATGCCCCACGAGGTGAGATCTTGCATGGAGCCCCAGACCGAGGGTGATTGACCGTCATCTTGAACTTCTTCCATTTTCTAATAATTGCGCCAACAGTTGTTGCCTTCTCAACAAGCTGCTTGCCTATTGTCCTGTAGCCCATCCCAGCCTTGTGCAGGTCTACAATTTTATCCCTGATGTCCTTACACAGCTCTCTGGTCTTGGCCATTGTGGAGAGGTTGGAGTCTGTTTGATTGAGTGTGTGGACAGGTGTCTTTTATACAGGTAACGAGTTCAAACAGGTGCAGTTAATACAGGTAATGAGTGGAGAACAGGAGGGCTTCTTAAAGAAAAACTAACAGGTCTGTGAGAGCCGGAATTCTTACTGGTTGGTAGGTGATCAAATACTTATGTCATGCAATAAAATGCAAATTAATTACTTAAAAATCATACAATGTGATTTTCTGGATTTTTGTTTGAGATTCCGTCTCTCACAGTTGAAGTGTACCTATGATAAAAATTACAGACCTCTACATGCTTTGTAAGTAGGAAAACCTGCAAAATCGGCAGTGTATCAAATACTTGTTCTCCCCACTGTATGTATGTGTGTGGGTAGAGTACAGTGTGTGTGCATATAGTCAGTACAAGTGAGTTGGTGCAAAAAAGGGTCAATGCCGGTAGTCCGGGTAGCCATTTGATTAGCTATTTAGCAGCCTTGTTTAGCAGTCTTATGATTGGGGGTAGAAGCTGTTCAGGGTTTTGTTGGTTCCAGACTGCACTGGTCTCGCTTGCCATGCGGTATTAGAGAGAACAGTCCATTGTACATTTTGTGCGACTTTCTCTGGGGGGAGGGGTCCGAATCAGATTTTTGGGGTGGATAACTTACTGATATATCTGCCGATATACTGTTTTACAGCAAGGAACTGAAAAACAGTAATTTTTCCCAGACTGAATTTTCATAAATTGCCATCCAAAAGAGCAATTGTCCAATAACTATGGTTCAAATGTTGATTTCATACATTGTGACAAAAATATAAAAGCAACAATTTCAAAGATTTAACTGTGTTACAGTTCATATAAGGAAATTAGTCATTTGAAATCATTTAATTAGGCTCTATTCTATGGATTTCACATGACTGGGCAGGGGTGCAGCCATGGGTGGGCCTTGGAGGGCATAGGCCAACCCACTTGGCAGCCAGGCCAGGCCAAGCCAGTCAGAATGAGTTTTCCCCCACAAAAGGGCTTTATTACAGACAGAAATACTCCTCAGTTTCATCAGCTGTCCGGGTGGCTGGTCTCAGACAATCCCGCAGATGAAGAAGCCGGATGTTAAGGTTCTGGGCTGGCGTGGTAACACATGGTCTGCGGTGGTGAGGCTCGTTGGACGTACTGCCAAATTCTCTAAAATGACGTTGGAGGCAGCTTATGGTAGAGAAATGAACATTAAATTCTCTGGCAACAGCTCTGGTGGACATTCCTTCAGTCAGCATGCCAATGTCACGCTCCCTCAACTTGATACAAACTTGTGGTGTTGTGTGACACAATTGCACATTTTAAAGTGGCTTTTTATTGTCCCCTGCACTAGGTGCCCCTGTGTATTGATCATACTTTTTAATCAGCTTCTTGATATGCCACACCAGACAGGTGGATGGATTATCTTGGCAAAGGAGAAATGCTCACTAACGGGGTTGTAAACAAATTTGTGCACAATTTGAGAGATGTTTTTGTGTATGGAACATTTCTGGAATTTTTTATTTCAGCTCATAAAACATGGGACCAACACTTTACATGTTGCGTTTTTATATTTTTATTCAGTGTATGTATGTCACTGTGAGGACGTCGTCATCGATGCACTTATTAAAGAAGCCGGTGACTGATGTGGTGAACTCCTCAATGTTATCGGATGAATCACGGAACATATGTGGTAGCTTCCCGTCCGCTTCGTCATTGAGAGGTCTTAGTGCCAGCATAGGTTTATGGTGGTAAAAAGACAGCTATGAAAAATATTGATAAACTCTCTTGGTAAGTAGTATGGTCTGCAGTTTATCATGAGGTATTCTAACTCAGGCGAGTAAAAACTCCAGACTTCCTTAACATTAGAGATTGCGCACCAGAGACACACCCCTCCTCCCTTTGTCTTACCCGAGTCTGCCTTCCGATCTTGACGATGCATAGAAACACCAGCGAGATGTATATCCATGACCTCGTTCAGCCACGACTCTGAGAAACAGGATATTACAGTTTCAGGTACTGTTGATGGGATAGTCTCAAACTAGTTTGTTCTTCAGTGATTGCCATACTATTTTGTTTCTTAAACTAAAATAAGGATATTTAAGTATTAATTTATTTTCAACCATAGATATTGGATACAGATTTCAATCCAGACAAAGTCTTAAACTTGTACTGTGTGTAACAATTCTCTATTCTTATTTTCTTAAGCTGTCCTCCCCTGATGAAGACCATGACCACACTCAGACCTGCCAGCCGATCGTGTGCTTCGCCTGCCCTGCCTGCTATCTCCTCTTTTACATCAGGGACGAGTGCCTCCAGCATATGTCGGCCAAAAACCACTTCTCTCAGTCCATCATCATGAGTGGTAAGCCTCAACTGCCTGTTCCACTGTAAATCATCTTTAGTCATATATATATATATCGCCCCGGGTAATTGTATTTAGGCAGGGAGAGCAAATATTTGGGGCATATAGACTTTTTTTTATTTTTTTTTATTTTTTTTAATGCAGTTTGTGGCATTTCTATAGAGCAAATATTTTGTGTGAATGAATAGTGCTTGGTCAGGATAACAGCCAATACACTGCTACTAAATAAATAAAAGACAATTTTATTTGTCACATGCACCGATTACAACAGGTGTAGACCTTACCGTGAAATGCTTACTTAACCAACAATGCAGCTCAAGAAATAGTTATTTCTTTGTATCCTCCATTGAAACGTGTAACCAGATATTTTGTTCTCTTTCTGGATAAAAGAAACTAAAGGGACAGCATTGCCAGTTCCCTTCCCACGATATGCAAAGAATCGTCTCATTGCTTTGTGTAAGGAAGTTTCATTCAGCGTGAGATGTACGACGTGCCAGAAGGGGCTTAACTCACACATGGAAGCACAGGCCCACTTCAAGTAAGTTTATACCGGTATGTGTTATTAGTATAGTTTTAAAGTCAGTATGGTACATGCAATTACATGGTTGTTAAATAGGCAGGTAAAGTGTAATTACAGTGTAGGTACATATTGTTACACACTGATTTATTGTCTTATACACAGAAAAACAAAAATAACCATGGACATACATATTTAAAACCTGTCTAGGACATGCGTTCCGCTAGCGGAACTCCTCGACAACATTCCGCTGAAAAGGCAGCGCGGGAAATACAAAAATATATTTTTTAAATATGTGACTTTCACACATTAACAAGTCCAATACAGCAAATGAAAGATAAACATCTTGTTAATCTACCCATCGTGTCCGATTTCAAAAATGCTTTACAGCGAAAGCACAACATATGATTATGTTAGATCACCACCAAGTCAAAAAAAGACAGACATTTTTCCAGCCAAAGATAGGAGTCACAAAAAGCAGAAATGGAGATAAAATTAATCACTAACCTTTGATGATCTTCATCGGATGACACTCATAGGACTTCATGGTACACAATACATATATGTTTTGTTCAATAAATAACCTCAGTTTACATTGGCGCCATGTTCAGAAATGCCTCCAAAATATTCTGAGAAATTGCAGAGAGCCACGTCAAATAACATAAATACTCATCATAAACTTTGATGAAAGATACATGTTTTACATAGAATTAAAGATACACTTGTTCTTAATGCAACCGCTGTGTCAGATTTCAAAAAAACTTTACGGAAAAAGCAAACCATGCAATAATCTGAGACGGCGCTCAGAAGATTAAAAAGAAATTCCGCCATGTTGGAGTCAACAGAAATCAGAAATGACATTATAAATATTCCTTTACCTTTGATGATCTTCATCAGAATGCACTCCCAGGAATCCTAGTTCTACAATAAATTGTTGTTTTGTTCGATAATGTCCATTTATTTATGTCCAAGTAGCTACTTTTGTTAGCACGTTTAGTACACATATCCAAACGCTCGTGCAGGTCCAGCCGAACGTCGGACGAAAACTTCAAAAAGTAATATTACAGGTCGAAGAAACTTGTCAAACTAGTATAGAATCAATCTTTAGGATGTTGTTATCATAAATATTCAATAACGTTCCAACCGGAGAATTCCTTTGTGTGTAGAGAAGCAATGGAACGCAGGTCGCTATCATGTGAAATGCGCGTGACCAGGACCTGGCACTTTGCCAGACCACTGACTCAAACAGCTCCCATCCGGCTCCACATCACAGTAGAAGCCTCATTGAAGGTTCTACAGACTGTTGACATCTAGTGGAAGCCGTAGGAAGTGCAAACAGATCCATATCCTACTGTGCATTCAATAGGGACTGAGTTGAAAATCGACCAACCTCAGATATCCCACTTCCTGGTTGGATTTCTCTCAGGTTTTCGCCTGCCATATGAGTTCTGTTACACTCACAGACATCATTCAAACAGTTTTAGAAACTTCAGAGTGTTTTCTATCCAATAGTAATACTAATATGCATATATTAGCATCTGGGACAGAGTAGGAGGCAGTTCACTCTGGGCATGCTATTCATCCAAAAGTGAAAATGCTGCCCCCTATCCCAAAAAAGTTAACACATCATTGATTATAGAGAGTGGCACCCTCTTTCCAATAGCTAAAGATCCAAAGCTTCTGCGCATGTGCGGGATTCCCTACTTCACACAGTCTCTGCTCTACTTGTTCGGCTGCCCAGAGAAAAGGCTACTCTGGTGAATTTCAGTGATGAATGGTGCTCGCTTAATAAAGTTTGATCAAAGCTGAATCAATGACTGCAAGATCCTTTGGCACCGCAGCCACGGCCTTGATTATAACCCTCACTTCCATCATATGGATAATAGGGTTTTGACGATACCAGTATTGCAATATTCTTCGCATGGCAAAAATGGAAATATGTAATATATTGTGTGCTGTAGCTTGGAAAATAAATAAATGTGACGCTGGATCACAACATAATGATGTTTGTTTCCAACATTCGGGCTGTTTTCCTAAATAAGTTTTGTTGCCTTGCCACGATACTAACAAGTATCGCAATATTGGTATCGTTCCGGCCCTAATGGATAGATGATCAAATTTTCGTTAATGTTATCTCTGCTTGTTTTTTGTTCCCTTCTGCCTCAGTGTGCAGTGCAGACAGGGCGCTGCCAGGGCTGAGGCAGAGAAAACAGTGGTGCAGGTCATGAAACAACTACAAGTGCTGGGCCAGTGCGCTGTGTGTTGCAAACTGTTCCTCCACCAAGGTGATGTTGAGAGGCATAAAGAATTGAGTCAGCACAATACTGAGGTCAACTGCACCATGGAAAAGGCAATTCTGCACTACAGCAATTTCTATGAAATCCAACACGCCAAGAGGGCTGCAGCGACGTCGCGGCCCAAACAGTCAAAAGGTCCTGTAACCCCCTCTCAGAAGAGGGACAAGGAGAGAGGTGATTCTGTTGGATCCCCAGCCAAGCGCCAGAGACGCGGGGGAGCTTTGAATGGCAGCGCTGGGCCCTCAAGGAGTTGCTTGATAGTTGCGTGGTTTTGTGAGTGTGGTCAGCGCTTTTCAGAGGAGGCCATGGCCAGCAAGCACCTTTTCGCTGCCAATCAGATCTTCCATCAATGTGGCGTGTGTGGAAAGCATATGGGAGAGTCGTCCATCACTCGCCTGCACATGAGCCGTTTTCACGGCGGTGCCCACCTCTCAAACTTCCTCTTCCACTGCCGGCTGTGCAAGGTTGACATGCCGCGCCACGAGGACATCCTGTTGCATGTGTCAGAGGCCCACAGTGGACACACTTACTTCAGGGAGAGAGCGGTATCAGACGAGGAGCCTGCTCCCATTCCCTATGCCAAACCCTCCACCAGTGGCAGACCCAGACCAAGCGCCCTCACTGATGTCAGGACTAGAACTACAACTCCCACATCTCCTCCCAAACAGGACGAGAGGTGGATTTGCAGGATGTGTGAGGACATCTTTAACTCGGAGCAAGCTGTGCACAAGCACTGCAGAGATGTGAGCAACCACAGTTTCCAGAGGTTTGCCTGTGGCCACTGCCCACAGAAGTACTTCAAGGAGGCCACAGTACGCAGGCACTGTGTGAACGAGCACAGCAACCAAATAGTGACGCGGTACTTCTGTGGGCTCTGTGACAGCATGGAGTATGACACTGAGGGGGAGTTCCAAGAGCACTATAGGGGCCTTCACAGTAAGGACTACTACCGCATGGGTGAGCCTGAGGTTGATAGACCCACTGAGGCCGAAAACTACAACACCAGTCCATTGGCAACAGCCAGTGAAAGGCATGAATGTCTGTGTCCATGCATGTCATCAGAAAAGGACAAAGATGAAAGGAAGGCTACCTTCACACAATGCATGAAGCGGCTATCCAGTGAAGACAAATGCAGCTACGTGTGTGCACCATGCGACGTCCAGGTGTCCTCCTTTGCCCAGATAAAGACTCATGTCCACTCTCAACACAAAGCCTTGGGGCTAGAGAATACCTTTGACGTGGTGTGTGGATCCTGTCAGGAGAGTCATAAGGACGTTCCCAGTTTCCATAACCACTACCACTCCCAGCACTGCCCTCTGGAGCCTTGCTTGAGCTCCAGGGATGGAGGTGAGAGTCATACGGGGAAGGCAGCAGCTTCCTCTGCTGTCAAGACACTGGTTGCTGTGGAGATCAAACCAGAAGTGAATGGCAAGTCTGCTTTGGACTATCTTCCATGATTCATTTCCACTGCACTGACCTTCCTGCTCTTAGAAAACTGATTTGATTTATTACTGTATTTTTATTTTATAGAGGAGTTTGAAGATGTGAAACATGCCATTGCTATGAACTTGGATGAGGTCAGAGATGACACTGAAGCTCATGGAGGTGATGATTATTTTTTTGTCTTCCCATCTGTTCAGTGATTTGGTGAATGACATCTGCCGTAGCCATTATATAGCTATAGAAGGTTTCTTGGAAATTGTGTGTTTTTTAAACAGAATCTCTTGTTTTTTGTCAATTTTTCTTGTTTCAGATGAATCTGATGAGGAGATGAAGCGTGCCTTGGCTTTAAGTGTGGAAGAAGCAAGAGAGCCAACTGACTTTGATATTGGTGTGTAACACCTTTACTTATCTTGGTTTATTTGAGGACCTTTTCATTAGTTACATTTGCTTTGACCGTTTGCACGATGCCTTGTTTGAATGGCCAGAAAGGTTCTGTCTGTCAGCTTTGAAGCTGTTGCCCAGGCCATGTAGGTGTAGCAAAATAAAAACAAGATGATACTTCTCTTTTTTACCAGCATTACATGCTTGAAGAATAACCTCAGTGTGAGTATGTCTAATCAAATCATAGTAACATTAAATGCACACTGGGACATTCAGATAGTTGGTGGTTTGTAGTTTCTGTAGAGAACTGTGAACACTTTTTGGATGGTTTTGAGATTGTCACAACATTAGACACTGACACAAGTTATGTGCTGCAGCATGTCTTATTGAAGTTGACATTATTTGATATTTGTTCTGTTTCCCCTTCCTCCCCAACGTATCTTCACAGAGATGGAGGAAGCACTCAAAAGAAGCCTTCTGGAATACTGATCAGTGGATGTTATTTTCTGAGAACCTGTCATTAATTTGGTTTATGGCAATTTATGTTTTTAGTTTTATGTGTAACACATATCAGCTACTTTCAACAACACTTCAAGACAGGGTTGTACTGATGTGATTACACAGTAATAACTGTAGTAACAACATTATTTGTGAACTATAAAGATTGAGGCATACCATGTATGCATCTTTATCACATGTTCAGAGCTTTTTATTTAATTTAATAAAGATGATAATTATTTTCTTTCTCTTTGATGTTAAAATTTCAATCATCACTGGATATTGTCAAATAAATTAGCGATGGTTCCCTCCAAAAAAATGTAGCATACTTTTGTGGCACAGTCGATGCCACGCATGGCTACAGGCCAGAAGGTTGAGGGTTCGCCGACCACCACGGACGAGCTAACTCTCCCTGCTTGTTTCATTACATTACAGATCAAAGCCATCTGCAGACAATGATCAGGTAGAAATCAGATGTTCAACATTTTGATGCTATATTAATAAATATATCAAATATATGCAACACATTTTCCACTGACAGGTTTCTGTGCCAATGGACCACACTACCAAAAAGGGAAGCAAACTGACTTTGTCGCTTTAATATCAGGGTTTGCATTTTCAACACCACAATAAAATAGACTGTCAATCTCAAACAGAAAATGGGCCTACAATCCTCCTTACCTTGTAGGTCTACTCAGCATCGAAGGCTTGGCTTGACAATCTCTGAATGTCATTACACTTTTCTGTATTTTGTAACAGATGTCTCTCCATCAAATAGCCTCTGCACAGTTCGGATGCTGAAATTATATTTTGGACAAACGTGCGTAGCTAGCCTACTGGAGACGAAATAGCCTAATCAGAGCCAAACATTGTGACTGGTTGTATTTATGCCACACATAAAGCATGCCTGCTACTGTGGCTTTCTAGAATTTATAAACTGGAAAGTAGACCCACAACTGACCCAAATGGAATGATACATTTAAATCACAGGGCTATTGTGCTGAGTAGAATTGTGTATTCACTTGAAAACAATGCGATTATTCTTGTAAAAGGCGATATGCTCCTTAACAGGAATGTAAACAAATTTGTGCACAACCTTTTAGAGAAATAAGCTTTTTGTGCGTATGGAACATTTCTGGAATCCTTTATTGCCGCTCATGTAACATGGGACCAACACTTTACATGTTGCGTTTATATTTTTGTTCAGTATATATTCCTTCCTCCCACTCCTCCAGCCAAATCACATGTAAACCTTTGCAAATATGAGCAAATTAGCCATTCTATGCAGGATTATGTTATAAAGCTCAGGTGCATTCTGTTTCCATTGATCATCTTTGAGACGTTTCAACAACTTGATTGGAGTCCACCTGTGGTCAATTCAATTGATTGGACATGATTTGGAAAGGCACACACCTGTCTATATAAGGTCCCACAGTTGACGATGCATGTCAGAGCAAAAACCAAGCTATGAGGTCAAAATAATTGTCTGTATAAGCTCCAAGACAGGATTGTGTCAAGGCACAGATCTGGGGAAGGGTACCAAAAAATCTCTGCAGCATTAAAGGTCCCCAAGAACACTGTCCTCCATCATTCTTAAATGGAAGAAGTTTGGAACCACTAAGACTCTTCCTAGAGCTGGCCATCCGGCCAAACTGAGCAATCGGGGGAGAAGGGCCTTGGTCAGGGAGGTGACCAAGAACCCAATGGTCACTCTGACAGAGCTCTAGAGTTCCTCTGTGGAGATGGGGGAAACTTACAGAAAGACGACCAGCACTCCGCCAATCAAGCATTTATGGTAGAGTGGCCAGATGGAAGCAACTCCTCAGTAAAAGGCACGACAGCCCGCTTGGAGTTTGCCAAAAGGCACCGACCATGAGAAACAAGGTTCTCTGGTCTGATGAAAGCAAGATTGATCTCTTTGGCCTGAATGCCAAGCATCACGTCTGGAGAACCTGGTACCATCCCTAGGGTGAAGTATGGTGGTGACAGCATCATGCTGTGGGGAGGTTTTTCAGCAGCAGGGAGACTAGTCAGGATAGAGGGAAAGATGAAAGGAGCAAAGTACAGACAGTGGTGGGAAAAGTACTCAATTATCATACTTGAGTAAAGATACCTTAATAGAAAATTACTCGTGAAAGTCACCTAGACAAATACTACTTGAATAAAAGTCTAAAAGTATTTGGTTTTAAATATACTTAAGTATCAAAAATAAATGGAATTGTTAAAACGTACTGAAGAATCAATTGTGAAAGTATAAATAATTTAAAATTCCTCATATTAAGCAAACCAGACAGCACAATTTTCTTGTTTATTTTTATTGACGGTGAGCCAGGGGCACACTCCAACACTCAGACATAATTTACAAACTAAGCATTTGTGTTTAGTGAGTCCGCCAGATCAGAGGCAGTAGGGATGACTAGGGATGTTCTCTTGATAAGTGTGTGAATTTTCCTGTCAAAATGTAATGAGTACTTTTGGGTGTCAGGGAAAATGTATGGAGTAAAAAGTACTTTATTTTCTTTAGGAATGTAGTGAAGTAAAAGTAACCAACAATATAAGTAGTAAAGTGCAGATATGCCATAAAACTACTTAAGTAGTACTTTAAAGTATTTTTACTTAAGTACATTACACTACTGAGTACAGAGAGATCCTTGATGAAAACCTGATCCAGAGCGCTGAGGACCTCAGACTGGGGCGAAGGTTCACCTTCCAACAGGACAATGACCTTAAGCACACAGCCAAGAACGCAGGAGTGGCTTCGGGACAAGTCTCTGAATGTCCTTGAGTGGCCCAGCCAGATTTCCCGTACTTGAACCCGATCGAACATCTCTGGAGAGACCTGAAAATAGCTGTGCAGCAACGTTCCCCATCCAACCTGACAGAGCTTGAGAGGATCTGCAGAAAAGAAGGGGAGAAACTCCCTAAATGCAGGTGTGCCAAGCTTGTAGCGTCATACCCAAGAAGACTCAATGCTGTAATCACTGCCAAAGGTGCTTCAACAAAGTACTGAGTAAAGGGTCTGAATACTTATGTAAATGGTTTTTTTTTTGTATTAGCAAAAATTTCAACATCTGTTTTTGCTTTGTCATTGATGTGTAGATTGATGGGGCAAAAAACCAATTTAATCAATTTTAGTATAATGCTGTAACGTAACAATGTGGAAAAAGTGAAGTGGTCTGAATACTTTCCGAAGGCACTGTAGGCCTTAAAAGTAAATATAAAGGAAGATGCCTATAGACCTATCTTAGTTGTTTTTTTAACCCCTTTTTCGTGATTTCTAATTGGTAGATACAGACTTGTTCCATCGCTGCAACTCCCGTGCTGACTCGGCAGAGCTGAAGGTCAAGAGCCATGCGTCCTCAGAAACACGGCCCTGCGAAGCCGCACTGCCCGCCACATGGAGTCGCTAGAGCGTGATGGGACATGGACATCCCGGCCGGCCAAACCCTCCCCTAAACCGGACAACGCTGGGACAAATGTGCGCCGCTTCATTGGTCTCCCAGTCATGGTCGGCTACGAAACAGCCTGGGATCGAACCCCAGACCGCTGCGCCACTCGGGAGGCCCCTATAGACATATCTTAAACTAGACTAAGTACGGAGCACAACATTAAAAAGACGGTACGAACTTAATTTCGTCACTGAAAATATCTCAATAAAATGAAAGAAAAATATTTTTGCATATTTAAAGAACTGGTTTAGATTTTTAAATAGGCCTATAATAATGATATATAATAATATTAATAAAAATGATAAAACAAACGACGGGTCCAATCGTGTCCAGTCAGTAAATTAATTTTAATTGCACATACCCGAGACTATGGCAATTATATCAGACCCACCCAGATCCGAGACAAAAGTCTGACTATAGTACCCGGACCCTCTCAAAATAATGGATCTGTTGGACCTGTGAAGACCTCCATCTCCAACCCTCCCCAAAGCAAAACAAAAGTAAGACAACCCTCCTCTATTTTGTATCGAAGTCCAGAGAGGACATATGAATAAGAAAATTGTTCCTTATGTCGAGATCACAACTTATTTATCTCATGAACACTACATAACATAAGTTTTGTCGAGATCACAAGATAATTTTCTTGTGATCACGACCTAACAATATTTTGTTTATCGAGATCATGAGGTACTCAAAAGTACCACATATCATCCATACATTTGTTCAGATGCACAATAACCAGATCATCAAGGAGCCCTGCAACTGCGTTGTTCAAAATGCGGGCATTTAAGCCCTGAACAATGCCTGACAGGCAGCCGTCTTTTTTTATTTAACCCTTATTTTACCAGGTAAGTTGACTGAAAAAACATTCTCATTTACAACAATGACCTGGGGAATAGTTACAGGGGTGAGGAGGGGGGATGAATGAGCCAATTGGAAGCTGGGTGTGATTGGGTGGCCATGATGGTATGAGGGCCAGATTGGAAATTGATACAGATAACCGGGGTTAACACCCATACTCTTACGATTAATGCCATGGAAAATACATTTAAACTCAGTTTTTCACAATTCCTGAAATTTAATCCAAGCAAAAATTCCCTGTCTTAGGTCAGTTAGGATCACCACTTTATTTTAAGAATGTGAAATGTCAGAATAATAGTAGAGAGAATGATTTATTTCAGCTTTTCTTTCATCACATTCCCAGTGGGTCAGAAGTGGGTCACTCAATTAGTATTTGGTAGCAATGCCTTTAAATTGTTTAACTACGGTCAAACGTTTTGGGTAGCCTTGCACAAGCTTCCCACAAGAAGTTGGGTGAAGTTTGGCCCATTCCTCCTGACAGAGCTGGTGTAACTGAGTCAGGTTTGTAGGCCTCCTTGCTCGAACACACTTTTTCAGTTCTGCCCACAAATTTTCTATAGGATTGAGGTGAGGGCTTTGTGATGGCCACTCCAAGACCCATTTGCAACCAAGCTTTAACTTCCTGACTGATGTCTTGAGATATTGCTTCAATATATCCACATAATTTTCCATCATCATGATGTCATCTATTTTGTGAAATGCACCAGTCCCTCCTGCAGCAAAGCACCCCCACAACATGATGCTGCCACCCCCGTGCTTCACGGTTGGGATAGGCCTTGAAATACAAGGTAGGCTTTGAAATACATCCACAGGTACACCTCCAATTGACTCAAATTATGTCAATTAGCCTATTAGAAGCTTCTAAAGCCATGACATCATTTTCTGAAATTTTACAAGCTGTTTAAAGGCACTGTCAACTTAGTGTATGTAATCTTCTGACCCACTGGAATTGTGATACAGTGATTTATAAGTGAAATAATTTGTTGGAGAAATTACTTGTGTCATAAACAAAGTAGATGTCCTAACCGACTTGCCAAAACTATAGTTTGTTAACAAGAAATTTGTGGAGTGGAAACGAGTTTTAATGACTCCAACTGTATGTATATAAGTTATGCAAGCTAACAACCACCATAGATAACGAGCTAGCTAACTGGCTAACAAGACTACCGAGCTAACTAAACTCATCAATTTTCAAACATCAATTTTTCAGGACCCTGTCTTTCAAAGATAATTTGTAAAAATCCAAATAACTTCACAGATCTTCATTGTAAAGGGTTTAAACACTGTTTCCCATGCTTGTTCAATGAACCATAAACAATTAATGAACATGCACCTGTGGAACGGTCGTTAGGACACTAACAGCAATTAAGCAATTAAGGTCACAGTTATGAAAACTTAGAACACTAAAGAGGCATTTCTACTGACTCTGAAAAACACCAAAAGAAAGATGCCCAGGGTCCCTGCTCATCTGCGTGAACGTGCCTTAGGCATGCTGCAAGGAGGCATGATGACTGCTGATGTGGCCAGGGCAATAAATTGCAATGTCCATACTGTGAGACGCCTAAGACAGCGCTACAGGGAGACAGGACGGACAGCTGATCATCCTCGCAGTGGCAGACCACGTGTAACAACACCTGCACAGGATTGGTACATCCGAACATCACACCTGTTGGACAGGTACAGGATGGCAACAACAACTGCTCGAGTTACACCAGGAACGCACAATCCCTCCATCAGTGCTCAGACTGTCCTCAATAGGCTGAGAGAGGCTGGACTGAGGGCTTGTAGGCCTGTTGTAAGGCAGGTCCTCACCAGACATCACCGGCAACGTCGCCTATGGGCACAAACCCACCGTCGCTGGATCAGACAGGACTGGCAAAAAGTGCTCTTCACTGATGGATTTGTGTTTATCGTCGAAGGAATGAGCGTTACACCGAGGCCTGTACTTTGGAGGTGGAGGGCGGATTTCAATCCCATTGAGCACGTCTGGGACCTGTTGCATCAGAGGGTGAGGGATAGGGCCATTTCCCCCAGAAATGTCAGGGAACTTGCAGGTGCCTTGGTTGAAGAGTGGGGTAACATCTCACAGCAAGAACTGGCAAATCTGGTGCAGTCCATGAGGAGGAGATGCACTGCTATACTTAATGCAGCTGATGGCCACACCAGATACTGACTGTTACTTTTGATTTTGACAACCCCCCCCCTTTGTTCAGGGACACATTATTCCATTTCTGTTAGTCAAATGTCTGTGGAACTTGTTCAGTTTACGTCTCAGTTGTTGAATCTTGTTATGTTCATACACATATTTACACATGTTCAGTTTGCTGAAAATAAACGCAGTTGGCAGTGAGGACGTTCAATTTTTTGCTGAGTTTAGTTAGCTAGCTCGTTCACAATACTAATAAAGTTTGCTGCGTTGTTTCTTGCACGCAACTGGCTGTGGTCTTGGGGGTGACACACAGCCTGGGAGACAGAATTGCCTGTCAGGCATCGTTCTGGGCTTAAATGCCCAACAAGGGCTTTGATGCCCCAAGAGCTTTTTGCTCAAGGTGAGGGACATTTAGCTTGCTGATAATGAGCTCCAAAACAAACACGAAAGCATGATGTTAGCATGAAATATACAGTACCATCCCTTAGTGTTGCAATCACTAAAAACATATGCTCTGATCCACCATGGGATCTGCCGCCTCAGCCATACTGTCAATCTATCATCAATATGTCCACTTTTGTTATGTCGTGATTATGAGATAAATAAGTTGTGATCGACATAACGAGGGAATAGTTTTTTTATTCATATGTCCCCCCCCCCCCCCCCCAGGTCATTCTACTGGCTGCAGTGCAGAAAGAATCCAATCTTCTTGAACGTTCCCGAAGTGTACTCCTCAATCCTGTCCGAGGGGTTGGTTAGAACAGAAAGGGACTTTCCAGCCCATGTTTGGAAATGTTTACTCTGGGGCGCTATCTGTCAGACAGAAGCCTCTACACTGCACGCTAGAGACCATCTAGTAGTGTACCGTTAGGTGTCCATTGGAATTGAATCTCGAGGGAGATCATTATACTAACTAACCATGGCTCAAGCGAAAATCCACCACGCTAAAATGACTGAAGCCGCTAAAGGCAAATTCAGCAGATCAATGTCTATGGCAGATCGCTCTGGACAATTACTTCAAAGTTTGGACCAGCTGGAAATAAGGTATTTTACAGAAGGCTAGTCTAACGGCATGAATACTGTATGTAACGGTATCAAAAATATTTTTGTCTAGTAGCTTTAAAGAATACACACAGTAGCCTATTAGGCTACACAATCTCTCCATGTGCTACTACGGTGCCATGTGACAGCTGTTTTAAACTGATTCTAAACATAGAAAGGGTGACAGTGGAAGAAGGAAGAAAGTTCTCTGAATACATGTGTGCACACTAAAGTGCAGAATATGACCTTATCGTTTATTATCGTCTGGTTTATTTTAATATTTTACGGTGCCAGACTGTATTTGTCCTCTAAAATAACAAATGAATAGCGTTATTTAAACAGTAATAAAAAATAAACACTGATAAAGTTGTAGCATAGGCAATGGGATGAATAATATGTTCACAACAGTCTCTGAGTCACGTAGGCCTACACTCACTATATTCTATCGGAATATCTCATGACAATGACATCTGTTTTAGGGTGGAGGCTTTACGTGAAGCCGCAACTTCGATGGAACAGGAGAGAGAGTGCTTACTGGATTTGATACAATCCATAAAGAATAGTGAAGAAATGCGCAGCATTTGTGACGGTAGGCTTTGTGTTGTTTGACAGCCATCAGATAACTTCTGCCTGCTGACTACTTCATAGGCCTACATTTGGTTGAATTAAAAGGGACACTTAACTGGTTGAAATTCTTATTTGAAGGGATAGTTCACGCCAATCAAAGTTTGTCAGATGTTTTTAGATCTAAAAATGGGTCTTGTGTTGAGTCCAGGTCCTGTCATATCTTGTGCAAATCCAGCCATATAGCCTACCTCAATCCAAAATGAATGGTAAAGGTAGATACCATGCAATCCCATTCGCTGTTCATCTTTTCCTTTCATTTGGGGTGTCGGGAGACATAGGCCTATAGCTGATCTACATTTTTGGCATAGACAGGAATTCTTGACATTAGAACTTCTGTTAGGTTTTTGTACGTCTGACAAACTTTTACTTTAGAGTGAACTGTCCTGTTAACACCTACCTCTGATAGCACTGTCCTATATATCTCTTTTTCAGGAGAGCGAGAGGAACTATCTTTAACTGCTAATCGTCTTCTGGGTAGGACGCTAACAGTTGAAATCTCAGTGGAAACCATAAGGAACTCCACACAGGAGGATGCGTTACACAAGGCTACCTCTTTGATTGATGAGATTGCAGCAAAGTTGCTTGACGACATGGATGGTGCCAGAAAGCGCCTGATGGCACTGCACGCTGCCTGTGTGACCGAAGCACCACCTGTTCCTATCGATACAAAATTCCAGACGATCGTCATCACCTGCGCCTTGGAAGATCAGAAGAAAATCAAGAGGCGGCTTGAAACTCTGATAAGAAATGTGGATAATGCTGAGAAGAATATAAAGATAATGGATCATCGGAAAATGGATGACTTAAACAGTGCCAATGGCAAATGATGGCACTCATACTGATTAATCCCCCCTAATAAAAATAGCTAGCAATGCTAACATTAGCTAGCTAAAATCCAGTGGTCTCCCCTTAATCTTAGCTAGCTAACTAATGTTATACTGCATCTAAAGTCAATCTGGTAACATCAAAATGAAAGGTTTTCCTACTAATTGTATTTCCAAGCCACAGTAATGCACTTTTGACTAAATCTTAATCGACGCCCAATCAGAAGACATTGAGTAGAATGCTGTTGGGCATCAGTCCTAAAACGAACGCTTAAAACAATATTGAGACGAAACGTGCCAACCATGACACTACTAACACTAATGTCACATTCAAACCGTCACCACAAATTGCATATAAAGTTATTGCAGTCACTTTTTTCCCCCCCTGAATGTGAAGTTACCTGCACACTGCCTTATCTAGTTGCAATAAGCACACAGGCTGTCACTCATTTAAGCATTTCAAAATGCATCTAAATAGTTGTTTAATTATCTTAGTATGATCACTTACATCTTAAGTGTTAATCCTTGACATGGTATCTATTGACAAATGTTTTGCTACTCTCAGATCATTACAGTAAACCTGGATTATAGGTCACAACCTAACTCAAAACAGAAGGCTCATATCTTTATGTAGGGATGTGTTAGGTACGCATGTAATTGTGAACAACCACTCCAGAAATAGCCAAAGTAACGGTATCTGTGAGAGCTCTTTGCTGTGGTCACAGACATCATTAGAGACAATGTACTATGTCAATACATCATGAATAGGCATTTCACATGCAGGTGCAAAGTGAGCAACATGCACAGTACATGTATGTATGTAATACTAGGCAGTCATTTTAGATGTCCATTAACACACACATTTAGGTTTTTCCAAAGCAAGTCACTGATGTTTTGAATAAATATGATTTATGTATTCCACTTGCTGAAAGACATTGTTATTCTACAATCTTTGGGGGATGGTCTCATTGCAATGTTTCTACCTGTAATTCTAACAAACTACACACAATTGAAAAGGTGGGTAAAATAAACAAATATTCTAAGTGTAGCTAATACGTTCCTTTTTTTAATGCTTCATTTAACATTTTACAATAAAACTGTACATTAAGATTTACTATCAGCTGTGTAAAGTGGAAATTGCAGAAAATGTTGAAAACAATCAAAATAGAGATTTTATTTATGCTAGCCCACCATCAAACAGATTTTATTTATGCTAGATCACCATCGAACAGATTTTATTTATGCTAGATCACCATCGAACAGATTTTATTTATGCTAGATCACCATCGAACAGATTTTATTTATGCTAGATCACCATCGAACAGATTTTATTTATGCTAGATCACCATCGAACAGATTTTATTTATGCTAGATCACCATCGAACAGATTTTATTTATGCTAGATCACCATCGAACAGATTTTCAACAAAGCTGTAGGTGCAAGTACTGCATGTGTGGCACACCTTGAGACACTGTTAAATCAAAGTAATATAAATTAACAAACTAGGTGAGATAAACTCTGTAACTACAACTTGGTGTCACACAATTCTGACAAAATGTAACATTTAGTTAAGTCTTTAGCCTGGTCCCAGGTATATTGTGCTCTTGCCTACTTCAAGCTGACAAACAATGTTTGGCATGGCAATTCCATAAGGAGTTGGAAAGAGAGCAGAAACAGTCTGGCACTCAGGCTAGGTTATCTAGAAACAAAGTTCATGGAAGCAGTATGTAATAAATCAGTAAGCCATCTGCAAAATTGAATAACATCAGAATGGATTACAGTGATTCTCACAACACCTGAGTGAAAGAGCACTTGACCATATATTATAAGAATGGTAACTGATTTAATTATTAATTCATTAAATGGTCAATATAAACATTGTGTATTTTCAGGAGACAAACATCATTAAAACATCTCATTGTTAAAGTGCCTTTAGTCCATTTGAACAAAATGGACATTTTTTACAAACAGCAACTGTTAAGGATGGTGTGTGATTTACAATATTTACTAAGCAGGAGTCTTTAAATCAAACTAGTTAAACAAAAATATGTTTACAGATACACAATGAATGAGAATGTAAACATACATGGACAAGGCTTTGTGGCATTAAACTGTGGTTCCATATTCATTCACTTGTTTTTTTTTTTTCAAGGCAAGCATGCAAATTTTCATACCACATTTACTGATACCAAAACACAGACTAAATATTAGGGTATCTTTTCTATATACAGTAGAATGTACTTATAACCATGGTGCCATTTTGATTTGTGAATAGTATTAAATTGGTAACTAGAAGTTATAATGACGAGCACAGTATAAAGAATGAGACTTTCATTTCTGTCCTACAGTGAAATTAGAGCAGAAATTACTAGTCTTGCCTCAGAAAAGCCAACATAGCGGTCAGAGTGGAAACATTACAGAATATCCAAGCATGATGACTAGGTGAGAAAATGAAGCCATTACAAAGCTATCCTGTAGTTCTGTTCATAATGTTAAGAACATTCTATCAAGAGACCATTCATTATGAGATCTCTTTTCAATCACACATGAAATTTGATATTTCTTTAAAACAATATGTAGTGTTAATTTCTCCCGAAACTAACAAATATATACTGAACAAAAATATAAAATGCATCATGTCAAAACTGTTGGTCCCATGTTTCATAAGCTGAAATAAAACATCCCAGAAATTGTTAATGTGCACGAAAAGTTTACTTCTTTCAAATTTCTTTACATCACTGTTAGTGAACATTTCTCCTTTGCCAAGACAATCCATCCACCTGACTGGTGTGGTACATCAAGAAGCTCATTAAACAGCATGATCATTACACAGGTGCATCTTGCACTGGGTACAATAAAAGGCCACTAAAATGTGCAGTTGTTAAACAACGCCACAAAGGTCTTAAGTGTTGAGGGTGCGTGCAATTGACATGCTGACTGCAGGAATGTCCACCAGACCTGTTGCCAGAGAATTTAATGTTAATTTCTCTACCATAAGCCACCTCCAACATCATTTTAGATAATTTAGCAGTACGTCCAACCGGCCTCACAACAGCAGACCATGTGTAACCACGCAAGCCCAGGAACTCCACATCCGGCTTCTTCACCTGCGGGATCGTCTGAGACCAGCCACACGGACAGCTGCTAAAACTGAGGAGGATTTTTGTCTGTAATAAATCCCTTTTGAGGGGAAAAAACAAATTCTGATTGGCTGGGCCTGCCCTCCCAGGCCCACGCCCCTGCATGTGAAAGCCATAGACTAGGGACTAATGACTATTTCAATTTAATGATTTCCTTATACGAACTGTAACTCAGTAGAATCATTGAAATTATTGCATGTTGCGTTTATATTTTTGTTCAGTATAAATGTAACAAATATACATATTAGACTCACAAATATGAGCACATTAAAGATGTTACAATTGAAGCACAGTAGAAACAAATAAAGCACATACAGTTGAAGTAGGAAGTTTACATACACCTTAAAAATACATTTAAACTCAGTTTTTCACAATTCCTGACATTTAGTCATAGTAAAAATTCCCTGTCTTAGGTCAGTTAGGATCACCACTTTATTTTAAGAATGTGAAATGTCAGAATAATACTAGAGATAATGATTTATTTCAGCTTTTCTTTCATCACATTCCCAGTGGGTCAGAATTTTACATACACTCAATTAGTATTTGGTAGCAATGCCTTTAAATTGTTTAACTTCGGTCAAACGTTTTGGGTAGCCTAGCCTTGCACAAGCTTCCCACAAGAAGTTGGGCGAATTTTGGCCCATTCCTCCTGACAGAGCTAGTGTAACTGAGTCAGGTGTGTAGGCCTCCTTGCTCGAACACGCTTTTTCAGTTCTGCCCACAACTTTTCTATAGGATTGAGGTCAGGGCTTTGTGATGGCCACTGCAATAGCTTGACTTTGTTGTCCTTTAGCATACTTCCAAAGTTGTGGCAAAATGGCCTGGGGTCATTGTCCATTTGGAAGACCCATTTGCGACCAAGCTTTAACTTCCAGAATGATGTCTTGAGATGTTGCTTCAATATATCCACATAATTTTCCATCCTCATGATGTCATCTATTTTGTGAAGTGCACCAGTCCCTCCTGCAGCAAAGCACCCCCACAACATGATGCTGCCATCCCCGTGCTTCACTGTTGGGACGCACCCCCCTTTTTCCTCCAAACATAACAATGGTCATTATGGCCAAACAGTTCTATTTTTGTTTAATCAGAACAGAGGACATTTCTCTGAAAGTACAATATTTGTCCCCATGTGCAGTTGCAAACCGTAGTCTGGCTTTTTTATGGCGGCTTTGGAGCAGTGGCTTCTTCCTTGCTGAGCAGCCTTTCAGGTTATATCGATATAGGACTCGTTTTACTGTGGATATAGATACTTTGTACCTGTTTCCTCCAGCATCTTCACAAGGTCCTTTGCTGTTGTTCTGGGATTGATTTGAACTTTTCGCACCAAAGTACGTTCATCTCTAGGAGACAGAACGCATCTCCTTCCTCAGTGGTATGACAGCTGCGTGGTCTCGGTGTTTATACCTGCTTACTATTGTTTGTACAGATGAACGTGGTACCTTCAGGTATTTGTAAATTGCCCCCAAGGATGAACCAGACTTGTGGAGGTCTACAATTTCTTTTGAGGTCTTGGCTGATTTCTTTTGATTTTCCCATGATGTCAAGCAAAGAGGCACTGAGTTTGAAGGTAGGCCTTGAAATACATCCACAGGTACATCTCCAATTGACTCAAATGATGTCAATTAGCCTATCAGAAGCTTCTAAAGCCATTACATAATTTTCCAAGCTGTTTAAAGGCACAGTCAACTAAGGGTATGTAAACTTCTGACCCACTGGAATTGTGATACAGTGAATGATAAGTGAAATAATCTGTCTGTAAACAATTGTTGGAAAATGCACTTGTGTCATGCGCAAAGTAGATGTCCTAACCCACTTGCCAAAACTATAGTTTGTTAACAAGAAATTTGTGGAGTGGTTGAAAAACGAGTTTTAATGACTCCAACTTCATATGTAAACGTCCAACTTCAACTGCATATGATTTAAATGCTGCAATATGTAACATGTAAACAATTGTGATTTCTAGTATCCTATGAAACACCCGTTTGTGCTAACCAGATAAAGAGAGATATATTGATTGGTATTGTCTGTGTAACAAAACACTCTTCACTGGCTCATCCATTCTATAAGATCAGTACATTTTATAATTTTGTGACTCAAGTAGAGAGCTTATTGTGCGAATCTCAAATTGTATTTGGTAATATAAGAGCACATTCTATTGGTCTTTGTTGTAATTCAGTATTCTCATACAACTACCAATCACTCCTACCTCACTTTAAAATATGTACATTTCTTACAACAATAAAAGGAAGTTAAGAAACTATTTGGCACTATGTTAAGTTTTAGGCAACTCATTTTCTGCCAACATTTGTTAAACACTTAAAATTCATATAAAAATACCTTTCAGAAAACAATGAACAATTATGTCCAAGTCTTTATCCACAATATACAGCATAGATTGAACCATATTCCATTAAAATTTTAAACAAAATATGGTACAAAATAATCAGTATATCTCTTACAATAAACATATTGCACAGATGAACAGTCAAATGCACAAATGGTAATCTGTAAAAATCACATATGAACATACAAAGATGCCTTGTTAGTGAACTAGAATGTAACCCTTCCCTACAACATGTTGAAGGGTGTAAATGGGGAAAACCCTGCAACGCCCAACCCCAATTTCCCAAAAGATAAGCTTCAAGAATTCCATTCATGCTACAACATAGGTTTTGGTATCCATTGCAGCCACCAGGACTATTGTTACTTTCACCATACTGGTGCTTTAGATCTCACATCTATCCATGCAAATCAAAGGCTGGACTGGATCTGGAAAGATGCTCAACGTCATGATAGGCACAATGCGCAGGTGCAGATTAGATCTAGGTTGAGCTCAAATTGATATAACATACCGTATCCTATGCAGACTTTGGTCTGTGAAAGAATCTACCCCTATAATACACAATCATTCATCAATCAAGACTCTTTCCCTCACATATGGCAGTCAAAACTTACAGTATTGAAGGGAATGGATTGATTCTAAAGAAGGCTGCAGCTACTGAAGAGGTTTTTGCTCTTCTTGGTCCTCTGTTTGTTGGGCCGCAAGCTGATGATTTCACGGCCATTGCTGGAGTTCTGACTAGATAGGTTACTACTTGTGGTGTTGAAAACGCCTGTTAGGGTAGAGATTTGTAAATGACGTGATACAACTTTAAAGATTAATTTCTGACAGACAAAAGTTACAACAAAACGTGCAATTTACAGTATCAAAGTTTACTTTGAGTTGTTCTGAACACTATAAGCCCATGTTCACCATATTGTGAATAAAATTTGCCACGGTAAGCTCACCTGAAAGCACTTTTTACTCCATTCGGTGAATATCAATCAATCAAATGTATTTATAAAGCTCTTTTTACATCAGCCGATGTCAAAGTGCTATACAGAAACCCAGCCTAAAACCCCAAAACACATAGCAAACTTATGTTTTAATAAAGTACCTTGTGAAAGGCCAATACTGCAAGACCGTATTTTATAATTTAGCTAGTCATGCTAGCAATAGAATAAGCTTTCAAATAATGCACCACAATCCAGATTTGTAATTGGACCGATGTTGAGAACGCAGGTATGTGTTCGAAACAAAAACTTGAAATGGGCTAGCGTTAGTTTCTTCAAAAGCTCTTCCAAACTTATTTAAATTATTCAGTCCTATAATGCCATATCAATTGTGAATTTATCTTGCTTATTGAGAATGTGTCTTGCACATACTGTACAATTTATAGGAGCCTAATATAATTTTTTCTGGACAAGTGTGAATGTGATGCGTAAAGACCTTTAGGTCTATATGTTAAAGCCAACTAGAACAATGTGGACTCCAAAAACGGCAAACAAATTAGAGTTGATTACACAAATAGAGTTGATTACGCAAATACCGTCAATAGCCTACACAACTTGAGACAACTGCATGCAGTATTAAGCCATGGAGAAAGTTGATTGGCCAAGTGAGTGGTCAAGCCCTCGCAACACCTACAACTTATTTATTCATCAAAACCCAGACCTTTGTGCCACCGACAGCTATTGCACCAATGATTCCCGCTGTGAAAATACCCACAACTCAAAAGCACCATGTGGCTGTGCAAAAATTTACCATTAGGTACATTTGATTAAAATAGAGCCCGGAGACAGACATCTTACTCAAGACCGTTTTTTCATCCTATGTTGTATGAACCCTACATTTTACATGAAAGTTGTCGTCATGTTACTGAATATCATGGACAAATGAGAAATGTACAGTAAATATAAAATGCAAAGGTTATGCATAATGTGTCTCATTTTATTATTTTCTTGGTAAGAACCATTTCAATGTGGGCATGTCCATGTACAATTTCCACGAGTGTAAGGGTTTAATGTTGTTGGTGGGAAAAAAACTGATCCAAAACACTAACTATCATTGCAGAACTAGCAGTACGACACAAAGTCCCTCTGTGGCCTTCAACAAATCAATCCCAGAGGTCTGGACTAACTGGCATGGTTATCAGGATGCTTACCAATTTTATTGCCTGCTGTATGCACTGCCTCGGGCTCCTCTGCTGTTTGCCGCTTGAGTCGCTGCAGATACTTATCTGCTAGATATTTGAAAACTGAAAAGAAGAAATGGTAGATTAAAAAAAATTAAAATAAAAAAATTGGTGATTCCCATTGCATCCTTCCTAACAGTTATTTTAACTGGTTAGTTGTACACAATTTCTGTATCTCACCTTCATTGACATTGAGGTCCTCCTTTACAGAGGTTCTGTAAAACCTCAACTTGAGCTTCTTGGCCAGACCTTCTGCCTCCTCACTACAGTACCAGGAGAAAAAAAGCAAGGATTACTGATCAATTCTGCCATGCTTGAAATATCAGAATATCTAATTAAGATTTATGTTCTACAAGCCATGCATCTTATACAACAAGCCAAGTCCAAAAAGGGAAATTGGTCACAGGAAGTCTTACTTTTTGATCATCGTGTCATCCAGAAGGTCAATCTTGTTCTGCACTAGGACAGTGGGGATGTCTCCCACCTCTAGCTCCACCTTCTCCCACCAGCTGCCGACCGCCTCGAACGACTCCCTGTCGGTAGTGGAGAAGACCAGAACACACGCCTGGGCACCTGGAACACATACAAAGACCAGCTGTCACCACAATGATGGATCTTCACAGCACGCACACATGCTTTCAAATCAAATAACTGATTTGTATATATAAACTCAGCAAAAAAGAAACGTCCTCCCACTGTCAACTGCGTTTATTTTCAGCAAACTTAAGTGTACATTTTTGTATGAACATAACAAGATTCACCAACTGAGACAAACTGAACAAGTTCCACAGACATGTGACTAACAGAAATTGAATAATGTGTCCCTGAACAAAGAGGGGGTCAAAATCAAAAGTCAGTATCTGGTGTTGCCACCAGCTGCATTATGTACAAGATTTGCCAGTTCTTGCTGTGAGATGTTACCCCACTCTTTCACCAAAGTGCCCTAGCCCGCACCCTCCAATCCAACAGGTCCCAGACGTGCTCAATGGGATTGAGATCCGGGCTCTTCGCTGACCATGGCAGAACACTGACATTCCTGTCTTGCAGGAAATCACGCACAGAACGAGCAGTATGGCTGGTAGCATTGTCACGCTGGAGGGTCATGTCAGGATGAGCCTACAGGAAGGGTACCACATGAGGGAGGAGGATGTCTTCCCTGTAACGCACAGCGTTGAGATTGCCTGCAACAACAAAAAGCTCAGCCCTATGAGGCTGTGACACACCGCCCCAGACCATGACGGACCCTCCGCCTCCAAATCGATCCCGCTCCAGAGTACAGGCCTCGGTGTAACGCTCATTCCTTCGACGACAAACGCGAATCCGACCATCACCCCTGGTGAGACAAAGGGCTTGTCGGTGAAGAGCACTTTTTACCAGTCCTGTCTGGTCCAGCGACAGTGAGTTTGTTCCCATAGGCGACGTTGTTGCCAGTGATGTCTGGTGAGAACCTACAAGCCCTCAGTCCAGCCTCTCTCAGCCTATTGCGGACAGTCTGAGCACTGATGGAGGGATTGTGCGTTCCTGATGTAACTCGGCAGTTGTTGTTGCCATCTTGAACCTGTCCCACAGGTGTGATGTTCGGATGTACCGATCCTGTGCAGGTGTTGTTACACGTGGTCTGCCACTGCGAGGACGATCAGCTGTCCGTCCTGTCTCCCTGTAGCGCTGTCTTAGGCGTCTCACAGTACGGACATTGCAATTTATTGCCATGGCCACATCTGCAGCCCTCATGCCTCCTTGCAGCATGCCTAAGGTACGTTCACGCAGATGAGCAGAGACCCTGGGCCTCTTTCTTTTGGTGTTTTTCAGTGTCAGTAGAAAGGCTTCTTTATAGTGTCCTAACTTTTCATAACTGTGACCTTAATTGCCTACCGTCTAGGCACCTTTGCCTACCGTCTGGACAGCTGTTAGTGTCTTAACGACCGTTTCACAGGTGTATGTTCATTAATTGTTTATGGTTCATTGAACAAGCATGGGAAACAGTGTTTAAACCCTTTACAATGAAGATCTGTGAAGTTATTTGGATTTTTACGAATTATTTTTGAAAGACAGGATCCTGAAAAAGGGACGTTTTTTAATTAAAAATGTATTATTTCTATTGTTCAATTTCCATACACCCCAGTTTGTATTTGTTGTTTTCTCCCCCCCCCCCCCCCCAGAAATAAAATCTGGACATAATGGTGCAGTTCAACAGCTAACACCATACTGAAAAATGACCTGTCTGACAGACCCAGTGAAGGAGTATCATGTCCTTCCCTGTGAGTGAGGAGTCTTACCGCGGTAGTAGGCCTTGGTGATGGCATCAAACTCTTCCTGCCCTGCTGTGTCCCACAACATCAATCTCACATCTTCATCATTCACTCTGGGAAAGGAACAGAAAAGGGATTTTAAAAATACTTTGTATTGTGTGTATACATTTCTACTTGACTGTCATACCCGATACTACTCATACAACAGTTCTGCGCTAGAGGAGGGACAGTGTACTGACAGTCAAATGTCCTCCACACCTTTATTGCCGTATAAAAACAATACTTTAAGCTTTCAGTGAGCGCACCTTCATCTGGCTATTTTGCCTCTATTATTCAATGCAGTTAGAGTTCTCTCTGGCATTTCCTGAGAATAACTATGCCTCCTCATACATCTGGGCACTGCATGTCCATTATCTGTGACCAAAGCCATTATCATGCCTTATTCATAAACAGCAGAATGAAATACCGCTTGACACTTTACATTTGAGTTATGGGTTTGCTTCACATCTGTTAAGCATAAAAATAAGGAAAATAGACTTACTGGAATGATAAGGAGAATGAGTAGTTTTGGGAAGCACTTTTTTTTGCGTTAGGCCAAAACTTTAAAAGGTCTTTCTTGAGCCAAAACACAGTTACCTAAAACAGTTCGTTAGACATGGATGCCAGGGATCTCTTATAAAATAAAAATCCTTATTTAACCTGTCCTCCCCTTCATCTACACTGATTGAAGTGGATTTAACATGTGACAACAATAAGGGATCATAGCTTTCACTTTGATTCACCTGTTTAATCTATGTCATGGAAAGAGCAGGTGTTCTCAATGTTTTGTATACTCAGTTTATTTGTAAGACACACTGCCAATAGAAAATCTCCTTACAGTATCTGCCTCTCCAGGAAGTCCACACCGATGGTCTTCTTGTAGTCCTTGGTGAAGATGCCCTTGCAGTAGCGCTGGATCATGCTGGACTTCCCCACCGCACCATTGCCCACCACCACCACCTTGATGGCCACTTCCATGTCCTCCTCCAACATGGCTGTGTCTTGCTGGGTTTTCTTAACACTTCAAGGCAGTCTGGTGTTACTTCAGGGGGGCTGGCACTGGATCAGTTAGACACCTCCTGATAGAGACACAAAGACACAAACTTATGTTTTACATTTTGATAAACCTGACTTAAGGTCTTATCATTGTTATTTTCTCTGCCCAAAACCTGCGTCGTTCTGCAGCTCCAACGTCCAAGTTATATTCTCGCTGACTGACGAGCCTAGCCCACATAAAAACATCCTTCTGTTTGTTCAGCAATATGATGTACTTTGTTTAGATGAGGGGAACACTTTCTACCTCACTGCTCCTCAGTCTTCCCATAAAACCATCACTTGCTGGCCCTCCGGTCTGCTGTTTTACAGCGGAGTGTAAATATTAGCCAGTGCATCAATTTTATATTTTAGTCTTTTAGCAAACGCTCTTATCCAGTGACTTACAGTAATGAGTGCATACATTTCCAGGCTGCAGCCCTCTGAGGTAACATCAGCTGATGAATTCCTCATCCTTACATGGTACAGTCAGCTTCACTTAGCTCAGTCACTGCCTCGATCTTTCTGCTCCCACACACTTTTCCATTAGGTAGCTGGCTGCGTGGACCTGGCTGGGATTCAAGTGTTGAGGTCACGATGCTCCAGATGACTAAGCTATGCTGTCTTATGGGAACTGACAGTTTAGCTAAATCCCATATCTCCTGGATATGAGCAGGCAAACATCACCACGGCAGCCCAAACCCCTTGCCTGGTAATGTGATCAACAATATCACAACATGTTGGCCTAAACAAAGTATTAACTTTGTAGCAAAATAATACCAGAGGCTAGTGCTATGGGCCTATCGCTATCAGTGACATTAAGTCCAAACAAAACATTTTGTTCACAATGTGAAAAGCTCTGGTTTGACTTAACCTCAACAGACTATGCAAGGAATGTGTTGCTGATCTGTCTATGGTTCCACGGCACACAAAGCCAAGGTGGGCATTTTTCCTGGGTTTAAATGCTCAGAGCGGTTGTTTGTTATCCTCAGCTAGTCCTATTCATAAAATGGATGATCCGAAACCCAAAACCCACCGTAAACAGACTGGCATCTCAACCACAATGAAAGCACTACCTTGACACCTATTAATCAAGCCACGTCCTTGTGTAACCTAAACTGAAAACAAGTAAAACTTATACAGACAAACATGGAATATTCTAGGTAGATGTGGCTACTAGGCAACTGGAATGACCACAGATTGAGTTACAAAGTAGAGCCTCTCCCGCAACATCTCATCAAAGGTAACTGAATACAGTGCTGGCTGTAACTTAGCTGCATGCAAAGACACGTCAGTTTAATTTACCATTCACTCAGATTTGGCAAACTCTGTTTCAGTGACATGCACTTAGGAACTCTGCTCAAATTCAGCAGATGCAGCAAACCTTGGCAGAACTGGATGTTCCACTGTACAAAAACGTATTCCCTTACATTGACTCTTCACATATGCTCTGAATGGATAGATTTAGCATAAAATAAAACACTGGTCTTAGAGGAACGTGTTGGTATGTCTAGGCCTACCTGTAGATTGCATAGTTAGATTGTCAGGCTAGTAACTTTGAAGGAACAAACTGGTAACCAGGCATTCATCCACAGTACTTGTGTATGTAAACACTCCATTATTAAGAAGGTCACAATGGCCTACTTTAAATTGGAAGACAGGTAATTGACAAATTGCTGAACATGAACAGCAGCTGCTGAAGAGGTTCACTTTAGAATGGCACTACTAACGCATTTACACCACTAGACAACATCTAGTTACAGTTCGTACGCCAGATATGTGATAACTATGTATCCATTACTGGGCGTTACAGGTTAGATTATACCAAACGCTGCCATAGATTTTTCAACTAACCTGCTTTTGGCGATACGGTCTTCGTTCAATTTCTGGGGGGAAAAAATGTATCTTATAAATGTCCGTGTCCAGATGCAGGTGGTTCTACAAAAAAAACTGAAACATATTAAATACATGTTTGTACCTGTAACGCCGGGTAAAGGAAACAGTTATCACATGTCTGGCGTACAAACTGTAGCAAGACATCATCACCCGGGAATTCTGCATACACTGAGCCGAGAGAGGATGGGGCATATTGCAGAGGTTTAGGACTTGCTGAACAGTGTTAGAAAAAGTGTTTTTTAAATCCACTAAATAAATTAAGATGTCAGATTCATGCAGACTCATATTTTTACATTAACGTTAATAGCTAGCTAATATTCATGTTATTTGTTCGGAGGCTGTCCAAAGATTGATACACATTCTCCCTTATGAAGAACACGGAAACAAAGAATATCTGAGACAGCAATTGTATCAATAGTGAAAACTCATAACATTGTTTATCTTACCTGCATTACAGTTACATGACTGTGCGACTCTTGTCTTCCAGATACAAACGTCTTTATTATACCTCAGTGGCTGCAACAGGACTAATACTAAATAGAATTGCTGCGCGATGAAAGATAATAAATAACGTTTTTTCCCTGACCCAAAATATATATAAGTTATAATGAAAACTGTACCATAGTAACAAGCAAATCGTTGAAATAATTTGAAACGCTCATTTAGCTAGCTATCTAAACTAAAGAACGATGGATTGTCCGGCCTCCACGTTCAGCTAATATTAGCTAGCACGTCTCCCCAGAGTACTATAGCATCTAGCTGGGCTTGCTAGCTCTTTAACGTTAGACAATGTCACAAATCATTCAACAATAACTAGCGAAAGCTATCACGATGTTGACACAACAAGAGGAGCTAAATATCAACGCGTTCCATCTATGTAACAAGTCGTCTAATTATATTTCACAAAGCGACTATTTGTAATCAAGACATTTTAGTTGCCTTGCTAGCTGTTTGTTCAGCTCTCCCAAACTGCAAGTTACCACAGCCACAAAGTCATTATTATGGATAAACCCCGCCTATTTCTATAGTTGATCTTCATAAAATCAGATGTTAAACCTAACCACACTGCTAACCTTATACATAACCCTAACCTTAAATTAAGACCAAAAAGCTAATTTCAGTTTCCATTCATTTTTACGATATAGAAATTTTTTACTTTGTTGCTGGGTTACTAGTGAGAACCCACAACTGCAGTCCGGTTGCTATAAACGCTTTTGGTTTCCGGCAGCAATAGAAGATCCACAGTTAACTGCAACTCTCTTCTGTCCCTGGGTCAGTTTCTGAAATGCAAAGCGTGTAAAATACATTAAAATACACATCCTAGCTGATCTCGAGTCTGTTTGTGGACAGGTTGTGTCGTAATTACTCAAATTACTTCACAGATTGTGTGACTACTCCCCCCAAACACTGATCAATGGTCAGTTTCCCTAGTTATATTTTTCTATCCACCTCCGAGTTTCCGGGAAGGGTGTTCTGATCCTAGATATGTGGTTAGAGGTGGAAGAATGTCATGAGACACAGAGTCGGCGTAAAACTGAAGCAGAAAAAAAGTAAGATGAAGCGTCGGTTTAGAAAGTTTTTTTCACCACCAAATATGGTAGTGAGAGAAAGTCCAGTCGCGGGTTGTGGGAGAGTATGAAACATATATCTCAATACATGTTTCTGTTCCCAAAACTACAATCTGTTACAAACACACTATGTTTTATAGAGTTGACGCTTTGCCAAAGTAAAACAAAAAATGCAGTTGTTTATAAGGAGTGCAAGGTCAAATTAAGTTTGTGCACACGCGCGCTTCACAGAGGAGGCGTTCCCTAACGGATAAATGGAAACGTATGCTTCTACGCGCCAATAGAATCTCGCTAGCTCGTGATTGTCTTTGCCCCACGCCCTTGCTTGTTCTGTCCACTGTAAACGAGACAGATGAACTATCTTGGGTTAATTATAAATATCTTTGTCAGTGTGGCGAAAACCGGAAATGACAGACACGCATTTACGTCATTTCCCCGCGCTGAGATTAGAACGCTGTGTGGCAATTGGCGGGAATCAAGACAAATAGACAGAAGCAAAGCTAGCTCTCTTGATAAAATAAGTGAAGCGAGATACCGGTAAGTTGTTAGAATTGTAGAACGTTTTAGCTATCTATTGTAACTGATGAAATATAAACCCCAAACTTGTCCGTAGTTACCAGTAGCACGGTAGTTAGCTAACGTTAGCTTGCCATAATAATGTTATTATGAAGGCAGTGTGTGTTCGTTTTTCTTTTGGACAACTGTCAGAGATGTTTTCTTTGACTAACTAGATAATACGTATAACCAAAGAGAGTACAGTACTAGCCAAGAAGATCATTTTGTTAACTCATAATAATATTTGAAATGCCTTGCTTCATCTTCGAGGACCATGCAGTTCTACAGCAGAAGAAAGAAGTTGATTGGCAACTCTCAGACTGAGCAGTTGTATGGACATTGTCTTCAGTTCTATGGTCAGCCTCCCATCGAAAACATTTCTCTCTCCGAGTTTGAGACCTTCGCTGTAGACCGGCTGAAACGTAAGTTGTTTAGCTACCTTAAGTTACTTCTGGTTTACACGTGTATTGTTATGAACTAACTTTTAACACTTTACTTGACACCCAGCGTCACAACACGGTATGACAGGACCATGAACATAATATCTCATAACAGCTGACATAACTTATCATAACCTGCCATAATATGGTGATAACACTGTCATGACACATATTTAGACCTGTTGTGACATTGCATTATTTTATCTGGTTACCTACATAAGTGTCAACCCCAAAACAAGGCAAAACGTTACATTACACCATAGTCTACTTGTCAACAGTATGTTTATGTTATATAACTTAACATTTTCTGAAATTGACCATATTATCATTGCAATTGTGCACAAAATCTCAAACATGCACCTACCCAAATGCTCGGTTGCTGATGACTGGGATGAAAGCAGGAGAAGATTTTAGGAGCAGGATAAGACACCCTCTTTTTGACTGACTGACATATGGGCATGTATGTGATCTTGCTTCTATGATAATGCTGCTTGACAGTGTCAAAGTTTAAAAAATGTTGTCCAAGGAAAGTGATACAGGATTGTCATAATGCTTCATGAGTGTCAGTGTATTTTCTGCAAGTTATTTAAAATATGATCGGGAAAAAAACATGACTGTAGAATTCATTACAACAACAAATTACTTAAGAAACTTTCAAACGAAAGTAAACTTCTTGGCAGGGAAAAATGCATTTGAATAAATGTGGGTTTTGACACTTATGTAGGTGTCATTACAAGCCATACAATAATAATATACAGTGTCACAACAGGTGTAAATATGGGATATGACAGGTTGTCAGCTGTTATGACCGTGTTATGACGCTGGGTGTCAAGTAGTGTTACCACTAACTGGATACATTTATCTGACTCCCCTTTTATATACATAACTAAAGTTGCATGGTGTTTTGATCTTGTTTTGTCATTCCAGTGTTGAAGACAGTTGAAAACCTTGGCGTGAGCTATGTGAAAACATCTGAACAATATACCAAGAAACTGGATGCAGAGTTCTCAAACTTGAACTTCCCCTACAAAATAGAGGCTGTGAGTACAAAATTATGAATTCCATAGTGCGTAGCTTTTTAAAGAAGATACTAATAGTTAGAGCTGCCCCCCCCCAAAAAAAAAATCTTGGTTGACCGAAAGTACTCAGTTCTTTTGACCAATTGATTGGGAAACATTTTAAAGTGTGTTTTTCCATACAGACAACCTGTTTTAATCAAATCAACTACTGTATATACTGTATGCATTAAGCTTGTCTGATAAAAACAATACACAAATGACTCAAGAGGGAGCCAGAGATCAAGATAACCAGAACAAAAAACATAACCTGTCCCAACCATCTTCCTCCCGCTCCTACTGGCTTTCGCAGATTCTGCTGTTACTCTCCTGAAGTTGCCGGTAATAGGCTACACGAGGAGTCGGCAAACTTTCTCATGTGGAATGCGAATTTCTTACCATTCCTACTGATCTGCGTGCCAGTTATGGTTTTCAAATGCACATTTTCGTGCAACAGTTAAATGAGATTTCATAATAATATTGTCGAATCTCAATCATTGTCATCTAAATGAAACAAACCTAAAAAGTGACTTATATTGCCATTGTAAAAATAGCCTATCAAGCCAACAAATAAAAACATTGCAGGTAGAAAATATCCTGATAAAAATAAATATCCTATAAATCACATTGGCTACGCTACATTGGCTACGCATGGCCTGTCTGCAATGAAATTTAAACATTGTATCAACTATTAACTTGGGTCCAGCCTGAAGCTCCTTGCAACATTGTATAAAATATTCTGGGCCCTCAGTTTCCGGCACCAGTGAGCTTGGGACAGACATCTGTAGGCTATTTGCGAAAAGGATAAAAAGTAATCAGGTAGGCTTATTTTATGATGTTTCCACAGGATTAGAGCATGACATTTTTCCCTTTCATGCTGAGTGTTTGAAAGGGAGAGGGCTGGAAAGATTTTTCAAATACATTGAGGAATTGTCATTCTCAATGGATGTAGAAACAGACTTTGTTTGCTTGCTGTTTGAGGTGAAGAAAACATTACTTTGAGAAGCTCCACAGCTCATTAGTGGTGGTGCTTTAACCCAATCAGAAATGCTATTAGATCTCCAAATGGGCACATTTATATGCCTTCATTGCACACAGGCCAGGTAGCCTATATCCCTACTTTTAAGCATAATCAGGTGTGTGTCCTTACTCAACTACTTGACTGGAGCGCTCCAAACAAAAGACATTGACAACTCATAAATGGAATGAAATAAACCAAAACTTGGTTTTTCACAAGTGGAACACTGCGTTCTGCAAACAACATGCCCACTCTGAGAATGGTAAAAGACTGTAATAATATACAATCCCTGTCAAAAGATTGACACACCTACTCATTCAAGGGTTATTTTTTATAAACAATTTTCTCGTTGTAGAATACTGACAACAGCAAAACTGAAATAACACATGGAATCATGTAGTAACCAGAACTTGTTAAACAAATCAAAACATTTTTTAAAACACTTTTCTGGTTACTAAAAGATTCCAAATGTGTTATTGAATAGTTTGTATTATTCTACAATGTAAAAATAGAAAACCCTTGAATGAGTAGGTGTACAAACATTTGACTGGTACTGTATATCGAATGTATTAAGACTATACTGTAACCAAACAAACATGTTGGATTAGAAATTATAGGAATTAACAGTAAATGTACTATTGATATGTAATGGGGAATTAATACATTAACAATCAAACGCAAACCATTTACACAATGAGTGTGCACAAATTGGTGGGAGAGCGCGCTATAGATATATATAGCTATATAGATACAAACACACAGTGCCTTTGAAAAGTATTCAGACCCCTTGACTTTTTCCACATTGTTACATTTTAGAAGCTGTAATGTATTAAAATGTATTTTCCCCTCAATCTACACACAATACCCCATAATAACAAGGCAAAAACTGATTTAGAAATGTTTGCTAATTTATTAAAAATAAACATGACATTTACATACAGTTGTAGTTAGAAGTTTACATACACTTAGGTTGGAGTCATTAAAACCTGTTTTTCAAACACATCACAAATTTCTTGTTAACAAACTATAGTTTTGGCAAGTCAGTTAGGACATCTACTTTGTGCCTGACACAAGGAATTTTTCCAACAATTGTTTACAGACAGATTATTTCACCGTATCATAATTCCAGTGGGTCAGAAGTTTACATACACTAAGTTGACTGTGCCTTTAAACAGCTTGGAAAATTCCAGAAAATGTCATGGCTTTAGAAGCTTCTGATAGGCTAATTGACATCATTTGAGTCAATTGGAGATGTACCTGTGGATGTATTTCAAGGCCTACCTTCAAACTCAGTGCCTCTGCTTGACATCATGGGAAAATCAAAAGAAATCAGCCAAGACCTCAGAAAGAAAATTGTAGACCTCCACAAGTCTGGTTCATCCTTGGGAGCAATTTCCAAACGCCTGAAGGTACCAAGTTCATCTGTACAAACAATAGTAAGCAGGTATAAACACCATGGGACCACGCAGCCGTCATACCGCTTAAGAAGGAGACTCGTTCTGTCTCCTCGATGAATGTACTTTGGTGCGAAAAGTGCAAATCAATCCCAGAGCAACAGCAAAGGACCTTGTGAAGATGCTGGAGGAAACCGGTACATAGGTATATCGACATAACCTGAAAGGCCGCTCAACAAGGAAGAAGCCACTGCTCCAAAACCGCCATAGAAAAGTCAGACTACGGTTTGCAACTGCACATGCTTCTACACCTGCATTACTAGCTGTTTGGGGTTTTAGGCTGGGTGTCTGTACAGCACTTCGAGATATTAGCTGATGTACGAAGGGCTATATAAAATAAAATTGATTGATTGATTGATTGACATGGGGACAAAGATCATACTTTTTGGAGAAATGTCCTCTGCTCTGATGAAACAAAAATAGAACTGGCCATGGCCATAATGACCATCGTTATGTTTGGAGGAAAAAGGGGGAGCCTTGCAAGCAGAAGAACACCATCCCAACCGTGAAGCACGGGGGTGGCAGCATCATGCTGTGGGGGTGCTTTACTGCAGGAGGGACTGGTGCACTTCACAAAATGGATGGCATCATGAGGGAGGAAAATTATATGGATATATTGAAGCAACATCTCAAGACATCAGTCAGGAAGTTAAAGCTTGGTCGCAAATGGGTCTTCCAAATGGACAATGACCCCAAGCATACTTCCAAAGTTGTGGCATAATGGCTTAAGGACAACAAAGTCAAGGTATTGGAGTGGCCATCACAAAGCCCTGAACTCAAACCCATAGAAAATGTGTGGGCAGAACTGAAAAAGCGTGTGTGAGCAAGGAGGCCTACAAACCTGACTCAGTTACACCAGCTGTGTCAGGAGGAATGGGCCAAAATTCACCCAACTTATTGTGGGAAGCTTGACGTTTGACCCAAGTTAAACAATTTTTGAAGGCAATGCTACCAAATACTAATTGAGTGTATGTAAACTTCTGACCCGCTGGGAATGTGATGAAAGATAAAAGCTGACATAAATTCTCTACTATTATTATTCACATTCTTAAAATAAAGTGGTGATCCTAACTGACCTAAGACAGGGAATTTTTACTAGGATTAAATGTCATGAATTGTGAAACTGAGTTTAAATGTATTTGGCTAAGCTGTATGTAAACTCCAGACTTCAACTGTAAGTATTCAGACCCTTTACTCAGTATGATGCTACAAGCTTGGCACACCTGTACTTGGAGTTTTTCCATTTCTTCTCTGCAGATCCTCTCAAGCTCTGTCAGGTTGGATGGGGAGCATCGCTGCACAGCTATTTTGAGGTCTCTCCAGAGATGTTCGATTGGGTTCAAGTCCGGGCTCTGGCTGAGCCACTCAAGGACATTCAGAGACTTGTCCCAAAGCCACTCCTGCGTTGTCTTGGATGTGCGCTTAGGGTCATTGTCCTGTTGGAACGTAAACCTTTGCCCCAGTCTGAGTTCCTGAGCGCTCTGGAGCAGGATTTCATCAAAGATCTCTGTACTTTACTACGTTCCCCGATCCTGACTAGTCTCCCAGTCCCTGCCACTGAAAAACATCCAGTATGATGGTGCCACCACCATGCTTTACCGTAGGGATGGTGCCAGCTTTTCTCCAGACGTGATGCTTGGCATTCAGGCCAAAGAGTTCAATTTTCATTTCATCAGTCCAGAGAATCTTGCTTCTCATGGTTTGAGAGTTTTTTAGGTGCCTTTGGGCAAACTCCAAGTGGGCTGTCATGTGCCTTTTACCGAAGAGTGGCTTCCATCTGGCCACTCTATCATAAAGGCCTGATTGGTGGAGTGCTAGAGAGATGGCTGTCAATCTGGAAGGTTCTCCCATCTCCACAGAGGAATTCTGGAGTTCTATAAGAGTGACCATTGGGTTCTTGTTCACCTCCCTGACCAAGGCCCTTCTCCCCCGATAGCTCAGTTTGGACGGGCAGCCAGCTCTAGGAAGAGGCTTGGTGGTTTCAAACTTCTTCCATTTAAGAATGATGGAGGCCACTGTATTCTTAGGGACCACAATGCTGCAGAATATTTTTTTGGTTCCATTCCCAGATCTTTGCCTCAACACAATCCTGTCTCGGTGCTCTACGGACAATTCCTTCGACCTCATGTCTTGGTTTTTACTCTGACATGCATTGTCAACTGTGGGACCTTATATAGACAGGTATGTGCTTTTCCAAATCATGTCCAATCAATTGAATTGACCACAGGTGGACTCCAATCAAAGTGTAGAAACATCTCAAGGATGATCAATGGAAACAAGATGCACCTGAGCTCTATTTTGAGTCTCATAGCAAAGAGTCTGAATAGTTATGTAAATAAGGTATTTCTGTTTTTTTTGTAATACATTTGCAAAAATGTCTAAACCTGTTTTCGCTTTGTCATTATGGGGTTGTGTGTGGACTGCAGAGGATTAAAAAAATTATATATATATATACACTGCTCAAAAAAATAAAGGGAACACTTAAACAACACAATGTAACTCCAAGTCAATCACACTTCTGTGAAATCAAACTGTCCACTTAGGAAGCAACACTGATTGACAATAAATTTCACATGCTGTTGTGCAAATGGAATAGACAACAGGTGGAAATTATAGGCAATTAGCAAGACACCCCCAATAAAGGAGTGGTTCTGCAGGTGGTGACCACAGACCACTTCTCAGTTCCTATGCTTCCTGGCTGATGTTTTGGTCACTTTTGAATGCTTTCGGTGCTTTCACTCTAGTGGTAGCATGAGACGGAGTCTACAACCCACACAAGTGGCTCAGGTAGTGCAGCTCATCCAGGATAGCACATCAATGCGAGCTGTGGCAAGAAGGTTTGCTGTGTCTGTCAGCGTAGTGTCCAGAGCATGGAGGCGCTACCAGGAGACAGGCCAGTACATCAGGAGACGTGGAGGAGGCCGTAGGAGGGAAACAACCCAGCAGCAGGACCGCTACCTCCGCCTTTGTGCAACGAGGAGCACTGCCAGAGCCCTGCAAAATGACCTCCAGCAGGCCACAAATGTGCATGTGTCTGCTCAAACGGTCAGAAACAGACTCCATGAGGGTGGTATGAGGGCCCGACGTCCACAGGTGGGGGTTGTGCTTACAGCCCAACACCGTGCAGGACGTTTGGCATTTGCCAGAGAACACCAAGATTGGCAAATTCGCCACTGGCGCCCTGTGCTCTTCACAGATGAAAGCAGGTTCACACACGCACATGTGACAGAGTCTGGAGACGCCGTGGAGAACGTTCTGTTGCCTGCAACATCCTCCAGCATGACCGGTTTGACGGTGGGTCAGTCATGGTGTGGGGTGGGGTGGCATTTCTTTGGGGGGCCGCACAGCCCTCCATGTGCTCGCCAGAGGTAGCCTGACTGCCATTAGGTACCAAGATGAGATCCTCAGACCCCTTGTGATACCATATGCTGGTGCGGTTGGCCCTGGGTTCCTCCTAATGCAAGACAATGCTAGACCTCATGTGGCTGGAGTGTGTCAGCAGTTCCTGCAAGAGGAAGGCATTGATGCTATGGACTGGCCTGCCCGTTCCCCAGACCTGAATCCAATTGAGCACATCTGGGACATCATGTCTCGCTCCATCCACCAACGCCACGTTGCACCACAGACTGTCCAGGAGTTGGCGGATGCTTTAGTCCAGGTCTGGGAGGAGATCCCTCAGGAGACCATCCGCCACCTCATCAGGAGCATGCCCAGGCGCTGTAGGGAGGTCATACAGGCACGTGGAGGCCACACACACTACTGAGCCTCATTTTGACTTGTTTTAAGGACATTACATCAAAGTTGGATCAGCCTGTAGTGTGATTTTCCCCTTTAATTTTGAGTGTGACTCCAAATCCAGACCTCCATGGGTTGATAAATTTGATTTCCATTGATAATTTTTGTGTGATTTTGTTGTCAGCACATTCAACTATGTAAAGAAAAAAGTATTTAATAAGAATATTTCATTCAGATCTAGGATGTGTTATTTTAGTGTTCCCTTTATTCTTTTGAGCAGTGTATATTGTAGAATAAGCCTGTAACGTAACAAAATGTGGAAAAAGTCAAGGGGTCTGACTACTTTCTGAAGGCACTGTATATTTGCCTCTGCTCGACTATAAAAAAATCTTGGTCGACCAACAGCCTAGTGGTTAGAGCGTTGGACTAGTAACCGAAAGGTTGCAAGATCGAATCCCCGAGCTGACAAGGTCAAATCTGTCGTGCTGCCCCTGAACAAGGCAGTTAACCCACTGTTCCTAGGCCTTCATTGAAAATAAGAATTTGTTCTTAATTGAGTTGCCTAGTTAAATAAAGGTAAAATGGAAAACACTGATGAATTGCTGGTTGTGATCAAGTCTTTGATATTGAAATAGAGAATGCTTTCTGTTGAGATGTTCTGGTATGCTTTCCTTTTAAATCCACTAAGGATGACCGGAAACCTCAAACTGGGCCCAGTGAATATGAGAAGCGAAGAAAGGACCATATCTCACACTTCATTCTCCGGCTTGCATACTGCCAAACGTAAGTGTAGTCTTTACAGCATTTTCAATAAACATGTAATGTCTGTCCCTTTTTCCAAATAGATTTGTACCTAGAGGAGGGTGTATTCTACCTAATTATTTGTGACCCAGCATACCAAGTTATTCTCTTACTTTGTAAATTGAACAAACAATAAGATTACTTTTTTAAATCTTGCAGAGAAGATCTCAGACGGTGGTTTATCCAGCAAGAGATTGACCTCTTCCGTTATCGCTTCAATGACCTGCCTTCCAAAAACATAAGAGAATTTCTGGAATACAATAATCTTCACTATCATACGGTGAGTCTATTTATGTTGTTTTTGTGGAGGGAAATGCACATTTTACTCTCAAATGTGAGCAAAACAGCTCTGGCATCAATATAATGATGGGAATTGGCATAACCAAGCAATTGGTTCATCCCTGTCCTCCATTGGTGTATGCACTGGTACAAAGTTTTGATATGCATGACAAAATAAAGTATTGGGTGTAATCTTTGCTAAATATAAATTATCAGCAAATCTGGTCTTGATACCGTTTGGACATATTTCTGGTAATATTTCAGACCAGTCAGTAGATGGCGCTGTCAGCTCACAGTAGTATACTTGTCTGAAAATGTCCACTGTGTGGAGGGTTGTTTTTGCAATCGGTCTATTTGAAGTTAAATCTTGTTTTACTTCAAGGTGTGTTCCATAAGATTGTTTGTGATAAATTAAAACTTGTACAAGATAAATCAATTGAACCCAAGGAAGTAAATAGTACACATTTACAGTACTGTATAGAACATGCTCCTTTTCATTTAATTTGACATGACCAGCATTGTTTATAGTATTGCAATATGGCAACGAGGGAGGTGAAAAAGGCCAGCAAAGGTTGTTCATCACATACATGCCCAGAAGGGGATAGGTACAACATTTTCCCAAACAGTCCCTGGATCAGAGCACGTGAACAGTTGGAAATCCCGCTCATCACTCTTGGAGAGGTGCTCAATGTCCTGTCCTACTGCTCCACTCAGCGCTCACAGGAAAAAAAACTGCTGCTCCGAATTCGCTTCATTCATTAAAATCCCAATTTAGCCACTCTTGCCAGGCTGGGCAGAGATGCAAAGTTGTTTTTTACATTTTTCTATAGGTAGGCCTAAAGGTTTTTAGTTAAAATAACCCAATCAAAACGGAAAGCTCCTTGAAAGTGGGAATATGCCAGGCCCATTGGTACAAAATCAACGATGGCCTATTGTATAGATAATGGTACAAAAAATTAACAAAATGTTTTAAGAGATCTGATTTTTAGCTTATAAATAGTTTGCTACAATGACAATTAGTCATCTACCCACCTTGTTCCTTTTTGTTAGCATGTGCATGGAGTAAGTACACCATCATGCTTTTGGGATTACGTGCCTTTTCGCTACATCACCGCACCCTCTCTTGCTCTTGATCTTTGTAAGTCACCTTGATTTAGCACCTGTGTGTTTTATCAGTTTATGAAAATATTTAGGGACCATGACAGTAGCTATAGCAAGGGGCTATAGCAGCACACAAGTAGACTACAAATACACGTTTGTTATGGCCGTATGCCCTGAGCTTGTGAAGTGAGCGCTATTGGATCGGGCGAGAAGGCCGACCCTCCAGCCTTTGGGAATCACGATCCAGTCAAATTAGGCACGCTCCGCTCCTCGCTCCACTCACATACTCTGCCCTGGATAGAATTATTTGAGTGACAGGTGGTGAAGCGTTTGTTATGGCCGCAGGTTCTACATAGCTGGAAGCCTTTCTTTGATAATGTCTTGGAGATGGTTGACAAGGTTCTAACTCCGGCTGCCCTTTTGGTTGGCTGTATTTATCCACGTTTCTATTAGTTACCAGGTTTCCAGCCAACCTTTTTATGCAAGTAAAGTACATGTCCGATGAAAAAAATTTAATGTATATGGGAATTCAACCGCAAAAGTTATTTTTATGTGCAATACGTCATCATGCACACCCTTTTATCCACGACAAGTACATTTGAAGGAAACACCTCTGTGGTGGGAAAATGTGCATATTGTTATGCAGATTTTAGAATATTTGTATGTAAATCTGTCGCCAATTATGAAACGTAGCTATTGTTTAAAGCCTGATATGTTGTGGTGATAAAGCCTCTGATGCATTCTGGGTCTTCAATGTAAGATATCCCACAAGTGCATTTATGCCAGGCCAAAACTGACTGAAACAGGGAGGGACTATTATGAACTAATGAATACAACCCAGCTCTCCATTCCCTCGCCTTACCATGTGTTTGCTGCTTACACTATTGATTGAGACCCATAGCAGTCGGATAGGTCATCAACAGCCCGAGGACACATTGTCTTTCGTTTGTTTAGGCCTAAGAGGACATGATTGATGGGCAAGTGTACAGCAGTCTTCATCTCACTCCGGAGAAGAGAATGCAACAACACTACACTGCTAGATAGCTATACTATCAAGTGTCAATATGCTTGTTTCTGTCACTGAAAGCCGACTACCTTTTCCTAATCTCTAGATTAGTATTGATGAGAAGAAAAACCTGATGGACAAACTCATCAACTCAAGCTTTGCTGTCAGTGGATCCACGGTTGACTGCAAAGACTTCTACAAAGTGAGTTAACAATTTTCCATTTTCTACAAAGGTGAAATCCTCACGTGGTTATAATCGAGAACATAAGTACACCCCTGTGTTAAGATAATTAATATTCTATTGGGAGGCAAAACATCAGGATGAGCAAGTTATGTTGAATGTACATATACCCCCCTTTTCTGTTTTATTTCAAGGTCCCATTCCAAGATGCGTTGGATCTGGTGAGAACCAGAAAGGTCTACCTGAAGGGGGGCTATGTCTACATCCCTCACCAGGACATTGTCACCATCGTTCTCAACGACTTCCGTACAAGACTGTCCAAAGCACTTGCGGTAAGGCATTTCAACTTTTAATTTTAATGCAAAATAATGGGCAACTGTGCCAGTTACTACATGGCATTTAACTTTGATGTAATTTGAAGACTATGACATGGGTTTAAATGTCATTTAATGTTTACAGATTCACAGCCTGACATAAGCTTTTCCTAAAGGACTTTATGGAGGTATTACTAGTAACTCCATATTATTCTAGGGATTACTCTGCCCATCATTTGAAGTCTTACATCCCTGGAGAATGGAGGGAGGGATATGTTTAAAACGCTCAATCAATAATTTATTCATTTATTAGAAATTGAGCACCATTTAAATATAATTTTCCTCCAATTGTTAATGATACATTTGGCAAGGCTTGTATTTACTGCAGGCTAATCCTTCTCAGCAGGTGGAGGAGGGCTCCACCAATGATGCCAAAATCGATAGGAATAACGCAGTAAATTAAACGGTGCATTTGTAGTGCTCACAAATGCCATTATCACACTAGCTCACAGGGGAAAATGGATCTGAAATGTCTAAGTGGATATCTAGCCCTGTGTTATGAAGCACATTTGAAATGTCAATCCTTTCTCTGAATAGTAGAAGATGAGTCTGAATAAAATATTTGGTACAGTAAATGTAAGCAGCAGTATAGTACATCATTATGAATGAAATACAGACAGTTGAAGTCGGAAGTTTACATACACTTAGGTTGGAGTCATTAAAACTCGTTTTTTCAACCATCCCACAAATTTCTTGTTAACAAACTATAGTTTTGGCAAGTCGGTTAGGACATCTACTTTGTGCATGACACAAGTAATTGTTCCAACAATTGTTTACAGACAGATTATTTCACTTATCATTCACTGTATCACAATTCCAGTGGGTCAGAAGTTGACATACCCTTAGTTGACTGTGCCTTTAAACAGCTTGGAAAATTATGTAATGGCTTTAGAAGCTTCTGATAGGCTAATTGACATCATTTGAGTCAATTGAAGGTGTACCTGTGGATGTATTTCAAGGCCTACCTTCAAACTCAGTGTCTCTTTGCTTGACTTCATGGGAAAATCAAAAGAAATCAGCCAAGACCTCAGAAAATAAATTGTAGACCTCTACAAGTCTGGTTCATCCTTAGAAGCAATTTCTGAACGCCTGAAAGTACCACGTTCATCTGTACAAACAATAGTATGCAAGTATAAACACCATGGGACCACGCAGCCATCATACCGCTCAGGAAGGAGACGCGTTCTGTCTCCTAGAGATGAATGTACTTTGGTGCGAAAAGTGCAAATCAATCCCAGAGCAACAGCAAAGGACCTTGTGAAGATGCTGGAGGAAACAGGTACAAAAGTATCTATATCCACAAGTAAAACGAGTCCTATATCGACATAACCTGAAAGGCCGCTCAGCAAGTAAGAAGCCACTGCTCCAAAACCGCCATAGAAAAGCCAGACTATGGTTTGTAACTGCACATGGGGACAAAGATCATACTTTTTGGAGAAATTTCCTCTGGCCTGATGATACAAAAATAGAACTGTTTGGTCATAATGACCATCGTTATGTTTGGAGGAAAAAGGGGGAGGCCTTGCAAGCAGAAGAACACCATCCTAACCATGAAGCACGGGGTGGCAGCATCATGTTGTGGGGGTGCTTTGCTGCAGGAAGGACTGGTGCACTTCACAAAATAGATGGTATCATGAGGGAGGAAAATTATATGGATATATTGAAGCAACATCTCAAGACATCAGTCAGGAAGTTAAAGCTTGGTCGCAAATTGGTTTTCCAAATGGACAATGACCCCAAGCATACTTCCAAAGTTGTGGCATAATGGCTTAAGGACAACAAAGTCAAGGTTTTGGAGTGGCCATCACAAAGCCCTTACCTCAACCCCATAGACAATGTGTGGGCAGAACTGAAAAAGTGTGTTCGAGCAAGGAGGCCTACAAACCTGACTCAGTTACACCAGCTCTGTCAGGAGGAATGGGCCAAAATTCACCCAACTTATTTTGGGAAGCTTGTGGTAGGCTATCTGCAATGTTTGACCCAAGTTAAACAATTTTAAATGCAATGCTACCAAATACTAATTGAGTGTATGTAAACTTCTGACCCACTGGGAATGTGATGAAAGAAATAAAAGCTGAAATACATCATTCTCTTTTATTCTGACATTTCCCATTCTTAAAATAAAGTGGTCATCCTAACTGACCTAAAACAGGGATTTTTTACTTAAATGTCAGGAATTGTGAAACTCCGTTTAAATCTGTTTGGCAAAGGTGTATGTAAACTCCCGACTTTAACTATCTTAACATGGTATGTTTTGAAGACAATGGTCAGCATGCTTTGGTTAAATGACAATTACTGCATTTAGTATGAATATTCTTTTAGCATTAAGTGCTGTTGTGCTAGTTTGATATAGCCTGTCTTACAGCATGTCTTTGGACAAAACAGAATTCCATTAAAATGGTCAAGGGCCTTTGGACAGACCGTCTGGTCAGTCATACAAAGCAATCTAGATGTCTGCAGCGTGTTGTAATTTGCCTGCAATGGAGTAATTACCTGCTTGGATGTCAGTGAGCAGTGAGTGGGATGTCTGATGAGAAGATGATTGTGGGTGGGTGGCGGTGGGATGAGGTGGTTGTGTGAGAGATTGGGAGGCAGTGCGACTGGATTGCTTTTTCCGTCTGACAGGAGTATGCGGGAAAGATGATAGTTTCTTGAACGGATGACAACGTACACTTGTGTAGGAGTTGTAGGTCATTCCTGCAAACCTCTGTCTTTACCCTCCATGGACCAGGCTGAGGTTAAAACCAAGCTGAGATCAGAGATGCTCTGAGGTTGGCCCTTTAGAAAGCAGAAGCACTGTGTTTAAGGCTAGATGGCAAGGCTTTTCTCCCAAAGATTGATAACAGAATACAGCCTAGTCCTCTGATGGAGCCTCATTCCTCTTGAAATATGTCATTATATCATTGTTTATTGTGCTTATGTAGGCTACAGGTGTAGTAGGCCCTAATTGGCCAGTTGGAAGTTGCTGTTGAGGTAATATGGATATGTCCCAGGGACTTCTGTGAGAGATGGTTTATTAAAAGGAAATAAAAATATTGTCATTCATATTTGTCATCTCCAGTGCCACCCCAGCATAAACATATGTGAAAATGGAGCGTTTCTATGTTTTGTGGGAAAAAGAGAGGAAGATGAGTGTTTCCAATGACATCATCAACCAATTAGTAGGAAATGCCTACTCGTAATTGGTTAAAGTCACATGATGCACACTGGTGTCATTGGAAACACTTATCTTCCCCTCTTTTTTCCCCATTAAACATAGAAACGTGCCTTTTTCTTTTGTTGATGTTGGGTAGGAGATGATGAATATGAAGCAGTATTTTTTTTAAATGTCCTTTTTAAGTGGGAAAGTGATATGATTACTTACACCAGGGGTGTCAAACTCATTCCACGGAGGGCCGAGTGTCTGTGGGTTTTTCCTTTAAATTAAGACCTAAACAACCAGGTGAGGTGAGTTCCTTACTAATTAGTGACCTTAATTCATCAAATCAAGTGCAAGGGTGGAGTGAAAACCCGTAAAGGGAAATCTTTTCGTTTACATATTAAATGTTTAATTACTTAACTTTATGGTCTTAATGGTCAAAACTTTGTATTTATGTACCTTTTAAAAAACATATATTTTTGAGTTGTAGCTCACAGGTAAATACGAACTGATTTATAGGAATTTGTTAATTGTACCTGTGGGTCACATAAAAAGAAATGGTAGCCTAAATGTCTGACAGAGCATAGCACCTTTTATCTCCACCCAACTATTCTCATTCCATTGTCAGAGACGCAACAGATTTGTATCCATTCCAACATGTTCCGCACCAAAAACATTCGCTTATCTGCGTTGCTAGGTGACAGCTCCGTAGTGAAATGCCCTTTTCCCTCATGAACTTCTGAATGACTTATAGACTCACAGAAAGTGAAACACTATCTCGGAGAACAGAAATAATGCTGTGGACCAGACACACACACACATGAAGTACCTAGACAAATAATGTAGAACTGATGGTTTGTTTGAGACCATGCTTTTATTTTGGAATCCACAGCCGCTTAAGCTACTTTCCCTGGTGCATGGGACATGAAAGGACTTCATGCCAGAATATCAAGCTGCTCAAACATTTTACCAAGGTAGCTATCATGTCACGCCGTAGCGACAGTTTCTATTAGTTATCCATAGAACCAGAAGAGTAGAACTAGTTACGTCTGTGAGATTTGATAATTCTGTTGAAAGGTTGTTTTTCTGAATATTCTCCTCAACCCCATGATAACAACGAGCTTCAATATTGACAAAAAAGAAAAGAGTTGAGTGATTCTCTAATCCTTAACCCATGACCTCTGGTAATTGGGTTTAGTAAATCCGTCCCCCTCTTACTGTGTGTAGTAGTGTATGGTTGCATGGAGTGGGTGTACCAGAGTGGAGTTGTCTGATGTGTGCAGGCAGTACTATATGGCATGCTGGAGGGCTGACTAGAGGCAGTTCTACTTTAGAGGAGTCGAGTGGAAAAATACTGGGGTTGCACACACTGACATTTTATTTGACTGTGAAACATGGCGCACATTTTGTTTATCTGGATATAGTTTTTATTTGTATCCAACATTATCAGATTGCTATTACAGGTATTGGCCAGGCTACATGACCAATGTTCTATTCCAAGTTAGACACATTCATCTTGCTATGACCATTTTCCTATTCTTGGCTTTTTTATCTATTTTTTATTTCACCTTTTATTTAACCAGGTAGGCAAGTTGAGGACAAGTTCTCATTTACAATTGCGACCTGGCCAATTGGTAGTTCGACACATACAACAGTAAAACAAACATACGGTCAATAATGCAGTCGAAAAATAAGTCTATATACAATGTGAGCAAATGAGGTGAGATAAGGGAGGTAAAGGCAAAAAAAAGGCCATGGTGGCGAAGTAAATACAATATAGCAAGTAAAACACTGGAATGGTGGATTTGCAGTGGAAGAATGTGCAAAGTAGAAATAGAAATAATGGGGTGCAAAGGAGCAAAATAAATACAGTAGGGGAAGAGGTAGTTGTTTGGGCTAAATTATAGATGGTGCAGTAATCTGTCAGCTGTTCTGACAGCTGGTGCTTAAAGCTAGTGAGGGAGATGCGTGTCTCCAGTTTCAGTGATTTTTGTAGTTCGTTCCAGTCATTGGCAGCAGAGAACTGGAAGGAGAGGCGGCCAAAGGAGGAATTGGTTTTGGGGGTGACCAGAGAGATATACCTGCTGGAGCGCGTGCTACAGGTGGGTGCTGCTATGGTGACCAGTGAGCTGAGATAAGGGGGGACTTTACCTAGCAGGGTCTTGTAGATGACCTGGAGCCAGTGGGTTTGGCGACGAGTATGAAGCGAGGGCCAGCCAATGAGAGCGTACAGGTCGCAGTGGTGGGTAGTATATGGGGCTTTGGTGACAAAACGGATGGCACTGTGATAGACTGCATCCAATTTATTGAGTAGGGTATTGGAGGCTATTTTGTAAATGACATCGCCGAAGTCGAGGATCGGTAGGATGGTCAGTTTTACGAGGGTATGTTTGGCAGCATGAGTGAAGGAGGCTTTGTTGCGAAATAGGAAGCCAATTCTAGATTTAACTTCGGATTGGAGATTGGTTTATACTTGCTTTGATGATTCATGTTTCCCATTGTGATCTATAATAGTGTTGCACGGTATACCGAAACGTTTCCATACTAGACCATGAAAAACAGTTTGGTACTCAATTTTTGTTACTTTCGGGAATGTCTCACGGTTCAAGCCTGTCTATCAGCGCAGCCGACCCCTTTATTATAGCGCCAACCTTGACTGCTCCACTTACTCATTGCTAGCCTGCACTGAAAGTCTGGATAATGTTAGCTCCCAACTCATGCTGCACAGAAGTTAACACGCTTGAATAATGTAATGCGGCATGTAGAAATGTTGAAACTGTTAATTACTGTTTGCAACTTTGCAAAACAATGTCCATACAGGCTTGAACACCTTACAATGCAAGAAGATACCGGTAGCTTCCATCTTTGTAGGCTAACTTTGCTTGCTGGCTAAAGCTAACATCAATTCACTACCCTAGTACTTTTTGTTATATGTCAAATATGCTGACTTCAAAGTTGATTGTCACCAAATACTTTTCATTCAATTATTTGGTCTCGCTTACGTCTCCAAAAATATGAACTATTGCCTCAACGAACTGACTGCTCCAACGGACCGCCCCCTCGCTCCTTGTGAATGACGTCATTACTGATTTTAAAGAGAAGGTGCACATTTTTGGAAAATTAGCTACTTCTATGCAAATGTTGTTGATCAGTACACTAAAATAAATCCTAGTACACTAAAATAAATCCTAAATGGAAGGTTAGTTGATTTGTCATATGTGGCCCTATCAGCCAAAACAAGCTCGAACTCAATGCATGCACACACCCTTGTTGAATATGCATTCACCTGTATTGTGGATAGGCCTAGGCTACATATCCAGTTCATCAATAGATTTACCAATCAAATAAATGATGCCCAACGATTGAACAGAGCAGTAGTTGAGTTTATCTGTCTGGATCGAGTGCTATTCTGTGAATTTGGCTAATATGCATTTTTTTAACATGGTATTGTGATGGTATCGTGTATTGTGATATTAAACCTAGTATCGAAGTCAAAATTCTGGTATCGTGACAACACTACCCTATACTTATAGATATAGTTGGAATATGCTGTTGCCACTGCAGTACTAGGCCTAAATCACAAACCAGTGCTTGCAATTGTCTTGGCAAGATTGGTGGAATCTGTATAACCCCAGTACTTGTATACCATCCGGCTCGTGCATACACATTACATTTCCATGCTTCAGTCTACGCTTCACAGTTCTCTTCAGATATGCAGCGCGACATGTCGTCCCCTGTGGCACACCTCAATGAGATCTCATTCCTTACAAGGTCTCTGGTGTTATTGGAGCCCAATGGGCTATTTCCAATGGAAGTGACCATAAAACGAATATTGTAAGGAGTGTCCTGGTCTCATTTAATGTAGGAGATTATTCATGCAGAGACATGACACGGCCATTACTGGCTTCTTCCTCTCTGTTGTGGATGAGAACAAAGGAGCTTAATGCTGCTGCTGGTGTGTGTGTGTGTGTGTGAAGAAACTAAAGCTGCCAAATCTGTAAAGCTGAGGTTTCATCATGGAGAGAAACCTTTAATTTGTTGTGAATTTTCCCATCTTCACATTTTGTGTCAATGCAATGCTTTTAGATGAACTTATGCTCATCTACACAAATTCCTCTATTGAACATATCAATTGATCACATCTTCTCGATGTAAAGAGTTTTGATAATAAAGTGTAGCCTACATAAAGTATACATCTGTGGTGGAATACAAACAAATGCTCAATGTTAGTTTTTTTTTGTAATTAAAAAGTAGCCCTAAATGAGTTGTGAATGATTACCATAAATTGTATTCAGTTTTACATTTTAACTGTACATTGCAGCTGCAGGAAGTGTTTGTATAGTTGGACATGTACCACCTCGTTATGATAAATGTTTAGATACGAGTTATCTAAGTATATGACATGGTGGATTTGTTGGCGGTAATCTGTGGTAATTGCAGCTACAGTCTGCTTGAGTCTAATGACCTCTAAAATTCAAATTAGATACTTGGTTATAGTAAACAATGTGGAGGAGGATTTAATTGCTGCTATAACCAGGGATATTAAAATGCACGCATGATATGGGGAATAATAATACATCTGACAGCTTTGGGAACAGAATGTACTTTATATACTGAAATTGACAACCCAAAGCCTGATTTGAGCTTTTTAATTAAAGTCTGGGAACAGTACTTTAAGTTTGCATCCAAAGTCAATCATCAGACGAAGTAGTTGCTAAGGTTTTGCTCAATTAGAATTTTCTGAGGGAAGTCACTCTGTTCATAACTCAACCCTTTAGTCATTTTAGCTGGAGAGAACTAGGCCTATCTCTTACCCACACTGTAGTGTAAACCTCAATTTCAACAACAACAAAAAAAGAAATTCTGTAATGCAATATTTAAAGGCTCTTTTTGGAAAACCAGTTTTTGCTTTTACCCACCTCCATATTACACAAGCCTCTTTTGCATTCCTGCCAAATGCATTGTGACACCTAGTGAATTAATTTAATTTCTGGCCAGTATTCCTGCTCTTCTGTCAATCAAATATGTTGTCAAATTATTACTTTAGTGTGGACGGATACAGACATTGCCAGTCATACAGTGCATCAATGACCTGTGTGATGGCTGTATGAAGCATCGCTCTAATCCATCTTGCCAATTGAAAACATATGCTGTCTGCACATTTGCCCTCCGATGGCATTTGGAATATCGGCTGCTGGAAGAAAATGAAATGTGTCAATCTTCATATGGCAGAGATCTGCCATAAATCAAAGCCGGAAATTAGACTTTTATGAGACTCAAAATAGTTTCAATAGAGTCAAGTTGAAATCAATTAGGCAGGTTAAAAATCACACCAGACACTTAGGATTTTTTGTTGTTGTTGTGTCTGCCTGTCTGTTGGATAAAAATAATATTGGAAGAAGTGTGACAGGGTGTCACCTGTACTGTGTAGATATCTGAAACAGCCCTGGCCCAAATGCAAGTGTCAAAAATGGCACCTTGAACACCTTGAGTTTTTGGAAAAAGAAGAAGAAGAAAAAAAAAAATATATATATATATATATATATACATACAGTGCATTCGGAAAGTATTCAGACCCCTTGACTTTTTCCACATTTTGTTACGTTACAGCCTTATTAAATAAATGTTTTTCCTCATCAATCTACACACAATACCCCGTAATGACAAAGCAAAAACAGGTTTTTTGAAATTTTAGCAAATGTATTAATAAACAAATACCTTATTTACCCTTTGCTATGAGACTCAATTGAGCTCATGTGCATCCTGTTTACATTGATCATTCTTGATGTTTCGATAAATGTATAGAAGTCCACCTGTTGTAAATTCAATTGATTGGGAATAATATGGAAAGGCGTGCTCACACACCTGTTTATATAAGGTCCCACAGTTGACAGTGCATGTCAGAGCAAAAACCAAGCCATGAGGTCGAAGGAATTGTCAGAACTCCGCGACGGATTGTGTTGGGGCACAGATCTGGGGAAGGGTACCAAAATATTTCCGCAGCATTGAAGAGCCCCAAGAACAGTGGCCTCCATCATTCTTAAATGGAAGAAGTTTGGAACCACCAAGACTCTTTCTAGAGCTGGCTGCACGGCCAAACTGAGCAATCGGGGGAGAAGGGTCTTGGTCAGGGAGGTGAACAAGAACCCAATGGTCACTCTTATAGAGCTCCAGAGTTCCTCTGTGGAGATGGGAGAACCTTCCAGATTGACAGCCATCTCTCTAGCACTCCACCAATCAGGCCTTTATGACAGAGTGGCCAGATGGAAGCCACTCTTCGGTAAAAGGCACATGACAGCCCGCTTGGAGTTTGCCAAAAGGCACCTAAAAAACTCTCAAACCATGAGAAGCAAGATTCTCTGGTCTGATGAAATGAAAATTGAACTCTTTGGCCTGAATGACAAGCGTCACGTCCGGAGGAAACCAGGCTCCGCTCATCACCTGGCCAATACCATCCCTACAGTGAAGCATGGTGGTGGCAGCATACTGTAGGGATGTTTTTCAGCGGAAGGGACTGGGAGACTAGTCAGGATAGAGGGAAAGATGAACAGAGCAAAGTACAGAGAGGTCCTTGATGACAACCTTCTCCAGGGCGCTCAGGACCTCCGACTGGGGTTGAGGTTCACTTTCCAACAGGACAATGCAGGAGTAGCTTGGGGACATGTCTCTGAATGTCCTTGAGTGGCCCAGCCAGAGGCTGGACTTGAAATCAATCGAAAGTCTCTGGAGAGACCTGAAAGAAGATAAATGGGAGAAACTCCCCAAATACAGGTGTGCCAAGCTTTTAGCGCCATACCGGAGAAGACTCAAGGCTGTAATTGCTGCTCATGGTGCTTCAACAAAGTACTTAGTAAAGGGTCTGAATACTTATGTAAATATGATATTTAAGTTTTTTATATTTTTTATAAATTTGCAAACAATTCTAAAAACCTATTTTTTGTTTGTCATTATGGGGTATTGTGTGTAAATTGATGAGGGGGGAAAACAATTTAATCAATTTTAGAATAAGGCTGAAATGTTACAAAATGTGGAAAAAGTCAAGGGGACTTTCTGAATCCACTGTATGCAAAATAAAATGAATAAAGGGGTCCGGGAAACAATCATTGGGCTAAGTGGATTTCTACTCGTCGATACTGCTTACATTACATGGGACGCGCAAATTGACGAGCATGTTCTCTCCCCCTCTGTGTAAAGAAATTAGACTGCAACCAGCCACAGCGCATACAAATTGTACCGGGAGGCGGGACAGACAGCAGACTGCATTTCCGCGTCATCGCAGGCGCCTATCCTATCCATATCACCAAACATTTCTGAAGAAATTATAAAGCATTGCGCTGTTGTTGGTAGGTGCAAGTTCAAAGGGGAATACTTTGCCTATTTTGTTTGTCTGCCCTGTGGACAAGGAGAGCTGTGGCTAAATCAAGTGTGCTAACTGCGCTGGACAATCGGAAAGCTCAAATCACTGTGCCTACAGCTTCCACGACCACACATCAGAGCTTGATACTAGCCTATGTGAGATTTCATGATGTTTAAAACCATGACCAGAGAGAGACTGTCAAAGAATAGAGCATATAGCTGATGTTTTTGAGTATGTTTGTTTTTGTTCAGCACTGTCAACACTTTACAAAACATCAAATATGCTTCTCCCTACTTCCAATCGCGCTGCAATGAATGAGTAGCCAAGTGTATCGATAGGTTGTTTAAAAAAAAAAATATTATTAGCAGCTTGTGTCTATTTTAATGTCAAGGAATATTTCACTTTCTCTGGTCATAGCGATGTAACTTGAGTTTCGCCATCAGGTGGAAGACTGTCCCCTAACTCTGGTCATGGGTGTATTTATTCCGCCAATGTTTCTTATGCATTTCTTATAAAATGCAAGTTAATTACTTAAAAATCATACAATGTGATTTTCTGGATTTTTGTTTTAGATTCCGTCTCTCACAGTTGAAGTGTACCTATGATAAAAAATTACAGACCTCTACATGCTTTGTAAGTAGGAAAACCTGCAAAATCGGCAGTGTATCCAATACTTGTTCTCCCCACTGTATATATATATATATATATAACATACATACAGTTGAAGTCGGAAGTTTACATACACCTTAGCCAAATACATTTAAACTCAGTTTTTCACAATTCCTGACATTTAATTCTAGTAAACATTTCCTGTCTTAGGTCAGTTACGATCACCACTTTATTTGAAGAATGTGAAATGTCAGAATAATAGTAGAGAGAATGATTTATTTCAGCTTTTATTTCTTTCATCACATTCCCAGTGGATCAGAAGTTTACATACACTCAATTAGTATTTGGTAGCCAAAAAGAAAGGAGGACCAAGGCACTCTTCATATAATTAATTAAAATGCCTTTATTAGTATGGCATGTTCAATAGAAACAAAAATGTTTTAATTTTTATATTTTTTATAAATCCGACGCGTTTCGGCTGCATGGCCTTCGTCAGGGAGTACAAAAAAATTATACAATGTCCTCTTGCAGTTCATTAACTGCAAAACCACTCATGTCACCTATAGATTGGAATGTCCACAGTGCAAGGTGTTCTACATTGGACAGACAAAGAGACGCCTTCAAGACCGCTTAGCGGAACACAAGTACGCCATACGGGTAGGCAATGAAGACTACCCCATCGCAAGGCACTACAAGTCCTTACACCATGGCAACCCTGCCTCCCTACAAGCTATGGGTATTGATCATATTCCAGCCTCTATTAGAAAAGCGGACCGTCTTAAACAATTAAACCAAAGGGAAAGTTTTTGGATTTACAAACTACAGTCCACTAAATACCCTGGTTTAAATGAAGACATGGATTTCTCACCCTTCCTGTAGGGTTGTGATGGGTCCATTTGCTGTCATCTAGGGGACATTTTGCTCAATTGCCCTCAGCTATGTTTAGACTGTTGTTCATGTTTTGCTGTGTTCTAGTGTACTATGGAATATATTGCTGTCTTATTCTTGACACTTCTCCCAGTCATATTTAAGGTTAGAACTACCTTTCTAAGTGTCCTGATACTTCTAGCTTGGAGTTGTATTTTTATGATAACATAGCTTCCGTATTTCATTTTAATGTGTATAGTATTGCTTACTAGGTGTGTCCAATCAATTTTGTAACCACTCCCTCTTCTAATTAGGGCTATTTGGAAAAGCTGTTCAAAAGAAGACATTGTATTATTCTTTTGTACTCCCTGACCAAGTCCATGCAGCCGAAACGCGTTGGATTTTTTAAAACGTTGTTTCTATTGAACATGCCATACTAATAAAGGCATTTTAATTAATTATATGAAGCCTTGGTCCTCCTTTCTTTTTGATGACCAATTTACCCCTTTTACCAAAGAGCACCTTCTGTCTACCAAATGTACTATTGTGTACCTTAGTAGCGCTTCCCTTCCTCCTCTTTCTACTAGTATTTGGTAGCATTGCCTTTTAAATTGTTTAACTTGGGTCAAACGTTTTGGGTAGCCTTCCACAAGCTTCCCACAATAAGTTGGGTGAATTTTGGCCCATTTGTCCTGACAGAGCTGGTGTAACTGAGTCAGGTTTGTAGGCCTCCTTGCTCGCACACACTTTTTCAGTTCTGCCCACACAAATTTTCTATAGGATCGAAGTCGGGACTTTGTGATGGCCACTCCAATACCTTGACTTTGTTGTCCTTAAGCCATTTTGCCACAAGTTTGGAAGTATGCTTGGGGTCATTGTCCATTTGGAAGACCCATTTGCGACCAAGCTTTAACTTCCTGACTGATGTCTTGAGCCGTAGCTTCAACATATCCACATAATTTTCTTTTCTCATGATGCCATCTATTTTGTGAAGTGCACCAGTCCCTCCTGCAGCAAATCACCCCCACAACATGATGCTGCCACCCCCGTGCTTCACGGTTGGGATGGTGTTCTTCGGCTTGCAAGCAGCCCCCCTTTTTCCTCCAAACATAACGATGGTCATTATGGCCAAACAGTTCTATTTTTTTTTCATCAGACCAGAGGAAATTTCTCCAGAAAGTACGATCTTTGTCCCCATGTGCAGTTGCAAACGGTAGTTTGGCTTTTTTATGGCGGTTTTGGAGCAGTTGCTTCTTCCTTGCTGAGCGGCCTTTCAGGTTATGTCGATTTATAGGACTCGTTTTACTGTGGATATAGATACTTTTGTACCTGTTTCCTCCAGCATCTTCACAAGGTCCTTTGCTGTTGTTCTGGGATTGATTTGTACTTTTCGCACCAAAGTACGTTCATCTCTAGGAGACAGAACGCGTCTCCTTCCTGAGCGGTATGACGGCTGCGTGGTCCCATGGTGTTTATTCTTGCGTACTATTGTTTGTGCGGATGAACGTGGTACCTTCAGGCGTTTGGAAATTGCTCCCAAGGATGAATCAGACTTGTGGAGGTCTACAATTTCTTTCTGAGGTCTTGGCTGATTTCTTTTGGTTTTCCCATGATGTCAAGCAAAGAGGCACTGAGTTTGAAGGTAGCCCTTGAAAGACATCCACAGGTACACCTCCCAATTGACTCAAATGATGTCAATTAGCCTAGCAGAAGCTTCTAAAGCCATGATTTAATTTTCTGGAATTTTCCAAGCTGTTTAAAGGCACAGTCAACTTAGTGCATGTAAACTTCTGACCCACTGGAATTGTGATACAGTGTAATAATCTGTTAACAATTGTTGGAAAAATGACTTGTCATGCACAAAGTAGATATCCTCACCGACTTGCCAAAACTATAGTTTGTTCACAAGAAATTTGTGGAGAGGTTGAAAAACGTGTTTAAATGACTCCAACCTAACTATGTACACTTCCCGATTTCAACTGTATATATTTTTTTTTACCCTTTTAGTATGTGTGTGTATACTCTATGGTATTTATACTTCGGCAATTTTCCCTCTAATTTCAAATAGGCTACTGTGGCTATTTGATCCTGTCAATGGCTTACCATTTTAAAAACAATGGGGAAAATGCACAACATTTTCACATAGAAATAAGTGTTATATTATTCTGCCTACAGTAGCAGCCAATCTGTGGTGTTCAATGTAGGCCTACATTCCATTAGACTTTTGAAAAGAACATACAGGTCTTGACATTAACCTTCAGACAAGGTGGTGACTGAAAATGCTGTTTGACGCAAGAAACCACTTTACAAAATAAAATGCGTTATTATTGTTATACCATTATCAAAATGCTACCCTCTGCCTATTGGCTACAGGCTTGAATAAGCTATGTCTCAAAATACAACACAGACTAAAAAAAGCTCTACCTGACTCACTTTTCAAAGATGTCTAGAAAGTTACATGTTTTGTGCTCTTGTAGGAAGCAATCACTCCCCCATTGCTGACAACAAATGATCTGTAACTGGGCTAATAACTCACTAACTCGCAAAAGATATGAACAAATGTGCCCACATGGCTACATGCAGTTCTCGCTTTAATTTCAAAACGAGCCATCTACTCACGACCGCTCATGCTGTAAACACAGTCCAGTTATGGCGCACCGGTTTGGTCTGTGTAGAGTACAGACTTAGTTGTGCATGTCAATGCAATAGAATCCTTCTCCAATGTGTTCTGTCTACAATGTAGTTTTGTTTCGGTATGTTTCATTGTTTCGATCACAGTGAAGGGAAACTTTAAGTGTTTTGATTTTTTTTAACAGCATTTCTCCTACATAAATAGTAGCAGTCAAAAGTTTGGACACCTACTCATTCAAGGGTTTTTATTTTATTTGTACTATTTTCTACATTGTAGAATAATAGTGAAGACATGAAATAACACCCATGGAATCATATAGTAACCAAACAAGTGTTAAACATATCAAAATATATTTTAGGTTCTTCAAAGTAGCCACCCTTTACCTTGATGACAGCTTTGCACACTCTTGGCATTCTCTCAACGAGCTTCATGCGGTAGTCACCTGGAATGCATTTCAATTAACAGGTGCACCTTGTTAAAAGTTAATTTGTGGTATTTCTTTCCTCAATGTGTTTGAGCCTATCAGTTGTTTTGTGACAAGGTAGGAGTGCTATACAGAAGATAGCCCTATTTGGTAAAATACCAAGTCCATATTATGGCACGAACGGCTCAAATAAGCGAAGAGAAACGACATTCCATCATTATTTTAAGATATGAAGGTCAGTCAATCCGGATAATTTCAAGAACTTTAAAAGTTTCTTCAAGTGCAGTCACTCGGGCTCCCGAGTGGCGCAGCGGTCTAGGGCACTGCATCTCAGAGGTAGAGGCGTCACTACAGATCCTGGTTCGATTCCAGGCTGTATCACAACCGGCCATCATTGGGAGTCCCATAGGGTGGCGCACAATTGTCACAGCGTCGTTAGGATTTGGCCGGGGTAGGCCATCATTGTAAATAAGAATTTGTTCTTAACTGACTTGCCTAGTTTAAATAAAAGTTCAATAAAAAGCGCTATGATGAAACTGGCTCTCCATGAGGACCTCCACAGGAAGGAAGACCCAGAGTTACTTCTGCTGTAGAGGATAAGTTCATTAGAGTTAACTGCACCTCAGATTACAGCCCAAATAACAGCTTCAGAGTAACAGACACATCTCAACGTCAACTGTTCAGAGGAGACTGCGTGAATTAGGCCTTCATGGTCGAATTGCTGCAAAGAAACCACTACTAAAGGACACCAATAATAAGAAGAGACTTGCTGGGGCCAAGAAACGCGAGCAATGGACATTAGACCGGTGGAAATCTGTCCTTTGGTCTGATGAGTCCAAATTTGAGATATTGGGTACCAATCGCCATGTCTTGGAGACGCAGAGTAGGTGAACAGATCTCCGCATGTGTGGTTCCCACCGAGAAGCATGGAGGAGGTGGTGTGGGGGTGCTTTGCTGGTGACACTGTCAGTGATTTGATTTAGAATTCATGGCACACTTAACCAGCATGGCTACCACAGCATTCTGCAGCGATACACCATCCCATCTGGTTTGCGCTTAGTGGGACTATCATTTGTTTTTCAACAGGACAATGACCCAACACACCTCCAGGCTGTGTAAGGGCTATTTGACCAAGAAGGAGAATGATGGAGTGCTGCATCAGATGACCTGGCCTCCACAATCACCCGACCTCCAACCAATTGAGATGGTTTGGGATGAGTTGGACCACAGAGTGAAGGAAAAGCAGCCAAGTGCTCCGCATGTGTGGGAACTCCTTCAAGAATGTTGGAAAAGCATTCCTTATGAAGCTGGTTGAGAAAATGTGTGCAAAAAGAGTGCAAAGCTGTCAAGGCAAAGGGTAGCTACTTTGAAGTACGTCAAATATATAAAAATAAATTGCATACATGATTCCATATTTGTTATTTCATTAGTTTTGATGTCTTTACTATTATTCTACAATGTAGAAAATAGTAAAAAATAAAAGTATTGTAGGTGTGTCCAAACTTGACTGATACTGAATATAGCCTTCTGTTGATGGCAATTTCGTATTATAATTTAATTTGAAAAACTCGAAGTGTTGAATCAAGTGGTTTTTGTATCAGTTCATACACCGTTTGCCATGGAATCGGTACATCGCAAATGTCTTACCATTTATTTTGCAACCTGTATGGGGCAGCTATCCAACATTTTTGTCTTCAAATGAAACTAGTATATATTTATGTTCATGCCAATTCCTTTCAGACAATTTGTATATTTTAATATATGGCAGACAAACACGTTCCCAACCTTTTCCCTCTTCCACTTGCCTTCCATTTTTGTGGTAATGCTGCAATCAGATGGTTGTAAGTTTGAATTGAGCAGACATTCCCATTTTCGATAGCTGCATATGACAACTCCACCGTTTTCAATTCATATTATCATTAATAAATATTATACATTTTTTTAAATGTTTTATTTTTTTCAATCAGTATATTTGAGTTTAACTATAGAACAAATATGATATTTTCTGGAGGATAACATATTTTAATTGTAACCAGCTTTGTATAACTTGTTTAAGAAAAGGTGTTACTTTAATCAAAATGTAATTTTCAATTAGTCAGGAATGAGAAGTTGTAATCTGTATAAAGGCAAAAGGTTATTTTTGAACGAAGGATGATCCTTAATCTATTGGAGAGCCATTTTGTGTTTAAGTATAACTTATGAGTGAAGCTTTTAGTAAGAGGTTTAATGCTTTAATGTTTTATCATTTTAACCCCCCAAACTAATATTCATCGTAATAAATTCCAAATAAAGTGACATTTTTGCTCATGACTGAAAAAATGTAAGTTGTCTGGAGTAGGCAGTGCCATTTAGTTATTAAGTAAACTGTGATATGACCAAAGAGTTAATGTGATTTTTTTTTCTCATAAATAGACAAGTATTTACCTCTCCATGGTTGTAGGATCTTATCTATTTTTGCGTGCTTTCTATTGAAATTGATTGGTAAATTCATTTTATATATTTTTTATATGAATACCAAGTATGTCTACTTCACCATCTGCCCATATTATTGGTAAATTACAAGGTAGTGTAAACACTGTCTTTTTAACATTCCAATACGTAATATGGTCCAGAGATGCAAGAAAAGTGACAAGCTCTTCAATGAGACTGTGCAGGGATCCAGATTGCGGATTTCAAACGCCTTGATGCTCGTGTTGGATCTAATTTTAATATCTAGCATTTCGATGGCCATCATATCCATTTATTGAGACAATGGACAGACTTGTTTTACTTCTCTTTTAAGCTCAATACTTTCTGAATAGTAACTGTTATTTGCTATTTTACACCTGGGGTTGCTGTACATAACTAACCTATTGTATAAGAGATTCACCAAAATTAAAGAAATCCAGGCATTTATATATAAATTCTAGTCGGACTTTATCAAACGCCTTTTCAAAATCTGCTATGAAGACCAGGCCTGGAATCTTTGTTTCATAAAATGTTCAATTGTTTAAGGTGAATGTTGTCTATCGTCCATGTACAAAACCTGTCTGATCAGGATGAACTTCATCTGGTAACATTATTTATTTTTGCTGTGCATTTTGCCAGGATTTTTGCATTACAACATTGATGTGTAAGAGGCCTCTAGTTATTTTAAATGGACAACATCTTTATACTTACCACCTGGGTCCTGTTTCAGTAATAATGAAATCAGACCTTGTTGACTACCTGAAAGTCTACCATCTTTATAGGAGTAATTAAAACATGCTAATAATAGATCTTTGAGTACATCACAAAAGATCTGATATACCTCTACTGGTATACCATCAAGCCCTGGTGTTTTTTAAGACTGAAAATATTTAATTGCCTCAGTTCCTCCTCTAAGTTGGCCTTCACACAGGTCTTTCTGTACATTAGTTAATTTTACATTATTATTTATTATTATTATTTATTAGGCAAGAAATCCTTACAGCTAACATAATTCAGTGTAGATGGAGTACACTGAAAAGAAAACACATGCTTAAAATATTTTGCTTCCGCTTTCAAAATATAATTTTGGTGAATCATGGATGACTCCATCATTTGTAACGAGTTTCTGTAAATCATTTCTGGCAGGGTTTCTATGTTGAAAATGACAGAAATGTAGAGCATTTAAAAATAAAAAAAATTGGTAATTGAAAGTGTTAATTAATTAAGGGGGAAAACGCCAGAACGTTGAGTGAAGTTCAATCTCATGCTTGTCTGTGAGGGCTGGTATTTCTTCTGCGAGGTAGTCCCGGGGAGCTGCACGCCTGTGCGCAGCTGAGAGGGAACATTGTACTTGATATCGCTTTTCAACAGGAAAAGTAAAAAAATCGCTTGAGCATGTCTTTAATCTTAGATGGAATTTAACTGCAAACACTGCAGTGTCAAGGTTTTTGTTTGTGCACATCATGGCCCTACACTGTTTACAAGGTCTTCAGCTTTACTTTGAATGTGATTTTTCTCTCTTGAGTCACTCAAGCCATAAACTATTTATATTTGGATGTCAGAAGGTTCTGCACAGCACTGATCTGCACCATTTTTTCCAAACCCATTGGCATTTATTTGTTTTGTGCAGCTGTTTGGTAAGGGCGCAAGCGTAAGTGCTTTCTTCTGACCCTGTGCTCTGTGGTGCAATGTAAGGAATTTCAATGAAGCCCTCTTGTTCTCTGCGACTGGAAACACAACAACTTTGGAACCAAAACTTTACCCAATCGAACAAGTCCTGTTTCCCTTTTCAGGGATAGCTGGAGAAATCCTGTGTCTTGTATTGCTTGTTTTTCCTGCTCCCTGGCAAGTCTGACTTTGGGTTCAATTGATTCACTTACTTGCTCACTGTTGGCTGCTAATTACTGTGTCAAAGTACTGTTTCATCATTGGATTCCGGATCATTCTATTGTACACATTTTATCAGAGGGTGGAATTTTGAGGATCTTCAGATATTGTCCTGTTGAACTTGTGCCCTTGATGAACAAATAGCCTATGAAATGGCTGACCAAATGACTAAAGCTGAAAGTTGGTTCGTTCTCTGCTAAGAGACTGTGGTATTTCCATTTTAAGTTATGGAATTCTCTCCAGGCACTGTTTTGGCACAGCTTGTATGAAGAATTTAATTGATACCTTCCACAAGGCCTGTACCAGTAGTACCATCAGTAGGTGTGGCTGGTTGATACTGGATTGAGATCATCAATAAAAGGTTCATAGTCCCACCATTTTAGTTTTGACTAATCACAGTTCGTGTGGACTCATGATTACCCAGATCAGTACCATTCCTATACCTTTTTTTCTCTGCCCTATGCAAGCTGCATCAAGAGACAAATGGGGATACACATAAATCACCCTGACCTCATTAGTGTCCACCATTTTGTTGTACAGTATGGAGAGGTTTTGTGTGCTACTAGGAAAGATGATTGTTTTATTCCTCAGTTTGAGCCAGGTGCACCTCAGACTGAAATCCTCCTCCTCCACATCAGCTAGTTGGCGAGAACATGACTAAATCATGTTGCTCTCCACTCGAGCACAGTGAAGTGTTAATGCATCAGAAATGAATGCAGGCACTGTCGCGAGAGGGCAAAATATCCCACTTCAGCCAACACCTCTCAAAAGGACTTAATGTAATGTCATCTCATCAAGCTGTTGATTTGGGCTTTATCAAGGATGTCAAGCGCCAACATGTCAAGCGCCATATTTATACAGTGCCTTCAGAAAGTATTCGCACTCCTTGATTCTTTTTCCCCATGTTGTGTTACAGCCTGAATTTAAAACGGATTACATTTTAGATTTTCTTGTCACTGGCCTACACACAATACCTCAACAATACCCCATAATGGACTAAATAATTAAAAAGGAAAAGCTAAAATGTGTTAAGTCAAGTATTCAACCCTTTTTTGTTATGGCAAGCCTAAATAAGTTCAGGAGTGCAAATCTCACAAGTTGAATGGACTCTGTGTTCAATAATAGTGTTTAACCAGAATTGTTTTATTACTACCTCATCTCTGTACCTACCCCACACATCCATATAATAATCTGTAAGGGGTCTCAGTCAAGCAGTGAATTTCAAACACCGATTCAACCACAGAAATCAATGAGGTTGAACATTGCCTCACAAAGGGCACCTAGATGTTGTACCTACTGTGACTATTAAAGCCTACCCTAGCCAGAAACCGTGGATAGATGGCGGCATTCGCGCAAAACTTAAAGCGCGAATCACCACATTTAACCATGGAAAGATGACTGGGAATGTGGCCGAAATACAAACAGTGTAGTTATTCCCTCCGCAATGCAAACAAGCAAAATGTCGGTATAGGGACAAAGTGGAGTTGCAATTCAACGGCTCAGACATGAGACGTATGTGGCAGGGTCTACAGACAATCACGGACTACAAAAAGAAAACCAGCCACGTCGCGGACATCGTCGTCTTGCTTCCAGACAAACTAAACACCACCTTTGCCCGCTTTGATGATAATACAGCGGCACCGACGTGGTCCGCTGCCAAGGACTGCGGGCCCCCCCCTCTCCTTCTCTGTGGCCGACATGAGTAAGACATTTAAACGTGTTAACTCTCGCAAGGCTGCCGGCCCAGACAGTATCCCTAGCCGTGTCCTCAGAGCATGCGCAGACCAGCTGGCTGGTGTGTTTACGGACATATTCAGTCTCTCCCTATCCTAGTCTGCTGTCCCCACATGCTTCAAGATGGCCACCATTGTTCCTGTACCCAAGAACGCAAAGGTAACTGAACAAAATGACTACCGCCCCGTAGCACTCATGAAGCGCTTTGAGAGACTAGTCAAGGATCATATCACCTCCACCTTAACAGCCACCTTAGACCCACTTCAATTTGCATACCGCCCCAATAGGTCCACAGACGATGCCATCACACTGCACACTGACCTATCCCATCTGGACAAGAGGAATACCTATGTAAGAATGCTGTTCATTGACTACAGCTCAGCATTCAACACCATAGTACCCTCCAAGCTCATCATTAAGCTTGAGGCCCTAGGTCTCAACCCCGCCCTGTGCAACTGGGTCCTGGACTTGCTGACGTGCTGCCCCCCGGTGGTGAAGGTAGGAAACAACCTCTCCACTTCGCTGATCCTCAACACTGGGGTCCCACAAGAGTGCGTGCTAAGCCCCCTCCTGTACTCCCTGTTCACTGATGACTGCGTGGCCATGCACGCCTCCAACTCGATCATCAAGTTTGCAGACTACAATACAGTAGTGGGCTTGATTACCAACAATGACGAGACAGCCTACAAGGAGGAGGTGAGGGCACTCGGAGTGTGGTGTCAGGAAAACAACCTCTCAGTCAACAAAACAAAGGAGATGATCGTGGACTTCAGGAAATGGCAGAGGGAGCACCCCCTTATCCACATCGATGGGACCGTGGTGGAAAGCTTCAAGTTCCCCTGTGTACACATCATGGACAAACTGAAATGGTCCACCCACACAGACAGCGTGGTGAAGGCGCAATAGCCTCAGGAGGCTGAAGAATTATTATTGGCTTGTCACCTAAAACCCTCGCAAACTTTTACAGATGCACAATTGAAAGCATCCTGTCGGGCTGTATCACCTCCTGGTACGGCAACTGCACCGCCCACAACCACAAGGCTCTCCAGAGGGTAGTGAGGTCTGCACAATGCATCACCGGGGGCAAACTGCCTGCCCTCCAGGACACCTACAGCACCCAATGTCACAAGGCCAAAAAGATCAAGGACAACAACCACCCGAGCCACTGCCTGTTCACCCCGCTACCATCCAGAAGGCGAGGTCAGTAAAGGTGCATCAAAACTGGGACCAAGAGACTGAAAAACAGCTTCTATCTCAAGTCCATCAGACTGTTAAACAGCCATCACTAACACAGAGGCTGCTGCCTACATACAGACTTGAAATCGTTGGCCACTTTAATAAATGGATCACTAGTCACTTTAATAATGTTTACATATCTTGCATTACTCATCATGGGAATATACTGTATGTTATACCATCTATTGCATCTTGCCTATGCTGCTCGGTCATCGCTCATCCATATATTTATATGTATATATTGTTATTCCATCCCTTTACTTAGATTTTGTGTGTATTAGGTAGTTGTTGTGGAATTGTTAGATATTGCTGCACACTCGCAATAACATCTGCTAACCATGTGACCAATTAACATTTTATTTGAAGTGTTATGTTTGGGGCAAATCCAATACAACTCATTACTGAGTACCGCTGCATCATGTTATGGGTATGCTTGTAATCGTTAAGGACTGGGTATGTTAAGGAATAGCCGAGTTCTAGTTTTTATTTAAATCTACTTGAAAATCTATGACAAGACCTGAAAATGGTTGTCTAGCAATGATCAACAACCAATTTGACAGATCTTGAAGAATTTTGGGCAAATGTTGCACAATCCAGGTGTTCAAAGCTCTTGGAGACTTACCCAGAAAGACTCACAGCTGTAATTGCTGCCAAAGGTGCTCCGACAATGTATTTTCTCGGGTGTGAGTATTTAAAGTTGAAGTCAGAAGTTTACATACACTTAGGTTGGAGTCATTTAAAACTTGTTTTTCAACCACTCCACAAATTTCTTGTTAACAAACTAGTTTTTGCAAGTTGGTTAGGACATCTACTTTGTGCATGACACAAGTCATTTTTCCAACAATTGTTTACAGGCAGATTATTTCACTTATATTCACTGTATCACAATTCTAGTGGGTCAGAAGTTTACATACACTAAGTTGACTGTGCCTTTAAACAGTTTGGAAAATTCCAGAAAATGTCATGGATTTAGAAGCTTCTGATAGGCTAATTGACATCATTTGAGTAAATTGGAGGTGTACCTGTACCTGTATTTCAAGGCCTACCTTCAAACTCAGTGCCTCTTTGCTTGACATCATGGGAAAATCAAAAGAAATCAGCCAAGACCTCATAAAACAAAATTGTAGACCTCCACAAGTCTGGTTCATCCTTGGGAGCAATTTCCAAACGCCTGAAGGTACCACGTTCATCTGTACAAACAATAGTACGCCAGTATAAACACCATGGGACCACGCAGCCGTCATACCGCTCAGGAAGGAGACGCGTTCTGTCTCCTAGAGATGAACGTACTTTGGTCCGAAAGTGCAAATCAATCCCAGAACAACAGCAAAGGTCCTTGTGAAGATGTTGGAGGAAACAGGTACAAAAGTATCTATATCCACAGTAAAATTAGTCCTATATCAACATAACCTGAAAGGCCGCTCAGCAAGGAAGAAGCCACTGCTCCAAAACCTCCATAAAAAAGCCAGACAGACGGTTTGCAACTGCACATGGGGACAAAGATCGTACTTTTTGGAGAAATGTCCTCTGGTCTGATGAAACAAAAATAGAACTGTTTGGCCATAATGACCATCGTTATGTTTGGAGGAAAAGGGGGAGGCTTGCAAGCCGAAGAACACCATCCCAACCGTGAAGCACGGGGGTGGCAGCATCATGTTGTGGGGGTGATTTGCTGCAGGAGGGACTGGTGCACTTCACAAAATAGATGGCATCATGAGAAAGGAAAATTATGTGGATATGTTGAAGCTACATCTCAAGACATCAGTCAGGAAGTTAAAGCTTGGTCACAAATGGGTCTTCCAAATAGACAATGACCCCAAGCATACTTCCAAAGTTGTGGCAAAATGGCTTAAGGACAACATAGTCAAGGTATTGGAGTGGCCAACACAAAGCCCTGACCTCAATCCTATAGAGAATTTGTGGGCAGAGCTGAAAAAGCGTGTGCGACCAAGGAGGCCTACAAACCTGACTCAGTTACACCAGCTCTGTCAGGAGGAATGGGCCAACATTCACCCAACTTATTGTGGGAAGCTTGTGGAAGGCTACCCAAAACATTTGACCCAAGTTAAACAATTTAAAGGCAATGCTACCAAATACTAATTGAGTGTATGTAAACTTCTGACCCACTGGGAATGTGATGAAAGAAATAAAAGCTGAAATAAATCATTCTCTACTATTATTCTGACATTTCACATTCTTAAAATAAAGTGGTGATCCTAACTGACCTAAGACGGGGAATCTTTGCTAGGGTTAAATGTCAGGAATTGTGAAAAACTGAGTTTAAATGTATTTGGCTAAGGTGTATGTAAACTTCCGACTTCAACTGTATGTAAATTACATTTCTGTGTTATTTTATTTTCAATACATTTCTAAAAATATTTTTTCACTTTGTCATTGTGGGGTATTGTGTGTTGATGGGTGAGAATGTTTTATTCAGGCTGTAACAACAATATGGAATAAGTCAAGGGGTATGAATACTTTCTGAAGGCACTGTAGTTCCACTGGGTTATCAAATTCAACTCATTTTGTTCTCACAGATTGTCTAGCTTTGTGCCTTTTCATACACAAGGTAGCTTATGTTGTACTGACTTGCACATTCAGTGCCTTTTTTTATTTTTATTCCCTGCTGAAGACACTTATTATCATGATTTAAATGTTGGATTTTAATTAGCTATCTTTTTTCATTTTCCTTCCTTTGTTTCTTTGTTAGTATTTTTTTTATGATGTGAAGCACTTTGTTAATTAAGTTATTGTATTATTACTGTACTGTTCTGAATATTCCAACATCTGTTTTGAGGTGCTTAGCCTTTCAGTCTTTTCCATTCCAAATATAAAATTGATTTAAGTTGTTTTTTCCCCTCATCAATCTACACACAATACCCCATAATGAAAAGCAAAACCTTTTTTTTTTTTAAATATACATTTGTGCTAATTTATAAAAAATGAAACAAATATCACATTTACATAAGTTTTCAGACCCTTTACTCAGTACTTTGTTGAAGAACCTTTGGCAGTGATTACCGCCTCGAGTCTTCTTGGGTATGATGCTACAAGCTTGGCACACCTCTATTTGGGGAGTTTCTCCCATTCCTCTCTGCAGATCCTCTCAAGCTCTGTCAGGTTGGATGGGGAGTGTTCCAGCACAGTTATTTTCAGGTCTCTCCAGAGATGTTCGATCGGGTTCAAGTACAGGCTCTGGCTGGGCCACTCAAGGACATTCAGAGACTTGTCCCTAAGCCACTCCTGCGTTGTCTTGGCTGTGTGCTTAGGGTCGTCGTCCTGTTGGAAGGTGAACCTTCGCACCCCAGTCTGAGGTCCTGAGCGCTCTGGAGCAGGTTTTCATCAAGGATCTCTCTGTACTTTGCTCCGTTCATCTTTGCCTCAATCCTCCCAGTCCCTGCTGCTGAAAAACATCCCCACAGCATGATGCTGCCACCATCATGCTTCACCGTAGCGATGGTGCCAGGTTTCCTCCAGACGTGACGCTTGGCATGAAGGCCAAAGAGTTCAATCTTGGTTTCATCAGACCAGAGAATCTCGGGGCCGCACGTAGCCTAGTGTTTAGAGCGTTGGGTTAGTAACCGAAAGGTTGCTAGATCGAATCCCCAAGCTGACAAGGTAAAAATCTGTCGTTCTGCCTCTGAACAAGGCAGTTAACCCACTTCCTAGGCCGTCATTGTAAATAATAATTTGTTCTTAACTGGCTTGCCTAGTTAAATAAATAAATGGTCTGAGAGTCTTTAGGTGCCTTTTGGCAAACTCCAAGCAGGCTGTCGTATCTTTTACTGAGGAGTGGCTTCTGTCTGCCACTCTACCATAAAGGCCTGATTTGGTGGAGTACTGCAGAGATGGTTGTCCTTCTGGAAGGTTCTCTCATTTCCACAGAGCAATTCTAGCGCTCTGTCAGTGACCATCGGGTACTTGGTCACCTCCCTGACCAAGGCTCTTCTCCCCTGATGGATGCTCTAGGAAGAGTCTTGGTGATTCCAAACTTCTTCCATTTAAGAATTATGGAGGCCGCTGTGTTCTTGGGGACCTTCAATGCTGCAGAAATGTTTTGGTACCCTTCCCCAGATCTGTGCCTCGAAACAATCCTGTCTCGGAGCTCTACGGACAATTCCTTCTAATTGTCCTTTTGGTTTTTGCCCTCACATGCACTGTTAACTGTGGGACCTTAAATAGACAGAGGTGTGCCTTTCCAAATCATGTCCAATCAATTGAATCTACCACAGGTGGTCTCCAATTAAGTTTTAGAAACATCTCAAGGATGATCAATGGAAACAGGATGCACCTGAGCTCAATTTCGAGTCTCATAGCAAAGGCTCTGAATAGTTTTATGTACATAAGGTATTTTTGTTTTAATACATTTGCAAAGAAAATCGAAACCTGTTTTCACTGTCATTATGGGGTATTGTGTGTAGATTGCTGAGGAAATTGTTTTATTTAATCAAATTTAGAATAAGGCTGTAACGGAACAAAATGTGGAAATCAAGGGGTCTAAATACTTTGCGATGGCACTGTATGTACCCTTATCTGGAATAATGATAGAATGTCCGTTACTCTTTGTAGTTAATGTCATGATTTTGAGGACAAGTTTCCAACATGGCCCTAGTTGTTTCATGTGGAAAAGTAAAGCTTAATCAAACAGCTTGGAAATGGGTAATGTGAAGTTGGAAAATGCGTGACATGTTCAAGGCGGAGTGATGACTCAGTTTGATGCAATTTCTTGAGTGTATTTTTTATGTAAACACCCTTCACATAAAAGCTTTCAGGTATCTTTGATGAATTTGTCTTCTGTGTTTGCGGTTTTGCCCGTAGAATAAATACTTTGATACATTTGGCACAAAGGTGGTTGACGCAAGTTTACTTCTGTGAAAAGTCAAAAGCTGCAACAACAAAGAATTGAGGATTCCTTTCCATTCTTTGTTGTACTGTGTGTAGCATTTGTCATGAGCTCACAGAAACTGTAAAAACAACAGCCTACATGCCACTATTTTCCCTAGATAAATTATTAAGATGTAAATATATTGGTCCGTGTGATGGTGGGGAGATCAGAGAAGCCAGGTCACGTGATATCTTGTATTAGACTTGATAATTGTCTCGTAACAAACCCCGTAAAGATATATGCTATTTTGTCGTTCTGATGCACTCCTACACCGTACTCTAATTCTCCTTTCTTACACACTTTCTTTGCACTTTCTCTATCACCCATCCACCTCGTTCAAGGATCCTCTTTGAACGGGCCTCTTTAAAATGATTACATTTTCCGATTCATCTTGCCTGGCTTCCGGCAAAGGTGACCCTGAGCTGCACCACAGTGGGCAGAGTTGTTAGCTTAACGGGCATCCTGTGGAGACACGAGACATGGATCTAAAGTATCACTGAGTCCATTATCGCTTGGCTCCATCCGGGCAGCCCTCAACGTTTATTCCAGTTGCATATTTAGCCAAGCTTTGGTTTTAGGAGCTGCTGAAAGTCAAATTCAATTTTGTGTGAAGCAGTCGGCGTCACAAGTACAATTTGGTACTGGGTTTATGGCCAGAAATATGTGATGAAGAGATTAGACCAGAGGGAGGCTTGAGTTGGCACCTCCTTTTTATATTTTAATCAGTCTCAAATCCTGTATACAGCTGTGACACCTAGGCCTATTCACTGTTCTTTCATTGATCAGTGTCATACCACAATACAAGACTTAAAGTTATGTTCTCAGTTATCTTCTCAGCTAATCAAATTCCTCATTTTATAAACCATATAAAAAACAGGTTTATGTTTTGAAATGTCAGGTCTGTATTTAGATTTTGTTTTGTACATTTAAAATATTTCATTATAGCACACCAACGCCTACATTGAGGACTCAACAATGTAATTGAATGTCACCGTTGGGAGGGGGTACATGTTCCAGCTTTTTTATTTTATTTGACCCGTCAGTCCAGAGAATATTTAAGGTGCACTGACTCCTGTGTTACATCCTATAGCACCAAGTAGAGACGTTATGTTCCATCACTGAGGCCCCTCTGAGAGAGTGAGTGAGAATTATTATAATTACTGTGTGACTTAATGGTTAGCGTCTGTGACGTGGCTATTGTGTGTCTAGACGTCAAGAGGGCGCCCGTTGGTGACAGGCCAGTGAGTAGGCAAATGTCATTTCAGCCAATGATAACTCACGCATTGCGACAAGCGGACAACGGTGTCCTGTTTGCAAACTGAACTAACAGGTTAACATGACAGTCATTATTAGGGAGCAGTCAATATTAGCGCTGGGAAATGCCCGGGTCCTCACGATACAATATTACCACGACACTTAGTTACCGATATGTATTGAGATTCGCACAATTCTACACTGAACAAAAACATAACAGAAATATGTAAAATGTTGGTTTCATGAGCTAAAATAAAAGATCCCAGAAATTTTACAATTTCACAAAAAGCGTATTTCTCAAGTTTGTGCACACATTTGTTTGCATCCCTGTTAGTGAACATTTCTCCTTTGCCAAGATAATCCATCCACCTGACAGGTGTGGCATATCAAGAAGCTTATTTAAGCTGCACAATCATTACACAGGTGCACCTTGTGCTGGGGACAATAAAAGGCCACTCTAAAATGTGCAGTTGCGCTGAAGGTCCCCAAGAACACAGTGGCTTCCATTCTTAAATGGAAGAAGTTTAGAACCACCAAGACCCTTTGTAGAGCTGGCCGCCCGGCCAAACAATCAATCGGGGGAGAAGGGCCTTGGTCAGGGGGATGACCAAGCACCCGATGGTAACTCTGACAAAGCTCTAGAGTTCCTCTATGGACATGGAAGAACCTTCCAGAAGGACCACCATCTCTGCAGCACTCCAGGAAGCCGCTCCTCAGTAAAAGGCACATGACAGCCCGCTTGGAGTTTGCCAAAAGGCACCTAAAGACTCAGACCATGAGAAACAAAATTCTCTGGTCTGATGAAACCAAGACTGAAGTCTTCAATCCTGAATGCCAAGCGTCATGTCTGGACAACGACCCTAAGCACACAGCCAAGACAATGCAGGAGTATCTTCAGGACAAGTCTGAATATCCTTGTGGCGCCCAGCCAGAGCCCGGACTTGAACCCGATTTGAACATCTCTGGAGAGACCTGAAAATAGTTGTGCAGCAACGCTTCCCACTCGCCCTGACAGCGCTTGAGAGGATCTGCAGAGAAGAATGGGAGAAACACCCCAAATACAGCTGTGCCAAGGTTGTAGCGTCATACGCAAGAAGACTCGAGGCTGTAATCGCTGCTAAAGGTGCTTCAACAAAGTACTGAGTAAAGGGTCTGAATACTTAAGCTACCGTTCAAACATTTGGGGTCCCTTAAATGTCATTGTTTTTTTAAAGAAAATCACTTTTTTTGTCCATTTAAATAACATAAAATTAACCAGAAATACAGTGTACACATTGTAAATGACTATTGTAGCTGGAAACTGCATTTACATTTTTTTTTAAATGAAATATCTACAGAGGCCCATTATCAGCAACCATCACTCCTGTGTTCCAATGGCACGTTGTGTTAGCTTATCCAAGTTTATCATTTTAAAAGGCTAATTGATCATTAGAAAACCCTTTTGTAATTATGTTAGCACAGCTGAAAACTGTTGTGCTGATTTATAGAAGCAATAAAACTGGCCTTTAGACGAGTTGAGTATCTGGAGCATCAGCATTTGTGGGTTCGATTACAGGTTCAAAATGGCCAGAAACAAAGAACTTTCTTCTGAAACTTGTCAGTTTATTCTTGTTCTGAGAAACAAAGGCAATTCCATGCAAGACATTGCCAAGAAACTGAAGATCTGGTACAACGCTGTGTACTACTCCCTTCACAGAACAGTGCAAACTGTCTCTAACCAGAATAGAAAGAGGAGTGGGAGGCCCCGGTGCACAACTGAGCAAGAGGACAAGTACATTCATATCTAGTTTCGGAAACAGATGCCTCACAAGTCCTCAACTGGCAGCTTCATTAAATAGTACCCGCAAAACACCAGTCTCAACATCAACAGTGAAGAGGCGACTCCGGGATGCTGGCCTTCTAGGCAGAGTTGCAAAGAAAAAGCCATATCTCAGACTGGCCAATAAAAAGAAAAGATTAAGATGGGCAAAAGCACACAGACACTGGACAGAGGAACTCTGCCTAGAAGGCCAGCATCCCGGAGTCGCCGGGATGTGGAATCATGTAGTAACCAAAAAAGTTAATAAATAAATATATTTTATATATTGAGATTCTTCAAAGTAGCCACCCTTTGCCTTGATGACAGCTTTGCACACTCTTGGAATTCTCTCAACCATCTTCAAGACGTAGTCACCTGGAATGGATTTCAATTAACAGGTGTGCCTTAAGTTAATTTCTGGAATTTCTTTCCTCAATGTGTTTGAGACAATAAGTTGTGTTGTGACAAGGTAGGGGTGGTACACAGAAGATATCCCTATTTGGCAAGAACAGCTCAAATAAGCAAAGAGAAACGATAGTCCATTACTTTAAGACATGAAGGTCAGTCAATCCGGAACATTTCAAGTGCAGTTGCAAAAACCATTAAGCGTTATGATCAAACTTTCTCTCATGAGGACCGCCACAGGAAAGGAAGACCCAGAGTTACCTCTGCTGCAGAGGATAAGTTCATTTTTGTTAACTGCACCTCAGATTGCAGCCCAAATAAATGCTTCACAGAGTTCAAGAAACAGACCCATCTCATCATCAACTGTTCAGAGACTGCGTGAATCAGGCCTTCATGGTCGAATTGCAGCAAAGAAACCACTACTAAAGGACACCAATAAGAAGAGACTTGCTTGGGCCAAAAAACACGAGCAATGGACATTAGACCGGTGGAAATCTGTCCTTTGGTCTGATGAGTTCAAATTTGAGATTTTTGGTTCCAGCCGCCGTGTCTTTGTGAGATGCAGAGTAGGTGAACGGATAATCTCTGCATGTGTGGTTCCCACCGTGAACCATGCAATCTCCATAGACAAACATTGGCAGTAGAATGACCTTACTGAAGAGCTCAGTGACTTTCAACTTGGCACCGTCATAGGATGCCACCTTTCCAAGAAGTCCGTTTGGGGAAGGCCCTTTCCTTTTTCAGCATGACAATGCCCCCACGCTCGGTGTAGAAGAACTTGACTGGCCTACACAGAGAGCCCTGACCTCAACTCCATCAAACACTTTTAGTATGAATTGGAACGCCGACTGCGAGACCGGCCTAATCGCCCAACCTCACTAATGCTGAATGGAAGCAAGACCCCACAACAATGTTCCAACATCTAGTGGAAAGCCTTCCCAGAAGAGTGGATGCTGTTATAGCAGCGAATGGGGTACCAACTCCATATTAATGCCCATGATTTTGGAATTAGATGTTGAACAAGCAGGTGTCCACATCATTTTGGTCATGTAGTGTATATTTGAAATTGTGGTTGTATGACGACTAACATGGCCATTACCAGAATTCTGATGTGTAACCTAGAGATGTCACACTACTAGCCACCAATTGATTTGTAGCGCTGAGGCTGTCACTTTCAGCCTGCTTCTGTTTCCTGATGTATGTTGAGTGAAGTAGATGACCTCCTTGAGGACCACTAGCAACCACCTGAGCTGATTTTTATTTTACTATACTCGCCAGGCATCTAACACTATTGCACCGTCCTAACATTTATCATGCGTCCGCTGCCGTCCCTGCGTCCCCATCCTCCTGCCTCAGTGTCTGCTCACTCATTGAAATGCAGAACACTGAACATTTTGTTCAAAAATAATTTGCCCATGCTCTTGTTAGATTCATGCCTTTGGGAACATGGGGGTGAGAATGGTCTGTTCCACTGTCTAAATGAGTCGCCTGGATGTTTGCACTGGACAGGCAGTCATCAATTTGGGTAGTTTATATGTACAGAGTTTGAAATGGTGTTGATTAGGAGGACACTGATGGTTCGCATTATATTTGTTGTGCTTTGGAAAAGTTGGGGGCTATGGTTGCTGGCTCATCACAATTTACTGTTAGGTTATCAAATTTGAGCTGCCTTTTGTAATTTCATATAGTACCAGTCAAAAGTTTGGACACCTACTCATTCAAGGGTTTTTCTTTATTTGTTTACTTTTTTCTACATTGTAGAATAATAGTGAAGACATCAACTATGAAATAACACATGGAATCATGTAGTAACCAAAAAAGTGTTAAAGAAATCTAAATATATGATATATTTGAGGTTCTTCAAAGTAGCCACCCTTTGCCTTTGTCTGCTTTGCACACTCCTGGCATTCTTTCAACCTGGAATGCTTTTCCAACAGTCTTGAAGGAGTTCCCACATATGCTGAGCACTTGTTGGCTGCTTTTCCTACACTCTGTGATCCAACTCATCCCAAACCATCTCAATTGGGTTGAGGTTGGTTGATTGGAGGCCAGGTTATCTGATGCGGTACTCCATCACTCTCCTTCTTGGTCAAATAGCCCTTACACAGCCTGTAGGTGTGTTGGGTCATTGTCCTGTTCAAAAACAAATGATAGTCCCACTAAGCACAAAGCAGACAGGATGGCGTATCGCTGCGGAATGCTGTGGTAGCCATGCTGGTTAAGTGTGCCTAAATCACAGAAGGTGTGGGGGTGCTTTGCTAGTGACACTATCACACCACCTCAATGCTTCACGGTGGGAACTACACATGCGGAGATCATCCGTTCACCTACTCTGCGTCTCACAAAGACACGGCAGTTGGAACCAAAAATCTCACATTTTGACTCATTAGACCAAAGGACAGATTTCTACTGTCCATTGCGTGTGTTTCTAGGCCCAAGCAAGTCTCCTTATTGGTGCCATTTAGTAGTGGTTTATTTGCAGCAATTCGACCATGAAGGCCTGATTCACGCAGTCTCCTCTGAACAGTTGATGTTGAGATGTCTGTTACTTGAACTCTGAAGCATTTACAGTTGAAGTAGGAAGTTTACATACACCTTAGCCAAATACATTTAAACTCAGTTTTTCACAATTCCTGACATTTATTCCTGATAAAAAGTCTAAGTCGTAGGTCAGTTAGGATCACCACTTTATTTTAAGAATGTGAAATGTCAGAATAATAGTAGAGTGATTTGATTTATTTCAGCTTTTATTTCTTTCATCACATTCCCAGTGGGTCAGAAGTTTACATACACTGAATTAGTATTTGGTAGCATTGCCTTTTAAATGGTTTAACTTTGGTCAAATGTTTTGGGTAGCCTTCCACAAGCTTCCCACAATAAGTTGGGTGAATTTTGTCCCATTCCTCCTGACAGAGCTGGTGTAACTGAGTCAGGTTTGTAGGCCTCCTTGCTCGCACACACTTTTTCAGTTCTGCCCACAAATTTTCTATAGGATTGAGGTCAGGGCTTTGTGATGGCCACTCCAATACCTTGACTTTGTTGTCCTTAAGCCATTTTGACACAATTTTGGAAATATACTTGGGGTCATTGTCCATTTGGAAGACCCATTTGCGACCAAGCTTTAACTTCCTGACTGATGTCTTGAGATATTGCTTCAAATCAAATCAAATTTTATTTGTCACATACACGTGGTTAGCAGATGTTAATGCGAGTGTAGCGAAATGCTTGTGCTTCTAGTTCCGACAATGCAGTAATAACCAACGAGTAATCTAACCTAACAATTCCACAACTACTACCTTATACACACAAGTGTAAAGGGATAAAGAATATGTACATAAAGATATATGAATGAGAGATGGTACAGAACGCCATAGGCAAAGTATATATATATATATAAAGTGGCATAGTTTAAAGTGGCTAGTGATACATGTATTACATAAAGATGGCAAGATGCAGTAGCTGATATAGAGTACAGTATATACAGCAAACCTCCCCCTTTTTCCTCCAAACATAACGATGGTCATTATGACCAAACAGTTCTATTTTTGTTTCATCAAACCAGAGGACATTCTCCATTTGCAGTTGCAAACCGTAGTCTGGCTTTTCTGTGACGGTTTTGGAGCAGTGGCTTCTTCCTTGCTGAGCGGCCTTTCAGGTTATGTCGATATAGGACTTGTTTTACTGTGGATATAGATACTTTTGTACCTGTTTCCTCCAGCATCTTCACAAGGTCCTTTGCTGTTGTTCTGGGATTGATTTGCACTTTTTGCACCACAGTACGTTCATCTGTAGGAGACAGAATGCGTCTCCTTCATGAGCGGTATGACGGCTGCGTGGTCCCATGGTATTTATACTTGCGTACTATTGTTTGTACAGATGAATGTGGTACCTTCAGGCTTTTGGAAATTGCTCCCAAGGATGAACCAGACTTGCGGAGGTCTACAATTTTTTTCCTTAGGTCTTGGCTGATTTCTTTTGATTTTCTCATGATGTCAAGCAAAGAGGCCCTGAGTTTGAAGGTAGGCCTTGAAATACATCCACATGTCACCTCCAATTGACTCAGATTATGTCAATTAGCCTATCAGAAGCTTCTAAAGCCATGATATAATTTTCTGGAATTTTCCAATCTGTTTCAAGGCACAGTCAATTTAGTGTATGTAAACTTCTGAACCACTGGAATTGTGGTAGTGATATTGTGATACAATCTGTCTGTAATTATTTGGGGGGGGAAACAATTGTGTCATGCACAAAGTAGATGTCCTAACCGACTTGCCAAAACTACAGTTTGTTAACAAGACATTTGTGGAGTGGTTGAAACACTTAGGTTGGAGTCATTAAAACTAGTTTATGTAAACTTCCGACTTCAACTGTATTTGGGCTGCAATTTCTGTGGCTGGTAGCTCTAATGATCTTTTCCTCTGCTGCAGAGGTAACTCTGGGTCTTCCTTTCCTGTGACGGTCCTCATGATAGCCAATTTCATCATAGCTCTTGATGGTTTTAGCAACTGCACTTGAAACTTTCAAAGTTCTTAATATTCTGGATTGACTGACCTTCATGTCTTAAAGTGATGGACTGTTGTTTCTAGGGTTGCACATTTTGAGGAATATTCAGAGGTGGAAACTTTCCGTGGGAATTAATGGGAATATATGGGAATTAACGGAAATATAGGTAAATTAATATTAATACCATTTATATGTAGATGTTTTTTGCATTGGATATATTTACCATATCATATGGAGACAAAACCAGACCTTTTGCCTTATCATACGTAGACATAATTCCAAATTATTAAATAGTTCAAATAGAAATAAAAAAAACTATTTAGTTACGAATTGAACTTTAATTAAATGAGTTGACTCTTCACATGGGATGTTTTCACTGAACAACAAAAGAAAGGGAATATTGAATGATCCCCAATGATCCATCGCATCTCCCAAAAAACGTTTTCAACATACATCTGTAAAATGATAGTCTAGAAACTAAAGCTTTGGTTGTCTTCCTCTCAGGCTTCCATGTCTTCTCCCTGGACCTCCTCAATGTCCACCTCTTGAACATCAGACTCTGAGGCCTCATCTTCACTGTCACTTTCCAACCTTGTTGAGGATGACTCGTTGTCAGGCTCAAAAAGCCTCAAATTTTCCCGGATGGCCACCAATTTTTCAACCCTTGTTTGTGTGTGTGTGTGCGTTCATTCCCAAACAAGGTTGCACTCTGAGTCGGTTTTATGTTGGTGGAATTTGGAGGATGATGGAGGCAACAAGGGAAAGCGCCTCAGATCCACAAAGTCCCTTCCACCAGGTGGCTGATGAGATATGTTGGCACCACTGCCATATTGCATCTCCATCCCAAAGCCCTTGCTTGGAAGTGTATTTCACCAGACTGCCAATAACCTTGCCCTCATCCAGGCCAAGGTGGCGAGACACTGTAGTGATGACACCATAGGCCTTGTTGATCTCTGCACCAAACAGGATGCTCTTGCCCACATACTTGGAGTTCAACATGTACGCTGCGGCGTGTTTGGGCTTCAGGCAGAAGTCTTCACGCTTTTTAATCTATTTCAGAACTGCAATTTCCTCTGCTTGCAGCAATAGTGAAGTGGGCAGGGCGGTATGGATTTCTTCTCTTACATTTGTAAGCAGAGTCTGAACATCAGACAGGATGGCACTGCCTCCCTCAGTCCTTGCAATGGCTACTGCTATAGGTTTCAGGAGTTTCAGGCTGCTTACCACTCTCCCAAAATACATCATCCAGGAGGATCCTCTTGATGGGGCTGTCCATATCGGCAGACTGTGATATGGCCATTTCTTGGAGAGACTCCTTCCCTTCCAAGAGACTGTCAAACATGATGACAACACCACCCCAATGGGTGTTGCTGGGCAGCTTCAATGTGGTGCTCTTATTCTTCTCACTTTGCATGGTGAGGTAGATTGCTGCTATAACTTGATGACCCTTCACATACCTAACCATTTCCTTGGCTCTCTTGTAGAGTGTATCTGTTGTTTTCAGTGCCATGATGTCCTTGAGGAGCAGATTCAATGCATGAGCAGCACAGCCAATGGGTGTGATGTGAGGGTAGGACTCCTCCACTTTAGACCAAGCAGCCGTCATGTTCGCATCATTGTCTGTCACCAGTGCAAATACCTTCTGTGGTCCAAGGTCATTGATGACTGCCTTCAGCTCATCTGCAATGTAGAGACCGGTGTGTCTGTCCTTTATGTCTGTGCTCTTGTAGAATACTGGTTGAGGGGTGGAGATTATGTAGTTAATTATTCCTTTCCCAAGAACATTCGACCACCCTTCAGAGATGATTGCAATACAGTCTGCTTCCTCTAGGATTTTCTTGACCTTCACTTGAACTCTGTTGAACACTGCATCCAGCAAATGAGTAGATAAAGCATGTCTGGTTGGAGGGGTGTATGCTCAGCAAAAATAGAAACGTCCTCTCACTGTCAACTGCCTTTATTTTCAGCAAACTTACCATGTGTAAATATTTGTATGAACATAAGATTCAACAACAGACATAAACTGAACAAGTTCCACAGACTTGTGACTAACAGAAATTGAATAATGTGTCCCTGAAGAAAGGTCAAAATCAAAAGTAACAGTCAATGCAGCTGGTGGCCACACCAGATACTAAGTACTGCAGTGCCTATCCTCCTCATGGACTGCACCAGATTTGCCAGTTCTTGCTGTGAGATGTTACCCCACTCTTCCACCAAGGCACCTGAATGTTCCCGGACATTTCTGGGGGGAATAAAGATATTATTTATTGAAATGGAATTGTAAAGGTTGTAAAGGTTTATTTCGTGTATAGACACAAACACTACATGACCAAAAGTATGTGGACACCTGCTCATCGAACATCTTATACCAAACTCATGAACATTTTAATATGGAATTGGTCCCCCGTTTTGCTGCCTTAACAGCCTCTACTCTTCTGGGAAGGCTTTCCACTAGATGTTGAAACATTGCTGAGGGGACTTGCTTCCATTCAGCCACAAGCACATTACTGAGGTGGGGCACTGATGTTGGCCGATTAGGCCTGGCTCGCAGTTGGTGTTCTAATTCATCCCAAAGGTGTTTGATGGGTTTAAGGTCAGAGCTCTGTGCAGGCCAGTCAAGTTCTTCCACACACATCTCAACAAACCATTACTGTATGGACCTTGCTTTGTGCACGGGGGTATTGTCATGCTGAAACAGGAAAGGGCCTTCCCCAAACTGTTGCCACAAAGTTGGAGGCACAGAATCATCTAGAATGTCATTGTATGCTGTAGCGTTAAGATTTCCCTTCACTGGAACTAAAGGGCCTAGCCCAAACCATGAAAAACAGCCCAGACCATTATTCCTCCTCCACCAAACTTTACAATTGGCACTATGCATTCAGGCAGGTAGACTTTTCCTGGCATCCGCCAAACCCAGATTCGTACGTCGAACTTCCAGATGGTGAAGCTTGATTCATCACTCTAGAGAATGCGTTTCCAGCTTTACACCACTCCAGCCAACGCTTGGCGTTGTGCATGGTGATCTTAGGCTTGTATGTGGCTGCTTGGCCATGGAAACCCATTTAATGTAGCTTCCGACGACTTCTAGAGGCAGTTTGGAACTCGGTAGTGAGTGTTTCAACTGAGGACAGACAATTTTTACATGCTTTAGCACTCAACAGTCCTATTCTGTGAGCTTATTTGGCCTACCACTTCGCGGCTGAGCTGCTGACATTTCCACTTCACAATAATAGCACTTCCGGTTGACCGGGGCAGCTCTAGCAGGGCAGAAATTTGACCAACTGACTTGTTGGTGCCACGTTAAAACTCACTGAGCTTTTCCGTAATGCCATTCTACTGCCAATGTTGGTCTATGGATATTGCATGGCTGTGTGCTCTTTTTTTTTTATATATATATATACACCTGCCAGCAATGGGTGTGGCTGAAATAGCCGAATCCACTAATTTAAAGGGGTGTTCACATACTTTTGTGTATATATAGTGTATATGCCCATATAGCAGTTTAACCTAATTTGAATTAGGCTGAAGGGTATTTTTTTTGTGAGTAGCATGGACCAAATGTGTTTGAGGGTTTAATACCCAAACATAAACCATTAAATGAATTATATGTCGTGGCGTCGTAGTTTAACCAAACATTAGGCCCAATTAATTTCTGAATAGAAAATGTAAGGCTGTAGTGACTGTCTAAACCACAAACAAGACCATACTTTACTCATTGGCCATTACGCTGACATATGACAACAAATGATGGACATCCTTTGGAGCTTGAGGATGCAGAACTTCCAATGCATTTCAGGCACGTTCAGTGACTACATGTCTCTCTGCCCTCAACCTTTTTTTTCACAGCCCATTTTGCCTTGTGAATATCACCGACTCTGGTGTCCCTAGATCTTGCCAGCCCATTAGGTTGTCCCCAGACCCGCCAGTATGTGGGAACTGCAGACATTTATGAAGTGTTGAGAGGTCCCTCTGCCCTCAGGGACCTAACCTTCATTTGGCGTCCAATTGCCTTTTTCTTTGCTTTTGTTGTTGTACTGCACATGTTCGTCCAGGCCACACACCTTGCAGGTGTATCTGACATGAAGTGCACATGACATATGAAGTGCACATTTTAGGCCATCTTGATGCGCAGAAAATATGGAAATGCTTGACTTTTTTTGTCGCCATTTGTCTCAGTATATGAAAAGGTGCCTTTTTCCCCCTGTTTGTCCTCCAGCACTTTTAGTTCAGCACCTTGTAGATTGAGTACTGTGTCGCAACCTGACATGTAATGTTGCCATTGTGTTAACGCTTCTTGCTGGTCCCTAGAAGCGGGGAGTTGTGTTTGGAGGCAGACAGTCTTTTCCCTTTAAGATGGGTGACCTTTAACTCATCGCTGAGCCAGGGAAGAAATTGCTTCTGTGATCTACTGTGATATTTCACCATAGAGCACCAGCATTCCCCTCAGTTGTTCAGCATGTCTTACTCTGGCTGATCAAATAAAGGAGTGATGTTTTTCAACTATCCACTACTTCTTCCTTCTCAGATGAGTTTTAACGATCTGTTAAATGCACTATACAGACTTTTTGTTGGGTGATTTTAAATGCAATAAGGTCATTGGAATTTATACAGACTTGAAATGGTATTGAATTACATGCTTGTTTTTTCTGATTTGTATTTTTCCTGTGAGAAGTGAGTGAAAGTAAAATAAGGATTGAACTATTTAATTCATAATTGTTCTCAAAGGTTAAATTCATGTATATAGAAGTTGATGCTTTGGAATTAGTTCAAATGAATCCCATCTTGACCCTTTTGTACAGTTTGTGCATAATGTTGTTTGTTAACAGAATCATTATCTGGCCTTTTATATTTCCTGGAGTTAAAGCCATGCTCTTAAGATGTGCGTACATGTGCATAGGTGTTCTGATGCTATGTCCACTTTCACACCTTTTGGTTAGGTGGTTACATTAAAATATCAGTAGCTCCGTTTGTGTAAAGTGAAGTGGTGATCCACAGTATTCAGACTTTTTTAAACGGTCCTGCACCTCTCATCAATTCATATGTCAGCCATCTGCATGGTCTGCCAAGCTTTAATGCCTACTCTGCACTTTCACTGCTGTCCCTGAGCCTCCCTGAATTAGCATAAAATGACATTTTGCTGTAATGCTAGCAAGACAGTTGGTGTTTTTAATCAATCAGCTCCTGAAAGCTCCTCTGTTCTAATTGGCATCATGGGGCTTCTTGGCTGAAATCAAATAAATAATTATGTTTATGCAGCAAGCTTGTGACTGGTCACCAAGGCCACAATGTGATTCATCATGACATTTTATTTTCAATAGTCTGTGAAAGTAGGGGATGCTGAAGGCAGCTACTCCCGCTGTAGGTTCATTTAACTCCATAAAGCGGCAATCAACAGTTGAAACCACAACAAAGCCAACTCCTCGCCTCTGTTTCAGTAAAAAGCTGAGAGATGGAGCCGGAGAAATGGAACCACTCTCAAATGTATAGACAGAGCTATGGATTTAAGGACTGACCATCCATGATATCAAAATGTAGTGTTTGTTTACATTTTACTTTGTTTATAGACATTGGAGTAAAACAAGGTTATTTTGGGTTCTGATGGGGTATGACAGTTGAATTAAGCTTATTATGTATTTAAGTTTTTTTTATATTCTTCAAGAATCAATGGCTACATTTAGAAGTCCAAAAAATGGATGTAGCAACTGCAGCTTGACCCTTTAATGTCTCCCGCTGGCAACACATGTATAACATTTCATTTAGTTATTTACAATACAGTTTGTATTGTTGACACTCCATAAACAAATTAATTTGCATTGTGTTAGGCATAATGAGTCTTTGTAGTAGAATATTCCCTCCCCTGTCTTCATTTTCCTCTAAGGTGGTAGTGTTGAGACGCTCAAGGCGTGGAGCTAGTGTTTCTTAGCAACCAGTTTTCAGCGTACCTGTCATTGCAGGCTTTAAACTAGTGCCCTCAGATACCCATACCACCAGAACATTGTCTCAATTCTAAATTAGTAGACACATTGCCATCTGCAGTGTCATTGTCAGAGCATGTTAACAATGCAATTTATTCATACACGAACCATGCATGAGTGAAGCTGCCAATATTGAGGTGTGTTTTTAAAGAGGTATGTGTAATCATGCTACCACAGGGCTTGGTTAACCACCAACATACGTTGAGATAGTCACTGATCATGAACACATTTCCCTATTGTATTCATTTTTTCCCTCAAAATTAACTTGTCAAATTATTTATTTGCTAGCTCTTCAATAACCATCAAAGCTCCTGAAATGAATGTGCACAGAAATAGCCAATATTGTGGCTCTCTTGCAGTGTCGCAATTTCAGTACACCTTTACTCAACCCCTTGTGCTGAAACATCCATATCTTTGTTGGACAGATACCCTTCGCTGATTCCGGATAGTGCATCTTGTCAAGTCAATTTCCGTATTACTGATTGCCTATCGAGATGCTGATGTCTCTGTCAACAAGGGGAAGATTACTTTCCGTCTTATATCCAGACCATTCTAATCCAACAGCCAATAAAGAGTGACATCTTGGGATTTGGAACCGCATCAGCAATCATCCTGCTTACAGCATTTCACGCCCCTAACATTCTTGGAGAATGTGTATGAGGGTTTTGTTTTCAATAAGGTTATCGCCAAGTCTAGATCGATGTCACAAACGATATGAAATGTAAATACCTAAGCTGATTTGATGGGGAGATATCAAAACCGTAGGAACATCTGTGCCGCTTGAGAATTAAATGATGCATATATATCCCCAAGGTCTAAAATTCACTCGGGAGTAAAGTGAGCACATTTTTTGTTTTTGTGGTTGCATATGTTCAATATCGGGGTTGATATTATTTCAATTTTTTTCCTAATGTAATGACCTTCCAGTTATACCACACCATTGGCAAATGCTAGAACGGAGTCTCATGTTGAATGTGTTTGCATAATAATGAACACTAATACGGTACATTTTGGGGACCAATACCCATCACCCAAAACTGTATGTTTACATGCACACTTAATATACATACTTAATATTAAACTGATTATGGCATCAGTCATGTAAATGTTGTATTCCGATGTTGACTATAAGATAATCAAAGTAAGGCTACACCGATTAAAACAACAGGTTTTCTGAGTAACCTTTCATATTATTAGATGTAAACAGCGTACTTGGCGTTCCAGCGGTGTATATGAGCTGCGCATGTGCTAGCACCGGTAGCACAAGCCTCCCTCTTATGCGCGTGTGAAGTGAGTTCTGAAAGTATGCACGTTAGAAATAGTTCACATACAAACATCTGAATCAAATATGCATTGGAAAAATAACACGGTCACTGTGGTAGAACGTTTATTTTATTTAGGTTCCATCAGGTAGCCTGATTTCCATGTAAACAGGATTATTAGGGAAATCGTGCTTCTTCCAAAGCATTTTAACGTTTTTAAATGAACTGTTACAGTTGAATTTCGGGAAGTTTACATACACTTACACGCAAAAAAGTATTTAGTCAGCCACCAATTGTGCAAGTTCTCCCACTTAAAAAGATGAGAGAGGCCTGGAATTTTCATCATAGGTACACTTCAACTATGACAGACAAAATGAGAAGAAAAAAATCCAGAAAATCACATTGTAGGATTTTTAATGAATTTATTTGCAAATTATGGTGGAAAATAAGTATTTGGTCACCTACAAACAAGCAAGATTTCTGGCTCTCACAGACCTGTAACTTCTTCTTTAAGAGGCTCCTCTGTCCTCCACTCGTTACCTGTATTAATGGCACCTGTTTGAACTTGTTATCAGTATAAAAGACACCTGTCCACAACCTCAAACAGTCACACTCCAAACTCCACTATGGCCAAGACCAGAGAGCTGTCAAAGGACACCAGAAACAAAATTGTAGACCTGCACCAGGCTGGGAAGACTGAATCTGCAATAGGTAAGCAGCTTGGTTTGAAGAAATCAACTGTGGGAGCAATTATTAGGAAATGGAAGACATACAAGACCACTGATAATCTCCCTCGATCTGGGGCTCCACGCAAGATCTCACCCCGTGGGGTCAAAATGATCACAAGAACGGTGAGCAAAAATCCCAGAACCACACGGGGGGACCTAGTCAATGACCTGCAGAGAGCTGGGACCAAAGTAACAAAGCCTACCATCAGCAAGGGCATTGAAGATGAAACGTGGCTGGGTCTTTCAGCATGACAATGATCCCAAATACACCGCCCGGGCAACGAAGGAGGGGCTTCGTAAGAAGCATTTCAAGGTCCTGGAGTGGCCTAGCCAGTCTCCAGATCTCAACCCCATAGAAAATCTTTGGAGGGAGTTGAAAGTCCGTGTTGCCCAGCAACAGCCCCAAAACATCACTGCTCTAGAGGAGATCTGCATGGAGGAATGGGCCAAAATACCAGTGTGTGAAAACCTTGTGAAGACTTACAGAAAACGTTTGACCTCTGTCATTGCCAACAAAGGGTATATAACAAAGTATTGAGATATACTTTTGTTATTGACCAAATACTTATTTTCCACCATAATTTGCAAATAAATTCATTAAAAATCCTACAATGTGATTTTCTGGATTTCTTTTCTCATTTTGTCTGTCATAGTTGAAGTGTACCTATGATGAAAATTACAGGCCTCTCTCATCTTTTTAAGTGGGAGAACTTGCACAATTGGTGGCTGACTAAATACTTTTTTGCCCCACTGTATGTTGGAGTCATTAAAACTCGTTTTTCAACCACTCCACAAATTTCTTGTTAACAAACTATAGTTTTGGCAAGTCGGTTAGGACATCTACTTTGTGCATGATACAAGTAATTTTCCCAACAATTGTTTACAGACAGATTATTCCACTTATAATTCACTGTATCACAATTCCAGTGGGTCAGAAGTTTACATACACTAAGTTGACTGTGCCTTGAAACCGCTTGGAAAATTCCAGAAAATGATGTCATGGCTTTAGAAGCTTCCGATTTATTTCAAGGCCTACCTTCAAACTCAGTGCCTCTTTGCTTGACATCATTGGAAAATCAAAAGAATTCAGCCTAGACCCCAGAAAGAAAAATTGTCTGGTTCATCCTTCATACCACGTTCATCTGTACAAACAATAGTATGCAAGTATAAACACCATGGGATCACGCAGCCGTCATACCACTCAGGAAGGCGATGCGCTCTGTCTCCTAGAGATCAACGTACTTTGGTGCGAAAAGTGCAAATCAATCCTAGAACAACAGCAAAGGACATTGTGAAGATGCTGGAGGAAACAGGTACAAAAGTATCTATATCTACAGTAAAATGAGTCCTATATCGACACAACCTGAAAGGCCGCTCAACAAGGAAGAAGCCACTGCTCCAAAACCGCCATAAAATAGCCAGACTACGGTTTGCAACTGCACATGGGGACAAAGATCGTGCTTTTTGGAGAAATGTCCTCTGGTCTGATGAAACAAAAGTAGGACTGTTAGGTCATAATGACCATTGTTATGTTTGTAGGAAAAAGGGGGAGGCCTGCAAGCCGAAGAACACGATCCCGACCGTGAAGCACGGGGGTGGCAGCATCATGTTGTGGGGGTGATTTGCTGCAGGAGGGACTGGTGCACTTCACAAAATAGTATGTGGATGTATTGAAGCAACATCTATAGACAACAGTCAGGAAGTTAAAGCTTGGGCGCAAATGGGTCTTCCAAATGGACAATGACCCCAAGCATACTTCCAAAGTTGTGGCAAAATGGCTTAAGGACAACAACATCAAGGTATTGGAGTGGCCATCACAAAGCCCTGACCTCAACCCTATAGAACATTTGTGGGCAGAACTGAAAAAGTGTTGGCGAGCAAGGAGGCCTACAAACCTGACTCAGTTACACTAGCACTGTCAGGAGGAATGGGCCAAAATTCACCCAATTTATTGTGGGAAGTTTGTGGAAGGCTACCCAAAACGTTTGACTCAAGTTAAACAATTTAAAGGCAATGCTACCAAATACTAATTGAGTGTATGTAAACTTCTGACCCACTGGGAATGTGATGAAATAAATAAAAGCTGAAATAAATCATTCTCTCTACTATTATTCTGACATTTCACATTCTTAAAATAAAGTGGTCATCCTAACTGACCTAAGACAGGGAATTTTTACTAGGATTAAATGTCAGGAATTGTGAAAAACTGAGTTTAAATGTATTTGGCTAAGGTGTATGTAAACTGTAAACTGTATATCTGAATATCCACAATCGTATTGCGTGCATGTAACCGTACTCAATGTCCCATGTTCTTTGCTTGTCATTTTGTCAAATGAGTAAAGGTCCTTAAGATGTATTTACTGAAAGATCTCTTTACTAGAGCTTCTAAACCAAGATCTTCTCTAAAGGGAATTGGTGTTTCTTGACACGTAACCTTTTTTGCTGCGATTGTGACATTTTCACCATTTCAGAAAAGTCTTTAAAACCTGGAGAACCGCTGACTAGGGAATCATTAGATGCATGCAAATGAGCCATTTGTGAAGTCAATGTGATGTCGACCTTTGCAAACGTAGGCAGCTGGGATGTCATGACGTTCCCACAGACGCTCTTTATTGACCAACGCTCTAGAGATGAGTAACTTTGGAAACCGCCCCAACTCACTCCCCATCTTTCTCACCCCTCTCCTCCACCTCCTCCCCCTTTCGCTACGTGCTTATGCTTGGCAAGCTGTTTCCATGGAGCGCCAGTCCAAGGTACAGATGATCCATGCTGATGACGAAATGGAGCCAGGGCTAATGAGGGACATATGTTGTAACTGCCTCATTTATGAAGCATGCAGTCTTTCACAGTGCCACTGAAGTATCAATCTTCCTATAGTGCTCTTGGCTGGTTGAGGAGTCTCACCATTCAGCACCAGGTCTTAGGCTAGTTTAACTTCCCCCAGTGTTGCATTACACTATCGCTGTGTGTAAGCTCATTAAGATATCCAACTGACTTTATTTGCTTTCAGATGCATGACCCCAGTCAGTCTTAGAAGGAAAACGTTGGATTCAAGTTCAGAGGCAGTCTGGTTCACAAGCCTCCCAAGTTTGGCTTTCAAGCCCTCTCTGTATCCAGATGGACTCTGGATGTCGACCAAATGGCACAATGGGGATCAGTGCATTGGTCCCTCATACTAATAGTTTAGGGGCAGTGCCTAACGCAATTCTGTCAGCGTTTCTTGAAACCCTGAAGTGATGACATTTTTTGAGACTGTTATTTGAATAGACTACACAATTATCATTGTAAAGATGAGGAAAAACGGTATTCTTGAGAACCTGTTTTTCTACAGTTTGGCCTGTTGGTGGAGCTGTCTTGTCATTATGTATTATTGCTTTCCAGTGAACCGCAGGCATTTTCCCTGTGTTCTCTCTCAAGTGCTTTTTATCTTCAGAAAGCAACCTATTTACGCCATTAAGTTGTAGATGATGGCATGTAGAAACATGTTTTTTTTCTTCAAATTGCTGAGGTTATTATGACAACCTTTCTGCTCAGAAATAGACTGAAGTGTTTTCCATTAAACTGTCAATACAGTTACTGTCCAATAACTGACCGGAAAGAAACACAGACTATCATTTTCCACGTTTGTACATTGTATAGGGTCATATAGTGTCAGTCATATTAAAACTATTGTGAGCCACAGGGCAAATAATTAAACCAGCCCAGGGGTGTTGGGAAGCGCTTATGTGGGAAACATCAGTGCAACACTATAGTCCTGGGGAAGTTCTGTATTGTCGTTAATATAATACAGGAAGGAATTTTAATGTACTTAAATGCTTAACACAGTTATTTGCACAGAATATGTAAAATTGCACCGTAAAGTGCTCTTGTGATATGCAAGCCAAATGTATGTTTAGATGTTTTTTCTTGAAGGCCCAGTACAGTCAAACGGGATTCGCTGGTGTTTTTATATACAATTCCACACTGAATAATACTGTGAAAATTATGATAATTCCCTTTTAGTGTAAGCACTGTTTGAAAAGACTATCTGAAATTTCAGCCTGTTTTAGTGGAATAGAGTTTTGGCCTGCCTGGTGACATCACCAGTTCATAGACCAATAAGAAACATTTCCTAACCTCTCTGGCAATAACAGCTTGTTTTCAGTTTTCCCCTCCCCACTCAGACTCCCAGACAATCTTAACAAAATTCTTTCTTGAGAGAATGCTCTTTGCTAAGAAGCTATTTTTCATAATAAGACACTTCATTCTTACCCAGAAGTTATTTGATATTGAGATTAACGGCTGCATTGGACCTTTTGATTAATGTTGTTTTCCCTCCACCCATAATTGTTTGCCAGAAAAACACTGGAACCTTTCATATTGTTATGAAACTTAAATGTTAAAGGGATACTTTGGGGTTTTGGCAATGAGGCCCTTGTTCTACTTCCCCAGAGTCAGATGAACTCGTGGATACCATTTTTATGTCTGTGTCCAGTATGAAGGAAGTTTGAGGTGGTTTCGGGAGCCAATGCTAACTAGTGTTAGCATCTAATTCTGAGGAAGTAGTTAAAGGACCTCATTGCCAAAATCCCGAAGTATCCCTTTAAGATCAAATAAAATTTTCTTTGTTTCATGCCTTGTTAACAACAGTGAAATGCATCCTTATGGGCCTTTCCCAACAATGCAGAGAGAAAAATTATAACACAAGGAATAAATACACAATGAGTCACGATAACTTGGCTATATACACAAGCTACCAGTTCCGAGTCGATGTGTAGGGGTACAAGGTAGATATGTACTTAAAGTTAGAGGTAAAGTGACGAGGCAACAGTATATATATGTGATAAGTCAAGAGTTGGTGGAAAGAGGGTCAATGTAGATAGTCCGGGTAGCTATTTAGTTGAGTGATTTGAATTTATTAGACCATTTTTACATGCATGCATACATACATACATACATGTATACATACATACATACATACATACATACATACATACATACATACATACATACATACATACATACATACATACATACATACATACATACATACATACAGTGGGGAGAACAAGTATTTGATACACTGCCGATTTTGCAGGTTTTCCTACTTACAAAGCATGTAGAGGTCTGTCATTTTTATCATAGGTACACTTCAACTGTGAGAGACGGAATCTAAAACAAAAATCCAGAAAATCACATTGTAGGATTTTTAAGTAATTAATTTGCATTTTATTGCATGACATAAGTATTTGATCACCTACCAACCAGTAAGAATTCCGGCTCTCACAGACCTGTTAGTTTTTCTTTAAGAAGCCCTCCTGTTCTCCACTCATTACCTGTATTAACTGCACCTGTTTGAACTCGTTACCTGTATAAAAGACACCTGTCCACACACTCAATCAAACAGACTCCAACCTCTCCACAATGGTCATGACCAGAGAGCTGTGTAAGGACATCAGGGATAAATTGTAGACCTGTACAATGCTGGGTTGGGCTACAGGACAATAGCCAAGCAGCTTGGTGAGAAGGCAACAACTGTTGGCACAATTATTAGAAAATGGAAGAAGTTCAAGATGACGGTCAATCACCCTCGGTCTGGGGCTCCATGCAAGATCTCACCTCGTGGGGCATCAATGATCATGAGAAATGTGAGGGATCAGCCCAGAACTACACGGCAGGACCTGGTCAATGACCTGAAGAGAGCTGGGACCACAGTCTCAAAGAAAACCATTAGTAACACACTACGCCGTCATGGATTAAAATCCTGCAGCGCACGCAAGGTCCCCCTGCTCAAGCCAGCGCATGTCCAGGCCCGTCTGAAGTTTGCCAATGACCATCTGGATGATCCAGAGGAGGAATGGGAGAAGGTCATGTGGTCTGATGAGACAAAAATAGAGCTTTTTGGTCTAAACTCCACTCGCCGTGTTTGGAGGAATAGAAGGATGAGTACAACCCCAAGAACACCATCCCAACCGTGAAGCATGGAGGTGGAAACATCATTCTTTGGGGATGCTTTTCTGCAAAGGGGACAGGACGACTGCACCGTATTGAGGGGAGGATGGATGGGGCCATGTATCGCGAGATCTTGACCAACAACCTCCTTCCCTCAGTAAGAGCATTGAAGATGGGTCGTGGCTGGGTCTTCCAGTATGACAACGACCCGAAACACACAGCCAGGGCAACTAAGGAGTGGCTCCGTAAGAAGCATCTCAAGGTCCTGGAGTGGCCTAGCCAGTCTCCAGACCTGAACCCAATAGAAAATCTTTGGAGGGAGCCGAAAGTCCGTATTGCCCAGCGACAGCCCCGAAACCTGAAGGATCTGGAGAAGGTCTGTATGGAGGAGTGGGCCAAAATCCCTGCTGCAGTGTGTGCAAACCTGGTCAAGAACTACAGGAAACGTATGATCTCTGTAATTGCAAACTAAGGTTTCTGTACCAAATATTCAGTTCTGCTTTTCTGATGTATCAAATACTTATGTCATGCAATAAAATGCAAATTAATTACTTAAAAATCATACAATGTGATTTTCTGGATTTTTGTTTTAGATTCCTTCTCTCACAGTTGAAGTGTACCTATGATAAAAATTACAGACCTCTACATGCTTTGTAAGTAGGAAAACCTGCAAAATTGTCAGTGTATCAAATACTTGTTCTCCCCACTGTACATACATAAACTCAGCAAAAAAAGAAAGGCCCCTTTTTCAGGACCCTGTCTTTCAAAGATAATTTGTAAAAATCCAAATAACTTCCCAGATCTTCATTGTAAAGGGTTTAAACACTGTTTCCCATGCTTGTTCAATGAACCATAAACAATTAATGAACATGCACCTGTGGAACGGTCGTTAAGACACTAACAGCTTACAGACAGTAGGCAATTATGGTCACAGTTATGAAAACTTAGGACACTAAAGAGGCCTTTCTACTGACTCTGAAAAACACCAAAAGAAAGATGGCCAGGGTCCCTGCTCATCTGCGTGAACGTGCCTTAGGCATGCTGCAAGGAGGCATGAGGAGTGCAGATGTGGCCAGGGCAATAAATTGCAATGTACGTACTGTGAGATGCCTAAGACAGCGCTACAGGGAGACAGCACGGACAGCTGATCGTCCTCGAAGTGGTAGACCACGTGTAACAACACCTGCACAGGATCGGTACATCCGAACGTCACACCTGCGGGACAGGTACAGGCAACAACAACTGCCCGAGTTACATCAGGAACGCACAATCCATCCATCAGTGCTCAGATTGTCCGCAATAGGCTGAGAGAGGCTGGACTGAGGGCATGTAGGCCTGTTGTAAGGCAGGTCCTCACCAGACATCACCTGCAACAACGTCCGCTATGGGCACAAACCCACCGTCACTTGACCAGACAGGACTGGCAAAAAGTGCTCTTCACTGACGAGTCGCGGTTTTGTCTCACCAGGAGTGATGGTCGGATTCGCGTTTATCGTCGATGGAATGAGCGTTACACGAGGCCTGTACTCTGGAGCGGGATCGATTTTGGAGGTGGAGGGTCCGTCATGGTCTGGGGCGGTGTGTCACAGCATCATCAGACTGAGCTTGTTGTCATTGCAGGCAATCTCAACGCTGTGCGTTACAGGGAAGACATCCTCCTCCCTCATGTGGTACCCTTCCTGCAGGCTCATCCTGACATGACCCTCCAGCATGACAATGCCACCAGCCATACTCCTCATTCTGTGCATGATTTCCTGCAAGACAGGAATGTCAGTGTTCTGCCATGGCCAGCGAAGAGCCCGGATCTCAATCCCATTGAGCATGTCTAGGACCTGTTGGACCGGAGGGTGAGGGATAGGGCCATTCCCCCCAGAAATGTCCGGGAACATGCAGGTGCCTTGGTGGAAGAGTGGGGTAACATATCTCGCAGCAAGAACGGGCAAATCTGGTGCAGTCCATGAGGAGGAGATGCACTGCAGTACTTAATGCAGCTGGTGGCCACACCAGATACTGACTGTTACTTTTGATTTTTGACCCCCCCTTTGATCAGGGACACATTATTTCATTTCTGTTAGTCACATGTCTGTGTAACTTGTTCAGTTTGTCTCAGTTGTTGAATTTTATGTTCATACAAATATTTGCACATTTTAAGTTTGCTGAAAATAAACGCAGTTGACAGTAAGAAGACGTTTCTTTTTTTGCTGAGTTTACACACACACATTCATTCATAAAGGCGCTCCAGCCGGTGACGCATCCACATACAATTTTAGAAAACCATCAAGGATAACGCAAAGCTTAAAATATTATTTCCATTGTGGTCCTAACGATACTGAACAAAAATATAAACGAAACATGTAAAGTGTTGGTCCCATGTTTCATGAGCTGAAATAAAAGATCCCAGAAATGTTCCATATGCAAAAAAGTTTATTTCTCTCCAATTTTGTGCACAAGTTTGTTTTCATACCCGTTAGAGAGCATTCCTCCTTTGCCACAATAATCAATCCTCCACCTGAATGGCATATCAAGAAGCTGATTGACCAGCATGTTTGCAGTTTTGTTACACAACACAATGCCACAGATGTCTCAAGTTTTTAGGGTGCATGCAATTGGCATACTGACTGCAGGGATCTCCACCAGAGCTGTTGTCAGAGAATTGAATGTTCATTTCTCTACCATAAGACGCCTCCGTCATTTTAGAGAATTTGGCAGTTCGTCCAACCGGCCTCGCAACCGCAGACCACGCGTAACCACGCCAGCTCAGGACCTCCACATCCGGCTTCTTCGTCTGCGTTATCGTCTGAGACCAGCCACCCCGAAAGCTGATGAAACTGAGGAGTATTTCTGTCTGTAATAAAGCCCTTTTGTGGGGGGGGAAACTCATTCTTAGTGGCTGGGCCTGGCTCCCCAGTGTGTGGGCCTATGCCCACCCATGTCAGCACGTGGGTGGGCCATGGATTGGGGCCTAATTTATTTATTTAAATTGACCGATTTTCTTATGAACTCTAACTCACTATAGCCATTAGAATTGTTGCATGTTTAGTTTATTTGTTTTTAGTAGTCTTATGGCTTGGGGGTAGAAGCTAGTCCGGGTCCTATTTAGTTCCAGACTTGTTTCATCGCTACCACTTGCCATGTGAGAGCAAAGAGAACAGTCTGACTTTGGTGGCTGGAGTCTTTTGAAAATGTTTAGTGCTTTCCTCTGACACTGCCTGATATAGAGGTCCTGGATGGCAATGTAGCTCCTTGTGGTCAGATGTCAAGCAGTTGCCATACCAAGCGGTGATGCAGCCAGTCAAGATTCTCTTGATGGTGCAGCTGTAGAACTTTTTGAGGATCTGAGGGGCCATGCAGAATCTTTTCAGCCTCCTCGGGGTAGAGGTTATTTTATTTATTTTTATTCCGTTCCTTCACGACTGTGTTGGTGTATGTAGACCATGTTAATTCCTTAATGATGTGGACACAGAGGAACTTGAAGCTCTCTACCTACTCAACTACTGTACAACCCTGTCGGTGTGAATGGGGACTTGCTCAGACCTCCATTTCCTGTAGTCCACAATCAGCTCCTTTGTCTTTCAGGTCACTGACTTCCTCTCTATAGACGGTTTTGTCGTCGGTGATCAGGCATACCACCGTCGTGTCGTCAGATGTAATGATGGTGTTGAAGTCGTGCGTGGCCACGTACGACTGTAAATATGACAATGGTGAATGTGTTCTTGCCTACCTTCACCACCTGGGGGTGGCCTGTCAGGATGTCCAGGATCCAGTTGCAGAGGGAGGTGTTCAGTAACAGGGTCCTGAGCTTTGTGTTGAGCTTTGAGGGCACTATGGTGTCAATTAACAGCATTCTCACATAGGTGTTCTTCTTTTCCAGGTGGGAGAGGGCAGTGTGGCGTACAAAAAGGATTGCGTCATTTGTGGATCTGTTGGGGCGCTATACGAATTGGAGTGAATTTTGGGTGTTTGGGTTGATGTTGATGTGAGCCATAACCAGCCTTACAAAACATTTCATGGCTACAGATGTGAGTGCTACGGGGAGATAGTCATTTAGACAGGTTACCTTGGCGTTCTTTGGCACAGGGACTATGGTGGTCTGCTTGAAACATGTAGGTATTACAGACTGGGTCAGGGAGAGTTTAAAATGTCAGTGAAGACACTCACCAGCTAGTCAGTGCATGCTCTTAATACGTGTCCTGGTAATCCATCAGGCTCCCACGGCCTTGTGAATGTTAACCTGTTTAAAGGTCCTACTCACATCGGCTACAGAGAGCGAGATCGCACAGTCGTCCAGAACTGCTGGTGCTCTCATGCATGGTTGTCACTTGCCTCAAAGCAAGCATAGAAGGAATTTAGCTTGTCTGGTAGGCTCGTGTCACTGGGCAGCTTGCGGCTGGGTTTCCCTTTTGTAATCCGTGATAGTTTGTAAACCCTGCCACATCCGACAAGTGTCAAAGCCGTCTTCAAGTTAAACTGGTAGAGTACTGAAATACTTTTGCACGGTTTTCCTCTTCCCTTTTATTAAAATAGTTGACTCCACGGATAGGCATGCTTTACAGCAATTGTCGTTGTTACACAGCCAAGTCCTTCTGCTTTGGCTTCATGAAGATATATATTATTTAATAAATATGAAGTGGCAGGGAGGCTTTGCAAAAATAGGATCGGAGTCCAATCCGGTATCCAATCAGGATCAAATATCCATGTGCAGAAAGTAGAGCAGGACGTGATTGTCATGGTAATGAAGCTGGGGAGGGAGGACACTGTCCTTCTCCGGTCAGTGTATGAGATTTATCTTTTGTCTGGCTCCTCTACAACGGGACAGGCTGACCCCACTCTGCTAGACTTCAGAAATTGGGAGTCACTCCCATTCGTCGTTCGTGGCAATTATCCGGTTCACCAGCCGCTGCAATGGGGTAATGGACCCTTTCCTTCCACCCATATAAGTGTGCCATTGTGGCTGTTGTGTGTTATTAGAATGGCGATTCTCTTCCGTCAAGGACAGTGAGGGGATGTCACAGAAAGCGTGTAATTAAAAGAGCGTCAAATTCAAAGCTGGATCCCCATCTGACTACATTACCCCGCTCAGTCATTTTTGATTTCAAGAGACAAAAATATTTTTCTGTTTTCAGTGTCTTTTTTTCACTCTTGCATCTACAGTTGTTAGGATGCAATAACATTTGTACGGTATCAATTTATGGCTGAGGTGTCAAGCAAGCCCAATTGTTCTATTCTGATTAACCTTTTGGATTGAGAAATCTGATCAGATTAAAAACATAGGCTTTTTTTAAATAGTCATTGTCGGTAGCAGAAAACCCATATCATGATTGTTGAATTTGTAATATATGTTTAGTATGCTTAAATTGTACCTGCACAGCAAGGCCTACGTTTTTTAAATGCTTATACTTAATGCCAGCATGCAGTTGATCAATAAACATGAAAAATGAATCAATCAATGGGGTGAGCAGCTGTTGAAGGTAAGTGTACAAAGGAAGTGAACACTGACCCATGTGTCAGTAAATCTGTCTCCAGCGCCATGAGACAAGACATCCTTTACAGTTTGCAGCGTCATGTTTTTTTTTTTTTTACGTCTGGCTCTTAATCTCTGAAAGGTACCGCATATGATCTGGAGGCGATGATCAATTGACTGAAAAGCGCACAGTGGACTGGCCACGGTATCCAATTTGTCGCCGCTTCAATAGTTTGATCAAGCTCACAATGCCACGTCTCTTCATCATTGTCTCTGTTCTAGCTCCGCTAAACAGATATCCTGTCACGCTGGTTTCAGCATTAATTGATGATCCTTGCAGGGCGAAATATCTGTATGTGCTTTAATTGTTTCGGTGGCCATTTTGGACCTCGTTGGATCCATACCTTCTAAGTTTAGCATCTCTGCGTCTTTTCTAAAGGCCCGAGGAAGTTTAAGACTTTCTTGGGGCATTTCTTGCTTGTTCAATTTTATAAACATGTTTTAAGACTGAATCGCGTTAGAGCTTGGTGCGGAAACTTCCAAGTGGAAGCTTTCCCAAGTCGGATGCTTATGGGATATTCGTAAATAAAATTGAGGGTGAGAATTATGTAATTTGTGCAGAGAGGGATAAAAGGCTCTTCGTGGTTGAGTTTCATAAAATATCTCTTGTGTAAAACATTAATCACCATCGCTGGGTTGGTGTCCCAATTCTTCCAACTGGCAAGGATAATAACACTGCCTCTCTCCATAAGCCATGGAGTGATGTAATTTCAGTGAGGGTGTTAAACTTTGTAAGACCTTAGCTTTATCCTCTGCTTTTTAGATTGAAGTATTATTACAGTAACATTCAATTGTTGCAGCAACTTTCAGCAATGTTCACTGATGTTTTCCAAACATGTTGATGTGCTACTGTTTCTCATGTGGTGCCCTTTTTTCTTTGCAGCTGACAGCCCGCTCCCTACCGGCAGTGCAGTCTGATGAACGACTCCAACCTCTGCTTAACCACCTCAGGTAATTGGCATCATTAGTAGCATTATTGCTTTTTCTGCTGCTGCTTTAGTTTATTCATTATGACAATATAGTCATTATGGTTGCACTCCCAAAAAATACAGCTTGACAAAACTAACGGGGCATGCAGGAACCCGATTGAAAGGGTACTGAAATAACTGTGGTGAACTCACACCTTGAGTCCTCTGTTGAAAAGATGCCCCCCCCCCCCCAAAAACCTGTACTTATTTATTTTTAAGTTCATTTCTAGGTCGACTCAAATTCACTTCACAAATGTTCCTGAATCCGCTTTGTGTTCCACGTTTCCCAGAAAAGGCCTAATGTTCCGAACGCTAGATTCCCTCTGAGACCGTGTCCCCTCTGTCTCCGAACACTGTGATAATGGAACGCAAACAGCAAGGCTAATGTGTCAACTGGAAGCCAGGGATTTTATTTTTAGAGCCAGGCCCCGGCAGTATCCACCCACCCATGACCGACAGACTGCCTGAGCAAAATAAAGGCAAGGAATCCCTCTGTATCGCCACGACGACCTCTGCAGATTACTATTTCCCACAATCTCTTTTTTTTCTCCCTCCTTCAAATCTCTTCCACACATGCTCTCTTTCAATGGCTTTCTGAAATAGCCTCAGGCGTAGTCCCCTGCTCTGTGTAGGAGTGATCCAACCTGGGCCCTACAGGTCTAAAGCCCATCCTGGCTTTCAGAAAAGGACCCACCAGGAAGTTCTGGGCTAGGTTGCCACCTGCGTCTCACTGGCCATCTAGCCCCCCCTGCAGCCGTCAATGATTGTAAAGGATAGGGAAACAAGAGGCATTCCCCAAAGGCAACTCTACCAACCAGCTGTGTCATTTGGTTTTTAATGAAGCCCGATTGAGGCCTCTTTTAATTGGATCCGTCATTGCAGGCACTTAGGTTGTTTCGACTGCAGAACGCTTCCCACTGTGTTGCAATGCATGGCTATGCATGCTGGGGCAGCCAGATAAGGTAGTGTCATGGGGCCAGCTTGTGCCCTCGAAACAAACCCGTGTCCTCAAGCAAACTAGCTGTTGAATCGAAACGGGAAAACAAGAGGACTTGGACACAGAAGCGATAGCTGGCAGGGCCCCGCTCCATCAGAATTGAGCAGGCAGCATAAGTCCAAAGCCTGTGCTTGGACCGTCGGTCGCTGGGTCCCACAGATGATTCCATTTCACTTTGAGACGTTCTGTGGTAAAAGCTAGATTACCAGGGAAGGATCCGGTTTCATCCACGGCCAAAGTTGTCTTTGTATCTCTGGGAACCACAAATGTGGCTTAACCGATTTTCAAAAGGCAGCTTCTGGAGTGCATCATTGGTCCCCCTTTAAACTAATGTACACCACCTCTCCTTTAGAATTTAAGGCATACTAGGAAAACTCAAGAAGTTATTAGGACATACATTCTGAATGATGAATGTGTCATATTTGATTAAAAACCGTTATAATTCATTATAATTTTCCATGAAATGACAAATTCTAGATATTGGTTTACCGTAAGTTAACATGATAAATCAATTAGATGAAATGTCCTCATCTAAGTAGCTTGCAGATATAGTTAAGAAACTTGTGCCAGTCAATGGCACTGAGGTTTACACCGTTTTAGTGATGCCGAAAAAGGACCTTGTTTAAACACATTTCTTTTAAATGATCGCCATCTGACCCAATATATTGTGTTAATGTTGCCTCATGGGCAATTAGGTGGTCCAGGCCTCTAATCTAAGTCAAAGGATATGGTTTTACAAACCTGATTAGCCCGTAACCCGGCTGTTGAGCTCCATTTAATCGAGTGGCCTTTCAAATGGCATTTAGTCTCAATTTCTGTCATCTGGATTATATCAGTGCCGTAAGGCTCTGTGATCGGAGTGAGAAGACGCACCTCACATTTATTAAGCTTTCGTAGGTTAAATAGGGTTTTGACCTTTACCCATGGCATCAAATCATTTGAGAGGACGCAATATTTAGATTTTGAAAGTGTGTAAATGAATGTATCTTCCTGCAATTTTCAGACAGTTAAGTGTTTTGTTAACTGGGTAAGATTACGGAGGTTGTGTAATACATAGGATCTCTGAGGATCCTCTTCATTGAACAGCTGTTTTTTGGCAAGGCATACTGAAGTTGCACGAAGACAAGTCAGTTCATTTATGGAGGGCTCCTGTTCAAATGTCAGGCACTGGTAAATCAATCACACAGATATCGATCAATGGGATTTATCTTGACCAATGTAACATTTTGCTGGGAGGGACAATAGAAATGGATACAACTGCAGAACATGCAGGAAGAATATAACTTTTGACTTATTCCAGAAACATGGTCACTGGTCCCCATACTTTATTTGAGAAACATTGAACATTTCCATTTGGGACTTATTTCCCAAATGAAAGGGCATTTGTCTCTGCAATCCACCATTCAATGAAATAAGTTAGACTTAATTTCTGTATAGTGCACAATTATAACTTTCTATGAGGACTGCGGAGAGTAAGCTTGTTATCATGGACTCTGATCCCTAACCATGTAACCATGTCCTGCTGTAGCACTTTGTAGGCTCATGACTGTGTTATTTATCTGGACCTATTGTTATAGACAGGAGTCATCTATTTTCTCTTTGCCCCTCTCTTGTTGGTCCATTTCTGTCCTTGTAGCCATGCTTACGTGGGTCAGGACTACAGCATACAGAAGAGTATTGGGAAAATTTCTTTGGAGCAGATCGATCCGGTGAGTATGCATTGAAACACAAAGGGCACATTTATACTAGGGATGACAAGTAAGATGGAGGATGTTGAATATATCAGAACAGAAATGTAAACGGTCATAGGTGGACAGAAGTGCTGCTAGAGTATCTCAGTATTGGTCCATACTGTATGTTTCCATCAGTAGTGGAGGGTAAACGCCTTTTACGGGAAAAATGCATAAACAGTATAGGGAGTGTTTCTTTACTCACTGCGAACCGAGGTCAGCGTTTACTGTTTTATTACCACTACATCGCTGCTTTCCCATACTAAGACCTCCTTAGGATCACAAACAAGTAGCTATTTCGCACACAGTCTTAGAGTCCTTTTTAAATTCTTGTCTATTGAATGCACAGGGTCATGTCATGCTTATAAGTTTTGGCAAATTGTCTCTTCAGTCTTCACAAGGATTACTGTTTGAAAGGCAGAAGCGCTCAAATTTCATACCTAATGTCTTTGCATTAGCGACACAGCCGTTGTCTACATGGACATTCAGAAGGGATTCCGAAGGGGTTTTTAATGAACCATTGTGGTCTCTCATAGGGGCAGTTAAACTGACCTAGGCCACAGCTCAGCTCAGCCTCACTGTGCATTCTTCACTTTCTCCATTTCAGAGACCACTGCTGTTCCAATTAAGTGGCTCGTCAGCAAATGCTAATTTCGTCCTTCAGATTTTCCTTGTATTTAATCGCCGTCAACGGAAGTAATGTATCAAATTAGAAGCCCTTTTACGATCTGGTGCATAAACAACAACATTTCCGTTCAATCAACGGACTCGACTCCAAATGTTTGCATTCAGAATGAAACGTTCCCTGCCCCCAATACAACAGGAAATGTCACCCACACAATGTTTTGTTTTCTCTTTCTATGCAAAACATATTTAGTACTACATTTTTGCAAAATCACAGCATTCTTTCTAGGTGTGCTGACGCAGGAATGGCATGAAGGTGAGCAGGAAATGGATAATAAACCAAGGCTATCCGTCGATCAGGAAAGCAGCTTTTGTCTGCTCTACTGGCCAGACTTTCCTCTACTACTTGGTCCTGTCGTGTGGACGAATGAGACTGAGACCTGAGGGCTTTAAGCTCTTTGTGACGTTGTGCTCAAAAGATTGGTAAACCTGATGATAACTGGTGCTGTCTCCAACCTCACAGTAGTAGACTTCTGCTACCAGAATTAAAAGTCTGTGGCCTTGGATATATATTTTATTTTCTACCTCTGATCGGCACCTGTGATGTTGGCCTTGAGCTAAGAGTGGCTAATACAGGACCTTGTGATCCCCAGACGGCTGGGCTAGACAGGCACCGCAACTCCTCTCTCCCGCTGGTCTGCTAAATCAGCGTTCCTCCTTATCAGCCATTAATAATATGTTTTATTTATAACGAACTTTTCATTACATCTCTGTGCTATGGTGAGGGCATTAAAAATAAAATGGGAACATGGAACAAGATAGGAAAGTTTACAGGAAGGCAATTGTGTAGAGGTGCATGTGCTTTATTTACATGATATTGAGCTGTATTTATTTCACAGTACCACCGCAGCTTTAAGTGATACGGAAGCCAGGCCTAGATACATTTTTAGCTTAGTCTGGATTAGGATATCGCAGATGACATAACAAACTGGCTGCATATCTGTGCTTTCATAGAGCAAAAATAAAATATGGAATATGGAGTCATTGGTGGAGGAAATGGTTAATTCCATGCAGCTTGTTGATTGCATTACTGCCATGGTAGAGTGAGATAGTTGACTTGCCTTTTGCCTGCATATGTTAATGTCTCTTCCTCTAGCTATCGGCCAAGTCCTACCCCCTGTGCATGAGGCAGCTCCACCGGGGGTTGAGGGACAGCCACCACCTCCGCCACGGCGGGCGCATGCAGTACGGACTGTTCCTCAAGGGCATCGGCCTCACTCTGGACCAGGCCCTGCAGTTCTGGAGGTCCGAGTTCGTCAAGGGCAAAGTGGACGCCGACAAGGTAACCTTCTTGGATTTGATTTGAGTTTGATTTCAAATTAATTAGATTTAAAAAATGCGTGTAAAACTGCTCCAGCCAGAGACAACAGTACATACATAAAATTGAGGCGATCCTCTCGGGTGCGTAACAATATGTTGAGCCTATTGCCAGTCCAATTTCTCAACTAGTAATATTTTGAAGTAGGAAGGAAATTAATTGTACATGGATAATAACCACAATGTATTCACAAAGAAAAGCTCAAGTTACTCGGGTTGGTTCTATGGCCTAAATGTCCTCATACTTTATAGTTGTATTGATGGCAGAGATTAAGTTCTGCCCTTCCTCCAGGATCTTAATTCTAGAATTGTCAGCGAATGCACCTCTGTTATGATTCTGTCTTACTTCATGTCTACGGTACATTCAACAAGAAAATGACTGTCCTCAGCTGAACTAGTCTCTCCCGGTTTCCACTTCTCATTCTGCATCTGAACTGTTCTTTCCAATTGATCCTCAATCCCCAGAACCCTGATGAGGTTCCCATCTACCTTAGGGGAGGTGTTTTGAAAGCTGATACATTTGAATATAATCCTCTGTCAAGAGATTTGAGCGCTCACTCAAGCTGTTCCACTGTAAATTCCTTTATCGTTCAAGTGGAATTTCACCTCAGGCTCAGCTGGAGAATAACACCACCCACTTCCCAATTTTTCGCCCACTCAAGTGTTGGACACTCAATGTCTGCTGTATCTCTGGCTGTTAAAGTGAAACTCACCCCGATAGTGCATCCCTTAGTTAGGTCAAGTGTGCTGGTCTTTCTGTTTTCTAGTTGTATACATCCATGGCGGTAATGTTAGTGGCTACTGTATTTCGGGTAAGAGCTTCAATTTGTGGCAGTACGGTATGGTTAGTGTGTTGTTGACTGGCTGATTGCGCGTACCTGTTATGTGAGCAGTTATGGTGGGTAAACAAATGAAATAAAGCAGCAGAAACTTTAGAATTATAGAATGAAAAACGTTTTGAGGGAGTTTGCTCACTCTTTTTAGACCCACATTTTCAGGAGGATAGCGAATTCATACTAGGGGTGAAGGATAGATTTTCTAATCTGCATTAACGATATGTGTATGAGGATTCTGCAAGTGTTATTCCCAAGCAGGATACATAGGCTAGAATGTATCAACAGCACATACGTAACAGTTATGCTGTAGGAGCAGCGTAATTCATTTACGGGAACCTTTTTGTACATTTATATTTGTACTTGAATTTTCAGTTGAGCTTGAATAATTTATGGATTAAGAAAACAACATGATTTGGTGAAAGAAAACCAATACCATACTTCTGGAAGGTTATGTTTGTTTCTTCGTGAGCTGTGTTATCTTGCAAATGAGAAGAATATACCACAAAATGAATAATGTATGCTTTTTAAAGTGCTTTGACTGCAGCAATCGTATTAATCAATGGAGGGCTAGAAATACAGGTGTTACATTGTGACAATACAAGGACAGGTGGGGGAGGGATAAGATGTGTGTTTATGCACTTCCAGTAATGTAAAATGAAGAAGAAACACAATGGTTCTCTTTCTGCAGATACTGCTTTTTCGTTGATTGTTTAAAATTGTGTGCAATTTTCAGTGACAACACTGCAGAGAAAATGGGTGCCTTTGCCACTTTTTCTTTGTAAGAGCAAAAATTAAGATCTAGCTGAGTAATTTTGGGACAAGATGTGTTTTGAAGCACCACTTTAAAAAAAAAAAATGTCCTCAATAAGGAAGACAAATGTTGACAGATTACTGTAGTTTCACAATATTAATTGACATGCCCAACACAAGCAGATAGATTCAAACAGGGTCTTAGAAATTGGAATTGTCTTACAGGTTTTAATCAGAATTAGACACCATACATTTACATTGATGTACGCCTACTTGATACGAGTTAGACTAGCTAATCATGGAAATTAACATTTTAATATTATGTACATTCGAGTTTCACTTTGTGGTCAATGTCCATCCAGTAACACCATTTGACTGACGCTTGAATTTCTACACTCACTTTCACACTGCAGTGTATACTTACTGAGCTGCCCTTCGATTTCGAAGTTGGGAGGGAAAAGTCATGTGAAGTAAGTCAATACTGTATATTTTGACATATAAATGTACATTGATTTCTAGCAGCACTCTGCTCAAACACCTGAAATTAAATTATTTCTGTGAACACTTCTCCCTGCACACTTCTCAACTTTCTGACTGACTTAGGCATCCAGTAGATTAGGGTCATTGTGAGACACCTTCAAGACTGGCCTTTTCCACTGAGACTTCAGCAGTACAGCGTGGCGAACAAAACATTCGCCTTGCTGTACTGGTTTCTATGGAGGCACGCCACAGTTCAGAGTTGCTTTGACTTCACTACTGCAAAGCCACTTTCACACACTCTCAAAAGCAATGAGGGTGTCCTTTTCCCATTCCTCCAGCTTCACTTCCTCCTCCTCCACATCCCCCATCCTACAGTAGCCTCGCACCATTTGTCCTGTTTAAGCGGCTCCCAGCCCAGGCGGGCGGACAGATTCTCTGCCGGTCATGGAACGCCACTCCTCAAAGTGACCTATTTTCAGGGTGGCTGGGTCCCCTCTGTCTGCCCTCTCAGGTGGAACCTGGACTGCGGCACACACAAAACCCAGGCCTTTGTCCCACGGTGGAGGAGGCAGCAGAGATGCAGGCTGGTGCCAGGCAGGTCGCGGCTCTCCCATTGATGTATGTGCCGTTTGTGGCAGGCTGCATAAAGCCTCCCCATTTAGCATGTGGCTGGCGCGGGGGGAGAAGATTGGAGCCAGCGAGGCTGAAACGGCCTGCCTTGGCTGCCAGAGCTACCTAATGTTACAGAACAGGGAGGAAGAAAATTATGGAAGCGAACGTGATCGCCATTGATTTCTGGGTTTCTCCGGAAGATATTAATTTGGATGACTATTCTCTTTTGTTCTGCTGTTTTGCGGTCATGATGACTCTGAGTACTTGGCTATGATATGGCACGGTCGCCCTTTACACTCATACCCGTTTATGACTTGAACATGGCAGATTTGGACACCAATAAGCGCCTAAATTGGAATGCAGTGGCTGTACACTAACATGCTATACATGACGTCAGAGCTGAGGGTCGCCGCTTCACCGCTCTGTATTTTTTTGGACTGACAGCCGGTCTGAACTTCAGCGCTGCACGTGCAACAAGAAGTTGACCCCTGCTGGTAATTGGGCAACTTTTGCACCTTTTTTGTTTCCTGAGTGAAGGAAATGCTGTAAATTACCAGGACTCAATGTATTTTGGAAGATGATCCAGTACATTGAGGATAATAATAAATACCGCTTTGACGTCATACAAGTAAGCCAAACACCCGAGTCCAAATGTGTAATTTAAATTTCCATATCATAAAACTCATGTAATATACAGTGTCAACATTTATGATCACAATGTTTGATGTACAGTTACAAGATGACATGGCTTATACTCTGGGTTATCCTGAACACAATGAGCTAATGTTTGTTGTACTGTGAACACAATTTGCAGTGGACCACGCAGCTGAATGCACTTGCCTTGTGAAAGCCTAACACTGTAAGATTGTATTTTGCTAGTCATGCTGGCAATAGAACAAGCTTTCAAATGATGCCCACCTGACCCAGATTGCGATTTAATAATGTACCGTTTTTGGATTGCGTAAACAACAGTAATTGTGTAAAGGCGGGGAAGCAGGGTTGTGTTCCAATCAAAACAACTACAAGTGTGCTTGCTGTAGTTCCTCAATGGCACAGCTAGCAGAGCCACAAAAACACCTTATAGGTGAAGACTCTTCTTTGAGTCATAAAAGTGCATTGGAATTACTTTGGAACTGTGCACACTTTGGAGAGGTGCATGTCCAATTGGAAACACCTGTTAGACCTCTCACTCAAACCCTTGTAATTGTTTTGTCTCGTGTTGCACCTACCCCATATTTTCCAAGAATGTTCTTACCATGTTACTGAATGTGAGTATTTTCAGATTTTGTTAGCAATAAATGTGGCGAAGCAAAGTACATGTAAAATGCACATGAAATCAAGTGTAAAGTTCAGATTCAGTCTAGTCAGGTGAACTGTTGTCCTCACCTTTAGTCTAACCTTATATTTGCTACCATGGTTATGCATGTACTTTCCATATTTATTTTGTAAGAAACATTTCAATTTAGCCCTATCCATATAGACAAATTCCCACGAGTGTAAGGGGTTAAGTGAAGGTAAATTATTTGTCAACAGACACTCAAATATGTCCACCGCAAGTACGGTGCTGCATTAGTAAAAGCAGTTCCAAGCTGATGTGCTATTAGGAGAAACAGCCGGAATCAGCTCAGATGTGGCGACTCGTGATGAACCAATGTGTGTAAGTTCCATTATTGATTAAGTTCAGTATGAAGCTGATTTGGTGTAAATAAATAATGGAAAGAAGCCCCTTGGCCCTCTCCCAGCTCCTTCTCAGCCCTCTGCATGCTCCTGTAACATGACTACATCCTCAGAAAACCCTCATCAATATTGCACTGTCTCGCGCCTCTGCACTCTGCACTCTGACCGCATACGCTCCATATCAATAGCCTGGACCATGTTAACCTTTTCTTCTCTGTGGTTGGAGGCCAGGGGGCCGGCAGGGCAGAACAGACCAGGTCTCTACTGCTGCTAAGCGGACAACATTTGTGTTGATGGAGCGTGGACAAAGTGAGGTGCGTCAGGGTGAAACTCATTAGACTGGCTCACTGGCGGGCCGACCTGCAGAGGAGCTAATCGTTCCTGACTGGCCATGCAGGGACACGCCATATCTACATTAGTGATTCCTATTTCCTTTCTGAATCGCATTCCATCTAAAGATGAAAGCAGCAAGTCTGGACCAAGGTGCTGCCGGTCTTTATTTAAACATGTTTTTTAAAACATTTACAGTCTAGCAGGTGTTGGCAGCTTGTGTAGCAGCTGCGTGTCAGAGCATCTTTTATAGCGCCTGCGGGTGTAATGAGCCTATAAACACAGGCATATGGACCTGTGGAGTTGTACTGTTGACCTCGAGAAGCTGACACCGATATTATGTTGGATGTATATCCAGACCTATAGAGAATTTTAAAAAAATCTGCTACATATGTAGTCAGAGTAAAAGTGCGTATCATAAATCTATAGGACTTATTTTCTTAGTTCCTGCTCACCTGAAGTAGACTCAAGTTACTTTGCCGACGCCTCCCAAATCAAATATTCTTCAGTTATACAGTCACTAGTGAAAGTCTACACACCCCTTGCACAGTTATCACATTATGCTGCCTTAAAATGAAATCTAAAAAGGGAATAAATGTGTTTTTTCCTAAAAATCTACAAAACCTATTCAACATTTCACTCTGCGGTCAAATATGGTAAAATCAAAGGATTTATTTACAAGAAACTTTGATTTGCTTTTCGAAGTTAAATAATTTTTACAACTCCCCCCATGCACATTTTAGATCTAGAATTCGAATTGTTTTGCTACTGATGTACACAACCTACTCCACATCTCCAAAGTGAAAGAATTAGATAGCATTTTCTAAATGAATACAAAATAAAAAACCATGGTGCCTTGATTGTGTATGTCTTCACACCCCAGAGTTAATAGTTGGTGGAAGCACCTTTGGCAGCCATTACAGCTGTGAATCATTTTGAATAAGATTCTACCAACTTTGCACAACTAATTCTTCTTTCACTTTGGAAGTGTGGAGTAGGTTGTGTACTACATCTGTAGGGCTAAAAAATCTAATGTAATAAATGTTTTGATGTCATTTTTAAGGCAGCAAAATGTGGAGACAGTGCAAGGGGTGTGTAGCCCCACTAGGCACTGTAATTGGAATTCACAAGATGTGTTTGTTTGGTTTTCTCAATCATTCACAGGAAGTGTAATGAAATTGGTTTGAAAAGAGATGAGCATAGATTATAAATTGGTATGCAACTCCAGGCTAGACCCTAATGACTGTTTATTACTGTAAAACTTTTATTCTACACGTTTTTTGTTTTGAGTTTGTGTAGTGAATTTAGTCTTGTGTTTGCTCATGGACAGATGGCTTGATAGATGGGCAAACAACAATGGATTGTTTCAGGAAATTGCAGAGCTGCTGTCATCAAAGCTTTTCAACATTGACACTCTTTTTTTTCTCTTTTTTTTTAGCAATGTAAACTTTAAAAACACATGCATCACTAGGCTTTGTTCTGCAGAGCTGTAAGTGCTAAGGGGTGCTTTTGAAGGATGACCACTGAGACAGAGGGCTGAGGAGGGAGAAGCAGCTCCCTGTACAGACAGCCTAAGGAGTCCACCAGGAGAAAGGGGATAACTAGTCAGTTGCACCACTGAATGCATTCAGCCGAAATGTGTCTTTCGCATTTAACTCAACCCCTCTTCAGGATTCTTAATATTCTCCACTGGTGTGCAGCAACAGCCCAGCACAGCCAGATTCTGCCTAAGTTACTGTTGCTGCCTGCCGCAGTGTATCCTGGGAAGGTCTCCAGACTTCAGTCTAAGCCTGATGGGATGTTTGAGAGCTAGGCTACGTGTAGGAATTTCACTCCCAACAGTTTAGCCTCATTGATCAGCCCCTACTATCTTTCTCTGCTCAAGTAAATGGTCAGACCGCGTCTAATTGAGAAGCATTTCGACATCGCTCTTGATAGAAGGATGATAATTCATGCCTATTGCAGCGTAAAATTGTATAGGCCCAATACTTGGAATGCAAATCCTGATATTATGTTCACTTATGCATAGAGCCGTAAGAGTGGTTAGTTGTTCTGTGCCAATTAGTGGCAAGATATTCTACAACTACTGTGCAGAATAGCTATGCTTGGTAGCTGGGTAGTCCTCTCAATCTTACCCTCTATTTCTCTACTGTCTACCAAGGTCTACTTTACTGTGTATTTTGATCTGTTACCTTCAGGCAGTAAGCGGTGTATAATTTATGGTAAAAACGCTGTCCCCTTGCCAATGTCAAAAAAGGCATGTGGTGTTCAACAAGCGCAGGATCGGCCCAGAGATAATAGGCTCAGACCGGTAGTATAGTATCGCCATTCATGCACACACACACACCTGCGCGCGCATACACACAGACACGCACGCACGCACAACACACACACACACACACACACTTGCAAAGCAGCTGCTGGTTTAATTAGAGCACTCCCTTTCTCCTGAGACATCACAGTCCACAGCACCAACGAGGCCTCCTCCATCAAGCAGCTCTACCTGGCTGCCCTAGACGCTGTTTACTCAACAAAACCCACCTGCGCCTCCATGACTTCCCACCACTAATTGACAGCGAGAGGAGACACTCAAGGGTGGCAGGGTGTAAAGTGGGTGGGACTCACTGCTTCTCGATCTGTGAGGGTTTCAAGCAGGTTTGAACGCTGAAGAAATGTGCCCTTGACTGAAGTAGCTGCTTTACTTGAGTTGCTCCAGTGGAAAAGTAATTCTGTGTCCAATGTTAAATCTATTTATGCAGCAAAATCGAAAGAGGTGGTCTTATTTGATCAGAGTCCAATTATTTTACTCGTGGCTGTCAAGGGCACATCATCTTAACTCTAAAGTAGCATCCTCTTCTCGTTGTCTCCTTTCCTTCATATCCACTAATCTGAAAACACAATGGGCATCATGAAAACTATAGCTCTTACACTGCCTTCATTTGTCTCATAACATCTGATGTAACAATGTTTATCTGCAATGTAATGCCCTCAAAATGTAATGCCCTTTTTTGCATATTTATCACCCCGATGATCTTTCCAAAATTAAGACTTGGATTAGAAAACATTTTGTGCATTGTTTTTGCAAGACTAATAACTTTGAGGACAATGGGTAACACAGACCATGCTTGTTTTTATTTGTACTTCTTAAAGGTAGACTTAGCAAAATGAAGTTGCCACAAGCAACACCGCAGATATTGAGATGAGCGAGATGCAACACTTCGCTCTCAGTCACACACAGTATCTGGGCATGTGCACGGGTTCGATTCACGCTGTTACAGCGTGGTATTCACGGAACCAAAATAGCGGAGAGGTTGAGCCTTGCACTTCAACGCTCTTAGTTGTTGCGAAAATGTACCCATTATGCTGTTTACTTTCTGCATCTACGTCATGTCACTGAGTCTACCTTTAAAGTTGTGGTTGAGAGTGAGAAATTAACACATTAAATCAATTTGAACCATCAGGAGGGGGTACTTGCTAGCAGTTAATGCTATTGATGTTTAGCCTGGATTAGCCAATACACTGTACTAATTGGATATGTTAACAGTTCCAGTCAATTATATTTTTTCACCTACAAAATGTGTTTATTCTGCATTTGTGTGATGAGCAGTAGAACAAACATTGTTTTGGCTTATGTCAGTGTGTGTCACTCCCTGACCTTAGAGAGCCTTTTTATCTTCTCTATTTGGTTTGGTCAGGGTGTGATTTGGGTGAGCATTCTAGTTTTTCTATTTCTTTGTTGGCCGGGTATGGTTCCCAATAAGAGGCAGCTGTCTATCGTTGTCTCTGATTGGGGATCATACTTAGGCAGCCTTTTTTCCACCTTTAGTTTGTGGGATATTGTTTGTGTGTAGTTGCTTTCTGCACTGCATGTAGCTTTACGTTCGTTTTGTATTTTGTTGTTTTTTCGGTGTCATTTAAATAAAAGAAAGATGTACGCCTACCACGCTGCACCTTGGTCCAATCCATCTCTAAACGAACGTGACAGTGTGCTTGCTTGTCATTTTATAGTATTTTTTTCTGCTTTGTTCCAACCTCCATGTTGAGTACCTGCCTTACAGTGTCTTGCAAAAGTATATAGACCCCTTGTATTTCTTCACACTTTGTGTTAAAGTGGGATTAAAATGGATTTAAGTATTTTCTACACAGAATACTATCTTTGCGGAAGTATTCAGCGACTATATAGGCTCATGATTTTTAAACGGTTACAGAGTTCAATGTCTGTGATGGGAGAGAACTGAGGATTGATCATTGTAGTGATTGTAGTGACTCTACAATTGTAGTGACTACAATAATGACCTAAATGACAGAGTGAAAAGAATACAAATATTCCAAAACATGCAACAAGGTACTAAAGTAATACTTAAGTTGGGGTAAACACAACACATCACTGAGTAACTGGCTCCTTATTTTTAAGCATGGTGGTGGCTGCATTATGGTATGGGTATACTTGTCATCGGCAAATACTGGAGTTTTTCCAGGATAAAAAGAGATGAGAAGGAGCTAAGCACAGGCAAAATCCTAGAGCAGGGTTTCTTGAACGATGCTTTGGGACCCAAAGTGAGCCCTAAATATGTGAGAGGTGGGTCACGAGTTATGAGTAAACATTTAGAATCATACACTATTTCTTCTTAATTTGGGTCATTCGAGGACAGTACATTTCACATTTGGGTCTCGAGCTTAAAAGTCTTAAGAACCTCTGTCCTAGAGGAAAACCTGCTTTACACTAGACACTGGGAGAGGAATTCAACTTAAATCCTCATTTTAAAAAATGTATACATTTTCTTCCACTTTGACATTGCAGAGTATTTTGTGTAGATTGTTGACAAACAAATGACAATTAAATTAATGTTAATCTCACTTGAAACCCAATAAAATGTGAAGAAGTCCAAGGGGTCTGAATACTTTTGCAAGGCTCTATACAGTTGAAGTCAGAGGTTTACATCCACTTAGGTTGGAATCATTAAAATTCGTTTTTCAACCACTCCACAAATTTATTTTTAACAAACTATAGTTTTGGCAAGTCTATTAGGACATCTACTTTGTGCATGACACAAGTAATGTTTCCAAGAATTGTTTACAGACAGATTATTTCACTTGTCATTCACTGTATCACAATTCCAGTGGGTCAGAAGTTTACATACACTAAATTGACTGTGTCTTGAAACAGCTTGGGAAATTCCAGAAAATTATGTCATGGCTTTAGAAGCTTCTGATAGGCTAATTGACATCATTTGAGTCAATTGGAGGTGTACTTTCAAATTCAGTGCCCTCTTTGATTGACATCATGGAAAAATCAAAAGAAATCAGCTAAGACCTCAGAAAAAAAATTGTTGACCTCCACAAGTCTGGTTCATCCTTGGGAGCAATTTCCAAATGCCTGAAGGTACCATGTTCATCTGTTTAAACAATAGTACGCAAGTATAAACACCATGGGACCACGCAGCCGTCATACCGCTCAGGAAGGAGACGCGTTCTGTCCCCTAGAGATGAACGTACTTTGGTGCGAAAAGTCCAAATCAATCCCAGAACAACAGCAAAGGACTTTATGAAGGTGCTGGAGGAAACTGATACAAAAATATCTATATCCACAGTAAAACGAGTCCTATATCGACATAACCGGAAAGGCCGCTCAGCAAGGAAGAAGCCACTGCTCCAAAACCGCCATAAAAAAGCTAGACTATGGTTTTCAACTGCACATGGGGACATAGATCGTACTTTTTGGAGAAATGTCCTTTGGTCTGATGAAGCAAAAATATAACTATTTGGCCATAATGGCCATCGTTATGTTTGGAGGTAAAAGGGGGGCTGCTTGCAAGCTGAAGAACACCATCCCAACCGTGAAGCACAGGGGTGGCAGCATCATGTTGTGGGGGTGCTTTGCTGCAGGAGGGACTGGTGCACTTCACAAAATAGATGGCATCATGAGGGAGGAAAATTGTGTGGATATATTGAAGTTACTTCTCAAGACATCAGTCAGGAAGTTAAAGCTTGGTCGCAAATGGGTCTTCCAAATGGACAATGACCCCAAGCATACTTCCAAAGTCGTGGCAAAATGGCTTAAGGACAAAAAAGTCAAGGTATTGGAGTGGCCATCACAAAGCCCTGACCTCAATCCCATAGAAAATGTTTGGGCAGAACTGAAAAAGTGTGTGCGAGCAATGAGGCCTACACACCTGACTCAGTTACACCAGCTCTGTCAGGAGGAATGGGCCAACATTCACCCAACTTATTGTGGGAAGCTTGTGGAAGTCTACCCAAAACGTTTGACCCAAGTTAAACAATTTTTGAAGGCAATGCTACCAAATACTAATTGAGTGTATGTAAACTTCTGACCCTCTGGGAATGTTGATGAAAGAAATAAAAGCTGAAATAAATCACTCTCTACTATTATTCTGGAATTTCACATTCTTAAAATAAAGTGGTGATCCTAACTGACCTAAGACAGGGAATCTTTACTAGGATTAAATGTCAGGAATTGTGAAACTGAGTTTAAATGTTTTTGGCTAAGGTGTATGTAAACTCCAGACTTCAACTGTATATACAGTACCAGTTTAAAGTTTGGACACTCATTCAAGGGTTTTTCTTTATTTTTACGATTTTCTACATGGTTGAATAATAGTGAAATAACACATGGAATCATGTAGTAACCAAATAAAGTGTTAAATAAATCCAAATATATATTTTATATTTGAGATTCTAGAAAGTAGCCACCCTTTGACAGCTTGGCATTCTCTCAACCAGCTTCATGAGGAATGTGTTTCCACGTATGCTGTGCACTTGTTGGCTGCTTTTCCTTCACTCTGCGGTCCAACTCATCGCAAACCATCTAAATTGGATTGAGGTCAGGTGATTGTGGAGGCTAGGTCATCTGATGCAGCACTCCATCACTCTCCTTCTTGGTCAAATAGCCCTTACACAGCCTGTAGGTGTGTTGGGTCATTGTCCTGTTGAAAAACAAATGATAGTCCCAGTAAGTGTCCTTTTAGTAGTGGTTTCTTTGCAGCAATTGGACTATGAAGGCCTGATTTCATGCAGTCTCCTCTGAACAGTTGATGTTGATGTGCCTGTTACTTGAACTCTGAAGCATTTATTTGGGCTGCAATCTGAGTTGCAGTTAACTCTAATGAATTTATCCTCTGCATCGGGGGTAACTTTGGGTCTTCCTTACCTGTGATTGGCCTCATGAGAGCCAGTTTCATCATAGCGCTTGATAGTTTTTGCGACTGCACTTGAAAGTTCTTAATGTTCCCGGATTTACTGACCTTCATGTCTTAAAGTAATGATGGACTGTCGTTTCTCTTTGCTTATTTGAGCTGTTCTTGCCATAATATGGACTTGGTCTTTTACCACAGGGCTATCTGCAGTCACAACACAACTGATTGGCTCAAACGCATTAAGAAGGAAGGAAATTCCACAAATTAACTTTCAACAAGGCACACCTGTTAATTTAAATGCATTTGAGGTGACTACCTCATGCAGTTGGTTGAGAGAATGCCAAGAGTTTGCAAAGCTGTCATCAAGGCAAAGGTTTGCTACTTTGAAGAATCTCAAATATAACATATATTTTGATTTAACACTTTATTGGTTACTACATGATTCCATATGTGTTATTTCATAGTTTTGATGTCTTCACTACTCATCTACAATGTAGAAAATAGTAAGAATAAAGAAAAACCCTTGAATTAGTTGGTGTGTCCAAACTTTTTTAACTAGTACTGTATACCCATGCATGACAAGTAGGCTATCCCGTTCAACTGGAGGCCCGTAGTAAATAAACGCTAGTGTTTACTAAAATATAATTATGCTCGATCTTATGGTATTTAGATGTAGGTATTTGTTTATTTTCATTATCCTACACTGAGACCAGAAACTCCTATTCTAACAGTTCTATTTGTTTCTCCCTCCACTCCTACTCATGACCCGGTCCTCCATATAGCACTTCGTTTTTCTGTAGTTTAGTAGTTTCTCATTCACTGCCCTTGATTGAAACCGGGTAATTAGGTAATTGACCCAGGAACATTGAGTGTCTGGCGAATCTGTACGTGACTGGCTGCATGCAAAACCCTTCCAAACTATTTAAATGCTCCTTGAAGGTGCTACAGGTTTTTATTATTCAAGTCACTCCCAGGATGTAATCTCTGTTTCCATCTAGTTCTATGCTTAATGTCTCTGCCGAAGCATTAGTCTTTGGAGTGCTCTCGCTTTTGCTGTCTGCTCTTGATACATTTCACACAGCCAGACAAGAAAGGTGGAAGAGCTGTGCTCTGTTCGCACCCTGACACTGAAAGAAAAGGCTTCCTGTATTGAAAAAAACAAAGCTTCCGAACATATATGGCAATTGCTTAGACTACTGCCGTAAAGTCCACTATGGGCTTGGACTCTCTGAAGAAACCTTTCTGAAGTTGTATTAAAATTGTATGGATTTTAAGAAGACTTTACATATCAATATATCCAATATCCTCTGTGCTTTCCACCTAAATCTAGAGCCAGTCTATAGCCTACAGTTCCCAAAATGTTAGACTACATTTATTTGTCATCCATAAAGGCAGGAAGTGCCTAACAATTATGTAGCATGTATGTAGCGTGTATCCTCAAGCTATTTACCCAACCCACTAATATAATGGTCTCTGAAGGCTGCACTTTTCTTAACCGCAACAGCAGACAAATGTGCATTTTAGGAAGAGCCATGATGTATTGTGGAGTCCCTCATCTTCAATGTTGCCCTGAGTTTGCACCCTTTATTTGACAAGGTGTTCTTTGTCATAAGGCTTGTAGTGGTGATTAAAATGAAATGTGCTTTAATGGCATTACACATAAAAGGGATTAGTCCTAGTGCCACATCAGTCACAATGGACTGTCTCTGAGGAGCCACGGCAAGGCTTGTGTACACACACACACCTCTTATCCTTTCTACTCTTACACCATTGCCAACGTGTGTTGGACTGGAGATGTTAGCAGGCTGTACAGTAGGCCCACAGGGCAGACACTGCATTATCCAACAGCCGTGTCAACATGCTTTACTTCCTCTCTGCTCTGGCTGCTTTCTGTAGTTTTCACACAGCCTCTTCCAAAACCCTCAGTAGAAATGAGAGACTGTTTGGGGTTAAATTAAGTAGTACCGGCTGCACGCTGCTATGGCTTGTATGTTTGTTTGTTTTTCTAAATTTTTCCACATTGAAGCCAACTTCTTAGGATCTGTTACCTCTTGGGATGTGTTTGATAAAGCTTTGAAATGAGAGCTTCATCGTTTTCCTGCATGTTGTTTTTGGTAGGTGTGCAAAACAGAATCTGAATGCTTTGAGGCATTTTTGGTATTGAAATAAATTATGAAATGGCAAAATGTTTCCATTGTGATTCATTATTGGATTAGCTAGCTTTTCAGTTACGGGTTACAGTTTAGCGTCAGACATGCCTTATATCAATCTCACTTCAACTAGCCTACATATTGCTGTCAAACATTGGAAAGAATAGCAGCTCTCAGGTTTTGAAATTACATTGTGTAAGCGAGCGCACACCGCACCGAATGTTGATCTGCCATTTGTTCACCGTTCATGCCAGCAGCATACCACCCTGCATACCACTGTTGGCTTGCTTCTGAAGCTAAGCAGGGTCGGTCCTGGTCAGTCCCTGGATGGGAGACCAGATGCTGCTGGAAGTGGTGTTGGAGGGCCAGTAGGAGGCACTCTTTCCTCTGGTCTAAAAAAAAAAATATCCCAATGCCCCAGGGCAGTGATTGGGGACACTGCCCTGTGTAGGGTGCCGTCTTTCGGATGGGACGTTAAACGGGTGTCCTGACTCTCTGAGGTCATTAAAGATCCCATGGCACTTATCGTAAGAGTAGGGGTGTTAACCCCGGTGTCCTGGCTAAATTCCCAATCTGGCCCTCAAACCATCATGGTCACCTAATAATCCCCAGTTTATAATTGGCTCATTCATCCCCCTCCTCTCCCCTGTAACTATTCCCCAGGTCGTTGCTGCAAATGAGAACGTGTTCTCAGTCAACTTACCTGGTAAAATAACGGTAAAATAAAAAAATAAAAAATTTGGCGCCGCGTGTTTTTAAAAATATATATAATTTAGGGACCACCCACCCGTGGGTGTCTTACTGCTGATATTTTCACGAGGATGTACATGTAGAATCGGTTTGGACTCGTTTGGCACTCTTCAGAGATGCTAAGTAAACGCTACCATGCCTTAAAGAAAAGCTTGCAATTGCAAAGAAAAGAGCGCGCTGCCAATTTATTCCAGCTGGAATTTAAGATCAGTGATGGAAAAACAATGCACTTCCTCCAATGAGCATTTGCATACATTACTTTGGGAACAGTTGACATTAATACAGTAATTACTGTTATAAGAGAAGTGGGGTGCACAGTGGCTCCGTGTGTGGCAGTCTTTCAGCGGAGCACTGAATGGCTGGCACTTCTGACACTCAATAGCTACGCCACTGTGTAATTAGACTGGCTTTATCTAACAAATGTCATTGTTGTCCTTGGAGCTCGGCTCCTTGTGAGTGGCTCTGACTGGATGGACCAGTAGGCATCCGAAAGCAGTGGCTTGTGACCTTTCAATCAAAGTTACCAACTTCACACTTTGTGTGGTTTCGTAGATGTACTTGTCAAAAAAAGATTAAGTCCTTTCCTTAACTCTCTGTTCTCGATGTCCTAACTTTTTAGTGTCAAACTCTCCGTGCTCACTGTCACTTATTAATATGCATGAATAGCAGTAACACAGGAAACTTTTACACAAATGTCAAAGCACCTACCAAAGCGCTCCTAGAACAATTTTAATACAGTAGGCTGTGATCTTTAAACTGGAAATGGCTTCCTAAATCCTTAGGAGCACCATATAATTAATATATGATTGGTGAATAGTTTTTATCGCTCCTGAGATTGCCACGATGCAGCTGGTCACCTTGTCAAGTCCAGGGGTTTTATTGCAACTGTAATGGATTATGATGAGTACCATCGTGATTAATGTTTTCTCGCTCTCCCGCAGCCCTCTGTTGATTTTACCATCAGGGGGAGGCCGTATTTCCCTTTTGAGCAGCTACAAGAGTACATATGATTGTTAAATTGAGTTCACCGCTGAGATTGAATGCAGTGACCCCCATCGAACGCAAACACTGTAATGGTTTCTTAAGCACATGCCATATATTTTGGAGCAGGACAGGAGGCGGACCCTTGGAGGTGGCGGTATCGACAGTAGGTCTGTCTGCAGAGAGGGGGAGAGCTGTTGCTATGGAATGGAAAGATTCAGATGCTTTAGAGCAGGGTTTCTCAAACTCTGTCCTCGGGACCCCAAGGGGTACACGTTTTGGTTTTTGCCCTAACACTATACAGCTGATTCAAATCATCAACTAATCATCAAGCTTTGATTTGAATCAGCTGTGTAGTGTTAGGTAAAAAACAAAACGTGCACCCCTTTGGGTCCCCAGGACTGAGTTTGTGAAACGCTGCTTCAAAGGTTCTGCTGTCACTGTTGAATGCTTCTTTTGATTTTCAGTGGATCAGCGGTTCGTTGGCTTTTTCTTGAATTATTCAACTGAGTGAGTTTTGAGCACTTTTTTCCCCATATGTGTTTGTCATGTCTTATAGGCCTATGTATTTTTTTCACAAGGATTGATGGTTTTGATTGTATCATCCACAACAATGGGTTCACAATTCAATAGGAACTTTCCAATAACAGGTTGTCTGTAGTGTATGGGCCTGTAATGTGACTGTGTGATTGGCGTTTTTACTGCTTTAAATCGGTCTCCTTATGTTAACGCCTTTCTGACAAATGATCACAGCATATATGTGAAGAGGTGTGCAGCCAGTAACAGGGAAGAGAGAGATGGAGGGATAAAAAAGAGATGGAGGGGGGGGGGGCACTACCCATAATCCAGTGACGGCTGTCTGGAGTTTGGAAACACCTCTGCAGCAGGTTCCCTTTAATAGCTCAATATTTCATGGCGGAAAACACCCTGCCGCCACCGACATGATGTACGACAACGTCTCTGTTTTCACCCCCAACCTCCCGCACCCCCCATCCCTCCCTCCGTGCCCTCTTTCACTACAACCCCATGTCTCACCTCTCTTTTCTCTCGCTCTCTTTTTGCCTTGCAGTTTGACAAAGCATATGCCTACAGCATCCGCCACATGTTCGGGAAGGAAGGCAAGCGCACAGACTACACCCCTTACAGTTGCATGAAGGTGATTTTGTCAAACCCACCCAGCCAAGGCGACCAGCACGGTGAGTCATGGACCTGGAGAGATGCATGGTTATTGCATACGTGATGAGCCCTTTTTTATCGTTATTAGCCTTTTAAGCCTATAGCTTGGTAGCAGTGATACCGGTGAAAATTTGCTCCATGAAAAGGGTTATGTATGGATGCAATTTTCCCTATGAACCCAGCCATAACAAATGCAAGGCAGTGTTTTGATTTCAATGTCTAATCGTTTGACCCATGCAACAACAACAAAAATTCCTAGCAGAGCTACTATTGTGAATACCTGCCATTCTCTCATGCCTAATTTCTCTATGACCTGGTGGTTGCAGGGTGTCCATTCCGACACAGTGACCCAGAGCTGCTGAAGCAGAAGCTGCAGTCCTATAAGGTCTCCCCCAGCGGCATCAGTCAGGTGGGTAAGGCCCAGAACACGCCTGAGGCTGTTCTGTTCTCTCAGATGCTCTGTTGTTAACCCATGGAACAATGCAACATTAACTGACTGCAGTTGTCACTAATATGTTCAGGCAGTCTCATCTACATGATTTACTTTGTATTGATGAATGTAGTTTAACCTGGTGATCTATTGTAATTATTTTTTACTGGCAATAAATAAAGTCCTAGATGGCAAGAAACAAACACACATTACGGACGTAAAATGAACAGTACAGTGTCACCAAAATTGTTTACAAAAGTCAAGCTGCCTTAATTAGTCTGCCTTGAGCTCCATAACAATACCAGAAATGGAATTTGAAAGGAAGAAAGTTTAATTCTCTAAAAGTTAAGTATAGATTAGAATATGTATTCACTACAGTGCAAAATGTAGATTGTCATCACACTTTTGACAAGGTTGACAGATTATTATAACACTAAGAAAAGTGAGGAATTAATAGCTTTTTCACAGCTCTTAGTAAAACAATGCAGTTGACATTTTTATACACCAGAAACATGGACGTGTTTAGTTAATACAGGGTAGAGGGCGACCGATTAATTGGAATGGCCGATTAATTAGGGTCGATTTCAAGTTTTCATAACAATCGGAAATCTGTATTTTTGGACACCGATTTGGCCGATTTGATTTAACTAGGCAAGTCAGTTAAGAACACATTCTTATTTTCAATGACTGCCTAGAAACGGTGGGTTAACTGCCTTGTTCAGGGGCAGAACGACAGATTTTTACCTTGTCAGCTCAGGGATTCAATCTTGCAACCTTACGGTTAACTAGTCCAACGCTCTAACCACCTGCTTTACATTGCACTTCTTGAGGAGCCTGCCTGTTACGCGAATGCAGTAAAAAGCCAAGGTAAGTTGCTAGCTAGCATTAAACTTATCTTATAAAAAACAATCAATCAATCAATCATAATCACTAGTTAACTACACATGGTTGATGATATTACTAGTTTATCTAGCGTGTCCTGCGTTGCATATAATCGATGCGGTGCGCATTCGCGAAACAGGACTGTTGTTGCTCCAACGTGTACCTAACCATAAACATCAGTGCCTTTCTTAAAATCAATACACAAGTATATATTTTTAAACCTGCATATTTAGTTAATATTACCTGCTAACATGAATTTCTTTTAACTAGGAAAATTGTGTCACTTCTCTTGCAACAGAGTCAGGGTATATGCAGCAGTTTGGGCCGCCTGGCTCGTTGCGAACTGTGTGAAGACTATTTCTTCCTAACAAAGACAGCCAACTTCGTCAAACAGGGGATGATTTAACAAAAGCGCATTTGCGAAAAAAGCACAATCGTTGCACGACTGTACCTAACCATAAACATCAATGTCTTTCCTAAAATCAATACACAGAAGTATATATTTTTATACCTGCATATTTAGCTAAAAGAAATCCAGGTTAGCAGGAAATATTAACCAGGTGAAATTGTGTCACTTCTCTTGCGTTCATTGCACGCAGAGTCAAGGTATATGCAACAGTTTGGGCCGCCTGGCTCGTTGCGAACTAATTTGCCAGACTTTTACGTAATTATGACATAACATTGAAGGTTGTGCAATGTAACAGGAATATTTAGACTGATGGATGCCACCCGTTAGATAAAATACGGAACGGTTCCGTATTTCACTGAAAGAATAAATGTTTTGTTTTCGAGATGATAGTTTCCGGATTCGACCATATTAATGACCTAAGGCTCGTATTTCTGTGTGTTATTATGTTATAATTAAGTCTATGATTTGATAGAGCAGTCTGACTGAGCGATGGTGGGCACCAGCAGGCTCGTAAGCATTCATTCAAACAGCTCTTTATGAATTCAAGCCTATCAACTCCCGAGATTAGGCTGGTGTAACCGATGTGAAATGGCTAGATAGTTAGCGGGGTGCGCGCTAATAGCGTTTCAAACGTCACTCGCTCTGAGACTTGGAGTAGTTGTTCCCCTTGATCTGCATGGGTAACACTGCTTCGAGGGTGGCTGTTGTCGATGTGTTCCTGGTTCGAGCCCAGGTAGGAGCGAGGAGAGGGACGGAAGCTATACTGTTACACTGGCAATACTAAAGTGCCTATAAGAATGTCCAATAGTCAAAGGTATATGAAATACAAATCGTATAGAGAGAAATAGTCCTATAATTCCTATAATAACTACAACCTAAAACTTCTTACCTAGGAATATTGAAAACTCAAGTTAAAAGGAACCACCAGCTTTCATATGTTCTCATGTTCTGAGCAAGGAACTTAAACATTAGCTTTCTTACATGGCACATATTGCACTTTTACTTTCTTCTCCAACACTTTGTTTTTGCATTATTTAAACCAAATTGAACATGTTTCATTATTTATTTGAGGCTAAATGGATTTTATTGATGTATTATATTAAGTTAAAATAAGTGTTCATTCAGTATTGTTGTAATTGTCATTATTACAAATATTATAAATAAAATTGGCCGATTAATCGGTATCGGCTTTTTTTGGTCCTCCAATAATCGGTATCGGCGCTGAAAAATCATAATCGGTCGACCTCTAATACAGGGTTAACCAATTTTCTCAAATCAAATTTTCTTCAGTTGACTTTAGATGCAATTTTCCTCAGAGATCATTAGCCTCGTCAGTAGTATTTGGTAGGTATGTGAGTAGTTTTAGCATTGATATTCTGGGTGTAGTTGAAATCTGCAGTGCTCCAGCCTAGAACCCAGGTTTTATATATGAGCAGCTCAGCTCAGTGAGTTTACAGCTTTGACCGCCTTAGCATCTGTGTCTTTTAAAATGAATCGGGGCATATTTTCAAGTGCTCTTTTTAAGCACTTTCAATGTGTTCTCTCAACACATTAAACTGGGTTCAATGGTGCAGGTAATGAAATGAAGTTGTAAGGTCTTGCCGTAGCGTTCTCATGGAGTTATGGACCTTCAGGACGTTAATTTAATTCATGGTCCCCTTTTTAATTGGGCCATAAAGTTCACTGTTCAAAGTCTCGTATGAAGAACATATACACGCAGCCTAACAGCCCACAGTATAATCTAGAAATATAATCTTCCAATGTCATTTGGAAGTGTCCTGATAGATGTAATTGCCTAACTAAGTTTATGGAATATAGACCCTTTTCCAGTACACGACACACTTATGTCCAATGTTCCCTCAAAAAATGTTCAGCACTGAGCAAATTTCAGGTCTAATGAGTGCCAACTTGAACAATGTGTGCAACTTCCAGCGTGCGTTTACTATGAACACTGAGGCTGTACCTGCTTTAAGTTAGTTTTAAGTGGTCAAGAAGGCCACGTTGGCTATTTGATCATAATGTAGGCCTACCAGAGTGGCCTGCCAACAAAAACAATGGAGAAAATGCATCCCATAACATTTGAACATGGGCCAAAGAAATAGCTGTTCTATCATTCAGTGTACAGTAGCAGCCAATGTGTCCTACAATGAACACCACACATTGGCTGCTACTGTACACTGAATGATAGAACAGCTATTTCCATGTTCAAATGTTATGGGATGCATTTTCTCCATTGTTTTTGTTGGCAGGCCACTCTGGTAAAGCAGGTACAGCCTCAGTGTTCATAGTAAACGCACGCTGGAAGTTGCACACATTGTTCAAGTCGGCACTCATTAGACCTGAAATTAGACTACATTCCATGAGACTTTTGAAAAAAATATGCAGGGCTTGACATTAACCTGTTTATCCACTTGTCCTTCAGACAAGGAGGTGACTGAAAATGTTGTGTTTGACGCAAGAAACAACATTACAAAATAAAATGCATTATTATTCCCATACCAGCTATAGGCCTAATACATTATCACCGCATATTGGTTTTGCTTGAATTGCCCTGCCAATACATTGTTGTTCTGGCCATTTAAAAAAAAATATATATTTCCAAATTTGAGGTAGGCTATATGATCACACCGGTAATAGATCCATTTTGTTTTACTTGTGAGCAGCGTTGGGTAGGTTACTTTCTAAATGTAATCCGCTAGTTACTAGTTACCTGTCCAAAATTGCAATCAGTAATGTAAGTTTTGTGTTGCCCAAACTTGGTAACGTAATCTGATTACATTCTGTTACTTTTAGATTACTTTCCCCTTAAGAGGCATTAGAAGAAGACATAAATGTATGTTACCAATTGAACGACATCTATTGCAGGATAAATCAATGTTAAAGTTTACATAGCTGGCCATATATGGATGTAAAAATGTTATGGGTTGGTTATTTTGGCTTCTTCTAACCCATCGCTTTCTACTACATAAGATAATATGATTAAATTATATCTTTACATTAAAACACACAGAATTCCAGTCATTCCAATAAATGTTATACCCCTTGATCTTCTAGAATAGGACTTGGAAATATGGAAGTATAGATTAGTAAAATTGTTTTACCTGAGCATCATCACCTTTTTGTCCTAGACTTGGCACTCCGGTACCGCTTGCCATGCGGTAGTAGAGAGAACAATCTATGACTGGGTGGCTGGCGTCTTTGACAATTTTTAGGGCCTTCCTCTGACACCGCCTGGTGTAGAGGTCCTGGATGGCAGGCAGCTTTGCCCCAGTGATGTATTGGGCCGTACGCACTACCCTCTGAAGTGCCTAGGTTGTTAGGTTGTTATTCTGGCACCACCCGGCGAGGTCTCTGACCTCCTCCCTATAGGCTGTCTCGTCGTTGTCGGTAATCAGACCTACCACTGTTGTGTCGTCTGCAAACTTGATGGTGTTGGACTCGTGCCTGGCCATGCAGTCGTAGGTGAACAGGGAGTACAGGAGGGGACTGAGCACGCACCCCTGGGGAGCTCCAGTGTTGAGGATCAGTGTGGCAGATGTGTTGCTACCTACCCTCACCACCTGGGGGCGACCCGTCAGGAAGTCCAGGATCCAGTTGCAGAGGGAGGTGTTTAGTCCCAGGTTCCTTAGCTTAGTAATGAGCTTTGAGGGTACTATGGTGTTGAACGCTGAGTCAAAGAATAGCATTCTCACATAGGTGTTCCTTTTGTCCAGGTGGGAAAGGGCAGTGTGGAGTGCAATAGAGATTGCATCATCTGTGGATCTGTTTGGGCGGTATGCAAATTGGAGTGGGTCTAGGGTTTCTGGGATAATGGTGTTGATGTGAGCCATTACCAGCCTTTAAAAGTACTACGGGTCTGTAGTCATTTAGGCAGGTTGACTTTGTGTTCTTGGGCACAGGGACTATGGTGGTCTGCTTGAAGCATGTTGGTATTACAGACTCAATCAGGGACATGTTGAAAATGTCAGTGAAGACACCTGCCAGTTGGTCAGCACATGCCCGGAGCACACGTCCTGGTAATCCGTCTGGCCCCGCAGCCTTGTGTATGTTGACCTGTTTAAACGTCTTACTCACGTCGGCTACGGAGAGTGTGATCACACAGTCGTCCGGAACAGCTGATGCTCTCATGCATGCCTCAGTGTTGCTTGCCTCGAAGCGAGCATAGAAGTGATTTAGCTCGTCTGGTAGGCTCGTGTCACTGGGCAGCTCGCGGCTGTGCTTCCGTTTGTAGTCTGTAATAGTTTGCAAGCCCTGCCACATCCGACGAGCGTCGGAGCCGGTTTAGTATGATTCAATCTTAGCCCTGTATTGACGCTTTGCCTGTTTGATGGTTCGTCGCAGGGCACCACTCTCAGATTAATAAACAGAGCTAGCGATGCAAGGACTGACCATCCATGATATCAACATTGTTTTAACAATGTTATGAGGCTATACAGTGTTTGTTTATGATGTTTACAAACATTGGAGAAAAACAAGCTTATATTTTGGGTTCTCGTGGAGTGTGACAGTTGAACTAAGCTCATGAGGCATTTAAGTTACATTCTTTGTGTGTCCAAAATAGATTTGGCAACTATAGATAGACTTAAAAGGGGCAATCAAGTGTGTGAGTTTGAGCATGTGTCCATTAGGCCTATGGATATTTATTTTTTTATCAGCATGAATTAGATTGAGCAATAAATGCCACACTTTTATTCCATAGGCTGGGATTCACACTGTACAGCTGTTGCGAGAGCGCATTTTTCACTGGCTGTCCACTGGTTTCAAAAACAATAATTGATAGGCAGCTTAAACTTCTTGAATTCAACCATTATTGGGTTCAAATACACATCTAGATTTGTGAACAGCCATCCATAACGACCACAATCCGTAAGGCGCAAATAGCTAAATGAGAGAGCAGCAGTGTGATTCACATCAATGCACTATGTAGATAACAGTAATAAGTGATATCTGTATGGGTGTGGACTACACCACTGCTTTCATCCTTACCTCCAAGCGTTTATTCCAGTTGGATCATCTTTGGATGCCGACAGCAGTCACACCATTGGAAGACATAGCTTGGACTGTAGCCTACAAAAGCCTACTCTGATGCACCTGTACCATCACTGTCTGCTATATGGCTCGAGTGGCTGAGGTCATTAAACGAGAAGTCCAGAAACCTTTTTTTGTGATTACCCCAAACAGCAAGTCACTTCCTAATCCTCGTTGTGTAGTATGGAGGCCCTGAAAAAACATGAACAAAGGCTCCAAAAACACCAAAATACGTTATTTTAGAAACGGCAAAACCCTTAGTATATTGATGCAGGTGGTTTGTGCTTTCAGTTTTGCGTGAATGCTGCCATCTGTCCAGGGTTTTTGGTTTGGATAGGTTCTAGTCATCACCACAGGAACAACATCTTCTATGCCCTTCCTGATGAACCCAGAGTCAGTGTAGTCATCGATGTTATTCCCAGAGGCGACCTGGAACATATCCCAGTCTGTGATCAAAACAGTCCTATAGCATGGATTCTGACTGGTCAGACCAACGTTGAACAGTTCTTACCACAGGTTCTTTGTGCTTTAATTTCTGCCTATAGGGGGGAGGGCCTTGTTATTCTCCCTTCCAGGATGGCTACAATGGTCAAGCATATTCTCTCCGTGTTTAACACAAGTGATGTGTTGGTGGGATTTCGGGAGAATTTTCTTCAGATTTCCTTTAAAGTCCCCAGCTACAACATGCGGCCTCAGGATATGCCGTTTCCAGCTTGCTTAAAGTACCGTATAGTTCCTTGAGTGCCACCGTGGTGTCACGATGGGGGATATCATTCTCATTGGTTATGGCCATGGCCGTTTATCTTTTGAGGTAATGGGGTCGGCATTTGATGGTGAGGTATTCCAGATCGGGAGAGCAAAAGGTGTTCGGTTTTTGTACGATACCACAATCACACCATGAGTTATTAATCATGAAACATACCCCTCCACCTTTACTTTCCCAGGGTTTTTTCGTCCTGTCCTTGCGATGTATGGAGAACCCAACAGGCTGTATGGACAGAGACGATGTAGAAGGGGAGAGCCATATATCTGTTAGTGATGCGCCGATATGACATTTTTGGCCGATACCAATATCCAATATTTTCCTTGCCAAAAAAAACTATACCAAGAACCGATTTATAATTTTTTTTTGAAGCCTTTTAACTGTACAGCATTCCAGTACAGTTAAATAGTTAACACACACACATGGACGCAGCAGTCGAAGGCACTGCATCTCCGTGCAAGAGGCATCACTACAGTCCCTGGTTCGAATCCCGCCTGTATCACATTCGTACGTAATTAGGAGTCCCATAGGGCGGCGCACAATTGGCCCAGCGTCGTCCAGGTTTGGCCGGGGTAGGCGTCATTATAAATAAGAATTTATTTATAAATAATTATTTATTTATTTTCATGAACTGAAGTTCAATTTCAATAGGCGAACAAGTGGCAACCTAGCTATTACTTACTCACAAGGATTCCTAAATCATTGCTAAGAGTAATGAAAATGACTGCAGTTTCTACTGGTCATTGTTATCAGGCTGGTTGTACAACTTCGACAGTGCTACTGAAATAAGAATTTATTTATAAATAATTATTTATTTATTTTCATGAACTGAAGTTCAATTTCAATAGGCGAACAAGTGGCAACCTAGCTATTACTTACTCACAAGGATTCCTAAATCATTGCTAAGAGTAATGAAAATGACTGCAGTTTCTACTGGTCATTGTTATCAGGCTGGTTGTACAACTTCGACAGTGCTACTGAATCTTTTTTGACATGCAAAGACCCAAACGGCGTTCTATAGTATGTATGTCATGAAGCTAATACCAGTGACGCTATTACTGTCTAAATCCAGTAGGGCAACATCTGAAAAATAGCGCCCTTGATAGTGTGTACCAGTGCTCGACCAGTCGGCGAAAGCCAACATCACCCATGACAGAGAGCAGTTGATTGTTAAGGGCAATGATTTCCATTATCTTGGCTTTGATGGATTTCGCCTTTGCGTTGTCTCGCTGAAATGTTCTTACTCTTTCAAATGACTGCTCGACTTGTTGACTGCTCGATCCACACAGCAGACATTGTGGGCTAGGTTAGGAATGCTGTGCAGCACATGTATCGCAGAATTTTACGTGGCGTCATTACGTCATGTACCTACGTTATATAGGTATGCACGGTAGCTTTGACATCGGCGTTAAACTAGACATCGGCCAATACCGATGTTGGCATTTTTAGCTAATATCGGACGATTACGATATGTTCACCGATATATCGTCCATCCCTACCTGTAAGCTATATTTAGAATTTGATACATTTCCACATTTATTTACTGAAAATGGGACCATAAAAACATTCAAGTCGATAAATAGAGCTCAAAGCTTTAAAAAAATAAAACGAAAAATAATATGAGTGAGTCACTTGCAGTAAAAATTGTCAGCAGATCGCTTGTCATTGCAAACATTATGCTTGTATTTCACTTAAACATTCCACACAAGATTATTTCCCACAAAAAGAACAGTCTAGACCTGAAATGGATGGTTGTATACAGCTCCTAGACATATCTCTAGTGCATGTATATGAGATCAATTCTGAGTGTTTTAAGGTTGTTTATTTAAATGTTACTGTGTGCTGAAGCATTCAGCACAGCCCATTCTAAGCACTGGTCAAAGTAGCCTATTCATGCCCAGATATGTCTATGTATTCAAATCTATAGAAATAGAATCTAGATTATATTTCGATGTACAAATCTGCAGAGTCAAGTCTAAAGACCACACACTAGTGAGAGGCTAATCAATATTTAAAATAATCTGTGTACTAAGCAATCCATTGAGCAGTAGGGAAGGACTAGATGATAGCGTGCTAATTTAAGTGGACAGCCAACCCAAAGGGAGCTTATCCCTCTTCAAATTAAATGAGTCATTTACTCCCTGTCGCCCTCAGCAACCCCTATAGTAGTACTCAGAGTTGAGTGGAGGACACGCTGACACTGTGTGGGGTTTGGCCCAGGAGGCCAATGTTCCTGAGCAGAGAGACCGGTATGTACAGTGGGTCTTCCTTTAAAAGTTGCGTCATATTGCAGCACACCTTGCGGGCTGCCGCAGAATTCTATGGCACGTTATTTAATTGTCAGGCATTGTTACCATTAGTGCTAGTTTGACCACGAGGGCATCTTTGAGAAGCATTTGATAACCTTCAATATTGGCTGTACTAGTGAATGTAAAAAAAAAAAAAATAATAATGTTTTTTGAACATAGTATATGGAATTGATTTTAAGAAATGTAGCTTAATTTGATTAATATCATGGTGTTTCTATTCCAAGAAAAACTAAACCCTCAGTTACCGTTAGGATGAAACGGAAAATATGGTGCTGTACAACGTGACGGTCGGGAGTAGGCTACATTACTAAGAGCATAACATTTCCACACCCTAATTGTAGTCTAACCAATATTCAGTGATTCAGTGAAAATAAAAGTCTAATTGATTTATCAAGACCAGTCCCCATGTTAGTCTCAGAGCAGTGTGAAACGGTGCTGAAATAGTTGACCACAGCGGGTAGGCTATTGCTTCAAATCCTTTTGCTTCTAACTTCAATATGCTTTTTAAGTAAATAAGACCTACATCACTTTTAACAGCACAGTACTCAACACTATTAAGACTCATGTTGCCTACGGTAGGCCTACAGTATATCTATAAAAAAAAAAGTTCCAATGATGTGACTCTCCGCCAATAATTACATTTAGAGGATTGGAAGATTCTAAATTAATATCAAAGGGGCTTTTTCATTAGGGCAAATATGGTCTGTGAGAATATCTAAGGGGCTTTTATATCATTCTAAATTAAATAATAATAATAATTGTGCGCCGCCCTATGGGAGTCCTAATCACGGTTGGATGTGATACAGCCTGGATTCGAACCAGGGACTGTAGTGATGCCTCTTGCACTGAGATGCAGTGCCTTAGACCACTGTGCCACTCGGGAGCCATGATCAATATGACATATATATATGCTAATAGCTGCTAATAGCCCATCCTAGAAAAATTGTTTGCAGAATTCACAACCAAAAAAACACTTGTGAAAAACAGGGTTAATTATATTTCCCCCTTCCATTTGTTAAAGGTTCCAATTGATAGTTATTTTAATTAAATAGTATATTTCAGTTTAACCACAATATTTGTTGGATTATTTGTTCTGTCTTTTTTGGTGGATTCAACTGAAATTGCAACTAATCACGGCCGGTTGTGATACAGCCAACCTAACTAAGAAATACATTTGACAATACAATTATCTTCCTACCCTCCTTGACAAGAGTCTCTATTGTCCTGCTAATAGCCCATAATGGCGCTGTACAACGTGACCGGTCGGGAGTAGGCTACAATACTACAGTAAGAGCAAAATAATCCTAACATTTCCACACGCTAATTGAAGTCCAAGTTTCTCTTAGTGTAACAACAGTTTTAGTAAGTAGTACTGACGAGTAGTAACAAAAACATAAGTGACAGAGGAATAGCAATTCTTACACTATTGTTCTATGTTCAATTACCTTCATCCTCATCATTCAATTAATTGAAATTCAATTTTGAAGTCGTGCACAATTATCAGTTTCTATTTGGTTTATGTCGCCTATTCATTGTCAGACACAGTAGCACCTTGGGATCCAAAAGCATAATCAGTGCTCTAACTCCCCCTTGCTCTGATCTGGAGCAATGAAGTAGTGACGCAGTACTAAACCACAAATTTCCTCTAAGTCCCGCAGCATATTCGCAAAACCTTTAGTTGAGCAACCACTGTAGGCAGCATTATTAAATGTTAGAGACTGAATCCAAAGTGAGAGAAATCAGTGGGAAGTGATTCATATGCATAACATCAGTCCTCACTCACCCAGTCTACTTGGGGCTGCCCCTCCTTAAAACTGACACTGCATGCCACAGAGGCCAGACACTGACATGTGACAATGCCCCCCTCTAAGAATGTGAGCTAACCTGTCTGTCATTCAGAAGGGCAGCCATTGGCAGTGCTTTCACCTTGGCTCTTGGAGCTGGAAAAGCTAGTCATGGGCACCAATATGGAAAGTCTGTCAATCTGTTGCAATTTTCCCCCCAACATATTGAGAAATATAGGAATAAAAACCGTGCACCCTGTGAATGGTAGAAGAGGCACCATAAAGCGTAAAAGTCCTGCCTTAACTGGTGTAAAGGAACTCGGATGACACCCTGCGTGATTTAATGTGCCATTCAATCCCCTCTGCGACTAGGGTACTTTATTGTCTGTGTTAGGAACCCCAGAAACCCATTTGACAAGTGGGAAGTGGAACATTGGTGTTTAATCTCTCCTTGAGGTTTATAGTGAATTTGTGCACCTGACGATATATTCACAACTCGGTGTATAGGATGGCAAGCGGTACCGGAGCGCCAAGTCTAGGTCCAAGAGGCTTCTAAACAGCTTCTACCACCAAGCCATAAGACTGCTGAACATCTAATCAAATGGCTACCCAGACTATTTGCATTGCCCCTCCCCCTCTTTTACACCGCTGCTACTCTCTGTTGTTATCATTTATGCATAATCACTTTAATAATAACTTTATCTACATGTACATATTACCTCAACTAACCGGTGGCCCCGCACATTGACTCTGTACCGGTATCCCCCTGTATATAGTCTCGCTATTGTTATTTTACTGCTGCTCTTTAATTACTTGTTACTTTTATTTCTAATTCTTATCTGTATTTTTTTTCCAACTGCATTGTTGGTTAGGGGCTCCTAAGTAAGCATTTCACTGTAAAGTTGATTGTGGAATGTTGTCCCACTCCTCTTCAATGGCTGTGCGATTTTACTGGATTTTCAGGAACTGATATACACTGTCGTACACGTCGATCCACAGCATCCCAAACATGCTCAATGGGTGACATGAATGGTAAGTATGCAGGCCATGGAAGAACTGGGACCTCATTCAGCTTCCAGAAAGTGTGTACAGATCCTTGTGAGATAGGGCTGTGCATTATAATGCTGAAACATGAGGTGATGGCAGCAGATGAATGGCACGAAAATGGGCCTCAGGATCTCGTCACGGTATCTCTGTGCATTCAAATTGCTTGTTCGTTGTCTGTAGCTTATGCCTGCCCATACCATAACCCCACCGCCACCATAAGGCAGTCTGTTCACAATGTTGACATCAGCAAACCACTCGCCCACATGACGCCATACACGAGGTCTGCGGTTGTGAGGCCGGTTGGACATACTGCCAAATTCTCTAAAATGACGTTGGATGTGGCTTATGGTAGAGAAATGAACATTAAATTCTCTGGCAACAGCTCTGATGGACAATCCTGCAGTCAGCATGCCAATTGCATGCTCCCTCATCAGTGGCATTGTGTTGTGACAGAACTGCACATTTTAGAGTGGCCTTTTATTGTCCCCAGCACAAGGTGCACCTGTGTAATGATCATGCTGTTTAATCAGCTTCTTGATATGTCACACCTGTCACGTGGATGGATTATCTTGGCAAAGGAGAAATGCTCACTAACAGGGATGTAAACAAATCTGTGCCAAAAAAAAAAAGAGAAATACGTTTTTTGTGCGTATGGAACATGTCTGGGATCTTTTATTTCAGCTCATGAAACATGGGACCAACATGTTACGTTTATATTTGTGTTCAGTGTATTTCCAGTAATACCTTGAGCCTCATTTTAAAGCCACACTATGATGTCGCTCCATAATTAGCACCCACAAAACACAAGGGCCTTAACACAAGCACTTCATCCATCGTGCAAAGTTGTTCCTTAAACTGCATATAGACGGGTTGGTTGTTCAGCAACAGAAATAACGCGTGTGCAACTATGGGGCAAAACATAAGGAATGGCCTAAATTGTTGACAATATGTAAGCTATGTATAGTCTCCAATGTTTATTGAAAACATCAATACATTTGCACAATGAGCACTTGTTTCTCAAATACATTGTTACAGTTGTTGGTTAGCTAACTTGCAAATTTTTGTCATATTAGCATTGACATGAAACCAGTCAAAACACCTCAAAACAAGACATGGTATCAAGAACAATATGAAACTATCTGCAACGAGCCACTTAAGATTCCCCACATGGCAGTTTCTTGTCATTCTTGCTAACAATCTGGCCATCCAGAATCACAACAACACGCTGACTTCTACCCCGTGGAAGAGCGCACATCATTTTCGTGATATTGTCAGCTAACCCATCTATAACTGCTAGTCAACGTCAAATCCGCTCTTACGCAACAACATTCCTGTTGTATACAAATCATAATTCAAGATCTCTCTCTAACCCCAACACCTCTTTAATCTCTGTATTCCCCCTGCTTTCTTTTCTTGTTTTCAGATCCTGGAGTTGGTCAAGGGAATGCACTATCAGCTGGCCTGCCAGAAGTACTTTGAACTGACGCACAGTGTAAGGACGGCTTTCATTTGGGGCCGGATGTAATTGGGGCGGCCTGCCTGCTATTGTGGGGACCGGAGGAAGGGCCCTGCAGGATATGCATGAAGCCTCTGGAGGGAGGGGCCTCCAGCTCTGTAATCACATCCATCATTAGCTGTCATATCCGTTTAAATTGTATGGGTTAATTATGGCACTTTAGATGAATTTAGCCCCTAATAAATGACATTTATTTGATCTAATACCTTTTAGTGGAGAACCTTTAGATCAGCAGTTTCAGTTACATTCAAGGCTTTTAATATTCGGTCCTTATTTAGGAGGGAGAAAAAATGTATGGGAAATAAGCAGGGTAGAACTTGTTCTTATTGCTCTTTGTCTTGTAAGGGTGTGCTGTTATGCACGTTGATCATAGCAATTGCTTACATACGTCTGTGTTATTTCCAGCAACCCATAAAATAATTTTTGGGGTCAGTGCTATTGGGAAAAGCAAATGAGTGGAAGCGCGTCTCCGATACGTGTTGACAATTCGCGTGATTTTCCGTGCTGCACTGTTTATTGTATTTAAATTGGAAGCTCTACAGACTGATAGACTGGGGAGAGTGATGGCGTTTTTTATTTTTTTCAGTGAGAAAGCAATAATCTAGAGATGTCAGTCAGGATTAGTTCTTTAACACGTGCCCCTGTCCCTCAGCGTTCAACACAGCTGAAGTGACAGAATCCTGATGAGAATGTGGGCACGTAGCACCAAGATGTAAATGTTGACTATCTGCTATGTGACAGTTTAATTTGACTGAGTCGGAGAAGGAGAGAAGGGAGCAGTCTTTGATGTGAATGTTGGAGGTAAACTTTTCAGAATGTTTGCCATCGCTCTGGTGCAAAGTTTATTCTGAGAAGCTAATATCCTCGGATCACATTTCAATCTGATAACCCAGGAAAAGTACATGTAAAGCACTTTATACCGTAATCCCAAAAATATTTTAAAGGACAGATTTATGATAAAAAAAGATTGTGATTTAATAAGGTTTTAGACTACCTAGCCTATTTTGGGCACGTTTATGATATTCGTGTTCTTTTTTTAACTCCATTTCATCATTGCACATTAAAACTTTAGAACTCACAAGACCCATTTGTTGCTAGTTTGAGAGTTGGAGCCAAAAGTCACTTTGAAAGTCAGTCCGATGAAAGTCACTTTGCTTCTTGACGAGAACACTTCCCCAGCCAAGCAAAGGACAATGTGTCTGCAGGGACCTAGCTACACCCTTGGGTGGGTGGGTCACATTGTTTCTGGTTACCAGCCTAAATTATCTTTATTGGTTGAGGTAATACTCCCATCAGAGCCTTCTAATGGCTTCAGCTCTACTCAACTTCTTTGCCTTACTTACAAGACCTACAGTTGAAGTCGGAAGTTTACATACACTTAGGTTCAACCACTTCACAAATTTCTTGTTAACAAACTATAGTTTTGGCAAAACTATAGTTTTGGCAAGTCGGTTAGGACATCTTCTTTGTGCATGACACAAGTAAATTTTCCAACAATTGTTTACAGACAGATTATTTCACTTATAATTCACTGTATCACAATTCCAATGGGTCAGAAGTTTACATGCACTAAGTTGACTGTGCCTTTAAACAGCTTGGAAAATTCCAGAAAATTATGTCATGGCTTTATAAGCTTCTGATAGGCTAATTGACATAATTTGAGTCAATTGGAGGTGTACCTGTGGATGTATTTCAAGGCCTACCTTCAAACTCAGGGCCTCTTTGCTTGACATCATGGGAAAATCCAAAGAAATCAGCCAAGACCTCAAAGAAAATTGTGGACCTCCACAAGTCTGGTTCATCCTTGGGAGCAATTTCCAAACGCCTGAAAGTACCACGTTCATCTGTACAAACATTAGTACGCAAGTATAAACACCATGGGACCACGCAGCCGTCATACCGCTCATGAAGTAGACGCGTTCTGTCCCCTAGAGATGAACGTACTTTGGTGCGAAATGTGCAAATCAATCCCAGAACAACAGCAAAGGACCTTGTGAAGATGCTGGAGGAAACAGGTACAAAAGTATCTATATCCACAGTAAACTAGTCCTATATCGACATAACCTGAAAGGTCGCTCAGCAAGGAAGAAGCCACTGCTCCAAAACCACCATAAAAAAGCCAGACTACGGTTTGCAACTGCACATGGGGACAAAGATCGTACTTTTTGGAGAAATGTCCTCTGGTCTGATGAAACAAAAATAGAACTGTTTGGCCATAATGACCATCGTTATGTTTGGAGGAAAAAGGGGGATGCTTGCAAGCCGAAGAACACCATCCCAACCGTGAAGCACGGGGGTGGCAACATCATATTGTGGAAGTGCTTTGCTGCAGGAGGGACTGGTGCACTTAACAAAATGGATGGCATCATGAGGGAGGAAAAGTATGTGGATATATTGAAGCAACATCTCAAGACATCATTCTGGAAGTTAAAGCTTGGTCACAAATGGGTCTTCCAAATGGACAATGACCCCAAGCATACTTCCAAAGTTGTTGCAAAATGGCTTAAGGAAAACAAAGTCAAGGTATTGGAGTGGCCATCACAAAGCCCTGACCTCAATCCCATAGAAAGTGTTTGGGCAGAACTGAAAAAGCATGTGCGAGCAAGGAGGACTACAAACCTGACTCAGTTACACCAGCTCTGTCAGGAAGAATGGGCCAAAATTCACCCAACTTATTGTGGGAAGCTTGTGGAAGGCTACCCAAAACGTTTGACCCAAGTTAAACCATTTTTAAAGGCAATGCTACCAAATACTAATTGAGTGCATGTAAACTTCTGACCCACTGGGAATGTGATGAAAGAAATAAAAACTGAAATAAATCATTCTCTTTACTATTATTCTGACATTTCACATTCTTAAAATAAAGTGGTGATCCTAACTGGCCTAAGACATGGATTTTTTTACTAGGATTAAATGTCAGGAATTGTGAAAAACTGAGTTTAAATGTATTTGGCTAAGGTGTATGTTAACTTCCGACTTCAACTGTATATGTCTATACTCGATAGTATCATAGATGTCCTTAATCTAGTCCACTATTGCAATTTATCCGTTTGGTAATTAACCTAAGGGTTATGATTAATATTTGTGGGGCTTGTTTCTCCTTGTTGTAATATACTCACATTGTCACAGAGAACAATTTAAATGCCTCTTAATGGTGTTTCAGTAAACTCTGTCATTGCTTTCCAAGATCATCATTCATTGGACCCTCTGGAGGAATGAAACGGTGCTCTGGGTCATAGGTGCTGACTAATAGCCTGGAGCTGTACAGTCAGAGGGTCCCAGGGATAATTCCCCTGGAATAAATAAGATGGCAGCTCTGATAAACAGCGTGCTCTTTGAAAGATAAATGGAACCCCCCCACCACCTCCGAAATGAAAAATCCACATTTATGACATTCATGAGTCATATTTTAGTCCTGTCGTCCAAAATGCATGTTTGTGACATTAATACGCATTGTGAAAGAATAGTTATTTTGTGTGGGGGGTATGGGCAATCCCACCAATATACGACCCCTAATCTTTAAATGATACAGTCATCATGGGGCACAAAGACTACCAACTCGTTTCTCCCTTACCTGCCAATGGGAGAATTAAGTATCTGCCACGTCCTATAGTGATGGGGGTCGAAATTGATAGTCACATTTCGCAATGTTATTGATATTTACCTATTTCTTGCTACTGCAGGTACAACTGACTAGCGCTAGTCAGTTGTACCTGCGCCAAAACGCCTGTATTTTTTTTAACCTATAGCTTGTTCGCCTTGTTCTTTTTTGGACGTTTTTTTTCTCTCGCAAATACATATAGAATCGTGAGAATCAGAATACATATTGTATCGCCGCGTAAGTATCGTGATAATATTGTATCGTGATGTACCTGGCAATTCCCAGCCCTAATCTCCTACCTGGTTCTAGATCTGTGGATTTGTACAGATAGATCTGTTGTTCCTCCCTCCTTGGCAGCGTTTATTAAAGGTCAAAATATAATACTTCACTGATTAAATATTTACACAGGAGCAATAAATCAAACAATAGAAAGAGTAATGAAATGGCAAGCTCCGAGATGCTTCACCTCGGATTATGGGAGCGGGAGGGTGCTGCAGCAGCAAAATTATTCAAAGATTGATTTGTTTTTGATCTTGGGTTCGGATTGTTTCATGTTTATGCATTTGTCATTTGTCACATCCAGAAGGCCAAGTGCTATGTGGTAATGCTGAGACAGATCCGGGTGTAATGGATTGCACAGTTCTGTACTCGTGAAACCTGTGGCTCTGAGATTTTTCCACTCTTTAATAAGTTTAATGCACAGACAGTGAACAGAGACAGGACAGTTAACAGGAAAAATTAGGTGTTTTTTTTCTTCTTAAATGAGTAGGGAACTTGTTTCTCTCTATGTTTTTGTAAGGAGTTTATTCCCATCAAGTACTGCTGAGATATGTAGGCGTACATGTGGACCCACGCTGGTTCAAATAAGGTTGACCAGTCAGCTTGCATTTGCCTCGCTAGACAAAGGAATTGAACAATGCTCTCAAGGTGATGGCAGGTGAGGGACTTAAATTGCCCTCATGCTTCGGAGTGTAAAAAGTTCGCAAGAGTTCGTACATATATTATGACGACATTTTGTGGCGTTTTTGTTCATCGGTGATTGGTCAGTAGGGATTCAATACTCGTTTAAATTTTTTAATTGAGAAATACTGCACCAAACATCTTAGTTAGATGTAAAATTGGCAGACTAAGATCTCCTCGCCAAAAACGTCAAAATGGATGGAAGATTTTTTGTTATCTTAGACTATTTTGAGGTGTATACTGGCTACAGCGTCTCAAAATGGATAAACAGTACTATTGCTGCTCTATTTCTTGTTTTTCAAGCGAAGATCTTTTAAGGGTTCGGCTAGGCGCCAGCCGAATTGAAACATGCTGACGCCTTAATCAGGGAGACTTTTTTTTAAAGCCAGAACACCAGTACAATGCCATTAGTTAAATAACTGAAGCAGAGTTGTCTTTCTGACACTTCTGTCCAAGGTATTCTTTTTACCGTCTGACACCTAACAAAACCTTTTTCTGTTGTGTACAGATTGAGGACTCTGGGTTTTCACTCAATCACCCCAACCAGTACTTCATGGAGAGCCAGAAGCTGCTAGGCGGTCCCGGGGCTGGGGTGAAGGTGGAAGTGAAGCGGGAGGACAACCCCGCCACCAAACCCCCCAACCCGTCCCCTCACCAAACACCAGGACCAGGGAACCTCCCTCAGGAGGTGGCAGCAGAAATAACAGAGGATTTGGATTCTTTCTTCCAAGATGCCTGATATTCTTAAACATCCCTGAAAACATTTCCTCACTATGTAGATTTGAATAAAGCTCCCATCCAGTCAAATGTTTTTTTACCAAGAATAATTATTTTCTATTCTTCTCAAATGTTCAATGCTGTCCTCTGTTTTACATGTACGTAGTAATAAAGTTGGATAATATGAAGATCTTCTCGTTTGTGCTTATTTGTTGGTTGACAAATGCAACACAATAACAAGCAAAATATTAATTTTGACCTTAACCTCAATCTTGGGATTTACCAACAGTGGGACTACAATTCTCAAACCTGAACTTTGGAACAGTTGGATGCTCTTTCTAATTCATTGCTGTGATGTATCTACAGTTTTTCTCCCCGTTTGAAAGCTGTTATTGGTGCAATTCTATTCATTTTGAAATAGTCTGTTTGGGAATGGTGTTGCCTCCCTTTTTTCTCTTCTGCGAGGCCCATTGCCTGCTCATTGGGCTATGACCAGAAAATATCCTAGCTGCCACAGAAGCAATGTCATTGTTTTTGCCCACAAGGGATTAACCTAACGTAGCAGGTGTACAATAAATGCCTGAAACTAGATCCCCTACATAGTGGTCTTGACGAGAATAAAAAACACTGTCGGGAGTTTCTCTTCTGCACTGTTCAACCAATCCAGTAAATGTTGAGGAGGAATTAAGTTAGTGTTGCCTTGTTAACGTCCAAAAGTAGAAGTTGTTACAGGCTCTCTTTCCATTTCCCTTGAAAACCAGAACATCCGGTTGTTGGGGACTCGGCAGAGGCTAGCAAGGGATGGATACAAGTAAACACAAAACCCAAGTTGTATTGCACTGCCTTGGAATACGCTTGATTCCATTTACCCAAAGCCCACCCTGTCTTGTAAGGCCTCTTGGCTGAATTACAGGTGAAAAATGTTGGTTGCCCATAACCAAAGTGGTGTGGAAATTGCTAATATTTCTTTCAAATCTTTATCACATACTTACTCTATTATTCAATTCACATCAGACCACAAAATATACAATATTAGTGAATTCTACACAGTGTAACTTGTCAAATGTGATCAATTAAGTTAGTATTTAGAAATGTGCTCAATGTTGAGAGATTTGAATATACTATATGTAGTTAATGTTGAGCTTACGAGCTTCTATGGCTATTTCATGTAGCACTCCAGACAAACCTAGCACGACTATATACTCAAAGTAGCCCAGAGATCTTTACCAGTTTACAATTGCACTGCTTTGGCAAAACCCTGTCTTTATTTAAACCCTTGTGTGAAGTGGCTTGCATATACAAGGTTGATGTGTTCAAGGTCACTGGATGCAATTTTATTTAGGTTTTTCCTGGAGTTTTCCACAGCCTAAGCTGGTATATAATGTCAAGCATTTTCTCCTCCCAAAACATGTCCGCTTTTGGTTTGTAGATGGATATATTGGCTTGTAATTAATGTACAAACTAATCAAGATGGACTGTGTTTAATGCTTGATCAAATTGGATAATGGCATTAGAATATAAATGCAGCACAATATTAATTATAACACTGCCTTGTGATTATTTTCCTTTAGAATTTACTTCCATAAGTCTACGCACAGCATGTCCACAATACCCTGTGCCCCCCACCCACCCTCCTAGATGTTTCAGTAATGGTGTTTGTGCTCTCCTCCATCCTTCTTACTGTGCCCTATACAATCTACCCTCTCTCACTCACTCTGCCCTCGCCTGTACAAGCTCGTCACCCCTCTCTCCCAGTGCTCTGTAACAAGCTCTGCGGGCTAAATGTAGAGTCAATTAGAGACCCAGAGGAGAGGGACCTGTATTGTGAATTTAAATGGGTCCCCCTGGTAGGCCAAGGAAAAGTAATGGTGCCTTTTCTGCAAAAATAAAACACTTCCTGCAGTCAAATTCCCTAATGGCCTTATGGGTGGAATGTTATTAAGATTTTTCATAAGGAATAAACAAACATTTTTATACCAAAAGTTCTGTGTTTCTATGTCAAACGGTTTTGTTATATTTCAGTCTTCTGTGATGTGTATATAAAGTGTAATATTGGGATGCAAACTCAAAATTTTATACATTTCAACTCTATATCTAACATGGTACAGGTGTATTTTTCTTAAGCCCGTATCCATGTGTGTGAGGTGTATACTTTTGTTTCAAAGTAGATTTGTTTAAGACTACCAAGAAACACTGTGACCCTGTTTTAGCCCACTGTAGTAAAAGGTTCAGGGACAAATTGAGCTATTAATAGTTACACCTTTATGTAACTGTATACTACTTGAACTTTTTTTTTGTAACAAAGGCTGTCCAAGAATTCATGCAATTCAGTTGAAGTCATAGAAGGTTCAATCACTAATAGTTTATGGTAGCGTGATGGTACTTGAGTGACTTATTTTGATAGTGGATGCTGTGGCTCGGGTATAAAGTGTGAGTTAGGTGCCATGGTTTTCCTGTGGTAGCTGTATGCAGGAAAAAAATCCATATGTTCTTCGAATGGTATTGTGCACATATTCTGTCTGTATTCTAAAACATCTATAATTTAAATAACATTTTGCTTTTTGTATTGTTCTTGCAATACTTACCTAGTTAAATACATTTTTTTAAATTGCTCTTGCAATCTCTAAACGTGCCACTTAAATTTGCGCATAAGCTTAAAATCCCCCTTCTCATGTTACCACCGTTTTAAAAAGTGTTAGTCTACCTGGTTGTTTTTTGAAACCTTACTTTGGCAAAGTGGCCTGAAGAGAGCTGCAGAGTAGCTCATCAGGCTACATACAGTGCATCGCAGTCTCACACATTTAATGCTAAAGCATTAACGCATGGCTTGCTAGGTGCCTGCCTGCACCCTGCCACATAGCTAGAATTAAATTAGTTTTTGGAATCCGAGCATGACGCTTGGCAGAGAGGATTTACGCACAAATAATAAGGTGAGCGGATATGAACAGTGCACAGCTGCGCTACTGTCAGCAAGAGACCTTGATGTTTCATATTTGGTGGAGCTTGACTGCTTTTGACAAAGCTGTCCCTTCTCTAGCGGCTTGCATCAGTTCACCGGGGCAGTGTTCACCTCGACAAATGGATTTACAATCATTAGCCATATTATAAACTTCACTGGTTCACGGTGTGATTTGTTCTCTTCCATTAGTCAATACGTGGACTAGAAGCCTAGTGGGGATGGGTGCATTCACTACAAAAGGCTGATAGGAAATGTATAATGTATTCAGTAAAAGCAAGGCCCTGTGTTTCCTGAATGGCGAGGCACCTTTTTATTCAGCTACACAGGGATAATTCCGTTCCATGTATCTTGTGGAGAGTGAGATAAATGTATTTACTGTGCTGCGTGTCTTGGTGTACAAAATGAAATGATCCAAAACAGATTTGATTTGGGACTTTTAGATCGTCTGGTTCCCCAGCAAATCCCATCGCTGAGATTCTACACCATTCAAAACCCATTTGCAATGTATATACCGGTACATACTGTACATGACCTTGTATAAGGGTGCTCTTGTAACAGGGTAGAGCTGCTGAACATACCCCTATGGCCTGTTGTTAGCTTCGAGAACCTCATCTCATGATGCTAAAAGGTGGCATAGTATGTTTGATATTCATTATTCATCATTAAAGGGACACTAACTGTAGTACCTAGATTTATTATGCGTATATTAGTAAAATATGTCTCTTAGTTTTAGTTTAACATCCTCCTTGCTTCAATAGATGAACATTGTGGAATGAAATTAAGTAGTCTACATGGAAGGATGTTGTGTGAAAGCAGGTCCTGTTTCAGTGTCTGCTGTGAAGTCTCAAGCCTATGGTCAAGTAATGAGTTCCATTTGTCAGTCGTTCATGAGGATAATACTGTATGTCATTTGGAATATTAATTGGTATGTGTTTGATTCTATATTCTCTGTTTATTTCTATGGAATTTTTAGGTAATTTCATGGATTCTGCTTGCATGTTAGTCTATCTTCTATGAAATGGTGGACTGGGCAGTACCAGAGTCAGTTCAAATCAATTCAAATTGTATTTGTCACATACACATGGTTAGCAGATGTTAATGCGAGTGTAGCGAAATGCTTGTGCTTCTAGTTCCGACAATGCAGTAATAACCAACGAGTAATCTAACCTAACAATTCCATAACTACTACCTTATATACACAAGTGTAAAGGGATAAATAATATGTACATAAAGATGTATGAATGAGTGATGTTACAGAACGGCATAGGCAAGATGCAGTAGATGGTATCGAGTACAGTATATACATATGAGATGAGTAATGTAGGGTATGTAAACATAAAAGTGCATAGTTTAAAGTGGCTAGTGATACATGTATTACATAAAGATGGCAAGATGCAGTAGATGATATAGAGTACAGTATATACATATACATTATATTAAGTGGCATTGTTTAAAGTGGCTAGTGATACATTTTTGATCAATTTCCATTATTAAAGTGAGCTGGAGTTGAGTCGGTATGTTGGCAGCAGCCACTCAATGTTAGTGGTGGCTGTTTAACAGTCTGATGGCCTTGAGATAGAAGCTGTTTTTCAGTCTCTCGGTCCCTGCTTTGATGCACCTGTACTGACCTCGCCTTCTGGATGATAGCGGGGTGAACAGGCAGTGGCTCGGGTGGTTGTTGTCCTTGATGATCTTTATGGCCTTCCTGTGACATCGGGTGGTGTAGGTGTCCTGGAGGGCAGGTAGTTTGCCCCCAGTGATGCGTTGTGCAGACCTCACTACCCTCTGGAGAGCCTTACGGTTGTGGGTGGAGCAGTTGCCGTACCAGGCGGTGATACAGCCCGACAGGATGCTCTCGATTGTGCATCTGTAAAAGTTTGTGAGTGCTTTTGGTGACAAGCCGAATTTCTTCAGCCTCCTGAGGTTGAAGAGGCGCTGCTGCGCCTTCTTCACAACGCTGTCTGTGTGGGTGGACCAATTCAGTTTGTCTGTGATGTGTACGCCGAGGAACTTAAAACTTACTACCCTCTCCACTACTGTCCCGTCGATGTGGATAGGGGGGTGCTCCCTCTGCTGTTTCCTGAAGTCCACAATCATCTCCTTTGTTTTGTTGACGTTGAGTGTGAGGTTATTTTCCTGACACCACACTCCGAGGGCCCTCACCTCTTCCCTGTAGGCCGTCTCGTCGTTGTTGGTAATCAAGCCTACCACTGTGGTGTCGTCCGCAAACTTGATGATTGAGTTGGATGGCCACGCAGTCGTGGGTGAACAGGGAGTACAGGAGAGGGCTCAGAACGCACCCTTGTGGGGCCCCAGTGTCGAGGATCAGCGAGGTGGAGATGTTGTTACCTACCCTCACCACCTGGGGGCGGCCGTCAGGAAGTCCAGTACCCAGTTGCACAGGGCGGGGTCGAGACCCAGGGTCTTGAGCTTGATGACGAGTTTGGAGGGTACTATGGTGTTAAATGCTGAGCTGTAGTCGATGAACAGCATTCTCACATAGGTATTCCTCTTGTCCAGATGGGTTAGGGCAGTGTGGTTGCGATTGCGTCGTCTGTGGACCTATTGGGGTGGTAAGCAAATTGGAGTGGGTCTAGGGTGTCAGGTAGGGTGGAGGTGATATGGTCCTTGACTAGTCTCTCAAAGCACTTCATGATGACAGAAGTGAGTGCTACGGGGCGGTAGTCGTTTAGCTCAGTTACCTTAGCTTTCTTGGGAACAGGAACAATTGTGGATGCTTTTATTGACTCTTGCTATAATTCCTCCTCCTGTAATATTTTAGATAGTACACTGGAAATGTCATAAATAAGCACCTTATCAGTTGTTTTGGTTCCACAGGGAATAAGTTCACACTTTGAAATGCTTAACGTCGTAGTGTTAAATAGAGGGCTATATTCCTCACAGAAACAAGTTTTGTGATCAGACATGATTTACAGAAAAGCAGTGTTTGTGTTGACAAAGGTGTGAGATTTTAAAATGATAAATAAGAGTATACTGAATAAAGCATTTTCAAAAAAGAAATTGCTCAATTGCTTCCACACCAAAAAAATTAACTAATTTGCTGAGCATGTTGTTGAGTATGTGACCAAATTAACATCTTTCTCTGTCAACCTCTCCTGTCCTCTGCATCAAATGCTCCTTTTACCTGACACTGAAAGTCATAGTGATTGAACCCCATCCAGCCAGAGCGCAACACCCTCTACCTCTCTTAATGTGTCTTGACGTTGACTAATTAACAGGGGCTACCAGTGCGCACGCTGGCCTGCAGAGGATTCAATTCATCTCATGCTGCTGGCCGCTTTCTCCCCCTTTTTTTCTCTTCCACCTGCTCCCCTTCTCACAGCCTCCCCACCTAAACTCAGATTTCATGCATAAGAATGAGCGAGGGAGAAGTCGGGAAGGCATCGATGTTGTTGACTGATGTGCAGGTCTTTGTTAGTGCATTTTGTTTGTGATGTGTTGAAGTGAGGAGGGGAAGTTCAAGGCTGCTGAGGAGGAGGAGGAGGGCGTCGAAATAGATTATATCGTGCAGCGCAGAACTGTTGACAGTGACAGCGGCACTCGCAGGGCGCTCATAGCTGTGGAGAGAAGATGGAAAAGATGGAAAGGCAGACAGAAGATGTACCAATGGACCTGCTAATATCTCATGCTGGTGTTCCATTATCATACGATGGACATGGTCCTAAGAGGGTTGCTGATGCTCGGTCCTTGGGAGTAGAACCGGCCATATTTTTTGTCTCCCTTAAGAACCTGTGGTTTAGAGTAGCCAAACATGCTTCTCAGATGTTTTGCGATTGGGAGAATAGGCTGTTTGTGTCTGTGGCTTTTGAATTTCCAATGTGAGTGTTTGTTCATTTGGTTGTAATAACAAGTTCAAATGAAGGATGATTCAGATTGCTTTCTTCCTGTGCTTGGAGATAGAATATCAGTTAAGTATCCAAGTGTAAACAGGGGCCTATTCCCTCTGAAATTTCAAGCAAATAACAGCATGGCCTACAACAACTTACCCATGGAAATGAATTTGTTCCTTGAAGCCCAGAATGTCTGATCTCCTCGCCCTCGAACCAAGGGAGAATAACAAAGGACTTGTGTCATGTTTACAGGCATAGAATGATTACAAAGGCATAATCACCCTGCTGCACAAAAGGATAGGAGAGATTTGAGGGATGCTACTGTATTGCTATGCACCCAAAATTCTTCATCAAAGAGCCTCTACCTACTAATTACTCAAGATTTTGGGGTGGGCGGGGGAGGCCTGGATATACCAAATTGTTTTAAATAGCCCCAGCATCCTAATATCTTTGAATTTTCCAATCTCTTGGAAGCAGCTTAACTACACAGCCTGGTCTCATAGACTAGACATAACAAAGTAATTGTACATCCGGGACTCTCAAATTAGTATAATACGTTTGGTATGGTTACATTTGGTATGGTTACATAAGACAGATGGTTACTTAAGGCAAAAACTAAAGTAGGGTGGTTCGTCGGGGTGGATGGGTGGGCATATAGCGCAAATGTCTAGCAACCCAAAGGTTGCGAGTTCAAATGTCATCATGGACAACTTTAGCATTTTAGTTAATTTACATATTTCATCTACTTACTACTTTTTAGATACTTTGCAACTACTTAGCATGTTAGCTAACCCTCCCCTAACCTTAAACCTTTTAGCTAACCCTAGCCTTAACCCTTTTAGCTAACCCTTCCCCTAACCTTAACCCTTTAACCTAACTTCTAAACTTATCCCTAACCCCTAGCCTAATTAACGTTAGCTAGCTAGCTATCTTTAGCCACCTACCTAGAATTCATAACATATCATACATTTTACAAATTCGTAACATATTGTACATTTTGCTAATTCGTAACATATAATACGAATTGTAATTCGTAACATATCATACAAAATGGGTGATGGACATCCCCAAATTAATATAACCATGTCTCGGATTTACATATAGAATAATATGAAATGCTCTGAGACCAGGTTGCAGCTACGCCACATGGAGGTGCTAAAATGTCATTTCCTGAGGACATCAGAGTAGCCTATGCTGTGATGGTTTATTTTGTCATGCAATACTTAAAAAGGACTGTATGTTTGAAGGTAAGCCACAAATAAACCAACTGGCCCTCGAAGGCAAGGGACCTGCTCTTTTTCCACATTTCTCTTAACTCATAAAAGTCTAAACCCTGTCAAAGCCAGGGGTCTAAGCTGGACACTGCGTACAGAATTTGGCAGATCGGCTATGCCGACTTCAGACAAATCCCGAAACGTTTGTGGGAGAGAGTCTCATCTTTCCATAGAGGGGTCATAATAGTTTTTAGGCCAAACCGTTCGAATGCTACAGACGATTTTGTGAATGAACTATAAATAAGCCTCAAAACATTATTTAAAAAAATATTTTCATATCATGGATGGTCAGTCCTTGCATCCATAGCTGTCTATTCATTTGAGAGTGGTTACATTCCTCCTGCCCAATCCCTCAGCTTTTTACCGTTTAAGGGCCCTCAGCTGATTGCCCCTTTAAGGGCCTCAGAGACCGGCTCAGTGAAGTGTATGGGAGAGAAGATGACAATAATAGTGGTGCAAGCAATAAGACTACCACAGTTAGATCCTTTTTAATTGGAGCATTGTGTTTCATAAGCATTTTTTTTATTTTTTTATTTTTTTACTTAGCTTTGTCGGAACATAAACCTGTAATAAATTATGTAGATTATTCCTTTAGTAGCAAAGTCCCTTGTGACCAGCTGGTAAAACTCCATGGTGGATAAAGTGTCCAAATACTCAGGTGCCTCAATTAATTGCGCTAAGGTTTGGAACATTCCAACTCTTACTCACTAGAGCCCAATGGACAAACAACTGCCAAAGCGCTTACTACAAACATACAGTCTAAGATAATTAAAATGTTGACCTTGTCGTACAGTCTTTGACACTGGACTGAGAGACTTCTGAAAGAGGGTGCAGACTTGTTTGGAAGGGCAAAGAGTAGCCTCCTTTCATTTCCAAATGTAAACGCTTGTAGAAAATGTACGCAATACAATAATTATGGGTCAAACACATTTCTAGTCTTCCAAAAAGTGGGTAAAGAAGCAGGTGTTACGTTGAGTTGATTCATGGATGATAACTTTATTTTATCTTTCAGTCAGTCCCTTCAAGTGCTGAACATTTTCTATCGCCAGCACAGCATAAGGGGCCAAATCACAGTATGTCTGTTCCTCTGCAAACCAGCCATTTCCAAAAGTACAGGAGAAGAAACGTGTAAATTCCTCGGCCCTTGACCGCACACCTGTTCAATGCAGTTGACTTCATGGCAGTCTTAGAGCGCATGAAGTGGGCCATCATGGCGGTTAGCATAATTTTGTGACAATGGGAGGCCAGAGGGAGTTGAAAGTCCTTAATAATAATTTGGAGGACTGGCACCTCTTGAAGTTTCTTACCTGGCCCCGAAATGCAAATTACTCTCTGAGGTCAAAAGGAAGTTAACGGGCCTATTTTTCCCCTTGCCGTTCAACTCTGAAAGGGACAAATCCTACTCTCTTCAACAAAAGTAAGTGTAAAACTTGTTACTTTTTGTCTGTTTCTATTACCAAAACATGTACTAGATTACACAATACCCAGATGTAATTTTGCCATTGCGTTCTCTTGTGCTAAATCTTCTGACAAAGTTAATGGCATGTTTGGCGCAAGGCAACAAGACCACAAAAGTGCACTTTGAAAGCAGAGTAATTGTCAAATGCCTCCTTACAATGTTAAATAGGCAAATGAGTTGACCCTTGTCAATCAAGGGTCAACTCATTTGTCAATCAAGAAATGTCAATCAAGAAAGCAGTAGTGCCAAGTTATCCTCCGGGTCCAGTAAAAAAAATCACTGATTCTTAGCCCCCAGTAACATTCTAGTACTGTCCTCACATGCTATTTCTCCTGCTCAGCTTGTGCCCTTAGCAAACAACATATAAACAATTGACAGTTTCAAATCACTGTCTTAGCTTGCTGCAGGGACAGATGGAAAATACTGTTATAATTTTGAATGAGTGCAGGGGAGTCAATTTGGTATGGCAGTTGCCATACCCTAGCTCCACCATTCCATTAGCTCTATTCCAGATATTATTATGAGCCGTCTTCCCCTCAGCAGCCTCCACACCAACTATAGGATACTAAAATCATTCCAATCCCAATTAAAGGCAAATGCAGTTTAGCGGTATTACTATAAGAGCGTCTGCTAAATGACTTAAATGTAAATGTAATTACTGGGATGACTTTAGGACCATGCGGACGCCTGGGAGAGGGAGGGAAGGCTGGTTGTATGGCTGGCTAGCTGGCTTTATGGAGAGTGCATAGACACAGCTGCAAGGAACAGCACAACTTTTTCTAAAAACAATACAGAGCTAAAGATGGCTGTAGTTGATGGCTTTGGCTAGGTAACTGCTGTTTGACTTGCCAATCAAATAAACTAGAGTTTTAATCCTGGTGCAGAGCTAGTGCGTAGCAGCTAATTATTGTATGTACAGTACAGTACCAGTCAAAAGTTTGGACACCTACTCATTCAAGGGTTTTTCTTGAATTTTGTACTATTTTCTACATTGTAGAATAATCGAGAAGACATCTAAACTATGAAATAACACATGGAATCATGTAGTAACCAAAAAAGTGTTAAACAAATCAAAATATATTTTATATTTGAGATTCTTCAAAGTAGCAACCCTTTGCCTTAATGACAGCTTTGCACACTCTTGGCATTCTTTCAACCAGCTTCATGTGGAATACTTTTCCAACAGTCTTGAAGGAGTTCCCACATATGCTGAGCACTTGTTGGCTGCTTTTCCTTCACTCTGTGGTCCAACTCATCCCAAACCATCTCAATTGGGTTGAGGTCGGGTGATTGTTGAGGCCAGATCATCTGATGCAGCACTCCATCACTCTCCTTATTGGTCAAATAGCCCTTACACAGCCTGGCGGTGTGTTTTGGGTCATTGTCCTGTTGAAAAACAAATGATAGTCCCACTAAGCTCAAACCACATGGGATGGCGTATCGCTGCAGAATGCTGTGGTAGCCATGCTGGTTAACCTTTTCACATGTGAGTTCCAAATATCGCTAATGGTCGCCCCCAACGTGAGTTGTTTTATGCAGGTGATGTCAGAATGCACTCACTGTTCCAAAATGTGATGATTACGCAACAGGACAGTTAACATGCGCTGCCTGCTTATTATCTATAGGCTGCTTATTATCTATAGGCTATGTTTCAACTTGTCAATTTCAAATGATTTTCTAACAAGTTGTATTTTCTAACAGTTTCAATTGAGGTGTGTTCCACGTCCTCATTAATTCACATAGAAGTAGTCCATTTCAGCATTGCGGACAATTTATGTTTGAGGCTTTTTTCTTTTGTTCACCTTTATTTAACCAGGTAGGCTAGTTGAGAACGCGTTCTCATTTGCAACTGCGACCTGGCCAAGATAAAGCAAAGCAGTTTGACACATACAACCCAGAGTTGCACATGGAATAAACAAACATACAGTCAATAGTACAGTAGAAAAAGTCTATATACAGTATGTGCAAATGAGGTAGGATAAGGGAGGTAAGGCAATAAATAGGCCATGGTGGCGAAGTAATTACAATATAGCAATTAAACACTGGAATGGTAGATGTGCAGAATATGTGTATATACTGTATATATATATATATATATATATACATATCTACATATATACACATATATATGTACATATGAATTTGCAAGTAGAGATACTGGGGTGCAAAGGAGCAAGATAAATAAATAAATACAGTATGGGGATGAGGTAGTTGGATGGGCTATTTACAGATACAGATGGGCTATGTACAGGTGCAGTGATCTGTGAGCTGCTCTGACAGCTGGTGCTTAAAGCTAGTGAGGGAGATATGAGTCTCCAGCTTCAGTGATTTTGGCAGTTCGTTCCAGTCATTGGCAGCAGAGAACTGGAAGGAGAGGCGGCCAAAGGAAGAATTGGCTTTGGGGGTGACCAGTGAGATATACCTGCTGGAGCGTGTGCTACGGGTGGGTGCTGCTATGGTGACCAGTGAGCTGAGATAAGGCGGGGCTTTACCTAGCAGAGACTTGTAGATGACCTGGAGCCAGTGGGTTTGGCGACGAGTATGAAGCGAGGGCCAGCCAACGAGAGCGTACAGGTCGCAGTGGTGGGTAGTATATGGCGATTTGGTGACAAAACGGATGGCACTGTGATAGACTGCATCCAATTTGTTGAGTAGAGTGTTGGAGGCTATTTTGTAAATTACATCGCTGAAGTCGAGGATCGGTAGGATGGTCAGTTTTACGAGGGTATGTTTGGCAGCATGAGTGAAGGATGCTTTGTTGCGAAATAGGAAGCCGATTCTAGATTTAATTTTGGATTGGAGATGCTTAATGTGAGTCTGGAAGGAGAGTTTACAGTCTAACCAGACACCTAGGTATTTATAGTTGTCCACATATTCTAAGTCAGAACCGTCCAGAATAGTGATGCTGGACGGGCGGGCAGGTGCGAGCAGCGATCGGTTGAAGAGCATGCATTTAGTTTTACTTGCATTTAAGAGCAGTTGGAGGCCACGGAAGGAGAGTTGTATGGCATTGAAGCTCGTCTGGAGGTTAGTTAACACAGTGTCCAAAGAAGGGCCAGAGATATACAGAATCGTGTCATCTGCATAGAGGTGGATCAGAGAATCACCAGCTTTACTGAGCTGGATAAACTTCTCTCTTCCAGGAGAGCCCACCGCACTTCACTCATGTTTGCGCAGATCAAGTATGCATATATTTGCGCAGTCTTGCAAGAATTGGAACATTTTCTTGCTGGCTCTCGCTTTTCCTTCCTTGTTGTTTTCCTTACACAACTTTGGACAGGTGTGCGTTCCTATCAAAGTAAGTTCCTTATTTTCTGTATATCGTGTTGTCGTTTCTACTGTAGGTGCACACAGAATGTATGTATATATGTATGTATTGAGCATAATGTATTTACAGTTGTATTCACGTTTTCAATTACTGGTGACAAATAATGCATTCCGATTATTGCATATATTGCAATGCAATACTTTTGAAGGTTGTACTGATTATAATGAGCTAAGCTGTTTGCCAGCTATGTGTGGCGCCATGTTTGTTGACATTATACAATGCATTCTGGGTGCCACGTAATCTGTCAGACCAAAGATGTTATAATGAGGTGAAGGAATGGTTCACTCATCTTTTGGGTAAACTTCCGGAAGTGAATGAAGGGAAGTGGATGATCATAGATGACACACGCCCTTCAATATGCATACTATAAACAGACCAAACTCATCTTGTCTCCTCTTATTATCTTTGGTTCATGCAACAAAACAAAAAAACATGGCTGTGCGCACAAACTACTCATCGTCGAATTACTTTTGATTTCTAGAAAGTGTTTTACTCTTTCGATCAATGGTGAGCTCACCCGTGATGTGATTAATTATAAATAGTAAGTGCTATTAGCTAATTCATATTGTAGTTTATGTCAGCCGAGAGTTATAAAAAATATGACCGCTTGTGTTACATCAATCTTTCCTCAGTTAGCACTAGGACAAATGTAGTCTACATTTTTCCGGTTTGGTTGATTGTGTTATGCTGTAGCTACTTATGTGAATGTCTGAACATGGTATCCAAAAATAAACTGCATTTGTGGAAAATGTTTTTGAAAAAAAGTGTGCTCAAATGCTGATTGTTGCGTCATTCAAAACTGGACGTTCTAATCACACTGGTTTGATCGTACGCTACATGGACCACTGTAGAATGATCACACCCGTGTGTTGGTATGTGTGAAAAGCTTGTGTGCCTTGAGTTCTAAATAAATCAGACCGTCACCCAGCAAAGCACCATCACACCACCTTCATGCTTCACTGTGGGAACCATACATGCAGAGATCTGTTCACCTACTCTCCATCTCAAAGACACAGCAGTTTGAACCAAAAATCTAATTTGGATTCCGGTCTAATGTCCATTGCTCGTGTTTCTTGGCCCAAGCAAGTCTTATTGGTGTCTTTCAGTGGTTTGTTTGCAGCAATTTGACCATGAAGGCCTGATTCACGCAGTCTCCTCTGAACAGGTGATGTTGAGATGTGTCTGTTACTTGAATTCTGTGAATCATGTATTTGTGCTGCAACTGGTAACTAATTAACGTATCCTTTGCAGAGGTAACTCTGGGTCTTCCTTTCCTGTGGCGGTCCTCATGAGCCAATTTCATTATAGCGCCTGGTTTTTACGACTGCACTGCCTTCGATACTGTGAACCATCAGATCCTCCTCTCCACCCTCTCCGAGTTGGGCATCTCCGGCGCGGCCCACGCTTGGATTGCGTCCTACCTGACAGGTCGCTCCTACCAGGTGGCGTGGCGAGAATCTGTCTCCTCACCACGTGCTCTCACCACTGGTGTCCCCCAGGGCTCTGTTCTAGGCCCTCTCCTATTCTCGCTATACACCAAGTCACTTGGCTCTGTCATAACCTCACATGGTCTCTCCTATCATTGCTATGCAGACGACACACAATTAATCTTCTCCTTTCCCCCTTCTGATGACCAGGTGGCGAATCGCATCTCTGCATGTCTGGCAGACATATCAGTGTGGATGACGGACCACCACCTCAAGCTGAACCTCGGCAAGACGGAGCTGCTCTTCCTCCCGGGGAAGGACTGCCCGTTCCATGATCTCGCCATCACGGTTGACAACTCCATTGTGTCCTCCTCCCAGAGCGCTAAGAACCTTGGCGTGATCCTGGACAACACCCTGTCGTTCTCAACTAACATCAAGGCGGTGGCCCGTTCCTGTAGGTTCATGCTCTACAACATCCGCAGAGTACGACCCTGCCTCACACAGGAAGCGGCGCAGGTCCTAATCCAGGCACTTGTCATCTCCCGTCTGGATTACTGCAACTCGCTGTTGGCTGGGCTCCCTGCCTGTGCCATTAAACCCCTACAACTCATCCAGAACGCCGCAGCCCGTCTGGTGTTCAACCTTCCCAAGTTCTCTCACGTCACCCCGCTCCTCCGCTCTCTCCACTGGCTTCCAGTTGAAGCTCGCATCCGCTACAAGACCATGGTGCTTGCCTACGGAGCTGTGAGGGGAACGGCACCTCAGTACCTTCAGGCTCTGATCAGGCCCTACACCCAAACAAGGGCACTGCGTTCATCCACCTCTGGCCTGCTCGCCTCCCTACCACTGAGGAAGTACAGTTCCCGCTCAGCCCAGTCAAAACTGTTCGCTGCTTTGGCACCCCAATGGTGGAACAAACTCCCTCACGACGCCAGGACAGCGGAGTCAATCACCACCTTCCGGAGACACCTGAAACCCCACCTCTTCAAGGAATACCTAGGATAGGATAAAGTAATCCTTCTGACCCCCCCCCCCCCCCTTAAAAGATTTAGATGCACTATTGTAAAGTGGTTGTTCCACTGGATGTCATAAGGTGAATGCACCAATTTGTAAGTCGCTCTGGATAAGAGCGTCTGCTAAATGACTTAAATGTAAATGTAAAATGAAACTTTCAAAGTGTTGACTGACCTTCATGTCTTAAAGTAATGATTGACTGTTTCTCTTTACTTATTTGAGCTGTTCTTGCCATAAAATGGACTTGGTATTTTACCAAATAGGGCTATCTTCTGTATACCACCCATACCATGTCACAACACAACTGATTACTTCTTATTTTGTGGAATTTCTTCGGCTCAAACGCATTTATTTTTAATGCACACCCGTTAATTGAAATGCATTTCAGGTGACTCTCGAAGCTGGTTGAGAGAATGCTAGGTGTGTGCAAAGCTTTCAAGGCAAAGGGGGGCTACTTTGAAGAATCTCACATATATTTTGTTTTAGCACTTTTTTGGTTACTACATGATTCCATATGTGTTATTTTGATGTCTTCACTATTATTCTACAATGTAGAAAATAGTACAAATAAAGAAAAACCTTTGAGTAGGTGTGTCCAAACTTTTGACTGGTACTGTATGTTTTTGTAGAATGATAAGTCCCTTATTGACTGAGGTGAATGAAGCTACAGCAACAAGGTTATAATTGCTGAAATCAATTTAGTTTGTTTTTGCTTTTTCCAAATGTCACGAACCGGCTCGAAGCCCTAACAAAAAGGGAGACAACGTAGAGATCAAACAAAAACAAATATATTTATTAACTGAAGTAACCTATATACCATTAACAATGGTGTATGTAGTCAGTAGTGTAAGTGAGTGGTTGCATGCATAAATGTGATATGAGGTGTGTTGAAAGGTGCCAAAACAAAATGACCACAAAAACGCCCTCAACCAAAATCCAACAGTGTGTCTGCATGGAGAGAGAGTCTCCTCCTTGAATGGGGGAAAGGTGTGTCCCGGAACATGGACATTCAGGAACAGGGAGCACGAGAGAACGCGTCAGCAACGACATAAACAGTCCCCCTAATGTGCCGCACAGAGATGGAAGGCTTGTAAAAATAAATCTAATTTATTAAAAAAACACATCTCATTATCCTCTGGAGCCCAAATCTCTCCGAACGCCCTCAATCACTCCGAATACGGGGCTCTACAAAGACACTTTTGTGAGTCAAAACATACTCATCCGCCAAAACCGCAGCTTCAGAGACAGTCTTCACTTTTCATGCATGTAAGTGGCTATACAATCAAGGATTGTGCTAGGATTGCTCTAGCATAATCAGATCACAGCCACTAGAAAGTCATAACCGCAGAGGCGGAACACCAGCGATTAAACTGAAGATAACTCGTGAAAACTCAACATGAGTCTGTTGGTCAACCCTTTTTAAAGTCCTAAATCGTTGGTGGTAAGCCTCAGGAACCTATTTGTAAATCTGTAACAGCCATTTTAACCTTACCCTAACTGACACTGTCGGCTACACCAAGAGATGAATATGCTTCCTGCGCTTTACCAGTCACACTGCAACAAAGTGCGGTCAGAATCAGGCCAACTCCTTGCGTCAGCACCACGCTCAAACAGCGAAAAGAAAATCAGGGTCCTTCTCATTAAATTTGGGCAACAACTAAGTTTCCAACAATATCAAATGAGTCCGGGGCCAGACTGAGAGAGGAGAGACCCCTAGGTAAATCTGGGTCACCTTCTCAGAGCAAACTCTGCCCTGAGAGCTTTCTTTCCCTAACCAACTCTAGCTGCTCTTGTTGCAGCTTGATTTTAGCACGCTCCAAATCCTGTTTAGATGCCAATTATTTTTCATAATTTACACGATCATGCTCACGATCATGCTCCAGTAGTAACAGAAGCACTTCTTTCTGTTGTTCAAAAGAAGACTTCTAGGGCTAACAGATGGAGTGGCCATTGAAACGAAACGGGGAGACGGCTGGGGAGGTGGCGAGTCCTTGGCAGAGGCTGCTCCAGTGGAAACTTCAAGAATACCACTCTCCATCAGATTGGCCTTCAATATCAACCTAATAGAATTTTAGGCATTTATCACTAATGTCAACCTTGTAGTGTTCAGCGATCTTCAACAGCTGTTCTTTAGTACATCATTCTAACAGTTCCTCTGATGGAAAGCGAATGAACTCATCTATGTTAGAAGCCGTAGTCACAAGTAAATACTAAAAATAATCTCGCTCTTCCCCTCTGCTGAGCACACCAGACAACAAGAGAAATGCCAATCACACTGGGCACCACAGGAGAGAGATGAGATATAAGGAGCTTCCCCAAATGTTACAATAACTCAACCCTAGTCTTCATGCAGATTCGCGGTGGGTAATTACGCACTGTAGCCCGCTGACATGGGAGAAAAAAAGTATAAATAAAAAAATGTTCCCCCCAAGCCACGGATGTGCCCCCGAGACAACTGCTCAGTCCACGGACACCACACAAAAACAACAAAATAACCATGCCCAACGTATTCCAAAGTGAAACACGCCTCTCTTTTACCCTGTTAGACTATAGCTCCTGGTGGCAAATGGCACTACCTCACCTGAATCTCCCACTGAGGTACACAGCCGATTGTACTCACCTCCTCGTACCAATGTCCCAACAGCGAGTAGAGCAAGAGTTTCCAGCTTGGGAAAGGCCTGGACACTAACCAATGATACTCTCTCCCACACAGCCAACTATCCACCACAGTGGCACATTTACCAACCATAACAAAGGCAACCAACACTTGGCACCAAACATTACAACTCAAAAAAGCTGTAACAATAGATGCAAACAAAGCACCTACAGAGTTTACAAACATTAACTCCACGTTTTCTCCCAAACATAATATTCATACCAGTAAGCCCCACAACACTAGTATTAGGCCCACTGGCATACTCTACCAGGCAACGCACTTGTTTAATGACATCACAGGACAACCAAAATCACTGAAATGCATATAAAGCACTATACCAAACACTTATAAGAATATGCCATGAATACAAACCAAAGCACTTTCCAATAAGCATTAACCCATCATAATGCAGCAAAATACTACCTACCAAATGTCTAGGAACCAACCTTATAATCCCAGATGAGCCCCCACTTGTCACGAACCAGCTCGAAGCCCGTAACAAAAAGACAACGTAGAGATCAAGGAATGAACAAAAATATATTTATTAACTGAAGTAACATACAGTGGGGCAAAAAAGTATTTAGTCAGCCACCAATTGTGCAAGTTCTCCCACTTAAAAAGATGAGAGAGGCCTGTAATTTTCATCATAGGTACACTTCAACTATGACAGACAAAATGAGAAAAAAAATCCTAAAAATCACATTGTAGGATTTTTTATGAATTTATTTGCAAATTATGGTGGAAAATAAGTATTTGGTCAATAACAAAAGTTTCTCAATACTTTGTTATATACCCTTTGTTGGCAATGACAGAGGTCAAACCTTTTCTGTAAGTCTTCACAAGGTTTTCACACACTGTTGCTGGTATTTTGGCCCATTCCTCCATGCAGATCTCCTCTAGAGCAGTGATGTTTTGGGGCTGTTGTTGGGCAACACGGACTTTCAACTCCCTCCAAAGATTTTCTATGGGGTTGAGATCTGGAGACTGGCTAGGCCACTCCAGGACCTTGAAATGCTTCTTACGAAGCCACTCCTTCGTTGCCCGGGCGGTGTGTTTGGGATCATGGTCATGCTGAAAGACCCAGCCACGTTTCATCTTCAATGCCCTTGCTGATGGTAGGCTTTGTTACTTTGGTCCCAGCTCTCTGCAGGTCATTCACTAGGTCCCCCCGTGTGGTTCTGAGATTTTTGCTCACCGTTCTTGTGATCATGTTGACCCTACGGGGTGAGATCTTGTGTGGAGCCCCAGATCGAGGGAGATTATCAGTGGTCTTGTATGTCTTCCATTTCCTAATAATTGCTCCCACAGTTGATTTCTTCAAACCAAGCTGCTTACCTATTGCAGATTCAGTCTTCCCAGCCTGGTGCAGGTCTACAATTTTGTTTCTGGTGTCCTTTGACAGCTCTTTGGTCTTGGCCATAGTGGAGTTTGGAGTGTGACGACCCTCCCGGCTCCGCCCACCGACATCCTATTAAGGAAAACAAGAGCAAAGATAAAGAATTCGCCAGACAGAGTGGGAGGGTCGTCATACAAATCACATTTTAGAGTTTTTAAATTGTGTAGAAATGCAGTAAATGAGCTTCAATGGTCACTTTGTGATACAATACCCTAGGTTTAACTGAAATGATTCCCCTGTGTGAGTGAGTTTTGGAGCTGGTTAAATTACAGACTCTAATTTGTTCCCTAGTCTACAAGTCCTCATCATTGATAGAAGCGTCTCTAGCTACTTGATACCACATCATCCTATAATTTCCCATTAACTTTTAACCCTCCAAATTAATGAATGAAGACAGCTGACTTAATAAAAAATAATTTGCATAGCACTGACCTTTACACTGTTCTGCTTAAGTTTCATAAGAAGAAAAACCCACGTGAAATTTGAGAGAAGAAAAAACGAAGAGATAATGCAGTTATATACAGGTCAGTGCCATTACCATTAATGCACTGCGCGTAGGCAGTGGTGGGAAAAGTACCCAATTGTCATACTTGAGTAAAAGGAAACATACCTCAATAGAAAATGACTCAAGTAAAAGTGAAAGTAACCCAGTAAAATAATACTTGAGACTAAACGTATTTGGTTTTAAATATACTTACAGTGCATTTGGAAAGTATTCAGACCCCTTCCGTTCTTCCAGATTTTGTTACGTTACAGCCTTATTCTAAAATTGATTAAATTATTTTTTCCCCCTTCAGCAATCTACACACAATACCCCATAATGACAAAGCGAAACAGGTTTAGACATTTTTGATAATTTATTACAAATAAAAAACAGAAATATCTTATTCACATAAGTATGCAGACCCTTTGCTATGAAACTCGGAATTGAGCTCAGGTGCATCCTGTTTCCATTGATCATCCTTGAGATGTTTCTACAACTTGACTGGAGTCCACATATGGTCAATTAAATTGATTGGACATGATTTGGAAAGGCACACACCTGTTTATATAAGGTCCCACAGTTGACAGTGCATGTCAGAGCAAAAACAAAGGTCTGAATACTTTCTGTAAGCACAGACTAATTGTTTGGACTGAGACTATAATGTTTAGCACAAATAAGGCATGATAGGTTTGTGTGGTGGAGATGTTAAAGCGACTGTGGGATAACAAGATGACTGGGAGGGAGGTGGCTTCAGCCTGCAGTCGGTCCCCAGTGGTTTCCTGCTGTGGAAACATAGAGCGGGAAAACAAATTAGCTGCTCTCTTTCTCCTCATTCATCAGCAGGGAAGCTAGCGTTCCTCTCTCCCACGAGGCCCGGCCCCTCTCCTGTCGTACAACCTCCCATCCTGTTCGGCTCTCTTCTCCTCATGGTGTAACCCCCCCAACCCCCTCTCCCATCTAAGAAAAATGAATACTTCTATTTCAAGTTCTTTGGAGGGTAAAATAAACAGTAGTGAGACATACAGGTAACTGCCAAAATAAAGGAAACACTTGTGTAAATGAGGGATACAAAGTATATTGAAAGCAGGTGTTTCCTCACAGGTGTGGTTCCTGAGTTAAGTAAGCAATCTAATCAAATCAAATTGTTTTGGCCATAATCACATGGTTCGCAGATGTTATTGCGAGTGTAGCGAAATGCTTATTAATATCCCATCATGCTTAGGGTCATATATAAAAATGCCCAGTTAGCTATTCTGGCTAGAAGAAATCTCTGTGACTTTGAAACAGGGGTCTCAAATAAGCAGTGGGGGTTTTAAGGGCGTGTGTGTCAGTGTGTCACTCACCTGGGGTTTATTAATTATGGAAAGTGTTTACAGAGCAAAACAAGAGTTTCTATTGGACATGTTCAGGTAGGTCCCTCCCTATTTTGTTCTGTTGGCTTCCGTTAAAGAAACGATTTGCAACAGAATCGACGCCCCTGTGTAACGCTCGTCCTCCTCCTCGTCTGAGGATGAGCAAGGATCGGACCAATATGCAGCGTGGTTTGAATACATAATGATTTATTTAACGAAGACGAAAAAACACTTAAACAAACTACAAAACAATAAACGACGTGAACAGACCTGAACTTGAGAACATATAAATAGGAACGCACAAACAGGAAAGAAAGAAGGAAGGAACAAACGAACGAACGAACGAACGAACGAAACAGTCCCGTGTGGCACAAACACTGACACAGGAACAATCACCCACCAACAAACAGTGAGAACAGCCTACCTTAATATGGTTCTCAATCAGAGGAAACGTAAAACACCTGCCCCTGATTGAGAACCATATCAGGCTAATTGAAAATGAACCCAACATAGAAACACATAACATAGAATGCCCACCCAGCTCACGTCCTGACCAACTAAACAAGACTAAACAAAGGAAAATAAGGTCAGGAATGTGACACCCTGATCTCCACCCAGTTGTGAATACTTATGGGATATTCTGTAGCGGTGCCTAGGGCAGTGCTTTCCACTACCATCAACGGAACACCAAATGATGGAATTTCTCATGGAAGAATGTTACTGCATCCCTCCAAAAGAGTTCCATAATATAATTTTTTGGTACTTTTATCCCTTTTTTGTGATATCCAATTGGTAGTTACAGTCGTGTCCCATCGCTGAGAGGCAAAGGTCGAGAGCCATGCCTCCTCCGAAACACGATCCTGCCAAGTCACACTTGCTTCTTGGCACACTGCTCGCTTAACCCAGAAGCCAGCCGCACCAATGTGTCGGAGGAAACACCGTCCAACTGGCAAACCGGCATCAGCTTGCAGGCTCCCGGTCCACCACAAGGAGTTGCTAGAGCGGGATGGGACAAGGATGTCCTGTCCGGCCAAACCCTCCCCTAACCCGGATTATTGTGCGCCGCCTCATGGGTCTCCCGGTCACGGCCGGCTGCGAGACAGCCTGGGATCAAACCCGGGCTGTAGTGACACCTCAAGCACTGCGATGTAGTGTCTTAGACCGCTGAGCCACTCGGGAGGCCTGAGTTCCAGACATTTGTAGGACCTATGCCAATGCGCATTGAAGCAGTTCTGGCGGCACGTGGTGGCCCCAACGCCCTATTAAGACACTTTATGTTCATGTTTCCTTTATTTTGGCAGTTGCCTGTAGTTTTAGGGTCTGAAAGTACAACCTCTGGGATTGCAGCCAATCTACACCAGAGAGCGAAGTACCTTGTTTTTAGGTGGTTTGGTTTCTGGGGTATTATTATTACATGGCATATTACCAGTGGCCAGTGGTGGGAAAAAGTCCCCAATTGTCATACTTGAGTAAAAGTAAAGATATCTTAATAGAAAATGACTCAAGTAAAAGGGAAAGTCACCCAGTAAAATACTACTCGAGTAAAAGTCTAAAAGTATTTGGTTATAAATATACTTAAGTATCAAAGTAAAAGTATAAATGATTTAAAATTCCTTATATTAAGCAATCCAGACGGCACTGTGTTCTTGCTTTTTTTTAACGGATAGCCAGGGGCACACTCCAACACCCAACACTCAGACATCATTTGCAAACATTTTTCCAAATGTACCGAGTAATTTTGGGTGTTAAGGAAAATGTATGAAGTAAAAAGTACAGTTGAAGTCAGAAGTTTACATACACTTAGGTTGAAGTCATTAAAATGTTTTTCAACCACTCCACAAATTAACTATTGTTTTGGCAAGTCGGTTAGGACATCTACTTTGTGCATGACACAAGTAATTTTTCCAACAATTGTTCACAGACAGATTATTTCACTTATAATTCACTGTATCACAATTCCAACGGGTCAGAAGTTAACATACACTAAATTGACTGTGCCTTTAAACAGCTTGGCAAATTCCAGAAAATGATGTCATGGCTTTAGAAGCTTCTGATAGGCTAATTGACATAATTTGAGTCAATTGGAGGCGTACCTGTGGATGTATTTCAAGGCTTACCTTCAAACTCAGTGCCTCTTTGATTGACAACATGGGAAAATCTAAAAATATCAGCCAAGACCTCAGAAAGACAAATGTAGACCTTGGGAGCAATTGGTTCATCCTTGGGAGCAATTTCCAAACGCCTGAAGGTACGATGATAATCTGTACAAAAAATAGTACGCAAGTATAAACACCATGGGACCACGCAGCTGTCATACCGCTCAGGAAGGAGACGCGTTCTGTCCCCTAGAGATGAACGTACTTTGGTGCGAAAAGTGCAAATCAATCCCAGAACAACAGCAAAGGACCTTGTGAAGATGCTGGAGGAAACAGGTACAAAAGTATCTATATCCACAGTAAAACGAGTCCTATATCGACATAACCTGAAAGGCTGCTCAGCAAGGAAGAAGCCACTGTTCCAAAACCGCCATAAAAAAGCCAGACTACGGTTTGCAACTGCACATGGGGACAAAGATCGTACTTTTTGGAGAAATGTCCTCTGGTCTGATGAAACAAAAATAGAACTGTTTGGCCATAATGACCATCGTTATGTTTGGAGGAAAAAGGGGGAGGCTTAAAAGCAGAAAAACACCATCCAAACAATGAAGCACGGAGGTGGCAGCATCAGGTTGTGGTGGTGCTTTGCTGCAGGAGGGACTGGTGCACTTCTGGTGCACTTCCAAAGTTGCGGCAAAATGACTTAAGGACAACAAAGTCAAGGTATTGGAGTGGTCATCACAAAGCCCTGACCTCAATCCTATAGAAAAGTTATGGTCAAAACTGAAAAAGCATGTGCGAGCATGGAGGCCTACCAACCTGACTCAGTTACATCAGCTTTGTCAGGAGGAATGGGCCACAATTTGCCCAACTTATTGTGGGAAGCTTGTGGAAGGCTACCCGAAACATTTGACCCAAGTTAAACAATTTAAAGGCAATGCTACCAAATACTGATTGAGTGCATGTAAACTTCTGACCCTCTGGGAATGTGATGAAATAAATAAAAGCTGAAATAAATCATTCTCTCTACTATTATTCTGACACTTCACATTCTTAAAATAAAGTGGTGATCCTAACTGACCTAAAACAGGGAAATTTTACAAGGATTAAATGTCAGGAATTGTGAAAAACTGAGTTTAAATGTATTTGGCTAAGGTGTATGTAAACTTCCGACTTCAGCTGTATATTATTTACTCCGGGATGCTTGCCTTCTAGGCAGAGTTGCAAAGAAAAAGCCATGTCTCAGACTGGCCAATAAAAAGACAATGATTAAGATGGGCAAAATAACACAGACACTGGACAGAGGAACTCTGCCTAGAAGGCCAGCATCCCGGGGTCACCTCTTCACTGTTGACGTTGAGACTGGTGTTTTGCGGGTAATATTTAATGAAGCTGCCAGTTGAGGACGTGAGGCGTCTGTTTCTCATACTAGACACTCTAATGTACTTGTCCTCTTGCTCAGTTGTGCACCGGGGCCTCCCACTCCTCTTTCTCTTCTGGTTAGAGACAGTTTGCTCTGTTCTGTGAAGGGAGTAGTACACAGCGTTGTATGAGATCTTCAGTTTCTTGGCAATTTCTCGGATGGAATAGCCTTCATTTCTCAGAACAAGAATAGACTGACGAGTTTCAGAAGAAAGTTCCTTGTTTCTGGCCATTTTGAGCCTGTAATCTACCCACATATGCCGACGCTCCAGATACTCAACTAGTCTAAAGAAGGACAGTTTTATTGCTTCTTTAATCAGAACAACAGTTTTCAGCTGTGCTACCATAATTACAAAAGTTTTTATTTTAAATTATAAACTTGGATTAGCTAACACAACGTGCCATTGGAACACAGGAGTGATGGTTGTTGATAATGGGCCTCTGTACGCCTATGTAGATATTCCATTAAAAATCTGCCATTTCCAGCTACAATAGTAATTTACAACATTAACAATGTCTACACTGTATTTCTGATCAATTTGATGTTATTTTAATGGACAAAAAAATTGCTTTTCTTTCAAAAACAAGGACATTACTAAATGACCACAAACTTTTGAACTGTAATGTATATTATATAATTAATGGATTATATTTAAAATGTCCATAAATGTGTGGTTAATGTGTGTACATTTTACTGTTTAAAAAATATATTGTTCAAAACAAGCTTTTCCGTTACCTACTACTCTGCCAACAGCAGCACCGGGTGCTCGGCCTGCTCCCCAGCGCTTGGATGGCATTGCCAGTTATTACATTGCTTGCTAATGGGGGGACGGCACCAATGAGATTGCAGGATTTTATCACAATTTTCACAGCCAAAAGTAAATGAACCATCCTTGGGCGTTGAAATGAACGCCCAGACCTTCTCTATCAGCTACTCAACAGATGGCGCAAATTGCAATGGACTTGTGAATAAATAATAATTGGGAGCCTCAGCCTGGGACCTGATAAACCAGATATCTACATCCATCACCAGTTGAAGGACAGAAGGCACACTAGCTAGAACCTTCTTGCAGACCTAGTAGGACAAAACAACCATGGCTCTGTGCCCAATTCGCAAAAAAGTTTTTGGTTTCCCCTGCTGTTCATCAGATGCTAGCTAGTGGACACCAGCTACCGGCAAGCTGGCTCGCATGCCGATTTCAAGTCTAACTAAAGTTAACTGGTGAGCTCATCATGCTTTGTGACATTATGCTAGCTATCCCCAGTTAGATCATTTGTTTTTACTTGTCGCATCTGTGCTTGATGCGTTTTCCCTGTGCTTGTTTCACCGATGCACTAAAATAGTTGGTCATCAAAACAGTGGCAGCATGTGCAGCTGGGGGGATTTTGTTTTTACATGCAAAAGGGAAATAGGTGTATTTATGCTGTTGTTCAAATGCACAGGTCACTTTATGTATCTTCCCAAAGAAACAACCGGTAATTTGAAAACTTGGCATAATATGTCTGTCATGCTGCTTTGTTGACAACTCTCCCTCACCCCAACCCCCGCAGGGTATTCGCCCAATCAACGGCCACCACTGCATATTACTTAATGTATGTAAGACTTTATGGTGTAAATGGATGGGTGCTGGGAATCTAATTAAAAAGAGGAATGTAAAACTGCACAAATAATAATCTGCAGCTTGATTCAAATCAACTCCTCTCAAATACCACATTGCTTAGCTATTCTTACCGCCTTCACGGCAAGGTTAATTAACTGCGCCCTCAATTTGATGTTTAAAAATGTACTCCTTTGTGGAGTTTGATTTGGGAATGATTGTGTATTTTGATACTCATCTCTCCTTGTCATTCAACACATAACTTGGAAGCTATGTTATGTTTGGATCTGTTTAACGTCAATAATAAAAGGTTCACGATAGCATGCCAACCTGAACTGAACTGGCATTCCATAGTAGGGGTGACTTTAGGACATTTCGACTGTTACAGTTTATCATATCATCAATATGAAACATCATTGTCATCAGCATAGATCTCCCAAGTTGTCATCAGTGTAGTAGATCTCCCAAATTGTTTTACCTTCGTAAATATCTTGAAATAATGCAGAACTTTGTCATTACTCTATTTATTATGCTAGTGTTCATTTGTTCCCGGACAGTTACAGAGTAAGATCAAAACCATGCACAGAACACCATGTTTCTTTACCCTTGAACTGAAACTGTAGGGAATCTAATAAAAATACCAAGACATTTTATTCCTTAATTGGCACAAACGAGGGTATTCTGGGTGCACATTTGTCAAAAATAATTACTTTGAATTGGAATGCCATTGTGAACAAGTACCTCGGAGTGAGTCTGACAACATGAACTCAAAAATGATGGAGACAGAGATGGTACTGGTAACTTTGAAACCCTTTCTCATGTTATGGTACCCACAACAGGATAAAGTGGAGTTATATAAACTATATCAATTTGTGTTAACCTTAAAATTGTTCCAGTTGGAAAAAACTGTAAAACAAGTATTTGTTGTCACAGGAGTGCCCATGCATGTTGTGAAGTCACTGTAATTTTCCCAGCCTTAATTATTTATTTTCTCAGTATCACAACTGAAAAAAGTCTAAGGGACATCTGCAATGACCATCAAATCAAGACTGTGAAAGCATATTCAGTATTGTATCACCTTGAGTTTCAAGCGGTGAAAAGAGAGACACTACTTGTTATTCACTCTGAACAGCCCAAAGTACATGTAGTGTTTCTGAGTGTTTCTGAGTTTCAGGGTCTCAGATTTCCTGCAGGCTAACTGAAGAGTCTTGGTATGTACTGTTAGTCACAGCTACAAGCCTAAACTTCAAATACCAACCTTGACTCAAGAGTAGACGTAATAAATGTAAATCCGGGACACTTCAATTAGCATCATATGTTACGTTTCTTATGGTATGTGTTAATTTATGGATATCCAGCATCCATTTCGTATGATACAGTGCCTTCGGAAAGTATTCAGACCCTTTTTCCACATTTTGTTACGTTACAGCCTTATTCTAAAATTTATGAGGATTTTTACAATTGAATCCATCTGCACACAATACCCCATAATGTTGATGCACAGATCTGGGGAAGGGTACCAAAACATTTATGCACCGTTGGAGGTCCCCAACAACACAGTGGCCTCCATCATTCTTAAATGGATTAAGTTTGGAACCACCAAGACTCTTCCTAGAGCTGGCCGCCCGGCCAAACTGAGCAATCTGGGGAGAAGTGCCTTGGTCAGGGAGGTGACCAAGAACCCAGTGGTCACTCTGACAGAGCTCTAGTTGCTCTGTGGGGAAGGGAGAACCTTCCAGGAGGACAAAACATCTCTGCAGCACTCCACCAATCAGACCTTTATGGTAGAGTGGCCAGACGCAAGCCACTCCTCAGTAAAAGGCACATGACAGCCCGAATGGAGTTTGCCAAAAGGCACCTAAAACAAGATTCTCTGGCCTGATGAAACCAAGATTGAACTCTTTGGCCTAAATGCCAAGTTTGGAGGAAAGCTCGCACCATCCCTTCGGTGAAGCATGGTGGAGGCAGCATCATGCTGTGGAGATGTTTTTCAGAGGCAGGGACCTGTAGACTAGTCAGGATCGAGGCAAAGATGAACGGAGCAAAGTACTGAGAGATCCTTGATGAAAACCTGCTCCAGAGCGCTCAGCACCTCAGACTAGGGGGAAGGTTCACCTTCCAACAGGACAACAACCCTAAGCACACAGCCAAGACAATTCAGGAGTGGCTTTGAGACACGTCTCTGAATGTCCTTGAGTGGCCCAGCCATAGCCCGGATTTGAACCTGATCAAACTAGAGAGACCTGAAAATAGCTGTTCAGCAACGCTCCCCATTCAGTCTGACAGAGCTTGAGAGGATCTGCAGAGAAGAATGGGAGAAACTCCCCAAATACAGATGTGTCATACCCAAGAACACTCGATGCTGTAATCGCTGCCAAAGGTGCTTTATCAAAGTACTGAGTAAAGGGTCTGACTACTTATGTAAATGTAATTTTTCTTTTTTACATTTTTTATAAATTAGGAAACATTTCTAAAAACCTGTTTTTGCTTTGTCATTATGTGGTATTGTGTGTAGATTGATGAGGGGGAAAAAACTATTTAATACATTTTAGAATAAGGCTGTAACATAACAAAATATGGAAAAAGTCAAGGAGTCTGAACACTTTCCGAAGGCACTGTATGTTACGAATTACAATTTGTATGATATGTTCCAAATTACAATTCGTATGAAATGTTAAGAATTTGCCAGCTGTATGATATTTTACCGATTCCAATTTGTTGTGGCTAATGTTAGCTAGGTTCCTAGGTGGTTAACACTAACTTTAGCTAGGTGGCTAACGTTAGCTAGGGGTTAAGGTTAGGATTAGGGTAAGGGTTAGCTAGCTTGTAAAGTAGCTAAAAAGTAGTAATTAATTGCAAAGTTGCTAATTAGGTAATATTCCAAAATTGTCCGTGATGAGATGTCTTATGTAACCATACCAAACATAACATACAGTATCATACTAATTTGAGTGTCCCAGATTTACACTCCAACTGTGTAAATGCAGTGTTGTCATACAGTATGTCAAACTATTTATTGTTGGTTGCAAAGTTAATTGGTGTACATGACCAATAAGCGTTGATTTGACTTGATTTGAACTATTCATTGTTGGTTGGCGTCTTATGAATATCATGTTCCATGGTTAGCCAGTGACTCGAGCTTGGTTAGCGACAGTTACTATCCACCGTAGCACTGGGATTGGCTCATCAGCCAGTCAATCAAATGCTAAAATGTTTTGGGGCATGACTTGACAGTGGGTCAATTGGACCGTTGAGCGTTTTCAAAATATATTGTATGGCTCTGGATATAATTTGATCAATTCCATTCTATAACTTACATTGCATCAGCATGTCTGTGAATTCCTTTTTTTCCCTCTCCCCAATTTTGTGGTATCCAATTGTTAGTAGTTACTGTTTTGTCTCATCGCTACAACTCCCTTACGGGTTCGGGAGAGACGAAGGTCGAGAGCCATGCGTCTTCTGAAACACAACCCAACCAAGCCGCACTGCTTCTTAACACAGCGCGCATCCAACCCGGAAGCCAGCCGCACCAATGTGTCTGAGGAAACACCGTACACTTAGCGACCTGGTCAGTATGCACTGCGCCCGGCCCGCCACAGGAGTCGCTAGTGCGCAATGAGACAAGGATATCCCTACCGGCCAAACCCTCCCTAACCCTGACGACGCTAGGCCAATTGTGCGTCGCCCCATGGACCTCCCGGTCGCGGCCGGCTGCGACAGAGCTTGGGCTCAAACCCAGAGTCTCTGGTAGCACAGCTAGCACTGCGATGCAGTGCCTTAGACCACTGCGCCACCCAGGAGGCCGTGAATTCCTTTTTTAACATTGATATATAGATGGGGTTGGTGTGGATCTGAATAGGCCCCAGATGTTCATTTATGATGATTACTTTGACATTATTCAAAGGATTTGAAATTGGGTAACCATGCATATTAATGCATTTTACTGCTCTCAATAGTGTGTATGGATTTGTAATGATTGGGTAGAGGAGCGTCAACTTCACACATCCACGCCAGACGTTAAGCACAATACAAGGACTTCTCTTCACTGGCCTGACAACACAGGAAGAGGGGGACCACTAACAGCAAGTTCCTAGCAGAAGTAGTCCTTCCTCCCTTTTATTAATTTCACTCCTCCAGAATACTGTAGGACAATGCCCAGGACAATCAGTCTGACAATGCCCAGGACAATACTCAGACAGCTTATAGGAGACACAAACCCAGCAGGGTTCCGATGAAGAGTGATGATGACTACGGCTCAGCTAAGGAGATTCTCCACAGGAATTGATGGACTACACACAAAGTGCCTCAAAAACTCTAGAAACAGCATAAACGGACTGAAAATTACATGGTTGAGGTGTGTCTTGATTTAGCTGAAGGAAGTTGTGAGCCATCCTGTAACGGGTGTCGTCGTCTGAAGAGGAAGAATCGGACCAAAGCGCAGCGTGGTAAGTGTTCATGACTTTTATTGAACTGAACACTGGAACAAAATAACAAAGAGAATAAACGAAACCGAAACAGTCCTGTCAGGTGCAGAAAACACTAAACAGAAAATAACTACCCACAAAACACAGGTGGGAAAATGCTACCTAAGTATGGTTCCCAATCAGAGACAACGATAGACAGCTGTCCCTGATTGAGAACCATACCCGGCCCAAAACAAAGAAATACAACACATAGAAAAATGAACATAGAATGCCCACCCAAATCACACCCTGACATAACCAAAATAGAGACATAAAAAGCTCTCTAAGGTCAGGGCGTGACACATCCAAATAATGTAAATCCCTAATAGTCTAATAATTTATCCGTGGAGCTAAAATCCTCTGGTCACAAAGAAGTGTAAAGTTGTTTAATACATCTTTGTTTTATAAAGTATCTAATGTTCTCCGAGAATGTATTGCCTTGTCATTTAAATAACTTAATTACCTTCAGAGGATAATTGTAGTTATAATTGTAACTATTTTATAGTTTCTTGTTGACTATTAACAAACATGTGGTGCCCTAAATGAATTAGACGTTATCGTACAGACCATTCCTCTACAATTGCAACAGGATCATCATATACAGTATGCTCTCATCAGAATTCGAACCTTGTATTGGTTCTCACGTACAGTACCTCACCTACAATAAATCTATTGATTCTCGTGGTGCCGAGTCAATTAAACCACTGTTCGATGTGCATAATCTCGAAGGGAGAAAGACGTTTTTATCGTCTTCAAAATTAAAGAAAAATGGCATTTAGCATCAAAGTCCTTCCTCTTGGGACATAATTAGCCCGGGCTGTGTGACACATAAAAAACCCCTGCTGGGTCTAAAATTGGATGCGGACTTCCTGGGGCTGTATGTAAACTTGTTGTTATTGTATCTGGTTTTACTTCATTAACCTGGCAGACTCGTGAAACTGCTGCACATTTGATTTACTCCGCTCCCTAACTCTTCACTAGTCTCTCTGTGAGCTCCACCTGCAGCCATGCTGTCACTTCTCATTACAGGGAGAGTTGGACACATCACAACCCCTGAAAGGGATATTTCAAGCAGCGTCGAATAAATGTCTCTAATACCACCACCACCACCACATCGTTTGAGAGGAAGTGTTCAGTTTGATAAGCATGTTTTAATTTGCTCAAACACCATCATGCAAAGAGGGTTGCATTTTCAATCGTACTTTCTTTGGAAGCACTTTACAGCACAGAATAAAAGGGTAATGACATGGTAATAAAGTGGAAACTAGTTGAACTGTGCTGTCATAATCTTTGTACTGTAGATAGACTTACAACAGTTGGACAAGGAAATAGTGACCTTCACTGTATCATTGAGATCTCTTTTTGCACAGAGTGAGAGATTCAAGTACATTTGTTTCCCCAGAGAATTTCCCATAGAATGGGGGAGAGAAATAGCTTGCTCATCCACAAGGAATTTCCCATTAGAAACACTGTTGGTCATGTAATTAATTTTAATTGGGATATTAAGTGACAAAAACAGACCATAATAGAGGTGGAGGAGCTGTTAGTGGGTCGTAGCCCTGTATGCTCAGGGTTCTCACCCACGTGTGACACGTGTATTGATAGATGATTCATCCCTTCTGTTATTAAGATTTAGCTATAAACTCCATCTCCACTTTACTGCCTGAGATGCCTATTCTGGAACACACTCGAGAGAGGTAGGCCTCATCAAAAGTTGTCATTGGGGGAGGGGAGGAGGGAGTTCTATAACTCTGGGAAATAAATCTATCCCGTTCTTTAGGCAGATAAGTGGATCCTGTCACACGTATTAAAAACAAGTCCACATCAGAGTGTGACACATCAAAGAGCAAAATGGGAACCAAAACCCCTTGTTATTTGAGTGAATTGCGCAAGCAGGGAGTCCTTGGAGGATGTTAGGAGGACATAATGTCACTGACAATCAACCAGCTGAGAGAAGAATTCTTCTCTTTTTTTCTGTAGCGTGTGTTTGTGTATATGTGTGTGTGCGAGTGCATGCATGCGAGTGCTATGTGTGTGTGCAGCCAGTCAGACAGAGCACCAGAGCTTGGTTATAGGCTCCCCATGCTGCTGCCGAAGAGTTGGAAGGCACCCTGAGTGGAATGGAGATAAGCACCAGAAAGATGTGAGGAGACACAGTTCACAGTAATCCTTCTGATGGCCTCTTTGACATTGATAGATTACAAAACATACTTCCTGGTTCTGTGTTGACAGTGTCATGGCTCTAAAGCTTTGCCAAGTTGAAAGGCTTTGGAAAATCAATCTCATTGAGTTCCACGCCAATGTACTGGACATAAAAATAAAGAGTCTTCCAAGTTTTTCATCCTCTCAGACGCTCAAATTTGGATCTTTCACAAAGCAAACAGCAGAGAAAATGGTTTTCACATCTTTTTGTACTGCCAATGATAAGCATAGCTATATTCAGTTTTAAGGATAAGCAACAACTTACAGAAGAATTCATAGTTTGGAAAGATAATGGTATTTTTTTAAAAAAATGTGGTCACTTTTTAAAAAAGAACTCTAGTCTCATCCTCAGACTTCTCATGTTCTACAACCTTTCTTGCAACAACCAGAAAGTCTAACCCATTTATTCCATTATGGTCATTTGTATCAATGTAATAATGTTGGGCATGGTCAGTACTCATTTGTATCAATGTAATAATGGTGGGCATGGTCAGTACTCATTTGTATCAATGTAATAATGGTGGAAATGGTCAGTACTCATTTGTATCAATGTAATAATGGTGGAAATGGTCAGTACTCATTTGTATCAATGTAATAATGGTGGGCATGGTCAGTACTCATTTGTATCAATGTAATAATGGTGGGCATGGTCAGTACTCATTTGTATCAATGTAATAATGATGGGCATGGTCAGTACTCATTTGTATCACTGTAATAATGGTGGGCATGGTCAGTACTCATTTGTATCAATGTAATAATGATGGGCATGGTCAGTACTCATTTGTATCAATGTAATGTTTAAACTTATTTCACCTTTATTTAACCAGGTAGGCCAGTTGAGAACAAGTTCTCATTTACAACTGCGACCTGGCCAAGATAAAGCAAAGCAGTGCGACAAAAACAACAACACAGAGTTACACATGGGATAAACAAACGTACAGTCAATAACACAATATACAATCTGCATACAGTGTGTGCAAATTAACTAATGAGGTAAGGCAATAAATAGGCCATAGTAGCGAAGTAATTACAATTTAGCAATTAACACTGGAGTAATAATATGCAGATGAGGATGTACAAGTAAAAAAACTTGTGTGCAAAAGAGCAGAAAAAACAAAAAACAAATATGGGAATGAGGTAGCTAGTAGGTTGGATTGGCTATTTACAGATGGGCTGTGTACAGCTGCAGCGATCGGTAAGCTACTCTGACAGCCGATGCTTGAAGTTAGTGAGGGAGATATAAGTCTCCAACAGTGAATTTTGCAATTCGTTCCAGTCATTGGCAGCAGAGAACTGGAAGGAAAGGCGGCCAAAGTAGGTGTTGGCTTTGGGGATGACCAGTGAAATATACCTGCTGGAGCGCGTGCTACGGGTGGGTGTTGCTATGGTGACCCGTGAGCTGAGATAAGGCAGAGCTTTACCTAGCAAAGACTTATAGATGACCTGGAGCCAGTGGGTTTGGCGGCGAATATGTAGCGAGGACCAGCCAACGAGAGCATACAGGTCGCAATGGTGGGTAGTATATGGGGCTTTGGTGACAAAACGGATGGCACTGTGATAGACTGCATCCAATTTGCTGAGCAGAGTTTTGAAGGCTATTTTGTAAATGACATCGCCGAAGTCAAGGATTGGCAGGATGGTCAGTTTTACGAGGGTATGTTTAGCAGCATGAGTGAAGGAGGCTTTGTTGCGAAATAGGAAGCCGATTCTAGATTTCATTTTGGATTGGAGATCCTTAATATGAGTCTGGAAGGAGAGTTTACAGTCTAGCCAGACACCTAGGTATTTATAGTTATCAACATATTCTAAGTCAAAACCGTCCAGAGTAGTGATGCTATGCGGGCGGGAGGGTGTTGGCAGCGATCGTTTGAAGAGCGTGCATTTAGTTTTACTAGTGTTTGAGAGCAGTTGGAGGCCACGGAAGGAGTGTTGTATGGCATTGAAGCTCGTTTGGAGGTTTGTTAACACAGTGTCCAAAGAAGGGCCAGATGTATACAGAATTGTGTTGTCTGCGTAGAGGTGGATCAAAGACTCTCCCACAGCAAGAGCGACATCATTGATATATACAGAGAAAAGAGTCGGCCCAAGAATTGAACTCTCTGGCACCCCCATAGAGACTGCCAGAGGTCCGGACAACAGGCCCTCTGATTTGACACACTGAACTCTGTCTGAGAAGTTGTTAGTGAACCAGGCAAGGCAGTCATTAGAGAAACCAAGGCTGTTGAGTCTGCTAATAAGAATACGGTGAATGACAGAGTCGAAAGCCTTGGCCAGGTCCATGAAGACTGCTGCACAGTACTGTTTTTTATCGATGGTGGTTGTGATATTGTTTTGGACCTTGAGCGTGGCTGAGGTGCACCCGTGACCAGCTCGGAAACCGGATTGCAAAGCGGAGAAGGTACGGTGGGATTCGAGATGGTCGGTAATCTGTTTGTTCACTTGGCTTTTGAAGACTTTAGAAAGGCAGGGCAGGATGGATATAGCTGTAACAGTTTGGGTCTAGAGTGTCTCCCCCTTTGAAGAGGGGGATGACCGCTGCCACTTTCCAATCTGTAGGAATCAGATGATACGAAAGAGAGTGCTCAGTGCTGTGGGCAGCAGGGAGGAGGTGCTCTTATTCTCAATGGACTTTACAGTGCCCCAACACTTTTGGGATTTAGTGCTGCAGGATGCAAATTTCTGTTTGAAAAAGCTAGCCTTTGCTTTCCTAACTGCCTGTGTATATTGGTTCCTGACTTCCCTGAAAAGTTGCATATCGTGGGGACCATTCGAAGCTAGTGCAGTGCGCCACAGGATGTTTTTGTTCTAAACATGGGCAGTCAAGTCTGGAGTGAACCAAGGGCTATATCTGTTCTTAGTTCTACATTTTTTGAAAGGGGCATGCTTATTTAAGATGGTGAGGAAGGCACTTTCGAAGAACAACCAAGCATCCTCGACTGACGGGATGAGGTCAATATCCTTCCAGGATACCCGGGCCAGGTCGATTAGAAGGGCCGGCTCGCAGAAGTGTTTTAGGGAGCGTTTGACAGTGATGAGGGGTGGTCGTTTGACCGCGGACCCATAACGGACGCAGGCAATGAGGCAGTGATCGCTGAGATCCTGGTTGAAAACAACAGAGGTGTATTTAGAGTGCAAGTTGGTCAGGATGATATCTATGAGAGTGCCCATGTTGATGGATTTGTTTACGGATTTATGGTTGTACCTGTACCTTACGGATTACAGGTTGTACCTGTAATAATGGTGGACATGGTCAGTACTTGTGTGAGCTCTATGTCTGGGAAAAGTCCATTAGTATGATATGGCTACTGTTGATCCTGTTTCTCTGTGGAAATAGCTATCAACATAAAATTGGTGTAAGAAATAGCTTATAGCTTTTCCCGTCAAGCTTTGAAGTTGCATAAAAATGTATCATCCAGGGATGACTTTAGCTGTTTATTAATAAAACCACTCATTCTAAGGTGCATGAAACTTAGACATGCTGAAAACTCTGTGTCAAGGAGTTAAGTGTTTTCTGGTTAGTTATCAATAACATGCACATATTTAATCCCATATAGCACATGCTGTTGTGAAAAAGCACCAGAATCACAGACATGCTCCGGTACTTTGGCGACTAAGAAAGTATTTTTTAAACCTCCCGCTTTGGGCTGGATTTTATCAATGTGTAGTTCACATGCATAATTTGTGAACAGAATTACTGTTTTACCTCAATTAGCCACCAAATCCCTAGTTTGAAGCTGAGTATTGACATTTTCCTTACATTTCACCACACGAGGGCCAGACCCCTAGCAATTTCAGTTCTAACCAATGAGTTTTTGCCCCTCGCATTTGAGTGACAGCTAGCAAGAGGCCTTCCCAGCATTATCCAATGAGGTTGCAGGGCGGGTCCAATGGCTCAGGGGACACAGCAGAGTGAGAGATCAATAACATGGTGCACATATCTGCACCAGTGGCGACCCGTCATTCAGGGCAGGTGGGGCAGAGCCCCAACAGGGTTTCCTGTTTGGTTTTTTTGCATGTTATTTTGGCATTAATATGTGTCACATATCAGTTTGGAAACAATGTAAAAAAATATATAAAAATCATTGAGTTAATAAAGCTGCATGCAAACATGGTCTCTTTTTAGCTTTCTTGAGTAAGGCAGCTCCAAAATGCAGGTGTTTCAGCCTAGCTCAGTGCTTTCTGTGGTGGGGCAGCCAATCGAAAATACGGCGCGTAAGGACCGCCGCACCATGTTCCTGTTCAAGTGAGCACAGCACAAAAAAGTGAGTCCAAAAATGTCTTGTATGCTGCTGCATAAATGATGTAATATGCCAGGGAGTTATGTATACTGTAGCTAAGAAAGTAATACTAAGTGTATATTGTGTAGTACGCTGTTAGTAGCCCATGTGCTTCACCATAATAATTTGGTCTATTATCCCCTCTTAATTTTGCCTAATGTTCTGACTTGGTGGTGCACATGTAGCCTATAACCTGTTTTAGAGAAATGTAATCATCAAATATTATTACTTTTCATTGTCTGCTTACATGCCCCCTTTATTTATCATATGGTTCTGACTTGGTGTACAAGGAGAACACTGTAAGAATGGCCCTTGTTCTGAATTTTGCTACTGTACATTTCAAAAGTTCTGCATAAATAGTTATATTGACTACGTACGTCCTAGCTCGCTCATTAATGTCTTAATCGAAATTACAGATTACCTCTTATCCGCTTGTCATCCCCTTATGCCATAGTTTGTACATCTCAATTGTCAGTAGAAACCACATTTGTTTTAGCAAGTCAGCCATATCAGCTATGTTTTTTTAAAAGGCAGTAAATGAGCCTGAATGAACTGTTTCACTGCCAGACAAGGCTCTGCTGATAGCCAGCTGTAGCGGTGGTAAGGTGTTGGGGCTGCTGTTTGGACTCTGCTGTTGGGACAGCTTTATGCAGGCCTTAACAGTTTGTGGGAACGGTTTGTCACCGTTATAGTGCAATTAATGTATTGTTTAGTGTTGTGTTGTGTAGTGGCTTTGCTGCCTTGCATCCCCACATTTTTTGTTTGTTTGCACCACCAAGATTTACATACTAAAATCGCCACTGATCTGCACGTATGTGACGTAGTACACGATTATTGGGGAACACCTTTGGCTCGTGAGTGCTACTTTCAGAACTACTGGCTAAAATGTCTGCAAAAGTATCAGAGAATCCTCTAAGTTTGGAGTCACTGGCCCTGATTTCTGAAGTGTGAAGGGATGTATAATGTGTGTAAGATTTTATTTACAGTGTTTATTTTGATTTGATTCGTTTCAGACCACATGTACACACATTTCCATGAGGCAGCAAGTCATCTGTGAGACTGTGATGCATGGTTTCACCCCTCACCATATGTCACAGAATCTGTTTCATACATTTTCTGTGGAATAATAGTAAAAACGAAGCTAGCTACCATGGGAACCCCCATGCAGGCAGGCAGATTGTTTTGATTTTGTTTTAGTCTTATAGGTAACATTTCTCATTACCTTTGTTTGTTTTTATTCAGGAGTCTGTTCAGCATCTCTCTGGTGTGACACATTGTGAGTGAGAAACATGAATGAACCATGCAAGTGTTGTTTGTGACCAGGGAGACTGTCTTCGGCAAGGCTGTTGCTAAGTCGACAGAAAATAATAGTTTATTGTTTACCTGACTTGAGTTGCAGCGGGTCCCTGTTGTGGCTAGAATATATTTTAAGCTCTGTTTAGATGGAAAACATGTTTTTCCTCCTCCAACATATATATTTCTGTTTAGCAACAGATAAGGCTTAAAAAGTAGACGCATCCCTCACCTCTCACACAGCAACAGTGTCAATTTCCATCCTGTGGTTCATACAGTAGCTCCCTCGGCCACTCCTCAGGGAGCATGGCTTTATCACTTCTGAAGGCCATTCTCTGTCCTGTCTGTACAGGGACTCCAGCAGCACTCAGTACAGAGAATTACAATGAGGAGCTTCCATGGCTTAAAGTAACAGCCCAGTGTTTCCAGATTTCTATGAAATATGACCTATAATTACTTACAATATGAGTGAAATAGTTTTCCTTCCAAAAAATGCTAATTAAGTATGTTAAAAAGCAGCTTTTCTGTGTTTGAATGGTGTGGGTGTATACCAGTCATGGCTTAAGAAAAACCTCCCTCACACAGTGGTGTAGCGCGGTTTCACGAGGCTCCCCCGAAAGGGCCAATCAAGCCCACCCCACCCCCCAACCCCCAAATGTATAGGTCATATTCAAAATAATTGTGGGGGGGGGGGGGGGGGGGGCAGTTAGCTGCCTAGTGGCTATTCAGCAGCCTGATGGTCTGGGGGTAAAAGCTATTGGCCAGTCTGACAGTTGAAGTCTGAGGACTGAGAACGGATGCTGGTGGAAAGAAAATGGTTGATTAGAAAATGTCAAAGTGCTTCTGTTCTTTTTGCTGTTCCCACACATTTCCCTTTTGTTCTTTCCAAAGAAAATTAGGTGCAGTGTTTTCACTTTAGACAAAGCAGAGCACATGCAGCTCCAGGGGTTGCCACATTGATAAGGTGAGGTCAATGTAAGCGCCTAATCGACTTCAACAGCTTATAACTCTAACCCTCTGGGCATTTCTAGCCCAGAAACAAAGCACTGCAATGGAAGTAATAATCCAGTAATATCTGGACTGGGGCTGGGGACTGCCAATACCATGGCTGTTAATAGGAAAAAGGTTCAGAAGCAAAGGAAGTAGAATGGGGAGAGTTACAGTGATTTATTGGCACTCTGTGAAGGATTGGACAAATTGCAATCCCCCAAGCAGCTTCCCAAATGTCATTAAGCCCAGTGGTAACTCATTACTTGTTGTGAATGTAGAAACAACTAGCTATGGTTAAATGCAATTGGTGTCCAAACTGCTTGGGCCCCATAATGAATTACCAGTTGAGGGATCTGAGGCTCAAATCTGTAGCATGTGCTGCAATGTGATTAGTGCATTAGTACAGCCAGTCTCTCGTCCCATGTAGTCATACATCAAAGACAGGGAAGTTTGATGGTTAGTTTTTATTTAATTTAATTTAACCTTTATTTAACTAGGTAAGTCAGTTAAGAACAAATTCTTATTTACAATGATGGCCTACCTGTCACGACTTCCGCCGAAGTCGGTCCCTCTCCTTGTTCGGGTCGGCGTTCGGCAGTCGACGTCACTGGTCATCTAGCCATCGCCGCTCCACCTTTCATTTTCCATTTGTTTTGTCTTGTTTTCCTACACACCTGGTTTACATCTCCTCATAATTACTATGTGTATTTAGCCCTCTGTTCCCTCCATGTCTGTGTGGGGTATTGTTTATTGTTGAGGTTGGCACGCTTCTGGCTGGTTAGCGCCGGGGTTTATGTGTACCCGTGTTATGTGGCAGCCGGTACTTTGTACTTTGTTTGTGGTACTTTGTGCTGCCTTACTTGTTTTGGGCATTTGTTTTTGTGACGTTGTTGCGTTCTGGTCTTACAATTTGCCTCAGTAAAGTGCTTCGTGTTCACTCATCTCTGCTCTCCTGCGCCTGACTTCTATGCACCTGCTACACCCACCAAATGACACTACCAAAAGGCAAAAGGCCTCCTGCGGGGACAGGGGCTGTGATTAAAAATAAAAAATTAAATATAAATATAGGAATAAACACACATCACGACAAGAGAGACAACACAACACTACATAAAGAGAGACCTAAGACAACAACATAGCATGGTAGCAACACAACATGACAACAACACGGTAGCAACACAACATGGTAGCAGCACAAAACATGGTACAAACATTATTGGGCACAGACACAACATAAAGTGCAAGAAGGTAGAGACAACAATGTATCATGCAAAGCAGCCACAACTGTCAGTAAGAGTGTCCATGATTGAGTCTTTGAATGAAGAGATTGAGATAAAACTGTCCAGTTTGAGTGTCTGTTGCAGCTCGTTCCAGTCACTAGCTACAGCGAACTGAAAAGAGGAGCAACCCAGGGATGTGTGTGCTTTGGAGACCTTTAACAGAATGTGACTGGCAGAACGGGTGTTGTATGTGGAGGATGAGGGCTGCAGAAGATATCTCAAATAGGGGGAGTGAGGCCTAAAAGGGTATTATAAATAAGCATCAACCAGTGGGTCTTGCGACGGATATACAGAGATTACCAGTTTACAGAGGAGCATAGAGTGCAATGATGTGTCCTATAAGGAGAATTGGTGGCAAATCTGATGGCCAAATGGTAAAGAACATCTAGCCGCTCGAGAGCACCCTTACCTGCCGATCTATAAATTATGTCTCCATAATCTAGCATGGGTAGGATGGTCATCTGAATCAGGGTTAGTTTGGCAGCTGGGGTGAAAGAGGAGCGATTACGATAGAGGAAACCAAGTCCAGATTTAACTTTAGTTCAAATGGAGATGATGCCATTTGGAAATGGGTCAATCACTAAATGAATGATGTCCTTCCTTATCGCCATGTTGAATTGGACAGGGTGGACAGATGACCCTAATGTAGCATGTTTACTGTAAGTAAAAGGAAGGAAATTACACTTCTAGCTATATTTATGTGTGTGTGTGAAGTGAGACTGTTAGGTTGCAATTGCCTCAACGGGTCAGTTGTAAAGAGCTGCTGGAGATAATCGTTATGTGCAAAACATGAGATCATCACCTGATCATCTTCATTGCAGTTGAGCTCCTGACACCGGCGCAGAATGTTGCAACAAGGTTAGGCAAAGTCAAGAACCTAACAAACAGATCCACAATAGAGTAATTGCTAATGTACCCGTCTTTTCACCATAGCTGTAGAGATACTTTCCCCCTGGCTAGGGTTCTGTTTTGAAAGGTAGCCTGGTTTTAAAGATGTAACATAGTAAATGTAAATGTTTACCCCTCCAATTAGTATGATATGTTACATTAGTATGTTTATATAAGACAGAAGGTTACTTAAATAGATTGAAAAGGATGTTGAAAACAAACTCATAGCCTCGCTAACATTAGCCACCTAGCTAACGTTAATAAAATATGTATTGCAAATTCATAACATATTGTATGAATTTGAGGACGTAACATATACGAAATGGATGATGGACATAATACATATCATATGAAACTTAACATATCATACTAAATGGAGGTTTACAAATGTAAATTTACTATGTTACGTCCGACCCTGATTAATTACAGTCAATCTCCCTAGTATTTGACACTAGAAATATATATACAGTGCCTTCAGAAAGTATTCACACCCTTGACTTTTTCTACATTTTGTTGTGTTACAGCCTACATTTAAAATTGATTAAATTGATATGTTGTGTCACTGGCCTACACACAATAGTGCATAATGTTAAAGTGAATTATGTTTTTTAGAAATCATTAATTAAAATTGAAAACCTGAAATGTCTTGAGTCAATAAATATTCAACCTCCTTGTTATGGCAAGCATAAATGAGTTCAGGAGTAAACATTTGCATAATAAGTCACATGATGATTTGCATGGACTCATTCTGTGTGCATTAATATAACATGATTTTTAATGACTACTTCATCTCTGTACCCAAAACACAGATTCAACCACAAAGACCAGAGAGGTTTTCCAATACCTCACAAAGAAGGGCACCTATTGGTAGATTACAAAAAAAAGCAGACACTGAATATCCCTAGGTGAAGTTATTAATTACACTTTGGATGGTGTATCAATACACCCAGTCACTACAAAGATACAGGAAACCTTTCTAACTCATTTGCTGGAGAGGAAGGGAACCGTTCAGGGATTTCACCATGAGGCCAATGGTGACTTTAAAACAGTTACATGGCTGTGATAGGATAAAACTGAGAAAACAACATAGTATTGTGGAGTAACTACAAACTTAATTGACAGAGTGAAAAGAAGGAAGCCTGTATAGAGTAAAAATATTCCGAAACATGCATCCTGTTTGCAATAAGGCTCTAAAGTAAAACTGCAAAGAAATTTGGCAAAGAAATTAACTTTATGTCCTGAATACATAGCATTATGTTTGGGACAAATCCAACAGATCACTGAGTACCACTCTTCTTCTTTTCAAAAATGGTGGTGGCTGCATCATGTTATGGGTATGCTTGTCATCGGCAAGGACTAGTGAGTTTTTTGGATAAAAAGAAACGCAATAGAGCTAAGCACAAGCAAAATCCATGGTTCAGTCTGTTTTCCAATAGACACTGGGAGACAAATTCACCTTTCAGCAGGACCATAACCTAAAACACAAGGCCAAATCTACACTGGAGTTGCTTATCAAGATGACATTGAATGTTCCGAGTGGCATAGTTACAGTTTCCACTTAAATCGTCTTGAAATGGCAAGACTTGGAAAAGCTGTCTAGCAAGGATCAACAACCAACTTGACAGAGCTCGAATAATTCTAAAAAGAGTAATGTGCACTCCATGTGTGCAAAGACTCACAGCTGTAATGTCTGCTAAAGGTGATTCTAACATGTATTAATTCAGGGGTGTGAATACTTATATAAATTAGATATTTATGGATTTCATTTCATCAATAAATTTGAAAAAAATTCTAAAAACATGTTTTCACGTTGTCATTATGGGGTATTGTGTGTAGATGGGTGAGAAAAAAAATCTATATTTAATACAGTTTTAAATCAGGCTGTAACACAACAAAATGTGGAATAGGTAAAGGGGTATGAATACTTTCTGAAGGCACTGCTTATCACTATAGTCACCTGTGTGATCTTACCAGTTAGGCGGTAAGCAATAGGAAAACTGAATAGGTGAAAACATGACCTTGAATCTGAAGAATCAATTGCAAAAACATATTTTTGGAAGGGATGTTTCACCCATCCATCTTGGCATGACAGACTTGACACCTAGCTCAAATCCAACAATGGTGCATCTTCCTTTAACTGTGACAGGGTTGAGCAAAAATATTTTTCGCAGATGTCTTTGTCTTGGAATCTAGTCTTCTACACCAAGGCCTGACTGGTGAGAGAGCATTCTTGATCTGACCCAGTCTGATACTAAAAGGCCAGGATTCAATCAGATCAGCTGTAACCCGCGGTAGATGACAAAAGCATAGCTTATCATTGCTTTTGTTCAGGCAGTGTCTGAGGTCTGAGTTGGAGCTGTCAAATCAGTGAGCGGCTGCTCGTGTGGTCATTGTCACAAAACCACCCCCGTTAGAAGTTCAGAACGAGAAAGTGTATGCTATTTAGAAATAATGACACTCAAATTGAAAATCATTAAGCAAAATAATAAGGATTTATATCAGCCTAATCAATGTGTAGATTACATCACAGTTTTTGAACATGTAACACGGCTGTATGTGATTTCTACTAATGCGACTCGATGTGCATCCAATGGCAATGTCCGCGATAAGCATAATGCTGGGAGCCGCTTGTGGATTTGACAGCTCCAACACAGTTACAGCTCCAACACGACTCCGCCTAAACAAAAGCAATGATAAGCGGGTTGCTGCTGACCTGATTGAATTCTGGCCTTAGTCATAGTTTAGTGCAATAACAAGTTGCCGAAGTACACACTGGAATTGGAAATCTCTTCATTGCTTGATGCATTGTACACCATCAGCAATTGGCTCAATCACTGCCTCACAATGCTTGTATTGCTACTGTACTGTATCTGGGGGTGGTATATGTGGCGGTGGTATACTCTATCAGGGAGTGGTATATGTGGCGGTGGTATACTGTATCAGGCGGTAGTATACTGTATTAGGGGGTGGTATACTGTATCAGGTGGTAGTATACTGTATCGGGGATGGTATACTGTATCAGGTGGTAGTATACTGTATTAGGGGGTGGTTTACTGTATTAGGGGGTGGTATACTGTATCAGGGGGTGGTTTACTGTACCAGGGGGTGGTATACTGTATCGGGGGTGGTATACTGTATCAGGGGGTGGTATACTGTATCAGGTGGTAGTATACTGTATCGGGGGTGGTATACTGTATCAGGCGGTGGTTTACTGTATCAGGGGGTGGTTTACTGTATTAAGGGGTGGTTTACTGTATCAGGGGTGGTATACTGTATCGGGGGTGGTTTACTGTATCAGGGGGTGGTATACTGTATCAGGTGGTAGTATACTGTATCGGGGGGTGGTATACTGTATCAGGGGGTGGTTTACTGTATCAGGGGGTGGTTTACTGTATTAGGGGGTGGTATACTGTATCAGGCGGTGGTATACTGTATCAGGGAGTGGTATACTGTATCAGGCGGTGGTATACTGTATCAGGGGGTGGTATACTGTATCAGGTGGTGGTTTACTGTATCAGGGGGTGGTTTACTGTATCAGGGGGTGGTTTACTGTATTAGGGGGTGGTATACTGTATCAGGCGGTGGTTTACTGTATCAGGGGGTGGTTTACTGTATCAGGGGGTGGTATACTGTATCAGGCGGTGGTATACTGTATCAGGGGGTGGTTTACTGTACCAGGGGGTGGTATACTGTATCAGGCGGTGGTATACTGTATCAGGGGGTGGTATACTGTATCAGGTGGTGGTTTACTGTATCAGGGGGTGGTTTACTGTACCAGGGGGTGGTATACTGTATCGGGGGTGGTATACTGTATCAGGTGGTAGTATACTGTATCAGGGGGTGGTTTACTGTACCAGGGGGTGGTATACTGTATCGGGGGTGGTATACTGTATCAGGTGGTAGTATACTGTATCAGGGGGTGGTTTACTGTACCAGGGGGTGGTATACTGTATCAGGCGGTGGTATACTGTATCAGGGGGTGGTTTACTGTATCAGGGGGTGGTATACTGTATCGGGGGTGGTATACTGTATCAGGTGGTAGTATACTGTATCAGGGGGTGGTTTACTGTACCAGGGGGTGGTATACTGTATCAGGCGGTGGTATACTGTATCAGGGGGTGGTTTACTGTATCAGGGGGTGGTTTACTGTATCAGGGGGTGGTTTACTGTGTCAGGGGGTGGTTTACTGTATCAGGGGGTGGTATACTGTATCAGGGGGTGGTTTACTGTATCAGGGGGTGGTTTACTGTATCAGGGGGTGGTATACTGTATCAGGGGGTGGTATACTGTATCAGGAGGTGGTATACTGTATCAGGGGGTGGTTTACTGTATCAGGGGGTGGTATACTGTATCAGGGGGTGGTTTACTGTATCAGGAGGTGGTATACTGTATCAGGGGGTGGTTTATGTGGGGGTGTTATTTCTTCTTTTTTTTCTCCTTGTGGAATAATTCAGTTGAATCCATATCTTAATTTTTGGATAAACTGTGGAATGTGAGCTAAGGGTGACCGGACGTGCTGGAGCAGTGCTGTGGTGGGCAGCAGAGCATGGGACGTCAACAGTGCATACGAGAGGGAATTCCTAAGGATGATCAGCTGGTGAATGGTGGTGAATGTCATTAAAGAACTATTCTCCCTGCTCTGACGTGCCGCCATGGTGTAACGGCATGTGGAAGGAACCACGTGGACATTTACAGACTTAGAATTTTCCTCTTTGGATTAGGAATAACTGTGTTTGACAGCTTTTGGTTTTGAAAATATGTGGTCGATATTTTGCATGTAGGCTGTATTTATTGGTTTGATATACTGTACACACTGACGTTTCTGTAAAGTAATACCAATGTGAGATTGCAAACGTGGATATACCATCTGAAACTGAGATTGTTGCTTGCTACTCTTTTATGTGGGGTGTAAAATCATTGTGCTCAGCAAGCTCCTCTTACATTCCTATTCTGTGTATCTCTATGCAAGCACGGGCATGATAGCCCACCAATTTATTGATCTTTTGTGACCTATTTAAACCTATTCATGTCAGAAGTGTGAACGAGAGGCATGGTTCCTGAGGAATTTGACAATATCATGCTCTTGAATGTGCAAATCAAATCAAATCAACACATGATAAAACATACCGTTGGGTTTCTAAACACATTTACTACAGTCTACCCAGGTTGTGAAACATGCGTGTACATCCATTAAATACTCGTCAGAAAATAAATAGAAATAGCTTGGGAATAACACGACTAAACAATGATAGCAACGCTGTTGTGGGGGCTATACAAACCCTGCCAACAAGATGAGTTGGTTTTGCACATATTTTTCTGTGGCTGAACATTGCTCTGGGCTGGAGTCTGTCTCTGTAAGAGTGTGTATTTTAGGATTCATTATATCTGTACCTGTGGCTGGCTGATGTGAACATCCCTGAGCATGTTTTGACCTGGTGTGTTAGAGATGGACGGTGTAGCGGCTGAAAAAGAGACTGCCCGGGGGAAATACCGCAGGGGCCATCTTGGCGAATGATGCAAGACTGAGCTGGGCTGTCAGTGGTACGGAGATACCAAAATCACCCAATTATCACAGTAATTGAAAGGTAGACCAGACCTGCACATACAGTATGTTCCACAGTAGCCTATGGTTGTTCTATATTAAAGCACGTACATTTTGTACTATAGATATTGCGCTATACTCACTGTATTATGTCCTACCTTAACATTGAATCCCATGGTCACAATAGTGCCAGCGTAACTCTGTTCTACTTTACATTTATAGGCTCTAGAAAAGTTGTACTTATAAACAAATGTGTCATATATTATGCAAAATCAAGGTGTCTAGTATCATTATAGAAGTTTCATATGATTTCTGAAATGTGTACTTTTACAGACAGATTTGGCACCAGAAGTCTACATTCAACAGCTTAAATGTCACGCTCGTGATTAAAGACGGACCAAGGCGCAGCGTGTGAAGAGTTCCACATCTTTATTTCGGTGAAACTTCAAAACAAAACAATAAACCAACAACGAAACGTGAAAGTAGTGGTGCACATGCACAAACACAAAACAAAATCCCACAAACACATGTGGGAAAAATGGCTACCTAAATATGATCCTCAATTAGAGGCAGCGATTACCAGCCGCCTCTAATTGGGAACCATACAAAACACCAACATAAAAATATTGAGCTAGAACACCCCCTAGTCACGCCCTGACCTACTACACCATAGAGAACCAAGGGCTCTCTATAGTCAGGGCGTGACATTAAAAGACAAATACATCGTTTAAAAATATTTTTGGGGTCAACATAATGTTTAAAAGGTCTAGTTAACATATGTGATTTCATATTCAATACAGGGTAGACCTGTTTTATATGAGTATGAAGCTGTATGCCCATGAATTGACCTGGTTTATATGAGTATTGGAGTGTAGAGATGTACCAGGCTCATACAGGTACTGGGTCTGAAGGACGTCTATTGCCCTTTCAAATCCTTATAATGTATCTTAAGTTATAGACAGATTTTCTGCAATTGCCGTCACACCCTGATCTGGTTTAGCTGCCCTTGTGATTGTCTCCACCCCCTTCAGGTGTCGCTTATGATCCCCGGTGTATATATATCTGTGTTTCCTGTCTCTCTGTGCCAGTTCGTCTTGTTTTGCCAAGTCAACCAGTGTTTCTCCTAGCTCCTATTTTTCCCAGTCTCTGTTTTTTCTAGCCCTCCTGGTTTTGACCCTTGCCTGTCCTGACTCCGAACCCGCCTGCCTGACCACTCTGCCTGTTTTGACTACCAGCCTGCCTATCCCCTTGTACTGTTTTGGACTCTGGTTTCTGACCCCTGCCTGGCATGACCTCGAGACTGCCTATCGTCTGGTACTGTTTGGACTCTGACCTGGCCTGTCCCCGACCTGCCTTTGCCTACTCCCTTTGTTATAATAAATATCGGAGCGCTACCATCTGCCTCTTGTGTGTGCATTTGGGTCTCGTATTGTGCCCTTAAATTCCCTATGTAGATTGCCATAAGTAATGCAAGCGTATGTTGTATACTAGATAATCTCAGAAGAATCGCAATAAGAAGTTACCTTATTTGACTTTCCTGTCTACTGTACCGCACAAATAGCACACACATCAACACTCTGCATCAATCAACTCTGTGAAATATAGACCTCATGAGCTGGAGAAGGGCAAGACCTGTGCAGAAGTCAACCTAAATCTGATACACAGAGCCAGAGTAGCACAGAACTTCCTTGAGCTGTCAGCTCACCCTTTAACGCCCAACATTTTGTCACCCTTGCCTGGATCCCAGCCAGCCTTCAAGAAAAGACGAAAAATCATCAAAACATGTCAAGGACTCTGCAAACTCTGCAAACTCTTTCATGATAAATTCTCTATCGGGGAAGTGCCTTTTTAACTCTGGTGATGATCAGCGCTCCCTTCCATTCTGGCTCATCAAGTGTGAGAAACTGTTTAAACAAAGCTGGGTTTTCTCAAGTACCTGTTGTCACGCCCTGATCTGTTTCACCTGTCCTTGTGCTTGTCCCCCCCCCCCCCCCCCCCTCCAGGTGTCGCTCATCTTCCCTATTTTCCACTGTGTATTTATACCTGTATTCTCTGTCTGTTTGTTGCCAGTTCGTCTTGTTCATTCAAGCTTACTGACGTTTCTCCTGTCAGCTCCTATCGTTTCCCAGCCCCTCTTTGCTAGTCCTCCCGGTTTTTACTTTTGCCTGTCCTGACCCTTTACCCGCCCGCCTGACCTCTCTGCCTGACCCTGAGTCTGCCTGCCTTCCTGCACCTTTGCCTTACCCTGGATTTTCCCCTGCATGCCTTGACCTGTCTTTGCCTGCCCCTGTTTGCTACAATAAACAGTGTTACTTCGACAGTCTGCATCTGGGTCTTACCTTGATTCCTGATACCTGTCTCTTCCAGGCAGGGTGAATTCACTGCTGCTGTGTGTTTCAAGTGTTGCCCTGCACTGTTTTGCATCATTGAACATTTCTTCTTGATATCTGCCTGCTTCCTGACCCACTTTCTCTCCTTTGTATTTTCAATATTTAGATCAGGATATATGAAGGCAGATGAAATGTAGCGTCGGTGGAGTGAATCGCGTTTTGAGGGAATATATCAATATCACATAAAGGTTTGAATTATGAATGTCTTTATTTAAGATGTCCATGGGGCGAGTTTCTCCTTATAAAATGTATAGGCTAAGTGAAATGGGATTCTGTCCTCCAAGTTCTTATTCTAGTACATGTTGAATAGCATCAGTGTCACTTATCCTCATGGCTCAAGGCTCACCTGGCAATCTTCATTAAAGATATATAGTCCTTGGCAAGGTTACTGTACATGTCGGTTGTTTGCTCTAGGATGCTCACAAGCCTCACAAGACTTGTCTGAAAGTAGCCCGGTACCAGTTAAAAAAACTGAATGGAATAATATACGGAAGTACTTAGTGCCCCCAAAAAAGTGGTTGAATATGGATATAATTTATATGACAATCTGATCTTTCTTATATCTCTCAGATATAAGAAAGACACTTCAAAACATACATTTTTGACTATCTGTTTTGCCATGTATGAATATGTTATTCAATTCGTTTTTATGGAATAATAGCAGTAAGGTCAAATTCAATGTTTCATCAAATATTTATTTTTCATATCTGTTTTTATACTTACAGGGGTCCTACAATTCTAAATCACATAGCTGAATGATCCTCCGTATGACCATCTTAAAACAATCCCATATGTTAGGTTAGTATAACCGGGCCCTTAGACCTTAGGGGGTCCTCATTCAAATCCCGTAGATCACTTCATTATTCCCTTTTTGCTTACAAGGCTCTACTACAATAGCTTCTGAAATACCTAACTTCGCTTTTAAAATATAAAAACATGAGATAACGAACACGTTCACAAGGTTGAATAACTATTGAGGTTCCTCAGGTCTCCACCAAACTAAGTAAATACGCTTTTAGTTTTAAAGCACCTCTTTGCTGGAACAAACTACAAAATACATTACAATTGGATTTCATGGTGCCGCTCTGGGAATTTTAAATATTGATTGAGGACCTTCTTATTGAGGAATGTCATTGTTTTTCTTGAATATTTGTGTTGCGCTGAATTTTACAAGTTTTATATTGTATTAGATGTTTTATTTGACTTGTATATGCAGGCTCCCTTGTGAAAGAGACCCTGGTCTTAATGGTGACTGCATGCTTAAATGAAGGTAAAATAAGTTAAGGTACTATATAGTACAGAGAATGGCAAAACAGAAATCGGCCCTGGCATTTCTAACACATCAGACCATTTTTTCCTTTGAGGCCCCCATTATTAGCCAAATAATGATGATTTTGCGCAAAAAACAGACAGGCCCACTTTGCTAAAAATGGACCAGCCCATCTGGCTTTTCTGGCCAGTCTGCCCCTATGTACTATCTTCGTTATAGTACAGAGCATGACAAAAGCCCTATGTGCCAGCTGTACTGTCACCTTGCACTGTGTTGCTTGTGTAGTTAATCTCAGGTGTTAATCATGGCATACCATATGCAGACGTCCAGACAGCAACATTCATTATCACAACCCCCCCCCCCCCCCTTAGAATGGAGTCTGAGGAACACGCCATAGCTCGCCACTGTCATTTGTTCAGTTTGCACTGACAGGCCGCTGTAGTGAAGTGTCTGTGACATCTGGTCTGGGTGCCAGCGGTAGGCCCGACTTGCCTAATGAACTAACATGCTCATGTTGGCACTACCAAGCACACCATTTATTAGCAAGCCTGGCTGGAACACACATGGGGTGCACTCTCAGCCTGTGTGGCAGCCAGGGTCGCAGTGCTGCGGACTTTGTGTTTTCTGTATGTTCGCTGCTGTTTGGTTTTAAAATGGGTTTTAAACCAGGACAATATATTTTATATTTTGTTAAAAATATAGTTGGGTTTTATCAGTGAGCTAAGAGGTCATGCCTACGGGATTTGAACAAGGATATCAGTTTCAACAATAATCATACATACATACATACATACATACTGGATAACAAAAAGGACTGTTCCTTGCAAAATAAGCATACAGAGGCAAATTTTGTTGGATTAAAAGGGATTTTAATGTAAATACATTAGCAAATTAGCTGCATTATAACGTTTGACCTTTTGTGTTGATGTCTTAAAATTGAAAAATGGCACAGGACACTTTCAACTGCATAGTTTACTTACAAACCTCAGCATTTGAGTGAAAGCAAAACACATTTCCTGTTTGTCCTTTGTCCCGTCTGTTTCCTTGTTCAGACACAGTACAATCAAAGCAGAGGAAAGACTTAATACACAAACAGCATGTATACTTCACTGCCTGAAGTGAGGGGAAATAGAAAGAAAGAAACGTCACAGACATCTGAGGTCGAACTACAGTTAAGTAAAAATCTAGTTCTGCATGCCTGTAATACATTTTGGGGGGCTTTTGTGGAGAAAATAAAATTATACAGAATGCTTTAGAAACAGAGAAAATAACTGAAATGTATAAATAGGACATACAAATAAAGACTCATCACTTCTTTTTGAATGGATTCAGTATATACAATACAGTCTACAGTATATACAATACATGACAGATGACACTATTATCCTTAGTTTGTTTCAACAAGATAGTGTGCTTCCGCACTGTTAGCTTTAAAGGTATCTGTCGAGCATCATGGCTGGTACGCCTGCAGTCACTACCATATTCCTTTTGACCGTATCTCTCTACAACCCCTGGCTACTCTCTGTCAATGTGGGTTTGACATCATGGGTGCAGTCAGCCTGTGGGTTAGGGGCTTTGGGGCAGTGGGGCTGTGCTTTCCCCTAGGTAACACACCATGTCTGTAGTAATGATCTGCTCTCTGGGATGGAAAAGGTGGGAGAGGTGATACTGGTGCAACTACAGTGTGATTACTATGGTGAAACCCAGGTGAACTGGGAAAACCTCTTATTTTGCTTCAAGGGAAGAGTATAAGTTCTGCTAAACTTTTCAGCATTAACAAAAGCCGTATTGTATCAAATGCAAATCCAATCAAATCTACTATATAAGCATGTAATTCATTGAAGGTTGTATGGAAGCACAACATGCAAGTATGATATGACTAACTTAATCATAGTGATCAAACAGACTACATGCATTATATAGTCTATGCATTCACCTGGCCAGGTTGACTTGGACAGAGAAGATGCTACACATCCACAGAACCATCCGCATATCTGAAAAAACAGGCAAGAGACAAAGTTTGAGTTCTGGCCTGGTTTAGATCTTATCTGTCGGAAAGATATCAGTTTGTCTCTGTGAATGGTTTGTCCTCTGACAAATCAACTGTACATTTCGGTGTTCCTCAAGGTTCCATTTAAGGACCACTATTGTTTTCACTATATATGTTACCTCTTGGGGATGTCATTCGAAAACATAATGTTAACTTTCACTGCTATGCGGATGACACACAGCGGTACATTTCAATGAAACATGGTGAAGCCCCAAAATTGACCTCGCTAGAAGCCTGTGTTTCAGACATAAGGAAGTGGATGGCTGCAAACTTTCTACTTTTAAACTCGGACAAAACAGAGATGCTTGTTCTAGGTCCCAATAAACAAAGAGATCCTCTGTTGAATCTGACAATTAATCTTGATGGTTGTAAAGTCGTCTCAAATAAAACTGTGAAGGACCTCGGCGTTACTCTGGACCCTGATCTCTCTTTTGACGAACATATCAAGACTGTTTCAAGGACAGCTTTTTTCCATCTACGTAACATTGCAAAAATCAGAAACTTTCTGTCCAAAAATGATGCAAAAAAATGAATCCATGCTTTTGTTACTTCTAGGTTAGACTACGGCAATGCTCTACTTTCCGGCTACCCGGATAAAGCACTAAATAAACTTCAGTTAGTGCTAAATACGGCTGCTAGAATCCTGACTAGAACCAAAAAATTTGATCATATTACTCCAGTGCTAGCCTCCCTACACTGGCTTCCTGTTAAGGCAAGGGCTGATTTCAAGGTTTTACTGCTAACCTACAAAGCATTACATGGGCTTGCTCCTACCTATCTTTCCGATTTGGTCCTTCCGTACATACCTACACATACGCTACGGTCACAAGACGCAGGCCTCCTAATTGTACCTAGAATTTCTAAGCAAACAGCTGGAGGCAGGGCTTTCTCCTATAGAGCTCCATTTTTATGGAATGGTCTGCCTACCCATGTGAGAGAGGCAGACTCTCCAACTTTTAAGTCTTTACTGAAGACTCATCTCTTCAGTGGGTCTTATGATTGAGTGTAGTCTGGCCCAGGAGTGTGAAGGTGAACGGAAAGGCTCTGGACCAACGAACCGCCCTTGCTGTCTCTGCCTGGCCGGTTCCCCTCTCTCCACTGGGATTCTCTGCCTCTAACCCTATTACATGAGCTGAGTCACTGGCTTACTGGTGCTCTTTCATGCCGTCCCTAGGAGGGGTGCGTCACTTGAGTTGGTTGAGTCACTGACGTGATCTTCCTGTCTGGGTTGGCGCCCCCCCTTGGGTTGTGCCGTGGCGGAGATCTTTGTGGGCTATACTCGGCCTTGTCTCAGGATGGTAAGTTGGTGGTTGAAGATATCCCTCTAGTGGTGTGGGGGCTGTGCTTTGGCAAAGTGGGTGGGGTTATATCCTTCCTTTTTGGCCCTGTCCGGTGGTATCATCGGATGGGGCCACAGTGTCTCCTGACCCCTCCTGTCTCAGCCTGCAGTATTTATGCTGCAGTAGTTTATGTGTCGGGGGGCTAGGGTCAGTTTGTTATATCTGGAGTACTTCTCCTGTCTTATACGGTGTCCTGTGTGAATTTAAATATGCTCTCTCTAGTTCTCTCTTTCTTTCTCTCTCTCGGAGGACCTGAGCCCTAGGACCATGCCTCAGGACTACCTGGCATGATGACTCCTTGCTGTCCCCAGTCCACCTGGCCGTGCTGCTGTTCCAGTTTCAACTGTTCTGCCTGCGGCTATGGAACCCTGACCTGTTCACAGGACGTGCTACCTGTCCCAAACCTGCTGTTTTCAACTCTCTAGAGACAGCAGGAGCAGTAGAGATACTCTTAATGATCGGCTATGAAAAGCCAATTGACATTTACTCCTGAGGTGCTGACTTGCTGCACCCTCGACAACTACTGTGATTATTATTATTTGACCATGCTGGTCATTTATGAACATTTGAACATCTTGGCCATGTTCTGTTATAATCTCCACCCGGCACAGCCAGAAGAGGACTGGCCACCCCTCATAGCCTGGTTCCTCTCTAGGTTTCTTCCTAGGTTTTGGCCTTTCTAGGGAGTTTTTCCTAGTCACCGTGCTTCTAGACCTGCATTGCTTGCTGTTTGGGGTTTTAGACTGGGTTTCTGTACAGCACTTTGTGACATCAGCTGATGTAAGAAAGGCTTTATAAATAAATGTGATTGATAAAAAACTTCCTTGTGTGCTGAGCTGTGCAGACACCATCCTTGCCATGCAATCGACCCAGATCCCAAGCTAATTTGTGAACTGGCAGGACTGGGGGGCTGTACACCCCAATAGGTGCAACAACAGTAATTTAGTTGTCTTTCTCTATCTGTGAAATAATCAGGGAAAACAAACAATAATGGAAAATGAAATCTTTTCATGCATGGATAAGGCACTCAGCTGTAAACTCAACAAATTGTGTTGCTTATTAACTTGTGTGAGTGAATCTTTTCCCTGGTAATACACCTAGATCTGCTCCAACTAATCTCCCTCTGCATACCAATATTTAGATTTCTAGAGTGGAGAACATTCATGAGTATTTGTATAAAATAAGTGTTATCTGCAGTATTACTATGGTATATATACTATACTGCTTTTTAACATAATCATGCAGAAAAGAGAGAGAGAACTAGAGAGAGTTCTCAAAGAGAGTTCTCAGAATTTCTAAGCAAACAGCTGGAGGCAGGGCTTTCTCCTATAGAGCTCCATTTTTATGGAATGGTCTGCCTACCCATGTGAGAGAGGCAGACTCTCCAACTTTTAAGTCTTTACTGAAGACTCATCTCTTCAGTGGGTCTTATGATTGAGTGTAGTCTGGCCCAGGAGTGTGAAGGTGAACGGAAAGGCTCTGGACCAACGAACCGCCCTTGCTGTCTCTGCCTGGCCGGTTCCCCTCTCTCCACTGGGATTCTCTGCCTCTAACCCTATTACATGAGCTGAGTCACTGGCTTACTGGTGCTCTTTCATGCCGTCCCTAGGAGGGGTGCGTCACTTGAGTTGGTTGAGTCACTGACGTGATCTTCCTGTCTGGGTTGGCGCCCCCCCTTGGGTTGTGCCGTGGCGGAGATCTTTGTGGGCTATACTCGGCCTTGTCTCAGGATGGTAAGTTGGTGGTTGAAGATATCCCTCTAGTGGTGTGGGGGCTGTGCTTTGGCAAAGTGGGTGGGGTTATATCCTTCCTTTTTGGCCCTGTCCGGTGGTATCATCGGATGGGGCCACAGTGTCTCCTGACCCCTCCTGTCTCAGCCTGCAGTATTTATGCTGCAGTAGTTTATGTGTCGGGGGGCTAGGGTCAGTTTGTTATATCTGGAGTACTTCTCCTGTCTTATACGGTGTCCTGTGTGAATTTAAATATGCTCTCTCTAGTTCTCTCTTTCTTTCTCTCTCTCGGAGGACCTGAGCCCTAGGACCATGCCTCAGGACTACCTGGCATGATGACTCCTTGCTGTCCCCAGTCCACCTGGCCGTGCTGCTGCTCCAGTTTCAACTGTTCTGCCTGCGGCTATGGAACCCTGACCTGTTCACAGGACGTGCTACCTGTCCCAGACCTGCTGTTTTCAACTCTCTAGAGACAGCAGGAGCAGTAGAGATACTCTTAATGATCGGCTATGAAAAGCCAATTGACATTTACTCCTGAGGTGCTGACTTGCTGCACCCTCGACAACTACTGTGATTATTATTATTTGACCATGCTGGTCATTTATGAACATTTGAACATCTTGGCCATGTTCTGTTATAATCTCCACCCGGCACAGCCAGAAGAGGACTGGCCACCCCTCATAGCCTGGTTCCTCTCTAGGTTTCTTCCTAGGTTTTGGCCTTTCTAGGGAGTTTTTCCTAGTCACCGTGCTTCTAGACCTGCATTGCTTGCTGTTTGGGGTTTTAGACTGGGTTTCTGTACAGCACTTTGTGACATCAGCTGATGTAAGAAAGGCTTTATAAATAAATGTGATTGATAAAAAACTTCCTTGTGTGCTGAGCTGTGCAGACACCATCCTTGCCATGCAATCGACCCAGATCCCAAGCTAATTTGTGAACTGGCAGGACTGGGGGGCTGTACACCCCAATAGGTGCAACAACAGTAATTTAGTTGTCTTTCTCTATCTGTGAAATAATCAGGGAAAACAAACAATAATGGAAAATGAAATCTTTTCATGCATGGATAAGGCACTCAGCTGTAAACTCAACAAATTGTGTTGCTTATTAACTTGTGTGAGTGAATCTTTTCCCTGGTAATACACCTAGATCTGCTCCAACTAATCTCCCTCTGCATACCAATATTTAGATTTCTAGAGTGGAGAACATTCATGAGTATTTGTATAAAATAAGTGTTATCTGCAGTATTACTATGGTATATATACTATACTGCTTTTTAACATAATCATGCAGAAAAGAACATGGGGTTACTCCTTTTATTGTCAATGGTTAGTATTGGATTGAAAGCCTTGTAAGCATATTCATTCCTTCCCAAATACCCAGGTTTACTCTGCCAAGCCAAGTGCATTGTGTCATGTTTGGCTAGTCGAACGTCAAACTCTTCATTGAGACAATGCTGAAACATCAATCTATGGGCGAGTCAGTTCCACATTTTAATTTGTGACGAAATCAAAATTAAAGAAAAGTTATCTTGCAAATTCAGCAGGCTATGGTGAAATAGGCTTTTAGAAGTGGCGTCTTAATTTGACAATTTATCGTTAATTCAGTCTTTGGCATGCTTATCAATGCACCTATCACTCCTTCTTCTATCTGTGGAACAGCTTGTTGCATTGTGGCCATAGACATATAATCTATAGAAAGGTTTTGGAACCTCTAACTCTGGCTTTGACTGTTAACCTCATGGCCACGCTAGCAATGGCTGCCAGTCTTGACTTGAATGGGAACTGCCATCTATGGATTATATGTCTATGGTTGTTTGCAGCTGTCGGTTTATTTAGCAAATTTCAAAATACAATCGCGCGAAAAACGTACTGTTTGGAAAGCCAATGCTGTCATTACTAAATGTGTAATGTGATAGGTATTTTAACATTACAATTTTTTACACACAAAAAAAACCTTGATTAATAGAATATTTAATCAGTCGTCTTCCTCAAATGAAGGGATGACACAATCTTTGCGAGAGGGAGGGTATCTGATTTCATTGGTCCTCGACTCGTGGTTCAGACACTTCATTCAGGATAAATTAGTTAACCCTGAGTTAACCTGTCCTGGAGCAGGTTAGTTCTGATGGATTTGTTGCCATAGAAATGTACCTGGTCTAATCAAAATTACCTCGTTAACACCTCAAACTACATATGTATGTAGTATAGGGCTCTGGTGAATCAAAATGCATAGGACCACGTTACAATTATTCAACATGGGTCCATTTGACATAGTATTAATGAAATAGAGTTTTGCTCAGCTGTCATTTTTCTACAAAAAAAGAGTAATCTGAGAAGCCTTGAAGCACTTCAGTCTTTAACAATTGCTTACATCACATCTAACATAACAATGACCAATGCAATTCTCTTTGGGAATCCAGCTCTGGTAATGACTCACTGGTAATCTGTATGTGGGAAGGTTCTGAACAATGGACCATACTTTAAGAAATGTACACCAACATTCAAAGCAGGCTTGGGGATTTGAGCTCTTGGCGTGTGTCAAGCTGGCGACACGCTTGTTATGAAAATGGATCTGAGAGTGTTTTTGGCAAAGGCTTAATGAATGGCACTGGCAGACGTCTTTTAGCCCAGCAACAGAAATCAGTCCTAGTCATAACGGCAAATAAACAGCCCGCCATGCAAATCTGGTCTGGAGGCCTCCTAACGGGATGCACCTGCTGAGAGCCAAGTGCCTCATCTACGGGGAGAAGAAGATGGCTTTCAAAGTCAAGGGCGAAGAGGAGGACAGCTGTTCATAGAAAATAATGAATCATGAAAAATAATACTTTTTGGGGAATTATTCAAAAGCCTTTGAAAGTAGGCCTATTGTCCTTCAGCAGTTGTCCTTAAGCAAATCTTTTGATGTTACAAGAGTGTAGAACAATAGGAACTAAATCCCTCTCTTCAGGCTTAATGTAACGGTTTCAAAAGCTTTTCAAAATCAACAAAGAACCCCAAACAGATGAATCAGTAGCCTTTTTCTGAAAGCTGAATATGAATTTCTGAACCCTGAATATGAATTTAAAGGCAATGTTCCCGCGTTCTCAGACTGCATTCGCGGTATATGCTGCATATGTCAGCTCAATTGCTATAGCGCTGAACTTCTGTGATACGGATTGAAGTGAGCCCTCCGATGTACCTATTCAACCCCTAATTGCTTGTAGACACCTAACTGCTGTGAAATAAACAGTATTTTATTTGTGTTGTAAAGATCTTTTGCAGTTCACATGGTTTTCACATTTTGGATTGCAGCACAAATAGAAGTTATGGTTCAGAGATCTTCAATGGATCATCTTAACCCTTCTTCCTCATGGCTTCCCACAAACTCACACATGAGGAGAGCAGAGAGCTACCACTTAAATAAGCACCGGCTTGCTCTCTGAATGGCTTATAGAGTTAATTAACAAAAGGCTGTGCCCCTTCTTTGTCAACCCAAACCCTATAGTTTTTGTAGAGTTAAAAAAAAAAAGACATTGAGGACATAATGCATTCATTTTACAGCAGGTGTGCAAGAAAGATTCCAGATACTTACCATGCTCATTTGCACAAAGCTAATTTATGGTGGTGCCCAGCTCTTCTGGTAGGTTAAGGCACTCCACAGTCCCTTGGGAAGAGTTTACTGTGTGCTCCATACTGAGAGTTCAGAGCCTAGAACAGGAAAGGAAACAGAGTACACAATATGTAAATGGGAATACAAAAGGAAATAGAGGAGGAAGGGACGTACCTAAAGAAATGTGGGAAACATACAGTGCTCAAGGCTATTGTAAACGCAGCTATTTGAGATCGACTACTGGATCTGCGACTCCAGAAAATCGGTATTCACTTATGAATGTAGCCAACCAAAGGCACAATTAATGGACCATAGTGGCACCCTCCTCTTCCTTGAGAGCTGCTACAGTTCCTCATCGGCTAATTGTGCTGTTGTTATCCTCCTGAATTCAATTACAGAATCAGCAAGATACTTCTCTGGAACCGTGCTGTTCAACTAGAATCCTTTTAACACTCAATGAGGTGTGATATTTTCTATACAAAACAGTTTGATGTCTTACATCTGTTTTACTGGAATCTGAGATGGATCACAACTATCTTTTATGAATTTAGCATCATACTGCAGATAATAAAGGCTGGCTCTTAACTTACAGCTAGACATTTACAGCACAGTTTAAATGAGTTATGTTTCTTTATGGACTGTTTAAATGAAGAGAGTGTGTTTTCTGTGCCATGTTGGCCCACAACCACGTTATCTTGGGCAGAAAAAAGGCAATTGTAAGTAATCCATTAAACAGGTTCTATACCAGCTCTATGTGTAGCCACTTTCATTGACTACCATGACACTCCACAGAGAAGACAAATTAGATGCTCAGGAAATTGTTTGTCAAAGTTTGGCTGTGACAAGGCTTTACCAGATGGCAATCTTTCCACCTCTGTGACACTGATTTGAGCAGACTCAAAGCCCTGTGTACAGTACTGTACCTGTCTGGTCAAACATGTATGTCCTATCCCACTTTAGGATCAATACGTTCACAGCTTACAGGGAGAACAGACATACACTACCACTCAAATGTTAGGACATTCCTACTCATTCCAGGATTTCTCTTTATGTGTACTATTTTCTACATTGTAGAATAATAGTGAAGACATCAAAACTATGAAATAACCAGTGGTGTAAAGTACTTAAGTAAAAATACTTTAAAGTACTACTTAAGTATATTTTTGTTGTATCTCTACTTTACTTTACTATTTATATTTTTGACAACTTTTACTTCACTACATTCCTAAGGAAAATAATGTACGTTTTACGCCATACATTTTCCCTGACACCCAAAAGTAGTCGTTACATTTCGAATGCTTAGCAGGAAAGGAGCATAGTCCAATTCAGACACTTATCAAGAGAACATCCCTGGTCATCCCTACTGTCTCTGATCTGGTGGACTCACTGAACACACATTTTTGTTTGTAAATGATGTCTGAGAGTTGGGGTGTGCCCCTGGCTATCCGTAAATTTAAAAAAAAAAACAGAAAATTGTGCCGTCTGGTTAGCATAATATAAGGAATGTGAAATGATTTATACTTTTACTTTTGCTATGGATACTTAAGTATATTTTAGAAATTACATTTCATTTTGATACTTAAGTATATTTAAAACCAAATACTTTTAGACTTTTACTCAAGTAGTATTTTCCTGGGTGACTTTCACTTTTACTTGAGTCATTTTCTATTAAGGTATCTTAACTTTTACTCAAGTATGACAATTGGGTACTCTTTCCACCACTGGATATAACACATATGGAATCATGTGGTAACCAAAAAAGTGTTCAACAAATCAAAATATATTTTATATTTGAGATTCTTCAAAGTAGCCACCCATTGCCTTGATGACAGCTTTGCACACTCTTGACATTCTCTCAACCAGCTTCATGCGGTAGTCACCTGGAATGGTGTGCCTTGTTAAAAGTACATTTGTGGAATTTCTTTCCTTCTTAATGCGTTTGAGCCAATCAGTTGTGTTGTAGGGGTGGTATACAGAAGATATTTATATTTGGTAAAAGACCATGTCCACATTGTGTCAAGAACAGCTCAAATAAGCAAAGAGAAATGACAGTCCATCATTACTTTAAGACATGCTTAGTCAATGCGGAAGATTTCATGAATTTGAACGTTTCTTCAAGTAAAGTCACAAAAACCATCAAGCTCTATGATGAAACTGGCTCTTATGAGGACCGCCACAGGAAAGGAAGAGTTACCTCTGCTGCAGAGGATAAGTTCAGTAGAGTTACCAGCCTCAGAAATTGCAGCCCAAATAAATGCTTCACAGAATTCAAGTAACAAACACATCTCAACATCAACTGTTCAGAGGAAACTGCGTGAATCAGGCCTTCATGGTCGAATTGCTGCAAAGAAACCACTACTAAAGGACACCAATAAGAAGACGTGACTTGCTTTGCCCAAGAAACACGAGCAATGGACATTAGACCGGTGGAAATTTGTCCTTTGGTCTGATGAGTCCAAATTTGTGTTCCAACCACCGTGTCTTTGTGAGAAGCAGAGTAGGTGAACAGATGATCTCTGCCTGTATGGTTCCCACCGTGAAGCATGGAGGAAGAGGTGGGATGGTGTGGAGGTGCTTTGCTGATGACGTTGTCTGTGATTTATTTAGAATTCATGGCACACTTAACCAGCATGGCAACCACAGCATTCTGCAGCGATACACCATCCTATCTGGTTTGCGCTTAGTGGGACTATAATTTGTTTTTCAACAGGACAATGACCCAACACACCTCCAGGCTGTGTAAGGGCTATTTGATCAAGAAGGAGAGTGATGGAGTGCTGCATCAGATGACCTGGCCTCCACAATCACCAGACCTCAACCCAATTGAGATGGTTTGGGATGAGTTGGACTGCAGAGTGAAGGAAAAGCAGTCAACAAGTGTTCAGCATATGTGAAAACTCCAACAAGACTGTTGTAAAAGCATTCTAGGTGAAGCTGGTTGAGAGAATGCCAAGAGTGTGCACAGCTGTCATCAAGGCAAAGGGTGGCTACTTTGAAGAATCTCAAATATTAAATAGATTTTGATTTGTTTAACACTTTTTTGGTTACTACATGATTCCATATGTGTTATTTCATAGTTTTGATGTCTTCACTATTATTCTACAATGTAGAAAATAGTAAAAATAAAGAAAAACCCTTGAATGAGTAGGTGTGTCCAAACGTTTGAGTGGTACTGTAGTATACTTTAAATGTCCAACTCAGGGTTAAATGTTGCCATTAGTAAACTATAGTATGAGTCTAGTAATCTGATTCCATGGATGACAATCAATCTCTCTGTCTGTTACCTGTTACATTGTTTATTAATACGGACTGACATTTCAATTGAAATCCATGTGTTGAAAGATAGTAGAGAGAATGGAGACCAAGGGTTTACTAATCAAAAGGGTAAAATGAATCTTCTTACATTTAATTTATTCCATAATGATGAGAACTGATGTATGAGGATTTAAGGTAATCTAATCACTTAATACGTAATTCCCTATATGATCCTACACCAAGCGTATGCCCCCAAGCTACTGCAACATGCTTTAACAAAGTCCATGTAAGAGTAAATTATTCATGATCCTTCACACCTGCAGAGCACCTGAAGTAATACAACCAAATACATGTTACATATTGAAGGATCTGTTTTTCAGAGTTGAAGCCATAGCACCAGCTGGGTCACATCTTTATAATCAGCTCTGCAAATGAGATCTCCAGTATTGGCAAGTGCTTTTGCAATCAATACATCGAGGATGGTTTGCAGGAGGTTTATCTAATATCTAGTTCAGAAGTAAATTAGCTATCTATTTAATGTCACATCTTTATCAAGATCAGCCTGCCGACTATGCCATCACTGCTTCAGAAAGACATTAACGACAGGAAGCATCTGAGCTGGCCAGTGGCCATTATCACTGCATCTCTGTGTATCTGGATTGTAATAAAGATCCCAGCTCAGCCCTTAAGGTATTTAAGATTAACACATTTCTACTTAATGTTATTTGTATGACTTCAGGTAAGACATATAATGGGATCGTACTCCAGAAAGGTATGGAAAGTGTTAGGAGTGTAATGTGAGCCACCAGATGCCAATAAATCCACTGGCATATTGAGATTGATTTAATAATTTAAAGGGCCAATCAGCGGTTGAAACAATAACAAAGAGTACACCTGGCTACTGTTTCTGTAAAAAACTGACCATCCATGATATCAAAATTATAGTTTTAACCATGTTTTAACCATGTTTTAACCATGTTTAACCATGTTTGTTTACTAACATTGGAGTACAACAAGCTTATATTTTGGGTTCTGATGGGGTACGACAGAGGAACTAAGCTCATGAGGCTAATATATAAGTTATAATCTTTGAGAATCAATGGGTACAAAAATGTTTAAAAAAATATGTAGCAACTGCAGATTGCCCCTTTAATGGAAATGTGTTGATAGTGATGCCACTAATGAGGAAATGAATGGTAAACAGAAAGTAGTTTACCGATATGAATGCTGCTGTTTTAGGATAGATAATAACTCTATCCCAGCTATTTTAGGGTAGAGATGCCTACACCTCTATCAATGTTTGTTTATGTTTGTTGTCTAATATAGTATGAAGGACCCTGTGTTAAAAATAGGGAAGCAGTTAGGCTATCACAAACAAGTAACCTCATACAGTAGATCTTCCACAAATAATATGCTTAATTAAGTGTTCTCTAACTAGATATTACTATTTTACTTTACCATTAGATGTGCCTTGCTAATACTGCTGCATAATTTTTAATTGAACTTTTAATTACCCATATGTTATAAGCATTGCAGTAGAAGGGCACAATTCCATTAGAGCAAAGATACTCCCAACAGACTGGCATTCATGTGTGTAATTAATATGAATATTCTATCCAACAAGACTGCATCCTTCAGCACAGACTTTACCTTCGAGCAAACCCCATGTATCTGCTGCTATGTTGTTCTGCTAAGTAGATTATTAATTGTATTGTGTTAACAGACTCCAACATGCAGTTCTTTTATTTGCTGTATTTGAAACAAAGGCTGTTATGGAGGGGTATTCTGTACATTTGAAAGAAAGGAAAATTATTTTCTCAGTTAATTTTCTCCATTGTCAAGGGAATTCTATAGTACGTAGCGAAATAAACTGCAAATGTCCAACAGCAAGCCATTACTGTGATTTCTAAGTATTATTTTCTGTATTACAGTAACATATCTATGCTATGCCATGTGTTTATTCAAATTATAAAATGGTGTTGCTAAAAAATGAACATTGTCTTTGAGGTGTCATTGCTATTTCAAAAGCAAGCATATGTATAGTAACATGGTAGCTGTACATTTGTTTTTTATGTTAATGTAATTTTTTTATGTGCTGGGTGGAGCAGTGCATATATTTCTCTACATTTCCAAAGGTACACAATGCATTGAAGAAATACATTAAGATGAAAATACTTGCAAAGCATTGAGCACATAACAACAAGCCCGGACACAATCTGCTTTCCCCTCACATAATAGACAGATGGACCAGTCCCCTTCCAAGGAACAACAAGCTAGCTTTAGTATTCAGCACCGCTTACATTGCACTATTGGAAATGTATGTACATATTAATTGCTTTCTCCTTTTGTTGTGGTGAAGTAGCACTACCCAGAATTCAATATCATGGTAGAATTTATCCTTTTAAAAAATCAGAGCGGCAACACAGAAGTTTCAGGTCTCTCAGGGCTGCTCTATGTCTTACTGTTGAATCTAGAGACATCTATCAGCTTCCCTCAGGCAAAGTGGGGACTGAAATAGGATGCTTGCCAAACAACTTCAAAGCTCTTTATCATGGTAAACTGCCAGATTACAATGTATGTTATTCATAACTGAGGGGGGCTAAATTAAATAGTGTAGTAAAAGAGATATATTGATTGTGATTGGTTGAGGCAAGACGATACAAAATAATAAATAGTTAAATGATAGTTTAGAAATGAATTCATGGATGAGAAATTAATACATTTACCTCTCACACTCCCCTTATCGAACAGTTCACACAATATGTTACACCTGTTGGGGGAAAACAATGTGATTAAGACTGGACAAACCATTTCAAATAGTATCAAATATGAAGAAAAAGATTGTCAGACTATGGAAAATAGCAATTATCTTAACTACTTCATGATTGCATGCAATGCAACATTATGGACTCTACACAGGATGAGAAGCCTAAAGTATGTTACTGTCAAAAAAGTAAACCAATTCAGGGTAGGACAAAAGCCACAGGAATATGACAATTTAATTTCAGAAAAACTATTTGGTCGTTTTGTGTTCTGGTTATATAGCTAAAGTTTAGCTGGTAAGACATTCATTTTAGTTTTAGTGTCTTTAATTGATTGTTGTGTTATTTTCTTAATTTTGATGAGTCATTTTTTAAGTCTCTAGTTAACATGAATTAGTAGTTTTAGAGTGCCTCTTATTTGGGGGTTAGGAGGGACAGGTTTACTTTTTTAAGTGTAAGTAACTTTTTTATAATCATTTATAAATTGGCAAACGCAAAATTAGAGTTATTATTAGGGTTACCTGCGTAAGGTTTAGTCATCCTTTGAGTCCCGCGATCTACTGTCTTAATAAGCCTTCAGTCTTCATGTCTACTAGTCACAAAACAGAATTCAGATCTCTAAACGGCCATCAGCGGAGGTGATATATAAAAGCACTGGAAATACAGCAGCTTTCTAAGGTTGAATAAGAAAAATGGAAAAGAGAAAGACAGCAGAGACACTGATGGGTTGCTGATAGAAGACACAGCAAGCTAAGTCCATCCCATTCATTCACTCAGTGATGGCATACGAGTGTGAATGTCTACAATATTCACATACTGTTTGTCGAGAACTGTATACGAGCCAAGTTGAAAAGGTTGAAGGCATTTAGACAATATTATGGTAGTATGGGGGGACTTTCTTACCTCTTTTATCGCCATATCATTCTCAGAGACATGCTAGTGCAAACAAGTCAATCAGAATTTGTGTTTAATAAGGTCAAACTTAGAGAATAGCTTAAAAATCCATTTATTAGTCTAAACAGTTGCTTTCCATTAACATGTTATACATTTAAAATTACTAACCAAGATTCAAGGAACAATTTGGCTCTTACTTTGAAAGTATTTAACAAAAGATTCTTTATCGTGTTACTGCATGTTATCTACACAACAACTACGAAGACAAGTCTCGAAAATTCATTTTTTTTGGACTTTCTGTATCAAAAAACATTTTAGCAATGACCTGAAACCAAGCAGGCATTTAGTGCTAGAAACAAGTACTTCAAATGTTTCTGTTTTACCAAAAAGTTTCAGCTTTATTAACAAATTATGGCAAAACAAATTTACCAATTTATGGCCACCTATTTAGAGAAGCTTACACATGGTGCTTTATGTTATTTTAATATATGTTTTATTTACAAATACAAGTTAAACACAGAACAGAGCACTTGTAGTAAGCTACATACATAGCTGATTGCTTTCAACCCAACACGAAAAATGTTTAATTAGTTTTACAAGATCAAAATCTAACATCATAACAAATATAGAAAAAAATAAGTTATCACCTATGTTAACTTTACTCAATAGTAGCAACCCATTTTCATCCTGAAATCAAAGTTCCCTAAGGGTTATCAAGAAGCATCAAGTTCTGTGACAACTTCATGCTTTTATTTTTCGAGGGACAGACAATCATTGACAACCAAGAACAACATTCCAATGTTTATTGAAACACAAGTGTCTTTCTTTTGTTTTCTCTAATAATTGTTCTAAAAAAAGAGTCCATGTTATAAAAAAATCTAACATTTCTGGGAGGAAATTAAACAATCATATGGTTGTCTTATGTCGGAGGTCACAGATGTGGAGCCCCTTCAATATCTACCATAGGGATGTTCTCTGTAGCCCACACGTGAGATCCTTGCTGCTGGGGCTTTGAGTGTTGGACGGGTTGTAGTCCACTCCTCTTCTGCAAGAGGTAGAGTTCAGACAACATTATATACTGTAGTAAGATACTAACTCATATCAAGTTCAAAGTAAGGAACTACTGTAATTTTCTGTGGTAGACCAAAGACAAACCATAATAAGTCAAAGACAAACTAAACTTTGAGTTCAATTCAACCTGTCTAAGCAATGCTTATGTTTTGTTTACTACTACCTGTGAGCATGTCTAATTGTGACATACTGTATGTTTGTTTGCCAAAGTTTATCTATAGGTGGGTAATGAAGCAGCAAATACATTTTCCCTGTAGAAATTGGTCTTGGTCAATGACCAATTCAATGATTCCCTTCACAGACTTGCTTTTGCTTCACGCTCGCTGTTCTTTCCACTTCAATGGTTGAGTATGCAATGTCACCCTAATTTAATGATCAATAAGCTTCATTCATAATATGTGCTGGGGATCAACGCTCTATGAACTTTACAGAACATACAATACAAAGTAGTGTGTCCCTAGCCACTCCTGTGAGCCCTCATCCACATGTCATACCAAGTTATAAGACCAAGTCATTCTATTTCTATGGGCAATACTGCATCACATGATACTATTATGTGTATAAGGCAATACCATGTAACTTGTTGTCACATGGGATGGGACTATAGCTGCTGGAGGAGCTGCAAAAGGGTTACATTAATACAGGCTATTCAAAAAATAGAAAATCCTTGTCATATCTTGGACATTAATCCTTCTTAACAAGGGCGTGCATGTCCATGAGAGTATTCTCAGGTCCTTGTTTTCTGCTGCAGGTACCACTGGGGCTACTGCTCTCAGCACAGTAAATTAATTACATGAGCGTTCTGTCCTCTGTCGGCCCAAAACTGAGCTCTGGCTCATTCAGGCTGCAGTTTCAAGTTTCAAGTTTTCATGTCACGTGCACAAGTACAATGAAATGCCTTTCTTGCAAACTCTAAACCCAACAATGCAGTAATCAATATCAATGTAGAGCTAAAAAAATAACATAAGGTAGTGTGTGTGTGTGTGTGTGTGTGTGTGTGTGTGTGTGTGTGTGTGTGTGTGTGTGTGTGTGTGTGTGTGTGTGTGTGTGTGTGTGCGTGCGTGCGTGCGTGCGTGCGTGCGTGTGTGCGTGTGTGTGTGTGTGTGCGTGCTTGCGTGTGTCTATGTGTGTGTGCGTGAGTGTGTAGAGTCCTGTGAGTGTGCATAGAGACAGTGAAAAAAATGTAATAAAATAAAGGGTCAACTCAGCCATTTTGTTAGCAGTCTTATCGTTTAGGGATAGAAGCTGTTCAGGAGGTTGTTGGTGTCAGACTTGATGCACCGGTACCGCTTGTCGTGCGGAAGCAGAGAGAACAGTCTATGGCTTGGGTGGCTGGAGCTCATTTTTTGAGTCAAATTACATAAAGAGCAAATTCCTTCACTGTGCAGAGCTCTGGTTCTATGTCGCAAAGTGTTTATGGAGCAGAAAATCAAATCATTGGTTTTTGTTGCGTCCACACTTCATCGTGCTGAAAATGAATGACCGTGATGTAGCAGACCTACACTGGAAATCAGCTTCAGTGGAGAGCAGAGGGCTAAGAGCCAAGAGCAGAAGCATCCCTGATCTGGTATCCAATCTAATCCACAATTAGGGCACATGTTCAAAAGGCAGAACGCTGGCGGAACATCCACCTCCACCTTTTCAATAGGCATCAGTCAGACCTCTGGGCCTTCACTGGCGCACATTGTGCCGTGCTGCATCTCTAATCAAATCCTGGCCTGTAGCTAGCTTGCTAGCCAAAGGGTATGATGGGCAATGCATACAGAAGCTGATCCTTGGACCTGAATGACGCAGGTTGACCTTAGTCATGAATCTTGCCCTGGAGGGAGAACTGAGCGATTTCCGCTAGATGGGCCAGCTGCAAAGTCAAAATTGTCTATATTGTAAAAATTCATGAAATGTTTTATCTATTTTGGTTCTTAATTTAAGGTTAGGGCTAGGCATTAGGGTTAGCAGTGTGGTTAACGTTAGGGTTAGGTTTAAAATCAGATTTTATGACTTTGTGGCTGTGCAAGCTAGTGACCCCTCTGCAGAGCTGCCTCCAGAGCAAGATTCATGACAATAAATGCCAACTTTCCTGAATGACCAGGCCTAGGCCAAAACTATGGGGCATCTTTCTTTATCTCTCAGCTGTGAAACATTACCTCCTCTATGGATCGTGATGGAGGAGCTGCCAGTATTGTCCAGTGAGAGCTGGGAGCCATGACTGTCGCATTAAAGCCTAGCAGGTAGTCCCATTTAAAGGAAGGAGAAGCCATTGAGGTTTTATAATGGAGGTGGCTTGAGGCCATGATAGCCTTGGTTTTAAAGAACTCTCATGAATATTCAAGCATTGGTAATAGCACAGGGATATTGTACATTATGAGAGTCGGTTTGTGGCCTTCATTTCAGGGCTTCGGAACAGTGTAAATAAAATAAGTAAATGCGCTATGCTTTTACCGTAATTGTTGTAGGCTTCGTCATTGGTTCCATGGCCATATTCGTAATAGTCAGAAATGCTGAAAAATAAAAAAGGTTATTAAAAAACAATGTTGAGACAAAGAGGAGCGTAATAACTTCCATTAGTCAAGCTCTTTACAAAGGGCTTTGGGCCTCTCACTAATGCAGTACAGTATACAGTTGAAGTCGGAATTATACATACACTTAGGTTGGAGTCATTAAAAGTCGTTTTTCAACCACTCCACAAATTTCTTGTTAACAAACTATAGTTTTGTCAAGTCGGTTAGGACATCTACTTTGTGCATAACACAAGTAATTTTTCCAACAATTGTTTACAGACAGATTATTTCACTTATAATTCACTGTTTCACAATTCCAGTAGGTCAGGAGTTTACATACACTAAGTTGTCTGTGTCTTTAAACAGCTTGGAAAATTCCAGAAAATTATGTCATGGCTTTAGAAGGTTCTGATAGGCTAATTGACATAATCTGAGTCAATTGGAGGTGTACCTGGGGATGTATTTCAAGGCCTACCTTCACAATCAGTGCCTGCTTGACATCATGGGAAAATCAAAAGAAATCAGCCAAGACCTCAGAAAAAAAGATTGTAGACCTCCACAAGTCTGGTTCATCTTGTGAGCAATTTCCAAACGCCTGAAGGTACCACGTTCATCCGTACAAACAATAGTACGCAAGTATAAACACCATGGGACCATGGAGCCATCATACCGCTCAGGAAGGAGACGCGTTCTGTCTCCTAGAGATCAACGTACTTTGGTGCGAAAAGTGCAAATCAATCCCAGAACAACAGCAAAGGACCTTGTGAAGATGCTGGAGGAAACAGGTACAAAAGTATCTATATTTACAGTAAACGAGTCCTATATCGACATAATCTGAAAGGCCACTCAGCAAGGAAGAAGCCACTGCTCCAAAACCGCCAGAAAAAACAGTGCACATGGGGACAACGATCGTACTTTTTGGAGAAATGTCCTCTGGTCTGATGAAACAAAAAGGGAACTGTTTGGCCATAATGACCATCGTTATGTTTGGAGGAAAAAGGGGGATGCTTGCAAGCCAAAGAACACCATCCCAACCGTGAAGCACGGGGGTGGCAGCATCATGTTGTGGGGGTGCTTTGCTGCAGGAAGGACTAGTGCACTTAACAAAATAGATGACATCATGAGAAAGGAAAAGTATGTGGATATATTGAAGCAACATCTCAAGACATCAGTCAGGAAGTTAAAGCTTGGTCGCAAATGGGTCTTCCAAATGTACAATGACCCCAAGCATACTTCCAAAGTTGTGGCAAAATGACTTAAGGACAACAAAGTCAAGGTATTAGAGTGGTCATCACAAAGCCCTTACCTCAATTCTATAGAAAAGTTGTGGGCAGAACTGAAAAAGCATGTGCGAGCAAGGAGGCCTTCAAACCTGACTCAGTTGCACCAGCTCTGTCAGGAGGAATGGGCCAAAATTCACCCAACTTATTGTGGGAAGCTTGTGGAAGGCTAGGTTTGACCCAAGTTAAACAATTTAAAGGCAATGCTACCAAATACTAATTGAGTGTATGTAAACTTCTGACGCACTGGGAATGTGATGAAAGAAATAAAAGCTGAAATAAATCATTCTCTCTACTATTATTTTGGCATTTCACATTCTTAAAATAAAGTGGTGATCCTAACTGACCTAAGACAGGGAATTAAATGTCAGGAATTGTGAAATACTGATTTTAAATGTATTCGGCTAAGGTGTATGTAAACTTCCAACTTCAACTGTATATACATTTTGTATTTTATTTTGAAGATGATTCATCATTGTATCACCACAACCAACTACGCCACTCTCTGATGGCACTTTCACTGTCAACAATGCTGCAATGCCGATTCATGATTCAGTATTCCAAAATTGTTTTAGATTACCTGCCGTCCTGATTGACTGTCTAATACAAATGGTACGGTTATTTAGAAGGGGGGAATATGAGGCCTTAATACTGATTATGTTAGTCCAATATTTACAGATGGAATCGAAATAGTAAAAAAAAAAAATCCTCTCATTAAATATATTGTACATTGTGTTAGTTCTTTAATCCCCATTAATGATTTACACTGTATATTTAATTTGAAGTGATGTGTGAAGTACAGAATATTGTATATACAAAAAATATAAAGGAAACACAGGTATAACTCTATTACTATGCAATAAGTTAAAAGGTGCTAACGGGCTTATCTGAAACGGCCAAACTTCACTAAAAACCTTTTGAATAAGACAAAGTGCCCTCAGGAGAGGTTGCTTCACAGTAATATTGCAAATACTGCAGTTAAGAACAAAAATGTATATTGGGGAGGAAGACAAAGACTGAGAAATTGGCAATGTTCTATACAAACGAGAATGGAGAATGGTCTGCCAATTATGTGCATATGTATGCAAACAATTTTCATACTTGATCAAAATTACGTTTACCTTACAAAAAGAGGAATGCTTAAGTATGCAAAGTTTGCCTTCTGTTAGCTAACTCACCTCTTTGACTGATTGCTGTAGTTCTCCTCATAGGCATCATAACTCTGGTCATCATATTCACCGTCATATCCATCATCATAGCCCTGCAGGTCAAATAAAAAGCATGCTGCATAAGAAACCTCTGCCAATGTAAAAGCAGCTCTGTTTCAAACCTAGCAGGAGTCTTAATTGTTTAGGGTTGGGACATTAAAAAATCAATGCTTTATTCCATGGGTGAAAGATCTCTGTTACACATATAGTCCCTGAATGGGAGGGGTGACAACACTAAATCATGTCTAACAAGGACTATTGATTAGGGTTTGCAGGGAAGCTGTCTTGCTAGCAGGGTTTATCAGACACTCTGTTCACCTCTGACCTTTAGCCAACACTAATACGGCCTTTACTCTTGATCAGTGACTATTTTAATGATCAACACAGAGAAAAAAGTAACTTCAGTATAAACCTGCCCCTCATCAATGAAGTACACAATAATAATGTAGTAAAATACATATATACTGTGTATAAACATGATACTCTAAGGTCTGACAACAAAGTACATAAATCCGGTTGTACATGATCTAATTATTGTAGACTGTACACTATTTTGTATCCAAGGAATGGGGAAAGCATATTAAAGGAGAAATGTACTGCTATTCGCTTCATTACTATTTAGTTAAAGTCCATACTACAATACAGTCTGTACTCAGTTTTTCTATTTCTGTAGTTGTAGAAACAACACTTGCTATCCTTGAGTCATGATTGCGAAACACTTTCCCCAGACTTCACTGTCTTAAACACCCACAATTCCCAGAGAGCGATTGTTTCAGCGACGGTCTTCTTATTTTTATTTCTAATACTTATATGATTGTGTTTACCGTAATGTCTTCCCAGACACTGGAGAAGACAGGAAAATAGGCATACAGTATATCTTCCTTTAATGAGCCTGGCTGCACAGAGGCTGCAGACAGTCAGTGTTCATATTATGACAAGGCTGTTGTAGCAGACCCAGGCTCCAGGCTGAGCTACTCTTTTCAAAGTGTGCTACTGCTGTTTAATCCTCTCTGCTGTCACTGCCATGTTTATTTCTGGCCCTGCTATCTCCTCTGTCACAATTCTGAAGGTGAAGTCACTTTCTAATCATTGGATCTTGCTTATTTTAAGCGTTTTGGTTGGTTTTCAAAGTGCATAATTTCTGTCAATCATCATCATTCTGTAATCTCCTGGGGTCTTCTCATCCTTGTACTCACACAAAAAATGTCTGCCATTGCAAATTACAGTCTCTTTCTTTTGATTAATAGCTTCAATATTAGGGGAAAGTTAGGGGATCTTTTTGTTTAACCTTTATTTAACTAGGCAAGTCAGTTAAGAACAAATGTTTATTTACAATGACAGCCTACCCCGGCGACACTGGGCCAATTGTGCGCCCGCCCTATGGGACTCCCAATCACAGTCGGATGTGATTCAGCCTGGATTCGAACCAGGGACTGTAGTTCGCCTCTTGCACTGAGATGCAGTGCCTTAGACCACTGCCCCAATCAGGAGCCCCGCTGATGATATTGAACAAGCCAGGAGTAAATAAATTAAGTGAACTAGTATACATAGAATCTTTGCATTCACAGTAAATGCTGATGTCACTGTCAGTACAAAGGAACTGGTGACGGTTCGCCTCAGAACACCTTAGCTGTGAAGAAGTTTAATCATAGAAAGTCATGATCATCATCTGACTGTTTTAATAACCTACCAGAAAATACAAGGGTTTGGTGCTACAATAATAACCCTGCAATAATCTTCTCCAAAGATATGAATATTATCCAACTACATGGATAGCTTTATTGCTATGAAAACCACTTCTGCCAAGACTTTCATGCGAGAATACTCATCAGCTGCCTTATGACAGACAGTCTTCATGTGACTTTAATAATTCCCTTCCCTCACAGCTACTTGGAATAAATATGAAATAACATTCTCTATTTTAATAACGCATGCTACGGTAGCTTCTCTACATAAAGTATGTTAAAAAAAAAGACATGGGAAAAGTTGTCAAATGAAGCTTTAGTCTACTGAGATATCCGCCTGTCTCTTGTTGGCTCAAGACTATTTCAATTCTGCTTTGGGCTCTTGTGTGGCTTTATACAAGTATGAACATGAATTTGACTAAATTGAAGTTAGGGATTATGTCAGGGATTAAGTTGTTCAGGGGATCTAATTTCACTTCCTCTATCTATGAGTATTTTTCCATAATGACAGGGTCAGAGGCCTACCTATCTCATTAACTGACCGTTTTGTTAGCATTCCCGGCTGACAGAACGCACCACATCGCCTCGGCACTGTTTGCCGCTGACATGTAAAACAGTCAGGGGAGAGACGGCCAGGATCATGTCAATAGAGAACAATTCTGCAATTACATATTGCTTCAATTTCAAGGTTATCATGTACTTGCGTTGTAACAAAATGGAATGTAATTATCCCTACATTCTCCAGACATGTCCTAAAAATAAAATAAATGATTTGGTGACAGATTACTTTCACTCATTATGTATAATAAATGTACTGCTTTCCAATTTCCACTACCATGACAGCTAGTCTGAACGACTGTTGTTGACGTTTTTCAATGGAAAAAAAACATTAAAAATGAAAATGTGACCTGATCTGTGAACTGTTCCTAACTACGTTGGATGTCAAAGGTGAGATGCGGTCTAACAGCTTTTGATTGGCTACTGTCTTGCTACAGTATCACTATATCAATATCATGCTTGTTTACAGAGCCCTGTATTTTCACCTCGCTGAACTTTACATGCTTTTGCAAGACGCAATGCATAACGGGTGCTGTGGTCGGCCAGGCCCTCTAGTTAATGAAGCATGATCCTTATATTTCAACACTCATTTGAAAAACCAATTAACGCTGGTGCTATTGAACAAGCCAGGAGGAAATAAATCAAGTGTTAACACACGGGCTGGAGAGTCCTGGCTCACTGTAATTAGGACAGCGAGGAGCGTAAGGAGCTAAAGGCCGTCAGCTCTATGCTTCATTATCAATTGACAACCTGTATGTTCCGTGACAGTGACTGATCTGCACACAGGGCTGCCTCTGAATGCAGAGCCCCGAAAATGAGAAAGGAGTGTAAATGAGTGGTGGGTTCCTTTGTCTTTCTGCTTCAATCCAGTTTTTGTGGCTGAACGGACTTGATTTTACTCCTATGCATATTCAAGCGACACTCTCTGCTTTATGCATTTCACATTTATTGCAGCATGTGAGAGACATAAAAAGAGTCCACAAAAAGGGAGTACTTCTCAAGCTGTTATTAAGTCTGGGAGTTTTCCTTCTATTTGAATCAAATGAGTAATATAAAGTAACATAATAAACATCCAAATCCAAATAGTGAAGACCTTGGAGAGCACTGTTCTCATGACCAAATAGGGTTATGGTCCTAACTGGTCTCATAGAGAAATAAGAATATGTTGTATTTGCCAAATTTATTTTGTAGCTTTCCTCCTCTTCTAAGGCCTTCAGGAATCCCTTGGATTGCAACTGATACCAAGGCTTTTGGGTATTCCGCCTACTTCTGATTCAGAGTATGAAATTATTAAACAATCTATTTGAGGTGTGTGTCTTACATGTGTTTTATTAAACAGGGGAGTTGTGCATGGAGAATTCCATTTCCATAATTAGTTCACAAATGGGAACTCAGCAGTGTAACCAAGCCTATTGTTAAAAAGCAATTACTCTAGACGTGCATGCCATCCTTAAAGGTAGCCCAAGAAAAGCAATTTTGTTCCATTTTATCATGCATGGTGTTCCTAGAATGCAAGCTTTTCCCATATGTAGAATAGTGAGCATAAAAAAATAGGGTGCATAAAAGAGCTACATCAATATTTTATCTGACACCACATTTGAGAAATACACACATTGATTCAACTATTATAATTTCACATATCTTTGGAGATCACATAGAGAAAAGAGTGTTCCATTTCCACAGTGTGATGTTGGGCTATTATATCTATTCTGTTCGGGATAAATATATATATTTTTCAAAGCCTCATCAAGCCCTGCATTTAATCACATTATGGCCTTCTCTGCATAGCCTCTGTAGAGTTGGTGTGTTCAGATTTGTAACACTAAGAAATACAATACACATTCTTTAATTTTCCTTTTTCATGTGTATTGTTTGTGGTGTGCCATCAGAGACAGAGTATGCGATTTACTATTGGCCTTAAGACTTATCAAGTACACATTAATCTGGTTTGGATCTTGGCCAATGATCTCGGACAAGAGTGTTGAGCTTAGTTTAGGTCTGGATCAGACCTGGGTTCAAATACTGTTTTAAATATTTCAATTACTTTCACACACATTTCGAAGTAAGTATTTGGACTATTTTGGTTAGAAAAATACAATCGTTGAATATGGAATGTATTTGGAAAGTATTGGCATGTATTTTCAAATACAAATATTTAAATACTCCATGTATTTGAACCCAGGTGTGTTTGGTCCTCATGTATTAAGGCATGTATTTGAACCCAGGTGTGTTTGGTCCTTGTGTATTAAGGCATGTATTTGAACCCAGGTGTGTTTGGTCCTCATGTATTAAGGCATGTATTTGAACCCAGGTGTGTTTGGTCCTCATGTATTAAGGCATGTATTTGAACCCAGGTGTGTTTGGTCCTCATGTATTAAGGCATGTATTTGAACCCAGGTGTGTTTGGTCCTCGTGTATTAAGGCATGTATTTGAACCCAGGTGTGTTTGGTCCTCATGTATTAAGGCATGTATTTGAATCCAGGTCTGGTCTGGATCTGGGTCTCAAGAGGTTTTCTCTAGATCTTGTGGTGTCTGGAACTGATGTGGGTCTATGTAAGTTGTGTGTAAGTTCTTGTAGTCCCCTCTTTTCCCTTCCTTTGTACACAGTTAGTATTATTTATTATTTCCTCTTATTTTTGGTGGAGTCATTGTATATGATATATATTTAGTAATTCTATGATTAATTCTATTTAAAAGACAATTGTTGCTTGATATGCATAATTGTAGCAAGTCTTCTGTTCAGTCTGGTCTAGACATCTATTGTCAAGCCCAAATCATGGAATCCCAATCACAACACCTACCGAAAACTTTTGTAATACAGTTTAGAAATAATTCAGTTCTGCCACTGCCAGCTCTGCCATAGTTGGCAAGCCAGTAAATTAGCTTGATGAAACAGCAAACCACTACATTTCCTCTGAAGTGAGTGAATTCACAAAATAGTAGGATCCATTTAGTTTTTTGTTGTGAATTGTTGTTTGGCTTGAAGTGGGAGTGGATGAGAAGCAGGAAATAAACCGGCTTCAGCTGTGCTGATCCACAGAAGAGCTGATTACCTGGATTTCAATACGTTAATTTGTTTAAACAAAAGAAGAGGTAAAGCCATGCAACATGATGTTTATTCATACTATGTTACGGCATAAGCTAGGTAATCTACGGGATACAAAAACAACAATTCATAGGCAGATCAATGACATTTCGAGATCTAGAAAAGCACTCAAATACAAAAATACCAAGCACAACAACGAGGTGCTTTCACTTCCTTTTACACTGTATATAATGTTTCAAAATATAGAGCCAGAATGGAACCTTGAAATTCAACCTTTCTCTCTGTCTCTCTCTCTCTCTCTCTCTCTCTCAATTCAATTCAATTCAAGGGGCTTTATTGGCATGGGAAACATATGTTTACATTGCCAAAGCAAGTGAAATAGATCATCAACAAAAGCGAAATAAACAACAAAAAAATGAACAGTAAATATTACACAAAAGTTCCAAAAGAATAAAGACATTTCAAATGTCATATTGTCTATATACAGTGTTGTAACGACGTACAAATAGTTAAACTACAAAAGGGAAAATAAATAAATATGGGTTGGATTTGATATCTCTCTCTCTCTCTCTCTCTCTCTCTCTCTCTCTCTCTCTCTCTCTCTCTCTCTCTCTCTCTCTCTCTCTCTCTCTCTCTCTCTCTCTCTCTCTCTCTCTCTCTCTCTCTCTCTCTCTCTCTCTCTCTCTCTCTCTCTCTCTATGCATTGCAGCTGTGAATCAATACTATGCATAACAGGTGTGATTATGGTCATTGTATCAGTTTTATGAGGGAGACTGACAACCTGCCAGAGGCCATAGCTTCCTCTGGAGAAATTCCTATTACACCACGAGAAGTGTGTACTTGACATAGACTGACCAGCTGAATCCAGGTGAAAGCTATGATCCCTTATTGATGTCACCTGTTAAAACTTCTTTGGGATAGGGGGCAGTATTTTCACGTCTGGATGAAAAGCATGTCCAAAGTAAACTGCCTGCTACTCAGGCCCAGAAGCTAAGATATGCATATTATTAGTAGATTTGGATAGAAAACACTCTGTTCTAAAACTGTTTGAATCATGTCTGTGAGTATAACAGAACTTATTTGGCAGGCGAAACCCCGAGAACAAACCATTCAGAATTAATTATTTTGGAGGTCACTCTTTTTTCAATGAGATTTCATTGGGAATCCAGATTTCTAAGGGACCTTCTTGCAGTTCCTATCGCTTCCACTGGATGTCAACAGTCTTTAGAAATTGGTTGAGGTTTTTCCTTTGAGAAATGAAGAAGTAGCACTGTTCAGAACGAGGGTAGAGGGAAGTGTACTCTTTGATAGAGGCGCGTGACCTGAAAAGCACGCTACACTTTGTTTTCCTCCGGTATTGAACACAGTATATCCCGTCTTAAATGTTATCGATTATTTACGTTAAAAAATACCTAAAGTTGTATTAGGAAAGTACTTTGAAATGTTTGGACAAAGCTTACAGGTTTTTTGTAGTTATGTTGCGGGAGTTGGAACCGGTGTTTTTCTGGATCAAACGCGCCAAATAAATGGACATTTTGGATATATATCAACGGAATGAATCAAACAAAAGGACCATTTGTGATGTTTATGGGACATATTGGAGTGCCAACAGAAGAAGCTCGTCAAAGGTACGGCATGAATTATATCTTTATTTCTGCGTTTTGTGTCGCGCCTGGAGGGTTGAAATATGATTGTCTGTGTTTGTTTGCTGGGGTGCTATCGTTAGATAATAGCATCGTTTGCTTTCACTGTAAAGCCTTTTTGAAATCTGACACATTGGCTGGATTCATAACAAGTGTAGCTTTAATTTGGTGTATTGCATGTGTGATTTCATGAAAGTAAAATTTTTATAGTCATTTATTTGAATTTGGCGCTCTGCATTTTCACTGGATTTTGGCCAGGTGGAACACTAATGTCCCACCTATCCCAGAGAGGTTAAATCCACTTCAATCAGTGTAGATGAAGGGGAGGACAGGTTAAAAAAGGGCAAGACAAAATATTGAAGTGCCTTTGAATGGGGTATGGTAGTAGGTGCCAGGTGCACTGGTTTGAGTGTGTCAAGAACTGCAATGCTGCTGGGTTTTTCACACTCAACAGTTTCCTGTGTGTATCAAGAATGGTCCACCACTCAAAGGACATCCAGCCAAAACTGTGGGAAGCTTTGGAGTAAACATGGGCCAGCATCCCTGTGGAACGCTTTCGACACCTTGTAGAGTCCATGTCCTGACGAATTGAGGTTGTTCTGAGGGCAAAAAGGGATGCAACTCAATATTAGGAAGGTTCATATTGTTTTGTACACTCAGTGCATATTCAGTATTCAGCATACACAGTATGTCTTCACAACGACAAATAGAGGAAAGTAGCGACAGGAAAAAACACCTTTTTGAAGCTTTAGTCTACTAAGATACTCGCCTGTCTCTTTTGTTGCCTCAATACTATTTAAATTCTGCTTTGGGCTCCTGTGTGGCTTTATATGAGTATGACCATGGATATGACAAAATTAAAGTTAGGGATAAAGTTATGTCAGGGATTAAAATAGTTTTTGTTGATTTATCTTGACCACGACCATATTCTGCACCCCCATCAAGGAGGAGGTAATGGTTGAGGACAGAAAACAGTCGCTAAGGCATCACAGCATCCTGTACACTTCAGTGGGAAAAATACCTTGACCTTATAGAGAGAGAGGTCTGCCTACGCTCTGAGAAAAACACTCTGAGAGAAAAATGAGTCCTGGAGTAGAGGATAGAGCAAGGTGAGATTCGTGGGGGGAAAATAAGAGGGGAAAAAATGTTCTGGACAAACTACTTCATTCTTTAATCCCCTGGTATCTGTCTGTGCTCCCACCTTCACTCCAAACCCCCAATTACTGTGGAGAAAAATGTCCAGCTTTTTGCCTCTCAAGAAATACACAGGCTTTCGCTCAGAACTCAATTCGGCTTTGGTAATGAGACTGTGCTTGTGCATTTCCCCATGCAGACAGGCCAATCTTCCAATTGCCAGCACACACAGAGACTTCGCATAGCGGGAAAGCTCGGTGGAAATTGACTAGTGAAAATATAGCTTTTTTCATTAGGTTACAATTGAATGTTCACCTTGTTCAACTCTTTTAACATGACTTTGAATGTCCCCAAAATCTGAGGGATTAAAAAAAAAATCTAAAATTGTGAATTGTTCTTTATCTGTAGGCCAATGTACTCTTTATCATCATGTCTTATGAATTAAATATTTTACATTTAGTCTAGTGGCAATAAAAAAGAGCTGTTTAATTTTGTTTATGTGATTTCAGTTATATGGACTGAAAACAACTTGCACACAGCAAGGATGGCATAGAATGGACTGTGTTTTTACAGTCTACCCTTTCATGTTTCATTAATCATAGAGCAGCAACTGATGTTTATTTTGATACTTACTTCAGCAGATTTCAAAAGAAGGTTTCATAAAGTCAACTGAGGTGACACTTTTAATATCTCTCTGCTTGTCAGATATTCTCTGGCATTAACAGCTACCTCATTATATACGTTTTTTAAAGTTTTTTTTTCTATTTGTTTGCTGTGCAGAGGAACCTTTGGCCTCAATAACATGACAATGGATCATCTCTTCCAGATGTGCACCTTTGTTCAACACAACATTCCATAAAGTATGTACACAGTATGACCTGACTTTCAGTTTAAGATGGAAGGTGGTCCCCTGTCATCAATCACTTACAGTGCATTCGGAAAGTATTCAGACCCGTTGACTTTTTACCCATTTTGTTACGTTATAGCCTTATTCTAAAATTGAGTAAATAAAAATGTTTCCTCATCAATCTACACACTATGTACCATAATGACCAAGCAAAAATAGTATTTTGACATTTAAAACTGAAATACCTTATCGACATACGTATTCAGACCCTTTGCTATGAGACTCGAAATGGAATTCAGGCGCATCCTGTTTCCATTGATCATCCTTGAGATGTTTCTACAACTTGATTGGAGTCCACCTGTGGACATGATTTGGAAATTCACACACCTGTCTATATAAGGTCCCACATTTTCTTTTCTTTTTTGTATATAGCTATATTTTTTTATTTAATCATTTTTTTACCCCTTTTTCTCCCCAATTTCGTGGTATCCAATTAGTAGTTACAGTCTTGTCTCATCACTGTAACTCCCGTACGGACTCGGGAGAGGCGAAGGTCGAGAGCCGTGCGTCCTCCGAAACACAACCCAACCAAGCCGCACTGCTTCTTGACACAATGCCCACTTAACTCGGAAGCCAGCCGCACCAATGTGTCAGAGGAAACACTGTACACCTGGTGACCGTGTCAGCGTGCACTGCCCCCTGGCCCGCCACAGGAGTTGCTAGCGCGCGATGAGACAAGGACATCCCTGCCGGCCAAACACTCCCCTAACCCAGACGACGCTGGGCCAATTGTGCGCCGACCCATGGGTCTCCTGGTCGTGGCCAGCTGCAACAGAGCCTGGACTCAAACCAAGAATCTCTAATGGCACAGCTAGCACCTTAGACCCCTGTGCCACTTGGGAGGAATAAGGTCCCACAGTTGACAGTGCATGTCAGAGCAAAAACCAAGGCACAAGGTCAAAATAATTTTCCGTAGAGCTCCGAGACAGGATTGTGTCGAGGCACAGATCTGGGGAAGGTACCAAAACATTTCTGCAGGATTGAAGGTCCCCAACAACACAGTGGCCTCCATCATTCTTAAATGGAAGAAGTTTGGAACCACCAAGACTCTTCCTAGAGCTGGCCGCCCGGCCAAACTGAGCAATCGGGGGAGAAGGGCCTTGGTCAGGGAGGTGACCAAGAACTCGATGGTCACTCTGACAGAGCTCCAGAGTTTCTCTGTGGAGATGGGAGAACCTTCCAGAAGGACAACCATCTTTGTAGCACTCCACCAATCAGGCCTTTATGGTAGAGTGGCCAGACGGAAGCCACTCCTCAGGAAAAGGCGCATGACAGCCCGCTTGGAGTTTGCCAAAAGGCACCTAAAGGACTCAGACCATGAGAAACAAGATTCTCTGGTCTGATGAAACCAAGACTGAACTCTTTGGCCTGAGTGCCAAGCGTCACACGTCTGGAGGAAACCTGGCACCATCCCTAAGGCGAAGCATGGTGGTGGCAGCATCATGCTGTGGGGATGTTTTTCAGCGGCAGGGACATGGAGACTAGTCAGGATCGAGGCAAAGATGAACGGAGCAAAGTACAGAGATCCTTGAAGAAAACCTGCTCCAGAGCGCTCAGGACCTCAGACTGGGGCGAAGGTTCACCTTCCAACTTGACAACGACCCTAAGCACACAGGCAAGACAACGCAGGGGTGGCTTTGGGACAAGTCTCTGATTGTCCTCGAGTGTCCCAGCCAGAGCCCGGACTTGAACCCGATCGAACGTCTCTGGAGAGACCTGAAAAAAGCTGTGCAGCGACGCTCCTCATCCAACCTGACAGAGAGGATCTGCAGAGAAGAATGGGAGAAACTCCCCAAATACAGGTGTGAAGCTTGTAGCATCATACCCAAGAAGACTCAAGGCTGTAATCACTGCCAAAGGTCCTTCAACAAAGTTCTGAGTAAAGCATCAGAATACTTATGAAAATGTGATACTCATATTTTGTTTTTGTAAAAAAAAAAAATATACAGTTTTTGCTTTGTCATTATGAGGTATTTTATGTAGACTGATAAAGGGGAAAATTATTTAATTCATTTTAGAATAAGGCTGTAACGTAATAGAATGTGGAAAAAGTCAAGGGGTCTGAACACTTTCCGAATGCACTGTATTCAACATAAAAATTTACAAGTGGGGAAAAGTGGGTCAGACTTACGTAGTCATCGTATGATTCGTGTGTTACGGGCAACAGTGGGGGTCTGTATCCGGGGTTCCCTGGTGTTCCCCTTGCCCTGGGAGTGGATACTCCTCTCGCTAATGTGGCTTGTGGCAGTGCACTCCGCGTACCCGCTGTCCCTCTGGGTGCAACGGCCCCTCTGCCTCCCCGTCCCCTGTTTAAAAAACAAAACATCAATGAGAGATTAGATCACAACATGACATTACGTAGTCTGGCGATCTTGAACATTGACATTGTCCCTTGTGAATTAAGTATATTCAAAAAGCACGTGTGTAGCGTACTCCGAATATGTTGAGCAAAATACCGATGTAGGATCTTAATATGATCACCCTATTGCAATGCAGAAAACGTAAAACTTATAGTGTATTTAAGGTTTAAAATGGCTTATGAAGTTTGTAACATCCACTTAAAAATGTCAGACTTGATTTTCCCTTACGAAAGATGTTTCAACCCTTACACAAATTTCCATTAATTATAATCCACATAATAATTCACATTTCCTGCTGCCTTAGGATTATTTCCCCGCTGTAGCAAATTGGCTCAAATTAAGATCCTTCATTTGTAGACCAGAAACCACCACTATGGGTATTGATGGCATCTCAAAAATGTCCAGTGTGGAAATGATCTCTTGATTTCAAACAACTATGTGCAACAATGGAATGGAAATTCATCAATCAGAATACCAAGGCAGCAAGTGCTGACCTCAACACTTGTTTCTAGTGTATGCAGATACAGTATTATACAGACTGCCTCAGTCACAAGCTTGAGTGTTGTCAAGTGGAAGATAAGCATAACCTTTTCTGCTCAGACAGATTTAGTCATAATGATGTTTGAAGCAGAACAGTTATCATATCGCTTTTCTCCCAGACAAGCTATTCATTCAGACGCTGCACTGTTATTCCAATGACCTGGAGAATCAGCTCTACCTACATTTGTAGAGAATCCTCAAGCAGCCATTCCGGCAAACATTCCCAGAACATTAGCTAACATTCCCATTAAGTCATTGTTAGTGTTTGGTAACATTAGGATGATAACGTCCCAAAAACATTCAAGTAATGTTTTTAACTACTCCCCCCAAAAATTGAAATTAAGTATCCTTGGAACATTCAATAGAACATTCACTAAAAACTACCACAGAATATTCCCCTAAGGTTCTCATTAGGTTGCCAGGGAATGTAATAACACAATGTTCAGGTAATGTTCTTAGAACATACTGCCGCAGAAAAATGTGGGAGCAATAGAAGTGGTTCAGAGGAAACATTACAGGAATAAATGAACAAGACATTTTCATGTGACTTGCCATATTTTTTTTTACATGGACTGCTGTGCAACTAACTTCCTCAACAGTAAGGTAACACTAACACATGAAAGAACCCTGTTCAAAACGAAATTCTATCATTCTGGGCAAATAGGAATAACATTCCAAGAACATTGAAGGAATGTTTTGTGCATCCTGATACAAACATTGTAAGAATGTCATCACAACTAGACAGATTTTGTGCTTTGGGAAACTATCTCTTGTAATGTACCCGCACTGTTCCCGCAACCTAATTAAATGTTCTGGGAACATTTAAAGAACTCAGGACGGCTGTTCTGTCAATATTCTTGCAACATCAAAGGAATGTTTTGTGCACCCAGATACATACATTATCTGAATGTCAGCACAACAGGACAGTTTTATTGTTTTGGGTATCCCCACAATGTTCCCAAAACCTAAGTAAATGTTGAACAAAATTTGAAAGAACTTATCAGGTGAATGTTTTTTGCACACTAGAATAAACATTATATAATTATCTGCACAACTGGATGGTTTTTGTGTTTTGGGAATGTTCCCACAATGTCCCGCCAGACTGTTCCCCCAACTGAATGAAACATTCTGATAACCTTTAAAGAACAGACTAAATGTGTTCTGGGAACATTCTTGCAACATCAGCCGGATGTTTATACAAACATTGTATAATCATCAGCACAACTGGACAGTTTTTGTGTTATGAAAAATATTTTACGCAACCTAACGAATGTTCTGGGAACTTTCACAGAACCAATTTTGCTTTGCTAGGCTGGCAGAGAAATGTTCCGCGTCCCACTGACTCCCTGTGCTTATCCCAGTGAGGGAGGCTATACTTGTCAGGGTGCATTGACAGTTATTTGACTGTGCACACAACTCGCACCAATAGTCACAGATCAAAAGGCAAATGGGCTCGGACGCTGGTGTGTCTGCGCTGAAATTAGGGTGTTGGGAGGCGGATGCTGGGATGCTGTCTTCGGTCCTGAGATTTTACTGCCTAGAAGAGCCAGAGGAGCACCACAGGGAGTGCAGGGTGGATTTAAGGTCATAAAGCTGTCTATATTTGGAGAACATCCAGACGTTTTAACACAAGCAGATGGAGGAGGCCGAGATACACAGTCTTCTGGCATTGCTGATCCTTCACTAAAGCTAGCAGTCAATTATGATCCGAAAATACAAAGACTCCAAGGAGCATTACGGCCACATTACCGGTGCATATTTCTCATGGAGATTTACAGTAATAGCTTATCAGCGCAGCATAAGGAGCAAATCAGGGGAGGAACGTGGTGGTGATTCTAAATGAGCAGAATCAGAATCACATGAGAACACGGGCGTGTTTATTTCCATTACCACCTGAGGTAGTATAGTGCAAGCTGTCACCGTACACTCAAAATCCTTCAGGGACTGTCACACTGAAGACATGGCCATGGCCGGTGAAGATTGTATGAAATATGAATTATTGAGGTATGTCATGTCATCTGAGATATTAAATATATAAATGATTAATATGTTACATAATGAATAATTAACAATATGTGCTTGAAACTAAATATGAATCATTCATCAAACGCGGTGTGAGTATTAGAAGCAATAAAGCCAAGATCATATTTTGATTGTGATCGTTGAGTTAAAGTTCACACAGATGCAAAACAAAACCACACACACACACACACACACACACACACACACACACACACACACACACACACACACACACACACACACACACACACACACACACACACACACACACACACACACACACACACACACACACACACACAATCAATGACCAGTAATGATTTGGGATGGAAACCAACAAGCCAGCAGATCATAATCAACATGGCTGGTCTTTGCAAATACATACCGCGTAGTTATCGTGGAAGCCAGCCGTAAGCCCCGCCCCCTTACTGTCCTCCCTCTGTTGGTGTCCTCTGATCCTCCGTTCAAGTAGGAGAGCTCCCTCAGCTGCTCCTGTCTGATCTCATCATTGTAGTCCTGTGGAAAGAATACAACAGGCCTCAAAATAAATAAAAGAGAAGATTTGTCATCCAAATGCAACCGATGCTCGCAACTGCAACTAAGTTCTCCCAAATAAAAATTCAGAGGATATTCACAGGAAATGCATGATTTAGTTTAACACTGAATATTCATTTAGAGAATGTTCTGGTCAGAGTAGTTTAGGGGATCAGGTCTCAGTCTACTGAGAGTTGTTAGAACATTTTAGAACATTGAAATAGACGAGGGAAAATTCAAATCTCAGCATTAATAGTGTCTCAAAAGATAACGCCAGACAGCAATCCAAAACACACACAAACACAAAGGCAAACAGAGTGAAAATTTGATAACACTATCTTTACTGTAAGGCATAAACATATAGCTAATGCTTTATAAACGCATTTATCTGCACCAGAAATCATTCAAGGTCCATGGCCTTGTTTAGCTACATCCATGTCCAGCTTCTGTCCGTCCTCCCTCAAGTAGGCCACAGATCTAAAAGGGCTGAATGGGTAAAAAAACGATGTTATTAGACACTCAGCCTCTGAGTTTCAATACTCTGTGGGGCTTTCAGAGGGTCACGTGAGGAACCAGGGGAAACAACTTGTAATATTTGTCCTCATTTGCACTAAGAGCGGGTTGGGAGGGCATTGGAGGCCATATTGAAAGCAGCTATTACATTGTTCTTGTGTGTGAATATTGGGCGGCAGGTAGCTTAGTGGTTAGAGCGTTGGCAAGGTAAAAATCTGTCATCTGCTCCTGAACAAGGCAGTTAACCCACTGTTCCCAGGCCATCATTGTAAATAAGAATTTGTTCTTAACCGACGTGCCAAGTTAAATATAAAATAATTAAAAATTATTGCATTGCTGCCTCTTGATTCGTCAATGTTTCTCTCAGTCAGTCATTGAACATGAATAGGATCTGAATCACAGGTTAGATAACAGAGTGGATGAAACATTTTATTATCTTGTCAACAGGCTTAGACAGATAAACATGTCTCATTTCCTCCAACCACTTATCCTCGTCCTGTTTGCAAGACAGCTAGGCTAAAACAAATATGAGAGATCCATTGTGGACAGCACTCAGCCTCTACTTAGTTTAACCGCCCTGTACCGTTTTGGACTCTGACCTGGTTATGAACTCTTGCCTGTCCCCGACCTGCCTTTTGCCTACCCCTTGTACTATAATAAATATCAGAGCTTAAACCATCTGCCTCCTGCGTCTGCATCTGGGTCTCGTCTTGTGTCGTTATAGTACGAACTGGCCATGACTGACCCAGCAGATTTGGACCAGCTCCGTCACGCTGTCTCCCTGCAGGGAGCTACCATTAAGAGACAGGAGGAGCTACTTCAGAACCGGATGGAGGGGTTCAAGGCGTTAACGGAGCAATTGCGTGAATTATCTCACAGGCAGCACGGCACATCTGAGACCTCCAAGCTACTCAGTAACTTCCCTACTAGTGGTGGGTTTGTTCAGCCTACCCTGGCTCCCCAAGAATGCAGCTTACCTCCTCCGGAGCAATATGCAGGCGATCCTGGAACCTGCCGGGCGTTTCTTTCCCAGTGCTCCCTCATTTTTGAGCTACAGCCATCTTTGTTCCTTGTGGATCGATCGAAGATAACGTATCTAATTACGCTAATGTCCGGAAGGGTGCTCTCCTGGGCGACGGCTGTTTGGGAGCAACAATCCGCCGTTTGCCATAACCTGGACGATTTCATGGTAGAGGTGAGGAAGGTATTTGATTTTCTGGTGCCCGGGAGAGAGGCGGCCCGAAAACTACTGAAGGTACATCAGAACTCCCGTAGTGTGGCACACTCCGCGGTAGATTTTCGCACATTGGCCGCCGAGAGTGCCTGGAATCTGGAGGCTCTGTTCGATACCTTCCTTCACGGACTGTCGGAGGAAATAACAGACGAGCTCGCAGCTTGGAGTTGCCATTGGACTATTGGACCTTGATTCCCTCATCGCCGTTACGATTAGGTTGTGTGGTGCCAGGACAACAACCTCTCCCTCAATGTGATCAAGACAAAGGAGATGATTGTGGACTACAGGAAAAAGAGGACCGAGCACGCCCCCATTCTCATAGACGGGGCTGCAGTGGAGCAGGTTTAGAGCTTTAAGTTCCTTGGTGTCCACATCACCAACAAACTAACATGGTCCAAGCACACCAAGACAGTCGTGAAGCGGGTACGACAAAACCTATTCCCCCTCTGGAGACTGAAAAGATTTTGCATGGGTCCTCAGATCCTCAACACGTTCTACAGCTGCACCATCGAGGGCATCCTGACTGGTTGCATCACTGCCTGGGATGGCAACTGCTCAGCCTCCGACCGCAAGGCACTACAAAGGGTAGTGCGAACGGCCCAGTACATCACTGGGACCAAGCTTCCTGCCATCCAGGACCTCTATACCAGGCGGTGTCAGAGGAAGGCCCTAAAAATTGTCAAAGACTCCAGCCACCCTAGTCATAGACTGTTCTCTTTGCTTCCGCATGGCAAGCGGTACCGGAGTGCCAAGTCTAGGTCCAAGAGGCTTCTAAACAGCTTCTACCCCCAAGCCATAAGAATCCTAAACATCTAGTCAAATGGCTACCCTGACTATTTGCATTGCCCACCCCCCTCCCATCTCCATACCACTGCCACCCTCTGTTGTCATCTATGCATAGTGACTTTAATAACTCTACCTACACGTACATACTACCTCAACTAACCAGTGCCCCCGGACATTGACTCTGTACCGGCACCCCCCTGTATATATTGTTATTTTTTTTTACTGCTGCTCCTTAATTACTTGTTACTTTTATCTCTTATTCTTATCCATATTTTTTTGAAACTGCACTGTTGGTTATGGGCTCGTAAGTAAGTATTTCACTGTAAGGTCTACACCTGTTGTATTCGGCGCATGTTACTAATAAAATGTGATTTGATTTGATTTGATTGATTGGCATCTACGAGAACACCGGAGTGAGAGGAGGTCGGGTCTCGGGAACATTTGTTCATCCGCTGCTGCTTGCTCACCTCCGAAGGAATCCGGAAGTCCCCGAAGTGTGCATTTCCGAGAAGAGCCGAAGCCACCCGAGTTCCCTCGAGAATCATCGGCGACGAGTGAGTCGGTTACTCCTGAGCCCATGCAACTGTTCAGAGCTGGATTATCGCCTAGGGAACATTCCCGTAGGCTGAGCTCCAACTGTTGTCTGTACTGTGGGGGCAGCTATAGCCAGCTTCCCTGTTAAGAGAACTACATCTTTAGTAAGTACTCTGGTGAATTATCCAATTCCCATCACCCGCACTCCTTTTCTTGTGATACTGCTGTGGGGAGACCAGTCTCAGTCTCCCCGGGCGCTCATTGACTCTGGGGCGGATGAGAGTTTTATGGATGCTACCCTAGTTTCTGAATTAGGTATCCCCACTCAACCCCTTTCTGTTCCCATGGACGCTAGAGCACTGGACGGCGGCTCCATTGGAAGAGTTACCCATTACGCTGTTCCTGTTAATCTGCAGGTTTCGGGAAATCACAGTGAGTCAATACAGCTTCTCCTCATTGATTCCCCCCATGTTCCTGTTTTGGGATTTTCTTGGCTCCAAAAACACAACCCCGTTATTGACTGGCCCACAAGTTCAACCCTGGGTTGGAGTCTGTTCCGTCATTCCCATTTCCTTAAAGCGGCGCAGCCTTCCCCGAGACGTCCTCCTCAGGACTTAAGTAAAACCTTGGATTCCTCTGCCGTTCCTGCAGAGTACCATGACCTCCTGGAGGTCTTCAGCAAGGCACAGGCTACTTCTCTTCCCCCGCATCGTCCCTACGATTGTGCTATTGACCTTCTCCCAGGCACCACACCGCCTCGTGGTCGGCTATATTCTCTATCCGGCCCGGAGACCAAGGCCATGGTGGAGTATATTGAGGACTCTCTGGCTGCTGGAGGCATCCGTCCTTCTGCATACCCTGCCGGCGCAGGTTTTTCTTTGTGGAAAAGAAGGACAAGACCCTGCGTCCGTGCATTGACTACCGGGGTCTTAATGATATAACGATCAAGAATCGTTACCCCCTACCATTCCTCTCCTTGGCTTTCGAACCTCTCCAAGGGGCTACCAGCTTCTCAAATCAAATCAAATCAAAGTTGATTTGTCACGTGCTCTGAATACAACAGGTGTAGACCTTACAGTGCAATGCTTACGTACAGGCTCTAACCAATAGTGCAAAAAAGGTATTAGGTGAACAATAGGTAGGGTAAAGAAATAAAACAACAGTAAAAAGACAGGCTATATACAGTAGCGAGGCTGTAAAAGTAGCGAGGCTACATACAGACACCGGTTAGTCAGGCTGATTGAGGTAGTATGCACATGTAGATATGGTTAAAGTGACTATGCATATATGATGAACAGAGAGTAGCAGTAGCGTAAAAGAGGGGTTGGCGGGTGGTGGGTGGGACACAATGCAGATAGCCCGGTTAGCCACTGTGTCAGGAGCACTGGTTGGTCGGCCCAATTGAGGTAGTATGTACATGAATGTATAGTTAAAGTGAGTATGCATATATGATAAACAGAGAGTAGCAGCTGGACCTTCGGAATGCCTACCACCTGGATCGGATACACGAAGGAGATGAGTGGAAGACAGCTTTCAACACTGCCAGTGGACATTATGAGTACCTTGTCATGCAATTTGGACTCACCGCTGTCTTCCAGGCACTGGTAAACATGTTAAATCGTTTCGTGTTCGTCTACCTCGATGACATCCTGTTTTTTCCCATTCTGCTCAAGAACACATCCTCCATGTTCGACAAGTCCTTCAGCGCCTCCTGGAGAACCAGTTATTTGTTAAAGTGGAGAAGTGCGAGTTCCACCGTTCTACAATCTCCTTTCTGGGATATGTCATTGCTGAAGGAAATGTCCAGATTAGAGGTCGACCGATTATGATTTTTCAACGCCGATACCGATACCGATTATTGGAGGACCAAAAAAGCCGATACTGATTAATCGGACGATTTTTTAAATTTATTTGTAATAATGACAATTACAACAATACTGAATGAACACTTATTTTAACTTAATATAATACATCAATAAAATCAATTTAGCCTCAAATAAATAATGAAACATGTTCAATTTGGTTTAAATAATGCAAAAACAAAGTGTTGGAGAAGAAAGTAAAAGTGCAATATGTGCCATGTAAGAAAGCTAATGTTTAAGTTCCTTGCTCAGAACATGAGAACATATGAAAGCTGGTGGTTCCTTTTAACACGAGTCTTCAATATTCCCAGGTAAGAAGTTTTAGGTTGTAGTTATTATAGGAATTATAGGACTATTTCTCTCTATACGATTTGTATTTCATATACCTTTGACTATTGGATGTTCTTATAGGCACTTTAGTATTGCCAGTGTAACAGTATAGCTTCCGTCCCTCTCCTCGCCGCTACCTGGGCTCGAACCAGGAACACATCGACAACAGCCACCCTCGAAGCAGCGTTACCCATGCAGAGCAAGGGGAACAACTACTCCAAGTCTCAGAGCGAGTGACGTTTGAAACGCTATTAGCGCGCACCCCGCTAACTAGCTAGCCATCTCACATCGGTTACACCAGCCTAATCTCGGGAGTTGATAGGCTTGAATTCATAAACAGCAGAGCTGCTGGCAAAACGCACGAAAGTGCTGTTTGAATGAATGCTTACGAGCCTGCTGGTGCCCACCATCGCTCAGTCAGACTGCTCTATCAAATCATAGACTTAATTATAACATAATAACACACAGAAATACGAGCCTTAGGTCATTAATATGGTCGAATCCGGAAACTATCATCTCGAAAACAAAACATTTATTCTTTCAGTGAAATACGGAACCGTTCCGTATTTTATCTAACGGGTGGCATCCATCAGTCTAAATATTCCTGTTAGATTGCACAACTTTCAATGTTATGTCATAATTACGTAAAATTCTGGCAAATTAGTTCACAATGAGCCAGGCGGCCCAAACTGTTGTATGTACCCTGACTCTGCGTGCAATGAACGCAAGAGAAGTGACACAATTTCACCTGGTTAATATTGCCTGCTAACATGGATTTATTTTAGCTAAATATACAGGTTTAAAAATATATACTTCTGTGTATTGATTTTAAGAAAGGCATTGATGTTTATGGTTAGGTACACGTTGGAGCAACGACAGTCCTTTTTCGCGAATGCGCACCGCATCGATTATATGCAACGCAGGACGCGCTAGATAAGCTAGTAATATCATCAACCATGTGTAGTTATAACTAGTGATTATGATTGATTGATTGATTGTTTTTTATAAGATAAGTTTAATGCTAGCTAGCAACTTACCTTGGCTTCTTACTGCATTCACTTAACAGGCGGGCTCCTCGTGAGGCAGGTGGTTAGAGCGTTGGACTAGTTAACCGTAAGGTTGCAAGATTGAATCCCTGAGCTGACAAGGTAAAAATCTGTCGTTCTGCCCCTGAACAAGGCAGTTAACCCACCGTTCCTAGGCCGTCATTAAAAATAAGAATGTGTTCTTAACTGACTTGCCTAGTTAAATAAAGGTGTAAAAAAATATATATAAAAATACCGATTTCCGATTGTTATGAAAACTTGAAATCGGCCCTAATTAATCGGCCATTCCGATTAATCGGTCGACCTCTAGTCCAGATGGACCCTGAAAAGATGAAAGCAGTAGTGGATTGGCCCCAACCTACGTCCAGGGTGCAGCTACAACGTTTCCTGGGGTTTGCCAATTTCTACCTCCGTTTATTCGAGGCTACAGCACCCTGACGGCCCCCCTCTCTGCACTCACCTCTCCCAAGGTACAGTTCACATGGTCCCCAGCTGTTGACAGAGCCTTTGTGGACCTGAAGCATCAGTTCCCTACAGCACCCATCCTCGTCCATCCGGACCTGTCCTGATAGTTTGTGGTTGATGTTGATGCTTCTTTTTTTTCAATTTAAAGTTTTATTAAGTTTTCAAACAACCAACCAAACACATTCCACATTCACAGATGTGACAGACTTAAAAAAAAAAATAAATAATAATAATAATAATAATAAAAAATAAAAAAAATGTTATATATATACATATATACATACCTACATATACATACATACACACATACACACAAATAATAATTATAACAACATTTAAAATGTAGAACTTGCAGCAGCACTATCAAGGTTCTTATTTGCTATTTCCAGCCTTAGCTGAGATGACGAGCCAATGATTAGTTTTTAGATTTTACAGCACCTTACACAACACGCATCTGCTCACCTCCCCGATCCCCCCATTCACTCTGTCCAATTTGAGATATAGTGGAGTAGTGGAGACCAGAGTCTATCAAACTTGGGCTGTCTCTTGTGGAGGTCATAAGTGAGCTTTTCAAGAGGGAGAAAGTCAACAATCTGGTCAATCCACATTTTAAATGTAGGAGAGGTACTAGAGGCCCACAGTAGAAGGATACATTTCTTAGCAAAGTATGTAATGGTCATGAGCAAATTTTCTCTGTCAGGATCAAGAACAAAGTCCTGCTGGGCATTAAGAAGATAGAGACACGGGGTCATATCAAACTGTACATCTAGTATTTTCTGTGCAGCAGTATGTATAGATTGCCAAAATCTGGCAATCTCTCTACAGCTCCAAAATACATGCATATAGGTTCCACTTTCAGAGGTACATCTTTTACAGTTAGGAGAAATGTCTGTTTTCATTTTATGGAGTCTCAAGGGAGTGTAATAAAATTTGTACAAAAATTTGTAATTCGATTCTTTCATTTTTACATTAGCAGAGGAGCAGTATACCCTGTCGCAAACCTCCGCCCATAACTCATCACTGATAGTCAGACCAAGGTCCTTTTCCTAGATTATTTTCAAAGGAGTAAAGGAGGAGCCTCCTTTCTCAGAAAGGAGTCTATAGATATAGGATATTTTGCCTTTAATGGATTGTGCTGTGACAAGAAGGGTTTCAACTTCGTTCAACTGAGTTCTAAACCTCCTCTTGGAAGTAAATGAGGAGATGACATGTCTAATTTGAAGATATTTAAAAAAATGGGATCTTGGCACATTGAATTCACTGCAGAGCTCTTGAAAGGATTTCAGTGTAGTAGTCTTCTGATGAAATAGGTCTGAAAAGGTCCTGATTCCTAGAGTATGCCAAAGATTAAAGTTGGCATCCCTCAGGGCTTTTGGCAAGTCTGGGTTGCCTACTATAGGCGAGTGAGAGCATATTTGGGAGGAGATGCCCAGGTATTTCTTACAGTCCCTCCACGCTAGTAGGGTGCTGTAAATCACAAATGTTTTGGCTATGTTGCCCACTTCACTAAAGTTATTAATGAATATAGTTGAGCTTAGTGGCAATGAACCACAGGATTGGGCTTCTATCTGGATCCACGTTGACTCTTGTCTGTTTGTGATCCATGTTAGCATGTTGCGGATTTGGGCAGACCAGTAGTACAGTTGAAGGGAGGGAAGGGCAAGACCGCCCTTAGATTCAGGTTTCGATAGAGTGGAGAGCTTGATCCTAGGTTTTTTATTGCCCCATATAAATTTGGTGATGCTTTGGTTAATTGTTTTGAAAAAGGAAGCTGGGAGATAGCATGGGAGCATCTGAAATAAATAGTTCAGTCTAGGGAGGATGTTCATACGGATTACATTAATTCTTCCTACTAAGCTAATTGGGAGGGAGATCCAGGTTTGGAGGTTGTTTTTGATTCGATCCAGGAGTGGAAGATAATTCTCCTTGAAAAGCCTATTCAGATCTGGTGTTATGAATATCCCAAGGTATTGAAACCCCTGTGTCTTCCATTGGAATGGGCATAGTGTCTTCATAGAACTGGTGAGTGTAATATTGAGAGGGCAGACAGTGGATTTGTTAAAATTTATCTTATAACCTGAAAACGTGCCATACTGAGCAATTGTGTCTAAAATGGGAGGAAGGGATTTCTCAGGGTTGGATATGTAGAGCAAGACATCATCCGCGTAAAGCGAAATCTTGTGCTGCAGGCCGCCTGCAGGAACACCTGTAATACTTGAATTGCTCCTTATCAACTCTGCCAGAGGCTCCGCCCCCAACAAGTAGAGCAGGGGGGATAGCGAGCACCCTTGTCTTGTGCCCCGTCCCAAAGAGAATCTGTCAGAGTTCAGTCCGTTAGTAGTCACCATGGCATTTGGATGAGAGTATAGTGATTTGATCCATTTAATAAAGTTTGGGCCCATATTGAACTTTTCTAAGACTGAGAACAAAAAGCTCCACTCCATCCTGTCGAACGCCTTCTCAGCATCCAGTGAAGCCAGCAGGACAGGGGTCTTCTGTGCGTTTACTTGATCAATAATATCAAAAAGACGGCGAATGTTATCAGAAGAGTATCTGTCTCTAATAAATCCAGTTTGGTCCGCTTTTATTATTTTGGGAAGAAGAGTGTTTAGTCTTTTGGCCAGCAATTTGGTAATTATTTTGTAGTCGAAATCCAACAAGCTTATGGGCCGGAAGGAGGAGCAGGATAGGGGGTCCTTGTCTTTTTTGAGCAACACTGTAATGCGAGCTGTGCGCATTGAGTCTGGGAGAACTCCGTTTTTGCAAAAATCCTCCAGCATTGGCATGAAAATAGGGCTAAGCTGGGGCCAAAAAGCTTTGTAGAACTCTCTGGGGAATCCATCTGGGCCTGGGGACTTGTTAGGTGGCATGGAGGTAATTGCCTCCAGGATCTCCTCAGGAGTGAAGGGGGAGTTGAGATCTTCTTGGTCAGTCTCTGATAGTTTAGGTAGCGAGATTCCCTCTAGGAAGGAGTGGAGTTCTGCTTCCGTGTGTTTTCTCTCAGAGGTATATAGTTTGCAGTAAAAATCATGAAAAGTTAAATTGATCTTTTTTGGGTCATATGTGACCTCGTCCTCTGCTGTTCGGATAGCCATAATTGTACGCTCTGACTGCTCTTTTTTTAATTGATAAGCAAGCAATCTACTAGGCCTATTGCTATACTCATGGTATTTCTGTTTAGTAAAGAAAACTTTTTTTTTAATCTCCCGAGTATAGTCCAAATTCAGTTTGGCTTTGGCTGCTTTAAGTTGACTCCAGGAGGTGCTGTCTGTGGATTGTTTATGTACTTTTTCACAGCGTTCCAGCTCCCTCTCCAGATCTAGCCTGTGTGCTTCCATTGCTTTTTTCTTAGAGGAAGCATATGCAATTAGATGACCTCTTAGTGTGGCTTTAGCAGCGTCCCACATTGTGGCCGGAGAAACAGGAGAATCTTTGTTGTCTTGTGTGTAGTTGTCTATCCATGTAGTTACCAATGTATGGAATGCTTCGTTTGATAGCATGGAGGTGTTGAATTTCCAGCTCTTTGACCTCGGGATGTTTTTGCAGAGGTCAAAGCGGAGGTGGACAAAGGCGTGATCCGAAAGCGCTATGGGTCCGATTCTACACGTGGCTGAATTTATGAAACTCTTTGGGATAAAAATGTAATCTATACGGGAGTAGGTGTTATGGACATTAGAGTAGTATGTATAGTCCATAGATGAGCTATTAGTCTCTCTCCAGATATCTATCAGTCCCATCTCTTTAGTAAGAGAGTTCAACATCTTTGCAGATCTAGGATTTGTGGTGGGGACTTGAGATGATTTGTCTAGGGTTGGGTTCAGGGTACAATTAAAATCTCCGGCCAACACTCCAAAGGAAACACAATGCTCATTGAACAGGGTTATCATTTTCGACATAAAAGCAGGAGTATCTGTGTTAGGGGCGTATATGTTTAAGAGAGTAATTGGTTGCCCATACAGTGACCCAGTTATCAAAATAAATCTCCCCTCCGGATCAGATATGTTTTTGTCAATTATGAATGGAACATTCTTATGGATAAGTATGGCTGTGCCTCTACTGTTGGATTTGAAAGATGAGAAATACACCTGTCCCACCCAAGCTCTGCGGAGTTTGGCATGTTCAGCATCACAGAGGTGTGTCTCTTGCAATAGCGCGATGTCTGCTTTTTCCTTTTTTAGAGCACATAGTATCTTTTTCCGTTTTATTGCATGACCTAGACCATGGCAGTTCCATGTCAATAGATTTAAGGTACTAGTCATCGTCATCGAACAGTAATCGAGCTTTAGTGCAAGTCATCTCTGGGTAAAGGTGGATAGTAGTTACAGCTGCGTTTACATAAAAGGAAAATAAATGGTTTACATAAAATAACAGTCTCTGAACACCCCAGCCGAGTTCCCAAACAACTCGACATATCCCGTTGGATCTATTACCTCCCCGCTCAGTCACAATTCTGTGTTCCCACAACAACAACAAAAAAACCGGGAACAGTTAGCAACGCACAACGTCTCCCCCTCCCCACCAAAGAAATGCCTCATCCTCTCCGCCCCGCATTGGGTAAATGACAACGTAGCCCCCGTCCAGACCACATTAAAAATGGGAGAAAATAAAATCAATAGCCCAGCCTACATATAGTAGGCCTAGGTTATAATATGGAGCCTATCCCTCTCAGCTAAAGGAACATAAATATAGATTAGACGGCTATAATGACATTTAGCAGGGCGGGTGGGTCTTTGGATATCGGCTATATGTTGTCTTACCTCCTTTAGTAATAATAGTAATCGCATTTAGTCATTGGTCCATTTCTCATTGACCGGGGTTGTCTTTCAAAAAACGTTTTGCCTCTTCGGGAGTTTTGAAGTGTCGCAGGGCTCCTTGGTAAAGAATCCTGAGCTCGTTTGGGTATTTGAATCCCCTAAAGATGCCTCGGTCAATGGAGCATTTCTTCACCTCGTCAAACTCTCGGCGCTTTCGGCGTATTCCAGCTGACAGGTCCTGGAGCAAGATGAGTTTGGCGTTTCCCACTGTAATGGTGTTGGTTTTCGCCGCCTGTAGGACTCGTTCCTTGTCGGTGAATCTCAAGAAACGTATGGTGATTGGGCGCGGTGGTTGTCTGGCTGCTGGTGGGGGCCTCAGTGCTCGGTGAGCTCTCTCGAGTTCTATGGGTCTGTCGGTGGACAGGTGGAGCCACTCGGGAAGTTTGTCTTGCAGGTAGCGGATCAGTGGCATGTTTCCCTCTTCTTTTTCGCCCAGATTTAATAGAACACAATTATTCCTTCGCCCCCTGTTTTCCAGGTCCTCTGTTTTCTCTTCCAGCTGCTCTATTTTTTTTTTTAGCATATGCTATTGTTTCCATGGCGTCTGTCAATAAGTTTTCCGTGGATAGGATTCGCCTCTCTGCCTCGTCCAGGCGCCCCGCGTTTATGGTTATCTTGTTGTTTATGTCAGGCAAAGCATTTTCCAGGATTGTCACCTTGCCCCCTATCGCACTGAGCTGAGCGTTAATGGCATCTAGTTTAGTGTTGAGTTCTGTACGTTGGGATCTCAGCTCAGAAAAGATGTCTTCGACAGAGTGCGAGGTTGGCCTTCGTTGGGCCTCGGGGGGGAACGGGTCCTCTTGCTCCTGGCTAATGGCGCTAGCTTTTTCTGAAGCTAGCTGCTTCTTGGAGGCTTTTTCCGTCGCTAGTGCTCGAGTCCGGGTAAAAATGTCACCTGTAGTGTCGCCTTTTGTAGCCGCCATGACTTTTTGACTAAAGCTAAATGAGTTTAAACTTGAAGTGGAGGTAAGATTAGGAATTGGAAACTACTTGTGCGGAGCTCCTAGTTCATGCGGCCATCTCGTTCAGGGGTCACGTGATCCCCCCTGTTGATGCTTCTGACGTTGGAGTGGGGGCTATCCTGTCCCAGTGATTGAATAAGAATTTGGAATATCTCCGCATAGCCAAGCACCTTAACTCCAGGCAGGCCCGGTGGGCTCTGTTATTCACCAGATTCAACTTTACCATTTTCTACCACCTAGGTTCCAAGAATGTTAAACCTGACACCCTCTCTCGCCTATACATTTCCGCTGCCATACCCTCTGACTCCGAGACCATCCTCCCTACCTCATGCCTTGCGGCTTCTGTGGGCTGGGGTATTGAGACCCTTGTCCGCAAGGCACAACATTCCCAGCCTGCCCCTGGAGGGGGCCCGGCTAACCGGTTGTTCGTCCCTAATTTAGTCTGGTCCCGGGTCTTGGAATGGGCTCATTCTTCCAGGCTTACCTGTCATTCTGGTTCCCGTCGAACCCTGGCCTTCCTCCGACAACGTTTCTGGTGGCCTTCGTCGCCGCATGCAATTTTGTGCTCAGAATAAGACTCCGTGGAAAGCCCCGTCCGGCCTCCTTCAGCCACTACCTGTCCCTCATCGTCCCTGGTCCCTTATTTCCCTGGACTTTGTCACTGGGCTCCCTCCGTCTGACGGCAACACCGTCATTCTGACGGTAGTGGATCGGTTTTCCAACGCTGCTCATTTAATCCCTCTCCCCAAACTACCGTCTGCCAAAGAGACAGCCCAGCTCATGGTGCAGCACGTCTTCCGGATCCATGGACTCCCGGTGGACATGGCTTCCGACCCGAGTCCTCAGTTCTCGTCTCGGGTTTTGGAAGGCGTTCTGCATCCTTATTGGGTCCTCAGCCAGCCTGTCCTCCAGATTCCATCCCCAATCCAACGGCCAGTCGCAGCGAGCAAACCACGACCTGGAAACAACCTTAAGATGCCTCGTCTCGACCAACCCCACTACCTGGAGCCGACAACTGGTCTGGGTGGAGTATGCCCGGAACCCTGTTCGGCCACGGGACTCTCCCCTTTCGAGTGCTCCATGGGGTATCAGCCTCCGCTCTTCCCAGAACAAGAGCAGGAAGTCAACATACCCTTGGCCCAGATGTTCGTCCACTGCTGTCGGCGTACCTGGAGAAGTGCTCGGGCAGCACTCCTTAAGATCAACTCCAGGTATCTTCGACAAGTGGATCGCCGTCGGACTCCAGCTCCTCTCTATCGCATTGGACAGAGGGAATGGCTATCCACATGGGACCTACCCCTTCGGTGAAGTTGGTCCTTTCCCCGAATCCTGAAGTCTGTTTGTTTACTAGTAAAATAGCATTGTATCTGGACAAACACAACTTTCTCCAAAAGTTTCCTAAGGGCTGGTAACAGGCTGATTTGTCAGCTAGTTCAGCCAGTAAAGGGGGCTTTACTATTCTTAGGTAGCGGAATTACTTTTGCTTCCCTCCAGGCCTGAGGGCACACACTTTCTAGTAGGCTTAACTGCTCGACTGAGGGACCTGAGCCATGACTGGCCTTTCAAAGTATTTCACGGCTACAGATGTGAGTGCTACAGGAGGATAGTCATTTAGACAGGTTACCTTGGCACAGGGACTTTGGTGGTCTGCTTGAAACATATAGGCATTACAGACTGGGTCAGGGAGAGGTTGAAAATGTCAGTGAAGCCTCTTGCCAGCTTATCGGCGCATGCTCTGAGTACGCGTCCTGGTAATCCGTCTGGCCCTACGGCCTTGTGATTGTTAACCTGTTTAAAGGCATTGCTCACAAGCACGCCCGTTGATTCATAGTATATATAAACAAATGGCCTTAAGAAACGTCTTGGTGTGAAGGAACGTCTAGCATCTCTCGTAATTGGAAGTGTGTAGCTTAACCAAAGTGCAACAAATCTGATTGGGCTTGTGAAAGTTGGGTGTTGACAGAGGCTTTGAGAAAAACAAACAACTAAAGTCTACAAATAGCTGTAGGGGAGAGTGGGATAGGTTGTTCCTAGGAAACCATACACACAATTAATAAATGTACCAAATATTTAGGAAGAGATCATAATTTCATGGAGTTTGTGAAGGAAGACACCACATGGAAAAAGTGGTAAATTAGGTCCAACAAATTAATTTATTGTGTTAGAGGTTTCATGATGCTTGTATCTAAACCAAAATAGATAATTTTAAGATTGTTCTATACATCAGTTGGGGTCTCTATAAGCTTCAATATGAAGTCATAAACCTAGCATGAAAGTGCATCCTTGTAGCTGTGTGGGTTAATATAGTCAAAATGTTTGAGTTGAGGGCCTCCCGGGTGGCGCAGTGGTCTAGGGCACTGCATCGCTGCGCCACCAGAGTCTCTGGGTTCGCGCCCAGGCTCTGTCGCAGCCGGCCGCGACCGGGAGGTCTGTGGGGTGACATACAATTGGCCTAGCGTCGTCCGGGTTAGGACGAGGGTTTGGCCGGTAGGGATATCCTTGTCTCATTGCGCTCCAGTGACTCCTGTGGCGGGCTGGGTGCAGTGCGCGCTAACCAAGGGGGTCAGGTGCACGGTGTTTCCTCCGACACATTGGTGCGGCTGGCTTCCGGGTTGGAGGCGCGCTGTGTTAAGAAGCAGTGCGGCTTGGTTGGGTTGTGCTTCGGAGGATGCATGGCTTTCGACCTTCGTCTCTCCCGAGCCCGTACGGGAGTTGTAGCGATGAGACAAGATAGTAATTACTAGCGATTGGATACCATGAAGAAAAGGGGGTAAATTAAAATAAAAAAATAAAAAATGTTTGAGTTGAGCCAATGGCAATGGGGTAAGTTGAGCATATTGAAGTGTTTTCCTCCCAGGTGTAATGCCTGTGATGTAAAAAGTACATAATTGTCATACTTCAGTAAAAGTTAAGACATATAACTTGTTTTGGTCACTTGATTGTGAACAGTACAGACGTCATGCGTCTGTATGAAAGGCTAACATCACCCTAATGATGTCAACAATATTCACTCATTCATGCCTTTCCCGTTTCATCAGTGATGCGTTTTGTGTATAATGTCCAAAACATATTGACTAGTGACTTGAGGACATCCAGACGTGAAGTAAATGCAATCAAGCCTGTTCCTAAATAATTTGATCTGTGAAAAGGAAGCAATGCCTTGAATTGCTTCAAATGAAATCACTTGATTGCACCAAGTTTCCCCATAGTCAAAACTTGATGGGCTCAAATTGGATTGCAAAATAAATGCATTCCGAGATGAATAGATGTAATGGCTAGCCTGATGAGATCATTATGGAGGCCGTTGGGTGGCCAGGCTAGGCTAATTAGCCTCTGAATGAAAACTGAGTAGTAAAATGCTTGTAACTGAACCAGGAGGCAACAACTTGGAGACAAAACACAGTGATTGAGCTTCGGTTGTGAACTATTTCCAGAGAAGATAATGAAACACTGGCAGAAAGAAAGAGAGGTTAAATGTGCCATTATAATAAGATTACCAAAATACCTGATATACAATATCATCAAAACAATTTTCAGAAGATTTCACATGAATTGTTTCATGTGAATTGTTTGAATTGCAGTGAAATACATAACTAGAGCGTTCTTACAGTACATTGGGGGATTTGTGGGTTGTGGCGTACAGCACCCTCAATGGGTCTGCGTTAGCAAGTGAGAGCGTGTCTAATGTGTCTACACATTGTGCTGCATGAATCACTACTCTTCTGGTACCAAGTGACAGTACGTGATCCAAGTCCCAACTCCTCACATACAATTTGAGCCCATCATAAACGCCGTGTCTCCCGCGTGCTAGCATAGTAACGACTACCCCGCGGCTTCCCTGTTCCATCTATTGCTGTTCACTGGACCCTATGATCACTTGGCTACATAGCTGATGCCTGCTGGACTGTTCATTAATCACGGTACTCCATTTTATTTTTTGTTTATCTGTCGGCCCCAACTCAAGCCCTGTGTGTAGTTAACCGACCCTCTCTGCCCATTCATCGCCATTTTACCTGTTGTTGTTGTCATAGATGATTAGCTGTTGTTGTCTTACCCATTGTTGCCTTAGCTAGCTCTCCCAATCAACACATTATTATTGTCTTAGTTTACTGTGGAGCCCCTAGTCCCACTCAACATGCCTCAGATACCTCCTTTGTCCCACCTCCCACACATGTGGTGACCTCATCCAGCATAACTAGCCCGTCCAGAGATGCAACCTCTCTTATCATCACTCGGTGCCTGGGTTTACCTCCACTGTACCCGCACCCCACCATACCCCTGTCTGTACATTATGCCCTGAATCTATTCTACCACGCCCAGAAATCTGCTCCTTTTATTCTCTGTCCCCAACGCACTAGACGACCAGTTTTGATAGCCTTTAGTCGTACCCTCATCCTACTCCTCCTCTATTCCTCGGGTGATGTGTAGGTTAAACCAGGCCCTGCGTGTCCCCTGGCACTCTCATTTGTTGACTTCTGTAACCGAAAAAGCCTTGGTTTCATGCATGTTAACATCAGAAGCCTCCTTCCTAAGTTTGTTTTACTCACTGCTTTAGCACACTCCGCCAACCCTGATGTTCTTGCCGTGTCTGAATCCTGGCTAAGGAAGGCCACCAAAAATTCTGAGCTTTCCATCCCCAACTACAACATTTTCCGTCCAGATAGAACTACCAAAGGAGGAGGAGTTGCAATCTACTGCAGAGATAGCCTGCAATGTTCTGTCATACTTTCCAGGTCTATGCCCAAACAGTTCGAGCTTCTAATTCTAAAAATGAATCTCTCCAGAAATAAGTCTCTCACTGTTGCCGCCTGTTATAGACCCCCATCAGCTCCCAGCTGTGCCCTGGATACCATATGTGAATTGATTGCCCCCATCTATCTTCAGAATTCGTTCTGTTAGGTGACCTAAACTGGGATATGCTTAACACCCCGGCAGTCCTACAATCTAAGCTAGATACCCTCAATCTCCCACAATTTATCAAGGAACCCACCATGTACAACCCTAAATCCGTAAACAATGGGCACTCTCATAGATATCATCCTAACCAACTTGCCCTCCAAATACATCTCTTCTGTTTTCAATCATCATCTGCCTCATTGCCTGCATCCGCTATGGGTCCGCGGTCAAACGACCACCCCTCATCACTGTCAAACGCTCCCTAAAACCCTTCTGCGAGCAGGCCTTTCTAATCGACCTGGCCCGGGTATCCTGTAAGGATATAGATCTCATCCCGTCAGTCGAGGATGCCTGGTCGTTCTTTAAAAGTAATTTCCTTACCATCTTAAATAAGCATACCCCTTTCAAAACATTTAGAACTAAGAACAGATATAGCCCTTGGTTCACTCCAGATTTGACTGCCCTCGACCAGCAGAAAAACATCCTGTGGCGGACTGCACTAGCATCGAATAGTCCCCGCAATATGCAACTTTTCAGGGAAGTCAGGAACCAATACACGGAGTCAGTCAGGAAAGCAAAGGCTAGATTTTTCAGAAATTTGCATCCTGTAGCTCTAACTCCAAACAGTTTTGGGACACTATAAAGTCAATGGACAATAAGAGCACCTCCTCCCAGCTGCCCACTGCACTGAGGCTAGGTAACAGGTAACCACCAATAAACTGAGGCTAGGTAACCACCAATAAATCCAAGATAATCGAGAATTTCAATTAGCATTTCTCTACGGCTGGCCATGCTTTCCTCCTGGCTACCACAACCCGGCCAACAGCTCCGCACCCCCCGCAGCTACTTGCCCAAGCCTCCCCAGCTTCTCCTTCACCCAAATCCAGATAGCAGATGTTCTGAAAGAGCTGCAAAACCTGGACCCGTACAAATAAGCTGGGCTAGACAGCTAGCCCAGCTTATTTCGCTACTATGGCCTATTTATTGCCTTACCTCCTCACGCCATTTGCACACACTGTATATAGACTTTTTTTTCTTCTATTGTGTTATTGACTGTACGCTTGTTTATTCCATGTGTAACTCTGTGTTGTTGTTTTTGTCGCACTGCTTTGCTTTATCTTACACAGGTCACAGTTGTAAATGAGAACTTGTTTTCAACTAGCTTACCTGGTTAAATAAAGGTGAAATAAAATAAAATAAATAAAAAATACAGTGTATTCGGAAAGTATTCAGACCCCTTGACCTCTTCCACATTTTGTTAAGTTACAGCCTTATTCTAAAATGAATTACATTTTTTATTCTCCCATTCTCCCATTCTTCTCTGCAGATCCTCTCAAGCTCTGTCAGGTTTGATGGGGAGCGTTGCTGCACAGCTTTTTTCAGGTCTCTCCAGAGACGTTTCATCGGGTTCAAGTCTGGGCTCTAGCTGGGCCACTCAAGAACATTCAGAGACTTGTCCCGAAGCCACTGCTGCATTGTTTTGGGTGTCTACTTAGGGTCATTGGCCTGTTGGAAGGTGAACCTTCGCCCCAGTCTGAGGTCCCGAGCGCTCTGGAGCAGGTTTTCATCAAGGATCTCTCTATATATTGCTCCATTCATCTTTGCCTCGATCCTGACTAGTCTCCCAGTCCCTGCCGCTGAAAAACATCCCCACAGCATGATGTTGCCACCACCATGCGTCACCGTAGGGATGGTGCAAGGTTTCCTCCAGGCGTGACGCTTGGCATTCAGGCCAAAGTCTTCATCTTAGTTTCATCAGACTAGAGAATCTTGTTTCTCATGGTTTAAGAGTCTTTAGGTGCCTTTTGGCAAACTCCAAGCGGGCTGTCATGTGCCTTTTCCTGAGGAGGGGCTTCTGTCTAGCCACTCTACCATAACGGCTTGATTGGCGGAGGGCTGCAGAGATGGTTGTCCTTCTGGAAGTTTCTTCCATCTCCACAGAGGAACCCGGGTCCTCGACACAATCCTGTCAATTCCTTCGACCTCATGGCTTGGTTTTTGCTTTGACATGCATTGTCAACTGTGGGACCTTATATAGACAGGTATGTGCCTTTCCAAATCATGTCCAATCAATTGAATTTACCAACAGGTGGACTCCAATCAAGTTGTAGAAACATCTCAAGGATGACCAATGGAAACAGGATGTGCCTGAGCTCAATATCGAGTCTCATAACGAGTCTCATAAGGGCCATAATACTTATGTAAATCAGGTATTTCTGTTTTGTTTTTTTATACATTTGGAAACATTTCTCAAAACTTGTTTTTGCTTTGTCATTATGGGGTACTGTGTGGAGATTGATGAGGAAGGCTGTAACATGACAAAATGTGGAAAAACTCAAGGGGTCTGAATACTTTCCGAATGCACTGTACCTAATGAATTGTCTTTTCACAAATGTTGCCTGCCCCTTTTAGGGAAAACCCTCTGAACCAGATTACACATTGTCTGACTACCATGGCATTTTGTTTGCTTGCAAGGTGAGTTTTGGAAGAAGTCCATTGATTCTAAACTGACAGATGAATATAGAGACTAACAGGATCTCATGCTTTGGTAGGCTGTAGTGAGTGGGCATGCCAAGGAAAATGCCAAGCTTTGGATTGGCTACTTTGGTCCTCCTCCATACTTAATTTGAAAGAAAGATAAATACCTCAAACAAAAGCCTCCTCCTCCAACTCAGTTGCATTTAGGTGAGTTTATCATCAGGCTCTGGAAATGAGTCTCCATGAAATGAGACAAACGGCATGGCGGGCAAAAAACAAATCCCAAAAGTAGAAGTACATTCAAACCTTACCAACGCAATAATACTTGAGGGGTACACACAGGTGTCCTTCTACTTGACATTCTAGTCTGGTGGCCACTATGAACAAAGTAGAGATATTAAATATATATTGTCTGGACTGAGCTGGGGGGTACAATGACCTGATCAGTGCAGCTGCCGAAGCTGAAGCAGACCTCTGGCCCTCCAACAAAGCTAAGATTCTGTGATGTAAACCCTAAGGAAAGGAGGGGGGAAGCACAAGAAATGCCATGAGGAAACTCTCATCCAGCCCTTCTACCAGAGGGATTGGCAGACACTGCAAATATGTATTAATATTTACAGCCTCAGCTGAGCATGCCTACACAGTACGCACATTAATTACCGTTAACTGCTGTAGGCTCAAAGTCGGCAGAGCCTTGCAAGTGGCTCCATACTGAACTTGTTAATTGTGGAATAAATTAACTAACTTGTTAGCTAGATGGGAATGGGTGGAGGGAAGTGGGGAGGGGGGCAGAGCAAAGGAAAAGCTTTATTTGCGTTGTAATATTTAAAAAAAATACTATAGCAACCTGCCAGAAAATATAGCAAGTTATGTGAAAAAACTACTTAATTTTCATTATTGAGATATTTAATTTGGGGTTGTGCCAAAACGTGTCAATGTCCAACATCCAACCTCAGTCTGTTTGGAGCTGTTTTCCTCACTTGCTTAACCCTGTAAACTTTCAATTACATCTGAGAGTGCAAAAAAAGCCCCAGTAGAGGAATCCACAAGAGCAGAAGTGCATAGACCCATCTGAATGTACAACTCACAATTACCCTGGAGGAATTTGAGTAAATGAAATGGTTTAAACGAACTTACTGGAACTAGGAATTTCTTAATCTCCTCCAAGGCATGGCTCATGCGGGAATAGGCCTCTCCAGGTGGAGCGAAGACTTCAATTAAAACATGGAGATCGTTACTCAAATGGGCATACTTGGCCTCTCCACTTTTCCTCAACTCTTCTTCCTGAGGAAAAAAAATGAACAAAAAAATCAGGTCAAATATTATTGTAGGTCTGAAAGGAGAAAGTGAAAGCAATAATTACAAATAGTACAGTGGGTATGATGGAGATATCAAGTGAAGCATGTGGGGTATACAAGAATCATTTCTAGCCCACAGCTGCCTGTTGATAAATTCAATCTCATCAGCATGTTTTCATTGACTTCCTCCCTCAAGCATTTGGGAGGTTGGGAGGGAGATGTCCCTGTTGCATGCCAGCCAGCCTATCAGACTGCATCCACCCACTGGGATTTACACCATGAAGCTATGGCTGAATCATATTGCTGGTTTTGGTTTACATTATAAATAAGATACTACAAATTTGAATGATGTGTGAACCGTATTTGTGGTCTTCAATGACATACAGGGGTTGCATCCTAACTTGGAATGTATGTATTAGTGTGTGACTAACTGTGATGTTAATCAATCATTACGCAACAATGCAAACACACCAGGTAGGATTCTGGTTTATGAAGATATGATCATCAGAAATGTGAGCTAAACCTCCTCACAGTGTGGTTGACAAAGCAGTTGGACATTTAGTAGTGTGCTATATTGAATTTGTGAATGACTAAGAGATCCTATCTTCATCAGACAAACTACACTACCTCCCACTCTGAAGGACCAGTCACCGTTCCAAAGTGTCCTGATTGCTGAAGGTCGCCACTACAAACTGTTCTTCAGAAAGCCGGTAATTACTTCAGCCAGCATTACCGTCTTATGTTGATTACCTTGGGCTCTGGCACACATTCAAAGACTGGGGGTGCTTTGATGTGGGAATTCTCCCTGATGCTTGATCAGTGGTGTGGTGCACTCCCTCATCACATCAGCCCTCTTGTCCATTTCTTAATAAACACTTCTTGATTCCCAGAGCGTACGACATGACAGGCTATGATGACCTAAGAATATGTTGTATAGATAACCTAATTTGGTTCCAAGGTGAAAGAGGCACTTGAGCAAATGTATTCTTGAAACCCATAGCTACCCTAAAGGGAGGTAACCTAATGGTGTCGGTCTAAACATTCGCAAATTGCCAGAGTTTTTTAAAGATACATTGGTCTTCAAAATAATCCTGAGTGGCGTAGCGGTCTAAGGCACTGCATCGCAGTGCTTGAGGCATCACTACAGACCCGGGTTCGATCTCAGGCTGTGTCGTGACCAGGAGTCCCATAGAGCGGCGCACAATATTCCGGGTTAGGGGAGGGTTTGGCCGGGGGGGCTTTACTTGGCTCATCGCTCTCTTACGACTCCTTGTGGCGGGCTGGGTGCCTGCAGGCTGACTTCGGTCGTCAGTTGAATAGTGTTACCGCTAACACATTGGTGTGGCTGGCTTCTGGGTTAAGCAGGCGGGTGTTAAGGAGCGCGGTTTGGCGGGTCATGTTTCAGAGGACGCATGATTGGGGAGTTGCAGTTATGAGACAAGATCGTAATTGGATATCACAAAATTGGGGAGAAAAATATATAAAAAATATATATCTCTGGATAGTGCCAATACATTACTGAGATATTCACGGTAACTTGAAAAACTTGAAAAACAATTCTCCAATTGCTAACAGGGAATATGCAATGATATTATTAAGGCATATCAAATTATATTTGGTGTTTTATATTATTTGCACTTTAAGCTTTAAAAATAGCCTCTTACACTTTAAAAATAGCCTCTTACAAGACACATCATAAAATATGTTAATGAGCTAGAAACAACTATAACATGCACCCACTACAGTTCAAAATGTTTTTAGCGCTTAAAAAATACGGTTTGGTACTGTTTCTCCGGAGTGGTACTGAATTACAGTAAATTACTGACAGAAGAGTTGCCAGCAAGTAACTGTATATTTACAGGACAAGGGTTTTAGATTCCTAAAATACAGTATGGTACTGTAGTCTGTGGCGTACTGCATTCTCACTCACGGGTGCAGCAAATACAAGGCACAGATCGAAATATGTTAATGAGCCAGAGATTCTTTCCAAACCCACAACAAGTTCACACAATGCACCATAATTTACAACATACTGCAGTAAAATTAAAGTAAACCTGGTAATAAAGTACTTTCCTGCAAAATGTTAATTTTACAGTAGTGTAGTGGAATGCCATTGAGCCCCCATAGTGCATTGCTCTTTACAGTACTATAGAATTCTAGTAGCTAACTGTAAAATTGTGGCTGTAAATGCACAGCAATTTGTTACGGTGTAGAGCTACTGTAGGGTGGGACAATTTAAAACTCCTGAAATAATCTGTATTCTACACAGACAGAGAACATATGAGAAAATAGAATGACTGTGTAGGCCTATATGAAAACACTATAACACACTATTTTACCTGTGCAAAGCACAGAGACGTCCAACAATAAACTACACTGAAGGGTTAGAAATTCACACACCAGAACATAACTTGCACAACGCTTACAAACAAACAATCACCGACAAGGACAATGAGGGGGAACAGAGTTTAAATACACAACATGTAATGAATTGAAACCAGGTGTGATACAAGACAAGACAAAACCAAAGGAAAATGAAAAGAAGATCAGCGATGGCTAGAAGGTCGGCGACCTCGACCACCGAACCCCGCACGAACAAGGAGAGGGACCAACTTCGGCGGAAGTCGTGACAGTACCCCCCCCCTGACGCGCGGCTCCAGCGGCGCGTCGACACCGGCCTCGGGGACGACCCGGAGGGCGAGGCACAGGGCGATCCGGACGAAGACGGTGGAACTCCTGCAGCATAGATGGGTCCAACACGTCCTCGACCGGAACCCAGCACCTCTCCTCCGGACCGTACCCCTCCCACTCCACAAGATACTGAAGGCCCCTCGCTCCCCGATGTCCAGAGGGGGCGGAGGAACCTCCCGCACCTCAGACTCCTGGAGCGGGCCAACCACCACTGGCTTGAGGAGAGACACATGGAACGAGAGGTTAATACGGTAATCGGGTGGAAGCTGTAACCTATAACAAACCTCGTTCACTCTCCTCAGGACTTTAAATGGCCCCACAAACCGCGGACACAGCTTCCGGCAGGGCAGGCGGAGGGGCAGGTTTCGGGTCGAGAGCCAGACCCGGTCCCCCGGTGCAAATACCGGGGTCTCACTGCAGTGGCGATCTGCATTAACCTTCTGGCGCGTCACGGCCTGCTGAAGGTGGACACGGACGGCTTCCCATGTCTCCTCCACGCACCTGAACCAGTCGTCCACCGCAGGAACCTCGGTCTGACCCTGATGCCAATGTGCCAGAACCGGCTGGTACTCCAGTACGCACTGGAAGGGAGAGATGTTAGTGGATGAGTGGCGAAGCGAGTTCTGTGCCATCTCGGCCCAGGGCACGAACTCCGCCCACTCCCCCGGCCGGTCCTGGCAATAGGACCGTAGAAACCTACCCACATCCTAGTTCACTCTCTCTACCTGCCCATTACTCTCGGGGTGAAAACCTGAAGTAAGGCTGATCGAGACCCCCAGACGTTCCATGAACGCCTTCCAGACCCTAGACGTGAACTGGGGACCCCGATCAGACACTATATCCTCAGGCACCCCGTAGTGCCAGAAGACATGTGTAAACAAGGCCTCCGCAGTCTGTAGGGCCATAGGGAGACCGGGCAGAGGGAGGAGATGACAGGACTTAGAGAAACGCTCCACAACGACCAGGATCGCAGTGTTACCTTGTGAGAGTGGAAGATCAGTAAGAAAATTCACCGTCATCCACCAATGCCGCTGTGGAACGGGTAAGGGGTGTAGCTTACCTCTGGGCAGGTGCCTAGGAGCCTTACACTGGGTGCACACCGAGCAGTAGGAAACATAAACCCTCACGTCCTTAGCCAAGGTAGGCCACCAGTACCTCCCGCTCAAACTGTCCGACCGATCCCAGGATGACCAGAGGAGGGTGACGTGTGGGCCCAATAGATCAACTGGTCACAGACAGCAGACGGGACGTACAGACGCCCAGCGGGACACTGGACGGGAGCGGGCTCTGCACGTAACGCCTGCTCAATGTCCGTGTCCAGCTCCCACACTACCGGCGCCACCAGGCAGGAGGCAGGGAGTATGGGACTGGGATCCATAGGCCGCTCCTCTGTGTCATACAGCCGGGACAATGCGTCTGCCTTCGCGTTCTGGGAGCCTGGTCTGTAAGAAAGGGTAAACACAAAACGGGTGAAAAACATGGCCCACCTTGCCTGGCGAGGGTTCAGTCTCCTCGCTGCCCGGATGTACTCCAGATTGCTGTGGTCAGTCCAGATGAGAAAAGGGTGTCTAGCCCCCTCAAGCCAATGTCTCCACACCTTCAAAGCCTTGACGACAGCCAACAACTCCCGGTCCCCCACGTCATAGTTTCGCTCCGCCGGGCTGAGCTTCTTCGAGAAGAAGGCACAGGGGCGGAGTTTTGGTGGCGTACCCGAGCGCTGAGAGAGCACAGCTCCTATCCCAGCCTCGGACGCGTCCACCTCCACTATGAGCGCCAAAGAGGGATCCGGATGGGCCAGCACGGGAGCCGAGGTAAACAGAGCCCTCAGGTGACTAAAAGCCCTGTCCGCCTCAGCTGTCCACTGCAAGCGCACCGGGCCCCCCTTCAGCAGTGAGGTAATGGGAGCCACTACCTGACCAAAACCCCGGATAAACCTCGGGTAGTAGTTGGCAAACCCTAAGAACCGCTGCACCTCCTTTACCGTGGTGGGAGTTGGCCAATTTCGCACGGCTGCAATGCGGTCACTCTCCATCTCCACCCCTGAGGTGGAAATGTGATACCCTAGGAAGGAGACGGACTGTTGTAAGAACAGGCATTTCTCAGCCTTGACGTACAGGTCATGCTCCAACAGGCGACCAAGCACTCTGCGCACCAGGGACACATGCTCGGCGCGTGTAGCGGAGTATATCAAAATTTAATCAATATACACCACTACACCCTGCCCGTGCAGGTCCCTTAAAATCTCGTCTACAAAGGCTTGGAAGACTGATGGCGCATTCATCAACCCGTACGGCATGACGAGGTACTCATAGTGCCCAGAGGTGGTACTGAAAGCCGTCTTCCACTCGTCTCCCTCTCGGATACGCACCAGGTTGTAAGCGCTCCTGCGATCTAGTTTTGTGAAGATGCGCGCCCCGTGCATTGACTCTATCGCTGTGGCTATGAGCGGTAGCGGGTAACTATACCTCACCGTGATCTGATTCAGATCCCGGTAGTCAATACACGGGCGCAGACCTCCCTCCTTCTTCACAAAAAAGAAACTCGAGGAGGCGGGTGAAGTGGAGGACCGGATGTACGCCTGACGCAGGGATTCGGAGACATATGTTCCCATAGCCTCCGTCTCCGCCTGTGAGAGGGGATACACGTGACTCCTGGGAAGTGCAGCGTCTACCAGGAGATCTATCGCACAATCGCCCCGTCGATGAGGTGGTAATTGAGTCGCCTTCTTTTTGGAGAAGGCAAGAGCCAAATCGGCATATTCAGGGGGAATGCGCACGGTGGAGACCTGGTCTGGACTCTCCACTGTAGTAGCACCAACGGAAACCACTAAACACCTATCCGAGCACTCTCGCGACCACCCCGTGAGAGCCCTCTGTGGCCAAGAAACAGTGGGATTATGACAAGCTAACCAGGGTAGGCCCAGCACCACGGGAAACGCAGGAGAGTCAATAAGGAAGAGACAAATTCTCTCCGTATGACCCCCCTGCATAGGAGCGGTGACCTCCCTAATCAACCCTGACCCTAATGGTCGACTATGTAAGGCGTGAACGGGGAAAGGCACATCCACGGGAACGATGGGGATCCCTAAACGGGGCTAAAGCTCTATCAATAAAATTCCCAGCCGCGCCTGAATCGATGAGCGTCTTATGCTGGGAATGCGGGGAAAACTCAGGAAAAGTGACAGACACAAACATATGTGCAACAGAGGGCTCTGGGTGAGAATGGTGCCGGCTCACCTGGGGTGACGCCAGAGCGCCGTGCCTGCTGCCTCGATACCTAGAGGAACCAACGCGGCACCGACCGGCAGTGTGACCTCTGCGGCCACAGATGGTGCACGAGCTGCACACCGCCCCTCCCAGCTCGATGGGTATCGGAGAGGGGGTGAGTGGGAATGGAACTAACAGACCCCGATCTGAACGTCCGCGGGTAGCCAGCAGGTTGTCCAGCCGGATGGACAGGTCCACCAGCTGGTCGAACGTGAGGGTGGTGTCTCTGCAGGCCAACTCCCGACGGACGTCCTCGCGCAGACTGCAACGATAATGGTCGATCAGGGCCCTGTTGCTCTATCCCGCGCCGGCAGCCAGGGTCCGAAACTCCAGGGCGAACTCCTGGGCGCTCCTCATCCCCTGCCTCAGATGGAAGAGGCGCTCACTCGCCGCTCTACCCTCGGGCGGATGGTCGAAGTCTGCCCGGAAACGGTGGGTGAACTCCTCAAACTGGTCCAACGCCGCATATCCCTCTCAACACAAGGCGTTGGCCCACTCCAGGGCTTTCCCGGGTAAGGCACGAGACGAGGGCGGACACCCTCTCACGGCCCGATGGAGCCGGGTGGACGGTGGCCAGGTATAGCTCCAGTTGAAGCAGGAACCCCCAGCAGCCTGCAGCCTCTCCGTCATACTCCTGGGGCAGGGAGAGATGAATCCCACTGGAACCAGGTGGAAAAGGGGCGCTCAGAGAAGACCCTGGTTGTGCTGGTGGAGGCGCTGGAAGAACTCCCTGTCTCTCCCAGCGGTCCATAGTCCGGACAACACGGTCCATGGCGGTGCCAAGATGGTGAATCATTGCTGCGTGCTCCCGGACGCGCTCCTCCACCTCTATAACCGGGGTACCTGCTCCTGCTGACTCCATAGAAGGGTCCGTGATTCTGTAAGGATGCGTGCTGGTGGCAGGGAAGTCAGGCGCAGGAGATTGAACTTGGTATAAACGGAGCAGTTTAATAAGTGCTCAAAAACTCAGAAAACCAAAATATACAAAATAAAACAAGTGGGTACAAAACCCGTCGCACACCAGAACATAACTTGCACAATGCTTACAAACAAACAATCACCGACAAGGACAATGAGGGGGAACAGAGGGTTAAATACACAACATGTAATGAATGCGATTGAAACCAGATGTGATACAAGACAAGACAAAACCAAAGGAAAATGAAAAGAAGATCAGCGATGGCTAGAAGGTCGGCGACTTTGACCGCCGAACGCCGCCCGAACAAGGAGAGGGACCAACTTCGGTAGAAGTCGTGACGTGTCTGAAAACTTTGTTCCCTTTTATGCCAATCTGAATAGCAAAATGCTCTGTTGTTTTAAAAGCTGGGCTTGTCTTCTAACATGAATGTAATTTTTTTTTTATTGGTTCAATATGAGTACAGCAGGTCGTGAGTGCAGCAGAAGTTGAAGATAGTTGAAGGCAATATGAATAGGTGTCATAGATATACAATGGCACAAACAAATATGACTGTATGAAATGGATGATTGGTAATCTGATATGCAACATTACAGGAATGTTGCATATCATATTTTATAAATGCTAATTAATAACACTGGTCTACTATCTAGTTAAAGTAATTATTAGAACAGATTAAAGACACCACTTATTAATTACAATTACACACTGATTACAAAATAATCAACTTCCACAAGTTAGTAACAAATAATTACTAATCGATAGGTAGGTTATTAGCTGGATTTATGGTACTGTAGAAGAGTGTCATAGCACTGGTAAGACAGGTCTGTTAAAAAGCACTGACAATAAACTTTAAGGCAAACACAGAGTCAAAGTATATCTGAGAACTGTTCAAATCATGTTGCATTTGGAAGTTCTCCTCTGACAGCCAGGGACTTTATTGATCACAAAAAGACACAGGTCTCTGGCGTGTTTCTGAGGAATACGGAGAAATACAATGATGTTGCCTGCTGTACTGTACTGTATAGAAACACATATCAAAGGAGTGAAAACCACTTCACCCTGACACTTTTACTTAGTTTAATAGAATCTTATGACCCAGTTTCAGCAGCAGTTAGTCAAGTGCCACATGCCAAAGATCCCTTTCTTTCAGGATTCCCAGCTGCCACTGAGGTTGTTCTCATTAACTTGTGTGACTACTTGTATGTAGGACTAGTTATGAAACCCTGGAAGCACTGCCCTACACAATACTTAAATAATTCTGCCTCCTCAACCCTCCTCTCCTCCCTTTCTGCATCCTTTGACTCTCTATGTCCCCTATCCTCCAGGCCGGCTCGGTCCTCCCCTCCTGCTCCGTGGCTCGACGACTCATTGCGAGCTCACAGAACAGGGCTCCGGGCAGCCGAGCGGAAATGGAGGAAAACTCGCCTCCCTGCGGACCTGGCATCCTTTCACTCCCTCCTCTCTACATTCTCCTCTTCTGTCTCTGCTGCTAAAGCCAATTTCTACCACTCTAAATTCCAAGCATCTGCCTCTAACCCTAGGAAGCTCTTTGCCACCTTCTCCTCCCTCCTGAATCCTCCTCCCCCTCCTCCCCCCTCCTCCCTCTCTGCTGATGACTTCGTCAACCATTTTGAAAAGAAGGTCGACGACATCCGATCCTCGTTTGCTAAGTCAAACGACACCGCTGGTTCTGCTCACACTGCCCTACCCTGTGCTTTGACCTCTTTCTCCCCTCTCTCTCCAGATGAAATCTCGCGTCTTGTGACGGCCGGCCGCCCAACAACCTGCCCGCTTGACCCTATCCCCTCCTCTCTTCTCCAGACCATTTCCGGAGACCTTCTCCCTTACCTCACCTCGCTCATCAACTCATCCTTGACCGCTGGCTACGTCCCTTCCGTCTTCAAGAGAGCGAGAGTTGCACCCCTTCTGAAAAAACCTACACTCGATCCCTCCGATGTCAACAACTACAGACCAGTATCCCTTCTTTCTTTTCTCTCCAAAACTCTTGAACGTGCCGTCCTTGGCCAGCTCTCCTGCTATCTCTCTCAGAATGACCTTCTTGATCCAAATCAGTCAGGTTTCAAGACTAGTCATTCAACTGAGACTGCTCTTCTCTGTGTCACGGAGGCGCTCCGCACTGCTAAAGCTAACTCTCTCTCCTCTGCTCTCATCCTTCTAGACCTATCGGCTGCCTTTGATACTGTGAACCATCAGATCCTCCTCTCCACCCTCTCCGAGCTGGGCATCTCCGGCGCGGCCCACGCTTGGATTGCGTCCTACCTGACAGGTCGCTCCTACCAGGTGGCGTGGCGAGAATCTGTCTCCGCACCACGTGCTCTCACCACTGGTGTCCCCCAGGGCTCTGTTCTAGGCCCTCTCCTATTCTCGCTATACACCAAGTCACTTGGCTCTGTCATATCCTCACATGGTCTCTCCTATCATTGCTATGCAGACGACACACAATTAATCTTCTCCTTTCCCCCCTCTGATAACCAGGTGGTGAATCGCATCTCTGCATGTCTGGCAGACATATCAGTGTGGATGACGGATCACCACCTCAAGCTGAACCTCGGCAAGACGGAGCTGCTCTTCCTCCCGGGGAAGGACTGCCCGTTCCATGATCTCGCCATCACGGTTGACAACTCCATTGTGTCCTCCTCCCAGAGTGCTAAGAACCTTGGCGTGATCCTGGACAACACCCTGTCGTTCTCAACTAACATCAAGGCGGTGACCCGTTCCTGTAGGTTCATGCTCTACAACATTCGCAGAGTACGACCCTGCCTCACGCAGGAAGCGGCGCAGGTCCTAATCCAGGCACTTGTCATCTCCCGTCTGGATTACTGCAACTCGCTGTTGGCTGGGCTCCCTGCCTGTGCCATTAAACCCCTACAACTCATCCAGAACGCCGCAGCCCGTCTGGTGTTCAACTTTCCCAAGTTCTCTCACGTCACCCCGCTCCTCCGCTCTCTCCACTGGCTTCCAGTTGAAGCTCGCATCCGCTACAAGACCATGGTGCTTGCCTACGGAGCTGTGAGGGGAACGGCACCTCCGTACCTTCAGGCTCTGATCAGGCCCTACACCCAAACAAGGGCACTGCGTTCATCCACCTCTGGCCTGCTCGCCTCCCTACCTCTGAGGAAGTACAGTTCCCGCTCAGCCCAGTCAAAACTGTTCGCTGCTCTGGCACCCCAATGGTGGAACAAACTCCCTCACGACGCCAGGTCAGCGGAGTCAATCACCACCTTCCGGAGACACCTGAAACCCCACCTCTTTAAGGAATACCTAGGATAGGATAAAGTAATCCTTCTAACCCCCCCCCCCCCCCTTAAAAGAGTTAGATGCACTATTGTAAAGTGGTTGTTCCACTGGATATCATAAGGTGAATGCACCAATTTGTAAGTCGCTCTGGATAAGAGCGTCTGCTAAATGACTTAAATGTAAATGTAAATGTAATACTCAATAGCTTCACTAGAGTTGAAATGCATTCAAATCTGAAAAATGTTGCTTATCTTGGGAAACAAGAAAATAAAATGCATAAACCAGAATGATCAACTAAAACAATTATTTGATCTCGTAATAAGATTATTTGCATTTGTTCCTTCATTATAGAAAATGTCTGTCCAACCCAATGAAAGTATTCACATCCCTTTACCTTTTTGTGGGATTAAAACTGATTTAATTGTCATTACATTTGTAAAAAATAAAACACTAGATATGTCACGGCCGTCAAAAGGAGGAGACCAAGGCGCAGCGTGGTATGCGTACATTCTTCTTTATTATAAGAATGAACACTGAACAAAAATAACAAAAATAACAAAATGAACCGTGAAGCTATACAAATGAGTGCTGACAGGCAACTACACATAGACAAGAACCCACAAACACCAAAGGGAAAATGGCTACCTAAATATGATCCCCAATCAGAGACAACGATAAACAGCTGCCTCTGATTGGGAACCATATCAGGCCACCATAGACATATAAATCACCTAGACCTACAACAACCCTTGACATACAAAAACCCTAGACAATACAAAAACTAACGTACCCACCCTAGTCACACCCTGACCTAACCAAAATATAAAGAAAACAGAGATATCTCAGGTCAAGGCGTGACAAGATAAGTATTCAATACATGTTTGAATCACCTTTGGCAGCGAATACAGCTGTGAGTCTTTCTGGGTAAGTCTTATTTGTTTATTTATTTATACCCCTTTTTCATGGTATCCAATTGGTAGTTACAGTCTTGTCTCATCGCTACAACTCCCGTACGGACTCGGGAGAGGTGACGGTCGAGAGCCGTGCATCTTCCGAAACACAACCCAACCAAGCCAGCAGCTTTAATAAAAGGTACCCGCAAAAGGGTTTTCTAATGATCAATTAGCCTTTTAAAATTATAAACTTGGATTTGTAATGAACATGATGGGAGACAGAGAGCTGGTTTCAAGCGCAGGGCACAGCAGGTGTTTATTGCAAAGGACCACAGGACAGGGGGTCCAAAAGGGGGTCCAAAAGGGCAACAGTACAGGCAGGGAAAAGGCTTGTAAAGTAGTCCGGGAGATCAGGCAACAGGTAGATAACAGGAGATAACAGGAAATCCGATAGGCTAAAGTACAGGCAGGGAATAGGCAAAAACTATCATACACGGGAGGAGTAAATCACGGGAAACCCAGCCCTCAGAAAGACGTGTGTCACAAAACAAACAATACCTCACAGTGACGGGGTGCAAAGAACTGAACTAAATAGTGTGGGATAATGACTTACAGGTGTGTGAACAGGTGATTAGAATTCAGGTGATTGGGATCTGGAGAGTGAGCTGCGTTCAGGGGATCTACGTGTTTGAGGGTGTGAGTTGGAAGCAGACGTTACAGGATTAGCTAACACAACGTGCCATTGGAACACGTTGATGGTTGCTGATAATGGGCATCTGTATGCCTATGTAGATATTCCATAAAAAATCTGCCGTTTCCAGCTACAATAGTCATTTACATTATTAACCATGTCTGCACTGTATTTCTGATCTATTTGATGTTATTTTAATGGACAGAAAATGTGCTTATCTTTCAAAAACCATGACATTTCTAACTGACCCCTAATCTTTGAACGGTCGTGTACATTATTTACCTTCAGAGGTGAATGTATCAAACCAGTTGCCGTGATAGATTTTTTGTTGTTGTTGTGCACTCTACTCAAGCAATAGCATGGCATTGTTTCACTGTAATAGCTACTGTAAATTGAACAGTGCAGTTAGATTAACAATACTTTTTGTTTTCTGCCCATATAAGACATGTCTATGTCCTGGAAAGTTTGCTGTTACTTACAACGTCATTCTAATCACATTAGCACATGTTAGCAACAACCGTCCCGGTATAGGGACACCGATCCTGTAGATCCTTAAGAGTTTTTTAACATTAGTAATCTAAAGAATATATATTTTAAGGAATATGTTTTAATATATTTTTCTATGTTTTATTTGTATGTTTAGCGCACACTATTTAATTTAAAAGTATGCATTTAGGTGTCTGTAATGGAATAAATGTGGCAAAAACAAATGTAGGCATTAATGTCCCCACTAAGACAAAAAATGTACTTTTGTCCTTGAAACATTTAGTTTAAATACTGTAGAATTCCATTCATTCCTATGGAGGACTGCTCCTACTGGGGAGTGCCAATATGGCCGAGCGGTGGCTTCAAAGCCTCTCAATAGCCAATTCATAGCATCAACAATACAGGGGTTATATGCATCATTGGTCACACCACTATAAACATTCCTTAAAAACTAAATGGGAGAGAGGAGTTTACTGGAAAGTATGACATGGATGAAAAGTAGTGTAACGTTCGTCTTGCGGAGAGAGATTGGACCAAGGCGCAGCGGGTGATGAAGACATGAATGAATTTATTTAACAAGACGTAAACGAACACTAACACGAAAATATACTTGAAAAATTACAAAACAACAAAATGACGTAGACAGACCTGAACTTGAGCACTTACATAAACACGAAGAACGCACGAACAGGAACAGACTAAACAGTCCCGTGTGGTAACACATACAGACACGAGATACAATCACCCACAAACAAACAGTGAGAACATCCTACCTTAATATGGTTCTCAATCAGAGGAAATGTCAAACACCTGCCTCTAATTGAGAACCATATCAGGCATCCCATTTAAACAAACATAGAAACACATAACATAGAATGCCCACCCCAACTCACGCCCTGACCAACTAAACACATACAAAAATAAGAGAAAACAGGTCAGGAACGTGACATAACCCCCCCCCCTCAAGGTGCGAACTCCGGACGCACCAGCATAAAGTCTAGGGGAGGGTCTGGGTGGGCATCTGTCCACGGTGGTGGCTCAGGCTCTGGGCGTGGTCCCCACCCCACCATAGTCAATCCCCGCTTTTGTAGCCCCCTCCCAATGACCACCCACCAAATAAACCCACCTAAATTAAGGGGCATCAGCGGGATAAGGGGCAGCACCGGGATAAGGGGCAGCACCGGGATAAGGGGCAGCACCGGACTGAGGGACGGCAGCTCCGGACTGAAGGACGGCAGCTCCGGACTGAGGGACTGCAGCTCCGGACTGAGGGACTGCAGCTCCGGACTGGCTGACGGATCTGGCTGCTCATGGCTGGCTGACGGATCTGGCTGCTCATGGCTGGCTGACGGCTCTGGCTGCTCATGGCTCGCTGACGGCTCTGGCTGCTCATGGCTCGCTGACGGCTCTGGCTGCTCATGGCTCGCTGACGGCTCTGGCTGCTCATGGCTCGCTGACGGCTCTGGCTGCTCATGGCTCGCTGACGGCTCTGGCTGCTCATGGCTCGCTGACGGCTCTGGCTGCTCATGGCTCGCTGACGGCTCTGGCTGCTCATGGCTCGCTGACGGCTCTGGCTGCTCATGGCTCGCGGGAAGGCTCTGGCTGCTCATGGCTCGCGGAAGGCTCTGGCTGCTCCTGTCCTGCGGAAGGCTCTGGCTGCTCCTGTCTGGCGGAAGGCTCTGGCTGCTCCTGTCTGGCGGAAGGCTCTGGCTGCTCCTGTCTGGCGGACGGCTCTAGCGGCTCCTGTCTGGCGGACGGCTCTAGCGGCTCCTGTCTGGCGGACGGCTTTGAAGGCTCGGGACAGACGGGCAGCTCTGACGGTGCTTGGCAGACGGGCAGCGCAGGCGGCGCTTGGCAGACGGGCAGTTCAGGCGCCGCTGGGCAGACGGGCAGTTCAGGCGCCGCTGGGCAGACGGCAGACTCTGGCCAGCTGAGGCGCACTGTAGGCCTGGTGCGTGGTACCGGAACTGGAGGTACCGGGCTAAGGACACGCACCATCAGGCTAGTGCGGGGAACAGCAACAGGACGCACAGGAGGCTTGGTGCGTGGTGTAGGCACTGGTGGTAATGGGCTGGAGACACGCACCACAGGGCTAGTGCGTGGAGGAGGAACAGGGCTCTGGAGACGCACAGGAAGCTTGGTGCGTGGTGCCGGAACTGGTGGTACCGGGCTGAAGACACGCACCATAGGGCTAGTGCGTGGAGGAGGAACAGGGCTCTGGAGACGCACAGGAAGCCTGGTGCGTGGTGTAAGCACTGGTGGTACTGGGCTGGGGCGGGGAGGTGGCGCCGGAAATACCGGACCGTGCAGGCGTACTGGCTCCCTTGAGCACTGAGCCTGCCCAACCTTACCTGGTTGTATGCTCCCCGTCGCCCGACCAGTGCGAGGAGGTGGAATAACCCGCACCGGGCTATGTAGGCGAACCGGGGACACCATGCGTAAGGCTGGTGCCATGTATGCCGGCCCGAGGAGACGCACTGGAGACCAGACGCGTTGAGCCGGCTTCATGGCACCTGGCTCAATGCCCAATCTAGCCCTGCCAGTGCGGGGAGGTGGAATAACCCGCACCGGGCTATGAACACGTACAGGAGACACCATGCGCTCTACTGCGTAACACGGTGTCTGCCCGTACTCTCGCTCTCCACGGTAAGTACAGGGAGTATGCGCAGGTCTCCTACCTGACTTCGCCACACTACCCTTTAGCCCCCCCCCCAAGAAATTTTTGGGGTTTCTTCTCAGGCTTCCGTGCTAGCCGAGTACCTTCATAATGCCGGTTCCTTTCTCCGGTTGCCTCTGCTCTCCTAATTGCCTCCAGCTGTTCCCATGGGTGGCGATCTCTTCCAGCCATGATCTCCTCCCATGTGTAGCAACCCTTTCCGTCCAAAACGTCCTCCCATGTCCATTCCTCCTTCTTGCGCTGTTTCTGCTGCCCGTTAACCCGCTGCTTGATCCTTTTGTGGTGGGTGGTTCTGTAACGTTCGTCTTGCGGAGAGAGATTGGACCAAGGCGCAGCGGGTGATGAAGACATGAATGAATTTATTTAACAAGACGTAAACGAACACTAACACGAAAATATACTTGAAAAATTACAAAACAACAAAACGACGTAGACAGACCTGAACTTGAGCACTTACATAAACACGAAGAACGCACAAACAGGAACAGACTACACAAACGAAACAGTCCCGTGTGGTAACACATACAGACACGAGATACAATCACCCACAAACAAACAGTGAGAACATCCTACCTTAATATGGTTCTCAATCAGAGGAAATGTCAAACACCTGCCTCTAATTGAGAACCATATCAGGCAACCCATTTAAACAAACATAGAAACACATAACATAGAATGCCCACCCCAACTCACGCCCTGACCAACTAAACACATACAAAAATAAGAGAAAACAGGTCAGGAACGTGACAAGTAGTAAGACTTCATACATAGATCTAACTTGTGGGCTGACAGCTGACCTCTAAATATCTACGCTACACACATCCAATGCATAGCAAATTAGTCAGCCTCAGAGAGTAGCGTTTGAAAATGCTTCCCTAAGACTTAAAGCATCAATTATGCAGCTTGTTTGGAATGAAAAATTGCTTTCATTGCAGAATATTCCTCGAAAATCAAACAAGACACCCTAGAATCCCCTGACTTGTAATCATTATTATTATTAGCATAAAGCCTAAAAAGCTGTTTGTGAGACTGCCCATAGGTTATAATACAGTAAGCTACAGTAGAAAAGGCATGAAAATGTTTTTATTCCCTCCCTGTAGAATAAGCATATGATTGTCTCATGTTACCAGAGAAGTACTAGAAATAGAGCTAGATACTGAAGAGACATACAGTATCACAGCAGTAAGTGGTATTTACCCCCAGAGAAAAAAACAAGAGAGCAGAAGATATCCCTTGCCCTTGAGCAAGGCACTTAACCCTAATTGCTCCAGGGTCAATGTCAATAATGGCTGATCCCTGGCTGTGACCCCACTATCCGAGGGTGTCTCAGGGGAATGGGATATGCAAAAAATAAATAAAAAATTCACGCCACACACTTGTACATGTGTGAAACAGGACAAATATAAGCATCACCTATTTGACCTTTTGAGATAATTATTTATGCAAATATATGCATGCTCAAATATTCAACCTGAGAATCAGTACACAAAAATATGCATGTACCACCTCTATAATCAAATTAGATATGAAATACAAATGTCTGTGAAGTTCTGTTGCGGAGCTGAACTGCTCTATGAAGCTAGCAAAACCAACATGTTTATACACACGGACTGATGAGGGTGGAGATGTTATGCCTCGATGTTATTTTTCACAATCTACTCTTGGCATGTCATCAACGCAGATGGGATTAGGGAGAGATGTCAAACTGCGCAGTAGGAAGGCAAGAAGCATCATCTCCTTTGAATACATAAATCACTGTTCAAATCGAGGCTTAAGAATACTAAACATTGTGCATGTTGACATTTTAGGGTGACCTACAGCATGGCAAGTGTTCCTAAGCCCTGCCACAAAAAAAACACCAGAACAAGTGTGTTGATTTGATTGTAGTCAATACAATGGATCAAGTCCAATATAATCTTCAGGGTATTCATACACCATCTTATTGTTACAGTTGAGGTTGAGGTGAAAAATAATGATGTCGCAAGGATGTTTACCTTGCAATATGAGCATATCAGATATGAGCTTTTCGCAATCCCATTCACCCATTGATATTCATGCTCATTTCATATAAAGTCAATTGTAAATGTGTCTGCAATTTATTGCAATGTTGTGCTCATAAAGAAGGGACATTTGATTTGGTTCCACAAAGAGCAAATCATGTTTACTCTAAGGCATCATCATTGCCTTGCTACAATGTCAATTGTTCACCACTGAAAATAGTCATTGGAGGTGTATTGTTTGTTGGCATGTTTACTGTGTATATCCATTGTGATACAGTAGGGTTGTCTACACAAGATGTAAGAAAAGGTGAAATGTAACAAATATAGAAGATAACTTCATGAGATGCTTGTACTGTATGTCACAAATAATGGACAATCTAAACGATGGCTGAAAAAGCAACCTCTCATTAAATGCATAGACTATTGTAAATTCTCTAAATACCAAATGTATAAAGGGAACAACATTCACTAAATGTAGAACATTTTAGAGGTTCAATACTGGGTAGAAAGAAGTTATTGCACAATCTGACCTCAAAAAACCCTAATGATGCTGGCACTAAGACTGTACTCAACGAGCTGTATATGGCCATAAGCAAACAAGAAAATGATCATCCAAAGGCGGTGCTCCTAGTGTCCGGGGACTTTAAAACTTTAAATCCGTTTTACCTCATTTCTACCATGTGCAACCAGAGGGGAAAAAACTCTACACCACCTTAACTCCACACACAGAGACGTGTACAAAGCTCTCCCTCGCCCTCCATTTTTTTTAAATCTGACCATAATTCTATCCTCCTGATTCCTGCTTACAAGCAAAAACTAAAGCAGGAAGTACCAGTGACTCGCTCAATATGGAAGTGGTCAGATGACGCAGATGCTAAGCTACAGGACTATTTTGCTAGCACGGACTGGAATATGTTCCGGGATTCATCCGATGGCACTGAGGAGTATACCACACTGAATTCATCAATAAGTGCATTATAGGAAATCCCACTATGCCCTCCGACAAACCATCAAACAGGCAAAGCATCAATACAGGACTAAGATTGAATCCTACAACACCGGCTCTGACGCTCGTCGGATGTGGCAGGGCTTGCAAACTATTACAGACTACAAAGGTAAGCACAGCCGCGAGCTACCCATTTACATGAGCCTACCAGATGAGATAAATTACTTCTATGCGTGCTTTGAGGCAAGCAACACTGAAGCATACATGAGACCACCAGCTGTTGCGGACGACTGTGTGATCACATTCTCTATAGCCGATGTAAGTAAGACCTAAACAGGTCAACACTCAAAAGGCCGCAGGGCCAGATGGACTACCAGGACATGCACTGACCAACTGGCAAGTGTCTTCACTGACATTGTCAAGTCTGTAATACCTACATGTTTCAAGCAGACCACCATAGTCCCTGTGCCCAAGAACGCCAAGGTAACCTCCCTAAATGACTACCGACCAGTAGCACTCACGTCTGTAGCCATGAATTGCTTTGAAAGGCTGGTATTGGCACACATCAACACCATCATCCCAGAAACCCTAGATCCACTCCAATTCGCATACCGTCTCAACAGATCCACAGATGACGCCATCTCTGTTGCATTCCACACCACCCTTTCCCAGCTGGACAAATGGAACACCTACGTAAGAATGCTGTCTATAGTGCCCTCAAAGCTCATCACTAAGCTAAGGACTCTGGGACTAAACACCTCCCTCTGCAACTGGATGCTGGACTTCCTGATGGGCCGGCCCCAGGTGGTAAGGGTAGGCAACAACACATCTGCCACGCTGATCCTCAACACGGGGGTCCCTCAGGGGTGCGTGCTTAGTCCCCTCCTATACTCCCTGTTCACCCACGACTGTGTGGCCAAGCACAACACCATCATTAAGTTTGCAGACGACACAATGGCGGTAGGCCCGATCAAAGACTAAACAATGATACGGCCTATATGGAGGAGGTCAGAGACCTGGCAGTGTGGGGCCAGGACAACAACCTCTCCCTCAACGTGATCAAGACAAAGGAGATGATCGTGGACTACTGGAAAAGGAGGGCCGAGCACGCCCCCATTCACATTGACGGGGCTGTAGTAGAGCAGGTGATACAGAGGGTAGTGCGTACAGCCCAGTACATCGCTGGGGCCAAGCTTCCTGCCATCCAGGACCTCTATACCAGGCGGTGTTAGAGGAAGGCCCTAAAAATTGTCAAAGACTCCAGCAAGCCTAGTCATATACTGTTCTCTCTGCTACCGCACGGATAGTAGTACCGGAGCGCCAAGTCTAGGTCCAAAAAGGCTCCTTAACAGCTTCTACCCCCAAGCCGTAAGACTGCTGAACAGTTAATCAAATGGCTGTGCAGACTATTTCCATTGACCCCCCCACCCCCGTTTTTTTACACTGCTGCTACTCTCTGTTGATTATATATGCATAGTCACTTTAACCCTACCTACATATACATATACATATTACCTCAATTACCTCAACGCATCACCGGGGGCAAACTACCTGCCCTCCAGGACACCTACAGCACCCGATGTCACAGGCAGGCCAAAAAGATCATCAAAGACAACAACTACCCGAGCCACTGCTTGTTCACCCCGCTATCATCCAGAAGGCGAGGTCAGAACAGGTGCATCAAAGCTGGGACCAAGAGACTGAAAAACAGCTTCTATCTCAAGGCCATTAGACTGTTAAATAGCCATCACTAGGCAGCTTCCACCCAGTTACGTAACACTTCACCTTAGAGGCTGCTGCCCTATATACATAGACTTGAAATCACTGGCCACTTTAATAATGGAACACTAGTCACTTTAATAATATTTACATATTTTTGCTTTACTCATCTCATATGTACAGTATATACTGTTTTCTATTCTGTTGTATTTTAGTCTATGCCACTCCAACATTGCTCATCCTAATATTTATATATTCCTTAATTCCATTATTTTACTTTTAGGTTTGTGAGTATTGTGTGTATTGTTGTGAATTGTTAGATATTACTGCACTGTTGGAGCTTGAAACACAAGCATTTCGATACACCTGCAATAACATCTGCTAAACATGTGTATGTGACCAATAAAATTCGATTTTTTAGATTTTTTAACCTGTACCCCCACACATTGACTTGGTACCAGTACCCCCTGTATATAGCCTCGTTAATGTTATATTATTTTACTTTTTTTAAACTTTAGTTTATTTAATAAATATTTTCTTAACTGTTCCTTTTTCTTAAAACTGCATTATTGGTTAAGGGCTTGTAAGTAAGCATTTCACAGTAAGGTCTAAACTTGTTGTATTCGGTGCATGTGACAAATAACATTTGATTGGATTTGATTTAACAGCAGGCAGAATTAAAGTGTTTACCGTGTGAGGTGTTAGAGAACATAGTTGTCCCTTTCCATCACTGAGGTTGTACTGCAGGTCTTTTATCATCCTGTATAGATGTATGTTTTCATGTGTCCAGGTCTAACAATAGCTGTATAATTCTATACAGCAGCAGTACACTAGGACCTACTGAAGCTCCAGTAATGACCTGAGCTACTTGGACCACCCAGCCCTTTGTTCTCTGGGCCGGTGTTGATCCTCAGATAAGGCTGGTTTCAGGGGACCACGAGTCACTGAGAATGAATAGCCTTGCTGGGAAGCAAAATGCTATCTATACTTAAAGCCCTATTACATTTATCTTGGCTATAGTAGTGATAACATAAGGATATTGTGGCAGAGCCCTAAACCTCTTTTAGTTTACATGAATCTTTTTTTGTATTTGAATACATTTCAGTTGGACTTTTCACAGAAATATTTTGTGCTATCAAGCTATCACTTGTCACAATACAGGGGTATATGTAATGAATGTCATTGTACATAATTCAACATATGCATAATTCAACATATGCATAATTCAAATAATTCGAGAGATGTTCGTTCTTACCCTTTTTGACCATGAGTAAATAGCAGAAATGTAATTGCTTCATCTATGATTATGAATCTGTTTGTGTTCTATGATTGTATTTTGTATTTCTTTTTTTTCTTTGTATTCGTTGATTGCATTTCGTATTCGTATTTGATGTGTGTATTTTCTATTCTGCAAGGCTCGTTTGAAAAAAGAGCCCTTGGTCTCAACATGTCAAAAAAAGTAAATAAATGTCAGCTACATGGGACAGTAAGTATTCCATTGAAGGTAAAAACAAAGACAGTCAAGGACCACATTCTAAGGAGGTGTTGTCATCATACCTTTACTTTGTCCCTCATGGAGCCTTTTCCGAGGATGGACATCTTTGCTCCTGTTTCTTCTTGTAATCTTTTCATGGAATTGCCCCGTGGTCCCAACAGCTTCCCAACAAAATTAAACTGCAACAGAGGAGAGGAAAAGCAATGTTTCTAAAACAGATTCCTTGACAGCTTTCAATTATATACCTTAGAAGTAAATGGAAATTAGGTTATATATTGCAAGGGAAAAAAGATTAGATAAAAATATAGATTACAGTTGGCTAACAATAAACCTTTTTAAATAAATCTTATCATTTTATTCAGAATGTCTGAATTGAAAAAGGACCTGGAAAAAACACTGTACAACAAATCAATAACGCTGAGCCATGTGTGCTGCATTACCCAGGTGAATGGGTCTCAGTCTCATCTGAGGTAGAACATAACAGAGTCCCAAATTGCAACCTATTCCTTTTATAGTGCACTACTTTTGACCAGGACCCAAAGGGTAGTGCACTATACAGTATATGGAATAGGGTGCCATTTGAGACTCAGCCACAGTCTTCAGTTATCAGCTCCATCCCTTTGTTGGACCACTGAGGTCTAGTCAGTCCCCACTAGGCAAAAACTGTTTGACTCAACATTGATTCCAGGTCATTTCAACCCCCCAAAAATCTATGTGATGACATTGAATCAACGTGAAAAACTGATTGGATTTGCAAAAAGTCATCAATGTAAGGGTATTTCGCCTTTTTGTTTTACACAACTTTTAACCTAACTCCAAAGATATGGTGCCATTTTTTGTTGATTTCATGTTGAATTCACCAAATGTAAATCAAAACTAGACGTTAAACTGATGTCTGTGCCCAGTGGGTCATGTGTCTTGTTAATGCAGCACGGTCATCAATGTTGTATGGAGAGGAAATAAAACGTGTGCAACAGCCAATAATGTCCCTGGCAATGATCGAGAGGTCAGAGCTGGGAGAGCGAGAAATAATGAGTTTCTTCCCAATGGGAAATCAAGGAATACTATCCAGATGAGGAACTATCTAACACCTGCCTTCAGCACTGGCTAACATAACATCTCACTGACCGTAGACTTGCTGTTGGTCATAAAACATAGCCCTTTGGGTTATTACTGTTACTGTCTTTTTTCTTTATCACTGTTGGAGATCAGCACTGACCACAATGGTGACCCTCAACATCATAATAGCATTCAGTTAGTTGAGTCATTTGCTAATTGAAAATGTATTATTCTAGGTCTATTCATGCATTAAAACCACAATCGGAACACCAATTTGAAACACCCCATGTGTTAATAAGTCATTTAGATTTCCAACTACCACCCCAAAATCATGCTGAGGTCTCTTCCGTTGTTCTCATTTCTCGACCACCCCGACAACATTTTCAAATGAATGACTTGACCTTCAAATGTTTGGTGTGACCAGCTGAAAACTCAACCTCCTCCAGAGCTGAACAGCTGTCAGCTGGTCAACCACCCATTTCAACATCACCTGCCTTGGCCTCAAAAATGCCTTGGCCTCAAAAATGACTATAACCTATTCACAACACTACTCAAGCCCCCCCACTGAGGCTGAGCATACATGGCCAACTGTGTTCTGTATTGCAGCAGCAGTCTGACAAATACCAAGGAGGCACATGACTGCATACTCAGCTTATCTTATCTCTGACATCATGAAGGAGCACTGCATCCCAGGTCTGCATGAAAAGCAAAGGGATACGGTTGGGTGCTGAACAAAGCACCACTCTACCTCCATCCCTTCATCCATCCCTCCTTTCTGAGGTGATTGAGTTGAGGACCCTGGTGGGTTATTCTGTCTTCTCTGGGGCTGCTTTAACAGGAATATCCTACAGCTGTCTGGGAGCCCTTGAGCAGATGGCCGCCACAGCTACAGTAAGAAGTAGCTCGCTGGGCGGCAGCAGAAGAGTGTCCTGTTCTCATTACACTAATGAATGTCTGGAGCCGCTCTGAGGCTCCGTGGTGGGCAATTTGGGCTTTTAAGGGGGCACGGTTCAGAGTTAAATTAGGTTTGAAATTATGCAAGGCACCCCCTGCCGCTCCAACACCGATAGGCCTGAGGATGTTAGAAACTGGGTGTGTTACTAATTCAGCAAATATGTGGAAATACTGCATGCATTAATATAAAAAAACAATTGTGTTTATATGCAGAGTATGATTATGATTGTATGCACATAGGATATCAAGTTTGTTTATGCTGAAAAGCAAAAACAAATATTATTTCTGTAACACTTTATTTTAAGGTACACATATTTTCCACTGGTTTGTAGTTTATAAGTGTGTATATAAGTAGCTTATATAAGGAGGCCTTATATTCGCAGGAGGCCTTTTGCCTTTTGGTAGGCTATCATTGTAAATAAGAATTTGTTCTTAACTGACTTGCCTAGTTAAATAAAGGTTAAATAAAAAAACAAGGCCTTTATTATGTCTTATTAGACATATAGTATGCCTTAATTAATTTTTTTCTTATTCAAACATTATACTTAATGTATTACTGGCCACTCCTTAATAACATCCTTGTCAGCTATAATAAAGGCAAATTAATAGTTAATAAAGTTAAAGTTACACAAGAAACAGACTCTTAGTAAGATGTCTCAATGGGGGACTAATAATGGCATATTACCTATGTGTTCCCTATAATGAGGTGAGACAATATTTTTACTTGCAGAACATTTTTACAGAAATGACCTCATTGGACAGAAAGTGCCACACCTCCCCTCATATACGCCATTCAGCCAACATTCAAGTCACAATTTGATGTTAACAACTAAAGTTCCTTATATACATCCATATATATGAATGTCGGCTGTATAAGATTATATTATGACTTGCAAAAGGGCCCACCTCGCCACATCCCTGAGCAAAAGCATATAATGTTTGTCTGAAACTGAGGATTTGTGTAGGTTGATGACATAATAAATGGTATTCATATTCAGTTTCAGGCAAACATTATATGCTTTTGCTCAGGGGTGTGGGGAAGCCATTGCCGTCATTGACGTCGGCTAATGGAGATCCTAATAAATCAAAGTGTGGCCCTTTGTGATTCACATTATATCGTTATATGCCATACAGCCGACATGTATATCTATGTATGTATGATATATGGAAGCTTAGTTGCCAATTGTTTATATCAGATTTTGACTTGATTGTTGGCTGTATGGCATATATGAGGGGAGGTATGCCCACCTTTCTGTCCAATGAGGTCATTTCTGGAAAATAATTATGCATGTAAAAATATGGTCACAATTCATTATATGGAACACATAGGTACTATGCCCTTATTAGTTCCACATTAAGACAGCTTAGTAAGTGTCTGTTTCTTGTGTAACTTGCTCTTTATTAACTACAAATATGCCTTTATTATAGCTAATAATGAGGTTATTAAGGATTGGTCAGTTCTGCATGACATAATGTTTGAATAACTAATCACTTAATTAAGTCATATTAAATGGCTATTAAGACATAATAAAGGCCTTAGAGGTTACTTATATACATACATATATACACTACAAATTAGAGGGTAATATGTCTACCGTAAAATAGTGTTATCCTTATTTCCATTGCTAGTACTGACTTGGGGTCTCTTTACAGGTCATGAATAGTGTGTTCAAAATGATAAAAACCAAATGAATAGGGGTACAGCAGTTGGACTGGGCTCCTTTAAGGAGGAGTTGAACCTCCCCAATATAACTTATCTGGTTGAAAATGGCATATGTGGCATCAATATTAGTCAGAAACATTGATTATAGTGCCAAAAATGTACTACAAAGTGTAAATAGCTTTATAAATACTTTATCTTCCAAAACAGAGATTTTAAGAAAGTGATGACGTTCCTAAAACCTCTGATATTTGAGGGGTTGGGTTTTGATTTCAATCATGCCTTGTCATGCCCACTTGCCCACTAACACAGGGTGGTAACGCCTAGGGAGAGTTGTCATGCACGGAGAAACAGCTGCGCTGAGTGCGCTTTATCCAATTGTAGCAGCAGAATCAACCGACAGATAGACCTGCCCATTTCTTTACAGACAACAGAAATACCAAATAGGATCAGCGTCTCAGACTTGTTTACATGAGACAACATACAAAACATCATCGAGGCCATGTTGAAAGAACAAGAGGACCGTGCAGTAATATCTAACAAGTGATCTAACAATTTCACAACAACTACCTCATACACACAAGGCAATATGCAGTAGATGGTATAGAGTACAGTATATACAAATGAGATGAGTAATGTAGGGTATGAAAACATTATATGAAGTGGCATTGTTTAAAGTGACTAGTGATACATTTATTTACATCCAATTTTTAATTATTAAAGTGGCTAGAGATTTGAGTCAGTATGTTGGCAGCAGCCACTCAATGTTAGTGATGGCTGTTTAACAGTCTGATGGCCTTGAGATAGAAGCTGTTTTTCAGTCTCTCGGTCCCAGCTTTGATGCACCTGTACTGACCTCGCCTTCTGGATGATAGCGGGGAGAACAGGCAGTGGCTCAGGTGGTGGTTGTCCTTGATGATCTGTTTGGCCTTCCTGTGACATTGGGGGGTGTAGGTATGCTGGAGGGCAGGTAGTTTGCCCCCGGTGATGCATTGTGCAGACCTCACTACCCTCTGGAGAGCCTTACGGTTGTGGGCGGAGCAGTTGCCGTACCAGGCGGTGATACAGCCCGACAGGATGCTCTCGATTGTGCATCTGTAAGTTTGTGAGAGTTTTGGGTGACAAGACAAATTTCTTCAGCCTCCTGAGGTTGAAGAGACGCTGTTGTGCCTTCTTCACCACACTGTCTGTGTGAGTGGACCATTTCAGTTTGTCCAGGATGTGTACACCAAGGAACTTAAAACTTTCCACTTTCTCCACTACTGTCCCGTCGATGTGGATAGGGGGGTGCTCCCTCTGCTGTATCCTGAAGTCCACAATCATCTCCTTTGTTTTGTTGACGTTGAGTGTGAGGTTATTTTCCTGACACCACACTCCGATGGCCCTCACCTCCTCTCTGTAGGCCATCTCGTTGTTGTTGGTAATCAAGCCTACCACTGTAGTGTCGTCTGCAAACTTGATGATTGAGTTGGAGGCGTAAATGGCCACGCAGTCATGGGTGAACAGGGAGTACAGGAGAGGGCTGAGAACGCACCCTTGTGGGGCTCCAGTGTTGAGGATCAGCGGGGTGGAGATGTTGTTTCCTACCCTCATCACCTGGGGGCGGCCCGTCAAAAAGTCCAGGACCCAGTTGCACAGGGCGGGGTCGAGACCCAGGGTCTCAAGCTTAATGACGAGTTTGGAGGGTACTATGGTGTTAAATGCTGAGCTGTAATCGATGAACAGCATTCTTCGACAGGTATTCATCTTGTCCAGATGGGTTAGGGCAATGTGCAGTGTGATTGCGATTGCATCGTCTGTGGACCTATTGGGGCGGTAAGCAAATTGGAGTGGGTCTAGGGTGTCAGGTAGGGTGGAGGTGATATGATCCTTGACTAGTCTCTCAAAGCACTTCATGATGACGGAAGTGAGTGCTACAGGGCGATAGTAGTTTAACTCAGTTACCTTAGCTTTCTTGGGAACAGGAACAATGGTGGCCCTCTTGAAGCATGTGGGAACAGAAGACTGCGATAGGGATTGATTGAATATGTCCGTAAACACACCAGCCAGCTGGTCTGCATATGTCGTTTTTCCTGTGATTTGTATCATTTTGAACAACAGTTGATGAAACTAACAGTGTAAAAGTGTGAAACAATGTAATCAGTGTTATTTCCTGGTAGTTGCAATTTCCTGAAATATAATCTACACAGGACCTTCTAATCAGCAGGTGTTGCATGGGTGGGAGTTTCATCTTTCCATGCTGACATCACCAGGCAAAATCAGTGCGTTCAGCCCCTCTTTAAACCTCCTGTAAGGCTGTAAATGTGTTGCATCTACAGCTCGTCAGTCATGTTTCTGTGAATCTGAGGACCTGTGAGGCCCTGGTGAGCAATTGAGTTTTTACACGGGTCTCTGTGACGGAGACCTGCTTCGTGGGCAGATGTTTTTTTGAAGTAGATGGTACACTGCAAGATGTTTTCATAGACTGTACACTGCAAGATGTTTTCATAGACTGTACACTGCAAGCCACTTTTACCACTCAACTCAAATATTGCATGTTTTGAGCTCGAATCAGACTAATTCTCTTACAAATCTATTGCAATCCATTTACAAAATGGTTAAGCATAATCTGTTTGGAGACGTTTCCTGTGACTAACATGTTTCACATCCCACAGTGTCCCCTGTACGCCCTGCTCTACAAATCACTTAGATAGAGATGTGTTCTGTTCACATATGTGAAATGCCACACCGTTGATGAATCATTGGCTTACCTATTTAAAAACATACAGTACTTTGAAAGAGCAACTTCTAAACCCTTGTCTCATCAGGTTTTGTGAAATTTCTTTGATAGATGATTATCTTTACAAGTAGCCCATTCAGAATGCTTGCAAAAACTTCATTGAAAATCCAGTGTGTACTGGCTAATACACAACTTTAAAAATTGTGCAATTTAATCGGTGGAATGTCTGCATCTAACAAGTAAGTGAATGTTTCAAGCGTAAACTAAAGTCACAGGTTTAGATCCTGGAGTGAAATGAATGTTCTTACATCAACAGCTTCTCTTTGTGATGAGTGACTGATGTGGCCTTTAAACAGCTTCTCTTTGTGATGAGTGACTGATGTGGCCTTTAAACAGCTTCTCTTTGTGATGAGTGACTGATGTGGCCTTTAAACAGCTTCTCTTTGTGATGAGTGACTGATGTGGCCTTTAAACAGCTTCTCTTTGTGATGAGTGACTGATGTGGCCTTTAAACAGCTTCTCTTTGTGATGAGTGACTGATGTGGCCTTTAAACAGCTTCTCTTTGTGATGAGTGACTGATGTGGCCTTTAAACAGCTTCTCTTTGTGATGAGTGACTGATGTGGCCTTTAAACAGCTTCTCTTTGTGATGAGTGACTGATGTGGCCTTTAAACAGCTTCTCTTTGTGATGAGTGACTGATGTGGCCTTTAAACAGCTTCTCTTTGTGATGAGTGACTGATGTGGCCTTTAAACAGCTTCTCTTTGTGATGAGTGACTGATGTGGCCTTTAAACAGCTTCTCTTTGTGATGAGTGACTGATGTGGCCTTTAAACAGCTTCTCTTTGTGATGAGTGACTGATGTGGCCTTTAAACAGCTTCTCTTTGTGATGAGTGACTGATGTGGCCTTTAAACAGCTTCTCTTTGTGATGAGTGACTGATGTGGCCTTTAAACAGCTTCTCTTTGTGATGAGTGACTGATGTGGCCTTTAAACAGCTTCTCTTTGTGATGAGTGACTGATGTGGCCTTTAAACAGCTTCTCTTTGTGATGAGTGACTGATGTGGCCTTTAAACAGCTTCTCTTTGTGATGAGTGACTGATGTGGCCTTTAAACAGCTTCTCTTTGTGATGAGTGACTGATGTGGCCTTTAAACAGCTTCTCTTTGTGATGAGTGACTGATGTGGCCTTTAAACAGCTTCTCTTTGTGATGAGTGACTGATGTGGCCTTTAAACAGCTTCTCTTTGTGATGAGTGACTGATGTGGCCTTTAAACAGCTTCTCTTTGTGATGAGTGACTGATGTGGCCTTTAAACAGCTTCTCTTTGTGATGAGTGACTGATGTGGCCTTTAAACAGCTTCTCTTTGTGATGAGTGACTGATGTGGCCTTTAAACAGCTTCTCTTTGTGATGAGTGACTGATGTGGCCTTTAAACAGCTTCTCTTTGTGATGAGTGACTGATGTGGCCTTTAAACAGCTTCTCTTTGTGATGAGTGACTGATGTGGCCTTTAAACAGCTTCTCTTTGTGATGAGTGACTGATGTGGCCTTTAAACAGCTTCTCTTTGTGATGAGTGACTGATGTGGCCTTTAAACAGCTTCTCTTTGTGATGAGTGACTGATGTGGCCTTTAAACAGCTTCTCTTTGTGATGAGTGACTGATGTGGCCTTTAAACAGCTTCTCTTTGTGATGAGTGACTGATGTGGCCTTTAAACAGCTTCTCTTTGTGATGAGTGACTGATGTGGCCTTTAAACAGCTTCTCTTTGTGATGAGTGACTGATGTGGCCTTTAAACAGCTTCTCTTTGTGATGAGTGACTGATGTGGCCTTTAAACAGCTTCTCTTTGTGATGAGTGACTGATGTGGCCTTTAAACAGCTTCTCTTTGTGATGAGTGACTGATGTGGCCTTTAAACAGCTTCTCTTTGTGATGAGTGACTGATGTGGCCTTTAAACAGCTTCTCTTTGTGATGAGTGACTGATGTGGCCTTTAAACAGCTTCTCTTTGTGATAAGTGACTGATGTGGCCTTTAAACAGACTCCCAGACACTCGCAATGTAAGGACAAAGATTCACCTCTCCTTAGAGATGAGCCCTGAGATTTCAATAAAACTAAAGGTGAAACATCTTCAATAAACACTGTGGCAGCCTTCCCACTGAACGTCACACTGAAGGGGAATTGGCTGCAAATGACTGTCTTGTCATGCAGCTCACAAAGGAAGTTAACATGGCTGTAATCTATTTAGCCGCTCTCACAGCACATTTGTCTTCTGACTTCAGCGCTTCACACTTGGACAATTTGAAATGCATTATTCTCCATCTACATTTAACTGCCGTCTTTGGTTTTATTGCATTTTCTGCTTGCTGAATAGCTGTCTATTTTGTTCTTCGTTGCCCTTGTTTACAACTGTATTAATGCAAATTCAGCTTTTTGTGTAGACTAGAAATTGTTTACAGAAGAGGCACATTAACACATTGTATGCTTAAAAAACTATCCATCTCCATCTCACCTGTTAATGGACTAATGTTTAAAATGGCATTATCATTAAATTAGCAGAACGATAGAGCTGTATTACAACTATGTAGTGGTTAATCCTACAGTAGTATTGTTAAACATTGAATTCACTACAATGCCGATGGTAATATCACGAAGGAGCCTTTGTCATTGACATTCACAATCCTCTTTGCCTATTCCAGAGGGAAAGGTTTGAAACAGGCCTCATCTCCAATGCAGCCGTTTTTTAAAACTCAAAATCAAATCATTTCTGGGTAACAATTGTTTTCAAATAGAATTGTCAAAAATAAACAAAAATAGCTTCTTAGTGAAGGGCAATTTCTCAAGTAAGAATTTTGCCAGGACTGTCTGGAAGTGGTCTGAGTGGGGAGGGGAAACAAAACCAGGCCTATTAACTATTAACTAATTCACTGTATGTTGATGTCATCATGGTAGGCCAAAACTCCATCCCACCAAAACAGGCTGAAATTGCAGGCAGTCTTGTCAAACAGCTCTTACCCTAAAAGGGCATTATCATAATTTCACAGTATTATTCCAACCTCATAGTGTTGATATATAAAATACAAGGAAATCATGTTTTCGACTGCACTGGGCCTTTAAGAAACAACTGAAAATGGAAACCTTACAGATGTAGGATCTTATTTTGATCACCTTTGTTGCTGAACATTTTCACACACCACAGGGAATGCATGAGCTTTATGATTTACAAGAATTCACTGAAAACGTGCACTAACCAACGGTTATATTAACAGTATTGCACTTTTAATATAACCTAATTTTGGCCAGCTATGGCTATATTAACAATATAATACTGTTCATATAACCGTGGGTTAGTGCGGGTTTTCAGTCAATTTATGTAAAGCAACATTATGGACTAAACGTTCAAATCCTGCTGTTACTACAGGATTATTTTGCTGCAACAAAACTGGTCAAATTAAGAGTCAACATCTGTATGACACACTTGACAGATCAAAGCAACAGAGTAACATTAGAGAGTAATGTCCTTGCAGGATGCTCTTTTAAAGACAGCTACATATGTCATTACGCTCAGTCGCAAGAGAAAAGACTAGAGCCACAGATTAGAAAATACTTAGGCCACAGTAGGAACAAGAAAATAAATGTACAATTTCACACAGAACACCAGAAGATCATTTTTTAACACCATCCAACAGTCTGGTCTCCCCTAGACTTGTTACATGGTCCACATGGTTATATATGATTAGACCTAAAAAAAAGGGGTCCCTCTTTGTTGGATTTCAGGTGGGTGGTTGTGCACTACACCCTAGCTATCAACCCCAGTTATGTACGGCTAGATGAGACCCGCAGATGGTCTGAGACATTCAGACCGTCCCTGCCAGTTTAGCCAGCTGTGCTGCTGTGCTATTTGGTAAACCCAGTTCCGGCCTGATAGGGGGATTATAGCCTGAGGCGGAGGTCTGCCTCCCTGCCTGCCTGCGCTTTAATGGCTGAGGGATGACTGGGCGTCAGTGTGTCAGAGGACAGCAGCATTAGTTGCACAGATTTTAGACAGTGGCAAAGAGAGAGAGAGAGCGTGAGAGAGAGAGAGAGGGAGAGCAGCACTCTGCTAAGTGGCGTCTAGGGGGCTAATGAGCCCACAGGAAGAGAACTGTGATAAGGAGCTATGATAAACTCCAGGAAGTCATGTCTGCACAGACACTAGAACATGTCTTGGGTTTAAGGAATGGGTGAAATGTAATTGTTTAGAGAAATGTTGCTCACAGTTGTGTAATGGTATTGTAATGGTTCTGTTTCGTTTTTTTGTTTTAGCCAGTCTGATGAGCTTTTATCCACTAATTCAGTAATGCTCCTATTGATTCAATACAACATGCACTCCAAAAGGTAGTAAGTAATGCTGTAGACCAGGGGTATTCAACTCCTGACCCTACGAGGTCCGGAGCCGGATGTTTTTTTGTTCTACCTGATAATTAATTGCACCCACCTTGTGTACCAAGTCTAAATCAGTCCCTGATTACTGGCTTCGAGGTCCAGAGTTGAGTGTGAGGGCTGTAGACAGTGGAGTCAAGATTGCAAGTTTACTCCAAGAAAGAGGCAGTAGAGTCAATGGCTGCTTCTTCAGTCTACTCGGAGGCAGTAGAGTCAATGGCTGCTTCTTCAGTCTACTCGGAGGCAGTAGAGTCAATGGCTGCTTCTTCAGTCTACTCGGAGGCAGTAGAGTCAATGGCTGCTTCTTCAGTCTACTCGGAGGCAGTAGAGTCAATGGCTGCTTCTTCAGTCTACTCGGAGGCAGTAGAGTCAATGGCTACTTCTTCAGTCTACTCGGAGGCAGTAGAGTCAATGGCTGCTTCTTCAGTCTACTCGGAGGCAGTAGAGTCAATGGCTGCTTCTTCAGTCTACTCGGATGCAGTAGAGTCAATGGCTGCTTCTTCAGTCTACTCGGAGGCAGTAGAGTCAATGGCTGCTTCTTCAGTCTACTCGGATGCAGTAGAGTCAATGGCTGCTTCTTCAGTCTACTCGGAGGCAGTAGAGTCAATGGCTGCTTCTTCAGTCTACTCGGATGCAGTAGAGTCAATGGCTGCTTCTTCAGTCTACTCGGAGGCAGTAGAGTCAATGGCTGCTTCTTCAGTCTACTCGGAGGCAGTAGAGTCAATGGCTGCTTCTTCAGTCTACTCGGAGGCAGTAGAGTCAATGGCTGCTTCTTCAGTCTCCTCTAAGGCACTAGTGTCAATAGCTGTCTTGAGCTCAAGACTCTTGACAGTGTAAATGCTTGATCTCATCCCGAATATGAGTAGAATTTTAAAAGAAGAGGCTGCAATACGATCTTTGAAATCTATACTTGTAATTCAATTGGAAAGGAAAGTTGTAGGCTAAATTATATCAACAGAACCGCTTGCAGACAACTAAGGAAAGCCAACTGGAAATGCCTCAAATAATGATCAGTTCAAGTAATCATGAGAATCAATGCCTTCATCCTGAACTCAGCAAATACAAAAGATGGAAAACATTTGGAAAGGACAAACCAATCCTGGGGATCGTGTGTGTGTGTGTGTGTGTGTGTGTGTGTGTGTGTGTGTGTGTGTGTGTGTGTGTGTGTGTGTGTGTGTGTGTGTGTGTGTGTGTGTGTGTGTGCGTGTGCGTGTGCGTGTGCGTGTGCGTGCGTGCGTGCGTACAGTATTTAGGGGATATACTGCATTTTCTCACATCGATCCCCTATGAAACAGCGATGTAAAGACGCAGAATGCAAAGCAACAGCAGGAAAAAGCTTGTGATGAATCTGGTGCATTAATATACACATTGAGCCTTGGCACAGGGGGCCAGCAGCACAGATGTTGTGTAAACAAACAGGACATTAGAACTCCTTCCTGTGAAGGGGAAAAGATGACAGGTTACTAAAGCCATTATCCATACAGATGAGGCTCGCCAACCCCACAGTGAACGCTGCTGCCTCCCAGTCTGAGTGGCCAAACGATTTTGGACCATGAAACAGAGAAAAGCGTGACAGTCTTACGCTCTCCAAGATCTGCAGTCAGCCACACAGTTCTTTGGAAACATAAACATGATGAAATAATGTATCTATAAATTGTTGTTGTATCTCAATGTTTTTATGCTTGCTAGCTCTTTGACAAGCTGTTAGTGTCCAGAAAGAACTGTCTGGGTATTACTAATGATTCATCCTACGCAGTGTCAAAAGATGACAATCTAGAATGCAAACGTTTCTCCACAGATCGGAATGTTTGGGGGCGTACAAGTTTTCAGCCGGAAGCAGATCGTCAACTGAACTATTTACAAACTGGGAGGAAGGACCAAACACTCAAGACCTCTGCTTTGCTCTCTGAGGAAAACAATTTATACCTGAAGCCTCTCTGCAGCAAGCAAAACAACTTTCTATCACTACTTTTGTATACTATCTCATAAACAGCTTTGTGTAAAACAAAGAAACCAACAGAAGTGTCTCAGCAGGTTTCCAAAGAAGAATCGAAGATACAGTCTTACATCCACTTAACTTTTCCTACAATGTGCTGTAAGGTCCTATTGAGGTGCTTATCTATGTTAAACACCTTTCAACAAGGTAGGTCCTCCTTTGGGACAACAGATTTCTTTGGCAAGACAACAATGGGATTATTCGATGTGCAAAGTGCAGATACGCCGCTATGTAAAGGTCACAATAACTGAAGACTGATAAGAAACCTGAATCGGTGAGGCCCACAGGACCAAATGTCATTGTATGTGTACCTGGAAGAAGAATTTTCATTTGGAAAATATCTTAATGCCCTTAAAGGCTCTTAAAACCCAAACACATGACGGGGAATACTTCAAGCTTAAGGAGCTGGGGTTTTGTTTATCAGGGCACACAGGTATAGATGCAGGTATAGATGGAGGTATAGACAGAGGAAATGCAGATGAGTTTCGTAAATGACATAAATTGACTGAAAACCCACACTAATACATGGTTATATTAACAGTATTTCACTTTTCATGTAGACTACTTTTGGCCAGCTAATAGCCTAACCACCGATCAAGCAACATGGATTAAATGTTCAAATCCTGTAGCTGCAGGATTATTTTGCTGTGACAATATAGGTCAAATTAAGATCCTACATCTGTAAGCAATTTTGAGAAGAAAAAAATATGTTATATTTGTATCAGTACTAGCAAGGTTTGTTTATATTGTAGGTATTACATATTTTCATGTTTTAATCTACAGTATATATATATATATATGCATATGTGTGTGTCCTTGACATGTGTATGACAAAAAGACTAACAGTGTCAATGTCTTAAGTGTTTGCAGCGATACAGTAAGTAAGCAGACTGAGTAGCAGACCAGTGAAGTTGGAATAGTGCAGGTAAGATGTGATTGTATAGGTAGCAGTAGGACACAGTAAGGGTATTTAAAGGACACAGTCTGCAGCATTGTGTATGTGCAGAGTTTGTTTACTGTTTAGGATGCAGTTATCCAGGCGTGATGAGGTGAATGCATTCATTAATTTACATGGATGAATCTTAACAGACTGTAGGTGAGTAAAATTATGTTGCTGTGATGTACAAGCTGCGTACAGGATGACAGTAAAAGTCCACAAGTTAATTACAACTTTGAATCCAAGATTAAATAAAACATATGTTATCAGTTGTTTTACTGTATTTAATCCACATTTGATTAATACATCATAAAGGCTTTTAAAATAAAATCATATTTATTTCATGCATATTATGTCAGACTAGGTTTGACATACAAGGTTTGTATGTTCTTCCAAACCAAAACCCTGTCTGCAGAAAATAATAAAGAATCAAGTGTTTCTTGGAGATCAGAGCCCCTGAAAATCTATTCTAAGCCATGGAGGTATTTGATGTGAATCAATTAAATCTCATTAAGAGAGCGGAGGGAAATACAAACAAACTCAATTGAAGCAATGGCATAAATAAATAATCAGCATTCAAAATGTGATTTATCCCTGTCACGCCTGCTCCAGCTCTCTCCCCCTTGTGCTCGTGGGTGCCAGGCTGCCCAGCACTGCGCACTCCTGCCACCATCATTACGCACACCTGTTTCCCTCGTCACGCGCATCAGCAAATTATTGGACTCACCTGGATTCAATCACCTGTTTTATTACCTCCCCTATACTTGTCAGTTTCCCAGTTCTGTTCCCCCTGCTGCATTAATTGACGTATGTCGTTATGTCACCCCCGTACCTGCATCTCATCTCCAGCGTCGGTCCTTACAATCCCAGTGAGTTGTTAATTATCATGGCAAATGTATGATGTGTAGATAGATATACAGACAGCTCTGAGCTTCTGTGTTTGGTGACTATTTGTTGCATCGCAGCATTAAAGCCTCAGCTTCCTCCTCTCATCTGTGCTGGCTGTAAAAACGACAGGACAACTGCCAGCAGGGAGGATTCAAAGGTGGACAGAAAAGACAAATAAAAAGTACTTCCCAACTGGGACGGATTGCCTCTTGGGGACCTGTTAAAAGACTGCACGCTCCGGAAAACAATGTAATGAGAAAGTTAGGTGGTGCAGCTTTATTCAGGGCCGGACTGGGATCAGAAATCAGCTCTGGTGTTTCTAACACAAAGGCCCCCCCCCCCCCCCCCCCTTGAGGCCCCACACAGCCCATTTAAAAAAATAAAAATAAATCAGGGCCCAACAACAGCACCTTTTTTTTGACTGAGGTCTCCATTAGCCCAATAATTATCATTTGGTGCAAAATATAGAATGATAACTAGTATGACAGGCCCACTGGGCTAATAATAGACCAACCCATCTGGCATTTGCCCAAAATGCCAGATTGTCAATCCACCCAGGCTTTATTAGTGGAAAGTGCAGCATCAGCAAAGGTGTCAAACAAGCCTGTTATGCCTGACGCAGCTTGTCAAATGTTGCCTTTTTTCATCATCTTCAAGGAGTGCTGTCCATGGGCTTATAGATAGGCCTTCAGTAAATCAATCAAGGGTAGCTAACATGGTACTTTATTTCTCTCAACGACCTAGACTCACATCACTCGCAGAACAGAAAAGTGTTTAATTTGACTAAAGATTGACTGTCAAACACTGGCATAATTGTTTTCTCGCTGTTGTGTGGCATGGTTGTGGAAAGAAATAACATACCAAGTTAGCTACAGGCTTTGGGTGGGTCAAGCAGTCTATCTGACACCTTGGCCAATCATGTGGAAGGCCTGTGAAAACATTGGGTTTGATGTTGATGCAACGAAGGTCAATACAACACAAGCTAAATCTCTCTTTCCACAGCTATTGATTGCTTTCAAAACATTCACAGTCATCTGAGAAGTGATGAGATATGAACAATCTCAAACTATGACATCAAGGATAAAATGTTTAACGTGCTGCTGTACAGCAAGTAAGGGACTTCATATGCTGACTACGCAACTTTTCTGCAGTACAGTAATTGTTGTTAGACAACTCTTGTAGCTAATGATCAGTCCCCTTGGATTGCTCCATGCTTGCTTACTTTGCAGTGCGCCCCAGAGGGGCAGTAACTTTTTCTGCTTAGCCTTAGATAAAAATTAAGATGGTATTTTCAAGATTTATGCTACTATATGATGGTTGAGTATGTATTCTAACATTAACAAAATAATTAATGGGGAATCTTTTAACAATTCTTTCAACAGGACACAGCTGATGAGACATTGATAGATGGTACCCAGTCATCTGTGATGCCACTATTCCTGCCAAAGATAACATGTTCTAAAATCTCTCTCAATTTTCTTTAGTGGTGTCCTAAAGTATCATAATAATCTTTATAAACTCAAATACTACAAACTCGATCATGTTATCACTTGACCAATCAGGGCACAGATAACAGTATCGCAATAAGGTAATACAATTAGATTCCCATAATCTCTCACACAGAAAATATCTGACAATTTACTGTAACCAAAGGATTTACTGTAACCAATATGGGATTGAGATAATCACGATTCAATAAAACAATTTGGCAAAAAATACTGAAATATCCATTGATTGATAGATTCTCCCCTACAAACCCCCTACACACTCCTAAATCTCCAAGTGTAATATGGGTGTTTCCATAGAAACCCCATCTGCTGACATTACTAGTTAGTAATGTTGGTGAGCCCCATTCGTTTCTCAGCCCCTGTTTCAATCTACAGGAAAGGTCCTTGACTTATATATCTGCTGTATGGCATCCAAGGCCTCAGGAGCCTGTGTCAGCAGGGACTGTATCTTCCAGTGGTAGCTGGCGCAGTGTGGTAGTGGCATACCAAAAAGGTTGGGGATTCTTAGAAAAGATAGACAGCTGCAAAAAAAAGGTGGCCTTACACTAGCTGCTGCTAAAGAGTGATGTTACACAAATATACTGTATAGTGCTGAGTGGCTTGTCATTTTGGGGTTTTTGTTCAGATAACATTAGCAGGGAGGTAAAGACAGATAATTAATTCTGTATTATCTAATTCTAATTCAAGATTATTGGAATACTTAACTCTCAAAATTATTTCATTTCCCACTGTAACTCTATGGTGGCACATAATGATGAGTTTGGAGAAAGTCTGGAATTAAGTGTATCGCAGGCATTGCCTATCTGACCCCACCTTATTTCCTAGAGATGCCAAGGTACAGCTACAGTATAATATGGGTTATGAAGAGTATAAAAGCTTGAAGTTAAAGCTGTGTTTTTCACCTTTATTTCATAATATCAATGAAAGGACACAATTAGTCAAGATGTCTCAGTGGACACAGCTGTCCAGAAATATAGTACAGTACTGGGAGGGCTGGTCAGTTTGGCACATCTCAGATGGGGACCGAACAAAAACAGCCTGCACTACTTTATGCAAATGCCGAAATTAAAATCAACCTACTTTAATGAGGACATCAAAGTGGCGCCATGCAACTGGAGCTCCGCCTAAGTTACTGACTGCAGAACCAGAGAGAGCCTGCTCCAGTGCTCCAGAGCCCCCTCTATTATACACTTCCGAACACACAGGGCCACTTGGCTCCGGCTCTTAAATCAAATCAAAGTTTATTTGTCAAGTGCACCGAATACAACAGGTGTAGACTTTACAGTGAAATGCTTACTAACCAACAGTGCAATTTTTAAATAAAAAATAGGTATTACAGTGCCTTGCAAAAGTATTCATCCCCCCTGGCATTTTTCCTTTTTTGTTGCATTACAACCTGTAATTTAAATGTATTTTTATTTGGATTTCATGTAATGGATTGGTGAAGTGAAATGAAAAAAATTACTTGTTTCAAAAATTTCTAAAAAATAAAACCGTAAAAGTGGTGCGTGCATATGTATTCACTCCCTTTGCTATAAAGCCCCTAAATAAGATCTGGTGCAACCAATTACCTTCAGAAGTCACATAATTAGTTGAATAAAGTCCACCTGTGTGAAATCTAAGTGTCACATGATCTGTCACATAATCTCAGTATATATACACCTGTTCTGAAAGTCTGTAACACCACTAAGCAAGGGGCACCACCAAGCAAGCGGCACCATGAAGACCAAGGAACTCTCCAAACAGGTCAGGGACAAAGTTGTGTAGAAGTACAGATCAGGGTTGTGTTATAAAAAAATATCAGAAACTTTGAACATCCCACGGAGCACCATTAAATCCATTATAAAGAAATGGAAAGAATATGGCACCACAACAAACCTGCCAAGAGAGGGCCGCCCACCAACACTCACGGACCAGGCAAGGAGGGCATTAATCAGAGGCAACAAAGAGACCAAAGATAAAATAGGAAAAATGCCAAGGGGGTGAATACTTTCGCAAGCCACTGTAAGTTAACAATAGATTAGTAAGGAAATAAAATACAACAGTAAAAAGACAGTGAATAATAACAGTAGCGAGGCTATATACAGTAGTGATGCTATAACAGTAGCGAGGCTATATACAGACACCGGTTAGTTGGGCTAATTGAGGTAGTATCTACATGTAGGTATGGTTAAAGTGACTATGCATATACTGTATGATAAACAGAGAGTAGCAGTAACGTAAAAGAGGGGTTGGGGGGTGGTGGGTGGCGGGACACAAGAGATCTTAGAGATTTGAGATTTGTTTAAACACAGAGAGTTCCTGATGAAGACAAAATGAACTTCCTCACAGATGATCAACCTGAAAATGAGAAACATTGCATCTATACTAAGTCATGATTGTTTTACTGTAAGGTTTCACACCAAGCAAATCAACCCATTGTGTAAAAGGCAATTCAAACAGTATTTTGCATACATTGACCAAAAGGAAAATGCATCCTTTTTTAAAGTAACTTGGAAAAGGCCCCTTAACCATCTACTGTATACGCATTATGTTTCAATGGATCACCCATAATATTATTTAATAACAGTATTCACTGTCAAGCCTCTCCTTAAAGCTTTGAAGCACTACTCAAGCACTATCACAAGGATGGAAGCAAGAAGGCTCGTTATTACAGTAACCAGTAGCTGTTGAGAGTGTCAAAGGTTGACACTTGGGATGCAGCAGAAATTCACCTTAGCATGCATTTGTATGCGTGCCTGCCTGCCTGCCTGTGTGTGCGTGTTTGATGGTCACTTGGCTGTCTCTGGATCTAGCCCACGCCCTCTTCACCTCTACACCTGTCTCTGTCTCATGGCACCAATTATTTAGAAGAGAGCAGGACCCAAGCAGCAGCACTGAGCCAGGTCAGTTCTACAGAGTTACCTCTTCTCTGCAGGAGTCACCCTGTCAAAATAGCATACAGCTCTGCTAGTGAGCTGCCCCAACTGTCAACTCTACACAACTGATTGAACAGATTCCATCATTTATACCCTGCACGTTTTCAAGTTATTCAAACCCTAACCCACAAATTCTAATATTTCACCACTAGCTTTAATTGTCAATCATATCAATAGGCCTCTTTTCCTCCAGCAAGTGTTTTATTACTGCATGATATTCCCATTTTTTGACTGATAAATGTTTTCCCATATTAGAGAGATGAACTGTGTGGTAAGTGAATAGCTGGAGTTGTTCCAGTGCTTTGGATAGCAGAACAGTGTGTCTAATACAGATGAGCCAGATGATACCACTACTTTTATCCAGAGGCGTCCAGATAGTGTTACAATATTAAATGAGATACATAATGTAGTTTTGGCGTCAAAGAGCCAATGTTTTTGGAATATCATTTTTGGCTCCAGTTAGTCAGTATAATTTTGCATCAATCACCAGGTGCATACCCTTAGGGCAACAGATTGTACAATGACTTCTGGTGACTAAAATGGGTTGGTATGTGATTTTGTAAGACATACGTTGATAAATACAACTTGATAAAGGACACGTAGCAATGTATTCCTGCTTAATAGCCATGCAGACTTAATTTAACTTAGACAAAAGTCTTGCAAACAGTGCTGAATATTTCGAATGGATTTTCTTATTGCATTCTCAATACAGTTATCTTCAAGGCGTACAACCCACAATGCATCCTCTAAATCTCATTTCAGTCCGTCACAATCTTAGTAGCCAGCAGCTACAGTGCCTTCAGAAAGTATTTACATCTCTTGACTTTTTCCACATTTTGTTGTGTTACAAATTGGGATTCAAATGGATTTAATTGTACATTTTTTTCAACGATCTACACAAAAAGAAATCGAAAGTGGATGAAAAATGTAGACTTTTTTTAACACTAATATATCTTCATTATATAGGTGTTCAACCCACTGAGTCAATACATAGAATCACCCTTGGTTAAGTCTCTAAGAGCTTTGCACACCTGGATTGTACAATATTTGCCCATTATACGATTTTCAACTTTTCAAGTTTTGTCAAGTTGGTTTGTTCATCATTGCTAGACAGCCATTTTCAATTATTGCCATAGATTTTCAAGCCGATTTAAGTCAAAACTGTATCTAGGCCACTCAGGAACATTCAATGTCATCTTGGTAAGCAACTCCAGTGTATACTTGGCCTTGAGTTTTAGGTTAGTGTCCTGCTGAAAGTAGAATTTGTCTCCCAGTGTCTGTTGGAAAGCAGACTGAACAAGGTTTTCCTCTAAGATTTTGCCTGTGCTTACTGTAGGTCTATTCTGTTTATTTTATCCCCCCAAAAATGCCCTACTCCTTGCAGATGGCAAGCATACCGATAACATGATGCAGCCACCATCATGCTTGAAAAAATGAAGAGTGGTAAACAGTGATGTGTTGTATTGGATTTTGTAATCAGTACAAAAAGTTCATTTCTTTGCCATATTTTTTGCAGTATTACTTTAGTGCCTTATTGCAAACAGGGTGCATGTTTAGGAATATTTGTATTCTGTACAGACTTCCTTCTTTTCACTGTCATTTACGTTAGTACGGTGGAGTAACTACCATGTTGGTGATCCATCCTCAGTTTTCTCCTATCACAGCCATTAAACTCTGTAACTGTTTTAAAATCACCATTGGCCTCATCGTTAAATCCCTGAGCGGTTTTCTTCCTTTTTTCTTATCTACCAATAGGTGCCCTTCTTTGCGAGGCATTGGAAAGCTTCCCTAGTCTTTGTGGTTGAATCTGTGTTTGAAATTCACTGCTCTTACAGATAATTGTATTTGTGGGGTACAGAGATTTTATTTAAAAATAAAATAAAAAAAATTACCTTTATTTTACTAGGCAAGTCAGTTAAGAACAAATTCTTATTTTCAATGACGGCCTAGGAACAGTGGGTTAACTGCCTGTTCAGGGGCAGAACGACAGATTTGTACCTTGTCAGCTCGGGGATTTGAACTTGCAACGGTTACTAGTCCAACGCTCTAACCACTAGGTTACCCTGCCGCCCCAGGGATGTGGTAGTCATTCAAAAATTATGTTAACCACTATTATTGCACACAGAGTGAGTACATACAACTTATTATCTGACTTGTTAAGCACATTTTTACCCCTGAATGTATTTAGACATGCCATAACAAAGGGGTTGAATACTTATTGACTCAATACATTTCAGCTTTAAATTTTGTATTAATTTGTAAACATTTCTCAGAGCAAAATTCCACTTTGACATTGTGTGTAGATCAGTTGCAAAAAAATCTTAATTTAATCAATTTTAAATGCAGGCTGTAACACAACAAAATGTGGAAAAACTCAAGGGGTGTGAATACTTTCTAAAGACACAATACAGTAATAGTAGTTCCTAGAAGTTGGTTGAATTAGGGCCCCTTAGTCACAGGTCACAGGTGGCAGACAAAGAAAAGTATGAAAGGAAAGATTCACTCATGTGAACTGGTGTTTGGTCTAGTGTCCTTGAAATATATGGTCAAAATGTTTCATAGCATGAATGTATTTTCGCATCTGTGACTATTGAGCACCTCAAGCTTTCATTCTATATTGGAAGAGTAACATAAAGGCATGTATCAAGGTTGGCAAACTACTTAACTATAATAAGTACTATTTTCAACTGTAAAAAAAGTACTGCTTCAGCTTATTATCTGAAGAGAGTGCATTGACGTAGGCTAGAGCAGGGGTGTCAAACATTCGGCCCGGGGGGGGGAACGACCTTAATATAAATCAAATCAAATGTTATTGGTCACATACACATGGTTAGCAGATGTTAATGCGAGCGTAGTGAAATGCTTGTGCTTCTAGTTCCGACAATGCAGTAATAACTAACAAGTAATCTGACCATTTCCCCAACAGCTACCTAATACACACAAATCTAAAGGGGGTGAATGATAATATGTACATATAAATATATGGATGAGCGATGGCCGAGCGGCATATGCAAGGTGCAATAGATGGTATAAAATGCAGTATATACGTGTGTTATGAGTAATGTAAGATATGTAAACATTATTAAAGTAGCATTATTTAAAGTGGCATTGTTTAAAGTGACTTGTGATCCATTTATTAAAGTGGCCAGGGATTGGCTCTCAATGTAGACAGCAGCCTCACTGAGTTAGTGATTGCTGTTTAGCAGTCTGATGGACTTGAGATAGAAGCTGTTTCTCAATCTCTCGGTCCCAGCTTTGATGCACCTCTATTGACCTCGCCTTCTGGATGGTAGCTGTGTGAACAGGCAGTGGCTCGGGTGGTTGTTGTCCTTGATGATATTTTTGGCCTTCCCGTGACATCGGGTAAGGAAGGTGTCATGGAGGGCAGGTAGTTTGGCCCCGGTGATGCATTGTGCAGACCGCACCACTCTCTGGAGAGCCTTGCACACCACCCTCTGGAGAGCCGTGCAGTTGCCGTACCAGACTGTGATACAGCCCGACAGGATGCTCTAGATTGTGCATCTGCAAAGGTTTGTCAGAGTTTTGGGTGACAAGCCAAATTTCTTCAGCTTCCTGAGGTTGAAGAGTCGCTGTTGCGCCTTCTTCACCACACTGTCTGTGTGGGTGGTCCATTTCAGTTTGTCTGTGATGTGTACGCAGAGGAACTTAAAACTTTCCACCTTCTCCACTGCTGTCCCTTCAATGTGGATAGGGGGTGCTCCCTCTGCTGTTTCCTGAAGTCCACGATCATCTCTTTGTTTTGTTGACGTTGTGTGAGAGGTTGTTTTTGTGACACCACACTCCGAGGGCCCTCACCTCCGCCCTGTAGGCTGTCTTGTCGTTGTTTGTAATCAGCCTTGCGAGGCTTAACACAGCAGCCTTGCGAGGGTTAACACGTTTAAATGTTTTACTCACATCGGCAATGGAGAAGGAGAGTGGGGGGGTCGCAGTCCTTGCTAGAGGGCCGCGACCGTGGCAGTGTATTGTCCTCAAAGCGGGCAAAGAAGGTGTTTAGTTTGTCTGGAAGGGTGACGTTGGTGTCCGTGACGTGGCTGGTTTTCTTTTTGTGGTCCGTGATTTCCTGTAGACCCTGCCACATACGTCTCGTGTCTGAGCCGTTGAATTGTGAATCCACTTTGTCCCTGTACCGGCATTTTGCTTGTTTGATTGCCTTGCGGAGGGAATAACTACACTGTTTATATTCAGCCATATTCCCAGACCTCTTTCTATGGTTAAATGCGGTGGTTCGCGCTTTCAGTTTTGCACGAATGCCACCATCCATCCACGGTTTCTGATTAGGGTAGGTTTTAATAGTCACAGTGGGTACAACATCTCCAATGCAATTCTTTATATACTTACTCCCCGAATCAGCGTATAGGTCGATGTTGTTCTCTGAGGCTGACCGGAACATATCCCAGTCCGCGTGATCAAAACAATCTTGAAGCGTGTGTTCTGTTTGGTCAGACCAGCGTTGAATGGTTCTAGTCACTGGTACATCCTGTTTGAGTTTCTGCCTATAAGACGGTAGGAGCAAGATGGCGTCTTGGTCGGATTTTCCGAAGGGAGGGCGGGGGAGGGATTTGTATGCATCGCGGAAGTTAGAGTAGCAGTGATCGAGTGCATTAATCAATATGCTGATAGAATTTAGGTAGCCTTGTTCTCAAATGTGCTTTGTTAAAATCCCCAGCTACAATAAATGCAGCCTCAGAATATATGGTTTCCAGTTTACATTGAGTCCAGTGAAGTTCCTTGAGGGCCGTCTTGGTGTCTGCTTGAGGAGGAATGTACACAGCTGTGACTATACAGTGCCTTGCAAAAGTATTCATCCTCCCTGGCGTTTATCCTATTTTGTTGCATTACAACCTGTAATTTAAATTTATTTTTATTTGGATTTCATGTAATGAACATACACAAAATAGTCAAAATTGGTGAAGTGAAAAAAAGAACTTGTTAAAAAAATAATAATAGTAATATTTTTTTTTAAATGGTGCGTGCATATGTATTCACCCCCTTTGCTATGAAGCCCCTAAATAAAATATGGTGCCACCAATTACCTTCAGAAGTCACATAATTAGTTAAATAAAGTCCACCTGTGTGCAATCTAAGTGTCACATGATCTGTCACATAATCTCAGTATATATACACCTGTTCTGAATGTCTGCAACACCACTAAACAAGGGGCACCACCAAGCAAGCGGCACCATGAAGACCAAGGAGCTCTCCAAACAGGTCAGGGACAAAGTTGTGTAGAAGTACAGATCAGGGTTGGGTTATTAAAAATATCAGAAACTTTGAACATCCCACGGAGCACCATTAAATCCATTATAAAAAAATGGAAAGAATATGGCACCACAACAAACCTGCCAAGAGAGGGCCGCCCACCAAAACTCACGGACCAGGCAAGGAGGGCATTAATCAGAGAGGCAACAAAGAGACCAAAGATAACACTGAAGGAGCTGCAAAGCTTCACAGCGGAGATTGGAGTATCTACACTCCACAGAGCTGGGCTTTACGGAAGAGTGGCCAGAAAATGCCATTGCTTTAAGAAAAAAATAAGCAAACACGTTTCGTGTTCACCAAAAGGCATGTGGGAGACTCCCCAAACATATGGAAGAAGGTACTCTGGTCAGATGGCCATCAAGAAAAACGCTATGTCTGGCGCAAACTTAAGTGTAGGGGGCAGTATTTTCATTTTTGGCTAAAAAACGTACCCATTTGAAACTGCCTATTTCTCAGCCCCCGAAACTAGAATATGCATATAATTGTCAGATTAGGATAGAAAACACTCTAAAGTTTCCAAAACTGTCAAAATTTTGTCTGTGAGTTTAACAGAACTGATATTGCAGGCTAAAACCTGAGGAAAATCCAATCAGGAAGTGCCTCTGTTTTTGAAACCTCTCTGTTCTTATGCATCCCTATTACCCATTTAAAGGGATATCAAGCAGATTCCTTTTTCTATGGCTTCCCTAAGGTGTCAACAGCCTTTAGACATAGTTTCAGGCTTTTATTTTGAAAAATTAGCGAGAGCGATCACATTGCGTAAGTGGATAGGTGGGGGCTCTCAGAGTGAGTTGTGCGCAACAGAGAAAGGCGGCCATTGTTACTCCCGGTCCTATTGAAAAACCAACACTCCCGGTTGATATATTATCGAATAGATATTTGAAAAACAACATGAGGATTGATTATGAAAAACGTTTGACATGTTTCTGTGGACATAATGGATATTATCTGGAATTTTTGTCTGCGTTGTCGTGAACGCTTTTTCCTGTGGATTTCTCAGCATAACGCGCGAAACGAACGGAGGTATTTGGATATAAAAATATCTTTATGGAACAAAAGGAACATTTGTTGTCTAACTGGGAGTCTCGTGAGTGAAAACATCCGAAGATCATCAAAGGTAAACGATTAATTTGATTGCTTTTCAGATTTTCGTGACCAAGTTACCTGATGCTAAGTGTACTTAATGTTTTGTCGAGCGATCGATAAACTTACACAAACGCTTGTATTGCTTTCGCTGTAAAGCATAATTTCAAAATCTGTGCATGGCGAACCTCCAGTCCCGTGGAATAACTGACTTGAAAGTTTTAACACTTATCTCAAAGCTATGGACTTTTCTACAATCTCTGACAAGCGGAGGACAGCACTGCTCTGTCACTGCCTCGGTACAGAGGGACAGAGGATTTTCAGAGCGCTTGGATCGGCTCCTACATTCACATCTGCAGTCAGCCTCCTACGGAACCACTTCGTTGGGAAAGAGTGAGTGATCCTCCGACGCTACCGGTTATGGAAAAGACACCAATGCCTGGGTGAGTCCATTCAAAGCTGCGTGGCTAGATCATCAGGGATCAGCTGATAGAGGGGACATTATGTGAAAAGACAAGAGAGACACTGCTTTTGGAATCGGATAATTTACAACTTGATGGAGCTATTAAAATAGCACTCCACGTTGAAGCAGCTTTGGAATGCTCTACTATGTTAACAGACAGCTCTGCAGGATACACTTGGCCCCCAGCCATTCTCACACAGCAGCTTCAGCCCGAGCATGCGCACTACAACGACCACACGCTGCGCACGCCCTCCCACGTCGATAGCTGCATGGACACAGACACCAGCATGCCTGTGCAGCAGGCACACAGACAAACAAACCGAAGTAGCAGTGGCAACTGTGGGGCTAGCTCTCACAATTCAAGGGCTTCAAACTGCCCAGCCCGTGGGAGAATATGCAAGAACTGTTCAAAATACAATCACTTTGCTAAAGTGTGTCGTTCTGCCCCAGCTGCTAGTTCCACCCAGAACAGGCCCTTATTTTCATCTTGCTCTCAACATGAACACACTGAAATCCGAACCGTCTCCACTAACCATGTGTCCTTCAAGACATGCACTGTGCAGCTGGGCCCTCCACTGCCATGTGTGGGTATGGGAGATCCAAGATAGACATTGCAGGCACCCTCCAGGTCCCAGGGCACTACAGCGCCAAGCACGTGCCATCATTCACATTTCACGTTGCAAAGCGGGGTGCCAACCTCCTGATCCTCGACCTCTTCTTAAGCTTGGGGTTCACACTGAGAGATGACAGTGGGTCAGCTATCCACCAAGTTACTGGATTTCAAACTTGGTCATCACAACCAAAACGTCAGGTGGAATCCGGACCTGTGTGGATCTCAGTGCTGTGTACAAGACTGTTGTCCCGGATAACTACCCCTTGCCTACAGCTGAGGAGCTGACCGCACAATTTCATGGCTCCACGGTCTTCACGAAGCTCGACCTGCGTCAGGGTTATCTTTAGGTGCCCCTCCACCCAACCAGCAGAGACCTCACAGCCTTTGTCACACATGCTGGTGTGTTCAGATATACACGCATGGCTTTAGGACTTAGCTCCGCCCCCAGCTGCTTCCAGAAGGTGATGAGCACCATCCTCACTGGAATACCCAGGGTGGCAGTCTATCTGGATGACATTATGGTCCACAGACCTGACCTCCACATCCATGACCATTGACTCCAAAGAGTATTCAGTGCTCTACTGCGGAACAACCTGACCCTGAACGGTGGAAAGTGCACCTTTTGCAGCTTCAGCCGTCGAGTTTGTGAGTTTCCGCCTGTCGGCCAAATGCATTGCCCCACTCATGTCGAACATTGAAGCCATCCTCCGCATCCCGGAACTGACCTCAGCCTCTCAGGTGGCCTCATTCTTGGGCATGACAGCCTACTACCTCCGGTTTCTGACCCACTACTCTCAGACCACAGCGCCCCTGTGCCAGCTCCACAAGAAGGACGAGCCTGGACGGCAGCCTGCTCAGACTCAATAAAGAGCCAGCGCAAGTTTTGGCTCACTTTAACCACGTCTGCCCCACCATTGTCACCTGTGACGCCTCAGCTGGAGCACTAGGAGCTGTCCTCTCATAGCTGCAGAATAGCATTGAGAGGCCCGTCGCCTTCGCCTTCGCCTCAAGGGCCCTGAGCACCACTGAACAATGGTACTCTGTGGGCGAACGAGAAGCACTAGCCTGTGTCTGGACGTGTGAAAGGTGGCACCTCTACCTATACGGCCAGCTGTTCACGCTCCGAACTAACCACCAGTCCCTCAAAACACTACTGTCAGCATCAGGAACTGGAGGATAGCTCTGCAAAAAAAACATGCTCACTCTACCAGCACAAAGAGCTCGGTCAAATGCTCTACACTCCCCTTCAGTCAGCCGTCTCACTGGAGGAGCAGAAGTAAGCATCGGAACAGGATACCACACTGTCTACCCTGCGCACCTACATACGCACTGGATGGCCAGCATGTGTGCCGGAAGAGCTGGCGACTTTCGCCAGGGTGAAGCACAAACTTTCTTGCTGGGAAGAAGTCTGTGTCTCTCGAGGGTTTTGCACTGTGGTCCCGAGTGGCCTGCGTGCACATGTTCTATCAATGGCGCACGAGGGTCACTTGGGCATAGGTCAAGCAGCGACGTCGAGACCTTGTGTGGTGGCCAGGCATCGACCATGACATTGAAGCCCTGGATAGTGCTGCATGCCTCCTCAGTGGGAAAACAGGAAAGTCCACCCCACCCCCCCTGCAGCCTCTCACGTGGCCGTCCTGCCCCTGGGAGCACATCCAGCTAGACATCTGTGGCGAGATCCATGGCCATGCAGTCCCTCACCATCAGCACTTCCTGGTGGTGGCACATGACCTCCACTCTAAGTGGCCAGAAGTGGTTCCTGTCGGAACTGTCACAACACAGGCCATCGTGGACATCCTAGACAGCCTGTTCACAAGGTGGGGCTTACGCCTCACCCTCACCACGGACAACAGGCCCCAGCTGACCTCGAGTTCTCCTCCTATCTCAGCAACAAGGGAATCAAACACATCCGCACGGCCTACTACAACCCACAAGCTAACCGAAGGGTGGAACGCTTCAACCAAATGCTGAAGAACGGCATCAGAGCGCACCTGGTCCAGGGATGCACGTTCCAAACTGCTTTGAACCAAACGCTAATGCACTACAGAGCAAGAAAACACACAACAAACACAGGTCTCCCCAGCATCTCTCATGCTAGGTCGTGAGATGGAACTGCCACTGGACAGACTCATAACACAGACAGTAGCGGAACCTATTTGCTATTTATGGCCTGTAGGCCTCATTGACCTGAGCTCATACAACTCGTTTTTGGAGTAAAAAAAAGCATAATGTATGGATTATTTTGACTATAACAAATACTCAGATGAAACAACATATTGTGCTATTTATCACAGACTACTTTGTGTCAAAGTTTAACAAGGACTCTCTCCTCCTCACCAGTGTCATGATCAAAGATATGATCAAGAGCCTCACATACAGTATATCGTTTGGTCATTGTGCTGCCACAGAATGAATTGTGAGCAAGGCCTCAAAAAAGCTTTATATACCAGAGCTGCGAGAAAAGTTCTAAAAATTATTGAAACAATGTTGCGATTGTTTGTGAGAATGCCAACAGCTGTGGTTTCATGGGGGACAGATTCTATTGGGGTTCCCGTGGGGGTTGCCATGGAAGCCAAGAAGGGGAGTGAGGTGTGTGTGTGTGTGTGTGTGTGTGTGTGTGTGTGTGTGTGTGTGTGTGTGTGTGTGTGTGTGTGTGTGTGTGTGTGCACTCAAACACACATGCATATGGGGATCTGGGAGAGGAAGTGTGTCCATCTGATGAATGGGCATGTGCCTGAACTCAATTTTATACACTAATTGTAGTCTCACCTATTTTTTTCAAATGACCGGCCATTTTTGACCGGGAACACCACAGGTGTACAAAAGTTAAATAAAACACCCAAAATGTAATGAAAATCATCAAAATGTATTTTGTGTGTTCAGATGCCCTGGGTGGACAAAGTCATGGAACCTTATGACAATCAGATTTAATGAACTACATTTTTCAGAGAGAGAACTTGTAAATCGGTCCAATTCGACCTGAACACAGCAGGAGGATTAAAACGACTGAAACCAATTCAAAATTGTGTGGAAAATTTTAATTGACCTACATTCATACCATTTTTTGACTGTGTCCAGCTCGTTAATAATCAACTAAATGAAAGCTAGACAGTCAGGGAGCATAGAACATTCCCCAAAACGATGGATAGAGGACAATGTTTTGCACATTTTGACAGCGAAGAAATATAATCAATTGAGACAGTGTGGCCCTCCGGACCTCGTTGAAGACCGAATGCACCCCCCTGGGAAAAATTTGTTTGACACCCCGGGGATGGAGTATTGATATTGTGCAGCATGTACAGTTGCCATGGTACAAATCTATGAATTTCACAAAAGAAGATGGCCTAATTTCAACACATTCCAGTGAGCTGAGCTACAGATGAAAAGTAGGGCAGGATTGGAAAGTTTGGTTAAACACAGTGGTGCAATATAACTACACTGATATCTCTTTGTCAGAAACTCACAGGGGCACAAAATAACTAAATAAATCTAAAATCAAAATCCTAACTTACTTTCTGATGGCAATCACAGTTTTCAGGGTTTTACTTTAATTCTATGTTTCTATAGACCATAGCATGAATAAGACATTATTCTACCCAGAGGCCTCCCCAATAATAATAATAAATATAGGGGAGAATGGGGTAAGATTTTTTATTTTTCACTCCATCAAGAGAAATATAGTACTCTTGCAAACAAAGATATCTACATATATTTCAGAATGAATGTAAACATTACAGTTTTGAAAACATAACTTGGGATTATGTCCTGCCTGTTTGGCCCTGTCCGGGGGTATCATCGGACGGGGCCACAGTGTCTCCCGACCCCACCTGTCTCAGCCTCCAGTATTTATGCTGCAATAGTTTATGTGTCAGGTGGCTAGGGTCAGTCTGTTATGTCTGGAGTATTTATCCTGTCTTATCTGGTGTTCTGTGTGAATTTAAGTATGCTCTCTCTAATTCTCTCTCTTTTTTTCTTTCTTTTTTTCTTTCTTTCTTTCTTTCTTTCTTTCTTTCTTTCTTTCTATCTATCTTTCTTTCTTTCTTTCTTTCTTTCTTTTTTCTCTCTCTCGGAGGAGGAGCTGAGCCCTAGGACCATGCATCAGGACTACCTGGCCTGATGTATCCTTGCTGTCCCCAGTCCACCTGGTCGTGCTGCTGCTTCAGTTTTAACTGTTCTGCCTGCGGCTATGGAACCCTGACCTGTTCACCGGACGTGCTATTTGCTGTTTTCAACTCTCTGGAGACAGCAGGAGTGGTAGAGATAATTTGAATGATCGGCTATGAAAAGCCAACTGACATTTACTCCTGAGGTGCTGACCTGTTGCACCCTCTAGAACCACTGTGATTTATTATTATTTGACCCTGCTGGTCATCTATGAACATTTGAACATCTTGGCCATGTTCTGTTATAATCTCCACCCGGCACAGCCAGAAGAGGACTGGCCACCCCTCATAGCCTGGTTCCTCTCTAGGTTTCTTCCTAGGTTCTGGCCTTTCTAGGGAGTTTTTCCTAGCCACCGTGCTTCTACACCTGCATTGCTTGCTGTTTGGGGTTTTAGGCTGGGTTTCTATACAGCACTTTGTGTAAGAAGGGCTTAATAAATACATTTGATTGATTGATTAATGTATGTAGTGTCCAAACGCTACTGAAGGAGACTTACCCAAACGTGCAATTTGTGCACTGTTACGCACACCAACTGAATCTAACACTTCAGCAACTTTGTGCTGGTAGAGTGAGCATGCTAAAAATGTTTTTTTTGCAGACCTATCCTCCTTTTCCATCTTTTTCACGGGCTCACCCAAAAGACTCTCCGCTCTCGCGGAATCAACGAACAGACGGGTCCCCAGGCCACCGGGTACATGATGTAACTTCAAAAGCAGAACCGTCAATGCTGTGTGGGAGGACCGTGGGGCACTGGCCCAGTGCATGGAGGACATCCACACGCAGCCTGGATGGGATGTGATCACCATTAGCGAGGCTTATGGCCTGTCCATGAAACTCAAGGATCCCACATTTCTGCAACTGCTAGAGTTCTTTTCCTTGGTCATGCCAGAGGTGGATGTTTTGTACAACATAATGCAGAAACGAACCATTGATGCAGCAGGAATCGCCGGCGCAATCAACAACTTCAAGGTGAACATTCAAAACATTTGCGAGCAAACTGATGCACTTGCCAAAGGACATGTTGTTGCCACTGAACCAAGGCGGAGAAAACTTAACACTGCACCCGTGATGGAGGCACGCGACACAATCGCTGCTCATGTGCAAGAAAGGTTTTCTGAAAGTGACCACTTAATTGCAGCAACGTTGGTGGACAGCTCATTTTTCCCCCAGTATGTACATTCCTTTCCGACTGCAGAACTCCAGTGTGCTTCCAAGCTATGGCCTGTGGGCAACCAGGAGAAGATGAAAATGGAGCTGTCCACTCTCTACCGGCATCCTGAGCTGCACACTGGAAAGACAGCACTTTCTTTATTGAAATCCATCTACGAGAACAACCTGCAGGAGGCCATGTCTGAGATGGTCTCTCTTCAACCACAAAGTTTAGAGAGAAACTTTTCTACCCTTAAAAGGATAAAAGCCTTCACACGTAACTCCATGGGCCAGAAAAGGTTAAATGCATTGGCCATGCTGTCAATCCAGCATGACTTCATCCAGAGAATGCCAGACTTTGATGACAAAGTAATTGAGAAGTTTGCCCACAAAAAGGACCATCGTGCCAACTTCCTGTTCAAGTGAGCACAGCACAACAAGGGTGAGTCCAAAAGTATGTCTAGTATGCTGCTGCATAAGTGATGTAATATGCCAGGGAGACATGTATACTGTAGCTAAGAAAGTAATATTAAGTGTATGTTGTGTAGTAAGCAGTTAGTAGCCTATGGGGCGACAGGTAACCTAGTGGCTAGAGCGTTGGCCTTGTAACCAAAAGGTTGTAAGATCGAATCCCAGAGCTGACAAAGTAAAAATCTGTCATTCTGCCCCTGAACAAGGCAGTTAACCCACTGTTCCTAGGCCATCATTGAAAATAAGAATTTGTTCTTAACTGACTTGCCTAGTTAAATAAAGGTAAAAAAAAAAAAATGTGTCTCACCCTAATAATTTGGTATATTTTCCCCTCTTAATTTTGCCTACTGTTCTGACTTAGTGGTGCGCATTTGATGTAATCATCAAATATTGTAACAGCTTTCATTGCCTGCTTATGTTCCCCTGTTAATTTAGCCTACTGTTCGGACTTGGTGTACAGGGAGAATACTGTAAGAACGGCCCATGTTCTGAATTATGTCGATGTCCATTTTAAAAGTGCTGAACGAATAGGCATATAGCCTACTGTTCTGAATTGGTAGTGCACATGTAGCCTATAGCCTGTTTTAGAGAAATGTAATTATTGTATATTGTAAGAGCTTTCATTGTCTGCTTATGTGACCCCGTTATTTATCTTTCGGTTCGGACTTGGTGTACAGGGAGAAAACTGTAAGAACGGCCCATGTTCCACTCTGGGGACAGCTTTATGTAGACCCTAAACGTTTGTGGGCACCATTTGTCAGTTATAGTGCAATTAATGTGTTGTTTAGAGTTGTGTAGTGGCTTCGTTGGCATGCATCTAAAAAAACTTTTTTTGCCCCACCAAGATTGACACACAATTAATTGAACACAATTAATTAATTTGACTTGGTGAAAATCTGTTTTTTGGACCTAACTTGCTTACCACTTTTTCCTTCACAAACTCCATGAAATGATGACCTCTTCCTAAATATTTTGTCAAATTATACATTTTGTGTATGGTTTCCTTGAAACATGGGTGGCTTAATTTACCCCTTTGGCTCAAATTACCCCACTCTCCCCTACAGCTGAATACACAATAAATGCATGTCAATGGATTAAAACTATAATGCGCATACATCCATTCTCAACATTATCTATAAAGAGAAGCACTTTCAGCAGCACACTGATAATGACTGTGGGTGAGCATACAATAAGCGACAAACAAATATGATGATGACTAATTAATTATTAGCCCTAGCTAGCCTTAACATGTCTCCCAGTCTCCCAGTCAATTAGCTCTATTTTTCTGCATCAGATAGTGGGGAGGGAAGCAGGCAGGAACCACCCTGATCCCATATGAGTTAGATGCAATCATATGCTCCCCTCGCCATGCCTAACACCCACCATCTGGGGCTAGACAAGGTTGATCAAACCCTGGAGCTTTCCCCACACTGTCCCACTCCCCCGAACAGAGGGCTGCAATGTGATCATCAACACACACACACACACACACACACATGCATACACACACTGGCCAGTCATTCTCACAGTACAGTCAGATGTATTGACCACAACATGGGGTGAAGAGGTCCGCACTCTTGGCATCAGTAATTATTTACTCTTAGCCCCCAAGATGGCCAATATGGTCCCAACTCCAACTGTGTCTTCATCCACTGTCAAGACTCTACAGTATGTTGTATAGAGTTTCTAACAAATGAGCATTTAGTTTTTTTTTTAAGACATTCTTTATTTGTTTGTGGTTTTAATTGAATAATAAAAAGAGATCAAACATAACGGTGTTGGGTTGTCTTACCTTTGGGTACTGTTGAACTGGGATGAGTACTCTTTCCAAGAGCTTGATGTTTTTGTTACTGATGACATCGAGGTATTTCTTCACGTCACCATCTTTTCTCAACTCATCCCCCTCATACTTTGTGATTTCTGTAGGAAAAGGTATTTGAGAATAAACGATTAGGTATACAAACAGAACGGTTAAACAACCTTCCCCAACATCCTTATCATTGACAGAGAAGACCTGGGTTCAAATGGTAGCCTATTTGTTTTCTTTATTGGACGCCCATAGTGTCTCTTTGGTTCTCCTTGGTTCTCCTTGCTTCCACTGTGCCATCAAATGCAGCTTATTTATTTGTAATATAATGTGAACCGAGATCTGTGACAGCGTAATCAGGATAATTCAGTCCCTAAGCATACCTTCCGACTGGTCATCATAATCAAAGTTCTTTCTAGTGTCTAAATGGTGAGAGGAGTAGTTGACATGAGCTGTCAGGTCAAGCATAAATAACCTGTTTGAGTGAGACAGTCATGAGTTGGGAACCCACTGCACCGAACAGTGATTTCTTGCTTGATAAATTTTATAGCACTTGAGAGAGTTGAGTAAAAGGCGTAGAGCCACGAAACAGGAGATGGAAATGAAGCTGTCACCTGTCCTCTCTGGGGATACCACTCTGTCACTGGCAAATTAATGCTCAGCAGAAATATGAATTATCAACCCGCGCCCTGCGACACTCTTGTAGAACAATACTAGGGAGACCTGGGCAAGGGAAAGATAGGAAGACAGGCAGCAGGGGGTGGGGTGATCTCTCACTAGGACAGCCACCCCCTCCTCTTGTCCTCAGCAGTTCTGATCTAGAGCAATGTAGCTCCATCTATTTCTACACTTCTATGACAAACAAAAGGTGTGAGGAAAACGGGGGTAAAGTGCATCCTGTTGCCAGAGCTTCCTAGCAGGAGGCTTTTGGTTGAGGGTGGGGGATGGCATGGTTGTGTAATGTGCTACTGCATTTGTCTCAGTTGCAGATGAACCTGAAAGGCTTTGTTCCTTCTAAAACTCCAGAAATTCTACAGCAGAATGATGCTTCTATTCTACATTCCATTCAGGCCTTAAGCCTCTGTGTAGGATGATAGTTATAATACCAAGGCAAAAATGAATAGTGAAAGCAAAGTAAAGCAACTCAAACTAAGCCTATAGCATACAGCTTGTAAGGGTAAAACAATGCTCATGAGAGGAATTCTGGACATACTGGAGCACGTACTGTATAACCTGAGCAGGGTTGAATTCACCGGTTTCCAGGCTTTGCCTCTTCTCTGCTTTTCCCCTGAAAACCGAAAGCTTCTGGTTTCTCTGGCCCCGCTAAGGGTGCGTACAGTATGACTCTTTGGGCTGGATCCAATCAATGCCTCTGTCATACTATGCAGTATAACTTTTTACAAACTACCTGTGTCCACAGAACACACACAAAGTAGAAGCACCTGTGAGGGGAATCTACTGTACCGAGTTGTGTAGCCAAAATGTAATTTTGTTTAACCATTGGGGACAACACACCATAAATGCTGCAAATCGCGTTTGATTGAAATGCGCTGCTTGTGGCCCTAACTGTTAGTGTGTGTAATGATATTTTGGGGAGAACTGTACATTGTGTCTCCACAAAGAAAGCCAAGCTTACAAAGTCTGGAATGTTGGCTCCGGTTCAGGCTATGCAGTTCCCTGTGTGAAGAAGGAACCACATGACATTTCAAGAGTCTGGCTGTAGAGTAATCAACTCATTATGGTCTGATTTATGTTTTCAGCTACTGTAGTTGGGTTTCCTTGATGTCTTTCCTGCATATTAAACATCTTGGCTTCATGATTCCTCAATTTTTCGTCAGTCCTTTATCCTTTACAGTCATCAATGCCCTCTGAAAAACACTGATGTTGCTTTATGTCAAGGTACTAGGACCTACATTCAGATCTAATGTCGGTAATACTTAGGTTTCAGTCGAATGGATTTATCAGACATCGCTGATCGTGCGTTTCCCAGACTGACAGGAAAGTCCCAGTAATGTGGTTGATTCAGATAGGATGATTCAGATTGAACTACATGGCTCTTTCAAACATGACAGAATCCGTTTGATTGTATCACATGTGCTAGGGAGATTCTTCGGATTGGAACACACTGCCAGTGCTGTCTTGTTCCCACAAACTCACTCGTTTCAACAGTCTCACGTAAAGGAGCTAAACTGAGCTCCTAATGAGACATTTCCAGTGTGTGCCGCTTTGAAAACGACATGATGTTGTGAATTTGATTCAGCAAAGCTAGTGTCTGGTTATAGGAGTGTTGAGGCTGTAGCAAACACCACAATTTTAAACTGCCTTTATGTACCAAACTGAAAAGGGTTTAGAGAGCTTTCCTACTTTGGAGTGAAACTTATCCATATAATTATTTCTAAACACTGTGACAATTTTATTGTGCCAGGGATTCACATAAGATCATTTTAGCAAAAATGAAATTATGCTGAGGTACAGAGAAAAACACTTTTAATCACCTCCTCTCCACGTACACACACTTACAGAGGCCAAGCTGAGAAGCGTTGAACATGGAGAATTGTGATCTCCTCGTCCTGCTCACCAACCTTTCTGACTCTGAAAGGAGCAACCCACTGCTAAGTGAAATCAGAATTCTTACTCATACTCTCCAACACCTGCTGACACCAGCCACTATGTACCCTTTAATCCCTAACATCTGCTGATTCCATATGCTCTGGCTGGCTTGGTGACACCTGCCTTCTCCAGGGGATGTAGTAAAGTAGGCAGGTGACCTCAGGCCGCAGGCAGGCAGGTCTCACACAGATATCTAACTTTTTAAATATTTAAAAGAGCCAGCTGAGATGCTACGAGCAAGAAGGCCCTTTGTGAATACAGAATTTGGAAAGGATTGACTAGTTATTCTCTTGAAAAAAATACTGATTTGAACTGCCTATGAGCCGCAGATTTTAAAAACCATTGAATATGAGCCATTAAATTTAACAACAATAAACACAAGGACATCCATCCTTTTGTCATATTGGTTCTATAGAAAACAATGTTACCAATAACCATTGAAATACTGATAGTTATTTAATATATTGTTCAAACCTAACATGGATACGTTCTGAATGTACAGTAATGGCCTTCTATTTTTAAAGCACAATGTGGAGGCAGCAAACTGTTACTGTCACTAATAAGCCTTGCACTGTTATATCTGTAAAAACCAAGGTAATAAGTAGCATCTACATAGCATGGCTCTTGCAACGCCAGGCCAGTGGGTTTGAGTCCCGGGCCCACCAATACGTGAAAAATGTATGCATGCTTGACTGTAAGTCACTTTGGATAAAAGCGTCTGTTAAATTGCCTACATTATTACATGTCAAATGTGAAAATGTCTCTGGGTTGACAGCAGCGTTTCTTTCTTTCTGGTCCTGACGAGAAGAAACAAAACTGTTGGGGGAGGTTCTCTTCTGCACTGTTCAACCAATCCAGTAAATGATGTGGAGGAGGGGATAAGATCAAGCGTTGCTTTGCTCTGTTAAGTCCAAAAGCGGAAGCCGCGTCACAGGCTCTTTCCGGAAGCCGCGTCACAGGCTCTTTCCATTTCCCTTGAAAATCGGATGCATCCGGTTGTTAACATCCCTGCTGAGGGTAGTGCTTTAGAAACAAGTACTTAAAACCTCTTCGGGCTAGGGGGCGGTGTTTTCACATCCGGATGAAAAGCGTGCCCAAAGTAAACTGCCTGCTACTCAGTTCCAGAAGCTAGGATATTGCATATAATTGGTAGATTTGGATAGAAAACACTAAAGTTTCTAAAACTGTTAAAATTATGTCTGTGAGTATAGCACAACTTATTTGGCAGGCGAAACCCGAGGACAAACCATCCAGGATTTTTGTTGTTGTTCAGGTGACTGTGTTTTCAATTGATTTTCTATGTGAATCTAGATTTCTGAGGCATCTGGTTGCAGTTCCCATGGCTTCCACTAGATGTCAACAGTCTTTAGAAATTGGTTGATGTTTTTCCTTTGAGATTTGAAGAAGTAGCCCTTTCCTTTCTGGGTGTATAGCCAAGTGGACTGGTTTTGTTTGGGGCGCGTGACCTTGTGCTTGCTCCACTTTCATTTTATCCGCTATTGAACACAGTTTATCCCGTCTTAAATTGTATCGATTATTTAAGTTTTAAAATACCTAAAGTTGGATTAGGAAAGTTGTTTGAAATGTTTGGACAAAGTTTACAGGTAACTTATTAGATAATCTGTAGTCATGTTGGGCGAGTTGTAAATGGACATTTTGGAGATATAACGACGGAATTTATCAAACAAAAGGACCATTTGTGATGTTTATGGGACATATTGGAGTGCCAACAGAAGATGATCTTCAAAGGTAAGGCATGAATTATATTGTTATTTCTGAGTTTTGTGTTGCGCCTGGCGGGTTGAAATATGATTGTCATGTGTTTGTATGATGGGGTGCTGTCCTCAGATAATCGCATGGTTTGCTTTCGCCGTAAAGCCTTTTTGAAATCTGACACGGTGGCAGGATTAACAAGAAGTTCAAATTTAATTTGGTCTATTGCACTTGTGATTGTATGAAAGTTAAATATTTCTAATATTTTATTTTGAATTTGGCGCTCTGCAATTTCACCGGATGTTGTCGAAACGTTCCGCTAGCAGAACCCCTAGCCGTAACAGGTTTTAACAGTTAGACACACTATGCCGTAAACAGTCAAACAATTTAAGGGATGCCTATAGCGTGTTTGACAGGTGTTCTCGCTTAAAGAATCCCAACTATGTTCATTTGGCATGTGTGTGAGTGTATCAAAGTGTCTTTTTCCCCAGTCATGAATATGTATAATCTAATATATTTCAGATGACAGGGAGAGTTAGAGTTCACCTTACTATGTTCCACTGTGCTGCATATTAAAGTGTTATATCTTCCTTGGATCTCTCCTACCTATTGGAGGTAATTTCTTATTATGGTGCTACATCTTGATGCACATTACTGAATCTCTCTCTCTGTCTCTGTCTCTGTCTGTCTGTCTCTGTCTCTCTCTGTCTGTCTCTGTCTCTGTCTGTCTCCAAAAAGAGATCCAGTGAATCTTCAAGCACGTTGGTAGACAGATGCCAGCACATTGGGGTCCTCGAGCTATCAAGGAAAAGCTGGAATCTGACAGACATGAATTAAGTCGGAATAGAGACTGTCTGTCTGACAGAGTTCTAGAATGTACTTAGTTTTGCCCATAGAGATCCTATTAAATTACTAGAAGGGCTATGTCATAAACCCTCAAAGTTCCAGAATGGGGTGTAAATGGCAGCCATATTGTGCAGGGAGAAATCCAAAACAATCTCATTGGAGTGAATGGCAGTAGAGGCATAATCACGATTTGACTAATGCAGGAACATCAAAGAAAGGCATGTGATATATCAAAAATGGTGTAATAGAACTATTGTCAACCTAAAATATTGTCATATAATTACAGTGTATATTGAATGGGGTAGATATTCAGTACCATTAGGACACGATTATCTATGGCTGTGATTCCATTCAAGGTGTATGAAACAGTCTTGTATAAATTTGGCAAAAGGATCTTTTGGTGACAAAAACCTGTGTGGTCCTGTATGGCTCAGTTGGTAGAACATGGCACTTGTAACACCAGGATTGTGGCTTCAATTCCCAGGGCCAACCATATGAAAAAACGTATGCACGCATGACTGCAAGTTGCTTTGGATAAAAGTGTCTGTTAAATCCCATATATTATTATTAAACAATCTAATCTGCATCGCAATTAGCTCCACGAGGGGGATATACCGGTGTTTCATCAACACATTATTCAAGTGTTTCATCAACACCATTTGCGGCAATTAATTATGTTATTCATTAGGACAACATGATCTATGGTTCCTTCTTGAATTGCGGTGGCATTTTAGCATGGCATTTTGGAAAAACTACTTCATTTGTCTTTTTATTTCAAATGTATTTGGATAGATACATAAGTCAACTGGCAGCTTAATGTTATGATAACATTGTGCCACCAGTAGTGGTAACACCAATGACTGTAATAACAATGACACATTTTAGGGAATTGAGGATATTCTTAAATGAAGGCCACAGATGCTCAAATCTAAGATCCTTAAACCATACATAAACATAACGTCTTGCAGAATAAAGGACTTTCATTATGTTTGATCATTTAATAAAAGTTCAATATAAACAAAAACATGTATGACGTGTAACTATTTGTCATTTTAAAGTGTTTTTCATGGTTGCAAAGGCAAGTGATGCAAATTCCACCGCAATTCAAAAACGACCCCGACAGCTGTGATCACACTCTGGGCGTATTAAACAGCCTTGCATAAATTTGGCAAAGGGAGCTGTTGGTGACAAATCATCTAATCTGCATCGCAATTAGCTCCATGAGTTGGATATTCACTCTTAAGCACTTGTTAACCCAAACCTTGATGCACAATAGTTAGATTGTTCAAACTTTATGTTTCTCATTGTTTTTGAGAGGACAATTAGAATGGGAATTGTTGTCTCCTGTTTTATTAGTTTACCAGAGGATCAAGAATCCTCTGGTAATAATTATCTCAACTGTGCAGCCTGAACACTCAGTCACTGCTTTCAGCAAACACCATTTTAAAATAATCCTCAAACCCCTCCTCCACCTACTAAGGCTTTTCATTTGCTGTGAATTTACTTTTCACATTTTGATAATATAAAATGTTCTACATCTGTAAAAATATATATATTTTACCTTTATTTTACCAGGTTAGTCTCATTGAGATAAAAATATATTTTGCAAGAGAGACCTGGACAGAAATGGAGCACAGAAAGTTTCAAACATTTACAACATAAAACACAGAGCACTACAGTTTAAAAACATTTACAACATAAAACACAGTGCACTACAGTTTAAAAACATTTACAACATAAAACACAGAGCACTACAGTTTAAAAACATTTACAACATAAAACACAGAGCACTACAGTTTAAAAACATTTACAACATAAAACACAGAGGACTACAGTTTAAAAACATTTACAACATAAAACACAGAGCACTACTGTTTAAAAACATTTACAACATAAAACACAGCGCACTACAGTTTAAAAACATTTACAACATAAAACACAGAGCACTACAGTTTAAAAACATTTACAACATAAAACACAGAGCACTACAGTTTAAAAACATTTACAACATAAAACACAGAGCACTACAGTTTAAAAACATCAGTTTACACATTGAACAGGCACATTGGTTTTGGGAGGAGTGTTTCAACAAGGGATCAAAAACATTGATAGCCCCTAAATAATTTTCCACCATACTTTGTAATGCATCGGCCTTAGCATTTCAATGTATAAAATATATTCCTGCCCTCTACACTTTTTAAAAGTTTGGGTTAGATAGAGGCACAATAAAAAAGTACATTTGACTTACGAAAAATTGACGAAAAACACAGGCACAGATGAAGACTGACACGCTGCCATATTGGATAGACAACTCTACTGTATGACTGCATGATAAAGATAGCCTTTGAGGCATAATCAATGTATTGAATTATTTCAGGAATTATGGTTGGCTTGGGGATCTTGGTCTAAATATCACTGTTCTGAACAATTAGAGAGGCAGTATTATCTCATTTACCTCCCATACATTCCTATCATACAGTACATGTATTTTATAACAAAAGAAACTGTGAATCAATCATAATGTTCTTTGCTTTCTGTAGGATAGACATCCAGGGAGTTTGTCATCATCATTGATCATATTTCCTGTGTGATTTCAATGTGCCGCTTCTAACATAACGGCTGAATAATTTATTTAACAGCGCAGGACCACATCCTAAGAGCTGTCTTCCTGGCCTGATGAATATCTGGTACAACCATTATCATGAAGCAGAAGAGAAAGCAACAGAAACATCTATCACCTCCAATATTCAGCTCTGAAGAAAAAAGCATTTCCTCTCAACAATAGGCTATACACGTCAATAGGTGCAACACTATGTGCAACATGAGACATGCGTCAATGGACAATATCTACTCAGATACTATATTTTCAGGTAAGGAAGTGTAGCGGAGATGGTTCGATAAACTACACTTGTGTGACGAGTAACCTTACCGAAGACCTGAACACTTGTGCTAGCTCCCAGTGGGATAACAGTCAGATAACAGGGTTTTGAGTGAATGACCTGGCTCGATACGTGGTTGGCCAAATACGCAAGATTAAAATAAAAGCAGCCAACTCAAATGCCCTTAAACGTGTGCCATTTCTAAACAATTTATTCAATCCATGAAGATAATTTACAAATATTCTAGGTTGAATCAATGTAAAATACTTTTTTATGTTCAAAGTAAAGGCCAAACGTATTCTCCACAGGAAAATATTACCCTTTTTAACCGAACAGAAGATAGGGAACATGGTGTAAGGCTGACTACCATGTCCATTTATGCAGGCTAAACAACGAATGGTCAAATTGATGGTCGAATGATTGTACACCTTGAATTTATTTGAGGGAGAAATCATAACGGATGGATGCTCTAGTCTAAATACAACCTTTTAGCATTGTTTACCTGCTTACAGGTACATTATGTGTGACTCAAGGTCTCTCTCTAGTGCCAAAGAGAAACTGGAATGAAAGGGAGTCCATACCCAATCCTCACCATGCTTTCATCTTCAATTCTTTATGTCTCAAAATGTCACAAGATATCTCAATTATGTCTCAACATATCAAGACATCTTAAGAGAACAGGGATGGCTGTGTATGTCTGGGACAGTGGAGGCTAGTTGGGGGAGCTTTTGGAGGATGGGTATCATTGTAATGACTGGAATGGAATTAATGGAACGGAGTCAAACATGTGGTTTCCATATGTTTGATGTGTTTGATACCGTTCCATTGATTTCATTCCAGCCATTACAATGAGCCCATCCTCCCATAGCCCCTCCCACCAGCCTCCTCTGAAAATATATAATATAATATATAATATAATAGTATAGTTGCAAATGAAAATCATGAGCCACAGCAGGCAGAGCAGAGTACAACAGAGCCCCTTGAGTTCCCCTGGAGTGTTTGACTGGAGCCTGACATAGACCCCAGGGGAGAATTAGGTCTCCGGTTCAACAGGATTACACATCCCTGTACATGATCATAGGGAACATTCTGCTCTGACAACACTAAGCCTAGCTCTCGTTGTGATCTGGATCATACTGTGTAGTGCTCCTCTGAGATCTAGATTCTACTGTGTAGTATGAACAGTTAATATCTTTGAAGTCTTTGCTCTACATAAGGACTATGCAGTATGAGTATGGGATTGAGACAGAGAACAAAGATACAAAAAGATTAAGATGAGAAAAGCTTGTCATGGTCATTGCGACAATAATGTAATGTAAAGTCCCCTGTTTTGGGGACCTGCGTGTCAGGTTTTGGCCAAGACTGTTCGGGTTTTGGTCACTAGATGTCCCCATTGCACCTTTTTTGTACCTTTTGTTTTTTCTTGCTCTAATTATTGTTTGCACCTGTGGGTCGTTCCCTTGTTAGTATTTAAACCCTGTGTGTTCCTCAGTTCCTTGCTCAGTGTTTGTAAGTTAGCACCCAGCCCCAGCCCAAGCCTTGTTTTATACAGATATTTCTCTTGTTGGATTTTCCAGAGGTTCTCTGGTTTAGTTCTTGTGTATTATTTGAGTAGTCTTTTGAGGTTTGTTTTTCCCTGCTGTTTTTTACCACTTTGTGGAGTTTCTTTTGTATTTTGGAGGATTTCCATTTTGTGCCTCTTGGCTTTATTTTTGGACATTGTGGATTTAGTTTCTTTGCCTGAAGATTTTGTTCTTTAATTAAACCACCATCTCTAGTACTGCTGTGTCTGCCTCATCTTCTGGGTTCTGACGATTATTAGTGACTGTTTCTCGCACCGGGTCCTGACACTGCGTGGTTTTGGTATCAGTTCCGACCAATATTTTTGCTTATAAATCGTTATGTGGACACCATAGATCGAAATGGCTTGAATTGAGTGGTAGTGCTGATTCTCACGGACACAGGAATATGTATTTTTCTGCCTGTGTGAAGCAAGATGTGAAATCTGACACCACTTGAAGCTGGGATGGCCCTCCTACCGTTCTTTCACTCTTCTGACTGTCCATCAACTCCTTGCTGAACCCAAATGTCACAGCCACTAACCACGCATATGCTTGGAATCCTTACATTGTAACGATTTATAGCCAGTAATCTAAAATAATTCATAGCTTTTAAACAAAAAACACTTTCTGTTTGTCCTAACGAGTTCAGGAAGCCAAGCTAGAGTTCTGTGAGACGTTCACAGCAACGGGGGCAGACGTTTTGTTCAAGAGAGACCTTTAGAAAATCCGCACATTTTCTCTAACACTAAAATATACAAATATGTATTTTACAGTTATAAGGAAGCTGAAATATTAAAGTTAGTTGTTTTATAAATTTATTAAAAAAAGAAGTAATTTCAAGCTTTATTCATACAGCTTTGTTGAATAGGAAATACATCATATCAAATATTTCATATTTCCATCACATTTGTACTGTGTACTTGAGCTTGTGTCCTCAAAAGTTACTTGACCTCAGCAATTCATAACTATTTCTACCAGAAAGGTGAGATTTTAACCTTTTTTGGAGTATTACTAGTTATTGTTTATGGCCCTCTCATAATAAACCATTACTTTTGGGGATTACGTAGATTACATTTTCGATTACATTTAGTTACACTTAATGTAAGGAAAACAAGTTTGACTAAGATAGTGGGGTTCAATGCTGTTTACTCCATCCACACTCTGGATTCAATGCCACTTAGGGATTCAAACATGATTTTGAGAAAAAGATCTCACAGTCTCACGTCATAATTAGACGTTCAGGCATTAACTCCGAATTCTTAAGGTTAGGCATTAACTCAGAATGGTTAAGGTAAAAGTTTAGGTTTGGGATATGCTTAAAACCAAAATATAAAAAATGACTTTCTATTGATGGATTTGAACATGCAATCTTTGGAACCAGAAGTAGAGACAAACCTGTCCACAACCTCCTTGCAAAACCAAAGCCTACTTGAAGGTAAGAGTGCTCACTGTTGCCCCTAGTGGCCAGTTTCCATGTCATCTCGCAATGTCCTCAGACATGGATGGACATCAAATACTGACTTGTATCACAGGTGATTTGCCTGGGTTTTGAACATGTTTGCTGAAAGTTACCAACCACTTTTTTTGTGTGACTGTAATGGTATCACTGATTCATTATGTACAATCATGGACCTGAAAGTGAATTTGGCCAAAACATGATCATTATTCTGTATGGATTGTTAAAATATTCTGCATTACAAAATGACTGGAATGTATCGCTGGAGCATTAGTGATTAACCTTCACAGCACATATAGACTACATTTAAAGGCTCAGTACAGTCAACAATGTGATTTTCCTGTGTTTTTTATGTATTCACACTATGAGGTTGGAAAAATACTGTGAAATTATAAAAAGTATGATAATGCCCTTTTGTATAAGAGCTGTTTGAAAAGACTGCCTGAAATTTCAGCCTGTTTTGGTGGGATGGAATTTTGGCCTGCCTGGTGACATCAGCAGGCGGGAAATGAGTTAATCAACCAATAAGAAAGAAGATTCCAAACTAGAGGTCTGCATGGGACTGATTTCTTCATCCCGCTCCCACCCGCCCACACCCACAGCTTTTCACACCCGGCAGCACCTGCTGGCTGTCTGACTCCCACACGCTAGAACTGGTCCCAAAACCCAACAGCAGTCCCGCAATGTTATTTTAGGCGTGACAAAGCTCACTTGCCAGCCATGGTCTCAGCTATTTCTTTCAGATAGAGAAATATGGGTGATCAATATTTTATGTAGTAAACCATAGCCTAATCATATTTAGGAAGTACAATTCCTTGGAAAGATAACTGCTCCATGCTTCTCCGTCCATGCATAGGCTATAAAGTACTCTATTTAATTGCGACCACACGTGCACCTGATCTCGCACGTATGGCTACAGAAATTAAAGCAGTAAGAATTATGACAGCGACACTTGTTACGTTTTGCATATAGACCTTTTAGGAGGACGAATTGCAGGCAGAGACAAATAATTGGTTAATCAATACTTATTGAAAATGAAAAGGTGCAACGCTCACCATAGTAGTCTAATCTATGTGCACGTTGTGCCTTTTCAATGATGATTAAATGTTTTGATTGCACCTCGACTCACGTTGGTTCAGCACCCTCCACTTCTTTCCATGATCAATATTTATTTACAGACACTGTTGTAAACTACAGTCTAATCATATTTAAATACATTTCGTATTTAAGTTCACTGCTACGTGATTCTCCACCCATGCAGGCAGCCTACTCTGCTTCAATGAGACCACACATACTAGGCTCACTTGAACTCGCACACCCAACTAATTAGGTGAGGAGAGGGAGGCTACTGAAGTTCAGTGTCTGAATAATGCGAAAAATATGTCCTTTTAATACAATAGGTAGGCTAACGCATACAAAGCAGAAAGACGAATGTTTACAAATAATCTGAGGGACAACAGCATGAAAAATGCAGACCGCACTGCAATGATCTCTGTCGGGAGAGAGACCACCATCTATTATTCCAAATCTCTTTGCCAATAACAGATGGTTTTCAGTTTTCCCCTCCCAACTCAGACCACTCCCAGACAATTCTAGCAGAATTCTTGCTTGAGAAGTTGCTCTTCGCTAAGAACTTTTGTTTATTTTTCTTAATTGTTGCCCAGAAATGATTTGCTATTGAGATAAAAATGGCTGCATTGGACCTTTAACAAACTACAGAATATTAGTACAAGGACATGAGTCTATGTTGAAAACCCATAATGCGTCTTTGTTTGTTAATATAAAGATGATGTGTGCATTAGAGATTTTTATTGACTATTCCTTGGGTATCACTATGACTGGGGATAATATTACAGCACATTATTCAGCTAATGCCTCAGCTGATGCAAATGTTGTCCTGTAATTACTGGCTTCTGGTAAACTGCTCCTTCATTTTCCCTGCAATAATATAATAGTCTTCTAGAAACGCTGATTACTTATACTCAAATTACAGCATGCCAATGATCTTTGACTAATATGCCTAATCCTGAGGAATGAACATCCAAAATTAGCAACAATATCCATCACCTTCAGACCGCTCTCTGTTTTTTCTGAATGTGCAGTTCTCTATTTCTCTGCCATTATAACACACTATTATAATCAAACCTCAACAGCTGTGATGACATGAAAGATCAAATTGTTTATAATGACATATTTTACAATGATCCTGACTCATTTCCTGGTGGTAGTTATTATAAGGCCTTCGTTATAGTTAGACCTATGTACTATACTACAGTGAGTGTACAAAACATGAAGAACTCCTGCTCTTTCCATGACATGGACTGATCAGGTAAATCCAGGTGAAACCTATGATCCCTTATTGATGTCACTTGTTAAATCCACTTCAATCAGTGTAGATGAAGGGCAGGAGACAGGTTAACGGTTAACCTGTCTCCTAAAGGTTAACCGTTAACCTCTAAAAGTCGAAGCCGTTGGGGTGGGGTGGGGGTTCTATTAAGCTAACATGGAATTGTTTTAAGAAGGTCATAATTTAGCTATTTGATTTTGAATTTTAGGACTTCTTTAGGTATATTGAAAAAAGTATAATTTAATAAAATATTGAATTAGGCTTTTACTACTATAGCCCATAGAAACGCATTGAAAAACATATTCATAATTGTCAGAAAAGACAGTCAAAAAATAAATCATAAGGAATAAGGTTTTTAAGTGTCTGTCCTATATCTAGGAAATATATATATTTTTGTTTTTTTGGGACACATTTAACCCCTTATTTTTGTTGCCGCAAAACTACCTCCATATATCCATTAATTTGTATGGGTTGCCTTCAGACGAGTCCCGTGACACGTATGGGGGTTGTAGCGCAAAACGGAGAACACCATCATTTTCGTGAGAGTCTCACCTTTCCATAAAGTCGTCACATTAGTAGGCCAAACCGTTCAGACGCTACACAGATTTTCGTGAGAAGACGGATTTTCGAGCTGTCTCATGGTCTAACAAACACCGCTGTAGCTCGGCCACCTTCCACCGCAGATATGGAAGGCCAATATAGGGGGATGTTATGGATTGAGACACAGCCCATGAAAAGAAGACTGTATGTACATACCCCAATCAGAAGCCATGGATTAAAGGCAACATCCGCAATGATCTAAAGGGTAGAGCTGCCGCTTTACAGGAGTAGGACTCTAACCCAGACTTTTATAAGAGAGCACGCAATGCCGTCCAACGAACCATTAAACAGGCAAAGATTCAATACAGGACTAAGATTGAATCCTACTACTCCGGCTCTGAGGCTCGTCGGATGTGGTAGGGCTTGCAAACTATTACGGACTACAAAGGGAAGCCCAGCCGCGAGCTGCCTAGTGACCTGAGCCTACCAGACGAGCTAAATAACTTCTATGCGTGCTTCAAGGTAAGAAACACTGAAGCATGGATGAGAGCACCAGCTGTTCCGGACAACTGCGTGATGAAGCTCTCTGTAGACGATGTGAGTAAAACCTTTAAATAGGTCACCATTCACAAGGCCAGACGGATTATCAGGACGTGTACTCATAGCATGCACTAACCAACTGGCAAGTGGCTTCACTGACATTTTCAACCTGTCCCTGACCGAGTCTGTAATACCTACATGTTTCAAGCAGACCACCATAGTGCCTGTGCCCAAGAACGCCAAGGTAACCTGCCTAAATGACGACCGACTCGTAGCACTCACGTCTGTAGTAATGAAGTGCTTTGAAAGGCTAGTCATGGCTCACATCAACACCATCATCCCAGAAACCCTAGACCCACTCCAATTTGCATACCCCAACAGATTCACAGATGACGCAATCTCTATTGCACTCCACACTGCCCTTTCCCACCTGGCCAAAAGGAACACCTATGTGAGAATGCTGTTCATTGACTACAGCTCAGCGTTCAACACCATAGTGCCCTCAAAGCTCATCACTAAGCTAAGGACCAAACACCTCCCTCTGCAACTGGATCCTGGACTTCCTGACGGGCCGCCCCCAGGTGGCAAGGGTAAGCAACAACACATATGCCATGCTGATCCTCAACACAAGGGCCCCTCAGGGGTGCGTGCTTAGTCCCCTCCTGTACTCCCTGTTCACCCGTGAGTGCGTTGCCATGCACGACTTCAACACCATCATTAAGTTTGCAGATGACACAACGGTTATAGACCTATTCACTGACAACGATGAGACAGCCAATAGGGAGAAGGTCAGAGACTGCCAGGACAACAACCTCTCCCTCAACATGATCAAGACAAAGGAGATGATTGTGGACTACAGGAAAAGGAGGCCCGAGCACGCCCCCATTCACATCGACAGGGCTGTAGTAGAGCTTCAAGTTCCTTGGTGTCCACATCACCAACAAACTATCATGGTCCAAACAAACCAAGACAGTCGTGAAGCGGGTACGGCAATGCCTATTCCCCCTCAGGACACTGAAAAGATTTGGCATGGGTCCTCAGATCCTCAAAAAGTTCTACAGCTGCACCATCGAGAGCATCCTGACTGGTTGCATCCCCGCCTGGTATTGCAACTGCTCGGTATCCGACCGCAAGGCGCTACAGAGGGTAGTGCGTACGGCCCAGGACAGGGGCCAAGCTTCCTGTCATCCAGGACCTCTATACCAGAAGGTATCAGAGGAAGGCCCAGAAACTTGTCAAAGACTCCAGCCACCCTAGTCATAGACTTTTTCTCCTCTACCGCACGGCAAGCGGTACCGGAGTGCCATGCCTAGGTCCAAAAGGCTCCTTAACAGCGTCTACCCCCAAGCCATAAGACTGCTGAACAGTTAATCAAATGGCTACCCGGACTATTTGCATTGACCCCCCTCCCCCCTTTTTTAAAGCTGCTGCTGTTACTCGCTGTTTATTATCTATGCATAGTCAGTTTACCCACACCTACATGTAGTTTAGTTTATTTAGTCAATATTTTCTTAACTCTGCATTGTTGGTTAAGGGCTTATAAGTAAGCATTTCAAGGTAAGGTTTACACCTGTTGTATTCGGAGCATGTGACAAAAGCCTTGAGACAATTGAGAAATGAATTGTGTATGTGTACCATTCAGAGGGTGAATGGGCAAGAGTAACACAAAATACTTTCTTGAGCAGTGGTCACCAACCTGTCGATCGCGATTGACTGGTCGATCTCCAGTGCATTCCTAGTCAATCGCCAAACATTTCTGTAAAAATCCCAAAGATAAAGCTTTGTGTTCCTATTGTGTTTTTTTCTTTTATTCATCTCAGGTTGCGCGCCAGGTAGGCGAACTGTTGCCATTTTGAACATTTCATGTGTCGGAAGGTACAAACTCTGCCTTCCCGGCGGGCCCTGAGAGAAAATCAAGTGCATTATAGCCATCCATTCAGATTGCTCAGATTACAGTAAGGTAGCAGGCATAAAAGAAAGCTACAGCAAAGTTTATACTGTGAGATTTCAAAACGTTTAAAACCATGACTAGAGAGACTGTCAACGAATACAGCAAAGAGCTGCTGTTTTTATGAGTGAGTTCATGTTTAAGTTCTTACTCAGCACTGTCAACACTTTAATAAGCCATAAAATTTGCGTTCTTCCTATTTCCACTCAGCACTACAAGCACTGCAGCAGTAATGAATGAGTAGGAAAGTGAATCTATAGGCTTGCATTGTTGTTATTATTAGCGGCTTGGGTATTTTTTAATGTCAAGGAATATTTCACTTTCTCTGTTCATAGGAGTAACAACATGAATTTGTGCATGAGGCAGAAATAATGCGGTGCGATTTGTGTTTCACCATCACAAATCGCATCGTATAATCCTTGGCATGTATGGATCTGTGCCATTTACTTTGAACTGGATTGTGTTTACAGCATGAGCGGTCGTGAGTAGATGCATTTGTTTTGAGATCAAAGCGAGAGCTGCATGTAGCCACATGTGCACATTTTGTTCATATCTTTGCTAGTTAGTTATAGATAATTTATTAGCCCAGTTATAGATAATTTGTAGTCAGTAATTGGGGAGTGATTGCGTCCTACAAGAGCACAAAATGTATACATTTCTCAACATCTTTGAAAGGCAAGTCAGGTAAAGAGCTTTTTTTTTGTCTTAAAGGGGCAGTGTTTTATTTTGAGACAGGCTTGAACAAGCTAAGTAGCCAATAGGCAGAGGGTAGCATAATTTGTATGATTCTTTGTAATAATGGTATGACAATAATAATGATTTTTATATAAGTGGTTTCTTGCATCAAACAACACAACAGCATTTTCATCCACCTCCTTGTCTGAAGGACAAGTGGATAAACATCTAATGTCAAGCCCTGTATGTTTTTTTTCTTGTCTCATGGAATGTAGATCTACATTGAACACCACACATTGACTGCTACTGTAGGCTGACTGATACAACAGCTATTTATTTATGTGTTAAAATGTTACGGGATGCATTTTCTCCGTTGTTTTTGATGGAAGACCACTCTGGTAGGCCTACATTGTGATCAAATAGCCACAGTAGCCTACATGGTCACTGTTAAAACTGTACCTCGTGGGTACAGCCTCAGTGTTCACAGTAAACGCGCGTTGGAAGTTGCCACAGAATTTTCACAATGTTCAAGTTTGCGCTCAGCAGACCTGAAATTTGCTCAGTGGTGGAAAATATTCGAGGGAACATTGGTAGTAGGTGCCAGGCGCACCGGTTTGTGTCAAGAACTGCAATGCTGCTGGGTTTTTCACACTCAACAGTTTCTCTTGTGTATCAAGAATGGTCCACCACCCAAAATGACATCCAGCAAACTTGATACAACTGTGGGAAACATTGGAGTCAACATGGGCCAGAATCCGTGGAACGCTTTTGACACTTTGTAGAGTCCATGTCCCGGCATTTGAGGCTGTTCTGAGGGCAAAAGGTAGGAAGTGCAACTCAATATTAGGAAGGTGTTCCTAATGTTTGGTATACTTTACCACTTCTTTGACACATTGACCACCAAACTAGAGGGAACGGTATCTCCTAGCATGATGAATATAACTTCCAACATATATAATAGTGTAGTACTATGCACAGTACACGATAATGTGCAATAATGAAAGCTAACTCTGCAATTTTTAATTAATATAAATGCACATGCCGTGAGCCATAGCAAGCTCCAATTTTGACCACCACAGTGTTATTCATATCATTACTTTCCTATCCTATCCTATATTTAAGCAATAAGGCCCGAGCGGGTGTGGTATGTGGCCTATAGAGTACCTGAATACTTATTGTCTGAAACCCATGTTATATGAGACTGTATACCATGGGTATGACAAAACATTTATTTTTCCTGTTCTAATTACGTTTGTAACCAGTTTATAATAGCAATAAGGCACCTCTGAGGTTTGTAGTATATGGCCAATATAGCACGGCTAAGGGGTTTATCCAGGCACTCCATGTTGCGTTGTGCATAAGAACAGCCCTTAGCCATGGTATATTGGCCATATACCACACCCACTTGTGCCTTATTGCTTATACCACAGCTTTCAGCCAATCAGCATTCAGGGATCGAACCACTCCAGTTTATAATACATCTGAAGCAATTGAGGTTCACTATGTTTGGCATCATCTATGGGGGCACAGAGGGTTGAATGCCACAGGGCAGCCAACCACTATAAATGCACTGAATACACTATAACTCATCACACCATCCCCAGGTCCTCTGCTAAGCACATTCCCCAGGTCCTCTGCTAAGCACATTCCCCAGGTCCTCTGCTAAGCACATTCCCCAGGTCCTCTGCTAAGCACATTCCCCAGATCCTCTGCTAAGCACATTCCCCATGTCATCTGCTAAGCACATTCCCCATGTCATCTGCTAAGCACATTCCCCATGTCATCTGCTAAGCACATTCCCCATGTCATCTGCTAAGCACATTCCCCAGGTCCTCTGCTAAGCACATTCCCCATGTCATCTGCTAAGCACATAGAAACACTTGCTTCAGTGAGAGGTAGGCTACCTCTTGTCTAAGAAGGGGAAATTGAATGTGCACACTGGCTCTCTCAAGGTGAGTGCATTACAGATAGAAGCACACCACACAAGATCTATGACTATACTGAAGAATACTGGTGAGCATTGATACAGAATCAGTCCAGGTGAATGGCAGTCTCACATCGCAGGTAACCAATAGCTTTTTGTCTCTGGGACTTCCCATCTCATCTGTAGGACACTAGTATTTACCACTTCCTGACAAGCACAACAAAACAAACACGCACAGCCCCTTTAAGGTGCTCTGTGCAACTCCATCAGCAAATAGCCCTACATGTCTACATCCCTGTGAGTAAACATTTAAAAATCTTATGATGTGATACACTCTTATCACATGCAGTGGCTCCTTAAGACAAATGTCCACTGCCAATTAAATAAATTTCACTGGTGTCTCCATGCAAATTACTGATTAGAACCTTTGTGGAATGCCTTACATAATCGCAATGTGGGAAGAGATATCCTGATCAACCCAGTAGATTATCACCTGCTAATTATTTCTACCAGTTAATGGGAAGGAGCAATTTACACACATATGGACTATTTTCTCCCCTTCAGACATTAGTAATAGCTGATCTAATCTTAAAATCACGATAGGCTATTCTGATTTTTATATGCAATGATTTACATTAACTTATACGAATAATACATACATTATGTAAGCAAAACCTATACAGTGCTTTCGGAATGTATTCAGACCCCTTGACTTTTTCCACATTTTGTTACATTACAGCATTATTCTAAAATTGATTAAATAATATCACATTTACATAAGTATTCAGACCCTTTACTTTGTTGAAGCTCCTTTGGCAGCAATTACAGCCTTGAGTCTTCATTAGGTAGGACACTACAAGCTTGGAACACCTGTATTTGGGTAGTTTGGGAGCATTCTTCGCTGCAGAGCTATTTTCAGGTCTCTCTAGAGATATTAGATTGGGTTCAAGTCCGGGCTCTGGCTGGGCCACTCAAGGACATTCAGAGACTTGTCCCGAAGCCACTCCTGTGTTGTCTTGGCTGTGTGCTTAGGGTCGTTGTCCTGGTGTGGACCCCGCCCTGTGCAACTGGGTCCTGGACTTCCTGACGGGCCGACCCCAGGTGGTGAAGGTAGAAAACAACATCTCCACTCCGCTGATCCTCAACACTGGGGCCCCACAAGGGTGCGTTTTCAGCCCTCTCCTGTACTCCCTGTTCACCCACCACTGCGTGGCCAACTCAATCATCAAGTTTGCAGACAACTTCATTACCGACAACGACGAGACAGCCTACACGGAGGAGGTGAGGGCCCTCAGAGTGTGGTGTCGGGAAAATAACCTCTCACTCAATGTCAGCAAAACAAAAGAGATGATCGTGGACTTCAGGAAACAGCAAAGGGAGCACCCCCATATCCACATCGATGGGACGGCAGTGGAGAAGGTGGAAAGTTTTAAGTTCCTTGGTGTACATATCACCGACAAACTGAAATGGTCCACGCACACAGACAGTGTGGTGAAGAAGGCGCAACAGCGCCTCTTCAACCTCAGGAGGCTGAAAAAATGTGGCTTGTCTCCGAAAACCCTCACTAACTTTTACAGGTGCACAATTGAGAGCATCCTGTCGGGCTGTATCACCGCCTGGTACGGAAACTGCACCGCAGGGCTCTCCAGAGGTTGGTGCGTGCGGTCTGCACAATGCATCACCGGGGACAAATTAGCTGCCCTCCAGGACACCTACAACACCCGATGTCACAGGAAGGCAAAAAAGATAATCAAGGACAATAACCACCCGAGCCACTACCTGTTCACCCCGCTTCCATCCAGAAGGTGAGGTCAGTACAGGTGCATCAAAGCAGGGACAGTGAGATTGAACAACAGCCTCTATCTCAAGGCCATCAGATTGTCAAACAGCCACCACTAGCACAGAGAGGCGGCAGCCTACCTACCAGACTTGATATCATTGGCCACTTTAATAAATGGAACACTAGTCATTTTAATAATGCCACTTTAAGAATGTTTACTTATCTCGTATTACTCATCTCATATGTATATACTGTATACTGTATCCTTCACTATCTATTCTTTACTATCTACTGCATCTTTTCCGCTCTGTCACTGCTCATCTATATATTTTATACTTATATATTCTCATCCCATCCCTTTACTAGATTGTGTGTACTAGGTTCTGTTGTGGAATTTGTTAGATATTAGGTTTTGTTGTGGAATTGTTAGATATTAACAGTTAGATACTGCTGCACTGTCGGATCTAGACTCATAAGCATTTCTCTACACTCGTAATAACATTTGCTAACCATGTGTATGTAACCAATTTGATTTGATTTGATGAGTGGCTTCCGTCTGGCCACTCATCCATAAAGGCCTGATTGGTGGAGTGCTGCAGAGATGGTTGTCCTTCTGAAAGATTCTCCCATCTCCACAGAGGAACTCTGGAGCTCTGTCAGTGACCATCTGGTTCTTGGTCAAATCCCTGACCAAGGCCCTTCTCCCCCGATTGCTCAGTTTGGCCAGGCGGCCAGCTCTAAGAAGAGTATTGGTGGTTCCAAACTTCTTCCATTTAAGAACGATGGAGGCCACTGTGTTCTTGGGGACCTTCAATTTTGGTACCCTTCCCCATATCTGTGGACAATTCCTTCAACCTTATGGCTTTGTTTCTGCTCTGACATGCATTGTCAACTGTGGGACCTTATATAGACAGATGTGTGCTTTCCAAATCATGTCCAATCAAATTCATTTACCACAGGTGGACACCAATGAAGTTGTAGAAACATCTCAAGGATGATCAATGGAAACAGGATGCACCTGAGCTCAATTTTGAGTCTCATAGTAAATAAGTCTGAATACTGATGTAAATAAGGTATTTCTGTTTTTAAAAACCTTTCTTGTTTTGTCATTATGTGGTATTGTGTGTAGATTGATGAGGAAAAAATGTATTTAATCAATTTTAGAATAAGGTTGTAACGTAACAAAATGTAGAAAAAAGGGAAGGGGTCTGAATACTTTCAGAATGCACTGTAACTGAAGTAGTAGAGGGCTATCATTGGTATCATTTCAGTAGTACTGGCAGCTGTGGTATAAGCTGCATAGCCTACAGTTATAGCGGCAATGGCAGCTTGCTGGTACAGTAGTGGTAGCAGTGGAGGCAATAGCACGTTTGTACCAAGGGTAATGGAGGCATACCTTTTTTAAAGACAGTATTGACACATGGCTTAGAGGTCTAGCTGTCAGCTTCTGAATTACAACTCTTTTTGTCTAATTAAATTGCTGAACAAGCTGACTCTTACGGTAAAACCACATGAATTTCACGTGATCACATGTGAAGCCACATGTGATAACATGATCCCATGTTAAATGAATTTGAAATTAATGTTACAACACTGGGATGCAAAATTTCAACACGTGACAACATTTGAGCACATGTGAAAGCCCAGATGTCAAATGTCATTTAATTGACATAAATTCAATTTAAACGATCATGGTCCCCCTGCAGGTTTTGTCTAGTTCAATGTTTGTTCCATGGACATCCCCAAATATGTTTTTAGGATATTCTCAGAATGTTGTGTCATGGTCCCCTGGAGGTTTTCATCAAGTTGCTGTGAAAATACATTAAATGGTGTTAATGTTAAAGGACAGTATGCTGATTATTTGGGACTAAACCTCACTTGGGATTTGAACTCCCTCTTGGTTGCTAGCTTCCTGAAGTTCCTGCTGAGGCACCAGGTCTATGGACATAATGGAGATTGGCTATATATTTATTGCCAATAATACATTTCTGCACTTTGCCTAAAGTTGCAATAAAAATAAAGTAAACATATACAACAACTTGAAGCTGTTATTTCTTTAAAATGACAGTATGCTGCTGTATTCTTCTGTCAATTACTGTAACATCTTGTACTTTAAACACAATTGGGACTCATCCTTAAATTGAATTTGAATTAATAACCTCTTGGTCACTAGCAAACTGAAATGTCCTGCCAAAGTGAAACTACACCACCAGATCTTTGAGTGTGAAAGAGATATGGCCACAGACTTATTGGCAAGACTGCATTTCAGCACTTTGCTAAAATAAGGGTATGGTTAGGGTACATTGTTGTACACTGGGTTACAAAAAGGTCAAAGGTACACTTCACAGGTACACATATACACTCAAATGGTACAGTTTGGTACCTTGTAGGTATGGGAGATTTTTCTACCCAATATTTTGAATATACTGTAAGGTACGATCATCACTGCACTTTCAATTAAAGGTGGGGGCAATGTACTGGTTGGGTCTCATTAGCATGTTTGGGGGCGTGGTCAAATATACATGTCAACCATCAGTGGAAGTGTTGTATCAGTTTAAGTGTTTGATGGTTATGGCAATGCAAGTTGAGTACCTCCTTGGTTAGAGAATGTGTCAGTAATGAACTGCACTGTAAAGAGACTATTGTGCTGTTTCCAGTAACGACAGCTGTTACTGTGAATTTGATATTTCTTAACTGGAAACCTCTTGTCAGTAAGTTACTGTAAAAGTCACAATAACTTACTGGCGTTTCTCCTGATGTAACGTTTGTTGTCGGAAGGAGACCAAGGTGCAGCGTGGTAGGCGTACTGTCACGCTCGTCGTTGGAATGAGAAGAGGAGGACCAATGCGCAGCGTGGTAAGTGTCCATATTGATAATTTATTATCATGAACACAAAACAAAATAACGAGAACGAAACGAAACAGTCCTGAACGGTGAATACTAAAAACACTGAACAGAAAATAATCACCCACAAAACACAATGAAAAACAGGCTACCTTAATATGGCTCCCAATCAGAGACAACGACTGACACCTGCCTCTGATTGAGAACCATACTAGGCCAAACACATAGAAACAGACAACCTAGACATACAACATAGAATGCCCACCCACATCACACCCTGACCATACAAAACATAGAAACATACAAAGCAATCTATGGTCAGGGCGTGACACGTACATTATTTTATTTAAATGTTCCACCAAGAAAAACAATAAACAATACAACGAACGAAAAGCTTTGTCGTGCAAACTACATGCACTCAAACAAAGACAAGATCCCACACTGAAGGAGGGAAAAAGGGCTGCCTAAGTACAATGAAAGACAGCTGCCTCTGATTGGGAACCACACTCTGCCAAACACAAAGAAATAGAGAACATAGAATGCCTACCCAAATCACACCCTGACCTAACCAAATATAGAGAATAGCAAGGATCTCTAAGGTCAGGGCATGACAGTACCCCCCCCCCCCCCCAAAGGTACGGACTCCGGCCGCAAACCTAAACCTATAGGGGAGGGTCCGGGTGGGCATCTAATCTCGGTGGCGGCTCCGGTTCGGGGCGTATCCCCCGCTCCCTACGCTGATCCCTCCGCTTCTGTGGAACCGGACCGTGGATCGTTGCCGGAGACACCGGACCGTGAATCTTTGCTGGAGGAACCGGACCGTGGATCATCGCCGGAGGCTCTGAACTGGGAACCCCCGCTGGAGGCTCCGGACTGGGGACCGTCGCTGGAGGCTTCGTACGTGGAGCCGGAACAGGTCTCACCGGACTGAGGAGACGTACTGGCAGCCTAGTGAGTGGAGCTGCCACAACACATCCTGGCTGGATACTCACCGTAGCTCGGTAAGTGTGGAGAGCTGGCACGGGACGCACTAGGCTATGACGGAGCACTGGAGGCATAGTGCGTAGAGCCGGCGCAGGATATGCTGGGCCGTGGAGGCGCACTGGAGGTCTGGAGCACAGAGCTGGCACAACCCGTCCTGGCTGAATCCCCCCTGTAGCAGGGCAAGTGCGGGGAGCTGGAACAGGCCGCACTGGGCTGTGCTGGCAAACTGGGGATACCGTGCATAAAGCTGGCGCAGGATATCCTGGGCCGAAGAGACGCACCGGAGGCCATGAGCGTTGAGCCGGCACAATCCGTCCTGGCTGAACGCCCACTCTAGCACGGCAACTGCGGGGAGCTTGCACAGAGCGCACCGGGCTGTGGCTGCTCACTGTGCACATCACCGCATAACACGGTGCCTGACCAGTCACACGCTCCCCACGGTAAGCACGGGGAGTTGGCTCAGGTCTGAACCCTGACTCCACCAATCTCCCACCAGCCCCCCCAAAAAATTGGGGGCTGCCTCTCGTGCTTGCTACGTTGAGCTAACTCCTCGTAATGTCGCCGTTCCGCTTTCGCTGCCTCTATTTCCTCCTTCGGACGGCGATACTCCCCAGCCCTTGTCCAGGGTCCTGCTCCATCCAGGATTTCCTCCCAGGTCCAGTCCTCCTGACCACGCTGCTTGGTCCGTTGGTGGTGGGATCTTCTGTTACGTTTGTCGTCGGAAGGAGACCAAGGTGCAGCGTGGTAGGCGTACATTCTTTTATTTAAATGTTCCACCAAGAAAAACAATACAACGAACGAAAAGCTTCGTTGTGCAAACTACATGCACTCAAACAAAGACAAGATCCCACACCGAAGGAGGGAAAAAGGGCTGCCTAAGTATGATCCCCAATCAGAGACAATGAAAGACAGCTGCCTCTGATTGGGAACCACACTCGGCCAAACACAAAGAAATAGAGAACATAGAATGCCCACCCAAATCACACCCTGACCTAACCAAACATAGAGAATAACAAGGATCTCTAAGGTCAGGGCATGACACCTGACAACATGCACATCACTTGCTGATTGGCAGCAACAGTGGCAGCCTATCTTTTGGTCTCCCATGAAAGGGAATGTCATTCCAGTTAACCTGTTCTGGGGTATTCATAAACATACATTTTGTACACTGTCAGTTCTGCCACCTTGTTAAAGGCTGACATAAGTCCATGTGATACCAAAGAGCCATATGATATTAAATGTATTGCTAATCACCATGTAACTGTAATGCTCCCTTACCTACCAAACCGTCAAGTCAGTGAGTGATGGACTAGCTACAATAAGATACTGTGAATTTTACAATAACCGACTTATAACTATGAACTTCCTGTGAACGAGCTGCCATTAAGCTTGTTGAAAATGCACAGTACCCACTTAACTGCGCAGCGCTTGAGCATCACATGTTCTTACAAAGATTGCAAAACCAACAGTGTCACAAGAAGTGCTCAAACTTCATCAACATAACGATAAAACCACTTAAACTGGTTCAACACTGAGGGTTGGAACAAATATAATATATTTTAGACCAAACCCCCAAATATGCTAATGAGCCACTGCCAGCACATTGCTCCCACCTACATTTCAAAGCGCAGTAATGAGTGTACCTACTGCTATGTTAGTAATCAAGTAATAGTGGGAACTTCTCCCACATGCTGACCTCTCCCACATGCTGATCACCTACTAAGGAAATGACCTTGATAACAGCAATTTTCGGCAGTCAAATGTAACAACAAAACATTATATATAAAAAGCTATCTATTTTTATGGTTTTTGAACTCTATATTTTGTTTACAAGCATGATAGCTGTACTTTAAGTTAATGGTTGACACAGCTTGTTGGCCATTAGCCAATTGGCGTTTCTCAATGAGTTCAAAGCATTGGGTAGAATGTAAAATCATGTGAAAATCAGTGTGCAAATGTGAAATATCTCATGTGAAGGATTCAAAACCATGTTTTCACATGTGAAATGTTTTGGAACACGTCACATTTTATATTTCACTGAGGTCAAAACCACTCTGTAAAATACAGTCCTGAAGATCTCCTGATGCCAAAGTCACCCATCAGCACCACTGAACCATAACATCTCTGCTTCTATGGATTGGCCCATTGGGGGCAATAGTTAGGCTACATCTCAGGGATGGGAATGTATAGGATGGCAAAGCCCCACTACAAAGGAATCACCAAGGTCAAATTTTCTGTAGGAACACACCCCTCACCCCTTTTTAAAAGTGTAAGAACACTTAACCCGACCTGCCATTCAAACAGCCAAGTCTCTATTCAAAAATTGTTTGTGTGCGTGTGCGTGCGTATGTGTATGTGTGTGTGTGTGTCTTATCTTCATCTGAGCGTCTGTGACGATAGTCTGACATGAAGTGACAAGCTTTCATTTATTCGGAAAAATGAGTACTATTTAGTAAGACGGAATTGAGGTCGACATTGAATTTAACTTGGGGAAAGTTTCTCTGACGATCTGTCTCCCTTACAAATCCAGTAAAATGTTCTGTATTCTCTCTCAGATGGCACTGCCAACACCGATGAGGAACCTTTGAATAAATAAGTTATAATAGCTTGGCTACCTAATGAATTTTAACACACCTTGGGTTACATTAGTCTGATTCATTAGAACCGATAAATCCACTATTTACAGTCTTGTGCTCAACAAATACGCAGTAGCTAATCAGTACAGGTATCCACCCCTTCATCTCCAAAAATACAGTGTGGCTGATGCCTGTGAACACAATGGACTAGTAGACAAAACCCGTGAAATCATCTACAACACATTGATTGATAATTGACATTCAGAACCAGCCAACATAATGCCACGTTACCTTCGGCAAGCAGACGCATCGCATGAACAAACGAGGAGTCCAGCGTATCTTTTTCGGCCATCAGCTCCGGTAAGTATTTCTCCTGATCCATGGCAAGTGCCTCTCCTGTTCACCGCTTGTGCAGGTGAGACGACAAAAGTGATGTGCTTCGGAATGCGCGTCTCTCTTCCACTTGGTAATTGTCTTTATAAGTACCGCAAGAAAAGCCGTAAGGAATCTCTCCAATTTCTTGACTGAGAACTGAAAGGAATTCAGAGCTATAAACACATCTCCCCAAATCCCGCTCAATCGCGACTCCCTCCTGAAGAACCACCCACCTTAGCTACAGAGGGGCTGCGTGGTGATTCCCGCCCCTCTGAAACATGATTGGTCATATCACAGGACAGACTATTCGCAAACAACAAATCTCTACACTGTTATGATAATACGATGTTGTAATAGGCAACACCGAAAAATTTTCTCCCTCCCCCGCTGTCCATGGTGCTGAAAATGTCTCATTTGGAAGCAGGCAGTTGGGTGGAGATAGGCAACACAATGCACCTGTTTTATATGAATGAAATGCCATATCTTAGGCTATGCATGTGTTGTGTCCTTGTCTTGTCATTAGTATTCTATTTATTATACTATACATATTTTGACAACACATGTGTGGCAGGTGAGAACTGCATGGCCAGTCTGGAATTCGGTTGAATGTATGTAAAGCAAGAGACGTCTTACACTAATCAAACACCTCAAGGCATTCCTGATATTACAGTTTTTCTCAATCCTACAAGCATTTATTGGAACAATGTTGTCGATTTTTCAAAACAGAGTCCACGAGACCTTTTGCAAAACAGTAAATGTGTTTTCAAAATGCAATTGTCTTCTCAAAACATAAATAAATTCATCAAACTATATTATACATATGTAGGATTTTTATTTGATTACTCTGTTGCAGGATAACTTTCCTATAATGCAGGACACTTAAAACGTGTCATGTATTTAAGGTTTAAAAAGGCTTCTAAAGTTTGTAATTTCCACTTTGACATTTCAGACTTGATATTCCCTTATGAAAAATGTATCAACAGCTTTCATCGGTGCACAGAAACACAATCCACAATATAAATAAGGAAAGGTGAATGCAATGAAGAAACAACTTATATGAATGTATTGGCCTCAATCCACAAAGCTTTATAATGGAAGGTCACAATATGAAAAACAATGACCCAGGGCTCTATTCAATCAGATCCGCTTTAGCCGACATGCACATGGCAGTTGTTTTGGCGATGTCGAAGGTGGAACTGCGTTAGAGCTGTCACATCCAGAAGAGGCTCCTGGCATTATACCTAAAGCGGACATTGACATTGGCTGCACTAGAGTCACATTCAGAGAAATCTCATGCAACCTTGTTTACAAGTTCGAACACTGGAATGTGAGATGTACTGTAATCTACACCTCGATTAGGCTGATAGAAATCATCATTATTTTGTCAATATAGCCTAAACTTTATTGTTCTGAACTTCTAAAGCAAGTGAGATGGGTGTGACTTCATGACAATGATCAAGAGCAGCTGCTCACCGATTTGACACCTCCGACACCGCCAAAACATCAACAATGCGAGTGTCAACTATTGCCAGAGCCAGACTACCGCATTTAGGGCCGGGGCACTGACCTCCGGCTACACATTTTGTCATGAGGCTAAGAGAAAATATTGCCGTTAAAGCAAATTTCCTCTATTTCTACAGTTTTTGCCATGGGGCAGGGAAAAACATTTTCTGTTTTATAACTCATCTCATGCTTTTGTTCACATTTTGCCATGAGGCTATAGCAGGTTAACTCGATCTGATTGAATCCAAGCCTTAGGAGTAAACCAAAGTTACTTAGAAGCAACCCAACTTCATTCTCTGCATTTCTGCATGTCCGCAATATTGAAAAAATCTGAACAATTAGACGGTCCCCATTGCCTAGAGATCTTTCCATATATTGTACATGGTATGACACTGATGTGGTGAATTAGCATGTCGTGCAGTAGTATTTACAGATTGCCGGAAACAGTGAACACAGTTACACACATTTCTCTTCTGATTGAAACAATGTGTTAATATTTTGTGAACAAAACACTTAAACATGAATTCTGTATTCACTGATGACATTTGTACTTAACGTTTTGTAAGAGGTATAAGATTTGCAAATTAGGTACTAAGGCAAGAAATGTATTTGAGCATTTGATCATTGCTGTTCTGCTACCGCTATGTTTCAACACAGACCTCAAGATTGCTTGTACATGATTGAGAAAAACTGTATCTACACAACATCATTTACCCATTACAGTTGTCACAATAGACTTCCAACAAAAGGCAGAAGAATTCAACGTCAATCTCCATTCTATTTGTGAAAATCATAAATACTTGGGACATGCTGGCCAAATACTGCACACGTATGGTTGTTTTGTTAATCCATAGGAAGGAAATGTGAAAATATGTTATTATGTAGATGTTCCCTCAAGCCTGCTCATCTTATTTGGGTATGACTATGAATACTAATCAATGGATTTGTTGTGAGCTTCTACTTGTTGGATTAGAATGTGGTGACAACCAATCTAAACAATATGATCAGCAGAATCACGCGCACACACACACACACACACACACGCACGCACGCACGCACACACACACATTGAATACAGTAACCTATAATGATGTACATTAGAAGATGGGGTAAGTCATAATGGATTAGGTTTCTTGAGGTGAAGTGCTCTCTCTGGGAGGCTGAGGAAGAGAGAAAGTTCTAAAATCCAAGGACAAAGACATCCCCACTAAAATTCAAAGGCTCTGTGATCTCATAGTTTAGGGAGAGCATACTACAAAGCATAAGGCTACACAGAGCAACCCTTTACATATAGAGCAGATTCTCTTTGAGTCTGAAATTTGAATGACAAGACTAAGTATATTTGTTATGTAGCTATGTATGCTCCTTGGAGAAGTAAAATAAATACCATCGTAACCTGCATTGGAAGTGTAACCAGTATTTCAATGCACTGACAAAATACTATAAAATGCTTTCTGAACCAAAATGCGAACTTGTCTATCTTTGAGAAATACATAAAAAATATATGTTTTAAGAAGATTATAATTTTGATTGATGCACTGTGTTTTGCAGATAGGATAATCAAAGGAGGGAGACAAATAGGCCATTTGGTGATTTCTAAGAATTCTCCACAAGTGGGATTGAGGGAATCAACATTCTCCAGATGTTAGGAATAATTGTCAGCATTTTCAAAAAGGAATATTTTGTGAAATGATTGCTGATATAGTATTGATCACTCTTAGTCTCTCTCACATTAAAGTTTACCAAAATTAAGCTTTACTTTGGAGGCGTCCTCTTCATGGTGTCTGAATAACAAAGCTTCCTTTCAAACTTTGATGACACAAACAGTAATCTTTGACAAATCACTTTTAGGATGTAATTGATTTGAAGATGAGCTGATTATTTCATTGATCCAGTGAAAGAGGAATCGGAATGCTATATCACTGTCATATACTGTACGTTGTTCTGCTCGGTGATGAGATGTATATCAGGAGGGACGTAGAGTCCCCCATAATGCATGTATAAAGCAGCACAAACATTAGGAATGCATAGACTAAAGGAAGGGATGAGTATTGCAAAAGGGACTAAAACAATCCCCGAGAAGAAAAAAGCACTCATTTATAAAGAATTTATTTGAACTTTGATCAGACAGTATCTTGAATGCTCTTTTTTCTAAGCACGACTTGAAAGGGTCTGCTGTGGTGTAACTTTCACAGGCTACAACAATGATCTTAGAATTCCAGTTATGTCCTCATAGGCAGGTTGCAACTTAATGTAGGCACATTGCAAATACTTTACTAAAGTTCAGCTTTTTCTTTAAAATCACTTTTATTGGATGTTATTCCAAGAATAAGTTAATGAAAGACAGTATGGTACAAATCACTCACACTGCCACAGTCCCAAATACATTTATGTTAATTTTGAGTTTGCCACCTGATATGAAATGGATGGATTCTTGCAGCTCTCTAGTGGACAAAATGTAAAACTGCATATTCAGAGCAGTCCAAGCATGATAGACAATCCACATTGATTGATGATTTGCACTTACACTGAGTATACAGAACATTAAGGACACCTGCTCTTTCCATGACATAGACTGACCAGGTAAATCCAGGTGAAAGCTACGATCTGTTACTGATGTCAATCAGTGTAGATGAAGGGGAGGAGACAGGTTAAAGAAGGATTTTTAAAGCCATGAGACAATTGAGACATGGATTGTGTATGTGTGCCATTCAGAGGGTAAATGGGCAAGACAAAACATTTCAGTGCCTATGAACAGGGCATGGTAGTAAGTGCCAGGCGCACCGGTTTGTGTCAAGAACTGCAATGCTGCTTGGTTTTTCCACGCCCAACAGTTTCCCATGTGGATCAAGAATGGTCCACCACCCAGAGGACATCCAGCCAACTTGACACAACTGTGGGAAGCATTGGAGTCAACATGGGCCAGCATCCCTGTGGAACGCCTTCGACACCTTGTAGAGTCCATCCCCCGTCAAATTGAATCTGTTCTGAGGGCAAACGAGGGGGTGCAACTCAATATTAGGAAGGTGTTCCTAATGTTTGGTATACTCAGTGTATATTGTCCATAAGATTCGGAGAGAAGCAGTTCACACCATTTGTGGCCAACAATTACAGAACAGCTCTGAACCATGTCGGCAGCGCATTTTAGAAATCATGTGTGGTCCTCCATGTTTATGAAAATGGTCATGTTCATTTTATCCTACTACATACTGTATTGCATGTGTTACAAAATAAACAGTCATTTTCAAATAGTTGGTTTAACGCAAAGTTGACAAACACCACCTGAATATATTATACTATTAGTGGAACATTCTGAACTGATTTAACATCTGGTATTTTCATTCAATTATATAAAACCCCCACAAATTAAAGTCCACTGTTATTGCAAATACAAAATGGCACAAATTACTGATTTCAAATGATTACAAGGACTGCAAAATGACATCTTAATATGAGATCTGGCAGTATAACTATTATACTGCAAGGAGGTTAAAAGTATTTCTTGACAGTAAACCTATGTAATGTATTGAAAATCTATAATGCTCTCACTAGGTAGGTGCAACCGGGTGTGTATCAAAAACCCAGTGTGAATGTAACAGAAACGGGGTTGATGGATGTGGAAATGCAATATCCCTGTGTGTGAATTATTAACTAGCATGGGTTAGTGAAGAAAAGGGGATATTAAAGCTAGAATCCTTTGTTGAAAATATAACAAAGCTGTCACCCCTCCTCTGTTTTGGTAAAAAGCTGAAGTATGGGCCTGGAGAATTGTAACCACTCTCAAATTCCTAGACAGAGCTATGGATGCAAGGACTGACCATCCATGATATCAAAATGATAGTTCTTCCCATGTTTTTGAGGCTACACTGTGTATGTTTACATTTACATTGTTTACAAACATTGAAGTAAATCAAGTATATATTTTGGAATCTGATGAGGTATTACAGTTGAACTAAGCTCATGAGGCATTTATAAGTTATATTATTCAAGAATCAATTAGTATATATCATTAATTTATAAGAAGAAAAATGTACAGTGCATTCAGAAAGTATTCAGACCCCTTGACTTCTTCAACATTTTGTTACGTTACAGCCTTATTCTAAAATGTATACAATTATTTTATATTCTCTCATCAATCTACACACAATATCCCATAATGTCAAAGCAAAAACAGGTTTAGAAATTTTTGCAAATGTATTAAAAATAAAAAACTGAAATATCACATTTACATAAGTATTCAGACCCTTTACTCAGTACTTTGTTGAAGCACATTTTGCAACGATTACACCTTTGAGTCTTCTTGCATATGACGCTACAAGCTTGGCACATCTGTATTTGGGGAGTTTCTCCCATTCTTCTCTGCAGATCCTCTCAAGCTCTGTCAGGTTGGATGGGGAGCGTCACTGCACAGCTATTTTCAGGTCTTTCCAGTGATGTTCGATCAGGTTCTAGTCCAGGCTCTGGCTGGGCCACTCAAGGACATTCAGAGACTTGTCCCGAAGCCACTCCCTCGTTGTCTTGGCTGTGTGCTTAGGGTCGTTGTCCTGTTGGAAGGTGAACCTTGCCCAGTCTGAGATCCTGAGCGCTCTGGAGCAGGTTTTCATCAAGGATCTCTCTGTACTTTGCTCCGTTCATCTTTCCCTCGATCATGACTAGTCTCCCAGTCCCTGCCGCTGAAAAACATCCCTACAGCATGATGCTGTCACCACCATGCTTCACTGTAGGGATGGTGCCAGGTTTCCTCCAGACGTGATGCTTGGCATTCAGGCCAAAGAGTTCAATCTTGGTTTCATCAGACCAGAGAATATTGTTTCCTTTCAATTCCAAGCTGTCATGTGCCTTTTACTGAGGAGTGGCCTCTGTCTGGCCACTCATCCATAAACGCCTGATTGGTGCAGTGCTGCAGAGATGGTTGAGATTCTGGAAGGTTCTCCCATCTCCACAGAGAAACTCTGGTGCTCTGTCAGAGTCACTATTGGATTCTTGGTCACCTCCCTGACCAAGGCCCTTCTCCCCCAATTGCTCAGTTTGGCCGGGCAGCCAGCTCTAGGAAGAGTCTTGGTGGTTCCAAACTTCTTCCATTTAAGAATGATGGAGGCCAGTATGTTGTTGAGGACCTTCAATGCTGCAGAATTGTTCTGGTACCCTTCCCCATATCCGTGCCTCGACACAATCCTGTCTTGGAGCTCTACGGACAATTCCTTCGACCTCAAGGCTTGGTTTTTGCTCTGACATGCACTGTCAACTGTGGAACCTTATATAGACAATGTGTGCCTTTCCAAATCATATCCAATCAATTGAATTTACCACAGGTGGACTCCAATGAAGTTGTAGAAACATCTCAAGGATGATCAATGGAACCAGGACGCACCTGAGCTCAATTTCGAGTCTCATAGCAAAGGGTCTGAATACTTATGTAAATAAGGTATTTCTGTCTTAATTTTTATAAATGTGCAAAAATTTCTACAAACCTTTTTTTCCCTTTGTCATTACGGGGTATTGTGTGTAGATTGATGAGGAACATTTTTAATTTCATCCATTTTAGAATAAGGCTGTTTTGTAACAAAATGTGGAAAAAGTCAAGGGTCTGAATGGTTTCCGAATGCACTGTATGTAGCAACGAAGGATTCTAACTTTAAAGTATGGTCAATTTGCAATGAAATGGTTCTCCTAGGGTTCTTTTTCAACAGCCCCACAATCTCTTTAACCTTCTTTGTTAATTTGTGGTTTCTCTTTCTTTCTCACACTTGCAGGAGAAATGCCCTCTAGTTTCAACAAACACAACCTAGTAACGTACAGTACTGATTAAATCACTGAGGGGGTTTATGGAGTGAACCAAGGTTTTGTATCAACATAATTGTACAATAAGTATCCAGGGTAAACTACCAATGGTTAATGTTTTGCAACTCAACCATAGCTTTAAAATAATGTCTTTGCCACACTGAGTGATATTAATGTGACAAAGGTCAGTATACCGATTAAGCGCCTCTGTCTCTGCTGGTGTTTTTACAGGAGTAGCCTACATTGGTATAGTGCTGTGAATAACAGCAACATGGCGAGGGGCCAGGGCTATACCTCTGAATCTACAGTAGGCTGGTTCAGAGTATAGGCCTGGGCTAATAATCCCTGCTATTTCTCCTGGCTAAAAGTGCCAACATCACCAGCTCTAGTTGGAATGCAGCCTTTCAGGATTCAGACAAGCCAATGCCATTTGTCATCCGCAATTATGTCCAGTGTTAGCTTCCTGGTAAAAGTGAGTTTAATAATTGCCTCTGGTAAGAAAGAAAAATGTGGATATTAGACCTCACAGAGGTAATTGAAATTCCTATTTTTAGTACTTCAGAGGGCTGCAATACTTATCAGCAATTATTATGGACCATGGTCCTTCCACACATTGTTTTTCAAACAGCTCCCATATTCTATTTCCTCACTCAAAGACTATTTTGTTTTGTGTTAAATTATTTTCTCATTTGAAGCAAATTAACAGCTATGAGAATTAAATGTAACGCATTGCCTTGCGAGGGAATTTGATTAGGCATTTTTTCCTAAAGTATATATATTTTTTCACATTTTCTGTGAGTAAACCAGTTACTGATATACAAACACTCTGTTTAAAGCCCAACCCATATGATGTCTAAATATAACTGACAGATTAATGGGAGGTGGAAAGGGGTCAGTGGATTACCCAGTTTATTGTTGGATAAGGCATCAGGGGATAAAATCTAAATGTATTTTGTCAGTAAAACAAAATCAAACTGTGCCTCCCTTCAGGAGGAGTATATTAATGCAGCTCTTATGATGTGATTTGTGAAACTCTAAAATATTTTTTTTAAGTATTAACTCAATAATGTGTTGTTAGTGCTGCCTTGAAATCAGGTATGACAGGTTATTTCAAGGCTGTTCTGTGCTGTTCATAGGGGTTAAGGGAGATACAGATTAGCCCTGTATTGAAAGCTAATGTACAGTATCTGAGCAGTTTGTTCCCTGGAATTTATGATCCTCTCCAGAGATGCTGTTTATAATGACGAGATGGTCTTGTCAGTCTCTGCCCTAACAATGGGAGTCGTTGTCCCAAAGGCGGGAAGGCAGGCGGTCTGCTTATCAGTCTGCTTATCGGTCTGCTTATCACTGTATTCTCGCGTGGATAGATTTTGATGGGGTGGACCCTCTAGCTTCACCTCTTCCTCTCTGTCCTGACTGAGTTCTATAGAGTGAAGAGTCATAGGAATCAGTGTCATAGTTCATTCACTATCTGTCCTTCAAGGGTACGAAGGCCAAACATCTCTGCTCGTACCCACATGAAGCATACGTGTTTAGAAAAAGTGGGAAAAATAGAAAAATAGTGGTAAGGCCCTTTCAAAAAGTTTGTGTTTGTGATGACTCATAATTGAAGAGCTGAAGAACAAGGTTCAAATGTTCATGTATTATTTGAACACTTCTGTGTGTTCATCAAACAAAGCCTGTGGAATATAACAGCATAGAATGAAGGTACAGTATCCATAAGGTGAACACTTCATGTATCCAATCTCTACTTCACATATTTCATAATAGCCTGGAAACAGATGATGTGAATTGAAGGTTCACATTTCGTCCATAACGACTGTGCTGCCTGTAGCCGATCTCTCACTTGCAGTCCCTTTGGATTTTTCATCTTGACACGATTCATGATTCTTTTTCACTTTCTGACACAATGGTTACAATGAAATGCCATGGTGAGCCTGAGCCATTATAACCTCATCATGCATGATTAAGAATGGAGAACTAAGGGAGGGGAAGTTAGCCTTTGACATTAGCAACATCAACAGAGCATAGATCAATAGCATCAGCAAATCTCATTTTCTATTGTGGTTTGCCATAATAATTCAATAGAATATGTGCAGTTGATTCTGAGGTACAAATGGTTTTGAAGTGTAAATGAGTTGGAAGGAGCAGCTAGAACCATATATCTACTCATACATCACATTGTGTTTGGATACAACAACAAATCACTGGGAGAAACTTTCTGTAGGAAATGCGTCTAGTGTCATTCTCTGGGAACCACACTGACCAGATTGTGTTACCCAACACATTACAGAAGAACCACATCTAAATAAATAATCCATACCTTAAGTGTTTGATCCCCCAGATTGCTTCTTAAATGCATAAGAACTGTTTAGATCAATAAGGAAGGTCTACCAGGAGAAATATGAGGCCTTGATTCATCATATCCCACTGAGATTGTGCTGCCGCACGCGTAACACCAGGACACTTTACTCTTTAAAATGCATTTCCTTGCACTTTCCTTACTCACACAGTCCCACAGTATGCTCTCACAACTGAAAACTCAAAGAGCCATGGCACCATTTTAAAAGGAAAGAAAACCTTTGTAAATTCTGTATATACTTTTTAATAGGGGCATTTTATGTGTCATAATCTTCAGCATTTTAAACAAACATTTAGGAATATCCTATGTAGGCCTTTTTCATAATTATTTGTTTATAACCTACACATATCTTTGGGCACAAACCAATCTGTTAGCCTGAAGTCAGTGTGATTGAGTGAACTCCGCCATGCCGAAGCGTCATGCGAACTAAATCATACGCACACACTTTTCTTCTCACGTTGTGACAATGCGACGTAGACTTCCGATTGAAAAATGTTCATTCTGGAGCTATTGAAGTGAGGGCTAGGCTACTTCCCGAGTTTTTCCTGCTTCTATGTGTAATACTTGTTAAACGAAATTGTAGTGTATTAAAAATCACGTCATATAAAGTGGGCAACTGAGAGAAGTTAGAATTTTTAACACCTCTCATAAATATGCGTTGATTGGATTGTGTCTCCTGTAGCGCCGGTTGTTGTTTTGCCTAAACTAACGTTACTTGATCACGTTTTCCTGCTGGGGGAAAAACAATTTGACAGCTAGCCTAATAGGTATATTGCTCTCTTGCGAAAGTGAAATGTAAGCTACAAATAGGCCTATGCACTAATTTGTTTAAGGGTGCCTTCAAACAGATTAAATGTGAATTTCATTGTGAAGACAATAGGCAATATAACAATATATGCCATACCAGTGCATTCTGATGGAAATATTATAGGTGCAGTCTAAACCTAAAAGATGTGGCGCTGAAAATAGCCATAGGCTATATATATCAACCTAGTAATCTAATATATTGTAGCGACCCGCACAGACAGCGGTGTGTTATGTGGTAGGCTATTAGTGGGTTGTGTTGTACTTACCAGTGTTCGCGGGGTCCGACATGCCAATCAGCCTGCTATCTGCCAATCACGGGGATGCCTGGAATGTTCTGATGCCGGGCATCCTGGTGTTCGGCGGAGTGGCGTGGAGGGGGGTTGGGCAGGGGGATGGAGCATTGGAAGTGAAGACCAGGTTTAGCCATTGTTCTCTCTTACGTCTGGGCTTCACAAGAGAAGGTCTCGGTAGGCTTGTGGGGTATGTAAGAAATTGTATAAGATACTGGTAACTTGTTTTAACCACTTCTCAACATAAGCTATACTTGGCACAACATGTACCCATCCCCCACTATACCCCCACACTTTGTACCCTATTAAGTAACCACAGACCCACACACTCAACCCTCCCCCATGAATAGGCCTCTGTTAAAACAGATGCACATGCATTCTGCTCAAGGATGAGACTTTAAGACAATGAACTGTGGGAAGGGCCAATGGAAACGTCGACATCAGGCCGAACAGGACTACCCACGACCCAGATCGACCAATCGGAAGGCCAGACGACAAGATCAACCTACTTTGCTTGTTGCCTATATAATCTGTATGTACTGTTTAGAGGGCCCTCTTCCGACGATTCCATACGAGTCAGACAGAAGGAGCCGTGCTGCACGATTTACTAAGATATCTTTGCATCTGATTAAACGGCCTTATTATATAATTATCCACCTCGTCCTATGTCTCTACTTGATCTCCTGTCTCCAGTAAACGTTTTACTAACAGGTATCTTCCGTTTATTTGGCGTGGGCTACGGCCAAACAGTAGCCTGTGTAAAGTTGGGTTAATAAACCGTCAATTCGTAAACTCAACCCTCTGTCTGGACAATTGTTCCTTTATGATCTTGTCAGGTCATTACAATATAGTAATCAGAGAATAGACACGCACAACCTGGAGCAGAAATATGTAATTTTACAGTAGTCTATACTGTAGGTGAAAATACATATAAGTATTAATCGTTTACTCAGGACATTCTTCTGACATTTTTTTCAAGTGTGATTTGTTTTTGTAGGCTTTGTGAGACCTGAAGATGAAGCCAGTAATAGTTGTGCATGGCGGCGCATGGGCCATCCCGGATGATATGGCTAAGGCATCTGTGGATGGGGTGAAGTCTGCAGCTACTGCAGGCTTTCTGGCTATGAAGAGAGGAGGCAGTGCATTGGATGCTGTTGAGCTGGCTGTTAGGGCCTTAGAAGATAACCCAACCTTTGATGCAGGTACTGTTTGTACAATCACCACTCAGACTCAGAGCTCACCCAATTATTCTCCAGGCAGATCTCCCTGTGCTGCTGGTGTGGTGATTTGAATTGTATCTTCAATGGTGATAGTTCTCTATTGAAACATCGTAGATATTTTCATATTTTTGCAGAGATCAAAATGAGTTCAAATTTCATAAAAATTAAATGCAAATGTTTTACAATTGGTTCAACATAAACGTTTACTTTAGGCTTCAATTATATAGCGTGCAAACTCCATTTGTTATAGTGAATTCTCTCTGGTTTCATATTCAGATGCATTTTAGTGAGAGCTGCTTTTGGCTCATGATTTTTTAAAATCAATAATTCAGTTAAGTTTGATTTCAGCAAATGCCACATTTAAAACACTACCCACTGACCCTATTTAACTTTATAATCTTAAGCATTTTTCACAGAGGGCCTGAATATTTTCTCATGCCATTTTCTGATGTAGTTTCCAAAGGTAGAATATGGTAGTTGTTACGACTTCTGCCGAAGTCGGTTCCTCTCCTTGTTCGGGCGGTGTTCGGCGGTCGACGTCACCGGTCTTCTAGCGATCATCGATCTATTTTTCATGTTCCATCTGTTTTGTCTGGTTGTCGCACTCACCTGGTTTCAACTCCCTAATTACATGTCGTATATGTTCCCTCTGTTTCTCCCATGTCCTTGTTGGGAATTGTTTATTGTAAGTACGTGTGCTTTATGTGGCTGGTGCGATACGGGTTGTTGTGCCCATGTGTTTTGTTACTTTTGTATACCGGTAGTTATGTACATTAAACGGAACCGGCTATTTACCAAGTTATGCTCTCTGCGTTTGACTTCCATGCCACCAGTTACGCACCCCTTGACAGTAGTATTCAAATGAGAACGGTATCATGATATGTGATAAGTTCCATGTAACACACGTCATCTACTCTCTCACATTCCACTGTATTTCCTTTTGTACTTCTGACACCTCAATCACTGACAGCGTCGTTGCATTTTGGTACACCAGGGGCCTGTTGCACAAAACTAGGATAAGGGATTAAGCCAGGATATCTTGGTGATCCTGGCTCAATTGATCCGTAATCCGGTTGCACTAAAGATGGATAGGGGGCAGGAGGATATGGTATAAATTACCATGGAGATTTATTCTGTGGAGCTAGCCTGCTCCAGACCAGGCTAAATTCCAGGATCTATTTAATCTCATCCCTAATGTCAGTCAGCAGTCACCACAAATGGAAACCAATAGTTATTTCACTGCTCACTATACATTGTTATCACATATAACTAGACCCACTGTTATTATTTAAACGTTTGTGATCATTAATTTCAATGATTTTGGATAAAAAATGATTTTTAGATGATGTTGCTATCATTAGATAATTTACAGTTTCCCATAGACTATAAGGCTATATATAAAATGATAGAATATTAGGGCCACAGAGGGGAAAAAAACACAAGTCATAATATTGTAACCAGTTGTTTTAAAGGAGGACAGTTGTTAAAATGACAGATGTGGGGCATTTCGTGAAATTGTACTTCAGTATGGTTTCATAAACAAAGACATGCTGATGTGCCAGAATATTAAGTATCACATTGTCATAAGTATCAAAACTGTAAAAACAATATGTAGCTTTTCTGCAGAAAGAACCAGCCTCATAAATTTATGACTTTATCCTTTTTCTTCAGTGTGGCCCTAGTACTCTGTCATATAAACAAATACACATTCCATATGAATATAAAAACACAATGTGTAACATTATGTTCCTTTATTGAATAAGGACAAAACAAAGCAGGTAAACCATCAGCTCCTTTCGAAACTGAAGTCACAGTGACTCTACAAGATGGAAAGCACAGAATCCAAGCATATTATACAAAATGATACATACACATTCAAAGGTCTGTATATAACACACCCTGCATGTCTGCACACTAAAATAAATGCAGGACAAATCCATACACATCAACTGAACAGACAAATGAATGGATGCAGTAGCCTCCCTGCAGCCTTGTATTACACACAGTATACCGCACAAACATCATAAGAGGCCAAATTCGTCAAAAAACGAACCCAAAAAAACCCAAATTCCTCTGCCACCGCAGGACATATTTAACCAAAATTGAAAGCACACATACTAACTAAAATAATTCAACACATATTGGTCCCTCAGCAGCCGACCACTGTCGTCATCAGGGAAGATTGCCGGATTGTCCCAGTCCATGGCTGGTGGCACTCTGGGGGCCCTCTCCTTCCTCAGGCAGGCCACATTGTGGAGGACAGCACAAGCCACAGTAATATCACATGCCCTAACAGGGCTGACCCTTAATTTGTGAAGGCAGTGAAAGCGTGCCTTCAGGAGGCCAAAGGTCATTTCAACTCTGGCCCTGGTCCTGGCATGGGCATGGTTGTAGGCCTGCTGTGCTTCCTGGGGGTCTGTGAAAGGTGTCAGGAGAAAAGGCTGGCAGCCATACCCCCTGTCTCCCAGCAACACACCAGAGAATTCACCTGTCAACACAAAATCTCATCATTACTACCTCATAAACACAGTGATATTCTTGACACAGCCATGATGGTTATAAATAGGGGTTGTGTGGCTTACCTTGTGATAGGCACTGATAGATTTCAGAGGCCCGAAAGATTCTGGAGTCATGGACTGAGCCAGGCCATTTTGCCACAACATTGCTGATCACACAGTCAGCATTGCAGACCATCTGAAATCATAAGATGAGGAATATTACACCAATCAATGCACATCACTGGCAATGCAGAGTGTTCGTCAATGGACAATATCAAAAAGTTATGTTCACCTGAACATTAATGCTGTGAAAGGATTTCCTATTCACAAAATCGGCCTCATGGGCACCTGAGGGGGCTTTTATCCTTATGTGTGTGCAGTCCACTGCACCAATGACATTGGGGAAACCTGTCACACAAAGTAATGAGTATCCTACTATGTGTTAACAGTTGTCCTGTAATTTGTAGATCCTCTTACCTGCAATCCTATAGAACTCCTCTTTGATGTCACAGAGTCTTCTGTGGACAGGGAAGGAGATGAAGACATCTGCTAATGCTTTGATAGCCAGACACACACTCCTTATTGTGCGGCAAATTGTGGCCTTGTTCAGCTGTTCTGCATCCCCCACTGAGTACAGGAAGGCTCCACTAGCAAAAAAGCGCAAGGCCACACAAACCATTTGCTCCACACTCAGTGCATGGCTCCGTGCAGTGCGGTGCTTAATCCTGGGACCCAGTAGTCTGCATAGATACCTGATGCCATCTGCAGAAAACCTGTATCTTTCATATAGATGGTCATCAGGGAAGGCCAGTGGGTCCAACCGGTCCCTGAAGACCCTTTCTCGCCTGAAGGCTCTCCTCAGCACAAGTGCTTCTTCATCCACCACATCTCGCACGAATGGGCATGCCATTGTCAGAGCAGAAAGGAACACACAATTCTGGGCCTTCATATAGGCTAGTGGCCACACCTGGTGCTGGGGGGGTGGGCAAAAGAGGGCGATGCCTTATAACGATGACTTGGTTGTACTGATTGCTGGGAAAATAAAAAAAACCTTAGAAAGATGCCACCGTCCTGTGTGCTCACAATAAGAGCTCATATGTCATGGCTCACTTGACTTTACGAGAATATACCTAATTTTTATTTTGAGCTGTGTCATCTTCTTGGAGCTGGGGGAGGAAAGAAAAATAATGATTAATACATTTGTGTTACAGTTAGCATACAGTGTACATTGAAGGCATATCTCACCTCCCTCTCAAGTTTTTTTATTTCAAGGTCCAGTTTCCTAATTGTCCTCTTTTTTATTTCGGACTCCAGTGCAAGATTTTCCATCTTTTTCTTCTTGTACTGAATGTCTATGTCTGCCAGTTCTATTTGGCGCCGGAGGTGGTTGCCATACAACTTTCTGATAGCTTGTGAGCTCTGTGAACACAATACAATTAGCGCAGCTGGAATTTGGCAGGATGTGGTGTCCTTTTATTAATACGCACTATGTTGCCAGGCTGGTTTTCCCACTGTATAGCATCTGGGTCCTGTAAAAGAAATTAGATTTTTTGATTTTGATGAGGACTCCTCACCATTGTAGAGTAAATAGTACTTTCACAGTCTTAACATGATACCTCATGCCTTCTGGAATCCAGAGAGATGGTCTCCTCCTCATCATCGTCTCCATCATGTGCTGTTGCTGCTGCACTGGGGCCTTCACCCTATCACATTTAAATCGGATTCATATTGAAGCTAATAGACAAGACATGCCAGGCCTACAGTATGCCTTTGATGGAGTACTCACTGGATCAGCATCGTCTGGTGCTTGTGCTGGTGGCTCTAACAGGAACACAGTGCTGCCAGACACTGCAAGGCAATAGGTAAACCAAAGTCAGACAGTCCAAATTGATTCAATATGAATGTGGTTGTATCCCATGTAGAGATGGAAGGACATACCTTGAATGAAGCGGGTGGCATCTTGGGAGGAACCTATGCTCGTCTCTTTCCCCCCAGGGATCCCCTCTAAGACGGGCCTGCCTTTATTTAGCTCCAAGGCCATGTCCTCTGCTGGGGTAAGGTCAGCCTTTGGTGACCCACCACCCGTGCCTTGTCTGTGGGTATTCTTTTTCACTGCTAAAACAGTACAGACAATGTGTGAGCAGGCACCTTCTGGGTACAATATATGCTTGTGCTTTGTTAAATATTAGTCAGGGACCATACCATTCTGCAGAATGTTCTTGTATTTGATTTTGACCTGCTGCCATGTCCGTTTTGGCCCGTTCATGTTTAATCTACACACACACACACACACACACACACACATTTAATGGAGTCACACTGCAAAAAATTACTTGGTATTTTTGTCTTGTTTTCAGTAAAAATATCAAAAAATTTATCATAGCTTTATACAGTGTGATGGAGTTACTTTACACAATTTCACTCATATCTGCAGTGCATTTCAATTAAAAATTTAACCGTTTCATAATTACAGTACAACTGCATTTTTGGAGATGTGAATTAAATATTTGAATTGTAATTGTGATGTTTCAGCGGAGCGGTGAGTGTGTAATTGTGCACTACTTACGCATTCAGGCGGTCTGCAATACTTTGCCACGCTTTTTCTCTTTGCTTTATCACTGTGGCGGTGTTGCCTTTCTTCTTAATTATATCTTTTACCTCCTCGTATGCCTCCATGAGGATTTGTGCTTCCGACGGGGAAAAGTACGCGGCTCTAGTTGCCATGGTAAATCAGTTAATCTGTGATCTGTGGCGGGGTCTATTTGAGTGAGCCGTGAGCGCGCACCTATCCAGGATTGGTTTCACCTGGTTTAATGAATCCGTGTCTGCTCATCCTGGCTTGGTCTTTGTGCAACCAATTAAGCCTGGACGCACATGTTTTGGCTTCATTGAGCTCAGCTGAGTCATTTATCCCGGATGTCTTAATTCTACTTTTGTGCAACAGGCCCCTGAAGTACATTCATTTCCAATGGAACTGTGTTTGCCTTACACCATTGTGTTGCTGAGGCAGTTCCAGTGCGTTCTGTGTGGTGGATACGTTGGATTGATCGAACGTAGGCGTCAAACTGTATGCGTAGACTGCTATGATAGAAATGGTAGCAGAAGGTGAATCATTCATTTTTGTTGTATGCATGTCCAGATGATGCTGCGTACTATTTTGCGCAATGATCTGTGTGATCAAGGCGTAAGGAGTCTACTTAACGATCAGTCTAATGGCATTGAACGGTTTGGAGCATTCCTCGGATTACACCAAACCATAGGGAAGCACAAGACACTTCATTATCACACGCAGTTTATCGGGACCCATCTAGTTTGTGATGGCTAACTGCCACATTAGGTGAAATGCCAGATCCTCTATAAGGCATTGGAGCGAAATCAGCACTTCATCACAGGATAATTGTATACACTGAAGCAGTCGGCACTCAGGAGCAAGGTCTAATCAATAGGTGACTAATGCAATCTCACTTTGGGGGGAAAGACTGCAAGTTTCAATGACCTATGGGTGTAGTGAAGAGACCTGATATTGTGTTATTACACAGCAATAGGCAGCTCTTTGTACTCCATTGACATTGATAAACTTTTCTATCAACACTGTTAGGAAGAAGAAAGTGTTTCAAAATATGCAACCACGCTGCCACAAATATCAATAGATTTTCAATTTGTCTGAAGTAAGAAATGACAAAAAGAATACTATTTATTTTGAGGTTGAATGACAAACTCTTGAGCAACTCTTTCCTTTAGTCATGGTCTGAGAGAGCCTGACCCCTGATGAATGTGACCCACCATTTCATTTCAGGTCATGCAGCGGTACTGAATACTAATGGAGAAGTGGAGCTGGACTCCATCATTATGGATGGAAGGACTCTAGCTGCTGGAGCTGTGTCTTCGGTGAAGAACATCGCCAACCCTGTGTCACTGGCCCGCGCTGTGATGGAAAAGGTTTTCTTTCTCTTTGTCCAATCTTTTCTTATTTCCTCTTATCAGCTAAACAATGCATGCTGGTTACGTCTCCTAGAAGAGAAGGAACGCTAGGTACAGTATTGATCAGGCTGGAGCCCGGGTCAATCATCCATTTTGGTTTGTTTGGAAGAATACTATGAAATGGTGGATTTTGTTCCCTCTTTGTCCTAAGTGCTTTTTGAGATTGGTTTGGATTCGGTTCGATAATTTAAAAAAATAAAATCACGGTTTTCCATTTCGGGTTTGATTATTTTTTTTTGCATTAAATGCACTATGCGTTATGTGGTTTGAATGCTGTAACACAGAATACAACAATTAATAAGAGTCTCATAAAGGCAGTCACTGCCCAATACTGCTTATAACTTATTATCCTTAATTTATTCACATTACTTTACTTTAGTAAAATATTTCAGTTGTTGTGTATATTACAATTGTTATATTTGATGACTTTATTATTTCATTCCAAGTCATCATCTCATCTCTATAAAGCTGCTGCCTATGCTGTCTGATAAAATAACTATTATAGTTCCTCAAAGCTTGGCGGACAGGAGCTTTGGGCCTGTAACCGAAAGGTTGCTGGATTGAATCCCCGAACTGACTAGGTAAAAATATGTTGTTCTGCCCCTGAGCAAGGCAGTTAACCCACTGTTCCCCTGGCGCCGATGATGTGGATTAAGGCAGCCCTCCGCACCTCTCTGATTCAGAGGGTTTGGGTGAAATGCTGAAGACACATTTCAGTTGAATGTAGGTATCCCCTTTTCCATTTCCCTAAATAAGGCATACTTTTACGACACCTGAATATCAACTATCAATCACTTAGATCATGTACAGTTGAAGTCAGAAAAATAGCAGAGAGAATGATCTATTTCAGCTTTATTTATTTCATCACATTCCCAGTGGGTCAGAAGTTTACATACTCAATTAGTATTTGAAAGAATTGCCTTTAAATTGTTTAACTTGGGTCAAACATTTCGGGTAGCCTTGCACAAGCTTCCCACAGTAAGTTGGGTGAATTTTGTCCCATTCCTCCTGACAGAGCTGGTGTAACTGAGTCAGGTTTGTAGGCCTCCTTGCTCGCACACACTTTTTCAGTTCTGCCCACAAATTTTCTATAGGATTGAGGTCAGGGCTTTGTGATGGCCACTCCAATACCTTGACTATGTTGTCCTTAAGCCCTTTTGCCACAACTTTGGAAGTATGCTTGGGGTCATTGTCCATTTGGAAGACCCATTTGCAACCAAGCTTTAACTTCCTGACTGATGTCTTGAGATGTTGCTTCAATATATCCACATAATTGTCCTCCCTCATGATGCCATCTATTTTGTGAAGTGCATCAGTCCCTCCTGCAGCAAAGCACCCCCACAACATGATGTTGCCACCCCCATGCTTCAAGGCTGGGATGGTGTTCTTCGGCTTGCAAGCCTCCCCCTTTTTCCTCCAAACATAACGATGGTCATTATGGCCAAACAGTTCTATTTTTGTTTCATCAGACCAGAGGACATTTCCCCAAAAGGTACGATCTTTGTCCCCATGTGCAGTTGAAAACCGTTGTCTGGCTTTTTTTATGGCGGTTTTGGAGCAGTGGCTTCTTCCTTGCTGAGCGGCCTTTCAGGTTATGTCGATGTAGGACTTGTTTTACTGTGGATATAGATACTTTTGTACCTGTTTCCTCCAGCATCCTCACAATGTCCTTTGTTGTTGTTCTGGGATTGATTTGCACTTTTCGCACCAAAGTACATTCATCTCTAGGAGACAGAACGTGTCTCCTTCCTGAGCGGTATGACGGCTGCGTGGTCCCATGGTATTTATACTTGCGTACTATTGTTTGTACAGATGAACGTGGTACCTTTAGGCATTTGGAAATTGCTCTGAAGGATGAACCAGACTTGTGGAGGTCTTCATTTTTTTTCTGAAGTCTTGGCTGATTTCTTTTGATTTTCCCATGATGTCAAGCAAAGAGGCACTGAGTTTGAAGGTAGGCCTTGAAATTCATTCACAGGTACACCTCCAATTGACTCAAATGATGTCAATTAGCCTATCAGAAGCTTCTAAAGCCATGACATCATTTTCTGGAATTTTCCAAGCTGTTTAAAGGCACGGTCAACTTAGTGTATGTAAACTTCTGACCCACTGGAATTGTGATACAGTGAATAATAAGTGAAATAATCTGTCTGTAAGCAAGTGAAATAATCTGTCTGTAAGCAATTTTTGGAAAAATTACTTGTGTCAAGCACAAAGTGGATGTCCTAACCGACTTACCAAAACTATAGTTTGTTAACAAGAAATTTGTGGAGTGGTTGAAAAACGAGTTTTAATGACTCCAAGTGTATGTAAACGTCTGACTTCAACCTTATATTCAGGTAGAGATACCTCGTGAAGCAACTTCTCTCGTCCCTCTCCATCACGCATTCTTCTGTCTTTTCTCGTTTTCTCCTTGTCTTCCCCACACTAACCTAATGTAGCAGACGTAAAAGAAACACACACACCGGACAAGTAGGCGCGCAATGGATGATGGTCATTGTAGTTAATAACCATATTTTCTGCCCTAAACTATGTAGAATATTGGCCTGTTGGAAACTACAGTTCCCTATGATTTATCTCAACAGAAACTGCACAATGTGCTCATTGAGTTCAAATAATTGAACCAATGTTGGCCAATTAGTTGTTTAAGAATGAAAAATAACCAAAATGTTGGTTAAATTGCTCAGCACTAGTTGCCATGTTAATTAACCGTCTTTAGAAACATCCCACCTTTGTTTGTGTCACTCTTTTACTACCTTTTGTGCTTCTTTTCCAGTACTAAAGGGCTTTTATTCCGCTAACCAAATATAGCACTTCACTCCTCTGAGCTGCTGAAAGTGCAAAGTGTCAGGTCAGAACATATACAGTGCCTTCGGTAAGTATTCAGACCCTGTGACTTTTTCCACATTTTGTTACGTTACAGCCTTATTCTAAAAAAAGTTTTTTTTTAATCCTCAGCAATCTACACACAATACCCCATAATGATGAAGTGAAAACAGGTTTTTAGAAATGTTTGCTAATTTATTAAAAATGTAAAACTGAAATATTAAATTTACATACGTTTTCAGACCCTTTGCTATGCGACTCGAAATTGAGCTCAGGTGAATCTTATTTCCATTGATCATCCTTGTGATATTTCTACAAGGCCACTTGTGGTAGATTCAATTGATTGGACATGATTTGGAAAGGGATACACCTGTCTATATAAGGTCTCACAGTTGACAGTGCATGTCAGAGCATAAACCAAGCCATGAGGTCGAAGGAATTGTCAGTAGAGCTCCTAGACAGGGTTGTGTCGAGGCACAGATCTGGGGAAGGGTACCAAAATATGTCTGCAGTATTGAAGGTCCCCAAGAACACAGTGGCCTCCATCATTCTTCAATGGAAGAAGTTTGGAACCACCAAGACTCCTAGAGCTGGCTGCTTGGCACTCCACCAATCAGGCCTTTATATGGCCAGACAGAAGCCACTCCTCAGTAAAAGCCACATCCCGCTTGGCACCTAAAGACTCTCAGACCATTAGAAACAAGATTCTCTGATCTGATGGAACAAAATTTAAACTCTTTGGCCTGAATGCCAAGGATCACGTCTGGAGGATACCTGGCACCATCCCTACAGTGAAGCATCATGCAGGGACTGGGAGACTAGTCAGGATTGAAGATGAACAAAGCAAAGTACAGAGAGATCCTTTTTTCTTTTTTTTACCCCTTTTTCTCCCCAATTTCGTGGTATCCAATTGGTAGTAGTTACTGTCTTGTCTCATCACTGCAACTCCCGTACAGACTCAGGAGAGGCGAAGGTCAAGAGCCATGCATCCTCCGAAACAAAACCCAACCACTGCTTCTTCTTGACACAATGCACATCCAACCCGGAAGCCAGCCGCACCAATGTGTCAGAGGAAACACCGTACACCTAGCAACCTGGTCAGCATGCACTGCACCCGGCCCACCACAGGAGTCGCTAGTGCGCAATGAGACAAGGATATCCCTGCCGGCCTAACCCGGACGACGCTGGGCCAATTGTGCGCCGCCCCGTGGGCCTCCCGGTCAGCTGCGACAGAGCCTGGGCTCGAACCCAGAATCTCTGGTGGCACAGCTAGCACTGCGATGCAGTGCCTTAGACCACTGCGCCACCTGGGAGGCCACAGAAAGACCCTTGATGAAAACCTGCTCCAGAGTGCTCAGGACCTCAGACTGGGGCGAAGGTTCACCTTCCAACAGGACAATGACCCTAATCACACAGCCAAGACAACGCAGGAGTGGCTTCGGGATAACTCTCTGAATGTCCTTGAGTGGCCCAGCCATAGCCCAGACTAGAGGTTGACCGATTATGATTTTTCAATGCCGATACCGATTATTGGAGGTCCAAAAATAGCCTATACCGATTAATCGGCCGATTTGTATATATATATTTGTAATAATGACAATTACAACAATACTGAATGAACACTTATTTTAACTTAATATATTACATCAATAAAATCAATTTTGTCTCAAATAAATAATGAAACATGTTCACTTTGGTTTAAATAATGCAAAAACAAAGTGTTGGAGAAGAAAGTAAAAGTGCAATATGTGCCATGTAAAAAAGCTAATGTTCAAGTTCCTTGCTCAGAACATGAGAACATATGAAAGCTGGTGGTTCCTTTTAACATGAGTCTTCAATATTCCCAGGTAAGAAGTTTTAGGTTGTAGTTATTATAGGACTCTTTCTCTCTATACCATTTGTATTTCATATACCTTTGACTATTGGATGTTCTAATAGGTACTTTAGTATTGCCAGCCTAATCTCGGGAGTTGATAGGCTTGAAGTCATAAACAGCGCAATGCTTGGAGCATTGCGAGGAGCTGCTGGCAAACGCAGTCAAGTGCTGTTTGAATGAATGCTTACGACCCTGCTGCTGCCTACCACCGCTCAGTCAGACTGCTCTATCAAATCATAGACTTAATTATGATATAATAACACACAGAAATACGAGCCTTAGGTCATTAATATGGTCAAATCCGGAAACTATCATTTCGAAAACAAAACGTTTATTCTTTCAGTGAAATACGGAACCGTTCCATATTTTATCTAACGGGTGGCATCCATAAGTCTAAATATTGCTGTTACATTGCACAACCTTCAATGTTATGTCATAATTACGTAAAATTCTGGCAAATTAGTTTGCAACGAGCCAGGCGGCCCAAACTGTTGCATATACCCTGACTCTGCGTGCAATGAACGCAAGAGAAGTGACACAATTTCCCTAGTTCAATATTGCCTGCTAACATGAATTTCTTTTAACTAAATATGCAGGTTTAAAAAAATATACTTCTGTGTATTGATTTTAAGAAAGCCATTGATGTTTATGGTTAGGTACATTTGTGCAACGATTGTGCTTTTTTCGCAAATGCGCTTTTGTTAAAACATCTCCCGTTTGGCAAAGTTGGCTGTCTTTGTTAGAAAGAAATAGTCTTCACACAGTTCGCAACGAGCCAGGCGGCCCAAACTGCTGCATATACCCTGACTCTGTTGCACAGAACGCAAGAGAAGTGACACAATTTCCCTAGTTAAAAGAAATTCATGTTAGCAGGCAATATTTACTAAATATGCAGGTTTAAAAATATATACTTGTGTATTGATTTTAAGAAAGGCGTTGATGTTTATGGTTTGGTACACATTGGTGCTACGATAGTGCTTTTCTCGCAAATGCGCTTGTTAAATAACCCATTTGGCGAAGTAGGCTGTGATTCAATGATAAATTAACAGGCACCGCATCGATTATATGCAACGCAGAACAAGCTAGATAAACTAGTAATATCATCAACCAAGTGTAGTTGACTAGTGATTATGTTAAGATTGATTGTTTTTATAAGATACGTTTAATGCTAGCTAGCACCTTACCTTGGCTCCTTGCTACACTCGCATAACAGGTAGTCAGCCTGCCACGCAGTCTCCTCGTGGAGTGCAATGTAATCGGCCATTATCGGTGTCCAAAAATGCCGATTACCCATTGTTATAAACACTTGAAATCGGCCCTAATTAATTGGCCATTCCGATTAATCGGTCAACCTCTAGCCCAGACCCAATCAAACATCTTTGGAGAGACCTGAAAATAGCTGTGCAGCAACGCTCCCCATCCAACCTGACAGAGCTTGAGAAGATCTTCAGAGAAGAATGGGAGAAACTGCCAAATACAGGTGTGCCAAGCTTGTAGCGTAAATTTTAGGCTGTAACGTAACAACATGTGGAAAAAGTCAAGGGGTCTGAATACCGAAGGCACTGTATAACATATGAAGAGCTATAATACCAGGCAATTATTTTCTGAAAACATTTGCAAAGGTGTGTAGATATATTTTACTAGGCAAGTCAGTTAAGAACAAATTCTTATTTTCAATGACGGCCTAGGAACAGTGGGTTAACTGCCTTGTTCAGGAGCAGAACGGCAGATTTTTACCTTGTCAGCTCAGGGATTTGATCTTGCAACCTTTCGGTTTCCAGTCCAACGCGCTAACCACTAGGCTACCTAATTCTAACCACCACCTGCCGCCCCAGATGAATCACATTGATCAGGCACACAGATTTACCAGAGCTAGACATTGTGAATAATTGATAAATCACATGATAAAACAGCTTACTGAAAGGTGAAGAACCATTACATCTTGATGAATTTGGATAGTAACTGATTTGGTTGTCATTGATACAATTTTGAGTGTGAGTTCTGTTAACTCTCCTGTTTTACGGTTGCAATTCAATTGAATACTTTGCTATAAAAGTCAAGTCCCTGAAAATTATAACTTGAAGGCTGATTATTTACGCAGGAATTTGGTTTGAATGCAATGATAAAGATAGTTATAGGGGGCTATACAGAATCTACTGTGTATGGAAAGCAGTTTTTATCTGGGCGCTTGTGTAAGAGATGTCATTGAATTGACTTCTCTACACATGGTTATTGCCATCCTTCAAAGCTTGACCATTTCCTCTTAGCAGAAATCAAAGGATAATCAATGGAGGCTGGTTTTTGATTGATTTTAATCTTGATCCTTTCAGGTGATGAGAATTATAGTTTGATTATATGATTTAGTCACAAGGGACATTAAGGACTAACTCATTGAAAAATGCAGATCTATTATGTGATGTAGCACTGAAAGTGATGAGATAATGGAGTGACGCTGTCCATTTCAGATTTCACAGAACAGAATGAACAGAACAATTTAGTCTAACAGCTAGGAGGTTATTAACAGGTAGAATGTGTAGGGCGGGAGGCATCTTTGTTCTCACTTGGCTACTTGGTAATCTTGTAATGCTGTCATCTAATAGCTCACTCCAGATGCTATCTGAAAATGGATGGGAAACACCACTAAGATGAAGGCCTGTTGCAAAAGACTGACAGCGTATCATATTAACATAACATCTTCCATGATTTATTAATTTGCCTGACACCTTCCATCAAAATAACTGACAGGGTTTATAATGAATTGTTTGGGATACAGATTCTTCTAATTTCCTCTGGTGAAGTCTGCTCAGCTGCAGTGGAGATACACATTTGAAGTCATGAATCCCTTTCTAGACTCTTTGAAACATAACCACACAGCGATATTGCTACAATTTTGTTTTCTGAATAGCCACTGTAAAGAATACAATCTTCAGAGTCTCTGAAGTTAGGCAAGCCCAGACAAAAATAACAGTCTCCTAGTTTTATCCAACAAATCAGTGCATTATTACCTAGCCTGACAATTCGAAGTACTATGTGTTTATACCGGTGAGATTCCAACCATCCTAGTTTACCCCTTTTTTCTGCATGGATTTATATTCTCAAAGTGTGCCAGTTTTCTACTGCATTACACTACCAATTTAAAGATTAGATACTAACAAGTCTTGCATAATGTAACCTAAAAAACATGGTGAAACTTCACCTTGTCACTCAGGGAACACAAAATAGTGGCCAAATGTCTGGGAGAAAGGATGATCTTGGGCTCCTGTCACCACCCTGAAAGACCATGGTCCTGCTCTGATCTGCTCTGCACTCACTAGCTGATCTGTTTAACAGCTTGGTATTAAAAATTCATCAGGGCATGATCAATGCAGCGATCAAGCTTCACTGGCCCTGTGTTCCTTCCTGTTATCTAGAGTGCACCTGGCCTGACAGAGAAATGACATGAATAACCATTTTAATATTTAAAAGTTTCTAATGGTGTTCTCCTGTCTCCCATTACAGTACACACAGGACAAAACAAAACATTAAGACCGTTCTACATTTTGAACAGTTGAGAATGTACAGGTAACTGCCAAAATTAACGATTAAATGTGTTAAATGTGTCTTAATAGGGTATTGGGCCAGAACAGCTTCAATGCGTCTTGGAATAGATTCTACAAGTGTCTTTCTATTGGAGGGATGCGACACCATTCTTCCATGAGAAATTCCATAATTTTGTGTTTTGTTGATAGTGGTGGAAAACACGGTGTCGGGTCCTGCTCCAGAATCTCCCATAAGTGTTCAATTAGGTTGAGATCTGGTGACTGAGACGGCCATGGTATATGGTTTACATCGTTTTCATGCTCATCAAACCATTCAGTCACCACTTGGTGCCCTGTGGATTATGGCATTGTACTCCTATGGGGGCATAGCCATGGTAGCCAAAATAATGGCCTGCCCAGCATTTTTATATTTGACCGTAAGCATGATGGGATGTTAATTTCTTAATTAACCCAGGAAACACACCTTTGTGAAAGCACATGCTTTCAAAATACTTTGTATCCCTCATTTACTCAGGTGTTTCCATTATTTTGTCAGTTAACTCTATGTATTTTTTATTTTATTTATTTCACCTTTATTTAGCCAGGTAGGCAAGTTGAGAACAAGTTCTCATTTAAAACTGCGACCTGGCCAAGAATCAAGCAAAGCAGTTCGACACATACAACAACACAGAGTTACACATAGAATAAACAAAACATACAGTCAATAATACAGTTGAAGAAAATATATTTACAGTGTGTGCAGATTAGGTAAGAAAAGGGAGGTAAGGCAATAAATAGGCCATGGTGGCGAAGTAAATTACAATATACCAATTAGACACTAGAGTGATTGATGTGCAGAAGATGAATGTGCAAGTAAAGATACAGGGGTGCAAAGGAGCAAAATAAATAAATAAATAAATACAGTATGGGGATGAGGTAGTTGGATGGGCTATTTACAAATGGGCTATGTATAAGCTTAGAAAAACTTTAGCAGTTTTAGTTGCTCTCTAGAAAGGTGTGACATTCACATTCCCTCCATTGCCGGAAATGAAAACAGTGGTAGTGAGAGAAAGAGGAGAGATGCAGGAAGAAATAGAGTGATTACAGCACAAAGACTAGCTTTGGCCTCTTTGGTTAGAAGTGTGACTCCAGAAACATGTACATCTTTTCATAGTTTCAATATAACGTAAAGAGTATATCACACTCTTTTGGTAGGTGCAGCAAGTGGCTAAACACTGAAGACTGAATCCCTAATTTCCTGGCTAAAGATTAAAAGATTAAAATAGTATCAGTATTAAAACCAATTCCATCCCCCCAGAAGTGTATCAACATCCAACTCCCCATTATCACAAAGAAATGAACTGTATCGCTTTCCTCCTTGTTGTTCATAGAAATCTCATGTCAGCTATATAGGTGGAAATACCAAGAGAAAGGCTGATAAATATTAGATTGAACAAGACGGAATTGCACTTTGGATGAATGAAGGCCCATCGCGGTTTTGTATCAGGGGAAGGTGTGAGACTCATGGCATTCACACAACAGGTATGGATTTAAGATCAGATGTGGCTCAGATGTTATGGATAGTGTTACGGGACATAACAGGCAGGTCAAGGTTACCTGCCAGTCTTGTGAGCCAGGCTTGCTGATAGGCTTAAATGGGCCGTGATGCTACATAACCAGGGGCTAATAGATTTGCTCTGAGGGAAATGTCGATTTAGCATAATGGATGACAGGATGTGTCTAAGGCAACTCACTGCTATATAGTGCCTGGGATTACTAATTTCTTCAGAAGAGGGGAAAAATTCCCATTCAGATTATTACCATTTTATTTTCATTTCTTTGCACACAATTCAATACTGGTAACACATGTAATATTATTACGGTCTAATGTTCAAAAAACAAACCTAAACTTCATCAATTTTAATTTTCTGTTTTTATTTTTTATCCCCTATGCTTGCTGTCATCGGGATGCACTCAGACCGACAACATCATGTTGACAGACAGAGGTGCAAACATGTTTGCTGAAAGCGTTGGCATACCTACAGTCCCCACAGACGCCCTGGTGACAGAATGTGAGAGAACGGAGAGGGAGAAGGCCAAGAATTATGCTGTTGGAGTGAAGGAGCTCTTCAACTCTCAATGGTAAGAAGAATCTCCAGTCATTTGTTATACCTTGGCTTGGACATATAGTTTGCAACTATTCTGTAACACCAACCTAAGAAATACCATAAAGTCAGACTAAATTATAACCTGCCTTTCTGACGAGTTATATTCACATTACAGTATGTTAAATAGGCTTTTCATCCTCCTGAAGACCGCAAAGTAATTACAGTAAATGAAAACGACATCACTGAGGCATTAAGCCTGCCATGCAGCGGAGCGCTGAAGAAATGTGCAACAACCACCCAGAAATCCTATGAAATGAATTCTCTCTCTATAGACAGCTGGTCCATCGCTGCACACTGCCAAGGAACGAGACAAGTTGACACAGTAGGGGAAGCAATCTGTGAGGCAGGCTGAATGTGAGAGAAGCAGCGGCAGGCTGTGTGATAGATGATCTGACAGTTACGGTGTGGTAATTCTGGAGAAGGCTTCCATTCCCAGCCTTCCTTCCCATTGAGTGACATGTCAGAGCTAAGAAACTCAGCAACTCAGCAACACTGCAAAGTGGTGTCATTGTTGAACAACCCCATTGACTGTTGAAAATGATAAGCTTTTTACTGTATGAGAGATAGGAGAACAAAGAGAGGGGGAGAGAAAGAAAGACGAAGCTGGGAACGTAATGGCCTTAAGCTAGTCTGCAAGTAGAAAGCCGAGATATTAATAAATTCAAAGCTGACAAAGTTAGATAAAGTGATTGTGCAGTGTTTTCTGTGGTGTGTGTGAGTGTGTAAATGTGTCTGAATAGAAGGATAAGAATACACCTGCAACACAACCAACACAGCCTTCTCATCTCCCCAAAGGAGATTGTCTGGTCAGACACTCACTACTTCGCAAATGTTCCCTTTCTCACCATTTCTCAAGGTCTGTAGTTATCTGTAGAGGAACTCTGGCAGCAATTTCTGAGCTGCGTGACATGGTGGAAGCACTAGACTCTATTGGGAAATTGTGAGTGTGTTGAGAGGCTGGAGATAGGGGACACATAGCCTGGGGTTTGCCGTGACCCCACTCTCCGAGGGCGTCTCAGGAGGAGTTGGGATATGCAAAAAACACATTTCCAATTCACACATTCATAATAATACATACTTGTACATCTGTTTTGGATGGGAAGCATGTGGACACCTTAACTCCAACAACCCCAAGCCCGGTGGGAAGAAGTAGAACAAATAGTAGGCTGTCTGGAAGTGCTGAGTGACAGTTGGCTAAACTACAGCCTTTCCTCTCTCTGCCTCACCCTCTGCTTCCTAATTCATGGTGTCCTGGTGTTCAAGTCCAATGCATTGGCTCTTTATGTGTTTTAATACAGAGCCCTTGGAACTAATTTACTCTCAGACTTCATTTAAGGCGATTATGCCGAGACCCTTTGCCCAGTCGAATTGACCCTGGTCAGTATATAACATCAGTAGCGTGGAGATGACAGCGCACAGCTAGGTGTGTGCTGCTGACAGAAGTTGGCAAGGTCATTCGTATGCTCCACGGCTGTATTCAACTACAATGGTAATTAGCTGTGTCTTTCAAGGCCCACAGGGACATTGTATTAGTTACATTTACACCTCAGCTGGCTATATGGTCCCTGAGGATCAGATTTCACTTTGTCTAAATTATTGTTGCACTTTTCACTGAGGTCACGAGACATTTTATGTCTTAGATTATTAAAGTTTTATATCTCCTAAGATACTACCAGAATAATGGCTTGGTGGTGATTTAAAAAGTAGAATTGTTCCCATAGAGTACCATGTTAGATAAAGACATCAATCTTCCCTGAGGATTGCCAGAATATATATACATTTAAAGATTCACCACAAAACTGCTCTTCACTTACAGGAGTTTGAGAATAGAGTCAAACACTTTCTGTTTTCACCTGAACCCGTGAGCCAGATCCAACCATCACTAGTGATTTAATGGCACAATCAGCCACCTGAACCCGTGAGCCAGATCCAACCATCACTAGTGATTTAATGGCACAATCAGCCACCTGAACCCGTGAGCCAGATCCAACCATCACTAGTGATTTAATGGCACAATCAGCCACCTGAACCCGTGAGCCAGATCCAACCATCACTAGTGATTTAATGGCACAATCAGCCACCTGAACCCGTGAGCCAGATCCAACCATCACTAGTGATTTAATGGCACAATCAGCCACCTGAACCCGTGAGCCAGATCCAACCATCACTAGTGATTTAATGGCACAATCAGCCACCTGAACCCGTGAGCCAGATCCAACCATCACTAGTGATTTAATGGCACAATCAGCCACCTGAACCCGTGAGCCAGATCCAACCATCACTAGTGATTTAATGGCACAATCAGCCACCTGTCAAATTTGATTGATGTCTGCCATCAGGAATTTTCCCTAACTGGTTCTCACAAATACTCATTTTAAAGTGGTGGTAAACCACTTTACTGGCTGAAACATTAGTTAGGATGTTATTTGTTTTGCCCTTGACCTATATCACTTACCCATACACCTGCAATGTCTTACATACAATGCTGTCTGTGTTGAGTATTTTAGTTTCATTGAAACAAAGAAAGAGAAAACCCTGAAGTAGTGTATCTAGTTGAAGGTGTTGATTTTGCCAGGAACTAGTATCCAGAACAAGTGTAAAAACCGAACACTAGTAAACGACGACCTTGACTTCAATATAGTTGTCACGACTTCCGCCGAAGTCAGCTCCTCTCCTTGTTCGGGCGGCGTTCGGCGATCAACGTCACCGGCTTTCTAGCCATCGCCGCTCCATTTTTCATATATCCATTTGTCTTGCCTTGTTTCCATACACACCTGGTTTTCATTTCCCCAATCAATCTACTTGTATTTAACCCTCTGGTTCCCATCATGTTATGTGGTGTTAGTTTACGCGCTTTACTTTTATGTTTCGTTTTTTGAGCGTGTTTGATTCATGTAGTGCTCTCGTTTTTTGGAACTATAATAAAAGTGCGCCTGTTCATTATACTCTGCTCTCCTGCACCTGACTTCGCCTCCAATACACCATTGACAATAGTTATTATTTTTCATTTCAAGGTAAGGTGCACGTACGATCAACACGTTCAATCTACACAGGAAACATGGTGTTCATTTATGCACCCTGCAATGAAAAATCTAAAATAAATTGTCATGTCAAGGTCAGTCACCTACTAGTGTGTGGTTTTTACACTTGTTTTGGATACTCAGTTGTATCATTGTTGTCACAAAATGTGTTTATCAACAAGCGTTTCAACATTTATTCCCCAGAAATCATCTTAATGTATTCCAGTATATTTCTGGATATGCAGCACGAATACAGTAGGCAAGATACAGGACCACTTTGAATGTTTATCGACTCTTTCCTGTCATTGTATACAGGCAGATGATGATAGGACATATGCTTTCTGAAGGGCAGTTTTTCGAAGGAAGTATTTATGGAAATGCTCACTCTGTCACAGCGAGCATTTTCCTTGTCAAAACTGAAATTGCACCGCACATTTGTAGGAAGAAACGGACTATTGCTGTTCCCTCTGCATGTACAGAACATCAATGTTCTTTCTCATTTTGTGAAAGGACATTGTGAGGTTTGGAGAAATTGAGGTGCAAACTAAATTGACCATAATGTCAACCCTATTGTTTATCTGTTTTGATAGATTCTTAGATTTTTTGGAGAGTTTCCACAAATAGATTTATACTATGTGCTCTGTTATCACCTGCAGAATATACTGTAGCTCTTTCTCCATGTAGGGGCCACGATACTGTTGGAGCCGTTGCTGTAGACTGTTCTGGTAATGTTGCATGTGCAACTTCCACGGGGAATAAGAAACAAAATGGTGGGCAGAGTAGGAGATTCTCCAATCATAGGTAAGTAGCTGTTTATTAACCTATCCTCTTTCATGCCATAATTGAACTGGATTAATCTGAACAGTTTATGTATGTTGATTTGAAGTTTTATTTGACCTTCTCTTGTCTCTGGTAAATAAGGGTCTGGTGGGTATGCAGACAACCTGAGTGGTGCAGTATCCTGTACTGGCCATGGAGAGTCCATCCTGAAAGTCACCCTAGCCAGACTCATCCTCTTCCACGTAGAGCAAGGTAATGTAAGCCTAATCGGAATCACTTTGTAATCATTCACAAAGTCACTTGGGTATCATAGTCACAGTTATCTTATTATTGAATGTAATATATCTACAATTTGATATGTGAAAGTAGGCGTTTGATAAATTGCCCATTTTGATGATTGTTTTGATTGCCAATAAGGATAATCCTGAGTCTGGAATATCAACCTCTTAATTGTTGGGTCTGGTTAATGAAAGGCCTGGTGGATCTGATCGATTATGAGCCAAAATATTTTCCACCAACATAATTGGCCCACTTAACTTTGGCAATTTAATTAGCAAAGAGAGACAATCTGGTTGTCTTCCCCAGGCCAGACAGTGTGTCATGATGGATGTGCCAGGTCTTTACATTAGGAAATCGAATTATTCTATAACCAAAAACTCAGATGCAAACACAGTTCAGTGTCAGATTTGATATAGAGAGGTGTTTGAAACTAATGCACTGTCAATTACAGACATGATACAATAGGAATAGTTAAATGAATAGTTAATGAGACTGGGTTACATTCTCCTCTCTGTAATAGCTTCCGTTAATTAAAGCAATTTTGTCATTTAAATATCTAATTAGCAGCTCCTCTTGGAGAAACAGAATGTTCAGAGGCTTTGGGAAACTTTAGAACAATTAGATCTACCGATACAAGAGACAAGTTGATGTATGTATGGTTCCTACTTCTACCTGACAGAACTGTAAGATTTAAGATAAAATCTCTAAAATAGACTAACAGTATTCAATCTATGCTAAAAGTGAATTATAACAGCCTATCGGCTCACACCCTCTTTGAATTTTAATCAGGACAACAGAGTCCCATCTGGATTGGATCCTGCATCCTGCAAGTGAATTTGCTTCTTTTTCACATCCCCTTTTTCACCCCCCTTTCTTTTTTTACACACCACCCCTTTTTACATCAATTTTGGTATGTAGCAATGGGACCTCTGACACAGAGACAGTAGATGCATCTCAGTACTCTCCAAATCTATTCTCCATGATGTTTTGTTTTCAAGCAGTGCTCATTCTTTCCTTAATGACATTGGTTGTTGTGCATAGCCACAGTAGCATTACATAGATCTTATTTTTTTTGCTCACAGGTAGTTGCACGTTTACACAAACATCAGCTTACGCGTGGCCATGCTAAGTGGATGCAAACATTGTGAAGTTTTGACATTGCCACTGCCAATCATTTTTAATTGGCAAGCAGTAGAAAGAGGTGACTGAGCAGAGTGGGGCTGCAGTGGGCTGATAATGAGGCAACGTCTGTAGAAGGGTCAGCGGGGCCAGTGTTGGTTACATTGTCCTCTGGTAATGACACAGGGAAATGGGAAGAACGGCTGCTCTGTCTGCTCTGTCTTTGTGAGAGGTTTCTTCTGCTTCGCCAAATGGCTGCACTGCCCACAGCTACTGTGCCGTTCCTTTCTTTAGGCTTTGAATTAGAAAATGTTTTCTTGGTTGCTTTAGAAGTAGCCTAGATCCTAAAATGATTTCCCCCCACAGACAAATGACCTCGCACCTTTATTATCAGTGCAGTGACTTGTTTATAACTTCAATAACAATGTGTTTTGACAAGAGTTGTCAGGCTGGCTTATGTTTCATTTCAATTCATGTGAATGTTAAATCTGACTGGGCCCGCAATGGCCTATGGTTTTGATAGGTCCCTACAGTAATAATTCAGTCTGTATGCATGTGGGACCAGCCCTCACTTTGTTTCCTATTTAAACAGGTAAAGGTGCTCCTGAGGTTGTAGAGGTCTCTTTGCGCTACATGGGTGATCGGGTACAGAAGGGGGAGAAGCTATATTAGTTTCCCATACAGGGGAGTGGGCAGCCAAGTTCACCACAGAGCGAATGGCCTGAGCAGCAGTGGAGAGAGAGGTTCTGTGGTATAGTTTGAACCCAAAAGAAGAGTTCAAGTAACACTAAGACAATAACAGCTTAATCTATATTTTGTTGGGGGAGGGGGGATACATAGATTTTAAATAAAGTGTTATTGCGGAACACAGTGCCAGATTGACAAATGGAGCCTACTTACTGTAATTTTGTTGGCAAGAGAATTTAAAGGACCAGAGAAATCTATATGTGTTTGTGTTTTCAAAATGTTGTGGCATTTTATCACAGAATATATTTGACAAAAGCTTGGTCAGTTTGAGAGTTTTAAAATGGTTTAATTTTCTATGTAAATGTCATGATTTATACATGTTTAATGGATTATGGATGTTTTTGTAATAATTAAAACCTAACTTCATTAAAGCAATTTTAAATAAATTACTTTCTCTCATCAATATTATTAATTATTGAGCAATACAATGCTGCTAGTAATTAATAACTGATATATCAGAAACCTACCAAACATCAAAGGCCTTTTTGGTATATCATTTATATTGGTCTCTATATTTAGCTAATGATTGAATTGTGACCATTACAATAACTCTGTGAGGAAAGGAAAAAGATCCTACACATGAGCCCAGACTCGTCATTCCTTCATGTCAGGATACAGGGAATTAATTAGCCTTGGTTTCCCTCATGGCAGCTTAATCCATGTCTGAAGCAAAGTGTGTGACCGATGGTCCGTAAGTAACTATTTCATTTCATACAGACTTATTCCTAAATTGGAAGGTTAAATTAACATAATTTATTCATCCATAGTTTTCATCCATAGTTGAACAAAAATACAAGAACTAAAAACAGTTTCAGAAACTTCACAGGTTACAAATACCTATTCCTGTAACGTATTATCAATGTAAAATCCATACTGTATTCGAGGTGCTAACTGAAGCACTACAGTTGAAGTCGGAAGTTTACATACGCCTCAGCCAAATACATTTAAACTCAGTTATTCACAATTCCTGACATTTAATCCTAGTAAAAATTCCCTGTTTTAGGTCAGTTAGGATCACCACTTTATTCTAAGAATGTGAAATGTCAGAATAATAGTAGAGAGAATTATTTATTTCAGCTTTTATTTCTTTCATCACATTCCCAGTGGGTCAGAAGTTTACATACACTCAATTAGTATTTGGTAGAATTGCCTTTAAATTGTTTATCTTGGGTCAAACGTTTTGGGTAGCCTTCCACAAGCTTCCCAAAATAAGTTGGGTGAATTTTGTTCCATTCCTCCTGACAGAGCTGGTGTAACTGAGTCAGGTTTGTAGGCCTCCTACTCACACATGCTTTTTCAGTTCTGCCCACAAATGTTCTATAGGATTGTGGTCAGGGCTTTGTGATGGCCACTTCAATACCTTGACTTTGTTGTCCTGAAGCCATTTTGCCACAACTTTGGAAGTATGCTTGGGGTCATTGTCGATTTGGAAGACCCATTTCCGACCAAGCTTTAACTTCATGACTGAAAACTTGAGATGTTGCTTCAATATATCCACTTTTTTGTGAAGTGCACCAGTACCTCCTGCAGCAAAGCACCCCCACGACATGATGCTGCCACCCCCGTGCTTCACGGTTGGGATGGTGTTTTTCGGCTTGCAAGCCTCCCCTTTTTCCTCCAAACATAACGATGGTCATTATGGCCAAACAGTTCTATTTTTGTTTCATCAGACTAGAGGACATTTCTCCAAAAAGTACGATCTTTGTCCCCATGTGCAGTTGCAAACTGTAGTCTGGCTTTTTTTATCGCGGTTGTGGAGCACTGGCTTCTTACATTTACATTTTACATTTAAGTCATTTAGCAGACGCTAAAGTCATTTAGCAGACGCGACTTACAAATTGGTGCATTCACCTTATGATATCCAGTGGAACAACCACTTACAATAGTGCATCTAACTCTTTTAAGGGGGGGGGGGGGGTTAGAAGGATTACTTTATCCTATCCTAGGTATTCCTTAAAGAGGTGGGGTTTCAGGTGTCTCCGGAAGGTGGTGATTGACTCCGCTGACCTGGCGTCGTGAGGGAGTTTGTTCCACCATTGGGGTGCCAGAGCAGCGAACAGTTTTGACTGGGCTGAGCGGGAACTGTACTTCCTCAGAGGTAGGGAGGCGAGCAGGCCAGAGGTGGATGAACGCAGTGCCCTTGTTTGGGTGTAGGGCCTGATCAGAGCCTGAAGGTACGGAGGTGCCGTTCCCCTCACAGCTCCGTAGGCAAGCACCATGGTCTTGTAGCGGATGCGAGCTTCAACTGGAAGCCAGTGGAGAGAGCGGAGGAGCGGGGTGACGTGAGAGAACTTGGGAAGGTTGAACACCAGACGGGCTGCGGCGTTCTGGATGAGTTGTAGGGGTTTAATGGCACAGGCAGGGAGCCCAGGCAACAGCGAGTTGCAGTAATCCAGACGGGAGATGACAAGTGCCTGGATTAGGACCTGCGCCGCTTCCTGTGTGAGGCAGGGTCGTACTCTGCGAATGTTGTAGAGCATGAACCTACAGGAACGGTTCACCGCCTTGATGTTAGTTGAGAACGACAGGGTGTTGTCCAGGATCACGCCAAGGTTCTTAGCACTCTGGGAGGAGGACACAATGGAGTTGTCAACCGTGATGGCGAGATCATGGAACGGGCAGTCCTTCCCCGGGAGGAAGAGCAGCTCCGTCTTGCCGAGGTTCAGCTTGAGGTGGTGATCCGTCATCCACACTGATATGTCTTCTTCCTTGCTGACCGGCCTTTCAGGCTATGTCGATATAGGACTCGTTTTACTGTGGATATAAATAGTTTTGTACCTGTTTCCTCCAGCATCTTCACAAGGTCCTTTGCTGTTGTTCTGGGATTGATTTGCAATTTTTGCACCAAAGTACGTTCATCCCTAGGAGACAGAACGCGTCTCCTTCCTGAGCGGTATGACGGCTGCGTGGTCCCATGGTGTTTATACTAGCGTATTACTGTTTGTACAGATGAACGTGGTACCTTCAGGCGTTTGGAAATTGCTCCCAAGGATGAACCAGACTTGTGGAGGTCCACAATTTTTTTTCTGAAGTCTTGGCTGATTTCTTTTGATTTTCCCATGATGTCAAGCAAAGAGGCACTGAGTTTGAAGGTAGACCTTGAAATTCATCCACAGGTACACCTCCAATTTACTCACATTATGTCAATTAGCCTATCAGAAGCTTCTAAAGCCATGACATCATTTTCTGGAATTTTCCAAGCTGTTTAAAGGCACAGTCAACTAAGGGTATGTAAACTTCTGACCCACTGGAATTGTGATACAGTGAATAATAAGTGAAATAATCTGTCTGTAAACAATTGTTGTAAAAATTACTTGTGTCATACACAAAGTAGATGTCCTAACCGACTTGCCAAAGCTATAGTTTGTTAACAAAAAAATTGTGTGGAGTGGTTGAAAAATGAGTTTTAATCACTCCAACCTAAGTGTATGTAAACTTCTGACTTCAACTGTATATAAACCTCATTCCGCTCAATGAGCACCAGGAAATGGGATTGGGTTCACATTTCATGCTACTGTCTGCCCATAAGTGATAAGCAGTGTTTTCCTCTTTCAGAAATGGTTGTCTTGACCTCTTTATGACTAATTGGTTGACATTGCTCTACACAGCAACCAGCTTGGTCAGATCTTTTCTCTCTCAAAGCCATTGCCCTTCTCTCTGTTTAAATTGATCCTCTCCCTATCCGAAGACATCAGACTATTTTGCTTTCAGGAAGGCAGTGCTATACCTGAGCAACTCCACAATGCCATTTGGATGATTTGGGGTTGGCAAGGCAACACATTTCACTTATTATATTCAGTAGTCAACAACCTTTGGTTCTTCACCGCTTGAGTGTTGTTGTTGTGGGTTTCTTTTTTTAGTTGACCAGTCCCTGCTCTTGTATGTAATATATTAGGTTGTTTTATTCGTTGTTTTACAAAATGTGATAGTCCTTTAACATCAATCAAACATCAGGGTTTGATTCCTGGATGGGGACTCTGAATATGTAGGTTTCTTTGAATGGAAGTGTCTGCTAAGTTATCATATTACTGTATTATTTGTAAGAGTACTGTGTAGACCCGCTGGGCACAGACGTCAGTTCCACATCTAGTTTTGATTTACATTTGGTTGAGTTGTCAACTAACATGAATTCAACATGAAATCAACAAAACAATTTCAGCGTGTCATTGGATGAAAAAATGACAAAAATGCCATTACGTTGATGACTTTTTGCGAATCCAATTAGTTTTCCACGTTGATTCAACATCATCACATAGATGTTTTGGGTTGAAATGACGTGGAAACAACGTTGATTCAACCAGTTGTTGCCCAGTAACTGACTAGTGTGCATCACTATCACTGGAGATCCTCTTGCTATTCTTGTTTCTCCACTCAGACAGTCTTTTATCAGCTAATGCTGGGAATATTTTGTGATGATGGAGCAGAAATACTGTCTCTTTCGCAGAAAGAATTTTGCTCATAACAGATCACATCGGAATGAGACCTTTCTTCAGATATACTTTATTCATAAGTTGGAAATATGGTACATCAGATACTGTAGCCTTTATATTCTTTGCAAAAAGTGTCACCACTGGAAATGGGGACTTTAAAGACCCAGCTTTGAGAACATTTTGATGAGGTTTCATCTTAAGGTTAGCAAAGACAGCCAGATACTCTGAACGAAGCTCATTTCATCAACTGTTCTGACATTGCAATTATTATTCTCTACCCATTCACTTCAATGACCAAATTTGGAAGAAAAATAGGCCCACAATAGAATAGGCCTACACAAACATTGTGTGTTGCTGTCTGCCTCCCCTGTCGACCAACCATCCCCGCACCCCTAGTGACTGATGCCTATCTCTCCCAATGGCTACTGTCTCCAAGGCACTTGGCCACCGTTCTCCCGACTGTGATATCAACCACTGCTGTTACTGCTCCCCAAGGCAGCTGTGCAGGGCCAGTAAATAAATAAATAAAGGCTTTCATTGTTCCAATTGGCCAAATGATGGGGAAAATAAAGGTGCAGATGTAAGCAGAAAGAGAGGGTCCCAGACTACTGTAGGCTTATCAGTAATCTCACTGAAATCATGGCCTGAGGTTGTGGAAGAGCTAAGCATAGTGTTTGTGTAATAACGTACCTACCTTTATCCCTCTAAGGGCTGCCATATCATAACCATCATCTCTTCCTGAGTTACTGTTTATGTCTTGCCAAGGAAGGCTGCGAGCTGTTGTGAGTCTCTGTTCACATCCCAACTTGAAACTTTTCAATTGTAGGTTACTAAGAACAACTATTACAATGGATTGAAAGCATGTGCATTATACATTAATATTAGCATTTTCTGTGTATGGTGATATACACTGAGTATACAAAAAATGTCCATGACATAGACTGACCAGGTGAATCCAGGTGAAAGCTATGATCTTATTGATGTCACTTGTTAAATCATCTTCAATCAGTGTAGATGAAGGTGAGGAGACAGGTTAGAGAAAGATTTTTAAGCCTGGAAACAATTGAGACATGGATTGTGTATGTGTGCCATTCAGATGGTGAATGGGCAAGACATAACATGGCCCAGCATCCCTGTGGAATGCTTTTGACACCTTGTTGAGTCCATGCCCCGACCAATTGAGGCTGTTCAGAGGGCAAACGTTTTCCTAATGTTTGGTGTATTCAGTGTAATTGGAAGTTGAAAGTAATATGCAAATGTTGTGTTGTTTGTTAACTGTATTCGTTGATGTTGTTCTGCTGCAAACTTTTCACGAAATTGATGTTTTGTAATACAATGTATCTGTTTTGATCAGAAGCAAAGAAGAAATGCTAGACATGAAACAAACTTTCATTTAGAGGATTCCCATTCTGGGCACAGACGTCATTTCAATGTCTAGTTTTAATTTACATTTGGTTGAGTTGTGAGAATGACAATTCAACGTGAAATCAACAAAAATATTTTGCAAGATCATTGGATTTAGCTTAAAAGTTGGGTGAAAAAAATATGAAATTCCCTCGCGTTGATGACTTTTTTCAAATCCTATCAGTTTTCCACGTTAATTCAACGTCATCACATACAGTAACAAATGTAAATCAAAACTAGACATTGAAATGACGTCTGTGCCCAGAATGGGAATCCTCTAAATGAAAGTTTGTTTCATGTCTAGCATTTCTTCTTTGCTTCTGATCAAACAGATACATACATTGTATCACAAATCATCAATTTGATTAAAAGTTTTTTTGTTTGTTGAAATGACAAGTTTTTCCCCAGTGGGTTGTTATTCATCGTTTCACGCCGATGTCTCTTTTTATGGCATAAAATCCATTTGCAAGGATTGTTTTTTTCTCTCTCCAATATGATGAACGCTTCAAGGCAGTATTTTTAAGACTATTGTCATCTTATATGGCTTTTGATCAAATATACACTGAACAAAAATATATAAACGCAACATGTAAAATGCTGGTTTCATGTTTCATGAGCTGAAATAAAAGATCCCAGAAATGTTCCATACGTACAAAAAGCTTATTTCTCTCAAATGTTGTGCACAAATTTGTTTATATCCCTGTTAGTGAGTATTTTATGCTTTGTCAAGATAATGCATCCACCTGACAGGTGTGGCATATTAAGAAGCTGATTAAATAGGTGCATCTTGTGCTGGGGACAATAAAAGGCCACTCTAAAATGTGCAGTTTAGTCACACAACACAATGCCACACGTGTATCAAGTTTTGAAGGAGCGTACAAGTGGCATGCTGACTGCAGGAATGTCCACCAGAGCTGTTTCCAGAGGATTTAAATTTCTCTACCAATGTCGTTTTCTAAAATTTGGCAGTACATCCAACCGGCCTCACAACCGCAGGCCACGCGTAACCACGCCAGCCCAGGACCTCCACATCCGACTTCTTCACCTGCGGGATTGTCAAAGAGGGAAGGCGGTGTGCTGAGTAGTATTTCTGTCTTTAATAAAGCCCTTTGTGGGTAAAAACTCATTCTGATTGGCTGGGACTGGCTCCCCAGTGGGTGGGCCTATGCCAACCCATGGCTGCACCCCTGCCCAGTCATGTGAAATCCATAGATTAGGGCCTAATGAATTTATTTCCATTGACTGCTTTCCTTCTATGAACTGTAACTCAGTCAAATCTTTTAAATTGTTGTATGTTGCAATTATATTTTTGTTCAGTATACATTCATCTCAGATCTATAATTTCTCATTTTATCCAGTAAGAGATTTACATTGAAATACCCCTAATCATTGCCCAAAAAATATATTGGACTCTTATTGCAGTAGTATCGCCAGAAAATGTAAAACGATTATGATCACAACCTCTGGAAATGAACATCAGTTCTGCTTATATGACATTTACAGAACTCTCAAGTAAACTTTTTATTGGATAGATCAATGACCAAATATGTTTATTTTTGTCGTACCTTGGAATACTTTTATTGGCTAACAGTAACTGTGATAAGAATGTATAACTTTGATGGCCCCATAAGAGAGCTGTGTCTGGTTAATGTAAATGCTTTAAAAATGCATAAAGGCACAACACCTGTAGGGGGCGAAAGTACGATAGAAAACAATTATTATAATTTATAAACCAAGCTATTTTCACTCCACGTCTGTCTCCATGGTGTCTTATGAACTCACCCCCAATGAACATGTTGTACTGTTTGATCTGGAGGCATTGAGTCAGACTAGTTTAAGCCTTAACTTGGGAACAGAACATCCTCTAAGATCAGCCAACACATCTGATAGGACACATGGATCAAAGCAAAAACCTAACAAATAATAACTATGCATTTGTAGTGGGCATGAAAAGAGAGAACAAAGTCAGACATAAACATACTGTACATTATTAAACGAAGAACAGCGAGAATCCACTGCAGGATTCACAAGTGGGTCAAAAATAACCAAACAACAGTTACAGAGAAAGAGTTGTTCACCCTCCTTTCTAAGCCCTTTTCAGCATTGGATCTGATCGATGATCCCAGAGAATAATTTGTTACTGGTGTTTTTTCTTATACTCTGTTTAGTGCTGTAGGCCTAAATACTCACTGCCAAATCCACATCTACTGTAGAAAAAGGTTCGCTTAGGTTTCTCAGAGATGGATACATTTAGGATTTTATTATTTGAAATACAATTAAAATAGGCCACACATCGACGTGCAAAGTAGGCCTACAATGTTTGATGGAGAGAGGGGAACTGTTTAGTATAGATCACGAGGCATTCCTTTCAAGCTTTTGCTAATGCCATGTTATTAAATTTGTTTTTACTGAAGCATCTAAAATGTTCATGGAAAATTACATGATGAATATTCAATATTAAATCTGTCACTCAGTGTTCAATTCATAAGCTACTGGTAGATAGATTGAAATAGGAAATTAAACATAGCTTACCCACCTCAAAATTACCCACCTGCTGTGCCAGGAAATTGCATTTAATTTAGATTGTCTTTAAATTGGGTTATTTTTTGTATTTTTTCATGATTTACTGAATCCAATGATGGTAAGCCCTACACTGCTTTGCTTCATCCATACAATTTCCTTGCCTATGTCGCCCGCCAGTGGCCGGATACTGTATATTATGTAGGTATACCTTGTCAAACTGGTCTCGGAGCATTTCATATTATTCTGAATGTAAATACGAAACCCTCCGTTTAGTATGATATGTTACCTTTTGTATGGCATGTAGATGTAGGATATGTTACAAATTCCAATTTGTTGTTGCTAACATTAGCTAGGTGGCTAACGTTGGCTAGGCTAGGGGTAAGGGTTTAAGGTTAAGGTTAGGAGATAAGGGTTAAGGGTTAGCTATCATGCTAAGTGCAATGTAGCTAAAAAGTAGTAAGTAGTTGCAAAGTTGATGAAATTATAAAGTTGTTCATGATGAGATTTGAACACACAACCTTTAGGTTGCTAGACGTTCACTTTATACGCCCGACCAACCACCCTCCTTTTGATTTTGCCTTAAGTATACTTCTGTCTTATTATGTAACCAACCAAAGCTAACATCATACCAATTTGAAAGTCCCAGCTTTTCGCTTACTATGTTACATCTAGTCTATGAGACCAGGCAGACTTTATAGGTCAGTAAAGCAATTCATCTTCAATCTATCCATCAATAAAGTGACCAAAAACAGTTGCATACAAACTTCTGAATGAAAGAGAAAACATAGCTGCATGTACGAAATAACATCACTTGGCTGAACGCGATGTGCAACATCCTAAGTTGTCAAAAAAAATCCTAAAATGGTGGTGGAAAATAATGTTTTATTAAGACAGTGCACATATTTTTCCAGTTTCTTTCCGACGCCACACCATTGAAGCTAGTTAAGGAGGGAAATGATGCCTTTGCAGCCTGAATGGAGGATGTGAGCCAGTCCACGGTCGACACAAGTGTCAATTAATCCTAGAAGACTTAGCACCCACTATCGGCTGCCAGATTTAGCACCCACTATCGGCTGCCAGATTTAGCACCCACTATCGGCTGCCAGATTTAGCACCCACTATCGGCTGCCAGATTTAGCACCCACTATCGGCTGCCTTGTCTAGCGAGAATCGACACTGGGCCAAAAGTCATATTTAAAAAGACCAAATTAAGGCATCTTTGACCAAATCTGTGCTGACACAATCCTTTGAATTAAATTAATTTTTTTCATGTTAATTTTTTATCACACACAGTACATTTGACCCTCTGGGCTCTTGCTAGGAAACTCTGAAATGTACAACCAGTTAGCAAGTCGGAAATGTTTGAGTTTCCTAGTTCCGACTAACACATAAAGGCATTGAGCCTCCTCTGGCAGTAGCCTTGAACCCTCGATCACACCAACAGCGTCATTGCCTTTGGTACACCATAAGTACATTCCTTTCCAATGGAACACTGCGTATGCAGAGGCAGTTGCAGTGCGTTCTGTGTGGTGAATAAATTGGATTTATTGAACGTATGCGTCAAACTGTATGCGTAGACGGCTTGACAGAAATGGTAGCAGAAGGTGAACAAAACGAGCAAAAGTTGTAGTAGAAGACAAGGACCGGTCCAATAATGCATTTCCTATTGGACTGCGTTTTTTGGACAAGGAGATTAATTTGGGAAATCCATTTGTAATATTGAGGACTGAAGAAAGCAGTGGGAAAGGAGGATTCAATCAAGGTGTCTAGAAGCGGCCTTGTTTTGTACTGGGGTAGCAGTAAATGTAAAAGTTGACCAACTAAAGGGGAAGATTCCCGGTGTTTGTGATGCTCGTCGTTTGGTGCGACGCAGACAGGGTGGCGTGATTAGTGAAACAGAAGAGTCATTGTCTGTTCTTTTGAGTTTTGATGTTGAGTCTTTGCCTGACCAAGTGATATTAGGATATATAAGTTATCCTGTACAAGCTTTTGTGCCGAATACATTACATTGTTACAGGTGTCAAGGTTTTGAGCATGTGTCAGCAGTGTGTTGGAGGGAGGTTCCTAGGTGTGAGAAGTGTGCAGAAGGGCATGAGACAAAGGAATGTGTAGCATTGGGGAAAGTAGTGGTATGTGTTAATTGTAGGGGTGCCCATGGGGCTGGGGATCAGAAATGTCCCGTGCGAGAAAGGCAGGTTGAGGTTTCCAGGATTAGAGTAGTGCATAAGTTGTCATATGCTGAGGCATCAACGAAAGTAGAGGAAGATGGGTCTAGGTGGAGGGATCCTGAGAAGAGTGGTGTGAGTAGTGTATCTGTACCAGTACAGAGGGATAGGCCAACAAGTGATATGTTTCAGTAAGATTGGATTTTTTGCATTTATAGCAATGATTATCGACTGTACTGCAGGGATGGAACGTAAGTCGCACAAAATTTAGGTTGTGGTGGCAGCTGCAGAGAGGTATTTTATTTAGGTGTGTGAGACTTGACATCAAAAGAGTTACAAGGTGTGTTAATTGGTGGTGTCCCATCCTTTCAGGTTGTTGGCCTGAGGTAGGACTAAATATATTTAATTAGTTGAGTAGGATGGTATTATTTTTTATTATTTGATAATAATTTTTTTCTGAGTCTTGTGTTAGATGTTAAAGTATTTCTTTATTTATTGAAGCAAAGTATAAGTGAGTACTCCAGTCTAGTAGGGGGCGGTAATGCAACATTTATTGGATGCCAACCGCCGTTAAACCTCATTGAAGAAGAAGTAGTTTCGCTACTCTCGAACACGGCCGATGCCTATGGTTACGCTTGTGTAGCTAGCTACATGCTAATTCTCGAAGCGCGCCCAGTTGACCTATTTTGCAGGTGTTTTACATGGTGTGGTACCGCTAACTTTCATCTCATTTTCTGGAGACGCTACACTCAATATGATGGGTGAACTGGTGGCTGAAATGTGTGATCAGCTTGTTAAAGCTGTGAACGTGATGATGGATGCGGAATCTAGCCAAATATATCGCCTGGAGGCCCTAAAGGTATCTTGATGGCTAGATGCTAGCTTGCTAATGTTAGCTGGTAAGGTAGTCCAAAGGCCGGCAGATAGCTAACTAGCTCGCTTTCCTATTTGCGATGTGATGCGATTGTTTGACTGAAAATGTGCATAGATGCATAGCTATAACTTCACATTGTAGTTCACATGTCCATTGCATGTGGCTCCCGAGTGGCGCAGCGGTCTAAGGCACTGCATCTCAGTGAAAGAGGCGTCACTACAGTCCCTGGTTCGAATCCAGGCTGTATCACATCCGGCCGTGATTGGGAGTCCCATAGGGCGGCGCACAATTGGCCCAGCGTCGTCCGGGTTGGCCGGGGTAGGCCGTCATTGTAAATAACAATTTGTTCTTAAATGACTTGCCTTATGAAATGAAATCATCAATGGGCGTAGCTAGGTAGCATCATAACGTTACCGTTTCCAGCTGCGGATTTCATTCATTGCACGTTGCTAGTTAGCTAGAGTCATTGCTGCTGGCTGATGCCCTCAAACTGAATAAAAGATAAGCTAACGTTATGTCAACCATTTAGCCTAGTTATATTGATTGCGTTGAATCAACTGAGTTATGCATTGTTTTGAGAGTTTCTTGTTAAATTACTAGCTACTGGCAAGCTTTACCTCCTAATTCACTTCTCTCTGTAAAGCTCCATAAACTACATTGATAGCTATGACGGATATCATTGGAAGTTCACAGTTTTTCATGTTTTATTCATCCATTCATGTGAGTGAGTTTGTCCTACACCTAGCTGGCTAGGTATATACAGTAGCTAACGGATTGAATGCATGTTATTAACTTGTCCATGTCGCTCTTTTATTTTTAGTTTTGTGAAGAATTCAAAGAGAAGTGTTCCTTCTGTGTCCCATGTGGGCTACAGTTGGCAGATAAAACTCAAACAGCAGTGGTGAGGCACTTTGGTCTACAGATACTGGAGCACGTCATCAAGTGAGTTCTTGAGTATATTGTACAGTCTATAATTCACATAGTTATGCTCAATGATATCAAGACATCCCCCTACACATGTGTTCCCCAAAACCTTGTTGTTTTTCTTCATGTTGAGAATAGGTTCAGATGGAACAACATGCCACAGCAAGAGAAAGTCCAGCTGAAGAACTGTGCTATGGGGCTATTGTCAACTGTGAGTCTGTTTGGGTGATAAACATCCTGTTAGTGTCTTACTTTTTCTAGAGAAATAGAAAAATTATGTGGCAGATAAGATGACGAGTGGAATTACTGGTGGTCTGTCGACCCAATTACAAATATACTTTTTAAAAAGTCAAACAAATTCCCCGTTGTTGTGCGATCAGTTAGATGTACATTATTGAATATGCCGACACTAGTCTGTTCCCTGACTCTGGCACACTGCCTCCCTCTGCAGGGCACATATCCTATCCTGGAGGAGGAGAGCCACATCAAGGACGTTCTCTCGCGGATCATAGTGGAGATGATCAAGAGAGAATGGCCTCAGCACTGGCCTGACATGCTCAAGGAGATGGAGGCACTCACCTGTGTAGGGGTGAGTCAGCACGTTCCCGTTCAGTGTTTCCCCTGGGTTTTTATGCTGGCGGGGTGCCAAGGCCCCTGGAGCAACTTTCAGGGCTGAAAACATCATAGCGTTCCTCCCCCCCAGGAGGCCCAGACAGAGCTGGTGATGTTGATCCTGCTGCGACTGGCGGAGGACGTGATCACCTTCCGGACCTTGCCCACCCAGCGCCGCCGGGACATCCAGCAGACCCTCACCCAGAACATGGAGAGTATCTTTAGCTTCCTGCTCGCCATCCTGCAGCTCCACGTCGACGAGTACCGCAAACTGGTAAACAGTTAATGGCTATAACTGTCTTGTTAAAAAAAAAAAATAATGTGCAGAAGTGTTTTTGACCTCTTTCTATTGATATTCTCTTTTTGTACCTCTTCCAGAAAAGAATCCCGGGCCAAGAATTGCAGGTAGGAAAGTGTTTTGATGTACTATATCCACTTTCTGATGTTATATTTACATATTATATTCACATTAAAACACCCAGCTAGAGACTTTTCTGTTTTGTGCATGTTACCCCCTCCCCCTTCACTCTCTCATCTCTTCCCCCCTCTTCTTCTCTCCCCCTCTCCCGCTGGTCAGGCCAAGGCCCACTGTCGGGTAGGCGTGGCCACTCTAAACACCCTGGCAGGCTACATAGACTGGGTTGCCCTGGCAAACATCACCAATGACAACTGTCGCCTGCTGGAAATGCTGTGTCTGTTGCTCAGTGAGACAGAGCTGCAGCTGGAGGCTGCAGAGTGCCTGCTCATTTCCATTAGCCGCAAGGTTAGTACAGACTACACAGTACTAGACACTCCCCTTTCTGCAGTCAGGCCTTGTAGGACATGACATGCCCCTTTCTGTTCGGACACGCCCCCTTTCTGCAGACAACTCTGTAGGACCAGACCAGATATTTTTTCAAGACATTGGAATGAATAATGCAGGTCTACAATTACTGTATTATTAGACATCACAGGGCAGAGAACTGTTATCTTAACATGCTTGGTGTGTCTCCATAGGGGAAGCTGGAGGACAGGAAACCACTCATGGTGCTGTTTGATGACGTTGCCATGCACTACATCCTCTCTGCTGCACAGTGAGTACATTCCCCTCATCACCCACAAGGCCTGGGTTTACACAGCAGCATTACTAGCTCATTCTGCCTTCTAATTCTCATTGGTTTGTGGCTCCAGGTCTGCAGATGGAGCAGCAATATGCAACAAATCCTCTCCAACACAGTGAGTAGCCTACACATTTTGGTATTCAGCGTCAAAGTTCTTGTCCAGCTTTGTTATTTAGCATTCCATTTAGCATTTGAGTTCATGGGGCTTGGTACTTTTTTTCTTTCAGTGAAGTGTGCTGCGATGCTTAAAAATGCACTTTAAGTAAAGTTTGATTTGATTTCCCCCCAGGCCAGTGGGGGTGGGGGTGGTGGAGACACACTACACCTTCCTGAAGAGGCTATGTCAGGTCCTGTGTGCCCTGGGCAGCCAACTCTGCTCATTAGTGGTGAGTCTGGTTCAGGGTTTCCATTAGGAAAATGTGATGCCGGACAACTTGACCGGGAAGATATACATTTTCTTGCCATTTGAGAAATTGACCGTACCCGTATGTATTGGGTGCATAATGCATTAGGGCGTCCAGCCACGGTGCTCAGAATGACACATTTAGATTATGGTAATTCATCATAACAGAACATGCAACTCATGTAATGAAGCAGTCAATGAAACACATTTTCAAACACTTACCAAAATGCAATTCGCAGGAAAACACCATTATAAACAGTGCACCTGTTAGCGGTTCCATATGTGACAGAGATGAAAACCTCTGTTAGAAACTTAGAAAGAGGGGGAATCTAAAGAGGCAATAACAAGAATGGGTTGCTAATATGTTGATATGAAAACCAATAGAACAGGAGAGAAATGGCACATCGTTGGGTCCAATACCGAAGTACATTTGCCAAAATGATATAATTACTCCTGTCTATACAGAAACAAAATACCTCACCAGAAAGCATGACTTAGCCACAGAGGAATCAAATCAAATTTATTTATATAGCCCTTACACCAGCTGATATCTCAAAGTGCTGTACAGACACCCAGCCTAAAACCCCAAACAGCAAGCAATGCAGGTGTAGAAGCACGGTGGCTAGGGAAAAACTCCCTAGAAAGGCCAAAATCTAGGAAGAAACCTAGAGAGGAACCAGGCTATGAGGGGTGGCCAGTCCTCTTCTGGCTGTGCCGGGTGGAGATTATAACAGAACATGGCTAAGATGTTCAAATGTTCATAAATGACCAGCATGGTCAAATAATAATAATCACAGTAGTTGTCGAGGGTGCAACAAGTCAGCACCTCAGGAGTAAATGTCAGTTGGCTTTTCATAGCCGATCATTAAGAGTATCTCTACCGCTCCTGCTGTCTCTAGAGAGTTGAAAACAGCAGGTCTTGGACAGGTAGCACGTCCAGTGAACAGGTCAGGGTTCCATAGCCACAGGCAGAACAGTTGAAACTGGAGCAGCAGCACGGCCAGGTGGACTGGGGACAGCAAGGAGTCATCATGCCAAGTAGTCCTGAGGCATGGTCCTAGGGCTCAGGTCCTCTGAGAGAGAGAAAGAGGAAAGAGAGAATTAGAGAGAGCATACTTAAATTCACACAGGACACCGGATAAGATAGTACTCCAGATATAACAGACTGACCCTAGCCCCCCGACACATAAACTACTGCAGAATCGAGCTTCTTAAAAACAAATAGCTGTGGATTGTTTCAAATCACAAGCTGATAGGCCTATGCTTATTTGGAAAGCCTGTAGTTTGGGCAGCGCGTGTGGCTATAGGTCTGGCTGATTGAGTTGTGGCTGTCAGTGAAAAGGATCTAAAATATGTGTGAAGATAATGTGTCTTGAGTATAATTTAAACTGTTGAGACAAGAAGGGGAGGGGTGTGTGGCGAAGTCTCTCCAGAATGGCTCAGCTATCTCCTGCCAATACTTGCATATTCATTGTGTGAATTGTTTGCCCTTAGATTTCAAATTTTTTGATCAATTCCCCAAGACATATGTCACCAGTAGTAAATGTAACGTTAATTCCGTCATTTTTTCAACATTAATTTCTGTTAATGCATGTGTTAATTACAGTCATTTACCGTTCTCATTCTCGTGGAAACGTTGCTTTGAGTTCACAACCTGCTACACTTGTGAGAGACAACTTTTGGTTTATTTCATAACCATCATTTATGAGGTTTTTACATTTTATTCATTGTCTTTTGTTTGAAGTGCTCCATGTGAGAAATGAGCATGTGTTTGGTTTCTCTGTCCTGATAACTTTGAGGGAGCACGCGCTTGAGCACGCAAGTACTTGGCCTGCTGCGCAGAAATGTAGGAAAGTGGGTTTTTTAACACTCGTTGCTAATAATAATATATTAAAAATATAGTTCCTCACAGTAAGCTATTTGAAAAATCTTTCCAATCTCCCCCTCGATAATCACCAATCCTCGGTATTAAAGAACAATGGAAGTGATAGGCCTACTGCCGCATTGTCCTATAGTCTATGAGTTCCATGAGTTCATTTATTTAGTCGCCAATGGATAACAGCATATCAATGTGTCCCTATGGCAGAGGTTGGTGATCTCACATTAGTTGACTTTTTAAAGTTCAGATTTTAATTCTGATTTGTATGATTAACCACCTGACATTGATTTTGAGAAAAGAAAACGTTATTATTTAAATAACTGTTCCACCAAAATGTACTTATGGAAATCATAACTGGCACGCAGAACAGTAGATATTGTAAGCTTCCCCAAACTTGAAACTCACGTGCCGCCTATGAAGTCTTTATAAAATTGCCTCCATGTTTCCATGGTCGGATTTTGCCTATAGGCTACTTTGAAGCAAGGTAAGACATGCCTCATGATATGAAATAAAACATTTCAGGTTTCAAACAATTAAGTATGCTTTCAAAATGCATACTGCCTCCAACTCACATTGTAAAGTGGTGGGTGATGCGCTGATAGCCTGTTGCCTGCACTTGACTGATGAACAGGAGGCGCGCTTTAATTACCTCTTGAGAAATACAAATAGTAGCTCTTTTTAATTGTGCACCAAAACAGTTTTTAACATGCGATTGCATTTAGAATTATTGCACAATGAATGGGCTTATAAAAGCACATGGATTTCTCCTCCAGCACCTCAGGTGGTTGCTGCTGGAGTAAAACATCTCAAAATAGGCTCTGTGTGATAGTTGTTGGATAAGTAAGGTACATGATGACTAATGAAAATACTCACAGGCCAATTTAATTCCACTAAATAATGCAAATTAACCTATAGACTGAAGCATGATGGTCAAATGTATTTACACTACCGTACCAAAGTTTCGGGTCACTTAGAAATGTCCTTGTTTTTGAAAGAAAAGCAACAAAAAAAATGTCCATTAAAATAACATCAAATTGATCAGAAATACAGTGTAGACATTGTTAATGTTGTAAATAACTATTTTAGCTGGAAGCGGCTTATTTAAAAAAAATTTTTTTTTTTAATAATAATAATTTTGAATGGAATATCTACATAGTTGTAAAGAGGCCCATTATCAGCAACCATCACTCCTGTGTTCCAATGACAAGTTGTTAGCTTATCCAAGTTTATCATTTTAAAAGGCTAATTGATCATGCGAAAACCGTTTTGCAATTATGTTAGCACAGCTGAAAACTGTTGTTCCGAATAAAGAAGCAATAAAACTGTCCGCCTTTTAGACTAGTTGAGTATCTGGAGCATCAGCTTTTGTGGGTTCGATTACAGGCTCAAAATGGCCAGGACAAAGACCTTTCTTCTGAAACTTATATATTCTTGTTCTGAGAAATAAAGGCTATTCCATGCGAGAAATTGCCAAGAAAATGCCAGTCTCAATGTCAACAGTGAAGTGGCGACTCCGGGATGCTGGCCTTCTAGGCAGAGTTGCAAAGAAAAAGCCATATCTCAGACTGGCCAATGAAAATGAAAAGAAAAGATTAAGATGGGCAAAAGAACACAGACACTGGACAGAGGAACTCTGCTTAGAAGGCCAGCATCCTGGAGTCGCCTCTTCACTGTTGATGTTGAGACTGGTGTTTTCTTGGAAATTTCTCGCATGGAATAGCCTTGATTGTGTCGTTTGTGCTATGTGTTTCTAATGCAGGGTTCAGATGTGGAGGTAGAGGTACCAGCAAACCTTAGCAAGTACACAGAAGCGTTCCTGGCCTTCACCACACACCCAAGCCAGGTGAGTTACCTAGTGTTAAAATAAAGTACTAGCCAGGTAGTACTACTGTTTCTCCATATCCCACTTTGTCAAATCTGGTCCTCGAGCACTGAACGTTGAGACATAGTATTCTTACATTTTTTTGATCTGTTCTGATAAACTACTCTACTCTGAACTAAAGTATTTGTCTTCTCCCACCAGTTCCTTAGGTCTTCCACCCAGATCACATGGGGAACGTTGTTCAGACATGAGATTCTCTCCAAGGATCCTGTCATCATCCAGATGACCATCAAGTACTTTAGAGCCACCATGACCAACCTAGTCAAGGTGAGACAGGCTACAATGTACGTGCATCCAAGACTTTGTGCAGTTGCACATTAAAGCATCAAAATGTTCATTAGAAAAAGTGAGCATGTAAACAACTCACAAATTGAGCTACACACAAATTATACATCCAAAATCTAAATAACTACACCGAAATCCAAAATATAACAACTACACCGAAATCCAAAATATAAATAACAACTACACGGAAAGGTTTAGCTCTTCCACTATGTATACTTTGCCTCTACATGCAAGGTTCTGTTAATTCTATGAATTGCTATTCTATATTGTTGTGTTCCTCCTGCTAGACTGGTTTCCCTTCCAGCAACGACAGTCCCAGCTGTGAGTACTCCCGTCATGACTTCGACAGTGATGAAGACTTCAACTCCTTCTTCAACTGTAAGCAATGTGACTCCTATTGTATTTGAATACTTTAGACTTAAACAATATCAATATAATACATTTTTCTTGCCATTAAAGAATATTTTCTCCAGTTCGTTCCTACTGATCTCGACCCTGATGCTTGTGTCCATGTTCCGATGTGTTCCAGCGTTCCGAGCGCAGCAGGGGGAGGTGGTCCGGAACGCGTGTCGTATTGTCCCCTTGGAGGCCTTCCAGATTGCAGCAGAGTGGCTGCAGTATCAGATCAGTACGCCCATCGATATCGGAACCACTGTGTGTACGTGCTGCTTCTTGACTGTGGCGATCTGGGGAGGGGGATCTTCTGTGTGTGTGTGTGTGGGGGGGGGTCACTGATGGTGAATGTGCCAGTATGAAACTGATTGAATGTCTTGGAGGAGTCCATTTGATTGCTCAAATCAAGAGTTTCTCATATCGCGGAAGGAGGAGTTTGAGGAGGTTTTTAAAAAGGAAATGCGTCTTTATTTGTATGAGATGAGTTCTCACTATTAACAAGAAATGCATGAATTCCCGTAACCACTCTGAAAGGGCGCCAAGTGACAAGAAAGGATGGGTGGAGAGATACTGTTGATGCCTGTTAACTAATCAGCCTGATTAACTATACTCTCTTTTTTCCCCCTTTTTACTCCTCCTGCCTCGTTTTTTTCTCTCTTTCCGGTCTTTCTCTGTCTTCCTCCTTTTCTTTCCAGCTAAGACGGCTGAGGGGCTGTGTTCTATCCTGTCTCCGTCAGCGGTCCAGTGGGATGCTATGACCTTCTTTACAGAGAGTGTTGTGGGAAAGATCTTTAAGAACATGGAGGATGAGGTACAAGCTGCCAAATGAGAATAGCTACCCACAGCAGAGAAATGGAGAGAGCAAAAATAGTAGAGTGCAAAGGAGGGTGAGAGGGGTAGAGAGGGCAACGTGTGAACGCTACCAGGCGGGTGCCCTAGATGGCAACAAAATACTTTACATGTTGCATTTATATTTTTGTTGTGTATGTATTTTTAAAATTTCCTTAAATATCCTGTGTTGTGGGCTTATTCTTTTGCCAGGTGCTGCTGGAATGTTTACCAATGGCTTGCCCATCTTTTGAGAAATTACACTGGTCACTGAAAACATTTTATAAAGCATAAATAGTGCTCACTTTAGGGGCTGCAAAAGTACTTTACTGATGGTTAGTAAAAATGTGGGAGTAATGATTAATAAATGGTGAACACACACTATAAATGGTTTATTACGGACCCTTAAAATAGTGTTACACAAGTGTTATGAATGTAATGAAAGGAAAGTGATGATGTAGAAGAAACCCTGACTCTAATGTCCCTCTGCCCCTGCTGTAGAAGTTGCCTGTAGACCAGGGCATTGAGCTGCTACAGGCTGTGTTGAACTACAACACCAGAGACCCTCTCATCCTGTCCTGTGTCCTCACCAACGTCTCCGTCCTCTTCCCCTTCGTCACACACCGACCTCACTTCCTGCCTCAGGTCCTCTACAAGGTGAACACACACCCGTGTGCTCAAACGCATGCGCACCGATCTTCAATCTCTCTCCTGACCTTTTGTGGATCATGTCCACCTTTTTCAAATTTAACTTGTTCTTCTTTTCCTTCCCAGCTATTTGCCTCCATCACATTCGAGGTGGTAGAGGAGAGTAAGGTGAGCCGTCTTAAATATTCTTAGGAGGGATGACAGATGTGTCCGTTGGGATTGTATAGAAGCAATAGGTATCCGAGGCTTAGTAGTAGTCCATCCAATCATCAGTCTGATCTGGGATGTCATTTTCAGGCACCACGGACGCGTGCGGTGAAGAACATCAGAAGACACGCCTGCTCCTCCATCATCAAGATGTCTCGAGACTACCCACAATTCATTCTTGTATGTGTCTGCGGTCAAGTTCATCCTACTCCTAGAGAAGGCTCATCCATCGCTGTGCAGTAGAAAGGAACAGCTGCTTTAAGTAGATACTGATGAAACCGTTGGCTATGACTCTTAGAACCAGTGTACGGATGTGTGCAAATCTATTGCATCTTTCAAGTGTATGTGTATCTGTGGGGGGATGTTTGGGTGTGTCTGTTTTTCACATCTCTCTCTCACACTCGCTCTCTCTGTCTCCATTCAGCCGTGTTTTGACATGATGTATAACCACGTGAAGAAGCTGTTCTCCAGCGAGGCTCTGTTGAACCTGCTGGAGAAGTGTGCTCTTATGGAGGCCCTGGTCCTCATCAGTAACCAGTTCAAAGACTACAACAAGCAGAAAAACTTCCTGGAGGAGCTCATGGCCACTGTGGCCGCTCGCTGGACCTCCGACGAGATGAGGCGGTATGTACACACACACGCACGCTGTATACACTGAACTGCTTACACGCACTGCATGCACACAGACACACACATGCGCCCGCACACAACATGCGTACACACACGCTATACACACTCAACTGTATACACCCACTTGCACTGTATTATACACTGGTTGTTCTCTTTGTGTGCATCAGTGTGCTGTGGGATCCTGCTCTATTCCTGGACTTCGTTGGTGCTGATCAGCTGGTGGCTGAAGGCACAGAACACACAACGGGCATCAACAGGTCACGGGTAGGTGTGTGTGTGCGCGCACACGTGCGTGCTTTCATGGCTAAGTGCTAAAACTTTCTATGTGATGTCAGACTTGCCAATTCAACCAGTTCTGCCAAAACGTCAACTGTATTGAAACGTTTCCTATTCACTGTTTGTCTCACCCCCACCCTGCCCTCCAGTTGAGTTTCTGTGTGTACACCATCCTGGGGGTGGTGAAGAGGGCCCGCTGGCCGGCTGACCTGGAGGAGGCGAAGGCAGGGGGCTTCGTAGTGGGCTACACCCCTAATGGAGCCCCCATCTACAGAAACCCCTGCAACGCCCAGGTCCTGGCTCTGCTGCCCAACCTGCTTGCCCTCATCAGGTAAGGGGGTGTGGGTGCTGGAGAGAAAGACCGTGTGTTTGTGATGATGGTGATGAGGATGATATAGTGTTTGTGATGGTGATAGTGTTTGTGATAATGGTGCTGTTTGTGATTGTGGTGATAGTTTTTGATAATGATGGTGGTGGTGGTGGTGATGTTAGTGTTTGTGATGGTGGTGGTGGTGATGATGATAGTGTTTGCGATGGTGGTGATGATAGTGTTTGTGATGGTGGTGATGATAGTGTTTGTGATGGTGTTTGTGATGGTGGTGATGATAGTGTTTGTGATAATGGTGATGATAGTGTTTGTGGTGGTGATGATAGTGGTGGTGATAGTGTTTGTGGTGGTGGTGGTGATGATGATAGTGTTTGTGGTGGTGGTGGTGATGATGATAGTGTTTGTGGTGGTGGTGGTGATGATGATGATAGTGTTTGTGGTGGTGGTGGTGATGATGATGATAGTGTTTGTGATGGTGGTGGTGATGATGATGATAGTGTTTGTGGTGGTGGTGGTGGTGATGATGATGATAGTGTTTGTGGTGGTGGTGATGATAGTGTTTGTGATGGTGGTAATGATGATAGTGTTTGCGATGGTGGTGATAAAGAGGATGATGTTGTTTCTCTGTAGAACCCACAACAGTCTCTTCCTGCCGGAGAACATGTGTCGTCTGAGTGAGACGTTCTCCAAGGCCTACGACATGATAGAGGTGGAGAAGAACGTGGTTCTAGGTGAGAGGAACCACACTGATTCAATGGTTATGCACTGTACTGGTTTAGAAACCCTATATCAAAGGTTGGTAACCCGTGGCTATAATTTCCCCTTTGAAGGATAATAAACAACCATGAATATTATGTGTCCTGACCTGTAGGCCTGCCTCAGCCAGCCCTGGACATCTATGACCCTCCAGTGTTTAAGACTCATCTAGAGCGCATGCAGGGATTCTTCTGTACCCTCTACGACAACTGGTGACTTCCTCACTTTGGATAGTCTTCTGCTTCCTCTTTCTCCACACACACAACCACCCAGTCTCGCTCTCTTGCTCATTTCCCCCTCTTCCTCTCGCTTGCGCACCCCCCGTTCTCTCTCTAGTTACCATACCCTGGGGAAGGCAGGCCTATCATTGCAGCAGGACTTCTACACCATCGAGGGATTGGCTGAACAGATCGTTGGTTCTGCCTTTGTCTCCCTCGACAACGTGCCTGACCACAGACTCCGCACCATGCTCCATATCCTTCTGTCCCATTAGCTGCCAATCACATGTGAACGCAACGTGCAACAATTTCAACATTTTACTGAGTTACAGTTCATATAAGGAAATCAGGAGTGCTACAACGGTCTGCTCTCTGATATTAATTCAGTAGGCCCTAATTTAGGGATTTCACATGACTAAGCAGGGGTGCAGCCATGGGTGGGCCTGGGGGGGAATAGGCCCACCCACTTGGGAGTCGGGCCCACACACTGGGGAGCCAGGCCCAGCCAATCAGAATGAGTTTTTCCCCACAAAGGGCTTTATTACAGACAGAAATACTCAGTTTCATCAGCTGTCCGGGTGGCTGGTCTCAGACGATCCCTCAGTTGAAGAAGCTGGATGTGGAGGTCCTGGGCTGGCGTGGTTACACGTGGTCTGGGGTTGTGAGGCCGGTTGGAAATACTGCCAAATTCTCTAAAACGACATGGTAGAGAAATTAACATGAAATTCTCTGGCAACAGCTCTGGTAGACGTTCCTGTAGTCAGCATGCCAATTGCACGCTCCCTCAAAAGTTGAGACATCAGTGGCGTTGTGTGACAAAACTGCACATTTTAAGAGTTGCCTATTATTGTCCCCAGCACAAGATGCACCTGTGTAATGATCATGCTGTTTAATCAGCTTCTTGATATGCCACACCTGTCAGGTGGATGGATTATCTTGGTAAAGGAGACATGCTCACTAACAGGGATGTGAACAAATTTGTGCACAAAATGTGAGAGAAATAAGCTTTTTGTGCATATGAAACATTTCAGGGATCTTTTATTTCAGAGCATTGAACATGGGACCAACACTTTGCATGTTGCGTTTATATTTTTTGTTCAGTGTATATATTAATTTTGTTCAGACAAGAAGAGAATATAATGTCATTGTTAGTGATCAAATACATTGATATAGCATTGACTTTACATGTACACTATCCATTCAGTCCAACTGTGTTCCTTAATGTGTGTGTGAACGGGTGTTCCTGAAGCAGCTGGTGGTGTCATGTCCTCAGGAGTGCTACAACGGTCTGCTCTGCCCCCTGCTGGGCCCTCTGTTCGCCTACATGCTACAGGTCTGAACTCTCACGCTTTTCCCCCTTGTGCCTGTGAAGTAATATACCAAAAATGAGAGTTTCTTTGCATGTGTAAAAAAAACACAAAAAAACACACACAAAAAACCAAGTACTCACAACAAAAGGTTACCTGTGGTACAACTACCAAACTAACAGAAATCAGAGGCTGATCAAACATTCCGAGCATGCTTATTGACCTGCGCACTAGTAATCTTTCACCATTAATAAGAAATAGGACAACTCATCATGTGACGTGTTGTCTCTCTGTGTTTATTTATACAGAGACTCAATCTCAGGTGGCAGATCATCAACCAGAGGAGTACTGTCAGGTAAGATGTGTCCATCTGTGGGTCCTTATGAAGGCATGTGGTCTCTTTGAATGCGTAGGTTTTCTTGTGCTAGTGGTATGTTGACAATCTCCTTCCCTCTGTGTGTAGTGGGGAGGAGGAGGAGGACGAGTCGTGTGAGGAGAATCAGGAGATGCTGGAGGAGCAGCTAGTTCGGCTGCTCACCAGAGAGGTTCTGGACCTGCTCAGTAAGTCCACACTTTTGGGATAAAGGTCAGATTATTGGGATGCAGGGAGCGATTAAGTAGCACTTTCAATTAGAGGCCTTCACGGGTCCAAGTAAATAACTCCATTCAGAATATTAAGTAGCAGCCTACCGGTTGGCTGTTTGTCATTGTAGCCTATCCTTCTCCTTTAACTTTTAATTCCCTCATTTTAATTCCATCTTCTATTGATTAGATGTCTCCTAACTTTTGCCACACACAGCGGCTCTATGACTGTTAGCCTATTGCCGCTTTGATGACTTGTGATTGGCCAACAACAAGCTACACGCACCACGCTCGTGAAAAGCAAGAGCAGCAGCATAAATTATCAAATTTCTCTCTTTCTCTCCTTCAGCATTCAGATCTGTACGTGTCCTTGCAGTCAAGTCAGTTAAAATTACACTTGACAATCAGATCAGACCCGTGACATTATTTAGAGTTCTTGATCCAGACCCTCTTGCGTATTCGGCTACAGGTGGATCCGTGAAGACCTGTACTTTCAGTTTAGTTTCTCCATTGAGCATGTATTTATTAATTTTTTGTCCAGGAGAAGGATTCATCTAATTCTGAGAAACTGGACCTATGAATTTAGCTCTGCTGCACATCCATATTTGATAGATATGGGGTTTATTTCAGTCTAGCCATGTGTCCTAACATTGATCCTTTCCCATCAGCTCACGCCTGCATAATGAAAAAAGTGCCTGCGCCAGCAGGAAATAAGGAAGACGTGGATGGTAAGTGTTCACTTGTTTTCTAGGGAAGAAAAGTATTACTCAGGTCCACCCCCTTCTCACTCTTCCCCTTCCTTTTTATGTCCTATCGTGTGTGTGTGTGTGTGTGTGTGTATAGAGGAGGAGATGATGTCCACTGAGTCCCAGGCAGTTGCTGCCTCCCCAGCCCAGCCAACAGGCGAACTGACGGAGCTGGGGAAGTGTTTTCTCAAACACGAGGTCAGCACAACACACACACACACACACACACACACACACACACACACACACACACACACACACACACACACACACACACACACACACACACACACACACCGGAGCATCTACCCATGGCAGTATGATGGGACTCTTTCTCTCTCCCTCTGCAGGACATCTATATGACCTTGTTGACCATCTCGTTTACCTCTCTGTCCTGGAAGGACACCAGTAACTGTCACCGCAGCGCCTCCATCGTGTGCTGGACCCTGCTACGACAGGTAGGCTACACAAAGGACAGACTGACAGCAACTTTCCATCCTAAGCACTCCCTATCCATTTAAGCTTCCTTTTCCTCTCGCTCCCTCCTTACTCAGTGTCTGTCTGACCGTGTTTGTGCTTCACTCCTGTGATTCGATGATTCCTCCCTCCACTCTGCTGTCTCTCCCTCTCTTTCACTGTACCTGTCTCTCCTCCTCTCTCTTCACTGTGGCTCTCTCTCCCTCTCTCTCTTCACTGTGGCTCTCTCTCCCTCTCTCTCTTCACTGTGCATCTCTCCCTCTCCCCCTCTCTCTCTTCACTGTGGCTCTCTCTCCCTCTCTCTCTTCACTGTGCATCTCTCCCTCTCCCCCTCTCTCTCTTCACTGTGCCTCTCTCCTCTCTCCCTCTCTCTCTTCACTGTGCCTCTCTCCCCCTCTCTCTTCACTGTGCATCTCTCCCTTTCCCCCTCTCGCTTCACTGTGCCTCTCTCTCTCTCCCCCTCTCGCTTCACTGTGCCTCTCTCTCTCTCCCCCTCTCGCTTCACTGTGCCTCTCTCTCTCTTCACTGTGCCTCTCTCCCCCTCTCTCTTCACTGTGCATCTCTCCCTCTCCCCCTCTCGCTTCACTGTGCCTCTCTCTCTCTCCCCCTCTCGCTTCACTGTGCCTCTCTCTCTCTCCCCCTCTCGCTTCACTGTGCCTCTCTCTCTCTCCCCCTCCCGCTTCACTGTGCCTCTCTCTCTCTCCCCCTCTCGCTTCACTGTGCCTCTCTCTCTCTCCCCCTCTCGCTTCACTGTGCCTCTCTCTCTCTCCCCCTCTCGCTTCACTGTGCCTCTCTCCTCTCTCTCCCCCTCTCGCTTCACTGTGCCTCTCTCCTCTCTCTCCCCCTCTCGCTTCACTGTGCCTCTCTCCTCTCTCTCCCCCTCTCGCTTCACTGTGCCTCTCTCCTCTCTCTCCCCCTCTCGCTTCACTGTGCCTCTCTCCTCTCTCTCCCCCTCTCGCTTCACTGTGCCTCTCTCCTCTCTCTCCCCCTCTCGCTTCACTGTGCCTCTCTCCTCTCTCCCTCTCTCTCTTCACTGTGCCTCTCTCCTCTCTCCCCCTCTCTCTTCACTGTGCATCTCTCCCTCTCCCCCTCTCGCTTCACTGTGCCTCTCTCTCTCCCCCTCTCGCTTCACTGTGTCTCTCTCTCTCTCCCCCTCTCGCTTCACTGTGCCTCTCTCTCTCTCCCCCTCTCGCTTCACTGTGCCTCTCTCTCTCTCCCCCTCTCGCTTCACTGTGCCTCTCTCTCTCTCCCCCTCTCGCTTCACTGTGCCTCTCTCTCTCTCCCCCTCTCGCTTCACTGTGCCTCTCTCTCTCTCCCCCTCTCGCTTCACTGTGCCTCTCTCTCTCTCCCCCTCTCGCTTCACTGTGCCTCTTTCTCTCTCCCCCTCTCGCTTCACTGTGCCTCTCTCTCTCCCCCTCTCGCTTCACTGTGCCTCTCTCTCTCTCCCCCTCTCGCTTCACTGTGCCTCTCTCCTCTCTCTCCCCCTCTCGCTTCACTGTGCCTCTCTCCTCTCTCTCCCCCTCTCGCTTCACTGTGCCTCTCTCCTCTCTCTCCCCCTCTCGCTTCACTGTGCCTCTCTCCCCCTCTCGCTTCACTGTGCCTCTCTCCCCCTCTCGCTTCACTGTGCCTCTCTCCCTCTCTCTCTTCACTGTGCCTCTCTCCCTCTCTCTCTTCACTGTGCCTCTCTCCCCCTCTCGCTTCACTGTGCCTCTCTCCCCCTCTCGCTTCACTGTGCCTCTCTCCCCCTCTCGCTTCACTGTGCCTCTCTCCCCCTCTCGCTTCACTGTGCCTCTCTCCCCCTCTCGCTTCACTGTGCCTCTCTCCCCCTCTCGCTTCACTGTGCCTCTCTCCTCTCTCCCTCTCTCTCTTCACTGTGGCTCTCTCCTCTCTCCCTCTCTCTCTTCACTGTGGCTCTCTCCCCCTCTCGCTTCACTGTGCCTCTCTCCCCCTCTCGCTTCACTGTGCCTCTCTCCCCCTCTCGCTTCACTGTGCCTCTCTCCTCTCTCCCTCTCTCTCTTCACTGTGCCTCTCTCCCCCTCTCTCTTCACTGTGCCTCTCTCCCCCTCTCGCTTCACTGTGCCTCTCTCCTCTCTCCCTCTCTCTCTTCACTGTGCCTCTCTCCTCTCTCCCTCTCTCGCTTCACTGTGCCTCTCTCCCCCTCTCGCTTCACTGTGCCTCTCTCCTCTCTCCCTCTCTCTCTTCACTGTGCCTCTCTCCCCCTCTCGCTTCACTGTGCCTCTCTCCTCTCTCCCTCTCTCTCTTCACTGTGCCTCTCTCCTCTCTCCCTCTCTCGCTTCACTGTGCCTCTCTCCCCCTCTCGCTTCACTGTGCCTCTCTCCTCTCTCCCTCTCTCTCTTCACTGTGCCTCTCTCCCCCTCTCGCTTCACTGTGCCTCTCTCCTCTCTCCCTCTCTCTCTTCACTGTGCCTCTCTCCCCCTCTCGCTTCACTGTGCCTCTCTCCTCTCTCCTCTCTCTCTTCACTGTGCCTCTCTCCCCCTCTCTCTTCACTGTGCCTCTCTCCCCCTCTCGCTTCACTGTGCCTCTCTCCCCCTCTCGCTTCACTGTGCCTCTCTCCCCCTCTCGCTTCACTGTGCCTCTCTCCCCCTCTCGCTTCACTGTGCCTCTCTCCCCCTCTCGCTTCACTGTGCCTCTCTCCCCCTCTCGCTTCACTGTGCCTCTCTCCCCCTCTCGCTTCACTGTGCCTCTCTCCCCCTCTCGCTTCACTGTGCCTCTCTCCCCCTCTCGCTTCACTGTGCCTCTCTCCCCCTCTCGCTTCACTGTGCCTCTCTCCCCCTCTCGCTTCACTGTGCCTCTCTCCCCCTCTCGCTTCACTGTGCCTCTCTCCCCCTCTCGCTTCACTGTGCCTCTCTCCCCCTCTCGCTTCACTGTGCCTCTCTCCCCCTCTCGCTTCACTGTGCCTCTCTCCCCCTCTCGCTTCACTGTGCCTCTCTCCTCTCTCCCTCTCTCTCTTCACTGTGCCTCTCTCCCCCTCTCGCTTCACTGTGCCTCTCTCCCCCTCTCGCTTCACTGTGCCTCTCTCCTCTCTCCCACTCTCGCTTCACTGTGCCTCTCTCCTCTCTCCCCCTCTCGCTTCACTGTGCCTCTCTCCCTCTCTCTCTTCACTGTGCCTCTCTCCCCCTCTCGCTTCACTGTGCCTCTCTCCCCCTCTCGCTTCACTGTGCCTCTCTCCTCTCTCCCTCTCTCGCTTCACTGTGCCTCTCTCCCCCTCTCTCTTCACTGTGCCTCTCTCCCCCTCTCGCTTCACTGTGCCTCTCTCCTCTCTCCCTCTCTCTCTTCACTGTGCCTCTCTCCCCCTCTCTCTTCACTGTGCCTCTCTCCCCCTCTCGCTTCACTGTGCCTCTCTCCTCTCTCCCCCTCTCGCTTCACTGTGCCTCTCTCCTCTCTCCCTCTCTCTCTTCACTGTGCCTCTCTCCCCCTCTCGCTTCACTGTGCCTCTCTCCCCCTCTCGCTTCACTGTGCCTCTCTCCTCTCTCCCTCTCTCGCTTCACTGTGCCTCTCTCCCCCTCTCTCTTCACTGTGCCTCTCTCCCCCTCTCGCTTCACTGTGCCTCTCTCTCTCTCCCCCTCTCGCTTCACTGTGCCTCTCTCTCTCTCCCCCTCTCGCTTCACTGTGCCTCTCTCTCTCCCCCTCTCGCTTCACTGTGCCTCTCTCTCTCTCCCCCTCTCGCTTCACTGTGCCTCTCTCTCTCTCCCCCTCTCGCTTCACTGTGCCTCTCTCTCTCTCCCCCTCTCGCTTCACTGTGCCTCTCTCTCTCTCCCCCTCTCGCTTCACTGTGCCTCTCTCTCTCACCCTCTCGCTTTATTGTGTCTCTCTCTCTCTCCCCCTCTCGCTTCACTGTGCCTCGCTCTCTCTCCCCCTCTCGCTTCACTGTGCCTCTCTCTCTCTCCCCCTCTCGCTTCACTGTGCCTCTCTCTCTCTCCCCCTCTCGCTTCACTGTGCCTCTCTCTCTCTCCCCCTCTCGCTTCACTGTGCCTCTCTCTCTCTCCCCCTCTCGCTTCACTGTGCCTCTCTCTCTCTCCCCCTCTCGCTTCACTGTGCCTCTCTCTCTCTCCCCCTCTCGCTTCACTGTGCCTCTCTCTCTCTCCCCCTCTCGCTTCACTGTGCCTCTCTCTCTCTCCCCCTCTCGCTTCACTGTGCCTCTCTCTCTCTCCCCCTCTCGCTTCACTGTGCCTCTCTCTCTCTCTCCCTCTCGCTTCACTGTGCCTCTCTCTCTCTCTCCCTCTCGCTTCACTGTGCCTCTCTCCTCTCTCCCTCTCTCTCTTCACTGTGCCTCTCTCCCCCTCTCGCTTCACTGTGCCTCTCTCCCCCTCTCGCTTCACTGTGCCTCTCTCCTCTCTCCCTCTCTCTCTTCACTGTGCCTCTCTCCCCCTCTCGCTTCACTGTGCCTCTCTCCTCTCTCCCTCTCTCTCTTCACTGTGCCTCTCTCCCCCTCTCGCTTCACTGTGCCTCTCTCCCCCTCTCGCTTCACTGTGCCTCTCTCCTCTCTCCCCCTCTCGCTTCACTGTGCCTCTCTCCTCTCTCCCCCTCTCGCTTCACTGTGCCTCTCTCCTCTCTCCCTCTCTCTCTTCACTGTGCCTCTCTCCCCCTCTCGCTTCACTGTGCCTCTCTCCCCCTCTCGCTTCACTGTGCCTCTCTCCTCTCTCCCTCTCTCGCTTCACTGTGCCTCTCTCCCCCTCTCTCTTCACTGTGCCTCTCTCCCCCTCTCGCTTCACTGTGCCTCTCTCTCTCTCCCCCTCTCGCTTCACTGTGCCTCTCTCTCTCTCCCCCTCTCGCTTCACTGTGCCTCTCTCTCTCCCCCTCTCGCTTCACTGTGCCTCTCTCTCTCTCCCCCTCTCGCTTCACTGTGCCTCTCTCTCTCTCCCCCTCTCGCTTCACTGTGCCTCTCTCTCTCTCCCCCTCTCGCTTCACTGTGCCTCTCTCTCTCCCCCTCTCGCTTCATTGTGCCTCTCTCTCTCTCCCCCTCTCGCTTCACTGTGCCTCTCTCTCCCCCTCTCGCTTCACTGTGCCTCTCTCTCTCTCCCCCTCTCGCTTCACTGTGCCTCTCTCTCTCTCCCCCTCTCGCTTCACTGTGCCTCTCTCTCTCTCCCCCTCTCGCTTCACTGTGCCTCTCTCTCTCTCCCCCTCTCGCTTCACTGTGCCTCTCTCTCTCTCCCCCTCTCGCTTCACTGTGCCTCTCTCTCTCTCTCCCCCTCTCGCTTCACTGTGCCTCTCTCTCTCTCTCCCCCTCTCGCTTCACTGTGCCTCTCTCTCTCTCTCCCCCTCTCGCTTCACTGTGCCTCTCTCTCTCTCCCCCTCTCGCTTCACTGTGCCTCTCTCTCTCTCCCCCTCTCGCTTCACTGTGCCTCTCTCTCTCTCCCCCTCTCGCTTCACTGTGCCTCTCTCTCTCTCCCCCTCTCTCTTCACTGTGCCTCTCTCCCCCTCTCGCTTCACTGTGCCTCTCTCCCCCTCTCGCTTCACTGTGCCTCTCTCCTCTCTCCCTCTCTCTCTTCACTGTGCCTCTCTCCCCCTCTCGCTTCACTGTGCCTCTCTCCTCTCTCCCTCTCTCTCTTCACTGTGCCTCTCTCCCCCTCTCGCTTCACTGTGCCTCTCTCCCCCTCTCGCTTCACTGTGCCTCTCTCCTCTCTCCCCCTCTCGCTTCACTGTGCCTCTCTCCTCTCTCCCCCTCTCGCTTCACTGTGCCTCTCTCCTCTCTCCCTCTCTCTCTTCACTGTGCCTCTCTCCCCCTCTCGCTTCACTGTGCCTCTCTCCCCCTCTCGCTTCACTGTGCCTCTCTCCTCTCTCCCTCTCTCGCTTCACTGTGCCTCTCTCCCCCTCTCTCTTCACTGTGCCTCTCTCCCCCTCTCGCTTCACTGTGCCTCTCTCTCTCTCCCCCTCTCGCTTCACTGTGCCTCTCTCTCTCTCCCCCTCTCGCTTCACTGTGCCTCTCTCTCTCCCCCTCTCGCTTCACTGTGCCTCTCTCTCTCTCCCCCTCTCGCTTCACTGTGCCTCTCTCTCTCTCCCCCTCTCGCTTCACTGTGCCTCTCTCTCTCTCCCCCTCTCGCTTCACTGTGCCTCTCTCTCTCTCCCCCTCTCGCTTCACTGTGCCTCTCTCTCTCTCCCCCTCTCGCTTCATTGTGCCTCTCTCTCTCTCCCCCTCTCGCTTCACTGTGCCTCTCTCTCCCCCTCTCGCTTCACTGTGCCTCTCTCTCTCTCCCCCTCTCGCTTCACTGTGCCTCTCTCTCTCTCCCCCTCTCGCTTCACTGTGCCTCTCTCTCTCTCCCCCTCTCGCTTCACTGTGCCTCTCTCTCTCTCCCCCTCTCGCTTCACTGTGCCTCTCTCTCTCTCTCCCCCTCTCGCTTCACTGTGCCTCTCTCTCTCTCTCCCCCTCTCGCTTCACTGTGCCTCTCTCTCTCTCTCCCCCTCTCGCTTCACTGTGCCTCTCTCTCTCTCCCCCTCTCGCTTCACTGTGCCTCTCTCTCTCCCCCTCTCGCTTCATTGTGCCTCTCTCTCTCTCCCCCTCTCGCTTCACTGTGCCTCTCTCTCCCCCTCTCGCTTCACTGTGCCTCTCTCTCTCTCCCCCTCTCGCTTCACTGTGCCTCTCTCTCTCTCCCCCTCTCGCTTCACTGTGCCTCTCTCTCTCTCCCCCTCTCGCTTCACTGTGCCTCTCTCTCTCTCCCCCTCTCGCTTCACTGTGCCTCTCTCTCTCTCCCCCTCTCGCTTCACTGTGCCTCTCTCTCTCTCTCCCCCTCTCGCTTCACTGTGCCTCTCTCTCTCTCTCCCCCTCTCGCTTCACTGTGCCTCTCTCTCTCTCTCCCCCTCTCGCTTCACTGTGCCTCTCTCTCTCTCTCCCCCTCTCGCTTCACTGTGCCTCTCTCTCTCTCCCCCTCTCGCTTCACTGTGCCTCTCTCTCTCTCCCCCTCTCGCTTCACTGTGCCTCTCTCTCTCTCCCCCTCTCGCTTCACTGTGCCTCTCTCTCTCTCCCCCTCTCTCTTCACTGTGCCTCTCTCCCCCTCTCGCTTCACTGTGCCTCTCTCCCCCTCTCGCTTCACTGTGCCTCTCTCCTCTCTCCCTCTCTCTCTTCACTGTGCCTCTCTCCCCCTCTCGCTTCACTGTGCCTCTCTCCTCTCTCCCTCTCTCTCTTCACTGTGCCTCTCTCCCCCTCTCGCTTCACTGTGCCTCTCTCCCCCTCTCGCTTCACTGTGCCTCTCTCCTCTCTCCCCCTCTCGCTTCACTGTGCCTCTCTCCTCTCTCCCCCTCTCGCTTCACTGTGCCTCTCTCCTCTCTCCCTCTCTCTCTTCACTGTGCCTCTCTCCCCCTCTCGCTTCACTGTGCCTCTCTCCCCCTCTCGCTTCACTGTGCCTCTCTCCTCTCTCCCTCTCTCGCTTCACTGTGCCTCTCTCCCCCTCTCTCTTCACTGTGCCTCTCTCCCCCTCTCGCTTCACTGTGCCTCTCTCTCTCTCCCCCTCTCGCTTCACTGTGCCTCTCTCTCTCTCCCCCTCTCGCTTCACTGTGCCTCTCTCTCTCCCCCTCTCGCTTCACTGTGCCTCTCTCTCTCTCCCCCTCTCGCTTCACTGTGCCTCTCTCTCTCTCCCCCTCTCGCTTCACTGTGCCTCTCTCTCTCTCCCCCTCTCGCTTCACTGTGCCTCTCTCTCTCTCCCCCTCTCGCTTCACTGTGCCTCTCTCTCTCTCCCCCTCTCGCTTCATTGTGCCTCTCTCTCTCTCCCCCTCTCGCTTCACTGTGCCTCTCTCTCCCCCTCTCGCTTCACTGTGCCTCTCTCTCTCTCCCCCTCTCGCTTCACTGTGCCTCTCTCTCTCTCCCCCTCTCGCTTCACTGTGCCTCTCTCTCTCTCCCCCTCTCGCTTCACTGTGCCTCTCTCTCTCTCCCCCTCTCGCTTCACTGTGCCTCTCTCTCTCTCTCCCCCTCTCGCTTCACTGTGCCTCTCTCTCTCTCTCCCCCTCTCGCTTCACTGTGCCTCTCTCTCTCTCTCCCCCTCTCGCTTCACTGTGCCTCTCTCTCTCTCCCCCTCTCGCTTCACTGTGCCTCTCTCTCTCTCCCCCTCTCGCTTCACTGTGCCTCTCTCTCTCTCCCCCTCTCGCTTCACTGTGCCTCTCTCTCTCTCCCCCTCTCGCTTCACTGTGCCTCTCTCTCTCTCCCCCTCTCGCTTCACTGTGCCTCTCTCTCTCTCCCCCTCTCGCTTCACTGTGCCTCTCTCTCTCTCCCCCTCTCGCTTCACTGTGCCTCTCTCTCTCTCCCCCTCTCGCTTCACTGTGCCTCTCTCTCTCTCCCCCTCTCGCTTCACTGTGCCTCTCTCTCTCTCCCCCTCTCGCTTCACTGTGCCTCTCTCTCTCTCCCCCTCTCGCTTCACTGTGCCTCTCTCTCTCTCCCCCTCTCGCTTCACTGTGCCTCTCTCTCTCTCCCCCTCTCGCTTCACTGTGCCTCTCTCTCTCTCCCCTCTCGCTTCACTGTGCCTCTCTCTCTCTCCCCTCTCGCTTCACTGTGCCTCTCTCTCTCTCCCCCTCTCGCTTCACTGTGCCTCTCTCTCTCTCCCCCTCTCGCTTCACTGTGCCTCTCTCTCTCTCCCCCTCTCGCTTCACTGTGCCTCTCTCTCTCTCCCCCTCTCGCTTCATTGTGCCTCTCTCTCTCTCCCCCTCTCGCTTCATTGTGCCTCTCTCTCTCTCCCCCTCTCGCTTCATTGTGCCTCTCTCTCTCTCCCCCTCTCGCTTCATTGTGCCTCTCTCTCTCTCCCCCTCTCGCTTCACTGTGCCTCTCTCTCTCTCCCCCTCTCGCTTCACTGTGCCTCTCTCTCTCTCCCCCTCTCGCTTCACTGTGCCTCTCTCTCTCTCCCCCTCTCGCTTCACTGTGCCTCTCTCTCTCTCCCCCTCTCGCTTCACTGTGCCTCTCTCTCTCTCCCCCTCTCGCTTCACTGTGCCTCTCTCTCTCTCCCCCTCTCGCTTCACTGTGCCTCTCTCTCTCTCCCCCTCTCGCTTCACTGTGCCTCTCTCTCTCTCTCCCCCTCTCGCTTCACTGTGCCTCTCTCTCTCTCTCCCCCTCTCGCTTCACTGTGCCTCTCTCTCTCTCTCCCCCTCTCGCTTCACTGTGCCTCTCTCTCTCTCTCCCCCTCTCGCTTCACTGTGCCTCTCTCTCTCTCTCCCCCTCTCGCTTCACTGTGCCTCTCTCTCTCTCTCCCCCTCTCGCTTCACTGTGCCTCTCTCTCTCTCCCCCTCTCGCTTCACTGTGCCTCTCTCTCTCTCCCCCTCTCGCTTCACTGTGCCTCTCTCTCTCTCCCCCTCTCGCTTCACGGTGCCTCTCTCTCTCTCCCCCTCTCGCTTCACGGTGCCTCTCTCTCTCTCCCCCTCTCGCTTCACGGTGCCTCTCTCTCTCTCCCCCTCTCGCTTCACGGTGCCTCTCTCTCTCTCCCCCTCTCGCTTCACTGTGCCTCTCTCCCCCTCTCGCTTCACTGTGCCTCTCTCCCCCTCTCGCTTCACTGTGCCTCTCTCCCCCTCTCGCTTCACTGTGCCTCTCTCCCCCTCTCGCTTCACTGTGCCTCTCTCCCCCTCTCGCTTCACTGTGCCTCTCTCCCCCTCTCGCTTCACTGTGCCTCTCTCCCCCTCTCGCTTCACTGTGCCTCTCTCCCCCTCTCGCTTCACTGTGCCTCTCTCCCCCTCTCGCTTCACTGTGCCTCTCTCCCCCTCTCGCTTCACTGTGCCTCTCTCCCCCTCTCGCTTCACTGTGCCTCTCTCCCCCTCTCGCTTCACTGTGCCTCTCTCCCCCTCTCGCTTCACTGTGCCTCTCTCCCCCTCTCGCTTCACTGTGCCTCTCTCCCCCTCTCGCTTCACTGTGCCTCTCTCCCCCTCTCGCTTCACTGTGCCTCTCTCCCCCTCTCGCTTCACTGTGCCTCTCTCCCCCTCTCGCTTCACTGTGCCTCTCTCCCCCTCTCGCTTCACTGTGCCTCTCTCCCCCTCTCGCTTCACTGTGCCTCTCTCCCCCTCTCGCTTCACTGTGCCTCTCTCCCCCTCTCGCTTCACTGTGCCTCTCTCTCTCCCCCCTCTCGCTTCACTGTGCCTCTCTCTCTCTCCCCCTCTCGCTTCACTGTGCCTCTCTCTCTCTCCCCCTCTCGCTTCACTGTGCCTCTCTCTCTCTCCCCCTCTCGCTTCACTGTGCCTCTCTCTCTCTCCCCCTCTCGCTTCACTGTGCCTCTCTCTCTCTCCCCCTCTCGCTTCACTGTGCCTCTCTCTCTCTCCCCCTCTCGCTTCACTGTGCCTCTCTCTCTCTCCCCCTCTCGCTTCACTGTGCCTCTCTCTCTCTCCCCCTCTCGCTTCACTGTGCCTCTCTCTCTCTCCCCCTCTCGCTTCACTGTGCCTCTCTCTCTCTCCCCCTCTCGCTTCACTGTGCCTCTCTCTCTCTCCCCCTCTCGCTTCACTGTGCCTCTCTCTCTCTCCCCCTCTCGCTTCACTGTGCCTCTCTCTCTCTCCCCCTCTCGCTTCACTGTGCCTCTCTCTCTCTCCCCCTCTCGCTTCACTGTGCCTCTCTCTCTCTCCCCCTCTCGCTTCACTGTGCCTCTCTCTCTCTCCCCCTCTCGCTTCACTGTGCCTCTCTCTCTCTCCCCCTCTCGCTTCACTGTGCCTCTCTCTCTCTCCCCCTCTCGCTTCACTGTGCCTCTCTCTCTCTCCCCCTCTCGCTTCACTGTGCCTCTCTCTCTCTCCCCCTCTCGCTTCACTGTGCCTCTCTCTCTCTCCCCCTCTCGCTTCACTGTGCCTCTCTCTCTCTCCCCCTCTCGCTTCACTGTGCCTCTCTCTCTCTCCCCCTCTCGCTTCACTGTGCCTCTCTCTCTCTCCCCCTCTCGCTTCACTGTGCCTCTCTCTCTCTCCCCCTCTCGCTTCACTGTGCCTCTCTCTCTCTCCCCCTCTCGCTTCACTGTGCCTCTCTCTCTCTCCCCCTCTCGCTTCACTGTGCCTCTCTCTCTCTCCCCCTCTCGCTTCACTGTGCCTCTCTCTCTCTCCCCCTCTCGCTTCACTGTGCCTCTCTCTCTCTCCCCCTCTCGCTTCACTGTGCCTCTCTCTCTCTCCCCCTCTCGCTTCACTGTGCCTCTCTCTCTCTCCCCCTCTCGCTTCACTGTGCCTCTCTCTCTCTCCCCCTCTCGCTTCACTGTGCCTCTCTCTCTCTCCCCCTCTCGCTTCACTGTGCCTCTCTCTCTCTCCCCCTCTCGCTTCACTGTGCCTCTCTCTCTCTCCCCCTCTCGCTTCACTGTGCCTCTCTCTCTCTCCCCCTCTCGCTTCACTGTGCCTCTCTCTCTCTCCCCCTCTCGCTTCACTGTGCCTCTCTCTCTCTCCCCCTCTCGCTTCACTGTGCCTCTCTCTCTCTCCCCCTCTCGCTTCACTGTGCCTCTCTCTCTCTCCCCCTCTCGCTTCACTGTGCCTCTCTCTCTCCCCCCTCTCGCTTCACTGTGCCTCTCTCTCTCCCCCCTCTCGCTTCACTGTGCCTCTCTCTCTCCCCCCTCTCGCTTCACTGTGCCTCTCTCTCTCTCCCCCCTCTCGCTTCACTGTGCCTCTCTCTCTCTCCCCCTCTCGCTTCACTGTGCCTCTCTCTCTCTCCCCCCTCTCGCTTCACTGTGCCTCTCTCTCTCTCCCCCTCTCGCTTCACTGTGCCTCTCTCTCTCTCCCCCTCTCGCTTCACTGTGCCTCTCTCTCTCTCCCCCTCTCGCTTCACTGTGCCTCTCTCTCTCTCCCCCTCTCGCTTCACTGTGCCTCTCTCTCTCTCCCCCTCTCGCTTCACTGTGCCTCTCTCTCTCTCCCCCTCTCGCTTCACTGTGCCTCTCTCTCTCTCCCCCTCTCGCTTCACTGTGCCTCTCTCTCTCTCCCCCTCTCGCTTCACTGTGCCTCTCTCTCTCTCCCCCTCTCGCTTCACTGTGCCTCTCTCTCTCTCCCCCTCTCGCTTCACTGTGCCTCTCTCTCTCTCCCCCTCTCGCTTCACTGTGCCTCTCTCTCTCTCCCCCTCTCGCTTCACTGTGCCTCTCTCTCTCTCCCCCTCTCGCTTCACTGTGCCTCTCTCTCTCTCCCCCTCTCGCTTCACTGTGCCTCTCTCTCTCTCCCCCTCTCGCTTCACTGTGCCTCTCTCTCTCTCCCCCTCTCGCTTCACTGTGCCTCTCTCTCTCTCCCCCTCTCGCTTCACTGTGCCTCTCTCTCTCTCCCCCTCTCGCTTCACTGTGCCTCTCTCTCTCTCCCCCTCTCGCTTCACTGTGCCTCTCTCTCTCTCCCCCTCTCGCTTCACTGTGCCTCTCTCTCTCTCCCCCTCTCGCTTCACTGTGCCTCTCTCTCTCTCCCCCTCTCGCTTCACTGTGCCTCTCTCTCTCTCCCCCTCTCGCTTCACTGTGCCTCTCTCTCTCCCCCCTCTCGCTTCACTGTGCCTCTCTCTCTCCCCCCTCTCGCTTCACTGTGCCTCTCTCTCTCCCCCCTCTCGCTTCACTGTGCCTCTCTCTCTCCCCCCTCTCGCTTCACTGTGCCTCTCTCTCTCTCCCCTCTCGCTTCACTGTGCCTCTCTCTCTCTCCCCCTCTCGCTTCACTGTGCCTCTCTCTCTCTCCCCCTCTCGCTTCACTGTGCCTCTCTCTCTCTCCCCCTCTCGCTTCACTGTGCCTCTCTCTCTCTCCCCCTCTCGCTTCACTGTGCCTCTCTCTCTCTCCCCCTCTCGCTTCACTGTGCCTCTCTCTCTCTCCCCCTCTCGCTTCACTGTGTCTCTCTCTCTCTCCCCCTCTCGCTTCACTGTGCCTCTCTCTCTCTCCCCCTCTCGCTTCACTGTGCCTCTCTCTCTCTCCCCCTCTCGCTTCACTGTGCCTCTCTCTCTCTCCCCCTCTCGCTTCACTGTGCCTCTCTCTCTCTCCCCCTCTCGCTTCACTGTGCCTCTCTCTCTCTCCCCCTCTCGCTTCACTGTGCCTCTCTCTCTCTCCCCCTCTCGCTTCACTGTGCCTCTCTCTCTCTCCCCCTCTCGCTTCACTGTGCCTCTCTCTCTCTCCCCCTCTCGCTTCACTGTGCCTCTCTCTCTCTCTCCCCCTCTCGCTTCACTGTGCCTCTCTCTCTCTCCCCCTCTCGCTTCACTGTGCCTCTCTCTCTCTCCCCCTCTCGCTTCACTGTGCCTCTCTCTCTCTCCCCCTCTCGCTTCACTGTGCCTCTCTCTCTCTCCCCCTCTCGCTTCACTGTGCCTCTCTCTCTCTCCCCCTCTCGCTTCACTGTGCCTCTCTCTCTCTCCCCCTCTCGCTTCACTGTGCCTCTCTCTCTCTCCCCCTCTCGCTTCACTGTGCCTCTCTCTCTCTCTCCCCCTCTCGCTTCACTGTGCCTCTCTCTCTCTCTCCCCCTCTCGCTTCACTGTGCCTCTCTCTCTCTCTCCCCCTCTCGCTTCACTGTGCCTCTCTCTCTCTCCCCCTCTCGCTTCACTGTGCCTCTCTCTCTCTCCCCCTCTCGCTTCACTGTGCCTCTCTCTCTCTCCCCCTCTCGCTTCACTGTGCCTCTCTCTCTTCCCCCTCTCGCTTCACTGTGCCTCTCTCTCTCCCCCCTCTCGCTTCACTGTGCCTCTCTCTCTCTCCCCCCTCTCGCTTCACTGTGCCTCTCTCTCTCTCCCCCTCTCGCTTCACTGTGCCTCTCTCTCTCCCCCTCTCGCTTCACTGTGCCTCTCTCTCTCCCCCTCTCGCTTCACTGTGCCTCTCTCTCTCTCCCCCTCTCGCTTCACTGTGCCTCTCTCCCCCTCTCGCTTCACTGTGCCTCTCTCCCCCTCTCGCTTCACTGTGCCTCTCTCCCCCTCTCGCTTCACTGTGCCTCTCTCCCCCTCTCGCTTCACTGTGCCTCTCTCCCCCTCTCGCTTCACTGTGCCTCTCTCCCCCTCTCGCTTCACTGTGCCTCTCTCCCCCTCTCGCTTCACTGTGCCTCTCTCCCCCTCTCGCTTCACTGTGCCTCTCTCCCCCTCTCGCTTCACTGTGCCTCTCTCCCCCTCTCGCTTCACTGTGCCTCTCTCCCCCTCTCGCTTCACTGTGCCTCTCTCCTCCCTCTCGCTTCACTGTGCCTCTCTCTCTCTCTCCCCCTCTCGCTTCACTGTGCCTCTCTCTCTCTCCCCCCTCTCGCTTCACTGTGCCTCTCTCTCTCTCTCCCCCTCTCGCTTCACTGTGCCTCTCTTTCTCTCCCCCTCTCGCTTCACTGTGCCTCTCTCTCTCCCCCCTCTCGCTTCACTGTGCCTCTCTCTCTCTCCCCCTCTCGCTTCACTGTGCCTCTCTCTCTCTCCCCCCTCTCGCTTCACTGTGCCTCTCTCTCTCTCCCCCTCTCGCTTCACTGTGCCTCTCTCTCTCTCCCCCTCTCGCTTCACTGTGCCTCTCTCTCTCTCCCCCTCTCGCTTCACTGTGCCTCTCTCTCTCTCCCCCTCTCGCTTCACTGTGCCTCTCTCCCCCTCTCTCTTCACTGTGCCTCTCTCCCCCCTCTCGCTTCACTGTGCCTCTCTCTCTCTCCCCCTCTCGCTTCACTGTGCCTCTCTCTCTCTCCCCCTCTCGCTTCACTGTGCCTCTCTCCCCCTCTCTCTTCACTGTGCCTCTCTCCCCCTCTCGCTTCACTGTGCCTCTCTCTCTCTCCCCCTCTCGCTTCACTGTGCCTCTCTCCCCCTCTCGCTTCACTGTGCCTCTCTCTCTCTCTCCCCCTCTCGCTTCACTGTGCCTCTCTCTCTCTCCCCCTCTCGCTTCACTGTGCCTCTCTCTCTCTCTCCCCCTCTCGCTTCACTGTGCCTCTCTTTCTCTCCCCCTCTCGCTTCACTGTGCCTCTCTCTCTCTCCCCCTCTCGCTTCACTGTGCCTCTCTCTCTCCCCCCTCTCGCTTCACTGTGCCTCTCTCTCTCTCCCCCCTCTCGCTTCACTGTGCCTCTCTCTCTCTCCCCCTCTCGCTTCACTGTGCCTCTCTCTCTCTCCCCCTCTCGCTTCACTGTGCCTCTCTCTCTCCCCCTCTCGCTTCACTGTGCCTCTCTCTCTCTCCCCCTCTCGCTTCACTGTGCCTCTCTCCCCCTCTCTCTTCACTGTGCCTCTCTCCCCCTCTCGCTTCACTGTGCCTCTCTCTCTCTCCCCCTCTCGCTTCACTGTGCCTCTCTCTCTCTCTCCCCCTCTCGCTTCACTGTGCCTCTCTCTCTCTCCCCCTCTCGCTTCACTGTGCCTCTCTCTCTCTCCCCCTCTCGCTTCACTGTGCCTCTCTCTCTCCCCCTCTCGCTTCACTGTGCCTCTCTCTCTCTCCCCCCTCTCGCTTCACTGTGCCTCTCTCTCTCTCCCCCTCTCGCTTCACTGTGCCTCTCTCTCTCTCCCCCTCTCGCTTCACTGTGCCTCTCTCTCTCTCCCCCTCTCGCTTCACTGTGCCTCTCTCTCTCCCCCTCTCGCTTCACTGTGCCTCTCTCTCTCCCCCTCTCGCTTCACTGTGCCTCTCTCCCCCTCTCGCTTCACTGTGCCTCTCTCCCCCTCTCGCTTCACTGTGCCTCTCTCCCCCTCTCGCTTCACTGTGCCTCTCTCCCCCTCTCGCTTCACTGTGCCTCTCTCCCCCTCTCGCTTCACTGTGCCTCTCTCCCCCTCTCGCTTCACTGTGCCTCTCTCCCCCTCTCGCTTCACTGTGCCTCTCTCCCCCTCTCGCTTCACTGTGCCTCTCTCTCTCCCCCTCTCGCTTCACTGTGCCTCTCTCTCTCCCCCTCTCGCTTCACTGTGCCTCTCTCCCCCTCTCGCTTCACTGTGCCTCTCTCCCCCTCTCGCTTCACTGTGCCTCTCTCCCCCTCTCTCTTCACTGTGCCTCTCTCCCCCTCTCGCTTCACTGTGCCTCTCTCCCCCTCTCGCTTCACTGTGCCTCTCTCCCCCTCTCGCTTCACTGTGCCTCTCTCCCCCTCTCGCTTCACTGTGCCTCTCTCCCCCTCTCGCTTCACTGTGCCTCTCTCCCCCTCTCGCTTCACTGTGCCTCTCTCTCCCCCTCTCGCTTCACTGTGCCTCTCTCTCCCCCTCTCGCTTCACTGTGCCTCTCTCTCCCCCTCTCGCTTCACTGTGCCTCTCTCTCCCCCTCTCGCTTCACTGTGCCTCTCTCCTCTCTCTCCCCCTCTCGCTTCACTGTGCCTCTCTCCTCTCTCTCCCCCTCTCGCTTCACTGTGCCTCTCTCCTCTCTCTCCCCCTCTCGCTTCACTGTGCCTCTCTCCTCTCTCCCCCTCTCGCTTCACTGTGCCTCTCTCCTCTCTCCCCCTCTCGCTTCACTGTGCCTCTCTCCTCTCTCCCCCTCTCGCTTCACTGTGCCTCTCTCCTCTCTCCCCCTCTCGCTTCACTGTGCCTCTCTCCTCTCTCCCCCTCTCGCTTCACTGTGCCTCTCTCTCTCTCCCCCTCTCGCTTCACTGTGCCTCTCTCTCTCTCCCCCTCTCGCTTCACTGTGCCTCTCTCTCTCCCCCCTCTCGCTTCACTGTGCCTCTCTCTCTCTCCCCCCTCTCGCTTCACTGTGCCTCTCTCTCTCTCCCCCTCTCGCTTCACTGTGCCTCTCTCTCTCTCCCCCTCTCGCTTCACTGTGCCTCTCTCTCTCCCCCTCTCGCTTCACTGTGCCTCTCTCCCCCTCTCGCTTCACTGTGCCTCTCTCCCCCTCTCGCTTCACTGTGCCTCTCTCCCCCTCTCGCTTCACTGTGCCTCTCTCCCCCTCTCTCTTCACTGTGCCTCTCTCCCCCTCTCGCTTCACTGTGCCTCTCTCCCCCTCTCGCTTCACTGTGCCTCTCTCCCCCTCTCGCTTCACTGTGCCTCTCTCCCCCTCTCGCTTCACTGTGCCTCTCTCCCCCTCTCGCTTCACTGTGCCTCTCTCCCCCTCTCTCTTCACTGTGGCTCTCTCTCCCCCTCTCGCTTCACTGTGCCTCTCTCTCCCCCTCTCGCTTCACTGTGCCTCTCTCTCCCCCTCTCGCTTCACTGTGCTTCACTGTGCCTCTCTCTCCCCCTCTCGCTTCACTGTGCCTCTCTCCTCTCTCTCCCCCTCTCGCTTCACTGTGCCTCTCTCCTCTCTCTCCCCCTCTTGCTTCACTGTGCCTCTCTCCTCTCTCCCCCTCTCGCTTCACTGTGCCTCTCTCCTCTCTCCCCCTCTCGCTTCACTGTGCCTCTCTCTCTCTCCCCCTCTCGCTTCACTGTGCCTCTCTCCCTCTCCCCCTCTCGCTTCACTGTGGCTCTCTCTCCCCCTCTCGCTTCACTGTGCCTCTCTCTCCCCCTCTCGCTTCACTGTGCCTCTCTCTCCCCCTCTCGCTTCACTGTGCCTCTCTCTCCCCCTCTCGCTTCACTGTGCCTCTCTCCTCTCTCTCCCCCTCTCGCTTCACTGTGCCTCTCTCCTCTCTCTCCCCCTCTCGCTTCACTGTGCCTCTCTCCTCTCTCCCCCTCTCGCTTCACTGTGCCTCTCTCCTCTCTCCCCCTCTCGCTTCACTGTGCCTCTCTCCTCTCTCCCTCTCTCGCTTCACTGTGCCTCTCTCCTCTCTCCCTCTCTCTCTTCACTGTGCCTGGCTCTCTCTCTCTTCACTGTGCCTGGCTCTCTCTCTCTTCACTGTGCCTCTCTCCCCCTCTCGCTTCACTGTGCCTCTCTCCCCCTCTCGCTTCACTGTGCCTCTCTCCCCCTCTCGCTTCACTGTGCCTCTCTCCCCCTCTCGCTTCACTGTGCCTCTCTCCCCCTCTCGCTTCACTGTGCCTCTTTCCCTCTCCCCCTCTCGCTTCACTGTGGCTCTCTCTCCCCCTCTCGCTTCACTGTGGCTCTCTCTCCCCCTCTCGCTTCACTGTGCCTCTCTCCTCTCTCTCCCCCTCTCGCTTCACTGTGCCTCTCTCCTCTCTCTCCCCCTCTCGCTTCACTGTGCCTCTCTCCTCTCTCTCCCCCTCTCGCTTCACTGTGCCTCTCTCCTCTCTCCCCCTCTCGCTTCACTGTGCCTCTCTCCTCTCTCCCCCTCTCGCTTCACTGTGCCTCTCTCCTCTCTCCCTCTCTCGCTTCACTGTGCCTCTCTCCTCTCTCCCTCTCTCGCTTCACTGTGCCTCTCTCCTCTCTCCCTCTCTCTCTTCACTGTGCCTGGCTCTCTCTCTCTTCACTGTGCCTGGCTCTCTCTCTCTTCACTGTGCCTCTCTCCCCCTCTCACTTCACTGTGCCTCTCTCCCCCTCTCGCTTCACTGTGCCTCTCTCTCTCTCCCCCTCTCGCTTCACTGTGCCTCTCTCTCTCTCCCCCTCTCGCTTCACTGTGCCTCTCTCTCTCTCCCCCTCTCGCTTCACTGTGCCTCTCTCCCCCTCTCTCTTCACTGTGCCTCTCTCTCTCTCCCCCTCTCGCTTCACTGTGCCTCTCTCCCCCTCTCTCTTCACTGTGCCTCTCTCCCCCTCTCGCTTCACTGTGCCTCTCTCCCCCTCTCGCTTCACTGTGCCTCTCTCCCTCTCCCCCTCTCTCTTCACTGTGGCTCTCTCTCCCCCTCTCGCTTCACTGTGGCTCTCTCTCCCCCTCTCGCTTCACTGTGCCTCTCTCTCCCCCTCTCGCTTCACTGTGCCTCTCTCCTCTCTCTCCCCCTCTCGCTTCACTGTGCCTCTCTCTCTCTCCCCCTCTCGCTTCACTGTGCCTCTCTCTCTCTCCCCCTCTCGCTTCACTGTGCCTCTCTCCCCCTCTCTCTTCACTGTGCCTCTCTCCCCCTCTCGCTTCACTGTGCCTCTCTCCCCCTCTCGCTTCACTGTGCCTCTCTCCCCCTCTCGCTTCACTGTGGCTCTCTCTCCCCCTCTCGCTTCACTGTGCCTCTCTCCCTCTCCCCCTCTCTCTTCACTGTGGCTCTCTCTCCCCCTCTCGCTTCACTGTGCCTCTCTCTCCCCCTCTCGCTTCACTGTGCCTCTCTCCTCTCTCTCCCCCTCTCGCTTCACTGTGCCTCTCTCCTCTCTCTCCCCCTCTCGCTTCACTGTGCCTCTCTCCTCTCTCCCCCTCTCGCTTCACTGTGCCTCTCTCCTCTCTCCCCCTCTCGCTTCACTGTGCCTCTCTCCTCTCTCCCTCTCTCGCTTCACTGTGCCTCTCTCCTCTCTCCCTCTCTCGCTTCACTGTGCCTCTCTCCTCTCTCCCTCTCTCTCTTCACTGTGCCTGGCTCTCTCTCTCTTCACTGTGCCTGGCTCTCTCTCTCTTCACTGTGCCTCTCTCCCCCTCTCGCTTTACTGTGCCTGGCTCTCTCTCTCTTCACTGTGCCTCTCTCCCCCTCTCGCTTCACTGTGCCTCTCTCCCCCTCTCGCTTCACTGTGCCTCTCTCCCCCTCTCGCTTCACTGTGCCTCTCTCCCCCTCTCGCTTCACTGTGCCTCTCTCCCCCTCTCGCTTCACTGTGCCTCTCTCCCCCTCTCGCTTCACTGTGCCTCTCTCTCCCTCTCGCTTCACTGTGCCTCTCTCCCCCTCTCGCTTCACTGTGCCTCTCTCCCTCTCCCCCTCTCGCTTCACTGTGCCTCTCTCTCCCCCTCTCGCTTCACTGTGCCTCTCTCCTCTCTCTCCCCCTCTCGCTTCACTGTGCCTCTCTCCTCTCTCTCCCCCTCTCGCTTCACTGTGCCTCTCTCCTCTCTCCCCCTCTCGCTTCACTGTGCCTCTCTCCTCTCTCCCCCTCTCGCTTCACTGTGCCTCTCTCCTCTCTCCCTCTCTCTCTTCACTGTGCCTCTCTCCTCTCTCCCTCTCTCGCTTCACTGTGCCTCTCTCCTCTCTCCCTCTCTCTCTTCACTGTGCCTGGCTCTCTCTCTCTTCACTGTGCCTGGCTCTCTCTCTCTTCACTGTGCCTCTCTCCCCCTCTCACTTCACTGTGCCTCTCTCCCCCTCTCTCTTCACTGTGCCTCTCTCCCCCTCTCTCTTCACTGTGGCTCTCTCTCCCCCTCTCTCTTCACTGTGCCTCTCTCCCTCTCTCTCTTCACTCTGCCTCTCTCCCTCTCTCTCTTCACTCTGCCTCTCTCCCCCTCTCGCTTCACTCTGCCTCTCTCTCTCTCCCCCTCTCGCTTCACTGTGCCTCTCTCTCTCTCCCCCTCTCGCTTCACTGTGCCTCTCTCTCTCTCCCCCTCTCGCTTCACTGTGCCTCTCTCTCTCTCCCCCTCTCGCTTCACTGTGCCTCTCTCTCTCTCCCCCTCTCGCTTCACTGTGCCTCTCTCCTCTCTCCCCCTCTCGCTTCACTGTGCCTCTCTCCTCTCTCCCTCTCTCGCTTCACTGTGCCTCTCTCCTCTCTCCCTCTCTCGCTTCACTGTGCCTCTCTCCTCTCTCCCTCTCTCGCTTCACTGTGCCTCTCTCCTCTCTCCCTCTCTCTCTTCACTGTGCCTGGCTCTCTCTCTCTTCACTGTGCCTGGCTCTCTCTCTCTTCACTGTGCCTCTCTCCCCCTCTCACTTCACTGTGCCTCTCTCCCCCTCTCTCTTCACTGTGCCTCTCTCCCCCTCTCTCTTCACTGTGCCTCTCTCCCCCTCTCGCTTCACTGTGCCTCTCTCCCCCTCTCGCTTCACTGTGCCTCTCTCCTCTCTCCCTCTCTCTCTTCACTGTGCCTCTCTCCCTCTCCCCCTCTCTCTTCACTGTGGCTCTCTCTCCCCCTCTCTCTTCACTGTGCCTCTCTCCCTCTCTCTCTTCACTCTGCCTCTCTCCCCCTCTCGCTTCACTGTGCCTCTCTCTCTCTCCCCCTCTCGCTTCACTGTGCCTCTCTCTCTCTCCCCCTCTCGCTTCACTGTGCCTCTCTCTCTCTCCCCCTCTCGCTTCACTGTGCCTCTCTCTCTCTCCCCCTCTCGCTTCACTGTGCCTCTCTCTCTCCCCCTCTCGCTTCACTGTGCCTCTCTCTCTCTCCCCCTCTCGCTTCACTGTGCCTCTCTCTCTCTCCCCCTCTCGCTTCACTGTGCCTCTCTCCTCTCTCCCTCTCTCGCTTCACTGTGCCTCTCTCCTCTCTCCCTCTCTCGCTTCACTGTGCCTCTCTCCTCTCTCCCTCTCTCTCTTCACTGTGCCTGGCTCTCTCTCTCTTCACTGTGCCTCTCTCCCCCTCTCTCTTCACTGTGCCTCTCTCCCCCTCTCTCTTCACTGTGCCTCTCTCCCCCTCTCGCTTCACTGTGCCTCTCTCCCCCTCTCGCTTCACTGTGCCTCTCTCCCTCTCCCCCTCTCTCTTCACTGTGGCTCTCTCTCCCCCTCTCTCTTCACTGTGCCTCTCTCCCTCTCTCTCTTCACTCTGCCTCTCTCCCCCTCTCGCTTCACTGTGCCTCTCTCTCTCTCCCCCTCTCGCTTCACTGTGCCTCTCTCTCTCTCCCCCTCTCGCTTCACTGTGCCTCTCTCTCTCTCCCCCTCTCGCTTCACTGTGCCTCTCTCTCTCTCCCCCTCTCGCTTCACTGTGCCTCTCTCTCTCTCCCCCTCTCGCTTCACTGTGCCTCTCTCTCTCCCCCTCTCGCTTCACTGTGCCTCTCTCTCTCTCCCCCTCTCGCTTCACTGTGCCTCTCTCTCTCTCCCCCTCTCGCTTCACTGTGCCTCTCTCTCTCTCCCCCTCTCGCTTCACTGTGCCTCTCTCTCTCTCCCCCTCTCGCTTCACTGTGCCTCTCTCTCTCTCCCCCTCTCGCTTCACTGTGCCTCTCTCTCTCTCCCCCTCTCGCTTCACTGTGCCTCTCTCCTCTCTCCCCCTCTCGCTTCACTGTGCCTCTCTCCTCTCTCTCCCCCTCTCGCTTCACTGTGCCTCTCTCCTCTCTCTCCCCCTCTCGCTTCACTGTGCCTCTCTCCTCTCTCCCTCTCTCGCTTCACTGTGCCTCTCTCCTCTCTCCCTCTCTCGCTTCACTGTGCCTCTCTCCTCTCTCCCTCTCTCGCTTCACTGTGCCTCTCTCCTCTCTCCCTCTCTCTCTTCACTGTGCCTCTCTCCTCTCTCCCTCTCTCTCTTCACTGTGCCTGGCTCTCTCTCTCTTCACTGTGCCTCTCTCCCCCTCTCACTTCACTGTGCCTCTCTCCCCCTCTCTCTTCACTGTGCCTCTCTCCCCCTCTCTCTTCACTGTGCCTCTCTCCCCCTCTCTCTTCACTGTGCCTCTCTCCCCCTCTCGCTTCACTGTGCCTCTCTCCCCCTCTCGCTTCACTGTGCCTCTCTCCCTCTCCCCCTCTCTCTTCACTGTGCCTCTCTCCCTCTCTCTCTTCACTCTGCCTCTCTCCCCCTCTCGCTTCACTGTGCCTCTCTCTCTCTCCCCCTCTCGCTTCACTGTGCCTCTCTCTCTCTCCCCCTCTCGCTTCACTGTGCCTCTCTCTCTCTCCCCCTCTCGCTTCACTGTGCCTCTCTCTCTCTCCCCCTCTCGCTTCACTGTGCCTCTCTCTCTCCCCCTCTCGCTTCACTGTGCCTCTCTCTCTCTCCCCCTCTCGCTTCACTGTGCCTCTCTCTCTCTCCCCCTCTCGCTTCACTGTGCCTCTCTCCTCTCTCCCTCTCTCGCTTCACTGTGCCTCTCTCCTCTCTCCCTCTCTCGCTTCACTGTGCCTCTCTCCTCTCTCCCTCTCTCTCTTCACTGTGCCTGGCTCTCTCTCTCTTCACTGTGCCTCTCTCCCCCTCTCTCTTCACTGTGCCTCTCTCCCCCTCTCTCTTCACTGTGCCTCTCTCCCCCTCTCGCTTCACTGTGCCTCTCTCCCCCTCTCGCTTCACTGTGCCTCTCTCCCTCTCCCCCTCTCTCTTCACTGTGGCTCTCTCTCCCCCTCTCTCTTCACTGTGCCTCTCTCCCTCTCTCTCTTCACTCTGCCTCTCTCCCCCTCTCGCTTCACTGTGCCTCTCTCTCTCTCCCCCTCTCGCTTCACTGTGCCTCTCTCTCTCTCCCCCTCTCGCTTCACTGTGCCTCTCTCTCTCTCCCCCTCTCGCTTCACTGTGCCTCTCTCTCTCTCCCCCTCTCGCTTCACTGTGCCTCTCTCTCTCTCCCCCTCTCGCTTCACTGTGCCTCTCTCTCTCCCCCTCTCGCTTCACTGTGCCTCTCTCTCTCTCCCCCTCTCGCTTCACTGTGCCTCTCTCTCTCTCCCCCTCTCGCTTCACTGTGCCTCTCTCTCTCTCCCCCTCTCGCTTCACTGTGCCTCTCTATCTCTCCCCCTCTCGCTTCACTGTGCCTCTCTCTCTCTCCCCCTCTCGCTTCACTGTGCCTCTCTCCTCTCTCCCCCTCTCGCTTCACTGTGCCTCTCTCCTCTCTCTCCCCCTCTCGCTTCACTGTGCCTCTCTCCTCTCTCTCCCCCTCTCGCTTCACTGTGCCTCTCTCCTCTCTCCCTCTCTCGCTTCACTGTGCCTCTCTCCTCTCTCCCTCTCTCGCTTCACTGTGCCTCTCTCCTCTCTCCCTCTCTCGCTTCACTGTGCCTCTCTCCTCTCTCCCTCTCTCTCTTCACTGTGCCTCTCTCCTCTCTCCCTCTCTCTCTTCACTGTGCCTGGCTCTCTCTCTCTTCACTGTGCCTCTCTCCCCCTCTCACTTCACTGTGCCTCTCTCCCCCTCTCTCTTCACTGTGCCTCTCTCCCCCTCTCGCTTCACTGTGCCTCTCTCCCCCTCTCGCTTCACTGTGCCTCTCTCCTCTCTCCCTCTCTCTCTTCACTGTGCCTCTCTCCCTCTCCCCCTCTCTCTTCACTGTGCCTCTCTCCCTCTCCCCCTCTCTCTTCACTGTGGCTCTCTCTCCCCCTCTCTCTTCACTGTGCCTCTCTCCCTCTCTCTCTTCACTCTGCCTCTCTCCCCCTCTCGCTTCACTGTGCCTCTCTCTCTCTCCCCCTCTCGCTTCACTGTGCCTCTCTCTCTCTCCCCCTCTCGCTTCACTGTGCCTCTCTCTCTCTCCCCCTCTCGCTTCACTGTGCCTCTCTCTCTCTCCCTCTCTCGCTTCACTGTGCCTCTCTCCTCTCTCCCTCTCTCGCTTCACTGTGCCTCTCTCCTCTCTCCCTCTCTCGCTTCACTGTGCCTCTCTCCTCTCTCCCTCTCTCTCTTCACTGTGCCTGGCTCTCTCTCTCTTCACTGTGCCTCTCTCCCCCTCTCACTTCACTGTGCCTCTCTCCCCCTCTCTCTTCACTGTGCCTCTCTCCCCCTCTCTCTTCACTGTGCCTCTCTCCCCCTCTCTCTTCACTGTGCCTCTCTCCCCCTCTCGCTTCACTGTGCCTCTCTCCCCCTCTCGCTTCACTGTGCCTCTCTCCTCTCTCCCTCTCTCTCTTCACTGTGCCTCTCTCCCTCTCCCCCTCTCTCTTCACTGTGCCTCTCTCCCTCTCCCCCTCTCTCTTCACTGTGGCTCTCTCTCCCCCTCTCTCTTCACTGTGCCTCTCTCCCTCTCTCTCTTCACTCTGCCTCTCTCCCCCTCTCGCTTCACTGTGCCTCTCTCTCTCTCCCCCTCTCGCTTCACTGTGCCTCTCTCTCTCTCCCCCTCTCGCTTCACTGTGCCTCTCTCTCTCTCCCCCTCTCGCTTCACTGTGCCTCTCTCTCTCTCCCCCTCTCGCTTCACTGTGCCTCTCTCTCTCTCCCCCTCTCGCTTCACTGTGCCTCTCTCCTCTCTCCCCCTCTCGCTTCACTGTGCCTCTCTCCTCTCTCCCCCTCTCGCTTCACTGTGCCTCTCTCCTCTCTCTCCCCCTCTCGCTTCACTGTGCCTCTCTCCTCTCTCTCCCCCTCTCGCTTCACTGTGCCTCTCTCCTCTCTCTCCCCCTCTCGCTTCACTGTGCCTCTCTCCTCTCTCTCCCCCTCTCGCTTCACTGTGCCTCTCTCCTCTCTCTCCCCCTCTCGCTTCACTGTGCCTCTCTCCTCTCTCTCCCCCTCTCGCTTCACTGTGCCTCTCTCCTCTCTCTCCCCCTCTCGCTTCACTGTGCCTCTCTCCTCTCTCTCCCCCTCTCGCTTCACTGTGCCTCTCTCCTCTCTCCCCCTCTCGCTTCACTGTGCCTCTCTCCTCTCTCCCCCTCTCGCTTCACTGTGCCTCTCTCCTCTCTCCCTCTCTCGCTTCACTGTGCCTCTCTCCTCTCTCCCTCTCTCTCTTCACTGTGCCTGGCTCTCTCTCTCTTCACTGTGCCTGGCTCTCTCTCTCTTCACTGTGCCTCTCTCCCCCTCTCTCTTCACTGTGCCTCTCTCCCCCTCTCGCTTCACTGTGCCTCTCTCCCCCTCTCGCTTCACTGTGCCTCTCTCCCCCTCTCGCTTCACTGTGCCTCTCTCCCTCTCCCCCTCTCTCTTCACTGTGGCTCTCTCTCCCCCTCTCGCTTCACTGTGCCTCTCTCCTCTCTCTCCCCCTCTCGCTTCACTGTGCCTCTCTCCTCTCTCTCCCCCTCTCGCTTCACTGTGCCTCTCTCCTCTCTCTCCCCCTCTCGCTTCACTGTGCCTCTCTCCTCTCTCTCCCCCTCTCGCTTCACTGTGCCTCTCTCCTCTCTCCCCCTCTCGCTTCACTGTGCCTCTCTCCTCTCTCCCCCTCTCGCTTCACTGTGCCTCTCTCCTCTCTCCCTCTCTCGCTTCACTGTGCCTCTCTCCTCTCTCCCTCTCTCGCTTCACTGTGCCTCTCTCCTCTCTCCCTCTCTCTCTTCACTGTGCCTGGCTCTCTCTCTTCACTGTGCCTGGCTCTCTCTCTCTTCACTGTGCCTCTCTCCCCCTCTCACTTCACTGTGCCTCTCTCCCCCTCTCTCTTCACTGTGCCTCTCTCCCCCTCTCTCTTCACTGTGCCTCTCTCCCCCTCTCTCTTCACTGTGCCTCTCTCCCCCTCTCGCTTCACTGTGCCTCTCTCCCCCTCTCGCTTCACTGTGCCTCTCTCCCCCTCTCTCTCTTCACTGTGCCTCTCTCCCTCTCCCCTCTCTCTTCACTGTGGCTCTCTCTCCCCCTCTCTCTTCACTGTGCCTCTCTCCCTCTCTCTCTTCACTCTGCCTCTCTCCCCCTCTCGCTTCACTGTGCCTCTCTCCCCCTCTCGCTTCACTGTGCCTCTCTCCTCTCTCCCTCTCTCTCTTCACTGTGCCTGTCTCTCCCCCTCTCTCTTCACTGTGGCTCTCTCTCCCCCTCTCTCTTCACTGTGCCTCTCCCCCTCTCTCTTCACTGTGCCTCTCTCCCTCTCTCTCTTCACTGTGCCTCTCTCCCCCTCTCGCTTCACTGTGCCTCTCTCCCCCTCTCGCTTCACTGTGCCTCTCTCCCCCTCTCGCTTCACTGTGCCTCTCTCCTCTCTCCCTCTCTCTCTTCACTGTGCCTGTCTCTCCCCCTCTCCTCTTTCACTGTGCCTCTCTCCCCCTCTCGCTTCACTGTGCCTCTCTCCTCTCTCCCTCTCTCTCTTCACTGTGCCTGTCTCTCCCCCTCTCCTCTTTCACTGTGGCTCTCTCCCCCTCTCCCTCTCTTCACTGTGGCTGTCTCTCCCCCTCTCTCTTCACTGTTGCTCTCTCTCCCCCTCTCTCTTCACTGTGCCTCTCTCCCCCTCTCGCTTCACTGTGCCTCTCTCCTCTCTCCCTCTCTCTCTTCACTGTGCCTGTCTCTCCCTCTCTCTCTTCACTGTGCCTGTCTCTCCCCCTCTCCTCTTTCACTGTGCTTCTCTCCCCCTCTCGCTTCACTGTGCCTCTCTCCTCTCTCCCTCTCTCTCTTCACTGTGCCTGTCTCTCCCCCTCTCCTTTCACTGTGCCTCTCTCCCCCTCTCGCTTCACTGTGCCTCTCTCCTCTCTCCCTCTCTCTCTTCACTGTGCCTGTCTCTCCCCCTCTCCTCTTCACTGTGGCTCTCTCCCCCTCTCCTCTTTCACTGTGCCTGTCTCTCCCCCTCTCCTCTTTCACTGTGGCTCTCTCCCCCTCTCCTCTTTCACTGTGCCTGTCTCTCCCCCTCTCCTCTTCACTGTGGCTCTCTCCCCCTCTCTCTCTTCACTGTGCCTGTCTCTCCCCCTCTCCTCTTTCACTGTGCCTGTCTCTCCCCCTCTCCTCTTTCACTGTGGCTCTCTCCCCCTCTCTCTCTTCACTGTGCCTGTCTCTCCCCCTCTCTCTCTTCACTGTGCCTGTCTCTCCCCCTCTCCTCTTTCACTGTGCCTGTCTCTCCCCCTCTCCTCTTTCACTGTGGCTGTCTCTCCCTCTCTCTCTCTGACTCTGTTGTTGTGTTCAGGTTGTAGGTGGGAACCTTTTGCCAGAGGCGGTCACATGGTTCTATACCAGTGTTCTGAAGGGACTGCAGATGCATGGGCAGCATGAGATCTGCAACTCAGCCCTCACACAACTGGCCCTGCTTATGTACGAGAACCTGGTGAGTGTCACATTCTCTCCCTCCTTCTAACTTGTCCTTCCTCCCCTCCCTGGGTCAGCGGCCACAGTACATGGAGCTGAGGGCTGTGATGACTCAGATCCCCAACATCACTCACTCTTCTGTCTCCTGTCCTGCTCCTCCCTTCCTCGACAACTAACCCTTTCCTCTCTTCCCTCCCTCCCTGGGTCAGCGGCCGCGGTACGTGGAGCTAAGAGACGTGATGACTCAGATCCCCGACATCAATCTGGAGGCTCTAGACCAGTACGACCAGCGGTTGCTGGAGCCCAGCTCCGCGCAGAGGTTGGGAGAGAAGAAGAGGAAAGACCAGTTCAAGAAGCTCATTGCTGGCACTGTGGGGGTAATAACACCACCTGCCACCTGGGGGAGGGTTCTATTTATTTTTTTCTGTAAAATGACCTGCAGCAAAGACCTAGAATTATTTCATTGAAAATAATGTCTGAAATGTGTCCATTGTGACTTTTGAAATAGATTTTAATTAAAGGATGTAAGTTGCACTGTATTGGCGAGTGCTGTCGGTATTTGTTTTAATAAGTTGAATTGAATAGGGCTTGCACACTCCTATGTAACAAGACAACCATTCAATCCAAACCGATTCTAAATTGTTCTTGATCTCTCCTACCCACAGAAAGCTCTGGCCCAGCAATTCAAAAAGGAGGTACATATCCGAAATCTTCCGTCTCTCTTTAAGAAGACGAAGCCTGAGAAAAGGGACATTCTGGAGACCAGTGAGAGTGGAGCACTAGCAGCGCTCTTCTCCCCAGCACTGGACGACATCTAGGAGCACAGAGCAGCACAGAGGCCCTCAGTCTGGCCTAACACACACTACAATCAGCTGTTACAGGACATCGACTGGACTAGCATACACACAAACATGCATACACTTTCTATCCTCCCGGGGGAATTTTACTCCCGAAGGATTGGCTCAACAAGTGTTCGACGTCTCTACCTTCTCTACCCGACGTCTCGATCGACAGCTGGATGAATGGACTCAGACTCCCCATTAGGACAAAGGGAATCAGAATATTCTGTCGTGGACTGAACCCTGCTAACTGCTCGCTAATATTTATCCAAATAATGTGAGTGTCTGTCTGTCTGCCTTGATCAGAAATATAGAACAATATGATGATGGTGATTGTCCTTCAACAGGACATGGCTTTTGCCATAAACCCTGCAGGTTGTAAATGGTAACAAAGAATTGCGTTAATACAGCACATTTCCTCACTAACACAACAGATTTAATTGTGTTTTAGTAGATCCGCAAACATGGACCATCCACCTGTGTGCTAAACGACAGCAGCCATTTTGTGCCAGAAGAACCTGAATGGGATCCAGTGAGCATGTCTGAGGTGTTATACAACAGACTACTTTGAAGTCTAAGGAGAGCTATTTTCAAACCAATGTTTTGTACAGAATCATTACTCTGTTGATGGTTGAAGTAGAATTCTCATTGACTTTTTTTGCACTGGTTCTCCCAGCTGTGAACGTATGAGAAACCAGCACTGCATTCCACCTATGTTAATGGAAATAGTTTGCCGCAACGTAGACTTTTGTTCGGCGGTATTGTTTGTGAAAACTGATCAAATGTGGTCGAGAGCCCATATTTTATGCCATCTGTTTTGTAGGTCATATTTGTGTGCATTTGGAAGAAGCTGCAGGTTTGAATCTCAAATAAATTGGGGAAAAAGGCACCAATTGCTGTGAGGTTTATATGTTGCCAGTCTGTCTTTCCCATTAATATGGGACCAAAGCCTGCTGATTTATCCAAATACATACAGAATGATCTGAATTTTGATGGCATAAAATATAATAGGGGACTTGGTTACATCATTTTGGGAGGAATCTTAGATTTTTGGTATGAACTACCCCTTTAAATCTCCCAACCCTGTCAATGATTGATTGTTCACGTGGCCAACTTACTTTTTCCCTTAATGAATGTATAAAAAAACAAACTTGTACAGGGGGAAAGTATTTAAAACTGTAGTGCTGTTTTTATATTTTGCTGATTTTAAATAAAGGTAGACTTGAGTCATTTTAAATGTTACTTTTTAAAATATTTAAGGTTATTCGTTATTAATCCGTCCCTCCCATTGGTTCACCTTCTAGAGTCAGTGGCCGATTATGGTATGGAGAGATTTCAGTGCCAACAGATTGTATTTGAATTTTATCATTTTGAATTTGTTTTAGGATAATGAGCTTTATATTTTTGAATGTTTAATATACAACTTGAATCATTGAATTCATACATTTGACATGTATTTCATGATTTGAAACTGAATTATATGAATATTTATGGTAGATATTGTATTCATTGTCTGTATCAAGTTTACAAACCATCATTTGAAGTTATTCAAAGTTTCATATATTCAACTTCTCAGATTCAGTTTTCAAATTCAGCTCTCTAAATTCAGCTTCAAAACCACAGCCAACATCCTGATACTTTGGCAGCAAGGAAAGGTAAAGGAGAGCAGATACTTTTGGTCATGTAGTGTATGTGGATACCTGCTCGTCGAACATCTCATTTATAAATCTCATTATAAAATCATGGGCATTAATATGGAGTTGGTCTCCCCCCTTTTCTGCTATAACAGCCTCCATTCTACTTGGAAGGCTTTCCACTAGATGTTGGAACATTGCTGCAGGGACTTGCTTCCGTTCAGCTACAGGAGCATTAGTGAGGTTGTGCGATTAGGCCTGGCTCGCAGTCTGTGTTCCAATTCATCCCAAAGGTGTCCGATGAGATTGAGGTCAGGGATTTGTAGTCCAGTCAAGTTCTTCCACACTGATCTCCACAAACAATTTCTCTATGGACCTCGCTTTGTGCACGGGGGCATTGTCATACTGAAAAACGAAAGGGCCTTCCCCAAACTGTTGCCAAAAAGTTGGAAGCACAGAATTGTCTAGAATGTCATTGTATGCTGTAGCGTTAAGGTTTCCCTTCATTGGAACTAAGGGGCCTAGCCCGAACCATGAAAAACAGCCCCAGACCAATATTCCTCCTTCACCAAACTTTATAGTTGCCACTATGCATTCGGGTAGGTAGCGTCATCCGCCAAACCCAGATTCTTCTGTCGTACTGCCAGATGGTGAATTTAGTAAATTATCTAGTTAATACTTTTTTTTTCTTAACTGCATTGTTGGTTAAGGGTTTGTAAGTTAGAATTTCACTGTAAGGTTGTTGTATGTTCTATTCGGCGCATGTGACAAATACAATTTGGTTTGTATTTTGATTTGAAGTGTGATTCATCACTCCAGAGAACGTGTTTCCACTGCTCCAGAGTCCAATGGCGTCGAGCTTTACGTCACTCCAGCTTGTGTGCGGCTGCTCGGCCATGGAAACCCATTTCATGAAGCTCCCGACGAACAGTTATTGTGCTGATTTTGGTTCCAGAGGCAGTTTGGAACTCGGTAGTGAGTGTTGCAACCAAGGACCGACTATTTTTTTAATTATAATTTTACCCCTTTTTCTCCCCAATTGGTAGTTACAGTCTTGTCTCATCGTTGCAACTCCCGTATGGACTCAGTAGAGGCGAAAGTTGAGAGCCGCGCGTCCTCCGAAACACAACCCAGCCAAGCCGTACTGCTTCTTGACACAATGCCGGCTTAACCCGGAAGCCCTCCGCACCAATGCGTCGGAGGAAACACCTGGCGACCATGTCAGCGTGCATTGCGCCTGGCCCGTCACAGGAGTTGCTAGAGCGCGATGGGACAAGAACATCCCTGCCGGCCAAACCCTCCCCTAACCCGGACGATGCTGGGCCAATTGTGCGCCGCCTCATGGGTCTCCCAGTCGCGGCCGGCTGCGACAGAGCCTGGACTCGAACCAGGATCTCTAGTGGGACAGCTAGCATTGTGATGAAGTGCCTTAGACCACTGCGCCACTCGGGAGGCTGACAGACTATTTTTACACGCTTCAGCACTCGCCAGTCCCGTTCTGTGAGCTTGTGTGGCCTACCACTTTGCGGCTGAGCCGTTGTTGTTTCTAGACGCTTCCACTTCACAATAACAGCACTTACAGTTGACCAGGGCACAGCCATGCTGTGTGAACTGACTTGTTGGAAAGGTGGCATCCTATGATGGTGCCACGTTGAAAGTCACTTCAGTAAGGCCATTCTACTGCCAATATCTGTCTATGGAGTTGCATGGCTGTGTGCTCACTTTTATACACCTGTCAGCAACGGGTGTGGCTAAAATAGCCGAATCCACTAATTTGAAGGGGTGTCCACATACTTCTGTATTTATAGTGTATAATCAAACACTCTGTGGTAAACAAAGCTTCTGGCAGTTTCTGAAGCCAATGTGCCATGTTGAATATATTTTCTTCCAATGAATTTCGCTCTAGCATTTGAACAGTTTTGGTTATAAGCTATTATGACCCCATTTCTGAAACCTAAGACTCTCTTGAGCATGGATGTGCTTTCTGTTCCCCTCTGATGATCACAGGCCGTGTTAGAAGGGAGTGTAAAAAAAAAACGCAATTCGGCCCTAATAAGAATATAATTTGCCCTCAGAAAACCCTAAATTCGTCGGGGCATGGACTCTACAAGGTGTCGAATGCATTCCACAGTGATGCTGGCCCATGTTGACTCCAATGCTTCCCACAGTTTTGTCAAGTTGGCTGGATGTCCTTGGGTTGTGGACCATTCTTGATACACACGGCAGGGAAACTGTTGTGTGAAAAACCCAGCAGCGTTGCAGTTCTTGACACAAACCGGTGCACCTAGCACCTACCTATTCTAAGGCAATTAAATATTTTTGTGTTGCCCATTCAGCCTCTGAATGGCACACATACACAATCCATGAACTTCTGTTATGAGTGTGGGAACTTACTGCCTCTACCAAGCTGCAGGAGACAGTCTTCTGTTCCTGCTGTGAGGAATGGAAGAGGAAAGAGAGGAAGAATGCATCAAAGAGAATGAGGAAGGCAGAGGTTGAGGTTGAATTTCATGACGAGTGATTTCTGGGGTAGTGTTAAGTGCGGAGGTGGAGGCATTGAAGTTGAAGATTCCCAGTGTTTGTGACGCCTGCCATTTGGTGCGACGCAGACCTGGTAGTGAGCGTGGGGAAGTGAAGGAGTCACTGTCAGTCTTTAGACAACGAAGTCATGTTAGGATATATTAAGTTATCCTGTTAGTTTTTGTGCCGAACCCACTGCAGTGTTTCAGGTTCCACCTGTATGGTCATTTTGCAGTAGTGTGTAGGATGGACATTCCAAGATGTGATAGTGTGCAGGAGGGCATGGGACAGATGAATGTGAGGTTTTGGTGGAAAAAGTTGTGTGTGTCAACTGTAGGAGTGCCCATGTAGCTGGGGATGGGAAGTGTGCGTTGTGAGAGAGGCAGGTTGAGGTGGTCAGAGTAGTACAGAAGTTGTCATATGCTAAGGGAGTGAAGAAAATACAGGAGGATGGGTTAAGGGTGAGGGATCCTGAGAGGATGACCTTGAATAGTAGATCTGTGTAGCACAGAGGGATAGGTCAACAAGTGATATATGCTTCAGTAAGGTTGTATTCTGGGTGTTCATACAGTGCATTCGGAAAATATTCAGACCGCTTGACTTTTTCCACATTTTGTTACGTTACAGTCTTATTCTAAAATGTATTAAATTGTTTTTTTCCCTCAATATCCCATAATGACAAAGCATAAACAGGTCTTTATAAATTTTTTAAAATGTATTAAAAATTCATACAAAATAATATCACATTTACATAAGTATTCAGACCCTTTACTTTGTCGAAGCACCTTAGGCAGCGATTACAGCCTCGAGTTTTCTTGTGTATGACGCTACAAGCTTGGCACACCTGTATTTGGGGAGTTTCTCCCTTCTCTGCATATCCTCTCAAGTTCTCTCAACTTGGATGGGGAGCGTCGCTGCACAGCCATTTTCAAGTCTCTCCAGAGATGTTCGAATGGGTTCAAGTCCGGGCTCTGGCTGGGCCACTCAAGGACATTCAGAGACTTGTCCCGAAGCCACTCCTGTGTTGTCTTGGCTGTGTGCTTTGGGTCGTTGTCCTGTTGGAAGGTGAACCTTCGCCCAGTCTGAGGTCCTGAGCGCTCTGGAACAGGTTTTCATCAAGGATCTCTCTGTACTTTGCTCTGTTCATCTTTCCCTTGATCCTGACTAGTCTCCCAGTCCCTGCTGCTGAAAAACCTCTCCACAGCATGATGCTGCCCCCACCATCCTTCACCATAGGGATGGTGCCAGGTTTCCTCCATACGTGACGCTTGGCATTCAGGCCAAAGAGTTCAATCTTGGTTTCATCAGACCAGAGAATCTTGTTTCTCATGGGCTGAGAGTCAGTGGAGGCAGTGGATGCAGTGGAGGCTGGTGAGGGGAGCTATAGGGGGACAGGCTCATTGTAATTGCTGAAATGGAACTAAGTGAAACGTGGTTTCCATATGTTTGCTGTGTTTGATAACGTTCCATTTATTCCTCCTATAGCTCCTCCCACCAGCCTCCTCTGTTTAGGTGGTAGGGTAAAAATATATATATTTCATTGTGTGGATCAAAATATAATGGATTTATACCCCAGTCTAGTTGGTGGCGGTAATGCAACATACATTGGATGCCGTTAAACCTCACCGAAGAAGAAGGTTTGAGTCCAGTGGTAGCAAAGATATTTCTAACTAACCCAAGAAAGTTAATCTGTGTTGTTTACAGTGGAAGCAAATGAAGCATAGTGGGCAGAACAAGCAAGGAGGTGTGTAAAGCGAAACACGAACTATCAAGATCCTATTGGCGCGTGGTAGCATGTATTTGCATATTTCCATTAAGGAACGCCTCCTCTGTGAAGTGCGTGTGTACACAAACTCATTTCGACCGTGCACTCCTTCTAAACAAAGCTATTTTAAAAAATCATTTGGGAAAAAGTGTAAAGTATTTCAACCTTAGTGCACTGTGTTCGTAACACATTTTAGTTTTGGGAACAGAAAAATGTATTGAGATCAGATGTTTCATCGATGAGAAAATTAGCAGAACGTTTGACCAGTTTAGCCTACTTCCATCCGTTCCAACGACCCGCGACTGGACTTCCTCTCACTACCATGTTTGGTGGTGCAAAAAAAAATCTTAACAGAGGCTTCAGATTCATGGCCCTTGTGAGGTGTCTGGGTTACCCCTTCAGTATGTGGTGCTGATGGTAGTTTCAACATCCAAGGAGGCGGGGCAAGGAATGGAACAGCGGAAGATTCAAAATGGACATGGCGGCGGAAAAAGAACCCAACGAAAACAAAAGGTAGGCATATCATCAAAACAATTGTGACCGCCAAACAGTTTGCACTGTGCGTGATAACATAATTACACTCATTATGTGGACATGACTGTTGCTATCGCTCAGATACGCCTAATGTTACTCAACCAGCTGGAGAGCTAGATTTTAATAGCAACTAGCTAGCTAACTTCCCTAGCCATTGTAACTACGTTCGTTACCAACCAGATACATACTTGATCGTTATAATGGGTTTGTAAATTGGTATTTCCAAGACTTAGTTGATTGTTGGCTCTTTAACAAAGCGGGTCTGAACATTCTTTTTAGGTAACACTAAGTAGTTAATTAGCTACTAAACAATAACAACCATACTATTTGTCTCCACTCTCTCCCCTCCCACCCCGGGTGGACCGTGTGCAGTGTAGTGAACTCTCAGGACCCTGCACCCCAGCCGGTCATCTTCAACCCAGAATTCTTTGTGGAGCGTCTGAAACATGAGCGTCCCCAGGTGTTCACAGAGCTGGTCCTCAGTAACATCACCAGGCTCATAGACCTGCCAGGGGATGAGTTTGCCCAGCTCACAGGAGAGGCAGACCCCAGACTGCCCACAGCACACATAGGCTTCCTACGCTCTCTCAACTTCCTCAAACGCAAAGGTGAATTTACCGTAATGTTGTGTACTCCACACACACACACACACACACACACACACACACACACACACACACACACACACACACACACACACACACACTGAGGTCTTTGTGTGGTTTGCAGTCTGTGCATTTCAAATGTCCTGTTTTGTCCATTCACTACAAACCTTTTTTGTGGTGATTTCCAGATAAAGGGGTGGTGTTTGGTGCCCCTCTGACGGAGGAGGGCATAGCACAGATCCACCAGCTGATTGAATACCTCAGCAAGAGTGAGTTCTACAGTTATCCCATCTTTACAAGCTCACCTTTCAGCCGGCATCTAGAAAGAAACATATCATTTGCTTTCTCAACGTTTTGTAGAAGTGTTCTAATTTGACCAGTTCATGTCCTATTTCTGTCCTCAAAATCCTGGCTGGAGCACCTAATAGGCGTTCTGTGCGTTAGTTTCTGTCCCAGTCTGTCTAGTGTTAATATCTAGTCTTTAAGTCTGAGCGCTGAATGAGTGAGTAGGTATGAGCTCATGGTCTATTTCCTGCTCTAGTGATGTCATCGTCTGAAAGTGGACACTGGGATAGAGCAGGGGAGTCAATAATTAATCTGAAAACACTTTACTCTCTCCTTTTTTCTGGTTCTGTCTGTTCTCTCTATTTTGCATTTCTCTGTTTGCCTCCCCATTCACTCGCCACTGCTTTTCTCACTCTCATACACCTAATTATCTCTTCCCCTTCTCTCTATCCATCTGTAATCCCTCTCTCTCTCAGACCTCCATGTGGAGGGGTTGTTCCGTGTGCCAGGCCACAGCCTGCGGCAGGCGGCCCTGCGAGAGATGTTGAACGCTGGGACAGAGATAGACCTGGAGACTGGGGACTTCCATCCTAATGATGCTGCCACCCTGCTTAAAGCTTTCCTAGGAGAGCTGCCTGAACCCCTACTCACACACAGACACTACCACGCCTATCTGAAGATAGCAGGTAACAGACACGACAAGCCATATAACCTAAATATACACGGAGTACACCCCCTCCCCTTGCCCTCAGAACAGCCTTAATTTGTTTGGGCAAGGACTCTACAAGGTGTCGAAAGCATTCCACAGGAATGGGCCAATGTTGACTCCAATGCTTCCCACGGTTGTTTCAAGTTGGCTGGGTGTCCTTTGGGTGGGGGACCATTCTTGATAAACACAGGAAACTGTTGAGAGTGGAAAAACCAAGCTGCGTTGCAGTTCTTCACACAAACCGGTGTGTCTGGTACCTACTACCATACCCAGTTCAAAGGCACTTAAATCTTTTGTCTTGCCCATTTACCCTCTGAATGGCACACATGCACAATCCATGTCTCAATGTTTAAAAATCTTCTTTAACCTGTCTCCTCCTCTTCATCTACACTGATTTGAAGTGGATTTAACAAGTGACATCAATAAGGGGTCATAGCTTTCACCTGGTCACCTGTCATGGAAAGAGCAGGTGTCCTTAATGTTTTGTATGCTCAGTGTAAGTGTAACAGTATAACTTTAGTACGTCCCCTCGCCCCAACACGGGCGCGAACCAGGGACCCTCTGCACACATCAACAACGGTCACCCACGAAGCATCGTTACCCATCGCTCCACAAAAGCCGCGGCCCTTGCAGAGCAAGGGGCAACACTACATCTAGGTTTCAGAGCAAGTGACGTAACTGATTGAAACGCTACTAGCGCGTACCCGCTAACTAGCTAGCCATTTCACATCCGTTACACTCACCCCCCTTTCAACCTCCTCCTTTTCCGCAGCAACCAGTGATCCGGGTCAACAGCATCAATGTAACAGTATAACTTTAGTACGTCCCCTCGCCCCGACACGGGCGCGAACCAGGGACCTTCTGCACACATCAACAACGGTCGCCCACGAAGCGTCGTTACCCATCGCTCCACAAAGGCCGCGGCCCTTGCAGAGCAAGGGGCAACACTACATCTAGGTTTCAGAGCAAGTGACGTAACTGATTGAAACGCTACTAGCGCGTACCCGCTAACTAGCTAGCCATTTCACATCCGTTACATAAGTGTTAAATTTAAAACTATTTGTGGATGTAAGTCTGCCAAATATCCATATTATTTTCATAACTATTGGTTATCTCCAGAGCTGACCCAGTTTGATGAGAAGGGGAACAAGACTTCAGTACCGGATAAGGAGCGTCAGATCGAGGCCTTCCAGCTGCTGTTCATGCTGCTGCCTCCAGCCAACCACAGTCTGCTCAAACTGCTCTTGGACCTGCTCTACCACACCGCTCGCAACCAGCACAACAACAAGATGTCTGCCATCAACCTGGCCACCATGGTGGCTCCACACATCATCTGGCCCAAACACGTACGTCTAGTTCAAACCAAAGTTTATTGGTTGCGTACACAGTTTAGCAGATGTTACTAGCTCTTAACAATGCAGTAAAATGTCAAACAAAACAATCCCTTTCTCTCTCCCTCCCCCTCACCATTCCTCTCTCCCATTAGTTGATTATTGTTGTCTTTACTCATTAGTATTGTGTGTCTTTTCCAGCTGCAAGCCAGTGACCTCCAGGGGAACATTAAGAAGCTAAACAACGCAGTGGCTTTCCTCATCAAGCACTCACAGAAACTCTTCAGGGTGAAAATTGACTGGCTAGCATTCATTCTCCAGTAGCCATTTGTAATCAATATCCCTATTCATTACCCTCCCCTCTGTCGCACTCAATCATCTGCTTTCTGGAACAATAACTGGCTGGGGATTTTCACCTGAGTCAATACTGTCTGTCTGCATCAGTCAATCATTTCACATGTCAATCACAGTTTGGTATAGTTTGGTCAACTGAAACCTGTGAGTTTAGTGTGTCTAAATAAGTCTTGTTTGTCTAAACAATGACAAAGGTGGTCATTTTGTGTGTTTTTACTCAAGGCTCCTGTGTATGTCAAAGAACACGCCCACATGCATTTTAAAGGATCAACCACCTCCCAGTTTACGGTGAGTACACTACAGAAACTCCCAGTTTACGGCGAGTACACTACAGAAACTCCCAGTTTACGGCGAGTACACTACAGAAACTCCCAGTTTACGGCGAGTACACTACAGAAACTCTGTCTAGTTGATTTCGATCACTATTTGACTGTGTCGGGCGACCTAAATCGATCATGTCTTCTATCAGGGAATATCTCAAACTCAGCGAAGACCTGTTATCAATTCACTCCTCTCCTCCCTACCAGGATGGCCTGGCTCTGTGTGGTGGGGGTGCTCACCCCTCCCCCTCTAAGAGGGCTGGTGAGGCTGTGACGTGTATAGACGGGACCACCAGCAGTAACACACACACTGAGCTGGCCCTCAGAGAGCTTTACCAACAGGTCAGCAGCATGCCTGAGTCTGCCAAGAAGAAGAAACTCATCAGACAGGTGGGACATACACACGCCTACACCTGTATTTGCGGAATGTGCAGAAATAATGAGTGTTTGTCCAAAAGGGTGGCAGGTAGCCTAGCGGTTAAGAGCGTTGGGCCAGTAACCGAGAGGTCGCTGGGTCAATTCCCTGAGCCGACTAGGTGAAAAATCTGCCAACGTGCCCTTGAGCAAGGCACTTAATTCTAATTGTTCCACGGTCGCCGTCAATAATGTCTGATCGCTGGCCGTGACCACACTCTCAGAAGGTTTCTCGGGAGTGGAATATGCAAAAAAAAACATATTTCACATGCATATAATACACACTTGTGAAATAGGACAAATGTAAGGACCCACCTAATTATTATCATCATTATTATTAAGACTTTCGCTGTTTTTGTGTGTGTTGTGTAGTTTGCTAAGCAGGTCCCTGGGACGCCATTGAGTGACCAACAGACACTGTACTCGAATAGGAAACATCGCCGCTCACGCTCCTTTGGAGGAATCAGGGTATCATCAATTATTTAAAAGAATAGCTAAATGTTCTGTCAATCCCAGGAAGATGTTAGACAGGATGTGTGATTTTGAAAGCTATGTTTGTGTGTGTACCAGAGGAGAGCGTTAGGTACCCAGGGCCCGGTGGAGACGGCTAGCAGTAGCCTGGTGACTCCAGGATCCAGCAGCTCAGCAGACAGACAGGAGAAGGAGGACAGCAGCGTTGGATGGGTAAGTACTATACACCACTCCATAGCTGAGTCACTGTATGTGTGTGTAATAGGAGCGGTATAGTGAAGTGTTACTTTGTCTCAGGTTCAAACCAAACAAATGAAACTGTCTGTTTGCCTGGTGAGCAGCATGATTCACAGCTATAAACCTGTCACCAGTGGGTGACTGCGTCGTTCTCCCCATTACTAATATGATAATAATGGTAGAATATGGTCATAATATGGTAATTTAGAGTGACATATATATGCAACCCACAGCCCTGGTGAGCCAGTTAAACCATGACTACTGCGTTGTGGTATGGATGGAGTGTCTTACTGTTAGCTCACCAACCAGTGGCTAACCACAGGGCAAACTCCCTCCCTCAACTCTCCCCAATGGGGTTTATTTGAGGGACATTGTCGAATGGGTTTGGCGCCAAGGTTAAGTAGAACGGACATAACTCTGAAATACATTAGGTTGTTCTCTCTCTTTTCTCTCTCAGGATTCCTCGTCGCTTAAAAGGATGTGCTTCTCGCCAACGCAGGAGACGTCGGTCTAGCAGTCAGCTCATCTCATCCACAACTTTCTCCTCTCACTCTCAAAAACATTTCTCTAACTTGGTTTTAAAATGAATCTTTTAACTAACAGGGAGACGCTCTGAGATAGTTAAACAGTCAAGTCATTTACAAGCCAATAATGTGTTGTCTTAAAAGCAGTAGAACCATGCTTGGCCAGTGACTCATTTTTTGTTTCTTCCTTGTGTTGTTGTCTCTTTCCAAACAGAACATGTACACCTTGGTCATTCTGGTCAAGTAGGAGTTAGAATGACTAGAAAAACTAGTGAGAACCAAATTAAAACCCACATTTTTGTGGTTTGTGTTTTGAGTTAGTTACTACTGTGTAGAGCATGCCATGTGGACAAACATTGTCTCAGGTAGGTAGAAGTAAGCTGGATCTATAGGGAGTTTGCACTGGTTTGTAGTAAATTACAAAGGATGGTAAAATTCTGATTGACTACACGTTTAAGCTAAGCAAAGTGTTTTGAGTGCCTTAAAATTATATTAGCAAAGTAGTAAAGTTAATGTGTGATGCATTATATTGAATCTTTATTTAAGCCTGTAAGTCCCATTGAGATAGTTTAATGTATTACAGTTTGTGTAGCTGTGGAGGCAGTAGCATTGTCTAATATGTTCAGACTGAGCAGAGATGAGTGTGAAAGAAAGATGAGTGAGAGTAAAGTCTTGGAACATGGTATGTAGGGCTATGACTGGTTTTCCTGGTCTGGTCATGTGTTAAGGAAAACCTAGTAGACGTGAATGAGACCGTAGTAGCTAATGGTCTGCTGTTATTACAACTGGTGTGAACTCACTGTTGCTTTGTTTGGGAGTGTTGCTTTAGCCACGGTCTTAATCTGTCAACACTGTGATTATTATTTTCTCTATTTAAATACTTTTTTCATTTTTACTGTGTTTTGTATTTTTTACTTTATCCTGAGACTACAGCCAAAATGTGTATTAATGGCCCCTTTTTTTTATCCGCTTATGTTTTATGCAATATCTATGTCCTTCTTTTTGATACTGTTACAGAAATGTTTTTCTATGCGATCTGTTACAATATTTGTTATTTAATATCAAATGTTTTTATCCATGGTATAGGCCTATCTGCATTGGTTCTGTTTATAGCTATTTTCAAAACCAGTCAGACATTGAGTGCTGAATCCTGACAAGATTCAACCATATCTTCACACAAACCTCTACCAACATACATTTTTTTATTTTTACGGAAATATGAATAACTTACATCTGTTTAACGATTTTCTTTTTCTAGTGGCAACATTAACTTTAAATTTCAGTGTCAGTGGCATTTCCATTCTACTGATCTGACTATTGAGCATCAGAATTCTGTCTGTCAAACTGTTTCAATGTGAATGTGTCATTATTGGCACTACTGTGAAGCTATGCAACAAACTGCTATTAAAATACAATGAAACAAACATCTTTATTTCCTTTGTGGTAAAATGATTTATTTATTTCACTAGACAAGTCAGTTAAGAACACATTTTTATTTACAATGACGGCCAAACCCTCCCCTAACCTGGACGACGCTGGGCCAACTGTGCGCCGCCCTGTGGGACTCCTGATCACGGCCGGTTGTGATACAGCTCGGGATCGCAACATGGTCTGTAGTGACGCCACTCGGGAGCTCTTATTGGTTGTGTGAAATATTGATAATCAACAGCGGCGCTACTGGGAAGCTATGCAACAAACCGCTGTTAAAAGACAATGAAACAAACATCTTTATTTCCTTTGTGGTAAAATGTGTTATTGGTTGTGTGAAATATTGATAACAGAGGCAATGTTTTAAACTGAGACAATGTCATGCTGAAGATTGACCGTGAATGAAGATTTAATAACATGGCAAGGTTTTATTTAATGTACATGTTTGAATATTTAAGTAATTCACAGGTATTTAGTGAATATTTAGTTCTCTTTGGTTTTGTCTGCAAAACTGCCTGGAACTAGTGACCGGTCTGCAGTGGCCGAGTGCAGTTTAGTTTTTAACCACAAGATGGAGCACTTGAGATGCAAATGCTCAGCCTTTTGTAAAGATGCCCTGAAATCAGTAGAAGTTTAGTGTTATCTTTTCTCACAATTATTTTTCAGCTTGGAAACATGGAGAATTGTTTTTTAACTCTGTCTCTACTTTGTTATAACTGAGATGTTCAGAAAAAGTGAATATACATTGCAGTAAGAGTTTTTATCTTGTCCCTGGTAGTTTATGAAAGTGTGATATCATACACTTTCCTTACATTCCAGGAGCTAAAGTCTAAATTAAAATGTATCTATTTTTGTCTGCAGTTTACTTTTCTCCTGGACATTTTGTGAGTAAGGAGAGGGTTATGAAAGAAAGAGGGACAAGGAACTGAGAAGTTATCCACAATGCAGGTGGTTGGAATGTGTGAGTCATGATTGTGTTGTTGCATGTTTGCTATTAGAAGTATACGCTGTGCACCTGTGTGTGTGCACATGCCGCTTAATGTGTGTGTGTTGTGTATATGTTGTACAGAGGTTTTACAAACCTCCAGCAGGGGACTTCTGCCACTCTCAGGTCCTGTAAATACACAACAGGACAGCAGTGACCGTGCTGGAAATACCAATGGTCACTACTGTATGTAGTTACCAGGTCAAACTCGGGTTTAATTTAGAATGTGTTCTCCACACAGTTTGCCCATTCTCAGTCAGACACACATCCATGCCAAACTTTGGTTTTAGAAGTGGGGGAGACATAACTTATTATTTTTATCCAGTCGGAGAAACACTCCAAACAGCCTACATGACCACTCGGAGGCAAACCATTGCCTCATTTTGTCATTCCAATCACATTCCAATGATAAAACTGTGGGGGACCAAAATACAATTTTAGTATGTGGGTTGGACATGTCCCCAGTGAAAGTTGCGTCCCTGATACATAGTAGTGTTTAAGAATAATTAAAAGACTTCACACAACTCTTCTATTTTCTCCATTTGGTAAACTCTAGTTACTACTAAATTACTTCACAATTACTACACAAACAAAAGAGACATGCGCCTGAGCCTTGCAGTTGACTTATTTTATTTCCTACATGAGTTGTGGTACTGTCTGCTGTTTGCTAGTTCTCCGCTTAAGTGCAAATTGGTGTCGTGTCTTCCCACATCTAGGACAAACAGAGAGGTGTGTGAGTGTATTCCATTCACAGCTCTGTAAGAGAGTGGAGGGACAGGGAGAGACGCCCTAAACACCACCCTCTCCCCTGTGTTCAGGACCCATGTTAGGAAGATCTATACACCACTGACACTTTTACTGGGCCAGATGGATCACTCTCTCTCTACTACGTGTGTCTGGCGGGGCCTAGGAAGGACGGAACACACTTCTCTTTTGGTTTGTACAGTACCTCATCTCCATCAGTCTCTCTCTTTTTCTCCTCCTTTTTTCTTTGTCAGCCAGAGATTGGGCTTCCAGGGTTCTTCAGGTTCTGTTGTAGTGTTTTTACATTGGGATGGTTCCACCACAGTGCATGCAGGAAGAGATGAAGTGGAGGGTCTGACACAGTCAGCTGTGCAGAGCCGGAGCACAGAGGTCTTTATTTCATTGTTTGGAGAGAGGTTGGAGACTAACCTCCTCCTAGCCACCACTGAGGACTTCAACAGTACTAATGTCCAAGTCCTTATATTACGTGGTCATATATGTATTTATACACACACATACGTACACGTACACAGTCCTTTGTGATACTGGGGACAGGGGTTGAACAGTGTCACACAAGTTACTGCTCTCTGCTCTATACGGGCTGCCTGGAGGCAAGCCTGGGAGAGAATGAAACAGAGAATAAAGGCCAGAGAGAGAGTTGTGAGGGTGAGAATAAGAGAGAAAATGAGGGACTAAAAGACAGATTGAGAGAGAATGAGAGAGTTCAGGCAGGGTTCTGTGGGGGGGGGGGGGGGGGGGGGGGAGGAGGGAAGGAGGAGGGGGAGGGGTGGAGTCAGGGGTCTGCTATTTGTAGCTCCTTGTGATGGATGACTGCTGTGTGTGTAGGAGAGAGAGATAGGCTTTTCTTCATTCTGCTCTATCCCCATTCCCCCTAGTCAGACAAGCAGAGCAGAGCGGGACAGAGAGAGAGAGAGAAGAGTCGTGAGCGAACGAGTGCAGAACAGAACAACTCCACAAAGAGAAGAGAGAGGTGGATAGTTCCCTTTGCAAGGAAAGAAAGAGAGAAGAAAATCAAGCCTTTCAGAATACATTACCAACTGAGGACAGGACTTATTTCTAGCCCTGTTTTATGTTGTAACAGTGAGGTTTCTTTCTCATTCTACGAGAGCCTACACACTGATTGTAAAAAACTTGTACTGTGTAGTAGGAATTGGGGTATTTGCAGAGAGAAGGAGAAAGAAAGAGAAAAGGCTTTTTTGGAGCCAGGTTTTGAGAAGCAGGAGGCTGCAGTCGTGGAGATCATGCCCGGTAGAGGAGCTTGTTCTGGTGCAGGCGTGGGGAGGTTGCCTGGGTACTGGGTGTGTGTGCTGGTTCTCTGTGCCCTGGTGACAGGCTATGTCAGCGCGTGCCCTGCCCTGTGTACCTGCAGTGGCACCACGGTGGACTGCCATGGGCTGGGCATCAAAACCATGCCCCGGAATATACCCCGCAACACAGAGAGACTGTAAGTATTTACTTCTGTACCATACCATACCTGTCTGTGTTTGTGTGTCCCCGTCTGTCCGTCTGTCTGTTTGTCTCTTTACTATATGTGTGTATTTGTCTGTCTGTCTGTCTGTTTGTCACTTTACTATATGTGTGTATTTGTCTGTCTGTCTGTCTGTTTGTCACTTTACTATATGTGTGTATTTGTCTGTCTGTCTGTTTGTCTCTTTACTATATGTGTGTATTTGTCTGCCTGTCTGTGGTTCTATGTCTCTGTGTGTCTGTTTCTGTGTGTGTGGTGGCGCACATGACTTTGCTGAAACAGAGAGAGAACAATAGCCCTGAGTGGTGTGTGTGTGTGTGTGTGTGCGCGTGCATAGCATTCCAGTCAGGTATAAATAGGCATGAGAGACTGGAAAGAGCCGGAGCAGATGTATGCCGTTCATGTGTCCATAATTTACATACCTGCCGTTGTTGTGTGTGTGTGTGTCTACAGGCTCACACATACATGTATACATGTTCACCGCAAAATGTGGAAATGCTCCAGTAATTAGTTTAATATAATTACTACAATTGACTGTTGATCTTCACTATTTCCCCTTTTCTATGCGGCAAAATGTTACTGTGAGATGATTAAATCAGTAAACTTCTAATTGATGTGGTGGTATGGCATATGTATTTATGGTATAAGCTGAATTTCACTACATATTTGCATATTTTTTATTTCAATCTTCTCTATTAAAATGATCCATTGTTAATTTGACTCCCTGTAGACAAGATGTAAATGTTAGCCTACATTCTGTTGGTTTCAGGACACTGTGTTCTCCTGATGATATAGTTAGTTCACTATCTGCAGACTGGATCCTCTCTTTCCCTCTCCTGCACCGGCCCTCCCTCCCTCTTGCAGACCCCCCTTTCCACAAATTGTTTAATCATGTAGAAAATTAAGCAAATCTGCTCCCTAAGTGTGTCCTGCCTGTGAGAAGATCTGCTAGACGTCTTGTACCAGGAAGGAGAAAGTGGAGGGATGATGAGAGAAATGGAAAGAGATTTCTCCTTTTATGGATTTCCTTTTGAAATATTAATCGGTAAATCAGTGGTGAGGAGGAGGAGAGGAGAGGTGAGGGAAATAGATTGTTCTGTTTCAGCTTCTAGAATAGCTCAGATGAATAAAATATGTTGTGGGAATGGAGGAGAGAGAGAGAGGAGAGCAGAGGAGAGAAACACTTGTGTCAGAAGCAGCGTTTGCGTAGCGGGAGCTGACTGCATATTTCATGAACTCCATATTTCATTTCTAAGAACACCTTTTTGTAGCGGATGCATGTGTCAGAGCTGCTTGTGTGTTCACAGACAGAACACACACACACAGACACACGCTTGGGACATTTTGTAGGGGGAAACATGATGATTTTGTGGTTTCCTTTTACATGAACAGCCGTATGCACTGAGAGTGTACCGTAGTTAAACTGAAGTGTGTTTTATGTGTTGCAGTTAGTTTATGCATGTGTAGGTCATGTATACTAGCTGTTATACCTGGGATTTGTAATGTGATTTCATGCTTCAAACCGTCTTGATAAATAGGATGGATTTCTGTGCCTCTCTAAATGCTTCTGTCTCTGTGTCTGGCAGACTTTCACTCTTTGGCGGTTAGACTTTTAAGTTGTCAGTGTGTGCGTATGCCGTGCAGATTTTATTATTTGGTAGCCAAGCGTTTAAAGCTTTCTGTCAATGCCCGCGCGCGTGTGTGGTGCGTGTGTGTATGTCATGTAGAAGGTTATTGGTCTCCATGAATTGGTTAGTTAACAATATAAACTCTCTGTAATCCAGGGCTGGTATATAGGGTGATTCATCAAGATGATTGAACAAGTCAACCCCCCCCACCCACTGGTCCGCTGGGTCTGTGTGTGTGGAAACACCGCTAAGGCTGATAATAGTGCAATATTGGTGAGGGGTACTGGGGTAGACAACTACCGGGGCAGAGTACAGGCCTTTACATTGACTTCAGGTGGAGAGAGGGGAAGGTGTGAAGGAGGTTAGAGGGACACAGCCTGTCTGGACAAGCTTTATTGGCCAATCCTGGACTGCTGGGGCGATTTGGGGGGAAAGTGTGTGTGAACGATGTGTGTTGGTCGGTGGACCGTAAGTATGTGTGTGTGTGTGATTTGGGGGAGGTCTTGACACTGACTGCAGTTTCCCATTTACACTTGTCACTGTGGGTTTGGATCAGCCCTGACCTCTGGCCTCCACAGACTGTATCTCAGCTCAGCTCCAGGTGTTAAAATCACACCACGCTACACACACACCTTCTCCTGCCGTGGCTAGGATGTCTTCAGCCTTAGTCCAACTCACAAACAAACCTCTCTGCATCACTCATACTTAAACTATGCCATGAATTGGTTTGTATAGGCCTGATGCAATTCAACAGGTATTTAAACATGACATATTTTGGTACACACGCATAAACACACATATCCCACAAGTTTCAGAAATGGCCGTCCCTAGCTTGCATCTATTTCTCTATTACCATCTCTTCTTATCTGTGTTATCTCTGTAATGGATCTATTGATCCAGCTATGGCTGCTGGACAGCTCTGATAACACTGTGGACTATCTGTGTGGAGTGGCAATGAGCTGATAATGGGATTGGAATGACTGGGCTGGCCTCGTTCATCCTCTCTACAGCAGAATACAGCTCTCCAGCCACCTCAGGGTCAGACTCATCGCAGTGTTGTCTCTCTTATTTACAATGTGTGCTTTGTCCTATATTTTATTTTTAATCCCAGCCCCCTCAGGAGGCCTTTTGCCTTTTGGTAGGCCGTCATTGTAAATACAAATTTGTTCTTAACTGACTTGCCTATTTTTTTATTTTTTTATTTAACTAGGCAAGTCAGTTAATTAAGAACAAATTCTTATTTACAATGACGGCCTACCCCGACCAAACCCGGACGACACTGGGCCAATTATGCGCCACCCTATGGGACTCCCAATCACGGCCGGATGTGATACAGCCTGGAATCGAACCAGGGACTGCAGTGACGCCTCTTGCACTGAGATGCAGCGCCTTAGACCGCTGTGCCACTCGGGAGCCTGTGTTGGGCCTAGTTAAATAAAAATAAATGAAAAAACGATGTGTATTTCTGGCTGGCGTGTGTGTGTCTGAAGGGTAGTGTTAGTAGAAGATTATCTTTATGCCAGAGAATGCCCTGCTCTGAGATACGGTAGGGTGTTGGACTCACCCCAGACAAGCCTGGGCTCCATGTGCATTCGTTGTCTACAGTCTGTCTGTCTGTCTGTCTGTCTGTCTGTCTGTCTGTCTGTCTGTCTGTCTGTCTGTCTGTCTGTCTGTCTGTCTGTCTGTCTGTCTGTCTGTCTGTCTGTCTGTCTGTCTGTCTGTCTGTCTGTATGTGATGGTGTATGTGTGTACATGTACAGTACCAGTCAATAGTTTACATTTTTTATTACAATTTTCTACATTGTAGAATAATAGTGAAGACATCAAATCTATGAAATAACACATATGGAATAATGTATTAACCAAAAAAGTCTTAAACAAATGGATATATTTGAGATTCTTCAAAGTAGCCACCCTTTGCCTTGATGACAGCTTTGCACACTTGGCATTCTCTCAACCAGCTTCACCTGGAATGCTTTTCCAACAGTCTGAAGGAGTTCCCACATATGATGAGCACTTGTGTGCTGCTTTTCCTTCACTCTACGGTCCAACTCATACCAAACCATCTCAATTGGGTTGAGGTCGGGTGATTGTGGAGGCCAGGTCATCTGATGCAGCACTCCATCACTCTCCTTCTTGGTCAAATATCCCCTACACAGCCTAGAGGTGTGTTGGGTCATTGTCCTGTTGAAAAACAAATGATATTCCCACTAAGTGCAAACCAGATGGGATGGTGTATCGTTGCAGAATGCTGTGGTAACCATGCTGGTTAAGTGTGCCTTGAATTCTAAATAAATCACAGACAGTGTCACCAGCAAAGCACACCCACACCAACACACCTCCTCCTCCATGCTTCATGGAGGGAACTTCACATGCGGAGATCATCCGTTCACCTACTCTGCGTCTCACAAAGACATGGCGGTTGTAACCAAACATCTCAAATTTGGACTCATCAGACCAAAGGACAGATTTCCACCGATCTAATGTCCATTGCCCGTGTTTGTTGGCCCAAGCAAGTCTCTTCTTCTTATTGGTGTCCTTTAGTAGTGGTTTATTTGCAGCAATTCAACCATGAAGCTCTGATTCTTGCAGTCTCCTCTGAACAGTTGATGTTGAGATATGTCTGTTACTTGAACTCTGTGAAGCATTTATTTGAGCTGCAATTTCTGAGGCTGGTAACTCTAATGAACTTATCCTCTGCAGCAGAGGTCTTTCTTTCCTGTGGCGGCCCTCATGAGAGCCAGTTTCATCATAGCGCTTGATGGTTTTTGCGACTGCACTTCAAGAAACGTTCAAAGTTCTTGACATTTTCCGGATTGACTGACCTTCATGTCTTAAAGTAATGATGGACTGTCGTTTTTCTTTGCTTATTTGAGCTGTTCTTGCCGTAATTTTTACCAAATAGGGCTCTCTTCTGTATACCACCCCTACATTGTCACAACACAACTGATAGGCTCAAACACATTAACAGGGAAAGAAAAATGATTCCATAAATAACTTTTAACTAGACACACATGTTAATTATAATGCATACCTCATGAAGCTGGTTGAGAGAATGCCAAGAGTGTGCAAAGCTGTCATCAAGGCAAAGGGTTGCTACTTTGAAGAATCTCAAATATAAAATATATTTTGATTTGTTTAACACTTTTTTGGTTACTATGTCATTCCATGTGTTATTTCATAGTTTTGATGTCTTCACTATTATTCTACAATGTAGAAAATTGTAAAAAATTAAGAAAAACCCTTGAATGAGTAGGTGTGTCCAAACTTTTGACTGGTACTGTATGTGTGTATATGAGTATGTACTTGTGTGAGATAATAAAGAATGGAATAGATAGATTCATGTGGGGGAGCTTGGAGGCTTTGATGGCCAGGTTTTTTCCAGGGCTGTGCCAGTGTGTGTGTGTGCACATTCATGCATGTTTGTGTGTGCCAGGGGATGCCTGCAGTGTTTTTGGCACCACCCCACAGCCGGTATAAGTGACAGTTCTCTGCTCATCTGATCCATAATTTACTCTTGACAAGAGAGAGAGAAAGAGGGAGGGGATAGAGAGAGGGTTCCGGGGAGATGGGGAGGGAGGGAGAGAGAGAGGGTTCCGGGGAGATGGGGAGGGAGGTAGAGAGAGAGGGTTCCGGGGAGATGGGGAGGGAGGGAGAGAGAGAGGGTTCCGGGGAGATGGGGAGGGAGGGAGAGAGAGAGGGTTCCGGGGAGATGGGGAGGGAGGTAGAGAGAGAGGGTTCCGGGGAGATGGGGAGGGAGGGAGAGAGAGAGGGTTCCGGGGAGATGGGGCGGGAGGGAGACAGGGATGGTATTGTGGATGAGTAAGAGAGAGAGTGATAACAGAGAGGAGAGAGTGAGAGAGAGAGAGAGAGAGTGTGTGAGAGAGAGAGAGAGAGAGAGAGAGAGAGAGAGAGAGAGAGAGAGAGAGAGAGAGAGAGGGGGGAATGAAGGATAGATGAGGGTTGGGAGAGGTTGGCAGGGACAGAGGTGTTAATCAGCGATGAAGGGATTACCACCTCCTGACAAAAGAGAGAGAGAGAGAGACATACATCCACCCTCCCAGCCCCATGGCCAAAAAAGCTAATGAATGAATAAATGAGGTTTAGGAGGACAAAAGCAGGTCTTCTCTTGCGGCAGACTGTTCAATCAGGTTTGTATTTTTTACGACACCATTTCTTTCCTAATCTTTCTAGAGAGGAATGCTTAATGTTGGAATGAGGGCCGTTCAGATAATGTTTGTGTTGAAATTACAGGGCCGGAACAAAATGTAGTGCAGTGTGAGTTGTTTTGTTCCCCTGTTTAATTCCTGTGCTGAACCATTGAGAAACCTCTTCTTTTCTCTTCTTGCACTTGAAGTGCAGATATGTCAGGTTGGAAAGATTGTTCATCAGTGCAATGGTTCAGTAATGATCCCATCTCTATGGAGAGTATTCAGCATGTGTGTGCAGCGTCTTCTCTGCAGGAGAAAATCCTTTGTGCGCATGCAAACGCACACACACACACACACACACACACACACACACACACACACACACACACACACACACACACACACACACACACACACACACACACACACACACACACACACACACACACACACACACACACACACACACACACACACACACACACACACACACACACACACACACACACACACACACAGAGATCAGTCAGTGCCCATCAAAGCCCAACACATTGGTCGACATCTGTCATACAGGACCAGAGCTGTGTGTTCAAAAGATCTTCATAGATCAAGTAAATATGTAGATTGTGTTTTATCCAAACAGAGGGACTAACGCAGTGCCACATTTTCAGCATGTGGAAATCAAAGTCACAACTCTGGTGTCGATAGTACCCTGCTCCAAATAACTCAGCCATATGAACCATGAGTAAAACCTTAGCTCCTGTCACCATATGTGTGTGTGACTTTGTGAGTGTGTGTGTCCTGTCATGCAGCAGTAAACCATGAAAGACCCTCAAACTGTGAACGTGGTTCTAGTGATAACCGCAAAGTCTGTGTGTGTTTGAGTGTGTGTGATGTTTTCCCAGTCTGCTAGTCTCTAACACAGACACTCAATAGCAGATGCTATCTACGTTTTATTACTAACTGTCTATTTGACAATTTTCTCGGCTCATCTCCTCCTTTCCTTCAACCCCTCTCTCTCTATATATCTCCCTCTCTCTCTATCTCCCTTTATCTTTATCGTGGTGGGATTCTGTTCTCGAGGTTGTTGTGGTAAGAAGGTTTGTGTGTGTTTGTGTATGTGAAGTCCAAAGGAGGATGGTTCTCAGGACAGATGTTTGGGCTAAGCTGATATCTGTTGCTGATGTAGTCAACTTGATACGGGCTTGGCTGCTTAAACTAGATATCGATGTCAATGGGAGGTTTGCAAATTACATTCAGGATTCAGTGTGTGTGTGTGTTTCACATCGTATGCATGGTCTGTGGGAGTGTTTGTGTCAGTGTTGGGGAATATGTACTTCTCCTTATCGGTACTGAGTACCCTGAGGCCTGACCAGACAGACTAAGAACTGTAAATAATCGGGAGGTGAAAACACTCAGACCTTAACCTCCACACACACACACACACACACACACACACATACACACACACACACACACACACACACACACACACACACACACACACACACACACACACACACACACACACACACACACACACACACACACACACACACACACACACACAAAGACCTTCACCTCGTCCCTCGCTGAGAAAGAGAGAGAGAGAGAGAGAGAGAGAGAGAGAGAGAGAGAGAGAGAGAGAGAGAGAGAGAGAGAGAGAGAGAGAGAGAGAGAGAGAGAGAGAGAGAGAGAGAGAGAGAGAGAGAGAGAGAGAGAGAGAGAGAATGAAAGCAGCATTTAAGGAAAACGGGGAGAGTGAGAAACATGACCTCTGCCTGTAGATTGAAGCATTCCAGCCTCGTTTCTCTGTTATTCTGGTCTGTGGTCTGTGGTCTGGTTTCTCTCTCTCTTTCTCTCTCTCCCCCCTCCCCTCTCTCTCTCTCTCCTTTACTGGGTAGTGTTGGTACAGGCATGTTCTTTAGGATTGTGCTATGTAGGTCAGTGTCTCTCAGCTCTGCAGGCCACACTACACAGATTGTAGTGAATAACAATCCCAAGATGACCTGTCCACTCCCTTGAGAACTCTCTCTCTGTCTGCATATTGCTGATCTCTCTATCGGACAGCTTTCTCTCTCTCTGTATCCCTATGTCTCGCTGTCCTCTTCATCCCTCTCTTTTTTCTCATGTTCCCTCTCTCCTGGCCTGTGACTCCCCTGGCTGCCACCTCCATATGCTGTGGAATCTGGTCATGCTGGCAGTGTGCCACACACTCAACTAGACATCTAGCTACCTGCCTGTAATGCTGTACCTGGAAAGGCCTGATGGAATTTTACAGGGACATTTCATCAACGGAGTTAAACATATAATCAACCCATGGAACTGTAGTTCTTTGAGTTTTGTGGCAGACAGACAGACAGACAGACAGACAGACAGACAGACAGACAGACAGACAGGCAGGCAGGCAGGCAGGCAGGCAGGCAGGCAGGCAGGCAGGCAGGCAGACAGACAGACATACAGGCAGGCAGGCAGGCAGGCAGGCAGGCAGGCAGGCAGGCAGGCAGGCAGGCAGGCAGGCAGGCAGGCAGGCAGGCAGGCAGGCAGGCAGGCAGGCAGGCAGGCAGGCAGGCAGGCAGGCAGGCAGGCAGGCAGGCAGGCAGGCAGGCAGGCAGGCAGGCAGGCAGGCAGGCAGGCAGGCAGGCAGGCAGGTAGGTAGGTAGGTAGGTAGGTAGGTAGGTAGGTAGGTAGGTAGGTAGGTCGGTCGGTCGGTCGGTCGGTCGGTCGGTAGGTAGAAGGAAAGACGTGACATGATACTGAAGGTTGGGGGTCTCTGCTCAGTTAGTGGTTAATTTGTTTGTAATGAGGATCAGTGTTCACTGAACAAAGCAGAGTCTGGTCTTGTTGCTGAAATGACCAGCTTGTTCCCACAGTGAGGAGCTCTGAGCTCTCCCTCCATCAGTATGTGTCCTCTGCCCTGCCAGCCCAAAGCTGTCCACAACAAATGACTCTATAGCTACAAACACTGCTTCTCTGGCTCTCCACCAAACAGAAGTGTGTATGTCTGTGTGTGTGTGTATTTATATGCACCATGCGTGTGTTAGCAGAATATGTGTATTTATGTGCACATGTGTTTAGCTATTAAAATGTTATATGCACCGTATATGTACATATGAACACGTGTGTTTGCGTGTGCATGCATTTTGTGTGAGCATCGGGCAAGTGTTTGCTTTTTCTCCCTCCCGCTCTGGATTCCATTTCACGTAATAATAATATTGCTAAATTCAAACCTGGTCTTTCCCAATGCAGCCTGCCTTCCTTCTCTCTCTCTCAGCTCAGCCTAGCCCAGGGAACTCAACAGATGGCAGGAATAAACATAATGAGTTTTTCAGCATTGTTTCTTCTCCTCTGCTGCCTCTGAGTTATAGATTCGTAGACCGTTGCTGTGTGTGTGAGACCGGTGGTGTGTATGTAATGGGCTCCCCCAAAGGTATACTGAACCAGGAAGTCTTTACAGGTGGCCACTGGGCAAGGATGAGATGAAGAAGGATTAGTCAGTGATGTCATAAATCTACAAGATTCTCCAGGAAGTATGTTGGCACTAGGAGCCAAGCTTGAATGGAACTAAATGCAACCCTCACTCCCATTCTCAGTGATGCGGTGACTGTACTGAACTGTAGCTGTGTTCAGAGTCCATATGTACTCCATATGACCCTCTCTCTTCAGCTCAGCCCAACTGAGGGTTCAACTCACCATCGACTTCCATCCAAGCATGTAGCGTTCAGAATTTCACTGTCAATTTCCCTCTCCAGGCCTCTGCGAGACGAGTGAAAGACGTGTGTATGTCCCCATGCTTCTGGAAAGAGGGTTAGAGGTGTGTTTGTGTGTCTCCATGCATCACCAAACGGTACAAAAGATCTGTGTGTGTGTGTCTCCGTGGTTCAGTTCAAGTGGTGAGAGGTGTGTGTTTCCTACCCCTTGCTGAGGAGTCTCCCCACGTCTGATGTGAAAGACAGCTGGTCTCTGTTGACCTGAGCTACCCAGGCCCCTCTTAGACAGGGACCTGGGTTTGGGTTGTTACCCCAGAGAGAAGGCTCTCCTCTGGGTTATGAAGCTTCCTCAGGTAGGGTCAGGCCCTTGGAGATCTAACCTTACCACTGCTGGAGATCTGGGCTGACCCAGATTATACATCTTTCCCAAAGTGCTTGTGCTCCAGAGAAGCAGTTCAGGCCTCTAACAATTATGAGCCAATCGTCTCTCATGTACTGCATTGTGTGTGTGACCAGGGGACATATACAAACCTATAGTAATTGACAACAGAAGGAGAGAAGAATGGAGAGGTTCTGCTTGTTTATATGACTAGCCCGCTTCCTCAACCTCTCTCTCTCTCCTCTCTTCTTTCGCTTCGTCCCACAATTCCTTGTGGGCCATCAGTGAAGGCCACCCTGTAGATGAGACGTTGGGAACCCAAGAGTGTGTGTGTATACCTGTAATGAACAGCACATGTGTGTGTATCAGACTCCGGGCTAATGAAGCTCACTCTATTATTTATTTCCCGTGGCCGGTCGGTCGATGCACCTGTGTACACACACACACACACACACACACACACACACACACACACACACACACACACACACACACACACACACACACACACACACACACACACACACACACACACACACACACACACACACACACCATCTGTCTGTAATGACCACTCTCTCTCCCGCCCCGCTGCACTGTGCTATAGTCCCTCGAGTGGTCATTAGACGAGAGGGAGACTGCACTGCTTTCGGCATAACAGTGAAGTGAGGCTTTTTGGTTTTAGGAGTGGGGGAGGGGTGAACCATGCACTGTTCCGTTTTAATCCTGAGTAAGAAGACATATACTAGCCCTACTGACTGACGAAAATGGTGTGTGCCTGTGCTTGAGTCTGTGCCTTGTGCTCTGCAGGTCTTCTCAGTGGGAGGATGCTATCTACTGCTGAGACGATCTGTTTCTCTCCACCCGTTCTCTCATGTTGCCAAACACACACACACAAATACACGCTTGCACGCAGCAAACTGGGTTTGACATTTAGCGTCTTAATGGGTTGCTAAAGGTTGCTACTAAGAGTTCTAAGACAGTCCCATTCTAGAATACAGATTAGAATGTTGTTGTCTTGGAGCATTTATTGCCAACATGGAAGATAGATTGCTCAACTCTATATCTACAGCCCTATCAGGTACCAGCCACTTCCTACCTTTCTATCCCTCACCTTTATACCCCTCTCCACCTCCCTCCATCTTTAACTCTGTCCCTAACTCCTCCTATCCCCCTTTTCACCTCTCTCTATCTCCCTACCTCCATCTCTCCATCCCTCCTTTCCTCTATCCCGAGTGATGGCCAGCCGACAGCAGGAAGGCTGGTTCCATCATATCCACAGCACTTAGCTTTCTGGCCTGGCTGGCCCCATGTCCTGTCCCAAATCCCCTGGACCAGCTAGTGGCTACTGCTAATCCTCTCGGTCTCTGATGGTGGACCCAGAGATAGGGAGGTGGAGAGAGTAGAGAAAGAGAGACGTGGATTCCATTTGAAATGAGCTGGTGATATTTGAGTGAGGTGCTCTGATAGAATTATAACTATTGGCGCTCTCTTACATTTTACTTTGACATTTGTTAAATTTAGCAGAAGCTCTTATTCAGAGCAACTTACAGTTAGTGAATTCATCTTAAGATAGCTACTGTAGGTGAGACAACCACATACCACAGTTGCAGTAAGTACATTTCTCCTCAGCAAAGTAATCAGCAAAATCAGTGCTTGGGGGAATAAGACGGAGATGTCTTATTTAAGATCATCTTTGAAGAGGTAGGATTTCAGATGTTTTAGAAAGATGGGCAGGGACTCTGCTGTCCAAGCATCAAGGGGAAGCTGTTCCCGTCTCTACACCACTCCAATATGCTCCATAAAGGGCATCCCTCTTTCTCCTCTCTCTCTCCTTCTTCCCCTCAAGCTACAAACGGAAACATGTAAAATGTACATTGTAAATGCAAGAGCAGTGTGTGAACAAGATTATAGAAACACCAGTGTCAGTCTTCAAAGCCTGGTATTCTTAACGCACATTTGCATCTGTGTTGGCACTGCCTGGGGCAAATTGTGCCATTTGTAAAGGAAGATGAAATATATAGCTGCTTTCAGTTTCTTTGCATCCCATGTATGGAATGATCTACAGAAATCCCTACAACTTGAGGTGAAGGTGTCTCTCGGAGGGCAGTTCAAGTTGTTGATTAAAGATGCAGTCTCAAACTTTGTATGATTTCAGCCAATAGTTTTAAAGTTGCGCTCACGAACCAAAATTCGTCCTGTTTTTTTGTGTACTACGTCATACAAATGTGTACTATGTCATCCATTTTGTGTGATATGTTACGAATTTTGCAATTTGTGTGATAGACTACAAAATCCAATTTGTGCAATATGTTACAAATTTGTTGTGCTTAAGATAGCAGAGAGCATCTTTAAGGACCTACAATATTTGCTGAGGAATGTGATTGTTTTTATTATGTTGTATGTGTAAACTATGTAAATTAGTAAATTATGTATATGCAGGGCTCCCTTGAGAAAGAGGCCTTGGCCTGAATGGGACTCCCTGTGAAAAAAGAGGTTAAATAAAATACAAATGCATGATTGTGTTTGTGTCCATGCTTATGTGTGCTTATATATGTGTGTGTCTGTGTGTGTGTGTGTGTGTGTGTGTGTGTGTGTGTGTGTGTGTGTGTGTGTGTGTGTGTGTGTGTGTGTGTGTGTGTGTGTGTGTGTGTGTGTGTGTGTGTGTGTGTGTGTGTGTGTGTGTGTGTGTGTGTGTGTGTGTGTGTGTGTGTGTGTGTGTTGGCTCGTGACTCAGGTATCAATAGCTAGAGTTGTTTCTGTGCCACTGATTACTGTGTTAGTGAGTCAACGGGCTGAACAGGCCCAGAGGGAGAGACCGGATACATAATTAATATACGTGTGTGTGTCTTTGCAGGGAGCTGAATGGGAATAACCTCACACGCATCACCAAGAGTGACTTCTCTGGACTCAAGTACCTCCGTGTGCTGTAAGTAATCTACACTATGTTCATTACTTAGTGTGCATGCACACAGAATTTCCCATGCATATTATATAAATGCAATACTGTTAATGATTCTGAAGTGTCATGACAATGTCCATCTATTCTATTTCTGTAGACACTTGATTATTTATGTCACAGTTAGTGGTGATGATGATATTGTAGTGGTTTTAGAGATGATGAATGTCTCACACTAACTAACTCTACAGTCCATTAGACCTCTTATAAACACACTTATATACTCTCTCTGCTGTCTCAGAGTGGCCCTTATACCATCAATGACCAAATACGCACATGCACACACACACATTACCGTCCACTCCCATACTGTCTTTAGCCTTCTAACTCAGGGATATAATAGGTCCTAAACCCTGTTAACATGTACAAGTGCAGCCGCTGAATCACTCAGTAGTTAAACAGTACTTGTGATTCCTGGTGTAGGTGTTAAAAGTGTGTGTGTGTGTGTGTGTGTGTGTAGCTGTTAAAAACAGCTCCACTGTAAGGGGAAGTGCTTTAGACTGAAATATGCTTAAAATGTAACTGGAGACTGACTGTAGAACTTGAGATGCTGAAACCCCCACTGCCTCTACTATTTTAGAGCCACGTCATTACCCCTTCCATATCCCTCTCCCTCTTATCTTCCCCTTTCTTCACCCTTCTCCACTCGCTCACTCTGTTCCTCCCAACCTGCCTCGCTCCCCCTGTCTACTAACCTAACCAAACCCCTCTTTCCCTTTCCCTCCTCCCCCTCCCTCCCTCCCTCCCTCCCACCTCCCTCCCTCCCTCCTCCCCCTTCTCCCTCCCTCCCTCCTTCCTCTCCCCGCCATCCCCGTATAGAGGTTAAATGCCTCCATGTCGCCAGCTTGTCACCAGAGAGGTAGAAGGAAACAGTTCCTTACAGGGGCACTAAAAGCAGACTACAGCTTTTCCCTGGATGACTATAAACTTTCTGATTCCCATAGAATACACACACACACACACACACACACACACACACACACACACACACACACACACACACACACACACACACACACACACACACACACACACACACACACACACACACACACACACACACACACACACACACACACACACACACACACACACACACACACGTTATGTTCTTCTATCCTTGTGGGGACCTAAAATTAATTTCTATTCAAAATCCTATTTTCCCTAACCCCTAACTCTAAACCCAGCCCGAACTCCTACCCTTACCATAACCCTAACCTCAACCCGTATCCCTAACCCAAACCCTAAACCTAACCGCTAACCCCTTACCCTAATTCTAACCCAAACCCTAAACCTAACCTTTAAGCATAAAATAGCCTTTGTCCTCATGGGGATGTGGGAAATGTCCCCACGCGGGAGAATGTTCCTTGTTTTACTATCCTTGTTGATACATTTGTGGATTTTAGGTCTTCACAACGATAGATATTATACCAACCCGCACGCACGCGCTCACACACACACACACACACACACACACACACACACACACACACACACACACACACACACACACACACACACACACACACACACACACACACACACACACACACACACACACACACACACACACACACACACACACACACACACACACACACACACACACGTCTGTCTGTTGCGGTCATGTGGCGGTGAAACCCTCGTATATCTGCCCTCTCTGACTCAGCGGACTAACAGTGGCCTGACCTTTGAGCCTCATAAACCCCCAGCGACCCCAGAGATGGTGTGAGTATGACCCCAGGGGAGGGTCCTGACAGGAAGACCGGTTTAACCTTACAGTCAAAGACAGTGTCTGCTGGGGGACTGAGAAAACATACGCACTCACTCACTCACAGAAACAAGTCAGAAAAGAAAAACAAGAAACACAGACAGACAGTCTGAGAAAGTGAAGCATGCTGATTGGGCCTGCCGCCGTGATAATCTCTCCTGAGGACTTCCTGTCTGGAGGGGAAATTGAGGATCACTCGGAGGAGCAGGAATATATACATTACTGTACATTCTTAGAAAAACGGGTTCCAAAAGGGTTCTGCGGCGGTCCCCATAGGAGAAGCATTTTTGGTTCCAAACCGTTCCAGGTAGAACCCAAAAGGGTTCTACCTGGAACCAAAAGGGATTCTTCAAAGGGATCTCCTATGGGGACAGCTGATGAACCCATTATCAGCATTATGTTGTCACCTAGAGTCACATTAGTTTATTTTTCAAGCTATAGCACCCACAATTTTACATAAAGTAGGTTTTTAGAGGACAATAGAGTTCAGTCTAATTCGTGTTTTATTTTTTGCCATGGAAATCTGGTATTGTAGTATTGCCACAACATCAAGTCATACACAGTGAATACTTGTAAAAATGTCCATTCTTTAATGCTTTCCTTGTACCTATGTTTCTCCTGTGTAGCTGCAGGCTTTTCTTTGGGTGCTGAAATCCATATTTTTTATAGAATTTTTTCAATGGAGTAGGAAGTTACGACTTCAAGCGTGCACTGTCACTCAATACTTTTATAAATATCCGTTCTTTAACGCTTACTGTGTACCTGTGCTTGTCCTGATTGTTATAGAGTTGTCCGTTGGATTTTGAATCCGTCATTCTTGATAAAAAAGTGCATTCTATGCGTCCCTGACAAAATTAACAAATCTGCCATGCAAGGATGGGCTGCTCCTTCTCTCTTAACAAGCAAAGGCTCTGTCGTGGAAATTCAACACAGGGAAACTGTAAGTCAATATTAAATGAATCACTCTTTATTGTCAGCAAGCTCAACAGGTCACAGTCAAACTTAGATCCATAAAGTACCGGTCTGAAGTGAGCTCTGTCGGGGCAGTCCCGTTAGTTCTCTTATATAATGCTTACACAGACAAGTTATTTTTGAATGATTTCCGTTATTCATTATTCATAATTAATTCATCATTAACCTTTGGTTCATGCACGTGACCGACCAATACCTCACAAAGCTTCTTCTCTCCAAGCTGAGACCTTGAAACTGAGATATCCCTTTCAGTTCTCAAAACAATGTTCTGGGCGTACTGCCAAATTGCTTATATTGATAGTGATGATTCCTCCCAGCCATGATCAATCAGTTACTTGCATGAACCCAGTCGAATTGGTTATTAGAAAAGCACAAACATAAAATGTTCCTTCACAGCTCCCTTGGCAGAGGTCATGTAAAAATCTATTTTAATGAAAAGAACAACGGATTCCATCACCCAAAGAAAGGCTTGCGGTGTCACAAGACAAACATAGGTACAAGGAAAGCATTAAAGAATGGACATTTTTACAATAATCGATTGATAGCGAATCGATGTAGTTGGTGGTACACTCCACCAACACTCATCGCAACTCAACTCCATTGGACAGAGTTGAGTTTACTAAGCTGACAATACAGCAGATCTGTGTCAAATACAATAATGTAAACGGGGTTGTCTGGCACAATGGTACTAACAGGAGAGTGCCATACATTCAAACTCTGCATACAAGGCCAAGCTAAATCAAGCTCACCTCAAGTATTTGAAATATTGGGGGGGAGGGATATGGACAGAGACAGAGAAAGAAAGACCTGACCATAGTTTAAAGTTACATAGATTCAGAAGTACTTTCTCCTCTTATTCTACCTCCATCTAAATTCATGAGGGGAGAGAGTGAGCAGAGGTGAGCTACACTTTTCTCTTTATATTTATGGAGTGGGAACAGGAACAGCCATTTGCATTTATATTCGATTGGGAGGAAACACAGACTGCTGAGTGGAGCCGTGAGGCCTCACAGGACACGTACACACACACACACACACACACACACACACACACACACACACACACACACACACACACACACACACACACACACACACACACACACACACACACACACACACACACACACACACACACACACACACACACACACACACACACACACACACACACACACACACACACACACACACACACACACACACACACAGAATGGTTCTCTGAATGAAGGAACACTACTGTTGGTTCTAAGACCTGGACGCTTGTCTCTCCCTAAACTGTTATTGCAACACTTCCAAAACCATCCAGTGCATTAGCTTTGGCAGCGTACACATGTGTGTGTGTGTAAAGCCTGCAGTGCTAACACCTAGCCAGGCACTGCAGCTCTTTGGACACACACACACTCACACAGTGCTCTGACGTCCCCATGCCCCAAGGACAGCTTTACAGTGGGTCTCTTTCTCCCCCTCTGTTCTTTGAACCACCCAGCCCTGGATCTCACCTTAGTCTCCCCCCTTCTCACCCCTGACTCCCCCTGGTTCTCCATGCCTCCCCTAGTTCTCCTTGCTTCACCCATGCCTCTCTCCCCTGCCCATACCTCTCCACACCTCCCCCTCTAACCACAAGACCACACCAGACCTCAAGGCACAGTGGCCTGCCTCACTAACCTACCTTCAGAAACTCTTTCCTGGCTATGATCCCTGAGATGCCCCCCGGTGCCAAGATTCCACAGCCAGCCCCAGACCACACCGCTGCCCTATATGTGTGTGGTTGTGTGTGTGAGTGAGTGTGGACCACACCATTGCCTTGGTCAAAAGGGGTGCTGGAACTAGCCAGCCTATACACACACTTAACAAGGGGCCTTACCACCCATTTCCCAACACCAACCTTCAGCACCCTCGTTCCCCCTACGCCTAAAGCCTTAGGTGACTGAGTGACTGAAACACATACTAAACACATACTAAAACGGAGTGTGGGTAGGCCCCCTCTAGGGGATGAGTAGGTTCTGGGACAGCTGGGTAGAGAGAGGGATGGCCACAGGAACCCAGTTGAGGCTTGGTGTCATACAGGTGCACATGGGATATGTGAGAAGATATGTGGAATAAATGTGGTTCTATAGGGAATAAAACAAAAATAAAGGAAAAAATAAACCTTAAGTCAAATAATACAATATAAAACTTGATTTACTGGTTGCTTCCATTTCAACATAAACAGAAAAGGCCATATAATTTAGAATAGCAAGCCTAGCATTATCATGCAAAGACAGCAACAGAAGCTAGCACACAGTAGCAGACAACAAAGCAGACATAAATTACATGGTGGAATACACGACAATGTCTTATTATTTCCATATTAATCTGAAAACAACTACATATAAATATTACAGTGATCAACAAGCATATGTATTTACCTACTTACAATCTGTCAAAGATGCACAATCATTCATCACTAGAAGAAACAGTCTGTCAAACGATCAGGGGGAAAAAACTGTCACTTTAGCTTACATTGCTATGGCAACCTGTCCGCTTGTGAGGTTTCTGAACAGAAGGCGGGAAGCTCGTAAGGAGCAACGATGTCACGCTTTTCGTGTGCGTAATGTGTGACTTTCAAACAATTGCTGTTATACAGTACCACGTACTTTCAGAGAAATCTAGCACTATGCGAAACTATCTATATTTCTCCCTTTCTCTCTCTCTCTTTCTCTCTGTAGACAGTTGATGGAGAATCAGATTGGAGCGATAGAGCGTGGAGCGTTTGATGACATGAAGGAGCTGGAGAGACTGTAAGTAGGCTACAGCATGTGTCTGCGTGTTCATATTTGCTCTCAATGAGGTTTAGGGGTTGGCTATATTTGAACATCCCTGTCCATCGCGAGTGGCGGCCTGGGAGCAGGTAAGTTTAGCTGAGGTTTGGGTTTACCCAACCCATCCTTCGTCAGGAAGCTCAGCCACAGCCCTGGCCCATCACTGGAACGTGTGACTGCATGAACAGCCACAATGATATTAAAGAGCCCCACTCAGTGTGTGTGTGTGTGAGGACCACATCAGAGACACTCTTCAGTTGGTCACTAAACATGTGGTGAGAGGTGAGGGTACGGAGATCTTGGAGAGACCCAGACAGCCCCAATATTAACCAACATTACCACACACATTAAGCTTGGTGTGAATGGGTCTAACAACATCATCCGTGCTCAGCATTTACCCACCTTTGAAACTAGTATAAAGCTCACTAACTTATTAGTAGGTCCACCTCGACCTACACTTTTAGTAAAAAGGGTTCCAAAAGGGTTCTTCGGCTGTCCCCATAGGAGAACCATTTTTGGTTCCAGGTAAAACCCCTTTTGCTTCTAGGTATAACCCTTCTGGGTTCCATGTAGAACCCTCTGTACAAAGGGTTCTACATGGAACCCATAAGGGTTCTACATGGAACCCAAAAGGGTTCTTCAAAGGGTTCAACTATGGGGACAGCCAAAGAACCCTTTAACGTTCTAGATAGCACCTTTTAGTTCCAAACCCACTAACTTAGCGGGTCCAGTTCAGTATGAACAGAGCCGCTAGAAACCCAGTCAAGCCCATTATAATTCTCCATCTCCAACCCAGTCTGTGTATCTGTCTATGGCTCTGGGCCCACACATCTGTCTACGCTATGCTACAGGCACGACCCGACCTGCCTCTCCTCTCCCATTCATTCCCATTCACCACCATTCACTCCCATGTGTTTCCAATGGAGCATTGAGACAGTATAAAGCTGTGGTTTCAAATGGCAATTAGTAACAGTCTGTTCCTAATTTTCTTAATGGTTGTATTTGCATAAAGCCTGCCAGCCTCTTTCATTTGTTATCCTGGGGAGGGGAAGGCAGTGCCAAGCCAAGCTGCCTGAAGGCTGCAACACACTCATCTGTCTCTACAAATGTTATTTTGTAACCGTTGTTTTCTTAGTCCCCTAGAGATGCAAGCTGGATGTGTTCACATAACTGATACGTCTATAGGGGACAAATAAATCTGTTATTTTCTTCTGTCCCTGACTAGTATAATATTTCCCTTATCCATATCCCATACTTCTGTAACACAAACATTTTGGTTGTATTTATGTGAACTGAAATGCAATCTACTGATAAATAATAGTGTCTATGTGTAGTGTTGGCATGCATTGTGCAGAAATAATCTACCATAATCTAGTTCATCAAAGTGCGGATCTGATTTCTAGTGCATACCTGACCGGTACATATCTGCTGTACTAAACATGCATTTTCTGTGCCAGGCGCCTGAATAGGAACCAACTGCAGCAGCTTCCGGAACTTCTGTTTCAGAAGAACCCTGCACTTTCACGTCTGTGAGTACACACACTTTATATTATCATACACACACTCTCTTCTATACACACTCTCTGTCTCACTCTTCTGTGAGTACATATGCTTTATATTATCATACACACACTCTCTTCTATACACACTCTCTGTCTCACTCTTCTGTGAGTACACACCCTTTACCTGCTTCCTGCCATGGAAGTGTGTGTGTGTGTGTGTGTGTGTGTGTGTGTGTGTGTGTGTGTGTGTGTGTGTGTGTGTGTGTGTGTGTGTGTGTGTGTGTGTGTGTGTGTGTGTGTGTGTGTGTGTGTGTGTGTGTGTGTGGGCGTGTGCGTGTGCGTGTGCGTGTGCGTGTGTGTGTGTGTGTGTGTATGGTTGTGTGAATGCTTTAGTAACCTGGAGTTAGTGTGGCAGTGTTTTCCCTAGGTTTTTTTCAGTAGTGGTAGCAAGGGTAGGGAGGTGCATTGCTACTAGCGTTAGCACAACGACATGCTTGCTGTTCCCATAGACGTTCAGTCATTGAGCCAACGACTATCCATTTAAAAGCGCGTCTAGCGTCTTCTAGGCAGACATATATATTTAACAATACATCATATTTATTCCAGTGTTGGCAACAATTTAGCAGCGGTGGGCCACCGTGTGGTGTTGAGGATTATGGAATAAGTGGCTATTTGACTATGTTGGTTAGTAGGGACAGTTCCATCTTGTTGGAGAGGAATCCAAACTGCTGCTGGAGGAAGGAGTCATTCTCTCTACTCCAATGGGTATGATGTGCTAGTTTAGTGTTTGGTGATGCATCCTGGTGGTTTAAATCTCTCTCTATCAAACACACACACACACACACACACACACACACACACACACACACACACACACACACACACACACACACACACACACACACACACACACACACACACACACACACACACACACACACACACACACACACACACACACACACACACACACACACACACACACACACACACACACACACACACACACACACACACACCCCTGTGGCGTGACCATCCCAAAGTAAGGCTAAACTTTTATTAGTGTTCCGTAACAAGGTTCCATTTTCCGAAGGATAATGAGTGTCCCTGCCGCTGGCCGATTGTTCTGGCTCCGATCATTCCACTTTAGGTTACATGGTGCTGCATCTGGGAATAATAAAACACTGGGACATGGAAACATCATTTCCCTCTGCACTTCTCCTGTCCCCAGTCCCAGTACCTATCCGTATCCTATCCCTACCCTTCTGTAGCCACTTCCAATACAGTCTAGTCCACTTTTAATAAATGTAAAGGCTTAGGACTGTCATCACCAGTGAGTATTACAACTGTATTGCACAATTGCATGAACAATGCTAAACAAATAGGGGAAGGCCTTGAAGGCCACGTGTAGAAAATAGAGGCTGAAGTTGGAATGGAGCACTGTTGGTAGACTGCTCCAACAACACAACGGCTGTTTGAGACTTAAAGGTTAGAGTTGTGAATGGGCGGTGTGTGTGTGCGCACACGTGTGTGCGTGCTTGGGTGCATTTATGTGTGTGTGTGACTGACTGATGTCCTAGGTAATTCTGTACTGTTCTACGACAGCTTTCTAAGCGGTCTACCAGGTGAGGCCAGAGCATAGCCTTGAGCCATTGATTAGTCCATCAACCAGACCAGACTTTGCCAGCCAGCAGCTGAAGGATTGGATTAGCAGATCTCTCTGCTTCCACTTCCATTCAATCTGCTCTTTATTTCCGTTACTAGCTGGCTTCTTTCATGAGTAGTTCTACCTTTCAAACCCTTTCTGGAGAATAAGATGCCTCAGAATGTTGAACACCTGTTTAGACCATTCACTGTGTACCAGCACTGTACGTGCGTGTCTGCGTTTTTCAAATTTATTACAGGCCAACGTCTGATAATGAGCATGCCAGCATGTATTTCATCTGAAGAAGTGCATATTTGTTTAGGAAATCTGTGATTTTCTCACACCAGCCTCATAAGAGCATATAGGATAGATTAGAAACTTTGTCTAAAGAATAAAACGTTATTGTTCACAGACAGGCAGTAACTGTAAAATGTCTCCCGTCCTGTAGTTGTCTAGCAGACGGGGCCTCATTAAACAGAGCAGTACCAAGACAAAGAGATTTCCTGATGCGCTCGCTGCTTCTTAAATCATCAGTGGTCTCCGTCTTTCCGTCACAACATGGGGTCTGGGCACTAGACTGGCGTAGTTAGGTTACAGCCAGGAGAGAGAGCTGCATGTACTTAACAGGTTTTCACTCCCACAGAAAGTCTGACGGTGTGTGTGTGGGTTTCTGTCTTTGCACTTGCTCTAAGTGCTCACAGGGGCTTGTTATGGTCTGTCTTTAATGGCCTTAACACGAGGGGTTAATGGGAAAGCCTCCAGCCCTCAGGTGGAACGCTAACCCAGATGTTAGCTAGCTCCCCTTCTCTCTCTCTCTCTCTCTTTCTTTCTTGTTCTTTACCATTCTGTTTTTTTACTCCTTCTGGAATGAGTGATCGAGAGTACATCGTCATATCTCTCCTCTCCTCCCAGGCCTGCAGTGGTTGACCGCAGAGGAAGACTTGTCTTCATAAAAGGCGCCGCTAGTTAAATGAACAGATGAGTGTGGTGTAGTGATGGACGGGACAATTACAGACATTATAGACAGACTGGCCGTCGTTAAACAAGCCTGCTCATTAACTGTTTACAGGACAATAAGGTGTTGGCAGGAGAGAACACAGCAAATATACATCTAGTAGTTTGAGGTAAAAGTGAAGTTTGGAAGAGAAAGGTTGTTGTTACTGTCATGAAGGAATTAGACATGTAATTTTACTGTAGCTCTTAGTAAGTGTCTTTTGTCTCTAATCTAGAATGGTACAGCACATTTTCCATTTTATCTGGAGAAAATGGAGTTAGTTAGCTAACTCTCTCTAACTCTCTTTGTAGCTACCTCCTTTACTCTGTGTGGATGCCTGAGAGATAAGTGAGACACTGATGCATGAGGAACAGAGCAGATAAGAGATAATTGGAGATAATGAGACATGATTGGAGATTATTAGAGATTGTTAGAGCTGGGTGATGGATGGAGGTGCCTGGTAGTGGTGGGAAAGCATGGGAACAGAAGAGGAGAAGAGGACTAGAGGAGGAAAGCGGAGGAGTGCCGAGCAAAGGGACAATAACAGTGAAAACAGAACAGTATCCATCATCGTTAACGGCCTGGTGTCCCCCTCCTCTCTCTCCTTCCATCCCTACCTCCATCCCTCAGTCCCTGGTTCTCGGCAGTGCAGCTCTGTAATCTACTCTCCTGGTCTGTAATTAGGTGTTCACAGTGTGAGAGTAGGAGGAAGGAGGGATAGAGGGAGGGAGAGAGGGATGGAGAGAGGGAGGGGGCCAAGGACTCAGCGTAATAGGTGCCTCCAGGGAACAGCATCTGGTTTGGAGGGATGGGGGGGAAGAGGAGGGGAGAAGGAGGAGGGGAAGGGCTAGGGTTAGGGTATTTATGATCTCTCAGGATCACTGTGTACGGCTGCTCGTCTTTGTGCCTGTTTTATTATGTATGACACACACACTGTAGGTCAGGGGTCATCAACAGGCGGCCTGCGGGCCAAAACAGTCCCATAATGTTTTTTTCTTGCACCCCCAAAGATCTTTGAAAAAATATATAATAAAACAAAGAAATACACATTTTATTTTAGTTTTGGGTCAAAAAAAGACTGAAATCACCAGGAATTCAGTAAAAAATGTGTTTAATTTAGGAAATCTGTTCCCAAGTATTCCCACAAAATTATTTCAAAATAAAATAAATTTTTGGGCTTAGTTGTGGTCAATTTGCAGTGTACAAATTATTAGAATTATGTTCCGGCGCCCCAATCCTCCTCTCAGACAAAAATCGTCCCGTAACTGAATCTAGGTGTCTACCCCTGCTATAGGTGAAAACTAGCTTGGGAGGTCCCCATCTTTCTCTCCATCTCTCTCTCTCCATCTCTGTCCCTATCGTTCTCTCTCTAACACCGGGGGCCCCCATGCTCCGTGCGAAAATAACATTCCGTCTCCCGTTAGGGCTTCGTCCGAAAATAGAAGAACGGGTATTTAGGTGTAAGTGATACTTGATGGTTCAACTGAACCCTCCAATGGGTTTAGCAGAGCTACCTACCTACAGCCGTATAGTCTTACAACTATCCCACATTGATGAATGTGCACCACCAAAGAGGAAGGAGCTAGGGGTTGCTCCTGGACTGGACAGGGGCTCAGAGTGCAGGCAGGATGGGGTGAGAGTTCAGGTCAGCTCCATCTCTGTGGAAGGTAGAATCAGGTGGAGTGGGGAGGGCAGGTTAGGAGAGGAACGGGAGGGGGGGGGGGGGGGGGGGGGGCTGTTCTCTTTTCCAGCACCATGGGAGAGCCAGGTTTGTGTTTGTGGGGAGGGGAGGAGAGGAAGGGTGCGGTCCTCCCCTACACTGTGGGGGGTAAAGAATGGTAGAGAGGATGAGTGTGTGTGAAATATCTTTGGGGGTAGTGTTCGGGGCGGGTAAGAGCGGTGTGGTTCGTTGCTTGTTTCCGTGTTAATGCTTGACAACAGGATTGGTCTGATACACAAACTCTAACACAGACACACAGAATAACACACACACACACTCACACACACACACACGCTAATTACACCTCAGTTTGCTAATATGGGGATAGCAGGCATTCACCTGGGATTACGTTCTTTATAAATCTATTTTAGGAGATAAAAGGGATGCTTTAGCTGTGTGTTCATGCATTCATGCCTATTATATGTGTTTATATTGGACCGATGCTGTGTTTTCACTGTGTTTGTTTGGTGTTTTATGCTGAGGGAACTGTTTCTCAGTAGGACATTCGGGGAGATTCGGTGATTATTGGGAGAATTCCTGTGTGTGTGTGTGTGTGTGTGTGCGCCCCTGTTAATGGTTGAGGCTGGTCTTGTCGTGTCCTTCTCTCTGTCCTTCCTGATGAATGACCAGTGAAGATATGCCAGGGGCCACCTTTTCTTTTCCTCTCTCTGTCCCTCTCTCTCCACCTCTATCATGGTTCCTGCCCTCCTTGGCCCGGACCACTTGGCCATATAGCACATGATGAATAACCTTGTCCGAGACCTGAAGACTTGCATTAGCTGGCTCCCCAAGCTAATTCCTAGACTTTTTTAGCTCAGAGGCCTAACACAGTCCTGTAGCCTGCAGATGATGCAGGTTCAAGGCCTTGTCAGCTGGTTTATAGGTTGTCAATTGGTTTTTACGATATGTACCGTGTGTGTGTATATAAAGGGGAAACACAGAGTAAATCATTTGAGGCGAGCGGGAGCCAAAAGGGGGTAATTTTAAAACCACCCCACCATCTGAAATATTCACTAACACAGAAGACACAGACATCAACAGAGAAAGAGAGAGAGAGAGAGACAATGGTAAAGGTAGAAAGACAGAGAGGGAGAGGGAGCGAGAGAAGAAGGGAAGAATAGATGGAGAGATGGAGAGAAAAATAGATGGAGAGAAGAAGAGATGAAGAGAAAAATAGATGGAGAGAAGAAGAGATGGAGAGATGAAGAGATGGAGAGATGAAGAGAAGAAGATATGAAGAGATGGAGAGAAGAAGAGATGGAGAGATGGAGAGATGAAGAGAAGAAGATATGAAGAGATGGAGAGATGGAGAGAAGAAGAGATGGAGAGATGGAGAGATGGAGAGATGAAGAGAAGAAGATATGAAGAGAAGAAGAGATGGAGAGATGGAGAGATGAAGAGAAGAAGAGATGGAGAGATGAAGAGATGAAGAGATGGAGAGAAGAAGAGATGGAGAGATGAAGAGATGAAGAGATGAAGAGATGAAGAGATGGAGAGATGAAGAGATGGAGAGATGGAGAGATGAAGAGAAGAAGATATGAAGAGATGGAGAGATGGAGAGAAGAAGAGATGGAGAGAGAAAGAGGTGTTGGTACTAACAATTCTGTGTTGCTCATGAATAATTCAATAGATGGATCGAGGGTTGTAAAATATTCACGTTAAATCGCTGGGACATCAGTCCCCTGTGTGTGTGTCCTCTGATGTTCAGAGCTCCTGATAACTGCAGTCCGGATGTCCCAGATACACATCAGGCTAGACCTAACTTCAGTCATTGAGGCCAGGGTATAGGTGTGTGTGTGTTGTGCGTTTGTTGTGTGTGTGGAGTGGGACTGGTCTGGTTATTATGAATTGATACAGCATGAATAAGACATTACAGTGTGGTCTAGATCCGTCATGAGGACACACACACAGGGACTTCACTTACGGAGCTGTGTATGGCATGTGTGTGTGTGTGTGTGTGTGTGTGTGTGTGTGTGTGTGTGTGTGTGTGTGTGTGTGTGTGTGTGTGTGTGTGTGTGTGTGTGTGTGTGTGTGTGTGTGTGTGTGTGTGTGTGTGTGTGTGTGTGTGTGTGTGTGTGTGTGTGTGTGTGTGTGTCTTGAGTGTGTCGGTGACGGCTGGCCTTGGCAGGGCCTGATTGAAAGTGACATACAGGAGACACACACAGCCTGGCTTTTGCCTGCGTTTGCGGGACTGGTGGAATGCTGTGGTTCGAGCCAGTAATAACAGCCCTGATAGTGGCAGCCCTGTGTGTGTCTCGAGCAGCATATTGAGGAAGGTCCGGATATATAGCAGATTTCATGCCTTTCTAAATGGGAAATCCAGTACATTTATCACACATTTCATAAACTGATATCTCCCGTTTCCCTTTTCTACATGCAGCTCATCAGTCTCTCTACAGTGTATTGGTGAACATGACGTAGTGTAGGTCTTTTGTCCAGTATATCCAACACTATCACAGCATCATAGTCTAGTACTAAATCTTCTCTTTGTCGTCTTCAGAAACCTATACTGTGCTTCATATAATCTTTGCAAGGCTTCCACAGTATCCTAGTGTAATCCCCTGGCAGTAGCATTATGAGGGAGGCGGTGTATGTGTGTGTGTGTGTGCGTGCATGTGTGTATGTGCGTGCATGTGTGTGTGTGTAGCCTGGCTCTGGGTCTTCGGGTGTCACCAGGCAGCACGCCACAGAGTCCTGCCCCAGACACCCCTCCTCTCCCTCGGGTAATGACTCCTAACATCCCCTCTCCCTCCCTGGGTAGCCTACAGGAAGCTGCTCCTCCAGCCCCCAGCTCTGCTCTGTCTGCTACTGTTTGTCAGGGTAAACAAATAAACTGCAGGGCAGATCATGCACACACACGCACACACACACACACACACACACGCACGCACGCACGCACGCACGCACGCACGCACGCACACACACACACACACACACACACTGTCCGTACACACACAGATACACACACGCACTCACAGATTGCCTACAAACACACAATCTGTCCATACACACATATGCACAAACAGCCAGTGGGCTCTCCTTCTCTCCTCCTTCTCATGGCCGACATGAGTAAGACAGTTAAGCCTGTTAACCCTCGCAGGGCTGCCCAGAAGGCATCCCTAGCCGCGTCCTTAAAGTAAGGACTGACCAGCTGGCTTGTTTACGGACATATTCAATCTCTCCCAGTCTGTTGTCCCCACATGCTTCACGATGTTCACCATTGTTCCTGTAACCAAGAAAGCGAAGGTAACTGAACTAAATGACTAACTCCTCGTAGCACTCACTTCTGTCATCATGAAGTGCTTTGAGAGACTAGTCAAGGATTATATCACCTCTATCTTACCTGACACCCTAGACCCACTTCAATTTGAGGCTTACCGCCTCAATAGATCCACAGACGATGCAATCGCCATCACACTGCACACTGCCCTATCCAATCTGTACAAGAGGAATACCTATGTAAGAATGCTGTTCATTGACTGTAGCTCAGCATTCAACACCATAGTACCTTCCAAGCTCATCATTAAGTTCGAGGCCCTGGGTCTGAACCCTGCCCTGTGTAACTGGGTCCTGGACTTCCTGAAGGGCCGCCACCAGGTGGTGAAGGTAGGAAACAATACCTCCACTTTGCTGATCCTCAACACTGGGCCCCCGCAAGGATGTGTGCTCAGCCCCCTCCTGTACTCCCTGTCCAATGACTGTGTGGCCACGCACATCTCCAACTCAATAATCAAGTTTGCAGACGACACAGCAGTAGTAGGCCTGATTACCAACAATGTTGAGACAGCCTACAGGGAGGAGGTGAGGGCCCTGGGAGAGTGGTGCCAGGAAAATAACCTCTCACTCAACATCAACAAAACTAAGGAGAGGATCGTGGACTTCAAGAAACAGCAGAGGGAATACGCCACTATCCACATCGACGGGACCGCAGTGGAGAAGGTGGAAATCTTCAAGTTTCTCAGCGTACACATCACTGTCAAACTGAAATGGTTCACCCATACAGACAGTGTGGTGAAGAAGTTGCAACAGCGCCTCTTCAACCTCAGGAGGCTGAAGAAATTTACCTTGGCACCTAAAACCCTCACAAACTTTTACAGATGCACAATTGAGAGCATCCTGGTGGTCTGTATCACCGCCTGGTAGAGCAACTGCACCGCCCGTAACCGCAGGGCTCTCCAGAGTGTGGTGCGGTCTGCCCAACGCATCACCGAGGGCAAACTACCTGCCCTCCATGACACCTACAGCACCCGATGTCACAGGAAGCCCAAACAGATCATCAAGGACAACAACCACCCAAGCCACTGCCTGTTCACCCCGCTATCATCCAGAAGGCAAGGTCAGTACAGGTGCATCAAAGCTGGGACCGAGAGACTGAAAAACAGCTTCTATCGCAAGGCCATCAGACTGTTAAACAGCCATCACTAGCACATTAGAGGCTGCTGCCCTATATACATAGACGTTAAATCACTGGCCACTTTAATAATGGAAAACTAGTTACTTTAATAATTTTTTACATATTTTGCATTACTCATCTCATATGTATATACTGTATTATATCCTATTCAACTATATCTTAGTCTATGCTGCTCTGACATTGCCCGTCCAAATATTTCAATATTTTTAATTCCAATCCTTTACCTTATATTTGTGTGTATTGTTAGATATTACTGCACTGTTGGAGCTAGGAACAGAAGCATTTCGCTACACCCGCAATAACATCTTCTAAACACATATATGAGACAAATAAAATGTGATTTGATTTGATTCACGCTCTCTTCTCAGTCCTTGTTGCAACCTGGGTTACCAACCTAATTTCCAATGAGGGAAACATAGAGAGAGGGAGAGATAAAGAGAGAGAGGGAGAGAGAGGAGCTTATAAAACCAGCCAGGTCACCCCTGATACAAGTCAGTATTCGACATCCATCCATGTCTGAGGACATTGGGAGTTGACATGGAAACCGACCACTAGTGGCAACAGTGAGCGCTGTTACCTTCAAGTAGGTTTCAGTTAGCATCTGCTTGTTCAAATCCAGAGATAGAAAGTTGTTTTTGAGATTTTTGTTTCAAGCCTATCCCAAACCTTAACCCTTACCTTAACCATTCGGAGTTAATGCCTAACCTTTGGATTTCTGAGTTAATGCCTAAACTTAAACGTAACTTTAAAAATTCGTAGTTAATGCTTAAACTTAACCTTAAACACTTCCAAATTTGACGTTTCCAACAACTTCCAAATCTGACGTTTGAGAAACATGGATGAACGTCTAATTCTGAAGTGAGACTGTGATAGCGGACTGTATAAAACACAGTTTAATGTAGTATGTAAGGTGATTAGAGGGACTAGTCTGCAGAATGGCTTCAGGATCAACCAAGCTGTTGAAACAGTTGTTAAAATTCTGACTGCTGTTTAGTGGTCTGAGTCACGTAATAAAGGGTCTCATTTAAACATAGTTAGGCAATAGTTGGGTATGAATGATGTGTCAGATGAAGTTTAGTAGAGAGCTTCATAGTTCAGTCATAGTGTGTGTGTGCGGCACGCGCATGAGTGTATAATTACAGGTTTGAGGCATATCCCTTTTTCCTGTGGAGAGAGAATCTCTGTGGAATTCCTTCCTCTCCCCCGGCTGTGTGTGTGTGTGTGTCCTCAGGGCTCTGTCTGTGTGTTTATGTTTGTTTGTTGTTTTGCAGCTTCATCTCCTTTTCTTTGTTCTCTACATTCCAGAGG